>NC_133132.1:113554471-118354471 GCF_048418815.1 Hemitrygon akajei | reverse complement strand
GGTGGGACTAATGTTCTGAGGTGTGTATATTTCAACACAAGTATTGTAGGAAAGGCAGATGAGCTCAGGGCATGGGTCAACACCAGGAATTATGATATTGTAGCCATTAGTGAGACATGGTTGCAGGAGGGGCAGCTAAATATTCTGGGGTCCTATTGTTTTAGATGCAACAGAGTGGGAGGGATTAAAGGAGGAGGGAAGGTCTATTCCAAGTGTTGCTGTCTACATATACTTTCAAGGTGGAAGGAAAGCCAACATAGATACATGCCTTGCACAAGCCAGTGGTACCACCGTACCAGGGCCAGAAGAACTTTGATGCACTGAACTTTTTATCTTTATTATCTGTCACCCTAAGTAATCATCATACATTATAAGTTTTGATTAATCTGGATATCTATTTTCTTTTTAAATGCAGAAGAATCTCATGACACTAATACTTTTCTTCATGTTAATTATGAATATGTGTTGCATACTAACAGGTCAGGTTGTTGGGTGTGTTCTAAAGAAGGCCTATATATTCAGAAGGTGGATTGCCAATGCACCTAGATCATAGTGAGTTCGATTCCATGTTTTACTTTGATAATGAAGTTAGAACTGTAAAGGGAGCACAGGACTGCACTGCCTATAGGAATGATTCTTGTCAATGCAACAGTTTTGAGGGATGGTATTTGCAACAATTGCTTAACTCTTCTGCTCTGAAACTGCTTCATGGGGAGAGGGGTGCACGACTGAATGTTACTGTAACCATCAAGGGACAGGACTAGATTTAAGTAACGGTACGAATGCTGTTAAGAATATTTATTGGATTTGAGGCAACCAAGGTCATACTTTAAATAAACGATCAGCCGTTCAAGATTAAAATGGGAAATTCCTTCACATGGCAGTTAAGAATCTTTGGAACTCTTCACCCAAGAGAGTTGTGAAGAAAATGATACGGGATTTATGCAAGAACATGATTCAGGTAAAAGTTCTCATTGAATAGTGCAGCAGGTGTGAGTGTCAAATATTTTACACCTGCTGCTATTTTTAACATTTCTCCCGCTCTTCTCCAATTTCAACACAGCTAATCAAAACAGTTTTATTGCCTTTCCTGATAATGTTCTTCCCCAACTGCTTCATATTATCTGCTGAGGCAATAAGGAAATACTTTTAATTTGATTATCAGGAGATGCTGTTTCAAATTAAAGGGCTGCATTACACTTATTTTTTTTCACCACTAAATACGTGCTCAGTTTTACAAGTCTGCCTACACAACTTACATCTATGAATCTAATGGCAGTAACCTCAATCCTCACATTTATAAGTGGCCTTATGATAGTCATAGGTACAATAAAATATATTTTAGTTCTTGTAAAACACATGTAAGATCATCAGTTTAGACTGATTCAAGAACAGATTGCATTTACCTTGAGTCTTTGACATAGAAGAGGGTATACTAAAGCACTTTGCAAAGATGCTTCCAACACATAACACTGGAGAAATGAAGGGTGAGAGGACACATGACAGCCTAAAGTCAGAGAAACATTGTGAGTTGTAGGATAGAAGAATGTTTTAGAGATTGGGAGGAGAAAAATGAGGAAATATTTAAGATTAAGAAAGGAAACTCTGAAAGAGGTTGTGAGAAGTACGTATAAGGTGAAAGGCTCAGCAGTTGGTGGGCTGAAACAAATTTAAAACAATTGGTTTTATCCAAAAACACACACAAAATGCTAGAAGAACTCAGCAGGCCAGGCAACATCTATATAGGGAAGTGAGCAGTGGATGTTTCTGTCTGAGACCCTTCATCAGGACTAATAGGCAAATATTCTTAGGAGCTGCTCATAAGTTAAATGGATTTTAAGATCTTACTAATAAATGTTGAAGATTTCTGGCATTTCCTGAGAAATGAGAAGAATGTGATGATATCTACTTTATCATTAAACTTCATTCCATGCTGTAAAGCTGTACCCTTGAAGAGATAATTCCAATGTAAGGTTATGCTCCTTGAGGGACTAGCATTGACCGGGTTAATTACAAATCATTTTTGCAAGGCTCAAGATGATACAGCATATCTATTAATTGCTTCAAAAGTTGCAGCCAGAAATTGACAAAGAAAACTGCATACCATCTAGCTTTCTGTATGATCTGTGCTATGTGTCATCCCATTACTGTTAGCCCCAGTGACAGAATACATTAAGGTTACAAGGCAAAATTCACCAATTTATCGATTTAAGTTGGCAGGATCCCCAAACCCTAAAATCTATACCTACAAGGACAAGCTCAGTAATATAATGGGGATGTATCTCTTCCAAGTCACAAGCGATGTTAGATATAATTCATACATCTTCGACTCAGCAATAATGAAGACCCAAAGTCCTGAAATTCCCCCAAATCCTGAAGTTTTAAGTCAGAAGTCTTAAAAGGAAAAAAGGCTTTTTTTGTCACAATGCCAAAGACTGTTTCATGACACTCATTCTTGCTAATGATTTACATTTGGAACTAATTTATAAATAATTTCTGGTGCTTGGTGGTCAAGCATCAACTAAAACCAATCTGTACTCACAGAGAACATATCAAGGTTCAACTTTTAGAGGTCAAATTTCAAAGTATTAGATAGGCTGAAGTTGAATCAAAAATATAAGTGATAACCTAAGCTGATGTGCATCAAACTTAAGAGGCTTAAATACTAAATGGGTTGTGTGCTTATGCACACTAAAACCACTTGTATTTGCACTTCTCTTGCATGGCTAATATTATAATTTAAAATAAGGATGATGGTTGTGTCCAGTTCTGCAGTCCCTCACGTTTCCAAGCTGATGGAGTGATTCATCTTCCTCCCATCAAGTGTCCAACCATCCCAGAAAAGCTGGAGTTCTGCTGAACAGTAAACAAAGACACAAAGCAAGGGCTTTTATACAGATCCCTTTAAATCATTTCAAAAACTTCCACCATAGATGAAAAGCTCCAAAAATCTAATTAGCAAATTTCCAGTTGAGCAGCAGCTTTAACTTCATGCCTATTTATTCTCATATTCTGCAAGTTATTTATGGAATACCAAGCAAGGAAATCTCACCTACCCACACCAGTTAATGGATTCTCTTGGGCAATCTACTATGCATCCTGTAACATGATCATCCTTGTCTTCTTTTCTATGGTCAACTTCATGATAATTTGCTTGTTTGCTCAGGTTACTTCTAGTAGTATTTCCAAAGTTGAACAGTTCATTTTAAATTTGGAAATAAGAAAATTCCAATGCTTTAGGACTTGAGACATCAGGTAGTTAAAAAGAACATCAGTACTTGAGTGTACTTAAGATGCAGATTCTCACACTAACTATAGTAAAACTCTGATTAACTATTATCTTATGGTCTACCATCTCCCTGTGATTCCGTTTATTTAAGGTAGTGTTCCACAACAGTGTAACTAATGTGAAGTTACTACAAGAAGACCTTTGCAGAAATATCCATTTGTCTGTGACATTTATTCCTGCTGCTTGCCTCAAGAGTGTTAAAACATCATAGTGTACAAATAACCTGTAAAAACATTTGTTGGCTTTATGTTCTTAACAACATTCAACCCCCCATTGTACAAAGAACGCATACAAGTTACCACACTAACAATCCAATGGCCAAATTTCTACCCTAACAATCCAATAAGTTCAAATCCCACCATGACAGCTGTTGAATATAGACCAGTTTCAGAAATGGCAATTAATAAACTATCACAGATATTGTAAAAGTCCATATTGTTAACTAATGATCTTCAGGGAAGTCTGTCATCTTTACCATCCTGATTTATAAACTGACTCTAGAGCTGAATCAGTTAACTGTTACCCGAATTGGCCTGACAATTGCCTCAGTTGTATTATGGTCAAAAATGTCTCACCAGGGCAATGAAGTTCGGTAACATTGCCCAAGAGAGAAAAGGCTGTGGTGTGGAGCACTGTGTGGATTTCTTCTGGGTACTTAGCTTTCTTCCCACATGCAAAGGTGTACAGTTTGCTAGGTTAAATGCTTGCTGTAGATTGCCACTAGTGCGCTGGTGAGTGGCAGAATCAGGGGATGTGGGGGTGTACATTAATGAGGATAAGAGGAGAATAAAACCAAAATAGTGTAAATTGGTGGTTGATAGTCTCTATGTTGATCTGTCTATCATTCCGACAGGTGTCAGAATATATTGGTAAATTCATAGCTCATTTATTGGAGAGCCAAAATAAACTAGACAAAATATTACCACCACAACTGTTTATTTCAACATATACACAAAAGACAAAAGCTTTTAGAAGATCATACAATAGAAATTCAATATAGTAGGCAACTTTGACACTAAGCCATTAAATATTAATATTATCATCTTTATTGAAAATACAAAAGCCTCCGCTGTCAAAAGGCACAAACCAGATACTACTCAACTGTGACATACATACATCTAAAATCAAGAGGATTCATACAAGCAACACAAGCACAAGTTACAGCAGTAAATTTTCATATATATTTGAAGAATACACATGGCAATAAATACTGACCACATTTTACACTTTGAAATGACATTGAGATATACCAGCTTTACATTCACAAGAATAGTTTAACTCCGAATCACAACAATACTTATACACACACACACACACAAAACAGTAATATTCAATATATTACCACTACACATAATACTTCCTTGACAGAATTAATCTAGTACTTGATTTGAGGTATGTTCTAAAACAAACTAAGAAAAGTGCATTATGAAAAATAAAAGCCAAACATAGAATACTTGACAATGCAACAAATGCTTTCCATTTATCAAACTTGAGGTTTTGACAGATCACCGTTTCTTTTACAGGATGCTCTCCCGTTCTTCTCCGTAGGAATCACTGGGACTAACTACATGTAGCTCAGATGAGGTGCTACTCTTTGTGTGCTTAATAAAATTTGAAGGAACTTTGGAAGCAAGGCACCGCTTCATACCTAGCCCTCGCAGGTTGTCATTCTTGAATGAAGCTGAATACATATCATTCTGGACTGGTGCTTTATTCATTGCAGAGCCTGGTGTAGGATGGACAACTTGAGATGCATTTTTACCCAAGTGCTCAGGGTCACCAGCCGTTTCCAAATATTCTTTTGTCTCATTTTCTTCCGCATTCTGCAACCTAGAAGCATTGCTGTTGTTATTCAGGGTCTCTGTGCTTGCTGTTCTGTTCAGGTTGGTTACATTATATGCTTTGTGAGATACAGGCCAGTTTTCCTCAGGACTGCTGGCTAACAGACTGCATTCAGAGGTTGAACCAGTGGGGCTCTTCTTATCCTCAGAACAGATAGACATACGAGCAACACTTGGGTCTTGTAGGCCACTTAGACTGTTTGGAATACCTCGCTTATCTTTGGATGGATCATCCTCCAATTCAATCAAATTTGTTTTCTCCAACTGGCTGTCTTCTGTTTCATCACGGAGTGAGTGGTTTGGTGAACTCTCACTGGATCTAACCCCAGAGTCTGATGAATCCTTTTTGTCAAGCATAGCATCAGACAGATATTCCTTTGATTTGATCAGGGATTTAATAGCAGCATTTGCATGATCAGTAGAATTAGTTTGTTTTTCATTCTTCTCCTTTGTTGTTCCATCTTTAAGAAGTGGCGTGTAATCTGCTTCTTGGCCTGATTCATCCTCTTCACTGGGTAGTTTCCGATACTGTAAGCCCTTAATTGTTATATCGCTTCCTTGGAAGATATTCACTTTGTCTGAAGATTCCTTTCTAGACAGCAGCTTAGTTGTTGAGGCATCTGGCCTTTCATCTTCTTCAGTAATGGGATCCAACAGAGATGGATCAGCTGTAGAAACAGTGGAAGACGGATAATCACCATGATCACTTGTAGAAGACTTACCTGCACGCAAAATCGTTTCTCTTTTTCCTGTAAAGGATTTTTTGTCATTGTTTTCTTTCTGTTCACCATCTTGTTCTGAACTAGACTGAAAGGTTGTTATGCTTTGCCCCATAAAAAACTGACCAGCACTATGCAAAGTAGAGAGATGAGATTCTTCAGTGATGGCAGCTGTGGAGCAGGATGGACCATCTAGCTGTGCCATCTGTGCAATGTATTCTTTGTAGGCATCTCTGTACTCCGCCTGCTGCTTATCTGTGAGCCTGGAGAGGCCATTAGATTCCAGAGAGTTGATACTTGAAACACTTGGCGTCCTTTGAGGCTGTAGTTAAAAGAAAAAGACTCTTTATCAATATTTGTTTATATATAATCATATCAATTTAAAATACATTTTTAAACTTTTAATCATATGGAATGAATTCTGATTAACTGAGCCATCAGTTAATCAGGGCAGCTGCTTATTTAGGGAAACTCTTAAAGAACAAAAACTAATTGAGAACATAGCCAGAATTAGTTTGCTTATTTGGGACAGTCTGCTCCTTAATTGGAGCAGGAGATTGTTGTTAAACAGTTTATAACTAGTGTCAGATGTATATACCTGAGTGTCCATTAGATACTACACCATACGGAGTTTTAAAATAGTTTCAATTGCATGCACTTATATATTCCAAATCGATGATTTTGTCACCAATAGTTGACGAGAAATAAACAGCAAGATAATTTGGAACTGTTTTGCTCACTGCAATTTCAAGAAGTCAGGCTCAGAGACGCCAGAAACAGCCAGAGTGAAAATGAAACAATTTCACTACTTCAACAAATTGGGAACCACAAAAAATTAAATTATAATGAAAAAGAAGATTTGGAAGATGCCATTGTGAAAGTATTGTATGAAGGCAGTCCATTATCTACAGTAGGTGTCTATGCTGATTTTGTTTGTTTACAGTCAGTCAAAAGAAGATGTACACTAGATGAATTCCTCCGTCAATAACTATTAGGAACTAACAGACAGCTTTATAATACTCTAGCAGTATTGATAGTGTTCTAATTTGTTCTGTATTTCATTTAAGTACATAATTTCTTACTCAGTTAAAATTAGTTTGTCTTTTTTTATACCCTTTTAACTATTTCCACGAATCTTTGGCTAATTGGGGCAAATGCTTAATTGGGCCAAAATTGGTCCTGAACTGTCCTAACTGACCTGAATCCACTGTACCAGAAAATGTTAAGTAGAAATTCATCCTGTCACTGCAAACAGATAATTTCAGATGCAGAGAACACCATACAAAATGCAACTATAGTGCGCATTTAGAGACAACCAAAGTTGACTTTTTAATGTATGCATTCACCCCAGTTCCAATTTCCTGCGCCATTACTGTATCTTTAAAATCCCTTAATGTTCAAGAATATATCCATCATTACTACGAGCTTTCCCCAACAATTCGCCCTCCACAATCTTCTTGGGTCGAGAATTCCAAATACTTACTGTCCTCCGAGTGAAGAAATTACTCATCTCAGATCTGAATAGCTTACCCTCTAATTTAAGACCATAATCCTCATTTCCAGACATAACAAAGTGAGGTTTATCCAATGTGTTGCTTTCCTGAAGAGCCTACCAATTTCCACTTAGCTATAATCAATCTCCTTCAATCAGGAATTAGACCCAACAATTGTAGGTTTGTCTCATACACACCTCTTACAGATTGTGCATGTCTGCATTCAGCCATGAGAGTCTGGACAGTTGGCAACTAGGCATGGGGCTTCAAAGTTCCTCAGTTGTTAGGGATGCTTCAGGAAGCCTCGGCTACCAGAGAACGGGGTGTTTTGGGTCAGTAAGATAGGTCTCCAAATTCAAAGCCAGCAAGTAAGGGAATGTGGTGACCACTAAATGCAGTTGCAGTCTGCAGATCCAGAACTTCAACACCTGGCCCATTATTTATTTGCATATCGAAACTTCCACCCAATCAGCATAATTGCATTAAGCTATTCCTTTCAATGTAGCTTCTGTCAAACTTTACAGAAATAAACATCTTAAAACGGGCATTTATCACCATGTTTAACTATTAAAATGTATTACAGAATGTAGAGTACGATATGTTTTTGTATTAGGGTAAATAAAGTTCACTTGCTTGTTTGTTTATATTTGTGTTCCAGCTTTTAGAAAGATCTGTACCTGGACACTCAAATCTATTCACTCCTCCCAGCTTTTGCCACGGAGGAAACAGTTTGAGTGATTTTATTAAACCAATGTAAATTCCATCAGACTTCAATACATAAAACTCCACCCACTATAGTTTTGTTTTGCAACTTAAATCAGTTTGCGTCTTCGGTATATATCCAAGTATGCATAGCTCAATGCCAGTAATGGATTGTGAAGAGAATGTAGAGTCTTCAGGAGGATATGGACAGGATCAGTGAATGGGAAAGAGTATAATGTGGAAAATATGAGGTCACGTATTTTGGTAGAAAATAGAAGGCAGAGTACTTTTGAAATAACAAGAGATTGAACAGTGTTGACATTAAGAGTGACAAGGGTTCCTAGTATGTGAATCACTGCAAAGTGACAAGGAGGTGCAGCATACAATTGGGAAGGGAAGCTATATGTAGACATCAATTGCAAACTTAATTTCGGTGAAAGCACAGTTGGTATTTTGTCTAGTGCTTCTGAACCCAAGGAAGGAAGGATATGTTTGTGATAAGGGAGTGCTGCAAAGGTTCGTCAGATTAATTTTTGGAATGGAACGATTGCCTTATGAAGATGAATAAAGCAGACTGGCCCTGTACTCTCTGGAATTCACAAGAATGAGAGGTTTAGGCAAGAGGGACTGATTATAGTTAATTATTTGGCCAAAAGACAACCAACTATAACTTAACTAACAGCGGTCATTGAATTATACAGCACAGAATCAGACCATGCAACTCAACTGGTCCACACTGACTAAGCTGCCCATCCAAGCAAGTCTGATTTGCCAATCTTTGGCACATAACCTTCCAAACCATGTAACTATCCAAATGTCTTTTTGTTCCTCTGGCAACTCATTCCACATAAATAACATCTGTTGTGTCAAATCACTGTCCCTCAAGTTCCTATAAAATCTTATCACCCTCACCTCAAACTTATGTTCTCTAGGTTTAGTTTCTCCAGCCCTGGGAAAATGATGGTTGTATTCACTGCATCTATGTCTTTCATGATTTTATGCACCTCTATAAGTTCACCCTCAGTCTTCTATTCTCCAAGGAATAAAGTCCTAGCCTGCCCAACCTCTCCCTTTAACTCTGCGTGGTAAAGATTTATGACAATGTTGCCAGAAAATAAGAACATGACTCTTTACAGTTTAACATCTTTCATACAGCAGAGTAACCAGAACTATACATAATATTCCAAATGCAGCCTCACCAGCCTCCTGTACAACGACACTATGACCTCCCAACTTTTATACACAAGGCTCAGATTTTGAAAGCCGATATGCCAAAAGCCTTCACCATCCTGTCTACCTGCAACGCCACTTTCAGTGAAACCATGTACTCCAAGGTGCCTGCTCTACAACATTCCCCAAGGCCCTGCCATTCACTAGGAAAGTTCTAACCAGATTTCACTTTCCAAACTGCAACACCACACACTTCTCCAAATTAAACTCTATTTCCCATTCCTTGGCCCACTTACTCAGCCAATTATGATCTCCCAATGGCCTTACAATCAGTTTCATTGTCCACTATACCACTTACTTTAGTGTGCCTTATACATTCTTATCCAAATTATTGAGGTAAATGAAAACCAATGGGCCCACACTGAACTCCGAGGCGCACCACTAGTCCCTGGCTTCCAGTCTGAGAAACAATCTTTCACCATCACCTTTTGCTCTATACAAACAAATTATTTGTGTATCCAATTAGTCTGTAAGCCAGCTTTTCCTGGATTCTATGTGAACTAACCTTCCAAATAGCCCAACACGTGGAACTTTATCAAAGACCTTACTGAAGTCCATGTAACCTCTGTCAACAGCCGTGTCTTCAGTTTTTAAACATATATTATGTGACCAGAAAATCAATCATATTCGTAAGAACATGATCTTCCATGAACAAAGACATGCTTACTACCCCAATAAACTAGTTTTTCCAGGTGTACATATATCTTATCCCTCTACTTACCACAGATGTTAGACTTATTGGCATCTAGTTCCCAGGTTTTTCTTTGCCACCATTCTCAAAGTAAGGCACAATATTTGCTCTCGCCCACGGCTAATTTGCTCTTGCCCACATATCTGTGATGTAGGCATAAAGCGCCAAATGGCCTTGTCCTGCTTCCTATCAGAAAACAAGAGTTTAGGAACAGTTGATCTGTTACCAACCTGCCAACCAGAATTGGAGTGTCTTACTGGTTCTTCAACATCAACAGCTCTCAGTTCCTCAAAGCTGAAACTTAAGCTGAAGGTTTCCTGTGGGGAATGGCCAGGAACTTCAGAGTTTCCTGCAAAATCACTGTTGGTTGCATGAAGATTAGAGCGATCAGGTTGCGCTGGAACATTTTCACCAGCAGCTCTCATTTCCTCCTGAAGTACCTGTGTATCCAAATGTCGCATCTCAAACACCTTGGAAAAGATTAAACAAATGGAGGCCAATTAATTATTTAATTACTGGAATACAATATATTGTATTGTACCTGCTTGTGCAACCGAAACCTTGATTTCCTTACTTGCAGGCCCTAGTCAGTTCAGATTGGCAACACCTCCTCCAAAATCACCAACAGCACAGGTGTACCACAAAGTTGTATACTTAGCCCCCTTTTCTACTCGCTTTATACTTAGGACTATGAGGCCAAGTACAGTTCCAATGCCATATTTAAGTTTGATGATACCAGTTGTTGACTGAATCAAAAGGTGGTGAGAGGGAGATTGAAATTTGGCTGAACGGTGCCACAACAATGTCTCACTCAACATCAGCAACACCAAAGAGCTGATTTTTGACTACAGGAGGAGGAAACTAAAGGTCCATGAGCCAGTGCTCATCAGGGCATCAAAGGTGGAGAAACTCAGTAACTTTAAACTCCTCAGCATTATCATTTCAGAGGATCTGTCCTGGGTCCAGCACGCAAATGCCATTACAAAGGCGGCATGACAGTGCCTCTATATGCTTAGAAGCTTATGAAGATTGGGCATATCATCTAAAGCTCAGACAAAAACTTTGAAAAGCCTACAAAAAGCAGTGGATACTGCCCAGTCCATCACGGGTTAAGCCCTCCTCACCTTTGAACACATCTATAAAGGAGTGCTGCCACAAGAAAGCAGCATCCATGAAGGACCTCCACCATCTAGGCCATGCTCTCTTCTCACTGCTGCAATCAGAAAGGAGGTACTGGAGCCTTAGGGCCCAGGTTCAGCAAGAGTTATTACCTCTCAACCATCAGGCTCCTGAACCATAGTGGATACCTTCACTCATCCCAACACTGAACTCATTTCACAACCGATGGACTCACTTTCAAGGACTGTACAACACAGTTTGCTGTCTTTTGTATATTGGTTGTTTGTCTGTCGCTGTTTGTGTGCAGTTTTTCCATTAACTCAATATTGTTTTCTTAGTTCTTAGTACTTACTGTGAATATCCACAAGAAAATGAATCGCAGGGCAGCATATGGTGATATACACAGTGTACTTTGATAATAAATTTATTTTTACTTTTCACTTTATGTTATCCCACTTTTTAAGAAAGGAGGGAGGGAGAAAACAGAGAACTATCGTCCTGTCAGCCTAACATCAGTAGTGGGGAAGATGCTAGAGTCCATTATTAAAGATGAAATAGTGGCATATCTAGATAGCAGTGATAGGATTGGGCCGAGCCAGCATGGATTTACCAAGGGCAAATCATGCTTGACTAATCTATTGGAGTTTTTTGAGGATGTAACCAGGAAGTTAGACAAGGGAGATCCAGTGGATGTAGTGTACCTTGATTTTCAGAAGGCATTTGATAAGGTCCCACATAGGAGATTGGTGGGTAAAATCAGAGCTCATGGCATTGGGGGGGAAGATATTGACATGGATAGAAAACTGGTTGGCAGATAGAAAGCAAAGGGTAGCAGTGAATGGGTGTTTCTCGGAATGGCAGGTGGTGACTAGTGGGGTGCCACAGGGCTCGGTACTGGGACCACAGCTGTTTACGATTTACATCAACGATTTAGATGAAGGCATTGAGAATAACATCAGCAAGTTTGCTGATGATACTAAGCTGGGTGGCAGTGTGACATATGATGAGGATGTTAGGAGAATTCAGGGTGACTTGGATAGGCTGGGTGAGTGGGCAGATACTTGGCAGATGACGTTTAATGTGAATAAGTGTGAGGTTATCCACTTTGGGAGTAAGAACAGGAAGGCAGATTATTATCTGAACGGTGTAGAGTTGGGTAAGGGAGAAATACTAAGAGATCTAGGAGTCCTTGTTCATCAGTCACTGAAGGTGAATGAGCAAGTGCAGCAGGCAGTGAAGAAGGGTAATGGAATGTTGGCCTTTATTACAAAGGGAATTGAGTACAAGAGCAAGGAAATCCTTTTGCATTTGTACAGGGCCCTGGTGAGACCACACCTGGAGTATTGTGTACAGTTTTGGTCTCCAGGGTTAAGGAAGGACATCCTGGCTGTAGAGGAAGTGCAGTGTAGATTCATAAGGTTAATTCCTGGGATGTCCGGACTGTCTTACGCAGAGAGGTTAGAGAGACTGGGCTTGTACACGCTGGAATTAAGGAGATTGAGAGGGGATCTGATTGCAACATATAAGATTATTAAGGGATTGGACAAGATAGAGGCAGGAAATATGTTCCAGATGCTGGGAGAGTCCAGTACCAGAGGGCATGGTTTAAGAATAAGGGGTAGGTCATTTAGGACAGAGTTAAGGAAAAACTTCTTCTCCCAGAGAGTTGTGGGGGTGTGGAATGCACTGCCTCAGAAGGCAGTGGAGGCCAATTCTGGATGCTTTCAAGAAGGAGCTAGATAGGTATCTTATGGATAGGGGAATCAAGGAATATGGGGACAAGGCAGGAACCAGGTATTGATAGTAGATGATCAGCCATGATCTCAGAATGGCGGTGCAGGCTCGAAGGGCCGAATGGTCTACTTCTGCACCTATTGTCTATATTCTACCCCAGTTTACGAAAGTGCTTTATTGACCATCTTATCTATCTGTGCTGCCGCCTTCAAGTTCTCCCTATTCTCAGTAAGTTTTAAGATTCATTGTGCATATCCTAACCTTATAGGTCCTTGCAATGTATATCACTTTCATAGCTTTTTAGGATTAAATCCCATCAAAAAGATTACCCTCTTCACCATCAACACCACTATCAATCTTGAGCAATACTTCAAAATCAATTGATACCAGATGAGAACACAGTTTTTAAAACACACTCAACAGAAAGCCAGAGCAGTAGTGTGAATTTATACAGCACTTTTAAATGTTAAGTCATCCTAGGTAATTCACAGCAATGTCAAGGAAAAATTGCTATCACATTACATAGGAGATAATACTACAGAACCTGGGCAAATACAAGGATTTTCAGGTGAAAAGTGAATGGAGAGAGAGAGGGCAAGGGCTAAAGCAACAGCATTTCAGAGCTCAGGCCTTTGACAGTTGAAGCCCCTGCTGCCAATAGTGGTATGATTAAAACTGGAGACTAGCAAGAGTTCAGAACTGCAGGAATGCAGAATCTCAGAAAGTTACAGGAATCAATGTAGAGGTGATAACCAAAAATAAGAGCTGTAAGATAGTGGCATTGCTGATAGCGTGATAGATTAACATACACAAAATGCCGGAGGAACCCTGCAGGTTAAGCAGCATCTGACCTGATGTGCTGAGTTCCTCCAGCATTTTGTGTGTTACACTGGGTTTTCAACATCTGCAAAATCTCCTGTGTATCTGCTAGATTAATACAAATGAGGAAATGAGCAACAGAGCGCTGGGTGACTGAAACCTAGATAGGGTGAAAAGAGGGAGAATTGATTAGGAGTTAAAAACACAGGCTTTTTCCATTATCAAGCTTTTAAACATATTAAACCAAATGACAACTTTATATGTGAGATTTCAAAGTAATGGTGTAATCAGTTTTGAACAGTTGACACCATTGAAATAAAGTTATCATACCATATTTCTAAAAAGCTGCCAATCACCAAAATTCATGCTTAATTCTTTCTTCAATTCATCCAGATTGCACTGAACTAATACTCTTCCATTAATGTTTGCCTGAACAAAGAAAGAACAATGGAATTAAAAATAAAGCTTACATCAGCAAGAACTGATTTTTCATTTAAAATGAGTCATGGACAATGTGTCCTTGCAAAAAGTAAATGTTATACATTGCATCAGCTGACCAGAATATAAGAGCATCAAAATATAGAAATATCGTTTGGGAATGGTCCTGTCAATAGAAACATAGAAAACTTACACCACAATACAGGCTCTTCAGCCCACAAAGTTGTGCCGAACATGTCCCTACCTTAGAAATTACTAGGCTTACCTATAGTCCTCTATTTTACTAAGCTCCATGTACCTATCTAAAAGTCTCTTAAAAGACCCTATCATATCTGCCTCCACCACCGTTGCTGGCAGCCCATTCCACGCACTCACCACTCTCTGAGTAAAAAACATCCAGTCAAGTTATTGACCCCCTCCTGTTCCTAACCTCCACCCACAGAGACTCCGTAGACAATCCCTCAGTGGCATTCACATTCTCTGCAGCTGTGACACTATCTGATGAAAAGTGCCACGCCCCACGTCTTTTGCCTCCCTCCCTGTCCCTTCTGAAACATCTAAAACCCAGCACTTGAAGTAACCATTCCTGTCCCTGATCCATCCAAGTCTCTATAATGGCCACTACATCATAGCTCCAAGTACTGATCCACACTCTAAACTCATTCGCTTTGTTCACAATACTCCTTGCGTTAAAATAGACAAATCTCAAACCGTCGGACTGAGCGCGTCCCTTCTCTATCACCTGCCTATCCTTGCTCTCGGACTGTCTACAAGCTTTCTGTATTTGTGAGCCAACCTCCTCTTCCCCAGTCTCAGTTCTGTTCCCACCCCCCAAAAATTCTAGTTTAAACCCTCCCGAGTAGCCTTAGCAAACCTCCCCGCCAGGATATTGGTCCCCCTGAGATTCAAGTGCAACCCGTCCTTTTTGTACAGGTCAAACCTGCCCCAAAAGAGGTCCCAATGATCCAGAAATCTGAATCCCTGCTCCCTGCTCCAATCCCTCAGCCGCACATTTATCCTCCACGTCATTCTATTCCTATTCTCACTGTCACGTGGCACAGGCAGTAATTCCGAGATTACTACCTTTGCGGTCCTGATTCTCAACCTCTTTTGAACTCTTCTGTCCTGAGATTACATGGCTGACTTATGAGCCTGGCATTCAAAGTGTGCAGGTTAAGCAGACAATAATATTTCCACACCCTCCTCCTTCTGCATATATTCATAACTTATAAAATGATTCTACACAATTGCAAATATAAAATGATTAAAAGGATGAAAACTTAACTTTAATTAATAATTTTAACTAATTCTCATGGCACAATTCACAATAAAACAGACAATTTCATGTTGATATACCATCAAATATATACAAAGTATTGACAGAGGAATATACCATTAGAGAACAGAACATTAAGTAAAAGATTACATTAGATCTTAAATTGTGAGGAAATTTCTAGAAAGGAATGCATTAGTTCAAGCATTCAGCATTCTAGCACTGTTAAACATGTAAAATAAACAATATTAAAAAGCACTCACAATGTGAAATCAAGCGCAAGATATTATTTTGGTCACTAGCTGAAAAGTTTTCGGCTTTCTTATATGAAACAAAGATCAAGTTGCTTTTGTTAGCATTCTTCATTTGAATCTATGGAAAATCTTTGGATTTGAAAGACCTATACCTTACCAGGTCTGTAACTTTCAATGAAATCAGTTAGGCAATGAATGATGAGTGTCATGCGTTACGGATTCAGCAACAATAAATATATGAGTGAGGCAGGGTTGTTGTTTATAACAAATAAAACATTTATTAAACACTGAAAAACAAACCCCCAAAAGTAAACAAACCACGAACGTAACCGGAAATCAGCTGCTGTGCGGCAGCTTAAACAGTTCTTAAAGGAATAAAGCAAAAACAGTTCTTCAAAGTAATACTGCAAAAGTTCAAAATGCTTACAGTCTATTAAAGGAGAGACTTTTTAGACGATTTAAATTCTCTTTCACGTCGTGTTGCTGCGGTTCCCAGTCAAACTATACTTTTCCCGGAGAATTTACGAAGATGAAAATGAAATGGCTTAAAGGCACTGACCTTTCCTTTACAAAACTGTACCCAATCTTTTCTGCTATATTTCGCAGGGATTAACACAGGGACAGCCAACGAATTCCTTCCGAATGAGGATCAAACAAGGTCAAACCTGTTTCACCGTCGAAATCGACTTTCCTCGATCTTTTAGCTCCCGAACTCCGATCTTCACTCTCCACTGATTTTTAACTGGCAGTATTATAAAGAAACTGCTGGCAATGACCTTTTAAACTTTAGGCAATAAATAAAACTCCATCTTTCAACCAAACTGCGTCATAATATTGGACCACGCAGTGGCACGGAGTTGAAATGGCAAATCCAGCCATGAACTGCCCCTCCTCACGGGGGGGGGGGGGGTCCTCCTTTTATACCCTGTTAAAAAAAAACCTGTCACATGACCTCTACTGGCGGGAAAATGATGTCACTCCACCATCACTAGACCACTACCTTAAGTCCAGTATAGCTTCAACACCACTGTCACGTGACAAGTACAAGATACCCACGGGTACGTAATACATGGAAAAATCCAAATACTCATTCAATTGAATGCAATACTATGAGAAAGTTTGTATAACAGATTCCTCAATTACAAGCACAAATACCATTAAATGGAATCATCTGCAATGAGGTTTAAACACTTATCTCTGATAAAGACATGAGAAGGAGACTCAGCCCAATGAGAAGCTGAAGCTAACTTCAAGGACATTGAACAGTATACAATTCCTACCTTTTTGATAGTGCAAATGTACTGAAGGAGCATGGCTTGGTCAATTCCTTCCAGTTGTCGAAGTTTTTCACAAATAGCATCCACATTCATTGAACTGAGTGGAGCAGTAGAACAAGCTGCTATAATAGAATTTGCCACCTATTGGAAAAGAACACATCAAAATGTGCAATTTAACGTTTACAGCAATTTTAAACAATCTCTTTTTATCTGACAAAAATACAATACAGCATTGCTTTAGTTATCAGCTGTGCATTTCCAGGTTGAAGTTTCAAGTTTCCTCCCTAATGCTAAGTACAGGTTTGCATACGGGAGGAAATGAAAACCAAATCTGGAGGCGAGTCCTTAGAATGGCTCAGATAGTGAAACATGTTTAAAGGGTGAAGTCTGTAAACTGTCAAATTTCTAAACAGCTCAGTAAGTATGAATAATGAAAAGAATTTTAATTACTTGAAATTTCTTAACTAAAAGGTTTTATAAACCTTTTGATAAGAATACTCATTTAACCTAAAATTATAATGAATAAAATGCGTTAAAACAACATAGTTTTCATTAGACCAAATTAATGTGTGAATGCCTGAAGGACAGTAAATTAAGTGTATTAAAATAAATGCTTTACCACTATTCCCTAATCGGTACTCAAAATCCATCAGCAGAGCACTCTGAAAGTTTCCTTTCGAACACTTCTTGCTTCTTTCAATTTTAACAGTGCTGAGAAAGTTCTCATTACCAAGTAGTAAACATCAGCAAACTGCTCATATTTTAGATTTGCAAAGAACAAAATTAGTCAGGTATTGAGAAAGTTCATACTGTTACTCTTTTGTGAAATATACAGAGAATTATAATGTCCTCAGTGTTTTTAATTTTCTACTTCATTTTCTGATTTCTAACATCTGTGATATTTTGCTTTTGGATTAATGTCCAAATTATCTCAGATTCTCAAAGCTGACATTAACTGCTTGAAAACCAAAAAGTATCAGTTTCTTAGTGCTGGTCTCCACTTGTCTTGATATACTAACTACATCTTGATAAATATGAAAGATATTTTCCATAATTTCATGCTTCAACTGTGTTTGAAGAATGGCAACATTGATAACACTTTTCACTGAAGTGGCAAAAGAGTACAAACTAATTCAACACAACAGAAATACACAATACTAGCATAATTTTGTGCTCTATGTCTTTTTTTAAAAACTGCTACACTTACCTGTTTCATCCATTCAGATGTCCAGCAGTATTTGAAAGAACACTATACAGCTCTAACAATCATCATAGCAAGACATTTAAAAAATGTCTGTTTTGCAAATGCACACGCACGCACAAAAAAATGCTGGTCTTTGTGGTCATCAAGCTCCAAGCAAAAAAAAACTGGCCAATCTCATGCCCAAGCATATGCATAATATACAACAGTAAGCTATTTTTTCTTGACAAATACACACATCAACATCCCTTGTCAAATTCATTTTCTCCAGCCATGCACATATAAAGCCGAGAAATGAGTGGCTTACTCTCTGCAATCTATATTGCTTGTGCTACCACAACATGAAATAAAAGCACCCAATCAAGTCTTCTAATTCCCCAAATTCTTCCAAAAAAAATCAATCAACTGCCATCTTTGAACAGCTCCAATTAGCAATTTGGTTTGAATTAGGAGAGACAGCCCATATCCACTAGACTGAATATACTTTAATCATCAAAAATAGCATAATAAGCAATATCACAAGTCAATAATGACCAACAATGTGTACAACTTACAGATAATAGAGCACTTATGGTTTGAGATTTTTGTGTCCCTTGATGAAATGTATATTACAGAATGAAATAGATCATTCTATTGTGATATAGATCATTCAATTCTATATTGTGAAAATTTGTAGTTTATAGTTAATGTTTTCAATTCATTTGTTTTAAATTACAATTGTGGATTACCAACATGTTGAAGCACTAACAAAAAGAAAATAAAAATCACATAACATGCAAAATGCTTGTTAATCTGATCTGCAAGCAGTCTTATAATTAGTAAGGCAGCATAACACAAATTGTTAATAATTCAGTAACAAAGGTAGCAGCTTCATGAATCATTCACTCCAAGAGTACACAGGGTTGTTTTTGTACCTGTTCTAATTTAAGCTGCATAGGAGAAAAGAAAAAGTAAAGGTAAAATCTGTCAAAAACTACACAAGAGAAGAAGAAATTGACTACAAGATAATCCAAATGATTTTCATTCAGCATTGGCTTGCTAATTCATTCAATGTGGAAGTTTGCAATTAATTATCATTTCATTCTGTAACATCTAGTGACATACTGCCTGCCATTCTACAAAAAAATGTGCTTTGGGTATATGAAAAGCACTTCAAACTTATTTCTTTAAATCACTAAACAAAAAAGAGTTAAGAAAAGTCCATTTCTGAAAGATATCAAAATACTATGGCATTGTTAAGAGTCAGCCCCCTTAGCACTTAACTTTACTAATGTACAGCAAAAGAATAATGCCAAATGTAAATTAAAAACAAAAATGCCCAAGAAATTACAGATTTACTAAAGTGGTTGTACATTAAGTTCATGTTTGAAAGATGGAGTAGTTCAATGAACAAAGTACATTCACAAGCATTTCCACATTTATACATGTGGAAATTAATCCAAGCAGAACCTGTACAATAATAATAGTAAACAACTGCTGACCAACAAAATATTTAATTATTATATTAACAGAGATTAAGATCTCTATCATCCTTCCTTAAGATGATTTACTACATTTGAAGTAACTTTCCTACAAAAATTTTCAGAAGGCCACTTTTAAAATCACAAAATCTTGATTTGGCAGAGTATGAAAGAATTCATGTCTTTGGAAACCAATTTGAACAGACAGAAAATAATAATTAAGAAGCTCTATATAAGCAAATAAATATGTAGAGTCGGCCCTCCTTATCCGCGGGTTCCGCATGAGCGGATTCAACCAACCACGGATCGGGAAAACCCGGAAGTCGAGCATTGTTCGCCTCGTGTCTCATTCGTTCCTTACTTGTGTTGTGAGCAAGAGGAAGGAGTTTAAGGCTTGTAAGGGATGGCTGGCTAGCTATGTAAACCGCTACAGCCTCAAGAGCTTAAAGATCACGGGAGAATCGGGATCGGCTAATGCCGAGGCGGCATCAGCATTCCCAGAAGAGCTACGATGGTTCCGTCTGTACCGAACATGTACAGACATTTTTTCTTGTTATTATTCCCTAACAATGCAGCATAAAAACTATTTAAATAGCATTTACATTGTATTAGGTATTATAAGTAATCTAGAGATGATTTAAAGTAGACGGGAGGATGTGAGTAGGTTATACGCAAGTACTATGCCATTTTATAGAAGAGAGATCAAGACAACCAGCAGGGCTGTAGCTGAGGCAGCAGAGACAGGATCATCATGGGTGTGGACCAAGTACATCCAGAGGGGCAGATAGTCGGGCAGTGTATCCATCTTTTGCAAACCCTTCAGTAGTTGCATAGACACCAGAAGAGTAGACTATCAGTTGGATGAAAGCGACCAACAACTCTGATAGAAGCAGATGCAAGGAATAAGGGAGCCTTCACAAACTTCCCAATTCTGTTGCTGACAAACAGAATTACATTGGAAGAATAGAAGAAAAATATCTGTTCTTATTATAAGTATTATTCCAGTCAGCAAGTGGAATATTCCATTATGTGGACAAAATAACATGCTAAATCATTTGTTAAAAGGAGGAAGATCAAAATCAGAAAAAGGAAGGAAGATGCAAAAATTTCAGCCAATGTCAATGGATTTTTGGAAAAATTAAAGCTTTAACCTTGACTTGCAGAGCTATATAAATAATGGCAATATATTTCAATATACTTAAACGGACAATTTTAATATCTATTACAGAATTTTCACACTCAAAACATTCCTAAAGTCAGGAATTTGTACTAGAGCACTACACAAGTAATGTTGACCTCTTGGTACATTTATCACCTGCTTGGTCTTACAGTGTGAAACTGCATTGTGATTGCTCATTAATCTTAATAGGTTATCCTGCTCTTACCCCAATATTCACAAATTTTCTTGCATTATTGGGCATACATTAGCTATAGATGTAATGATTTGTTTTTGAATAACATCAAATTATCTATTACAGTGCTTTATTTACCTCACCCAAGCATTGGTAATACATCCAAATCACAATCGGATGCTACAATAATGCTAACTTTACTTCCCAGCTCTTGTAACTACTGTAGTTCAATATTTTCCTTTTAATGTCCATAAAAGGTATCCTAATAAAGATTTTGAACACACCATTGCCACACTCCGAATTCATAATATATCAATATTCAAAAATAATTCATTAAGCCAATGTGCACAAATTATTTAAAACCCCATAAAAGCAAGCAACTGTGACCCCGAGCTTATTTTGAAAACAAAATCAATTGATAATAAATTACCCAACACTGCATTACGAGTTCAATAGTCAAAACTGGAAACTGAATATACCAGAATACAGGATCCACAATAAGGAAAAAGAATCTGTAAGAACTTTACAGATGTGAGGAGTGATAACCAGCCAGTAGGAACCTTATGGGTAAAATTAAGAAACCAAAAAAGATTTAAGACTGAATTGGTGTCCTCAGCCAGCAGCTGCAAGTGATACAATGACTTAATGCAAGAGATCAGACATACATGGAGCAAAAGGCAGAGTGGTTTTAATGGGGACAAGGTAACATTTCAATGAAAATTTAAAAAAATGCAGATGCTGGAGATCCGAAATAAAAACAAAAAATGCCGGTAATACTCAACAGATCAAGCTACATCTGTGGGAAGAGAAAGAAAGTTAATGCTTCAAGTTAAAGACTCTGTCAGAACTGGGAAGGAACTTGTACCTACAGTACAAGTGGCCACAGACCAATTAGGTCAGAGTGAGAATTTGAAGAATTAGTGGAAAGCAATAGGAAGGTCAGGGTTGTTCCTGTGGAACGAATGCAAAGTGGTCACCCAATGTAAACACAGAATGCACAACACCATAGTGGAAGTATAAGTGAACTGCTGTTTCACCTGGAAGGACAGCTTGAGTTCCTGGATGGTAGGAAGGAAAAAGGTAAAATAATAAATATTCATTGCCTAAAGCTGTAAGGGAACAGAGCCACATGAATGGGAATGGTTGATGGGAACAGAAATGTAAACCAGGGAGCAACAAAGAGAACAGAGGTGTATAAGAATTGAACATCCATGGTAAAGATGGGTCTGCTGGGACCAGTGGATTTGAAACAGTCGAAGTGGTGGCGGACATCACAAGTGTCATGCATATAGGGTAGAAAGAGACTGGACCGGAAGAGAAAAGATAGAATCAATGTAAGAAGAAATAAGTTCAGGGAGATAACAGCAGGATGAATCAATGACTGTCAGTGCAGTCCAGTTTGTGGCTGCATCGTATTCGAATGCTACTGGTTAATTTGTTCCGGACTTTACAATATTTATATTAACGCAGTTCCTTACTTATGTGTGACTCATCAGTAGATTTTATCCTCACTTTCATAAGTTATCGTGTATAATGTGTGTTAAGTGTACTACTTTGCTTGACACTCTGGTTTGAAGAAATGTCTCATTTCTATATACATTATAAAATAATAATAATAGTAAGTACTTTACTGATCCCAAGTGAGAAATTATTTCCTTACAGCAGCAACATTTAAAAACACACTTAGTAATAATAATAGTAAATATAATAAAGTACAGAATAATATGCACAATATTATCAGAGTTGACCATGGATATTGCGTCCTAACTGCCTAGATATGCAAACCTGGGCAGTACAATATGGAGAGTGAACTGTTGCCCATCTCGCAAGCTCCCCCTCTCCACACATCTGATGAACCCAAAGGAACAGCACAGATCAATATAGTTTCAGGAGTTGCCAGTCAATATTGTACTCAAATGTATGCCTTAGGGACTCCAGCTCCAGAACTTCCCTCAGGGTTACTTCTGAAGCGCCCACCTCCGCCCCCCAAGTGGGTGTAGCCACAAGGTAGTAGAGGTTTGAGATCAAAGATTTCCTTCTCCTAGATGAGTTGCCAGCCATGGCTGACGGGCCTCATCTACCCAAAGCGACTGGTTTTTAAGGTGCCAGTAACCTGCCTTTGTCCCTTCTCCTGTCAGTAAAAATGGTTCTGCCGGGTTTAGTAGCTAAGCCACATGAAGGCCAGGAGCTGGACTTGGATTTCATAGGCTATAAGAGGCGCATGCTATCGGGAGCATTTAATAAGTACTGGGTTCTCTCAAGCCTCTTCCAGTGATGCCTACACTGAAGAAGTTCAGATCTTCTCTCCCATAGATGCTGTCTGGCCTGCTGAGTTCTGCCAGCATTTTGTGTTTTTATTTATTTCCAGCATCTGCAGATTCACTCGTGTTGCCAATAAGTAGTGGGAGCTTGTTCCCATTACCACCCCTGGTTATAACAACCTTACATGTACTTTGATAATAAATTTACTTTGAAAATGAATTTGAAGATCTGAAGGGTAATTTACCTATCTACACAGAGAGCTGTTGATAGCTGGAATACAGTTTCAGAGAAGGTGATCAAATCAGATATGAAAATCACATTTAAAGGCATTTAAACAGACACTTAACTAGGCAATCCAAATGTGAGCAAATGGGATTAGTATAGATGGGCAGAAAAGGTCAGTAAAATGGGGAGAGCTGAAGGACAATTTCTGGGGCACACAACTCTATTACAATGAAGCTAAATAAGTCACTAGGAAGCAACACTGCCTTTCCTTGGTGGAGCGGGGAGCAGAGAGCTGTTGGGATAAAGAGTGGTCTAACAGCAACAGTTTCAAGTCATTCACTACTCCCAGCCCTCTCTGCTATTCACCTACTTCCTCTGCAACATGACCCTCATTTTATTTCAAACTTTCCCCAGTTCTGACAAAAGTCTATCAATCCTTTAAAATGTTAACAATGTTTCTTTCGCCACAGATGTCGTTAATGTGGTATTTTGCAATTTTCTGTATTGTAATCCACAAGGTTAATACCTGTGTAATTGATAATCACAAATGAACAAAACAAAATCAAATTAAATTCTAACCAAGTAATAATTAATCAATAACTATATCACAATTGTATTTTTATTAAAAAGCTATTTTAAATGATGTCTAGTTCTATGAGCTAACTTGAAGCAACTCAAAACTGATCAACTACTTAACTACATATGGCCAACACTGCAACCACATACATCATACCAGATACAGTCAAAAGAAGAGTGGAAAATATTGTTCAAAATGACCTTTTCTAATTAGTCTGATATATCATAGTGGAAAAGCAGTAATATGCTACAACTCCACACCATATAACTACTCATTACCAGTGAGGTATCTGTGGGAGAAGGAAGCCCCTCATCAGCAGCCTCCTCGATCACTTCCTGACAACAAGAAAATCATTTTGGGTATACACACAAATCAAAAACAAAATATGTACACCTTGTACATTATACCCTGATCAGTAAACTGAATATTTCTGTTCCACACACCCTTGCAATTGCTTTTCGTGCAACACATTGGAAAAAAAGGGGTACAAATTCACCTAAAATAATTAATTCACATATGGCATATTGCATGATAAAACAATGGTCATAAATGAAGGAAAACACAAAATGCCAACACAGATTTTGAAGTGATCAAGATGACACTGTAGTGGCCATGCATTCTGATTTTTGGAATCTTAATGACCCACAATGAATTGTTGTTCCGATCACTGAAAGTTAATCTTTGGTGGCTACACCTTGCCACTTGACTCTTATTATTCAATTTATATATTCCATTCAAATTTGGTACTCCTTGTTTCACAAAGAGTAATTGGGGTCCTATTGCATGACCTGGATGTGCTTGAAATGTTGGTTTACAAAGGGATACAGCAAATCACAAACCAAAAGTTCAGCATTATCATTGACAATCCATTTCAGATTTTTAAACAGACGTAATTCAGGTTGCCTAAACAAAAAAATTTAAGTTTTAAAAAAAAAGAAACATACTGTACTGTTTGATAAAGGTAAACAGTTTTAGCTTAAGTATAAAGGAGAGAACAACTTCAGCACTGAATAAAAATACAAAACACAAGACTCTGCAGATGCTGGAAATCCAGAGCAACACACACAAAATGCTGGAGGAACTCAGTAGGTCAGGCAGCATCTATGGAAATGAATAAACAGTTGATGTTGTTTCGAACAGAGACTCTTCTTCAGGACTGGAAAGGAAGGAGGAAGATGCCAGTATAAAAAGGTAGAGGGAGGGAAGGAGGTCTCATTTGAAGGTGATAGGTAAAGTCAGGTGGGTGGGAAAGGTGAAGGGTTGGAGAAGAAGGAATCAGATAGGAGAGGAGAGTGGACCATGGGAGAAAGGGAAGGAGGAGGGACACAAGGAGGAAGTGACAGACAGGCAAGGAGAAGAGGCAATAGGCCAGAGTGGGGAATATAAGAGGGAGGGAAAATAAATTACTGGAAGTTGGCGAAATTAGTTGTTCATGCTATCAGGTTGGTGGCTACCTAAATAGAATATGAGATGTTGCTCTTCCACCCTGAGGGTGGCCTTATCATGGCAAAAGAGGTGGTCGTGGACCAACGTGTCAGGACAGGAATGAGGATAGGAATTATAATGGTTGGTCACTGGAAAATCCCACTTTTTGCAGATGGATTGAAGGTGCTCGAGAAAGCGGTCCCCCAACTTATGTCAGGTCTCACCAAGGTAGAGGAGGCTGTATCAGGTGCACGTGATAACACAGATGACCTCAAAAGATTTGCAGTAGAAGTGTTACCTTACCTGGAAGGACTGTTTAGGGACCTGAATAGAGGTATGAGAGGAGGGGAGGTGCAGTATTTCTGTCCTCTGCATTGCAAGGATTTATGCCGGGGGGGAGATTAGTAGGGAGGAAAAATGGACAAGGGAATCATGGAGGGAGCAATCCCTGTGGAAAGCTGAGAGAGGGATGGAGGGGAGGAGAAAGGTAAAGATGCATTTGATGGGAGGATCCTGTTGAAGATGGTGAAGAATGATGTGTTGAATGTGGAGGCTCATGAAGTGGTAGGTGAGAACAAGAGGAACGATCCCTTTTAAGACGGTGGAGAGGTGGAATGAGCGCGGATGTCTGGGAATTGGAGATGTGGGGGAGGGTAAATATCAATGGCAGAGGATGGGCAACCCATTCTTTGAAGAAGGAGGACATCTCTGAAATCCTGGAAAAGAAAACCTAATCCTGGGAATAGATGTGGCAGAGATGAAGGAACTGAGAAGAGGAAATAGCATTTTTGCGGAAGACAGGGTGGCAAGAGGTATAGTCAAATAGCCATAGAAATCAGTGTTTATAAAAGATATCAGAAGACAGTTTGTCTCCAGAGATGGAGACAAAGGTCAAGAAAGGGGAGTGAGGTGTCAGAAATGAAATGTGAATTTAAAGACAGGGTAGAATTTGGAGGCAAAGTTGATGAAATTGACAAGCTCAGCATGGGTGCGTGATGCAGCATCAATGCAGTCGTCAAGGTAGTGCAGGAAGAGTCGGGGAGTATTATCAGGGAAGGCTTGGAACATGGACTGTTCTACATAATCAATGAAAAGGCAGGCACAGCTTGGACCCATGTGTTGCCCCAGCTACCCCTTGAGTTTGGAGAAAGTGGGAGGAGTTGAGGGAGAGGACCAGTTCTGCCAGATGGAAGGTGGTGGTGGTGGTGAAGCAGAACTAGTTGGGTCTTTTGTTGAGAAAGAGCTTTAACGCCTTCTTAAAGGGGGATAAAAGTGTATAGGGACTGGACATCTATGGAGAAAATGAGGCAGTCAGGCTGAAGAAATTGTAAATTGTTGAGAAGACAGAGAGCATGTTAAGTGTCACAGATGTAGATGGGAACTGACTGAACCAAGAAGGATAGAATGGAGTTGAGGTATGCGGACAAAAGTTCAGTGGGACAGGAACAGGCAGAGACAATGGGCCTACCTGGACAGTAAGGTTTGTACATCTTGGGAAGAAGGTAGAAACAGGCAGTGCAAGGTAAGGGAACTGAGTCCAATGGCAGTGGATGGGAGTTCTCCAGAGTTGACAAGGTTAGTGATGGTGTCGGAGACAATTTTCTGATAGCCCAGAGTGGGGTCATTTTCAAGGGGTAAGAGGAGGTGTCGAGTGTTCCTGCCTGGCTTCAGCAAGGTAGAGCTCAGTCTGCCACACTACAAAAGTATTCCTCTGTGTCTGCAGGTTTGATGGCAAGGTTAGGATTGGTGCAGAGAGAGTGGAGGGCTGTGTGTTCAGAAGGAGAGAGAAGTGCAAAAGTCAAGCCGGTTGACGTCTCACTGGCAATTAGAAATGAAAAGATCCAGAGCAGGCAGAATCAGAGTGGGGTGTCCAAGAGGAGACACAAAAAACACAAAATTCTACCTGGATTTAGAAAAAAATATCAGAATAAGTTTACATGCAAACTTAAAATTCAGGAGGTAGTGAGAAATTTCCAAGAAGCAAAGCAAGCTGGTATTGCTGAGATATTATACTGGCAGGAATTAATAAAGAGTCTAAGCAATAACTTTAAAATTGTTACTTCTTTAATATTTAGAAATAATACAGTTCTATCACGTACCAGAGTAATAAAGTTTGATAATAAATTTAAATGATTTACAAAATACGTTCCATATATCAATACAACAATATTCATTCTTCCCCTTTTGCAATACTTACTAGATTACTGTTCTGTTCCCTTGAGAAACTGGATTTGGTTGATGAACGTGAGATGGGATGCTGCAAACTGCCAAAACATTGCCTTGGCAGATAACAAATATGAGGGGCAAAATATGGCTATGGAAAAGGAACAGGTGAAAAAAAATTATGAAAATCAAATGAAGTCATAAAGGAAAAAAAACACAAAACATATGACATGACAGCAAATTGTCAACAATATGACTGCTTCCCAAACCTTACTTCACAATAAACTAAACTTAAAACAAGACACAACTTGGTTACAAATTAAAAATGACGGAATGGCAATATGGAATGTTGGTGTCATGAAAGATAATCTTAAAAAGTATGTGTTCACTCTAGATCTAGTCCAGTTAAATAATGCAGTAGTTTGCTTACCCGGTTATAAAATGGATGCTGTTGGCCAACCATGCCGCTATAGAAGTTGCTAGGATGCTGTGGTGACATTACATTACCATTGAATGAAGTGGAAGAGCAGACCGATGGTGCCTGACTAAACACAGTCCGAGGTGGAGCTTCTTGCAAAGGTAGTGAAGGAAAAGGAATATTCACTGTGGACATCTGGTCCCTGGCTGCTCGGATATCTGCAGGCACAAAGAAAAAGCATATTCGAGGACCTAATATATAAAGACAGTAATGTTCCCAAATACATTTTCAGAGAAAAATACTTTCCCCAATTTTAATCCTGGGCAAATTGCATCTTTTTTTTATTTGCAGCATTCATGGCATGTACGTTGGTGAGTAAAGGAATGTCTTCATTTTGAAACATTTGTTTACAACCAACTTCTATTAATCTTGCAATTTTAAACTACAGAGATACAAAGTGTGTAAACAAGTTGCCTTCAGTCTCCCAAGCTGTTAACTGAAAATGAGTAATACAAAAAAGCCTATCTGTGGGACTAGCTGAAAGCACACCGTCTTCAGAGTGCAGCACCAATAAGTAAGAACTTTAGTGTGAAAAGAACATCACTGATGTTAGGATTACAAAAACAGAATTAAACAAAACAGTTGCATGGAAGAGCAACTGATATGCTGGATTTGCAGCATGTAGGAGCCGATGGAAACAACTGGGATTCATGGTAACCACATATGAAGATTTACAACAAGGAACTTCAGCTCGGAACTGATCATCGAGTGTCCGAGATTCGGATACTGCCACACATTATGAGGGAAGATTACCCAAATAGTTGTTCTAGGGGGATATTCACAATCTTTAGGTCAATTTAGATTGATCAAAAATGATCAATCCAGAAGAATTGGAGTATGTGACCATGAGTGAAATGGTTACAAAGATCAAGGAGGCAAGGTCATGAGAAACCTCAACCATTGTATGTGTTCAACAGTTTTGAGGTTTTCCAGCATGTATCAATGAGACCAGAAACTGCACAGTGGATGAGCAAGTTGAACACAGTGCTATGATAAGGGAAGGCACTTTAGTGTGCACATAAAGAAAGGGGAAAGGGAAAGTAGAATGAGAATAGGTTATAACATAAAAAGATTGAAAAGGTTTCTTTGGATAATTTTCTATACCAATCGTATAGAATTTTTTGAGGAAGTTACCAAGAAAGTTGATGAAGGCAAGGCTGTGGACATTGTCTACATTGACTTTTGAGTCACTTGACAAGGTCCTGTATGGGAGGTTGGTCAAAAAGGTACAGCCACTCAGCATCCAAGATGAGGTAGTAAATGGTTGTCTCTCTGACTGGAGTCCTGTGACTCATGAAGTGCTGCTGGGATCGGTGCTGGGTCCATTGTTGTTTGTCATCTGTATCAATAATCTGGATGATAATGTGGTTAACTGGATCAGCAAATTTGCAGATGTATCAAGATTTGGGGTGTAGTGGACAGCTAAGAAGGCTATCATGGCTTGTAGCGGGATCTGGACCAGCTGGAAAAATGGCAGATGAAATTTAATGTAGACAAGTGTGAGGTGTTGCACTTTGGTAGGACCAACCAGGGTAGGTCTTACACAGTGAACGGTAGTGCACTGAGGAGTGTGGAAGAACAAAGGGATCAGGGAATACAAGTCCATAATCCATTGAAAGTGGCATCACAGGTAGATACAGTCGTAAAGAAAGCTTTTGGCACATTGGCCTTCATAAATCAAAGTACTGAGTACAGAAGATGGGATATTATGCTGAAGTTGTACAAGACATTGGTGATGCCTAATTTGGAATATTATGTGTAGCTTTGGTCACTTACCTACAGGAAAGATATAAATAAGCTTGAAAGAGTACAGAGAAAACTCAAGGATGTTGCTGGGTCTGGAGGACCCAAGTTATAAGGAAAGATTGAATAGATTAGAACTTTATTCCTTAGAATGTAGAAGAATGAGAGGAGATTTGATAGAGATTATGAGGGGTATAGATAGGGTAAATGCAAGAAGGTTTTTTCCACCGAGGTTAGCTGGGACTACAACCAGAGGTCATGGATTAAGGTTGAAACGTGAAAGTTTAAGGGGAACACAAGGGGAAACTTTGTCACACATAAGGTAGTGAGAGTGTGGAACGAGATGCCAGTAGAAGCGGTGCATGCAAACTCAATTTCAACATGTAAGAGAAGTTTGGATAGGTACATGGATGGTAAGGGTATAGAGGGCTATAGTCCCAGTGCAGGTCGATGGCAGTAAGCAGTTTAAATAGTTTAGCATCGGCTAGATGGGCTGAAGGGCCTGTTTGCGTGCTGAAAATTTCTATGACTCTATATGTGGAAATGCAATGATCAAAAGGTTAAATGGGTTCCATTATAAATAGAAAAAAGGAAATATACTAGGGAACAAGGAAGTGCCAAACATATGTGGCTGTCAAAGATTTTGTTTGATTGACATATTAGCAATACAGACCTGCAATAATTTCACGCAGCTTTGGATCCAGATTCACTGTGCATGGTAGAAATGTCTTCACGTCTCGTGCTGAAAGAATAGGCATTCTCGAAGAGAGGAATATTTCAAAGCTACGAATATCACTATCAATTTCTAGAAGTGGTTCCACATCTTTGGTAGTTGGTATGTTTTTGGAAAGCCTTAATATGAATCATAGGAAATAATATTACATAAATAAAAATATTACTTGCTTCTGGTGCTAGCAAAAAGAAAAACAGAATATTTTACTATTTTATGTTCAAAATAGTTTCCAAGAATGCTATTTAAACCAACTTCAGAGACACTTTCAAAGGATCAAAAAAGACTAAGTTTAAAGCAAAAGAAAAATAATTTTCCAAACACTATTAATCAGTCATAATGAAATCACAAAACAAATTCAAACAAAATCACAACAGTAATGCATATAATAGATCAAATTTTTTGAAAGCATAAAATCAAAATATCATCTCTACAAATGATCCATCAAACATTATATTCATTGAACACAGAAAACAAAAGTCAAACTGGAAATAAAAACAAAATTGAAAGCATCTTTTCAATGATAACAATCGTCCAATGCACAAAGAAAATGTATAAAAGTCTAAGAACCGTGTGCAATTAGGCAGTTAACAGGGTTCCCTCAGCAGACTTAAAATTTCTTGTCAACTGCCACATTATATGAAACTGACAAAAATAATTTTGTCGGCTAAATCCCGAAGCTCAATCTCCATAGTGATATAGGAATATACACGTCAATAAATGTCTTCCATCTGCAAGAAGCTTTGCAGTTCTGTATTCACATACAGCTTGAACAGCTTTACCACGTATCCAATACAAAACTGGATTATAAATTGTATGGGCATTATTATAAAATGAAAGCAGTGACCAGATCATCCAAAAACATCTTTCATTTAGCCTAGTATCAAATGCAATAGCTTTATTTGTTCAGTTAATGTTAGCAACTGACACTTCATTTCTATTGTATAGAGCAAATATACAATTACTATAAGAGTGTTTTCTATTCATAACTGTAAAGTTTCCTGGAGATGGCATGTTTACACAAAACTTCCATAATCTGAAAGCTTCTACCTCCCCTCTCAACAATGAGTTATCCCAATAATAAAATCTAGAAGTTACTATTTATTTGTGTTTAATTTTTCAATATTATTATGGCAATAAGAAAGACACAAAGCATTGAGGAAAATTATCAAATTTAAATTTAAAAAACTGCCTTGCATCTTATTAAAAATTTTTTTTAAATGCAGGAAATCTGAAACAAAGATAGAAAACCACAACAGATCAGCAGCATCTGCAGAAAAAGAAACAGTCAATGTCTTGGGTCTGCAATCTTGTCAGAATTGAAAACGAAGAGTTGCAAGTTAGTTTTCAAAAGGCATGTTGGAGGAGTATTATGTAGAACAAAGAGAATGTCTGCAATGAAATGTCAAAGTGGCTTAATGGCAGTACCTATCAAGACATAAAGCTTTTTTATTCTGTGTAATGAGTTGATTAGCAGTAAGGCAGTGGGACCTTCCTGACAGGCTAGACTTATACAAATTAGTCTAGGTAACATAAATGTGGGTGAAACAAAGGGAATTTCTCTAAGCAGCAATAAGCCACGTAGCATATAGAATCTGGTTGAACTACTTTGACTGTCCACTATGCACCTAATGTGATTCCAAAATACTGGAACATGTCCAGTAGGCCAAACTACACACTAAAACAAAAAAGATGGCAGGCAGAAATGGCTCCCATAAAGACAGGAAAAGTGAGCATGTTATCTAGTTAAAGAATTCAATATTCTGACAAATGAAGCATGGTGAGACACTTCAGGTCTTCTACCAGTGGAGCACACCACAGACAGAGAACAAAATGGAAGTGGAACAGAGAATTAAAGTGCAGGCAACTGGAAATTGGAGGTTATTCCTGCAGACTGATTACAGTAGGTGCTCTACAAAACAGGTTGGATGATTTTCAAATTAAAGCAGGAGCACCTAGTGAGAAATCATTTTCTGCCTCTCACCTTTGACCCCGATAAAAAAAAAGCCAGGCATAAAAACAAGAAAAAGGGTTACACTAATACCCCTGCTTACTATCAGTAAACCTTCGACTAAAGGATGATCTCTACCAATGATCTACATACATGTAGATCCTGAGATGACTGCGATTTGATCCCTATATGACAGATCCACCTCCAAAAATGCAGACATTTTCCCTCGAGCCAGCTACCTGAGGACAAAGGGTTCTATCTCTTCTCTCACTCTTTTCAACTTCAAGAGCAGTGTGTACCACCTCAAAGCAGTCCAGTGACTGATGTTAAAGCCAAACAATTGCCCGATTCTCCCAATCTGTGATGGCTACATGTATTTTCTTGGACACAAGAGATTCTGCAGATGTTGGAACACACACAAAATGTTAGAGGAACAGAGTAAGTCAAGCAGCATTTATGGAGGAGAATAAATAGTTGACATTTAGAGCCAAGATTCTTCATCGGCACTGGAAAGGAGATGGGAAGAAGCAAGAATAACATGTTTGGGGGTGGGGGAAATGATTGGTGGAAGAGTCAAGAGCAGAAGAGAGAGAATCTAATAGAAGACCATGACCATGGAAGAAAGGTAAGCAGTAGGAGAACCAAAGGGAGGTGATGGTCAGGTGAGGGGAAGAGAAGGGGTGATAGGGGAACCAGAATGGGGAATGGAAAAAGAGAGAAGGGAGAAATTATTGGAAGCCAGAGATATCAATGCTCACACCATCAGATTGGAGGCTATCCTTCAGAATATGAGGTGTTGCTCCTTGAAACCCAAGTTTGGCCTCATCGTGGCAGTAAAGGGCAATTATGGTTGTTGACAGACATGTCAGAATGGGAATGGCAAGATGAAAGGAAATGGCTAACTACCAGAAAATTCTGCCTTTTGCAGGTGACAGAACGAAGGTGCTTAACAAACCAGTCCCGCAATGTGCGTCGGGTCTCACCAAGGTAAAAACTGCACTGGGAGCACCAGATTCAGTAGACAAGTCTGATAGACTCACAGCTGAAGTGTTTCCTCACCTGGAAGGACTGTTTGAGGCTGAATGCTGAAGCATTTGCCATGCTTGCACTAAATGCCAAGAGGTAGATCAGTAAAGAGAGATGAATAGACAAGGGAATCACACAGACCAATCCCTACAGATAGCAGGGGTGGAGTGGGGGAAGGTAAAGATGTGCTTAGTGGTAGGCTTCTGTTGGTGATGGCAGAAGTTATGAAGAACAAGGTGCTGGATAGTATACAAAGAACTTGAAGGCATCACTGGTAGTACTTTGTAGCGTCATTGTGTCACTCATTTTTGGCATACAATTATACGCTGTGCTAACAACTACAATGTAGATCTAATCTACATGTTACTGTACAGTCAGAAGAGATTCCTCAAAAATAGCAATGAATCACAAGATAAATCTTAAATTCAACATTAGCAGCAGTCTGTTAAAAGCTTTTATTTAGACTTTCAGAAAAACGGAGGTTTTTGTAGCAGGGAAGGGTTTGATTGATCAGGTTAAAGGGTAGGCACAATGTCATGTGCCTAAGAGACCATACTGTGCTGTAATGTTCTATAAAAACTGCGTAGAGAACTAAGGATTACAAAAAAATAATTTCATAATGGTACCATATGTAACTTTATGTCAAGGACATCAGAAATGCAGGAATGAATTTTGATTATATTTCTGTATACCTTTCATAAATGTTTTTCAAGGTGAGATGATCTGGAACGTTCTCAGTCTCTTCCAGGTACAGAATAAGCCAAGATGTCCTGTATGGCCATTGTTCTGTGAGGTTTATCCAAGAGGCAAGCCGATCCCAGTTGAAACTAATTTGGTTTGCTCTTAGTAGACGTCCTTTAATTAAATGTAATTACATTTTAAAATTTATTACAAGTCTTGGCACAGGGTACCAACATAAAATGTCAACAATTTCTTCCTTCCCCACCCCACCAAACACCCGCACCTCCTCCCAGAAGATGCTTATCAGCCCACTGACTCCCCCCAGCAAACGTTTGTTGCTATAATTTATATAAATTAATTACAATTTTTAAAATTCTACAAGCATTTTTTTCTTTCATTTCTCCATCTTCAAATTACTTTTAAACATTATGCTGAAGCAAACAATAGCAAGCATATTTTCTCAAGGGAGTGATATTATAAAAACATGCCAATAACTGTAAAAGTGCTTTGATACAAAGCTCACCTGAGTTTTACAACCATTTCTGAATGAAAAAAAGGGCTACTATTGTATAGGAAAGTCACAATTAATCCACATTATCTTAAAATTCTTACTGTATGTTGATATGTACCTCCTTCCTACAAAACTTAACTGCCTTTTTATTACCATCTGTGTTTGTCACACATTGGTGCTAATAATATTTTTATTGGATGGCAATAGTATTTTTCTCCAGTTCAGAGCTACAAAGATTTATTTTTGCAAAGATATTAATATGGAAAACCCATTCCAGCATGGACAACAGATGGATTCTCCTTAAAATAATGACACCATTTCAAATTTGAAATTTAATTTTTATTATTTGAAATTCAATGTTAAATATGGTATCACTGTTCTTCCTTTTTTCACTATTAAAAATATTGTTCCCCAATCCTGTCACCCAGCTGGAAAATAAAGCAGCCGTTTCAACAGCTTCTGTTGGAAATAGTCCTGTTCTTGCCCATCGTGGCTTTTTATGTTGGCTGTGGGCCAGCCCTCTGTTACTGTTATGGTCCCCAGTACTCACTTCTGGCTGATATTTCCAGAAAAAGTCCCTAGCAATATCCTCAGCTTGTCTGACATCTGTGTCTAGTCATATACCTTGGAAGTGAGAGAACAGCTGAAGGTCAAGCACTTGCATTTCTGAGCTGGCATTCCACAGCTGAACTCAGCAGAGTCCAGGGCACAACACAAAATTCTAGCACTTCAGCTTCATGCAAAGGATGACTAAGGCAAAGCTGATCACTTAAATATGGCTGTCAGCCTTGATTAAACTGAAGATCAATTCAAATGTGGCTAATTTTATGGAAATGTTTTAAATTATCTTCCAGTAAAATAATTTTATTAAAATAAATGTCTATACTACTTAAATTAATCTGAACTTTTTAAGAGCTGTGATGGAGCCCCAGGATCCATGAGCAGAGGGCCCAGTCAGCACCTCACCCCCAGTTTCACTTTGTGATAGGACAGTGACAGGCAAGTCCTGAGCTCAGTGAGAACTGCAAATCAGCACGGGGCAAGCTTGACCACAGAAAAAGCTCTGCAACGAATATATGATTTAAAATTATGAAGGATCTGGTTTGTTGGCATCCCTTGAGTTCAAGTAGCCATCTTGAACCCCACTTTAACTGAAAACTGCAGCTGTTCTCAACTACTCTTCAGGAGGAAATTATCTGTCTCTATGCCACAGCACAATCATTTTTATATAGCAGGAAGTAACTTATTTTACTATTAAACTGCTGATGAAATTGTCAATTCATTTAAATGCATTTCACTTTCACCACCAGCAAAACAAAAGACTTGGTCACTGACTTCTAGAAGGTGGGGGAGGGGGTGCTGTCATGGTGCACATGCTTCTGTTTACATCAACAATGCTGAAATCGAGAGGGTTGAGAACTTCAGCTTCCTAGGAGCAAACAGCACCAATGGCTTGTCCTAATCCAACCACATTGATGCCACAGGCAAGAAAGCACACCTGCAACTATTTCCTCAGGAGGCTAGCACTTAAATAGTTGATGTGTGATGATACTACCAGAAGATAATCAAAGGAAAAAGAAACTAATGACCAGGAAGTGCAGAAATAACAGCAAACCAATAATCTATGAATGTGTGACTAATTCTATCACTACTCCATCTCATTAAGCACCTGGCAGCTGAATAACACTACCACCTACACTGCAAGACTAAATATTAATACACGATGAACGCAAAGACCACTGAACAATAAGGTACAATAACATACCTATGCAATATACAACCTATCAAGCATCTATTTTAAAGTGAATATACATGTGTTAACAAAGTACCTTTTATAAAGCAGATATGAACTCAGAAACATAATTGAAAGTACATTTACACGGAAACTACATAACTGTTTGAATTATAATTGTTACTCACCTGTTACTGAAACAATGTTGAGCAATCGCCTCATAGTCTGTGGACTAATGTCACTGAACCAGTCTTCTGTAACCAAAAGCTTTGTAAGATCAAAAGACATTTGCCTTGTAACTTGACGCTGCATCTGTCGACGACGATATGTATCCTGTTCACACAGAGAACAATCAAATTTTCCTTTATTGAAATATTGCTGCAGGTTCTTTCATTACCACCAGAGCAAATAGATGAGGCTAGTTTAACATCTACTTGGAAAAACAGAATTATTGATATCTTGTGCCAAAAGATAACTGCAGTTTGTTGTCAGGCTAAAATTTCCTACAGAAATTATTAGCACCTTTAAAATGACACCAATGGCAGCATACACATAGTCTTACCAATCACTAACACTTGAGTCTTCTTCACACTTGGGACACCTAAATAATTTCTCATTCAGGCAAATTCAATACTAAATTCATTACAAAATTCTAATGGTGCCACTGTGACATGCAGAATGTACAGCCAATAAAGATATTCTTCTCTTTCGCCTCTGCCATCAATTTGGTCAAAAGTATGGATAAAAGAATGATTGGTTTAACTCATCCCTATCAGCAAGCACCTGATGTCTCCATAACTCGGCCTTTTCTCCCTGGAGCGATGGAGGATGAGAGGTGACCTGATAGAGGTGTACAAGATAATGAGAGGCATTGATTGTGTGGATAGTCAGAGGCTTTTTCCCAGGGCTGAAATGGCTAGCATGAGAGGGCATAGTTTTAAGGTGCTTGGAAGTAGGTACAGAGGAGATGTCAGGGGTAAGTTGTTTTTTTTAAAAACGCAGAGAGCGGTGAGTGCGTGGAATGGGCTGTCAGCGGTGGTGGTGGAGGCAGAAACGATAGGGTCTTTTAAGAGGCTCCTGGATAGGTACATGGAGCTCAGAAAAATAGAGGGCTATGGGTAAGCCTAGGTAGTTCTAAGGTAAGGACATGTTCAGCACAACTTTGTGGATTGTTCTGTAGATTTTCTATGTTCTATTTCTATAACTAACTACTGAACTCAGTCAATATATCAAATATAACATGCAGCAACACCTTGAGAGCCACAGTTGATCCAAGTTGCACTCTGACAAAAGACAACTATTTTTAAGTAACCTGATTGGTAAATAAAACATTATTATTGACAGTTAGTAATTTATAGAAGGCATTATTAACATTTGCTGTTTTTCTATTCACTCTATAGAATAACAAAGAACCCTTTTAAAATATACACACATTTCATTAAGATTGGAAGGAGGAAATTGTGTACCATTATTATCAATTGTACTTAAGTAAATGTAAACAAAGACCCTGGTTTTATTCTTTAAAAGTTACTACCTTCCAAAGATTTCCAGTCTTCACCTTTTATAAATAGTGACTTAATATTCAATAGAGTCCATGGCCACAAAATAATATTCCTGACTAGATCATTTTTCTCTCTTCTTGAGGTGGCAATTGAAAGTTGATAACTTCAGCCAATACGCTTTCCAGATTACCACTAAAATTGCAGCATGGAATATTTTTTTAAAAACTCAACATCAAGGCAACTGATGAAATGAAAGCTGATTTAAAACAGTTCCTTACTCTTCGATTCAGTGCTGTTTTACTGCCAAGTTTGGTCAATTCTCCCAAGCTGTGCTGTGAAAGTTTTCTATCATTATCTTCATGCCAGCCTTCAATTAAAAAAAAACCAAGTATGTTAAATCTTTTAAACTCCCAGGGCGACAGCCAATAACGCAATGCAAATTTTAGTCAATGATAAAAGTCTTACTTGTATAATCTGAGTTTCCAACATCTCCATTAGATGGCGCTGCGGCATAAACTTTCTTTGCACTAAGCCCACGGCTGTTAAGATACACAGGCAGATGGACTATATTCCTCATATAGTCATGTCCATTTATATTAGAGTCTCTTAAAACACTGTTCAGATTTTGATTGATAGCTTTTATGATGATATGAGGATCACTAGCAAAAATAGCGATGAAGGGACCTTTTGAAAATAGAACTCTCACCTGGAAGAAAAATTGATAGTATCTCAAGTATTTCACAGATACTGAAGCATACCCATCTCCTGATAATTTAAAGCAAAAGCAGATTAATTTTCCTATTATATATTTAATTCCCATAGCAACCAACCTCTTTGAATCAACACAATTCCTAATGCTTCAACCAACTTTGTATTATGGAGCACAAACTCCTCAGTGTACTCCATCTGCAATCTCACTAATGTTTAACAAAGAGTTACCGGTATCTTTGCAGAGCTGCAAATATAGGATGTAATATGGGAATGACTGTGCATTAGAATACATGCTTTTTTCAATTTTGCATATGTTAATGAAGTTAGCATTTCAGGTTGTTGTGACCCACTAATCTTTTCCAGCAGCATCTTTTACTTCAGATTCCAGCAGAAGTTGTTTTTGTAGTTGTACTTCTTCCAAAGAAGTGAAAATCAAAGCAAAAATCAAATTCTATGTAAAATAAAGAACAGAAAGATGAAGACTAAAAAAGTAGCTATTTGTACATTTATTTGAAAACCCTCATGATTAAAATTTAAAAAAAATTAGACTTTACTCCTGAATACATATATCTGGAGATCATAGCTCAATTGGCAGTAATTAACACATGGTTAAAATTCACTTACACTTCAAATGGACAACCTTAACCTCTTCTGCAATGTTTTGTGTTTAACTAGTGAACAATTACACAAACTTCACATAGCTACAGACATGTACATATCTACGAATACAGAATTCATATTGAGGTTGTTGCGTAATGAAACTTACGAAGCACCAGGTAAACAAAGGACAACAACTTTCCAAATTTCATATTCAAGAACACATTTAAGAATGGCAAAAAGATACAGCTCAATTTTCTCCAAATAACAAATCAGCGCTGGTAGCCATGATATTACCTGTACTGCAACCTTTAAGGATTTAGCACAAATTCATTTGCAATCTAACTGCAAGCATTATTTGGAACAATAGTAGCAGAAATTTTTTTTAAAAATCAAATTTTTTTTAAAAAAAGGTACTTAAATCAAAGAAACAATTGCATTTGTTACAGGCCGGTGAGCATGACATCAGTAATGGGAAAGTTATTCTGATGGCTTCATGCATGGTAGGTAATGTCTAACCAATCCAATCATATAGAATTCTGTCAGGAAGTTACCAGAAAGGTTGATGAAGGCAAGGCAGTGCATGTTGTCTACATGGACTTCAATAAGGCATTTGACAAGAGCTCAGAGGGGAGGTTGGTCAAGAAAGTTCAATCGCTCAGCGTTCAAGATAAGGTAGAAAATTGATTCAGACATTGGTTTCGTGAGAGTAGTAATAGATGGTTGTCTCTGACTAGGTGAATGCTGCAGGGGTTCTGAGAGTCCATTATTGTTTGTCATTTATACCAATAATCTGGATGATAATGTGGTTAACTGGATCAGCAAATTTCTGGATAACAGCAAGACTGGGGGTGTAGTGAACAGTGAGAAAGGCTACTCTGGTTTGTAGTAAAGATTGAATAGGTTAGGTCTCTATTCCTTGGAACATGGAAGAATGAGGAGAAATTTGATAGAGGTATATAAAATTATATAATTAAATTATTATATAAAAGGTAAATGCAAGCAGGCTTTTTCCACTGAAGTTTGGTGGGACTACAACTAGAGGTTATGGGTTAAGGGTGAAAGGTGAAAAGTTTAAGGAGAACAGGTGGGGAAACTTCCACACTGAGAAGCTTGTGAGAGCGTGGCATGAACTGCCAGCACATGTGGTACATGCAAATTCAACTTCAACCCTCAAGAGATGTTTGTATAGGTACATAGATGGTAGGGGTATGGAGGACTATGGGCCCAGTGAGGGTCAATGGAAGTAGGCGGTTTAAATTGTATTGGCATGGACTAGAAGAGCCAAAAGGTCTGTTCCTGTGCTGTACTTTCTATGACTAATGAATATCATACAATTTCATTTTTAATTTTATGCAAAGGGATACCTGTATTTATTATACTCTTCCAATAATATGATAGTCTGCAGAACAATGTACTCATCACCCTGTCTTGCAACTGTTGATTAATAACAAATGAATCAATGTACAAACTGTGGAGATAATTCTTACCGTATCTAACATCTGCAAGACTTTATCTTGCTCACATGCATCCAAGCCATCAATAACAACCACAAGTCGCGTTTGATTCTGAGTAAAGCCATCAATTGATTTGGCCATCCGGGCCATGAGTTCCACTTCGTTTTTTAGAACCTTTCAAAGTAAATACACTTTTTTGTCACCAAAGAAATGCTCCATTTTAAATTAACTCTTACTGAGAAATAAATACTGTTCAAAACTTTCTGAACAGAAAAAAATTGTAACTATAGACCTACTCAAAATCAAAATTGATTACATGGGAATAGCGTACTTATTTTTTCCCATTCTCTTAGTTACAATTCACAATGTTATGTTTAGTCTATGAAATTTTACTTTTCCTCCCGACAGCCTTCAATTACTTTTAATTAATCTTCACCAGAGTTTAGACAGCAAGTACCAAACTGTTTATGTTGGAAGACACAACAGCTTTTAAGGTTTTCATCTAACATTAATGGACACATTCTGCCAATAGTCATTGAATAATAACTACAATTGGAGTTCGGTAAAATGTCTGAACTTGGTTCTGGAGCACTGATTTGACTGTGAATCTCTCAAGTTGATGTAATAACTGGCAGACACGGCCACTCCAGAGATCTTTGGTTGATATGAAGCTGCTCTGTTGGCTCTGCTCAAGTTCATTCAATTTCACACAAAGTTTCTTAAGTTCAATTTCAAACAACTTCTGGAAAAATAAGCTAAAGACAAAAGAGCTCATAGGAAGGAAAAAAGAAAAGAATTTTGAGAGAAAACATATATGTCATATAAAAAACAAACAGTAAAAGTTTCTATGGTTACATAAATAGGAGGAGGGAAGCTAAGTCAAACGTAGGGCCTATAGAGAATGAGGCTGGTGAATTAATAACAGAAAATTTTAAAATGGCAGACACAATCAATATTTTTCCCTGAAACTTCTCGCCAGGTAAGACATATGCAAGATATCAGAAAGGTTAATGTTAAAAAAATGAAAGAACTTACAAAGTCCCAATTACAAAGAGATAAAATACTGGAGAAACTCCAGAGTCTAATGGAGATGGTCATCAGGGGTTTAAAAGTGGCTGCACAGACAGTAGACCTATTGGTTGACATTTTTCATAACTTGCTGAACTTTGGGAGGGCACCAAGAGATTGGAAAACAGCCAAAGTGACTCCATTGTTTAAAGAAGGAAAACGACAGAAAGCAGGGACTACAGGCCACTAAGTTTAGCAGCTCTTGTTGCCAAGATGCCACACCAACCATCAAAGAGGAATAGCAAAATATTCAGGAAAGTTGAGTAGATTTAAACCCATCCAACAAGATGAAAACTGAAATTATACTTGACAAATTTGCTCAAATTCTTTTTGAGAACATAACTGGGAGAGTTGACAGAGGGGAACCTTTAGATGTAGTGTATGTTCCTTCCCAATAAACATTTGACAGGGTGCTACATGAGATGCATAAATTAAAAGCTCATGGTATAACACTGTTTATTAGAATGGGTTGAAAATTGTCCGCCAACAAAAATTGGAATAAATGGCTATTTTTCAGACAGGGAGGAGGTAACTAGTGGAATATTGCAGGGTTTGCTCTTGACCTGAACAAAGGAACAGCATATTCCATATTTCCCAATGATATAAAAATAGATGGAAGGGCATAAATGATAAAGGTACCGTGATTCTACAACCAGATATAGAAAGTGAGTAAGTGAGCAAAAGACTAGCAACTGGAATTTAATGTAGAAAATATGAGGTTGTGAACTTTGGTAAAAGAAATCAAGAAGGTAGATTATTTAATTGTAGAAAGACTGCAAGTGAATGAAGGTCAGATGAATCTAGGTGTTCTAGTACATGAATTATATCCATTACAATGCTCGTCCTATCCATTACAAAGAATACGAAGGACAATTCAATGGCTCTTCACACAGCCTTAGACCACCCAGACAACATAACCTATCTCAGGATGCTGTTCATCGACTATAGCTCAGCACTTAACACCATCATTCCCACAATCCTGATTGAGAAGCTACAGAACCTGGGCTTCTGTATCTCCCTCTGCAATTGGATCCTCGACTTCCTAACTGTGCAAATTGGTGATAATATCTCTCTCCATGATGACAATCAACACTGGTGCACCTTAGGAGTGTGTGCTTAGCCCACTTCTATACTCTCTCTGTACCCATGACTGTTTGTCTAGGCATAGCTCAAATACCATCTCTAAATTTGCTGATGATAAACTATTGTTGGTAGAATCTCAGATGGAGATGAGAGGGCGTACAGGAGCAAGATATGCCAACTAGTGGATTGGTGTTGCCTTGCACTCAACATCAATAAAACAAAAGAGCTGATTGTGGACTTCAGAAAGGGCAAGATGAAGAAACACATACCAATCCTCAGAGGGATCAGAGGTGGAGAGAGTGAGTAGTTTCAAGTTCCTGGGTGTCATGATCTCTGAGGACCTAACCTGGTCCCAACATATTGATGCAGTTATAAAGAAGACAAGACAACCACTATACTTCATTAGGAGTTTGAGGAGTTTTAGTATATCAACAAATATACTCAAAAACTTCTACTGATGTACTGTGGAGAGCATTCTGACAGGCTGCAGTACTGTCTGATATTGGGGGGGGGGGGACTACATCACATGACCAAAAGAAGCTGCAAAGGGTGGTAAATTTAGTCGGTTCCCATCTTGGGTACTAGCGTACAAAGTACCCAGGAAATTTTCAAGGAGCGGTGTCTCAGAAAGGCAGCATCCATTATTAAGGACCTCCAGCACCCAGGGCATGCCTTTTCTCACTATTACCATCAGGTAGGAGATACAGAAGCCTGAAGGCACACACTCAGCGATTCAGGAACAGCTTCTTATCCCCTGCCATCTGATTTCTAAATGGATATTGAACTCATGAACACTAACTCACTTAAAAAAAAATATTATTTCTGTTTTTCGCATGATTTTTAATCTATTCAATATAAGTATACTGTAATTGATTTATTTATTATTTTTTCATCTTCTGTATTATGTATTGCATTGAACTGCTGCTGCTAAGTTAACAAATTTCACAACATATGCCGGTGATAATGAACCTGATTCTGATTTGACACTTCTGAATATAATGTAAGGAATTATTTTCAATCAATGCTTTGATACATAAACAGATCCATTTCTTATTCAACTCATGAATGTTTTTAAAAGTTTATATATTTCTTTTGCATTCATACACCCCAATACACCCAATGTTGAAGACAATTTTTTTCCTTTTTGATTCATAAATGCAAAACACTTACTTTCATAAAACCTTCAGGCTTTAGCTTGTGAAGTTTAGAAGCTGCATGTAAAACTCGGTTTCTCTGAGAGTGAAGGACAGAATCTAGCACTTGCCACCATGTATGGCAGTTCAAAACTACTGCTAAACCAATGATGCACACAATAGATATCAGAATAGCATTAACTGTCAGCTGTTCCTCATCTGCCTTGAAAACTGCCAGAAGCAAGACACCAGCAACAAAGCAACCCAAAATAAAAATAAAGATGGCAAATGATGGGATACAGCAGGTCTTTTTCCATTTCTTCACTCCCTTCTTTCCTGTAGATATGCAAATCAACAATATTAATGTTACTGCTCCTTTTAGAGGGTAGCACATTACAGAAAATATATACAACAGAAAATTCATAGTATTTAGTTCATTTCAAAACATCAGTGCCTTATACATTTTGCAACTGTTGTAATTTAAGTACTGTGAACTGATTTGGTTCCCTTACTTAAAAGATATTGTGCCATCATTAGAGGCAATTCAGAGAAAGTTCACTTGGTTGATCCTGGGTATGGAGGGATTGTTTTATGAGGAAAGATTGAACAATTAATCCTATGTTCTTGGAGTTCAGAAGGTGAAGGCAATTTTATTTCCATGTGACACAAAAGTAGTCTATTCAGTGAAAAGGAGTCAGGAACCAATGTAGTGTTGGGTAGAATTATTGGGTGAATGGAATTTCAAGTAGGTTAGAATAGCACCAGCAAAGTCTTAGAAGATCTTGTTTCAGTGGAATTTGGCCTGAAATAACCAGTGCACTGGAATAATCAAAATTAGAAGTAACAAAGTTTAGGGATTTCAGGAACAGATGAGTTGGGGCAGGCAAGAACTAGGTAATGTTATAGAGGTGGTAATACTCTGTGCAGACCAAAGCTCACTGAGATCAAATATAATATGAAAGTAACCAACAATCTTGTTTGCTTTAGCAATGTTTTCACTGCTGATTCATACCTTGTGTATCTTCAGTCTTGAAGACTCTGAAAAGTCTTGTTGCCAGAAAACCAAATTCTTTTTCACAAGCATCAGAAAGAGTTGCAATCATCTCAGCCATAGACGTTTCCCCACCAACACTAGACAATCTATTGTAATCTGTAAACATAAATCTTTTAAACAGAAAAGGAGAAGTTTTAAATTAATTAAGCTTATTAAATCATTGAAGACAACGTGTAGTGTATTTGAATGTTTAATATGCATTTCTTAAATTGGAAAATTAGAAAAAAATCCAAAAAAGTGCATTAAAGTGATTCAAAGGACAATAATTATAAAGACAATTCTAGAAAATGATTTTAGTGTGACACATTTGGCTCTTCAACTGATTTCAGGTATTATATATGTTGTCAAAAGACCTTTTGTTGATCATTTTCAAAACAAAATGATATCCATAAAATATCCATCAGTAAAAATAGCCTGACATAAGACTTTATTCATACTACATGGTAGACAAGTCAAAATGAAATATGAACTGATCTAAATTATTTATAAACTAAAACTGGAAGTTGGGAGAGAAATTGGACAATTTCCTTAGACCAGTTTTTATTTCTATGCATTTACAGTCCTGTGGTAAAGTCTCAGGTACACACACATATACATATAGACAGTGTACCTATGACTTTTGCACAGTACTATTGTGATTTTATGTATTCCATTGTCCTGCTGCCGCAAAAAAAAACTCATGACATATGTGAATGACAAGAAACCCAATTCTGTTATGCGTCTCTATTGTGGATTAAGAGCGGGAAGAGTATAGGGAGAGTGGAATCACTTTTGGAAAAAGGGGAAGGGAGAGGGGAGGGAACGGGAAGCTCTGTAATAATCAGTAAACCAACTGTTTGGATTCCAATTACCTTACCTGGTGTCTCAGGGGTATGACTGCACCCACACCATCCCCCTGCCCCTGGCACTTCTTTGCCACGTATCCCACACCCCTCCTGTGGCACTCCATCCTCACTATTCTCAACATCCTTTACTCCTGCCAGATTTACAAACTTGCTCTCTACTCCACGTCAACAAACACAGTCCTGTGCAAAAATCGTATATCTAACTAGGGTGCCTATGTGCCCAAGACTTTTGAATGGTATTGTAATTTGTAAGCATTTCATTCTATTCAAAGAAAGAAAATCTAAAAACAGCACGTTGAAAACTTGAAATCAAAACAGAAAATGCAGGAAACATTTAAAAGGTCAGAAGGGTCCTGGACTAGAATACATATGGACCTGAAAGATTCAAGATGGCGCCAAGCTGCAGATGACTGTGGGTCTGTGGCTCAGACTTAAGAATTTTTAGGTTCACAGGGATTGCTTTTGGAGATAGCATGGGAAGTTAGGTGTTGGATTAAGGTTTATGGACAGGAAAGAGCAGTCAGAAGCAGTAAATAAAGAGCTAGGAGAAGGAGCCAGTGGTCAATGTTCCAGATAGAGCACTCCCTAGGCCTGAGGTCTGCAGACCCAGAGCACGAAGGCCAGCAAACCCTGAGCCTGGCAGGACCCAGGGTTGGAGGTCCATGTTGACAGCAAACAAAGAAGTTTGAAAATTTTATAGAACATCAAGACTGAAGTGATAGAAATCGATATCAGGTGATTTAAAAATTGATCTTTACCTGACAGGCAATGCTCTGGAGGTTTGCTCTGGTAGTTCTGGTGGGTTCACAAACATCAGTTTAAGCAGCAGTTCCAAATAGCTAATTTGCCGTGCAAGCTTAGTACTCAATACCCAGGCCCAACTCCAATTTTCTCCTTCTTGCCGACCACCAAAGTAAATAATTGCTTTGAACATTAAAATATTTAAAAAAATATTAACTTGTTGTCCTTCAACATGACGAACCAACAGAGAAGACAGAACCTGAATTGTAAGGTGCAGTGATTCAGCATTTACTGGGAAATATTAAATATATCAACATTCATACCAAATATTTCTTCCTATTCTCACCAAACATATGAGCCCAAACACTAGAAGGTATTTAGAAGGTAGTACTTTCTTCAGAATCTCTAAGCTAAATTAAGTGTTTGGACTCTTATGCATGATTGTCATTTGGGGAACACTTTACAGAACCATAAATGTTGGAATGATCCTACAAATACGGAGTAGTAGATGTATTTGAATTGACGGCATTTTAATTAAATAGTTTAGGAATGACTAGAGGCCACAATGTTAAGTTTTATAAGGTTAGATGAGGTCTATGATGCTACTTTTCTAAATTCTACGACATAATGCAAATTCATGCAACCACAAAATTCCTTTGGGAGAGAAATGGATAGATTTCTTGAATAGATGTCATCTTATAGAATCACCAGGGCAGAAACAATTTCCTGTGGCATACAAAATTATGAGTATTGATAGGGTGAATGAAAGCAGGCTTTTTTTCCCCCTTTGGAGTGGATAAGGCTAGAACTGGAGGTCACAGGCTTAGAATGAAAAGTGAAATGTTTTGGGGAATCTGAAGGGAAACTTCTTCACTCAGAGGGCAGTGCAAGTGTGGAATAAGCTGCCAGCCGCAGTGGTAGATGTGGATTCAATTGTAACTTAAAGAGAAGTTTGGATAGGTACATGGATGAGAGGAATTTGGATGGATATGGTCCAGGCGCAAGTAGATGTGACTAAGTAGCAGATCAGATCAACATGAAGTAGATGGGATGAAGGGTCTGATTCTATGCTGTATTCTATGACTAGTTCCATGGAAGGCTCACAGAGGAACTTTGCTAATTTCAGGATAAAAACAATATCTGGTAAGAGTTTTCACTACTCCCAAGTCTGAGGGGGAAATAATACAAAGGCTTTCAAAATTGTTTGGCTAAATCAGATCTGCTTTGGTTTGCTACTGTTTGGACATTTGTGTCAGCTTCCTAATGTGGTGGCATCCTCAGTTCTAAACTCAGAAAACAGTGAATCTAAGACCTCACCATAAATTTGAAGCAGCAAATTATCCTAGTGCTTCAAATGCTATTCTATTCGAATAACTGTGATTCAACAGAGCTGCTGAACCAAGACCTGATCTACCTGTTATGGGGTCATAAGCATCATGTTCGAACAGATTATTTGGCAATTTATTAAATTTCTAGTTTATACAATCTTGCTGCATTGCCAAATTTGCCCAGAAGTAGGTATGTTTATTCTTTGACACATAAATCTGTGTCAGCCCACAAAATAACTCAGGTAATTGGCAAAGTAAGCCCAATTTAAAAAGACATCTTTAGAATACTTTCCACCCAAAGTTATATGTTAACACTTTACCTGAATTGTTTCCAATGGTGGCTTCCCACAAAGATCAGAACTGTGGAACCACTGTCATTATGAACAGAGCGGAAGCAAGTCGGAGCCTTAACAGGGCTTTCTCCAGTAGCCATAAAGAAGCTGCAGAAAAGGCAGCTATAGAGGCAAGGTGGAGTATGTGGGGTGTTAAGGGAAGGGTAGCACTTCTGGTGAAGGGGCATGTCATGTCCATTCCAGGCATCTCATTCACATTTGGACTCTACCAAACACTCAGCTCTCACCTGTGGCTCGAAGTAACTGTATGTGACAGCAGCCACACCCTGGCACACCACTTTTTTTTGGTGTGGGGGGGGGGGGGGGGCTAAACCAGCTGAGGGTAGCCAGTAGACTCATACCCTGGTGAGACAGGGACATGCCTGCCATAGCATGCGTAGTAAGCTCCAGTGGACTGGCCAAATGAGATCTACAGTGAGATCCAATGGCTAAGAAAGCATGGACAGCGAAGGGCATGACAAGGCATAGAAGACATCAGGTCATCCACTGCAACCAAGGAAGATCCTGATTTGTGACACTTGTTCATACCACTTGACTTCTGAGGTCAAGAGAGTGAAACTGTTGCAATCAATGGCTTTTCCACTTTTAAAACTCTCCCTCACAGGTTACCTGTCATCACAGGACACGATGAACAACTATCAGAGGCAAGGACAAATGCTGAGTGTGGCTGTAGGGGAAGACTTGAATATTCAGACTTGCTACCACAATCCCCTCCCTCCCCATTAAATGTGCTGCACGGCAACACAACTGTATTTCATTATAGGTATAGCAATAATAGCCAACAGATGTGCTTTTATGCAGAGTTAAACATACCAAAGAAGATGTAAATAAGTGCCAGCAGACTCAATCCAACTGCTACACCGAGCTTCAGATCAACTACAAAACCAAGTAATACACCTGTCCCCACAGAGATCAGGACAGTAATGAATACCACCAGCCAAGAGAACTGGAAAAGTGGTTCCACTTGCTGCCCAGCAAAAGTCTTCATTTCATCTAAAGGCAAGAATGAGAATAAGAGTGTAAAAATGTACTGCTTGCAAAAAGTCCTAATACAGATAAAATGATTTACCCAATTAAACTTCGTTGATTACTGGAATTCTCTGGGACATAAAAACATGATAAGTAGAATATTTAGTTCAAGTGTTTCCACCATTTCAGCTGAACTATGATTTAACTCTGCATATATGCCTTTTCTTTATATCCCACAACACTTCTGGCTTTTCAAAAATACACTAATATCAGCTTTAAAAGTATTTACACAAAAGATTGTGCAGATACTGGAAGTCTAGAGTAATACATACAAAATGTTGGAGGAACTCAGCAGGTCAGGCAGCTTTAATGGAATGGAATAAACAATCAATTTTCAAGCCAAGACCCTTCATCACTTTTTTCCTGTTTTGAATTTTAGCACGGTAACAGGCCCTTCCGGCCCAATGAGCCCACACTGCCCAGTCACACCATCTGATCAATTAACCTAACCCATACGTCTATGGAATGTCGGTAGAAACCAAAGCAGCCAGAGGAAACCCATGCAGTAACAGGGAGAACATACAAGATCTTTAAAGACTTCAGCAGAATTGTACCTGGGTCACTGGCGCTGTGGACAAATTAAATTTCTCCCACTTTATGCATATCAAAATATTTTAAAACTTCATTCCTGAAAAGCTTGGATTTAATTTTGTTTACACTAACATCACATGGTCTGGAATACCTCAACCTTTGGATATATGCTTTATCCACCCGATCAGATGCTCAAAACTATTATACATATTAAATAATTTCACACCTTCACTTTCAAATTCCAGCAAATACAAATAACATTCATCTAATTTTGCTTTTGTCGTTTAATTTTTCCCTTGAAGGGAAATCATAATGGTAAATGTATAGTGTACTCAGAGATGCACATAATACTGCAGAAGTGGTCATGCATTCTTGGAACACAACCTTTGTTTATGCCCTGCATAGTTTAACTTGGGTTAAATATTTCTAGACTTTCTTGACCTCACACAATATTTGAATAATCAGGCTGAAGGGAATATACTAACGAAGGTGCATACAGAGAAATAGAAAAACATGCTATTCAGCTCCAGACAATACAAGAAAAAAAAATCAAACCAACTTGTTGAAACAGGAACAAAGAAATTAAAAAACATACTGTTTCAATGGTGGACAGAAATCACATTTGTGAAAGTCAAAAATTCAGAACTAATAAATCACCAACCTTCTATAGAAGTATCATCATCATCATTTACCTTCAAGCTTTTTCAGAAGAAATGATTTTCCACTTCCCCATTGTGCATAAAGTCCAACACAAATAGGTGGCTGCATAGTTGGTTCACTTAGGATGTCAGCCAGTGCACTGCTATATAGGTCATAACCAAGCATATCCCCATCCGTCTCAGAAGGTGAGAGATGTCCTATGATCATTTTTAAAAAGGGGATTATAAACCAGAACATTTACCATCAATTAAATTAGTTTTATCATATAAATACCAAAAGTAAAGGCAGGGATCAGTGAACAATGTCAGTTAGTCTTCCACAATTTACAAATAAAAGATTGATTTCAGTGGAAAGGAACAGTTACAATAGCAAGAGATGGAAGGAAAAGGAATGGGTTAGAAGAGAGGAGTAAATAAATAGTTAAGAGATCTTAAGATCACAAAAGAAAATTACATAAATCATCCAAAAATAGCTCACTTTAGCAGAAATAACACCCAGTTTGAGTGTATAAAACTAATGTACAAGAATTAACCAAGCTAATCCAGTAAACACAAATATCCAATTAATACAAAGGGATTTACCAGGCATGTCACATAGACAAATCTGCCTTGTCATTCTAACCGCAGTTACCAAAATGATGGGAAGTATTGCAAGCATCCATTACTCACTAGGAGGCCAGTACAATCACACTCGCTTTAGATCAAGATGACTTGGGGGCAGAGTTCACTGCAGCCAGGTCTAAAGGAACTGAACTCTAGTCAGGGGGAAGAAAGCAACTGCTCTTGGATATTGAGCCATACTTGGATCTTGTTTTGTATTAAGAAGTCAGCAGGACATCTTTTAGAATTCTACTAGATAAATTGCAGCCAGACAAATAAGGGCAAATCATGTGCACCCCAGGACATTGCAGAAGGAGTTTCTCAGGGCAATAACCAATCATCTTCAGCTTGAAAAGAGGAAAGCACTAGAGCACTAGAATACAGTACAGGTCCTTCAGCCCTCGATGTTGTGCTGACCCATATATTCCTTAAAAAAAAGTACTAAACCCACACTATCCCGTAACCCTCTATTTTTATCATCCATGTGCCTGTCCAAGAGGCTCTTAAATACCCCTAAAGTTTTAGCCTCCACCACCATCCCAGGCAAGACACTCCAGGCACCCACAACCCTCTGTGTAAAAAAAAACTTACCCCTGATGTCTCCACAAACTTCTTTCCCTTAACTCTGTACATGTGCCCTCTGGTGTTTGCTATTCGTGCCCTGGGAAACAGGTACCAGCTATCCACCCTATTTATACCTCTCAATCTTGTAGACCTCTATCAAGTCCCCTCTCATCCTTCTACGCTCCAAAGAGAAAAGTCCCAGCTCTGCTAACCTTGCCCCATAAGACTTGTTTTCCAATCCAGGCAACATCCTGGTAAATCTCCTCTGCATCCTCTCCACAGCTTCCACATCCTTCCTTTAATGAGGTGACCAGAACTGAACACAATACTCTTAAGTGTGGTCTCATCAGAGATTTGTAGAGTTGCAACATGACCTCTGCTATTCTTGAACTCAATCCCTCTGTTAATGAAGCCTAACATCCCATACACCTTCTTAACTATCCTATCAACCTGTGTAGCGACCTTGGGAGATGTATGGATTTGAACCCCAAGGTCCCTCTGTTCATCCACACTCTTAAGTAAACGACCATTAACCCTGTACTCAGCCTTCTGGTTTGTCCTTCCAAAATGCATCACCTCACACTTTTCCAGATTGAACTCCATCTGCCACTTTTCTGCCCAACTCTGCACTCTGTCTATATCCTCTTGTAACCTTCAACAACCTACAGCTCCATCCACAATTCCTCCAATCTTTGCGTCATCCGCAAACTTACTCACTCATCCTTCCGTCTCTTCATCCAGGTCATTTATAAAAATCACAAATAGCAGGGGTCCCAGGACAGATCCTTGCGGCACTCCACTAGTCACCGAACTCCAGGCAGAATACTTTCCTTTCACTACTACCCTCTTTCTTTCTGTAAGCCAATTTTTTTTATCCAAACAGACAAGGTTCCACTGATCCCATGCCTCATGACTTTCTGGATGAGTCTCTCATGGGGATCTTGTCAAATGTCTTGCTAAAGTCCATGTAGACCACATTTACCACTCTACCCTCATCAATTTCTTTTGTTACCTCTTCAAAAAACTCAATTAGGTTCATGAGGCATGACCTTCCATTCAACAAAGCCATGTTGACTATCCTTGAGTAGACTGCATTTCTCCAAATGCTCATAGATCCTATCCTTAAGAATTCTTTCCAATATTTTGCAGACCACCGACATAAGACTCACCGGTCTATAGCTCCCAGGATTCTCCCTATTACCTTTTTAAAACAAGAGAATTACATTTGCCATTCTCCAATTCTCCAGTACCTCCCATGCAGCCAAAGAGGATTTAAAGATCATAGCTACTGTTCTAGTGATCTCTTCTCTCACTTCCCACAGCAACCTGACTTGCACTACCGTACTTCCCCTTTTCTATTTTCTAATTATGATTTATAATCTAAATTTTTATTATATTTTCTTCGATTTGTACTTCAGGGAGCGCGAAGCGCAGAAACAAATATCACTGTGATGATTGTATGCTTTAGTATCAATTGTTTGGTGACAATAAAGTATTTGTATATCACATCCGGCCCTGGGGATTTATCAACCTTGATGTTTTTAAGAAGATCCAACACTTCTTCTTCCTTAATCTCCATATTGTCCAGCACACAGGCCTGTTCTATTTTGACCTCACCCTGATCAAGGTCCTTTTTACTTGTGAATACTGAAGCAAGGTATTCATTTAGGATCTCCCCAACTTCCTCCGCCTCCAGGAACATGCTGCCTTCTTTATCCTTTAGCGGCCCCACCTTCATTCTTGTCATCCTTCTGTTCTTCACATACGCATAGAACGCCTTGGGGTACTCCATAATCCTACATGCCAAGGCCTTCTCATGCCCCCTTCGAGCTCTCCCAAGTCCATTCTTTAGCTCACAAGGGTTCTTAAGCAACAAGGGTGCATGAGAAAATGTGGACAGGAAGAATCCAAAGTAGTATAAAAATGCATGATAACAAAAGGAATGAGTAGCCTCTATGAAGCACAATATGGGAGCTTGTGGTTGGTAGCTTTGCATATGCTTTCAAAAGGAGGAATAGTTGAGTGTGGAGTGGATGGTGGCAAAAATACTGACACACAAATAAAGGAAAAAATGTGAAGTATCAGAAATAATAAGCAAGAAGGGAGAATGATTCAGCATCTTAAAATTGTTAAGTTGCCAGACCATAAAAATTCATTCCACAGGAGAAAAACTTGCTAGCTCTGATTGTAGTTTTTTTTTTTAAAACCTCTGGCTAAAAGTATGGAGAAACATGACAAATATAACACAGCTGGTTAGAAAATTAACAGCCCAATTATCTATAGCCCAGAGACGCTACAAGAGATAAAAATTCCAAAAGACAATAAAGATGTAAGAATGTAGAACATAGAAAACCTACAGCCCTTCGGCCCACAATGCTGTGCCGAACATGTACAAATAAATTAAGATTAGTCAGCATGAGTTTATTAAGGCAAGGTCACATTAAACAGAAATGAATGAATCTTGCAGAGATAACAAGGAGGAAGAATGAGATAGCACAATGACTTAGTCTATATAGATTTCAGCAAAGTATTTGACAATTTCTCAGATTAAAATAAAAAGCTTATGAGATCCAAGAGGCATGAAAAATTAAAAACTGGTTCCATGAGGAAAGAACTAAGAGAAGACTGGAACCCCATGGGTTCCTCGTGGCTCAATATTAGGTCCTATTTTGTTATATTGACCTTGACTTAATACACTGCAGTTCACCAAAGTTATCCAAGTGGTTGATGGTGAGGAAGAATAGCTGCAGGAAAATTTCAATGGTACAGATAGGCAAACACAAAGGTGCCAATTAAATGGCAATATATTAGGGAGAATGCAAATAAGGCAAGGAATTACATGATAAATGGTAGGAAAGTAAGAACTGAAGAGATGAGGAATCTTGGTGTGTATGCCAAAGGTAGACATAAACAAACAGAATATAAGAACAGGGAGATCAAGCTTAACCCTCAAATTATGCCATATACATACTTTATCAGGGTGTGCAAAATTATGAGAGGCAGTAACAGAGAGAACAGGCTGTTATTTTCCATGACAAAAATTATTAACTATGGGGCAAAGATTAAAGTTGATTGGTAGCTGGATTAGAAGAGACCAGAGGGCAAAATTAAAAAAAAAAATCACTTAAGTGTGGTGGGAATTTGGAACTCTTATGACCTTCAAGTAGTAGATGCATTGATCTTTGCTTGAGGATTATGGACTATCAATCACAGAGCAACCTAAATAGCTCCATTTTGACATTACTTGAAGGCCACCATGAACAGCACATTAAATGCTAGTTCAGTGCAAGCAATACCAAGCATTCTATGCAAAGATAAATATAAAACTAAAAGATCTATTTAAAATTTAAAAATTAATCACTTGTGATAGTCATTTTCCCTCTCTCAGTGAATTCTATAGAATTATCTTCCTTAAAGGGAATTGGAAGTAGTGCTTGAACATTTTTCAGGCAAAAATATATTTTTGATAAGAAAGGAGCAGAAACTTTCCAAGAATGCAAAGTTGAGCAAAACATCACATCAAGTGAAATTATGTAGGATCAATTATCTTATGCCTATTCCTAATCCATATAAGTTTGTATGTCAGCAAGAGCAAGACAATGCAAATTTTACTACCTCATAGTTCCTTAGTTTCATAATCAGCACAAATATTGCAGTTGGCCATATTTAATCAAAGCAACAAATCTTAAATAATTTTTAAATTATTTGTGCAAGATTCTGACACACCCTTGGAGGGGTACTCACACACTCAACAGCCAAGAAATCCAGACACAATGTTTTGTATGCTACATTTCATACTGCTCTTTGCTTCCCTTTCACTGCTTTTTCAAAAGATAGTTATTTTTCTGTTCAAACTTTTGCTTCTCAGGGAAATACATAGCATGATGGTTACATGCTACTTTTAAACTTGGGTCAGGAAACGTAGAACCACAGGTTCCATTCTCTTTAAACATTCTTATATCTTATTTCTTATTTTCCATATAGGATGGAAGTAACAAAATTATAGCTGCTTTCTAAACCCAAGTGTAAAGAATTTGTTTTCCAGCACAACACAAACCTGTTCTGCTTGATGAAATGTAAACAGGTAACTGTCTAAACAAATGTAATCCAACAATATGTTTCAGTTGCATACCCTTCAGCCTTAGTGGGTTAGTGATGAAAGGACGGTACATTTACGGAGATGGATGAGGTACTTTAGTATCCTAGTTATCTTGGATGATGTTGATCTTTACAGGCATCAATGGAACTACCTATCCAAGCAATTGAGCACACACCTAACATGCAGATTGCAGGTGGTGCAAAAGCAGAGGAAAATCAAGAGATACAGCACTCTGACCTGCTCACAATATTTCTCTGGCTGGTCTGGCTAAATTTCTGGTTACTGGTGAACCTAATGAGATTGATGGCAGAGTTGATGATAATGCTACTTATTATGAGACAGAAGGTGGAGGTTACACTTTTATTAACAATTGTCATTGCTAAGCATTGTACAGTGTGAACATTACTTGCCATTTGATTTGCCCAAGAGTGATCAGACCTTGTCGCATGCAGCACTACTGCTTTAATTGGCTGAGAAACTACAAATGGAACCAAACTCCATGCAATGACTGACTGACTGACTATGTCCACTTTTCTTCTGATAAAGTGAGAGGCAATTGAAATGGAAACATTGAAAACACTGCCCTGGGAAACACAGGCAGCAATACCCTGGCACAAACGAGAAAATCTGCAGATGCTAGAAATTCAACCATCTGGGATGCAAATGGAGTTATCCAGTGTAGAGTTTTTTTAATGTTTCTTATTGATTTCAATTCTACTGATACCCTTTAATTCAACAAAAGATCAAATGCTGTCTTAGGCTATGTCCACACTAGACCAAATAATTTTGAAAACACCGGTTTCGTGTAAAAACTATAGGCATCCACACCGAGCGTTTTTGAAAATACCTCCATCCACATTAAAATGGGTATTTGGGTGAATCTCCTCCTACTGGGCACGCGCAGGACACATCTACAGAAAACAAGCAACATGCTTGGTGTTGAATCTCGCTGTGAAAGTGCGCGTTGGTGCAGATACAGACTAGAAAAACTTAAAAGGAAATTGCCAAATGACGGACAGCTGTTGGCTCTCGCGCAGGAGGACTTAAAACTTAAAAAAAGCACAAATACTGGAGCATATGGAGGCAACCGACAGGGAGTTCATGAACAGTATGACCTGGCTGACAACGAACATTGAAAAACTGACCAACTCTGTTGCATTAACAAAGCACCTTGTTAAATGTATAAAACATGTCTGCATCAGTGTTATCTTGTATTTCCATACAATGTTACATTAGGCTGTTACACATCTGTTGTCAGAGAAGTACTTGCATAAATAGGTAAACCACCTTCATACAAGCAAGGACAGAAAACAGGGCAAAGTGAGTATACCTATTTATTCAGTAAGTTATGGGTCAAAGTATTTGGTGAGTACATTTCTAACTCTTCTGGCTTCAGTCTCGTTGCCGTCTGTTCTGAAATTGTTAGGTTGTATGGGTGGGGGGGGGGGGGGTTGCGTTCAAGAAAACAATGAAATGCCGCGCTGCTGCCATCATCTGTTCCGGCACATCATGACAGCATTTTTAAAAATCTCTGGTTCCCTGATCCACACTACTCCGCCCAATTGGCGTTTTCAAATTACACACTCTAGAGGGCGTTTTAGAAAAGCTCTGTTTTTGTTGGAGGAAAATGCCATTTCAGTGTGGATGGAGGGTCAAAACGAAGAGAAAAAGCTTTGGTTATGGATTTATCCAGTCTAGTGTGGATGTAGCATTAATGTCAAAGGCAGTTCACAGTCACTACATCTCTGGAATTCACACCTACTCAATGGCTCTAATGTGTTCTGGAACCAGTTGCCCTTATAAAAGCGCAGGTCATCAATGAAAATTTTGTTCTAGCCAAATCAAGACAAAGCCCCAGTGTTGTTGGCAAATTTTTGTAAATGTAGAATTGTACAAATACATACAATATGTTTTTTGGGTTGGAAGGGTAGCTGGTGCCTACTGCAGTTTTTACTACTGCGAGTAAAATCATCAGTTTCTCATTCCTCTTTCTGTTACGGCTACTGCTGTCCACTCTCTTTTCTTCTTTCTCTGACTGGTTTAAGTGAATGTTTGACAGACCACCCTGTTTTCTTAGATATCTTGCATAACTAATAACAAATCACTCAACTGGGAGATTTGATTAATTCTCTTTATTATACATTCAGAACTACATGCTTCATTGCCTGTACTTTTTTTTGTGGGGGGGGGGGGGGAGGAACATAAAAAACATTCCATAGTTCTGTTGTTTATTTATTCTGTTTAATCTTCCTGTTCTGACCTGGCTAGTGATCTTGCAGTACTCTGTTTATTTGCTGAAAATTATAAAACCAAAAGAATTTTTAAAATACAAAGCCAATGAAAAATTATACACTAAAGATATAAGTATACTTAACTGCACTCTCAAATGCATTTCTATTATGCACAAGTAAAAGGGAATTACAATTTCAGGGGGATGGGAATAGAGAATTTGCAATAAGCTAGCTTTAAGAATTTTTCTTCCATGTTTCTGCCATTTTGGGTTAATACTGCATATAACAACAAAAGCATTAAACCCAAGTTCATTTATTTAAATGGAAATGAAACTACAATAAGCCGATAAATGTACAAAATGCCAAAATACCAGAAGCACTTAGAAATGTCAATAAGGAAGAAACCAATTTAATTTATAATATGCAACTCTATGGACACAATGGAGAGATGGGGGTTATACAGACAACTATTGCATTCTCAATGCTTTATTCACTGTTAGTAAGTAACAGAGCTGATTTTGAGATGAAGGAACACCAGGCCACTGCCTCCCACACCATCACTGACCTCATTAGCTCTGGGGATCTCCCATCCACAGCCACCAACCTCATAGTTACCACACCCCACACGTCCTGTTTCTACTGTACCTCCTACACAAGATCCACAAATTTGCTTGACCAGGTAGACCCATTGTTTCAGCTTGCTCCTTCCCCACTAAACTCATAACTGCAAACCTCGACTCTGTCTTATCCCCCTCCAAGTACAGTCCCTTCCTACCTACATCTGTGACACTCCACATGTTCTAGATGTTTTTTTAAATGATTTCAAGTTCCCTGGCCCCTATCATTATATTTTCAACATGGATGTCCAGTCCCTTCACCTTCATACCCCGCTAGGAAGGCCTAAAAGCACTCCGATTCTTTTTGGACACCAGACCCAACCAGTTCCCTTCCACCACCACTCTTCCCTGTCTAGTGGAACTTGTCTGCACTCTTAATAATTTCTCCTTTGGCTCCTATTTCTTTCAAACAAAAGGTGTAGCCATGGGCACTTGCATGAGTCCCAGTTATGCCTGCCTTTTTATCAGCTACGTGGAACAGCCTATGTTTCAAGCCTACACTGGTGTCTGCCCCCCCACTTTTCCTACGCTACAATGATGACTGCATTGGTAATGCTTCTTACACTCATGCCAAGTTCATCGACTTCATCAATTTTGCCTCCAACTTCCACCCTGCCCTCAAATTTACCTGATCCATTTCCAACACCTTTCTCCCTTTTCTTGATCTCACTGTCTATCTCAGGAGACAGATTAACTACTGATTTCTATTATAAACCCACAGACTCTCAGTTGCCTGGACTATACCTCTTCCCACCCTGTTACTTGTAGAAACGCCATCCCCTTCTCAGAATTCCTCCTTTTCTGCCACGTGTGCTCTCATGATGAGGCTCTTCATTCTAGGATGAAGGGGATGTCCTCCTTTTTCAAAGAAAGGGACTTTCCTTCCTCCACCATCAACACTTCCCTCAACCACATCTCTTCCATTTCACGCACATCTGCTCTTACCCCATCCTCCCACCACCTTACTAGGAATAGTGTTCCTATTGTCCTCACCTACCACCCCACCAGCCTCCACATCCAACACATAATTCTCTGGAACTTCCACCATCTCTCACTGAATCCCACCACCAAGCACACCTTTCCCTCCCCCCCCACTTTCTGCAGGGATCACTCCCTACGCAACTCCCTTGTCCATTCGTCCCTCCCCACTGATCTCCCTCCTGGCACTTACCTTTGCAAGCAGAACAAGCGCTACAACTGCCTCTACACTACTATTCAGGGATCCAAACTGTCCTTCCAGGTGAGGCGACTTCACCTGTGAGTCTGTTAGGGTCATATACTGTGTCCGGTGCTCCTGGTGCGGCCTCCTGTATATCAGTGAGACTCGACATAGATTGGGAGTCTGTTTCGCCAAGCACCTACGCGCCATCTGCCAGAAGCAGCAGGATCTCCCAGCAGCCACCCATTTTAATTCCACTTCTCATTCCCATATGTCAATCCATGACCTCTTCTACTGTTGTGATAAGGCCACACTGAGATTGGAGGAACAACACCCTATATTCCATCTGGGTAGCCTCCAACCTGATGGCATGAACATCGATTTCTTGAACTTCCAGTAATGGGCCATCCCCCTTTCCCTCTCTCACCTCATCTCTTTGCCTGCCCATCACCAAGCTCTGCTGCTCCTCTCCCCTTTTCTTTGTTCCATGGCCTTCTGTTCTCTCCTATTGGACTCCCTTCTCCAGCCTGTATCTCTTTCACCAATCAGATTCGCAGCTCTTCACTTCATCCCTCCCCATCCCAGTTTCACCCATCACCTTGTGTTTCTCTCTCCCGTCCCCTACCTTTTAAATCTACTCCTTATCTTCTTTTTTATTCCCCTCAGTCCTGCCGAAGGGCTTTGGCCCGAAACACTGACTATACTATTTTTCCCCATAGGTGCTGCCTGGCCTGTTGAGTTCCTCCAGCAAAGTGTGTGTGTTGCTTGGATTTGCAGCATCTGCAGATTTTCTCTTGTTTGTGATTTTGAGAAAAGTTTGTTCTATATTTTGCTCTGCTTCCAGTCTTACCACTCAAAATGCTTAATGTTTTAGGGTTTTGAGGTTTTTCAAAAGGTAGAGGGGGAAGTAAATCATAAACACAAGAGATTCTGCAGATGCTGGAAATCCAGAGCAACAACACACACAAAATGCTGGAAGAAGTCAACAGGTCAGGCATCATCAATAAAAGTGAACAAACGGATGACAGGCCAAGACCCTTCATCAGAACTAGAAAGGAACAGGAAAGAATCCAGAATAAGGAGGTGGGGAGGAGTACAAATAGAAAATGATAGGTAAAGTCAGGTGCATAGGGCGGGGGGGGGGGGATGAAGCAGGGAGGTAATAGGTGGAAAAGGTAAGTACTTGAGAGGAGGGAATCTAATAGGAGAGGAGAGTGGATCATGGGAGAAATAGGAGGGGGGACACCAGGGGGAGATGATAAGTATAGATGAGGATAGGTAAGAGGAGAGCCAGAGTGGGAATGAAAGAAGGGGGAAGGGGAGGGGTTAAAATATCACAACTTCATTCAGAGGGGACACAATGGCTGTTCATCAACATATGGATCTATATACGAGTACAACTTAAAAAAAAGTGCTCACTCTGTTAGGATATTACTATGGACACCCCATCCACAACAGCCACCAGGTCACTTGAGGTACAGAAATGCAGAATTATTAGAGAAACGTGTAAAAGCAACAGGGTTGTTACTGCAGATAATTCAACATTCCTAATGCAGACTGGGTCTTCCTTACTGCTAGAGATCCAGATGGAGCAGAATTTGTTTTGTGCATCCAAGAATTAGTATGTAGATAGTCCAATGACAGTAGTAGCCATACTTGACCCTTTGTTGGGAAAGAGCCTGGCCAATTGACTAACAGAGAGAGAACCTGTAGACACTCCTTAAATTTGAAGCTGAGTATAGTTAAGCACAGACATTGTGGGAGAGTGTTAAATAGGAGCAGGGTACATTGCAGAAGTATTAGACAGGAACTAGGGAGAGTTAATAGGGAACAGCTGTTTTTGTCCAAATCTGCATCTGAAATGTGGAGGGTATTTAAAGACCAACTGTGCAGAGTATAGGACAGGTACTGTGTTCTAGTAAGAAGGACAAAGGGAACCTTGGATGATGACAGAGATGGTGTTCTTAGTCAAGAAAGAAAAGAATGCACAAGGTTTAGGAAGTTAAAATCACATGGAGTCCTTGACGATTATAAAGAAACTAGAAAAGAACTCAAGATGGGAATTAGGAAAGCCTTAGAGGGCCATGGAAAGTCCTCAACAAATAGGATGAATGAAAATCCCAAGGCATTCTATACACACAAAGCTCAAGACAATAACTAGGGAGAGGTAGGGCACTCAAGGATAAATGAGAGAACATGTGCTTGAAAATGAGGATGTGGGCAAGGTACTTTGCATTGATATTTCAAAGTTTCAAGTCTCAAAGTGTATTTATTATCAAAGAGTTTACAAATTATACAATCTTGAGATTTGTTTGCTTACCCCATTTAAAAAAAAGACCAATCCCCCAGTGTCCACAGAGAAAGAGAATAAAATAGCACAATATATAAATAATAGAAGCAAGCAACAGCAGCATTTCAACCAAATTAAGTCCCTCGATCCAAATCCCTGGCGCAGCCTGGAGTAGGCCCAAAGCCTCAGTACAGGCAGTCCCGTGTTACAGATGAGTTCCGTTCCTGAGTCCGTCTTTAAGTCGGATTTGTACGCAAGTCAGAATAGGTACATCCGGTATTATTTAGCGTCAGTCAAACGTTTTTCCTTAGTATATAGAGTATATAATACCTTTCTATGCATATAAAACACTTAAGAAACGTATATATTTCAATAAATAAACCACTACATTGCTTAGTAATAATTGTAGCTTTCATCGGGGCAGGGCCTTTCACATGCTCCATTATTCTGACTTTATCTGTTATCCATTAAAATTGTTCTGATCGTTGACCGACTGCTGCCTAACGCTTTTCCAATGACTGATGGCGTTTCAGCTCTTTCCGATCACTTTATTATTTCCACTTTATTTTCAATCGCGATCGTTTTTCGTCAAGGGAACAGAAAACTGCAGATTCAGCAGCAGCCGCAGGCGGCAGGTTCTCTGCTCCCCTGGGTCCTAAATTCAACCCACACTGAGCCAGATTAATTAGGACAAGTAGGGGCAGTGCTGACTGGAAAAGGGGGTTCAGGGTGAATCTTGCTAAGAAATACTTAAGCCAAATATAAAGTTATACACTCAACAGTGTTAATGGCAAAGACTTAAAATGGCGGACGGAGTTCTTCTCTCTCCGTTCGTAAGTACGAGTTGTTCATAAGTTGGATTTTCGTAACTCAGGGACTGCCTGTGTTCAGTTTATCATATTAGTGGGGCAAATTGCTGCAAAGCTCACAGACATGAAGCACAGCAGCCAGGGGCAGTCTCACAGCCCTAGTGTCGTGGAGAGAGAAGGCTCCAGACTATATCTTCTAAGGAGAATGGTGTGGAGGATAGCAAGGTCAGTATGGAGCATGCTAATATGGTATGACATTTTGAGATAAACGAAGTAGTATTACATCTCTTAAAGAACATTAAATGGATGGGAATATCCAAGGTATTGCGAAAAGCAAGAGATGAGATTGTTGAGGCCTTGACCAAAACCTTCCTGCCCTCTCTAGCAATAGGCAAGGTCCAAAAACTGTCATGTAGCTAGTCCATAATTCAAAAGACAACAAAATAGAGAAGGTCCTGGAAACCATTGACAAGTGAGTCTATGTCAGCGGCAAAGCAGCTATTGGCGAGGATTCTTACAGAGATAACACTTCCCAGCTTTTGGAAAACCATGGCAAAAATTAGGGATAGTCAGCATTGTTTTGTGTGGGGCAAGCCATATCTTATTAACGTGATTGAGTTTGGAGAAGGTAACAAAGGTGACTGATGAAGAGTGGTGAACAGTGGTTCTGTTTCTAAAGCATGGCACAGTCCAAGACAACTTTAACCTTGGACGTTATTTTAAAAGATTCAAAATGTCAATGATCATAGGGACTATAATACTAAAGTGAGCTTGGCATAATCAATCCAAAACATTCAATTTGTTGACACTTTGTCACTTATTAAATTTAATTTAGATATTACCAACTGAGATTTATCCATTTCTTGTCACCAATGAGGCCCTCCATTTGCCGGGGTCAACCAACCATGGATATTGCATCTTAGCTGTCTATGTGATATGAAAGCCAAGGTGTTACCATATGGAAAGCAAGCTGTTGCTCATGTAAGCAGGAAGCTCTCCATGTAGCTGTTAAGTCTAAAGGAACTGCAGAGACTGATACAGTTTGGCACCAGCACCATCGCAGGAACTGCCCATCAGCATTTAACTCAATGGAGTTACAATGCGACTCCAGCTTGAAATTCCCTCCCCCCTCCCCCCGGGTTTACTCCCAAAGCATTCCCCATGAATAGCTGTAGCTACAAAGCAGAGGAGTTTTAAGATCAGAGTTTTCCTTCTCCTAAATGAGCTGCCAACCATGGCTGATGAGCCCCATCTGCCAGAAGAGACTTTTGATATTAAGATCAGAATCATGATAGTCTTGAAATGAGGAAACTACAATATATTCAATTTTACAGATGCATTCTTTTATTTTTGCACTTCCCACTGTAACCAATATTGATGCTAGTTTGACTGCAGGTATACTGACTAGCTAAATAAAACAATGGCATTTTTACTTCAGGCTTAATCTGTCAATCCATAAGCAAATTGTTATGGATTAATGGAACAACAGAAAATTGATATTTTTCACCACATTGATCTGATCTGAGACAAACAAAACAGACAAAGGTATTCTGCAAACCCTAGCAAACTCTGAGCTTACTTGTAGTTGTGTTTAGGTCACCTACAGTTACCCAAATTGGTGGTCTAATTTACAGGGAGCTAAATCCATGGAGAACCAACCAGAATATGTCAAATTCAAAGGTCAAGCTTACCAATATATTCTGGCAGCCTCATCTCCGTGAACACTTACAACATGAACAGCCAAGTTAACCCTTCAAGCTTCCATACCTCATTAAATTGGGTAGATTCTCAGAATGCACCTAAAGTAAGGAAATATCCTCAAAAAGCGTAGCCCCTGTCTGTTTTTCCTTCTCCTTTAATCCACAGACTGTTGCAGGTATAATGGTACCTCCCAATGTCTGCATCATAAAATGTAACCTTTTAGAATTGTTGATAAGCCGTGACCAGAGAGAATATATTTAATAGAAGTAGCAGTAGTCTCTCCAAGTCCGAGGAAGATGAATGTGTTGCACAGTCAACGTCTGTGGGCACGCATATGACTTCTGAGGCCGAAGTCCGAAGCACAGATATGGTCGCAGATGGGGCAAGGAGCACCGCCTATTGGGGCAGGAGCGGACGCCTTCCTGTGTCTTTCTTGACTCACCTTTTTATTATTTAATAATAAAGGAATAAACTCCCTTTAATAGCAATCAGGAAGAGGAACTGCTTCTTTTCCTTCTACATGACCTTAACTAAACCAAATAATTTTGTAGAATTGTGCTTCAGATGCCTTACATAGCACTGACCATTTTTATCCGTACGGCAAAGAGCTCTAACAGGCCAATACCATTAGAGAAGCCATATAATTTTAATTACCCAACTCTGACATTTTTCCTACATACACATATATTACCACAAGATGCCACAGCCAAGAGAATTCAGTGTTTTTGCTTCCTCATGAAACTATAAAGAAATTTGGCACATCTCCTTTAACCCTCATCAATTTTTATCAACACACCATAGGAAACATTCTATCTGGATTTATCAAAGTTTGGTATGGCAACCGCAAGTAACTACAGAAGGTTATGGTTACAACTCAGCACATCACAGAAATGAACTTCCCCTCTATGTACAGTCAACGTATTTAAAGACTGCACCCTGCCCAAGCATTCTCCCTTTTCCCATCTCATTGGGCAGAAAGTACAAGAGCTTGAAAGCACATACCACTAGGCTCAAGGACAGTTTCTATCCTACTGTGGCAACACTCCTGATCAATTCCCTAGCATGTTAAAATGGACTCTTGACCTCAATCTATCTCGTTACAGCCTTTCACCCTACTTTTTCTGTAACTACAACATTTCATTCTACATACTGTTATTCTTTTACCTGGGCTATCTCAATGCATTATTGTAATGAAATGATCTGTAAGAATGGTATGAAGGCAAGTGCTTTACATTGGTACTGTACATGTGACATATTAATTTAAAAACTATATATACACACAAGAAATGTTCTTACTTGCTCCAAATATCTGGGTCAAAATGCTTTTCTGATGGCTGCAATCTATGTTGTATGGTGTTTCGCCTGCCTTGTTAGGTCGATATAGAAGACGTCCATCTTTAGGATTTCTCAAGAGCAATTCAGCCAATTTCCTGCTTCGTCCACGGATTGCTATATGAAGTGGAGTGTCCCCTTTCTGAAAGCATTGATGATAAATCTTTTTCTAATCATATGTTTTCATTTAAAGAAGGCCGCATTAAAGACATTCAAAATACAATAACTCAAATAATGCAGTATTCAATTGGTTGAAAATCCTGATGGTTTGGCATCTGGCACCCTTGTTGTTCCAGAACAAAGGCCAGAAGTGTGGACTGTAAGTGCAGCACAAACTAAAACTTAAAATTGGAAACTCACCATGATCTTTTACCACTCCCTTTTAAACTCACCTGGTCTGAATTTCTAACTCTCTTGAAAAATGTGGAGCAATACCACAAGACCCATTCTTTTGCATCTTTTGAAAATCATTGTCACACACACACATCCATCCACTCTTTTTTTGATGCTCTTTTGCAATAAGGGGTACTTTACAGTGGCCAATTAATCTATAAGCATGTCGCTGGGATGTGTGAGGAAACCAGAGAAAACTAATCTAGTCACAGCAAGAATGTACACTTTCTACATAGACAGTACCTAAGGTCAGCGTTTAGCACAGGGTCCTCCAGCTGTGAGGCTACTCAGTTCTCACTAAATAGAAGTTCAATGCCAGTCATGCAAAAGTTATATGCAGATGATTTCAAAATTCTTCCCTAATTGATATGGATTTACTTTAAAAATCTTGTAAGTCAGGAGAGCAGGAATCTCCACTTCCTGGCAACCCATGAGTTTTGTGCAAGGTCTGAGGAATTGATCTTTAAATAATATTTTCCTCAAATCACCCCAAAGGGAATGACTAATAGGCTACATTAAGACTGAATGAGAAGCCTGACAAATTTCTTTGCTGCTGCAGAGAAACTGCCACTTCCATGAGGACTTGCTGGTCTTAACAGAGATTGAATTACTAGTATATACTGTGTATCAATCACAATTAACTCTCTCAATCAAAGCATCAAAGCAGCAGTAATCTGTCCCCATTCATTTAGGAAATCTCCATATACTGCAAATTGAACTTTCCTATTCTTTCCCAAATAATACTCAAGCACACTCAAAATCTTGACAGGTTCAGGGCCCTATTTTTCTACCCAATCTCTGTTCTGTACCCATTGAGGGAAAATCTGCAATCACACATGGTCCTCAGAACTATAATGGTCTTTTCCAATGTGGCTGTCTTCACTTTGATGACCTCTGGCCATTTGGAATGTGCATCGATGGCGATTAAGAAGATAGAGTCCATGAATGGTCCAGCAAAGTCGATGTGCACTCGTTGCCATGGTGATGAGGGCCACTCCCAGGGATGGAGAGGGGCTTGTGGTGGTGTGTTCTGGATCTTTTGACATCCAGAGCAGTTCTTGGTCAAGTCCTCAATTTGTTTATTGATTTCTGGCCACCACACATAGGCACGGGCAAGACTTTTCATCTTCACAGTACCCAGGTGCCCCTTATGCAGTTCCTCCAGCACTCTGGTGCGTAGCTTGGGAGGATCCACAACTCGTGAACCACACATTAGTGTTCCCTGACACACTAACAACTGCTCTTTCCTCGCTGAGAAGACTGGAAACAGTGTGTTACCACGCGCTGGTCATCCCTTTACCGTGATGTCATACACTTTACACGTTTCACTTGACTCATGTGGCCTTTTTGCTAGCGCAACAAGTGCACTCCATCTAGGTGCACATGTCACTCCTTTTCATCTCCCGTCTCCTCCAAGTGTCGTTATTAACTAAGACACGGCGTTCTGATAAGATGTAGGTTCATAACTCTCGTCGCCAATTTGTTGTGTATGTGGCCTGTTAACACAACTATATTATTAATAACAACACTGGAGATGGGAACTAAATTTGATGGTTCTTTACTGGTAGAGTCCAATCTTCAACACACACATATACAGATCCATACGCACCTAATAGCTCATGCAATGATGTGTTACAACAACATAAAGTAGTCCCTTATTATAATGTAGGCTATACGGTACAGTATTAATTTTACTTATCAATTGCAGAGAAGAACAATTGTTACCTTATCTACTGCAGAAACTTTAGCACCCTTGTCCAATAAAAGTTCAACTATCTCAATATTTCGCATTTTAGTTGCTTTAATGAGCGGTGTTTCACCGTCCTGAAAGTGAAGCAAATAACTCGTTAATTTTAAGTTCAGTACCAGAAGAATTCTATAACCTAACAAATAACGCCACTCTATTTGTTGAGAATATGGCCATAAAGTAAGTTTTTATGGCAATTGTCAAGGATCTTATTCTAAGTAACTTCCCAGCAACCACCAATTACAAGATCAAAAACTGAAATAATAGACTAATTGAACTCCAGTTTAAAGATTTAATTTACAAAGATTGTAATACAAAATATCACATACTACAGATGACATGAAAATTCAAATAACAAAATGGCGATGACAAATATCATTTAGAGATATTAAGAAAATAAAAGGTTCCAGTTAATATACCCAGAGCTAACCAGGCTAGGGATTATACAAGCTAAGCACAAGTAAAGCTTTCTTTACGCTTCTCATAATTTATGTAAGGCAGCAAGGCATTCCTGTAAGGCAGCAAGGCATTTGTTCAATTTCCTTATATGTTATCCTGTGGTTTGAGTGTAACGTAACATCAAAATGACAGGGAATCAGAATTAGTATTATTAACAACTAAATAAATCGTTTTTTTAAAAAAAATTCAGTACAATCAAAGATGGCACAGAATGGAGTATTTTACCAGCAGAAAGAGATCGGTCAAACCCAAATGAAATAACACAGCAGATCTTGTGATATATCCAGTCAATTATGTTTTCCATGCATATTTAAATTTCTGAAAGTGTTATTAGAATTGCAAATTATAAGAGTACATTGAAGAATCCTGAGCTCTAAGGAAGTAAACAAAATAAATAGAACATCTCCTTATCCAGTTTTATGGATTGAGAAATAAACAACAGCTGTACAAAGTAGAAAGGAGAAGCAGGCAAGAATAAATTCAGTGGCATATGAAATGTGCCAGGAGAAATTAAGAAATTGAAAAAATATTGAATTATTACAGAACAATGGGCAAATTCAGCATAGCAAGTCCAAACCCTTTTTTTTGGACAAGAGATTGTTTGGAAGCTACAGACAGTATTACATTGAGGGAAAAGGAGCACACTGCCTTTTAAGAATGAGTCATTTAATTTCTGTCAGTTATTCAATGAAGAATAAATGAGCAAATGTAATAACTTCACTAAGACAATATTAAGTATCATTTTTATGAAACTGTTTATAGAGCAGCTTAAGTTGGCCAGCAACAAGTGCTGGTTCATAATTCACAAAATAATTTCTCACTGCAATGATTTTTATACAAATTAGTAAATATACATTAAGTAAAATCTGTTATACAAAGCCTAAAAATAAATTGACTAATACCAGAAATGACATAGCCTCACAAATAAAGGTCTCACAAGTGGGAAGCAAAAACAAGCATCTCAAATTTGCTAATACTATTCAAGTCATCATTCAAGTTAGAACTGCAAATTGGGAAAAAGATCCATTGCACAATAAAATTTACTGCATCAGACAGGACAAGATGTATGCAAATTGAACTATTCCTTCTTGGAATAGGTTGAAAGAAAAAAAATGCCAAAATATCAAAATTATTTAATACTGTAACGATTCTGGTAAATAATTAGTCATACCTTAATGTAGATTTCTGTGTCAGGATTGCACTGAAGAATATCTCTTACTATGGTTGCATTTCCTTTCTCTACAGCCCAGTACAGAGCTGTTTTATTATCCTAAACACATTGTGAGAAGAAATGATAACAAAAGTTTAATTAAAATTCAGTATCACTCAATATTTACTTTGTTGAAAGTGGGGTCATAAGAAGGGCTTCCACTTTCTTCGGACCATGCAAATCAAAATTCAATTCTATGTCAAAATTAGCTCAGAGGCTGACTTTACAGCAAAGAATATTTATCCATCATTCTACAACACTCAAAAGTGAATTGTCTAATTCTATCTGTTGTCAGAATTTTCCAGTCATTACTGGAAAACGTTATTTGGTCATTATTGCAACATTGTGAAGAACTTGTGTTCCATTTGAGCACTTTTTTCCCTTAACATTAATTACTTTTCAGATAAAATCTATTGTTATGAAGTGGTAATAAGTGCCTTGTTTACTCCTTCTTTATCGCCATTAAATACCTTAAAAACATTAAGGTTGTAGCTGTGATTCAACTATCATTGTGTTTGAGGCAGGAACTAAGGAAATAATAAAAATTGCGCATTTTCCTCCAGCATTCTAACAAACATTCATTTCCCTGAATCGACAACACAAAGTTGAATACAGATAATTATTTTAAAATGTTGTTTATGCAGTAGTATAGCTAGTTCAGCTGCTACCTCAGCTTCCATGATCCAGAACCAATCCTGACCTTTGATGTTGTCATTAGGTTTCCTCCAGATATTCCAGTTTACTTTCACATCCCAAAGACAGGCACGTTGGTACATTAATTTGCCACAGTATAGTGAGTGGCAAAATTTTAGTGAAGTTAACAAGATGCAGGGGAAAAATTAAGATCGACATAGGATGAACGTAAATGGATGCTTGATGGCCAATACATGCTCAGACTCTTTGTTGTATGATGACTCCAGTTTGAAATCCCTTTCACTAACCTGAAATGCTATACCCTAGTACAGGCTCCATCTCACAATTCTAGTTTATATTGCACCTTAAAGCATCCATTCAAAATTGAACTAGGAAATTACTTCAATATCTTCTAGTACCTATTCTTTTGGTACAAGCCAAGACAAAATCTTTCAGAAAACTAAACATACACTCAGTGGCCACTTTATTAGGTATACCTGAACACCTGCTTGGTAATGCAAATATCTAATCAGCCAATTATGTGGCAGCAACTCAATGGCATGGCCAGAAGATTCAGTTGCTGTTCAGACCAAACATCATAATGGGGGAAGAAATATGATGATCTAAGTGACTTTGACATTGGAATGATTGTTGGTGCCATATGGGGTGGTTTAAGACCACAAGACAAGACATAGGACCAAAATTAGGCCTTTTGGCCCATCAAGTCTGCTCTGCCATTCAATCATGACTGAATCCCTTTTTTACCTCCTATAAGACATAGGACCAGAGGTAGGCCATTTGGCAGATTTTAAGTATCTTAGAAAGTGCTGATCTCCTGGGATTTTCACTCACAAATGTCTGTAAAGTCTAGAGAATACTGCGAGGATCAAAAAACAACTGGTCTAGTCAGCAAAAATGCCTTGTTAATGAGAGAAGTCAGAGGAGAATGGCCAGACTGACTCAAGGTAACAATGACTCAAATAAAAATGCATATGAAGAGCATCTCTGACTACACAACACGTCGAGCCTTGAAGTGGATGAGCTATAGTAGCCAGAAGACCATGAAACTACACTTACTGGCTACTTTGTTAGGTACAGGAGGAATCTTAGAGGGATATGGGGCAAACGTGAAAATGTTTAGATGGGAATCTTAGTAGGCATGGACTAGCTGGGTCAAAGGGCCTATTTCTGTGCTGCATTACTGTACATTTCTTCAAGATAATTCACTGTAGAAATAATTTCTAGTCAGTAAGTGGCAGATGAAAATCTAGAATATTTTCTTTGTTCACATTCCATAACTCTGACCCATTGCCTTGTACAGAATATCCTTCTCCATGAGTAGAGAATCAATGCTGTTGCAGAAAGCATGTGATCAGTTTACAGTGATGATCTCCAATTTTGTGTAAAACCTGTCTGCTCTAACTTATTGAAATTAATTATCACAACCTACAGGTATGTTTCGACTTACCGTTCCTTTTATATCAATGTCAGCATACTTCTGCAGTAGAGCCCTCACAATCTCTACATGGCCCCCTTTAACGGCACCAATTAGTACGGTATCACCACTCTGGAAAAAAAATGTTTATGGAGAATTCTCCCACATACAATTTCACATCAATAAGAATTAGAATATAAAAGCAGAACTGAACATAGCAATTGAATTCCATTGTAAGAGGTCAAACTTAAGTCAGTTTAAGCCTTTGGCAGGCAAAAAAAGTTAGTTAAACCCCAAAACATGATGTACATGGTGATGGCTCATAATGGAATTGCTCCCAGAGCTGCCTCCTCCCAGCTCCATTGACCCAGATTCAATCCTGACCTCAGTGTATCTGTGTGGAGTTTGCACATTCTCTCCGTGACCACATGGGTTTCTTTCTCCCATGTGCCAAGAATATGCAGGTTGGCAGATTAATTGGCCACAGTAAATTGCTCCAAATTTGTAGATGAATAGTATAGTATATTCTGGGAAGAGCTGATGTGAATGCAGGATAGAACAAAATGGAAATAATTTTGAATGATTGTAAATGGGTGCTTTGTGGCTGATGGGCCAAAGCACCTATATTTCTCTATAAATCTTGATGGTTACACTTGTGCACAAGCATGTAAGGGGTGGGGGGTGTTGGTGCTGGGAGGGGGCAACTATAAAAGATACAAATGCCCAGGCAGTTAGTTTGGTAAGGGACAGTGTGAACAGAAAATTTAAAAAAATGAGAAGGAAATAAAGACAGTCTAAGATGGACTTAAGATTGCAATACCTCTTAACAGAAAGCTCCAATAACAATAAAAAATCCTGTTATCAAACTATAATTAAAATCATAAACAAATGTTATATTTCAACTAGTATACAAATAATACATTACTAGTTACAAGCAGCTGGAAGCTTAAAGTTGCAAAATTCACATTTTTTTCCCCAAGATTATAACACCAAAAAGAAAATTTATACTGATGTGGTTAGCTTCAATTAAAATTTTCTGAAAACATACCACTGCAAAAGAAAGAAAAATGTACAAACCCTGTCAGGGATGTTGACATAAGTACCAGCATCTAACAGATCCTGAACAATCTCAATGTGACCTTCCTTTGCAGCAATCATCAAAGCTGTATTTCCATCTTTATCAGTCAAATTGACATTTGGGTTGCGCTTTAACAATTCTTTCACTTCTTCAGTGTAGCCGCCTTTAACAGCCACAATTAAAGCTGTCATGGAGTTCTACAAAAAGGCATGGGCAAAGAAAGTTTAATTTTAAAAAAGCTTAAATAATACTTTTCTAATGTTATTAACTTTAGTTTGTCTACAATCTCATATTCCCCTAATGAGGAGATAGCTAATATATGTTAATTTAGGTTTTAAACTCAGTATGTGTAGGGAATGAAGAGCATTAGTCAGGGGTGAAGCGAGAAAAGAAAAATGGAGCAGATATATTTGTACATTACAATGAACTTCTGGAGAGTTTGGGGTACAAGGAGAATGTACGTCGTATAGATGGACATAATACAGTCCCAAAAATCTGTAAGTATTGACAAACAAAATTCTACAAAGGTGAAGCAACACATTTTGACAGAGTGAATCAGGAAGTTATGTAACTCCTTGCACAGCAAGTGACCAAATTGAGTTTTATTTATTTGCAAAAGACAATAAGATAATTAAAAAAAAAAGATTAAAAGGTTAACAAATAAATTAAGAAACAACTTGGCGTTAGCTTTGAAAGTTCCACAAATTAAAAAAAAGGCAAAAACAGGTACGGAATTTGTTTTACCTTTGAACTTTAGAGAAGGCAGAAGCTTGAAAGGTAATACAATCCCTAAACAAAAACTATTAATTTAACATAGAAAGGTAGTTTATTCAATTGTGAAAAGCTTAGTGCAACATTAGCACTAATAAGAAATTATTTCTTCGATTGTTTGGAGCAGCGACACAAGTTTCTGCTATTGCAAAAGTAAAGAACCCGCAAAGTAAATTTCTTGAGGTTCTAAAGAATTCTATTACATAGCACATATATAGGACAAATGTGTGATGAACATGTACGAGTACAGCAAAGGAACAGGCCATTGGCCCACAATATTGTGCCAAACCAACTAAGCAGCAAATCAAAAACACCCAAACACTAATCCCTCCTACTGACACAATGTCCTTATCTCTTCATCTTCCTTACATCTGTGTGCCTATCCCAACATCTCCCAAAACCCTCTAATGTATTTGCCTCTACCACCATACCAGGCAGCGTATTCCAGGCATCCACAACTCTGAGTAAAAAAAAACCTAATCCTCACATCTCCCTTAAACCTACTGACTCTCACCTTCAATGCATGCCCTCTGGTATTAGACATTTCAACCCTGGGAAGTATACTTACTGTCTACTCTATCTATGCCTCTCACAATCTTATAAACCTCTATTAGATCTCCCCTCAGCTTCTGGCACTCCAGAGAAAACAACCCAAGTTTATCCAGCCTCTCTTGATAGCAAATGCCCTCTAAACAAGGCAGCATCCTCTTCTGCACCCACTCCAAATCCTCAACATCCTTCCTACAGTGGAGCGACTAGAACGATATGCAATACTCCAGTGCAGCAGAGTTTTATAAAGTCCCAACATAACCTCTTGACTTTTGAACTCAATACCGAGACTAATAAAAACAAGCATTCCATAAGCCTTCTTAACCACCTTATATAGACCTGTGTAGCCACTTTCAAGGAGCTATGAACGTGGATCCCAAAGTCTTTCTGCTCTGCAACACTTTATCAGTGTACCGTAGTGGTCGGCAACCCGTCGATCGTGATCGACTGGTTAATCTTTGAGACTTTCCCAGCAGATCCCGAAAAAAAATGAAAAATAAATACACAAATACTGTTGAGAGATTGTTTCCGGGTTGTGGGGTTTTAGTTCCGTTCTTTCTGCCCAGTGTGCATGCGTGTAGCTCCCCCGCACTATACAGTGTAATTCAGTGGTCCCCAACCACCGGGCCGCAAGGAAACAATATGAGTCAGCTGCACCTTTCCTCATTCCCTGTCACGCCCACTGTTGAACTTGAACCCATGCGAGGTCATCAGTCTCCTGAATGCAGTGACACCCTCACGCGGCCGGCGGGAAATGCCGTTGCTACTGACCTGGAGCACAGACAGATGGGCGCCGCCTCTAAACCTGTTTAGCACACCAAATGTTCGTGGGGAAGCCGGTGCTAAAATATTCGCAGATGACCAGATCAGGATTTGGTAAGTAGCAGAGCAGCTACCCCGCTGCGATCTACTGAAGCAAACTTTTGTCGGCCAATAGATCCTACAAGGGGGGACGGGTGCGTGTCCTGCCACACTCCTCGCTTGTTCGGTCGCTCTCTCCGGACTGCGACCGTTGCGGCCCCAGCACGGGGACCTCCGGCCCTGACCTTGTCCTCTCACCCCACCCAAGACCAGCCACACCTGGCCAAGGTGTCTGGCGGCGGGCAGGTGGGAGGCTGTCTAATGAGGCAATGAAGCCCTCAAAACTGCTACGGTACCCTGAGTCCAAGCACCCTGCATTTAAAGACAAATCAGTTGAGTTTTTTTTGAGTGGAAAAAATGTGAGCAAGTGGGACAGAAGCTAAGTGCCGAGAGCCACAAAAACTAAACTGCAGAATAGACTGGACATAAGGAACCTGCTTTGAGTATCAGTGTATTCTAGTCGTGTTTAACACCCTCCCCCCCCCCCCCCCTGTTGGCAATATTGTCAATATTAAACAGGTCCGCGATGCAAAAAAAAAGGGTGGGTACCCCTGGTGTTTATACATTATTTCTACTTCTGGGTTGCGGGGTTTTACTTCTGGTCTTTTCTGCCCCGGTGCGCATGCGTGTAACTAATCGACCTGCGGTCGACCTTGCCTTTCACTAAGGCCGAGGTAGGGGAACCTGGTCTTAAAAAGGTTGGTGACCACTAGTGTACCGTCTCCTTGCATTTGCCCTACCAAGGTGCAACCCTCAATCTGGGTTAAACCCCATCTGCAATTTCTCTGTCCATATCTGCAACTGGTGTATACCTCACTGTATTCTTTGCTAGTCTTCAACACTGCCCACAACTCCACCAATCTTGGCATCTTCCACAAACTTACTAACCCCACCCATCTACATTTTCATCCAAGACATTTACATGCATCATAAACTGCAGAGGTCCCTGTGGATCTATACTTCACCAGTGTCATCTTAAAATGGAAAATCAATAGCATTTCACTATGCATTATAAATATTAACATACATTATTTAGACTTCAAATTACAAAACCTGTTTAAAATCCCATTTTACATTAAACAAAAACCACTGCAGATACATACAGCTCCTTCTTGATCAACATCCGCACCCATTTCCAACAAGTGTTTCACACACTCCAGATGACCCTTCCGTGCAGCCCAGATTAATGGAGTTGTCCCATACTAAAAAAGATAAACATTTGAGAAAACACACTAAAATCTCAAAAATATTATTTCAACGGGTTTTATATTTCAGATTGAGCAACAAGTTGTTCATGATCTACAAATACCTATCCAAATGATTTTCAGAACCAACAGCAATTCCTTCCTGAAGACACGATAAAATTCTTATTCACATAAAGACAAATAACAATTAAACATGCATTTGAATTTTTTTTAAAGTCAAACACTTTGATAATCATTGCTTTTGTTGTTTATACATTGGTTACAGCAAGTTATGTTTTCTTAGTCTACTAAATTCTTCGCACAATTTTGGCATAAGTTCTTAGAAAATCAGTGCTTTGTAAATGATAAAGTTATGCTATATCATCTTTATAAACAAACAAAACTTATTAACTGCTATTTTTCTACTTAAATTTCAAATAAAATTCTAGATCAAGATCCTCCTAAAATAATTTACCCTTCATTTAATAATCAAACAAATTACTTTGGGAAAAAAAAGCTGAAATTTCACCACAATTCTTCCATTCCAAGTATATTTTATCACTAAAAACTGTTTAATACCTTAGTACAAAGTTTGTAATAAACTTGCATCATTTATTTAGGAAGCTGCTCTTCATTCTTCCAGTTAAAGTAACCTCAGCTATTGCAAAATTAATCCAGATTGCTAAGCAAAAGACATCTCATAAAAAGTGAAAATATCCCAGTAACAATCAACTTTCTTTCACATGGATCATAAAAAAGTTACAAAAAAAGTAGTGAAATTTAGGACAATAATTGAGCAAATAATTGAAAAATAAAGAGGAAACAGGAAAATATAAATAAATGGCAGCACTCTCACAGAACTAGTATCAACATGATGGACTGAATTACTTCCTTCTTGTCTACGAATTAAACACAATCCATATCTTGAGACACAAAACCTCACATTACTACTCAGCGGCAGACAATGTTCAGACTGTGAATCATCAAGAATAACAACCAAGCTTATATTATTCTGGGACAGTGCAAAACAGGGCTTGAATTCTTTCTTCTGATAGTTTGTAAATAATTTCTATTTGAGAATATACCAGTGCATATTGGAGTAGAACATCAATATGTTTAAAGATTGAAACTCACATTGCATTTTTGTCCCATGTCTTTGGGTAAGTTAATTATTGCATTGTACTCTTTTTTAACTAAAAGTTAGAAATTGCAGCATTCCAGTATTGAATGGCAGACAGAAACAGGCTGGGTTTTACAATAAAATTTAAGATAAAAAGCAAAAAAAAATTGAAATGGATCCAACTCCAGTGCTTTATATTCCATATCATGGAAAAATCAAACAATGATGGCTCTGCCAGAGAAAAGCAGCTTACATAGGTTTAAAAAAAATGCTAGTGCAAGAGCAACCCCCCCATTTGAACGCTCATACAAATATTCATGACCATGCACTATCCTTATAACTCAATATCACAAACTGTAAGTTCCTGAAATCATCCTTTAACTTTTACTCCCCCCCCCAGGGTGCACCTCTAAAATCGATTTCTCCTTTAAATGGATATATTACTGATCTAAGTTTCTGGCTAACAGGTCACCTTAAAAGCCTCTGCTAGGAAGCCAGATGAGAACAAAGTCATTTTACAAAGAGTAAAACAAAAAAAAGAAAAATGTTGCAACTGCATTCATGTACCTTCCAAATAAACAAAACATAAAGAAATACAAAAAGCAGACAACGCAGATTGTTAGCATATCATTTAGAGAGAGGAATTAATTTGAACATCAAGTCTTCCCCCTTGCTGGAAAGGGTATCTGTAATTCCTCTGATTGTAATTTTCAAGTTTATTTCGATAAATCTCAAATATCACTCTTGAATCATGCAGACAAAAATCTTATAGGATTTCCTGTTGATCAAATTGATAGAACTACATTTTCGATACACTCCAATGCATAAGCTTATATGAAGGATTCTATATTACATATTTACCTTGTCAGAACAGTTGACTTTGGCACCATGCTGCAGTAGAAGTTTAACAATTTCATGATGTCCTCGTCCAGCTGCCCATATGATAGGGTAAACACTATACTGTGGATTAAAGTAACACGTAGATTAAATGACTGCTTTTGAAACATGCTGAGATGTGAGAACACAAAAAAAATTATCAAGTATACAAAATGTAGGACATAAAATAGCCAAAGTCTATAAAATACCATTTCAAACTGTATGCGACTGACAAAACCAAAATGACTAAGTTACTACTTTAAAAAACGCCATTGAGAATCACAAGGCTAGGAACAACAGTAAATAAAGTAATAAATCTCAAAGTTTTGAAATTGATCATACATAGCAGCATTTAGATCAATAACATGTAAACTCTGATTTTCCAATGCCCATTATGGGTACACAGTTCGTAAGGTGTAATATAGCAGGGAGAAGCCCAAATCAAATATACCAAAGAGAATTGATATCAAGGTATGTATGTGGTTGCCTCCAGCACTGTTCAGAGAAAAATCACTCACCTGTCCGGTAATATTTGGGTTTGCACCTTTCTCAAGTAATAGTCGTGAAATTTCCGTATGACCTTTGTATGCTGCCCACATAAGGGAAGTCCAACCACCCTACAAGATATAATGTAAAAATCAGAGCAATTTGTAAATGTTTATAGGTCTATTCCTATTCTCCTTTTATCTAAAAAACACATCCAGCAAGAAAGCAAATTTGCATATATACATTTAATTATTAAGATTAGAAGCATATGAAACAAATTCAATCCAAACATTGTTCCTCTGCTCACCTTTTATAACAATGGCCATAATCATCTGTATGGTTCAAATTTTAAAGCTACATATATTTTTTCTGAACAATATGCTGTTTTTGAGTATTAAACAGCTATGCATCTCTTTCAATAAGTACTGCTGGTTAAACTTGCCAAAACAAAAAACACATTATATTTAAGTTCGGGTTGACAGAAAAATACGAGGGTAGAAATTTATGCAAAGCCCAAGGTGCTAACATAAATATGCAACACAGAAGCAACAGTTCTTCATTCCACCTTTGAAATTCAAACTCTGACTTACAACAGAACCAAACATTGAAAGCAAAGCAATATTATACATTGTGCATTTAGCTAGCACTAGTTACCCCAAGATCAATTTTCAATTTTATGACCGCAATATAAACATCATTTTCTTTTTATATTCCTTTTGCCAACATAATTTATAAAGTTGAAGCAAACAGGCAAATAACTGTTTCAGAGCCAGTTATCAGGACAGATCACCACCTACCATCACCTCACAATGGCTAACCAAGATTAAAACACTAGATTCACTGAATAAATTTGTATCCCACTCACTCAATGATGCTGTTAATTTGCAATGCAACATGGGGTGCCAAAGCATGGTTTACATTAAACAACAAAATTAAAAGCATCTTCTATGAGGTGCATGAGAAGGATAGCGCTACTCATGTATTCTCAATCTAATCATGAATTATATACAAAGGAAAGATTTTTCATTACTGAAATATCTAGCCAGTTTGAATTAAGTATGAAATTACAAATTTATTTCAACATTCAATTTTGTTTAATGATAAGCTTTATTAACCTCAATCAGTACAAGTTATTCTGATCTTTATTCAAACTGCTATGTTCATATACTATACTGTGCAAACATCTTAGGCACATATATAGCTGGGATGTGCAAGACTTTTACACAGTACTATATTCATTTTATGTATTGCTCTGTACTGCTGCTGCCAAATTTCATGATTTATGTGAGTGATGACAAACTGATATGGGTCTCTAAACATAGAAACATAGATAATAGGTTGAGGAGTAGGTCATTCAGCCCTTCAAGCCTGCACCGCCATTCAGTATGATCATGGCTGATCATCCAACTCAGAACCCTGTACCTGCTTTCTCTCCATACCCCTGATCCCTTTAGCCACAAGGACCATATCTAACTTCCTCTTAAATGTAACCAATGAACCGGCCTCAACTGTTTCCTGTGGCAGAGAATTCCACAGATTCACCACTCTCTATGTGAAGAAGTTTTTCCTCATCTCGGTCCTAAAAGGCATCCCCTTTATCCTTAAACTGTGACCCCTCGTTCTGGACTTCCCCAACATCGGAAGCAATCTTCCTGCATCTAGCCTGTCCAATCCCTTTAGTGTGGACTGAGAGTGGGAAGGCAGCAGGGAGTGGGGAGGGAGCAGGAAATTGCCAGAGAGACATTCTGTAATGATCAATAAACCAATTGTTTGGAAACAAATTACCTTATCTGGTGCCTCAGGGCTTAGTGTGAATGCACCCAGGCCATTTCCTCCCTCCAACACTCCTTCTCTGCCACCTGTCACAAACATTCCCACAGCATTCCACACTCACCATTACCAACATCCTTTTCTCACGCCAGATTGAGAAACATGCTCTCCACTCCACATTGACAAATACAGTGCAGAAGTCTTGGGTACCCTAGCTATATATATGTGCTTTAGACTTTTGAACAGTACTGTACTGTTCAATGTAATTCATGATCAAACATGTAACTTGAAAAACAGGAAAGGAGTTTCATTTTACACTCACCATATCTCTGTGCTCCAGGTTAGCACTGAAGTTAATAAGTTCGCTTACAATTTCTAGATGACCTCCTTTTGCAGCTGAAATAAGAGCTGTCCAGTTATCCTGTCAAAAATGAAACAATCTCAAGTGAAAGTGATTTTGAAAATACCACTTAAGCAAAAAAAATTGGTTATCAAAATTAGATACAAGAATTACTTACAACATCTTCCAGGTTACAGTTGGCTCCTTTCTTGAGCAATTCCTGTACTATCTCCAAATTTCCCTGCTCTGCTGCCAGCATCAATGGAGTTTGCCCACTCTGCAGATAGAGTTGTTCATCAGTATCAAATAGTTTCAACATTCAACTTACTGCCAAAAATGAACACAACTCTGACAGATTTAAGCTACTTTAAGTATTTTTACTATAAGGTAAAAGCAACACCTTGTATTCTGCAGGCATCTTACACTTTTAAAGAGCATGTAACAAAGTAATCAAAACAACCAATTACCTCCAGCAAATTTGGATATTAAGATTTGCTTTCTCAGCTTGAATACATTTTTGAGCATGGCTGAGCATGTACTTGATTAAGAATGATTAATGGCACCCTTGAAAATGCAAAGCACCATGTCAATTTAAAGCTCACTTTTTAAAAAAAGCATTTCTCAATACCACCCTAACCTTGGAAGTTGGATTTAAGGAAGGAAAACAATTGATGACATAATCCCAAAATTCTTCTTAACCTACTAAACTGTATAGTTTGCCACACTTTCCTTGAAAGCGGTCAGTCAACCAAATGCGTGGCATAGCTCTCAGGCTCCAGTCTGAAAGCAGACTATAATTGTGGATACAGCCATATGACTGGATAATTATATCACTCAGAAATCCAAAAGTTTCAACTCAAAGTGTAGCGTTAACCAAAATTAGAAAAAAATGTAGATTTCAATTTAGGTCTCAGGAGTCACCAAGCAGCCAAGGTGCTTACAGTATATATGCAAGAGCAGAGGGGGAAAAAAAATAAAATCAGAGGAAAACATGTCCTTTGAAAGTTTCAAACATCTTCAATTTAACAGTTACAAAACAAAACTGGGACAAATCTTCACTTGACTGTTGGCTAAGGGAGTCAAAGTAACAGCAATTTCTAGTATTAGCGTTTCTAAAATAATAACAAAAAAGGAATAGCATTTTCTTCCCTAATTTATTTGTAGATCAATTGTGAATATCAAATTCTTTACCTCTAATTGAAAATATGAAATAAAATGCACATGGAGCAACTTCAATTAAGTATAATCAACTTCCTACCTCATTTCTTTCATCCACATCCTTGTACTTCTCCAGCAATGCCTTGAAAGCACTGACATTCTCTTCTTCAATATAGGTTAATAAGCTCTGAGCTGTGACAGTGGCCATTTGTGATACAATCTCTCACAAATGCAGCCTTTTGACCGCACCTAACAATATTAACACAAGTTTACCTCACTTTCAAATCAACAAAAGGAGATACTAACAGATGTTAGGTATGAGTAAAGGAGTACAATTTTAATTTCATGTATCCAATGACAGTAACAAGTATTCCTACACCAAATAGTTATATTCATAAGAAATTTTCCTAATTTTTCAACAATACATTTCACCTGCCAAAAATATTTACTTTGCTACAAATTGAGCACCCCTTATCTGAATATCCAAAATCCTTCAAAATCCAAATTTTTGAGCACCGACATGATGCTACAAATGGACAATTTCACAAGGCGCTGGGAAATTTTCCAGGCAATACACAGGTCTCTACTCAACACAGACAGTTCTGAGAAGCAACTTCACACATCCTGAATGGGGACCTCTTGGTGGCAGTCTGTTTTCAGCAGTCATCATAGCCAGATCTTCATACATTCTTCAGTGAGTATCGTATGTTTTGCACTTATCCTCTGCTCCGTGTTATGAAGATACGTTGAAAATATGAAAAGGCCTGTAGTTACCCCTATGAGTAATAATGAAAAGAAAAAGAGGAAGCATTTAGGTCTATCTACAGTTGCAAGAAAAAGTTTGTGAACCATTTGCAATTAACTGGTTTTCTGCATTAATTCCTCATAGAATGTGGTCTGATTTTCATCTGTCACAATAATCAACAAAGACAATCTGCCTAAACTAATACCACACAAACAATTGTACTTCTTCTAGTCAGTACCAAGTACACTTAAACAATTGCAGTCCAGGTTACAAAAAAAATGTGGGTAATGCCTTCAACAAAAGCCATTTGGAGGCAGGTCTTCCAATCAATGAACACTGGAGGAGGTGAAAAAGAATCCAACAGTAACAACAGAAGACCTGCAGAAATCTCTAGAACTCGCTAAAGTGTCTGCCATAAGAAAAACACTGAACAAGAATGGTGTTCATGAAAGGACACCACAGAGGAACCACTGCTCTCCAAAAAATTCATTGCTGCACATCTCAAGTTTGCAAAAGACCACCTGGATGATCCACAATGTTTCTGGGATAATGTTCTGTGGACAGATGAGACTGAAGTTGACTATTTTGGCATAAATGCACACCTTTACATCGGAAGGAAAAAGGGCACTGCACACCAACACCAAAACCTCAAACTAGCTATGAAGCATGGTGGAAGAAACATCTTGGTTTGGGGATGCTTGACTGTTTTGCTGCCTTAGGGCCTAGACAGTTTGTAATCGTTGAGGGAACAATGAATCCAAAAATTGTATGAAGACATTTTACAGGAGAATGCTAGGGTAGTGGTCTGTCACCTGAAGCTTAATAGCTGAATGATGCAACTAGACAATGATCTAAAACACAAGAGTAAATCAACAACAGAATGGTTTAAAAAGAAGAAATTTTGTGTTTTGGAATGGCCAAGTTAAAGTCCAGACCTTAACCCAATTGAGATGCTCTGGCATGGCCTGAAGAGGGCTGTTCATGCAAGATTTCCCAGAAATACTGATGAACCGAAACAATTTTGTATGGAGCAATGGTCTAAAATTCCTCCTCTCCATAGTGCATATCTGATCAGCAGCTAGAGGAAACATTTAGTGGAGGTTATTGCTGTTAAAGGAGGTTCTACCAGTCATTAAATACAAGGGTTAACATACCTTTTCCAGCCCAGATTGTGAGTAACTAAACAATGAGTTCAATAAAGACATGAAAAGTACAAACGTTTGTGTGTTATTAGTTTAGACAGATAGTGTTTGTCTATTACTGTGACTCAGTTGAAGTTCAGACCACATTTTATAAATAATTATTGGAAAAAATAGATAATTTTAAGGGTTCACAAACTCTTTCTTGCAACTGTATAACACAAAGTCAAGTTGTTGGAAAAGCTTGACAGCGATGGAAGTGTGAGGCATCTGACAGAGGAATGCATGAAACCCTGTAGGAACTCAGTGGGTATGACAGCATCTGTGGAAATGAATAAACAGTTGACATTTCAGGATAGACCCCTCTTTGGGATTGGAAAGGAAGGGGAAAGACACCTGAATAATGAAGTGGGGGGAGGGGAAGGAGGATAGCTCAAAGGTTTTAGGTGAAACCAGGTGGATAGGAAAGACAAAGGTCTGAGGAGGAAGGAATCCAATATGAGAGGAGAGTGGACCATGGGAGAAAGGGAAAGAGGAGGAGACCCTGGGGGAGGTAATAGGCAAGTGAGAAGACACAAAAAGACAGAGTGGAAGACGGACTGACTGAGGAGAATGGTGCTGCAACGACCACCATCTATGACCTAAAGAAACAGAAAGACCAACTGTCAAAGTTCCATGCTGAAAGTAAGAAGTTAATGAAAAATAGAAAAACACTGCATAAAGCGAAAAACAAAGATCTCAGTTGTGTACTGTAACAGTGGATTTGTCAACGGTGTAAACGTATGCCACTTAACAGAATGCAATCATGAAACAAGCAAAGATCTATCACAATGAACTGAGAATTGAATATTCATCAGGCTAGTTGCAGAAATTTAAGGGCATGGCTCAGCATTACATTTTTAAAGATTTGTAGTGATAAAGCATCTGCTGATCACAAAGCAGCATAAAAACTGAAGGGCTAGAGCAACATGCATTCACAACAGAACAGAAATCAGTTTATAAAATCAAAGAAAGATTGCTACGACAAAAACCCTTGTTAATGAGACAGATGATACTGAAAGAAACATTTAAAAGGTCATTCAGCACAGTGCCTCCACATCCCAAGAGCATACGCTTCCAGGTCCGTCAACTGTTTTGGTGTTCCTCCGCAGAACGATGTCAACAATGATGTACCGTCTCGCTCAAGTTTCTCAGACCTGATGTAGGTGTAGTGTTTGGTGCTACATTTATCTTCTTTGATAAGCAAAGATCATAGTTTTTTGTAACTACAAAACATATTTTTGCATGAAATCTGAATTTCAACCCCACCTACAATCCCATGTTTGAGTGTAACATGACCAGCGTCATTTTTGCATTAAAAATAAAACACTGACTTCTTTTCCCAGTTTTCATTGAAATCTTTTGTTTTTACACCTTACATAAAACCTAAAAAAGTAAAATACAAATAGAATGTACAGTAACCTTTTAATCAAAATACGACATCCTAGGTGGAGATTGAATGCCTGCCATTGCTTGTTCTTCAACAGCTGATTCAGGTAGTCTTGTGATACTGCTGTGCTGTTTTTGTTACCCAGCACACATTATACTTTCAATACAAGACCATAAGACATAGGAGCAGAATTAGACCATTTGGCCCATCGAGTCTGCTCTACCATTCAATCATTGCTGATCCTTTCTTCCCCCTCGTCAGCTCCACTCCCCAGCCTTCTTCCCATAACCTTTGATGTCATGTCCAATCAAGAACCTTTCAAGCTCTGCCTTATATACACTCAACTATCTGGCCTCTACAGTTGCCTGCAGTAACAAATTCCACAAATTCCCCACCCTCTGGCTAAAGAAATTTCTCCCCATCTCTGTTTAGAAAAGGCATCCCTCTATCCTGAGGCTGTGCCCCCTTGTCCTAGACTTCCCCACCATGAGAAACATCCTTTCCACATCTACTCTTTCTAGGCCTTTCAACATTTGAAAAGTTTCAATGAGATTCCCCCGATCCTTCTAAATTCCAGCAAGTACAGACCCAGAGCTATCAAACGTTTCTTGTATAATAACCTTTTCATACCCAGAATCACCCTTGTGAACTTCCACTGAACCCTCTCCAATGCCAGCACATCTTTTCTTAGATGAGGAGCCCAAAACTGTTCACAACAGTCAAGGTGAGACCTCACTAGTGCCTTATAAAGCCTCAGCATCACATACCTGCGCTTGTATTCCAGACCTCTTGAAATGAATACTATATATTATATGAAAGGAATGTAATTTTTTTTTCCTGTTAAGTGCACGTGTGATGACTAAGTGCAAGACAAAGACCTGCTTACTGGTAGCACAAATTCAGAGTCAGAAATGATGGCGATGCCAAACAGCCACTGACTGTCCACCTGGAAAACTGAGGTAGTGATATCTCACCTTTCAGATGGTTCAATGTACACACTGTTTCATCCATAAAATTATCAAAATATTGTATGAAACTACATTCAGAGTATATTTATAAGCTGCATATGTATTGCAAATGTATGTTGTGTTTAGATTTTGGTCCCATCCCTAAGCTATCTCATTATATAGGTAAATATTCCAAAATCCAAAAAAAAAATCCAAAATCCAAAACACTTCTGGCTCCAAGCATTTTGGATAAGGGGTGCTCAACCTATATTCATTTAGAGAAATTTCTCAATTAGTATTATGATCAGATTGATTTGACCTTAAACAGGTAGAAAGCAAAGAACTTTTCAAATGCTCATTATTAAATGGAATACCTCACCACAAATTATTCCAGAAAGCACTTAATATAGCAATCCCTTTTCACGATATTGAGCATCGGTATTCAGCAGCCAACAAGACCTGCCGTCAAGAATTGTCATTTCAATTTGGACAACGTTGTGTAGAGACATATGATTAATTGTTACAGTTTACACTGCCCACTCCACTCCACATCACTATGCATGGGCTCAAAGATCATTACAGAATGTCAGCAATCGTTCTTCATTATTTATATCCTCCTCATAAAGACAGTCTCTTAACAGCAAGATGGAATATGGAGAATAAATTAAAAACACAAAATGCTGGCAGAACTCAGCAGGCCAGACAGCATCTACAGGAGGACGTAGTGACGACGTTTCAGACCGAAACCCTTCGTCGTCACTACCTCCTCCCATAGATGCTGTCTGGCCTGCTGAGTTCTGCCAGCATTTTGTGTTTATTTATTTATTTCCAGCATCTGCAGATTCACTAGTGTTGCAATATGGAGAATGTTGGGAAGGAATTAACAAAAAGCACAAAGAAGGCAAGAACAGAATTTAATTATTCAATGGTAGATCTGTTACCAGGAAGAGGATGGGAATAGAACAAGTGATAAAACAGCACTAAAATATACTGAAATATTGTACTAGACATGGCAAAGCCTGTTGTGTATGAAAAGCTTTAAAAATGAAGAGACAGTCTATGAAATTAACATCAAAAAAAGTTTGACAAAGACTGGCCAACTGGTTGCTCAGGATTGTGCAATTATAATCTCAAGATCAAGAAAGACTAATTAATTCAGAGGCAAATGGACACCAAAGTAAGTGAACGCATGATGAAGTTCCTGGAGGTGAAAAACTAAATCACAGAAGTTGACTGGCTAAATAATACAATTAAATGAGCACAACCATATTTAGATTGAATCTCCCTCTCTGAAGATAATTTCTTCCAAATTCCATTTTTTATTTTCTCTAGCACCTTTCTACCATCCCTTATATTAAAATTTAATTTATGTAAACATAACAGTAAATTTATACTTGCCCAATTGCCTATTTTTTCCAGGGTGAAGATCCTTAACCCGATGCTCCTCAGTGGCCCAAACACTGCATAAATAAGAAATAGATTTGTAAGGTTTCTCATATATTAAAAAAAAAACTTGCTTCAAGTCAAAAGATTGTTTAATTTGGCAACATTACACCCACAATTACAAATCTTCCATCACAGTTATAGAACTTAAGTATTAACCAACATCGGAATTAGGCCATTCAAGCCTCTAATCAACAAAAGATGAGAAGTTCAATAATTTTCATCAGGTTAAATAAAGTTTTATCTTATATGGGGGAGGATGAAGGAGAGGCAAATTATGTAACAAAATAATACAGAAAATTAAATATAGCTAAAAACTATGGTATTGAACTTTGCAAACTACTCCTTTTTGAGTCATGATGTGCTCCTTTTTAATGCACATTAATTGCCCATTAAGATCACTGCAGAAATTTAGGCATTAACAACCAAGCTCAAATTTCTGGTGAGTTTAATGGATAATTAATGTGCAAATTCAGCAGGTTCTAAAAATAATTTGGAGGCTAACGGCAAGATACTTTTGAATCATGAAGATTTTATAAATTCACAATAGCTCTCTTCATCTGTGCATTAATTACTGTGCCAGTCAGTAATACGTTATTATTTTTCAGCAAGTTCTGACTCTCTGTAGGGATCCTCACAGGATTGGCAAGTACCTATACTGATTACTCAATATTTTAGACAAGTCATATCGGGGAACTTGAAATACTATTCCAAAGTGAAAGACTGTTCTACAACACTGTTGAAACTTGTTAAAAATAAATTATAAATAAATTATGCTAAAAATAAATATAGCATAAGCCCCAGAGTACCATTACACTGAAGAACTTCTAAAAATTAGTATTTGCATCTCAAAAAGCATCTTTAGCAGATGAATGCAACTCTCTTTATATCATTACACAATCTCCACTACAATTTGACACTGTGTTTTGTTGCAATTTGCAAATTTGATTGGAATTATGGCAATTGTGAAATTGAAACATTTTCATGTCAGACAAATAAAATCATGATTATGAAAAAGTTGTATATTAATTAAAAGAAATAAACAGCTCTAACAACAATTATTTAAACAGCACATTCCCCGTTTCATATACCACTGAAGCTATTATTTTTGTGCAACCATGCTTACTGGATGTCAGGACAAGTTATAACAACCTCTTCATTATGAGAAGCCTTTCAATAAACCTGGATAACTGCATGATTATACATAGACCAAGGTTTCCCAGAATCTAAAATAAAATTAGAACGTATATAGTACATAAAATTCATTTTGATTTTCAAACCATATGAAAATGGCAACTCCTTAAATTGCATTAATTCAAGCCACTCCTTGAAAATCATTGCCTCTGAAGACAACACAATGTCCAAAGACAAAACAAATAAAGCAGATCATTAATATTGTACCAATCGGCAATGCAATATTCAGCCTAGGAATTAATAATATATGAACAAGGCTGATTGCAATACCCTACCAATTACTTCAATTCTTCCCTGCAGCTCATGTGGTTTCCTCTCTAATAGAAGAAAGATAAAACCACAAATGCAGCTTTTACGTTATCCACTTCACTGGCAAATTATTCCTAAGAAAAATTGATCAAGAAAGGAATTCAGTCTTATTTGTGCCCAACTATATAGTGCCTTGAAAAGGTGTTCAGCCCCCACAACTATTTTCACATTTTACTGTCTTGTTTTCTAAATTTAAAATATATTGAAGTAAGATTTTTGAGCTAATCTAGAAAACACTGTGCATCTTGTTAAATCAAATGAAAAATTCCAAAACCTGTCAACTATTGACGAAAAATTAAAAACCAAAATTATGAAACAGAAAAAATATTCATCCCCTTTGAAATTACTTTCCTCAAGTGTAAAGAGGAGGATGAGAGGATCAATACAGAGCCCTAGTGGAGGACTTTCTCAAATAGTGCAAGCTGAATCATCTGCAGCTCAACATCAGTAAGACAAAGGAGACAGTTATGGACTTTAGGAAGACTAAATTGCTCCCTGTTACTATTGATGGTGAGCACGTGGATGTGGTGAGGATCTAAAGTACCTGGAGGTGCGCCTGGATGACAGACTGTGTGGAGCACCAGTATAAAAAGGCCGTTTACAAGACAGGCCAGAGTCACCTCTACTTCTTAAGGAGACTGAAGTCCTCTGGAATATGCAGCTTTCTCCTTCACATGTTCTACCAGTCTGTTGTTGCCAGTACAATCTCCTATGCAGTGGTGTACTGAGGCAATGGCATCAACACAGGTGATGCCAACAGGCTCAATAGACTGATTAGAAAGGCTGGCTCTGTTACAGGAGTCAAACTAGACACTCTGGAGGCTGTGGTAGAACAAAGGATCCTACAGAAAACCCTGGCAATTCTGAACAATGTTTCTCATCCTCTGCATGCCACCTTGGCAGAACAGAGGAGCACTTTTAGTAATAGACTAAGACAACTGCGCTGCTCCAAAGAGTGCTATATGAGGAGATCATTCTTACCCTCGACCATTAGGCTCTATAATGAGTCAACACCTTATCGGGTAAATGATGACCCCCCCCCTTCCTACTAGACTGTTTGAGGCAACTTTTTTTAATTCTTTTTTTTTCTTCTCTTTTAATATTTGTATATCTGTACATCTGCACTTCTGTGACACTGTAAATTCATTTGGGATAAATAAAGCATCTATCTATCTACTGCAGGGGTGTCAAACTCATTTTAGGTCACGGGCCGGATTGAGCAAAATGCAGCTTCATGCGGGCCGGATCAGTCGGACGCGTGCGAACGCAGCTTTCGTTGCCTCCGTTTTTTCAGCCTGCTCTCATGTGTCTCAGTCTCTGCTATAACTACTAAGTGTTTCACTTTACAAATTCCGTTTCTTATGAAGAAGACTGCCGAGCAAGACTGCCGAATAAACACTAAAAACCCTGAAAACCTGGTACCTGAATAAACTCAGCATTAGCCATATCATACGCCATAGGCACTTCGATTACTGGGGCCAGCTTTAATAGTAATTAGATATTATCTCGCGGGCCAAAGATAATTCCATCGCGGGCCGGATTTGGCCCGCGGGCCTTGAGTTTGACATATATGATCTACTGTATATGACCTTACCAACTGGCCCAATTTGTTGATGCAGAAAATTGGAAGATCACCTGTTTCCAACTAATTCACATATCTCCCTCATCCAACAGTATGGTCGATTTTCAACAGACCAAATGAAAATGAAGACAAAAGAGCATTCCAGACAAGTCAGGGTAATGATAAAAGAGAAGCACAAATCTGGGAAAGGGCACAAGACCATCCCAAAGGCAATAAACATCCCTCAGAGGTCAGTGCAGTCCACCATGAAAAAGTAGATAATATATGAAACCATAACCACAATGCCTAAGTCAGACCGCCCCTCTAAACTTAGTTGCTACAGAAAAATAGCCTTTGTAAGAGAGGGTACTACTGTGAAGCCAACAGTCACTCTTGGTTAGCTGCAGAAATCAGTGGTTGCAACTGGAAATGAAGTTCATGGCTCCAGAATCCCTAAGGCATTGCACAAAAAGGGTATTTATGGAAGAGTGGCAAGGAAGAAGCCCTGGCTTAAAAAAAAGCATATCCTTGCCCGAAAGGACTTTGCAAAACATCTCTCAAAGATACTGTAAAGGTGCAGAAGAAGGTCTTGTGAGCAGATGAGACATTTTGTCCTCAACACTGGCAGTATATGTGGCAAAAATCTAATACAGCACATCAGCCACTATCCCTACTGTATAGTGCATGTAGCATCATTCTATGGGAATGCTTTTCAGCAGAAGGACTGGAAATCAGGTCAGGATTGATGGGAAGCTGCATGCTGCAAAATCCAGAGAGATCCTGGATAAAAACCTGCTCGCCTCTGCCAGAAAGCTTAAAACTGGGGAGGATGTTTGTCTTTCAGCAGGACAACACCACAAAGCATATGCCTGAGCAACTATGAAGTGGCCTCAAGTAAAAAAAAAACTGATGTCCTTGAGTGGCCCAGTCAGAGTCCTGACCTTAACCAGATCGAATATCTCTGGCAAGACCTTAAGATTGTTGTCCACTGCCACTCCCCAATTAACTTAGCACAGATCAAGCAATTTTGCATGGAGGAATGGGCAAACCTTGCTCCATCACGTTGTGCAAAGCTAATAATAGCTGTGAGACTGGTTTAACCAAGTACTGAGCAAAGAGGATGAATACTTTTCAACTGCTGGCATTTCAATTTTTGAATTTTTTGTTTCTTATGCTTTACAATATTCCCTGTTTTTGGGTTCTATTGTGGAAAAAAAGGAGCATGTGATTCACAAATAAAAATTCTCAGTTAAATTGATCAAAATCCCTAGTTGCAACACTCACTTATGTGAACAGTTGGGGCTGATTAGTTTTACAAGGCACCGTAATACTTATGTTTAAGTTTAAATGTCTATGATTGTGTTGCTTCTGAGATCTTGACAGTTGCACTCTGCAAACTGATCATAAACAGCAAAACTAGATCAATAAAGATACAAAAGATTTGAAGACCATTCTCATTACTATGCAAAACTGCAGTGACATTCCAAACACACATACAACCCAAAATGGATTTAACCTTAATACAGTTTGTTTTCAAAGTTAATGACTAAAGTGGAAAATGAAACATTTTTGATAGAATAGAAAGCAAAATCTCTAAATACTGGATTATTTTTGCATCGACATTTACGATTAATCAGTAAGGATTAAAAGTCATTATAGATCATCCTTAGCTTACAAACAGCACATTTGTATACCAGATAACCCTAAAAGCACAAAAATAATAGATAAAATAAAAATCAGTCTCTAAGGTTGTACATACTAGTGAACACTTGGCAGACCATTACAATAGATTTGCCATCTCATGTGGTGCTGGGGGCATTTTCTACCGGGTGGGAATGCAGTTCATGGCCGTATTTCCACCTTGCGAACTCTTTGGGTTATCAACAGTTCTCCAGAAAGGAACCCTGCTATACTGTAAATTCCAATACAGAATATATAATACTTGGATGATTCTACTCAGAAATAAAATTCAAAACCTGAACAAAGAGGATTCAAGAATGAAAAAAATTTACTCACACCTACTCATTGTGCAAACAAAGGCCCAATTTTGAAATTCACTTTTTTTTGCAAATCCTCTCTTAAATTCATGTGTAAATCTCTTCCATAATGGGAATCATCCAGATCAGTCTTTCTGATCATCTCTGAATTTAACTTTCCTTTCACTGGTGACTCCTGCTGTCTTCACCTAAAGACACAAAATCTTAGCCTTCCTCACCATCAGTCTATCTTGCTTTCCTCCAAAGTTTTACCTACTTGGCCTCGTTTAGCAAGTGTACAGTGTATAATTTCACTTGATAATACTGTGAACAACTCAGAATATTTTTGTACATCAAGAGGTGATGTACAAATACAAAACATTCTGCAGATGCTAGAAATCTTGAGCAACAGACACAAAATGCTGGAGGAACCCAGCAGGTCAGGTAGCATCCACAGAGGGAAATAAACAGATGACATTTCTTGCCCTCCATTAGGACAGTGCAAATGGAAGTTCCTTTTTTTCCTCTTTTATCAAATTTCTTTAACCAAGGCTAACAAACTAACTGCAGCAGGTAATACTGCTGCCTCTCAACAGCCTGGGTTCAGTCCTTCCTCCAGTGCTGGAGTGTGGATATTCTCCTCCTGCACTGATTTTCTCTGGCTGCTCCAGTTTCCACCTTTATCCCCAAGATGTGCTGTTTGTCAGAGTAACCACCTGACATGTGGAATTTCCCCAGCAGTTTGTTTTATGCCTTATAGAACGGCACTTCATGCCCATTCACAATGATAAACTCTTATGACCAACTAAAAAAAAGATTCAATTCTTGAATTCACTCTGTTAAATAATGCTAGTATCCCATAATTTAACAACTGAACAAATTAACTGTGACAAAACAATACACATTAAGTATTTAGTCTTAATTATTCCATCAACTAATAATAGAAACTGATTTTAGGTAGATGAATACAGGGATCCCTTGATTCATAAAGGGACTGCACTCCCGAAAGACATTTTGTGAAACAAAAATTCGCAATTCTAAGGAGGTCCAGGAAAATCAGTATTATTGTATGTATTCTTATGCACAGAGTGGCAAACTATTGTTGTCATGAAAACCAGCCCTAACAAGACATTGTGGGATCAAATATTTGTAAAGCAAGAAAATCCTGTACAAGTCTTCCAAGCATCATCCTACGAGTTTAAACGACAATGACAGGTCCAGCATGTTATCTTGGCCAATGCTAGCTAAACTTAGATATTTTAACCATAATAGCAGTGAGTGGGTGATGGAAAGGGTGCCCTATACCACATTTATCCTAGTGCAAGGATTTGATTGCAGTCCGTTCCATTCCTGAAATGTAAAGCCAACTAAAAACAATGCATCTGGATCAAAATAATAATTTTAATTCCAAACAAGAGAAACATCTGCAGATGCTGGAAATCCAAGCAACACACGGAAAATGCTGAAGGAACTCGGCAGGCCAAGCAGCATCTATGAAAAAAAGTACAGTCGACACTTCAGGCAGAGACCCTTCGGAAGGACATTAAAATGTAATTTTAATTCACTGTTTTACCCCTTCATCTTGCCACACAAAACACATTTTGCACACATTAGCTCAGGAAAATGCAACATATTAATCTCAACTTCAACAATAATGCACATAGAAGAAGAAAGCCCTTAACTCCAAGTGGAGTCATCGGCACGCTGTCACAATGGCGTTTTTTTCAGCAAGCTTTCTTGTTTTTATGAGGCTGTGTTGCTAGCTCAACACTCAACCCAGCACAGATGGAAAGTGTGCAAGGGAGCCGCTGCATTCAAACTCGGAAGTCTTCGCTCCGAAATCCGGCGCTGATGCCACTATGCCACCAGCCGGCTAAAACACATAGTTTGAGGAGAATTATTATGTCACCAAAGACACTCAGGAATTTCTACAGATGTACCGTGGAGAGTATTCTGACTGGTTGCATCACCAACTTGTATGGAGGGACCACTGCACAGGATGCCAGCTTCATCATGGGCACTAGCTTCCCCAGCATCCGGGCACCTCCAAAAGGCAATGCCTCAAAAAGGCAGCATCCCAATAAGGAGCCACATCACCCAGGGTCTGCCTTCTACTCACTGCTACCATCAAGGAGGTAGTACAGGAACCTGAAGACATATACTCAACATTTCAGGAACAGCTTCTTCCCCTCCATCATCAGATTTCTGAATGGACAATGAACCCATGAACATTTTTTTCAGTATTTATCTCCCCTCTCTTTTACACTAATTTATTTTTCTTAATATATACTTATTGTAATTTATAGTGTTTACTACTATGTATTGCAATGTACTGCTATTGCAAAACAACTAATTTCATGACATATGCTAGTAATATTAAACTCGATTCTTACAGCAATCAATAATTAGCAGAAAAATACTGGCAACATTCCAACTGATAATTATCATCATAAAAAACGTACTTGGCTCTCTCTATCACATTTAAACGCCTAGAATCTTTTTCTTTAAACATCTAAATGAAGGAGCACATTCTTCTAAAAATAAGAATGCTGTAAACATTTAATGACAGGATGTTGAAAAATTACTTTTCAGATATTACACTGGAATCCTAAAAGGACTGTCTTTAATTAAAACCCTTATCTCTCATATTTTGTTGGTTTTCATTTTCTTTTGCTATCAGCCCCACATCCTTAATATTATTTTATTGTATTAAATGTGCAATTTATTTTCCATTTCCTCTAACATTCTTCCCATTTTATCAGTACCATTAAGTACTTTTTTATAAATTGCTAATCAAATGACAATAACATCAGGGCTTTTCAAACGTACGGGATACAGTCATTCACCCCCCCCCCCCCCCACCCGTGTTTAATTCTACTTCATCATATACGTTTCTGGGGAAGCTTGCCAAATATCAAGCCAGATAAAGGACAAAATTTATTTGTCCAATCAAAGGGGGCTGAACCAACCTTGCATGCAATTACTTAACAGACAGCAGTGAACAAATCTAAATTATTTTCTACCTTGATTAAACAGCCTACTTTTTTTTTGAAATAACACAGAAAATGCTTGAAACACTTAGCCAAGTCAGGCAGCATTTGTGAGACGAGAAACATTTCAGGCCAAAGACGCATTGTAATAATTCAGTTTATCTTTCCATTTTTGCTGCTGGTCCTATACAGAGTGCTTCCAACATGTTCAACTTTTAGTTTAGGTACTCAGAATTTTCAAAATTTTTAATATTCTTTTCTTATTAACTCACTGATTGCTCTTGCCTTGTGACCAATTTGGAATAAGATGTTATAAAAACCAACAAAACACTGTAGTCAAAACAATTATTTCTCAATTAAAGGTGATCAACACAGAACTTTCACAAAGGAAAAGTGGTAAAATAATAAGTCTCAAATATAAAGCAGGCATCTTTTAAAAGATAAATGTCGCATGAAGCAGCAAACATTACACTTAGAGTCAGAATAAATCTGCAATTTTTTCAGCCCAGTCTACTATTGTTTTTTTTAAACCCCTTTCATCCGAGGGTCACAATTAAGCTATCAAATACATGATTTGAGTAAGCTTAGAGTTCAAACTCTCTTGAAAGCAAACAAAGCATCTGACAATAATAAGTCAATTACTAATTACAAGTTTCACATCAGCAACCATAACGTTGCCATAACATTATTAATAAGCAGTAAACATACAAAACAGAAATTTCTCAAAGAAAGGAAGATCTAATTTACTTCAGTTTACCCAAACACAAGTGTGTGCAAGATTATGATTTCTACAATGGATTGGCACTACATTCTAAATTACCACCTTTTTCAATATGATTCAGCTTGTGCAAAAAAAAACCATTAATTTTATTTCACAGGGTTGTTGCCAAGTACAATGAACCTGCTGGATTACTTTGTCTTTTGCTGACAATTTTCTTAGGAATAAAGGATTGCAAAATTACTTCATAAGAAATGTATGCCACTCATTTTAAAATGATTTAACTCCATACCATCATTTATTCCAAGGAGGCAATTATACGAAAAGTGGAATAAAGGATATTCTAAACATGTAACAATTAGAGGAATCTTCAGGTACATAATTACACCAAAGCACCTGCTACTACACTACATTGTAACATACACACATTCCCAGATCTCCTATGCAATCCACACAGCAGGGCAGCTTTTTACTGTATGCCCTTCCACTGCCAATCGAACCCCAACTTGCAAGAAGAGCCGAACCCGGCTTGACCAAGTCCCAATGCCTCAGCCAGCTGGACCCCGGTTTGCCGCACGTCACAATGGCCGTATCCTCTTTCAAACGAGTGGCCAACCGCCCGATGGCTCTGAAAAACAGGGGCGCGACGCGACCACAGCCGAGAGTGCTGCTCCGGTCCCCGAGCTCCCGGCTATCATCACTGAACCTGCTCACAAACGGAACAAGACAGCTACCTGGCACTAAACTGAAAAGGGTATCCACTCACCATCGACAAACAACCTCTCTTCACAATGTGTTGTTACGTTTTCTTTTATTGTCCGGATGACAGCTCCTCCGCGACGCGGCCATTTTACCGTCACTCAAACATCGGTCACGTGATCGAACCGCATTACCTCACGGGACGGGTGGGCACTGGCGACTCGGAGATGGAGATCCGAATGGTGGCAGGGAGGGGTTTGGAGACCCAATGGGGAGAGGGTGAATAAAGATCTGATGATGATGGTGGGGTGGAGATCGGAGCCCTGATTAGGGGCTCCTTCCTAATCCTTTCTTCTCCACATCTCCCTGCCCCCTTCCAATCTTCGGCCACCTCTTCTTGCCTCTCTCTCTCTTCCTCTTCCCTCGCCCTCTCACCCCCACCTTCACCCCACAAGCTCCTTGAATATATTCAACTCTGTGCACTGGTGAGGTAAAAATAATGGTGATTGAACAGGAGAGAACTCAGGCCATGATGTTGAACTGAAGAGCAGGTTCAAGAATGCGCACAACCCATTTCCTGCTCCTATTTTGTCTTCATGGAGTGTCTGCATGTTTGCCAAGAATGAGAAAGTTTTAAGGATTCAACGTCACAAATGTATTCAGGGTACAAGAGTAATGTCACATTCCAGGATTTCAGATTGTGTTATCATAGAGAATATAAATGAAGTTCCTTCCAGGCAGTTAAAGCTTCTCAAATTCAGTTTATAACGCATTTACAGCACAAGCTTTGGTCATTCAGCCGAACAGATTGATGGCAGTGTTTATTCTCTACATATACCAGTGCTCCACTCTATATTGTCCTACCAACAAAGCATTGAGCTCTTTTTAATCACGATTGTCCTTTGGGGTAGGTTTTCTCTACTACCACTTGCTTGTGCCTCTGAATTGCCTAAAATTCTCTGTTACCACAGGGTTTCTCCAGTCATCTGCTCCCGAAGAACCGGAAGATTGTGGCTTTGCTTATTCAGCATGCACCCAATGTGTACAGGAAGGCACAGACAGCTCACGTGTTTGGAGACTAAAGCTAGCTCATGATTTCTTTTAAAGGTACATTTCCTAGCTTTTTGTGATCCTTTGCTCCAATCAATATAATGTTGCTGATCTTCTCTTTCAGGTACTCCACATACATCCATATAGAAATCCTGGAGTGGCAATGCCACTCACTTAAGCCACCAGTGCCAACTTCAACTTTTTTGATCTGGGGGTTCCCATAAGATTCTGGGTGGAGACACCTCTGCTGCTTAAATTCCACTTCTATGCTACCTAAGCCATCCAGAGCTGATACAAGCCTACCTAGGCCTAAGTAAGTAATTTCCAGGCCTCAAGATGAGGGAGTGGAGAAACAGGTTCAAAAGAAACATTAGGGATTCTGCAGATGCTGAAAATTCAGACCAACACTCACAACATTCCACAGGGACTCTGCAGGTCAGGCAACAACTACGGAGAGAATGTTTCAGGTTGAGATCCTTCATCAGGACTGGAAAAAAAAGGGGGAAGACACCCGAATAAGAAAGTGGGGAAGGGAAAGGAGTACAAGCTGGCTGGTGTTAAGTGAAGACAGGTGAGGGTGTGATGGATGAATGGGGATGAATTTGGAATCTAAAGCAGATGCGGAGAAATTTCTTTAGCCAGAGGGTGGTGAACGTGGAATTTGTTACCGCAGGCAGCTGTGGAGACCAGGTTGTTGAGTGTATTTAAGGCAGAGCTTGAAAGGTTCTTATTGGACATGGCATAAAAGGTCATGGGGAGAGGCTGGGAGTGGAGCCGAGGAGGAGAAAAAAGGATCATCTATGTTTGAATGGCAGAGCAGACTCAATCGGCCAAATGGCCTAATTTCTGCTGCTATGTCATATGGTCTAAATCTGGGAGGTGATAGGTGGAAAAGGTAAAGGGCTGAAGAAGGAATCTGATATGAGAGGAGAGTAGATTATGGAAGAAAGGGAAGGAGTAGGAGTACCAAAGGGAGGTGGTAGGCAGATGAGGAGAAGAGGGGAGCCAGAATGGGGCATGGAAAAAAGAGAGGGGAGCCAGAATGGGGCATGGAAAAAAGAGAGGGGAGCCAGAATGGGGCATGGAAAAAAGAGAGGGGAGAGAAATTACCAGAAGTTTGACGTCAGTGTTCGTGCCAGCAGTTTGGAGGCTACCCGGGCAGAATATGAGGTGTTGCTCCTCCAACCTAAGAGTGGCTTCATTGTGGCAGTAGAGGAGACCATGGATCAACATGTTGGAATGAGAATGGGAATAGGTGGCCACTGGGAAATCATGCTTATCAGGATGGACCGCAGTAGTCCTCCAATTTACATGAGGTCTCACCAATGTAGAGGAGGCCACACCAGCTGTACTGGATATGGTAGATGACCCCAATTTTGTACTGTGTCATGTAACACCATGGTCCTGAAAAAACGTTGTCTCATTTTTACTATGTACTGTACCAACAGTTATGGTCGAAATGACAATAAAAGTGATGACTTGACTTGAGGTGAAGTGTTGTCTCACTTAGAAAAACTGTTTGGGGGCTCTGAATAGAGGTGAGGGAGGAGATGAATGGGCAGATGTAGCACTTGTCTCGCTTACAGGGATAACAACCAGGAGGGAGATCAGAGGGGAGGGATGAATGGAGAAAGGAGTCACATGGGGGGGGGGGTAATGTGTTTAGTGGTAGGATCCTGTTGAAGGTGGCAGAGATTACAGAAAATAATGTGCTCGATGCTGAGGCATGTGGGTAGTGGGTAAGGACAAGAGGAATTTTATCCCTGTTATAGCACCAAGAAGATGGGGTGTGGACGAATGTCCAGGAAATGGAGGAGATGCGGGTGAGGGCATTATCAATGGTAAAGGAAAGCCCCTTTTTTTGAAGAAAGAAGACATCTCGAATGTTCTGGAATGGAAAGTTGTCCCGAGCACAGATGCAACAGACAGAGGAACTGAGAAAATGGAATAACATTTTTACGATTGTAAGGATGGGAAGAGGTATGGGCAAAATAGCTGAGAGTGCCATTAGGTTTACAAAAAATATTAGTAGACAGTCTGTCTCCAGAGATGGAGACAGATCAAGAAAGGGAAGAGAAATGTCAGAAATGGACCAAACAGAATTTGAAGATGGTGGAAGATGGAGGCAAAATTGATGAAATTGACAACCTCAGCATGGGTGCATGAAGCAACATCAATTCAGTAATACTGTAGCACAGAAAGAGTTGAGAAGCATTCCCAGTGTAGACTTGGAACATGGAGTGTTTCACATTGCCGAATAAAAGGCAGGCATAGCTGGGCCCCATGTGAGTCCCCAGGTTCAAATTAAGCTGGGTGCAGTTGACAAGGCCATTGGGAAAATAGCAGGGAAGATAACTGTAAATACAAATGACTGGAGATATTATAATATGGAGCAAAACAAACTGCATTAAGACCAGAGTGTTATAACATATCAAGTCAAATGATGAACATATTGTCCTTGAGCTTTTAAAGAGCATTCCTGCAGCAGCAGAGAAGGAAAGATGCATGGATGGGCCAAGGACATAGGGTAACAGAGGAAATGAAACAGATTGACATTAGGAAGGAAACGGTGATGAGTGAACTGATGGGACTGAAGGCTGACAAATCCCCAGGTCCAGATGGTCTGCATCCTAGGGTACTAAAGGAAGTGGCTCTGGAAATTGCAGATGTATTGGTAATCATTTTCCAATGTTCCTTAGATTCAGGATCAGTTCCTGAGGATTGGAGAATGGCTAATGTCATCCCACTTTTTAAGAATGGAGGGAGGGAGAAAACAGAGAACTATCGTCCTGTCAGCCTAACATCAATAGTGGGGAAGATGCTAGAGTCCATTATTAAAGATGAAATAGTGGCATATCTAGATAGCAGTGATGGGATTGGGCCGAGCCAGCATGGATTTACCAAGGGCAGATCATGCTTGACTAATCTATTGGAGTTTTTCGAGGATGTAACCAGGAAGTTAGACAAGGGAGATCCAGTGGATGTAGTGTACCTCGATTTTCAGAAGGCATTTGATAAGGTCCCACGTAGGAGATTGGTGGGTAAAATCAGAGCTCATGGCATTGGGGGGAAGATATTGACATGGATAGAAAACTGGTTGGCAGATAGAAAGCAAAGGGTAGCAGTGAATGGGTGTTTCTCGGAATGGCAGGTGGTGACTAGTGGGGTGCCACAGGGCTCGGTATTGGGACCACAGCTGTTTATGATTTACATCAATGATTTAGATGAAGGCATTGAGAATAACATCAGCAAGTTTGCTGATGATACTAAGCTGGGTGGCAGTGTGACATGTGATGAGGATGTTAGGAGAATTCAGGGTGACTTGGATAGGCTGAGTGAGTGGGCAGATACTTGGCAGATGACGTTTAATGTGAATAAGTGTGAGGTTATCCACTTTGGGAGTAAGAACAGGAAGGCAGATTATTATCTGAACGATGTAGAGTTAGGTAAGGGAGAAATACAAAGAGATCTAGGAGTACTTGTTTATCAGTCACTGAAGGTGAATGAGCAAGTGCAGCAGGCAGTGAAGAAGGCTAATGGAATGTTGGCCTTTATTACAAAGGGAATTGAGTACAAGAGCAAGGATATTCTTTTGCATTTGTACAGGGCCCTGGTGAGACCACACCTGGAGTATTGTGTACAGTTTTGGTCTCCAGGGTTAAGGAAGGACATCCTGGCTATAGAGGAAGTGCAGCGTAGATTCACGAGGTTAATTCCTGGGATGTCCGGACTGTCTTACGCAGAGAGGTTAGAAAGACTGGGCTTGTACACGCTGGAATAAAGGAGATTGAGAGGGGATCTGATTGCAACATACAAGATTATTAAGGGATTGGACAAGATAGAGGCAGGAAATATGTTCCAGATGCTGGGAGAGTCCAGTACCAGAGGGCATGGTTTGAGAATAAGGGGTAGGTCATTTAGGACAGAGTTAAGGAAAAACTTCTTCTCCCAGAGAGTTGTGGGGGTGTGGAATGCACTGCCTCGGAAGGCAGTGGAGGCCAATTCTCTGGATGCTTTCAAGAAGGAGCTAGATAGGTATCTTATGGATAGGGGAATCAAGGGATATGGGGACAAGGCAGGAACCGGGTATTGATAGTAGATGATCAGCCATGATCTCAGAATGGCGGTGCAGGCTCGAAGGGCCGAATGGTCTACTTCTGCACCTATTGTCTATTGTCTATTGAAAGTGGAACGAGCATTAAAGTTACAGCAGACCGGAAGCTCAGGGAAACTATGCCCCTTGCTCCCTCCACATATATTATTGATTCTAAATAATTTTTCTAATTTTTAATATGGATCCCAATAGTAATTCTCATGGAGCATAGTTTCTCATCCATCTTTCCCCTATACTTTGTTTTGTGCTTTGCACCTAATATATTGTCACTTCTGTTAGTTGTCAATCAGACCTATATCTTTTGCACATTATCATGTCTAATATAGGACTCAAAGGCTTTTCAGAAAATTCAATAAATTTCCCAGACTCTACAAAATCCAAAATTATTAAATAATGTTAATTGTATTTCTGAAAAGATGCCAACTTTATGTACTCAGTATATCTATAAACTTAACAGAAAGCTTGGGCACCAATTTTCCAGAAAAAAAAAGACGAAGTGACTTGGTTGAGGAATGTAAAATTATGAATGAGTTTAACGAGACAGAGGAAAGCTGGATCCTCTTGTCTGGACCCTAAACTAATACACTGTATTTAAGTCATTAAGTCAATTAACAACAAACTTGAAAGAACCCTTGCTACTGTATCTGCTTAACTTCACATTTTTATTGTATTAAAATATTGGGCCAATTTCAGGGTAAGGAATAAGGGACTGGGTTTGGGTTTGGGAGATTCAGGATTAAAATTCGGGATAAGCATCCTTGGGAAGACTAACACTGGCATTGGAGTCATGGTTAAGACTGGGATTTCAGGGTTAGGATTGCAAGTATAGAGTAAGGTATTGGGATACTGTCAAGGTGGTAGGGATTAGGGATCTGAAGCCAAGGTTTGTTTTAAGATTTGAAAGATTCTAGGATTATTAGTAAGATGAACTCTGATGCCTATGGAAACTGCTATTGCAACAAACTGCATTGATGTTTAGGGTGAAGTGAGTGAAAAGTATAAATTTTAAATTAAATGAAGTACTTGACAGAATCACAAGCAAAAAACACACAGCACCATAGACAACTGCTTTTATAGCTATCAGATACATTTTCTGTTAGTATTGTCATACTAACTACTGTACATAAGTTTAGGCCAATTTGCAAGGTATGCATCTGTGCTGTTGTGTGAGAATCGATGGATGTAGTCATTCTGGCTGCCTTCTCGCTACTACATCAATGTATCTGATGTTCATAGGATGAAATGAGTACGTGTAATACATTTAATTACTTTTGTGAAAGTGTGCACCCCAGGGGAAGAAATAAACAGTGGTCAGAAAGAAACAACATTTAATTTTATTTATCCTTAGTCTTTTTAACATTTGGATTTTATTCATTATGCTGCTCTATAATGAAAATCCTTTTACTAATTTCTTTGTTTGGAATGACATTATACTGAGGCAATCTATTGGTTTATGGATTAATAATGAAGATATGAATACAGCTAAAAGTAAGCTGCACCATCTAGAGTTAGCAAAGATAACTACAGGTGTGAGTAATCAATTAGATTTTCACACTAAAAAAACTCATCCCAATTACATATATTAAAAAAAATCACAAAAATAGGAATAGTGAAATAGGACTACAAAATGGTAGAAATGATCAATAAATTGAGCCTCATTGAATCACCAGTAGAGTTGATAAATTTGCACTAGATTAATTGGTGAACTTGTTTGCAATTCTTCTGCACTGGTGAAATAAATAGTGGTTAATGGATTCACATGAGCAACCATGACTAGGTAGGCAAGGATCTGGCTTCTGGTTTTTCTTTCCATTTGTTTCTGGAGTTACAAAACATAACAGTGATGATGACATACATTTTCCATCTCCCATTTTAATTTGTAGCCTATACCTCTTTGTTACTGTTCTGAGGTCTGTATATAACTCCCGTAAGGGTCTGTTTGTCCTTGCATTTTCTTAGCTCTACCCACAATGACTCTATATCTTCCATCTTTTGTCATCTCTTTCTAATAATTTGATTTCAGTTTTTACCAACAGAGCCACCCACCCCCCTCTACCTACCTGCCTGTTCATTTGAAAAAAAATGTGCATCCTTCAGTGTTGAGCTCCCAGCTGTAATCTTCATTCAACCACGATTCAGTGATGCCTACAACATCATACATGATAATTTCTAACTCTGCTACAAATTCGTCTGCCTTATTCTGTATACTGCATGCATTCATTAAAATACCTTCAGTCCTGTATTCATTTCCCTTTTCAATTTTGTCCCACTTTCACATTGCTACTCATCCCATTAATTGCAATTTTGCCCTATCTTCAGCCTGTCCTTGCTAGCAGTTTGATTGCACTGTGCCTCTGTTTCAAGCCAACTGCTCCATCCTAAGGCTCTGCTTTTCATCCCCCTGCCAAACTAGTTTTATACCCTCCCAAATTGCTCTAGCAAACCTACCCTCAGATTTAGGTGTAAACCATTCCTTTCGTACAGGTCATACATTCCCCAGAAGAGATTCCAATCATCCAGAAATCTGAAATGCTGCTCCTGCACCAGTTCTTCACCCACACATTTATCTGCCAAATGCTCCTATTCTTACCCTCACTGGCACATGCCACAGGCACCAATCCATAGATTATTACCCTGGCAGTCCTACTTTTCACTTCCTACCTAGCTCCTTGAAATCTCTCTTCAGGACCTCCTCACCTTTCCTACCTATGACACCCTCCCCTTTTAGAATGTCATGGACTCGATCTGAGACATCCCTGACCCCGGCACCTGGGTGGAAACATGTCATCCACATCCACAGAATCTCGTCTCTATTCTAAACTATGGAATTTCCTATCACTACTGCAGACCTATTAACTTCTCTTCTGGGTCACAGTACCAGACTCAGTACCAAAGACCCAGTCGCTGTGGCTTCCTCCTGGTAGGTCGTCCCCAACAGTATCCAAAATGGTATTCTTTTCATTGAGGGGAACAACCAGGGGGTACTCTGTAATGGGCTTCCCATTTCCCTTTCTTCTGACAGTCACCCAGTTACTTGCCTCCTGCAACCTAGGGGTGACCACGTCCCTGTAGCCCCTGTCTATCATTTCCTTATTCTCCCATATGAGCCAAAGATCAAGCTGCAGCTCCAGTTCCTTAACACCTTCTCTGATGAGCTGCAGCTCAGTGCACCTGGTGCAGACATGGCTATCCATGAAGCTGGAGATGTCTCAAAATTCCCATATCTCACACAAAGGACACATCACAGCCCCTGGAGCCATTTTCACTGCACCAACTGTGCCCTAACAGACAAGGATTGAAGAATAAAGAAAAAGAAGAAACTTGCCTTACCCAAGGCTGATGAGCCAAAGCCAACGCCTCCCCACCCACACAATGGCCGCTCTGCTTGTGCTGCCTTATTTTTATACACCTTTGCTAATGAATCCTATTCACTGATAGAGTGCAATTCAAACTCCAAAAACTGCTGTGAAGTGTTTTTTAAAAATCGTCAATTGCAGACCTGTGTGAAGTCACCTATTCTTGTCCTCTTGTTCACTAGGCACAATTTAAACTCGTTGGAAGAGCATTCTAACTGGCTGCATCATTGTCTGGTATGGTGGGGGAGGGCACTGCATGAGATCAGAAAAAGCTGCAGATAGTTGTGAACTCAGTCAGCTCCATCATCAGCACTAGCCTCACCAGTATCCATGACATCCTCAAGGCGCGATACCTCAAAATGGTGGCATCCTTCCTGAAGTAACCCCATCACCCAGGACATTCCCTCTTCTCACTGCGACCATCAGGGGGGAGGTACAGAAGTCTGAAGGCATTCATTCAATGATTCACAAATGGCTTCTTCCCTTTTCTCTGTCAGATTTCTGAATGGATATTGAACCCATAAGCACTACCTCATTACTTTTTTTCTCTTTTTGCACTACTTATTTAACTGTTTTAATGTATGTGTGTGTGTATATGTATATATATATACACACACACACACATACACATACATATATATATATATATATATATACACACACATACACACATACATTCACAAAGAGCTTTATCATTATAAAGGGCTTATATTTTGAGTTGCAGCTACACCTGCACTCTGACAGAAAGCTATGGACCAGATGCTACAAGGCTGCCCAGGCACTCAGTGTTATCTGGATGATATCATTGATACCAGTGAGAATAACAAGGAGCACCTCCAAAATCTGAAGACAATGTTAAAAAGATTAGAGGATTATAGGCTCAGAGCATGGCATGACAAGTGTGAATTCTTTAAACCAAGCATCACTTACTGTGGTTACACCATTGATGCTCAAGAATTACACAAGTGTTCTTACAAAATTCAAGCAGTGGTGGATGCCCTAAGGCCAAAGGACATGTTACTGTGAAGGTCCTTTTTAGGGCTTGTAAATTACCATAGCAGGCTCCAGCCAAAAATGGCTACTGTGCTTCATCCCTTGGACTCATTACTACTGATCAAGAAGAAATAGCAATGGACAAAACAATATGAGGTGGCTTTCCAAAAAAGCAAAGGAAATGGTAATGTCAGGCACATCATCCAGTAAAGCTTGTCTGTGATGTCTCTCCTTACAGGTGAAGTTATGTCACCTGTTATGAGTGATGGGAATGAACAGCCCATCATCTTGCATCATTTTCCCTTATCACTGCAGAGATAAAGTACGCACAGGTTGACTGAGATGCCTTGAGCCTGGTTTGGGATGTAAAATATTGCAACCAATAATTGTATGGGAGAACCCTCATGCTGATCATCAACTACTAGTATCCATTTTCAATCCACCGGAGGGTGCTCCACTAACAGCAGCAGCATGAATACAGAGATGGATTCTGTTTCTTGAAGGACATAATTACAAGATGGAATTCAAGAGGACAATTAATCATGAAAATACTGATGGAGAGTCCCATTTACCCTTGAAAAAGGAATTGCCTGAAAAATTTACAGAAGAGGATACTCATTTTGGTGTATTCTCCCAAATGCAATTTGAAAGTCTCCCTATTATGGCAGGGATGATCCAAAGGGAAACCAGAAAATACCACACACTGTCTCAGGTATGCACAGTAATCCAAAATGGCTGGAATGTGCAGCAGAAATGACAGTTCCCCCATTTTTACCAGAGCCAGGATGAACTTGCCCTTGACAGGAATTGCCATACGTGGGGATTGAGCTGAGAGCTAAAATGGAGGAGCTACTTTACATGCCAGTCATCTTGGCACAGTGAAAATGAAAGCATTGGCTCAAAATTTTGTCTGGTAACCTGGGATAGATGAGCAGATCAAGAAGTTTGCTGTGCACTCTTCAGGATGCCAACACATCTAGAAGATGCCAAGAGCAGCACTTCTCCATCTCTGGGAATGGCTTGCATTGCCCTGGTGGAGGATTCACATGACCACATATGCATCTCAAAGAAGTTTCAAAGATCACTCCATGATGTGTAAAAGTTAAATGCAGTGCAGATGCTGGATCAGACCATCATGTTCTGATTACCAAAGTACAGATGAAGCTAAAAAGAAGCTACACACCACACAATCAGTGACCAAAGTACAATGTGAGCTACCTGAAATACAAAGAATCAGCTCAGAGATATGCCCTCACACATTCAAACAGGTTCCAGGCACATGAGGACCTTGATATCAAAGATGAATGGTCTACTGTCAAAGAGGCAATAAATGAAACTTGTTAGAAAGTGCTGGGAAAAAGGACACTTGAACATGAGGAGTGAATTGCATCAGGATGAAAGTAGTCAACAAGAGGAGAATATGAAAAAATGCAGCTGAAGCAGAACTAGGAGTGAGAAAGTGAAGGCACAGAGGGAATATGACAGAGTGCACAAGGAAGTAAGGAGAAACACCAAGAGGAATAGGAAGACAGTATATCAACGCCCTTATGTCCCAAGCAGAAGAAGCTTCAGAAAACAGCAATATAAAAGAACTATATGATACTAGCAAGAAATTAACTGGCGAATTCAACCAGATGAACACCCAATTGGAGGATAAAGATGGAAATGTCCTATGTCACAACCACGGATTCGGCAGCGCAGCAGATTCAGCAATTGCGCTCGTGAATACGCACGTGTCAGCTAATTATTACTTCATTGTGATTGTATTTAACATTCATTCCATCATAGATTTTGTCGAGACTTGGACACAGAAACGCTTCACTGCCTGCATTCCGTATTGCCTGAGAAATTGGACTGTCGAGTCAACTGACTCTAAACACTAGCTGTATTCATTTTATTCTTAGTTGTTATTTTCAGCTGCAGTGTAGGCTTCATTTTCCATTTGAGAGTTTTAGTTAATGGCCCTGTGTGGCCTAGCGTTTATTGCTTTCTTTCCTGTTTAACATTGTTCACATTAAAGTCTGTGAACTATCAACCTGTTTCAGTGTCTCACTCTGCACTTGGGCCATATCTGAACCTGGTGACAAACTGAAGGAGTCAACTGCTCCAATGTTGGGTGCAGTAATTCAATGAGCTTCTGAACAGACCACCTCCTCCAGAATCTCCGTTAATTCCAGAAGCACTATCAGACTTGGATGTCAGCTGTGCCAAGCCATCAAAGAAGAAAATCATACAGGCAATCAAGAGAAGTCAGGAAAAGCAGCTGAATGAGACAGTGTACCACCAGAGGTGTTGATGGCAGACCCTAAACTTTCGGTAGAGAGCCTATACACTTTGAGATGCACACGAATGGAAGGAAATTCACATAATCAAGCTTCCAAACAAAGGTGACCTACGAGACTGTAAAAACTACAGAGGTATATCCTTAAAAACACAAAAAGCTGGCAGAACTCAGCAGGCCAGACAGCATCTATGGGAGGAGGTAGTGACGACTTTTCAGGCCAAAACCCTTCATCAGCATGCACTCCTGATGAAGGGTTTCGGCCCGAAACGTCGTCACTACCTCCTCCCATAGATGCTGTCTGGCCTGCTGAGTTCTGCCAGCATTTTTGTGTTTTTATTTATTTCCAGCATCTGCAGAATCACTCGTGTTGCCAGAGGTATATACTTAATATCTGTGATCAGAAAGGTGCTAAACAGAATTATTTAGCAACATCTTCAACAAGCTATTGACACAACATTGAGGGACCAGCAAGCAGGCTTTAGGAAAAATCGCCTACTCAGACCAGATAGCTACCTTAAACCAGTCAATTAAATGTAATACTTCTGTCTATGTCAACTTCATCAACTATGAAAAAGTCTTCGATAGCTTAAACAGAAACACCCTATGGAAACTTATGAAACATTATGGAATACCACAGAAATTCAACAATATCATCAGGAATGCCTACAACTACATGTCGTCATACATGTGGGAAAACTGTCAGAAAAAAGCAGAATGTTTGATGGCTCCTTTCCTCTTTTTCTTGGTAATAGATTGGATTATGAAACAGACAACAAGTGAAAAACGAAATGGAACCCAATGGACTATGTGGTGACAACTTGATGACCTAGAGTTTGCAGATGATATCGCCCTACTGTCTAGCTCTAACCAACAGATGCAAAAAAAAAAAATCAATATTCTTGTCCGCTAAATCCACCATGCTGGGTCTAGCAGTTAAACTTCTAAAGAAACTGTATGCCTTTAAATTCAATGCACTCAGCCAAACTGGCACCCACTTCTCATTGGCTCTTCCATTTACTTTAAAAAACTGCTCAATCCATTCAGTATACAAAAATCCAGTTATTGAACACATCTGTCTTTCCAATGTAGTCAGCCATTTCTGCATTTTTTATTTATGATTGTTATCACTCACTATTCACTGTTTATAAACCCAAGAATTTCTACGTTAGGTAGTTTTAAGGTAAGGACATGTTCAGCACAGCTTTGTGGGCTGAAGGGCCTATATTGTGCTGTAGGTTTTCTATGTTTCTAATTTGTCCATGTTCTGCCTTTTTTTATAACTCAACAGTCTGCCCTCTTGCAAAGAACCATGTGCTGTGGTACTTTTTTTTTTGAAACACAACTTTTTTTCACTGCACTTTCCTTTTTACTCAAACATCTTGTTGTGCATCAACAGGAAGGTAGTCTTCTTGGTTTTGTTTAAAAGTTACTCATTGCCACTGTTATGTTTTGCAACTCCAAAACATAAAACTAACTCCACCATGCTGGGTCTAGGGAATAACATGTGTACTCTAGTTTCAATTTTACTTTAACTAATGCAGGATGTGGCAGCGTGATAATGTATGCCATTCACGTACTATTAGGTAAACTATAACCCGAAATGAATTATTTAAACAAAGAATGCTTAAGCAAACAATATATTTACAGTATACTCAGATATCACTGAAATATGAAATACTGTACACAACAATTCCGAGGAACTTGTACCTCTCAACTTCATCGTTGATGAAGACAGGAGCATGCGCAAATCACCTCACCCAAAGTCAATGCCCATTTCTTTTGTTTTGCTCAGTTGACGGTTATTGTCATGACACCATGCCATTAAGCTCCGTTTCCCGAGGATGCAAACTTGTGGAGCACCAGTGTTGCGAATAATCATTGTGGAGGTGTTGCTGCCTATCCTTATTGGCTGCAGACTATTAGTCAGGAAGTCAATGAATCAGTTGCAGAGGGACATATTGACTCCCAAGTTTTAGAGCTTGGTGATGAGTCTGTTTGGATTTATAATATAGATGGTGGAGTTATAGTCATTGATGTCTTTTCTGTCTAGTTACTCCAAAGTTGAGTTCAGAGCCAGGGTGACCATGTCTGCCATTGACATGTTTCCATAATAAGCAAATTGAAGTGGGTTGATGGAGAGGCTGGAGTTAATATGTGCCATGACCAACCTCTCGAAGCACTTCACCAAGGCAGATGTTATAGCCAGCGTAGCAGTTGTTAAAACACATTACCTTGTTTTCCTTATGTACTGGAATGATAATGGTTGTCTTAAAGTTGTTGAAAACCTCATAATGAAGCAAGGAGAAGTTAAAAATGTCTACAAGTACCCTAACCAGCTAATCTGCAGAGGATCTAAGAACTCAGCCAGGGACACCATCTAGGCCAAATGCATTGTGGCAGGTTCACTCTCTGAAATAATGTAATGTCAGTAATGGTGACTGTCTTCAGGTGCATTTGAAGATATCAGAGTGGGTAGTGACATACCAGTCATGCACAGAATGTGTTACGCTCATGGGAAAAGGATGTGTTGTTGTTGGTGATGCTGGCCAACTATATTTTAGCTGCTATAGCATGTAAAAACTACCACAGCCTATGACCGATCTGTCACTTAATTTTGGACTGGTATTGTGTTTTGGCATCTCTGTTAGCTTCACAGAGGTCATGTCTTGATTATTTGTAAAGGTCAGGGTGATCTAATTGAATGCTGCAGATCTAGACTTCAGAAGGGAGTGGATCTCCCAGTTTATCCAGAGATTCAGAGCTTACCTTCATGGAAGCAGATTTGACTTCTGTCACTGAGATGTGATGGACAGAGCCAGCAAGGAATTGAGATGGGGTGGGTGGGTAGGGAGTGGAGCAGCCACAAAATGAGCCTTAATGGGACTTCATTTGCCTGATCAAAACAGATATGATGGCTTTGAGCTCATCTGGCAGAGATGCATCCTTACAAAAAGTAATCCCCAATTTTGGCTTGTAGCTCATAATGATCTTCAAACTCTGCCACAGTCACCTAGCATCCACTTGATCTGGTATTCTCTCTTGGTAACCTTCATAGACTCCGTGGCCACTTTATTAGGTATCTCCGCAGAATGCACGTTCATGGTCTTCTGCTGCTGTAGCTCATCTACCTCAAGGATCAACATCTAAATTCAGAGATGCTCTTCAGCACATCACTGTTGTAATTAACACGTGATTATTTGAGTTAACATCCCCTTCCTGTCAGCTTGAACCAGAATTGCCAATCTCCTCTGCCCTCTCTCATTAACAAGGCATTTTCCCCCACAGAACCACTGCTCACTAGTTTTGTTTTGTATTCACACCATCCTCTGTGAACACTTGATTCCTCTGTACATGAAAATCCCAGTAGATAAGCAGTTTCTGAGATACTCAAACCACCCCATCTGGCACCAACAACCTTTCTACCGTCAACATCACTTAGATCACATTTCTTCTCCATTCTGATATTTAGTCTGAACAACTGAACTCCTTGACCATATCTGCATGCTTTTATGCGTTGAGTTGCTGCCACACAATTGGCTGATTAGATATTTGCATTAACAAACAATGTACAGGTGTACCTAATAAAGTGGCCACTGAATGTAGCTTTGCAGAGGTCAGACTTGGCTTACTTATACAATACAGGGTCATCCATTCTGAAAGTCTCAGATTTGGACTTCAGCAGAGAGTGGGTCTCCCTTTTCATCCAAAGTTTTAAAATAGGATAGACTCTCTGAACGCAGTCATCAACACATTCTTGATGGAACTAGTGATGACAGAAGTATATTTATTTCGGTTTGATGAGGTGGTCTTGAACTTTCCAGCCCCCCCAGTTCAAGGAAATTCTGAAGCAGACCTTCAGCACTCTCAGTGCTCTTTTCATTGTTATGTCAGGCTTCAGTCTCTCTAAGTGGCAGCAGCAGCACCAGCAGATGATCTGATCAGTCAAAATGGAGGTGAGAGATGGAGTGACTAGTATGCCTGATGGAGATGTAGCAGTGGTTTAAAGTGTTAACCCACCCGTCATATAGGACAGGACACGACAAAGGTTGCATTTGAGGAGTACATTCCTGAAGCTTGTTCGATTGAGGTCCCAGTGATTCATGAATAGGGCATCAGAGTTTGCTTGTCTTTAGTTGAAGGCAGAGTATAATTTATCCAGTGTCACCTTGACATTGGCTTAAAGTGGTATGTAGATTGCTGACAAAATGGAAGGGAAGAGTTCCCTCAGTAGATAAAATCAACAGCAATTTATGAATAGTTATTCTAGATGGTAACTACTATGGATGATATGTGGCTAACTAGATCAGCAAATTTTGTGGATAACATCAAGATTCGGGATGGAGTGGACAGCGGGAAAGACTATCAAAGATTGCAGCGGGATCTGCACACCAGCTGGAAAACTGGGCTGAAAAATGGCAGATGGAATTTAGTGCAGACAATTGTGAGGTGTTGCACTTTGGGAGAACCAGCCAGAGTGGGTCTTATACAGTGAACAGTCAAGCTCTGAGGAGTGAGGTGGAACAAAGGGATCTGGAGAATTCAAGCCCATGATTCATAGGGTCATAAAGAATCTTTTGGCACATCGACCTTCATAGATCAAAGTATTGAGTACAGGAGATGGGATGTTATGTTGAAGTTGTATAAGTTATTTGTGAGGCCTAATTTGGCATATTGTGTGCAGTTTTGGTCACCTTCCTATAGGAAAAATGTAAATAAGATTGAAAGAGTACAGAGAAAATTTACAAGGATGTTTCCAGGACTGGAGAATTATAAGAAATGATTGAATAGGTTAGAAACTTATTCCCTAGAATGTTGAAGATTAAGGGGAGCTAGAGGTATATAAAATTATGTGGGGTACAGAAATGGTAAATGGAGGCATGCTCTTTTCACTGAGGTTGGGTGTGACTACCACTAGAGGTCATGTGTTAAGGGTGAAAGGTGAACTGTTTAAGGACAAAATGAGGGGAAACTTCTTCACTTGGAGGTGGTGAAAGTGGGGAACGAGCTGCCAGTGCAAGTGGTGAATGTGATTTCAATTCTAATGTTTAAGAGAAGTTAGGATAAGTACATGGTTGGGAGGCAAATGGAGGGCTATGGTCTCAGTGCAGGTCGACAGGACTAGGCAGTTTAAATATTTGGCTGGGACTAGATGTGCTGAAGGACCTGTTTCTGTGCTGTAATTTTCTATGACTATGACTCCATCAGGGGAGTAGAATTGAGTGAAGTCTGTTTTATCAGTGCACCACGAAGGATTGATCATAAAGCAGACACTGCTGGTCTTCCCCCGGCTAAGGGTATCACATGGCTCATGCTAAATATGATGAAACACTCAGGATGTACTGCAGGTACTATAAAGGGCAGGTAACAACAACCTCTCCATGGCTTAGGTTCAGGTCAAAGGTCCCATTTTAGAAGGGATTCCCCTGGCAACCTGTTGGCCACATACTCGGTAAGTACTGTTAATGTGATTTGGAGGGTCACCATTAGCATAGACATTGCATGTGTTGTTACCTAGGCCTAGACCCATCCCATTGATGGTTACAGTAACATACTTTACCCCTATCCCCATGAAGCAATTTTGGAGCAGGGAGGTTATGCAATCGCTTTAAGTAGCTTGACACCATCCCTCAAATGGACTGCATTGGCAAGAGTCATTTCTATGGGTAATGCAGTCCTGTGCTCCCTTACAGTTCTACTTTTGTAATAAAACACAGAATTAAACTCACTACAATTCAGGGGTATAACCCTCACTGGCAACCCACTTTCCATGTGTATAGGTCCTCTCTAGAGCACGCCCAACAATCTGACCAGTTATTTCACAACAGTTATTCCTAAATAAGGTGAAGAAGCATTTTAGGAGTATTAGTGTTCTTAGATACTTCTGCATTTAGGTGGAAAATAGATGTCCAGATTACTCAGAACTTATAATGTATTGTGATTACTTAAGGTGGCAAATAGCAAAGATCAAAAGTTCAGTCCATCAGTCTTTTTCATCAAGGTTCTTCAGGCAACCTGTTCCCTGGTCCAGTGCAAGGCATGTATCCACATTGGCTTTCCTTGAACCTTTCAAGCAACTTATGTGGTCAGCAACACTTGAAATAGACCTTCCCAGCGGCACTCCACACAATTCGTTTATTGGTTGGCTCTCACCAGTCCCCAGTCTCCCGGCTGGTACTTGTGCCACTCTAGAGCCAGAACAATCTACTGGGCTCGAAGTACCTGTTGATTGAAACCTTTAAGAGCTTATTTTAGTGCTACACAATAATGGGACATGCTTCCACTCATAATATGGACATCCATCTGTTTAAATAAAAATGGGCAGGGCAATTGGCAAGTGCATGGATCAACCTAAAACTATCACATGTGGAGAAGGCTTGTTACTTAGTTTAGAGTACAGTGCATGGTGATGAGGGCCTGTGGAAGAACCTCTGGCCACTTTAACTCAGTCTCATCATGCAGTTGAACTAACCTGCACTTCAGGGCCCCATTCTGCTTTTTAGCTACCCTGTAAGATTAAGGATAGTAAGGACTGGTGAAATGATGCTTACACAAGGCTTCCATCAGCTCATAACTTTACCTGTAAAGTGAGGACCAATATCACTTGAGATTTTCTTGGGGATGCCAAACCTAGAAATAAACTCTCATAATAAAAAATTATCAACTGTTACAGAATAATTTCTCTGAGTTGGATAAAGTTTTACAAATGGAGATAACAAACACGATAACAAGTGCATAATCATAACCCATACATTTAGGTAACTGCATAAAGTCCATTTGGAGATGTATCAATAACCTACTAGGGAAGGGCCCAGCAGTGGCAGATAGCAGCAGTGCCTAATAGCAAACAAGGGAAAATCTGCAGTTGCTGGAAATCCAAGCAATACACAGAAAATGCGAGAGGAACATAGCAGGCCAGGAGTGTAGTTGATGTTTCGGGCCGAGACCTTCATCAGGACTGGAGAAAAAAGATGAGAATTTGGAATAAGAAGGTGGGGGGAGGTGAGAAAGAAATACAAGGTAGTAGGTGATAGGTGAAACTGGGAGAGGTGGAGGGGTGAAGTTAAGAGCTGGGAAATTGATTGGTAAAAGAGATAAAGTACTGGAGAAAGGGAATAGGAGGACAGAAGAAGGGGGAGGAGCACCAGAGGGAGGTGACGGGCAGGTAAAGAAAAAAAAAGGTTTCTTCCATGGCCTTCTGTGCTTTCCTATCAGAATCCCTTTCTCTATCCCTTTATGTCCTTCACCAATCGACTTCCCAGCTCTTTACTTCACCCCTCCTCCTCTCCCGGTTTCACCTATCATCTACTACCTTGTATTTCTTCCTTCCCTCCCCGAACTTCTTACTCTGACCTCAACTTTTTCTCCAGTCCTGATGAAGGGTCTCTACCTGAAACGTTGACCGTTTACTCTTTTCCATAGATGCTACCTGGCCTGCTGAGCTCCTCCAGCATGTGTGTGTCCTACCAGCAGTGCCTTTTGAGATTATGTCTCTGGCAAATCATACAGTTGCTGCTACTTTTCTTTGTACGATTGAGAATCTCTTATTTTCAATTATACCCATTATCCTTTATAGTTTTTCACTTAAGTTTTACTCCATGAAGTCCTTTCAGCCTCTGATGCATCATGATGTAATTGTTCTAGCTCATCAAAAGAATTTGGAAAGTGTTGGCAAGCTGATCACACTGGGCTACCTCATGGCCATAAAGATCTGCTGTTGCTGCCTTAGCAAAGAAATCAGCTTGTATGTTCCCTCTAGTTATTCCATCCTTCCTGTCAGTTTGATTCGCATGGTTTATTAGAGCAATTGCAATAAATAATTGAAAAGCAGGAAAAGGTTTATAGTTCATATGTTTTAGTGGAGTTCCAGAGAGGTGAGAAACTCATATGGTTTTCATTATTGCCCATTGTCATGTGCTACTCCTGAGGCATAACGAGATTCAATGTAAATGTTTACAGCAGTTCCAGCTGCAAAGTTGTAGGCTTTTGTTAGGTAAAAAGGTTCAGCTGTTTGAGTGGAACAGGGGGAAGGTAGGTAGCTGTGCCACATCAGCTGGACACACTGCATATCCACTAGGATTTCCCACTAAATTAAAAAGTACAGTGAGGAATGGCGAGTAAAACAACGCAGTGCCGCATGTGCAGAGGCTGCCAAGTTTTTTCAAAAAAAAGCCAATAAGTGGAGGAATTCAAGGGTTCATAAAGAGTCAGTACTGGGTGATAATGATCATAAAAAATGCAGAAATGGTTGGCTACATCAGAAAGATTGTTGCATTCAATCGCTCCACGGGTAACTGGCTCATATACTGAATTAACTCAACAGTACTTTGGAGCAAAAGAAATAGCCAATGAGAAACAGGTACCAATTTCAGAAACAGATTTAATATCACCAGCATATGTCGTACAATCTGTTAACTTTATGGCAACAGTACAATGAAATACATGATTAATAGATAAAGAGAAAAAACTGAGTTACAGTAAGTATATACCTATTAAATAGTTAAGATAAACTAAGTAGTGCAAAAACAGAATAAAAAAATATTGAGGTAGTGTTCATGGGTTCAATGTCCATTTAGAAATTGGATGGCAGAGGGGAGGAGGCTGTTTCTGAATTGCAGAGTGAGTGGTTTCAGGCTTCTATACCTCCTTCCTGATGGTAACAGTGAAAAAAGGGCATGACCTGGGTGTGGAGGTCCTTAATGAGGCACCACTCCTTGAAGACATCTTGGATACTACACAGGTTGGTACCCATGGTAGAGCTGACTAATTTTACAGCTTTCTACAACTTACTTCGATCCTGTGCAGTAGCACCCACATCCCCAGACAGTGATGCACCTCGTCATAATGCTCTCCATGCTACATTTGTAGAATTTTTCCAGTAATTTAGGTGACAAACCAAATCTCCTCAACTCCTAATGAAGTATTGCCGATGTCTTGCCTTCTTTACAGCTGCATCAATACGTTGCAACCAGGTTAGGTCCTCAGAGATATTGACACCAAGGAACTTGAAATTGCTCACTCTCTCCACTTCTGATCCAATGAGGATTGATTTGTGCCCCTTGTTCTATCCTTTCTAAAGTTAACAATCAACTCTTTGGTCTTACTGATGTTGAGTGCTAGATCAATGTGACGACACTACTCAACTAGCTGGCATATCTTACTCCTGTACACCCTCTCGTTACCATCTGAGATTCTGCCAACAATGGTTGTACCATCAGCAAATTTATAGATGGCATTTGAGTTATGTCTAGCCACACAGTCATGGGTATAGAGAGAGTAGAGCAGTGGGCTAAGGACACATCACTGAGGTGTGCCAGTGTTGATTGTCAACAAGGTGGAGATGTTATTACCAATCCACAGTTTGTGGTCTTCTGGTTAGAAAGTCGAAGATCCAGTTGCAGAGAGAGCTACAGAGGCTTTTCGATCAGAACTGCTGAGCTGTAGTCAATAAACAGCATCCTGACATATGTAGTTGCATTGTCCAAGTGATCCAGGTCGCATGGAGAGCCACTGAGATCACGTCTGCCATAGATCTATTGCAGCAATAGGCAAATTTCTGAGACAGGAGTTGATTTTAGCCATGACCAGCCTCTCAAAGCATTTCATCACCATAGATGTGAGTGCTACTGGACTCACTTTTTGCTGAATGTAGTTGGTTTAAAGGCATACAGTTTGCTTCAAATTTGAACTGTTCCAACAATCCAGCAAAAATGAGCTTTGCTGATATTGTGAAAGTAATACAGGAACATTTAGAACCGAAACCATTGTTGATTGCATCATGCACATAAGAAGATAATAAAATAACGCATAAAAGATCATCAAACACCCAATGTTCAGTGAAAAAGATCACGCAAACAATAACCACAAGCAAACAGCATTCTGATCTGAAGCCTGTAAAGAGAGTCCAAGACTCATAGTTCAGCACAGAGCCAAGTAAACATCATGGAGCAGTGATCTTAATCAGCCCATACTGACTCATCAACTAAGAACTTGTATGGGAGAAAATATAACTCCTGTGGGAATGACATTCATAATAGTGAAATACAACAACAGTAGGAACAGCATTGTGGGGGTGTATATGGCTGAGACAGCTACAACTGGATTGAAGATCCATTCACTCTTTGCATGCCATATCCCCTGCAATGAAGCCAACTGAAAGTGAATTAAGAAAGGTACTGGATGATGATACAACTATTCCCATGCTGAACACCATGTCCAACAGAGGACAAACAGGTGTTGGTGCCAACTTCTGTGCCTCTGGTTGGAAAGCATATTGGACATAGGCGGGACCATACTACTCAGAGAAATCATGGAAGTGACAAAAGCAGTAGTCTGACTACAAGTTTTTGTAGGCAATATATCTGCTAGAGCTTCTGGTATGTTAATCCTTTGTGAAATGTGGCTTGATTTTTAGCTGGAAGAGAGTTCAAGGAGCCTCAGGAAAGCTGCAAACATTTGGCTTTTGTAAGTATAAACAACCAGAGCCTACACTGTGTGCATTAAGGTTATTGCACGAATTTCAAGTCGGAGAAAAAAAAGCTGTTTGTAAAAATAGATGTAAAGACCAAAGTGCAGCTAGATGAATGGAAAGCCGGAAAGAAAGGAGTCAATGGAGGCAGGAAATCAGAGGATTCAACAGATGATGTTGTGGGTGAAGAAATCAAAAGGAGAGATCAGATCATAGAGGGAGCAATAGAAGGATTAACAAGAGAGTACTCCAGTGAACTAAATGCACCTTCCAAATATCAAGATGCAGAAACTAGAAGAAAAAGGAAGGAGAAGAAAGGTGTCTGGAACTGTCAGCACCACTTCCTGCAACCTCAGAGTCAGCTCCTGCAAATGTCATGGAAGAGCTCCAGAACCTGAGGTTGTTTTCACAGCCACAAGTCTCATCTGCCCAGTAGAGTGATCTCTTTTGTCAGGAAAGTTGTTATCCCACATGAGTAAGAAAGCCTCCTAAATCTTTAAGCCTGAATGGAACAATTTAATATTTATGATAACTGTAAAGGACTGTAAAGTATGGATGAGATGCATTATATATTGAGTTGGAGTTTATAGTGAAGTAGGGGGGATTGTTGTGTATTTAATGTTTCAGAAGTATTTGAGAAATATTGAAATATATTGTTTGATTAAGCATTCTTGTTTGTTTAAATAATTCATTATGGGTTACATGTAAAAATATATTAAATTGCACATGTCAACCACATTACCACGTGATATGTGCATTCCTTGCTTAAAAGTAAAACATAAAGTTACTCACATTTTGGAATGCCATGTCTTCTTTTGAATTAGCTTAATGTTTTGAAGTTATAAAAAAACTACACTTTTCAAAGCAAAATTTACCAGTCACAAGTGGGTCACATGAGCCATTAGTGTATAAAGCAGGTAATGTTAAAACTGAAGTTTACAGTGAAATTTCAAGCAGAAGTTAATCTGGTAATAGTTAGCCAAAATTTGGTCACTGTCAGTTTGTTAAACATAAAACAAGCTACAAGTTAAAATAACATTCAAATTGTTTAAGGCAGCTATCACAGTACCTTTAAAACAATGTACAATATTGCTAGAGGCTATACTAGATCAGCTCAGGAAGTCTCACATAAGTATTCTCCCTATTCCCCTCGACAGTTTTAATCCCTTGATGTTATAATTGCTTTTGGCAATATTGTAAAATTTCTACATGGAGGACTTTGAGGAGAGGGCTCTGAGTTCATCGCCCTTACACCCCAAATGCTTCTTCAGATACATCAATGACATCTCCCGTAGTGTGACCTCATGGACTCTAGGCACTCTAACAGTTCTACGACCATCCGAATAGTATACCTCCAAACGTTCAATTTCCGATGGAGATGGAGAAGAGTGGATGCTCCCCGTTCTTGGACATTCAACACAATGGAAACTGGACAATAGCTTTGGACATGGTGTCTATTGCAAATCCACTCACATGGATTTATACCTCAATAATAACAGCCACCATCAAGCCTCCCAAAATAGAGTGGTTCTTTCTAATTTGATTTCTACGTGTGAAAACTATTTTGGACCCGGAGCGTCTCACTGAGGAAATAAAATGATTACGCACAACGTTCCTACAGAATGGCTACAAGGTGAAGGAAGTCAATTGGGCCTTTAAAGAAATACCAGATTAATACCATCCTCAGACCTGCATGGAAGTTTAATTCACAGCTTATGTGGGTTAAAAATGACCTGGGACTCTGGTCGGCTGGTGTTTATAGGATTCTCTGTGAATATGAAGCAGTGTATATCAGCCAGACAGGACACACAGTGGAAACCCTAATCAAGGAGCACAGGAAGTGTATTCATTTGGGTTACCCAGAGATATCAGGAGTAGCAGAACACTGCATTCGCAATGGCCATAGGATTGACTTTGACGGCACAAAACTACTGTGCTCTGCCTGTGGCTTTTGGGACTGCCTGGTAAGGGAAGCCATTGAAATAAAACTGGAGGAAAAGAATTTTAACAAAGATGAAGGTCTCGCTCTAAGAACGAACTGAAATTCAATTGTAAACAAGGTGGGAGATAGGAAACTTTATTAGATGAGGACTAACCAATCAGGAGGGACAGACTACAGGGGTATAAATAACACAGGTCTAGCCATGCCCGGGCATCATCCCTGATGAAGATGGCTGAGTTTGTCATCGAAACATTGGTTATAATCGATACCTGTAACTGACTGGAAATCTGAGAAGAGTTTATTTGTAATATTGTAAAAAAACTTTTAATTTTACTCAACTCTCTCATCACACACAAATAACAGTATACTTTTTCCTTTCACCAAGTTGTAACCTATTTACTAACAATTACTAAGATGGGTGTTAAGACGAGGAGATTACTGGGATAATTAAAGGGGATGCAGTGCATGTTGTATATTTGGATTTTCAGAAGGCCTTTAACAAGGTGCCACACATGAGGCTGCTAACCAAGTTAAGAACGCATTGTATTACAGGATATTACTAGCATGGTTAGAACATTGGCTGATTGGTAGGAGGTAGCGAGTGGGACAAAAAGGATCCATTTCTGGTTGGCTGCCAGTGATTAGTGGTGTTCCGCAGGGGTCGGTTTTGGGACCGCTTCCTTTTATACTGTATATCAATGATTTAGATGATGGAATAGATGGCTTTGTTGCCAAGTTTGCAGCTGATACAAAGATTGGTGGAGGGAGAGGTAGTGTTGAGGAAACAGGTAGGCTGCAAAAGGATTAGACAGATTGGGAGAATGGACAAGAAAGTGGCAAATGAAATACAATGTTGGAAAATGCATGGTCATGAACTTTGGTAGTAGAAATAAATGTGCAGACTATTTTCTAAATGGGGAGAAAATCCAAAAATATGAGATGTAAAGGGACAAGGCAGTCCTTGTGCAGAACACCCTGCAGAGAGAAGGCAGAAGAATGGGGTTGAGAGGGTTAATAATCCTGGCTCACCAGTGACCCAAAAGAACTTTTGAATAATAAGAAGAAAGCCTTCAGGTCTGGAAATAGACAAGTACTGAGGTGAGGACAGAGTGAACTGAAGGTAATGCGGAGGGCATGCAAAGAATCTTACAAGAGGAAGCTGGAGTACAAGCTCTAGTCGAATAGCATAAAGGACATGTGGCTGGGCATGAGGCAGATCACTAGCTTCAAGGTTAAGGAACGTAAGCTTGAGGGCTGCTTGGATAGGGCCAACAAAGTGAACTTGTTTTTCAACAGGTTTAGCCTGCTGTCCCCTCCCCCACTTGCCCAGACCACACCCTCCCTGCCACTGAAGCCTTCTCCTTTCCCTCTGGTGAGTGCTTGTGTTCCAAACCCCCCAACCTTGGAATATCCTGCTTCTATGGGGTTGACCACCCTCCCTCGCCTGATTGTGACTACAGGTCAGGTTAGGAGATAGCTGGAGAGACTACATCAAGGCAAGGCTGCTGGACCGGACAATCTCAGTCCCAGGGTACTGAAGGCCTGTGCGAGCCAGATGTTTGGTATTTTACAGCACCTTTACAATCCAAGTCTGAGTCAGGAAAAGATACCGGTGCTATGGAAGACTTGGTTCCTGCTTGGTGCTTGGTTCTTGTACCCAAGAGGGCAACCCCATCTGGACTTAATGACTACAGACTAATTACCCTCACATCTCATGAGATGAACGTGCTGGAGAGGCTGGTCTCGACTTACCTTGGACCACAGGTGAGATCTTCATTGGACCCTCTACAGTTTGCCTACCAGCCTCCTGTGGGAGTGGATGATGCCATCATCTACCCTTGAAGAGAGCTCACTCCCACCTGGATGATGCAGGTGGCATTGTGACAATCACAATTTTTGATTTCTCTAGTTCCTTCAATACAATCCAGCCACTTCTTCTGGGCAAGAAGCTGTAAAGGATGGGTGAAAACAAATCTACTATCTCCTGGATTACTGATTACCCCAGATAGACCCCAGCTTTTATGGGTGGGTAGTTCTCTATATGAGGTGGTGGTGAGTGGCACTGGGTGCCACAAGGAACTGTCTTGTCTCTGTTTCTGTTCACACTGTACACCTCAGACTTAAGTACAAATCTGAGTCTTGTTACTTGCAGAAGTTCTCTGATCGTTCTGCGATGGTTGGGTGTATCACAGATGGGCAGGAGTCAGAGTACAGAGGACTGGTGGGCAAATTTGTGGAGTGGTGTAGGAGGAATCACCTGCTCCTGAACGTGGCCAAAACGAGGGAGATGGTGATTGATTTAGGAGGAAGAGGACTGTGACGAGTCCCGTACACATTCTGGGAGAAGAGGTTGCGGTGGTGGAGGAGCACAAATACTTGGGTGTTCATCTCGACAACGGATTTGACTGGTAAATCAACACCATGGCTGTTTATAAGAAGGGCATGAGCAGACTATTTTCTAAGGAAGCTGAGATCCTTCAGTGTCTACAGTGGAATGCTGGAGATCTTTTATCAGACTGTTGTAGCAAGTGCAATCTTCTTTGCTGCTTTATGTTGGGGGAGCTGCATCGGTGCTGGTGATGCAAAAAGACTAAATAAGCTCATCAAAAAGGCTGGATCCGTCCTTTGCTACAATCTGAACTCATTTGAGATAGTGGTGGAGAGGATGTCACTAAACAAACTGTTATTGATTATGGACAATCTGACACATCCTCTCCGTGACCTACTGAATCAGCAGCAGAGCACCTTTTCAAAAAGACTCATTCAGCTCCACTGTCACAAGGATCGTTACAGGAAATCTTTTCTACCAAATGCAATAAGCACATACAACAGTTCATCTCTGTGCGACAGGAGAACACACACATGGTATAATAGTCTCTGCTTTATTATTTTGTTCTTGGATCGCAAGACCTTGCAGCAGATAGTGAGGTCAGCTGAGAAGATCATCAGGGTCTCTCTTCCCGCCATCATGGACATTTGCACTACACGCTGCATCCGCAAAGGAAACAGCATTATGAAGGACACCAAACACCCCTCATACAATCTCTTCTCCCTCCTGCCGTCTGGGAAAAGGCTCCGAAGCATTCGGGCTCTCACAACCAGACTATGTAGCAGTTTCTTCCCCCAAGCTATCAGACTCCTCAATACCCAGAGCCTGGACTGACACCTGGCCCTATTGTCCTGTTTATTATTTATTGTAATGCCTGTGCTGTTTTTGTGCACTTTATGCAGTCCTGTGTAGGTCTGTAGTCTAGTGTAGCTTTCTCTGTGTTGTTTTTTTTAATGTAGTTCAGTCTAGTTTTTGTACTGTGTCATGTAACACCATGGTCCTGAAAAACATTGTCTCTTTTTTACTATGCACTGTACCAGCAGTTATGGTCAAAATGACAATAAAAGTGACTTGACTTGGTACATTATTATTGTGTATATTATTAATCAGTACATTATTATTACTTAAGTCTGCACAATGCTAAGTGTGTTTCTAAATATTGCTGCTGTAATGAAAGAATTTTCCATTTGGGATCAATAATGTACTTAATATTATTATTAATCAACCATGATGGAATGACAGAGCAGACTCAATGGGCTGAATGGTCCAATTCTACTCCTGTCTTACGGTCTAGACAAGTAACTTTACAGAATTACCCATTTACAGTGATAGCATATCCCAACTAGCATAACTACTTTGAATATTCAAATACTGATAGGTGGTCCAAAGAGTTTGAGCAAAATCCATTCACCTAAAATAGACCTCTTACTGTATTTAGGAATGGCTTCCAGAATATTAAGTGAAAACAGCATACCTGTCCTGAATGGCAGGATATGTTTTAAATAATGCTAATATAGGAGATGGTTAATTTACACATTCCATGAACTCACCTATGACCACCTCTTGAAATAATCTTCATCCATGTCCATGGCCTCCTCTACTGCCACAATGAGACCAGTTTGGAGCAGCAACATCTCATATTCCATCTGGGTAGCATCCAACCTGATGGCCTGGACATGGACTTCTCTAACTTCTGGTAATTTCTCTCCCCTCCCTCTTCTGTTTGCCATTCTCTACTCTGGCTCCCCCTCATCTCTTTCTCGTCTCACCTTCCTCTGGTACCCCAACTCCTTCCCTCTCTGTCATGGTCCATGGTCCTCTCCTGTCCAATTCCTCCTCTTTCAGTTTTATCTTTTCCTCCTATCATCTTCCAACTTCATCCCCCCTCTCCCAGTCACCTTACCCTTCACCTGGATTTACCTATAACATGCCAGCCTGTACTCCTCCCCCCACTTTCTTATTCTGGCTCCTTCTTTCCTTTTCAGTCCTGATGATGGGTTGAAGCCCAAACCATCAATTATTTACTTCTCTCTGTAGATGCTGCCTGACCTGCTGAGTTTCTCCCGCATTTTGCGTGTGTTGCTTTGGATTTCCAGCAAGTACAGAACCTCTTTTGTTTATAAATCTTCATCTGTTGTGTTTGTGTAGTTGCAATGGTTTTAGAATCATATCTGAAGACTGGTTTTGATAAACTTAAAGGATCAGTTAAATTGCGAACAAGTTTTATTTCCTGAAGACTGTTTCTCATTTTAATTAACACCCACCATAACTCCAGAATAAACCACAAGCAGCTAGAAGTTTGCTGGAGAGGGATGTGAAATCCAATTCATTTTAGCTACACCTGGGGCTCTCCATCTCCACCACCAACAATACTTCCATGGTTTGTTCCTGTTGCATTACTTCGCATACACAGCTCCAAGTCCTATTTTTCCATTACTAAAGGTCTGAGTGTCTTCACATTTTACAGTCCTCACATCTACCTATCTCAGAAATTGTCTTCCTTAACCCATATATTCCATACACAAAACACCATTTCTGACCTTCTGAGGTTTCACCTCACACTTTTGTAGTAGATTCAACTGGCAGCATTCCATCTACTGAAATTTCTTATTGCTTTCTGAGAAGCTTTTAAACTACATCAAATCACATCTATATTTCCAAATAGGTTTTAGCTTTCCATTCAGATGTCTATAAATCTTTATCTCAACAGCTCATTTCCTTCATATCTTTGTGAGGAAACTTATGGCATTTCTCCCCAGTGCAGTGTTTTACATAATGCAATATTTTAGAAAACAAAGCTTATGTATATCCAATATTTTATCACTTAATAAAATGTACTTGGATTGGAGTGGGGAGGGGGTTGGTTGGACGCATATGAATTACTTTTCAATATTCTGGGGCACATTCTTCACACAAAGAAAGTCCGCTGAGATTTTATTTTATTATTTGTCTTGTTATACAGTGGATACAGTATTTTGCTATACAGTAGATTCTGGTTAATTGGGTCTTCAGTTAGTCGGGGCAGCCGTTTATTTGGGTCAACCCTTAAAAGAATAATCGAGAAAACAGCCGGAATTCTCTTTGTTTATTTGGGACATTTTGCCGCTTAATTGGGGACAGGAGACTGTTGCCAAACAGTTTCTAACTATCACATGAAGTTGTGAGTTTGTTAGACACTGCATCATACTTAGAGCAAACAGTTTTTAAATAGTGTCAGTTGTGTGCATTTGTGTTCAAAATGATTTTTGTCACTGATAGTGAGAAATAAGCAGTTTAGACAATGTAGAACTGTTTTGCTCACTGTAGCTTAAAGCATTGTGGTTTGTAGGTGCTAGAAACAGTTCGGAGTGAAAGTGAAATGATTTCATTACTTCAACAATTTAGGAATACTAAGGATTTGAAGGTATTGACAATCATCTTGAATGTTAGAATGAATATGAAGATTAGGAGGATGCAATTGTCAAAAGCATTATATGAAGGCAGTCCATTATCTTCACTAGGTGTCTGCACAGATTTTGTTCTTACAGTCAATCAAAAGAACACAGCAGCATACACTGGATAAATTCCTCCATCGATAAGAATAATGAAGTTTGATAGTATGGCAGTAGTATTGGTTGTGTTCTAATTTGTTTTGTATTTCACTCAAAGACATAATTTGTTACTCAGTTAAATGCTAAGTTTGTTTTTTAAAAAAAATACATTTTTAACTATTTCCATGAAACCATCTCATTAGGGCGGCCACTTAATTGGGCTAAAATGTACTGGTCACAATTTGTTCCAATTAACTGGAATCTACTGTATTTTATTAAAAAACTCCTCACTTTGGCATAATTATCATCAGCCAATAACTAAATACACTATGATTTCTAACAATATTATTCTAATAAATCTGTCAATTCTGTTCTTTCCTACCTTGTATTGTTCCTCACACAAATACCAATTAAAAATCCATTTGGGAGTTAAGGTGCTATGGCACGCAATCCATTGAGTAGCACAAGTGTCTTATAAACTCTACAATTCTATAAATAACATCAGTGTGAATGAAAAAAAATCACTCCCCATATTATCAGTATAATGGATCTAGAAAACACAAAGTACACTGCAGATGCTGTGGTCAAAACAACACGTACAAAAAAGCTAGATGAACTCAGCAGGTCGGGCAGCGTCCACATGCTGCCGGACCTGCTGAGTTCATCCAGCTTTTTTGTATGTCTTCTCTTAATGGATCTAGAAGATTTTGACAATCATTTGGCAAGACTATACAACTCTGAAAGCAAGCTAACATCCCTCATACAGTATGCATCCACCTCTTCCTACAGCTATCCATTAAATAAAATCAGGCTTCCAAATTATTTTGCAGAAACAAATTCTGAGCAATTATTTTAATCAAATTTTGATCACACAAATTAAACATTACATTATATGATTATACAATCACTTTAACAATCACTTAACAGCCGGCATTATGTATCAAAACAATCGAATATAGCTTCTACAAAAGGTGAAGAATCTCTGAAGTGACATCAGTGCAGCTCTTTAAGAGTAATCTTTTTCCCTGCAAATTACAGGTAGAAAATATTTTACATATTTTGATAAACAAAAAATAGTTCAAAATATTGTATTATAATTTTGCTACAAGAATTAAAAATAGACAACATTGTGAAAATTGGAAAGGCATATTTTGGTGATTTCTATTCCGTTTAATCATGTAAGGTTTTGAAAGCCCACAGCCACTGAACACTTTTTCATAATGGGAAAATAAACTAATTTATGTTCAAGGTAGCATTAATAGAAAAATAAAATTGTTTGCAAAGTCAGTATTAAGAGGAATTTCCCCTTATGCAAAACATTTTGGAAGCCAATCCAAATTCATTTATAGTGGTTAAATTCAGAAACAAATCACAACAGGTTGAACAGCTGATGTTTAAAAATCTATAAAAACATCTAATATTTCATTTTTTGACATTATAAGTTTTTTTTCAACCATTCTCCTGAAATGAATTGCACTAGGATAAATTTTAATACAATTCATCACTTTGTGCAGATAATACAAAGTTAATTAAAAGTTTCCACATTGTAAACTTGATACAGCTAATATACCATTAATTACAGTGCAATGTTACAAATACATGGAATAAAAATGCTATCATCACTCTACTTTAAATATTCTAATATTCATATCAACCATGGATAAATGGCCATGCCTAGAATTGCTGAAACTGAGGTTGATTAAAAAGAACAAAACCATAGTCTTAAATTAAGCTTAGCCCTCTGGAAAACTAAAATTATAATGAGAATTGAACATTGAATCATTTTTAGAGATACGGCGTGGAATAGGCCCTTCAGACCCTTCGAGCCGTGCTGCCCAGCAACCCCTGACTTAACCCTAACCTATTCACTGGACAATTTACAAAGACCAATTAACCTACCTGGTATGTCTTTGGACTGTGGGAGGAAACCAGAGCACCCAGAGAAAACTCATGCATTCCAAGGGGAGGACATACAAAGACTCCTTACAGAGGACTCCAGAATTGAACTCCAATGTCCCAGGCTGTAATAGTGCTGCGCTAACCGCTACACTACCGTGGCCCCCCACATACAACAAACAAGATTTATTACAGATGTGATTTTCTTTTCTTCCTTCACAGAAAAAGATAATAGTTGTTATGATTTGCTACACAGCAATCTCATTCCATACTTTGAATCTGTCATTTAAAAATTTAGACAGCAGTTGTATAGAAAAATTTAATGTAGGGGTTGTTAAGGATTTGAATAAAAATTATACTTAAGAGGTTATTTAAATAAAACAACATACAGTATGAATGCATTTTAAATCAATTGTTGCTATATTTTTCTGATGAGTCCAATTATTTTACTTTTTTCTCCAAATAGCAATAATATTCTTATTTGGAGCCTGATAAATTGGAAGTTTTATTTGAAGTACAAATATATTGTGCTTGGTATTTATTCAAATTAAAATTTGTAAACATTGCTGATTTTACAGTGGACACCCTCAAAGAATGATTAAGAACATTTTGTCACAACCATGCACCACCTTTGTTAAATGACCAGTTGTTGATGGCAGGAGCCTCAAAATTTTCAGGATCTTTAGTAGCATAAGCTCCAGTTTTAGCATTATTAACACTGGTACAATTTCAAGAACTTCTACAATTCCTTATTGATCAACTGTAAAACTATTACTATTTCTTTTAAAAGCTTCAAATTTGACACATAGAAATTCAAGTTAGAAAAAAAATTAGTGCCCAATATCTACATATAACCCACTCTACTCAAAACAAAAAAAAAAATCCAAAACTGAATGCAGTTTATCATTAGGAGTGGCATCATGGTCATTCATACTTTTTGCTATAAACAAAATATTATCCCAATTCGAGTGACTACAGAAAAAAGTCAGAACTTTTGTATTAAAATTCTGAAAACAATAATTTATAACTGTTACATATTGCCAACCATCTTAAGCATAAAAATAAGTATTCAGTGTTTCAATGTTTGAAGTTTTCAGAATATCCTTTCTCTATCTACAAGTGAGTAGTATGGAAATAACTATTTCCTGTGTAGAAAACAAGAGGTTCCCCTCTCAGTATCATATGTCTTTGTTGTTCACATCTGTTTTTTATGGTTGCATTGTTGCTTGAATATTAGAAGTTCTGAAATCAGCCCTTCAGATGAATCTCCAGGAAGTCAAAGGTCAAATTAATCTCCTGCAGATCTTGCATTAGTAGTGTATCTGCAATTGAAGTCAAGCACAGGATAACACTTAACTACAGGTTTCTGAAGCTATTTCATTGACAGCACGGACAGCGGCTAGACTAGTGATATGAGAATTCCATTGTACACCTTCAACTGCACAACATGGGAGCATCACTTTATTCAGAGCTCAGGTGACTAGGAAATGTGGATACATGAACAAATGGGATAATTACCAGAATCAGCTTTGCCTCAATTTTTAAATGGGAATAACTTTAGCTGAACTCCAGTCTTCAGAATCAGAATCAGGTTTATTATCACCGGCATGTGACGTGAAATTTGTTAACTTAGCACCAGCAGTTCAATGCAATACATAATCTAGAAGAAAAATAACTAAGCAAATCAATTACAGTGTATGTATATTGAATAGATTAAAAATTGTGCAAAACATTAATTATAATAATAATAATATATAACTAACACACACACGACTGAAGTTCAGCTAGTATTATTCCCATTTGGTAATTACTCCATTTGTTCATGTACCCACACCTTTCCTAGTCAACAGAAAAATAGTTGGAGATGAACCGTAAACACTTCAAGTGTCAAATCACAATTATCCCAGGCAAAAGATGTAATCAATATAGATCTTAGTAAAGCCTTTGTACAACTCATCATCAGGTTAATAAATACAATTAGATGTATTAAATTAAAAGAGAATTTCAAACTGGATTAAACAGTGCCAATGAGAAAGAAATGAGGATATGGATTTTAGAATGGCGGGAAACAGATAGTGGTGTCATCTCAAGCTTTGGATATGAACAATGTATGTCAGTGAGTTGGTATAAACCTAGAAGGGAAAGAAGTGGGTGAAAGGGATTGATGGGATTGTTCTGAGGCCAACATAGACTTGATAGACCATTGGCCTTCTCCTCCTTTGTAGAAGATATGTAAACATCTGAATCACAACACAGGAGAACAAATTGGCATACCAGTGAAAGACACACAAAATTCTTACTGCAAATTTCATCACACTTCAGTTAGCATTCAGAGTTTAATGCATTGTTTGTGGGTCTAACATAAACAAATGCAGAGTCTAGGGGCCAGGTTAACAACAGTTAGTTTGAGTCAGCATTGATCAAATACAATTAAAGTGGAGGTGGCTTGAAGTTGCATAAAGGTTAGTGATAGTCATTCTACAAAAATAATTAGGAATCAGCCTTATTTCTGTGATACATCCTTTGAGATCTCTGTGGATGATAGACATTTCCTTCTCACACATGGGAAGGAGGCAGGAAGCTTATCCAAGGATATGGAAAATCACAGCCAGAATCTAGATCTTGCATCATAATTATTTTAATGTCCTCAGTGCCAAGGACCATGAACCATCTTTCTTCCCTACATGCGACACAAGTCCACGCGCGGTTCACTTCAATGCAGCCCTGAAGCAAATACATTTTCACTTCCAGCAGAACTTCATGTATACTACCACAATTTCATATATTCATAAGAACACTGCATCTAGTTACAGCATATTGCCCTTCTTTAACCATGCAGACACACCGGAACACTGGGCAACAACAATGTTCCTCCAACATTATATGATGATATGGCCAAAGAGAGCAGGAGTCTTACAGAGATCAAGTCCTGATCCAACAAATCAGAGGAGAGAGTACCTTCTACAGCTGGAGCTTCTGTTTCAGAAGCCACTGCTACAGTAAGATGACTATATTCTCTGCCTAGTTCTCCTCCCCACTCATTACATTACCTTTCGCTACATAAGCCTTAGAACTTAGGGCATAGAATATAAAGGTTGGGTCGTTACGTTGCAACTTTATAAAACACTGGATCTCAGAATCAGGTTTCTTGTCACTGATGTACATCATAAAACCTCGTTGTTTTGGGGCAGCAGTATACTGCAAAACATATAGTTCAAATATGATGACAGAATATAGCATTAATGACTCTAGGCGGCGTGGAGGGTCAAAGGGATCTTCGGGTCTGAGTCTATAGGACACTCAAAGCTGCTACGCAGGTTGACTCTGTGGTTAAGAAGGCATTCAGTGCATTGGCCTTCATCAATCCTGGGACTGAGTTTAAGAGCCGAGAGGTAATGTTGCAGCTATATAGGACCCTGGTCAGACCCCACTTGGAGTACTGTGTTCAATTCTGGTCGGCTCACTGTAGAAAGGATGTAGAGGAGACTTACAAGGATGTTGCCTGGATTGGGGAACATGCCTTATGAGAATAGGTTGAGTGAACACAGCCTTTTCTCCTTGGAGTGACGGAGGATGAGAGGTGAATTGATAGAGGTGTAGAAGAAAATGAGAGGCATTGATCGTGTGGATAGTCAGAGGCTTTTCCCCAGGGCTGAAATGGTTAGCACGAGAGGGCATAGTTTGGAAGTAGGTACAGAGGAGATGTTAGGGGTAAGTTTTTGAGTGTATGGAATGGGCTGCTAGTGGCTGAAATGATAGGGTCTTTTAAGAGACTCCTAGATGGCTACATGGAGCTTAGAAAAATAGAGGTCTATGGGTAAAGCCTAGGTAGTTCTAAGGTGGGGACATGTTCGGCACAGCTTTGTGGGCTGAAGGGCTTGTGTTGTGCTGTATGTTTTCTATGTTCTATGTTCATAAGCTCTTCAATTCTACACCCAGTGGTCACTTCATTAGGTATAGGAGGTACCTTATAAAGTAGACACCAAGTGTATGTTTGTGGGCTTCTGCAGCCCATCCATTTCAAGATTTGATGAGTTGTGCATTCAGAAATACTCTTCTGCACCACTGTTGTAACACGTATTTATATGACTTACTGTCACCTTCCTGTCAGCGTGAGCCAGTCTGGGTACTCTCCTAGGATCTTTCTCATTAACAAGGGCTTATTCAATGTATCAAAGTATACAACCCTGAGTTTAATTTTCTTGTGGGCATATTCAAAAAGTCTACAGAATAATAACCATAACGGAATCAGTGCTGAAGTGCCAAAAACAACAAAATCTTCAAGTATAAAAATAAAGAAATAATAATAATAATAATAACAACAACAACAATAACAAGTAAAAAAGGATTGGATGTATATAACTCTTCCTGGGCTTCCAACCAGGTACAGGTGTCGATTTTAATCCACTTTTTGATGATAAACTCTGCCATCTTCGTCAAGAATGATGCTGAGGCATGTCTAGTCCGGTGGTAAATATACACAAATTCTGTCATCTGTCCTCCTAATAGGTTAAGGACTAAACAATCAGGTTTCTGCTGTCCTACCTTGTGTAAAACCATATTCCAGTTTTTATTTTGAGCAAGACATTCATCTTTGTTATAATTCTTATTCTTTAGTCTTATTTCAATTGCTTCCCTCACCAGGCGGTCCTAAAAGACCACTGGTGCAGCGCAGTAGTTTTACGCCGTCAAAGTCATCCTGTGGTCATCGTGTATGCTATGTTCTGCTGCCGCTGATTTCTCCAGGTGACTTCCTGTGTTCCTGATGTGGGTTTCCACTGTGAACCCCTTCTGGCCGACATACACTGCTCCACATTCACAGGGAATCCTCTGATTTCCTTCTTCTGAACTCAACAATCAGATCCTCGGTCTCGCTGACACTGAGTAAGAGGCTGTTGTTATGGCACCGCTCAGCCAGATTTTCAATCTCCCTCCTACCTGCTGATTCATCACCATCTGTGATTTGGACTATGACAGTGGTGTCATCAAAAAACTTGAATATGGCATCGGAGCTGTGCTTAGCAACACAGTCATAAGCGTACAGGTGTAAAGCAAGGGGTTAAGCACAGAGCCCTGTGTGCAACTGTGCTAATACAGACCATGGACGAGATGTCATTGCCAATCCAAACTGACAGGGGTCTGCAAGTGAGGCAATTCAGGATTCTCTTGCACAAGGAGGCATTAAGGCTAAGGTCTTGGAGCTTACTGATTAGTTTTGAGGGGATGATGGTATTGCATGTTGAGCTGTAGTCAATAAAGAGCATCCTGATGTATGCAACTTTGCTGTCCAGATGTGCCAGAGTTGAAGAGCCAATCTCAGGCAGGATTGATATGTTTCATCACCAACTTCTCAGAACACTCATCATAAGACCATAAGACTACGAGATATAGGAGCAGATTAGCCATTTGGCCCATGAAGTCTGCTCCACCATTTTCCTTGTGGATCATTGTTCTCAGGCACTGGTATAACTGAAGTCTGCTTGAAGTAGGCTAGTACCACACACTGGCGAAGTGAGAGGTTAAAGATCTCAGTGAACACTCCAGCCACTTGATCAGCACAGGTCTTTAGTACTTGACCTGGTACCCCATCTGGGCCAGATGCTTTTTGTGGGTTTATCCTTCTGAATATTGCTCGCATGTTGGTTTCAGAGACTGAAATCATCAGGGGTTGTGGGAGTTTGTGATGGTTCCTCCATGTTTTAACAGTCAAAGTGAGCATAGAAATCATTGAGCTCATCTGGAAGCCCACAGAACTGCTGCTCACTGGATGCATTTTTTTTTGTTTTTTTGCACCATTCTCTGTAAATTCTAGAGACATGTGAGTGAAAATCTCAAGAAATCAGCAGTTTCTGAGATAATCAAACCATCCTGTCTGGGACCAAAAACTATTCCAAGCTCAAAGTAATTTAGATCAATTTTCTTCCCCATTCTGATGTTTGGTCTGAGCAACAACTGAAGCTCTTGACCATGTTTGCATGCATTATGTTGCTGTCAGAATCAGATTTATTATCACCGGCATGTGTTGTGAAATTTAATTGATGATCACATGATTGACTGATTAATTATTTGTATTAACAAGCAGGTATACAGGCATACCTAATAAAGTGGCCAATGAGTTCAACTTCCAACTCCACCATCCTCCTGAATCCTGTAATTCTCTTTTAATGACTAATTCTAATACAGGTCAGGTCCGAAATTTGGTTTAATTTGATTGTCTTTTAGAAGTAGGATTTGTACACAATGTCAGCATGGATAAAATGGTTGTGGTCAAGAACGGTTGACCAGGAGTATTAAGTCATGCACAAGTTCAGCTACAAAAGGCTTAGTCAAGGCTTTCTACAGCAAAATCTAAAGAGTAACATTAATGTAAACATGCAGATGGCATTAGAGGCAGTCATTAGACTTACTTGAAACTGAGCTTGATAGGTTTTTGATTAGAAAGGGCATTGAAGATTATGAGGAGATGAAGGGAGAATGGCATTGAGAGGGAAAATAAATCAGCCATGATCAAATGGCAGAGAAGACTCAAAGGGCTGAATAACCAAATTCTGTTCCTTTGTCTTATGGTCCTAATGCTGGGAATGTTGGCCTCAGATGGATGCTGATGTTAGTTTGCTTATCCGTCAAATGGACTTGCAAGGATGGCAAGCAGCACAGGATGTTATCCTCCAGTGCCCCAAGCTGCCTTGTTGAGGGAAATCCAAGTCTAAGCAGCAAATGAGGGTTGAATGACACTACATGATGGACCATGACTCTTGTGCCAGCTTTGAGGCACTGATATTCAAACACCCTTCTCCTCAGAAGTTCCAAGGTTGTGCTAGTGCATTAAATGTGATGGTGAACTTCATAATTGATTATCTGCTTTCACAAGGGGTGGTTCACTGGATAGAGAAAGTGGTTCACATTTTAGCTTGCCCACAGAAAACAAAGAGTGGTTGTGGATGGCTCATATTCTGCATGGAGGTCGGTGACCAGTGGTGTGCCTCAGGGATCTGTTCTGGGACCCCTACTCTTTGTGATTTTTATAAATGACCTGGATGAAGTGAAAGGATGTGTTAGTAAATTTGCTGATGACACAAAAGTTGGAGGTGTTGTGCATAGTGTGGAGGGCTGTCAGAGGTTACAGCGGGACATTGATAGGTTGCAAAACTGGGCTGAGAAGTGGCAGATGCAGTTCAACCCAGGTGAGTGTGAGGTGGTTCATTTTGGTAGGTCAAATATGATGACAGAATATAGTATTAATGGTAAGATTCTTGGCAGAGTGGAGGATCAGAGGGATCTTGGGGTTCGAGTCCACAGGACACTCAAGGCTGCTGCGCAGATCGACTCTATGGCTAAGAAAGCATATGGTGCATTGGCCTTCATCAATCATGAGATTGAGTTTAGGAGTTGAGAGGTAATGTTGCAGCTACATAGGACCCTGGCCAGACCTCACTACTGTGCTCAGTTCTGGTCGCTTCACTATAGGAAGGATGTGGAAACCATAGAAAGGGTGCAGAGGAGATTTACAAGGATGTTGCCTGGATTGGGGAGCGTGCCTTAAGAGAACAGGTTGAGTGAACTCGGCCTTTTCTCCTTGGAGCGACAGAGGATGAGAGGTCATTTGATAGAGGTGTATAAGATGATGAGAGGCATTGATCATGTGGATAGTCAGAGGCTTTTTCCCATGGCTGAAATGGCTAGCATGAGAGGGCACAGTTTTAAGGTGCTTGGAAGTAGGTACAGAGGAAATATCAGTGTTAAGTGTTTTTTTTTTAAAAACACAGAGAGTGGTGAGTGCATGGAATGGGCTGCTAGCGTGGTGGAGGCGGATATGATAGGGTCTTTTAAGAGACTCCTGGACAGGTATATGGAGGTCAGAAAAATAGAGGGCTATGGGTAACCCCAGGTAATTTCTCAGGTAAGGACTTGTTCAGCACAGCTTTGTGGGCCAAAGGGCCTGTATTGTGTTGTAGGTTTTCTATGTTTCTATGATATTAAACAGTGGAAAAATGAAAGGGAAATTATACTTCAGAAATGCACTCGGCCATGAAAACTATAAAATACAAATCTTTATCAATATGAACAATCTTGCAAACTTTGCTGTGAAACTCAGCAGACTGAAATTCCTTATTTCAAACTGCATTCTTTCAAAATTTCCTAAGTGAGTGCAGGAAATAGTTATTTTTAGTAAAATGAACTATATAACCAAAGCTGTCAAACATGGCTTTAGTTCCCTATAAGCAATGTTCAAAAATATCTTCATTTGTGTTATCTGATATATGAAACATTAATACAAGTGCCAGTCATATTAACTCAAGTTTGGCAGGATTGAAGAAAGTTGTGTGATAACCATATAACAATTTCAGCAAGGAAACAGGCCATCTCAGCCCTTCTAGTCCATGTCGAACGCTTATTCTCACCTAGTCCCACTGGCCCGCACTCAGCCCATAACCCTCCATTCCTTTCCTGTCCATATATCTATCCAATTTTACTTTAAATGACAATACCGAACCTGCCTCTACCACTTCTACAGGAAGCTCGTTCCACACAGCTACCACTCTCTGAGTAAAGAAATTCCCCCTTGTGTTACCTTAAACATTTGCCCCCTAACTCTCAACTCATGTCCTCTTGTTTGAATCTCCCCTATTCTCAATGAAAAAAGCATTCCACATCAACTCTATCTATCCCCCTCATAATTTTAAGTACCTCTATCAAGTCCCCCCTCAACCTTCTATGCTCCAAAGAATAAAGACCTAACTTGTTCAACCTTTCTCTGTAACTTAGGTGCTGAAACCCAGGTAACATTCTAGTAAATCTTCTCTGTACTCTCTCTATTTTGTTGATATCTTTCCTATAATTTGGTGACCAGAACTGTACACAATACTCCAAATTTGGCCTTACCAATGCCTTGTAAAATTTTAACATTACATCCCAATTCCTATACTCAATGCTCTGATTTATAAAGGCCAGCATACAAAAAGCTTTCTTTACCACCCTATCCACAGGACCCAGAGATTTATCCACTTTTATATTCCTTAAAAGCGCCAGTACTTCCTCCTCTTTAATCGTCATAGTTTCCATAACTTCCCTACTTGTTTCCCTTACCTTACACAATTCAATATCCTCCTCCTTAGTGAATACTGAAGAAATTGTTCAAAATCTCCCCCATCTCTTTCGGCTCCACACATAGCTGTCCACTCTGATTCTCTAAGGGACCAATTTTATCCCTCACCATCCTTTTGCTATTAATATAACTGTAGAAACCCTTCGGATTTATTTTCACCTTACTTGCCAAAACAACCTTGCATCTTCTTTTAGCTTTTCTAATTTCTTTCTCAAGATTCTTCTTACATACTTTATATTCCTCGAGCACCTCATTTACTCCATGCTGCCTATATTTATTGTAAATATCTTTTTCCTAACCAAGTTTCCAATATCTCTTGAAAACAATGGCTCTCTCAAACTTTTAACCTTTCCTTTCAACCTAACAGGAACATAAAGATTCTGTACCCTCAAAATTTCACTTTTAAATACGTCAATTTCTCTATTACATCCTTCCCATAAAACGAATTGTTCCAATCCACTCCTTCTAAATCCTTTCACATCTCCTCAAAGTTAGCCTTTCTCCAATCAAAAATCTCAACCCTGGGTCCAGTCCTATCCTTCTCCATAATTATATTGAAACTAATGGCATTGTGATCACTGGACCCGAAGTGCTCCCCAACACATACCTCCGTCACCCGACCTATCTCATTCCCTAACAGGAGATCCAACAGTGCCCCTTCTCTAGTTGGTACCTCTATGTATTGCTGCAAAAAACTATCCTGCACACATTTTACAAACTGCAAACCATCCATCCCTTTTACAGTATGGGCTTCCATGTCTATGTGTGGAAAAAAAATCTCCCACAATCACAACCTTGTGCTTACTGCAAATATCTGCTATCTCCTTGAAAATTTGCTCCTCCAATTTTCATTCCCTATTAGGTGGTCTATAATACACCCCTGTAAGGTTACTACACCTTTCCCATTCCTCAATTCCACCCAAATAGCCTCCCTAGACAAGCCCTCTAATCTATCCTGCCAGAGCACTGCTGTAATATTTTCTCTGACAAGCAACACAACACCTCCCCCTCTTGTCCCTCCGATTCTATCACACCTGAAGCAACAAAATCCAGGATTATTTAGTTGCCAATCATACCCCTCCTGCAGCCATGTGATGTCACCATTACATGAGAATCAAGTTAATTTTTACAAATCTCTATTTTGGGATTGGCCAAGACTAAGGTATCCTTAACAAGCTCTGATATTTCATCATCTCCAAGATCAGATACAATTTTGCTTTGTTTCAAAGATCCTAATTGGCTGAACGTGGCTTTATTTAGCAAAACATCATGGCTTCTTTATAAACTTATTTAATACAACTTCTCAAAAGCAATTGGCAAGAAATCTAATCATCTCTGGACTGGGTTATACCTCCCATAGAAGAATTCCAACCAGCTGATGTATAATGTGGCTGAAGATTTGTTAATTTCAATCTGTCTGCTTCTGTTTGGCATTTTAAAAAGATGTAATTTAAGTATAATTTGCACATACTCTCATTAAATAACTCATACTTGTTAAAAACAGTAAAGAATTTATTTGCAGTCCTAACCTCCTATCAAATGCACTTGGTGTTCACGATGGTCTTGGTATCTGGTCCAAGTTGTTGTTCAAACCAGAATAATTGTTCGAGGTCAATCGTTCTACTGGTGATTTCTGTTTTGAACGGTGCTGTTCACTTTCCTTTCGTCTTGATTTAATTGGCAATACCAATATGACCAACAGAGGAACGGCATGGAAATAATAATACCAAGATCTAGGAAAGAAAATAATTAAATGTTAGACAAATAAAATGATAGAATTGCAAATAAATGCACAAACAGTTAATTCATCTCAAGTTAAAAATACTTTTGGCACCCATCAGCATGAAATAAAAATATATTTCATGGTAACAGAGATGAGCGTCAAAAAGAGATAATATGAAATAACAAACGTATCTGCTTAAGAATACTTAGGTCTGAATTAAAAACAAACAACTTAAAAAAGATTAACAGGTCCTGATGAAGGTCTTGGCCCGAGATGTCGACTGGTTACTATTTTCCATAGATGCTTCCTGGCCTGTCGAGGTCCTCCAGCATTTTATGTGAGCTGCTTTGGATTTCCAGCATCTACAGATTTTCTCATATTGAAGGTACTAGATTAGGTTCACATGTAGGGTAGAATTTTTGCCAGTGGTACCAGCACCAACTGAAAATGCATTCCATCATCAGCAACACCACTCATGCCTAGACTTCCTATTTTTTAAAAAAAACCTTTCCTTGATGGAAACCTGGAGGAATTTAATTAAGATAGTTGAAAATTATTTTCTACTGAAAACAATTGTAAAGTGTGAACCTAGGAAGCAAATTTTAAACGATCAAAAGTGATGGAACCATTCAGTGATCACCTTCAGACAGAGAAGATCTGCTTGGCATTTTTGAGCTGCTTTGCAGAGGATAAAATGAGTAGAAAATAACAATTCAGCTTTGGAACTGCTGCTGGTACATGTAGAGAGGGCTGTGTTCTGATTTCTACATAAGGCAGCTCAGAGTTCAATTTTGTGCTGTATGTAATTTGTGCACAAAATTCTAATATTCATGCTGTTTATAAACACATTAGGGGAATTACACCAAAGTTATGTAGTAGAAATTCTGTTCCCTTTTTATCATGCTCACGTATCTCATATATGATTGATCTATCACTGAACAAAGTACGTGCTTTTCAATCAAATACCACGGGTCTTGCACAATATGGCAATGCAACAGCACTAGTTTATATATTTTGCTTGTATTAATTTAGCAATGAATTTTAGTTACTGGTTACTTCCTGGTACTTTTGCACCCAGAAGAATACACTGTTTTGCTGAGTAGATAGCAATATGATTCTCAGCTGTTCCCTCCTCATACCCACTCCACCGAACCCCCAAGTAATGTATTAGGATTTTTAATATCTATTGTACAACCTCACGGGCATAACTCTATTGACCACTTTCATCTTGTAAAAGTAGGGTATTGGTTAAAAGTCACGAGGAAGTGTTCAAACCCAGTACCGACACCCAAATATTAATTGCATTACAATTACATCTTATTCACCACAGTACATGAAAGCATAATAGATCTAGTTTGTATTTTGCATCAGAATGCTTTTGTGTCATTTTATATATTAAGCTCACAATCAGCTGGAAGATATGGATTTAATTAATAAAACTATCCAATTCCTGGAGGTATTTTGTTTGCATCAGAAATAACAAAAACTAATACTGATAAAAACTTATTAATGTGTGTGGCAATATTATTCTCAAGATCTTTTAAAAGGCCTATCTAGCAAGAAAGTATTTTTCCCCATTTCACTAAAAACTATCAGTAGATAATCAGATATTTTCAGCTTACCGGTAAAATTTTAGGGATGGCTCCACTGAGAGCAAAACAAATGGTGCAACTGTGTAGCTTATTGCTATCATGGTTGCAATCCAGGTGACAATGTCATAAAATAATTTGAATGCTGGTGTCCTGATAAAATAGTTTCTAAAGTTGTTTCTAATCTGAAAAAAAAACACAAGGCAGTTAATACTCAGACAAAACTTGCTTTGGAAGTAATCTAGTTTGTTACACTCATCAGCTGAGGATTTCTTAGTAATTCACTAATCAGAAAAGCATGGGAGCTGTAGCTGCATCTCAGCAGTGGGGAGAAATGACTCCGTTTTAGCCACTGAGCACCCAGTATATGCTTATTCTGCAAAGAACAATTGTGACTTTCCATCTGAGTAGCTACCAGAAATTCTGACATCATTTGATTGTTCTGAAGGCTAAAACAAGGAGCTGATTATTGGTTTCAGGAGAAGGAAACCAGAGGTCCATGAGCCAATCTTCACCAGAAGATTAGATGTGGAGAGGGATAACACCTTTAAATTCCTAGGAGTTATTATTTCGGAGGACCTATCCTGGGCCCAGCACACAAGTGCCTTTACTAAGAAAGCATGGAAGTACTTCAACTTCCTTATGAGTTTGCAGAGATTCAGGATTATATCTAAAACTTTGACAAACTTCTATGGATGTATAGTGGACAGTATATTCACTGACTGCATCACAGCCAGGTATAATTGGGTATGGACCAGTCCATCACAGGTAAAGCCCTCCTAACTATTGAGCACATTTACATGAAACGCTGTCACAGGAAGACAATATCCATTGTCAGGGACCCCCACCACCCAGGACATGCTCTCTTCGGTGCTGCCATCAGGAAGAAGTTACAAGAGCCTCAAGACTCACACCACCAGGCTCAGGACCAGTTACTACCCCTCAACCATCAGGCTCTTGAACCAAAGGGAATATCTTCACTTGCCCCATCACTGAAATGTTCCTACAACTAATGGACTCATTTTCAAGGACTCGTCATCTCATGTTAATGATATTTATTACTTATTTAATTTTTTTTTCTTATTGTTGTATTTGTGCAATTTGTTGTCTTCTGCACTCTGGTTGGTTTTTCAGTGGTTCTGTTATGGTATTTATTCTAAAGATTTACTGATAATGCCCAGAAGAAAATGAATCTCAGGGTTGTATCAGATGACATGCATGTACTTTGATAATAAAATTAACTTTGAAAATCCAGTATCTTTAGATAAATTAAATCTAAAAATATTTCTAAATTCTATTGCTTTCTGCTATTTATAGACAGATGTTGCTTTTATCAGGTCAAAGAACGACCAAAAAATATTTTTAAAAGTTGCTTTGCTACAGTTACACCATACTGAAAAGGTGTAAAATGTACTAAAGGCCCATACTGTATTTTTCCTGTCCACGTTGGTTATCTATAGATTACTGTCTCTGCTTAGACAGATCACTGCCAGGGTACATTTATCAACCAACTGTACAGATCATGACAAAGATTATTCTTAATCTGTGAATTACATATGTAAATGGCGGCAATTAGTTGAATTTGACAATGTATCAAAATGCAATTTCTATAAGAAAATGTATTACACACTTGGCTACCTCACAATATAGTGCAAGTTTAAGCACTTAAATTTTTATCAAGGGAGAACATACAAGAATGTAAACTATACTGTTACAAAGGTTATATGAAAGGAGAAATCCAAATGATGACTTACTGCACGAGCTGCTAATGTTATTGGTATTGCTGTAAGAAATGTCATGTAATAGCCTGGGTATACTCCATGCCACATTGCAGAGAGGATAAAAGTTGCTATAGTTGGATGATAATGGCAGCGGTCATAGCAAACTCTGAAAGAGTAAGGCACAGTTAAAAATGCATGAGGTTTTGTAAACAACTTCCTTAACTCTATTAGTCCAATATCCCCAAAGCATCAATTCCTTGCCAAGCTTCTTTCCACAGGGATCAAGCTTATACTTTTCACATTATTCTAATAAAAATTGGTATTAATTAATTGATCTCAAATCATAGTCCCAAATTGTACTTGAGTTGGTCCGTGTCTTGATTATACTTCCCATGTTAGTCTTAAAGTTGCATTTATCCTTTATAGCCACATGACTTCCCATGTCCTGGAGATTTCTAGTCTGCTATCACACAGCTCTTTTGTTTCTAGATGGCTCTGACATTGTGATACTGCAATAGGCAGGCACAGAAGTCCTTAAAGCACACTGCAGATATCTGTTGATTCTCTGAAAGTTGGCTCGTCATCAATGCATGCCAGGCTATTAAGGATCAAAGTACTTTTACTGATACAATAACCTTGTTTACAGATTTCGGACTTTGGATTGGACCATTCACAATTGCCAAATACTTAAGAAAAGCTATTCTAAGAATCAATTAATATTTTCAGATTGTTACAAAAGTTGGTGATCTGATGCAAACTGGGGTATTCAAACAATTTTTTTTAATGACAAATTAGGCTCAATGTTCACAAAACAAGCCTTCAACATGATTTGCATCCTACAATTGCAAACATGAGGATACAACATAACCAATATTCTTTTAATATACAAATTCCAAACACAAAACCTAAAGGCAACTCTATCTTAACTGTGAGCAAGAGAAAATCTGCAGATGCTGTTAATCCAAGCAACACACACACAATGCTGGAGGAACTCAGCAGGTCAGGCAGCATCTATGGAAAAGAGTACAGTCAACAGCAGTAAGCTTAAGAAAAAGCCAAACCAGATTTTTACCTTTTAAACCAGCGAGCTGTTTGTATGTTCCAGTTATCAATGAACATTTTAAAACTTGTTGCTAACTGCAAAAAAGTAAGCATTGAAAAAAAGTTACATTATCTGAAATTACTTTCACTTGAGTAGGCCAATAAAAGGCAAGAAAGCTCCAAAGCACTGTAAGAAGTGGAGGTAGAGTTTATATTTGTTTAAGATATATCTCAAGTCTGGAGCAGATAATCTTGTTGTTTTAGATCATATCTACACAAAATCTAGGCTAATTATAAGAATCAAGTACAAACGTAGAACACCTCAGTGTGAAAGGTAGTTTAACTTTCTGTCACAAAAGAAAATGAGTGCAAAGGACCGCATAAATAATTTTTTGCCATCTATACAAACTTCCCAGATTTAGATTTTATCCTCATCCTGTGCTTGAATATCTTAGTAAAATGTAAAGATCCCAGTGGATACAGTCTCTAGGCTACAAGCATTGCATTCCTTAGAGAAACTAGAACTGGGGATGGTGTCACATCAGTGTAGTTGTCATCAAGTTAAAGAAAAATTCTCACCTCAATGTTCACAATATTTAAATTTGAAATCAAGTCCCAACGTGCATTGCCTTGCTCATCATAACCATTGAAGCCAAATCCTGCAGCATTGTTGATAGCGTCAGCTATTGAAGATAAAATTTAATGAGTGTAGTTATTAGGTTTTCTTCACTGTTTACTCACAAAAGGTCATGGTAGGTCATGTTTGACAAATCTTATTGAATTTTTTGAAGAGGTTACTAGGAAAGTTGACGAGGGTAAAGCAGTGGATGTTGTCTATATGGACTTCAGTAAGGCCTTTTGACAAGGTTCCACACGGAAGGTTAGTTAGGAATGTTCAATCGTTAGGTATTAATATTGAAGTAGTAAAATGGATTCAACAGTGGCTGGATGGGAGATGCCAGAGAGTAGTGGTGGATAACTGTTTGTCAGGTTGGAGGCCGGTGACTAGTGGTGTGCCTCAGGGATCTGTACTGGGTCCAATGTTGTTTGTCATTTACATTAATGATCTAGATGGTGGGGTGGTAAATTGGATTAGTAAGTATGCAGATGATACTAAGTTAGGTGGTGTTGTGGATAATGAAGTAGGTTTTCAAAGCTTGCTGAGAGATTTAGTCCAGTTAGAAGAGTGGGCTGAAAGATGGCAGATGGAGTTTAATGCTGATAAGTGTGAGGTGCTGCACTTTGGTAGGAATAATCCAAATAGGACATACATGGTAAATGGTAGGGCATTAAAGAATGCAGTAGAACAGAGTGATCTAGGAATAATGGTGCATAGTTCCCCGAAGATGGAATCTCATGTGGATAGGGTGGTGAAGAAAGCTTTTTGTATGCTGGCCTTTATAAATCAGAGCATTGAGTATAGGAGTTGGGATGTAATGTTAAAATTGTACAAGGCATTGGTAAGGCCAAATTTGGAGTACTGTGTACAGTTCTGGTCACCAAATTATAGGAAAGATGTCAACAATTCAGAGAGAATACAGAGGACATTTACTAGAATGTTACCTGGGTTTCAGAACCTGAGTTACAGAGAAAGGTTGAACAAGTTCGGTCTTTATTCTTTTGAGCGTAGAAGGTTGAGGGGGGACTTGATAGAAGTATTTAAAATTATGAGGGGGATAGATAGAGTTGACGTGGATAGGCTTTTTCCATTGAGAATAGGGGAGATTCAAACAAGAGGACATGAGGTGAGAGTTAGGGGGCAAAAGTTCAGGGGTACCATGAGGGGGAATTTCTTTACTCAGAGAGTGGTAGCTGTGTGGAACGAGCTTTCAGTAGAAGTGGTAGAGGCAGGTTCGATTTTGTCATTAAAAAATGATTGGATAGGTATATGGACAGGAAAGGAATGGAGGGTTATGAGCTGAGTGTGGGCCAGTGGGACTAGGTGAGAGTAAGCGTTCGGCATTGACTAGAAGGGCCGAGATGGCCTGTTTCCATGCTGTAATTGTTATATGGTTATATAGATATTCACAATTATTTCTGTGAGATAAAGTTCCCCTGAAATTAGAATTCTATGCCCTCTAGTTTTTGATTTCCCAACTGTGCAAAAAAGACTGAGTACTGTATTGCTTTTCCCTTGTACTGATGAAATAAAATTATCTGTAAGGAAGAAATGCTTAAAATTTTTTTTTGCTGTAACACAACACATGTGACAATAATAAACCAATCACCAAATGTAAATACAAAAGTGGACACTAAGAGACAATTGATTTTGACCCCTCAAGCAGACATCAGGATTGAAAGATAAAGCTATTTAAATATTTGATAACTACAGTTCCCACACTGCTTCTGTATTATCACCTACCACCACAGGAATAATGAAGGCAAAATTAAACAAATCCCATCCAACATGTTGAACAAGCCCAAGACTCCCCCATGTTTGCCCTGATCCCACGTTGTTCTCCAGCTTCTGACCCATCTCTATTCATGCTACTTCTGAATTCATATTGCCCTCAGGATCTCTTTCCTCAAAATTTTACCAACTAGAAGTGCTGTTGATTAAGCTTCCCGAGTCCCATCTGCTGTTCTCTCCCTTCAGTCCTATCAAATGAATCATAAATGCTTCAATCAAAAAAAAAACTCGACTTCTATAACCATACAAAATACTCCTTCACTGAAACCATGTATTTATTGTTCCTTCCACATAAATACTTAGGTTTTTGGTTTCTTGCTCTTCACAGTACCTAAATAAACCCAAATCATAGCTACTACAACTCTAACAAAAGGAAAATCATCCCGCTAGCTTCTCCAGATTATCTCACTGAAACTTAAAGAATTCTTAAGTTTCTGCAGATTTGAGTTTTTCCCTGGCTGTAAGATATAGAACCAGGGTATGACAGTTGCAAAATGAGGGGTTAGTCAGGACATCAGTATGGAGATAGCACTAATAAGAGTAAGATCTTGGACCATATAGGAAACTGAAATTTCAGATAGAAAATGTTGTTTAAAGACAAGGTACAGAGTATGGCGCTGTAAGGAAACAAATAAAGGGAGGGATACAAGAATATGGCAAATGTACCCACACATGCACGCAGAGCAATGCATTACCTTTCTTGCAACTAGATTTCCTGACAATGTTACACCTGTGTCATTGTATATTGCTAATGCATATCATCATCTCCTCAGAACAACAGTAGCATCCACCTTGCCCTCAAATTTACTTGGTCCAACTCTGACACCTTCCTTCCCTTTCTTGATCAGAATCAGGTTTATTATCACCAGTGTGTCGAGAAATTTGTTAACTTAGCAGCAGCAATTCAATGCAATACATAATATAGAACAGGAAAAAAATAAGTAAATCATTTACAGTATACTTATATTGAATAGATTAAAAGTCGTGCAAAAAACACAGAAATAATATATATTAAAAATGTGAGATAATGTTCACAGGTTCAATGTCCATTTAGGAATGAGATGGCAGAGGGGAAGAAGCTGTTCCTGAATCGCTGAGTGTGTGCCTTCAGGCTTCTGCACCTCCTACCTGATGGTAACAGTTAGAAAAGGGCATGCTCTGGGAGTTGGAGGTCCTCAATAATGGACGCTGCCTTTCTGAGACACCACTCCTTGAAGATGTCCTGGGTACTTTGTAGGCTAGTACCCAAGATGGAGTGGACTAAATTTATAACCCTCTGCAGCTTCTTTCAGTCCTGTGCAGTAACACCCACCCCCCTCCCCATACCAGACAGTGATGCAGCCTGTTAGAATGCTCTCTATGGATCTATGGATGTTTGTGAGTATTTGTTAACATGTCAAAGCTCTTCAAGCTCCTAATGAAGTATAGTTGCTCTGTCTCCATCTCTGAAGACAAACTATCTACCAATATATTTTACAAACCTACTGACTCTCAGTTATCGTGACTATATTTCTTCCCCTGTGTCACTTGTAAAGATGCTATTCCGTTCTCTCAGTTCCTTTGTCTCCTTTGCATCTGTTCAGGATGTGAACTTCCATTCTGGAATATCCTCCTTTTACAATGAATGGGTTTTCCCTTCTACCAACATCGAGGCTGCTCTCTATTCTCATCTTCTCTATTTTCCACAATCTGCCCTCACCAATTCTCCCACTGACATGACAGGGATAGTGTTCCCCATGTCCTTACATACCACCCCACAAGCCACTGTATCCAGCACATCATCTTCTGCAATGCCCACCATTTCCAAAGGGATCTAGATACATCTTTCCTTCTCCCTCACACCATACTTTCCATAGGGATCGCCCCTATGTGACTCCCTTGTCCACTCATCCCTCCTTACTGATAACACTTCCACCTTCACCATCATTCAGGTCCCCAAACAGTCCTTCCAGGTGAGCTGATGCTTCACCTGTGAGTCCGTCGGGGTTATCTATTCTATCCTGTACCACCAACATAGACTGGGGGACCACTTCATTGAGCACCTTGTTCCATGTGCAACAAAAGGCTGGATTTCCCAGTGGCCACACACTTCAATTCAACTTCCCATTCTGACATGTCAATCCATAGCCTCATCTACTACCATGGCGAGGCACACTCAGATTGTAAGAGCAACACCTTATGTTTCAGCTGGGTAGCCTCCAACCTGATGGCATGAGCATTTTTTTTCTATTTCTTCCCCTTCCTTTTTTAAAAAAAAAAATCATTCCCCTTTCTGGTTTCTGAACCCTTTCTCTTCTCCAAACCTGCCTATCACCTCCCTCTGGTGTCCCCACCTTCCCTTTCATCCATGGTCAACTGTCCTCCCCTATCAGATTCCATCTTCTTCAGCCCTTTACCTCTTCCACCTATCATCTCCCTACATCTAACTTCATCCACCCTCTCCCACCCATCTCCCCGCCCCCCACCATCTGGCTCCACCTATCAGCTACCAGCTTGTACTCCTCCCCTCCCCCACCTTCAAGCGCAATTCCCCTTCTTTTCCAGTTCTGCTGAAGGGTCTTGGCTTGAAACATTGACTGTTTATTCCCCTCCATAGATATTGCCTGACTTGCTGAGTTCCTCCAGCATTTTGTGTATAATGCTGAAGATTTCCAGTATCTGCAGAACCTCTTGTGTTTATGATCAATTGAGTTTATTTTTAAGTAGCTAAAAATACCAGTACAGGAATTTGCAATTGCTCATGATATTACCAAACTGCTTCTTTCTCTCACGATCTTGTTATAGGGTTCCACTTTATTTACTGTAAATATGCATTCAATCACAGCTCAGCTTTTAAGTATACAGTTTCCTTATTCACTCATTACAACTGATATCAATCTCAAGTATAGGGATTATACATGAATTCAGATGGTGAAAAATACAAATTAAATCGAATTCATGTTTTGAACCACTTGAACTTATCATTGTACTTGCTGACAAAAGAAAACATTAACATGCAATTCCAAGCCATTTGATAAGTAGAAATAATAAAGTTTCAAATGCTTATAATATTTCGTCAATGCTTCTGCTTTAGTCAAAAAGTATTTGAATACTCACCAAGACTCCAAATAAAGTAGTATTTTGGCCGGGCAGCCATTAATGAAAAATAAAGGTAGAACACTCGGCTAAGCAAGCTAGCTGTATTCACAAATGTTTCATCAATATTATATGCAACAGGGAACATATTTGTGACCGTCAGGTGAAAAGCCAAAGAAATCCCGCAAACGAGAAGCTTACACAGTACAGCTGGCTGAAAAGCAAGCAGAAGGAATTTAAACATTGAAATGTTATGAAACTAAAATAACAAATACCTCAGGTTTACTGAAAATATTTTCCTGGTTCATCATTCATGCTTACTATATTTCTTGTTATAATATATAACTTTTAATTAAAAGTTGTTGACTTCAAAATATTTCATAATTCTTCTGAATTACTGTATTACCAATGTACATGAAAGTTGCTTAATTCAACTTACTGGCAAGTAAAGGAAGTGGTAGGATTGTTCAGAATGGAAACAAGTATGGGGGAAAATGCAAAAACTGGGTAACAAAACTCTTTGTAAAATCTTCTTTCTATTTCTGCACAAAGAAGACTTACCAAAATTTAGAGACACAGGAGACTACAGATACTGGAATCTGGAACAACACACAAGACAACAAAGGAACGAAGCAGGTCAGACAGCTGAAGTCTACACCTGAAATGCGGACTTTCCTTTCTTTCCACAGATGTTCTCTGACCTGCTGAGTGTCTCTGCTGCTTTGTGCAATACTTACCAATATTTGCTTGCATGAAAATAATAATTTTGCTTGTTTTGTATATTATCTTCCTTGCTGTAAGATTATTGTGAAAAGAGAAAAACTCAAGAAAAACTCTACTGTTTTTGCAGTAGTACCACATGATGGTTGCACTATGGAAGGAGTCTTGCCAGCTCTATACAAGCGTAACCTGGCTGATCCCATTCATCCTTCCTCTCTCTATTGCTGTAATTTTTCTGTTTCGATATTTCTGTGCATCTCCATTACCGCCACCTCTGATGTATTCCAGACCCCATACACTTGTAAAATAAGTTTTTCCCTTATGTCTCTTTTGATTCATTTCACCAATTATCTCCTTTCTGTTACTCCTTGTTCTGTGTCCTTGTTTCACCACCAATGGGAAGAGTTAGTGTATATGCACTCTGCCCATACTCATTATGATTTTAAATACCTCTTTTAATACCCTTAATAACCCTCTGTTCTATTGAGAACTGTTGAGACTGTGATTTAAGTCACTGGAGAGACACTATAGAAGACTTTATTCATCACAACAAGCTGGCATCATTCTGGCAACACTCTCAGTAGAGACTCACAAACTCAAAAGTACATCACATTTTTATACCCTTATGATCAACAGCAACATCAGGTGATTCAATACAATTTCAATCATTAAAATGACATTGTCCACTTCAATATTTTGCTTTGACAATGCTTCCCTTTGAATTGTATAGCTACAGTGAGAGACACCTCTGATTGATCAAACACCTTCATCACAAAGTAACTAAAAACTTCTGAAGACAGAAAGTCACGTACCCAAAATTTTTGCTGTTAGGGCTGTCTCCGAGTACACAAATGCATAAAAAGCTCTTGATTACCTATACCTGTGGCCATGTTTGATATGCTATGTGACAACATCTGCCTGGTCTGCCAGCTTGAATTCAAGTCTCTGTGGTGACTTAGCCCATGTTACCTGGCTTGTTTTGCATCTTGTCCTGTGTCACCATCATCTATAACATCATCCTTAACAATTGCCTTCAGCATCTTCCCAGCCATTGAGGTCAGGCTAACTGGTCTATAACTTCCTTTCTGCTGCCTTCATCCTTTCTTAAAGAGTGGAGTGACATTTGCAATACTCATGATTTTTTACAGGTCCTTGCTAACGGTTCCACAATCTCCAATGCTACATCTTTCAAAACCCTAGTGTACAGTTCATCTGGTCTGGGTGACTTATGTACCCTGAGGTCTTTCAGCTTTTTGAGCACCTTCTCCCTTGTAATAGTAACTGCACCCACTTCTCTTCCCTCATATACAACAATGTCTGGCACACTGTTAGTGTCTTCCACAGTGAAGACTAATGCAAAATACTCATTAGTTCATCTGCCATCTCCTTGGCCCCTTATTTCTCCAGCCTCTTCTTCTAGCAGTCCTATATCTACTCTCATTTCTCTTTTATTTTTATATAGTTGAGAAAGCTTTAACTGTCCACTTTGATATTGTTTACTACGTTGCTTTCATATTTCATCTTTCCCCTTCTTATGATCCTTTTAGTTTCTCTCCGTAGGTTTTTAAAAGCTTCCCAAGCTGCCATCTTCCCACTAATTTTGCTTTGTTGTATGACCTTCTCTTTTGTTTTGACATTAGCTTTGACTTTCCCTGTCAGCCATGGTTGTAGTATTTTGCCATTAGACTATTTCTTCGTTTTGGGAATTCATCTGTCCTGCACCTTCCTCCTTTTTTCCCAGAAGCTCACACCATTGCTGCTCTGCTGTCATCCCTGTCAGCATCTCCTTCCAATTTATTTTGGCCAACTCCTCTCTCATACCACTGTAATTTCCTTTACTCCACGAAAAATAACTGCTACATCAGACTTTACTTTCTCTCTATCAAATTTCAAGTTGAACTCAATCATACTGTAATCACTGGCTCCTAAGAGCTCTTTTACCTTAAGCTCCCTCATTGCCTCTGGTTCATTACATAACACCCAATTGAGTTTTGCTGATTCCCTAGTAGGCTCAATGACAAACTGCTCTAAAAAGCCATCTCGTAGGCATTCAACAAACTCACTTTCTTGAGATCCAATAACAACCTGATTTTCCCCAATCAACCTGCATGTTAAAATCCCCCATGACCATCATAACATTGTCCATTTGACACACCGTTTCTATTTCCTGTTTTAAACATTTAAGATACCTGGTCTGTTAAGTAGCAGCTTATCAAATCTTTTTGAAGTATACATCAACCTTTCTGGTACTTCATCACAAAATTCTAAATAAATAATTGTGTTCTATTAACTTTTAACAACTCCTGCAGGCTTTCACAGATTGACTCACAGTTTTAGTCTGAGTGATTATCATTTCCAGAACATTCCTCACAACCAAGGTTAAACTGCCAAGTTTGTAGTTATTGGGTTGAGCATTCGAACTGTGCTCCTTACCATTACCCCCTGCCATCTGCACAAAATAATGTTTTCATTCCCTTTTGAAACTTCTGCAGTCATTTTCTCAGGTGTCAGTACCCTGTGGTCTGCTTGTAGGTTATCATTCACTACAGTTCACAGCTAACATAGGCAGATCACATCCGTACAACTTTTCTATGTAGCAGCAGCTCAAATTTCATTTATTTTGCTTTCTTCTGGGATCCAAAAACAATTAAATTAGCTTCAAAGTAGAATTTCATCAAGGTGATCTCCAATGTTTCCGATGCCTTTAAATTCAAGTACAGATTACTGTGTTGCCTCTTGGCCATGAAAAAATCCTCAGTCCTTAGATGTTGAAAATTATGACAAATTATTCAATTAGCTCAGTTTTAAAATGTCTGGTAATTTAAATTAAATTAAGTAATTGACAATTGACAATTCAGTCTAAATCAGACCTAATTCTTAATGACTTAAAATTTGTCTTAAATTTTTGGTAATCACTAGGTTACTATTAACAGCAGTAAAACAAACTAGTATGGTGACAGAAATCCCGACATGAAAAAGTGGGAAACAATGTGGAATAGTACATATCTGCAATTTTTAATATAATTGCAAGACATGTCACTTCCCCAAAACATTGTTAACCATAGTGCTGCTTCTGGAGGATATCAACCGAAGAATTAATTTAGGCTAAATTATATTCTGTGGTATATAATGAGCAACATTAAATGTTAAATTAATTCAATAGATCCCTGTGTTTCAAAATAGCTTAACTCCAGGACTAAGCAAGATTGCCATTGAGAAAAAAATCTCACCACAGGTGAAGGTTCTGCATTATCATATTGTTCATCCCCCTTTCCATTTACTATAGTACTCTTCCTGTGTAATGTTCTGCCTTCAATGAAAGCAATGTAGTCTTTATATGTGTACAAGGGTCCGGCTAGGATACCCATGAAATTACAGTTGTAGCTTAAATATTCCAATAGACTTGGCATGGTCCTGAAAGTCAGATCACAGAAAAGATTAATTGCAGCAAGCACATACCCATCATCATTCACAATACTTCTAACAACTTTGGTGTCAGGTGGATTAATATTTTTTGTGGCTTCAGATGAATAAAAATAATTCCCCAAAAAAGTGAGTGGAAAGAAAGTCAGTAAAACCTCCTGCTTAAGAATTACTGTACAAAATGTATTAAGAATGCAAAGTCTCCACTATTGTGTTTCATTAAAATGTTAAATATTTTTAATTATAATTTCAGTGCTAATCTCTTTGTGCCACATGAAGTGAGCTTTGCGATTTATGGAGAGACAGACTAATCTGTAATAATCAGGGACAGCTAAGCCAGCAGAATTTGTTTAAAGGCCAAATGATAATCGTTCCTGCAGTGAAAAAATATGAAACAAAAGAATTAACAGGAGCGTGCAATGAAGTAAAATGACAATCAAGAGGAAGAAATATGTATTGATTGGACAAATACATTTTCATGGAGTTTATTCAGGTCATTTTCCTGGAAAAATATGTACTTCAACTGACCAATCTGTGTTCTATAATGAGAAAATATTAGTGACTTTATGATAAAGGATCCTTTTAGCTAGGGCGCTCTTCTGACAGAATTTCAAGTTAAGTTCTCTGATGACATTGAGCCCTATGCTTAAATGATGAAAAGCACACTGGTATGAAGGAAAACTACCTGAAGAGTCTGGGAAATCATATTAAAATCTAGCACAGAGAGCAATAATAGACATTTGGAAAAATACATAAAAGTTTGCCAAGTTATATCCCATTGAGAAATATATGGCTAAAAGGGCAGCATTTGATTAATTAAAGGAAACAAGCAGCTAGCTGTCTGACAGTCAAACTTACTGGGAGGGAAATCAATTTTACAAATTTATTGGAGGTTGAACTGTGGAGGTAGAGTTACAAACCATCAAAACTAGGAAAGTTAAAGTCCCCCACTCTAACAACCCTGTTGTTCCTCCACCTTTCCACAATGTGTCAACATATCTGTTCCTCCACCTCTTGGTGGCAATTGGATTGGGGGGTGGTTTAGTATAAACCCATCAGCCCCTTTTTTATTTTGGAACTCCATCCAATTTGCCTGTGAATGTGTCCTCTCTGAATACTACTGTGATATTCTTCCTTATCAGTGGTACAACCCTGAAACCTCTTCCCTCCCTCCAGCATCATGTCTAAAACAACCAAACCCATGAACACAGAACTGCCAGTCCCATCCCTCACACAACCAAATCTCTAATTCCGTGTTCAGCTCCAAGCTCTAAGTTAATCCTCCTTACCTGTAATACTCCTAGAGTTGAAATAAAATCATTCAGCCCATCAGTCCCACCATATTTATTAGCCTGTCTCTTACAGTCCTTGCTTTCAATATTACTTGTCATACTATATTTACTTCCCTCAACTCTACCAATTCTCAACCTGTTGCTGTAGTTTTCATCCCACTGTCATTCTAGTTTGACGTCCCCTAAGTAGCACCATCAAGCCTCCCAGTTCTACTGTACGAATTACAACTTAAGGATGTAAGGGTTATTTATTTGACCACAAGGTGGTCATCCTGCATCTTCAAGGTCTCTCCCAAGCAGAAATTTCATGGCAGACAGGAGTTTCAAGATGTGCTGTCTAAGCTCTTCTGAAGAAACACAAAGAGCTAGACAAGGTTGAGGACTAGAAACACAGTGGTCACTCATGGAAACAGTGCAGTGGATGAAAGATATATCAAAATGACATTCCTTCCAAACCAGAAGTAATCCAGCACTAATATCAGCTCTGAACTCTCGGAAATCACTGTAACTCAAGTACACCCCTCTATGCTCCAGTGAAGTCTTGTCAAAGGTAGTCCTCATGGAAGAGTTGCTGCCAAAAAGCCATTCCTCTGAAGTGGAAACAAACCCAAGAGACTCACCTGCACACAAGACACAAGGACTGGGCTGCTGAACAATGGCAGCAAACGCTCTGGACTGACGAGTCAAAATTTAGGGTCTACAAGATGATGAGAGGCATTGATCATGTGGATAATCAGAAGCTTTTCCCAAGGCTGAAACGTCTAACACGAGAGGGCACAGTCTTAAGGTGCTTGGAAGTAGGTACAGAGAAGATGTCAGGATTAAGTTGTTGTTTTTCTTTTACACAGAGTGGTGAATGCGTGGAATGGGCTGCCGGCGACGGTGGTGAAAGCGGATACGATAGGGTCGCTTAAGAGACTTCTGGATAGGTATATGGATCTTAGAAAAATAGAGGGCTATGGGTAAGCCCAGGTAATTTCTAAGGTAAGGACATGTTCGGCACAGCTTTGTGGGCCCAAGGGCCTGTATTGTGCTGTAGGCTTTCTATGTTTCTAAAATTTGAAATTTTTGGCTCAAACAGGAAGTAGTTTGTCCATAGAAGAGCTGGAGAGTGCTACATGGATCTCATCAGAATTAATGGAATCCTCAAATGCTAAGAAGTGCAAGCAGATTCTCATCCATCACGCAATACAATCAGGACCAACTTCAATCTGTAGCAGGACACTGACCCTAAAAAACATGGCCAAGGTCATAAAGAACTATCTTCAGCAAAAAGAACAAGGAGTACTGCAACAGATGATATGGCCCCCACAGAGCCCTAATCTCAGCATCATGGAGGCTGTCTGGGATTACTTGGAAAGACAGAAGCAAGCAGGACAAGTGAAGTCAGTAGAAGACCTGTGGCAAGTTCACCAAGATGCTTGGAACAACCTACCAGTCGATTTTCTTGTAAAACTGCACAATAGTGTACTTAAGAGAATTGATGCCGTTTTAAAGGCAAAGGATGGTCACAACCACATATTGATTTGATTTAGTTTTTCACTGTTTACTGCTCTTTATTGTAATTTTTGTTGATACTTAGAAACTTTTTACTTCATCTGCATCTTCGCTTTACAGAATTTTTTTTACATGTGCTCAATACTTTTGCCCAGCACTGTATGGGAGCTTTTTTTAAAAAAAAAACATCAGCTGATCAGAGTTCAGGATCTGCCTTTTCCAGTAAGGCATAAGGGAAGGGAATCTCGGTTGACCCGAGAAGTCCTAAATTTAATCAGGAAGGAGAAGGAAGCACAGTAAAGTTTAAATCTAAAACCAGACTGGACCTTTATAGAACATAAGCAGCAAGGTGCTGAAGCAGGTGATTAAGAAGGCCAAAATGAGTCATCAAATGTCCTTGGCAAACAGGATCAAGGAGCGTCACAAAGAATTTTATACTTGAGGCCCTCTGTTGGTCAGAGTCAATCATGGATGTTGCCTCCCAGCTATCTATGTGATATGCAACCCAGGGCAGTACAATATGGAGAGCAAGCTATTGCTCATGCAGCAGGCTCTCCTTCTCCATGCAGGTGATGAGCCCAAAGGAACAGCAGAGACTGATACAGTTTGACACCAGCGGCGTTACACAAGAGTTGCCAGTCAGCATTGAACTTAGTGTAGGACTGCCTTAGGGTCTCCAGCTCTTGATTTTTCCTTGGGATTTACTCCAAAAGCCTTCCCGTGATTGGGTATAGCTGCAAGGCAGCAGAGGTTTGAGATATGAATTTTCCATTGCCTACATGACCAATCACTGCTGACAAGCCCCAACTACCTGAAGCGACTGGTTTTAAGGTACCAGTAACCTGCCTTTGCCCCATCTCCTGTCAGTAGAAACCGTTCTGGAGAGGACAATGAGGTATAAAATTTATGAACTTTCGAAAGGCATGGCCTGTTTAAGGACTGTCAGCATAGTTTTGTTCCGGGCAGATTGTGCCTTACAGAATTGATTGAATTTTTTTGAGGAGGTGACAAAGGATCTTGATGAAGGCAAGGCAGTGGAGATCATCTACAGTTATTTGATAACGCCCGTTATGGTATGTTGATTCAGAGGATAAAGATGCAGGGGATGCAGGGTGAACTGCAAGTTTGGATTCAGAACATGTTCGCTCAGAAGACAGAGAGAAGGCTGTTATTCTGGGCTGTGGCTAGTGGCGTTCCACATGGATCAGTGTGGGGACCTTTGTTTTCTGTGATATACCTTAATGATTTAGGTAAAAATGTAGATGGGTGGATCAGCAATTTGCAGCTGATACCAAGATTGGTAGAGCTGTAGACATTGTAAAGGACTTCCAAATAATACAGCGGGATGTAGATGAGTTACAGTTATGGTCAGAGGAGTGGCAGATATAGATTTACACAGGCTAAAATGGTGTTGCACTTTGGGAGGTCACAGTTAATGGTGGACACCTTAATAGCATTGAGGGATCTAGGGGTCCATAAATCACTGGAAGGGGCTACTCAAGTGGATAAGGCGATAAAGAAAGTGAATTCCACGCTACTCTTCATTGATAGGAGCGTTGAGTATGAGAGTAAGGAGTTTTAAATGCTAAAGCTATACAAAACTTTAAAGAAAAAGAAGAAGAATAGCCCTTAACTCGGCAGTGGAGTTATCGGGGCACCGTCAAGACGGTGTTTCCGTAGCAAGCTATTCTTGTTTTTTTACGAGGCCGAGTTGCTAGCTCGATGCTCACTCAGCTTGACTTGGATTTGAACTCAGGAACCTTTGCTCCAGAGTCCGGCACTGATGTTATTGTGCCACCAAGCAGGACACACAAAACTTTAGTTAGACCACAATTGGAGCATTATGTGCAGTTCTGGTCACCTCAGAATACACCCTGCAGTTTGAGAGGGAGAAGTTAAAATCAAATGCATCAGAATCAGAATTATTATCACTGGCATGTGACGTGAATTTTGTTAACTTAGCAGCAGCCGTTCAAGCAATACATAATGTAGCAGAGAGAGAAAAAAATAAACAAGTAAATCAATTATGTATATTGAATAGATTATTAAAAAATGAGTGAAAACAGAAATACTGTCACAGTAGAGTAAAGAGAATTACAGAGGCATGAGAGAGGAGCTGGCCAAAGTTCATTGGAAAGGGACACTAGTAGGGATGATGGCAGAGAAGCAATGGATGGAGCTTCTGGGAGCAATTCAGAAAACCCAGGACAGATACATTCCAAAGATGAAAAAGTATTCTAAATGGAGGATGAGGCAACTGTGGCTGACAAGTCAAAGACAGCAAAAAGCATATAATATGGCAAAAATTAGTGGGAGGTTAGAGGCAAGAGAAAATTTGCAGGTGCTGGAAATTCAAGCAACACACTCAAAACGAAGGAGGAACTCAGCAGGCCGGGTAGCTTTGGCAGGGTAACGTTGACTGTACTTTTTCCCATAGATGCTGCATGACCTGCATGAGTTCCTCCAGCATTTTGTGGGAAGTTAGGAGATTGGAAAGTTTTTAAAATCCAACCAAAGGCAACTTAAAAAAAAAACATTAAGGAAAGAAAAGATGAAACATGAAAGTAAGCTACCCAATAACATTAAAGAGGATACCAAAGGTTTTTTTTCCCCTCGGGTATATAAAGAGTAAAAGAGAGGCAAGAGTTGATATCAGACTTCTGGAAAATGATACTGGAGAGGTACCAATGGGAGACAAAGAAATGGCAGATGGACATAATGAGTATTTTGTGTCTGTCTTCACCATGGAAGACATGAGCAGAATGACAAAAATTTGAGAATCAAGGAGCAGGTGCATGTAATTGCTGTTACTGAGGAGAAGCTGCTTGGGAATCTGAAAGGTCTGAAGATACACAAGTCACCTGGACCAGATTGACTATACCCCGAGGTTCTGAAAGAAGTAGCTGAAGAGATGGTGGAGGCATTATTAGTGATCTTTCATGAATCACTAGATTTGGGAATGGTTCCCGAGAACTGGAAAAGTGCAAATGTCACTCCACTCTTCAAGAAGGGAGGGAGGCAAAAGACAGGAAATTACAGGCTCGTTAGTCTGACGTCAGTGGTTGTGAAGATGTTACAATTCATTATTAAGGATGAGGTTTTGGAGTACTTGAAGGCACATGATAAAATAGACAAAAGTCAGCATGGTTTCCTTAAAGAGAAATCTTGCCTGACAAATCTATTGGAACTTTATGAAGTAGTAACTGGCAGGATAGGCAAAGGAGAGTTGGTGGATGTTGTTTAATTGGATTTTCGTAAGACCTTTGATAAAGTGCCACATATGATGGTGCTTAACAAGAGCACATTGCATTACAAAAAAAAGATACTCACACGGATTGAAGATTGATTGATCAGCAGGAGGCAAAGAGTGGGAATAAAGGGGGTCTTTTCTGGTTGGTTGATGGTGACTAGAGGTGTTTTACAGGAGTCGTTGGTGGGTCTGCTTTTTCACATGTTATGTCAATGACTTGAATGATGGAATTGATAACTGTGAGACCAAGTTTGTGAACAATAGGAAGATAGGTGGAAGGTCAAGCAGTGTTGAGGAAGCACTGCAAAAGGAGGCTGCAAAAGGATTTAGACAGATTAGGAGATTGGGCAATGAAGTGGCATATAGAATATAGTGTTGTGAAATGTATGGTCATGCACTTCAGGAGATGGAATAAAGGTATAGATTATTTTCTCAACAGAGAGAAAATTCAGAAGAGGTGCAAATGGACTTGGGAGTCCTTGTGCAGGATTGCCTGAAGGTTAACTTGCAGGTTGAGTCAATGGTAAGGATTGCAAATGCAATGTTAGCATTCACTTCAAGAGGACTAGAATATAAAAGCAAAGATGTAATGCTGAGGCTTTAAAAGGCATTAGTCAGTCTGCACTTCAAGCATGGTGAGCAGTTTTGGGCCCTTTATCTAAGAAAATGTGCTGGCATTGGGGAAGGACCAGAGGAGGTTGATGAGAATGATTTTGGGAATGACAGGGTTAATGCATGAGGTGAATTAATGGTTCTGTGTCCATGCTTACTGGAATTTAGAAGAATGCAGGTGGGGGGGGGGGAATTTCATTGAAACCTATTTACTACAGTGGAGAGTACTAGTATCAGAGGGTGGTGAATCTGTGGAACTCATTGCTACAGCCATCTGTGGAGCCCAAGTGATTGGGTATATTTGAAATGGAGGTTGATGGGTTCTTGATTTGTAATGGTGTCAAAAATTATGGGGAGAGGGCAGCAGTATAGGTTTGAGAGGCATAATAAATCAGTGGGCTCGATGGGCTGAATGGCCTAGTTCTGCTACTATGTCTTATGGTCTTGTGGTCTTAACATAGGGAGGATGTAGAGATTGCGGGAAGGTTCTGAAGTAGTTTACCTGGGCAGGTATTATGCAAAAAGATTGGACAACCTTGGGTTTTTAAAATTGAGAGGCACACATAGGGCAGACATCCAGAATCTTTTCCCCCAGGTAGGAATGCTAAACACCAGAGGACATGTTAGATGGGAGAAGTTCAAAGGTGACATGGGGGACAAATTTATTAAGTAGAAAGTGGTAGGCTCCTGGAATAGATCACCTAGAGTAGTAGTGGCATCAGGCAATTTGGTGCATATAGATGATACCCAGGAAAAAATTTGGTATAAGTTAGCATCAAGATGGGCACACCATTGGCCATCCAGCGTTGCATTATTCTATAGTCCATGTAAAACTGCAAAAATAACAGTATTCTGCTTGAAAAGGCATAAAAAGCCTAGACAGTGTTAGGAAAGAATTTAAATGGTTCAGGCCACAGTGAAACTTCAGCAGTTAGTAAAATCTGATACTCAGTAGTTGATTTAATAAATAAGTAAATAAATAAATAAATAAATAGAACCCACCATCCCAAATTATTTTCTAACACATTACTTCAGAAAAATTAATTAATTTATAACATCATTTCAAACCAGCAATTTCCCACTGTGCACATCACTTAATTGCTGCTGTGAAAATCTGCAGCTCTATATTTTTTGAATATAAAAAATAAAGTTAAATGATCTACATACTACTGACTTCGTTCATTTCCTTCTATATGACACTGGCATTCCTTATCCTCAATATATCCTTTGCCAGAGTCCTAAACATAAAATCATTAATTTCCTTATTTATCTGTTGTCATGAAAATCAAACTCTTGAAATAGAGATACAATCCTTTACAAAATCAATACCTCTTTTTAATGGATCATTTGTAAGTAATATACAGGTCATTTCTCCTCCTTTCAAGTCTGTGCTAAAACCATTTTCTTTCTGGATCTACCCAAGTCTTCACAATCCACATTCTTCACTCTCCACATTATCATGAATCCACTTTCAACCCTTACTCTCTACCTCCCTCCCTGCTTGTTCTGATAATTATAAATCTGAATCATTAGATAGATGTCAGCTGTGTCCAGGTGAAATATACCAACAAAATAGAATAAGAAGGCAGATCACATCAGTCTGTACACATCAGACTTCCAATATAACTTGGAGTCCTGCCATGTGCAGAAGTTCGCTGACGACACGGCCATAGTGGGGTGTGTCAGGAATGGACAGGAGGAGGAGTATAGGAAACTGATACAGGACTTTGTGATATGGTGCAACTCAAACTACCTGCGTCTCAATATCACCAAGACCAAGGAGATGGTGGTGGACTTTAGGAGACCTAGGCCTCATATGGAGCCTGTGATCATTAATGGAGAATGTGTGGAGCAGGTTAAGACCTACAAGTATCTGGGAGTACAGTTAGACGAGAAGCTAGACTGGACTGCCAACACAGATGCCTTGTGCAGGAAGGCACAGAGTCGACTGTACTTCCTTAGAAGGTTGGCGTCATTCAATGTCTGTAGTGAGATGCTGAAGATGTTCTATAGGTCAGTTGTGGAGAGCGCCCTCTTCTTTGTGGTGGCGTGTTGGGGAGGCAGCATTAAGAAGAGGGACGCCTCACGTCTTAATAAGCTGGTAAGGAAGGCGGGCTCTGTCGTGGGCAAAGTACTGGAGAGTATAACATCGGTAGCTGAGCGAAGGGCGCTGAGTAGGCTACGGTCAATTATGGAAAACCCTGAACATCCTCTACATAGCACCATCCAGAGACATAGAAGCAGTTTCAGCGACAGGTTGCTATCGATGCAATGCTCCTCAGACAGGATGAAGAGGTCAATACTCCCCAATGCCATTAGGCTTTACAATTCAACCGCCAGGAGTAAGATATGTTAAAGTGCCGGGGTTGATTGTATTTAATGTATCTAAGTAAACTACTTAAGAACTTTTTAAAAGCTATTATTAATGCTTTTTGAGAGAGTGATTTAGATGCATATCATATTTTTACTGAGTAATTTTATGTAATTAGTTTTGCTAAAACAAGTGTATGGGACATTGGAAAAAAATGTTGAATTTCCCCATGGGGATGAATAAAGTATCTATCTAAAAAATGCCTTCTACTGCTTTAGAGTTAATATCACGTGGTAAGTTTGATGGAATGTGCAAGTGACTGAATGAGTTAACAGGATGAGTAAAGTCTTTTAGTAATTGGAAGAAACGTGAAACTTCAATAAGCTACAAAAATAGCACAATAGAGACAGTAAAAAGTCTAAGGGGCAAATGTTTGCATTAACCAAACGAGCAAAAGAAGAACACGGTGATTCAATTGAAGCGCATTGTATGGAGACTAGAACAAACTAGATCAAAATGCAAAAGTGCAGCTGCAACTACAAGTGACTTTCTTGCCAACACTGTTTCCAGTGATGTTGCTAGTGACACTACTGTTGGTGCTCTGCCCTGGAAAACACCTACTTCTGAACCTCTACCCAAGGAATTACAGCCTATCTCTGACAATCCCTCCAAGACAGTGATACCATCCGAACTCTAAGAAATTATAGGATGGACATGACATGGGCTCTACAGTGGCCTCTAATGTCTCAAGTGAGGATGACAGTGATGGAACAATCAAATTGCCAGCTACGTTACAGCTTGCTCCAATAAAGACTAAGGGAGTGCAGACACAAGGTGAACCCATTGTTAATCAATGTATTGACTAGCTGGTAGATCCATCAACTACTTCAATGCCCAGAAGACACCACACAAGTGGTTTACAGTTATTGATTCTGGTCCATTCTACCGGCACTTGAATGTCAACTATGGTTGGCTTTTATAGTTGATCGTCAACAATACCAATGGACAAGGCTACCACAAGGACACCACAACAGTTCCACTGTCCATTACGTGGCTGTGAGACGAGACCTGAGAGACTTACCAGCCATTGATCTGACAATTATACAATATGTGGATGATGCCCCGATTACATCTGAAGCTGCAGACCACCATGAACATGATGAGCTTTATTTGCTCAATTATATATCCTCCAAAGGTCACAAAGCAACTGACCGCAAGGCACAATTGCAACAAGAGGAAGTAGTTTAATTGGGGCAGAAAGTTTCTCAAGATAAATGGGAAATCACTGAGAATCATTCAAAAGTTGCTAGGTCAGCAAAGCCTCCTCCAGTCATTTCTGGGTTTAAGGAAATGCAACAGATCATGGATTAAATCATATGATGAAATTGCTCAACCACTCAACAATCCACTGAAAGGCAATAAGTGCTCAGACAACCATGAAGAATGGTTCACTGAATGAGTTAACAGGATGAGTAAAGTCTTAATGAAGAACAACTGAAAGCATTTAAGACTTTAAAGGCAACATTATGTACAAATCCTGCATTAAGTATCCTTGATACGGGTAAGCCATCTACCCGGTATATTAACAGGAAACAGATGGTGGCAGTCTTAACTCAAGAACATGGAAACTGACAGCGTCCTGTTGGTTATTACTCTGTCAAAAATCTGATTTTGTACACTGATGGCTCCTGAATGATTGAGACAGGAATTTGAAATGTTGCTTCTGGAAGTGAAAGCTCTGATTGTAGCCTGTAAGTTGGCAGAAGGAAAATCAGCTGGTATCTACAATGATTCTCCATATGCTTTTGGAGTTGTTCATGATTTTGTAAACTTATGGAGACTAAGAGGATTTTGTAGAGCTGTAGGAGCCCAAATCAAGTACAAGACTAGTACAAGAACACATCAATGTCATACAATAGCCAAAGGTTGTTATATTAAAATGTAAAAGCCACTCAAAAGTGACTACATTGGAAAGCCGTGGAAATGAATTTGTGGACAAAATTGCAAAAAGGACAACATGGGAAGGACTGAGAGAAATAAAAGTGGTACCGAGAACAGAGGCAGTGAACCCAACTACTAGAATTATATAAACAAACGAACTCTGTATTATAGGTGAATACACAAGATATTCAAGAGATACAAGCTCAATGCTCTACTCAGGAAAAGTAGTTCAGGGTGGAGAACGCTGTGCGGTTAAACAGTGCTAGAGTATGGAGATATGGCACTAGTCATCGACTTATAGCCCCAACTACATTGCTTTCTATCTGGCACAGCAAATGCACTCCCTAGGACACACTGCTGTTCAAAAGATGATGGACAGATTCTCCCAATGATGGCGATATCCAAAGTTCCAGAAACAAGCTCAACAAATGTTTGAGATGCATGACATGTCAGAAAGTACTAAACAGGAGCACGAGAAGAGAGCTACTTTTTCATTTAGGTTCACACTCATAATTAAAAAGGAAGCGTTTTGTGGCAGTTTTTTTGGAGTTGGACTGTGACCAATCACTGAGCGGGATTCATTAGAAAGGACCAATAAAAATAAGGCAGGTGCAAGCAGAGCGGCCATTCTGGTGAGTGTCTCAGTGCTGGGCCATCGGGCTTAGGTGAGGCAAGTTTCTCTTTTTCTTCTTTATTCTTCTTTCCTTGTCTGTCAGGGCACAGTTAGTGCAGTGAGACTGGCTCCAGGGGCTGTGTTGTGTTCTTTGTGTGATTTCTGGGAGACCTCCAGCCATCCGGATGACCATGTCTGCACCAGGTGCAACCAGCTGCAGCTCTTCAGAAAAGGTGTTAAGGAACTGGAGCTGCAGCTTGATGATCTTTGGCTCATATGGGAGAATGAGGAAATGATAGACAGGGGCTACAGGGACGTGGTCACCCCTAGGTTGCAGGAGGCAGGTGACTAAGTGACTGTCAAGAGAAGAAAGGGAAATGGGCTGCCAGTGCAGAGTACTCCTATGGTTGTTCCCCTCAATAATAAGTACAACATTTTGGATACTGTTGAGAGGAATGACCTACTGGGCAGAGGACACAGTCTCTGGCAACAAGTCTGCTGCTGTGGCCCAGAAGAGAAGAGAGGTGAAGAGGACTGCAGTGGTGATAGGAGATTCCATAGTCAGAGGAACAGAGAGCAACATGAGGGGAAACTTCTTCACTCAGAGGATCGTAAGAGTGCGGAACCAGTTGCTAGCACAAGTGGTGCATGCAAGCTTGATTTCAACTTCTAAGAGATGTTTGTATAGGTACCTGGATGGTATGGGTATGGAGGGCTATGGTCCCAGTACAGGTCGATGTTCTGTGCTGTACTTTCCTATGACTCCATGAGATTCTGTGGGCATGATAGAGACACTCGATGGTATGTTGCCACCCAGGTGCCAGGGTCAGGGATGTCTCGAATTGGGTCCACAGCATTCTCAAGGAGGAGGGTGAGCAGCCATAAGTTTTAGTACATATTGGTACCAATGACGTAGATAGAACAGGTGAGGAGGTCCTGAAGAGAGAGTTTAGGGATTCAAGTAGAAAGCTGAAAAACAAGACCTCCAGGGTAGTAATCCCTGGATTGCTGCCTGTGCCGTGTGCTAGTGAAGGCAAGAGTAGGATGAATCCATGGCTGAAGAACTGGTGAATCCATGGCAGAGGTTCAGATTTCTGGAACACTGGGATATCTTCTGGGAGGAGGTACAACCTGAACAAAAAGGACAGGTTGCACCTGAACCCAAAAGGGACCAATACCCTTGCGGGTTGCTTTGCTAGAGCTGCTTGGGAGGGTTCAAACTAATTTGGCAGAGGGATGAGAGCCGGAGTGATAGAGCTGAGGATGGGGCAGTTGGTTTACAAACACAAGCAGTGTGTAGTGAGACTGCTAGCAAGGACAGGCTGAAGATAGGGCAAAATTGCAGTCAAAAAGGTGACTACAGGATTGCAAGTGTTATATTTGAATGCACACGGTATACAGAATAAGGTAGATGAACTTGACACATATGATGTTGTGAGCATCATTGAGGCATGGCTGAAAGAAGATTACAGCTAGGAGCTTAACATCCAAGAACACACATTGTGTCAAAAGGACAGGGAGGTAGGTAGAAGAACCAAGTAAGTATTTTGCAACAGTCTTTACTGTGGAAGACACTAGCAGTATGCCAGATGTTCAAGAGTGTCAGAGAGCAGAAGTGACTGAAGTTGCTATTACTAGGGAGAAGGTGCTTGGGAACTGAAAGATCTGAAGGTAGATGCATCACCTGGACCAGATGGACTACACCCCAGGGTTCTGAAGGAGGTAGCTGAAGAGATTGTGGAGGCAATAATACTGATCTTTCGAGAATCAGTGGATTCAGGCATGGTTCTGAAAGACTGGAAAATTGTAAATATCACTGTACTTTTCAAAAAGTGAGAGGCAGAAGAAAGGAAATTATAGGCCAGTTAGTCTAACCTCAGTGGTTAGGAAGATGTTTTGAGTCGACTGTTCAGGATATGGTTTTGGGATACTTAGAACACATGATCACATAGGCCAAAGTCAGCATGGTCTCCTTAAGGGAAAATCTTGCCTGACAAATCCATTGGCATTCTTTAAAGAAGTAACAAGCAGGATAGACAAAGGAGAATTGGTGGATGCTGTGTACTTGGATTTTCAGAAGGCCTTTGACAAGGTGCTACACATGAGGCTGCTGATCAAATTAAGAGCCCATGGTATTACAGGAAAAATATTACCATGGATAGAGCATTGGCTGATTGGCAGAAGGCAAAGAGTGGGATTAAAGGGAGCCTTTTCTGATTGGCTACCAATGACTAATGGTGTTCCACAGGGGTTTGTGTTGGAACCACCTCATTTGACAAGCCACTCAATGGCAATGTTGACATTATTCCTTTAATTCATTATTCTCAAGGAGATGTAAATATACAATAATCATGCTCTCCACGTACCATATGAAACTGGACTATCATTTATGTAAATATAATCAGCATGACCTGAGGAACATCATACCTGACCTTATTCATGTCTTATCCTCTGATATATCCATATCTAATGTTCATTAACAAAGCTATTAAATCTTTTCAGGTGTTCATTATAACAGTTACTTTTTGCTTGAGTTCAGAATGTACCATTCCAGTACGGCATAGTTCATGGAATTGCACTCTACATAGACCTAAATGGGGTAATGACTCTGGAATTTTCAATGATGAGCAGAAACATTTTACAATTCAGTAAAGCTCCTGTCTAGTAATAAGAAATGGTCTAAGTTCATAGAACAATATATACTTTGTGTGGAAATGGAGCACACAACTCTCTTCCACGTAATTGGTTAGGATTTTGTTATTTAGGGCATGTTTGTCCTGCCACAGGACTCATACCTTACCCAGAGTCTGGAAGCAAATGAGACATTTCAAAAGGAGATCATTTTGCATGAATTTCATTCCCATTTTATGGTGTTACATGGGGTAGGAGGGATTAAGTGTTGCTGAAGACTTACAAAAAGTAAGCAATGACACTACTGATGCCTTGGGAAAAGTAACAACAGAAATGGTCGCCATGCATAAGATGGTTCTTCAAAATTGTATGGCATTAGATTGTCTTTTAGCAGTTCAAGTGGCGGGCAGAGGCAAGGAATGCTGTATTTGTACAGTAATGTAATATATACAGTTCACAGCCACTGACATTGATTTGGGGTTCACTTTAAGAGGCTGGTCTAACACAATGACATAATTACTTTAAGTACCTTTACTGCGCTTTGTGTTCAGTGTTTGGAGAATAATGAGTTGCAACAGTTTATCATAATATATGTCCCTTTTACTTGTTTAAAGGTGATCATTAATAGAATGGTTCAAATGTGCATCACTGTGCCTACTAATCTGCCCAGTTATGACATAATCCTATGACTATGTTGATTAATATGTACTCTTTGATATTTCATAACTCGTTTATTGATTATTTTATACATATTGTATGTAACAAGTTGTCCTGTACCTGAATTTTCATATGTACTGATTCTAAATTTGTGATTTAGAATAAAAAGGGGGGGGGGGAACTGTTGGATCGGACTGTTTAAAATTCTTAGATTAGATTAATTGCTATTTTCCTTGTAGTTTAACCATTAGTTATCTGCTTGTAATTTAAGTAGGTCTTTGTATACATGTAAGAGTTTAATATGCCTCCAGTGGTTTTCAAAGTATAATTCTGGAAAGCTCTGGAAGCTTCTGCGCACTGCATTATTTGGATAATGATGTTCTCATTGGTTATCACATCTATAAATCTGAATGAAAATTTTCCCTATTTATGAGTACGAAATAGCTAAACACAAAGTCACGCTATCGTAATCTTAGCAACACACACAAAATGCTGGTGGAACACAGCAGGCCAGGCAGCATCTATAGGGAGGAGCACTGTCGACGTTTCGGGCCGAGACCCTTCGTCAGGACTCAATCGTAATCTTATCATATCATATCATAATCTTAGTTACTTTGTCTCCCTCTTTGCTTAGTAGACCTCTATCACTACTTGTTCAACTTTCCTTTGTTCTATAAACTTTTCATAAAATGATTGTGGAGAAACAAATTTTGTGCCTCTTTCCTGATTTGAGAAAGAACCTTGGATTAAACATATCAGGATCCTGGTTCTATTCCCTCCAAGCTCTTGGTCTTGGTGGAAGAGCTCAACTCAAAACATAGACTTTCCCTCCACAATGATGCTTAATATGCTATGTTCATTCACCAGTTCATTTTTTTAAGCTTTCAACGAAACTTTATTTACATTCAGGAATGATCAAGAGGTCAGAATACAGGTACCCCAGTTAAAGTGTCTGTAGAGATTACCAGATATGAAAACACAAAACAATTTATTTCAAAATCAAAGTGATGCTTAAACAGACATCAACATTGATATACAAGCAGAAGAGTTGAATGCCAAACAGGGCTTAATGTAAATGAGGGAACAAACACAGGTCACTGAAGACCTGGCGTGTAGAGATGAGGAACGTGGGAAGATATCCAGTCATATTAGAATTGATAAATTTGGAGAAAAAGGCTTCTGCAGGGGATGAGCTGAAACAGGACAAAGTTCGGTGATGTTATGAAGATGGAAATAGGCTGTCATAGTAACTCCATAAATTTGAGATTTGAAGTTAACCTCAACTGCATCAAAAATATAATCTAGTTCAGTTTTAGACAACTAGCAGAGACAGTTGGAATTGATGACTAAAGGACAGATATGGATTTGTGATGTGAGCTTTAGATGGCTTTATATCTACTCAATGGAAATTCTTGATCATCCTGCACTGGATATTCAACAACCAGTGTAATAATTTAGAATCAATAGAAGAGTCGAGAGAGGTGACGATGAGAAAGCTGGCAGTGTACACACCATTATGTTGTTCAATTACATTGCTAAGAGACATGTTGAGAAACAGGCTGCGATTAAGGATAGTTTAGTTATATTTCATATATTACCCTGGCAACAAGTAGATAAATAAGATAAACAAATGTGTGTAGTCTCAAATTAAATGGCAACATTCATGACATCTGGTGTAATTAACCATGTACATCCCAAAGACAAATGGATGTGGGAGAACAACAGGGTAGTTTCAAATGCCACTTCAGAAATCTACTCAAGAATTATTCTTTTATTTTAATCTAAGGTTGCTACTTTGGATTTTTGGCAAAAATTTGCAATCTTATTAAAATTACTGATGGTCTTATAAACTGAGTGAGTAATCCATGAACGGAGGGTTAAGATAGATAGATAGATAGATAGATAGATACTTTATTCATCCCCATGGGGAAATTCAACTTTTTTCCAATGTCCCATACACTTGTTGTAGCAAAACTAATTACATACAATACTTAACTCAGTAAAAAAAAATATGATATGCATCTAAATCACTATCTCAAAAAGCATTAATAATAGCTTTTAAAAAGTTCTTAAGTCCTGGCGGTAGAATTGTAAAGCCTAATGGCATTGGGGAGTATTGACCTCTTTATCCTGTCTGAGGAGCATTGCATCGATAGTAACCTGTCGCTGAAACTGCTTCTCTGTCTCTGGATGGTGCTATGTAGAGGATGTTCAGAGTTATCCATAATTGACCGTAGCCTACACAGCGCCCTTCGCTCAGCTACCGATGTTAAACTCTCCAGTACTTTGCCCACGACAGAGCCCGCCTTCCTTACCAGCTTATTAAGACGTGAGGCTTCCCTCTTCTTAATGCTTCCTCCCCAACACGCCACCACAAAGAAGAGGGCGCTCTCCACAACTGACCTATAGAACATCTTCAGCATCTCACTACAGACATTGAATGACGCCAACCTTCTTAGGAAGTACAGGAATATGGATCCACTTATAGACCTCAACAAAATGGAGAATATTTTCACTAACTTACTTCAAATTATGATAACTCTCCATCATATTCCAGCAATTTAAATAGATGCTCTCAAATTATTTTTCTTATAAAAGGACTTGGGAACTATTGGGAAAAGTGTATTGAGAACTGATAATGCCGATTTTAGTCTCCAGATAGTATTTTACAAATTATATGCTACAAATCTAACTTTCATCAGCTTGACTGCTTTGAATGAGTTTATCAAAAAAGATTTTCTTAAAATGTATTTTGGAGTAAGGACCTGAGAGTATTTCTATTTTTAAATTCTCTCTCTCAAGTTTTGGCACATGATACACATTTAATTCTCAATTTGTAATTAATAATTCTATCTTTAAAGTGATCAATATTGAGCAGTGAACTTGCTTTTTATGCATATTTGCTTCACTCATAGAAAAGTGATATAATGAAAGGTATGATATTGAAATACAATTGCAATAAAAAGTCAAAACCACACTCCCCAGTTCCCCCAAATATGGGGGAAATGAGAGAAGAAAGTGTTAAAGGAATATAGATACTATGGTTAGTAATTACACTGCTGAGAGAGCATTCGTTATTTTCAATGAAGCAAACTTATTTGTACAGTTAAAACTCAGTGAAACAGAGTACTACACACTTGCCTCCCACTGTCAGTTCTCCACATGTGCACAACTCCATCCTTTCTGCAGTAATTGAAGAAGATCATTGATTTGACCTGCAGCAGTGCTAGGGCAATGAACATTATAGGGTGGATTTTCATCCCTATGTGAATGATGAGTTGTATATTTCAAAAGCTGCCAAGATACTTTTAGGAAGCATAAGCAAACAAGCTGGCCTAGCTACTGTACAACTTGGTGGACAACTGACTGCATAGTACCCATGTCCTTCTTCTCCTTGTACTTAATTTATTGCTGATCCACAAGGCACCACTTCAGAAGATACAGGCCTAATATAACCTTTAGTACTGTAATTTGTAATTTTCTTTGCTGTTTCAAAGCAATTGAGACACAATATCATAGATCTTTATAAATGAAATCAACCTTATTGTGAAATATCAAATTATTTGTGAACTAGCAACTTACCGGACAGCTAAGGATTTCTGTGCTGGAGTCAGATGCTCTTCTTTACGTGCCATACCTAAAGTAAGTACATATATGTATAAATAGATGATAGACTGATAGACATACAAACACACAACCCCACACAAAGCTACATATTACAGGCCAACCTCGAGTATCAAACTGGTTCCATTTTTACATAACTCGATAAATCGATTTTGTCCACTAGTTGGAAAACTAGAAAAATACTTGATATGGTGACTTTATCCTCCACATTACCGCAACAAATGGCATCAAAAGCACAAAAAGACTGCTACGAGAAAACGATTGCTAGAAGTACAGAGAAAAGAATTCTGTAGTTTGTAGGAACAAAGGTACGTACACATGTCAGACAATGATTTAATAATATTATGATAAATTGTTTGTACATAGCAGTGTCAACAGTTGGGTGATTGTAACCCAGAGGTGGTCTCTGCAAGGACCTGTAGACATGATATATCCTATTATTTGCATATCTCTCCTTTACCTTTCTTTCTGTGATATATAGAAGTTCTAAGCCGACACTGCCCCAGAATTTCCTAGATCATAGCTACACCAAAGTTATGTAGAAACCTATGCTGGTTTCTATTCACTTAATCAGCCAAATTACTCCAGGTAGTATGAACATATAGAAGAACATGAAAATCTGGTAAGAAAAATAAACAAATTAGCACAAATGCGAGGGCTTCTTTAAGTTACTTTACTATGTTATTAAAACTAAAATTTGAAACCATCAAAAATCATTTATTCAGATTGTGCAGAGCAAAGACAAATTTCTGCTTTGGTTGAAACAAAAACAAAAAATTAGGTCCAATTTGCTTACAACTTATTTAGATGAATTTCATGGATAAACAGATTTTATGACAGACTATAGATGTCTTTCCTTATGTTAAAGTTGTCAGAAATTTGAGTTGCATTTTTTTCTGTAACACTCCTAAAAAACAATTTATCACTGAAATAAATGTTTTCAAAAACATCTTGTATCCATCATTTGAGAATCATTTAATTTAAAAAAAATCACTTAAAATGACAATTACTGGTTTCATTGTTTCCCTTAAACTAAATCTGAAAACTTTTGAAATGTATGACTACAAGAATAAATTTGAAGATGCTTTCTAAATGGCACAATTCAGCAGAACTTGTTTCCTTTGTTATTTCATTCTGAGGCCGTTCCAATATTTTGGTCCAGGCTCTATTTGTAAACATTGCCAACTTGAATCGTATATATGGAGCTGCCAACAGAAGGATTACTGTTGAGGTGATTGCCATTAATTACCAGGAGGAGTTCACAAAGGAGATTGCGAAGCATTTTAATAGACAATACTTGATCCAACATCTTCCTTAGTTGACAATGAGCAACAATCAGGAACAGTTATTATTCCTCAACCATCAGGCTCTTGAACCAAAGGGGATAACTTCACTTGTCCCATCACTGAAATGTTCCCTCAATGTTTGGATTCATCTTCACTGGTTAAACATCCAGGTCTTACATCGATACAATTTTGGCTATTATTCTGTTATAGACTTATAGCAAATGCTCACAAGAAAATGACTCTCAGATGTATATTTGGTGACATATATGTACTGTTATAATAAATTTACTTAGAACAAGTCATTGTCGCGGGGTTATCTCAGAAAGGTGATAGTATCCATCATCAGTACTCCTACCACCCTGGCTGTGCTTTTTTCTCAATGCTGCCATCAGGCAGGAGTTGCAGAAGTTTGAAGACCCATAACTCAAAATTCAGTTATAGCATCCTCCCCATTTTTATTAGGTACTTGAACCGACAGACGTGCATGTGCATGCATATGCGCGTTGAGTGTGGTTGTTTATTTTGTCAATGGAAGGTCTATACTGTGTATATACACCTTTGGTAATTAACTTGAACTTTTTCTTGCTGTTCTATTGCTGTTTGAGGTTGGACAAGATTACGTGGACCTTCTTAATAAAAAAATAATAAATCAACATCCAATTTAAAATAAAAAGGTACTATGTGTTCTACCTGGAGAATGGGAATGCTGAATTATGACATTTTGCTGGACGTAACCTTGGTTTGCAAAAGGAACACAGATGAGCAGATCAGCACTCGCTTCTACAAGGGAAAGGAATAGGACAGAGGATGGACAGGCAATTCTTTCCCTAGCATCTGTAGGCCCAGAAATGTTCTTTTCAGGTTGGTAGTCCATGTCTGTGCTTGAGTCCCAGCAATTAACAAACTATATCAAGAATTGCCCAAGGATATCAACTATACCTTTAATAATTTGTTCATGATAAAATCATGATTGACTAGTGATGAGAACTGAATGAAGCTTCAACAGGAAAAATCCAAGTCTGTTGAGTAGGCCAAGCAGACGGAGGACAACGTGGAAAACAACAAGCTGTTAGTATATTACTGAACATGGATTTGGGTATGATTGTAATGTATCTAGCCAGTAACATTAATATTAGAGAAGTAGCCATCTGAAGTTCTTTAGCATAACCCTTATTATAAATGAATGCATGTAATATGCTATAAAATGAATACCAAACTAAAATTATTTATTTTGTTAACATGAACATCAATGTTAGTCAGAAATTCTTAGATTAATGGAGAGATCACTAGATAATTTTGAATTCCATTTTTTTAATATAAGCAACATGGGACTAAAATGACCTACTAAGTGTGAAGTGGACAACTGTATTATCTTTTGAAATTAAAAGAACTGAAAGGTGGTATTAACTGGTTTACGAAAAAAGTTGTTTCAATAATCATACAAATATTTTGGTTATCAAGTATTCTTAAGAAATTAACTTTTACAATGCATATTGTCTCCAGTATGAGTACAGGAGCTAATCATTTTAGAACTTTACTTCTTGTTCTGTCAGTATATAAAACTTTGTACCCTGTTCCTCGCTTCATCAATTCCCAGTAAAATTCTGTATTTGGGTATTGTAAGAAAATCAAAGGAAATAAATGGTATTTGCTCAAGAGCACAAGGTAAAAGGAGACTGAGCTTTAGGGTGAAAATTCCAATGCAGCTGAAAAGAACCTCTACAGTGAATGCACACTGCCTAAGCCAGAGGGTATACAGAAATATCAAAGGTTTGTAAAGGTGGAGGAGGTTAGAGAGGTAGGGAGGGCAAGACCGTGACACTTGTTGAAACAAGAATGCTTAAACTGACAAATCATGTACCACAAAGTTATCCAGAAACAGAAAAGTAGTGCTTTACTTATATAGAGTGATTGGAAAGTAATAAAATACAATCACAACTGTGTTTTCTGTACCACAGTCTCTAAAAACAAAGATGCAGCAAACAGTTAAAAAGAGGGATGGTATGCTGTCCTTTATTGAGGAGAATATTAGCACAGTAGCAAGGACTGCTACAATAATAAAGGCTTCATTTCACCTTACGAAGTTGTATGTTCAGTTTTTTTTAATTTACATGCTTTTTATTTCAAGAGAATTGTAGTGTAAAAGAAGTACTATATACAGTTTTGATTCCCCCTCATTTAAGATGCATCATCACTGGAGGAAGTCCACCTAATGAAGGTTTATTAGCCAGGTAAGACTTATGAGGAATGGTTGAACAGATTGGGTGTGTATTATTTGAATTGAAAAGAATAAGAGATGAGCACTTCTAAAAAATTTTTCTTCAAGATTTCCAGCACCTTCAGCTTTTTGATTTTCAAAACGGACATCACTCTTCAACCCCAATCAAAAATTATATCTTTGCAAACACATTAGTTTTAATATTTTTCCAATAACCTGCACATTTTAAAAATTCTTGGCTCACCAGGCTGTACAACTGGTTTTGACTCAGAAGGTACGGACCCTTCTCCGAAAACTTAAGCAGATGTGAGCTGTATTTTGCAGTCTGAATTGACTGCCCACAGGGATGAATGCACACGGCCAAACAATCTGACTTTATCCCCGCAAAGGCGTATAGCAAGACCTCAGCAGCAAGTAGACCACAGGCATCCTACCACAAATCATGTTCTATCTCACCTTCAGGACAAAATGATGGGTTTATACAGGAGGCAAGGATTGTCAAAACTTATGAAACACACAGATAGTAACATTTTATTCAATAATTATATTTAAAGAAAGAAGGAATAATAAAAAGAATTTGCTCTGCTGTTGTATTCAATATTTATCCCACAGTAGGGCAAATTCTTTTCTTTTCAGCCCTCCAGTAGCACTAATGCAAACAGTTAATGTTTCAGACCAGGACCCTTCAACAGGATGGGAAAAAAATACAAAAGTGGAGAGCATGTGAGAGGGATAAGGCAAAACAAAATGACCTAGTGTGGCAGCCAAATAACAGATTTTGCTTCTTTGTCTGTATAACGTGTTGCTGATAGTTGGGTTAAGGGTCATCAATTGAATGCATCAATAGAGAAGCTTGTGCATGTCACACTCAAAGCCAAATAGGAGATTAAAGATCTAATATATTTTTAGTCCATTGTTCAGAACAGGAGATTATTCTGTTGACAAGGATGGTTTTAATCTACAGTTGGCATTTATCAGCTGTTTATCATTCAGAAACCAAATAAAACAATTGCTCAATGGCAGTAACATGGTAGTTAACTTTCAAAATCAGTATGAAGAGAGGTAAACCTTACATGAATAACTAAACAAAGATGGGAGTAGTTCTTCGCAAACACGAGGAAATCTGCAGATGCTGGAAATTCAAGCAACACACACAAAATGCTGGTGGAACGCAGCAGGCCAGGCAGCATCTATAGGAAGAAGTACAGCTGACGTTTCGGGCCGAGACCCTTTGTCAGGACATCTCAGCCTGAAGCGTCGACTGTACTTCTTCCTATAGATGCTGCCTGACCTGCTGTGTGTTGCTGGGAGTAGTTCTTGATCACCTGATGAAAAGAGTACCTCAACCCATCCTGGAATAATACAGATAGTCAGAATTTGGCTAATCTATGCATATTCCTGACATAATTGTTCTTTTCATCAAAACTTTAATGATTTAGAACATCACTATATTACTTTATCTGATTACCAGCAGTCCAAAATACTAAAAATAAACAACCACTTATTTCCAAAAATCACATTATGCTAAACGTCTACATGGAACATTGTTTATGAACTTTCAATAATAGTATTTGTTCCATGATGAGACTTCATTTTGTAGAGGGTGTCCCTAAGCTTATTGTGTTCATGTAGATATTTGGTTTACTCCCATCTCCAGCTCTTGTTACACAGCACTTGTAGTTTCAAGTGCTCATCTGGTGCCACCATATTTTTAAGCAATGAGGGCCAATCCCTCACACTCTTTTCTCAAACACCCTGTAATCCATCCATTGATTAAATTGACTTCCTAAGTGTTTCCTAAACCTGTTATTTTAAACCTTTATTCTAACAAGCACATACAGTACAAGCTTTGTACTAAAAAAAAATCACTTTTAAAGCCATTCCACTTACCAAGTACACCTTTGCCAGAAAACAGCCAATCCCAATCCACACTTGCCAGATCCTTTCTGACACCATCAAAATTGGCCTTTCTCCAATTTAGAATCTCAACCCACAGACATGACCTGTCTTTTTCCAAATTTACTTTCCATCTATTGATCATAAATGCCATTAGTTTCAAAGTATTCCCCTACACAAACTTCTGTCACCTGCCCTGTCTCATTCCCTAATAGCAGATCAAGTATCGCACATGCTCTCGGGACTTCTACATACTGATTAAGGAAACTGTCCTGAACACATTTGTGAAACTCTATTCCATCTAGTTCTTTACAGTATGGGAGTCCTAGTCAATATGTGAAAAGTTAAAAATAACATACTATAACAACCTTGTGTTTCTTGCGACGGACTGTTGGTGGTCTGTAATTTAACCCTATTAATATGTCATACTTTTTTTTACTCCTCACTTAAATGAATCCTCCAGTTTGTCCTGACTGAGCAATTCCATGACATTATCCCTGACTCGTAACACCACCCCTCCTGCTTTAATCCCTCCCACTCTGAAACAACGGAACCCCAGAATATTGAGTTCCTACTCCTGCAACCGAGCCTCACTAATGGTTACAATATCATAATTCCAGGTAGTGATCCATGCCCTGAGCTTATCTGCCTTCCCTACGATACCTGCATTGAAATACACATGGCTCAGGACATGAGCTGCACCATACATAAACTTCTGATTCCTGACTTTGTCTGAGGTCTTAACAACATCTGCCTCCACAACCTCTCCACTAACTGTTCTGGCACTTTGGTTCCCATTCCCCTGCAACTCTAGCTTAAAACCTCCTGTGCAGAACTAGCAAACCTTCCTGCTAGGATATTAGCCCCCCTCCACTTCAGATGCAAGTTCTCTGTTTTATACAAGTCTCACCTTCCCTGGAAGAGAGCCCAATGATCCAAAAATCTGAAGCCCTCCCTCCCATACAAACTCTTTAGCATGTCACATGTCAACCTTCCTATCTCTGGCCTCACTAGCACTTGGTACGGGTAGCAATCCTGAGATCATAAACCTGGAAGTGCTGCCCTTCAACTTAACACCCAAATCCCTGAACTCACTTTGCAGAACCTCGTCACTCTTCCAATTCATTTCACTGGTACCTACATGGATCACGACTATGTTCACTCTGCCACTTAAGGTTGCTGAGGACCTCCATCTGAAATGTCCCCCACTGTGGCACCTAGAGGGCAACATACCATCCGGGAATCTTGTTCTCATCCACTGAACCACTATGTTCTGCTACTAACGAATCCCTTATCACCACAGCTCGCCTCTCTTTATCTCCGCTCCCCCCGCTTCCCTTCTGAGTCACAGAGCCAGACTCAATGTCAGAGACCTGACTGCTGTGACTTTCCTCTGCTGGGTCATCCCCGCCCCCCCAAACAGTATCCAAAGTGATATACCTGTTGTTGAAGGTTGGTCATTGGGCTACTCTGCCCTGGCTGTTAACCCCTTTCCACTTCTTGACTGTTACCCAGTTTCCTGTGCCCTGCGCCTTGGGTGCAACTACCTCTCTATGTTGTATCTAGCACTCCCTCAGCCTCTCGAATTATCCAGAGTTCATCCAGTTCCAGCTCAAACGCAGAGTGTTAGGAGCTAAAGCTGGATGAACTTCTTATAGGTGTAGGCATCAAGGACACTGGAGGTCTCCCTGCTTCCCACATCTCGCAACAGGAGTATTCAACTATCAGCTATCCTGCCTGGTATCCCCACTGTTCTAACTGTGCAAATATAGAGGAGGAAAGCAGTAAATAAAATTGGGGTGGGTGGGTGGGTGGGGGGAAAACAACCTACAGTTTTTACGCCTTCTCACTGAAGCATTCAAAAGCTAAAGCCTCAAAAGTCGAAGAGAAATTCTCAAAGGATAGTATACGGCCACTAAAATTAGCTTAATGAGATGTTTTGGCTTACTAAGTATTTTAGGCAATAATTCTCAAAGGCCTTGATAGAGCATTGTGGATTCAATTTAACATATTCATTATGAGGGCAATTTGAAAAGCATCAGTAGTTGTTTAAAATCTAAGAGTCCATGATCAGGCAGTAAATACCAAAGAAATAAAAATTTGCAAGTAGAATTAAATGGAAAAAGTAAAATTTTCCAAAAGTTAACATAATGTGAGCTGTGTAAGTAGACTTGCAGATACTTAGCACATTTTCCAAGAGAAACCAGATAACAATTGGCTGATCAGTTTTAACCTAGTAATAAAAGCAGTAGTAACCAACATTAGAAATAAGAACAGCTTATAAATTAGAAGGGCATGGATTCAGAGATAATGGAAAAAACAACATGTGAAAGGCAAATTATACTTGATGAATTTGACATTTTTGAAAGAGCTAGTAAAGCTTCTGTATTTCACATCAGAAAATCAAATATAATCTTGATAAAATTGCAATAGACACCCCTATACTTCACTCCTATTTTAAAGTAATGAATTATGCATTTAAAAATATTTTGCATTATAAAATGGCAATTGCTATATTTGGTTTTAATGGAACTTGACTTTGCAAACTTGTGACACTAATTATAATCTCTTGAAAGTGGTGGCACTGCAGCCTGTCCCCTGACAGAAAGGTATAATTACAAAGTTTACACAGGCAATTTTCTTTATAAAAGAGAAGTTTACAAGCAGAAAAACTTGACTGGAAACTTGAACAGATTTGATCATCTTAATATTTTTAACAAATTCTTTATGACATTGCATTTGGAGAATCAAGGTCAAATACGGTGCACAGAAATAACTAAATGATAGGAAATAATTATGAATTCAAGACCACAAACAAAAAGACACAGGCCATCTTGTGCAGCAGAAACAAGAGATCATTCAATATCATGGTTATTTATTTTGCCTCAGTGCTGTTTTCCCACTCCCTCTCTAAATCCCCAATTCCAATAACATCTAAAAATAAACAATTCTTTGTATTGAATATATCCAGTGACTGACTCTTCTTGTGTAATGAAATGCAAAGACTTACTATTCTATAACCTATGCAAAGCCAGGATTTTGCATTCATTCATATTTGAATATCACTAGTTATTTTTTTTTACCACTTATCTCCCTAGATGCTTTGAATAATTCATTCATTATGTGCCATGTCGTGTGATGTGGGCGGTCAGGCAGTCATAGTCTTTGACCCCGATAGTTCTTGGCAAAATTTTCAACAGAAATGGTTTGCCATTGCCTTCTTCTGGGCAGTTTCTTTACAAGACAGGTGACCTCAGCCATTGTCAACACTCTTCAGAGATTGACTGCCTGCTGTCAGAGGTTGCATAGCAACATGTACAAACAAGCTGGAGGAACTCAGCAGGTCGGGCAGCATCTGTTGAAATGAGCAGTCAACGTTTTGGGCCGAGACCCTTTGTAAGTCCTGACGAAGGGTCTCAGCCCGAAACGTTGACTGCTCATTTCAACGGATGCTGCCCAACCTGCTGAGTTCATCCAGCTTGTTTGTACATGTTGATTTGACCACAGCATCTGCAGTGTACTTTGTGTTTACTAGAGGTTGCATAGCGCTTGCTGCTCATGTGACCATCCACCACCTGCTCCCATGGCTTCACACGACCCTGATTGGGGGGGGGGGGGGGTGCGGTTAAGCAGGTGCTACAGCTTGCCCAAGGGTAATCTGCAGGCTAGTGAAAGGATGGAGTGCCTTACATTTCATTTACTAGAGACGTAGCTCCACCCTGCCACCCAATAATTGGCTAGGTCAACACCTACACGGTTCATAAATACCAAGTATCTACCAAGTCCTAAGGAAGTCTTGCATTTATAGATTTCTTAATCTCTTGTGTCCAAAAGCGACAGGCAGAGGTATGCCACAAAAAAAAACCCTGACCCGATAATATATCATACCAATAATATCGTTGACGGATAAACTCTGACCCAGGTATGCAGACTCTGAGTTATGAATTACACAACTTACAGGAATCCAGCTTTTACACAAATTCTCCCATACATTTGAGAGCATTTTTAAGCTTTATGGTAATAATGTTTAACTGTTTCCGTTAATGAACAAATTCAGCATGTATTCCATTGCTTGATTTATGGGTAGTGTTTGGGTGACTATTCAATGAAATGGAAGAACTATAACAAGTGTTGTCATGTGGCATATTATAGAAAACAGACATTTCCAATTTGTAGAGAAATAGGCTTCTGGACAGTTCACAGGAAGTGAAACCATACATAACCAGAGTACTGCTTGGAATGGAGTTAACTTTCCTGTGTTTCAGACAGTGGGGTGGATCTTTTAATTTAACTTCAAGGGACCAATTGGGCCTTTGTTTAAAGTTTCAACTATGTCTCTCTGAATGCAGCATCTCTCACTTCTCTCCTGTTAATGTTCACAAAAACGATCGACTCAAAATCTACTGACTGGTAGTGACTATTACCATCTATGTCAATACTAATATCCAGAGACAAGGCTGCATTTTCAATTGAAGAAGCTTCATTTAATCCAGAGAAGTGATGGCCTTTATAAAGTCTGTCAGAAAATCTAAATGCCAACAATTCAAAATTAATTATCAAACTTGACTCAAAATAGTCCTTTCAAACATCCAAAAGTCACCTGATGTTTATGGCTGATACTGCCATGTTCACTATCTCATTCTTCACTATGCCCTTAAATAGTATTATAGTATTGATTCCCAGGTTGTTGTCAAGATTCATCTGACTAGAAGCCCAGCCCACATGTTGGCAAATTCTGAAAAAATATCTGGAACCACTCATTTTCTTCAGAAACAAAAATGCTGTAAAATACAACCTACAGAAAAGGAATGTGCTATGCTGATGTGGCCTCACCTATATGTTATGTGGGTCCACTGTGTTTGACCCCGAATTACCCGTTTAGTTCACAGATAACTGGGGATAAATAAATACAGGCATTGCCAGTGACATCAACATCAAGGAAAAATGTTAAAAAAAAAAAAAAATCACAGGAACATTCTTTATAAAGACAACTATTATTTCTTTGGGTCAAGTTAAAGCTCCTGGTTTAAAACGGCTGACTTAGATTTGCATGTTGGTCTTGTGGCCAATGGGTAACCCTTGCCTCAGAGTCTGTAAGTTATAGGTTCAAATCATACTCCAGAGACTGTGCATCTAAGGTGAAACTCAGGTCAAGGTCAAGGGATGCTACACTGAGAGACAGGTAGACGAGTTGGCTAACAGAATCCCTTCATGCCGCAGCAAACTTCTCCTTCACCAATCCCTTCCCTAACAGTATCAAAACTATTTGATTTATTTTTAAATTGAGAGACAGTGCAGAATAGGCTCTTCTGCTGGCACTTTGAGCCACACTGCCCAATAATCCCCCAATTTAATCCTAAACTAATCATGGGACAATCTACAATAACCAATTAACCTACTAACCGGTACGTCTTTGGGCTGTGGAACCAGAACACCCGGAGGAAATCCACGCAGTCACAGGGAGAACGTAGAAACTCCATACAGCCAGCGGCAGGAATTTTAAATCATTTCCTTAGCTACTTGCAAGTTCCATCCATTTAGAAACCCAGTCCATGTTAACAAATTCTGAAAAATATCTTCTCCAACATCTGCATTAATATTTTAACTTGTTGGCTTGAGCCTTTGTTCCATTGTCAGTGTTTAACTTGAGGTTATGCTCTGAATTTATCTTTTCTGCACATTTATAATCACTTCTTGTAATTTCTTATCTTCCTCCTTCCAACAGAAAAATGCTGAAGAACTTGTCATTCCTTATTAAACTTTCCTGTAATCCTAGAATTCAGTCTCATGGCTCTTCACTGCCTTCATCAGTTAAATGAAAGCCATGTGTACTGATGGTTTCAGCTGGATAATACTCAGGGTATACAATCATTAGACCGTTGTACACGTTATGCACAACTTCCAGACTTATACTTGTTGGCTCTGGTTACATTGTTCAATGACAATATTGTTTCAATTCCTAAAGAAACTTTTCCCTGTCTTCTCCCTTCAACATCATTCAAGAAATACTTCTAATGGCTTTACAAGAGAAAATATCATAATCCATTTTATCTCTTCCTCTTGCCCCTCCACCTGAAAGGAGTGGTTTGCAAATCAAACTGAATCCTTAAGACCCTAGGATATCAGAATTAGACTATTTGGCCCTTTGTATCTACTCTGCCATTTCATCATGGCCGATCGAATTTTCTTATTTCCCTTAATCTCTTCTCTTCTTCCCATATCCCTTCATGACTTGACAAATCAAGAATCTATCAACCTCTATCTTAAATACACAAAGACTTGGCCTTCACAGCTGCCTGTTGCTAAGAATTCTACAACAGATTCACCACTCTCTGGCCAAAGAAATCCCTCATCATCACCATTCTAAAGTGGACACCCCTCTATTCTGAGTCTGTGTCATCTGGTATTACACTCTCCTACCAAAGGAGACATCCTCTCCACATCTACTCTATTAAGGCATTTCACCAATCGATAGGTTTCAATGAGGTCACCCTTCATTCTTCTGAATTCCAGTGAATACAGGCCCATAGCCAACAAAAGCTCTTCATACGACAAGCCATTCAATTCTGGAATCATTTTGATGAACCTCCTTTGAACCTTCTCCAGTTTCAGCACATCTTCTCACAATACTACAAGTGAGGCCTCACCAGTGCTTTATAAATTCTCAATATTACATCCTTGCTTTTATATTCTAGTCCTCTTGAAATGAATGGTAACATTGCATTTGCCTTCCTCACCACAAACTCAACCTGCAAATTAACCTTTAGGGAATCTTGCACAATGACTCCCAAGTCCTTTTGCACTACACTTTTTTGGTATTTTCTCTCCATATAGAAAATAGTCAACCTTTTTGTTTTTTCTAACAAAGTGTATGACCATACACTTCCCAACACTGTATTCCATCTATCATTTCTTTGCCCATTCTCCAAATCTGTCTAATTTCTTCTGTAGCGTCTCTACTTACTCAAAACTACATGTCCCTCCACCCATCTTCATATCATCTGCAAACTTTAAAACAAAGCCATCAATTCCATCACCCAAATCATTCACATATAACGTAAAAGGAACTGGTCTCAACACAGACCCCCATGGAACACCAGTAGTCACCAGCAGCCAGTCAGAAATGACTCCCTTTAATCCCACTCTTTGTATTCCTGCCAATCAGCCACTGCTTTATCCATGCTAGAATCTTTCCTGCAATATCATGATCTCAGAGCTTTCTAAGCAGCTTCATGTGTAGCACCTTGTCAAAGGCCTTCTGAAAATCCAAGCTTCTGAAATTCCAAGAACACAACAACACCAATTTTCTTTTGTCTATCCTGTTTGTTCTTTATTCAGAGAATTCCAACAAATTTGTCAGGTAAGATTTTCCCTTGAGAAAACCATGCTCAGTACGGCCTATTTTATCACGTGCCTCCAAGTACCCTGAGACCTCATCCTTAATAATTAACTCCAACACCTTCCCAACCACTGGGTTTATGAAAGCATTAAAGCAAAAAATGAAAGTACATTTTTAAAGGGGTAAGCCCTGTTCATTGGACTTGTATCTCATTTTGATTGTATATATAAACAGTTGATCTTTGCTTACCATCATGAATTTCAAAAGCCAGGCTGGTTATCTTCTGTGTTATTATCATCATTGGACTACAGAACAGAAATAGAAGAGAAAAACAAAATCACTTGAGCTATTTTTAAAAAAAAATTCAGAATTTAATCTGTAGCTGGATTAAATTGGTACCTATTAAGGTACAGGCTAATAAGGAGGGGTAAACAATGGCCTTTCATCCAGAAAAGGCTGTAAAATTTATTGTTTGGTCTTCTTCATTTGCTGTCTATTGTGGTATTGTCAAAAGCTATATATGGCATTTACTCCATGCAATTCATTGGGAATCAATAATAGGCAGGCTATATTTATGATCAGTGAAAATAAATTAAGGCACACACAACATGCAATTTCAATTTTTAGAACAGATGCACAAGAAAAGTTACATGCAGAACTGGTAATTGATCATATTCACTGACAGACAATAGATGCCAAAGATGCTGGAAATCTTAGGCAGCACACACAAAATGCTGAAGGAACTCACCAGGTCAGGCAGCACCCACAGAGAGAAATAAACAACCGATATTTTGGACCAAAATTGTCAGGCCTACACAGGCAGACAGTACCTCCTGTCTCCACTCAGCTAACAGGAGTCACTTGCCATTTATTTCCAAATCATCCCTTGCAGTCTATTTAAACACAGTTCTCATCCACAATCCTTGTTCACTCCTATGAACCAACCAGTTGCTCTTGCCTTTTGTTACCTCATTGAGTGTTCTCTTGCTTTGTGGTCTGTGGGGCTTGTTTTTTTTTGTTGCAGTTATTAGTAAAATACTGTTTACTGCTAAATCGTCCCCACTGCTCTGCTTTTGGATCAAGCCTCCTCTACATTTCCTGACAGGATGAGTGAACCAATTGACAGATGATTTCCTAAAGGAAGTCATCTGTCAACAGGAGCATGTGATCCCGAAGCAGCTGGAAACCATTGACCATCTGCTTGCCACTGCGCTGGAGTGCAGCTGGAATGCGCAAGTGCTGCGGCCCATTACCATCACAGCCTCTTGGAGTGCTTGAAAAATGTGTTATCTACCTGGGAGATGCCCACTGATCTCAAAAGCCTCATCACTCTAGCCCTCTGAAATGACAAGCATCTTACGGAATGGCCCTCCAGATCACCACCCAGAACCCCAGTTCCGTTCTCAGAACCATTTCAGGCTGCAGGATCCTCATCGTCGATGCCTCCAGAACCCATGCAGGGAGGGACAGCTCTTTAAGCACACCACTGCCCCCAAGAGCACCAGTGTTGGTGGAGAAACAACATGTATGCTTACTGCGGAGACAACGATCACCCACACATCAAATGCCCACCACGTACTGGAAAACGGCGCCACCCCAGAAGGGGCATTCTATTTGGTAAGCTCCCCTACCCTCCCTTTCCAGCACCATTGCCCAATTTCACACTTTGCCCTCCTCCATACCCCAACGGCTCTATGCATTCAGAAAGTTCTGGCGGATTCTGGTGCAGCAGGCAACTTTCTGGACTGCACTCCACATGCAAAGCTCGAACTCCTTACTGAACCTATTTCTCACCCCCTCTGCATCATGTGATTGAGGGGCGTCCCTTGGGGTCCGCAATGGTCAGTACATGTAACTGAGTACTGGGGAGTATTGCAAGTGGACTGGCCACCAGCATCTCATATCCATTCAACAGACTCACCAACTTAACCCACGCGAGTCCATCCAATTCTTCCTTATGAACTTGCCCAACACCTCTCTCAAATTGGGATACCCCTGGCTCACCACTCAATACCCTCACTTTGCCTGGTCACCTGATTTATTACCGAGTTGGGGAGCCACTTGTTGGCCACCTGCCTACAACCTCAGCTGTCTTCACCCTCCAAGTCCACGGAAATGGAGGAAACTCTCGACCTCACCAAACTTCCACAGGAATACCATGATTTAGCCATCACATTCAAAAAAGGGAAGCCAGCCAGCACCCTGCCTCCTCACAGCCCATACGACTGTATGATCAACCTCCTTCCCAAGGTCGTTTGATCTCCCTCTCCCCCGAGACACAAGCCAGGGATGACTACATTGCCGAAGCATTGAAGCACCTCTTCATTTGACCGTCCCAGTCCTCAGCCAGTGCAGGATTCTTCTTCATCAAAAAAAAAATAGGGTTCTTCGTCCCAACGTAGATCACCTGGGCTCAACAAAATCACCAAGGACCACTACCCTCTCCCTTTGATTCGAAGCACTCCATGGAGCCCAGACCTTCACCAAACTGGATCTACAGAGCATTTACAACCTGATCTGCACCTGCCAGGGGACTGAGTGGAAGACTGTGTTCATAACACCCACAGGCCATTATGAATACCTAGTGATGCCTTTCGGACTTTCCAAAAATCCAGCCATTTTCTAAGTCTTTGTCAATGAAATCCCCTTAAAATGTGTTATGCAGGTATGTGTTCATCTACCTCAATAATATCATCTTCTTCAAGAGCCCCAAGACCATTTTGGTTCAGTCCTTCAGCATCTCCTCAAAAACCTGCTCTACGGCAAGTTGGAGAAATGCCAGTTTCACACCCCACAGTTGTTGATTACCCAGACTGTTCTCTCTCAAACAGCTACAGTGCTTCTTGGACTTCTCCAACTTCTATGGCTACTTCATCAGGAACAGTTATCAGTTAGTGATGGTCCTCTCACCTTCCTCACCAAATCACCTATTTCACTGATAACCTGGTCTGCTGCTGTGACCATGTTTTCAAGGAGTTCAAGAGACACTTCATCACCTCGCCCATTCTCTGGTCCTTTTGTGGTAGAGGTGGACACATCTGACATGGGCGCTGGGGCCATCATTTCCCAGCGAGGACCGGAAGTGAAGACACACCCTTAAGCCACCCTCTTCTACAAGTTCAACTCTACACATCAGTGTTACAGAGGAGGAAATGGAGAGCTACTTGCCATCAATGGGCCTTGGAGGAATGATGACGTTGGATACTGGGAAACACTGAGCCTTTCCTGATCTGGACTGACTACCAGCATCTCATATCCATTCAACAGACTCACCAACTTAACCCACGTTAGGCTCACTGGGCCGCCTTCTTTCAGCAATTCAGCTTTACTATCTCCTAGTGACTTGGGCTCCAAGAACACTAAGGTGGATGCCCTGTCACGACAGTTCAATCCAGCTGAAACAGAGATACATCCTCGCCCCGATCAGACCTTGACAACTGGATCTGCCAGGCACTACAGCGCAAGCTTGCCCCGGCAGACACACCTGACAGCTGCGTATACATGCTGGTAACCATGAGCTCTGAAGAACTCCAGTGGGCCCATTCCTCACCTCTCTCCAGCTATCCACAATGGATTCTGGATTTTCTACAAGGCTGGTTCTGGTGGCCCACCATGATCGCAGATGCACATTCAGTTCATCACTGTCTGTCCTCAGTGCTCAAACTCCTCCAACCAGTGCCTCTAGACTCCTGCAGCCCCTGCCGGTCCCTTGAAGCTGTAGTCCCACATTGCCAAGGATTTCATTGTGGGTTTTCCACCTTCCGACGGGCCACGGTGTTCATGACAGTGGTGGACTGGTTCTCCAAGGCTCACTTCATTGCCCTCCCCAAACTGCCGTCAGCCAATGAGATGATGGACTTTGCTCTCCAACATGTAGTTCGTCTCCACTGCTTCCCCCAGACCAACAGACACTCAAGAGCCAAACAGCAAGTGGAGAAGTTTCTGCAACGCTTTGCTACTTCTACCCCTTGGTAGCATCCACTCTAGGCCAAACTGTCCCATAATCTACACAGTGCCTGTGCCACAAGTGCGTCACCTTTTGTGAAGTGCTTCCTAGCTACCAGCCTCCATGGTTTCCCGCAGTGGAGGTCCCGTCTCCCAGGGCCCTGGTTCGCTGCTGCTGGAATGTTTGAAAGAGGGCACTGAGAGCCATCCTAGCTGCCAACCACACCTACTGCCACCAAGCCAGCTTGCCCCAGGTCATTGGTCCCTTCAAACCTACCCACCGCATCAATCCAGTCAATTACCATCTTTAGCTGCCACAGACCCCCAGGGTCACACCTACTTTCCATGTGTCCAGTCTCAAGCCCGTTGTCCAGGGACCACTCAATCCAACTGCCCTGCACCTCCGGAACCTACGATGGTGGAAGGTGATCGAGGGTATGCAGTTCGCTAGTTGATGGAGTAGCTTTGTCGTGGATAGGGTGTCCAGTACCTGGTGGAAAGGTACAGCCCAAAGGAGAGGTCTTGGGGTGCCATCCAGTTTTATCTTGGATCCATCGCTCACGGGAATTCCACTGGATCCATCGGGATCATGCTGAGGTATTGGATTCTGGTGGGGTGGGGGCAGGGGGAGAAGGGTCCTGTAAGGCTTGCACAGGCAGGCACCACCTAGTTAATAGAAGTCAGAAAGCATCACCTCCAGCCCACTTAAACTCAGCTCTCATCCATAATCCTTGGTCACTCATAGAAACCCGACAGCTTCAACCAGTTGCTCTTAGCCTTCAGTTACCTTGCTGTGTTAAGTATCTGTGCTTTCTTGCTTTGTGGCCCCTTGTGGCTTGTTATTTTACAGTTTATTAGGAAAATATTGTTTACTGTCAAATTGTCTCTACTGCTCTGGTATAGGGTCAAGCCTCCTCTATACTTCCTGCTAAAAACCCAGAAAACCATGGAATAAAATTACCTCACCTGTCAATCTGTACTCCTCCCCCTGCCTCACCACCTTATTCTGACTCCTTCATTTCTTCCTCTCCAGTTGTAATCAAGGGCCTTAGCCTGAAACATCAGATGTTTATTTCCTTTGTTAGATAGTACCTGACTTGCTCAGTTCCTCCAGCATTCTGTGTGTTGTTGAATTGATCATATTGATGCCTTCCCTGTTGAGTGGTCAAATATATATTTACTCAATGAATAAGTACATTAGCCTGAAGTGATTGTATGCAAAACTAACATGGCTAAAACAGTACAGTGCACCCACACCAGGCCAAGCAGGCAATTTCTATTGTGCAGCACTTATATTTGGAAACACTGCAGGAATCTGACTTGTCTAAATTTAGCATCTTCTGGAAATTGTTAACACTAGTAAATTTTACAGAACCGGCACTGAATATATTGGGTCAAATGTTGGCTGTTGCATACAGAATTTAAAAAGCAAACCTCCATTTTGAAAAATGAATATAATAATCTTCCCAAACATAAAGCAGAATTCCAGTAATGTCTACTTTTTCCTCAGAATTCATTTAACTTGGTTTCAAATAGTGTGAGCAATACACTTACCCAGTAAAGTCAGCTGAATATCGTCCGTAATCAAAGAGGTATACTCTGCTAACTTGGCAGAGGGTGAGGTATCCAAAAGCAAAGACAAAACAGAACCTTTTTTAAAAAAAAGGAAAGTTTTTAAACACTTAGTTGCATACATTCAAAATTAGCTTCCAGTAACTGCTTTCTTGTATATTTCATCTTAACAATGTTTCTAGAGAGAAGGTGGCTTAATAATTTTTCAAATTATGAACATTTATTGCCCATTCTAACTGTCCTTAACAAGATGCTGCTGAAATACCACCTTGAAACTATGCAGTCCTTCTGATGAGGTACTTTCTTGAAGCCACTGAATAGGCAGTTCCAGGATTTAGTTACGATTAGAATGCAGGAGCAGTGATATACACCCAATTCATGATGATGCAGGAACTTGGGAGGGAAAAACGCAAATAATGATTTTCCCACATGCCGCTCTCTCTTCTTGATCTTAGCAGACCATACGTTTGGTAAATACTCTGAGAAACCTAGATGAATAAATGCTGTTCCTGATATGAAATACACATCCGACAGGATCATGTACCAATGGTGAAAAGCATGCATAGTTTACACTGGATGGGATGAATACTGAATCAAAGTTAATATTATATATTTTATACCAGTAATATTAACTAAAATTCTTTCATTATTCTCGTGTTTTTTTGCACTAACTATTGTCTTCAGAGAACCTCGCTAAGTTTCCAGATATTGACACCACTGCCCTCTGCTGCTATAATACCGCTGCCTGTCCTACTAGTTTTTCATCATTACCCTGGTTCCTGCTGGAGAGTCTTACTCCTGACCCAGAGTACATAAAGTTGATACCCTGCCACATTTTTCCTGTGTCCAAACTAATGCCCCAACTTTAATATTTATTCAATTCCACAGAAAAACACAAGTGTAACCTCTGAATCTCTTCCACTCAAACAGCTTCTTGATCACCAATCATTAACCTAACTAACCTAGGAATGCCACTAACCTAGGAATGCCAACTTTGTATTTTATACATAATGGGCAGCTTGTGGAACAGGCTCTTTCTATCTCACATTAAAAGATCCTATTGGTTCTCAGAAATTTCTGCTGGGAGAATCACTCCAAGCCAAGTTTCAATTAATTCAGTACTGGATCAGCGAATTTGTGGATGACACCAAGACTGGGGGTGTAGTGGACAGCGAGGAAGGCTACCGTGGCTTGCAGCGGGATCGAGACCACTTGCAAAGCTAAAAAAAAGGCTGAAAAACGGAAGGTGGAATTTAATGCAGACAAGTGCAAGGTGCTGCATTTTGGTAGGACCAACCAGGGTAGGTCACTGAGCAGTGCGGTCGAACAAATGGATCTGGGAATACAGGTCCGTAGTTCACTGAATGTGGCGTCATAGGAGGATAGGGTCATAAAAACAGCTTTTGGCATATTGGCCATCATAAATCAAAGCAATGAGTACAGGAGTTAGGATATGTTGAAGCTGTATATGACCTTGTTAAGACCTAATTTGGAGTATTATGTGCAGTTTTGGTCACCTACCTACAAGGAAAGATGTAAACAAGGTTGAAAGAGTACAGAGAAAATTTATGGTAATATGCCATAATGACTTCCACCCAGTGGCTCTAAGATCTAGCATCATGAAGTGCTTTGAGAGGCTGGTTATGGAACACATTAATGCCAGCCTCCAAGACAACCTTGACCCAGTGCAATTCTCCTACCATTGAAACAGGTTTTATGGCAGACACCATCTCCCTGCCCATACACTCATTCTGAATGACACCTATATCAGACCACTGGTTATTGACTATGATTCCAACTTGAATACAATAATTCCAAACAAACTTATCACCAAACTCCACACCCTGGGAGTCAACACCACTCTCTGCAAATAGATCCTTGACTTCCAGTCTAGCAGTCCGCAATCAATAAGGACAGGCAGCAACACCTCTGCCATGCTTATTCTAAACAGTGTGCTCCACAAGGCTGCAACCTTCGTACCCCAGCATATTCCCTGTGCAGTCATGACCACTCTAATTCCATCTACAGGCTTGCAGTGGGTCACAACTCAAATAACAATGTGTCAGAGTACAGGAAGGAGATGGGCAGCTTAGTAACATGGTATCATGACAACAACCTTTCCCAAGAAACCTTACCAATACCTCTACAGGAGGCTATGGAAACTTGACATGTTCCCAGTGACCGTAACCAATTATTTTCAGAAATGTACCATAGAAAGTAATCCTATCTGGATCATAACTGCTTTGGTAATGCAACTGCCCTGTATTTGATTGCAAGAAGGTGCTCAGAGTTGTAGACACAGCTCAGCACACCACAGAAACCAGTTCCATGGAGTATATACTTCTCACTGCCTCAGAAAATGACCAGTATAATCAAATACATCACCCGTCCTGGAATTGTTCTCTTCTCCCCTTTTCCATCAGACAGAAGATACAAGATCTTGAAAGCACATACCACCAGGCTCAAGGACAGCTTCTAGCCTGTTGTGATAAGACAATTAAATGGTTCCCTAGAATGAAAAGATGGACCATTCTGGGTGTCGAAAGGAGAGGTTGGGGCCCCAGCAGAGGGGATGTGATGCCCAAACAACTGGCTTGAGCACGAGGTTGGATCACTCTGGATGTAAAGCTGATTTGAAGAGGTTTTGGGCAGGGCAATGAAATCTGGTCCCAGATAGAGTCACTGGGTGGCGAAATCTGGGCCCAAAAGGCTTTCAGAGCAGCAGTGCCCAGATCCTAGTGTGAGGTACAATCCGCTGTTTAGATAATTTAAATACCTGCCCAGATCGCAGGAGAGAGCCAATTTTGTTCACTCTCCACAATCTTCATTTCCTCCCTCCAGGGTGTCAAAGCCTTTCACTGTTGTGTTTGATCAATTTAAACGCTGGTCCAGATAGACTGAAAAGACAGGGTGTTGGTTGGGACAAGAGCCAATTTTGCTCGTTCTCTGTGTTGGTCATCTCCCTGGCATTGAGGCTATGAAGACTGCCCCAGCTGCTGTGCTCTATGCCCACTAATGTGATGAACTCCAGGGTTTGGATCTGAGGACTCAGTTTTGGTTTGGAATGCTGCTGTTCGCTTCAATTGTTCTCATGATTTGTATTTTGTTTTCTTTCTCTTGCACATCCTGCGTCGGTCTCTTATTTTTTATTCTTTTTTTCCTTGTTATGATCCCAGCCCCCTCCTTCTTGAGAATCGCAAGATCGCTATTAATTCGGGTCTTGGATCCAGGAAATGAGAGAGAATCCTCAGCAAGACAAAGCAACGGATTTGGCCATTGTTTCTTGGAGACACCTTTGTGGATTGCGATCCTATACTACGTGCCAGCTCTCAGGGCAACGTGGACTGGGCTACGTGCACACCCTCTGGCAATGTGGGCTGGGGATTGCATCACCCCACCCTGATTGACATCTACAACCCTGCAAGTCAAGATAAAAGAGGGGCTGCAGGGGGCAGTCCCCTAGCGACGCACCAGAAGGAGACACCATCGCTCATCGCTCCCGTGATAACGGGAAGCTATTCGGAAGCCACGTGTGTTCCATTTCCTCTGGCCTGGGGAGCGGGTGGCTGATAACACCAAAAAGGACTTCGAACTAACAACAGGGAACCAATGTTCCCGATTCAACGGTTTGCGTCCTAAAAGACTGGGCAAGTTTCTTTTCTCACAAAACCTCTCTCTCTCTCTCTCTCTCCAACAAGTGAAACCCAGCGGTCCCCAAAAGGCTAAAGCCTGCATGAACTTGACAGACTTTTATATTTCCATCGGACAATATTTTTACCCCTAGACAAAACGATAGAGCTACTTCTTATTGATGATTATTACTATACCCGCGCTTTAGATTGAGTATTGACGACGTATATTATCTGAATGTTTGTATTAACCTTACTTTTGTGCCCCTTTATAAATAAAAACTTTAAAAAATAGTACCATCAGACTTCAACGGACCTCTCTATCTTTGCTGGTAAGTGACCCAGTTACGGGGTTCGTAACATCCTTAATTGAGTTCTTTCAGGTTTCTTGCTTTGTGACTATCAGTGAGTGAGCAAGTCTCAAAGTTATGTAATTTATTCTTTGATAATAAATTAACCTTGACTCCTAAGCACACAATCAACCACATTATGATCTTTCACCTTGTTTACCTGTAGTGCCCTTTGTATCTCCCACCACGTTTTTCCTTCGTTGTTATTGTTTTACCTTGCCCTACCTCAGAGCACTGCATGCAAGACGAGCTTTTCACAGCATCGTGGTACGTGACAATAATAAGCCAATTTCTAATTCAATACCAATAGCAATCCAAGTCCTTGTTCACCAATTCATAGCAGTTAAAGGACAGGTTTTCATCACTAGCTCTGCAACATCTTAAATATTAATTCCTTCTCCCACCAGCACATTATGTACCATTGCTGAAAAGCAGCGGTCACATGTTTAAAGTACTCTAACTGCAATTTATCCCCTATGAAACCTGCCGGAAGAAAAGATTGAAAGGAACAGGTCTGAGAATGGTTTCCAAGTCAGGAACCAAAGACGACTTATTGTTTATTTTCCCGTCAGTCTTTAAGGAGGAGTTATTTCATATAGAAATGAAGTACAATGTACTAGAGGAGCAGAAGGGATACTAAAGCTAGGACTCTCTGGATGATAATCAAAAACTTTTAAAACAAAACATATACTGTACGTCATGTGAATTCTTCAAGATCTAAATAAATTAAATGTAAAGGAAAATTAAGAAGGACAAAGTGAGAATAGGAGACATAAAAAATCCCAAAATCTCTCCTAGCATGTCAATAATAACCAGGTAATATGGAGATAGGGAAGAACAATGTTATCTGAAATGAAGGGCAAAGTCAGAATATAAATAATTACTTTCTACCAGCATTTAACAACGAAGCGTTTTCTACAAGTGGGATAATACTCGGGAGTATTTAAACGAGTTTGGCAGGCAAATAGGAACCAGAGCATCCAGGTCAGAAAATAAAGATTGAGAGGAAGGTAAATGTCATGGCCATTAAGTTTGTAAGGAAGGAAGGGCAGGGATAACATAACAAACACACTTCAATCTGCCTGTCCCATCTTGTCCATTGTAATGACAGGAGTATTAAGAAGAAGGAGGTGAACCTACATCATGATTCAGTGCATAGATTTATGAGTTTGTGGCTATTAAAGAGACTTGGTTCAATGAGACAGGACCTCATACTTAATGTTTCAGGGTTTCAATGTTTTATAAAAGATATAGAAGGAAGTAGAAGCAACAAACTCAAAATACTAGAGGAACTCAGCAGGCCAGGTAGCATTTAGGAAAAGAATACAGTAGAGGTTTCAACCCAAAACGTCAACTGTACGTTTTTCCTAGACGTTGCCTGGTCTGCTGAGTTCCTTCAGCATTGTGTGCGTGTTGTTCTGATTTCCAGCATCTGCAGATTTTCTTGTCTGTGAGGGAAGTAGAAGGGCAAGGGAGTTACACTATTCATCAGAGACAACACAGTTGCACTCAGTGAGTACATAATAGACCTCATCTCAAGTCTAAATATAAATAAAATTCAAAAATGAGATTGGTGCTCACTCTGATGATGATGATCCAAAATGGCCCTGATTGAGTTCTACTGCAATAACTACCAAAACAGTGAGGAACAGGTATGCAGGCAGAATAGAGAACAATGTGAAAACAGTAGGGTGGTTGTCACAGATGACTTCAACTTCCTCAATCTAGATTGGGTCCTCTTTAGTGCAAGAGGTTTAGGTGGGGCAGAATTTGTGAGGTGCATCCAGAAGGGCTTCTAACATCAGTAGGTAGATAGTCTAGTGAGAGGGTGGCCATACAGGACTTCATTTTTGGAAATGAGCTTGTCCAGGTGACTAACCTTTTTGTTGGAGAACACCGAGTAAACAGTGATCAAAGTTCCTTTCAATCATCAAATTATGAGAGTTTAGCCAGGAACCAGGGAGAGTTCAAAGGGAACAAATTAAGATTTACCAAAACAGCTTTTATTTGGCAAATCTGCATCTGATATATGGTGGCTTTCAAAAGATCAATTGCATAGAGTACAGGACAGATATGTCCCAGTAAAGAGGAAGAACAAAGGATGGCAAGGTATGGAATCTTTGGATTACAAGAGAGGTGGTGAATTTAGTCAACAAATGGAAAGAAGGGTATGTAAGATTTAGGAGGCTGAAATCAATCAGGGACACTGAGGATCATCATTGTCATCATGATGTGCTGTGTCATATAATGTGGGCTCTTGTGGTCTTTGCCCATGATTGTCCTTGGCAATTTTTCTACAGATGTACTTTACTATTGCCTTCTTCTGAGCAGGGTCTTTACAAGATGGGTGACATCAGCCATAATCAATACTCTTCAGAGGTTTTCCGCCTGGCCAGTGGTCGCATAGCCACGACTTGTGATATGCATCAGCTGCTCATACAACCATTCGCCACTGTTCCCAAGGCTTCACATGACCATGATCAAGAGCGGCTGGTCTAAGCAGGAGCTACACCTTGCTCAAAGGTGACTTGCAGACTAACAGAGGGTAGGAGCGCCTTACACTTCCTGTGCTAGAGATGCATCTCTAGCTGGCCACCTACGAGGATTAGAAAGAAGCTAAAAACAAACTCAAGAAGGCAATTCAAGAAGGCCAAGAGGGGCCATGAAAAGTACTTAGCAAATAGGATTAAAGTGAATCCCCTGACATCTTACACCTGCTTGAAGAGCAAAAGGATAACTATGGAGAGGGAGGACCACTTAACGATAAAAGAGAGAACATATACTTGGAGGCAGAGGACAGGTAAAGGTCCTAAATGAGTACTTTGCATCAGTATTTACAAAGGAGAACATTCAGGATATTGAGATCAGTATCAGGCATGTTGATATGCTAAGGTATTTTGCAATTAAGGAAGAGGTAGTGTTGGATCTCTTGAAGAACTTTGAAATGGGTAGGTCCCCAGGACCAGTTGGGATAACCTCCGTTTATTGAGAAATGCAAGACATGAGATCATTGGGGCTTCAACCAAGATCTCTGTGTCCTTTCTAGCTAGTGGTGAGATCCCAGAAGTCAAGTGAATAGCATATGTTGTTCTGTTATTGAAAGGAAATAAGGATAATACAGTGAAAGGAAATTACAGTGGTATGAGAGATGATTTGGCCAAAGTAAATTGGAAGGAGATGCTGGCAGGGACGACAGCAGAGCAGCAATGGTGTGAGCTTCTGGGAAAATAAGGAAGGTGCAGGACAGATGAATTCCAGAAACAAAGAAATGTTCAAATGGCTGAATAGTACAAACATGGCTGACAAGGGAAGTCAAAGTTAATGTAAAAACAAAAGAGAAGGCAACAATAAAGCAAAAATTAGTGGAAAGACAGAGGATTGGGAAGCTTTTAAAACCTGCAGGAAGCAACTAAAACAATCGTTGGAAGGGAAAAGATGAAATATGAAAGCAATCTAGCAAACAATATCAAAAGGGATAGTAAAAGCTTTTTTCAAGTATGTAAAAATAAAAGAGAGATGAGAGTGGATATAGGGCTGCTAGAAAATGAGACGAGATGAATAATAATGGGGGCCAGATGAACTAAATGAGTATTTTGCATCAGTCTTCACTGTGGAAGACACAGCAGTGTGCCGGATGTTAAAGAGAGTGAGGGAACAGAAGTGAGTGCAGTTACTATTACAAGGGAGAAGGTGTTCAGAAGGCTGAAAGAGCTAAGGGTACATAAGTCATCTGGGCCAGATGAACTGCACCCTGGAGTTCTGAAAGAGCTAGTGGTAGAGATTGTGGAGTGATTAGTAAAGATCTTTGAAAAATTATTGGACTCTGGCATGGTGCCAGAGGACTGGAAAATTGCTGCTATCACTCCACTCTTTAAGAAAGGAGGAAGGTAGCAGAAAAGAATTATAGACCAGTTAAGAAGGCATACGGTGTATTGGCCTTCATCAATTGTGGAACTGAATTTAGGAGCCGAGAGGTAATGTTGCAGCTATATAGGACACTGGTCAGACCCCACTTGGAGTACTGTGCTCAGTTCTGGTCACCTCACTACAGGAAGGATGTGGAAGCCATAGAAAGGGTGCAGAGGAGATTTACAAGGATGTTGCTGGATTGGGGAGCATGCCTTATGAGAATAGGTTGAGTGAAATCGGCCTTTTCTCCTTGGAATGATGGAGGATGAGAGGTGACCTGATAGAGGTGTACAAGATGATAATAGTCAGAGGCTTTTTCCCCAGGGCTGAAATAGTTGCCAAAAGAGGACACAGGTTTAAGGTGCTGGGGAGTAGGTACAGAAGAGATGCCAAGGGTAAGTTTTTTACTCAGAGAGTGGTGAGTGCGAGAAATAGGCTGCCGGCAACAGTGGTGGAGGTGGATATGATAAGGTCTTTTAACAGACTTTTAGATAGGTACATGGAGCTTAATAAAATAGAGCTATAGGTAAACCTAGTAACTTCTAAAGTAGGGACATGTTCAGCACAACTTTGTGGGCCGAAGGGCATGTACTGTGCTGTAGGTTTTCTATATTTCTATGTTAACCTGACCTCAGTGGTTGGAAACATGTTGAAGTCAATTGTTAAGGACGAGATTACGGATATTACGGAGTACTTGGAGACACAGGACAAGATAGAACAAAGTTGGTTTCCTTCAGGGAAAATCTTACCCAACAAACCTGCTGGAATTCTTTGAGGAGATGATAAGTAGGATAGATACAGACAGACAGATATACTTTATTGATCCCGAGGGAAATTGGGTTTTGTTACAGTTGCACCAACCAAGAATAGTGTAGAAATATAGCAATATAAAACCATAAATAAGTAAATAATAATAATAATAATAATAATAAGTAAAGGGTATGCAGAGATTGTTGTATATTTGGACTTTCAGAAGGCCTTTAACAAGGTGCCACACACGAGACTGCTTACCAAGTTAAGAGCCCAAGGTGTTACACAAAAGTTACTTGCATGTTTAGAGCATTGGCAGATTGGTAGGGAACAGCGAATGGGAATAAAAGGATCCTTTTCTGGTAGGCTGACAGTGGCTCGTGGTGTTCCGCAGAGGTGAATTCAACCCAACATCAACATAACTTTGCAATGCATGGGAACTAAAATGAAAGGGCCTTTCCCAATAAATAAACATGTCTAGGCTGGATATGATTCGGGTAAACACAGAAGTCCGAGTGTTTCTTCTAAGGAAAAATAAGACAATTACCTGTACGAATACCGACACAGCCTTGCAAATTTATCCTTTACCAGGAAGCAATAACTTAGCTCACACCAGTATAAGCTTAGATCAAAATTGTATTGATAAAACATTTTTAACTATAATAAATAAAATACTATATAATAGTATAGGGCTAATAGGGCTAAAAGACGACAGAGGTTGCTTTGGCAGTCAGGGTGAAGGATAATGCTAAGAGCTTCTACAGGTATGTTAAGAGCAAAAGGATAGTAAGGGATAAAATTGGTCCTCTTGAAGATCAGAGTGGTCGGCTATGTATGGAACCATAAGAAATGGGAGAGATATTAAATGGGTTTTTTTTGCATCCGTATTTACTAAGGAAACTGGAATGGAGTCTATGGAAACAAGGCAAACAAGTAGGGAGGTCATGGAACTTATACAGAATAAAGAGGAGGAGGTGCTTGCTGTCTTGAGGCAAATCAGAGTAGATAAATCCCCAGGACCTGACAGGGTATTCCCTCGGACCTTGAGGGAGACTAGTGTTGAAATTGCAGGGGCCCTGGCAGAAATATTTAAAATGTTGATATCCACGGGTCAGGTGCCAGAGAATTGGAGGATAGCTCATGTAGTTCCGTTGTTTAAAAAAGGCTCAAAAAGTAAGCCGGGAAATTATAGGTCGGTAAGTTTGACATCGGTAATAGGTAAATTATTGGAAGGAATACTAAGAGATAGGATCTACAAGTATTTGGATAGACCGGGACTTATTAGAAAAAGTCAGCATGGCTTTGTGCGTGGTAGGTCATGTTTAACCAATCTACTAGAGTTTTTCGAGGAAGTTACCAGGAAAGTGGATGAAGGGAAGCCAGTGGATGTTGTATACATGGACTTCAGTAAGGCCTTTGACAAGGTACCGCATGGGAGGTTAGTTAGGAAGACTCAGTCGCTAGGTATAAATGGAGAGGTAGTAAATTGGATTAGACATTGGCTCAATGGAAGAAGCCAGAGAGTGGTAGTGGAGGATTGCTACTCTGAGTGGAGGCCTGTGACTAGTGGTGTGCCACAGGGATCAGTGCTGGGTCCATTGTTATTTGTCATCTATATCAATGTTCTGGATGATAATGTGGCAAATTGGATCAGCAAATTTGCTGATGATACGAAGATTGGAGGTGTGGTGGACAGTGAGGAGGGTTTTCAAAGCTTGCAGAGGGATTTGGACCAGTTGGGGGAATGGGCTAAAAAAATGGCAGATGGAGTTTAATGCGGACAAGTGTGAGGTTTTGCACTTCGGAAGGTCAAACCAAGGTAGAACAAACAAGGTAAATGGTAGGACACTGAGGAGTGCAGTAGAACAGAGGGATCTGGGAGTACAGGTACATAATTCCCTAGAAGTGGCGTCACAAGTAGATAGGGTCGTAAAGAGAGCTTTTGGTACATTGGCCTTTATAAATCAGAGTATTGAGTATAAAGAGTTGGAATGTAATGGTGAGGTTGTATAAGACATTGGTGAGACCGAATTTGGAGTATTGTGTGCAGTTTTGATCACCTAATTACAGGAAGGATATTAATAAGGTTGAAAGAGTGCAGAGAAGGTTTACAAGGATGTTGCCGGGACCTGAGAAACTGAGTTACAGAGAAAGGTTGAACAGGTCAGGACTTTATTCCCTGGAGTGTAGGAGAATGAGGGGTGATTTGATAGAGGTGTATAAAATTATGATGGGTATAGATAGAGTGAATGCAAGCAGGCTTTTTCCACTGAGGCCAGGGGAGAAAAAAAACCAGAGGACATGGGTTAAGGGTGAAGGGGGAAAAGTTTAAAGGGAACATTAGGGAGGGCTTCTTCACACAGAGAGCGGTGGGAGTGTGGAATGAGCTGCCAGATGAAGTGGTGAATGCGGGCTCACTTTTGACATTTAAGAAAAACTTGGACAGGTACATGGATGAGAGGGGTTTGGAGGGAAATGGCTCAGGTGCAGATCAGTGGGACTAGACAGAAAAATGGTTTGGCACAGCCAAGGAGGGCCAAAAGGCCTGTTTCTGTGCTGTAATGTTCTATGGTTAATACAAAATAAAAAGGCCCATCATATATGTAGCTGTCTACATACAACGTGCACGCAATTGTTGAATGACTTTAATGGCAACTTTTCCCATACAGAAGACTGCTTCTCTTTTTTTTGCTCCTGTGGTGTGGTGTGGTGGCCTGGAAAGCACTGATGGGTGGTAGTGGGGACAAATATGACAGCTGTATGCAGGAGGCTCTTAGTTACTTAGATGGGTACATGAATATGCAGAGAGAATGGAGGGATTTATACTGGAATGGCAAATTAAATTTTAGAGTGAAGAAATTGCTGAGTCCTGGCATAGAGATAGGTTGCAGAGAAAACTTAATGCCATAATCTTCCAGTCATCCCTGGATATGGGTGACATGTCAGAAGATTGAAAAGAGATATATGCAAAACCATTAGTTAAGAGAATATTCACAGACCAGTCAATTTAACTGGTATGGTGGGTAAAGGATTACAAACAAGAATGGAAGGGGGTAAATAACAGGAATTTGGAGAGATTAAATTTAACTAAAGGAGAGCCAATTTGTATTGGCAGACATACCTTGATTACACAAATCATTCATGCTGTCAGGAATTCAATAGGGCACACCTTAGGTCTTTATTAAATAAACGTTTTAGACTAATCAAGTCTGTGTGAAAGAATCACAAGAAAATGACAGCCATGTCTAGAAATTCCATTGATTAAGACCCATTTCCAAAAAAGTTGAGAAATTTTCCAAAATGCAATAAAAACAAAAATCTATGATATGTTAATTCACGTGAACCTTTATTTAACTGACAAAAGTACAAAGAAAAGATTTTCAATAGTTTTACTGACCAACTTAATTGTATTTTGTAAATATACAAAAATTTAGAATTTGATGGCTGCAACACACTCAACAAAAGTTGGGACAGAGTTAAAATAAGATTGAAAAGTGCACAGAATATTCAAGTAACACCGGTTTGGAAGACTCCACATTAAGCAGGCTAATTGGTAGCAGGTGAGGTATTATGACTGGGTATAAAAGTAGCGTCCATCAAAGGCTCAGTCTTTGCAAGCAAGGATGGGTCATGGCTCACCCCTTTGTGCCAAAATTTGTGAGAGAATTGTTAGTCAGTTCAAAAGGAACATTTCCCAACACAAGATTGCAGAGAATTTAGGTCTTTCAACATCTACAGTACATAATATTGTGAAAAGATTCAGAGAATTCAGAGACATCTCAGTGCGTAAAGGGTAAGGGCGGAAACCACTGTTGAATGCGCGTGATCTTCGAGCCCTCAGGCGGCACTGCCTAAGAAACCGTCATGTTACTGTGACAATTATAGCCACCTGGGCTCAGGAGTACTTCGGAAAACCATTGTCACTTAACACAGTCTGTTGCTGCATCCAGAAATGCAACTTGAAACTGTATTACGCAAGGAGGAAGCCATACATCAACTCTATGCAGAAACGCCGGCGAGTTCTCTGGGCCTGAACTCATCTCAGATGGACCAAAAGACTGTGGAACCGTGTGCTGTGGTCAGATGAGTCCACATTTCAGCTAGTTTTTGGAAAAAATGGGCATCGAGTTCTCCGTGCCAAAGATGAAAACGACCATCCTGATTGTTATCAGCGAAAGGTGCAAATGCCAGCATCTGTGATGGTATGGGGATGCATCAGTGCCCACGGCATGGGTGAGTTGCATGTATGTGAAAGTACCATTGATTCTAAGGCGTATATTAGGATTTTAGAGAGACATATGTTGTCATCAAGGCGACGTCTCTTCCCGGGATGTCCATGCTTATTTCAGCAGGACAATGCCAGACCACATTCTGCACGGGCTACAACAGCGTGGCTTTGTAGACACAGAGTGCGTGTGCTTGACTGGCCTGCTGCCAGTCCAGATCTATCTCCTATTGAAAATGTATGGCGCATCATGAAAAGGAGAAATCAGACAACGGAGACCACTGACTGTTGAGCAGCTGAAGTCTTATATCAAGCAAGAATGGACAAAATTTCCAATTGCAAATCTACTACAATTAGTATCCTCAGTTCCAAAACGATTAAAAAGTGTTATTAAAAGGAAAGGTAATCTAACACAATGGTAAACATGCCTCTGTCCCAACTTTTGTTGAGTGTATTGCAGCCATCAAATTCTAAATTTGTGTATATTTACAAAGTACAATTAAGTTGGTCAGTAAAACTATTGAAAATCTTTTCTTTGTACTTTTGTCAGTTAAATAAAGGTTCACGTGAATTAACATATCACAGATTTTTGTTTTTATTGCATTTTGGAAAATATCCCAACTTTTCTGGAAATGGGGTTTGTAGATGCTGAGTGGAAGGGAGTGGGGGGGGGGGAGGAAGGAGAAGGGGGAGGTAGTTACAAGTACAAATTCTTGGTGCTATTTTTGGACTTTTGATCATTTTAAAAATCTTTTATAGTATTTTGGCATGACGTTTGTAGAATTTTACTGCAATATCTAAAAAGTCTTGATGTGCTGAGTGTCCTTTTCTTTTGCCAGTCATGAATCAGTTAGGTCCTTAGAGATAATGAATCATTTTGAGACAAGACTATTCCCAGACATTTCAGTGAACTGGTCTGGAATGAAACAAGCCAACAGAATCTCACTATATGGTTGGATACAAATTGTATTGATAACTCAGAAATATATATGGTTATAGTTTTAAATATTTTCAATTGTTTCAGTTTTTTCCCCTCATATGATGATATTTCAATTCTGTAGTAACATAAAACAAAAGCTATTCCAAAAAATCCCTATTTGGATTCAATAGGGTCTTTTAAGCACCTCTTAGATAGGTACATGGAGCATAGAAAAATAGAGGGCCATGCACTAGGGAAAGTCTAGGTAGTTTCTAGAGTAGGTTACATGGTCAGCACAACATTGTGGGCCGAAGGGCCTGTAATGTGCTGTAGATTTCTATGTTCTATGTTCTAAAATTCTGTGCAGCTCTTTTCAGTTGAGTAACCTCCTCAAAATATTATGCTAGCAGAAAGACAGTCACATTGGATTTGGAGATGAGCCATCATCTCAGCTGGTAAAGATGTCATGTGCTATTATGCAGACCAGTCAGTCCACATTTGGCCTCACTCTACTTCTGAAGTTCTGCGATTGGTTTAATGGCTCCTATGCACTCCTGGATATTTGGACAAAACTGGACTCGGAATAGTAATCAGAGGCATCGGTTCTTGGATGCAACATTGGAAAGTCACAAGCAGACAGAATACTTCTTTGTTTGATCAGCACCCACACCTCCAAAAATAAATACATGCAATACTAATGAATGAGATAATGGCATTGTGCCAATAGCTAATGATCAGTGATGGGCTCAAGCCCACCCTTTCCAGAATACTCATGGATTAGGGTACAGATAATCTGAATGTTGATACAAATAGGTAATTGGAAAGGAAATAAAAGATCATTTGGGATGGTTATGGGAAAATTATGGCATTACAAGACTGAACAGTAGACAAATGGTTTCCTTGCATGCAGCAAATTGCATCATTCCATGAAGTTTCCTTTAGCAAATCTAACATCCAGCATGAACTGGTTTAGAAATAGTGTCAACCTGCTTGTGAAAATAGATTTTGTGTAATCTATCTGGCACATGTCAACATGTTCTGGTTTTGTCCTATGGAATTAAAGTAGGAATTTGTTCTTGTCTTCACACAGGTCCGGAGAAAAACCTCAGAACAAGTTCCAAAGAACGATGGGTCACAGAAACCATGGATACTGGAATCTAGAGCAAAAATCAACATGCTGGAAGAACACAGCACGTCAGGCATCATCAGTAGAGGGAAATGGGCAGTTGATGATTGGGATCAAAGCCCATTATGTGGGTGAAATATGAGAGGAGATAGCCAGTAAAAGCATGTGAGGTGAAGGGGTGGAGCAAGAACAAGCAAGTGACAGGTGGATCCCAGATAAGGAGGGGTGATAGGCAGATGGAGAAGGGAGGACTAACAGAGGCGGGGAGGTCATAAGTCTGGGAGACAAAGGCCTGTAGATAATGGAACTCCTCCACCATATTGTTTATTGCCTCAAAGGAACCTTGCAGGATTAGCTGGCAAGCTTGAAATCTCCAACAAGGAGTAGGGCCCATAGACACTTGCAATATTCTCCAAGGTCAGTTCTAATGGAAGCATCTTTTGGCACTGTAAATAAAAGTGTATAGCCACATCTTGGCAGCAAATAGGAACAATTGTATTTTGCTCCTTTTGCCCAGAATGGGGTGCCTTTTTCCCCTACATATTCTGTGAATGCCAAACACTTAATTTTCTTTGGAATAAAAAAAATCTTTACATATTGTATTTCAAACATTACTGCAAGTTTGTCAAAAGTCAATGCCAGAAATGAAGAATGATTATGTCTTCATATTTGCTTCTTAATCTGCAGTGAATTTCCAACTTTTAGTGCTTTCTTATGACTAGCCATTACTGTGCGGGGTGAAGCTTTGCACTACACCCATGACTATTACACTACTGTGAAGACAAAGGCTGCCTTTGTGCTCCACAAACCAAATTCTACTTTGAACTAAATAGGACAGGGATTACATAATGATAATTTTGATTATTTATGATTAATTGCACAAGCTGTCATGCTTCTATTTCTCACAATAAGTTTTCATACTTCGGTAGGGATTTGTGAAATATAGTTGCAAGGTAACAAAAGTTTTATTTTCCAGAATACCTTGTGGCTAAACTACATACTGGGGTGTTTCAATACAAACCCTTAAAATTTGCACAAGACTGAACATTAACAACAGAAATATGCAGCTTCAGGCATTTTTTTAGTTTAACGTCCAATAAAATGGCCAGTAGTACTGCACTATAATTACAATACAGAAATGGAGGAAACCAGCTTTACTTCATTTTCGACACATTTAAGGAACAGTAATACAAACCTTCAGAAGTATCACATCCGTAACTGGAAGACTGTTTATTGACATTCACAACAGATGCTTAAAAAAAAAATCTAACAGGTAAGGACAATGGACAAATTCCAAAGATACCATAAGCAGGTCAGGTTTTAATAAAATTTATTAAAAGTTAAAGTTATTAGAGTAATGTGAGAGTTTAATCTCAAACATCAGGGTAATGCACATATTGTTTTTGTTACATATTTAAGAAAAAGATTGAGTAAAGGAATATACATTCTCCCACCACCCCTCACAAATGGACTTGAAGCCAATAAATCACGTTAAACTTTTAATCAAAGCATTCAGAAATCACATGAATAAATATGGCCGCTTGAAAAATTAATGAATGCATACACAAATGTCAATGCAAACTCATTCCACAACTCCACAGCAAGATCCCAATCCTGGCAATCACTAATTACTACACAGACATCAGACCAACCCAAACACAAGAACCAACAGAATATCAAATTAAGTTCTTGCATATCTACAACTAAAGCAAAGGTGACACTGGTTCACGCCCTAGAAACAGTACACCCTTACTGGTTTCACGAAATTACAAGACAGATAATAACATAAGAAATAGAAACAATGGCAAGCTATTCGGTCCTCTGTCATTCAATAAGATGTTTAATGATATTTTTACCTCAATACCATTTCCAATATTTCCCCATACATTCTCCTTCTTAATATCCAAAAACCTACTGATTTGTCTTGAATATACCCGGTGACTGAGCCTCATTAGCTCTATTAAGTAAGGATTTTAATAGCTTCACTGTAGTATGGGTGAAGAGTTTCTTTACTTTTCTTTGCCCTAAATGCCAGCCGCATATCTTGTGACCGCTGGTTCTAGATAACCCTTGCACCACGTTTGTCAAGATTACCCCTCATTTTCCTAAACTCAAAACATATAGTCTGCTTTCTCTCCTGATATGTCCCAACAATTCCAGGCATCAATCCAGTGCACCACCCTTTCACATACAGGATAGCCAGGAAGAAGCTGAAGAATACTTAGGAGAGCTAGAACAAACTGGTATTAAGAAAGATAAGGTAGCACTTTTAAAAGGCATCAGGGGCCAGAAGGCAGAGGGTGGTAGTAGGCAGGAGTGTATTCTGCCTGGAGGTTGGTGATCCATGGCATTCTATGATGACCTGCTCTGGGACCCCTGCTCTTTTGTGACTTTTAAAAATAGCTTGGATGAGGAAGTGGAAGTACAGGTTAGTAAGTTTACAGATGACACCAAGGTTAGTGGAGTTGTGGATGATGTGGAGCTGTCACTGTAGATTGCAAAAGGACATTGACAGAATGCAGAGCTGGGCTGAGTAGTGGCAGGCGGAATTCATCACAGAGCAGCGTGACGTGAATCATTTTGGAAGGCTGAATTTGAAAGCAGAATACAGGGTTAATGGCAGAATTCTTAGTAGCGTGGAGGAACAGAGGGATTTTGGGGTCCACATCCATAGAACCTTCAAAGTTGCCAGAATTCAAAGTAAAATATATTATCAGAATACATACATGTCACCACATACAACCCTGGGATTCTTTTTCTGCAGGCATGCTTAGCAAATTTATAGAACAGCAACTGTAAACAACAGGAATTATTAACTAAACAACTGCAAATGCAGATATAAATAAATAGCAATAAATAATGAGCATGAAATAACAATATAACAGAGTCCTTATTAAGTGTAGCTATCCTCTTTTGTTCAAGGGCCTGATGGTTGAGGGGTAGTAACTGTTCTTGAACCTGGTGGTGTGAGTCCTGAGGCTCCTGTACCTTCTATCTGATGGCAGCAGCAAGTAAAGATCATGGCCTGGGTGGTGAGGATCTTTGATGATGGATGCTGCTTTTCTACAGCAATGTTTCATGCAGATGGGCTCAATTGCTGGGAGAGTTTTACTTGTGATGTATTGAGCCGAATCCACTACCCTTTTGTAGGATTTTCCACTCAAAGGCATTGGTGTTCCCATACCAGGCTGTAATGCAGCCAGTCAGCACACTTTCCACCACGCACCTACAGATGTTTGCCAAGATTTTCGCTGACATGCCGAATCTCGGCAGAATCCTGAGGAAGTAGAGGTGCTGTGCTTTCTTCGCAATAATATTAATAAGATGGGTCCAGGACAGGTCCTCTGAGATAATGCCACCCAGGAATTTAAGGTTACTGACCCTCTCCACCTCTGATCCTCTTATGATTACTGGCTTATGGACCTCTGATTTCCCTCTCTGGAAGTCTACTATCAGTATCAATTCTATCACATTGCCGTGCAAGTTGATAGAGACGTATATGATGTGTTGGCCATCATTAGTTGGGGGATTAAGTTCAGGTGCCAGCTCTATAAAACCCTGGTTAGACCTCATTTGAAATATTGTGTTCAATTCAGGTTGCTTCATTATAGGAAGGATATGGAAGCTTTAGAGGTTGTGCAGATAAGATTTATCAGGATGCTGACTGGATTAGAGGGCATATCTTATGATGATAGGTTGAGCAAGCTATGGCTTTTCTCTCTGGAGTGATGGAGGGTGAAGGGTGACTTTGTTTAGGTGTACAAGATGATAAGAGGCATAAGTGGACAGCCAGAGACTTTTTCTAAGGCCAGAAATGGCTAATACAGGGCAGTATAATTGTAAGGTGATTGGAAGAAAGTGTAAGGGGCATATCAGAGGTTAGTTCTTCATATAGAGAGTAGTGGGTGTAGAATGTCCTGCCAGAGGTGGTGATAGAGTCAGATACAGTGGCATGCAAAAGTTTGGGCACCCCCTGATCAAAATTTCTGTTACTGTGAATAGCTAAGCGAGTAAAAGATGACTGATTTTCAAAAGGCATAAAGTTAAAGATGACACATTTCTTTAATATTTTAAGCAAGATTACTTTTTTAATTTCTATCTTTTACAGTTTAAAAAAATAACAGAAAAGGAAAAGGGCGTGAAGCAAAAGTTTGGGCGCCCTGCAAGGTTAGTACTTAGTAATGCCTGCTTTGGCAAGTATCACAGCTTGTAAACGCATTTTGTAGCCAGCTAAGAGTCTTTCAATTCTTGTTTGGGGGATTTTTGCCCATTCTTCCTTGCAGAAGGCTTCTAGTTCTGTGAGATTCTTGGGCTGTCTTGCATGCACTGCTCTTTTGAGGTCTATCCACAGATTTTCAAAGATATTTATGTTGGGGGACTGTGAGGGCCATGGCAAAACCTTCAGCTTGTGTCTCTTGAGGTAGTCCATTGTGGATTTTGAGGTGTGTTTAGGATCATTATCCTGTTGTAGAAGCTATCCTCTTTTCATCTTCAGCTTTTTTTTTAATAAACAGATGGTGTGATGTTTGCTTCCAGAATTTGCTGGTATTTAATTGAATTCATTCTTCCTTCTGCCAGTGAAATGTTACCCGTGCCACTGGCTGCAACACAAGCCCAAAGCATCCACCCTCATACTTAACAGTTGGAGAGGTGTTCTTTTCATGAAATTCTGCACCCTTTTTCTCCAAACATACCTTTGCTCATTGTGGCCAAAAAGTGACTTGTTTCCAAAATGCATCAGGCTTGTTTAGAAGTTCCTTTACAAATTTTTGATGCTGAATTTTGTCCGCAGAATTTTGTACACTCATAGTTATGGTTTCAACAGAGATATAATTGTTTACATCCTCTCATCTTGAAATATATACAAATTATCCAGCAGCAAGTCCATGCATAAAGCATGTAGACATAATCAAGAGGTTCAGTTGTTGTTCAGACCAAAGATCAGAAAGAGGAAGAAATGTGATCTAAGTGACTTTAACAATGGAATGCTTGTTGGCGCCAGACAGTGTGGTTTGAGTATCTCAGAAACTGCTGATCTCCTGGGATTTTCACAACAACAGTCTCAAGTTTACAGAACAAAAAAAAAATCCACTGAGCAGCAGCAAAAATGCCTTGTTAATGAGGTCAGAGGAGAATGGCCGGACTGGTCAAGCTGACAGGAAGGCAAGAGTAAAAAATAACTACTTTACAACAGTGGTGAGCAAAAGAGCATCTCTGAACGCACAACATATTGAACCTTGAGGTGGATGGGCTACAGCAGAATACCACAAATGTACACTCAGTGACCACTTTATTAGGTACAGGAGGTAACTAATAAGGTGGCCTCCAATTGTATCTCATCACATTTTCTTTTAATGATCTACTTTGTCTCTACTTTGATTCTATTACATACTCAAAGATCACTATATCTTATTCAGATAATACACTTTCTTCTGATCTACAGTGAATCAAGATATTTAATAATGCAGATGATGGAAATATGAAGTCTTAATGGAAGAAATAGCAAGAGGCTTCACAGCCCATTGTGCTACCACAATTTATGAGCTGATCTTGTGTCTGGTCCACTTCTCAGCCCAATCCCCATTTCCTCAGTTTCTTAAACATATCACTTCTGACCCCAAACATTATTCCTGACTCCCATCAGGCAAAAGATATAAAAGCCTGGAAGTATACAACAGAAGGCTCAAGGATGGCTTCTATCCGATTGAAAGTGTGTTTGTATGATAATATGGACTCTGGATCCAACAATCTACCTTGTCATGGTCTCCTGCCTTACTGTCTGTCTGCATTGTACTTTATCTGTAACATTTTATTCTGCATTTGATGATTGTTTTTCCCTTGTACTACCTCCATGCGCCAGATGTTATGAAGTGATACATACAGTCGATGGCATGCAAAACAATTTTTCTCTGTACCTCAGTAGGTAATACTAAACCAAGAAGTTTCTCATTTTAGACTTCCATGGTTGGTCTATTCTCTTATGGCCTGATTTTGTTTTTGTCCCTACAACTAGGAGAAGTATCTACCCTGTAGTCACTCTCAGAGTTCTGGATGCCTCCCCCAGTCTCAAACTCCAGCAAGCGTAGCCTTCACACTTTATAAGGATCCCTCATTTTACATTCCAGGAATCAAGATGTTGAATTGTATATATGATTATACTTCCCTAGATACAAACTCTAAATTGCATATTGTACTCAAAGTGAGATGTGACCAAAGCCCTGTATTATCTCAGCAAAACTGCACAAGAACAAAACTGTTGTTTGTCTTCCGTTCCTCATGGTACAACTTCTGGATCCTGTGAACCAGCATACTGCTGTCCCCTTGCATCTCTATCCAAATGTTTTTCTTTAAAATCCTCATTACCAAAATGTACAATTTCACATGTGGTCAAATTATACTCCACCTGCCACCTTCCTGCCCACTAACATAACATTAATATTTTCAATTTTGCAGATTGCTTTCTCTTATCTTCCTCAAAGTTCACTTTCTGAAATAGATCAGTAAACTGAATCATTAACTGTATTGCATGCAAGCCTTTAATATAATTTGAACACAACAAAGGTCCCATCCCAATCTTTGTTGCACACCATCAGTTACAGACTACAAAACTGACAAGTTTGTTCTTTCTTTCTGTCCTTAATAAACCTTGTCCAAAATATGATCAACAATCCCATGATTCTTTCTTTTGAGGTAGTTTTAAATGCCTTTTGAAAACCTTACATGCTACATTCACTGGCTCCCCTTTATCAAGCATGCCAGGACCTCCCTCAATAAGTTATAAGATTATTAAAAGTAACTTTCCTTTCATGAAACAGTGCGAAACGTTTCCAATCATATTAATCACAAGAGATAACTGCAAATACTTCCATTTGTATTTTCCAGCATCCACCCTTCCCGATAAAAATCAGTGACTTGGACTGCACTTAAATTAAAAGTGCAGCGAGTAGCTACTGTATTTCCCTCCCTTTTCTGAGGATGCTATGCCTGCACTGGGATACATCTAAGCCATCGGAGTTAAGATCAGCTAACTCATCACTGCACTCATGACAATGCCTTTAACTATCTCTTTATGAGCACCTTCATAAAGAAGGAAATACTTTGCCTCGCTAACTTGTACAGGGAACTACACCTCAGTCTTGTGATCAATGCAATAATTTACCTTTTTAAAAAACAGATTAAGAGAAGTACTTCTAAATGTTGTACTTTCCAAATATGAAGGCTATACTGAATATAACCTTGTATTTCACTTTTCACAACCCATATAAGCAATTCCATGGCTTAAAGTTATTCATCAGATGCAGGCATGGGGAACCCAGTAACCTTCTTCTAGATTTTAGCCTGCAATCATGCAAGCACATTGTAAAGCAGCATGGAAAAGCATTTTTCTGAGCTTTCAAATGAACAAATACAAGTTCACCCAATTCAGAAAGGGATCTTTGTTATAATCTTTAAAGCACGTATTTAACGAAATGAATAGATCTTGTCTAAAAGTACTACATCAAAGCTGACCCTTCTTGCCACCTGGTACTGCAGTCCAAAACAATCTTTGTTCCTAGCTGACATGTAATGCTGTTTCAAGGCAGTAGCTGGCACCGCATCATAACATTTTTAATAGGTTTTTTTTAGCTGTTCATATAGAACTCTAAAGAATTTTTGGACTCCGCTGGATGAAAAACAATAACTGATGCATTTTCATAGAAGATACTTACTTATGCATGTGGCCTGCCCCAACAATGACCATAATGTAGTAAGAAATTCCAGTCTGAAGAATAAAATGCAAAGCATACCTGAAGGAAAAATACATCATAATGATTATGGATGAACAATACAACATGGAGTCAGAGCAAAACAAAGTGACACAACAATCAAATAGTTAGCTGCATACAAAATTAACCAATTCAATATACAGCATCTAATTGTTAAAGCAAATGCAGTGAAGCACCAACATTTATGAGACTTGAGAAAGAACACGATATGTTAAAGGCTGTCAAGAGAACATTGTCAGCATTTTCCCTCATTGTTATCTGTCCACCCCTGGCTTGGATTCATTATAAAATTACCATAGTTTTCTTTCTTCTCTCCATCCTCTAAGGTTTTATACGCTGAAATAGTATGCTGTTTTAAGTGGCTAACATTGGACGTGATCCTGAACAGTCTATCAAAAATCAAATCAGTAGCTTGCTATTTCAGCAATGGGTCTAGCCAAGGGATAGATTATTTTGTTTGCCTACCTGATCATGATGCAGTTTTGTTAGCAATTTCTATGAAAATCATTTCATTTTATTAATAGTTTCACTTTATCCTTTCAGGGTTGTTAGTGGGGATAAGCTCCTACTACCTATTAAATGCTCCCAATGCCTTGCATCTCAAACAGCCTCTGACAACCAAGTGCAGCTCCTAGCCTTCATACGTGGCTTAGCTACTAAGCCCGGCAGAACTATTTCTACTGAACGGAAAAGCAGCAAGTATGCGGGTTACTGGCACCTAAAAACCAGTCGCTTAGGGCAGATAGGGTTCGCTAGTTGTGGTTGGCAGCTCAGCTAGAAGAAGAAAAACTCTGATCTCAAACCTCTGCTGCCTTGTGCCTATACCCATTCACGGGGAAAGCTTCAGGAGTAAACCCCAAGGAAATATCCAAAGCTGGAGTCCCTAATGCAGCCCTACGTTGAGTTCAATGCTGACAGGCAACACCTAAGAAGCAGCTGGTGCCAAAGTCTCTCTGTTTCTAACTTTCCTTTGGATTCATCAGCTGTGGGGAGAGGGGAGCCAGCTACGTGGGTAACAGATTGCTCTCCACATCGTTCTGCCTGAGCTTGTGTATCATATAGACAGATGGGACATAACATCCTTGGTCAATCCCAACCAACAGGACATTCCAACATTGGATAAGGATGAAAGCATTCCAAATACTCAATACATTTAAGTCATTTATGTCTTATTTATATGACATTTATAAGATATTTATGTCTTATCTCAATGCCACCATTTACAAAACACAACTCAGCACTTTAGAAATCTCTGTTGGGTTAGTCAACAGCATGTAAAAAATCATGTGTCCCCTTTAGGCAGGAGGAAGGCAGGGAAAATTGTTTTGACATATTACACCCAGATTCCACGCTGGTTCACAGCACCTCAATGGTGAAGAAAGTATGATGATTCATTTTATTGACTGTATATTCATTTCAAAGGAATGTAGAACCAATTTGCCAGAAGCAGTTAAAGAGCTCAACAGTAAATTGCATTGTTCAATTATTAATTTGAAAAGGTTAGCTTTAAAGATCAGTTTTACTTGTCACATGTACATTGAACCATGCAGTGAAATGCATCGTTTGCATCAAATCATCAGAGTCTGTTGAGTGTGGCCACGGTTCAAGCACTGACATAGCATGCCCACAGTTTACTAACCCTAATCAATTATCTTTAGAAATGTGGCAGAAAATCAGAGCTCCTGGAGGAAACCCACATGGTCACAGGAAGCACGTACAGTACAAATTCCATACAGACAAAGGCGGTAATCAAATCTTCATCTTACAGCTAGCACTGTAAAGTACTGCGCTAACTGCAATGCTACCATACCATCCTCCTTTGCTACTGTGCCCCCATATACACATGTAAATATTATAAAACCCCAATGCAAAACACTGCAACTCAGTGGGAGAAAAGGAAAATACAGGATCAATATAAACTACTCATGCATCATAAGGGAGATGGAAAAAGTGTTTGCTAAATTTATGCTACTTTTCACCTGAAAGCACCAGTAACTCTTAATGGTGTAATAATCATCACTTCAGCCCATTAAAAATCTCTGAATTTAGCAAAGTTTTAATTTATCTGTTGCTGGCTATATCTATTAGCTGCTCATTACATAGCCTCACCAAATCAGAACATCAAATCTTCCTCTTCACCCCAATCTCCTGCCTTCTTCCCATATCTTTTCATGCCCTGACCAATCAAGAATCTATCAACCCCTGCTTTAAATATACATTAAAAACTAGACCTCCACAGCTGCCTATGGCAAAGAATTCCACGGATTCACCACTCTCTGGCTAAAGAGTCTCCTTACTTTCATTCTAAAAAAACCCCACTCTATTCTGAGGCAATGTCCTCTGGTCTTTAACTCTCTCACCAGAGGAAACATCCTCTCCACATCTACTCTATCAAGGCCTTTCACTATTCGATAGGTTTCAATGAGGTTACCCCTCATTCTTTTGAATTCCAGCAAATACAGGCCCAGACTCATCAAACGTTCTTCATATAACAAACCATTCAATCCTGGAATCATTTTTGTGATCTCCATTGAACCCCCTCCAGTTTCAGTACATCCTTTCTAAGATGAAGGGACCAAAACTGCTCACAGTACTCCAAGTGAGGCCTCACCAGTGCTTTATAAATTCTCAACATTACATCCTTGCTTTTATATTCTATTCTTGAAATGAATGCTAACATTGCATTTGTCTTTCTCACCACAAACTCAGCCTACAAATGAACCTTTAGGGAATCTTGCACAAAGACTCCCAAGTCCCTTTGCACCGTAGATTTTGCATTTTCTCTCCATTTAGAAAATAGTCAACCCCTTCATTTCTTCTAACAAAGTGCATGACCATACACTTTCTGACACTGTATTTCACCTGCCATTTTTTTTGCCCATTCTCCTGATCCAAGTCCTTCTGTAGCCTCTTTGCTTCCTCAAAACTACCTGCTTCTCCACCCATCTTCACATCATCTGCAAACTCTGCAACAAAGCCACCAATTCCATCATCCAAATCATTGACATATAATAATCAGTCCCACCAAAGACCCCTGTGGAACACCACTTGTCACTGGCAGCTAACCAGAAATGGCGCCCCTTTATTCCCACTCTTTGTATTCCTACCAATCATCAGCCACTGCTTTATCATTGCTAGAATCTTTCCTGTAATAAAGTGGGCTCCTATCTTGTTAAGCAGTCTCAGGTGTGGCACACTGTCAAAGGCCTTCTGAAAATCCATCCAGGTACACAAGGCCAACCAATTGTTTTTTGTCTATCCTGCTCATCTCTTTAAAGAATTCCAACAGATTTGTCAGGCAAGATTTCCCCCATGAGGAAACCATGCTGACTGCAGCCTATTTTATCATGTGCCTCCAAGTACCCCGAGACCTCATCATTAATAATCATTTCTAACATCATCCCAACATCTAAGGTCAAACTAACTGGCCTATAGTTTTCCTTCTGTCTCTCTCCCTTCATGAAGAGTGGGGTGACAATTGCAATTTATCAGTCTTCCAGAACCATTCCAGAATCTAGTGATTCTTTAAAGATCATTATGAATGCATCCTAAACTCTTCAACTACCCATTTCAGAACATAAGGGTGTACACCATCTGGTCCAGGTGACTTATCTGCCTTCAGATCTTTTCAGTTTCATGAGGACCTTCTCCCTAATTATGGTAACATTATGCACTTCATGACCCCTGATAAATGGAACTTCCACCATACCGTTTTCTACTGTGAACGCTGATGTAAAATACTTATTCAGTTTATCAGCCATTTCATTGTCCCCCATTACTACCTCGCCAGCATAATTTTCCAGCAGTCTTGCCACTCTATTTTATTTATCTGAATGGACTTTTGGTATCTTCTTTATGAAGCAATCACTTTATTGAGGCTATTCTAGACACCCTCCCTCCAATAGCAACAGAGACACTGATGAACAGATCAGGAGGCAGGGTAACCATAAAATAAATGGTAGGGTTGTTAGTATGGTGGTCTTCAACTTCCCCAATATTGATTGGCAACTCCTTAGTGCGAAAGATTTAGATGAGGTGATATTTGTTAGGTATATACAGGAAGAATTCCTGATACAAGATGTAGACAGGTCAACTGGAGGAGAGGCCGTACTGGACCTGGTGCTAGACAATGAACCAGATTAGGTATCGGATCTCTCTGCCAATAAGCATTTCAGTGACAGTGATCATAACTCCGTGATCTTTACCATAGTCCTGGAAAGGGATAGGAGCAGATGACATGGGAAAGTATTTAATTGGGGAGGGGGAATTATGATGCTCTTAAGCAGAAACTTGAGAATGTAAATTGGGAATAGACCTACTCAGGGAGAAGCGCAGCAGAAATGTGGAGGTTGTTTAGGGTGCACTTGCTGGGGATTCTGGATAGGTTTGTCCCAGTGATGCAGGGAAAGGATGTTAGTGTGTAGGAACTATGCTTGACCAAAAATGTGCAAGATCTTGTCACGAGAAATAAGGAAGTTTACTTAAGGTTTGGGAAGCAGGGATCAGACAGGGCTCTAGAAAGTTACCAGATAGCTAGGAACAAGCTGAAGAATGGACTAAGGAGAGCTAGAGGTAGCATGAAAAGGCTTTGGCGATAGGATTAAGGAAAATTTCTGTAGAAGGCAGAGGGTAGTTGTAAATGAAGCATATTCTGCCTGGAAGTTGATGACCAGTGGTGTTCTGCAAGGATCTGTTCTAGGGTGCCAGCTGTTTATTACTTCTATAATTGACTTGGATGAGGAAGTGGAAAGGTGGGTTAGCAAGTGTGCAGGTGACACAAGGTTGATAAGAGTTCTGGATAGTGTTACAACAGGACATTGACAGAATGCAGAGCTGGGCTGAGAAGTGATAGATTGAGTTCAACCTGGAAAAGTGTGAAGTGATTCACTTTGTTGGGCAAATTTGAAGGCAGACTACAGGGTTAATGGCAAGATTCTTAACAGTGTGTATCTTGGGGTACACATCCATAGATCCCTCAAAGTTGCCACATAATTTGATAGGGTTGTTAAGAAGGTGTATGGTGTGTTGGTCTTCATTAGTCAGAGAAATGAGTTCATGAGCTGCAAGGTAATGTTGCAGATCTATAAAACCCTGCTTAGACCACCCCTGGAATATTGTGTTCAGTTGGAGTCACATCATTATAGGAGCTGAATTTGTCACAGGATTCCTTCTTCCAATGCTAAACTCCAAACCAGCAACATTATCCCCATTTCACTTCAAGGAGTTTTGTATGGAGTGTTGGCCTTCATTATTCGGGGGATTGTATCAGATTTATAAAATCCTGCTTACACCATACTTGGAATATTCTGGTCAGTTCTGGTTGCTTTATAGGAAGGATGTGGAAACTTTAGAAATGGTACAGAGGAGATTTACAAGAATGCTGCCTAGATTAGAGAGCATGTCTTATGAGGCTAGGCTGAACAAGCTGAGGCATTTCTCTCTGGAGCAAAGGAAAATGAGATATGACTTGGTTGAGGTATACAAGATGATAAAAGTGGATAGCAAGACTCTTTTCCAGGGTGGAAATATCTAACATGAGGAAGTACACTTTTAAGGTGATTGGAGGAAAGTGTAGGGAGAGATATCTGACGTATAGTTTTTTTTTAAATACAAAGAGGTACTGAGTGCGTGGAACACCCTGCTGGGGCTATTGCTAAAGGCAGATACATTAAGGCATTTAAGAAATTCTTAGATAGGCACATGGATGGCAGAAAACTGAGGTCTATGAAGGAGAGAAGGGCTAGTTTGATTGTTCAAAGAAAGGCCAGCACAACATTATGGGCCAAAGGGCCTGTACTATGCTGTAATGCTCAATGTTTTAACTCTGGAACGATTGTAGAGCCAGTGTTAATTGGGGCTTTTAGAGTACCAAATCGTTCCAGCAGCCTGACCTTTCCAGATCCATAGGAATACTTGGATACAAAACCAGCTTTGATCTTCTAGCAAAGGAACTTGCTCAGTCATCAGGACAACATTCCTGGACTCCTGGACATTCTAGCTCAAGTAATGCAATGACTCTCAGTACCATAACCATCCTCAAGGGTTCACCAGATTTCCATATTCTATCTTGTAACCAATGAGGATAAAAAGAGAATAGAACTAAAATGTCATAGGGCATGTCTTAATTATTCCCATCAGAATATTGTTGACCAGCCCGGATGAAACAAAAAAGCCAAGAACGTCTTCAACCACAGAGCGTCGAAAACAATAACATAATGTAGAATCTCAGTACTGACACAGTGAAAAAAATGCAGTACAGTAGTAAGTCAATGCAGGTGGTGGTGCCAGGACAGATTTAAAGTAATTTATTGTCTGCAACTCTTAAGTGTGAATTATAAATTCAGTAACAGGCAATGTAACTGCACACACAAGGCGATAAAAGTAATGCAGTAGATTTAGGTCATAAAACACAACTGTATCCTGCTCAACAGGCATGGTTGAGTTACTAACGATTAAATAAAGTAGGCATGTGAAGGATAGTCAAAGTTAACCATGCCAGTTCAATGGAAGATAAGTTGAATTTACTGGGTATTTGATAATTACCCTAGGAGTCCAGTACCCACAAGCCAGGAAGGATTAAAGTTAAAGAATTTCTCCAAGCAATCTGCAAAGGCAGAGTGCAAGATGAGTAATTATATTGGCACCTAAAGCTAAAGCAAACAGGGAGGGGATCTTAAAGGATAAATAAGGTTAAATTATAAAACTGTGGAAGTGGAGGTGGTTGGTGGATTTGAGAGGCAGAAGCTTTGATGATTTAAGAAAGGTGTGCTCAGTTGAATAAAGGCTTTGGATTTCTAAGCATCTAAATTCTTGGGTGGATGATAAATAGAGCTATCAGAGTTTAGCAACTGATACTGGATGATGGAGCTGTATGCACTATGGTGATAAGCTCTATGCCTGGCCACAGCAGAAAGGATAAACAGGGCTGTAGAAAGGACTTTAAACTAATAAATGGGCTGGGTTTAATGTGGAAAAACAGTGTTCATAATGGCTGCAAGATAAGTTAGAAAGGAATGACAGAAAATGCTAAGTCATGACAAACGATGAAAATACTTCATATTCAGAAAAAGGCATTGAAAGACTGATGTATCCAATATACTTTTGCCTCAATTTACAAAACAGTGCATTAAGTTCAAAGAGTGAGTGAAGCACCATTAAGAAACCATTGCTGATTGCTACACGAACAAGAGGACTACAACCAGAAATGCACCATAAAACACAAGACGCTGCAGCTATTAGACCTGGTAAAAGAGTTGATCATGACTGGGAGAACAATATTCCCAAGGGTCTCGGCCCAAAACATTGACTGTTTACTCTTTTCCATAGATCCTGCCAGGCCTGCTGAGATCCTCCAGCGTTTTGTGTGTGTTGCTAATATTCCCAAAAGGCTATTTTGACATGGAAATTGGGAAAGCTGAGCAATATTGATTCAAAAAGATTACACAGATTGAAAGGTCTACCTATTAAGAAAAGCAGCCAGTGCAAACACCGTGAATGGACTTAAGAAACAACAACAAATGCAAACTTCCTTCAAAACTTCTTGACACGGTAACGCAACAGCATGATGCATAAATACAGATCATGGAAGCACGTAACGAAAAAAGAGGCATCCACAGGGTAAGGGATATAAGTTAAATGGAATCACAATCCCAATCAAGAGCCAAGAGCAGAATTAGGCCATTCAGTCCTGCCATTCTCCCTATAACCATTAACCCCCTTAATCAAGGTCCTGTCACACTCTGCATTGAATACACTCAATGACTTGGTCTTCAAAGATTCTCTACCCTCTAGCTAAAGAAATTCATCCTTATTTCAGTATTAAAGAGTCAACACTTTTTTCCCCCGATACTGTGCTATTACAGGAATTAGCAACAGGACTGGGCAAAGTTGAAAGGTTGCAAATCAATTGTAAAGCATCCAACTTCATAAATATCCTTCTAAGCTTAAAACCTTTGTAAAATTTTCTAATGAATGTGTTATACATCATATGCATGAGGGGTTAAAATCAATATGATGGGTCCTTCAAGGATGGAAGTGTCGCAGATGTAGGTGGGAAGTGACTGAACCAAGGGGAATAAAATGTCCGCCTACCTCAACTTCATCTTATCCCCCTTAATTCAGTCCCTTCCTTCCCACCTTCACATAACACTCCACATGCTCTCAATCTCAACAACTTTCAATTCCCTGGCCCTGAATGCCTCATTTTCACCATGGATGTCCAGTCCCTATATACTTCTATCCCCCACTAAAGTGGCCTTAAAGCTCCCTCCTTCTTTCTTGACAAAAGACCCAATCAGCTCCCTTCCACCAGCACTCTCCTCCATCTGACAGAAATAGTTCTCACCCTCAATAATTTCTCCTTCGGCTCCTCCCACTTTCTCCAAACTCAAAGTGTAGCCATGAGCATCTGCATGGACCCCAGCTATGTTTGCCTTTTTATTGGCTATATGGAACAACTCCTGCTCTGAGCCTTCCCTGGTAATGCTCCCCCACCCTTTCTGTGCTACATTGATAACTGCACTGGTGTTGCTTCATGCACACATGCTGACCTCATCACTACCATCAACATTGCCTCCGACTTCCACCCTGCTCTTAAATTTACTTGTCGTCATTTCTGACATCTTTCTCTCCATCTCTAGAGACAAACCATCTACCACTATCTTTTATAAACCTACCAATTCCCATGGCTATCTTGACTATACCTCTTCCCACACCATCTCCTATAAAAATGCCGTTCCCTTTTTCCTTTCAAGTTCCTTTGTCTCTGTTAAATACGCTCCCAGGATGAGGCTTTCCTTTCCAAGACATCAGAGATGTCCTTCTTCAAAAGACGGGGTTTCCCTTCCTCTGCCCTCAACCACATCTCATCCATTTCTCAGACATTCATGCCCACCCCATCTTCCCAATGCCTCAACAAGTGATAGATTTCCTCTTGTCCTCATCTGCCATCCCAAGAGCTTCAACATCCAACACATTATTCTCTGCAATTCCACCATTATCAACAGGATCCTACCACCAAACATATCTTCACATACTCACACCCACTCTGGTTTCCACAGTGATTGCTCCCTCTGTGATTCTGTGGTCCATTCATCTCTCCCCACCAATCTCCCTCCTGGAACTTACCCCTGCAAGTGAAAGAAGTGCTAACCCTGCTCATTCACCTCCTCACCATTCAAAACCCCAAACAGCTTTTCCAAGCAAAGCAAAGCTTCACCTATAAATCTGTTAGGTCATCTCCTGTATCCAGTGCTTACAACACAGACTCCTCTACATTGATGAGATCTGATGTAGTTTGGAGCACCACTTTGTCGAGTTTCCATCCACAAAAAAGTGTAATTTTCTGGTGGCCAACCAATTTACTTCCTATCCCCACTCACAATCTGATATGTCATTCCATGGACTCCTCTTCTGCCATAATGAGGTCACTCTCAAGTTGGAGGAGCAACACCACAGATTCAGTCCAGGTAGCCTCCAACCCGATGGCATGGACATAGATTTCTCCAACTTCTGGTAATTCCCCCCACCTTCCCTCTTCTTCAATTTCCCACTCTGGTCTCCTATCTCTTCTCCCTACCTATCACCTCTCCCATGGTCTACTCTCCCTTTCCTATCAGATTCTTTCTTTCCCAGCCCTTTACCTTTCCCACCCATCACCTTCCAGCATCTTACTTCATCCCTACTCCTCCCACCCACCTTGCTTCACCTACCACCTTCTACCTTGTCCTCCTTCCCCTACCCCTTCTTATTCTGGCATCATCCACCTTCCTTTCCAGTCCTGATGTAGGGTTTAACCCCAAAACTTTGAGTGCTGATTCATTTCCATAGATGCTGCCTGACATGAAAAGTGAAATTTGTCTTAAATAGTTGTGAAAGAAATTCAGCCAGTTTGGTACCAGGATGTTTTGTTAATCTTCCCCTGGGAGGGACTGGTTGGTGATCTGTTTCTGGCTAGATGTAAAAGAGCCTCGACTTCAGCTCATGGAGGAAGAAAGAAGCGGCTTTGGTCACATTCACCAGGGACAAAATGGCATGGATATCACTCAGCAACAGGAGGAAACAAAGTAGCCAATATTTTGTCTTGTGAACAAGCACTTCCTCATGTTCACAGATGTATTTTAGGCCCTCAGTATTTAAATCCATAATCACTCAGAGAGTATTCCACCCACAATCTCCTCCATGAAAGGGGCTCATAAGAAAATGAGGGGAAAAAACAGGATTAGACTGTTCACGCTCTCTGCTGACTTTTACCTCATCATTGCCTTCCTGAACATACCCAATACCATTCAATTTTCTAATTATCCTTAAATCTACTAACTGTCTTGACTGTACAGTATGCCCTATTATACTGGCATATTTGGGAACTTGGTGGTGTTGGACTACCAAGTTTTCCAGCGATCGGATCAACCACGTAGATATCACAGCGAAGAAAGCTCACAAACTCCTTTCTACCTCCTCAGAAGGCAACAGAAATTTGGCATGCCCCTGTCACTGCCTCAGTAAAGTAGCCAGCAGAATCAAATACCTCATCCATTCCATATACTCTCCCTTCTCCCCTCTTCCATTAGGCAGAAGATAAAAAAAGCCTGAAAGCATGTACTATCAGGATCAAGGACAGCTTCTACCCTGCTGTTATAAGACCACTCAATGGATCCTTACAATAAGCTAGATTCTTGATCTCTCAATCTACCTCATTATGATCTTGCACCTTATTAGTTACCAATACTGCACATGCTCTGTAGCTGTTACAGGGCAATAAGGCAAGGTGTCAGTCCAGGCTTCGGGTACTGAGGAGTCTGATAGCTTGGGGGAAGAAACTGTTACATAGTCTGGCCGTGAGAGCCCGAATGCTTCGGAGCCTTTTCCCAGATGGCAGGAGGGGTGCATGGGGTCCTTCATAATGCCGTTTCCTTTGCGGATGCAGCGTGTAGTGTAAATGTCCGTGATGGAGGGAAGAGAGACCCCGATGATCTTCTCAGCTGACCTCACTATCCGCTGCAGGGTCTTGCGATCCGAGATAGTGCAATTTCCGAACCAGGCAGTGATGCAGCTGCTCAGGATGCTCTCAATACAACCCCTGTAGAATGTGATGAGGATGGGGTATTAACTGTGCAGGATAAGCTTTTCAATGCACACATGGCAATAATAAACCTATTCCAATTCTAGCAGTTTGTAACTCAAGACAGAAGCCTTCTTGGGTTGGGAGTCTCAGTAGTTGAATGAGACAGAATTCAATGCTAATTTAGAATCAATCAATGATTTGTATAAGGGACCTTAATATCCAAAAATCAGTCTTGAATATTTAAGCCTGTATTGTAAAGAAATTTCTTCATGGTGGTCCTGACACCTAATCTTAATATTTTATCCCTGCTTCTAAGTACCCCAGTCGGAATAAACATCCCTACAGTTCAATGCAAGAATTTTGGACGATTTCAATTGTATCATATTCTTCTGAACTCCAGTCAGTGTAATTGTAATATGCTGAATCACTTCCTGAGTATTAAATCTCAATGGCAGGAACCAGATCTAATGAACTTTTATTTCATTCAGTCTACCACAAATATATCTTTTCTTAGATACGGATACAATACCTGCACACAATATGGAGGACACGGTCTCACCAAGGCTCTATATAATTTTAGCGTGTTGGCGCGTTTAGCTTTCGTCTAGTGATCTGAAGGTTGCTAGTTCGAGCCTTGGCAAGGCACTTAACTACACACATTGCTCTGCAATGACACTGGTGCCAAGCTATATGGGTTCTAATGCCCTTCCCTTGGACAACATCGGTGGCATGGAGAGGGGAGACTTGCAGCTTGGGCAACTCCCGGTCTTCCATAAAAAAAAAACCTTGCCCAGGCTTGTGCCCTGGAAATTTTCCAAGGTGCAAATCCATGGTCTATCGGGACTAACGGAGGCCTACATATAATTTTAGCAGGATGTCTTTAATGTTACAATCTAATCCTCTAGCATGGGGCATCAGAGTTCTCAGATCAATTCCGACATCGTCTGTAAGGAGTCTGTACATCCTCTCTATGGAAAGCATGAGTTTTCTCTGGGAACGCATGGGTTTGGATCGGAAGGTATAGAGTCTCTATGGGCTGAGTTAAGAAATGGCAAGAGTAAAAGGCCCCTAACAGCAGTTGTATACAGGCCTCCAAGCAGCAGCCGGAATGTGGATTACAAATTACAGCAGGAGATAGAAAAGGCATGTCAGAAGGGCAATGTCATGATAATCGTTGGGGATTTTAACATGAAAGTGCATTGGGAAAACCAGGTCAGTACTGGACCTCAACAGAGAGAATTTGTAGAATGTCCAAGGAGTGGCTTTTTAGAACAGCTTGATGTTGAGGCCACTAGGAGATCATCTATGCTGGATTGGGTGTTGTGCAATGATCTGGAGGTGATCAGTGGAACAGTGATCACAATATGATTGAGTTCACTTTGAAATTTGAGAAGGAGAAACTAAATTCCAATGTGTTGGTATTTCAGTAAAATTACAATGGCATGAGAGGGGAACTGGCCAAAGGGACACCAGCAGGAAGGATAGCAGAGCAGCAAAGGCTGGAGTTACTGGAAAAAAAATGAGGGAAGTGCAGGAGAGATATGTTCCAAATAAGAAGAAATTTCTGAATGGAAGGACGACACTACCATGGCCAGCCGAAGTAAAAGCAAAAGAGAAGGCATACAAGGAAGCCAAAGCTAGTAGAGAGAAAGAAGATTGGGAAGCTTTTAAAAACTTACAGAAGGAAACCAAGAAGGTCATTAGGAAGGAAAAAAGAATTATGAAAGGAAGCTGGTGATTAATATCAAAGAAGATACTAAGAGCTTTTTTAAGTATATAACGGGTAAAAGGGAATTGAGGGTAGATATAGGACCAATGGAAAATGGCGCTGGAGTTATTGTAATGAGAGACACAGATGGCAGAGGAACCGAATGTGCATTTTGCATCAGTCTTCACAGTGGAAGACATCTGCAGTATACTGAACATTCAAGAGTGTCAGGGAAGTGAAGTATGTGCAGTGAAAATTATGACTGAGAAGGTGCTCAAGAAGCTTAATGGTTTGAGGGTGGATAGATCTCCTGGACCTGATGGAATGCACCCTCGGATTCTGAAGGAAGTAGCTGGAGAGATTGCGGAGGCATTAACAACGATCTTTCAAAAATCAATAGATTCTGACATTGTATCAGATGACTGGAAAATTGCAAATGTTACTCCGCTATTTAAGAAGAGTGGGAGACAGCAGAAAGGGAACTATAGACCTGTTGGCCTGACATCAGTGGTTGGGAAGTTGTTGGATTCAATTATGAGGGATGAGATTACGGAGTACCTAGAAGCACATGACAAGATAGGCCAAGCCAGCATGATATCCTGAAAGGAAAATACTGCCTGACAAACCTACTGCAATTCTTTGAGGAAATTGCGAGCAGGGTGGACAACAGAGATGCAGTAGATGTGGTGTACTTGGATTTTCAAAAAGCCTTTGACAAGGTGCCACACATGAGGCTGCTTAGCAAGATAAGAGCCCATGGAATTACAGGAAAGTTACTGGCGTGGATGCAGGACTGGCTGATTGGCAGATAACAGAGTGGGAAATAAAGGAATCCTATTCTGGCTGGCTGCTGGTTACCAGTGGAGTTCCACAGGGGTCGGTGTTGGGACTGCTGATTTTTATGATGTATGTCAATGATTTGGACTATGGGATTAAAGGATTTGTGGCTAAATTCCAATGATACAAAGATAGATGGAGGAATGGGTAGTGTTGAGGAAACAGAGAGCCTGCAGAGAGACTTAGGTAGTTTAGGGGAATGGTCAAAGAAGTGGCAAATGAAATACAACGTTGGAATATGTATGGTCATGCACTTTGGTGGAAGAAATAAACGGGCAGATATTATTTAGATGGGGAGAGAATTCAAAATGCAGTGATGCAAAGGGACTTGGGAGTCCTTGTGCAGGATACCCTAAAGGTTAACCTCCAGGTTGAGTCGGTGGTGAAGAAGGCGGTTGTAATGTTGGCATTCATTTCTAGAGGTATAGGATATAAGAGCAGGGATATGATGTTGAGGCTGTATAAGGCACTCATGAGACCACATTTAGAATATTGTGTGTAGTTTTCGGCTCCTTGTTTTAGGAAGGATATACTTAAATTGGAGAGGGTTCAGAAAAGATTCCAGAATGAAAGGATTACCATATGAGGAACATCTGGTAGCTCTTGGGCTGTATTCCCTGGAGTTCAGGAGAATGAGGGGCGATCTCATATAAACATTCCGAATGTTAAAAGGCCTGAACAGATTAGATGTGGCAAAGTTATTTCCCATGGTAGGACAAGAGGGCATGACTTCAGGATTGAAGGACGTCCACTTAGAACAGAGATGCAAGAAAATTACTTTAGTCAGAGGGTGGTAAATCTGTGGAATTTGTTGCCACAAGCAGCTGTGAAGGCCAAGTCATTGGGTGTATTTAAGGCAGAGATTTAAGGGGATGAATGTTAGAATTGGATCAGTCCATGATTGAATGGCAGAGCAGACTTGATGGGCCAAATGTCCTACTTCTGCTCCTATACCTTATGGTCTTATGGGTGCTCTGGTTTCCTCCCTCAGTCCAAAGACGTACTGATCATTAAGTTAATTGGTCATTGTAAACTGTAGATTGGGCTAGGGTTAAATCAGGGATTACTGGGCAGTGTGGCTCAAAAGGCTGAAAGGACCTATTCTGCTCGTTATCTCAATAAATAAATAAATGTTGATCACTTATCTTTGTACTTCTATATACGAGGGGTGATTGATAAGTTTGTGGCGTAAGGTAGAAGGAGTCAATTTTAGAAAACCTAACACATTTATTTTTCAACATAGTTCCCTCTTACATTTACACACTTAGTCCAGCAGTCGTGGAGCATATGGATCTTGCACCCCCAGAAAGTGTCCACAGATGGGTGATTGATAAGTTCGTGGCCTAAGGCAGAAGGAGATGAGTTATACAGCTCTTGTTACATGCACATGGAGGTTAACTCTTTGAGTGATTACGCAGAATGTTTGAAGTTAATAACTCATCGGGGTGATTGATAAGTTTGTGTCCTAAGGTAGAAGGAGATGAGTTATTAACTTCAAACGTTCTGCATAACCACTCTAAGAGTTGACCTGCATGTCCAAGATCCGTATGCTCCACGACCACAGGACTAAGTGTGTAAATGTAGGAGGGATCTATGTTGAAAAATAAATGTGCTAGGTTTTCTAAAATTGACTCCACGATCCACAAACATATCAATCACCCCTCGTAACTTGCTGCAAAGTTTGTTTGGAAAAAGTTCCTGTGAAACTCCTTGATATATTTTCATTGTCATCTGGAAAGATAATAGAGGAAATTCAGCAAAGACCAAGAGCTTCCATGAACAACTAGAGGGTTTTGAGTGTGTAACACTCTCACTTTAACTTTGTGTTCTTGAGCAGGTTAATTGTAAACTTCCTCTTTGCATTGGGGATATTTAAGGAAGCAATATTCTTCACTTTCAGTTATGATGTTGAGTAAGCTGTCATAGTCATAAACCTGACCCATTTATTGCTAAGGTAGATTTTGTGTTTATAGTGCTATAAATGTATGACTAAGAAATTGTACTCTGGCCATACCTTGTGCAATAGTGATAGTTATTTCTAGCCTTTTAAACTACTGATTTCTGTTTTAATGGGGCCTGATGAATCTGGAGTAATCACTCAAGTTGTGTAAATTGAAACAGAAAATGAGAGAAGAACTCAGCTGGTCAAACTGGAAGAGAAGCCAGTTAATATTTTGGATTAGGGAGCCTTACCCAGAATATGGTGAGGGTGAAGGGTTTACTCTTTTTTAAAATCCAAGTTGAGGGTAGGGGTGAAGTGTAAGCAAAGACTACACGGGGATCAGTTAACACTGAACAGATGATGAGGATAATTCTGACATTAGGAAGGCATTTTAGAGTGAACAGGTAATGAAGGGACATAAATAGAACAGGTGAGCAACTTATTGGAAGTTGAATCATTCAGAGTTCATTCTAGATGTTTGCAATATGCCCAGACAGATTTTAAGGAGCAGAAAGGCAAAGTAATTTGGGGAGTATTCCAGAGCTTGTGGCCTATGCATCAAGAAATGGTTAAGTGATTAATATTAGAAATATTCAAGGCGGCAGAATTAGAAGAATGAATAAATTTGACATTTTAAAGAAAGATATGTCTTGGGAGGCTAATGGTTCAAGAATCCATTAATGGCATTCTTCAATATTTGCTTCAAAACGTCTTCCATTTGAGCAGTTACTTATCCAAGTTATCTTTTCGCAATGTTGTTATTAACTGTTTCCATCACTTTTCAGTTGCTCTATTCTAGATCACAACAATTCATGCCACATCTGGTTCTATTCTCCAATCATCTTAAATCTGTGCTTATCAACTCATCTGCCATTGGAAATAGTTTTGTTTTATTTGCTCTCTGTAACCATGCATAATTTTGCACTCCTCCAAAATCTCAACCATCAGGACTATAAAAACAGAAGGAGACCATAAAGTCCTTAGGCTAATTCTATGATTCGATGATATCATGCCTAATCTGCAACTGCCATCAATATCCCCACCTTTGGCACCAGATAAGATTTAAAATTAACAAATGACCTAGCATCAATTTGCATCTCCAGAAGGAAGTTCCAAATATCAAAACCATGTTTTGAGTTTAATGTACTTCCTAACTTTAATTCTGAAATTCATGGCTAAATTTTCTAGATCTCCCGAAAAACTGTTTTTATTCTCTTGATCTTAATATAGAAGTACCAATCAAATTCCAAGATAGATTATCAATTTGCATAGGCGATACACTTAAACCTAATTTGCAGACCCCACCCAAGGCAATTATGTCTTTCCTAAATGTGGTGCCAGAACTATTCCCATCACTCCAGAGGTGGTCTTTTTGATGAATTGCAGGAAAACTTTTTTTCTGTGTTAACTTTCATCACCTAGATTCAAAAGCCAACACTTTATAAGCCTAAGTTTGTTTTAAACCACTACATGACTTTAAAACAATGCTGCATGTACAAGGACCTGATTCTGTTCAGATCTCCACTGTTTCGAGCTTTTCACTATTTGGAATAAACTGCATTCTTTAATTTACAGAGAACTTTGCAAATGAATATATTGAAATAAGCTAATAGTTACATGATCCAATCACCTCTACAAACTATAGATTATATCCGTGATAATCAATATTTAATCAAAGATGCATGCATCTATTCATCATTTAAGGGGTGTATGTTTCCATCCCTTGCCATATTCGCAGAATATATTGTTGTACATCTTACTTAATTGATTACATACTGGTTAATCAGGAAAAAATAGGAAGGAAGGTTAATGAAAAGTAAAACATCAGTCTACTTCCTGCTTTGGCCAAATCAAATCAGTAGCATTGCTGCAGCATAGGGACAGCGGTCATTCTTGGAACCAAAGGAAGATGAATTCAGTGGATTTAAGGAAGAAAAAAGATAGAGATTAAGGATGGGTCATTGCTTAGTGCAAAAAGATGCTTGTGTACATAATACTGCCACATCCTAAAAAGTCTGACCAAAAAAAAAGCCAAGTGGCCATTTTGTGGAATAAACTATTTGAAATGCAAGTGATAATTTATGTGCAGCATGTGAGATTGAGAAGATTAGAAACTGAGCTAAAAGACAGCCATACAGCTGAGCTTCCACTAATTTGCTTCTTGATACAAAATATTGAAAAGCTATAAAGTACAAGTAGTCACTGAACTACACAAGCAACCTGGTCCCAAAAACATTCCAAAAGCAGATTTCTCCCTCAAAGATCAAAGTACATTTATTATCGAAGTATACACTATACACCTTGAGATTCGTCTCCTTAGAGGTAGCCACAAAAGAAAACCATAAGAGCCTATAAAAAAAAACACCGTCAAACACCCAATGTGCAAACAGAAAAACAAAATGAATCGTGCAAACAATAAAAGTAAGCCAATAGGATTCAGATCAAAAGTGAGTACATGGACACAAAGTGCAGCAACCTGTGCAGGCCACAGCCTCAGCCGTTCAGCAGAGAGCCAAGAAAACGTCATGGAGCCCTTAGATGGAGCCCAGAGCAGGCCACACCTTCAGCTCAGAGTGGAACAAATGTCATGAAACAGCAAGCAGAACTGGCCTGACCCTCGCCTCTGGTCCCGACACCCTGCCTTTCAATCCACCTGACCCGCCATTTAAATCATCCGAACATCGTCACTAAATCAGCAATATCAGCTTTCCATGGCTGCCCATATCATATCAATCTGCACACACTGCAAAATTATTTCATTTCACTGAATACCCATTATTAAACTAATGGGATATATACTGTATCCACTTATAAATAAATATCACAAAACATTTTATTATTGTCCTGAAAAATGCATGGCAGAAATTGCACAAAGTTGGATTTCTGCAAGTCAGGTCATTTGTAACATGGGGTGCACCTGTACCTACAATTATACAGCTCAGGCATCACACAAATCTTCTAAGCCTCGAGCTCTCAACTTCTCCACGATAAATGGACAACAGGCAGTATGGAAGGTTTTAGTTTAATGCTCAAGTTCACCACCTGTTAGAACAGGATGCAACTACCATGACCGTGTAGAAAAAGTAGGGAAGAACTACAATTTGTTCAACTGCAAAGTGTGTTTCACTTAATAGCACTCAGGACTCTGATGTGAGAACAGAAGCATTTAAGTGATATGTTATGGGACTTGCTTCCGAGTTTCACCTTCCAGGAATATAAAAAGTGCAAGTTGGCCAACAGTTAGTTAATAATTGACTGGCTAATTAGCTCACTAATAGCAGTCAATAAAAAGTAAGTAGGATCAAGCAGAATGGCTATTGTGAGAGGGGGCCAATGTAGGAATGGGGAGATGTGGTTTCATGTGTGTAGTGGCAATTCCAGACCAAACTTGAATCACTGAAGAATGTTCAACAGCATGTAGCAGGGCTTGAATGCTATTACCTCTTACAAAATGAAATCCAGCAACATAGGTGACAAGGCTTTGCTGCCAGATGAGTTCAATGCCTTCTATGCTACCTTGACCATCAAAACTTAAGATCAACTCTCCATGAACTCCCAAAGCCCCATATGACTGTGATTTCAGTCTCTGAGGCCAATGTGAAAGCATCATTCAGGAGGGTGAACCAACGGAAAGCATCTGGCCTAGATGAGATACCTGCCAGAGTACCAAAAATCTGTGCAGATCAACTGGCTGGAGTGCTTACTGAGATCTTTAACCTCTTGCTTTGGCAGCCTGGAGGTACCCATCTACTTCACAAGCAGGTTTCAATTTTACTGGTGCATTTGAAGAACATGGTAACCTGCCTCAATGACTATTGTCCAGTAGCACTTACATCCACTGTGATGAAGTGTTTGAGAGGTTAGTGATGCTACATATCAACTCCTGCCTGAGAAGGAATTTGGATCCACTCCAGTTTGTCTAACAGCACAACAGATCCACAGCACATGATATTTTATTGGCTCTTCACTCAAATCTGGAACATCTGGACAGCAAAGGAGGATACATCAGGATGCTCTTTATCAATTCCAGCAAAACATTCAGTACTATCTTCCCGCATAACTAATTAATAAGCTTCAAGACCTTAGCCTCAATACCTCCCTGTGCTATCGGATCCTCCACTTCCTTGCTTGCAGACCTCAGTAAATTCAGATTGGCAACACCTCCACAATCTCCATCAGCATAGGGGAACCACAAGGAATATGTGCTTAGCCCCTGGTCTACTCGCTTTACAATTGGAGCACATCCCAGCTCCAATGTCATATTCAAGTTTGCTGCCAACACCACTGATGTAGGCCGAATCAAAGGTGGTGATGAGTCAGCAAATAGGAAACAAATTAAAAATGTGGCTAAGTGGTACCACAACAACAAAAACTTCCTCAATGTCAGCAGGACAAAGGAGTGATTATTAACTTCAGAAAGGGAAAACCAGAGGCCCATAAGCCAATCCTCATCAGAGGATCAGAGGACAAGAGGTTCAGCACCTTTAAATTCCGTAGTGTTATCACTTCAGATGACCTGTTCTGGGCCCAACACAGAAGTGCAATTATCAAAAAAGCATGGCAACAACGCTATTTCCTTAGGAGTTTGAGAAGATTCAGCATGACATCTAAAACTTGACAGACTTCTGTAGTTGAGAGTGTACTGACTGTCTGTATCACAGCCTGGTATGGAAACACCAATGCCCTTGAACTATTGAATATTAATCCATCTCAGGCAAAGCCCTCCCCATCTCTGAGCACATCTACATGACAATTGTTACAGGAAAGCAGAATCCATCATCAAAGTCTCCACTATCCAAGACATGCTCGCTTCTCACTTTTTCCATCAGGAATGTGGTACAAGATCCTCAGAACTCATAACTCCAGGTTCAGGAACAGTCATTACCTCTCAACCATCAGGCTCTTGAACCAAAAGGGATAACTTCATTTGCCCTATCACTAAAATGTTCCCACAACTTAGACTCACTTCCAAGGACTCTTCATCTTATTAGTTGTTATTGATTTTTTTTTTCCTTTTTGTATTTGCAGTTTGTTGTCTCTTGTCTTATGTCCATATTGGTGTGGTCTTTCAAAGATTCTATTATATTATTATTCTATTATGAATTTATTGAGTGTGCCTGCATGAAAATTCTTTGAACTTTTGAGTTTATTTCTACGCATGAGGTTTTAAGGTAAGGTGGACACACTCAAGAGTGACTCATACCCTGGGAATCAGTCAAGATGTGATCACTAAGATCACATTTTTTCCCTCCATTCTGATGTTTGGCCTGAACAACAACTGAACCTCTTGACCAGGATTTTATGCGCTGAGTTGTTGCCACAGAATTGGTCGATTAAATACTTGCATTAACGAGCAGATGTACAGGTGGCCTCTTAGTGTAGATCATTTCTTTTGCTCACAAGATTTAAAAGACATGAAATTTTCTTTTGCATACATTCCATATCCAAGAAAACATTTACACACAGGTTCGAGCTGCAAAGTTATAAAAGCTCAGATGTATGGCCTTTCCACATACAGCTATTGAGGCAGCTACAAGCTTCAACACTACAGTAAGCTGCAGCACCTAGACCTGGACCTCAGAATATACCAATCTGCAACAATAGGTTATGTAGTGATCCTTCCACTGCATGTGTAACATGCTTTGAACAGACCAAAGTATTTCTTTCACTGAGATAATATTCCAGCAGCAGGTGTTGCTTGTCTTAACATGTGCTCCAGGGAACAGCCCACAATTACAAAGCCTTGTGTTACACAAGCGTGTGGGAGAAACCTTGATTATGAAAACTGAATTTCTTACAAGACCTGGGGAAGTGAGCAGAAACACCAGAAAGAGACAACGAATGCTATTATGGACAAGTTTTCACCATATCCTAAATTGTAACTGGTGTCCTCTCATAGTTGTACACTCTTATTTGTCAAAAATAGTTGACATAACATGTCAAAAATGCAGGCATTAAATAAATATGAAATCCAATCTTTGTTCATTTGCTCTAGGTAAACTTAATCTCAGAAATCATATTGGGTATCAGAATTAATGAGGAAAGTTACAAAGGTCCTTCTCTGACTAAAAATAGGCATGAGATGCCGAATAGAAATAGGCTGAGGTTGAGGCAAGATGGTGAACAAGTGTTAAGGACAATGAATACTATCCAGCTTCACTTGCTGCTATTTGATGCAAGGTCCAAACTGGCTGTTAACCACCACAAAACCAAAACTAGCACAAGCAATCAAAATGGAGAGGGGTAGGGTGGGCTTGTAAATTCTACTTTCTCTTCAGGGGCATCATATTGAAATTCTTAAGTTTAAGGCAATACTTACCATCCAAAGCAGAACACTGCAAGATAAAGTCCCAGAAGTGTAGCAACAGCATGCCTGACAAAGCTGCTTGTTTTACTTGGGTGAAGATAAAGTCGAAACCACACACTTGCTAGCAGAGCAAACAACTGACATACTACAAAATTCACCTAGAAAGAGAAAACGTAGATTGTATAATACTATGCATATTAAAATCAGAATTAAATGTGGAATTAAAAATAACTTTAAATATGCTGCTATTAATTGTACTTGCAACTGATTCCACTGACTTAAATGAAAGTTCCCAAAACAATGACTATTAGATATCTTGAGGAAGCTGAAGGATATCAGATTTATTTTTTTCTTGCCTTTATTTAATGTGTAGCTATGGAAAATATTTTAGCAATGACATGCTTGATTTGACACAAACCTGCAAACATGTTTTTAAAGCTAAATGGGTCCCCACAAAGAATTTTTAAAAATTAATAGAGGGGGAGGGGAAAAAAGAAAAAAAATTGGCACCAACAGCATTCCAGGAAGACTAATTTTGCAGTGAACTTTTAAGGCTGTTAGAGTGACTCTCTACAGGAACTTAAAGCAATTTACAAACACAATAAACAAGTCTCCTGACTAGATTCACCTATATCACATTTTGATTAAATTCTCAAATCAACATTTCTGTTTACCCTCAGAATGATTAATTTAGATATCATTTATTGGCATCTAGATTGTGGACATGGACAAGCAATTTTTCTTGAGCATTAGTTATCACACAGAGTGCTGTGAGGTATGGAAGCTGGGGGTGGGGGAGAAATCAAGCAGCAAACATAACTCACACTCGTACGGTTTATATTACTAAATAATTACTTTAGTTCCATATCGTATCCAGGTACTCTACTGCCTGAACTAAATCCAAAATACAAAACGATAAAAAGGTTTCAATGCTCAATTCTGCCAGTCTCACAACAAAGAATGCACTGATCCAAAAGTTTTTTCTGCCCTCACTTCAATGATTACTAACAACAGAATACAAACATTTAGAGTCTGAGGGAAAACCCAAGATTCCTTGCTCTTTATAAACCTTTTGCCTAGTTCCTAGATGACCTGGAGTTCAAAATACATCTTGTAGTGCTGAGCTCAACTGAACGAATAATTCAGATTGATTTCCTCTCAGTGTGATATAAAATTCTTCTGTCTGTAACTGCAGTAGTTTTGCTGTGATCTGGCTCTATGTCCATACAGTGGAAAAGTGACTCTGGAACCGATAATTGGAAAATTTAACAGTAGAGTGTTTCCAATGGCAATTATACACATTAACCTGATTGTATATCTGACTGTACATACATGCATACAAAACAATTATGTATATAATCTTAATGTTTGGGCAATATCCTCCCACATTTTCCTTCCTTATTGCTTGTACATAGCAACAGAGATGCAACATAAAAATACTTATTCCCTTATGTTATGAGATGGATCTTAGAAATAAAATTTTAATTCTAAATCTAGTTTTATATCTCTGGTTTCAAGCAATATCCTGCAGCCAATTCAATATCTACCTTAAAAAGAACTTATCTGCTCTATATTCCTGCAACAATGGCAACAGTCTACACCACCAGGATGTGTAATTTCTTATGCAAACAAAAGTTTTGAATCTGTTGGTGCCCCCAAATCCCATGTCTTACACTCACCCAATATTTTACCAGTAACTGGGCAAAACTTCTTCTATACAAATTATTAATTCCACTCATGATTGTAGACTTTGCCAGAAGATCAGCTATCATCTCCCCTCTCCAAAACACCCATCCACGTGTAAACAAAGTCTTTTCTACCCAAGATCTTATTGTAGATGACTGCATGAACATAACCTTGACGCTAATCAGGCTGATGGTCAATATCTTGCCCTAAAATGGAATCTCCCTTATCATATTTTTGCACTGGTAGTTCTACCATAGTGACAATGTGATCCTTATCAACAACTTACAGGTTATTCTATCGTTCTACTGCTTTGCTAATTTGACCTCCTTCAAACATCTTTCAACCAAACTTGAGCATCCATCTTGGTCTTTCCACTAATGCACCATCACCGCTTTTCAGGCTTGGCCTCTACACTGGCTCTACTCTACTCTCACTATCATTGTTGATTTAGACTTCAATTTCTCTTGCCAGCTCTAAATTCTGCAACACACAACTGCCCTTAATCTATCCCCCCCCCAAATAAAATGTCTCAAGTCATATTAATTGGCCTCGTCACCTCACAATGTACAGGCAATCCCCAGTTTATGACAGGTTCTGCCCTGAGAACTGTTCTCAAGTTGGAGATAAATAAAAAGTGCCTGGGGGAGGGTCACAGAAACAGCTTGTAATCCAGGATGGACCAGTAATCTGTTTAAATCTCTAATCACTTTCTTCTAATGATCTCCAGTTAAAGCCTCTTTCACCTCCTTGCCCTGCGTCCTTCTTTTTCCATCCAGCACGAATCCCTTGGAAATGCAAAAAAAACTTAAAATGGGCACTCTCAAACTCCTCTCCAGCCTGCACATCTGTCCTCGTTTCCTGGGCCTCCAAGTAATGTTACCACAGATGTTACCTTCCCATCCCGCTTTTGAGAGGAACCATTTCTACTGAGATGCTTCGGTTCACCGTTCCAACTCCACCAAAGCCTCCACTGCTTCTGACTGCAGCTTCCAGTAGAACTGCGGATGCAGCAAAAGCTCCTCGATTCAAACCAATTAGGGACTTTTACCACTTCTGTAAACACCACCTCCCCATAGCTTAAGGCCTCTATTATTTTCTCCATTACTTCCCAATCCTGCATCCCACCAACCTAAATAATGGGTATTTTTCACAGCACAGATACTATCTGTAATATAGTATTCAACGTCTGAAATAGGAATGTTGCCAGGTCTGGATGTTTAAGTCAGAATGTGAAAGGAAGTTGTGGAAACAAATTCATGGGCACACTTAACAATTGGATAGGAGTATAAAGTGTTTCTCCTCTACCCAGAGGGTCACCTCATCAAAGCACAAGAGGTGGCCATGGACTTGCATGCCAGAACAGGAATGGCAATTGGAACTAAAATGTCATCGGGAAGTTCCACTTTCGACAAATGGAGCAGAGATGCTTGATGAAGCGGTCCTCCAACTTACAACAGGTCTCACCAATGTAGAGGAGGCCTCATCGGGAGCAGCAGACACAAAAGTCAAGCCCAGCAGATTCACAAGTGAAATGTTGCCTCACCTGGCACAACTGTTTTGGGCCCTGAATGGAGGTGACAGAGGAGGCGAATGCCGACAAGCACTTTGGCTGCTTGCATGGATGAGTGCCAGGAAATAGATTAGTGGGGAGGAACGAATGGACAAGTGAATCATGGAGGCAGCAATCCCTGCATAAAACAGGAAGTATGGGGAGGGTGGAGGGAAAGGCATGTTTCGTGGTAGGATCCCTTTGGCAATGGTGGAAACTGAGTGTTGGCTGTGGAGGCTCATGGGGTGGCAGGTAAGGCCAAGAGGAACTCTATCACTATTAAGACAGCAGGAAGAAAGTGATCTCGGTTGTCCAGAAAATGGAGAGATGCAGGTGAAAGCACCATCAATGCTGGAGGAAGGGATGCCCTGTTTTTTTGAAGAGGGAAGAACCCTCCTTTGTCCTGGAAAGGAAAGCTTTATCCTGGGAACAAATGCAGCAGAGATGAAGGAACTGAGAAAAGAGAAGAGCATTTTTACAGGAGAGAGAGTGGGAAAGGGTAGACAAGATGGCCGTGGAAATTGGTAGAAGATGTCAGTAGATGGTTTGTGTCCAGAGATGGAGACAGAGAGATCAAGAAGGGGGTGGGAGGTGTCAGAAATAGATCAAGAGAATTTTAAGGGCAGGTTGAAGTTGGAGACTAAATTGATGAAATTGGCAAGTTCAGCATGAGTGCACGAAGCCACAACAATGCAGTTGTCACTGTTAGAGAAAGAGTCGGGGAGCATGACTGGGGAAGGCTTGGAACATACATTGTTCTATGTAGCCAATAAAAAGGCAGTCATAGCTGGGGCCTCATGTGGGTGCCCATGACTACACCAAGTATGGAAAAATTGGAAAGAGCCAAAGGAGAAATTGTTGAGAGAAAATATGAACAGCCTGCTTCAAGGCCAACTGTTGAAAGTTTGAATCCAAATCAACCTGCGTATGAACGCACATTAAATTTGACACAGGACAAGAGATATTCTGACTCTATTTTATAGTAACAAACTTCACAACCTTGCATTAATTATACTTTAGCATCATCATCATCCCTTACCCTTATATTAGGAATGCAAGCTTATTTCCAGCTAGCAGTTATGCAAGACACAAGCTCATAGAAATACAGCAATATTCTTCAACCTTGTTAGGAGGCAAAATGAAAAATTCTCCAGCAACAACCTCCTTAAACGTTAATCAATCAATGTTTATTTCACATGAAACATGAAAAGCTGCTGCCTGACAGCTCCAGTAATCAGAGATCAATTTTAACCTCCATAATATCTGTGACCACATGGGGTTCTTCCAAGGCCTCCAATTTCTGCCCACATCTCAAGAATGTGCAAATTGCAAAGTTAATTGGTCACTGTGTGTAATTAAGTGATAACATTTGAGGGGTGTTGATGGAAATATGGAACAAATAAAGTGCAATTAGTGTAGGTGTGCAAATGGGTGTTTGATAATTATAATTGATGCAAATCCATTGGGCCACGGGACCTGTTTCTATGTTGTATGATCCTTATGTATACGAGTGAATGCAGTTTTCTAATTAAGCATTGGCCAGTATAGCTTACAGCAAAATCATGCAAATTTACTTCTACTGGAGGCCAAATTCATTATTTGCCCAAAAATATTCTCCATGGCTATCCATGTGCCTATCTAACAGCCTTTTAATTGTCCCTATTGAATCAACCTCTAAAACCATCACAGTAGTACATTCCAGTCACTGACAACGCTGAAAAACCTACCTGGCATCTCCCCTAAACTTTCATCCACCCACCTATCTAGCATATAGTAGCCTATACTCTGGTGCAGCAAAAGGTTTAGACTCTACATAATCCTAGGTGGAGCATTTGAAGTGAAGACAAACATCCTGGACACATACATAGTCAGACCCCAAGAAGCCCATTTCTACCACAACAGTCCAACTCTACCCCTGCCTCAGCTCAACTTCTATTAAAGCTCTATGTCTTTGTCCCCTCCAGACTTGACTGTTCTGTGCCTTTTTCTGGTGAGCCTACATCCTATACTCTGCAAATGTTTGAGAACACCAAAATCTAGCCTTCTCCAAGTCAGCCCAGAGATCCATGCCTTTCTCCAGGCTTCATGAGAGTCCAAATTTCAATGGATTTGATACTGCCAATCTAGCTGCTCTAGTGAACAAGGTGCTCCAAAAGCTTCTGCCTCCCCTTCTTCATTTAGGCCAAGCTTAGTCATATGTCCTAATATCTTTGTTTGCTTTGTCAAATTTAATTTCATAATATCCACCTGAAGTGCCTAGGGGCATTATTACAATAGCACGGCAATACATTACAAAAATGTGTTGCTGTTCATCCAGATTCTTTCATTCCTTATTCTTTTCCTTTCTTACCACTGTACCCAAAGCAATAATTACATGGAAAGACCTCAAAAAGAACTTGTCAGCTGGATTTTGTTGATAATGCCTTACATGTCAGAACATCATACAGACAAGAAAATATAATGAAAATTTACAAAAATACAAAAGCTAAAAGTCTGAAATAAAATGCTGGAAACATTCAACAGGTAAAGCACAGTTGATGTTTCAAGTCCAACTCAATGCCAGGGCTGTGTCAGAGTACAAGTTGGTTGTAAGTATTGCACAAGAACATATTGGCTGTTATCCATTACAAATTCCACATTAAATTGTTCAAGAAACACACACATACACCTCACAGCAATTCAATGTTCAAATGATGGTAGTGCTCTTGGATAGTTTGTTGGGTTAGTTTTATTTCTTCGCTCTCTGCTAACAGCAAAGGAGAAACAACTTAACAAGGCCAAAGATAACACAAGTTGGCAGTGTAGTGAATGGTATCAAATCATCAGAATTTGTCACTGATATAAATTGCAATTTTTTTTAATTTCACGGCAGCAGCATGACTACAAGTTCCAATAGTGAGGCTCCTACACCTCCTCCCTCATGGTAGTAATAAGAGGAGAACAGTTTCTTCAGGACCCAATTTCCCTCAGGATCAATAAAGTACGTCTATCTGTCTGTCCTTGATGGTAAAGGTCCTTAATTTTATGGATGTCACCTTCCTGAGGCACCGCCTTTGTAAGATGTCCTCAGTGGTGGAAAGACTAGTACCTGTGATGGAACTGATGAGTCTACAACCCTCGGAAACCCCCTATGATCCTCCGCATTGCTGCATCCATACCAGACCATGATGCAAACTCTTAATGAAGAATAGCGACTGGTATAACTTCACCGTGACTGCATCAATTTGTTGAGCCTAGGATGGATCCTCTGAGATGTTGAGGCCCAGGAACTTGAAACTACTCATTCTGTCCACTGCTGACCCCTTAAGTAAGGATTGATGTGTGTTCTCCCAACTTTCCCTTCCTGAAATTCACCATCAATTTCTTGGTCTTACAGATGTTGAGTGGAAATCTACTTTGCAACACCATTTGATCCGTAATCTATTTCGCTCCTGTACACCTCCTTGTCACCAGTGGAGATTCTGCAAGTGGTGTCATCAGCAAATTCATAAATGGTGTTTGATCAGTGCCTACTAAACACAGTCATGAATGTACAGAGAGTGGAGCAGTCAGCTGAGCATGTGTCCTTGAGGTGTGTCGATGTTGATTGTCGGCAAGGAAGAATTTGTTGGGCATCAGAACTTTTTCTTCACTTTAAACAAAGACTTGCTTAACACTTCAGGATTTTAATAAGGTTATTTGCATTCTGAATCCCTGTCACCCAGGAAATATGCATGCAAACTCATAAGATACATTTTACATGCTGCACTGTTGCACATCTAGTTCTTTACTTAGCACAAGTAGTCTAAATAAATAAAGGGATACATAAAGCTATCATCTTCAATCCTCCCCTCAAATTGATGGGCAAGTTTGCAATGGCAAGCAGATGCGGTAGCAGATGAATGCTGTCAATGCAATGCACTACCAGGTTTTCACATGGAGAGCAAGTGTGTGCATAACTTAAATAGTAAAAAAACCTTTGGATTTTATGCTCCTTTTATCAATAATCTGTCAACCATTTTAGCCCATCTGAAAAATCAACCCCATTTCTCCTTCAGCAGACACTGCCCATCGTTTTGAGTCTTCTGGTCTTTTAACATCTTATTCCCAAGTCTTGAAGATCTTTGATTTTTACTTTGTCCTTTTACCAAAAACTATATAAATTACTATTCCAACTACTAGATTCTAGCATCAAGATTGCAAAATGTTAAGATTTGGCTACTGTGGTTTTCTAGTTTGTGGGTTCAGCCCAGTTCATCATGGGTAAAACCCTCCAAACCATTGAACTCATGTACAGGAAACATTGCTGTAGGAAAGCACCATCCATATCAAGGATCTCCACCACCCAACCGTGCTCTTTTCTTGCTGGTGCCATCGGGTAGAAGTTACAGGCGCCTCAGGAACTCCACCACCAGGTTCAAGAATTGTTAATACTCCTCAACCACCACACTCTTGAACAAAAGGGGATAACTATACTCATTTAACGACTCTTTTCTCTTGTCATTTCATGCTTAATATTTATTGCTATTTATTCACATCTATATTTGCACAATTTGTTTACTGTTTACAGTTTACAGATCCTGCTTAGTTACTATTCTACAGATTTACTAAGTATGCCCACAGAAAAAGAATTTCAGGGTTGTACGTGGTACGCATGTACTCTGAGGGTAAATTTTACTTTGACATTTATAAGAGTTTAATGTATCCTGCCTTGTTAAAAGTTGAGTGAAATTCCAGTTCATTTAACATTTTAAATTAACATTTGAATACAGGAAGTTCAGATCCAAAACTTACTCTTTCTGAATTCAGTAATTTCAGATAATCACTATTTCTCACATTTTATCTCACATTAAGAGTTTTTTCTGTCCATTCTTGTATTTTCAGATCTTATTTGTTTTTTCCTTTGTCTTACAGGATTTGGATTATAGCTTTGAATTGTCTTGGATGTTGTTAAGTCCTCAAATCCAAAACTAGTTAGTCTGGTTCTTCAGTTTCAGCCAAGTTCTAATTTCTGACTCTAGTTTCATGATTCTTAAAAGAAATAATATTTCTTCAAAGGTTCATTTACTATCATAATATACAACTCTGAAATTCTTCAGAGTTTCAATCATCACAATCATCTAACCTCAAATCCCCCCTCCCTGCACGCATAAAAAAAATTGGGTGAAAAACACCAAATATAAAAAAAAGTTCTAAGACTGAAATAAAAGAAGTCCAAAATCCAAAACGCAGAAAACCTGGGTAACATTCTCCGGGCACAATGGCAGCCTCTCCCCTCTCTGGCAGCAGAGCGATTCCACAAGTGCTCACCTTCAGCATTTGCCTCCATGTTTCAATCTCCCTTGTTGCGTTAATCGGCAAACAAAGGAAGCTTCAATCAGTGAAATGGTGTCAAACATCAGCTCAACTCCTGTCCCGCATCCTTCTTGCTACAAGGTTTGCACACGCTGCCCGTCTCCTGAAATCCTCTCAGAAACTGCAGAGCACTGAAACACCCAAATGACCTTCAAACTGCAAATTACAGGCTCCAACATTCAAGATGAAAAACAAATGTGAAAGACATAAAATCAGTGAAATATATGGTTTCATGGTCTATGCAGAAGATGTCGACCGTGAGAGCTTTGTTCACAGGTGCCATGTTGACCGAAAGGTGCTGATGGTTGTTCATTTGGGGCATTCCAATGTTTCCCATAACCAAACTACCTCAGCAGCACCCCACAGAGATCTTACAGTATTTCCTCTTACTCCTACCCAGAGCAAAATACGAAGTAGTTAAAGATCCCAGAAATGTTGACTACAGATTTCCAAGTAGATCTGACCTATAATTAGCTTTATCCCAAACAGGAAAACTAAAGCTGTACTTTTATTTTGATGACTTCTCAATCTACCTGTGAAGTAAAAGCATCTTAATAAGTTTCCAATCTCATCCTTCAGTATTTCTGCCCTTCTACTCTCCTCCTGACTCACTCAATTTGTTCACACTCTACAGCTTTCCTCTGTTCCTCCTGTAACATTCTCTGAATCAGATCATCAACGCACTTCTAACACCAAATACTGCACCCCATCAGAAAGCAAAATGCTGCATATGCTGGAAATATGAAATAGTGCCCAACTCTATACTTTGGCTTCTTACCATGACACACAATGTCCAGAGAACTTTTCATTATCATCCCTCTCGACATCCTGCAAATGTCCATTCAAAATGAGGCACAACATTCCATTTTGCAAATATATGAAGTTTTACCAAGGGAAAAGGGAAACTTATTCAGGATATCATTCTAAATAAATAATTTGAATAACCTCCAAGAGTAATGAAATCAAAATACTACGGTTACGGATTCTGAACTAAAACAGATACATGTTCAAATACACAGTGGGGTAATACCCAGAGAGCTGAGCATTTTATGTAATTTCACTGGTAGCTTTATATTGATGAAGGTGCCATGCAATAGACAATATGGAACTAAAGCTCCTGGTGATTATTTTGCGAAATGAAATCTGTAATTTTAATGCACATTGCTGTCATTATTGATCAAGAGTACACAATTTCTATACTACTTCCCCTTTACACAACCCTGTAATTAGTTAATAAAATTTTGTTAAACATTGCTAAGCTTCCATAGCATTCTCAAACAAAACTGTACCCTATTGCAGGTGCTAGAAATCTTAAATAGAAGATACATGCAACACCTTCCCTTTCATCTCTGCCCTTCCTGTTGTCTAGATACTTCCCCTCACCACAGGTAAAGCAGCAAAATACCTGTAATTCTTCCAGGTTGAAGTTGAGTCACAAACAACTTGGTTCATGTCTATAAAGCAGGAAGAATTTTACATCTGAAGCTTATGGAAGACACCTCTCCATCAACTAGTAGCCAGTCAGATGTACTGCATGCAGGAAGTCTTGTTGATAAATATAGGAAATACATTTCCAACCACTCCCCACACCCACAACCCAGGAGGAGAAAACCCACCAGCGGCAACTGTCATTTCACCTTCCCAAAGATTATGGTGTTCCACATTTTCCCCATTACAGCTGACTTTTCCACAACTTCTTGTCAATGACACAACTATTCTTCTACTCACACTCCCTTCACTCTGTGCACTCACTGAGATTGGTAAACAGATTCAGCATCTCCTCTCCTGGTGGATAACTATCCCATTCCTACTTTATCAAAATATTCCAAGTGTCCCATCTAATATTTCCATGGATTCTCAGGTCCATATGCATCATCTCTTCCCCAGTCTTTACCATAATTCTACTCCAGCTTCATCATAAGTCATATCTTGATATTAGTTAGGATGCTTCACAGAATGCAAACACAAAGAAGTAAATTTATGCATAAAATAAAACAAAAATAGTCAAGTTTCAAGTAACCTATTGAAATCTACAACACACAATACATTATAGATTCCCAGCTTTGAATCAATCGTGCCTCAAAACTAGTTTTCTGAAACAAATATGACATAATAATAACACAACCGTAACCATTTCGACACGTTTTTTTTTTACAAGGATTTGAGAAACTGAGTACCTCCCACTTTACATACTTGTACATACTTGTTTCAGCAACGTTGACTAAAGAACAATTGGTTCCAAGTTTAATTTTTAAACCATTTTTCCTTTAAATGGCTGATTTAAAATCACAGAAAGAACATCAAACCAAAGCAGTGGACAATTTAAGATCCTAGCGTGCAGGATGACCTTGGACAGCAACTTCTCAGCTACTGGCATACAGCAACAAGAGAGAGGGGAAAGAAAGTAGCCTTTTAAATTATATAAAGGGAGGGCAAGGGAGGTGGATCAGAAGTGGAGAGAGTGAGCAATTTCAGGTTCCTGGGTGTCACCATCTCTGAGGATCTAACCTGGACCCAACATATCAAGGCACCAATAAAGGTGGCAACACGGTGGCTATATTTCATTAAGAGTTTGAAGAGACTTGATATGTCACAAAAAACATTTGCAAATTTCTAAAGATGTACCAAGGAGAGCATTCTAACTGGCTGCAATGGAGTCTGCTCAAAGTAAGTTGCAGGGATTTGTAAAATTAGTCAGTTCCGTCATGGGCACTAGTCTCCATTGTATCCAGGGCATCTTCAAGGAGCAGTGCCTCAAAACAGGTAACATCCATCATTAAGGACACCCTACCCAGGTCATTCCCTCTCATCATTGTTACCATAGGGAAGGAGGTACAGAAGCATGAATGATTCAGAAACAGCTTTTTTGCCTCTGCCATCCAATTTCTGAATGGACATTGAACCCATGAACACTACCTCACTACCATTTTATTTCTTTTTATTTTGCACTACTTATTTTACTATTATATATTTCACATATACTATAATTCAGATTTTTTTCTGTGTTACATTTTGCATTCTACTGCTGCTGCAAAGATAACAAATTTCACAGCATTTGTCTGTGATATTAAACATGATTCTGATTCTGGATTCAGGTGAGGAAGGGTGAGGAGCAGATGGAGGAGGGATGCATGGACATTTACAATGTTTGAGACTACGATAAAAATTAGTGACACTTCAGCAAATGACACTTTTCCAAACAAAAAATCTTTAAACCCAACAGTTAAATTTCAACTTAGAACACCGTAAGAACTAAAGTTAGATCTTTTAAAGTTGATCTTTTACTAAAAGCAAGTTGCAGCTCACCTCCCAATCCAATTAAACTTAAGCAGAGTTCAACAGTCAGTACACAAAAGTAAACAAAAGTCTTCAACATTCATTATTGACATAATAATGGTTAAAATAACAAAGCTCTGCAAAGGAGAACTTTTTCTTGTGGATTGCTTCAGAAGGAATCTAACATTTATCGGATTCTTAATGTTACTGTTTGTAGATCACTATCAATTAAGACATTTTAATTCTCCATCCCCTCTCTATTCCTACTACAATTGGTTTGGCCTCAGCCTCCACCACTGCTAAAGTGAAGCCTACACAAGAGGTACAGCACCTCATATCCCATCTGGACGGTCTACAATCCAATGGTGTGAACACTGAATTCTCCAATTTCAGATTACCTGGGCCCCCTGCCTATTTCTCTATGTTCTATTTACCCAATTTCTCCTACACCCATTCCAACATTCTATTTATTTCCCCTCCTCCATCTACTCATCACCCACAATGCCCACTCAAACTAGAACCTCTCCTCCACACCATTCCTATCTGTCTACTCCTTCTTTCCAATTTGATTCTATTCCCTTTCCCTTTCCTTTCATATTCCATCTTCTGCCATCCTATGTAGCCTTCATCTATCACCTCACAGACTCTCACTATTTCCACACTTCCCTCCTCCATCCGCCCCTCATCCTTCCTCACCCGGATTCATCCATCTCCTTCCCCTCACAGGCCACTTCTCCTCTATTCCTTCGGTCTTGGGGAAGGGTCTCGACCTGAAACGTTGACTGTCCATTTACCTCTACAGATGCTGCCTGATCCACTGAGTTCCTTCAACAGTTTGTTTCTTTCAGCATCTGCCATCTCTTGTGTCTCTGCTATATTTGTTAGTCAAAAAGACTAATGTTCATACTGAAAGATAACTATGATCGTTGTAAAAAAAAAAGCTGCTGTTGTGGGGTGTACATTTCTGCATCTCCCTGCTTTCAGTAAAAGGTTGCTCTCAGCAATGCTAAAATTAATGTTGATAACGATATGCAGGAAAACTATTACACTCCATCACGTTCACAAGGTTGTGGGAAAAACACCTTTCCCTGAAAATGTATGTTCTCTTCTGAAATGATACATTTTTATATCAAACAAAAAAAAACAATGTTTATTAAGCTCTTCAAAGTGCTCACTGCAAAATAATGTGGTTCAAAGCAGAATCAACCAGCTTGAATTCTCTTTTGTTAAAATGCAATTGAGTTAAACTAAAGTCATTTGTTTGTCTCTTTTAAAGCCCAATGAGATTTTAAAATATACAACAAAAGGCTGATAATCCAGCACCCTTGTGTGCCAGATTGTCAGATTTTCTGGACTATTGATATTTAACTTCTATTAATACACCAATATGTTTTTACTTCCTTTTTTCCACCCCTCCTCCAAAATTTTATACAGCAGTATAATAAATTTTCCAGTGGTTCAAGTGAGTTTAAAGGGTGAAGCAGGCCTCCAGAAAAGCATAGAAACCAGAGCCAGATGAGACAGATACTAAACCAGTATTTCAAATAGCACAGAGGCAGATTATTAGAGTTTTACTGTTATGCAATTTGTATTTCTACAAGTACAACCCACTTGCATTAAAACGGTTGCATTTAAAACAATTCTACTGTCCATTATTAACATTAGTCTCATTCACCAATGCTTTGTCCAAATCACAGTTTGTATATTCCAGTTAATTGGATCATCAATTAATCAGAGCCACCACTTCTTTGGGACAAATCTTAAAAGATCAGAAACTAAATGAGAGAATTGGCAAGATTTTTTTTCATCTATTTAGGACACTTTGCCCCTTAATTGGGACAGGAGACTTGCTATCCAGGTTCTAAATAGCATCAGTCACGTGCACTTGTGTGGCTATTAGATGCTACGCTGTGCTTAGAGTGAACAGTTTTTTTAAAAAATAGCATCAGTTGCATGTGTTTGTTTTCAAAAAGCAGTGATTTATGTCACAGATAGTTGACAAGAAATAAGTAGAGAGACAATTCCGAGCTCACTGCTTTGCACTCTGTGGTTTCAAACATTCAGGCTTGGAATGCCAGAAACAGCCAGGAATGATAATTAAATAATTTACTTCAACAAGTTAGGAATTACAAAGAATTTGAATGTACTGACAATCATCTTTGATGTTACAGTGAAAAGATTTGAAGGATGTAATCATCAATAGCATTGTGTGAAGGAAGTCCATTATCTGCACTAGGTGTCTGTGCTGATTTTGTTCATTTGCAGTCAATCAAAAGAACACAGCAGCATTGAATTCCTTTGTTAATAAGTTGATAGGAACTAATACAGTTTTATGATACTGTAGTGAATGGTAGTATTCTAATGGAATTCCTGACTAAGCACTAAAGACCTGTGCTGATCAACTGACTGGAGTGTTCACTGAGATGTATAACCTTGAGGTCATAGATCTCAGAGGCTGATGATAAAAACATATCAGCTTCTGCTTGAAAAGTGACTTGGATCCACTCCAATTTGCCTACCAGCACAAGAGATCCACAGCAGGTGGCATTTCACTGGCTCTTCACTCAACTCTGGAACATTTTGACAGCAAAGACGCATACATCCGGATGCTCTTTATCGATTATAGATTGGCATTCAATACTATAATTTATCAATAAGTTTCAAGACCTTAGTCTCAATAGTACCTTGTGAAAATGGATCCATGATTTCCTCATTTGCAGACCCCAGTCATTTTGGATTGGCAATAACATCTCAACAATCTCTCTCAGCACAAGTGCACCCCAAAGTTATGTGCTTAGCCCCCTTCTCTACTGGCTTTGCACTCTTGGCTCCGTGGCTAAGCACAGCTCCAATGCTGCAATCAAGTTTGCTGCCAACACAAATGGTGCAGACCGAATCAAAAGGTGGTGATGAATCAGAATATAGGAGGAAAATTGAAAATCTGGCTGAGTGCTGCCACAACAACTTCTTACTCAAAGTCAGCAAGACCCAGGAAGTGATTATTGACTTCAGGAGGAGAAAACCAGAGGTCCATGAGCCAGTCCTCATCAGAGAAACACGTGGAGAGAGTCAATTATATAGAAAGCATGGCAGCACCCCTACTTCCTTAGGAACTTATAAAGATTCAGCATGACATCTAAAACTTTGACAAACTTCTACAAATGTGTGGTGAAGAATGACTGGCTGCATCAAAGCCTGTAATGGAAACATCAGTGCCCTTGAATGGAACATCCTATCAAACTCGCACGCACACACCCTCCCCCCCCAATGTTCTCTTTTTCTTGCTGCGATCATGAAGAAAAGTAAAGGAGCTCCAGGACCCACACCATCAAGTTCAAGAACAGTTATTACACCTCAATCATCAGGCTCTTGAACCAGAGGGGATAACTTCACTTGCCCCATCACCGAACTATTCCCACAATCAAGGACTCTTCATCTCATGTTCTTTATATTTATTATGTATTATTATTACTTCTGATTTATTTTTGTATTTGTACTATTTGTTGTCTTTTGCACACTGGTTGTCCACCCCATTGGGTGTAGTCTTTCAGTGATTCTATTACGGTTATTGGATTTATTGAATACACACACAAGAAAATGAATCTCAGGGTTGTATATGGTGACATATGTACTTTGATAATAAATTTACTTTGTACTTTAATTTGTTCTGTATTTAATTTAAATAATCTATTTTTCAGTTTGTCTTTTTTTAAAATACCTTTTTAAACCATTTCTATGAAATTTCAGCTAATTGGGGCAGCTGTAAAACTAGGCCAAAAGGTACTAGTCTTGATATGTCCCAATTAACCAGAATCCACTGTATTAAGTTTACTTAGCACTGACACAATTTGACTCTTTAAATAAAAAAATCTACTTTCCACTCAAAGGAAAATTGTAAATCATTGCAATAATGGAAAATGCATAGGCTTGATATCTCTGGGAGTGCAGGTCATTACTACTGGTTTCCCTTCTCTTCCATTCCTAATATTGAGGAAATAATGTTCCCTTAATAACCCAATTTCCTCACTCCCCAGCAGATGAAAAATATTCCTTTCTGTGCTTGTGGTACACGTGGACAAATCACTTACCTACAGATGAAATTACAACTTAACACAGCCCTCCTGTAAGATGGTGGCACACTTAGTCATGGTGGCCTCTCTGGGTCCAACCAATGGTGTAATTGTTGTATCCTTTACATTTTTCTTATGATTGCAACATACTGCTGGATATTAAGAACACCAAGTACTGCAGTCTTTCTCACTAGTGAGTTGCTGGATAGCAGTGGAGATGCACAGCATGGGCTTGAGCACTGTATTGTCGTCTGCTACAGCCACCTAAGAAGGTGGTGTTGGAGATGGTGCCTGGTCCAACAAATGGTGCAAATAATTGTCTTGGACATTTTTGCTGTGATTGCAAGGCACTGTTGGACATTGATAATCCAGAATGCTGCAAGTCTCGTTTATTGGAAAGACCAACTGCAGGGGAGCTGCATGACCTCAGTTGTTGCACAAACGAGGACCTCATGCTGCAGCATCACCCAGGGAAGGAGACGCTGGAGGTGGTGTGTGAGAGAGCAGAGTTGTGGCAGGAACTCTGGAGTCTCTGCTGGTTTGGGGGCTGGCCCCTCCCATCGGGACTGCTCTCCAGTGTTCGCTCTTGGAAGGGCAACTTGGATTGTGTTCGTCTATGGCCGTACTAGCGCGTGACGAGGAACTGTTGCATATTTATTCCTGCAGAAACGTTGCTCTAGGACAGGGGTTCTCAATCTGGGGTCCATGGATCCCATGCTTAATGTTATTGGTCTGTAGCATAAAAAGGCTGGGACCCATGTTCTAGGACACCATCAACCTTCAGGGCATGCCACCGAGGGAGCTGGCTAATTTTGTGCTGTGTGCAACTGTATATACTGTGTTTTGTACATTGATCCCAGAGGAACACTGTTTCATTTAGTTGTATACATGTGTAAGGTTGAATAACAATTAAACTTGAACAAATCACTACTTCTTTTCAGCTCAATGCTGAGGGCTCTATTGGAATAGGGCTCTTCTTCGCCACCCCTCCCCCACATGAATACAAGGGCTAAATGTGATCTCTCCCTGTTGTTCCTGCTGAACATCCGAGAATTCTGTTCAGTGCATTTCATTTAAATGATTTTGTCACAAAAAGCATAGTGCCTGACATGTCAGGAAATACTGAAAAGCAATCAAGGTGCAGCTTTTGGAGTTCCAGGGAAACAAGTGCAGATGACCAAGATTAACCTCCATTACAGCAAAGAGACACACAGAATAAATAACTAGGAATTTTAGTGGGAGAAATGCAACCTGTTTTAAAAGGAGCACTATTCACAACAGTGTTTACTGATAGATAAAGGATAAAAAAGGGTAAATGCAAGAGGATGCTAGACAAAAGCTTACTCTTGTAATTAAATCTATGGAATGGATACAAAAATATGGATGCAGCACGAGAACTGCAGTTGATCACAGCACTGTTCCATGACCAAGAGCAGGACTCCTCTTAACATTGTGTGACAGCAAGCTCCACTTACCCTACCATTACAGAAAATTGAAAATGACATCTCCTCATTATTTTCATGAGCCCTTGGGTAAATGACTCCTGAAACAAAATAACAAAACTGTGCCAAACCAATAAAAGATGAAACAATAGATAGTAGAAGTCAGTTATTTAGCAAAAGCTACAAAGCATGAAGCCAGAAGGAGTGAACCACTTTTAAATGCCCTTTCTCAATTTCTCCAAAACAGACAAGTCTCAAACTGGGGACTTCCTGTATACAACAGGGGTTGGTTCCTGAGCAACCTGACCTGTTCACAAGGTGAAATTGAACAGAAAGGGTTGTGACAGGAGAGAGAGCAAGCACAGGAAGGTTGGCTTTCAGCCAGTCTTTGATTCAGGGGACATGAAGCTGTTCTGCACATGGAGCTCCACTTGGATTGACTCTGCACCCAACTGATGTGAGTGGGGAGGGAGTAGTGTAAAAAGGTCCCATTCCCACCTGCTGTAAGATGTAGCAGCTGGCAGATCTATCTCCATCCACCCTGCTGGACTCCCAATTTCTCATTTGCAAGTCCAGGTTGTTCACAGACTGTGGAGGATCTATACAGTGGACTCCGATTAATTGGGCCATCGGTTAATCGGGCTGGTCGCTTATTTGGGACAACTCTTAAAGGAGAAAAACTAATCGAGAAAATAGCCAGGATTCCCTTCATTTATTTGGGACATTATGTCGCTTAATAGGGACAAAAGATTGTTGCTGAATAGTTTCTAACTCGTGCCAGTCTCGTGCACGTCGTGTGGCAGTTGGACGCAACACTGTGCTTAGAGCGAAGAGTTTTTAAAATAGTGTCATTTAAAATGTGCTTGTGTTCAAAGCAATGATTTTTGTCACTGATATTTAGCAAGAAAAAGTTTCAAGCATTCAGGCATAGAGATGCCAGAAATAGCTGGGCCAGAAAATGAAACAATTTTGTTACTTCTACATGTTAGGAACTAAAAAGAATTTAAAGGTATCCACAATCATCTTCAATGTTACAATGAAAATGAAGATTTAGGGGATGAAGACAGATCATTACATGAGCTAGGTGTCTGTGCTGGTTTTGTTCTTCACAATCAATCAAAAGAATACAGCAGCATATATTGCATTTAGACCACAGGACCATAAGATACAAGAACAAACGTAGAACTTTTGGCCCATTGAGTCTGCTCTGCCATTTTATCATGGCTGATTCATTATTCCTTTCAGCCCCAATCTCCTGCCTTCACCCTCTATCACTTCATGCCCTGACCAATCAAGAATCTGTCAACCTCTACCTTAAATATTCATAAAGACTTGGCATCCACAGCCACACACTCTATTCTGAGTCCTCTCCAAATTCACTCTATCAAGACCTTTCATCATTTGATAGGTATGAATGTCAGCCCTCATTTTTCTGAATTCTAGTGAATACAAGCCCAAAGCCATCAAATAACAAGCCATTCAACTTGGAATCATTTTTGTGAACCTCCTTTGAATCTTCTCCAGTGACAGCATATCCTTTCTAAGATAAGGCACCCAAAATTGCCCACAATACTCCAAGTGAGGGCTCAGTAGTGCTTTATAAAGCCTCAACATTACATCCTTGCTTTTATATTCTAGTCCGCTTGAAACGAATGCTAACATTTCATTTCTCTTCCTCATCACTGACTCGACCTGCAAATTAATCTTTAGGAAATCTTGCACAATGACTTGCATGTCACCTTGTACCTCAGATTTATTTTCTCTCCACTTAGTTAATAGTCTACCCTTTCATTTCTTCTACCTAAGTGCATGACCATACACTTTCCGACACTGTATTTCATTGGCCACTTCTTTGTTTATTCTCCTAATCTGTCTAAGTTCTTCTATAGCCTCTCTACTTCCTCAAAACTACAAACCCCTCCACCCAACTTTGTACCATCAGCAAACTTTGCAACAAAGCCATCAATTCCATCATACAAGTCATTAATATCTAATGTAAAAACAATCAATCCCGACACAGACCCCTGTGTAGCACCACTAGTCACTGGCAGACAACTCTTTGCCTCCTACCAGCAGCCACTGCTTTATCCATGTTTGTCTCTTTCCTGTAATATCATGGGCTTGTAACTTGTTAAGCAGCCTTGTGTGTGGCACCTAGTCTGAGGCCTTCTGAAAATCCAAGTAAACAACACCAACCGATGCTCCTTTATTTATCCTGCTTCTTATTTCTTCAAAGAAGTCCAGTGAATTTTTCAGGTAAGATTTTCTCTTGAGGAAACTATGCTGACTATGGCCTGCTTTTTTGTGCACCTCCAAGTACCCAAAACCATATTCTTAACAATCAATTCCAACATAGAAACATAGAAAACCTACAGCACAATACAGGCCCTTTGGCCCACAATACTGTGCCGAACATGTATTTACTTTAGAAATTACCTAGGGTTACCCATAGCCCTCTATTTTTCTAAGCTCCATGTACCTGTCCAGGAGTCTCTTAAAAGACCCTATCATATCCACTTAAAAGACCCTATTATATCCGCAATACATCTTCCCAACCAGAGGTCAGTCTATAATTTTCCTCTTCTGCCTCTCTCCTTTCTTTAAGAGTGGACTGACATTTGCAGTTTTAAGTCTTCCAGAAACATTTTTGAAAGATCATTACTAATGCCTCTACAGTCTCTTCATCCACCTCTTTTAGAACCTTGGGATGTCCACCATCTGGTCCTGGTGATTTACCTATGTCTAGGCCTTTCAGTTTCCCAAGAACTTTCTCCCCTGTAAAGGTAACTTCACACACTTTCGACCCCTGGGCACTCTTGAACATCCATCATACTGCTTGTGTCTTCCACAGTGAAGACTGTGGCAAAAAATACTTATTCAGTTCATCCACCATTTCCTTGTCTCCCATCACTACCTCTCCAGTATCATTTTCCAGTGGCCCAACGTCCACTTTCATATTTTATGTATCTCACAAAACTTCTGGTATCCTCATTAATATTATTGGCTAGCTTACTTTCATATTCCATCTTTCCTTCTTAATGACTTTTTATAGTTGCCTTCTGTTGGTTTTTGAAAAGCTTCCCAATTTTTTTCTCTATTATATGCCCTCTCTTCGGCTTTTATGTTGGCTTTGACTTCTCTTGTTAGCTATAGTTGTGTCATCTTGCCTTTAGAATGCTTCTTCCTATTTGAGATGTATATATCCCATGCCTTCCGAACTGCTTCCAGAAATTTCAACTGTTGCTGCTCTGCCGTCAACCCTGCCAGTGTTCTTTTCCAATAAATTTTGGCCAACAAATCTCTCATGCCTCTGTAATTCCCTTTATTGTAATACTGATACATCTGACTTTCGCTTCTCCTTCTCAGATTTCAAAGTGAATTCAATCATACTATGATCACATTGCCCCAAGGGTTCTTTTACCTCAAGCTCTCCAATCAATTCCAGTTCATTGCATAACACCCAATCAAGAACAGCTAATCCTCTAGTGGACTCAACTACCAGCTGCAAATATACAAGTTATTATATAACTCCCATCAGGGTCTCTTTACCCTCGCAGTTCCTTAGCACTAACCACAATGATTCAACACCTTCCGACCCCATATTCTAATGATTTGATTTCATATTTTACCAATAGGGCCATGCCACACCCTCTGCCTACCTGCCAGTCCCTTCAATACAATGTGTATCCTTGAACATTAAGATCCCAGCTATAATCTTCTTTCATGCTGATTCAGTGATGCCTACAAAGTCATACATGCCAATCTGCAACCGTGCTACAGGTTCACCTACCTTATTCTGTATACTGCACACATTCAAATATAACACCTTCAGTCCTGTATTCACCCTTTTTGATGTTGTCTGCCTTTTACATTGCTACTCATCATGTTGATAGTAATTTTGCCCTAACATCAGCCTCTCTTTGCTCGAAGTTTCATTTCAAATTGCCTTTGTTTGTAAGCCAACTACCTCTTCCTTAGCCCTATCATTCCAGTTCCCATACCTGTGCCAAATTAATTTAAACCTTCCCGAACAACTCTGGCAAACCTACCCACAAGGATATTGGACAACCCTGTTTTAGGTGTAACTTTTATACAGTACCTTCCCACAGAAGGGATCCCAATTATCCATCAATCTGAAACCCTGTCCCCTGCACCAGTTCCTCAGCCACCTGCCAAATCATCCTATTCCTACCTTCACTGATGAGATTACTACTCCAGAGATCCTGTTTTTCTAGCTTCTTACCTAGCTCTCTAAAATCTCTCTCCGGGGCCAGCTGCTCACCCATCTCCTTTAGAATACCAGGGACCCAATCTGAGACATCTCTGATCCTGGCACTAGGGAGGCAACATACCATCTGAATGTCTCTATCACGCCCAAAGAACCTCATCTCTGTTCTCTGACCACGGACTCTCCCTATCAACACTGCAGTTCCCTCTGCTCTTCTAGGCCACAGCCCCTGGTTCAGTGCTAGAGACCCAGTCAATGTGGCTCCCCTCTTGCAGGTTCTCTCTCTCTCTCTCTCTCACAACGGTATTTAAAGTTGTATTATTATTATTATTATTGAGGGAAACAGCCACTGGTGTACTCTGCGTTGGCTGTGCATCTCCTTTCCTTCTCCAACAATCACCCATCCCTTGCAATCTAGGAGTGAGTACCTCCTTGCAGCTCCTATCTACCAGCTCCTCATTCTCCTGTATGAGTTGGTGATCATTGAGCTGCAGCTCTTGTTCTTTAATGCGTCCTCTCAGAAGCTGCAACTTGGTGCAGATGTGCTTACCCAGATGATTGGAGGTCTCCCAGACTTCCCACATCCCACACACTACAAAACCCTGCCTCTGTGGCCACTCTCAACACACTCCTATGCTCAAACAGACGAGGAACGAAGAGGAAGTTGTTAGATACTTTACCTCACCCATGTGTGATGCGCCAAAGCCACTCTAAAGACTGGTGCACTCAAGGAATGGCCACTCCACTTGCACCCGTGTTACTTTTATTCACCCTTTTGTTGATCGGTTGCCACACAACTCAGAGAAACTGCCACAAAGCTCTGCCTTTTAAACCTTGACTGCAGACATCATTGAAAAGGTAGCTCTTTTTACACACCCCCTCTTTGATAAATGGTCGCTGCACAACTCTTAATTCTTCTGACAATAACTATTAGGAACTAGTGCACAATTTTACAGCACTGTAGTAGTTTTAGCAGTGTTCTAATTTGTTTCGAATTTCATTCAAATATATAATTTATTACTCAGTTAAACGGTAGTTAGTCTTTCTTATACCTTTTGAACCATTTCCATGAAACTTCGCCTAATTGGGGAAGCCACTTAATTGGGTCAAAATGTACAGGTCCCAAAGTGTCCCAATTAACCAGAATCCACTGTACTTCTGAACTACCTTAATATATAGCATCACACAAACAAAACATAAAAAAAATTCAAAACATCTGTTAATTTAAAGATTCTGCAGTACATAAAGGTATTTTTCATAAGGGTACATTTTGAAATCTTTGGGCGTTTGCTACCAGAACCCTATTCACGTGCATCAGGGTGAGCAACAGCAAAAAGAAAACTAGTCATGTGCATCTGGGAATTTAAAATCTCTTAATAAGAAACATAATACATGAATCATCCCACTGAGAAACAATAAACACAACTTATCCTTAACCCCCTACTTCACCGACCATCGTAATGCCCTCTTCCACTTCACAGCACCCAATCCTCTGCTCTACATCGCGTCTTAGAGCCAGGATCATTCCTTGACTTGAATAAAAGGTATATGGTCCCAGGATTCAACTGCACTAAAAACCAAAGTTAAAAACAAAGAAAACTTTGCAATAGGGAACTCTAGTCCTGGGATATAGATAACTAAAAGGAATCACCACAATGGAATGTTGAATGTTGAGATAGATCAAAGAGAACCCAACTCTTAAGGCTGTAAAACAGAGAGCAAAGCCCGCTCTACAATTCTACGGACCAAGGGCAGATCTGATCTTAGCCTCAACTCTACTAACCTGCTCAATTAAAACAACACTCAACTCACTTTTACCCAAAAATGAATTAATGTTTTGAAAATATTTAATCTCCACAGCTCTCTTGAAAGTGAACTCCACACCTCTATCTTACATAGAGGACCCCTTATTCTGAAACTGTGGAGGAACAGACAGGTCTTGGGGCCCACATCCATAGACCCCTCAAAGTTGCAGTGCAAGTTGACAGGATTGTTAAGAAGACATATAGTGTGTTGGTCTTCTTTAATTGGGGGATTGAGTTAAAGAGCTGCGAGGTAAAGTTGCAGCTCTATAAAACTCTGGTTAGATCAGACTTGGAATACTGCGTATCCTCAGTTCTGGTGTCCTCGTTATAGGGAGGGTATGGAAGTTTTAGAGAGGGTGCAGAAGAGATTTAATAGGTTGCTGCTCGGATTAGTGAGCATGTCTTATGAAACTGTTGAATGAACTAAGGTTTTTCTCTGGTGTGGAAGAGGATAAGAGGTGACTTGAAAGAGGTGTACAAGATAATACAAGACATAGATCGAGTGGATAGGCAGAGAGTTCCTGGCAAATAAGAGGGGGCATAATTTTAAGGTGATTGGAGGAGAGTATAGCAGAGAATGTCAGAGGCAAGTTTTATTTTAAAAATCACAGAGCGTGGTGGGTGCGTGTAAAGGGTGGTGGTAGAGGCCGATACGTAAAGGACATTTAAGAAACTCTTAGAAAGGCACATAAATAGAAAAATGGAGGGCTATGCAAGAGTTAGACTGATTAAAAGGACAGCACAACATTGTGGGGCAAAGGGCCTGTACTTTGCTGTACTGCATACATCTGAAGGGAAACATGCTCTCAACATCCACTCTACCAAACAACCTCAGAATTATACGTTCTGGTAAGACTCTTCCTCAGTCTCATTCTTCTACACTTCAAAGAGTCAAAGCCCAATATCCTCATCCACACCTACACAGCCTAGGAATCAACCAGATCAGCCTTCCCTGATATCCATCCTTAAATAAGGAAACTAAATCTTTGTTGTATTCCAGGACTTCCCAATAACCTGCCATTTTTGAAAAACTGACTCAATTCACCCTTTACTCAAGGCCAAGATTCAATTTACCTTAGCACCCATATATGCATGCTAGCATCAATGTTTCATGTTCTAGGACAGTTAATTCCTCTGTATGGCAGCATTCCCATGCCATTTATATAATATTTGGCTTGTCCATTCTGATGAAATTTCTCCACATTTTATAGCATCTACTAAATATCTGTCTATTTGTTTCACTTACATCCTTCTGCACCATTAATGATCTTACAACTCAATTGTCTGCCTGGTTTGAACATCAATAAATCAGACAACAATACAGTCAGCTCTCCGTATCCACGGGTTCCACATCCGCGGATTCAACCAACTGCAGATTGGGATCGAAAAAAACCCAGAAGTTCTCCCTCCAGCACTCGTTGTTTGAGCATTGTTCGCCTCGCGTCTCGTTCGGTCGCTACTTGTGTTGTGTGCACCCTTTGTTTCTGTGAAAAATGGCTCCTAAAAAGCAGTTAAGTGGTCAAAGCAAATCCTCAAAAGCTAAGAGGGAGTGTGGTACTGTAATCTAGAGATGATTAAAAATATTACTCGTTGTTTAAGCATTGTTCGCCTCACATCTTGTTCGTTCGCTGCTTATGTTGTGAGTGAGAGTAAAGAGTTTAAGGCTACTGAGGGATGGCTGACTAGCTATGTAAAGCGCTACAGCCTCAAGAACTTAAAGATCGCAGGAGAATCGGGATCGGCTGATGCTGAGGTGGCATCAGCGTTCCCTGAAGAGCTACGATGCTTGCGCCTGTACTGAACATGTACAGACATTTTTTCGTGTCATTATTTCCTAAACAATACAGTATAACAACTATTTACATAGCACTTACATTGTATTAGGTATTATAGGTAATCTAGAGATGATTTAAAGTATACAGGAGGATGTGCGTAGGTTTTTTTTGCAAATACTACGCCATTTTATACACAGGACTTGAGCATCTGCAGAATTTGGTATCTACGGAGGGTCCTGGAACCAAATCCCTGTGGATACGGAGGGCTGACTGTACACAAAGATCAGTGTTATGGATTTAGTATAGTTGTAAATAGTTAGGGCAATAATATTGATCCGTGTGGCACTCTGTTGGTTGCAAATTACAACCTGAAAATGATGCAGTTCTCCTGATTTTATTAGTTAATTAACATTAGTAGCATACTAGCACATTACCCAACTTGATGGAATTGATGGCTTTGTGGCAAAGTTTGCAGATAATGTGAAGAAAGGTGGAGGGATAGGTAGTGCTGAGAAAGCAATGTGATTGCAGCAGGACTTACACAAATTGGAAGAATGGGCAAAAAGTGGCAGATGGAACACAGTGTTAGGAAATATATGATTATGCATTTTGGTACAAGGAACAATAGTGTGGACTATTATCTAAATGGGTAGAAGGTTCAAACATGAGAAGTGCAGAGGGACTTAGGAGCCCTCATGCAAGATTCACAGAAGGTTAATTTACAGGTTGAGTCAGTGGTAAAGAAGGCAAATGCAATGTTGACATTGATTTCAAGGGGAATAGAATATAAAAGTAAGGAGATAATGCTGAGCCTTTATAAGACACTAGTCAGGCCACACTTCAGAGTATTGTCAACACTTTTGGGCCTTATATCTCAGAAAGGAAGAGTTGTCTTTGAAGAGAGTCCAGAGCAGGTTCACAAGGATGATTTCAGGAATGAAGGGGTTAACACATGAGGAGCATTTGACAGCTTTAAGGCCTGTACTTACTGGAATTTAGAAGAATGCATGGGTATCTCATTGAAACCTACAGAATGTTGAAAGGACTAGATAGGGTGGATGTGGAGAGGATGCTATCTATGGTGGGGGTACCCCCACCAAGAGGGCACAGCCTCAAAATTGAGGTATGACCCTTTAGAACAGAGGTAAGGAGGAATTTTTTTTTTAGCCAGAAAGTACTGAATCTGAAAGTACAGACAGAGGTGGTGGCCAAGTCTGTGAGTATATTTAGGGCGGAAGTGGATAGTTCCCTGATTGGTGAGGGCATCAAAGGATATGATGAGAAGACAGGTGAATGGGGTTGAGTGGGATCCGGGATCAGCCATGATGGAATGGCGGAGCAGACTCAATGGGTTAAATGGCCTAATTCTGCTCCTATGTATTATTATGATCTAACTTCAAACATTATCAGTAACCTGAATGAATGCCTCTTGCAAAACTAAATACTTCATATCTACTATCTCTCCCTCAATTCATTAAATTCCCCAATCCCTGAGTACAAACAAAAGGTACTGCTTTACTATCCCATCAGGGCAGATTTCCATTTTCTGGCTATAGACTTGTGAGTTAGCGCCACACAAAATAAAATATAGTTATGAATTTTAGCCCACTATGTAGGCAAACCTATGCTCTTCACCATTCAGCCATTCAACACAAGCTCCAAATAATATTTCTGAAAACAGCAATAATGGGATGATCAAAAATTTTTTTTTAATAAAAGTTCATAGTGAGGAAATCATAAAATGGATCACAGTGGATTCTAGTTAATTGGCCATTGGCTAATTGGGGTGGCAGCTTATGTGGGACAACTCTTAAACAACAAAAACCAATCGGCAAATTTGCCGGGATTCCCTTCATCTACGCTGCTTAATTGGAGCAGACTTGCCGTACAGTTTCTAACTAGTGTCATATTGTCTAACTAACTGGACAATTTAGAACTGTTCTGCTCAATATGGTTTTCAGCACTGAGGCCTGGAGGTGCCAGAGGCTGCCAGTAGTGAAAATGAAATGATTTCACCATTTCAAAAAGTTAGTAATACCAAGGATTTGAAGGTATTGACAAGATACTGATAAATCATTTTGAATGTTGCAATGAAATGTAGATAAGTACGGTAACTAATACACAGCTTTACAGTACTGTAGCAGTTTTGGCAGTGTTCTAATTTGTTCTGTATTTCATTTAAATACATAATTTGTTACCCAGTTTGTCTTTTTTGCACTCACTTTTAACTATTTCCACAAAATTACGGCTAAATGAGGCAGCTGTGTAATTGGGCCAAAATGTACTGGTCCCAATTAACAGGAATCTACTGTATTTTAATTACACACAAGGCTTTGAAACAGAGGGACTTGAACCAATTTGTGAAATGCAAGCATGATAACCAACTCTTGTCACTCTTAGATGGGAGGCAAGTTTCTTTTTAAAATTCAGAGGCAAATTAAACTAATTAAAAGTGTAAAAATTAAAAGATAGATGCTGCCTAGCCTGCTGTGTTCTACCAGCATTTTGTGTGTGTTGTTGTTTGAATTTCCAGTATCTGCAGATTTCCTTGTGTTTGCTAATTAAAAGTGTTCCTACTTTCTGGTAATGAAAGCTATGTAAATAATTAAAATCAACCAAGAAATGTAACCATCACAAAATGCCCAACACCTGACTTCCAACACTGTAAAAGAAAAAAAAACTTGCTTTAGTTGAGCAACTGAATTTAATTATTGAGATGGAATTGATTCTTGGCCAACAAGTTAAAAGTAAAATGTAATTGAATAGGTTTTTCCTACACTACAAATATCAGGCTCTTGTTACTATACTGTAGCAGTTTTAAACAATTCTCAGATGAAACAATTTTACATTTAAAAACAGGCAAGATTTCCACCTCTTAAGCTAAGTGCTTCACATATTAATTTCTTTTTCCGCTATCCTGGATGAGATACTCCCCCAGCACCCACCTATTTTTTCCCCCCATATCAAGTAGGAATTTCCTTTCCAGGAGTGGGGTGGGGTAGTTTGATGGGAAATGGTTTAAGAATGGATACCAAGAAGGGAATAAAATTAGATCTAAATAATTTACACTAATTAATATTTATTGTATTTCAAAAGTAAATGAAGGGCTGCCTCCACATATTGAACCATACCTAATCACAATGCATTGCCTTCGGGTTAGAAACTGAAATATTTCCCAAATGTAACTCCTCCAGTGACAGCATTTCGCAATGGGTATGGCAATCAGATGTTAAACTGTGTAATTGAGAAGCTTAAAACAAAATTAAGAGTCATTGCTTTCAGTCAAGTGATCTGATAATTATAGGCACCATATTCAGAGGGGACAACAATTGACAAATATTGACAAAAAATACAACTGTGATTATGAAAAAAAGGATGTGAGGAAAATAATGTTTTATCTGTCAGATGCATAGAAGTGCAGAGTAGCTCAAGTTTAAAACTGAATACATATGAAATTCAGAATTCATTGCTAACTCAAAACAAATTTAATATGTTTTGGTGAACTTGGCTGCAAGTTATAATAGATTGATATCTCAGAGTACTGAACTTATTCAAGTCACTTCACTACAGATGTATTTTTGCTTTGATCCCCACTACAAGACATTCAACAATTATTTAGATCTTTTCTACTTTAAATCAAATTAAGTCTTGAAATAGTAATACAATCTCTTCACTGGATGCAATTTTTAAATTTTTTTTTAAATTTTGTATTTCAGACAAGACATGAAACAGGAATCTCAACTCTTCATACAAGCATTCATCCAGACACCAAGAATCAATACCAAAGATTTCTTTCAACCAGCATACCCAACACATTTATCTACTTTGCTATTTATAGAACCTTCTTTTGGTAATCAGCTACAGTGTTCGCTTGCATTTTAATAGCTCTTCAAAAAGGATTGTTTTGTCTTCTAAACAAGAAAAAAAGCATTATAGACTCAAGTAGAGTTTCACAGTGGTTACTTTTGTGGTCTATCACAGAGGGCTAGATGCAAGATGCAAGTAAAAATCTAAATTCTGTGCTGGAATGCAGTGACGGTATTTTGTTTCAGGAGGAGATGGAATAAAATGTTGGCATCAGTACTAACAATTGTGAAGCAACCACAGTGCTAATAAAATGTGAATTGGTTCACTATGTCATTAGGAACGGAAACCTAATTTATTCAGTCTGATCTACAACCAAATTCAGATCTAACTCAGAGCCCCTGAAGAGGGGTTCAAACCACAATCAAAATACAATAATGACCACTGAGCATCAACTTCCTGCTATGAGAAGCAAATCTAACAAGTCTATCCTACAAAGTTTATTTCTTATTAATAACCAGGGGTTGTGGCAAGATCGAGTTATTCCACAAGCTCAAGCCTGACAATGTCACGCAGGCAGATCCAGCCAATATCCCATCACTGTGTCCCACTCACAGTAAAATGGTACACCTTTGAGAGGAGGTAGTTTTCAGTGAATGTAGCACAACATCTCATGATCACGAAAAAGCAGTAAGAGACACTAAAATACTAGATGCTGAATTTGGGACTTTTGCTTTGCTCTAGGGAAAAGCTTTCATTATAATCTACCACCCCCTCTCAGCTATGAAATCTCACCCCTCAATAACTTCCTCATTAACCAGGGAAGCCCTACATCAGGAAAAGTGCTGGGTGGGGGAGGGGGAAAATTACAACGGGAAAGGGAAACAAAGCATCAATGGATTTTTTATAATATCAATTATATTATTGATATCAATGAGGGCTCAGCAGCAGAACTACTGACCAAACACGTCGATTGTGAAGGGCATTACTGCCAAGCCAAGTTTGTGGCAGATGATCAAAGCACTGAGTTAAAAATGGGAAATGACCCATTTCCCCATATTCTCAGGAATGCACCTGTGTTTGTCCACAACTGAAATGGGAGCTGCTATTGTATATTTAGCGCCCTGTATACTCGTGAGTCAGTCAAGGATGCTTTCCATTGTGTAGTCTACCAGCATCAGCATATGCCAATTCTTTTGATTCAGAGCAGATTTGATAGCACAACACAAGGCATCTTTGAGACATGATGGGTCATCAGAAACAATAAGAATTATATTCCACCAAGAATCATTAAGAATCATGAAAGGCTTATCCTTTACTGAACCATTATCACTAACTCAATTGATTCAATGACTATTAAAGAGTATACCAGGAACAAAATAGTCATAACTAAAAAGGCGCAAAACTAGTGACACTACAACAGTAATCCACAGCTACGGAAGCAACACAGGTAGGAGAATTAAAAAAATCCGTAGCAATATATTAAAGATCCGTGGTTTGCAGGATACAATCATGAATGGTGATGAACAATTAATCCACAAGCTGAGGTGAGTCAAATATTCCTGTCCTCTGCAATAAAGAAGCCGAGCATACTGTCAATATTAGGCTTAAGCAGCCACATTTATCCTCAGACAAATGCTCAACAGAAAATCAGAGCCGCTTCCGAGTGTTCTACAAGCCATTCTTCATCCAATTCCATTGACTCCAGCAACAGCAAGGGAATGGTAAAGTGCATTTGAAAAAGGGAATTGCTGTCAATTGTAGCACTGTAAACTTGTGCTCTAGAACCAACACCACCACAAACCACATAAACAGTTCTAGTATAATTACCAAACTGGATTGGAAAATGCCCTAGTACATCAGGTTGACAAAACAGACAAATCAAACCAGCAGGATGCCCAGACAGCCCAAGATCAAATCAACAAAGTGATGCAAAGCATCTTTCACAGGCTACACAGCTGCAATCATGAAACTTCAAGCGGCATTTACCAATGCTCAGTCTGAATTCAGATTGGTTAACTTAGTTTCAATAGCTCCATTAATATCAGAGAATATATGGAATATACAACCTAAAATTCTCATTCTTTGCAGACATCCAAGAAAACAGAATGCCCCAAAGAATGAGTGACAGTAAAGAATTTGGAGCCCCAAAGCTCCCTACACCACCCCCCCATGCACAAGCAGCAGCAAAGCAACAAGACTCCCCCCCACTTACTTCAGCAAAATAAAGCATCAACACCCTCCACCCACTAAACAAAGCCCCCCCAAGAATGACCAATGATCTGCAGTCTAATCATTCACCCGACAATTTGACATGGCACAGGCTCTCTCTATCTCCCTAATAAAGGGACAGAGATGTATCACCCTTCCACAACAAGAGGGAAGACTTAAGCAAAACAACTTGCAGATTTATGGTGTTAAAGTCTGCCGCGTCACTCCCTCCCCCCACCCCCAGTTTTCTGACTCGATAATCAGCAAAAGATTCTCCCCCAAAGGGAGAGCCTGACTGATTCACAGAGTACAGAACTGTTGCTCCAGATATTCCTTTTTCTCATACAAACTACATACAACAAAAGATAAATTTGTAGGCATACATGGGTAGCACCAAGAAATCAAAATCAATTTGAAAAGGGGGTGGTGCCGATGGTTCAATATAGAACAACACTCTCACTGGTGTTCCATGTACAGTTTCTCAGATTGTAAAGCATTCTGCACCCACAAGCTGCAAGATTTGGAAAAAATATCCAGAGATTAAATAATAACACTAAATAACAAAGTAGGCCTGTGGCACACAAGAGCCAGGAAAGGCCATTGACAAACTGGAAGTGTTCAACAACATCCTATGAAGTTCAATGGCATCATTAATATGCTGGAGAAAATATAATGTATTAACTAGAAAGGTAACTGGTTCAGTGATAAATGTTGTCGTATGGGAGAATGTATTGCCCCTTGTATTCCATAGTAATTGATTGAGGCTTTTCACAATCAACAAAGTAAAATAAGGAGTGTATCGTAACACTCTCCACATTCCTGGATGTGTTCAGCTCCTCCAGCACAAGACAGAGTATCCTTCAGGACAAATATCTACGGTGATGAAGTGCTTTGTGGGGTTAGTTATGGCTGGAATTAACTCCTGTCTAAGCAAGGACCTGGACCCACTGCAATTTGCCTGTCACCATAATAGGTCTACAGTGGATGTGATCGCATTGGTTCTTCACATAGCCTTGGATCACCTGGACAGTGCTAATACTTTGGTCAGCTGCTGTTTATTGACTACAGCTCAGAAATTAATGCCAATTATTCCTACAGTTCTGATCAAAAAGCTCCAAAACTGGGGCCTCTGCAGCTGGATCCTCATTGGAAGACTATAGTATGTGCAGATCAGAAATAACATACCCACTTTGCTGACAATGAACACCGGCACTCCTCAAGGATGTGTGCTTAGCCCACGACACTACTCTTTCTACACCCATGAATGTGTGGTTAGGCGCAGTTGAAATGCCATCTATGAATTTGCAGATGACAAACTACTGTTGGCAGAATTTCAAATGGTGATGAAATACAGCAGCCAGATAGATCAACTGGTTGAGTGCAGTCACAGCAACAACCTTGCACTCAACGTCAGTAAGACCAAAAAACATTTCCAGACTTCTGGAAGGATAAGACAAGGAATTTATCAAGGGATCAGAAGTGGAGAGGGTGAGCAATTTCAAGTTCCTGGGTGTCAACCTCTCTGAGGATCTATCCTGAGCCCAACATATCGATGCAGTTACGTAGAAGGCATGTAGCAGCTAAATTTCATGAGGAGTTTGTGGAGATTTGGTACGTCACCAAAGACTCTCAATTTCTACAGATGCACCCTAGAGAGCATTCTAACTGACTACATATCTGCCTGATATTTGGGGGGGGGGGGAAAGGGGAGCACTGCAGAGGATCAAAACAAGCTGCAGAAAGTTGTAAACTTAGCTAGCTCCATCACGGGCACCACCTCTGTAGTATCCAGGACATCTTCAAGGAGTGACGCTCAAAAATACAGCATCCATTATTAAGGATCCCCATCACACAGGACATGCTCTCTTCTCGTTGCTACCATCAGGGAGCAGGTACAGGAGCCTGAAGCTACACGTTAATGATTCAGGCATAGATTCTTCCCCTCTGCCATCAGATTTCTGAATGGACTTTAAACCCATGAACATTCAGTACTTTTTTTTCTCTTTTTGCACTATTTAATATACATTTACTGTAATTTACTTTTTTTATGTACTGCTGCTGTGTAACAAATTTCATGACATATGCTAGTGATATTAAACCTGTTTCAGAATTAAAATGCATCAAATCCACTTTGACAGGTCCTCCCAAATTCTACTACCTGGTATGAACTGGCAGGATGATTCATAAAAATATCATCTTCTCCACACCACCCTGACTTTGAAGTATATTCTCTCTGCTCGATCGTTGCTGTTTTAAAAATCTTGAACTTTCTATCTAATAGCATTGCGGAGGTATGTTCTGCAACAGTTCAAGACTATAGCTTCCAACCACTTTCTGAAGTACATTTAGAGATCATCAGTCACCAAAGCAACCAATTTACATGTACAAATTAAATCATAAAAAAGTGAAAACAAGGAATCTATAAATTTTGTTTATCCCATCCTTATTTGATAAAAGCTTCCAATAGCAAGGTTAAAATGCTTTCTAAAATTAGTTTACAAAAATTGAGGTGTATCAGTAGTATTTACATGATAAAGACTTTCACATAATTGATTGTGTCCATACTTACATACCATGCATAACAGATATAACCAAGTTATTTTTGTAATTAAATATTAACCACAAAAATTAGAACAGATGGCCTGATTGGGATTGAATGAAGAAGAATGTAGCAAATATGTCAAAAATGTGATTACAGACATATACAAAGATCATTGTTTAACTAAAAGGACAGCTACTTTACTAAATAATAAAAGTATATTTGTGAGTATGTATCACTGTGTTTGACTACAGGGATAATCTTTAGAGTAGTGGTTTACAAAGTGGCAATGTCCCCTTGCCTGGGGACAGTGGGAGTTTCAACAGGAGGGCAGTAAAGATAAAGGAGTTGGTTAGTAGCAAGGGGGCAGCCGAAGGATTACAGACTTAAATTTAATAAATGAATTACTTATTATTAGCATTTAATCCTCAGTGCCTCATAATTGATTACAATGATCACGTAACCACCTCATCTCTTGCTAATACATCATACTCTTAGACTTCACTTGAAGCACATTACAGCTGTTGAAAAGCAATCTGACACTATGGTATTTGGCATGAGAAATCTGAACTGAAGAAATTGTGTTATTTGTGAGCCTGGCCTGGCCCACACATTATTGCCATTCATCATCATAGTACAGTGTTAGTATGATTCCCATACTCTAATCATGTAATAATCTAATGTAGTAGCACATTTCCTGTATGGCATTCATTGGGGTAAAGTACAGAACCTGCCCTTTTGAATGGTCTTGACTGCATTTTTCTAGCCCATGGCCCAAATGAGATATTGCTGCCCCACTTTATGAACCTTCAGGCAGAGAGTCAGGTTTCAGCTGAGCTATAATGATATCATAACTTTCCCCTTTATTGACTGCAGCGCTTGAGTTTGGACTTAAACAACTAACCGTGGCTGTCAATCCAAGATGAAGATGGCAGAAGCAGACTAAATGAGAAAGTGTAGACAGTATAGTGTGGGTATCTGAAATATGGATTTATACCAGCACCAAGCAACCAACAGCAGCTAATGTCCCTGTTGTGTGCAAATGGTTTTTTTTCAAATGAGGCAACGTTTGCCAGTAAAGTACTTCACAACAAAATGATGATAGTTTGTGTGATTCATACGACATTTCATTGCTCACTGTTAAATCTAGAAAGCCCCAATACAATTGGAGAAGATCTGATTCTGCCAGCACAGTAAGAGGCTCTGAGTATAGTTTTGTACAAGTCTCCAGACCAAGCAATTAAAGTGATTCTGCTCAGTGACAACTCTGTTCAAAGATGAATAAATGAAATGCCTGAGAATGTGGAAGACACATTGTGCAACATATTTAGGACAACAGAATTTGCCCTCCAGTCTGATGAGTCAATTTTGTCAAGCAATGAATCTTTGCTTCTTGGTTATGTTCAATTCATAAAAGATGAAAGCCTGGTTCAAGAGCTGTTATTTGTAAGGGTTCTAGAGACAGTTACAAATCGGGTATCAATATCTTGAATTGTTGAGCAGTCTTCCAAAGTGAAGTGCATTCCACTCACCAACATTCTTGCTTGTGCAACAGATGGGGCACCTCGGTGGGGTTATTTCTTTCTTGAAAAAAGCTGTACCTGACATATTTATCATTCACTGTATAATTCACAGACACCATCTTGTCCCAAAAGAACTAAGTGCTCAGCTGTACAATAATTAAATACTATCAGAGAAATAAATAAAATCAAGTCCCACACTCCTAATTTGACTCTGCCCAGGGCTTTGTGTTGTGAAAGATGAACAGTTTGAAAGCTTGCTGTTGCACACAGAAGTCAGATGGCTCTCAAAAGGAACTGCCCGAGATGCTTATAATGTGATTTTTGAAACTGATAAAATTCTTCGACACTTTGAATGCTTCATTTATTCATTAACTCAAGACTATCAGGCATGACATTGCTTATTTGTCAGAATTATTTGCAAAGTTTAATGAAATCAATATTCAATTACAAGGAATCTTATCAAAGTCAAATCAATCATCTCCACATTTCTGTCCAAGTTAACCAAGTACACCAGGCATTGCAACCTTTTCCAATTTCTGAGCCTCTGAGTTGGAAGAGCAAGAAAGAATACTAGATGATGATTATCAAGTATACTGTGCCCACCTGGGTGAGCTGAATGAAGACATGTTAGACAGATTACAGGATCTTCCCTCAATTCAATTTCCAGACTGAGTAATAAATCCATTCCTGTACAATTGTAATGAGGAAGGATGGAGGAAGAACTGATCTCACTAAAAATATGACTGAGCTGAAGCAGAGGTTCAAGAAAATCATATCAAGACTTTTGGTTTGTTGAAATATATCTCCAAATGGTATCCTGCACCGTGGAAAAAGGTCAGAATGTTCTTTACTGCATTTTCAAGATCATATTTAGTGAAGCACTTTTCCAACTTCTTTCAAAGCAATGAAACAAACTGTAAATTACCGAAGGTGGGGATCTGAGACTTCTGAGTGATATTCAGTCTGATATTCAGTCTGATATGAGAAGCTGATATCACTGCACCAAGCCAATTCACTGAAAGGTGAAAAAGCACTGAAGAGTTGGACTACTGTACACTAAAACTTGCTGAAAATTGTTTTACACTTAAATAAATAACTTTATTTGCAGATTTGAATAATTTTTGTAATTATTCGCTACTGCTTTTCCTATTTTCTTTCACTGTTCATCATAAATCAAATTTTTTTTATAGTTTTCATGTAATGACCAGAAAGGGAGTGGGGAACACTGTGGATGTGGTTGGGAGCCAAGGGGATGGTAACCCAGAAAAGTTTGAGAACCACTGTTTTATTGCGTCTTGGGCATTAGATCAGACTGGTGTGCATAATAAGTCTTGGAATACACAGTTTCAGCAATGGATGGGGGGGGGGGGTTAAAGTGTGGTAGTGTCATACTGAATGAATCACCTACATGTATAAATAATTTAAAACTATCATTACCAATAATTTCACATAATACAAAACAGTAATTAAATAGGATTTTGAAATTCGTTACTTGAAAGACTATTTCAAAAATACCATTCAGTAATTCTGTTTAACGCGGAAACAATTTCAAAAACATTAAAGAATAAAACATCTCAGTACATTTGGGTTTGCCACATTTCAAAACTTTCCCGATCTAATAATTGTATAATTCAATGTTATCAAGTATTTGCTTCAAGTGAAGACGTCTTAAACCAGAGGTTACGATTAATCGTTGAGTACTGGTTACAAAAAGGCACAATAAGCCAACGAACATTGAGTCCACATGTAGCTAATGAATGATAAGCACAACTGCTCAATAACTTTATGGTTTATATTTATTTTAATTATCCACATTTTGGCATATGTTCTAACTTGACAATGGGCTGAAACCGGTGACAGACTGTAAATGACCCACACCACACCCAAAGCTCCAATACCTCCCCACCCACCCCCAAGAAAAATAAACTATGCAACCATACACAACCTCCTAACAAGGACACGTTGCTCACTAAGGAAACTGAAGATGAAATGGGAGAGCAAGTGACGACCCCAAGCTCGTTGCGATATTTAAATGCAAAGCAAAATCTCCCGCCTCGCACTAGTTTTTAAAAGAGGGGAGGGGCTGTAAAGTGGATCAAAACATCATATAACATCAAATTAACAACTGTAACCGGGGAAATCCGAAAGCATTAAAATGGAAACAGATTTAACTCTTGGGCAAGCAATGGGCTGTTGTGGTGGTTAAACTGCAAGGTTCCAGGTACTGGCTGCCGCCACCGCTATTGCTACTACTCCTCCCCGGGCCGAGCACACAACTTGAGCCGGGCTGCCCTGCAAACTTCTCAAGGTCGGGTCAGCAAGCGCGGCGATGAGTAATGGTCATCCAGCCAAATGTACCGAGCTTCACCTACCTGGTCGACGGATAGGTTAATGGCCTCGCTGAAGGGCTGTAGCAGAGTGGAGCCCGTGTTGCCGCTATTGCTACTCGAAGCCATGTTTGACAAGCGAACGCCGCCTGCTCAAAGCCATAGCAGCTGAACCCACCCCTCGCGACCAATCAGACCGCCCCGTGCCCCGCGCCAACGCTCATTGGCCCAGTGCAGGAGCGGGCGGGACCCTTCTGTGGGCATTAACGGGAGCGCCCCGCTTCCCCATTGGCTAACAGGGCTGTTAATCGCTTCGTGACATCGAAGGGAGTCGTGGATCTCAGGAGGGTGGTACGTTCATGGTCTTCAGAATTGCATGAATGAAGACAGCTGTAACGTGTGGCACGTAAGAGCTGCTGACCCATATGGGATCTTGGAAAGGCTGGGAATTTAAATTCTCTTCATTGGACAATTTCCATCCTTACTTCTACTAGACATTTTGTTTGATATTCGTAATGATGTGAATGTGCGAAGAAGGTTAGGAAGAAAATTGTGAAAACGATAAATTAAGGTGATTCGGTTTAAATGTCTAAATTATGTGTTTATGTTTATGATTTATTTATTAAACGTTTCATTGTGTTTTCCCTTGAATGTTCAATTGCCTTTAACTAATTTCTTCCGAACCACTCGCCTAGAATCTGCTGAAGAGTGGCTCCTTGTGGCGTGCCAATTTGGCAGATTTCCCCCCCTTCCCACCACTGCCACCCATTTTCCCCTCAGTCTGTGATGCACCATCAATAACTCACGCCGAGACTTAGGAAGTGAGATATCGGCTTTTATTGACTGAAGAACACTACATCCTGGGGAAATGAGGGAGAGCAGCAGGCCACAGTCGCCTTTATACAGGGGTCTGTGGGAGGAGCCACAGGGGTAGTCAGCAGGGTCTTGGGAGGAGCCACAGGAGCAGTCAGACAGGTATATCTAGTTCACCACAGTCTGAAAATGTCAAAGCTACGTTTTGTGGATGAAACGCCTTTGAACGTCACTTCAGGGAATACATACATTGAAACATTCAATGAAATGCGTCGTTTGCGTTAACAACCAAAACGCCCAAGGATGTTCTGAGGGCAGCCCGCAAGCGTCGCTGCACATTCCAGTGCCAAAATAGAACCGAACATCGGACGAACCAGGTTCAAATAAGGCGGGGGAATAAGAATTCAAGAAAACAAAGAAGCACTGCGGAAAAGAGATTTTAAAAAAGCACTCATCTTGGAAAGCTCTAAGAATTTACCAGATGTAGGCATGAAACTCCATTACTTCAACTGTCCATCCCTTGACTGACGAGATACATGTTTTAACAAAATAAACCTTATTCATAATAAAAATATTTCCAAGAATAAATCGTATAATATACTTTACATTCGAAGTCAATACTCTCGGTACATTCCTGCACATCCATAACACTGCTGGCACTCATGTGGCCCCCTTTGTGATACACTACAATAACCGAGGGCTTCCTCCCCAACCACGCCCCTCCCTTTCCAGTAACAGAAGAGCCCCGCACTTCCCCTTGCGGTGGCTGCCCCAACGTACTCTTGCAGCCTGGAACTTGCCAGTCGGCAGCATTCCTCCACGACCGGCAAGGGTTCCAAAACTGGGGTCCACCGATTCCCTTGTTTAACGTTATTGGTCCATGGCATAAAAGAGGTTGGGAAACCCTGCTCCACGGACATCCTGATGTGCTGACGGACCAAAGGGCGTCTTTCATCAAGTGGATGATCTGCCAGCAGCACCTGAATTTCATCTCCGTGGCAATCCCTGGGAAAAGAGACTCTCCTGTCGCGCAGCTGCTCGTGATGAAGAGCGACACAGAACCATTGCAGTATTCTCCACGCGCTCTTCAGACAGCAAAGTGAGCCGCGGTCTCTTGCCCACTATAGTCATCCCGCGGGCAGCGCCCTGTAGAAACGATACTCTGGGTATGCCGGGAGAGCTCCTCTCATGGCCAGCCAGGCAGAGTCGTAGTGCCTGTAGGTGAGGTCTGGCGATGGGACATTCCGCCTGATGATCTGGGCAGTCTGCTCAGGGAACCACCAAAGTCCATCTAAGCCTTATCCTGCAGTGTCTGCAGGACGTTCCATGTTGACCACTGCTTGATAGACTTTTAGTTAAAGTTGTTGGTCGGCGAGAACTTTTTTCCACATTGGACAGGACGTTCCGTACTGACCATAGCTTGTAGTTAAAGCTGTTGGTCGCTGAGAACTTTTTCCACAACGGTAAGGTAGAGCTGACTGTGACGTTGCGCGGCAACGGGGCCAGACCCATCCTTCACAACACTGGGGATGGATAGAATCTTGGCACGTGATCATACTTGGTGCCCATGTATTTAGGTTCCACGCAATCCGATGAAGCTACACACGAAGGTGGTCATTATGAGGGTGACAGTGCGTTCGTTTTTGCCCCCGTTGTCATGGAACTTGTGACCCGTCTGATCCACCCCATCCTGGATCCCCAGATGAACCTGAAGATGACTCGGGTGAATCCCCCGCCCTCCAGGCTGTTACATGTCGTGATTGTGACAGGAATCTCTGCTCTCTGTGGCGCTTCCACTGGACTCGGGTTTCCTCCTGGCCGGTATAGTTTGTCAGCGATTGTCGGGAAGAAGCAGCGGCTGTTGTATAAACTGACGGACAGCCCAGATACGGTGATCTCAAAGCCTCTGTGTAGCAATGGCGAGGGCAGAGGTTGGGTTAGCGTCATCGCGCAGTGGAACTGACATTAACACATCTCTCTTTATAATGGCCCTTCTTGGAGGTGATAGAAATTGCTACCTCCCAATGTCTTGCCTATCTGTTGTGCCCTCCCGACACGAAGCGCGCACTGCCCTGGGAAATCTCCCTGTGACGCGTTTTGCAGCGGAATACGGTGGAGGGATGGAAAGACTGCAGTTTTCAGCATATCCAGTTGGTGGTGACGGTGAACACTGTAGGATCCAGGCAGTCCATCAATACGTGGAACCAGTACGTCCCACCCCAATCTCAGCATTGAGTTGCTGTTCCGCTCCCCCCCCCGGCTCGCCCAACACCAGAATTCACAGACAGTCTCTGCACACCAGTGAGGCGGGGGCACTTCATCACAGGATTTCCAGAAAATTCCTGACCCAGCAGCAAACAGCAATTGGAGTTCACGCTGTTCCTGTCATGGCAAGCCTGTGCGGCGAGTCCCAGTGCATTGGGCTCCGAAGTTTCTAGAACACCTATAGTCGTTAATTGTTGCCTTAACTGGAGTCGTCAAGTCCTCGTGTTTTCTGTTTAATCTTGTCAAGTTTATTTTGATTGGCACCTGTTTTCCACATACTGTGATCATTTAAAACAGACTCCTGATTAGCACTTATCATGGGGTCCTTGTTCCGAGAATGATTTGACTCAAGGAGTCGAGTTCATTCTTATGAACTCTTGTTTCCGTCTCTACACGGGAGTCTGTCATTCCTCCACGCCTGGGTCCAGTCATTGCCAGCGACAACCGTGACAATTCCTTGCTGCCAGGTTCCTGCAATTATAGCAGCAGGAAACCAGAAGTTTGTCCAAGATTCCCAACCCAGCAGTGCTGCTGGTAGAACATCAGGGGTTCCCAGCCTCTTTTTGTGCCATGGACCAGTACTATTAAGTAAGGGGTCTGTGCATCCAGGGTTGGGAACCCCTGCTACTACAGCTGATTCCATTATTCTCTTGTTCCTGGAAGTACAAACTGAACTAAGATGCAAGTGTGCTTATGAGCTGATGTTAAACGTATGTCCTGTCTCCTTTCTCAGATGGATGCAGAAAAAAATCCTACTGTATTGTTTTAAAGGATTGAGCAATATCCCTGGTTAATACAAGTACTGGACAACTTTTTATCCCTTGAATATGTCAATAAAAACACAAATTCAAAATATAAGTAGCCTTCAAGTCAAATGGTATCTTTGGAGATAGAGGAACAGGTGTTAATGTTGTTTTTCTTCTATAATTTGTTTCATATGGGTGGGCATTGGGAGTGGACCCTAAAGCAAGAGACACTGAACTACCAGGAACAGGACTAGGTGTGAGAAGGAAGCAAAGGAAGTGAGGAAGGACGCTGGACACGAGACAGGCCTGGTACGAGACAAGGGTTCCGGGCCTGGGCTAGGACTTGACGAGGATAGCAGAACCAGGACTTGGAACTGGGAGCCAGGAGCTTGGGCTTGGACCCCGAGCCAGAGACTGGACAAGGACCTAGAACCTGGGTCTTGACTCAGGCTCCAGAACAAGGCGAGGACAAGACGTGGCTACAGGACGAGGAGAGGCACAGGACTGGACGCGAGACTCATGGACAAGATAAGGAAACCCCAGCACAGGATGAGGGAATCCCAGCACCGGGCTGGGCGAGGCACATTGACAAGATGAGAACACAGAGCCTTGGGTCAAGGGAGAGACAGGAATATGGAACACGGAGCTGGGACCCCTCCTTGGGTACAGGACATAGGGCCAGGACTCATTACACTGAACACTGAACACAACAAGACAGTTCCCAACACTAGGTAGCAGCAAAACAGTCAGACCTACCTAGCAAAGGCGTGGACACAGACAGACAGTTCCAAACAGGGCAAGGCTCCAGACACAGGCAAGACAAGGCAAGGCTCCAGACACAGGTTGCAGGCAGGGCTTCAGAGGGAAGGAAGGGAACAGTCCAGCCTCAGGGTAACAGCAATGACAGCCTGACTTACCCAACAGAGGCAAGGACCAGGAGGGACAGATCCCACCATAGGGTAACAGCAAGGATGGCCTGACTTACCACACAGGGACAAGGACAGGATACCAACAGGGCAAAGCCACACAGAGGCAAGGAGAGGATACTGACAAGACAAACCCCACAGAGGCAAGGAGAGGATACTGACAAGACAAACCAGCAACCACCCTCAACCCCGGGGCCACTTATATTCCTGGCCCCAAGACGAGAATCAGGTCCCTACGATTAAGCCCAAATGAGACGAGGGACAGCCGGAAGACCTGGAGTCTGGAGTCCATGACTGGACCGTGAGTTGGAACGCGGACTTCACAGACCAGACCATGACAATTTGGGTATAATCATTTTACTCTCTGTGGGAATTGACTGTTTATAATTAAGCTGCCAAGTTTCGTATTTAACAGTATTGTGAAAAAGTATCCCTTCATTTGCTGTACAGTAGTTTGAAACTTCTGAACAGTAGTTCAGAATTTTACCATCTTGAACAGTGCTCCATAAATGAATATAAGAATTCTTGCATCAGAAAGACCCAAAATTCTACAATGAAATTCTGCAGTACAATAGCATAATTCAACAATCCCATATTCTGGGCTTCAGGCAGCACATGTGGAAGGTCGCTGTGATCCAGAGTGACAGTGGCAGCTGGAAATGGGAAGTTATAGAGTTGATGTGATAGCTAATCTTAGAGGGACCAATGAACCAGGGCATGAGCTTGCAGGAGTCAGTGCATAGGGGCACGTCTCAGGTGGACAGCCAGATACAGTCTCCTAGCCAGAGTAGTCTGGATGCCAACAGTGGTGGTTGTAGGTGTGGTTGGCAGCTAGGATGGGCCTCCATGTCCTCTTGCAAGCATTCCTGCATTGGCGAACCAGGGTCCTGGTGGTTGGGACCTCCTCCTTTGGCTCCTCTGAAAGGAACAATGGGCTTCATAGCGGTTGATCAGAGGGTGACATAGCCATGGCAGAAGTGTGTAGATTGTGGGATGGTTCGGTCCAGAGCAGATATTCCTTCCATGTGGAAGGGATAGAGGCAGCGAAGCAGCACAGAAATTTCTCCACTTGCTGATTGGCTCATTCTGACTGTCCATTGATCTACAGATGATAGCCAAAAGACAAACTCACTGAGGCATGGAGGAGGGAGCAGAATGCTCACCAGAAGTGGGAGATGAACTGTGGGCTCTGATCCGACACAGTGTCAAAGACAGCACAACTTTCTCTGGATCCATGGTTATACCTTGCATTGAAAGGAAGTAACCCAGGAAGGAAATGACTGGGATGTGGAAATGGCATTTCTCTGACTTGCAGTAGACTTTGTCTTTGAGGACACACTAAAGATCTGAATGCATGTGACAGACGTGGTCTTGGAGAAGGTGAAGATGTCAACGAGGTAGGTGAACACGTGCCTATGTTGCAAGACTCTGAGGATCGCATTGATGAAGGCTTGTAAATCTGCTGCACTATTAAAAAGACTAAAATGCATCACCAGGTATTTGTAGTAGCCAGTGGGTGTTATGAACTACCTTCCACTCTTCACCCTGCCGGATGTGAATCAGAAGTATGTGCTCTGCAGATCCAGTTTGGTGAAGATCCATGTCCCACAGACTGCTTTGAATGCACTATCCATCAAGAGGAGAGAGTAGCAGTTGTTAATGGTGATTTTGTTGAATTCATGGTAGTGGATGTAGGGATGACGATCCCCATCTTTCTTTTTAACATAGAAGAATCCTGCAGCAACTGGGGCCCAGGATGGTTGAATGAAGTCGTGCTGTAGCACTTCGATAATGTAGTCATTCATAGCTTAGTTCTCCGGGGGGAGAGGGAGAACAGGTGACCTCAGGGAGAACTGGTGCCCGGGAGGAAGTCAATTGCAGTCATATGGTCTGTGATGTGGCTAGTGGCTGGGTGCTGGCTTCCTTTTTACTGAAGTCAATGGTTAAGTCTTGGTATTCCAGTGGGAGTTTGGTGAGATCAAGAGTTTCTCCCTCTCCATGGATTTACGAGTGAAGTAAGCTAATATTGCAGGCAGGTGGGTCCCCAACGCAACAGTGAACCAGATGACCAGCTGAAATGAGGGTCCATGAGTGGAGGGCCAGGGGTAACCCAAGATAAGAGGAATGTTGGGTCCTCCCTGACGCTCATGTACACAGGCCATGTGTGCTCTCTGACCATTCCAGACCAAGGAACATCCATCAATGGCCATGATAAAGAAGGGGTGAGAGGTTGGTTCAATAGAGAGTCCAAGCTGCACACAGCATCCAGACCAGAAAGTTCCTACTGTGCAGAAATCTGTCAGAATCTCCTGTGTGTATAGAGCTGTCAGGGTGTGGAGGAGGACAGAAAGTGCATCAGGGTATGCTGCTGGAACAAGAGGCTGGAGGGAGCTTACCAGGTAGAAGGCCCCTCCATCTCTACCTGGTGGTGCCATTTTCCCAGACGCAGTGGCCATTTGACGTGTGGGTAATTGCCGGTTCTGCTGTAAGTGCCCAAGTTGTTTCTCCACTGATGATCACACACTTGGGTGTTTAAGGGAGGTCTCCCTAACTGCATGGGTTGTGGAGGCATTGATGATGAGGGTCCTTCAGTCTGAAATGGTTCCCAGAATGGAGCTGTGGTGCTGGCTGATGATCTGGAGGGTCGTTCCACAATACACTCGTTAATTTGGAGGTTCAGAGTGATGAGGCTTGAGGTTGGTGAGCATCTCCCGGGTAGACAGCTTGTCTTTCAAGCACTCCGAGAGGCCATGATGGTAATGGATTAGCAGACCTTCCGCATTCCAGCTGCATCCCCCTGAGAGGGACCCGAGTTCAACATGTAATCCAGGACTGAGCACGAGCCTTGACACAGGCAAAGTATTTGACCTACTGCTTCCTCTCCACTTCCTAGATGATCTAAAATCTGGCACACCTGTTACGAATGTGACGCAACTCTGAGGGGCTGAAGGGTACAAAGTCGCCCCCTCCTTTTTGAGAATCACAAGATCACTATTAATTCGGGTCTGGGACCCAGGAAATGAGAGAGAGACACACAGAATACACAAGGTTTGGAATGTGTCCTGGCCTCAGCGGAACAGATCCACTGATAACGGCCATTGTCTCTTGGAGATGGAATTGTGTATTGAGTACTGTACTATTCATTGAAGCCCCTCAGGGGACAACCAGAGTGGTCTGGTTGAGGGATTGCATCATCCCAACCTGATTGACATCTGAGACCCCGTGAGTAAGGATAAAAGAGAACAACCCCTTTAGACGCACCAGGAGAAATGCTAGAGATCCCGTGACAGCGTTTAATAGCGACAGCCGGTGGGGGCTCGTGTGCGTCCTCCCTTGTCAGGGTGGCGGGCTCACCACGGAAGAACGGTTTAGCTAAAGGAGAGGCCACAAGTGAACGGCCGCACCAACGAGACTCCGACGGATCGAAATCATAAAAGGAAAGCCGGCAAGTTTTTCTCCAAATCTCTCTCTCTCTCCAACAAATTGCATCCCAGCGGTCCCCAAAGGCTGCAGCCTGCATGAACTGAGTGAACTTTATATTTCCATCAGACAATACATTATCCCCTAGACAACGATAGAGCTTATTTCTTATTGATTATTATTATACCCGCACTTTTAGATTTAGTATTGACGACGTATATTATCTGTATGTTTGCATTGATATTATTTTTGTGTATTTTTACTAATAAATACTGTTAAAAATAGTATCATCAGACTTCAACGGACATCTCCATCTTTGCTGGTAAGTGACCCGGTTACAGGGTTCGTAACACACCTCAGTAGTAAAACCTTCATATTGGTTGCAAGTGGGGATTTTATTGTCCCAGTTAGTGACAGCCCAGGTCAGAGCTTGCCCAGACAAGAGAAAAATGACAAAGGCGATCTTAGCCTGGTCTGTAACATACAGAGGTGGCTGGAGCTCAAAATGTAAGGCCCACTGGGACAGGAAGCTGTAGATCCATGGAAGCATTTGGACACAGGAGCCCGGGGCTCTGAGGAAGGAGTTCCACTAGTGTGGGGTTGCAGAGAATTGATTGAGGCTGCAGATGGTCAATGTTTTCCTGCTGCTTCTGGATCATGTGCTCATGTTGACAGACAACTTCCTTTAGGCAAGCAAACTGCTGGGTTAGTTGCTGGTTCGCACATCTTGTCAGGAAATATGGAGGAGGCTTGACCCAAATGAATAACCGCAGAGTGTATTTAGCGGTGAGTGATGATTTTAATAATAAACCACAAAATGGGTAAGCAGAGACACTAAGCTCACAGGCAACAAGTCTAGGAGCAACTGGTTGGCCTAAAGAGTGAACAAGGATTGTGGATGAGGGGTGTGTTTAAATAGGCTGCAGGTGTTGCATTGGAAACAAGTAGCAGGTGAATCCTGTTAGCTGGGTGGACACTGGGAGGTGCCTGCCTGTGCAGGCCTGACACCATATACTCATCCAAAGTTTTCTTATAACTGGCTAGCATTTACCACTTCTGCTGACGGTTTGTTCCACACTTGCACCACCAAGGGACGAAGTTCCTCTCAGATTCCCCTCAAGTATTTAAGTTCCCTGCCACCCCCCCCCCCCCACTTTCTGCTTTCTGCAGGGATCGCTCCCTACACAACTGGTCCAGTCATCCCTCCCTACTGATCTCCCTACTATATTGCGTCCCTATATTGGGAAAATTGATAGGAAGAGTTTTTTTTGGCAGAGACATCAAGTTCCACAACCTCGAAGGCCTGTCAAATTAAGTAAACTGAAAGAGAGATTTGAGATTCAGACAGACAGACACACAGGTGTGGGGTGGGGGGAGGAGAGAGAGAGTGAGAGATGGAGAGAGAGTGAGAAACAATGTCAGAGGCAGTGAACCAAATGAGCTGGGCCCTTTCAGTGGTTGGGCCAGCCAAGAAAAGGATACTTCAAGAGGTATGTCCTTACAGCCATTCAAATAGAGGCCACCCAAATCCTCCTGTAGATGGATTACTGGACTGATAGAGTTGTGATAATTCTGTTAATATTCTGCCATTGCATAGTACGTGAACTGTTGCCCATGCCTTCCTGAACCAGAAACCAGGATAAGCCAGGAGAGTCACAGTCTTCTGAAGGTTAGATCTGACATCAATGACTTATATTGACTTAAAACATCATATTGATGCATATTGATGAAGAAGGTACACCAGCAGCTTCCATTTCATTAGGAGTGTGAGAAGATTTGGTATGCCACCAAGACTCTTGAAAATGTCTTCAGGTGTATGCTGGAGAGCATTCTGACTGGCATGGAGGCTCCAAATGCAAATCAAGAGTCTCCAGAAGAATGCTTGCATGTAGTAATGTTTAAAGACTTCCATATTACTAGTGTCACTGTCTCTCTGGTGACTAAAATCACAATCACTACAAGGAGTTTAACTCCAGTCAGCTTTATTAACTTATAACAGTCTTGGCAAAGTAATTTTTATTGGATGTCTGTATCAATGAGAGAAGTACCTGACCTGAATTAATACATGTTCCACTTTTCCATTTGTATATGCTGGAACCCTCTCCTTCTGACTCTTTGGAGAATGGAATGAACATAGTAAGGGAGAAACAGATGATTGGCTTTTAAACTGTAATTTTTTTGTGAAAGAGATCCGTCTTTTATTGCCTGAAATGTGAAAAAGGCTGCAGAAATGTAGGATATGCAGAGATTTGTGTAAAAACTGCAGAAAAGTTGTTCTGTTGGTAATATCTTTCAGAAGATACAATCTGCAATATTTTCTTTAATATATTTTAATATATTCCTCTTTATTGAACCATGTTCTCATCAATGTAGATACCATTGTTCCTGTTAATGATGCATATTGCTAGTTAATCTTAAATTTAATCATTTCGTCATCACTAATCCCCAATGGCACCATTACTTGTAGATTAAGGATGTAATTACTTTTAAATAAGGTCCAAATATGAATTACACATAACTATATAACTGGGTCAAAGAGAAATCTGATGCCAATAAATGATTTGTTCAAGAGATGTGTTTATAATAACTTAGACAAACAAATTCTTGTTCTAGCTAAATTAACAAAATCAGACAATGCCTTCAGTCAAATGATCAAACACAAACAAGACCTTCTTCTCCTTGTATACCATGATGAAGTTGGGAAACATTCTATTGTTCTTAACTTTTAAAAAGAATGCACCACCTAGTTGTTCATTTAAATGTAATTTTGCCAAATAGGATTAATGAAACTTTGTTTTTCAGACAATACTCAAAATGGTAACTAATATTTAATAGAATGTTGCAATAATTTACAGGTAATCTCTGAAAAAAGGACAATTCATATAATAGCAGGATGCTAAGCTTCTGATTATGACCTTATGACTAAATCACCTGTAATTTCCTCTCCTACTTCTGACTACAGTTATTTTTGCATAAGACTATATCACCTGTAACTTCCTCACTTGCAGCGCCTATAAAAAGTATTCACCCTCCTTGGAAGTTTTCATGTATTATTGTTTTACAACATTGAATCACAATGGATTTAAGATGTCTTTTTTAACACTGATCAGCAGAAGATGGCTCTTTCGTGTCAAAGTGAAAACAGATCTCTACAAAATGATCTAAATTAATTACAAATATATAACACAAAGTAATTGATTGTGTAAATATTCCTCCCCCCCCCCCCTTTAATCTGACACACCAAATCATTACTAGTGCAGCCAATTGGTTTTAGAAGTCACATAATTAGTTAAATGAAGATCTGTTTTTGGAGACCGGTGTGTAGTCAAGGTGTTTCAATTGATTGTAGTAAAAATACTCCTGAATCTGGAAGGTCCAACTGCTGGCGAGTCAGTATCCTGGCAAAAACCACTCCATGAAGACAAAAGAACATTTCAAGCAACTCCGTGGACAGGTTATTGAAAGGCACAAGTCAGGAAATGGGTACAAGAAAATTTCCAAGTCACTGAATATCCCTTGGAGTACAGTTAAGTGACTCATCAAGAAATGGAAGGAATATGGCACAGCTGTAAATTTGTATAGAGCAAGCCATCTTCAATAACATGCAAGAAGCAGACGAGTGAAGGAGGCCACCTAAGTACCTATGACAACTCTGATGGAGTTACAAGCTTCAGTGGCTGAGATGGGAAAGACTGTGCATACATCAACTGCTGCCCAGGTGCTTCACCAGTCACAGCTTTATGGGAGAGGGGCAAAGAGAAGGACACTGTTGAAAAAACCTCAAATGAGAAAGTCTACAGGTGTTGGAAATCCGAGCCACACACACAAACTGCTGGAAGAACTCAGCAGGACAGGCATCATCTAAAGAAAAAAGTACAGTTGATTTTTCAGGCTGAGACTCTTCGGCAGAACAGGATATAGATTCCCTGAAAATTACAGCCATCATTTTGGGAGATTGGGCTTTAGGTTTCCTATTGTTAAAGGTCCACCTCTTTGATACATTATATGTTATATGAAAACTTTTGTGTCGTGATCTAAACATCATTCACACCCATCTCTCCAAAAGACTTCATTATCTACTAGAATTTCTGCAGCATCTGGGAACAGGGTGGAGGAGAGGGGAGTGTGAGTGTGGAGGTAGGGGAAGAGGGACAAGGGTGGTAACAAGGTTCTGTGCAAGTCAAGGGACTGGAGTTCTAATCAGGCTGAGGGTGAGAAATCAGCCATCTATGGGAGCAGAACCGGGGGAAATGTGATGAGCAGAGGGATTACCAAAAATCAGCCAACAAAAGAGTGTGTGAACCTGGAATGAACAGCAGTGAGGTAATAACAAGCCTGAGACCAAAGATTGAAAGGACCAAGGGGAACGAGAAATAAACAATAATTTGTAACATCATAGAAGTGGCTTTCCATTTCAGGTAGCTCCCAGAACATCATTTGAAATGAATCCAAGAGCATGGCACTGCAGATGCTGGAATCTGAAATAATACTCAGCTGGGGCGCTACTGTCGTGTAGCATTTAACACAGTGCAGGGTGCAGGAGTTCAGAATTCAACTTTGGCACTGTCAGAAGGAGTTTGTATTCTCCCTGTGACTGCATGGGTTTCCTCTGGGTGCTCTGGTTTTCTCCCACAATCCGGGAGTACTAGGTAGTAGGTTAATCAATCATTGTAAATTGTCCTCGGATTAGGCTAGTGTTAAATAGATGGGTTGCTGGGCGGTGCATCTTGTTGGGTTGGAAGGTCCTGCTCCTCACGGTATCTCTAAACAAACAGACAAACATATAAATATATAAATAAAGGATCACGCAGCATCTGTATTGAGAAACGGAGTTATCATTTCAAATCGATGGTATTTCACCAGACCATGAAAGGATTAAAAGCAAAGCTATTTGTAAATTGTGGAGGTTTGGGGTGGGGTGAGCTTAAGGGAAGGCCGTGAGTAGGGGTGAATCCAAGAGAGGCGCAAATAGTGGATCTAAAGGAGTAAATTATATCTGGAGGAGATATAAGTAAAAGGTGATATAAGGTAGATATAAAATTTGAAAAATATGAAAGACAGAGAGAGAAATAAATGCAGGAAATGTACTGGAATGGGTGATAATCTGAAATTAATGATTCAACATTAAATCCTGAAAGCTGCAATGAGTTCATTTGGAAACCAAGGTTCGGTTCCAAGAGCAAATATTGAGATTGCAGAATAGTGTAGGAGGGTACAAAACAGAGATTAGAATAGAACTGAGAGAAATAAACTGACAAGGAACTGGAAGTACAGGGTCACACTAGTGTACTGAATGGGGGTGTTGTATAAAGCAGGCATCCGAGCTGTGTATTATTACAGTGGTCATCCCACCACTGTTTGGAAGGGGTTTTCTCCCCCGTGACCATGGGTGTTTCCATCGGGCGCTCCAGTTCCAAAGATGTAAGGGGTACGGTTAGTAAGTTCCTGGCATGCAATGTTGGTGCTGGAAGCATGGTGATACATTTGACTGGCCCCACTATAGCCACAGACTGTGTTGGTCATTGACATGAACGATGCATTTCACAGCATGTTTTGAGGTACATGTGACAAACAAAGCGAAACTAATCTTTAATTTTCCAGTGTGAAATGAGCACACTGTGAGCACCAAGAGAGTAAACAAAATTGGAAGAATTACAGTTACATTCGTGAAATAATTTACAAGAAAACAAATCAATAATCAACTACAATTTAGATAAAAGAATCTGCACAAAAGGGATAACGAAGAGAGAGCAGAACAAAATTCAATTGTTCAGTATTGCAAGGGGAGCAGTTATTGAGTGAAGTTATAAGACCATAAGACATAGGAGCAGAATTAAGCCATTTGGCCTTTTGAATCTGCTCCGCCATTTCATCATGGCTGATCCACTTCCCTCTCAACCCCATTCACCTGCCTTCTCCCTGTAACCTTTCATGCACTGACTAAGCAAGAACATATCAACCATCACCTTAAATATACCCAATGACTCGGCCTCCATGGTTGCCTGTGGCAATGATTTCCACAGATTCACCCTCTGGCTAAAGAAATTCCACATCATCTCCATTCTAAATGAACGTCCCTCTATTCTGAGGCTGAACACCACCATAGGAAACATCCTCTCCACACCCACTCTATTTAGGCCTTTCAACATTCAATAGATTTCAATCAGATCCCCCCTCATTCTTCTAAATTCCAGTGAGTGAAGGCTCAGAGCTGTCAATTACTCCTCATGTGATAAGCCTTTCTTTCCCAGTATCATTCTCGTGAACCTCGTTTGGATCCTTTCCAATGTAAGCACATCCTTTCTTAAATAAGGGGCCCAAAACTCAAACTTATGCCTTAACAGTGCCTTATAATGCCTCAGCATTACGTCCTTGCTTTTATATTTTCAAAATCAATGCTAACATCGCATTTGCCTTCCTCAACACCAATTCAACCTGCAAATTAACCTTTAGGGAATCCTGCACGAGGACTCCCAAGTCCCTTTGCACCTCAGATTTTTGAATTTTCTCCTTATTTAGAAAATAATCTATACATTTATTCCTTTGGTCAAAGTATGCAACCCCAAACTTCTCGACACTGTAATCCATTTGCCACTTCTTTGTCCATTCCACTAACCTGTCTAAGTCCTTCTGTAGCCTCTTTGCTTCCTCAGGGCTACCTGCCTCTCCACTGATCTTCATATTGTCTGCAAACTTGGCCACTAAGCCATCAATTCTGAATTCTAAATCATTGACATGTAATGTAACAAAAAGCAGCCTCAACACAGACCCCTGTGGAACACCACTAGTCATGGGCAGCCAACCAGAAAAGGTTTCCTTTATTCCCACTCTCTGCCTCCTGCCAATCAGTCAATGCTCTATCTATACTAGCATCTTTCCTGTAATACCATGGGCTCTTATCTTGTTAAGCAGCCTTATGTGTGGCACTTTGTCAAGGTCCTCTGAAAATCCAAGCACACAACATCAGCTGATTCTCCTTTGTCTATTCTGATTGTTATTGTCAGGCAAGATTTCCCCTTGAGGAAACCATGCTGACTATGGCCTACATTATCATGTGCCTCTGTGCCCCCAAACCACATCCTTAACGGCCTATAATTTCCTTTCTTCTGCCTGCCTCCCTCCCTTCTTGAAGAGTGGTGTGACATTTGTAATTTTCAAGTCCTCCAGAACCATTCCAGAATCGAGTCATTCTTGAAAGGTCATTACTAATGCCTCCACAGTCTCTTCAACCACCTCTTTTAGAACCTTTGGGTGTAGTCCATTTTGACCAGCTGATTTATCTAGCTTCAGTCCTTTCAGATTCCCAAGCACCTTCACTTTAGTAATAACGACTGCCCTCACTTCTGCCCCTGACACTCTTGAACTTCCAGAATACTTCTAGTGCCTTCCACAGTGAAGACTGATGCAAATACTTATTCAGTGTGTCCGCCATTTCCTTGTCCCCCATTAGCTCTCTAGTGTCATTTTCCAGTGGTCCGGTATCTACTTTTACCTCTCTTTTACTCTTTTATGTATCTGAAAAAAACTTTTGGTATCCTCTTTGATATTGGTGCTTAGTTTACCTTCATCTCCCCATGGCTTTTTAGTTGCCTTCTGTTGTTTTTAAAAGTTTCCATTCCTTAACTTCCCACTAATTTTGCTCTATTATATGCACTTTCTTTTGCTTTTATGTTGGCTTTGACTTCCCTTGTCATCAGCCACGACGGTTGCATCATTCTGCCTTTAGAATACTTCTTTTTCTTTTGGATGTGTTAATCCTGTGCCTTCTGAATTGTTCCCCAAAACGCCAGTCATTGCTACTCTGCCATTATCAATGCTGGTGTCCCCTTCCAATCAACTTTGGCCAAATCCTCTCTCATGCCTCTGTAATTCCCTTTGCTCCACAATACCTATTTCCCTTCCCTCTTCTGACAGTCACCCATTTTCCTGCCTCCTACAACTTAGGGATGACTACCTCCATGTAGCTTTTATCTATCATCTCCTCAGTTTCTCGTATGAGCTGAAGATCGTTGCAGCTCCAGTTCATTATCACTTTCTCTGAGGAGCTGCAGCTCTGTGCACCTGGTGCAGATGTAGTATTCCAGGAGGCTGGAGGTCTCTTAGAATTCCCACCTCTCACATAAAAGAACACAACACAGCCCCTGGAACCATTCTCACTGTCTAAATACATTAACAGACGAAGAAGAAGAAGTGTACCTACCTCGCCCCAAGCCTGTTCTTGTCAAAACCTAACCCACTCTAACACTGGCCCACTCCAATAACGGTGGCTCTGCTTGTCCCTGTCTTATGTTAATTTGCCTTCGCTAATGCGTGAGGCTTCCTGCGCCAACTTGACTGCAACTACACTGCCAAAGAGAGCTCATCATCTATTCAGCAGAAAAGAAACATTAGTTCTGAAATAACATCGGGGAGACCCAACGTAGGTTGCGGGAATGCTTCATTGATTACGATCACTGTCCTCCGCAATAGGACAGTGGACATCCATCTTAATTTTAGTTCCTCTTCCCATTCTGACATGGATGTCCATGGCCTCCTTTATGATCCTGATGTGGTCACCATCAGGATGGAGGTGCAACACCTCATATTCCATTTGGGTAGCTTCCAAACTGATGTCATGAACATCAATTTCTCTTAACTGCCTGTAATTTCTCACCCTCCGCCTTTCTCTTTGATCATTCCCCATTCCAGCTCTTCTTTTTCCCCTTTGCAGCTCCCTTCTTTCCCCTTTTCTTCTCACCCACTCATCACCTCTCTCTGGTCTGGTGCTCCTCCTCCTTCCTTTTCTCCCATGCAGAAAACTTTACACCTGACATCTATCACCTCCATGTTTCCCACTTCATCCTGCTCCCCCACCTCCCCTCCCCTCTCCTGCTTTCACCCATCACCTGCCCCTCCCCTGCATTCTAATTCTGGCTTCTTCTCCCCTTCCTTTCAGTCCTAAAGGTCTCGTCCTGATTTATTGATTGCTTCTTCCTCTCCATAGATGCTGCCTGACCTGCTGAATTCTTCCAGCATTTTGTGTGTGTTGCTCTGGATTTCCAGAAACTGCAGGGTCTCTTATGTTTTTAATTCCAAGTATTTTTAGAAACATGAGAGGTTGAGAAATGTTTACATTTCAAAGGGAGCTGGTTGTCCTGTACAGAAGACACTGAAAGCTAATGTGGTGCAGAAAAAAATATAAAATGAGAAGGCAAATCGAATGCTGGCTCTGTTGTAAGAGGATTTGAAGACAAGATTAAGGATGTGTTACTACAATTACATAGTGCCTTGGTAGGCCCACACCTGGAATACTATGTCATAAACACGAGAAAGTCTGCAGATGCTGGAAATCCAAAGCCACACACACACAAAACACTGGAGGAACTCAGCAGTTCAGGCAGCATCTATGGAAAGAATAAACAGTCGACGTTTCAGGGACCCTTCTTCAGGACTTTTTGTCTCCTTTTCTAGAAATACTTTATGGAGATGCACCAAATGATATGGGACTGAATATGCTTCTATTCTGTGGAGTTGGAAGAATGAGAAGCAACTTCAACAAAGCGTTCAAAAGTTCTGAGAAGAACAAGATAGGGTGGTTACAGAGTCACAAAATGCTGGTGGAACCCAGCAGGCCAGGCAGCATCTATAGTGAGAAGCGCTGTCGACGTTTCGGGCCAGATCATCTCAGAATTTAAAAATTTAAAAGGCAATTATATTCTGACCTTCTGGTAAAGCAAAATTAACCGCCTAAATTGATTGAACATTTAACCAAGCAGACGGATCCTGATTTGTAGCGCGATCACATACGCGTTTGCACCCCCTTGTGTTCAGTGGCCATATAATATCTGTATTCGCAAGTATTTTCACTGCAATAAAAACAGTGACCAGTAGGGAGCAGTAACATCAACACATTTTAAAATGTGTCAACTGAGTCAGTTCAACGAATTTTTAAACAACTCAGATTAAATTCAACTCGTGAAAGATTCTGCAATGTTCTCCAATAGTAAATTGAAATAATGTAATTTTAAAAAGAGACCGTGTTTCACTGTGTTGACCAGGCTGCGCTGCAGCGTCTATTCACAGGCGCGATCCCACTACTGATGGGCACGGGGGCTTTGACCTGCTCCGTTTCCGACCTGGGCCGATTCACCCCTCTTTACACAACCTGGTGATTCCGGACTCCTCCGGGAACACCATATCGATGCCCAACTTAGTGAGGACACCCGATCGGCACAGCCCGCAGCAGCCCAGAACTCCTGGCCTCAAGTAATCCGACAGCCTCAGCCTCCGAGTAGCCGGATTACAGGCGCGCGCCACCGCGCCCGGCGAAAACCAGACCCGCTCCGTCGCTACTTCAACCTGGCGTCACTCACATTTGCATACACGTCACTGTTGTATTAGACATTCGCTCCGCCTTACTCTGCAGCTCTGCTTCTGGGAGTTCAGACGTACATGTGCCTGGAGTCTCAGTACTGCAAGCGAATCGTAGTCAATAAACAATAGTTTACGATCTGGATAAATGAGCCAGGGAGATGGTGTCTGAGCTGTTTCAGTGGTAGCTAGCTGCTGGAGTTCTGACAGCAGCATGTTACTACCAGCAGAAGTCCAGTTCGCTCTGTGAGAAATCGCCGAATGTTAATACATTGTAGCATTGCTAAGTAGTTACACTGCAGCCAGAAAGGTGAGTCTACTGGAAGATCCACCTGCACATGATAAATATGTAATTCTGAAAACTTAACTATTACAGAGTTTTGAACTGTTTGTGTCTGAGCGTGCCAAACCAGTTGCCCTTGCTCAGCCTGGCTGACGCTAGGTCTTCAGAACTAAGGGACCACATGCTATCTCTCCTGGGCAATCGCCATCCTTATTTTATTTAAAAAAAACGCTTTATGCAACAAATGTCTGATCAAGTCAAGTTTGCACAGCCTTCGCTAATACACCCATGAAGGACTAAAGGGAGCTTGCTGATACTCTACACTTCGCCAGGCAGAGGTGCATCGCTCCTCTTTTCTCTGTCTCAATAAGACCATAAGATATAGGAGCAGAAGTAGGCCATTCGGCCCAAGCCCTGTCAGCGGAGCCTTCAGCAGACTCATGCCCGTGGCTCCAAACCAAACCAGACAACGCCAGGTCTACATTTCCACCATGCACACTTCGGCATGAGTGCCAGCAAGTGCCTGCCGCCTTGCAGCTTCAACAGCGTCAGCACATCAGGACATCGGAGGTCTGTCCTGTGGGTTCCAGTTGCCAGGGTCGTCCGTCGTTCACTGCTGACACCCTTTCAGAGTGACACTTCCTGTGTGACACGGGTGCTCGAGTGAGCGAGTGTGCTGCCAGCACCGTTGATTGATTATAAGGCAGAGAATGATGGGCCCTCGCTGCAGGCTGTCAACGGCAGCAGCATCCTGATTTACGGGACGACGCTACACATAGGACTTTGTCTTGACTAAAGTTGTTAGGCCTCTCCTTGGCCCGTCACAGATTTCCTGTGTGCCAAAAGATTGTTAGTATATCTTAAGAACTGCTGGCTTGTGGATGCAAGCCACAAGTCTGTATATGACCATCAGCCATTTTAATTTTCTACTGGAGGGTCAGTATTTCAGCATTCCACCAGGTAACCTTCACGGGTAAAGACCTGCCTACCGTTGAGAACATCTACATGGAGTGCTGTCTCAGGAAAGCAGCATCCATGTCAAGGTCCCCCATCATTCAGACCATAATCAGGAAGAAGGTACATAATCAGCCATCAGGAAGAAGGTACAGGAGCCTCAGGACTCACACCACCAGTTAGATGAACAGTTATGACCCCTCAACCATCAGGCTCTTGAACCAGAGGGGATAACTTCACTCACCCCATCATTGATTGGGTGTTGTGCGATGAATCGGAATTGATCAGAGAGCTTAAGGTAAATTAACCTTTAGGAGTAAGGGAACAGTCCTGAGTCTGTGGTGAGGAAGGCAAATGCAATGTTAGCATTCATTTCAAGAGGACTAGAATATAAAAGCAAGGATGTAATATTGGGACTTTACAAAGCACTGGCGAGGCTTCACCTGGAGTATGTGAGCAGATTGGACCTCTTATCTTAGAAAGGATGTGCTGAAACTGGAGAAGGTTCGAAGAAGGTTCACGAAAATGATTCCAGGATTGAATGGCCTGTCATCTGAAGAGCGTTTGATGGCTCTAGGCCTGTATTCATTAGAATTCAGAAGAATGAGGGGTGACCTCATTGAAACCTATTGAATGGTGAATGATCTTGGTAGAGTGGCTGTGGAGAGGATGTTTCCTATGTTGGGAGAGTCTAAGACCAGAGGACACAGCCTCAGAATAGAGAGATGTGTTTAGAACAGAGATGAGGAGGAATTTCTTTAGCCAGAGATTGGTGAATCTATGGCATTCTTTGCCACAGGTAGCTATTGAAGCAAAATCTTTATGAATATTTAAGGCAGAGTTTGATAGATTCTTGTTGGTCAGGGCATGAAGGGATACAGGAAGAAGGCAGGAGATTGGGGCTGAGAGGAAAATTCAATCAGTCATGATGAAATGGTGGAGCAGAATCGATGAGCAGAATAGCCTAATTCTGCTCCTACATTACATTTTATGCTCATCAGGTCTAAATATTATTAGAATAAGCATCATAATGTCCAGTAGCTGTTGACTTCGTCCAAAGTCTTCTGGCTGGCTGGTTAGTGATTTGCTCACTGTAGCCCAGCAGCATAGGCACTGAGGCAGAGGTTACGTAGCACATTAACTGCACTGCTTGTTGTCCTTGTCGGGTACCACTTTCACTCACTAGCAGTCCCTGATGTTTATCCAATTACTTTCATTTTCTACCTTCACTGCCATCTTAGTAATTAACAGCACTTGATAAGATCCTAGTGATTCATCAATATTTCATCATGTGGTTTCTCAATCAGGTCCCAGTCCCCAATAATCAGAGCATGACCTCCCTCTGTTGGATCACTCCTTGCAGCAGAAACCTGTTGAGAAATGACTGGACAGCTTGGATTGATTTCACACAATAGTTAACTAAACTGTCTGCCATAATTTGTATATCAACCTCGCTGAGATCAAGGGCTTCCTACAATGACATTACCTCGAACTGACTTAATTTAGCTTTCTCGTTTGGAGTTGCTCTGATCCTGCATAAGGCCAGAGGAAGAGCTGTTTGCCATTGTACACTTTCCTCATGATACTTAGCCAGTCGTTATTTGAAGATGCCATTCATTTGTTTGACTTTCCTGGTGACGCTGGGTGATGTGGACAAGGAAGAGACCATTCCATGTTCATTAGTCAACTTAATTCCTCACAAATGCACACAGTAAAAAGTGTTCCTTGGTCAGAGATGATGTGACATGGCAATCCGCATCTAGGGATATATTCTTGGAGTATCAGAGTTTTTACTCTGTGGGTGTGGCAGTGGCTTTCCTTGCTAGAATAGCTTCCACCTATCTTGAAAACTTATCCAGTATTACCACTATGTCAGAGTATCCTTGGCTCTTTGGCAAAGTAATGTAGGCCACTTGTAAGTGTGAAGATGGACCAGGTGGGGCAGGAGCACTTAATGTCAGGAAATGTAGCGGAGGCTTGACCCAAACACAAAGCAGCGGAGACAATACAGCAGTGAGCAATAACTTTAGTAATAAACTGAAAAATAACAAGCCACCAAGGACCACAAAACATGAGAGAACAGATACTTAAAACAACAAGGTAACTGAAGGCTAGAGCAATTGATTGAGGCTGCATGGAAAATCATAAAACTTGACTTTCCATGCATAAAGCCAAGCTGTCTCTATCTAATCAGTTTTTGCTTTCCAAATTCAAATAAATCTTGTCTTTAAGAATCCTTCCAATAATTACCCCACAACTAATGTAAGGCTCACTTATTTATAATTTCCTGACTTATCCCTGCAGAACTTCTTAAATAAAGGCAATCAATTAGATAATATCCAGTCTTCGGGTATTTCACAAAAATTCTGCAAGGGCTCCATCAATCTTCTCCCTTGCTTTGCATAACATCCAAAGGGACCCCTAGTCAGGGATTATGTCTCTTTTTCTATGAGCATGATTGGGCAAGTTGTGCCAAGATTAAGGTACAGCAATGTACTTTTCATAAGGCATTAACATTGTCATCATATTGCCAATCATGTCATCATGCTTACATCTGCTTACTTAACAATACAGAATTTGCAAGGCAAGTTATCAAATGAAAATGTGTTTTTTATGTAATGTACATGCATTTTAAAATTAAATATGATCAAGTTGTAAAATGGTATGTCTGGACAATCAAACACTTTCATATTTCTGCAACAGTGTCATCACCAAGCAATCCAGGTTAGCTTAACACAACCTTGTCCCAACAATATGCATTAATGTTGCTGTTGAAATTGACTGCTTAAATTAACTTTCCATTTCCAACTAGTGTTATAGTTCAAAGTATAAGAAAGGTAATTTGTTCTCTGCTTAAGATCAACATGGAATTCTCTTATGGTTGTCAAGAATAATGTGAAGCATGATTATCTTTAGCTCTCCAAGCCTGATTTGAACTTTCATGTCTTGGATGATGCTTTGACTCAGGTTATGCCATCTCTAAAAACAGAAGTAGCTTTTATCTTAGAAAAAATAGAAAATAAAATAAATTGATTTAATTGTATTTGGCCAGGTAAGGTGGTTAATTATGAAAAACTTGATGGCTTCTTGTCAGAGTTATATTATGAAGAGAACATACATGTGTGTTTTTACACACAAATGCTAAAATTTCTCAGGTGATAGTAGGAAAAATCTTATTCATTTATTATCTAAAAAGAGGCCATTCAACTCATCAAGTACTCATGACCATCATGATGTAGAAAATGAGTAACTAATCCCAGTCTTTTCATTGTTACGTATGCCATTTAAAATGATTTTTCTAAATAGCCGTCAATTTTTTTCTTTGAATAAGTTATGGTTTTAAATCAGCTTTGGCTTGTGGTATGGATTTTGCCATGCTAACCTCAATGGTAAAACAGACAGGCTGTCCTCTTTTTGTACTTGTTCCTGGTCTCTTTATTGTGACACGATATACCTTAACATTTTTAGTATAAATTTGTCTATGTTATCACATGGCATAAGAAATACATTTGGTTATGCAACTTGTTTTACCCAAAGGCTGTTCAGACTTTTCCTGGAATATGGTCACCTAATCACCCAACCAGGTCAAAGGGCATTCTTCCTTCTGGTTACTTAGTCTACCCTATACTTAGATGACTTTATTCATGTGAGATCATTAACAAATGTGAATTCTTATATATATTTTATATTATTGAAAATAATACATAAGCAACATCTATGCTTTGAGAATGGGATAGTGTTGTATTCACCAAAAACTGTTGGTATCATGAATTCCATAACACAAAGCCACATATCTGTGCACTCATTAAAAAAGAGGAGCTGAAAATAAAAGTTGACGTGAGTTTCACAAGAGCGGATTTTTTGCTCTGTATCTCAGTTTTTTTGCTAATGATTTGTGAATTCCATAAGGGTTCATTCCCATTACTTGAACTACTGTAACATGCAGGCCACTTGTTCTAGTTTATGTTCAGAAGAATTATAGAAAATTATAGAATTATAGCAACATAGAGACATTCATGACTGTGTAGTAAACATTGAAACTTTTGATTTGCAAACCTCACCTAAACTCTAAAATTGTGATAACCTTATCTGCAGCACAATATATGTCTGTTGTTAATTATATTACTAAATGAAATTATTTTTGAGAATATAAAGCACTGTTTACCGATAAATTCAAGAGAAAAGCATTTACTTCACTTTTCCTCAATTCTTCTTTCCTTTTGCTCTTCCCTGACTCCATCAATGCAGCTGCTTCCTGTAATCTCCAATCCAGCTTTAACAATCAATGGTGGCATTTCAATTCTTTCTTTCCTCTTGTACCATAGATTTGCAATGTTTATTCTCTAACGCCGGCCGGCGCTGTAGTGACACCCACACCAGACCTGAGGGCGAGTGGTCCTGGATTTGGATCCGGCTGGATCCTTGCACACTTTCCATCCGTGCTGGGTTGAACATCAAGCCAGAAGCTCAGCTCCATAAAAAACAGACAAATATTTAAAGAAAAGGCAAGGCTGCCACCTGATGCATCATAAAGCGTGGAAAGAAACACACGCCTCTACGTATTCTTAACCTTTCCCTTTCTTCTGTTCACATGACCGCAGGCTACCTTCCTCAACCACTTGTTGCCTTCTGTTTCTTGGATTCAATCTCAGCCAAGGTCACGTTGTTTTCTGGCAATTTGTAACTTGCTTTATTCTAGTGTGCATTGCAAGAGAAGAACAGAACACAAGATGATGGGATCTTTCAGTCATTCAAACCTGCTCTGCCATTTGTTATGATAATGGCTGATCTTTCCCCCCAACCCCAAGGTCTTATGTGCTCTTCTGTGCCAGTTCCACAGAGTCCTCAGTTCACCAGTCTTTCAAGACTATCTAGCTTCCCTTTAACTACCTCCACTAAACTAGTACCGAACATTAATACTTATGATAGGTAAAATGATAAAGTGGTTTATTATTGTTGCAGAAAAAAAACGTTTTTTGTATGTGTATGGATTTTTTCCTCACTTCCCCACAACGAAGTAATACAAGGGAGAAGCAATAACAGAATGCAGAATAAAGTGTTACAGTTACAGAAAAAATACAGTGCAGGCAGATAGTAGGATGCTCGGCCATGATGAGGTAGATTATGAGGTCAAGAGTTCATTTTACTGTAAAGGAGGTCCATTCAATAATCTTGTAATAATGGCATAGAATTTGCCGAGCTTGGTGGTACTGCTTCCAGTCTTTTGTATTTTCTACTTGATGGCGCATAGGGAAGAGCGTATGTTTGAGTGGGAGGGTTTTTTAATTATGTTGATTGCGTTACTGAGGCACCAAGAAGGGTAGACAGAGTCCATGGAGGAGAGGCTGGCTTTCATGATGTGAGGCACTGTGTCTGTAACTGTCTGCAGTTAGGATGAATACAGTACCTTCATCCCAAGAGTTAGCCTAGTGAATCTCTTCTGGACTGTCTCTAATGCTAGTATAGCCTTGCTTAAATAAGGGGACCAAGACAGTTCATAGAACTCCAGATGTGCCAATACATTATACAGCTGTAACATTGCTGCTTTTTTCTTAAAACATCAATCTTCTCAAAACAACATTCAGTATGCCATTCACCTTCCTTACTGCTTCATATTAACCTTTTCTGTTTTCTTGTACAAGAACAGCTGGATCCTTCTGTAAGGAGGATGAAGTAAGGAGCTGGGAAGTAAATTGGTAAAAGAGACAGAAGGCTATGGAAGAAAGAGAAGGGGGGGAGGAGCAGCAGAGGGAGACGACAGTTGGGCAAGGAGATGAGGTGAGAGAGGGAAAAGGGGATGAGAAATGATGAAGTGGCGGGTGGGGGGGGGCATTACTGGAAGTTTGTTTATGTCATCAGGTTGGAGGTTACCCAAAAAGAATATCAGGTGTTGTTCCTATAACCTAAGTCTGGCCTCATCGGACCACGGATAGACATATCAGAATGGGAATGGGAAGTGGTATTAAAATGGATGGCTACTGGGAGATCCTGCTTTTTCATGTGGACGGACCATAGGTGCTCTCCTTTTCCCTCTCTCAACTCATCTCCCAATTTACGCTGGATTATTGCTCTACTTTTCTGAATTAGGTAGACCTGACAATGTGGTGTAGACTAGCAAAACTACTTTCTGCCTGACTTTACCTAGGGCATTGCTTTGATGAGTTAACATATTGACTAATAGCAAATAACAACAATACTAGACAACTCCTTTATGTTTCTAGGTCTATTGCACCTTATCTTGCTCTCAGTCTTCTGTAAAAATCCAAAAAGCATTGTTGGTATAATGGCCAATAATCTGAAAAGCCTTAAATGTGACGATGGACTAATGTCGCCCGCTTCTTCTAATGTGCTATCGGCTACCATTCTAAAGGTAATGTTAATTCTCTGTGTTTGTTTGCTGGCCGACATGGTTTAACTCTCATAATGCAATGAAGGTCAAAATCTATTTATCTTTAAACTCTCAAGTTGTTTAATTTCTGATTTAAAAATTAGAATATAAAATTATACTTGGCAGCAAGATGTACATTGATGAAATACTTCACTGTAGTTTTGTTTATTTTCATTCTGTGTGATTTATCCAGTGACTGCCGAGTGATTCTATTACACTGGGCATTTAAAATAAACAGTGAAAATGAAAACATTAATGCTGCTAATATGGGAAATGTTTAACATAATTTAAGGGATTTAGCTGGAATGTGCAGGGATGAACAAATACGAAGTTTTATTAATTTCTAGCTTGACTGAAGAAATACATGGGCCAGCTGATCTCCTGTGGCCTCCTTCACAGGTGGTTTGGAGTGTAATTATAATGTTTAACAATGAAGACAAGCTGTATTTTACTGGCCTTTTTCTGTAATACCACTGTTCAGGCACTTTCTATGGGGAAGTGACTAAATCAGCAATACCTCACAATTGACAATTGCGGTTTCTGATGTTTGGAGGTTTAACTCTATTCACGTAGTTCAGATTCTAACTTTGGTACTTCTCTTGTCAAACGTGTTGAAGCATTTTAGGATGTAAAAGGTACAAAATAAGGCTCGTCTTCCACCTGCTCGCTCTCCAGTCAGAACTGTTTCCCACGCATTGTTTATGTTCATTCTGACTTATGAACCGTTTTGAAGAATAGAACACTGTCTAATCTCTAGACTGCCTGTGCAAACTAGACAGCTCATTATTCCTTGCAAGGATACAGTGCATATTGATCATGAAGCTTCAGCAGTTTTACAGAAGAATTTTCTAGTTCTTAAAACACAATAGAAATCTTATGTCTACCGAAAACACAACTGATGCAAATGATCTTGATGTTACTTTTAACAACACAACACAGTGATTCAGTTGGTAGAACTGCTGCCTCACAATTTCAATGACTTGGGTTCAATATGACCTCTGGTGCCATCTGGGTGGAGTTCAGTTGTTCTTCCTGTGATTGCATGCTGCTCCAGTTTCCTCCCATATCCAAGGACAGGCAAGTTGGTAAGCTAATTAACTAATGTAAGTTGCCATTCACCAGCCTAGGTTAAAAAACAAATGTTTGGATCAAGTAGAAATCTCATAAATTTGTTAAAATATATAATCTATAATGTCCTTCTGGTTTTATTTTGCTATATTTCTACTCTGTTCTTGGTCGGTGCAACTGTAATGAAACCCAGTTTCCCTCGGGATCAATAAAGTATGTCTGTCATTGAGCTCAGAAAAACAATTTTGCACCCACACTCAATTTCAACTGTGTTATTTGGCCTCATAAGCATCTCCAACTTACACCTCAAATGTCACTACCTTGGGTATTTAGTTGCACTTTGAGCACTGTTTGCTTTAACCCGTGTGGGTGCGTGGCCACACAGTAACTGAAATACACCCGTGTACATAGCTTTTGTTGCCGCGCAGCTGGTATTTTCTCTTATATGATGTTAATATAATGTTGAAACCATGCTAATATCATTTTGTATTCTGTTAACATAATTGTGAAATGCTGTGTAATTAATTGCTTTAATGAATATAATCCATAAGTTTTCTAAATAATAAACATACAACAACATTCACTTCGAAACATTTTAGAGCTTCAAAATATTTACTTTGAGAGTGTTTCAGATTACAACTGTTACAAATTGCGACAATAAACACAGAATGGAATTTGGTAGCTCATTGTTAATAAACTGAAGGCCACTGAACACAGACGGTGTCTATATTTTACTTTTGCCATTGTGCCTGTAAGTTATTTTGATTGCCTGACATCATTTACATGTGATTTGAATTGGGATTTGTGTTTGTTTGATGTGCATATTACAAAAAAAAAACATATAAAGTGCCACACAATTTTCAGAATGTGTAAGCATTTCTTGGTTGGTTTGTGCAGAAGCAAAACAAATTTGGGGGCAACATTAACTTACGGTCACAAAGTCATAGAGTTAGTATGGCACAGAAACAGGCGCCTTTGGCCCAAGTGGTCCATGCCGACCACAGTATCCGCCTTGCTATTCCCAGATGCCCGTGTTTGGCCATAACCCTCCAAGTGGTTTCCATCCATGTACCTGTCCAAATGCCCCTTAAATATTGTAACTGTGCCCACCTTGACCATTCCTTTTTACAGCTCATTCCAGGTACTCAATAGCTTCTGTATAAAGACCATATGACCATTACACATAGGAACAGAATCGGACCACTGGGTCCATTGAGTCTACTCTACCATTCCATCATGGCTGATTTATTATCTTTCTTAATCCCATTCTCCTGCCTTCTCCCCATAACATTTGGTGACCTGCCTAATCAAGAACCTATCAGCCTCTGTTTTAAATATACGCAAAGACTCAGCTATCTGTGGCGCACACACATTCACCATGCTGTGGCTGAAGAAATTCCTTCTCATCTGTTTTAAGTGGATGTCCCTCTATTCTGAGGCAGTACCTTTTGGTTCAAGATTCGCCCACTATAGGAAACATCCTCGCTATCCAGGCCTTTCAATATTCGATAGATTTCAATGAGACCCCAGCTCATTCTTCTAAACTCCAATGAGTACAGGCCTGGAGCCGCAAAATGCTCCCCAGACTGTGCATTAACCCTTTCAATTCCTGGAATAATTCTTGTTATCCTCCTCTAGATCCTCTCCAACGGTAGAACTTCTTCTCTTAGATAAGGGACCCAAAACTGCTCACAATCCTCCAAGTGTGGTCTGATAAATGCCTTATAAAGCTTCAGCATCACATCATTGCTCTTATATTTTAGTCCTCTCGAAATGAATGTTTACACTGCATTTGCCTTCTTTCCCACTGACCCAACCTGCAAGTTAACCATTAAGGAATCCTGCGCAAGGACTCCCAAGTCCTTCTGCACCTCTGATTTTGGAATTTTCTCCCCATTTAGTAAGTGGTCTATGCCTTTTTTCCTTCTACCAAAGTGCATGACCATACACCTCCCTACACTATATTCCACACGAGGCATTAATGAAGAGGTAGGTATCTGTTGATAGCATTATTGGCAGCTTCCATTGTTTTACTGATGATTGAGCGTAGACTGATTGGGTTGTAATTTACTGGATTGGATTTGTGCGATATTTTGTGGACAGGACAAATTCATTATTTCAAGTTTTAGGCAGATGCTAGTGCTGTAATGCACTAGAATGGCTTGGACAGAGGCACGTCTTGTTCTGGAATGAGATTTTGTTCGGAAGTTGACAAGTATCATTTATTTGGCACCATAAACTAATTATTGTTGCAGTGCTTCCTGTTTTTTTCTTCATGTGCTCATATGTTATTGTGGCTACTGCAGACAGAGGTTTCATCTACAACACACCACTTCCCCATCATGTCTACCATAACTAGCAGTTATTTTTTAACCAGGTGCTTATAATTCAGTCTCATTATCAGCAAGGCCTTTGCCAAAGTTCCACATGGAAGGTTAGTCAGCAAGGCCTTTGACAAAGTTCCACATGGAAGGTTAGTCAGCAAGGCCTTTGACAAAGTTCCACATGGAAGGTTAGTCAGCAAGGCCTTTGACAAAGTTCCACATGGAAGGTTAGTCAGCAAGGCCTTTGACAAAGTTCCACATGGAAGGTTAGTCAGCAAGGCATTTGACAAAGTTCCACATGGAAGGTTAGTTAAGAAGGTTCAGTCGTTAGGTATTAATGCTGGAGTAATAAAATGGATTCAACAGTGGCTAGATGGGAGATGCCAGAGAGTAGTGGTGGATAATTGTTTATCGGGATGGAGGCCGGTGACTAGCGGGGTGCCACAGGGATCTGTTTTGGGCCCAATGTTGTTTGTAATATACATAAATGATCTGGATGATGGGGTGGTAAATTGGATTAGTAAGTATGCCGATGATACTAAGGTAGGAGGTGTTGTGGATAATGAGGTGGGTTTTCAAAGCTTGCAGGGAGATTTATGCCAGTTAGAAGAATGGACTGAACGTTGGCAGATGGAGTTTAATGCTGAGAAGTGTGAGGTTCTACATTTTGGCAGGAATAATCCAAATAGAACATACAGGGTAAATGGTAGGGCATTGAGGAATGCAGTGGAACAGAGAGATCTAGGAATAACAGTGCATAGTTCCCTGAAGGTGGAGTCTCATGCAGATAGGGTGGTGAAGAAGGCTTTTGGAACGCTGGCCTTTATAAATCAGAGCATTGAGTACAGAAGTTGGGATGTAATGTTAAAATTGTACAAGGCATTGGTAAGGCCAAATTTGGAATATTGTGTACAGTTCTGGTCACCGAATTATAGGAAAGATATCAATAAATTAGAGAGAGTGCAGAGACGATTTACTAGGATGTTACCTGGGTTTCAGCACTTAAGTTACAGAGAAAGGTTGAACAAGTTAGGTCTCTATTCATTGGAGCGTAGAAGGTTGAGGGGGGATTTGATCGAGGTATTTAAAATGTTGAGAGGGATAGATAGAGTTGACGTGAATAGGCTGTTTCCATTGAGAGTAGGGGAGATTCAAACGAGAGGACATGATTTGAGAATTAGGGGGCAAAAGTTTAAGGGAAACACGAGGGGGTATTTCTTTACTCAGAGAGTGATGGCTGTGTGGAATGAGCTTCCTGTAGAAGTAGTAGAGGCCAGTTCAGTTGTGTCATTTAAGGTAAAATTGGATAGGTATATGGACAGGAAAGGAGTGGAGGGTTATGGGCTGAGTGCGGGTAGGTGGGACTAGGTGAGATTAAGAGTTCGGCACGGACTAGGAGGGCTGAGATGGCCTGTTTCCGTACTGTGATTGTTATATGGTTATTATTATATGGTTATATGGTTATTAAGAATTATAGCTATACAATTTATGCTTTGAGTTACTATTTAAATAAAAACCTTTTAGACATGAGAAAGTTACACCACACCAGCCAGTTACTCTCTCCCACCTGTAATATCACAATGGTTTTGTTCCCCTACTCTTTCAACATTTGATTTGTCACCATTAGCGCCTCATTAATTCAGCCCCAATTTTATTTAAATGCGAACAAGTCGCCTTTTTCCTCCACCTCACTTAATTCCCTCACTTCACCCTAGCTCTAACCTCTGCATTCTGATGAAATACAGTCTGGTGAAATGCAGAGACTCTGCATTTGCAAGTAAACATTAATTATATCCACCCCGTAATTACCAGATATCCAGTTCTATCTGGTGATGTAATTATTTGATAAAATGCCACTGAAAGAGTTTGTTTACCATATCAATATTGGAAAAAGAAACTGGAAGCTACGATTGAAGTTACTTAGAATTCTAAATGCGAAACTTAATCCATTTTTCAATGATCGTACCTACCTTTGTTCTGCATTCTGTTGAAAATACACTCAGTTGATGCCAGAATGTGGCAACTCTTTGTGAGGCCCTTGAGTCATCTTCCATAATAAAGATGAACTTTTGACTGCTCAGTCTACTTTGTCATGGCCCTTGCATCTTATTTGTATACCTGCACTTAACATTATATTCTGTGTTCTCTTATTCTTTTGCTTTTTACCACCTCAGTGTACTTGTAAATGGAATGATCTATCTGCACGCAACCAATAGCTTTTTATTGAATCTTGGTATCTTTATTCAGTACAACAAGCAGACATCACTCTGGATACACTCTCTACAGAGGCTCCCAAACCCAAAGGTACATCACGTTTTTAAGATCAAAGTTAACAGTAGCTGATACAATACAATTTCAGTAGTTACAATGAGATCTTCAATATTTTGGGTTGATAATACTTCCTTTGAATTACATATCTACATTGACAGACATCTCTGAATATTCAAACTTGCTTGTCACAAAGTAATTCACACAAATAAAAAAGCTTCCAATGAGCAGAAATCCCAGACACCCAGGTCTGTCTCTGAGTACACAAATAAGGCAAAGCTATTGGTTGCCTATTCTGATGACCATGTCTGATATGTTAAGTGACAACATCCATCTGGTCTGCCAGCTTGAACTCAAGTTTTAATGCTGCAGATAATTTAGTGACGTTGCCTGGTTTGATGCAGGCCAATTAACACAATCTCATTGTTTGAACATTTGGCTCTAATAGACAGTCTCTTAATCCTAATCTGTGGAGCAGCCTATGCTTTTAACTTCAATCTACTGCTTGTAATCACCAAAAACAAAACTAAAGGCTCTTTGCAAGCTTCTTGAGCTTATTTACATTTACAATAAGGACTGAAGTTGAGTTCTTGCTTGAATTAATATCTGCTATATTCACGTAACTCCAGGATTTTCCCTAACATAACCTCCTCTTGGCCTATGGACAGAAATCTGTTGCAGAAAGGCCAAACTTTAAGGAGGATCTAATTAAGCGGGGCAGTGAAAGTGCCTTTCACTTTGGTTCTCTTCCCCAATTAATCTACGAGTACCTACATCTGTACTGTCTAACATCCCAAATTGGCTATCGGCAAGACTGCACAGAGTTGGCAATCAAACATTCCAGAAATTTGATCACATCCTCTTCACCCCTTCACTCTCTGATAGCTAAAATGATCAGTAATGGCTGTCAGTAGTTCCTCTGTGGGCAGGGCTACAGCAAGGAAACTTTGTTTTAGGTTCACAGGCAACAGTTCACATTCCATGCCATGACAGAAGATTATCAGAACTATCTTGACAACCAATCTTTTAATTGATCTGCGGGAGGGTTTGGGGTGGTATCTATTTGAACAGCTGAAAGGACCTTGTCCCGGTGGAACCCCCTCCCAGACCGTCCTGGCCCAACCACCGAGAAGGGTCCGGTTTATTTGTGTTCACTTCCCATTCAGCTGGGGTGGCTGCCTTCCAACACTGTGTGGCTTTCTCTCTCTACCTTGGTCTGCCTTGCCATCGAGGTTGTGGAACTTGATGCCTTTGCCTTAACTCGGATCCCTTCCCATCTTATTTTCCTCAATATCTTTCTATTCCGATCTATGCAACCAACCATCAACCTCTGAAATCCAGCCTTCATTACAAAGTATAGTTACCGTTATACATTAAGCTTTATTCACGGTTCGCTGACACATTCTCTCTGCCTTCTGCATTTGTGTTTTCCCTCTCTTACTTCTGTGGGTCTACATCCCATCAGATGTGGTTAGATGTGACAAAGTAGGCTAGATTCTCTGTAATGGCATTGTAAATGGGTGGACTTGATCCCTTGTTCTGTCTGTGAGGGTGCAAAGAAGGCAAGTCACACAGTTTAACCTGTGTCCAGTGTTTCCGCTGGCTGCCCTGCCTGGTCTGTACACCAACATACGTAGGTGTCATTTGTCTGGAGCACCACCTGTGGTCCATAAGACATAGGAGCAGAATTAGGCCATTGAGTCTGCTCCGTCATTGCATCATGGCTGATCCCAGATCCCACTAAACTCCATACACCTGCCCTCTCACCATATCCTTTGAAGCCCTGACCAATCAGGAAACTATCAGCTTCCATCTTAAATATGCCCACAGAATTGGCCTCCGCCGCAGTCTGTGACCTTATCCACCTGTCTTTTCAGGCAGCTTCCATATCATGACTTGGTCACCCGGCTGCAGGGGGACTATGCTCAGGCTCTCTCTGATCAGCAATATGTTGCTGGCGTTTTCTTCAATCCCTCAAAGGGTTACCCTGAGTAAGATTGCGAAGGACAACTAAATCTTAGTAAATTGGTTCTAGTAGTTTCTTCCTCCACACTTGCAATTTCTGTCATCTCATGTTCATCTGCTGCTCTCTTTGCCCCATGATCTGTACCCTCTCCCCTTTCTGATGTGTTTTTACTTTAATTGCTGCTACCTCTGCAGACAGCTGCACTACTTGTAATAATTCTTCACAGTGTTTGGCCCATATCACTGGGGCCTCCTGAGTTGACTCACGATCATTGTCCTGTCTCTATCCCCTGCACGGAGCCGCTACCTCTGCTGAGTCATGGTGTCTTCTCTGGGGATCACACACGTCTGCTGTCCGTCTTGTCCATGTTATTTCTCCCTTTCCTGAGTCGCTGATGGCACCTGCCCTACTCAGTGTGTCTATCCCCAGGACAGTACCCAGAAAGCTGAACTCCCTCAATCTCAACAACTTGAGGCTCACTCTGCCCTCATAGTTTCACCTCCTGCACTGGTTATGAAAATTGCCTTTCCATTCGTGGGCAAGGGTAGATCAGTTATTGACACTGATGACCCTATGTCCACTAACATTTTGTATTGCCAGCTCCCTAAAAAACCTTTTGTGTACATCTGTGGGTGACCACCTCTGGAAATAGAGAAGATTGCAGAGTATTGTACATACTCTGTGGTTTTCGGTACGGACTGTTAAATTTTTATCCATCCTTTATATTTTGCTTAGCACGGGAATTAGAATGGAGATATTTGAGGGAGAGGTTACACGCAGATATTTCTCTTGTGGTGTCACCTATCTCTTGGGTCAGACAACCTCAGGTCGAGAATCGTGATGACCCGAGCCAGCCCTTGACGCTGATTACTACCGTTCACAAGCCTTTCACCCCCAGGAAGAAGCAGATCATATTGTTTGAGATCCCTTACTTAAGTTCACATGTGGAAGCTACAACCATAAGCCATGGGTTAAGGCTGAAAGGTGAAATGTTAAAGGGGAAAAGGAAGGGAATCTTCTTCCCTCAGAGGGTGGTGGGAGTGTGGAATGGGCTGCTAGTGCAAGTGGTGGATGTGAGATTGATTTCAACATTTGAAAGAAATTTGGATAGGTACGTAGACGGGAGGCGTATGGAGGGCTATGGTCCAGGTGCATGTCGGCATGGACAAGATGGGCCAAAGGGCCTGTTTCTATGCTGTAGAGTTCTATATGACTATGTGACAACAATAAGCCAGTCACTAATCACCTCATGCAGATACTGCTCTGTGACAAGTGCATGATTCCCTGGGAGCAGTCGCATCTCTTTCACCTTGTAGCACTCCATCTTATTCATGTTCCATCACATTTCAGTGGAAGTTGGTCTGTCGGCCAACAGTTGCATCACATCTTACTTTGCCCTTCATTGTCAGTCATTTTCTATATTGTGCTCCAAGATTTACCTCTTCTGACCCTGAGTGATACATCAAATGTAAGTTAATCACATAAGTTTCCAACTTCAACTCTCAGTGTCTAGGCTACTAACAACAGATTTGGTGTTGCTTTCTTTTTTTTTAATCAATCTTTTTATTGATTTAAAAAGAGCATATATACAAGCAAAGGAGAATTATCTCAAATATATATATATATATTAATAACAATACATAAAGAAGATAAAATAAACATTGTCAAAATCATGCATAGTATTAATCTGATATAGAATGTATAATAAGGAAAAAGATAATTAATTCTCCTCTTATCAATTCATGAAGAGAAAAAATACTTCTTGACATATTTATGTGAACCCCCCCCCCCCAATATTCTATACAAACAAAAACAAAAAGGGAAAAAAAGGGACTGGGCAGTCCATCCTGAGAGTAAAAGCAAGAAAAGAAAGACTTTGTGATCAAATCCAAAACTTTGGAAAAATAATTGGAAGAGAGTCATTACAAAAATCAATAGATCAAATTATATGAAAATATTGAATGCCCGTCATTCCTTGATACAGTTCAAGGTAGTGCATCGGGCACATATGTCAAAGGATAAATTAGCCTGTATTTTTCCCAATATCAATCCTATTTACGATAGATGTAATATTGAGGTGGCCACTTTAACTCATGTGTTTTGGTCTTACATAAAGGTGGATAATTTTTGGAAAGATGTCTTTAAAACTTTATCAAAAGTCTTGTTTCTGGACTTACAACCAAATTTACTTACAGCAATTTTTGGGATTATTCCACCAGAAGCAGGATATATTCCTGTTTCCGCTCAGCGGATGATAGCCTTTTCAACTTTACTGGCTAGGAGAGCCATTGGAAGGATCCTAATCCACCTGCTATTTTTTATTGGCTTTTCTCCATCATGCCCTGTTTAAGTTTAGAGAAAATAAGAAGTCCGACATTTGATACATCTTTTAAATTTGAAGAAGTCTGGTGACCTTTTATTCAATATTTTCATATGATTTGATTTATTGATTTTTGTAATGCTTTCTTACAAAAAGAAAGGGGTTGCTTTCTTAATCACTGCTTGGGTAGGAGGAGATCCCTAACTAATGAGGGAAGAAAATTATAAGGATAATGATTAGTGTTTACCGTTGAATATTCACCTTTGCACCATTTTCAATTTGTAATTCAGAAGCTTCTGGGTGACACGGAAGGGTGTGGGATGTGACAAACCTGTGGATGATGATGAAACTGCTGATGATGACGGTGTATTCATTGGTAGTCTCCTTCCATAGGTTCTGTGGTGGTGACAATGAGTCACGAGGCCTGGGTTTGACTCCCATTGCTTCAACCCAGAAGAGAGTGGCAAGTGTGCAAGTGATTGTGGTGCATTGGAGAGAGGGATCATTATTGGTGGAACAGGCAGCTGTTAGATCAATGTGTGAATCTGAGAGCAGTGGTAAATGTTAGGATTTGGGTGACATGCATTAGGACCCATTCTTGATTAATAGAAATTGTTATGTAATTAATGCAAACTGAGATTTGATTATTCTAGGGATTCCCAACTTGAGCTGCAGATGATGTTGGTCTCCATCTGCAGTTCACTGACAAAGCAGAGTAACTGGTTCATCACCATCTGTCACTCAAACTTTCCTGGATTTAAGCGAGTCCCTGTGAGTCTGGCATTTACTCACCTGGGAGCAGCCAAACACCAGCACAACTTGTCCCATTTATCCAGGCCAGCCACATACTGAAACACTTTTGTAACAATGCATGCAAGAACTCACTATAACTTCATGTAGTGTGAAAGGAAACAAATTCAATTTTGCATATGTCTATTTCTAGGGTGTAAATGTCAACTACCAAGAAGCAGAGTAGGAAACGCTCAACTGAAGAACAGACTAATGGAAGTCCACCGAAGAGGTCTGATACTAGCTTTAAATTTTGGGTAACTTTGAAAGACTGGGAGACATCTTGAATATATTCAGTTTTATTATATGCACACTACATACTGCAATTGGTTTACTTAAATCAGAATATGATGAATTACTGAACAATGGAAACACTCTAAATAAAAACACAAAATGCTGGCAGAACTCAGCAGGCCAGACAGCATTTATGGGAGGAGGTAGTGACGACGTTTCGGGCTGAAACCCTTCATCAGGAGTGAAGTAACATGGGATGGTTGAGGGGGGATAAGAAGTGGGGGGAGGGATAAAGTAGAGAGCTAGGAAGTGATAGGCTGGAGGGAAATTGGCTAGGGGGAAGGTGGAGAATTATGAGAAATAAAAGAGAAAGAAAGGTAGGGCTGGGGGGAGATTATAGTGAGAGGGGGAAAGAGAGAGAAAGAGAACCAGACTAAAATAATAGATAGGGATGGGGGTAAGGGGGGGGGGCAGGGGTATCAACGGAGGTCTGTGAGTTGAATGTTCATGCCGGCAGGTAGGAGGCTACCTAGGCGGGAGATAAGGTATTGCTCCATCGACCTGCGTGTGGCCTCATCTTGACAGTAGAGGAGGCAATGGACAGACATGTCGGAGTGGGAGTGGTCTGTGGAATTGAAGTGTGTGGCCACAGGGAGATCCCGCCACTGCTGGAGGACTGAGCGCCGGTGTTCGGCGAAACGGTCTCCCAGTCTGCGGCGGGTCTCCCCAATGTATAAATGGCCACATCGGGAGCACCGGATACAGTATATCACCCCAGTTGACTCGCAGGTGAAGTGGTGCCTCAACTGAAAGTACTGTCTGGGTCCTGGGATGGTGGTGAGGGAAGAAGTGTGGGGGCAGGTGTAGCACTTCTTCCGTTTGCAGGGATGAGTGCCTGGAGGGAGGTCGGTGGGGAGGGATGGGGGGGATGAATGGACAAGGGAGTCACGTAGGGAGCGATCCCTGTGGAAAGCCGAGAGTGGGGGGGAGGGGAAGATGTGGCTGGTGGTGGGATCACGTAGGAGGTGGCGGAAGTTACGGAGGATTATACATTGGATCTGTAGGCTGGTAGGGTGATAGGTGAGGACCAGGGGGACTCTATCCCTGGTGGGCTGGCGGGGGTTGGGGTGAGGGCAGAGGTGCGTGAAATATGGGAGACGTGATGGAGGGCAGTGTTGATAGTGGACGAAGGGAAGCCCTTTTCTTTAAAAAAGGAAGACATCTCCTTTGTCCTAGAATGAAAGGCCTCATCCTGAGAGCAGATGCTGCGGAGGTGGAGGAATTGAGAGAAAGGGATAACATTTTTGCAGGAGACAGGGTGGGAGGAGGAATAGTCTAGGTAGCTGTAGGAGTTAGTAGGTTTGTAGTAGACGTCGGTGGATAGGCTGTCTCCAGAGATAGAAACAGAAAGATCTAGAAAGGGGAGGGAGGTGTCGGAAATAGACCAGGTGAATTTGAGGGCGGGGTGAAAGTTGGAGGCAAAGTTGACGAGCTCAGCATGTGTGCAGGAAGCAACACTGATGTAGTCGTCGATATAGCGCAAGAAAAGAGGAGGTCACTCTGTTTATTTTAGCAGAATTCAAATTGTACATTCTCTTGAGGTTACCATGGAATCAATGCCAATTCTGCAGTTATTATCAATGTTGGAAACAGCTTATCTCAGAATCTTAGTTAATATTATAATCTTAGTTCATAATTTTAGTCATGGTTTCAGTTTGTTCTTTATCTTTCTGTAGACTGATACAATATGCCAAATGGCACTGAAACACCCTCTGAATTCTGTGCAATGGCACTTTTAAATCAACGTCTATTGTCAAGTCAATTCATGTTCTCATTGGTAACATGATGGGAATTTTTTGTAACAGGTTAACCACAAAAGTTTTTTGAAGTTCATTCTGTCTGGGGAAGTACAACTGTGAATCCTACTGTTAATCAATTATTATTTAATTATAAATATACAGATACAAATAGGTGCTTTGAAAGTTTCAATAATATTGTGTCTACTTTGAGATTTGATTGTTTCTGGAAATGTTTTCACAGAAAGAGGAATCTTCTGCTTACTTGCACACCTGCACACTCTGCGAGTTCTGGCTCCACATACAGGATAACGAGGAAGCCAGTATCATGCCGGATGAACACAGGTCATTTCTCAGCTTGGGGTGTAGAAGATGGTCACATTTTATACTACATGCAGGTATTATGGACAGTAGCGGCTGAATTTGCGCTTGACTGTGGTTTAAGTTACAGGGCTAATAATTCAGAGCCGTGGACTGTCATTCAGGGACCTGAAATCAAATCTGACCACAGCAGCTGTGGAATTTAAGTTCAATCAATAATTGGAACAGCGTCTAATCTAGCTAACAATCATTGTTAAAGATTTTGAATTGTTGAATTAACACATCTGCTTCACTAATATGTGATGGAAATGTGAAATCCTTAACCGGATATGACTGCAGACACATGTTATTTGGTCTGAACGACATCTGAGACGACATGGGTCTCATTGTTATGTCACCACCACCTTCTCAAAGGGCAATTGGGAATGGGAATTAAACTCTAGCATTGCCTGGGACATACGGAATCTGGGAAATGAATAAATTAAATTGTCAAAAGCAAGAGAAAACCTGCAGATGCTGGAAATCAAAGTAACACATACAAAATGCTGGAGGAACTCAGCAGGCCAGGCAGCATCTATGGAAAAGAGTAATCAGTCTCAGCCTGAAATGTTAACTGTTTATTCTTTTCCATAGATGCTGCGTGGCCTGCTAGGTTTCTTCAGCATTTGTGTATATTAATAAAATTAAAATTGTCTTCTTGTTTTTGCTGATGCAACCAATTCACGAGCAGATCAATAGATTATTGAAGCAATTAATGAAAATAAAAATCTTAGTAACTCCTCAAGTGTTGAAAACTATTCCAGTGTCATCCCGAAGGCTTGGATGCATAAAATAAGCACAGTTTTAACTAAAGGCGGCCAAAGAATCCAATATTTAATCAGCAATCTGCGTTATGTGACCTAATCTCAGCTTGTACAGTGGTAAGACCACCATAACAGCAAACTGTCAATCAAGGCTTCCACTTTTGACTGTGGGAGAATCAACCCAAAGGGATGTAACAATGGAAGATGTCAAGTGACTGCTCACTCAAGGGGAAATTTTCTGCCTTTCAGATCTTGAGCCAACTTGTATTTGCTGTCAAATCTGATTTAGGAATAAAATGAAATTCACTGGAGGATCCACCACTATCCATGAATAACATCGGTGAGGGGATATAACTGGAAAAGAGGGAACAAAATGTTTAGAAATATTTATTTCCTTTCATCTGCAGTTTTCTTTCCAAATTTGACGTAATGCAATGCTTCAAATTCCTTACTGTCCACATCTAACAATATTACAAAATTCATAACAGTAACAATTTCCCTAACTAGCTGAAATTCAAACACTCGTGTTAGTAGGATATTAGACTGTTATCCTTTGCCTCAAAAGGCTTATAGTAGAGAAACATTTGAACCAAGAGGTAAAGACTAATCATGATATCCTAGTGTGGATTGAATAATTCCCCCTCAGGTCAAAGATAAATCTTGGATGATTGCTTCAAAGTTTTGTGTGTCTTGGAATTAAATTTCTCTTTAAAACAACATACAAGGGGTGACTGATAAGTTTGTGGCCTAAGGTAGAAGGAGATGGGTTATACAGATCTCGTTACATGCACATGCAGGTCACTCTGAGTGATTATGCAGAAAGTTTGAAGTTAATAATAACTGATGAGTTATTATTAACTGGATGGAGCTGGCTGGATTCGAACTCAGGAGCCTTCACTCTGAAGTCTGGCACTGATGACACTAGGCCACCAGCCTGCTACCCATTATGTGTGCAGCTGCAAATGACTATGTACCATGCTTGACTGGCACGTCACCCACCAGCTTCTCAATTACTCTCTTCACCACTGATGTTCCATGGTTGCAGTGTGTATTAGTGAATGAGAAGGAAACTGGTGGCCTAGTACTCATTGGGGGGGTCAGAGTCAGACAGGATCAGCAACTTCAAATTCCTTGGTGTTATCATTTCAAAGGATTTGTCCAGGCCCCAGCACATAAGTGCCATTATGAAGAAAGCACAGCAGTGCCTCTACTTCCTTAGGAGTTTGCAAAGTTTCGTCATGGTATCTAAAACTTTGAGAAACTTCTATAGATGTGTGGTGGAGGGTATATTGGCTGGTTGCATCACAACCTGGTATGGAAACACTAATGTCCTTGAACAGAAAAGCCTACAAAAGTACTGGATACAGTCCAGTTCATTGCGGGCAAAGCCCTTAACACCGTTGAGCACATCCACATGGAATGCTGTGGCAGGAAAGTTGCATTCATCATCAAGGAGCCATGCTCCCTTCTCGCAGCTGTCATCAGGATAAAGCTACAGGAGCCTTGGGACTCACATTACCAGTTTGAGGAACAGTTATTACCCCTCAACCACCAGGCTTTTGAACCAGTAGGGATAACTTCACTCAACTTCACTTGCCACATTGCTGAACTGTTCCCAGAACCCCTGGACTGACTTTCAAGGACTTACCGTCTCATATTCTCAATATTTATTACTTATTACTTATTATTATTATTATTATTATTTGCACATTCTGTTGTTTTTTGCACACTGTTTGTCCTCCCTGTTGGTGCAATAATTCATTGATTATATTATGGTTGTTATTCCACTATGAATTTATTGAGTATATATACCCACAAGAAAATGAATCTCAGATTTGTATATGGTGACATAGATGCACTTTGATAATAAACTTACTTAGAACTTTGAAGGTTACTCCTGAGTTACATGTCAGAAAGTAAGATCTTATGGTTTTATGGTGCATGGAATAAAAACTTTTGAATACATATGGCACAGTCCATTCTAGGACTCTTCTAATTTTTTTCAATATACATAATATCAGTTAAAATTTATTCTAGCAGAATGTTCAAATGGGTGCTTACTAATTCTTAAACAAGAAAGCAGGGTGGTGTACAAATACTCAATTAAAATTTTCAAAAGACGTATTTCCAGCAGTTAGCTTTCAGACCAAAAATTAGATATCGCAAATGTAAGTCAGATGTAAAGGGCTTTCAGACTGAAGAGCTGAAGGTAAATCTCAACAGTTTCCAACAGCTGAGGAAGCCAAGATGTGACAGAAAGGCAGTCATTCTGTTCTGTTTCTCGTTAACAGAAGACTAGTGACAGTCCATCGGGGGGTTCTGCAATTGCTTCAACACCCTGGCAAAGAGGTAACATTTGCTCACTATCATTATGAAATGTCAGAGTGTTTATAAACTGCTTATAATTCTTCAAATATGTTGGAGTTAAGGGCACAGCAATCTTCAGTGTTGATTTGTGCAACTACTCTGAGAGCAAAATTGAATTATTTGGGCTGAGAGCTAACAACACACCAAAATATATCACTGCAAACTTTGTACAAAGATAGTTACTCTGAAACGAGTCTTAACTTGTAGCCTTGGCTGCACTGTAGGGTCTATCTATCTATCTATCTATCTATCTATCTGTACACCTGAGAACTGTCATTCAATGAGGATTGGAACGATTCCAGGAATGGAAACCTTAATAGATGAGAAATGCTTGATATTTCTGATGGGCCTGGACTTGATGGAGTTCAGAAGGATCGGGGAGATCTCAGTGAAACTTAATGATATGGAATGTCCTTGATAGAGTGGGTATGATGAGATGTTTCAATTACTAGGAGCGTCTAGGATCTGAGGGCATAGCCTCAGAATAAAGGGACTTCTTTTAAAATTAAGATGGAGAATTTTTTTTCAGCTAGTGAATGGTAAATTTATGGAATTTGTGGCCATAGAGGCTGTGGAGGTCAAGCTGTTGTGTGTATTTAAGGCAGAGATTGCTGAGTTCTTGATTGGTAAGGGTTATGGGGAGAAGAAAGGACATTGGGGTTAAAAAAGCTGAACATGATTGAATGGCAGAGCAGACTTGATGGGCTGAATGGCTTAATTTTGCTCCTATATCTTATGGTCTTATGGTTGGCTTGGATTGTTTGGCCAAAGGCCCTTTCTAAATATTAATGTAACACTGTTCAACTTTTATTCCTGGTGATTTTTATTTAATGATAATCCTGAATGTTTGGGAATCCACTTGGCTGCAAAGCTCATTGGGTGGTCTGTATCACAACAGGTATTATTAACACGAGCTTTGATAGTAGTGGCCATCTCTCCAAAGGGGTAGCAGACCCATTATGGCTCTGGGTGTAGGGGTGGGGCATGGTGGCTATTGCTAAGTAATTGTATTGCCTCACACATGCATCCAATACCTTTATCTTGGCAGCTGATATTATTACATTCAAGAGACATCCCTCATTTTCCAAGATTTAGGGAACTCCCAGATGGAAGGGAATGTGGGAGCTGCTGGCTCCACAGCATTTTGCACAACCTGGAACCAGGAGGAAGAGTGGCCTCTCAGTGAAGCCAGTGGCAGCACCCCACCCCCCTTTCTATTTCCAGCCAGTTCTCCCTCACTATAGCTGGGCATGTCTGATAAGAAACACAGGAAAGAGCCTCTTGCCACTGGTTTCCCCCTGCCCTCTGGGCTGGAGACAAAGAAATAAATGGCAATACAGTTCTGCCATGAAGTAATTCAAAGTACAGGAATAAAAGGGGCAAAAATATGAAAAGATGATTAGCAATGGATATAAGAGGATATCTAAATTATTTTACAGTGATATGTATAGTGAAAGGATGTATAAAAATATACTCCCAGAGAGTTTTCAGGATTGGATAGAAAATGCAGCAGAGAAAGAGATCATGTGACTAGCAAATATGTGCTGATATTTTCAGTCCCTAAATCTTCTCATATTCCCGTCACCTCATCTCAGAATTGCAGTTTATCTATTTTAACTCTTGCAGGTTTTCCTCCTATTTTCCCCGAGGAGATACCCAAACTTCCAAATTCCAATTACTCTCTGCATGAATGAATTTCTCTGACTTTTTGATTGCTATTAAAGCGTCTACCTCTGTCTTCATCACAGGAGATGCTGTCCTTGCTTGTTGGAACTCAACAAAAATAAATAAAGAAGGAAATATTCAGTAGTTTTTCAATCCTCAAAATGAATGCAATGATGAACAGAAAGGTGGAAAGTAGCCTTTCAATCCTTCCTGGACCAGAGCAGATCCAAAACTAAGGAATGATAAGTGATTGATCTCAATTTGTAAAGAAAAAGGAATGGATAAGCGTGCCCATTGTAAGCCAGTTACAGAGTATCTTTTAGAAATAGCAATCGAAAAGACAATTAAATGCAAATTAGAACTATAAGTGCTGTCAAAGAAAGCCAACATGACATTATTAAAGGCAAGTGTTGAGTAGCTTGCTTGAAGAAGACAGGAGTGTCTGGGTAATAAACCTACCAAGATACTTAGCAAAACACCACGGGTTTATAGCTTTAATGTTTGGAGTTTTTAATTTAATGTTGTGATTATATTGAGTTTCCTGACCACAAAGTTCTAAACTCAGATGAAGACCTTAAGCCTTATCCAATATTGATAGCCACGAGTACTCTCACTGAAGGGAGGTTATAATATAACTAGCTAATCTTCAAAGACTAGTTTACTTCCCTGTTTATTCTCCACGGTGAGTTTTCCTGTCGATGATCATTACTTGACCAGTTGGTCCCCCAAGGAGGAGATATTTCCATCTAACAAAGTACTTTAAACACACTTAATTTATTTTCAGTGATATATGTTTAAATTCAAACAAATTTCTTAAAACACATTTAAAAAGGATTTCTATTTTATAAAAGATTTCCAAATTAGAAATCATTTCTAAAACATAAAGGATTTCTAAAACACAGGTGCAATTCTTATAGGCTAAAAAGAAGATGCAGACAAACCAACTGTCCATGGCAGAAATCAAAGACAGAGGAATGGACTTTAGTTCACCCTGTGTTTCTTTCATACTTCTTGATATTCCTTACCACATTTCTAATAAGCTTGAACTGCTCACTTCATTTATATAGTTTCTTTGCCACTCATTCAGATATCTTTTAATGCAATAAAAGGTACCTGAATATGAGGGGGACCAATATTCTAGTGGGCAGGTTTGTTGGAGCTTTTAAGGAGGGTTTAAACTAACTTGGCAGGAGGGGTGGGAACTGGAGTGAAGGGACTCAGGATAGGATGGATGGTAAAAAAGTAAAGATAGTATGCAGTCAAATGTCAGGAAAGACAGGCAGGTGATGGGACACAGTTGCAGCCAACAGGGTTAGTATCAATATGTTAAGGGTGCAAAATCAAAAAGAGGAGCAAATATGGTATTCAAGGCATTGTATCTCAATGTGTGAAGTATAAGAAATAAAGTAGATGATCTTGTTGCACCTTTACAGATTGCCAGGTATAATGTTGTGGCCATCCCTGGATTGTGGCTGAAGGATGGTTGTAGTTGGGAGCTGAATGTCCAAGGTTACACGTTGTATTGGAGGGATAGGAAGGTAGGCAGAGGGGGAGGCATTGCTCATTTAGTAAAGCATGGCATCAAATCAGTAGAAAACTGTGACATAGGATCAGAAGATGTTGAATCCTTGTGGGTTGAGTTAAGAAACGGCAATGTAAAAGGACCCTGATGGCAGTTTTTATATAGGCCTCCCAACAATGGCTGGGAGGTGGACCACAGATTACAACAGAAAATAGAAAAGGTGTATCAAAAGGGCAATGTTACGATAGTCATGGGAGATTTTAACATTCAGATCGATTGGGAAAATTAGGTTGGTAATGGATCTCAAGAGATTGAGCTTGTTGAATGCCTAAGAGATGGCTTTTTAGAGCAGTTTGTCATTGAGCCTACCAGGAAATCAGCTATACTGGATTGGGTGTTATGTAATGAACCGGAAGCGATTAGGGAGCTTAAGGTAAAATAACTCTTAGGAACCAGTGATTAAAATATGAGTGAGTTCAACTTGAAATTGATAAGGAGAAAGTAAAGTCTGACATAGCTGTATTTCAGTGAAGTAAGTGAAATTACAGTGGTATCACAGAGGAGTTGGCCAAAGTAAATTGGGAAGAGCTGCTGGCAGGGATGTCAGCAGAGCAGCAATGGCGTGTGTTTCTGGAAAAAATGAGGAAGGTGCAGGACATGTGTATTCCAAAAGTGAATAAATACTCAAACAGCAAAATAGTACAACCGTGGCTGACAAGGGAAGTCAAAGCTAATGTAAAAACAAAAGAGAGAGCAGACAACAAAGAAAAAAATAGAAACATAGAAACATGGAAACCTACAGCACAATACAGGCCATTTGGATCACAAAGCTGTGCCAAACATGTCCTTACCTTAGAAATTACCTACGGTTACCCATAGCCCTCAATTTTTCTAAGCTCCATGTACCTATCCAGGAGTCTCTTAAAAGACCCTATTGTATTCGCCTCCACCACCGTTGCCGGCAGCCCATTCCACACACTCACCACTTTCTGTGTAAAAAACTTACCCCTGACATCTCCTCTCATCATCTTGTACACCTCTATCAGGTTACCTCTTATCCTCCATTGCTTCAAGGAGAAAAGGCTGAATTCACTCAACCTATTCTCATAAGGCATGCTCCCCAATCCAGGCAACATCCTTGTAAATCTCATCTGCACCCTTTCTATGGTTTCCACATCCTTCCTGTAGTGAGGCGACCAGAACTGAACACAGTACTCCAAGTGGGGTCCGATGAGGGTCCTATATAGATGCAACATTACCTCTTGGCTCTTAAACTCAATCCCACGACTGATGAAGGCTAATGCACCATATGCCTTCTTAACCACAGAGTCAACCTGTGCAGCAGCTTTCAGCATCCTATGGACTCAGACCCCAACATCCCTCTGATCCTCCACACTGCCAAGAGTCTTACCATTAATACTATATTCTGTCATCATATTTGACCTATCAAAATGAACAACCTCACACTTATCTGGTTTGAACTCCATCTGCCACTTCTCAGCCCAGTTTTGCATCCTATCAATGTCCTGCTATAACCTCTGACAGCCCTCCACACTATCCACAACTCCCCCAACCTTTGTGTCATCAGCAAATTTACTAACCCATCCCTCCACTTTCTCATCCGGATCATTTATAAAAATCACGAAGAGTAGGGGTCCTAGAACAGATCGCTGAGGCACACCACTGGTCACTGACCTCCATGCAGAATATGACCCATCTACAACCACTCTTTGCCTTCTGTGGGCAAGCCAGTTCTGGATCCACAAAGCAATGCCCCTTTGGATCCCATGCCTCCTTACTTTCTCAATAAGTCTTGCATGGGGTACTTTATCAAATGCCTTGATGAAATCCATATACACTACATCTATGGCTCTTCCTTCATCAATGTGTTTAGTCACATCCTCAAAAACTTCAATCATGCTTCTAAGGCTCGACCTGCCTTTGACAAAGCCATGCTGACTATTCCTAATCATATTATGCCTTTCCAAATGTTCACAAATCCTGCCTCTTAGGATCTTCTCCATCAACTTACCAACCACTGAAGTAAGACTCACTGGTCTATAATTTTCTGGGCTACCTCTTCTCCCTTTCTTGAATATAGAAACAACATCTGCAACCCTCCAATCCTCCAGAACCTCTCCCATCCTCCGGAACCTCTCCCATCTCCATTGATGATGCAAAGCTCATTGACAGAGGCACAGCAATCTCCTTCCTTGCCTCCCACAATAGCCTGAGGTACATCTCGTACAGTCCCAGTGACTTACCCAACTTGATGCTTTCCAAAAGCTCCAGCACATCCTCTTTCTTAATATCTACATGCTCAAGCTTTTCAGTCCACTGTAAGTCAACCCTACAATCACCAAGGACCTTTTCTGTAGTGAATACTAAAGCAAACTATTCATTAAGTACCTCTGCTATCTCTTCCGGTTCCATACACACTTCTCCACTGTCTCACTTGATTGGTCCTATTGTCTTACATCTTATTCTCTTGCTCTTCACATACTTGTAGAATGCCTTAGGGTTTTCTTTAATCCTTTCCACCAAGGTCTTCTGATGGCTCCTTCTGGCTCTCCTAATTTCGTCCTTAAGCTCCTTCCTGCTAGCCTTATAATCTTATAGATCTCTATCATTACCTAGTTTTTTTTTAACCTTTTGTGAGCTCTTCTTCTTTTCTAGATTTTCAACAGCTTTTGTACACTATGGTTTCTGTACCTTACCATCCTTTCCCTGTCTCATTGGAATGTACCTATGCAGGACTCCACACAAATATCCACTGAACATTTGTTACATTTCTTCCATATGTTTCTCTGAGGCCATCTGTTTCCAATTTATGCTTCCAAGTTCCTGCCTGATAGGCTCATATTTCCACTTACTCCAATTAAACACTTCCCCAACTTGTCTGTTCCTATCCCTCTCCAATGCTATAGTAATTAATGGGAAGAGAGAGGATTGGGAAGTTTTTAAAATCTACACAGAGTTACTAAAAGAATCATTAGAAGGGAAAAGATGAAGTATGAGAGCTAGCTAGCAAATTGTATCAAAGTGGACAATAAAAGCTTTTTCAAGTACAGTATGTAAAATATAAAAGAGAGATGACAGTGGATATAGGACCACTAGAAATGAGGCAGGAGAAATAATAATGGGGAACAAGGAGTTGGCAGATGACCTAAATGAGTATTTTGCATCAGTCTTCACCGTGGAAGACACTAGTAGTACCAGATGCCGTACTGTGAGAAGGAAGAGAAATGGGTGCAGTTACTATTACAGGGGAGAAGGTGCGCAAAAAGCTGAAAGACCTAAAAATACATAAATCACTTGGACCTGATGAACTGCACCGTAGGTTTCTGAAAGAGGTAGCACTAGAAATTGTGGCGGCATTAGAAATTATCTTTTAAGAATTATTGGACTCTGATATGGTGCCAGAGGACTGGAAAATTGCAAATGTCAGCACCTTTTCATATTTTTGCCCCTTTTATTCCCGTACTTGGAATTACTTCACTGCAGAACTGTATTGCCATTTATTTCTGTGTCTGCAGCCGAGAGGGCAGAGGAAACCAGTGGTAGGTGATGGAGTACTTGGTGACACAGGACAAGATAGGTCAAAGTCAGCATGGTTTCCTTAAGGGAAAATCCTGCCTGACAAATCTGTTGGAATTCTTTGAGGAGATTACAAGTAAATAGATAAAGGGGATGCAGTAAATGTATATTTGGACTTTCATAAGGCCTTTGACAAGATGCCACATATGAGGCTACTTACCATGTTAGGAGCCCATGGTATTACAGGAAAGTTATAAGATGATTGGCAGAAGGCAGCAAGTGAGAATCCTTGTCTGGTTGGCTGCCAGTGACAAGTGGAGTTCCTCAATGGTCAGTATTGGAACCACTTCTTTTTCTGCTGAAAATAAATGATTTAGATGATGAAATAGATGGCTTTGTTGCAGATTATACGAAGACTGGTGGAAGGGCAGGTAGTGTTGAGCAAACAGGTAGGATGCAGAAGGACTTAGACAGATTAGGAGAACACAGAACATAGAAACCGACAGCACATTACAGGCCATTCAGCCCACAATGTTGTGCTGACCATGTAACCTACTCTGGAAACACCTAGACGGACCAGAATTAAACCATTTGGCCTACTGAGTCAGCTCTGCCATTCCATTATGGCTGTTCTACCTTTTTCCCTTAACTTGTGACATTTTGAGAGTGGGCAAGAAAGCGGCAAATGAAATATAATAAACACAAAGTACACTGCAGATGCTGTGGTCAAATCAACGCGTACAAACAAGCCAGAGGAACTCAGCAGGTCGGGCAGCATCCGTGGAAATGAGGAGTCAATGTTTTGGGCAAATAAAATGTTGAAATGTAATGTTGGAAAATGCATGGTCATGTACTTTGGTAATAGAAATAAATGTGTGGACTGTTTTCTAAATAGGGAGAAACTCCAAAAATCTAAGATGCAAAGGGACTTGGGTGTCCTTGTGCAGAACACCCTAAAGGTTAACTTGCAGGATAACTCAGTGGTGAGGAAGACAAATGATATATTAGCATTCATTTCAAGAGGTCTAGAGTACAAGAGCAGGGATATGATGCTGAGGCTTTCTAAGCACTGGCAATGCATCATCTTGAGTATTGAGAACAGTTTTGGGCTCCTCATCTTAGAAGAGATGTGCTGGCATTGGAGAGGGTCCAGAGGAGGTTCACAAGGATGATTCCAGGAATGGAAGGGTCATCATATGAGGAATGTTTGATAGATCTGAGTCTGTATTCACTAAATTTAGAAGGATGGGGGGGGGGGGGGGGGAATCTCACTGAAACCTTTCGAATATTGAAAGGCCTGGACAGAGTAGATGTGGAAAGGATGTTTCCCATGGTGGGAGAATCTAGGACTAGAGGGAACAGCTTCAGGATAGAGTGGCGTCCATTCACAACAGAGATGCAGAGAAATTTCTTTAGCCAGAGGGTGGTGAATTTGTGGAATTTTTTGCCACATACAGCTGTGGAGTCCAGGTTGTTGGGTATATTTAAGGTAGAGCTTCATAGGTTCTTGATTGGATATAGCATCAAAAGTTATGGGGAGAAGGCCAGGAAATGGGGTTGAGGAGGAAAAAAATAGGATCAGCCATGATTGAATGGTGAATCGATGGGCCAAATGGTGTAATTCTGCTCCTATGTCTTATGGTCTTATGGTCAAATGGTCTTGAAGCTTCTTGGAGACACAGATTCAAGAATCCCACAATTAATGCTGTTAACCTAACTTCCAAGAGTCCAAAAACCTTTCAAATATTTAATAGATCAGTTATCAATGTGCTAAGTAACTGCCTCCATCTGGTCTGCTCGCTTCCTTGAACTAAACAAATTAGCCGTGTTGTCTATTTTAAAACATGCCAAATTAAGTTACCCATTGTCTTGTACTCACCTCTTCAGTAGTAAGACTGGTGCTGTGGCCAGCAATCTTTCTTGCACGACTGTGTTTTTTCAGCTTCAAGTTGGGTTACTGCTTTTCATTTACATTAAGAACTGGAGACTGCTTTCCACTTGCAATCTGAAACCAAACAAAGAATATCAGTTGGAATTATATCTTATACAAAAACAACCTTTTGATACCCAGACATGTCAGCTGTTTTGTTTAGAAAGCCAGGCTTGGCAAAAAAGAAGAGGCCCCCTGGCCCAGGAAGCGAATACCCATCAGAAAATCAGAGTCATACAGCACAGAAGAATGCTGGTTTGCCCACATTACCCATGCTTCCCATCAAGTCCACATTTATATTAATCTCATTTTCCTAGGACTTGCTTCATAGCCTTTTATGCCATACATTTCAAGTGTTCATCTAGACACTTGTGAGAGTAACTACCTCTACCATCCCTTCAGGTAGTAGAGTCCAAGTTCTAACCACCCTCTAGGTGAAAAACAAATTCTTCAACAAATCCTCTAAAACTCTCTTATCCTTACACACTTTGGTCATGGACATCATTGATAATAAAACATATTTTTTATTTTCTACTCTATCTAAACCCTTTATCAATTTGTGTACCTCTATCAGCTTCCTCCACTCAAGACAAATATGAAAACAAACCCAGCCTCTCAAGCCTCTCATGGTTAAAACTCTCATTCCAGGCAACATCCTGGTGAATCTCAAATGCATCTAATCTCCACTACAGTCATATTTCTAAATCTGTGAGCTAATTTTGTAGTTGAGAACAGCCCTGTGTTTCTGGATTCATACTTGTTTTCTTAAGTCATTCAGCAGCTTTTCAAAACTTAGCATGGCTTGTAACCTGGCACACAAAACAGTATTGGCCCTATAGTCTGTTGGTGGCAGTGACTGAAGGAGAAAAGGAAAGGGCGGGGGAGTCTGGGGGTTGATGGCGGGTATATATTTGTGCCTTGACAGTGAACAAATTAAACTACTTATTAATGCTCATGATAGACCCTTTTGTTTAGCATTGAACAGAGATTGCTTTGAAAGCTACCATTATCTATCCTTTTTTAGCATCCAAGTCACCACAAAGCCACCAGAACTCCAGTAAAAACTGTGCTAAGCAAAAAAATAAAAACATCATTTCCTCAAATAAGATGATCCAGACCAAGAAAAAGCCCAAGCCCTGTTCAAGATGGCCAACTGCCGATTCAAAGAAGAACCCAAAGGAAATGTTTTACTTCCATTTTAGTAAGAGGCTCATTAACATGCCTGAAGTCAGTTTCCCCGGAGGACCTGATGACTGTGATGGGAATAATGACCCCAATTCATTGGACACGTGGACTTGTGACACATGTTTGTTGCTGAACAAAGATCCAGCGATGAGGTGTCGGGGCTGTGAAACACTGAAATACGGAATTGGGCTGAAGAGACAGTGGATTCCAGCAAATGACATGAGCATTGACCCAGGCTGTAAAGAGATTCAGATGAATGGTAAACGTTCTTACAATAAATCTATTATTTTATAGCTTTCTCAAGAGATGCGGTCTTGTGGGTTTTCAAGTCTACAAGAGTACCTACAGGATGAATGGAAAGAAATGGGTTGCACAGTAGCAGAGGTGTTGTTTCAAGGTCCAGCCTCCTGGGCTCATTCCTGACCCCTGGTTCTGTCTGTATGATATTTGCTTGGTCTCTGCGTTACTGTGTGGGTTTCTTACAGATGCTCCAGCTTCCGCTCACAATCCAAAGACATGCAGGTTGGCATGTGGGTTAATCGACTCTACAAATTGCCCGTAATATGTGGTTTGGTAGTAGAATCTGTAGGGATTTGATTAGAATGAGAGGAGAATTAAAAATAAAGATAGAATTAGTGTAAATGAATGCCAGAAGCGTACCTGATTGGCCAATGGGCCCATTTCTGCACTGTATACTGTAAATTCATTCAAATCTATTGTCCTGGTTTGAGAATTCAAGATGGGTTGGGATGCATTCTAATAGCTACTGTATAATCAGGGGAGGAATTTAGAAACATTCCTACATGTATAGGTATTATACATTGGAGATCTATGCAAATAATATTTGGCATTAGGTGAAATGATCATTTTAAATCTTAAAGTTCTTTTGTTTAATCACTAGATCAAATGATATTGTTTAAAAGTAGTTTTTGGAGCTAGATTACAAAACTGAATGACAGGACAGTACTAAGCAGCTAAGTGCCTTACACTTTTTCCTATCTTATTAGGTTCCTAAATTAGTTAAGGTCGTCAATAATGGTGGATGAAGCGAACATTAGTAATGGTTGCCTTCCTGGATAGAGCAATAGTTTTGGTGGAAGGGAAGGGGAATTGGCGATATGACAAAAACAATTGGAAAGGCAAGAGACATGGTATCTGTATAAATAGAAGCTTTTGAAGTAGAGGGAGGTGGAGGGAGCAAATCCTTGCCAGGACAGAGTAAGATTGGAGTTACTGACAGAGCAAATCTTCAGGGGACAGTTGGGGGTTGGGGAGAGTGCTCATTCATTAATTTGGGAAACCAACAAAAGAGGGAAAGCAGAGTTATGGAAGTAGAACTTTTGAACAAAGGATGATTCATAGAAGAATAAACAGGATAGAATCATGGACTACATCTTTGGTATCACAAAGCTTATTGAAAGTTAGACTTCCTGATTTGAAGATAGAGATGAAAATATGAACACATTGATGAACTGGTAACAGTCTTACTTTGGGACTTGAAAATCCTTTGAAAATTAACTGAAGTATGACAACTTGTTTACAGAATTAAGTACTGACACATGTACAGTAGCTGGACCTCAGATCACTGATGGAGCCGAAGATCCTACACCCTGTAATTCTCTCATGACTGATGACATTTGCCCTCATCCACAAGTGGCCTATTCAGACAATACCTCTGATGTTAATACAGAAGAGAAAAAGACAATGGAAACTCTTCCAGCCAGGGCTATTCTCCCTCCCGCTCAAATAAATCATGGTGGTTGTTTGCCATTTGCATCCACTGGAACTGGAAAGAACAATCTGTCTGAGGTTACATCATCTCCTCCAAAGCCAACACAACAGGCTGTCCCATCAGGCAGTGGGGAACAACAAAAATGTGAAAAAGGAGAAGGCAAGTCTTTATATCAAGGTGTGTCAAGACAATATTTTGGAAACAATTTATTTAAGTGGATGAAAATGATAATCAATTAGCTTCTAATTTATAGGAGTTTCCCATTAAATAGCAATTTAGTAATTCCTTCCACTGCAGAATATGATGATGGTAGCAGTCAGACATGAACAAAGTATAAGATAGCATTAAAATATTCACTAAAAGGTGATTCCGCTGCAAAAGCCACTGGCTCACAACATCAGAAACCTGAGTTTAATTATGATCTCAGGTGTTACCTGCATGGAGTTTGCACGCTCTCCTGTAAGCAGGTGGATTTCTTTTGGTTTCTCAGGTTTTCCCCATATCCCACAGATGTACGGGTTTTTAGATTAATTGGTCACTGTAAATTTGTCCTAGTGTGTATCTGGGGGAGTTGCTGAGGATGTGAGGAAAATTGTGTAGGATGGTCAGAATGGATTCAGTACGCCAAAGGCCCATATCCATGCTGAATCTCTCTCTGATTCTATGAGTCAGAACTGAAGTTTAATAATTTTCATGCAATAAAGGTGCCATTGACCAATTTAAGTGAATTTCAGCTGCTGCCACCTTGGTTACTAACAAGTTGACTGAATACTGTAGCTTTTATTTTAAATCAGAAGTTATAAACCTTTTACAATAATTATCACAGCATTTGTTACTCTTGACTTTCAATGTTAACACTCTAAAGACCTATAAAATGAGAGGATGTGAAATAAAGCCAATATACTTTTCTCCCTGTTTACTCTGGGCACCCTCCACCTGCACCAATTTCACTTGTGAGGTTCAGAGGAGCTTTCTGCAGGTGTAGTTGGTGTCCAATGACGTACACAGCTTCATGATACAGTTTTAGTTTTAAGCACTGTGTGTTTCATCTGTTGCAAAACCTTTCAGATATGGTTGGCAGCAAAGAGGTTCTAGAATGTCAAATGCCCCTTAAAAGTATGTTTTTCTTTTGTTACTTTGCTTGTGGTTTACTTACAGAAATGCACCTTCATATTCACTGACTGTTCTGGTGTATCACCTTTGGAATAATTATAGAGATTTCTTGACACTTTGCCCCGCAATATATCGATCCAGGTTCCACTGAGTTTCTCCTGTCCTGTGCCATACCATCTGAGGCAAACAACCCCTCTGCCTGGTCTTATAAGCTACACTCAATTCACCTGGGTGTCAAAGAGTAGTTCTTGGACTGAAGCCAGTCCTAACTGGACTGATGAGAATTGATCTGACAGAAATAATTTTTATTAGTTAACTTACCCAATTGTGAATGAGGAAGCATTTTGAAGCAGATTGGAATCCCAATTTGTAACTGCACCATCCAATTGTTTTGAAACTTCTGTTGAGTATTATAAAGCAGTTTATGATAAAAGTTTTAGAAATATTATTTCAATGATACATATCAATTTATCATAATAATCTGTGTTTTCTCCTTCTATACACAGATGAATCCAAAAGAAATGGACTCTTCAGCTTCCAGGCTTCACTGACCTGCATAACTTTTCCATATGTTTTTGGCCCTCCTCCGATCTACACAACATGCAGTTCTGCAGTGCCACTTACGCTTAATGCCACTTCATTAACCAGGACCAGCCTGTCCTCTGTGATAGTACCCAGCCCTCCATTTCAGACCCTGCCATTTCTTCCCAGAAGTTCTAATGCAATGAGCACCAGCAACCCTAGTTCTGTGATGTCTAACTCCTGTAACACCTTCCCTTCCAGCTTTAGACAGACAAGCTCAGAGCTCTTCCCAGATAACACTGAAGGGGCGAATTCTGGAATCACTGTGAATCCACTGTTTCCATCTACTGGTATGAATCGTGCTGTAGTACCATAGATAATCTTGTAGCAAGTAGATTTTCCTAAACACTGTGAAGTAGAAGCAACGAGTGATTCGTACAATTTTCTGCCTTAAATTTGGCCTCAAATCACAATAACAACAAAAGCTTAAAGCAATATGCAAATCAGGAGGCTGTAGCTTAACTTTATGAATTACATTTAGATTATGATTAATTGCCAGCTGCTGAAACAAATCATTCAACAATATCACTGTGTAAGCTTATGCACAAAAGCTGGCTGTTGATAAATCAACTCAGATTAGTTTTTTACTGTAATATCATCTTTAACCCATGGGGATAATAACTTCTGCTCATTAAATGCTCAGTATATCATCTAATGAAATTCGGATGATCCAAAAACATCTCATGTTTTGAAAATGAATACGTAGCAAGTAAATTTTGCACAATGAGAATTTTCTGATACACGGAAATCAGGCAATATTTGTTTTTAATCTTATTCCAGGCCCTGGTTTCCCGTTTTCTGGGAGTTTGGTTCCAAATTGTAATTTTGGTTGTTCAGCCAATAACGCCGTCTTTCGATTTGAAGCAAATAGCACCAATCAATCAATTTCCCGTGATGTCGTCACTGAGTAAGTGCATGAACTTAATATTTTAGTGTAACAGAATCATAGAAAAATACAGCACTGAATCAGGCCCTATGATCTAACTAGTTCATGCCGAAATCATTTAAACTGCCTATTCCTATCAACCAGCACTGAAACCATAGCCTCCATACCTCTGCCATCCATGTACCCAAAAATTTGCTTAAACACTGAAATCGAACTTGCATGCACCACTTGTGTTGGCAGCTCATTCCACACTCTCACTGCCATCTATATGAGGAGGTTTTCTCTCATATTCCCCTTAAACTTTTCACCTTTCACCCTTAACCCATGATCTCCAGTTGTTGTCCCACCCAACCTCAGTGAAAAATGCCTGCTTGCATTTACCCTATTTATACCTCTCATAATTTTGCATACCTCCGTCAAATCTCCTCTCAATCTTCTACATTCTAAGGATTAAAGTCCTAACCCGTTCAATCTTTCCTCATAACTCAGGTCCTCCAGACCCAGCAACATCCTTGTGAATTTTCTCTGTACTCTTTCAGCCATGTTTACATGTTTCCTGTAGGTTAGTAACAACTGCTGTGATTTTGTTTTTGGATTTTGTGTTGAGTCTGAGTTAATTCTAGGCCAAGTGACCTACACTTGGGTTCACCACCATCCATAGCTTCCTCGTTACACCTGCAATTGATTTGCTTCACGTATTTATCCAATTCTACTTTGAAAGGCAGTTACAGAACAACTGAGCTTTCATGAACCCAGGAGAGCATGAGTACCTGCAAACTGCATGGTGTACCAGGGGGCAGCTGTAGGCAGACATGACAACATGCTTCAGGAACCTCTCACTGCTCTCCAGAAACTCTCTTACTCCGGTAGGCAGGATCCGAGCTCAGCCAGACTGGTCGCCACTCCCGGGCTTGTTCAAGCTGGAGGCTCCATCAATACTCATGAAGGATCACTGTGCCTACTGGCTTCTGAGCGGCACAATGGTAACCCTGAAGTATGCAGAGCGTTCCTGGTTTGTAGGGTAACGTAATTGGGAGAAATGTACATAATTCACACCCACTGACATTGAGTTGGGGTTTTACTTCAAGAGGCTGGTCTGATGTGATGACATTATTATCTAAAAGTATTTTAGTGTGCTTTTGTTGTGTAGCTTAGGGAATTCAATACAATGTGTTATGGATTTTATTAAACATAAAATGCTTTACTTCGTTTTACTTGCGGAAACCTACATTGGTGACCCCGATGCTCTAGAACGATTCTGGAGTTATTATGTTGACCAATGCAGTCACTTTGAAACTGCTGGAGCTTTGGGAGCAAAATGCCATTGTTTGGTTTGTACAAGCTGTGGCCCAGTTCGCTCTGCAAGAAATCTCCGCTGTGCGTTTCTGTGTGGTAGTGTTGCTCAGCAATTCCATGGCTTGAAAGTGGTGAGTCTATTAGAACATCTGCCCAAACACACTGAATACCAATCGCTGAAAACTCACCGTTTACAGACTTCTGGGCTATCAGAGTCTGAGCACATCAAACAGTTGCTGTCCTTGCCCGGCCTCGGCAATGGAAAGCCCTTGGCACTAATGGACCACGTGCTGTCTCTTCTGGGAAATCACCATCCTTGTTTTACTTTTATAGAGCTCTTCATGCCTGATCCAGTTCAGATAGCCATCACTAATGTATCCGTGATGGACTACAGGGAGCTTGCTAAAATTGCTGATAGTCTACACTCAGCTGGGCAGTGATGCATCATTCCTCCTCCTTCCTCTGCCTCAATAAGCCCAGTCAGCAAGGCTTCCCACATAAGGATGCCCAAGGCTGCCAAACAGATGATGTCAGGCTTGTAAGTTTACCACAGTCGCTTTGGTATGGACACTAGGAAGCGCCGACCGGCTTGCAGCTTCGTCAGAGCCAGTGCATCACGACATCAGAGGTCTGTGAACACTGTGGGTTCCAGCTGCCAGGGTTGTCTTTATGGACAGTCTTTCAGGGCGACACTTGCTGTGACACGGGTGCTCAAGTGAGTGTGCTGCCAGCATCGCCTATCGATGAGAAGGCAAAGAGCAACAAAACCTCGCCTCAGGACGGCAACGGCAGCGGGATCCAGACTTACGGGACACGACGGGTGATGCGCTGCGTCAGTGGGTGACATTACACGTGGGCCTTCGTCCTGGTTAAAGTGGCTAGACCTTTGCTCGGTGCAGATTTCATGTGTACCCAAAAACTGTTGGTCGATCGTAAGGCTTCTGGATGTCAAGGACTTTGGGTCCTTGCCCTGCTCTCCCAGTAACTTCCCCACAACGACTCTGTCAGGCACATTTAACACCACATGTGAGTTTACTTGACTGCAGGGTGAATTCCCAGATGTCACCAAACTCACATTCTCCACTGCAGTTGATAAACATGGGGTCGGACACCACAGTCCCACAACTGGCCCGACAGTCCATGCCTATGAGCGGAGACTGGACCCAGAAAAGCTGGCAACTGAGAAGGCTGAGTTTGCCAACATGGAAAAACTCGGGATTGTATGCTGGTGAAATAGTCTCTGAGCTTCACCCCTCCATATGGTCCCTTGGTTGCTGCCCATGTGGAGATTACTGACCCCTGAATGAGGCCACCACTCTATCCCCCCCCCCCCCCCCCCCCCGATCATTACTTGGTCCCACACATTCAAATTTTTTGGCACATTTAGCCGGAAAGTTAATTTTTTTTCAACGTCGATTGATCCAGTTAAGGAATGTCTGTGTGCTCAGAGGACATTCCCAAAGCAGCTGTAATAACCTGCTTGGCCTTTTTGAGTTTCTGCACAGGCTGTCTGGATTACACAGACTTTCCAATGGCTGATGCAGTCTGTTTCAAAAGACTTAGATTTTCTTTTTGTTTACCTGGATGACATACCTGTTGCCAGTGTGTTGAAATACAAACAGGTATCTCATCTCTGCACACTTTTCAAATGCTTAAGCTGACATGGGTTGATTATTAACCCTGCTAATTACCAGTTTGGGTAGTCAACCATTGACTTTCTCCCCAGAAGATACAAACCCTCCTTCAAAAGTAGCCACTATTATCGATTTCCCACTGCCCCACACTACAAAAAACTAAAGGAGTTTTTTGGTATGGTGAATTTCTATCACTGCTTCATTCCACAAGCTGCTGAGCTTATGCTCCCCCTGTATAGCGTGCTTAAAGGCAATACCCCAATCACGTGCTTGACTGGTCAGCGGACATGACCAGGACATTTGATGGTACCAAACAAGCTCTTCCTAACGCGGTCCTTCTGGCGCAGTCACTCCCTAATGCACCTGAAGCCGTTACTACTGATGCTTCAGACTATGCTGTGGGTGCTGTCAATGAACAGTTGGTTGGAGGTGCGTGGCAGCAACTCGCCTTCTTCAGCCGGCAGCTCTGTGTCCTCGCCGAAAGGAAGAACAACACGTTTTACCGCGAGCTTTTCGGTCTCTATCTGGCTGTCTGCCATTTTTGTTTTCTTCTGGAAGATCACCATTTCACAGCGTTCATTGACCACAAACCTCTGGTGCATGTGACGGCCAAAGTATCAGACCCTTGGCCTGCGTGGCAGCAGCGCCACCTGGCCTACGTATCAGAGTTCGCCACGGATAAATCAAAGGGAAAAATAATGCTGTGCCTGGTTGCCTCTCATGGCCAGCCATTAAGGCTGTACACAGAAGGATTGATTATGCTAGCATGGCGGCTGACCAAGTTACTGACCCAGAGGTCCACCAGTCACAGGCCTGTGGTGGGTTGACATTAAGTTCAGGGACACTGGGGACATAGTAGGTGGAGCTTAGGAGGACGATGGCACCTAACAGCGACTCTTTTGCTTGCATCTTCGGAAACAGTTCTATTTCTATCTTTAATATCTCAATTTTTCCCTTTCAGGGTTCTTTTGAAGACCCTGACCTGGAGATACACGTTGATTTCAGTCCTTTGCGGGAATGGGACCCGCTCTCAGGGTCTCATAACTGGCCGCTAATCAATATACCAAGGACGTGGCCTAGAAGACTAGCGCACCTTCAGGGTTTCGGGATTTCGGGGCTCTGAAGGCGGGCGGACTCAAGGTCGGTGCCTCTGCAGGAAACTGGTGTGTCGTGGGAGAAGGAAGATCGAAAGCAGTGAGCTGGCTGCTGGCTGTGTGCCCAGAGACCCGAGTCCTTTGGGCACAGAGCTCGGAAAAAGCAATGCAATGAACTTTTATCATCATAAGTCAGCAAGTTGCTTGTTACATCTCCCCCATTGCAGTGAAATAGGGACACCTCTTTTTCCCTTATTAGGGGGAGAGAGAGCCTGTGGTGTGTTGAATTATCGGGTGAATGAGTAGTCTGTATCTTTACTGATGCTTTGCCACACGCTAGAGTGCTCGGTGGGGGGGGGGCTCTGATGCTTTTTTGTTGGTGGGGGAAGGGGGTAATTGCTTTGCTGCTGGGGGAACTGGGGAGGGGCATTGGAGTTCTAACATTTAACTGTCATTCATTCTTTGGGATATCCCTCTGTTTTCGTGGATGTTTGCGAAGAAAAAGAATTTCAGGATGTATATTGTATACGTTTCTCTGACATTAAATGTACCTTTGAAACTTCTGATTCTGTCCCGTGCGATGTCTCACCAGTTGTCCTCAACTCATCATGCCTGCAAACTGGAGATGGACTCTTTTCAACTCCATACATGGAGTCTCACATTTGGACCGGAAGGCCTCATGGGAACTGGTTGCAGTAATTTGCTTGGCACGTCCTCAGAAAGGATTGGACTTCAGCCTGTGTGGAGTGGCAGCGGACAAAAATTAACTGTCATGGCCAGGCGCCATTGGCACCTTAAGAGTTTCCTGAGTGATGGTTTGACCATGTCAATGTGGACCTTGTTGGTCCTCTTCCACCCCCCCCCCCCCCGCAGTTTCATGCACCCTCGTACCTTGCTGGGTGCTATCTCCAGGTGGCCAGAGGTCATCCCTCTAGCACTGGCGATGGCTGCAGATGTGACTCGGGCATTCATCAGCACCTGGATTGCTTGATTTGGCCACCACATCTGATATTTCCTCTGACCACAGTCCCGAATTCACTTTAGACCTCTGGTCTGCGATGACCCAGGACCTTGGCGTTAGGGTACATCACACCATGGTATAACACCCACAATCCAACAGCCTATATAAGTGGTTTCACCGCTCCTTAACAGTTGTTTTGAGGGCTTTCCTGATGGACAAGTATTGGCATGATCATCTCCTGTGGGTCCTGCTGGGGCTCAGAACTGCTCCAAAACAGGATCTGCAGTCAGCCATGCCAGAGTTGGTATACGTACAGCCATTATAAGTGCCAGGTGATTTCATTCCTGATGGTCTCTCAACAGTGTTCCACCCTCCTCGGTAAATTCAATTCCTTTTCACCTATTCCTACCTCCCAACTTGGTGTACAGCACTCTTGGGTTCCTGTTGGCCTGCAGTCCATCTCGTTTGTTTTCATCCTCCATGGTGCACCCTCACAATGGCATGTTCCATGTTTTGGAAAGAGGAAAGAAGACTTATCATAGAACAGAAAGGTAAATCTGAAAGTATTTTGGTAGATCACCTTAACCTGGCCCGCCGAGATTCGGAGTATTCTGCTGCTACGCCCCTGGCATCACAACGTGACCGTGAGGGTGTCAATACACCTCGAGATGAGCCAGAAGCACCTGCTGTTCCTCTTGTGTTCCATGGAACACAAGACCTGAGGCAGGTAATTCATCCAAGCTCTGGACAGGCTCACAGTGCTGGTTTTAGTAAATTCTGGGGCAGGGAGTGCCTGTGTATGGTAACATAACTGGGAGAAATGTACATTCACAACCACCAACATTGAGCTGGGGTTTCCCTTTAAGAGGCTGATCTGGCGTGATGACATTATTACGTAAAAGCTTAATAGTGCACCTTTGTTGTGTAGGTTAGGAAGTTCAATAAAATCTATTTTGGCACAAAAATACAACTGCAGATACTGTGGATCAAAGAATACTTACACGACGCTGGAAGAACTCAGCAGGTCAGGCAGCATCCGTGAGAAAAGAGTAGCCAATGTTTCGAGCCGAGACCCTTCATCAGGAATGGGGGGGGGGGGGAAGAGAAGACCGAAGCTCAGTAATAGAGATAGGGGAGGGGGTAGGGCCTAGAGGCGCCAGGTGGAAAACCAATCAGAGGAAAGATAAAGAGGGGAGGGGGAGGGGATAAGCATGAAAGAACTGTAGAGATAAAGAAGCAGAAAGTTGAAAGGGGAGAGAGGCAGAGAGGGACCTGGGATAGGGGAAGGGGGAGGGAGAGGGGATTACCGGAAATTGGAGAATTCAATGTTCATACCACCAGGCTATTTTGGGTTTTGTTAAACTTAAAATGCCTCACTTTGTTTTATTTACGGAAACCTACAGTACAATGCACCTTGGCCTTTGAATTATAGCCATCCAAGTTCCTGTTGGAATGTGGTAAGGGAGCCTATATCATTCTACTCCTTACTGGAAGAGACCTGGCCTTGGCCATCACCCTTTGGGAGAAGGATTCACCCTTCTGTGCCAGTGCAGACCTCTTGTCGGAGACTTTGAGGAGGGTGTCCTATCGGTCTGCCGGAGAATGTGAGTCTATGAAAAAGCTCCTCAACATGTTCCAGGCGAGTTGGTCTGTGGCCAGTTATTCCACAGAATTTTGTACCTTAGCCATGGAGAGTGGTTGGAATATGGAAACACGAATCACTCTATTCCATAAGGGATTGAATGACGACCTAATTGATGCCCTTGCAGCTCATGGCCTGGTGGTGGATTGAGAGAGCCTTGTGGATCTGACAATCCAACTCATTAACCATTTAATGGGAAGGAGAAGGGATTGACAAAGGGGATTATTCCCCCGACCATCCTCCATCCTCTCCTGGGCTAGGACTGCTTCTTGACCACTGCTGATCCCAGCCTCCAAGGAGCCCATGCAAACAGGCTGGACCAAGCCCACTCGAGCCGAAAGAGAGAGAAGAGGGAGGGAGAGATTCTCCATTTACTGTGGAGAGACTGGTCATAATTACACCTGCAATCCCAAGTGGCTGGGAAACTCCCAGAACTGTTCAGCATAGGGAGGGCTCTGACGGTTACAATCCTCGTTCCCTGTTACGCCCCTTCTGGAGTGGTATTCCCATGTCACTTCCATGCGGTGACCAAAAACATTCCCTGGATGCCATTATTGACTCCAGTACAGCAGGAAATTTTTTGGAACTCGGACTGGTCAGATCATTGAAAATCCCTTTTTTGCACCTCAACCAGCAGCTCGTTGCCACAGCCCTGGCTAGGAGACCTTTGGTTCTGGGGCAGGTCAATCACCATACATCCTGGCTCAAGCTTAAGATTGGCCAGCATGTGGAATCAATGAAGCTCCATCTCATTTGGCCCCCAGAGATACCACTCATTCTGGGTCATCCCTGGCTGCCATCACACAATCAGAGTCAATTGGGTTACTAGCATCATTCTGGGCTGGTCAAGCCAGTGTAAAAAGAAATATTTCCAAAAGGGCCCAAAGACACCTTCCAAATTATCTTCTGAATTACCTCCAAGACTACTTCAGAGACAACTTCCAAGATTACTTACTGCCCAAAAGACCAGAAACTAGACACCCTCTTTGAAAAGTTCAAAGCATCTAAGGGGGTAAAGAACTCTTCAACTATAATTCCCAGTTCTAGAGTGGAGGTGCCCATCCCCTGGAACAGAGACTTGATCATGTGCCAAGTCCAAGAGCAACATGGGGCAGACCCGGGTAATGGCCCTCATGGATATATCTTTGTTCCTGAATTCCTGAACCTGTTTGTTCAGAAGAGCTCAACTGGCCACGTGCTTCGAATGTGGCTCGCACCCTAGAGTTCATTAAGGGATGTTACTGGAGCCCAGGCATGACGAAAGATGTCCAGGAATATGTATTAGTGTGTGATGTCTGCACATGAAATAAAGAACCTTAAGAATTTCTATGGACTTTGTTGCTGTCTTCCAATACCTTGGAGTAATACAGCGATCATGGTGATCGTAGATGGATTCTCCAAGGCCTGCCACGTTGTATCCCTTCCCAAACTATCATCAGCTTCAGAGGCAGCCAAGCTTATGTTGCAGCACATCTTCAGGATTCATGGTTTACCCCAGGGCAACATCTCTGATTGGGGCCTCTAGTTTGCCTCAAGGTTTTGGAAGGATATTTGTGACCTTACTGGAGCCTAAACCAGTCTGTTGTCTGGGTTCCATCTGCAGACCAATGGGCAAACAGAGAGGGTCGACCAGGACCTGGAGACAACACTCTGGTGTCTAGCCCCGAGGAACCCTACCACCTGGAGTGACAACTTGATCTGGCCAGAGCTTATGTACAACGCACTTCAGCATTTGTTTATCGGGATGACCCCTTTTAAATGCCAGTTGGGGTACCATCCTCCACTATTCCTGGAACAAGAAACAGAGTGGACCAACTAGTCCAGAGGTGTTGCCAGAAATAGATTAAGGCAAGAGACGCATGATTGTCCAATTCACAGAAACAAAAAGACCAGACCGACCGCTGCAGAAGACAGGGACCAGCACCTTTTCTCATTCAGTAGGTCTGGATCTTCCCAGACAGGCTGAATCCAGAAAAATGGCCTCTCATTACATCAGTCCGTTCAAAATCCTGCAATACATCAACCCAGTTACCTACCATCTCCAGCTCCCGAGCACAATGCGGATTCACCCCTCATTCCATTTATCCTGTCTCAAGCCCCTGAGTGCCAGCTCCTTGGCTCCAATTCCCAAATCTTCTCCACCTCCTTGAACTGTTAAATGACAAATTCTTTGTGGATCGGGAGGGAAGTGGTCCAGAAGAAAGAAGCTGGATTCATTCAATGAACATCCTGGACACTACTTTGATAGAAGACTTTCACCAGCACCATTCTGGGCAGTCAGGAGTTGGCTGTACGAGGGGGCAGGCACCCAAGTTTCGGCACACCAGTTCCCCAGAGAATGGTTAGCAGCCACTGCCACTGGCCCCTTAAGACTTGCAATGCCAATTATTGCCTGTAACATGACATTCCTTCATGGAAAGTCTGTATTTAAAGGCCTTGTGCCGAGCACCTCGTGCTCAATCATAGCAGTTCCTTTTCTAGTACTACTGTTTGTGATGTCATCTTTGGATTTTGTTTGTGTCGTCTTGTTCATTTCAAATCGGTGTTAGTTTTAAACCTTCTCCACACTTGGGTTCACCACCATCCACAGCTCCCTCATTACAACTGCAATTAACATGCCCCAGGTATTTATCCAATTCCCTTTTGAAAGGATCAATCACCAATCAGGGAGTTTGTCCAAAGTCCCAAAAATTCATTAAGTTAACAGGTTTTATCTCATGGATTCTCTGACTCTTCTTCCAATCATCATACAGCTCTGTCTTTAACAGTAATCTATCAGCCATTGCAAGTAAGGGCTCCCTATTAACTCTACTTGTCACAGTTTGAAATATCTATATCATATTACGATGAGCTGTTTCTGCTCCGGAGTGCAGCCTCAGCTTTCGCAATGTGTAGCTATAATCTAACATAGCCATAAATGTTCTTGTAAAACTCCTGCATGTCCTGTCCGAACACTCAAATATTTTGTCAGATGTGCTGTCCAGCACTGTGCACGTGTTTTGGAGACAAACAAATATTTTATGTATATTTAATACAAAGCTTTCTGCTAATAAAGTGAAAGACAGGAAGTGCTGAAAGTATCAGGCAGCAGTCAGTGGAGAGAGGTACGCAGTCGATACTTTAGATCAATGCTCATTCACCAGAATTAGTCTGAATAAACAGGTATTTGCTGCAACTTATTTTCTGGGGCAGCAGGCTGAGGGTAGCAGACACCAACAGAATCAACAAACTTATTTGTAAGGCCAGTGATGTTGTGGGAGTGGAACTGGACTCTCTGACGGTGGTGTCTGAAAAAAGGATGCTGTCCAAGTTGCATGCCATCTTGGACAATGACTCCCATCCACTCCATAATGTACTGGTTAGGCACAGGAGTACATTCAGCCAGAGACTCATTCCACTGAGATGTAACACTGAGTGTCATAGGAAGTCATTCCTACCTGTGGCCATCAAACTTTACAACTCCTCCCTCGGAGTGTCAGACACCCTGAGCCAATAGGCAGGTCCTGGACTTAATTCCACTGGGCATGATTAACTTATTATTTAATTATTTATGGTTTTATATTACTATATTTCTACACTATTCTTGGTTGGTGCGGCTGTAACAAAACCCCAATTTCCCTCGGGATCGATAAAGTATGTCTGTCTGTCTCTCTCAATGCAATTTGCATCCTTACTTCTTTGTATGGCTAGAATTAACTCTATTCTGAGCAAGGACTCAGACCGGTTGCAATTTACCTGCCTCCGCATGAGCTTGGACCATCCGGACAACAGAAAGGCATACGTTAGGCTGCTGTTCATTGATTACAGCTCAGTACCACCATCTTCTCAGTACTAATCAACAAGCTTCAGAACCTGGGCTTCTGTACCTCAATCTGCAATCAGGAGATCAAAGTCAATGCAGATCAGTAATAAAATCTCCTCACTAATAATCAACATTGATGTCTTTCAAGGGTATGTGCATAGTCCACTGCTCTAACTCTGTCTACACTCATGACTGCATATCTAAACACAGTTCAAACAGCATCTGTAAATTCGTCAGTGACAGGACTGTTGTTGGCAACAAATGTGATGAGGAGGCATACAGGAGTGAGTTAGGTTTACTAGTCGAATAGTGTTGCAACAATGAACTTGCACTCAGTGTTAGCAAGGCCAAGGAATTGATTGTGGACTTCAGAATGGGAAAGTCAGGAGAACACACACCAGTTCTTGTTGAGGGGTCATTATTGGGCAGGAGGTACAGAAACCCTAATCACCGCAATTTAGCAACACTATGACCATGTTGATCAGATTGCACTAAAATCAACATTTTTTGTTTAAATTATGTTCTTTCTTAAGAAAATAATATAATTTATGTTTAATTAATTTATAATTTAATTTATGTTTCCTATATATTTTTTGTGAATCCTGCTGATACGTCTGTGATGTTGCTGCAGGTTTTTCATTGCACCCATTCATATATAAGTATCATAAGAATTCTGCTTTTTTAACTCTAACTAAATAGATTGTAGAGTTAACCCCTCTTGAACATTCTCCTGCAATTTTTCTTTGCTTGATTTGAGGTGTTTGCCTTCTTTTCTCCCTTCCCTATCCTTCCTGACTACTTAGACAGGAATGATAAGGTCCATCCTCCTTTCCATTTAAACCAGGTGTTTGTCACCTCCACCACATCCATTTGTTCAGTAGATATATTTGAAAAGCACCTACAGGTTTAATTTACATAGATTTTTCAAATATAGTTTCCAAATAGTTTCCAAATATTTTCCTTTACATTGATGATGAAATTGAATGACTGGTTTCGTGATCCCAAGTTTAACAATGGTCACCAATTACTGTGTGGCTTCTCCCTGTTAGCGATGCTTTCTTTTACCAATGCAGTAGAGCACCGAGAATCAATCTTCCGAAATGGATTCTGTCTTTTGTTTTCTAACAGCGCACCAACGATGCTGAACTCACTTCAAGCAAGAGGGATCTCCCATCGGAAGTTCATAGTTGCTGTTCGTAAACGAAGACTGTACAGGAACAGTGGCCCATCTAGTTAGTGTTCAGTTTCTGTACATGGCACGTTGCTTTCTACTGTTTGCCTTTTGGGTTAATATAAAGGAAAAGAGCGCCTCTGCTTTTTTTATTCCTTGTATCTTCCTGCTGTTGCAGAGAGATGCAGGTAGTGAAAACTCTTGTGAGCTGATTAAGCAGTGGAACATTATAATGTCTGTGGCAAAATAGTTCCATTTACAAATGCACAGTGCCTAAAACATTCTAAAATTAACCAGTTATGTATATTTCATTAACAGGACACATTTAAATCAAAATATATTTTATGACTGACATCACCTTTTGAGTTGGGGATAATATCTATACCTTAAGCTGCATCACATTCACAACAGGAAACCTCTGGCTTTTTGTGAAATGTAGTAGAGGAGTGTTGACGTAGGTTGTCTTTGGTTATTTCACTCATTTTACTTGTTTTGGCTTCTCGGATCTTTCACAACTCTTTCCCAGCAATTTGTGCTGATAATGAATATCTATACTTAGGTATTGTTTTCTGGATAAACCTACTGAAGTGCAACTTCCTAGTACCATCACAGAATCTCCTGTCACCAGCATACATTTTGATCAAATTAGTTTGAAGAAGTGTAACATAAAACTCTGATAATGTTCGCTCCCATTATTCAGAAATGCCGACGGATCAGCAGTGGCTTGTGGGATGCTGTTTCCTGGGCTTTTAAAAGTCATTGGGACCCTAGTTTCCACACTTCTTGAAATTCACTGGGTTCTGTTTCCCATGCTCCACTTAAACTTACAAGGTTCGCTAGAAAGCTTCTGTTGTATTACATCTTAGAAAAAGTACATTACAACGGGTTAATAGTAACATCCTATGGTTCAGAAAATCGGCTAGCACCACCAAAACCCTGAGCATGCCTGGTTAAGAGTTTAATCGTTATGAGGAATCCTAGAGAAGGATTAAAATCTTAAATGTCCAACAATTGGAACTTAACATTTAACCAGTTACTTATGCGTTCAAGTTCTCAATGTAGCATAAAATTTATTTTATCCTGAATTTTTAAATTATTTTGTCTCATTAATTATTGAAAGCAAGTTTACTACAGTTCTTCTTGTGGAGGTTCCATTTCTTGTACATTCATTTTCCCAGTTGAGAAAAACAAAATCTAGTGTCTTCAATGGACCACAAAGAAATACAACACTCTGAAATGTTACTTTCTGCTCTGCTCTTTAAATCTGAATGTGTACATGAGTTGGGTTTAGGAGTGTACAGTTGTTACCTCTGGATATTGGGCTTTTTATAAAGCATTTAACTAGTGCTTTATATTCAGCTTTCAACTTTAACTTATCAACCAGTCTGTTTAAAAGAGGCACTAAATGGACTACATTGTTCCCAGATATCTGGAACATATTGAGCTCTTAGTGGTCTAAGATTTATGTCATCATTACAACAAGAGTAAAAGATTGGAAGATGTTGTTTGAATCCAGATTTGGAAGTCCAGCTTCAAACCTCAATCAAGCATGGATAACTTCATTCACCTTAACTCTAAACCGATTCCATAACCTATGGACTTACATTCAAGAACTCTACAAATCATATTCTCAGTATTATTTATTTATTTTAGTTCCTTCAATAGATGGAATTCATCCCCTGCACTGGAAGATTAACCTAAATCATCACTGATAGAGTAATATGATTTTTTTTTGCAAGTTCAAATGTCAACTAACTTTTTCTCTTTTGAAATGGTATCTCTTGTGAGGTTGCAGAGAATATGATTGAGATTACAAATGTGGTGCAGGTGATTGACGTGTGTTAAATGGTGTGTCTGAAAGTTGTGGTTTGTGAGACTGGGGTTATATGGCATGATTGGTGCTGTATTTGAGAAATTAGATGTGCTGAGGCATGTGGTATATGATGGGGAATAAGATGTTTCTGAGGGTATGGAACTGAATAGTGAGATTGGAAGTGGTGAGTAGTTTTATTACAATACCACCCAGAAGGAGACAAAATAAACTACAAGCCACTGGAATCAAGAGCAACAAACTCCAGATGAAGGATCTCAACCCAAAAGGTTGACCCCCCCATTTCCTCCACAGATCCACCATATTCCTCCAGCACTTAGTGTGATGCTCTAGCACAGAAGGAAGCCACTTAACCCAGTGTTTCCTACGTATGATCATTGTAAAGCAATCCAATTAATCCCACTCACTTCTCTTTCCCCACATTCAGTGAATTTCACCTTGATGCAAGAAATCAGGGAAAGGCTAGATAGGGAACCACTGGTCTGTTAGCCTAACATGAAATGTCAGGCTAAGTGCTGAGATCTGTTTTAAGGACAAGATAACTGAGCTCTGATATACAGTAGATGGGCTGGACCATCCAGCTTGCACTGGGTGTCTCAGTGAAGGTGAATTTTGATTACTGATCTGCTGACCTTTCTGAAATTCCCTCACTGTGGTGTTGAGCTGCCTTACTTACAGTGCAAAATCTTCCAGACTTCGCAGTGAAGAAGAGCCTGCACAATTGGTGATCCAGATAGTGCCAATAATTTCTGCTGCAGCTGAGTGGTTGAATGGGCCAAAGCCTCTGGCTGGCTGAGACCTCAGGAAGGAACAGAGTTTCTGTCTGAGCCTGGTATTCATGGGAATGTGGCATGTGGGTGTAATCACCTGTGGGGAAATTCCCTCTTAAGTTTAAAGGTAGATGATTCTGTTGTAAACTGAGTAAGTGTGAGACAGTGTGACTGCAATAAAATCAATAAGAAGTATTGTTGCCTCCTCTGAGGCCATGTTCCTGCTGCCCCACATATCCATACCCCAAACAATACAGTGAGTGCCCGCTCCAGTACTTGACCAAATCATACCATTTGGCTTTGATCTTTTAATCCTGGGTGCTGCAATGTCACTAATCATCCAGTAGGTGGCGTGCCGATCAAGTTCCAGGACAACATCCAGAACTCGGGACCCAGAAATCCACAGACATCTACAGAATATAAAAACAACTACTGGTCAGTGGAAATTTTATAATGATTTAAATAAATCAAGAATTAAAAAAAAATGTGTCAGCAACAGTGAATGAAGGGACAAAATCTGTTGTTGAAATTTGTTTCACTGATAGCGGGGAGGAGGTACCTGAGCCTCAGGTTCCACACACCAGATGCGGGAACAGTTATTAACCTTCAGCCATCAGGTTTCTGAACCAGCGTGGATAACTTCACTCACATTAATTCTGAACTGATTCCATAACCTACCAACTTACTTTCAAGAACTCTACAATGCATATTCTCAGTATTATTTATTTATCTTTATTCTCATTTGTCTTCTTTTGCACATCAGTTGTTTGTTAGTCTTTGTGTTTAGCTTTTCCTTGATTCCAATGTATTTCTCAGTGTTACCGTGAATGCCTGCAAACAAACGAATCTCAAGGTCATATATCGTGATATGTACATACCTGTAAGTTGATAATAAATTTACTTTGAACTTGGCATTTTGGTTCAAGACAAATAGGGATAGCTAAAAAGTACTGGCAATGTTTATATCTTGGCATGATTAAAAGAAAGTAAAGATCTAAATTTGAGTCTTATCTTAATTCTTTAACTCTGCTGCAGTTTAACACAGTTTATGATAACCTCAGATCTAATTTTTCAGCAGACTTGAGATATCACGAGCAGTCGCTTACATGATGTGAGTGAGCTGAGCATGAGAATTAAGATGTGAGCAGGGCCTTTTGGAGGTTTTCTGTGGGCTTGAGATATTGTGGTTTATTTGCCACCTGGCAAGGGTAAAATAAAGAAGAGTGGTTCAAGTGGAACGGCCGCTGCACGAGTGGCCATCGTGTGAGTGGAGACCAGAAGGTTTTGGCTCAACACCTCCGCCCTCTAACTCAACCCCACATCCTTAATCAACACCACTTTATCAGTTTCTGTCAGTCACCTTATGTATAGACACACCTGTGCCCAGTGTCACTTTCTAAACATACTGTGTATAATCTGTGTATGTTGTATAAGCTATATTAGGTATTTATCATGTTTTTTATTATTATTGTGTTTCTTAGTGTTTTTTTCTGCTGCATCAGATCAGGAGTAACAATTATTTCACTTGCCTCTACACTTGTGTACTGAAGTTACATTAAACAATCGTGGATCTTGAATTTTGAAGAGACTTTGGCAAGAAGAGGCAGAGGTTCAGAATCAGAATCAGAATCAGAATCAGGTTTATTATCACTGGCATGTGATGTGAAATTTGTTAACTTAGCAGCAGCAGTTCAATGCAATACATAATCTAGCAGAGAAAAAAATGAAATAAAATAACAATAAATAAACAAGTAAATCAAGTACAGTATACATATATTGAACAGACTAAAAAAGCGTGCAAAATCAGAAATGCTGTATGTTAAAAAAAAGTGAGGTAGTGTCCAAAACTTCAGTGTCCATTTAAGAATTGGATGGCAGAGGAGAAGAAGCTGTTCCTGAATTGCTGAGCTTGTGCCTTCAGGCTTCTGTATCTCCTACCTGATGGTAACAGTGAGAAAAGGGCATGCCCTGGATGCTGGAGGTCCTTAATAGTGGACACTGCCTTTCTGAGACATCGCTGCCTGAAGATGTCCTGGGTACTTTGTAGGCTAGTACCCAAGATGGAGCTGATTAGATTTACAACATTCTGCAGCTTCTTTCGGTCCTGTGCAGTAGCCCCTCCATACCAGACAGTGATACAGCCTGTCAGAATGCTCTCCACGGTACAACTACAGAAGTTTTTGAGTGTATTTGCTGACATGCCAAATCTCTTCAAACTCCTAATGAAGTATACCGGCTGTCTTGCCTTCTTTATAACTACATCGATATGTTGGGACCTGGTTAGATCCTCAGAGATCTTTACACCCAGGAACTTGAAACTGCTCACTCTCTCTACTTCTGGTTGCCTTTATGAGGATTGGTATGTGTTCCTTTGTCTTACCCTTCCTGAAGTCCACAATCAGCTCTTTTGTCTTACTGACGTTGAGTGCCAGGTTGTTGCTGTGGCACCACTCCACTAGTTGGCATATCTCACTCCTGCATGCCCTCTTGTCACCACCTGAGATTCTACCAATAATGGTTGTATTGTCAGCAAATTTATAGATGATATTTGAGCTATGCCTAGCCACACAGTCATGTATATACAGAGAGTAGAGCAATGGCTAAGCACACACCCCTAAGGTATGATTCTGGTATGTTTTTTCTTTACTTGTCTATTTCATCCCTACTTTATTTATTATTTATTAAGAGATAGAGTGTGGAACAGGACCTTGCAGTCTATCAAGCCGCACCACCTAGCAACATATCATTTTAACCCTAGCCTAATCACAGGACAATTTCCAATGACCAATTAAACTGCTAACTGGTACATCGTTGAACCGTGGGAGAAAGCTACTTGGAGTAGCGAGAATGGATCCAGGGTGGGTGGTGCGTTCTTCACGTCAGCTGTTGGAGTTTTGAGAAACTGCCAGATTTCTTAATAACGACATCTGTGTGAAGTGCATCCACCTGCTTCACATCTGTGTGAAGTGCACAGACCATGTTGCAGACTGGAGCTGCAGCTGGATGACCTACGGCTCATATCGGAGAATGAGGAGGTGATAGAATGAGCTACAGGGAAGTAATGACCTCAAGTTTCAGAGGGCAAGTCCCTAGGTGACTGTCAGGCGAGGGAAAGGGAATAGGCAGGTTGTGCAGAGTACCGCTGTGGCTGCTCCCCTCTACAATAAGTATACTGCTTTGGATGATTTACCATGGAAATCCCCAATGACCAGGTCCCTGGCACTAAGCCTGGCACTGGTGCTCGGAAGAGAAATGGGGAGGAGTGCAGTGGTGAAAGGGAAATCGATAGCTGGGAACAGACAAATCCCAAGAGTTGTATTCTGCATACATATGTTCATAACAAAATGAACCTTTGAATAGACAGAAGATTCTGTGGATCTGAAAGGGATTCTAGGCTGGTATATTTTCTTACCAGGCTCTGGCATCGGGGGGGGGGGGGGTCTCAGTTCTTAAGGGAGGGTGAGCAGCCAGAAGTCATGGTACATGTTGGTACCAATGATGTAGGTAGGAAAAGGGATGAGGACCTAAAGAGAGAATTTAGGGAGTTTGGTAGGAAACGGAAATGTACGACTTCAGGGGTAGTAATCTCTGGATTGCTGCCTGTACCATGCCATGTGCCATTGAGGGTAAGAATAGGATGATTTGGCAGATGAACATGCGGCTGAGGAATTGGTGCAGGGGGCAGAGTTTCAGATTTGTGGATCATTGGGATCTCTTCTTGAAGAAGGTATGACCTGCACATAAAGGACAGGTTACACCTGAACTTGAGGAGGAACCAATATCCTTGTGGGAAGACTTTCTAGAGCTGTTGTGGAGGGTTCCCAACCACTGAGGTTAGGCTGACCGGCCTATCATTTCCTTTCTTTTGCCTTCCTCCCTTCTTAAAGAGTGGAATGACATTTGCCATCTTCCAGTCCTCCGGGACCATGCCAGAATCGATTGATTCTTGAAAGATCATGACCAGTGCATCCATTATCTCTTCTACAACCTCATTCAAGACTCTGGGATGTAGTTCATCTGCTCCAGGTGATTTATACACCTTAAGACCTTTCAATTTGGCTAGCACTTTTTCCTTTGTAATAGCTGTGGCACTCACACCTGCTCCCTGACACTCATGGACCTCTGGCACATTGCTATTGTCTTTCACAGTGAAGACTGATGCAAAGTACCCATTAAGTTCATCTGCCATTTCTTTGTCCCCCATTACTGCCACACCAGTGTCATTTTCCAGTGGTTCAAAATCAACTTTGACTTCCATTTTACTCTTAATATAATTGAAAAAAACTTACAGTATCTTGCTTTATATAATTAGCTAGTTGCCCTCATATTTTATCTTTTCCATTCTTGTAGCTTTTTAGTTGCCTTTCATTGAATTTTAAAAGCTTCCCAATCATCTAACTTCTCAATCATTTTTGCTACCTTATATGTCCTTTCGTTGGCTTTTATGCAATCCTTAATTTCCCTTGTCAGCCACGGTTGCCTACCATTATTTGAGAACTACTTCTTTTGTGGGCATACCTATCCTGTGCATTTTCCCAGAAACCTCAGCCACCCCTGGTGTGCCATCATCCCCACCAGTATCCCCCTCCAATCCACCTGGTCAAGCTCCCCTCTCATTACTCTGTAATTCCCTTTATTCCATTGCGATACTGATACACGTGACTCATGCTTCTCCCTCTCAAATTGCAATATGAATTCAAACTTACTATGATCACTGCCTCCTAAGGGTTCCTTTACATTAAGCTTCCTAATAAGATACAGACAGACAGACATACTTTATTGATCCCGAGGGAAATTGGGTTTTGTTACAGCCGCACCAACCAAGAATAGTGAAGAAATATAGCAATATAAAACCATAAATAATTAAATAATAATAAGTTAATCATGCCCAGTGGAAATAAGTCCAGGACCAGCCTATTGGCTCAGGGGTCTGACACTCCGAGGGAGGAGTTGTAAAGTTTGATGGCCACAGGTAGGAATGACTTCCTATGACGCTCAGTGTTACATCTCGGTGGAATGAGTCTCTGGCTGAATGTACTCCTGTGCCTAACCAATACATTATGGAGTGGATGGGAGTCATTGTCCAAGATGGCATGCAACTTGGACAGCATCCTCTTTTCAGACACCACCGTCAGAGAGTCCAGTTCCACCCCCACAACATCACTGGCCTTAAGAATGAGTTTGTTGATTCTGTTGGTGTCTGCTACCCTCAGCCTGCTGCCCCAGCACACAACAGCAAACATGATAGCACTGGCCACCACAACCTAGTAGAACATCCTCAGCATCGTCCGGCAGATGTTAAAGGACCTCAGTCACCTCAGGAAATAGAGGCGGCTCTGACCGTTCTTGTAGACAGCCTCAGTGTTCTTTGACCAGTCCAGTTTATTGTCCATTTGTATTCCCAGGTATTTGTAATCCTCCACCATGTCCACACTGACCCTTTGGATGGAAACAGGGGTCACCGGTGCCTTAGCCCTCCTCAGGTCCACCACCAGCTCCTTAGTCTTTTTCACATTAAGCTGCAGATGATTCTGCTCGCACCATGTGACAAAGTTTCCCACCGTAGCCCTGTACTCAGCCTCATCTCCCTTGCTGATGCATCCAACTATGGCAGAGTCATCAGAAAACTTCTGAAGATGGCAAGACTCTGTGTTGTAGTTGAAGTCTGAGGTGTAGATGGTGAAGAGAAAGGGAGACAGGACAGTCCCCTGTGGAGCCCCAGTGCTGCTGACCACTCTGTCTGACACACAGTGTTGCAAGCGCACGTACTGTGGTCTGCTGGTCAGGTAATCAATAATCCATGACACCAGGGAAGCATCCACCTGCATCACTGTCAGCTTCTCACCCAGCAGAGCAGGGTGGATGGTGTTGAACGCACTGGAGAAGTCAAAAAACATGACCCTCACAGTGCTCGTCGGCTTGTCCATGTGGGCGTAGACACGGTTCAGCAGGTAGACGATGGCATCCTCAACTCCTAGTTGGGGCTGATAGGCGAACTGGAGGGGGTCTAAGTGTGGCCTAAACATAAGCCGGAGCTGCTGTAGAACAAGTCTCTCCAGGGTCTTCATGATGTGGGAGGTCAATGCCACCGGTCTGTAGTCATTGGAGCCACTAGGGCACGGTGTCTTCGGTACAGGGACGAGGCAGGACATCTTCCACAGCACTGGAACCCTCTGGAGACTCAGCCTCAGGTTGAAGACATGGTGAAGTACTGCACATAGCTGGGGGACACAGGCTTTGAGCACCCTGGGGCTGACACCATCCAGGCCTACAGCCTTGCTTGGGTGGAGACGTTTCAGCTGTCTTCTCACCTGTTCAGCTGTGAAGCCCACCGTGTTGGTCTCAGGTGGGGGATGGGTGTAGTCATGAGAGCAGGGTGGGGGGCTGTGAGGAGGGGTAGGAGGGAGAGTGGAGTATGGGTTGGTTGGGGGCCGACAACAGATGAATCATGTGGGGTATGGGCAGGGGCCACAGTGTCAAATCTGTTGAAGAACAGGTTAAGTTCGTTGGCCTTGTCCACACTGCCTTCAGCTCCTCTGTTGCTGGTTTGCCAGAACCCAGTAATGGTCCTCATCCCACTCCAGACCTCTCTCATGTTGTTCTGCTGGAGTTTCCACTCAAGCTTCCTCCTAAACCTGTCTTTAGCCTCCCTGATCTTGGCTTTCAGGTCCCTCTGTATTGTCCTCAGCTTCTACCTATTTCCATCTCTAAACACCCTCTTTTTAGCGTTCAGGATGTCCGTAATGTCCTTTGTTACCCATGGCTTGTTATTTGAACAACAAAGGACAGTTCTTGTCGGAACACTGCAGTCCACACAGAAGTTGATGTAACCAGTGATGCACTCTGTGAGCCCATCAATGTCCTCTCCATGTGGCTCACAGAGGGCCTGCCAGTCTGTCACCTCAAAACAATCTTGGAGTATTAATCCATAACTGGATTATTACACAACACTAAGATGGCCTTTCCCTGAGTAGGCTCAAGCACAAACTGCTCTAAAAAGCCATCTCATAGGCATTCAACAAATTCCCTCTCTTGCGATCTGACACCAACCTGATTTTCCCTATCCCGTTGCACATTGAAGTCCCTCATTACAGTTGTGTCATTACCTTGATTAAATACCTTTTCCAACTCCCTTTGCAATCTCAACCCTACATCTTAGCTACTATTTGGAGGCCTACATGCAATTCCCATAATGTTTTTTTCACCCTTGCAGTTTCTTAACTCCACCCACAAAGACTCAACATCTCTGACCCAACATCACAGCTTTCTGAAGATGTAATTCCATCTCTTACCAGCAGAACCACACCAGCGGCTGTGCCTCCCTGCCTGTCCTTTTGACACAAAGTATATCCTTTGCTGTTAAGCTCCCACTATAGCCTTCTTTCAGCCATGACTCAGTGATGCCATTGACCAATCTGTAATTGCGCCACATGTTCATCTACCTTATTCCGAATGCTACGTGCATTTAAATACAGCACCTTCATTCCTGCATTCTTCGCCCTTCTGAATTTTGCCTCTGTGGTAAATCTGACCCTTTGCTCTGTCTGCATTTGTACCCAATCATTGGCTTGTCCTTCCGTACATTCACTGTTCTTCCTTACATTCATGTGTTACGATTCAGCAACAATGAATATATAATTGAGACAGGTTTTTTATGACAAATAAAACATTTATTAAACACTGCTCAAAAAACCCCCCAAAAGTAAACAAACGACTAACTTGACCGGAAGTGGACTGCTATACGGCAGCTCGAACAGTTCTTAAAGCGAGAAATGCGAACTCAGTTCTTTAAAGTAGTATTCCAAAAAGTCCAAAATGATTCACAGTCAGTTAGGAGAGACTTTCCTTTAAGTAATAAATTCTCTTTCATGACGTTACTGCTGATCCCAGCCAAAGTATGCCTTGCCCAAAGGATTTATGATGAAAGAAATATACCAGCTTAAAGGCACTGACCTTTCCTTGGCGAAACTCTACATCCAACTCCTTCTGCTTTCAGAATGCAGGAGCTATCTCAGACACAGGTTACTAACTCCTTGTACAAAGATTAAATAAGGTCGAACCTGTTTTACCGCTGACAACATCAACTTTCCTCGATCCTTCAGCTCCCCGAACTTTGATAAGTCTTCACTCTCCAACTGGACTTTAACTGACAGTGATTTTCAGAACTGCCAGCACAACAATTCTTACAGTAGAAATTAAAACTCCACTTTTAAAACGAAACTGCGTCATAAAATCAAATACACAGCAGAATGGAGTCACTGATGTTATGACCCCAGCCCCCTCCTTTGTGAGAATCGCAAGAGAGAGAGAGAAGCCTTACGGTTTGGAATGTGGGCTGGCCCCTCAGCCAGACAAAAGCCATGGACATAGCCATTGTCTTGGGAGACATCTTTGTGGAATAAGGGACTGGACTACGTGCAAACCCTCAGGGCAACATGGGCTGGGTGATGGGGGAAAGATTGCCTCACCCCCACCCTGATTGACATCTACAACCCTGCCAGTCCAGATAAAAAGTGGGCTGCAGAGGCGGGGCCTCAGACGCACCAAGGAGACACACGAAGAAGACACGATAGCGCTTCCCGTCGGAGTGGGAAGCCATTTTGAAGGAAGCCACGTGCGTTAGATTCCGGATCAGGAGTCTGTGGCTGAAACCAAAGGAAAACCGTTTTAACTAACAACCGGGATTTTCTTCATAAAGACGACGGGCAAGTGTTCCTTCTTTCTCACCACTCTCTCTCTCTCCAACACGTGAAATGCCAGCGGTTCCCAAACGGAAAAGCCTGCAGATTTATGAGTGACTTTTATATTCCATTGGACTCAGTATTCCCCTAGACAACGATAGAGCTTATTTCTGATTGATTATTACTATACCTGTGCTTTAGATTGAGTTTTGACGATGTATATGATCTGAATGTTTTGTATTAACCATACGTTTGTGCCCCTTTATAAATAAAAACGTTTGAAAATAGTACCATCAGACTTCAGCGGACCTCTCTATCTTTGCTGGTAAGTCACCCTGTTACTGGGAACGTAACACTGACAAACCACGAACTGACCTGCGTCACAGGGAGGGGTTCTCCTTTTATATCCTGTTGAAACAGGCCATCACATGACCTCTCACTGGCAGGAAAATTACATCACTCCACCATCACATCATGCCCAGCAGCGCCTCATTACATCCTGGTCATGTGACAGTCACAAGATACCCACGGGTACGTAACACATGTTACACCCACCATCTACTCGTAAACCTGTTGGCTCCTCCTCAGCTCTACCATACTGGTTCCCATCTCTTTGCCATATGAGCTTAAACCACTCCCAATGACTTTAGTAAACCTGCCCACAGGAATATTCGTCCCCCTCCGATACAAGGGTAACCCGTCACATTCTACAGGTCCCACTTGTAGAAACAACGTTCCTTCAGACACTTTCATTTGCTGCTGAACATCACCGACACACCCCCTGTCACATCTACTATACTGGAGGCACTTCGCACTGTAAAATAGTTGTAACGGGACTGTCAAAGTGAAATCATTTAAGTTTACTGATAGGGGAATAATGGGTTTTTAGGAATCATTTACATGCTATTTACTCAGTTCTGTTTTCACTTCTTTTGACAACGTATTTTCCAGGAAATGGTTATCCTATTTACCAACTTGGATGATGTAAATGTCACTCCAATCCCTCTAACCTCCACAGGAGGAGGAGGCATGGGCAATAGACACTGTACCAAAGCATTACTGACACAATAGCAACATAACTTGAACAATTTCAGATCATTACACACACTAATCAATATATAATGGTTGGTAGATATACATTTATTCCAGACAAAATATGGCCAGATTACAGATGATCATATACAATAAAGGTAATCAATACATTAAATGTACAGTTTACTGTCGGGCAGGGTAGGATACAGTACAGAGATGGGGACGGGTGCAGTTTCAACTGGGATGAAAGTTAATGGAACGTCCAAAATCTAAAATATAAAAGCAATATGAAATTTCAACATAGCTCACTTGTAACCCTTACATCCATGTACTACAATGGAATTGTGTGGACTGCATCATTTGCAAGGCACTTTGCAGAAGCACGTTCTCAGTTTTCAAGATTTGGCACCTCCTTCCTTTGCTATGGAGCAAATTTTAACCCACATCGAAGTAATTGGTTTAATTCAGCAACAGGCATGTAGTGAACTGTACCAACTATCTCAGCATAACTTTCAGCCAGTCTAGTGGAGACATGATCAGAATCCAGTGGCTAGAGTGCACCAATTATCTGAATTTACTTCAACTTTGCCTGGACCATCTGCTTTTCACAGTGTCTCCAGCAGTGATTCCCAATCTGGGATCTACACACACCTCGGTTAATGGTAGGGGTCCATGCATTAAAAAGGTTGGTAACACCTGGTCCACAGTGACTTCTCGCCATGCCTATTTAGATGTTTGATCACTGTAAGTGTCACTATTTACTTGGATTGGAGAAGAAACTTCATGGAGCCACGAACTTTGCAATGGGGTGGTAATCTGTCACAATACAGTATCTACCAGTTGCTGGATCTAATGTAGAATCAAAGGAAGACAAACATGTTCCACAGAGGCAGGTAACCCACTCAACCGGGTTAATGCCAAGTGGTGAAGCTGCCAACTGATCAAATGGGGAGCTGTAGTGCTTCTTGGCAATGGAATAGGGCCAACACATACTGTAGAATGTAAAATCCTCACCTGGCAGGAATATTTTCAGTCATTTAGATACATATTGCACTATCTAATTTGTTCATCTTTTTATTGACTGCATCTCATCTTTGCATACCTTACCTCCAGTATATATTGATAACAGAAAAAAGGTGCTGGTATTATTTTCATAGCAAATTCACAGCTCTGATCACATTAAATACATTTTAGACTCAATTTAAGCAGCTAGAAAATATTAATGTAAGAAGTCAAGTCCTTTTAATACCACAGTGTCTTTCAATTAGAAGAAGTGCAGTTTTGAGAACCTCTTCCTTTGATGCACTGGCATCAACTATCACACAAGATGGGTTCTCCAATCTTCTGTAAGTTGCTTCCACCCTATTGTAAAAAAGATTAAATGCATATTTTAGAGAAAGGTCAGAACTGTTCTACAACACACCACGCAATTTGTTTATGCTTCGAAACAAGTGATTTGAAGATTTGGTGCTGGAACCTGCTAGATTTTATTGTCTATAATCTGATTCTTAATTTCAGTTGCATTTTTCAGTCCACATCTAAGCGATGTTGCAGGTCATTTAAGAGTGCATTACTGAGACATCAGAAACATCATTCATGGAGGTATACCTGGCCACAGAATGTTCTGCAGGAGAACTGATGACATATAGTACCATGGAATTACTAGATTCATTTTAAGAATACCTCCCTAATTATCACTAATTATCTGATGGACTAATGTATACTCTTGGAACATTTAGATCAACATTACTCCAATTTGAGGCTAGTTACAGAGCAGCAGATGTTTACATTTGCAAATAAATAAACTGAGACAATATTCAAATGAGCTTTTTGAGGAATCATCTATTAGCAATGCTTCTGTCCGCCCCAGGCTTTTCTGTCCTCACAACTGTCTGAACCTGTCCACAACATTGAAAATTTTGTGATGAAAGAGACAGGCCCCAATCATTACAATCTACGTTCAGAAAATACAATTTTCTCTAACAGTTTCCTCTCTGAAGGGAGGTGAATACCAAGTAGTTGATCCAGGAGTTCAGGAGTGAAAGTGCCAATGAGTATACATAAATGGAAAAGGTCGCTACGCTTTGTTTTTAGTCCCAGCATGACTTCCTTTTTCTCGTCCTCCATTAAACTAAATATCAGTATTGGTAATAGGGGCTTGCATCTATAAAATAGTAACTCATAGAAGTTGTTTCACAGAGATATGGGAAGTAGGTATTAAGTTCAAGATTTAATAGGACACCACGGTAGCGTAACCGTTAGTGTGACATTATTACAGCTTGGGGGCGTCAGAGTTCGAAGTTCAATTCTAATGCTAGCTGTGGAATGAGTGGGGTTTCTCCGGGCGCTTTGTTTCTTTCCACAATACAAACACGTACCAATTAGCAGGGACAGTCATTGTAAATTGTACCATGATTAGGCTAGAGTTAAACTGGGAGTTGCTGGGTGACATGGCGTGAAGGGCCAGAAGGTTCCCTCTCACACTGCGTCTCTGAATAAATAAATAATACTTGGTTAAAAAGGTGGGTAAAGGAAGTAAGAGACAAGCAAAATGGGCAGATTATCCTGATGAATTCTGTTAAAATGCCTGCATTTAGTGCTTACTTTCATTTACTTTATTTAGCTCTTACTTTTGTCGAAATAGGTTGTTTCTCTCCAGTTCAGTTTCTTCCTTTGTTTTCATTTCTCCTCTTTGTTCCAAACGACGGATTCTCTCCTCTGCACTGACTGTAAGCAACAGCACCAAATCTGGTTGAAGCAGATCTTGTGGACACTGGTACAATTCATGCTGGGGTGGAGGCAGGTTCTCCACTTTCCCACTTACTTCGGTAGCGATTCCATAAGCAGCAGTGCTATGCCAGAACCTAGAAAATAACACAACGTAGCTTACATTCAATGGAAATGTTCAGTATCTGTGAAAAGTATAAAGACGGTGGGAATGTGGGAGAAATGTTAGGAATGACTTGCGCAGTTGATATTCTAAACTAACACCTACAAAAACTGCAGATGGCTTTTGATAATTAGGAATTATTTAATTAGTGCAGTCAATCAGTCTCAGTTTCCTTTTTAACTTTCTGATTGATCATTCAATGGGATAGTGCTGTAATTGTGAAAAGAGAGCGGACTTCATGTAAAGATATCTGGGTAAAATTTAGTGATTAAAAATACTAAACAAGCGAACTTAAACAATTTTCAGAAAATATTATGAAACACATTTAATTAGTTTTTAAAATGTAGTTCTTATGACTCACTCCAAGTAAACAGATCTTCTGAAATTACAGTCTACTGCAAAAAATAAGAATGATAGTGAATGAGTAAATATTCCCTTTTGTATCTTCAAAATGTGAAACAGCAATGTACTGATCTAAATCCTAACCCCATTATCTCCTTTAGCTGCAACACTCATAAAAATCTATCAATCCCACTGATGAAATTTAGAATTAAGCTGATAATCTGCGAGATACAGATTTTATGTGAAGGAATTCCTTCTTGGCATGATAAAACATAGGAGCAGAATTAGGCAATTCAGTCCATCGAGTCTGCTCCACCATTCCATCATAGCTAATTTATTATCCTAATCTGATGAAAAACAGACGTGGGAGCATGGAGGAACATCTGGAAATCTCCAGGAAGGCCCTCTTTGTTGCTGCTGCTGCTGTGAGGTCCAGGTCTCTGCTGAGAAGAACAGGCCCCCAGTCCTCGGGGTCGCGTTGCCGGTGGCCGTTGGCGGGGCCGTTTTAATACGCTCGGCAGAGGATGGTGCTCAGAGAAGCTGTGCCGGAGGGGATGGTCGGAGGCTCAGAAGTTTGACAAGCTTGGAGTCCACTGCGGTTGGGGCGCTTTCACTGTGTGCTGTGTCTGTGAGGCTGGGTTCGACGGAGCTTTCATTGTGTACTGCATCTGTGAGGCTGAGTCCAGCGCCGTGTAAGTCCATAGCGGGGGTACTCCCTTCTGCCGACTGCATGGGATGATGAGTCTATCGGGACCCCGAGGACTTGTGGAAACTGTGTGGTGCTTTCTTTCAAACTTATAGTCTTTTAACATCTTTGGATTATTTTTACTGTGCCCATGGTCTGTTTTTTTATATCAATTATGCTATTGTTTGCACTGTTGTAACTATGTGGTTTTGTGCAGGTCTTGTAGCTTTAGTTTTTGGTCTTGTTTTATCTGGTGGGTTTGGAGCTCCTTTCCGGGGAACGCGCTAAGACGCTAGCGCGATATTAATACGCAGCAGCCTCTCTGGACTCTGGATCGTGGATTACCAATCGTTATGTGGATTTTCTGGTGTAGTCTGTTTTGTCATATGCTTTTGTGATATCATTCTGGAGGAATGTTGTCTCATTTTTTAAACTGCATTGCATTTGTAGTTTCTAAATGACAATAAACTGAATCTGAATCTCTCTCAACCCTGTTCTCCTGCCTTCTCCCCATAACCCTTGATGTCCTTATTAATCAAGAATCATCTCTAAATGTTCTGTTTCAGGTTTAAAATTGTTTCCCTTCAGATTTTTTGATACTTATTTTCCAGCTGTTCACAAAATTTCAGTGAGTTATATATATATATCTCTAAATTTCTCTTCATCATTTTGCATAATGTATCAAGAATTTTGATTTATTTTCTTGAAAATGGAAGACCTCATTTTACAATGTTGAACATCTAACCTTTCTGACAATGGTTATCTGACTAACAGATATATAATTTCTTTCTGCCAATCTGTGCGTGTAAAATGAGGGAAGAGATTAGCATTTTCGCTATCTAAATGTCAGGAACGGGGACAGGATTGGACCCAAATGCAGGACGCAGACACTGAAGTACTAGGGGTAGGACAGGATGGGGATGCCATGGCATGCAAAGGGTAAGACAGGCGGGGCTGGATCCTGGAGGTCAGGTGAGGCGGGAGGATCCCAGAGTTCGTGGCATACAGGAGGATCCCACATGGTGGGCCGCATGGATCCCGGGCAGGGCCGCCTCCCAGGTGGAAACATGGAGGCCTGGGCAAGGCGCGGACACTGGGCAGGTGCGGGGCACAACCCTTAGGGAGCAATAGGTGGAAAGGGCAGAACCCCCGCTGGGCAGCAGCAGTCCGGCCGGACCTCCCCGATGGAGGCAACATGTAGGAAAAGGCAGAAACCCCACTGGGCAGCAGCAGTCCGGCCGGACCTGCCCGATGGAGGCAATGGGTAGGTAGGGGCAGAACCCCCCACTGGGCAGCAGCAGTCCGGCCGGACCTGCCCGACGGAGGCAACGGATAGGTAGGGGCAGAACCCCCACAGGGCAGCAGCAGTCTGGCCGGACCTGCCTGACGGAGGCAAGGGATCAGAAGGAAGCTGGGTCCAGGGTGAACAGCAGGACTACCGTGATACACCAGTAAATTGGTAAAGGCAACTGACAGCGCGTGTAAGGAGAATAAGGCGGAACAGAGGGACCAGCACACAGGAGAGAAGCAGGGGAACAAGACCAACCAGATAGAGCATATACAGAACAGGCCAGCAACCAGGGCAGAACCGGATCCGGAGCAGGCCAGCAACCAGGGTAGAACCGGATACAGAACAGGCCAGCAACTAGGGTAGAACCGGATCCGGAGCGGGTGAAACAGGTACAGACAGGATTCAGAGCCGGCGGTCCAGGTACAGAGTGGGTTAAACCGGCTGCGGAGCAGGACAACCCCACAACTAGGCTCAGTCCCCGAGCCCCTTATAAACACCTGCCCCCTAATAGGCAACAGGTGTACCTCCTTAAGCCAAGATGATCCAATGGCTCCGTGTGACAGGAGGGCTGGAGTCCGGAGTCCGTGGACCGAAGCAAGACCCGAAAGGCAGGCTCCGGAATCAACCACTTTCTAACTACTTTGCCAGTAATGTTGCCATGAAATTAAATTTGCTCAATATCTCTATCATTTCTATTCCTCGCGTGGGTGTGCCTGCCCAAGTCCCAGGACGTTTAATTCAGTGACAACCATCCTCTAGAAGCTTTGAAGATTACACTCACCGATCCACAATTACTGGAGATGTTTCCGATGTCTTTGCTATGATGGAGGCGGTTACGTAATTGCCCAAAGTATAAAAGGCTCGCCGAATGAGAGGTGGTTTAAGATCAAATGTTTTTCTTAAATGGCTAATACAGTCGTGTGGTGACTTTAAAAGTGTTGCTTGAATCGAATCTCTTAAAGCCTCAGTCAAAGTACTTTTTCCTAAAGATAATTGTAATAAATATAAAATAAAACCTCTATTCATAATAAAAGAGCAATGATTTATTGCTATTTAATTTTTACTTAATTGTTATTTACTAGCATCTGCAGGCTGGATCTCACCAGAGACTTCTACAGCATAGAACAATATTTTTTCTAACATCAAATAATTTGCTGGGGAACTCAGCAGTTCGAACGGCGAATGTGGGAGGAAAAGAATTGTTGCTGTTTCGGGTCAAAACCCTGCATCAGAACTGAGAGTGAGAGGCAAGATGGCTGACACAGAGAGGGGGCAGTAAAAAGACCAAGGTGATTGGTGGACTGAGGCGGAGTAGAAGGTGACGGGTTCCTTGTTCCAGGTAGGGGAAGAGAGCAGTGGTGGTGGTGAGGAACAGTGGCAGGTGAACGTATTCGGGACAGGAAAAAGATGATGAGCACGCGTAGCAAGGAGAGGGAAGGACAGTGTGAACATTGAAGACATCTGCAGGAAGGCTTGTTGCTTCAGATTCCAACATCTGCAGTCTCTTATGCCTCCAATACCTTTTATAATGTTTAAATGGACTATCGAGTGTGCCACATGAAAACAGAAGATCTGAGGAGAATTTTGTCATTCAGTGGTGATTTACTTTGGACAATGGGAGCTAAAGTCAACAGGGGCTCCCACTCTAATTTCAAGTAGAAAAACCCAAGGGTACATTAAGAACTGAAGCTGTGATGGTTTTTGTCATTCTACAGTCTTTGGCTTCAGATAGAAAGGGAAACTTAATTAGGATGCCTTAACACAAATAGCCCTTTGTATTGGGGGGAGGGAGAATTGATTCCTCATCCCCAAAGCCTTTCTACGGCCTGCAACTGTATTTTGAAGAGCCAAGTACTAGTGATGAAAGGAGAAAAATCATAGTTTTATAATCTCTAGGTTCTATCTAAAAAAAAACTTACAATTAATTTCAAACAAGAGAAAATCTGCAGATGCCGGACATCCGAGCAACACACGCAAAATGCTGGAGGAACTTAGTAAGTCAGACAGCATTTATGGAAAAAAGTACAGTCGACGTTTCAGGCCCAAACCCTTCAGCAGGACTGGAGAAAAAAAAGCCGGGGGGTAGATTTGAAAGGTGGGGCGAGGGGAGTGAGAAACACCAGGCAAAAGGTGAAACTTTGAGGGCCAGGGATGAAGCAAAGAGTTAGGAAGTTGATTGGTGAAAGAGATGGAAGGCCATGGAAAAAGAAGAACGAGGGGAAGGAGGGGCACCAGAGGGAGGCGATGGGGGAGGTAACATGAGAGCGAGACAAGGGGATGGGAAATGAAGGGGTGGACGAGGCATTACCAGAAGTTAATTAATTAATCAATTAATACAATTAATTTATGTTTACAATGCATACATGAAATGTATTTTTTTGACCTAATTGCTGCTCAATACTATTAAAACTGTTAAATCAGTTCAACAATTTTTGACTTTCGAATGTTTTGAATGCTTTGGAAGTACATTAATTGTATTAGCTACTTAAAATATAGATCATCCTGTTGCTAACATTAAAGACTTGTTCTTAACTTTATACAGAACTTATTTGTATGGAATGTCCAGCTTCAGTTACTGGACGCTTTGAGAAAGTGCCTGATACATGTTCAAGATTCAGAAGAGATGGAATCTCTTCATGATTCTCACCTGTCGCATCAAGTCCTTCAATCACAATAACAGGATGGTGGCCCTTTTTGGAAGTCCCACGATATTGATTCACTATTTGCAGAACCTCCTCGGCTTCGGGGAACAATTCCTCACACTGTATGATGAGCAGAAATATAAACACATAATTCAATTAAATAACCCTCAGGCAGTTGGTAGTTCTAATATCTGACTGTCATTGCTTAACACTGTCATTTCAAGTTCAAGTTTAATTGTTATTCAACATTAATAATACCCATGAATGCAGCCAAATGAAATAGTGTTACTCCAGGGCCAAGGTGCAAAACACAGTACCAACGGTAAAATAACGGTAAGCACGTATCTCAGTAAAATATAGTCACACAAAAAACTATAGTGCAAGACCCTGAGTTCACGAATGTTGCAGCAGTCAGCGGCCAAACATCGTCTTCTGTAGAGTGGACCCTTGAGGCAGCACCCACTCCAGCCTGGATGCTGTGGAGCACACTGACCCATTGTCTCTCTCCTGGGGAGTTGTAAACAGGCGACACCGTGGCTTGAGGCCTAGTGCTCGCTATGACCGAAGTCACGCAGCTCTCCTGCCATCCGCCAATAAATCAGAGAATCGGACATGCAGCATTCCGTATTAACAATGCTCAGAGTCTTGTGATCACAAGAAAAGCAACTAAGGCAATCCCTTGCTGTTAGAGTGCACACCGCTTTCACGCACTGACGTCTCTCTGCAGCAAGCAGCACCACCAAGTCCAGCTCCTTCAGTTTTCCTGCCAACAAGCAACTTGGTGATGGGGTAGACCTGCAGTACTTTAAGTTCTCAATGTCCAGCAGGGTCTTGCAATTGTAAAAAATGTTTTTTAAAAAAGAAAATTTATGTAATTAAGTTTAGAAGAGTGAAGAGGTCTTATATATACTAGATATATCCCCAGAGCCTGAGTATATCCTCAGTCTTTGGAAGAGTATAGAGAGGAAATTGCAAAGGCCTTACTTACCTCATGGTTAGCAACTAGCAAAAGTTCTCAAAGACCGGAAGATGACGAATATTCTGTTCCTCTATTCAAGAAGAAGACAGGGAACTACAGGCAGTTCAGCCTGATATCAATGGTGGGGAAGTTACTTGAGGAAGGAAATTATGAAGGTCAAAATCTGCTAGCATTTGGATAGACAGAAGATTGGGAGGAGTCAGCACAGCTTTGTGTGTAGAATGTTGCGTTCGTTGAATAGGTTAAGAGTTTTTTGAAGGGGTAACCAAAAAGTAGATGAGGGTAAAGTAGTGGATAATGTCTATTTAGACTTTAACAAGGCTCTCAGCAAGGTACCACATTGCAGTTTGGTGGATTCAAAACTAGCTCAGAGGTAGGAAGTAGAGGCCGGTGGTTAAAAGTAGTTTCTTGACCAGAGGCCTGGTAACTAGTAGTTTGCCACATGTTTGCTGTTGGAACCATTGTTATATGTTATTTTATATAAATGATTTGGAAGTCAGTCTGCAGATGTCATGAAATTAGGAGGTGTTTTTGCAGTGAAGAATGTTATCATAGCTTACCAGGGAGAATTCTAATCAGTTAGGGGAGAGGGCTGAGGACTGGCAAATGAATTTCAATACAGATCAACGTGAAGTGATGCATTTTGGAAAGTCAAACCAGGATGGGACTTAATATGAATGGTAGGGCACTGGGGAGTATAATGGAACAGAGGGACTTAAGTGTGCAAGTTCATAATTCTTTGAAAATTATGTCATATGTGGACAGGTGTATGGGGTTGAGTGGGATCCAGGATCAGCCATGATGGAATGGCAGAGCAGACTCGATGAGCTGAATGGCCTAATTCTGCTTCTATGTCTTATGAACAGGTTAGTGACATGGGTGTTTAGCACAAGATATAGGAGCAAAATTAGGCCATTTGGCCCATCAAGTCTTCTCCACTATTTTACCATTTCTGATTCATTTCCCTCTCAGCCCCAACGTCTTGCCTTCTCCTTGTATCTCTTCATGCTCCGGCTAATCAAGAATCTATTAACTGCTGCCTTAAATATACCCAGTGACTTAATCCCACTGATTCACTACTCCCTGGTTAAAGAAATTCCTCCTTATCTCTGTTCTAAATGGACAGCCCTCTATTCTAAAGCTGTATCCACTGGTCTTAGACTCTCCCACATCCACTCCACATCCTCTTCACTTCTACTCTTTTGAGGCCTTTCAACATCTTATAGGTTTCAATGAGATCATGCCTCACTCTTTTGAATTTCAGTGAATACAGGCCCTGAACCGTCAAATGCTCGTCATACGATAAGCCTTTCAATCCTGGAATTATTTTAATGTATTGTGACAAACAGAGCTACCCTTTTGTTTCAAATATATCACCTTTGTCTTTCACGTTCGCATACTTGGTGCGTCACTGCTTATGGGAACATCTGTGAGGACACTCAAAGGTAACTCAAAATACGATCAAGAACCTTCATAAAAACAGTGAACAGACGAGATATTGCAAATGCTAGAAATCCAGTTTTGTTGTAATTCTATCCTTATGAACTGAAAGCAGAAACTTGGATTTTGGCTTCCAGGCATCCCAATGAACTCCACAACCAAAGAAGGAGTTCTGAAGTTTAGTCCCTGTTTTAATACAAGAAACTCAAAAATCAATTTACACAGAACATCCTGGAGTGTGATCACAAACAATTGATATATTTTAAGTATTTCTGATTGGAAATCATTGGGGTCTGGGTTTAATGTTTCAACAATGTTACACTCACGCTGTCACACTGGAGCATAAACCAAGCTTTTCAGATCAAGTCACCAGAACCCAAGGAATTGTTATTGGTTTATTATTGTCACATGTACTGAGATACAGTCCTACATACTGTTCAAACAAGCTTTTAACAGCATGCAAGACAACTGAGTAACAATTGACAAATGCAAAAAGTACGAGGCAATCACCTTTATCAAATAGCCCACAAATGCAAGATCAATCACATGAAGTGTGAAATCTGATTCTGTCTGTAAATTTGCTGCTTACAGTTCTATAGGAATTAGCACGCTGGCCTGCATCAGATCTAAGAACTAGCACGCTGGCCTGCATCAGTCAGGGCACTGAGTATCAGAGTTGGGACATTATGTTGCATTTGTATAAGTCATCGGTGATGCTATGCTTCGAGTACTGGGTACAGATATAGGAAGGACATGGTTAAATCGGGCAGAATGTAGAAAAGATTTATGAGGATGTTGGCAGGACTCGAGGGCCTGAGTTATAGGGGGAGGTTGACCAGGCTAAGTCTTTATTCCTTGGAATGTAAATGAAGACAAGATTGGTGACTTTATAGAAAACAATGAGAGGCATAGATAAGGTGGATAGTAATAGCCTTTCCCCAGGGTAGGGAAGTCCAATACTAGGGAGCATAGATTTAAGGTGAGAGGGGAAAGATACCTCAGGAACAAGTTTTTCACACAGTGGGCAGTGAGTAAATGGAATGAGCTGCCAGAGAAAAGTGGTTGAGCCAAATACAACAGTATCACTGAAGAAGTACTTGAACAGGAACATGGAGGGGCAGGTCTTAGAGGGATAAGCAATGAATACAGGAAATTAGATCTAGCTGGGTGGGCACCATGGTTGGCATACACTCATTGCACTAAAAGGCCTGTGTTGGTGCTGTAATTGTTATGGCTCCATAAGAAAGATAGTCAATCAATGAAAGAACACTGAATTTCAATCACAATGTATAGCTAGCATATCTCTTTGGTCCACTGCATCTCAGAGTTCCAGGAAATCCCCCTTCTCTTCTTTTATTTGCCACTCTGGCCTCTTACCTCTTCTCGTCACCTGCCCCTGGTGCCCCTCCTTCTTCCCTTTCTCCCATGGTCCATTCTCCTCTCCTATCATTTTCTTCTAACCCTTTACCTTTCCCAGCCACCTGGCTTCACCTATCACCTTCTAGCTAATCCTCCTCCCCACCTGACCTTTCCATTCTGGCATCCTTGCTCTTACTTTCCAGTCCTGAAGAAGGGTCTCAGCCCTAAACATCCACTGTTTATTCCTCTCCTGCTGACCCGCTGAGTTCCACCAGCATTTTATGTGTGTTCCAGGATCTGAGTTCACCTTCATAACCTAGAATCTCCAAGTCATTTTTAAGCATACAGACTCTTCAGATAAAAGTGCAGATGAAGCATTATTCCTCCCATTCTTTTGAGCAGATTAAACTTTGGATGCTTATTTTCAGAAGACGGTTGATGTTAAGAGTAGATGTGCATGCACAGCCACTTGACCATGCATTCCATATACAATAAAGAACAAGAGGAAGGGGGAAAGGACTTCAAAAAATGGGGCAGAAAGGGATTTGGCCAGGACTGGCGACCAGATTCTCTCCCCAACACGGGCTTTTTGGCCTGCTGGGTATTTCCAGCATTTTCTGGTTTGAGTTCAAGATTCCAGACTGGAGAAGTAGGACTTACCTCCTTTAGAACGCTATACGCATCTTCATACTTATAGAATACGACAGAGTTTTTGATGTTTAAGACTGATGGGTGAAGCTCCGGCTTTTGAGTCAGAGACAAGCAGTTTCTGAGAATCTCCTTCTGCTGTCCATCACGGAGCATCCCCAGGCTCTGCCATATCCTGCCCTCCTCGCCCGTCCAGTAGGTGCACAGACAGCTCTGCCCGCTCTCCCGTACCAGGTCCCGCAGTACACGTTCGGTGCTCTGGCAGCATCGGTCATCTTGCACCAGAAACCCTTTGATGGAAGATCCTTCCTGGTTGGGGAGAAACGCCGTCAGCTCCATGACACGGCATGTCTCGGGCAGCCTGGTCAGTTTGCTGTGCAGCTTCATGTAGGTCTCTGCGTCCTGGATCCTGTTTTCAGAGGCGATGCAAAGCGAGTAGGTCTGAGCTCGGCTGAAGAGTTGGTGCAGCTTGCTGTTCTCATCCCAGGGGCTCTCGGAGTTGGGTCTGAGGGCAAAATACAGCGGGTCCGCGCTGCTCTCGCACTCGATTGCGAAGACCCTTTTCGCCCATTGCTTGTACAGAGCAGAGCCGAAGGAGCTGGCCATGTCCAGGCTGCAGCGGAGACTCATCACCGGATTGCGGTGCAGGCGGAGCCGGCGCTGCAGCCAAGGGAAAGGCGTGGTACCACAGGGCGCTCCGTAATCGAAACCCAGCCGTTTGTAAACAAGCGTGACGTATGGAAAACGAAAGAGTCACACAGCTCGGAAAACGAAAAGTCAGCGGGTCCACGTCCAAACTTGACCTCTTCAACTCCCGCTCCTTGCAAGCGGAGGCACAAGGGCGGAGACTCGTCATCCAGTTTGAAAGATAAGGTGAGCTGAAGCAAAATAAACTGCCGAAAGCGCATTAAACTGACTATCTTCCCTGTATAAACATACTCCGTGATCAATTCCCTCCTACACCGCCTATAACCCTTCAAGTTCACAGGGCAGTTTGTCTTTTTTTTGCTTCAGATTCCAGTATCTATTCTATCTTGTCTCCGTTAACATTACACAGAAGTACCAACACGAGAAAATCTGCAGATGCTGGATGACGTTACACAAGTAGACAGGCAGTTGCAGACGCCACTGCTGTACCCTGCTATACCTAATTCATGCAACACACAAAAGATGCTGGAGGAACTCAGCAGGCCAGGCAGCATCTATGGGCAAGAGTACAGTCGACGTTTTTCGGAACAGCAAATACAAAAGGAACATGACATTATCTTACTTACATAGTGTGGTGAACTACATATACCTGTCTGGACACGCCCCCCTGCTGACTGCTCCTGTGGCTCCTCCCACAGACCCCTGTATAAAGGTGATGGAGGTCTGAGCCCGGCCTCTCTGTCTCCAGGATGTAGTATGGCGGTCACTCACTGCTCGTTCCTTCTTCCAGTCAATAAAAGCCGATATCTCGCTTTTACGTCTCAGAGAGAGTTATTGATGGTGCATCACATAGAGACACAAGAAATTCCAGATACTGGGATCGGGACAAAAAACAAAACAGCTGGAAGGCCATGCAGCATCTATGGGGGCAAAAGGATAATTGACATCTCCATTTAGGCTCTGCATCCGAACTGAGAATTCCCACCAATCAGACCATCTACTTCCTGCTTAAAAAAAAACAGAAGCTAAACAGGAGGATCTGATATAAAAAGTCATACAATGTTGGTCTGAGAAAACTGACAAGATCCTTTGTGACTGCTTTGAGTTGGTAGATTAGTCCATGTTCAAAGACTCAGCTGCCAGTCTTGATGAGTATGTTACTACGACTTTTCCAGCAAGGATCTTGAGGACGGTGCACCAAAGAGGATCCAGGTGTTGTCAGACTAGAAACCATGGATGAACTGGGAGGTCCATTCCCCAAGCATTCAAATCAGGTGACCCTGACCCTTACAAGAAATTGCAACACCATCTCTATAAAGCAATGAGAGATGCTAAGGGATAGTACCCGTACAAAATTGAGTCCCATTCCAGCCATTGTGGCTTACAATCTGTAATGGGCTACAGAACAAAGTTGGGCAGCATTGCCAACAACAGCACACTCTTTCCAATGAACATTCTATGCACATTTTGAACTGAAGGGAATGGGTATGCCACACCCACCCTGACAGCCTCCAGTGGACTTGAAACCACAGTCACTGTTCCAGACCTGAGATCTGTCTTCCAGAGAGTAAACCCATGGAAAGCGCCTGACCTGGATGCTTTCTTGACTGTGTCCTTACCTTCTTAACAGAACAGCTGGTGTGAGTATTGTTAACAACTCCCTACTTCAATCTGTGGTTCCCACTTGTTAAGAAGACCACTGTATTAGAATCAAGTTCAATATCAGAGGCATTTGTTGTGAAATTGGTTGGCTTTGTGGCAGCAGTACAATGCAATACATATTAATAGAGAGAAAAACATGAATTCCAGTAAATATATACTGCTGCCACAATGTTATTTAATTATATATATAATTAAATAAGTAGTGCAAAAATAAAAATTAAAAGTAGTTAAATTAAAAGTAGTAGTGAGATAGTGTTCATAGTTTCAATGTCCATTCATAAATCGAATGGCAGAGGGGAGGAAACTGTTCCTGAATCATTAAGTGTGTGCCTTCAAGCTTCTGCTACTCCTCACTGATGGCAGCAATGAAATCAGGGCATGTCCTGGGTGATGGGGGTCTTTAATGATGGATGCTACCTTTCTGAGGCATCACTCCTTGAAAATGTCCTGCATACTATGGAGGCTATTGCCCATGATGGAGCTGAGGAAATTTACAACTTGCTGCAGCTTATTTCAATCCTGTGCAGTAGCCCCCCCCCATTCCAGATGGCGATGCAGCCAGTTAGAATGTTCTCCACATAAGAACATAAGAAATAGGAGCAGGGGTAGGCCATTAGGCCCGTCGAGCCAGCTCCACCATTTAACAAGATCATGGCTGATCTGGCCATGGACTCATCTCCACCTACCTGGCCTGGGTTATATATTTTATGTGTGACTGTATTTTCCCTGCTTTCTTCTGTGTGCCATATGTGCCTTCTGCTGTGTATGACTATAGGTACTGTGGTTTGCACCTTGGCCCCGGAGGAATGTTGTTTGACTGTATTCATGTATGGTTAAATGATAATTAAACTTGAATTTGAACTTGGGAGCTGCGAGGTAGCAACTCTCCTAGCTGTTTCGCTGTGCCACCGTGATGTTGTGAGATACATTTGCTTCTCCAGATGTAGCTTCTTGAGCATTCTCACATGCAATTGCTTCACTACAGATCACTGTGATTATATATCTGAAATAAATTATCTGCCAAAGTCTCTCTGCTTTTCTACCACTGTTTCATCTTGCAATGCATAATCCTTCAAATACAGTCACAGTCATAGAGAAGTTCAGCACAGAATCAAGCCCCTTGGCCCATCTAGGCCATGCTGAAGCCATTTAAACTGCCTTCTCCCATTGACCAGCACAGGGACCATAGCCCTCCACACCCCTTCTATCCAAGTACCTATCTAAACTCTCCTAAACTTGAAATTGAGCTCACATGCACCACTTGTGTATGCCACACTCATTCCACCCTCTCATCTTTGGTAATCTTCTATGGTTTTTCTTTGTGGCATAGAATTATTTTCTTCGAGAATGCTTCTGTACAAGTACAATAAATGTGCTACACAAGTGTAAGTTATTGCATCAGTAAAGTTTCAAAATCTGGGTATAGTATTTAATGTTCTGTTCCCATCCCTTCATCATTGACTGTAGCAGATGTTACAATGAGAGAAACAGCTTTGTTTGGAGTTATTGTCAGATGCCAAGCATTATACCATCATTTTGTACATCTGCACAACTAGAACTCTGCCTTAGAACATTGACCCTTTCAGCAACTTTTTCTCCTACTGCTTCATGGTGAAAAGGATAGAAGTCAAAATTCAAGCAAACCGGATCAAATGGAGGTTTGCTGTTGTTGAAAAGCCACTTGAGGTCCAGATCTGTAGATATAACAGGCTTTGTACTCACAACAAGCAAACACACAAGGGAGATCAGATTAAAAATAGTCCTTGAAGGATGCAGCATTGAAGAAAACAACAACATGCATCACTTGCACCACCATCAAGGGCGTATACCTGTATACTAGAAAGGTGCCAGAAAAGGGCCTGCTCATGGACTTTTTGTGCCACTCCCATTGGTATTCATGCCAGGACCACCAGACTTAAAAACAGTTACTGCTCCCAAGCTGTCAGGTTAGCCAACACCTCCAGCCATTAATCCACCTCTCCACCACAATTTCATCATTTCCTGTGAAAGGTGACTCATATACAGAATCTCCTGTACCTACTGTCACTTTATGTACATACAATCAATCCATGTATATAAGCGAATCTTATGTATATATGGCCACTCTCGACAGTTATTTCTGTTTATTGTGTTTTTTTGTTGTGTTCTTTATTTGCGTGTTTTTTTCTGTTGCATCAGGTCTGGAGTAATCATCATTTCATTGTCCTCCACACTTGTGTACTACAAATGACAATAAACAATTTTGTGTCTTGAATGGTAACAGCTTCCCTTTCATATTCTTATGGACATTATAAATTCCCCGATTGCCCAGGACTCTTACTGAAAAAGGAGAATGTATCTCCCAGGTGTATTTTGGGCATGAACATTCCTGCTACTCTCATCAAAAGTAGGGATGCTCATATTTAGTGGGTTGTTCATCAGAAGCAGTGTATTGTAATTACAAATAATTCTTTTCAGACACATTCTTTTTCTTGATCTCCCCATTTGTGTTTTCTTGTACGAAGCAAAGGCCTATTATATCTGTAGCTCTGGATTCCAAGTGTTTTTCCAATCATAGCAAGCACCTCGCCACCCTATGAGATCCATAAGATATAGGAGAAAAATTAGGCCATTCAGCTTATTGCAGTCTGCACTGCCGTTCAATGATGGCTGATTGTTTTTCTCAACACCATTATCCCACCTTCTCCCCATAACCCTTACCCGGCTTATCAATCAAGAGCCTATTGATTTCTTTCTTAAATATATCCAATTACTTTGCTTCCACTGCCTACTGTGACAACAAATTTCACAGATTCTCCATGCTCTGGCTAAAGAAGTTCCTTCTGATCTTAGTTTTAAAAGGAGGATATCCTTGATTCTGAGGTTGGCCCTCAGATCCAGGATTCTGCTACTAATGGAATCATCCTCTCTGCAGCAACTCTGTGGAGGATTTCAGTATTGGGTAGGTTTCAATTACCTCCTACCCCCATCTTTTGGAACCCCAGTGAATATCAATCATCTTTCATTCCTGAGTTAATCCTCTGGACACACTCCAGGGCCAGGACACCTTTCCTTGGGTACTAGGCACAAAACTGATCACAATATTCCAAATGCCTTATAAAGTCTCAGCAAACGTCTTTGCTGTTACATTCTAGTCCCCTTGAAATAAATGCCAAGTTTGTATTTGCCTACTTTACTACTAGGACCTAGATTGCTTGAGCCTTGTCAACCATCTTTTCTCCAGGAGGAATTGTGAAAGACTCCAAAGTTGCTGAAAGGGTAGAAGTTGAGAGATATTCATCCAGCTGTTTTAGGAAAACTGAATGATGGTGAAGGCCATGGCAACTGACAGTAACACAAAATAAAGCTGTTTATCACTGTAAAATCTGCTACATTTAGCTGTATCTGTCATAAGGGGACAGGAGGTTGGACCCAAGTGCAGGACGCAGGCACTGAAGTACTAGGGGCAGGACAGGAACAACTAAATGATAGACAAGATGTGGTGACCATGGTGTGCATGAGGGACATGACATTCAAGGTGATTCTGGGGTTCTGGGAGAATCTTAGAGTTCAGGCAGGGCAGGATCCCAGAGTTCACTGGGTGGGCCACATAACTCCTGGGCAGGGATCGGACCTCCCAGGCAGGAACACAGGGGCCTGGGCAGGTCACGGGACACCTGAGTAGGTAGCAAGGCACAACCCATCAACAACAAGCGATAGGTAGGGGCAGAGACCTCTGGGCAGGCCACATAACTCCTAGGCAGGGCCCAGACCTCCCAGGCAGGAACACAGGGGGCTTTACCAGGTCACAGGGCACCTGGGTAGATTGCAGGGCACTACCCATCAGCAGCAAGGGATGGAAGGGGCAGAGTCCCCCACCAGGCAACAGCAGTCCAGCCAGGCTTGCCCAACAGAGGCAAGAGATAGGAAGGGAACTAAGTCCAGGGTGACTGCCAGACACTCAAAGAACTCATCTTTAAAGAGGGGAACACCAGGACAATCCCCAACTCCACTCAGTCCCAGAGCCCCCTATATACGGGCATCAGGTGTGCCTCCTTGAGCCCAAACAAGCCACGATGATCCAAAGGTGTGACTAATTGGGCTCAAGGGTGAAAAGAGGGACGGTTACAAGACCCGGAGTCTGCGGACTGGATCAAGACCCGGAATGCGGGCTCCGGGCTGGACCATAACAGTTTCAGGCTGAAACGGGAATATTTAATCGTATCCATTGAGAGTACTGCTGCTACAATATTTGCTGACGATACAACCATTGTTGGTAGAATCTCAGGTGGCGACGAGAGGGTGTACTGGAGCGAGATATGCCGACTAGTGGAGTGGTGCTGCAGCAACAACCTGGCACTCAACGTCAGTAGATGAAAGAGCTGATTGTGGACTTTGGGAAGGGTAAGATGAAGGAACACATACCAATCCTCATAGAGGTATTAGAAGTGGAGAGCGTGAGCGATTTCAGGTTTCTGGGTGTGAAGATTTCTGAGGATCTAACCTGCTCCCAACATATTGCCGTAGTTATAAAGAAGGCAAGACAGCCTTCAAACTTTGTAGAGATTTTGCATGTCAGCAAATACACTCAATAACTTCTATTGTTGTTCTGTGGAGAACATTCTGACAGGCTGCATCACTGTCTGGTCTGGCGGGGGTGGGGGCAGGCTACTGCACAGGACCGAAAGAAGCTGCAGAAGGTTGTAAATCTGGTCAGCTCCATCTTGGGTACTCGCCTACAAAGTACCCAGGACATCATCAGGGAGCGGTGTCTCAGAAAGCCAGCATCCATTATTAAGGACCTCCAGCACCCAGGGCATGCCCTTTCTCACTGTTACCATCAGGTAGGAGATACAGAAGCCTGAAGGCACACACACAGCAATTCAGGAACAGCTTCTTCCCCTCTGTCATCTGATTCCTAAATGGACATTGAATCCTTGGACACTACCTCATTTTGTTTTATATACAGTATTTCTGTTTTTGCACGTTTAAAAAAATTTATTTAATATACTTATACTGTATTCAACCTAATTATTATTATTTATTTTATTTCCTCGTCTATATTATGTATTGCAGTGAACTGCTGCTGCTAAGTTAACAAATTTCACTTCACATGCCGTTGATAATAAACCTGATTCTGATTTGTTGATTGAGGAATGGAAAAATCGCATCACATCGGGCCAGCAAGGAGTAAGGATTGAAGTCATTTAACAAAACATAAATGACATCAAGTTAATTGCTTTTGTGGAAGATGCCTCTTGCGGGGCATTTAAACAAATATGTAACTGCTGGTCTGTCGCTAACAGAGAGCGAACTGTGGCTGAAGGGAGGGTTCACGGGAATCAGGTTGCAATTGAAACCGATACTGGAATACATGAAATTACCTCTCAATACCTTGCCACAGTCACCAACTCTCCATTTGGCACAATTCCACCCCTCCGCCCTGCTGGCAAAGTGAGCTTATCTGTCCGGAGCTTCCGTATCAGCTAGAAACCAGAAACATGATATTTACATTTTCGATTTCGGATTCCGAGGAAATGAAACCTTAGTCGTTCAACGCGATTGGCGGACGTCACTATCTCTGCGAATCGTATCACTATTAATACGCATCGTCTAGGGTTTAAATAAACTGCTGGCGAGGAAAAATATAGCGATCAGTAACACTCGGAGAACAAAGTAAAACTCCAAATATGTACGGGGCGTTTATTTGCATTAAATTCCTGTTGCAAGCTTGCCTCCATAAGGTAGGCGAAGTGTCACGATGGGTGAAGAAGCTGATAGCATTATGCGCGTTTGGGATCGGTGAGATGGGACGATTAAAAGTGAAAAGGAGCGGAGAGCGTGCAAACATTCCTCTCAGTGTCAATTACCACTTCACCCGTCAGTGCAACTACAAATGCGGCTTCTGTTTCCACACGGCCAAAACATCGTTTGTGCTGCCTCTGGAGGAAGCCAAAGGGGGACTGAAGTTGCTGAAAACAGCTGGTAAGTAGCAGCAGAAGTAGAGACTGCAATGTGCAGCACCACTTGATTCAGTTTAATCTGCATACTGTTGTATATATCAAAGTCCGATAGCTGAGCAATGCACCTCTGATTAGGAATAGGCTAAGGAACTTTTTCCCTGCTGTATTTGTTTAGTGTCATTACTACCTGACGTCAAGTAGAAATGCTTATTGGATGGGTGTGTTAAAGTTACAATAACGGGCAGAAGTACAGCACGGCAATGCACAGTTGAAGTAACATAGTGTTAAAATGCAGCCGGCGTGGGATGACAAGTCAAATCGGGATCCTGAGGACTTGTGGAATCTGTGTGGTGGTTTCTTTCGAACTTATAGTCTTTTAACATTTTCAGAATCAGAATCAGACTTTAATCGCCAAGTACCTATGCACATACAAGGAATTTACTTCCGGCAGATGTTGTCTCTCTGCTCATAACAATAATAATGATAGATATAAATGAAAATATAGATTATACATACAGGTAGTGCAATCCAAGTAATAGTTAGCTGACAGTAACCGGCAGTTAACTGTTCAGCAAAGTGACCGCAGTAGGGAAAAAACTTCTCCAGTGCCTATTAGTCTTAGTTTGGAGGGATCTGAAGCGCCTACCAGACGGAAGCAGATCAAACAGTCCAGTGCGCAGGATGGGAGGAGTCCTTTATGATGTTCCCCGCCCTCTTCTTCAACCTGGAAGAGTACAGGTCCACAATAGAGGGCAGGGAGGCTCCAATGATGCACTCGGCAGTCCTCACTGTGTGCTGTAGTCTGGTTCTATTTTTGGACTATTTTTACTGTGCCCATGGTCTGTTTTTTAAAAAAAATCAATTATGCTATTGTTTGCACTGCTGTAACTATATGTTGTAACTATGTGGTTTTGTGCAGGTCTTGTAGCTTTAGTTTTTGGTCTTGTTTTGTCTGGTGGATTTGGAGCTTCTTTCTGCGGAACGCGCCAAGATGGTAGCGCGATATTAATATGCAGCAGCCTCTCCGGACTCTGGATTGGGGATTGCCAAATGTTATGTGGATTTTCTGGTGTAGTCTGTTTTGTCATATGCTTTTGTAATATCATTCTGGAGGAACGTTGTCTCATTTTTTAACTGCATTGCATTTGTGGTTTCTAAATGACAGTAATATGAATCTGAATCATGGCGAGCGTGGAAGTAAAGGTAGGTTGGTGTCAGGTGATGTTTTGATTGACTGCTTGACCAGAGAAAACGAGATGTTAGTTCATGAGCAAGTATATAAAATCAGATAGAGCAGGACGCAGTACAGTTCAAATTTGTGCTCACCATGATCAGTGTGCCAAGAAGTGGGTCCAATCCTGAAATAATGGGGCTTTGCCAGTATGAACTCAATCCCCTCTAAAAATGCAGGGTTAATAAGTTAATAACTAGCATTGCATTAACTGCAAAAAGAGGGGAAAACTTGGATTGACTGAAAATAGAACACAGAATATAGAAAATCTACAGCATGTTACAGGTCCTTCAACCCACAATGTTGTGCCGACCATGTAAACTACTGCAGAAGCTGCCTAGAATTTCTGCATAGCCCCCTATTTTTCTAAGCTCCATATACTTATCTAAGAGTGTCTTAAAAGATCCTATTGTATCCACCTCTACCACCTTTGCTGGCAGTGCATTCCATGCACTCACCACTCTGTGAAAAAAAAGTACCTCTGACATCCCCCTTGTACCTGCTTCTAAGCACCTTAAAACTATGCCTCCTCGTGTTAGCATTTCAGCCCTGGGGAAAAAGCTTCTGGCTAACCACGTGGTCAATGCCTTATACACTTCTGTTGGGTCACCTCTCATCCTCTGTTGCTCCAAGGGGAAAGGCCAAGTTCACTCAACCTGCTCTCATAAGGCATGCTCTTCAATCCAGGCAACATCCTTGTAAATCTCCTCTGTACTCTCTAGCATCCAAATCCTTTCTGTAATGAGGTGAGCAGCACTGGACACAGTACTCCAAGTGGGGTCTAAGGTCATATTTTTTTTAAAATATGGATCCATTCCATATCTTATAAAAATGACATTTTCTGAGCTAATTCTTTTGAAGTGCCCGACAGTTGCACAGGTAAAGTGGTTACTGATGACAACTTTACTATTTTTTCAGATGACTAGATTCACTTTGATGTCTATATATTCTAACGATATAGGTTCATTTATCTATTCTGTAAAACAAAGGCTGGCAGGGCAACACTGATATTTTTGCCATCTACTAGCTTCATATAATTTGATTTTTAATCATGTTTTTCTCTTGTCCAGGTATGGAGAAAATAAACTTTTCAGGAGGAGAACCTTTTCTACACGATCGTGGGGAGTTCCTAGGAAAGCTGGTGCGATATTGTAAACAGGAACTCAACCTGCCCAGTGTCAGCATTGTTAGTAATGGGAGCCGAATCACTGAGAAATGGTTTAAAAACTATGGTAATTTTTTTATTGCCCCTACAAACTAGGACATTTGGGACATAGTTGACTTTCTATAACAAAACACTTAAATAAAATACAAAGGCATATACTCTTCTAATAAGCCATATGATAGATTTACTTTAGATGTTGAACAAAGGCATCTAGAATACCAATGCTTTGTAACCAAGGTGAACAGAGGTTTAGTTTTTGAGATACAGCATGGAATGGATGGCTTTGTTGCCAAGTTTGTAGATGATATGAAGATTGGTGGAAGGGCAGGTAGTGTTGAGGAAACAGGTAGGCTGCAGAAGGACTTACAAGAATTAGGAGAATGGGCAAGAAAGTGGTAAATGAAATACAATGTTGGAAAATGCATGGTCATGCTCTTTGGTGGTAGAAATAAATGTGCGGACAGGGAGAAGATCCAGGAATCTGAGATTCAGAGGGACTTGGGAGTCCTTGTGCAGATCAGCCTGAAGGTTGCTTGCAGGTTGAGTCAGTGGTGAGGAAGGCAAATGCCTTGTTAGCATTCATTTCAAGAGGTCTAGAATACAAGAACAGGGATGGAATGCTGAGGCTTTTTAAGGCACTGGTGAGGCCTCACCTTGAGTATTGTGCACATCTTTTCATGTTAGAAAAAATGTGCTGGCATTGGAGAAGGTCCTGAGGAGGTTCACAAGGATGATTCTGGGAATGAAAGGGTTGTAATACGAGGAATGTTTGATGGCTCTGGGTCTGTATTTGCTGGAATTCAGAAGGATGAGGGGGATCTCATTGAAACCTTTCGAATGTTGAAAGGCTTAGACAGTTTAGATATGGAAAGGATGTTTCCCATAGTGGGAGAGTCTAGGACAAGAGGGCACAGCTTCAAGATAGAGAGGCGCCCTTTCAAAACAGAGATGCGGAGAAATTTCTTTAGCCGAAGGGTGGTGAACTTGCGGAATTTGTTGCCATTTGCAGCTGAGGAGGCCAGGTTGTTGGGTGTATTAAAGGCAGAGATTGATTGGATATGACATCAAAGGCTACAAGGAGAAGGCCGGGAGCTGATGTTGAGGAGGAGATAGAAAAAAATAGATCAGCCATGATTGAATGCGGAGCAGACTGGATAGACCAGAGGGCCTAATCCTGCTTCTATGTCTTTTGGTCTTAAGGAATAGGCCCTTCTGGCCCTTGGAGCCATGCTGCCCAGCAATTCCCCATTTAATCCTAGCCCAATCAACTTATGACGACCAATTAACTACCAACCAGTACATCTTTGTACTGTGGGAGGAAATCCACGCGGTCATGGGGAGAACATACAAACTCATAGGCAGCGGCGGGAATTGAACCCCATTCACCTTTACTGTGCTGTGTTAACCACTACACTACATGGCTGCCCATTGACATATTTTGATTTTACCTCTCTAACCTCAATAGGAAGTACCTGAATTGTGCCTGTCACTCTGTTGGGAATCACAATTGCTAAATGTCTATTGTATGCTAAATTTGTGTATGTTATAGCGTGACAATTAGTCTTTATTAGATGAACTCCTGGGCATAACTGGGACCAAAGAGCCAAAAATGCCATTCTGTTCTAAACTTGCAGTCTTGAGAAAAATGATTCAATGGAAGTATTTGTCAAGTAAATGCCAACCTTGTCTAAGGCAAAGAATAAGATGAGGCCACCCTAAGGGTGGAGGAGCAACACTTTGTATACTCTCTGGGTAGCCTCCAACCTGATTGCTTGAATATCTCTTTCACCTTCCAGTTAAAAAAATTTCCCTCCCCCTCCACTCTTCTATTCCCCACTCTGGTCTCTTACATCTTCTCACCTGCTAATCACTATGGGTTCCCTCCTCCTTGTCTTTCTCCTATAGTCCACTCTTCTCTCCAATCAGATTTTTTCTAGCCCATTACCTTTCCCACCACCTGGCTTCACCTATCACCTTCTAGCTATCCTTATTCCCTTTCCCCCACCTTTTTATTCTGGCTTTTTCCTGCTTTCTTTCCAATCCTGAAGAAGGGTCTTGGGCAGAAACGTTGATTGTTTATTCATTTCCATGGATGCTGCCTGACTTGCTAAGTTCTCCGGCATTTTGTGTGTGTTTCTTAATTGAATTCTTTTAACTCAACCCTTTGAAGTACTGTTTGATTCCATAATACTTCTTGCAACCACACTTGCCAAACAGAAATTAATTAACTTGTACAAGAGGTGCCAATCAGCTCCTCCAACCAGCAAACCATAAAGCACAATATATATAATCAAAGCAACACACACAAAATGCTGGAGGAACTCAGCTGGCCAGGCGTAATCTATGGAAATGAATAAGCAGCTGTCCTTTCAGACTGGAAAGGAAGGGGAAAGATCCCGGCATCCTCTGAAAGGAATCTGTATGTCCACCCCATGGAATGCATGGGTTTTCTCTGGGTTTCCAGTTTCCTCCCACAGTCCAAAGATGTACTGTTTAGGTTAATTGGTCATTGTAAATTTTCTCATGATTAGGTTAGGGTTTAATTGGTTGGTGCTGGGTGCTGTGGCTCGAAAGGCCTGTATCTCTATATAAATATGATGCCAGAATAAGAAGGTGCAAGGAGGAGGAGTATAAGCTAGAGGTGATAGATGAAGTCAGGTGGGTGGGGTAGGAGGGATGAAGTAAGAAGCTGGGAGATGATAAATGGAAAAGGCTAAAGGGCTGGAGAAGAAGGAATCTGACAGGAGGGTCAAGTGGACCATGGGAGAAAGGGAAGGAGGGGCAACAGGGGGAGATGATAGGTGAGAAGAAGAGGGAAGGGGGGCAGTGTTGAAAAATGAAGAAGAGGGGAAAATTACTAGAATTTGGAAACATGTTCATGCCATCAGGTTGGAGGCTACCTAGATGGAATATAAAGTCTTGCTCCTCCAACTTGAGAGTTGTCTCATTGTGGCAGAAGTGGAGGCTGTGGGATGAGATGATGGAATGGGAATGGGGATTGGAATTGAAATTGTTGACCACTGAGCAATCTTGGTTTTTGAGGATGGAGCAAAATGCCCCCCCCCCCCCCAGTCTACACTGGGTCTCACCCATGTAGAGAGGAGTATGTGATGGGAGCACCCAATACAGTAGGTAACACCAAAAAATTAGCAGGTGAAATGTTGCCTCATCTGGAAGGACTATTTGGGACCCTGAATGGAGGTGAGGGAGGAGGTGAATGGGAAGGTGTAGTATTTCTGCTGCTTACAGGAACAAGTGTCAGGAGATGAATTAGTGGGGAGGAATGAAAGGACAAAGGAGTCACGGAGGGAGTGATAGCTGTTGAAAGCAGAGAGTGAGGGGGAGGTAAAGATGTATTTGGTGGTAGGGTCTTGTTGAAGTTGATGGAAGTTATGGAGAATCATGTTGTGGATGCCAAGGCTCATGGGGAGGTAGGTGAGGTCAAAAGGACCCTTTTAAAGTGACATGAAGATGGGGTGAGCATGGATATCCAGGGAATGGAGACAATGCAGATAGGGCAGTATGAAATAGAGCAGGAAGGAAAACACCGTTGTATGGAGACGGAGGACGTATTTGAAGACCTGGGAAGGAAAGCCTCATCTTGCGAACAGATGTTGCAGAGATGAAGAGACTAAGTGGAGGGAAAGGCATTTTTACAGGAGTTAAGAGTGGGAGACAGGATAGCCCATGACCACCTTGACTATACCTCTTGCCACTCTGTCTTCTGTAAAAATGCCATTCCCTTTTCAAGCAAAAACAATTATTGCTATTTTCCAGTTTTAAAAAGTAATGCTGATGAATAACAGATTATATCAAATGTTTATTGTTTATAGGTGAGGATTTGGACATTTTGGCTATTTCATGCGACAGTTTTAATGAAGAAACCAATCGTCTTATTGGTCGTGGGCAGGGGAAGCAAAATCACATTGAGAACCTCTACAAGATCAGAAAGTGGTGCAGGGATTACAAAGTGGCTTTCAAAATCAACTCTGTCATTAACAGATTCAATATTGAGGAGGATATGACAGAACAAATCAGGAGTCTGGATCCAATCAGGTGGAAGGTAATTCAAATAATTTCTATTTAAAACTTAAGAAAATGGACAGAATTTGACCATGGTGAGAAGTGGTTGTAGGAAGTGGCATTGTAATTTGGGGTCACTTTAAAATTACCAAGTTAAGCTGCAGGCAATTCTACTTGCTGAAATGGACCAAATATTTTGATAAATTTGGAGTCCTTTGCCATCACTTTCTTAGTGATAGGGAATTAATGTAAGCCTGCCGGCAATGCTCAAATCCAAAAAATAAGAACAGATTAAAAATAAAATATGTGTAACAGATCTTTCACTCTCCCTTTCAGTTTGGAATATCGATCTAACTTGGCACTCCTCCACCCCACCTCTGCTTTATACTTTGGTGTGAAATGGGGCTTGGTGCTTAGTTGACACACTGTTTCACTGGGGTAGTGTTCATTCTAGCAGGATGACACAAATACTGCTTGTACAATTATGTATTAACACATCATGTTGTGCAGCATTATCACTTACCTGAGGGCCTCAATAGTACAAATGGAATAGTATATCTTGTGGCTCTAGGAAAACTGTGGAATTTAAGAAGACCTAACAAAAAGAGGAAGTTAATGACTTTTTTTTAATTGCAACTGGTTGTAGAAGAACAGTCGAAAAGCAGTTTAAGATGCTTCATGTCTTAGAGTCCAGAATTGAATCTTCATGCTCTCTGAATGTATTTATTAAATCTGTAGTTTATTTAGATGATTTTTGGAGAATGAAGCAGAACTATTGTGGAATATTGTGTGAAGATCTGGTCACCATACTATAGGAAGACTGCAATTAGGGTGGGGGTGCGGGTGCAGAAGAGATTCATGAGAATGTTTCCAGAACTGGCCGGCTTGAATTATGAGATAATGGATAAGCTGGGCAATTTTCCCTTGTACTGAAGGATGTTGAGGGGTAACCTTAATACAGCTTTATAAAGTCATGAAGAGCATTGGTAAGATAGTTGATTACAGTCTTTTACCATAAAAGATAGGGGCGTCTAAAGCTGAAGGGTTAGATTTAAGCTTTTCCACAGAAAGGATGTTGGGGCTATATGGAATGAGCTGCCAAAGAAGTTGGTAGAGGCAAGAACAATTACAGCATGTAAAAGTCATTTGGACAGGTACATTGGCAGGAAATTGACTTCGGTTAAAAGCAAGCAAATGGGTCTCGTGCAGAAAGACACCTTTATTGAAATGCAATAGTAGAGTTTACAATCCTGTCATCATGCTGTATGTCTATGACTCAGTTTGCAATTATTGCAACAAGCAAGAATAATATGGAGCAGGAAAGTTTGTCTTCTGCATTTAATAAGATTATCTCTGCTGCCTTTGCTTGCAGTAATGTTTCACTCCTTGCTTATCAAGTCTCTACTTTGAAAGACTCTTGTTTCCACTGTACTTTGAGGGAGAAAATTTCCAAACACTTCCAAGATCTCCGAGAGAAAAAAAAGAATCACTTTATGCGTTAAGTGAATGATACCCTTAATTTCAGATGGTGGCACCTGTTTCTGGATTCTTCAATAGAATGAAATACCCTGTCCATGTACACATTGTGTATGTGAAGAGAATCCAAGATGTTTCAATTAAATTACATTTTATTCTTTGAATTTCAGATAAAACTCATCCTCTTGAACCTCTATTTGGAAGACTGATTTCTAGCAGTAATAATGTCCTTGTTTTGGGCTTCAGTCTAATTCCAGTCTAATACAATGCTTTGGAAGTATTGAATTGGCTTTATTACTTACATCCTTCATATACATGAGGAGTAAAAATCTTTATGCTACATCTCCATCTAAATGTGCAAAGTGCAATTTATAATATAGTATGTACAACAGGATAGACAATATAACATAGAAATATAGTTGTGTCAGCATGAGTTAAGCGTCTGATGACCTGGTTGAAGAAGCTGTCCCAGAGCCTGTTGGTCCTGGCTTTTATGCTGCTATACTGTTTTCCGGATGGTAGCAGCTGGAACAGTTTGTGGTTGGGGTGACTCAGGTCCCCAATGATACTTTGGGCTCTTTCTACACACCTGTCTCTGTAAATGTCCTGAATAGTGTGAAGTTCACATCTACAGATGTGCTGGACTGTCCACTCTCTGCAGAGCCCTGTGATTGAGGGAGGTACAGTACCCATACCAGGCAGTGATGCAGCCAGTCAGGATGCTCCCAATTGTGCCCTTGTAGAAAGTTCTTAGGATCTGGGGGCCCACACCAAACTTCTTCAACCGTCTGAGGTGAAAGAGGTGCTGTGGTGCCTTTTTCATCATGCGGCTAATACTTTGTATGTACAGAGCACGTGAGATCCTTGGTGATGTTAAAACAGGAGGGCAGGGGAAGCAGAAATACACTCAAAATATTGAACTGTATTTAAATGTTGGAATGAATTGCTGGTTAACAGAATTTGAAGTGAAATGACATAAACTGGGTTATGTCAGACAATTCTTCAGTCACCGGTGATGGTCAGGGAATGTGCAGATGGTGAATGAGTAACTTGTTCTGTTGGGCCCAGTGGTTATACTGAAGGTAATACTGCAGCTCATTTCATTAGGAGTTTGAGGAGAATTGGTATAGCATCAAAGACACTCACAAATTTCTACAGAGGTACTATGGAGAGTATTCTAACTAGTTCCATCTCAATCTTGTATGGAGGGCCCACTGCACAGGATCAGAGGAAGCTGAAAACCTAGCCAGCATTATCATGGGCACTAGCCTCCTCAGCATCCAGGATACCTTCAAAAGGTAATGCCTCAAAAAAGCAGAATCCATCATTAAGCACCCTCTCGTCCAGGACATGTCCTCTACCATTGAACACTCAACACTTCAGGAATACCTTCTTCCTCTCGGCCATCAGATTTCCGTATAGACAATGAGCCCATGAACACCACCTCAGTATTTTTCCCTCTCTTTTTGTACTGCTTATTTATTTTGTTTTGTACTTCTTACTGTAATTTATAGTTGCAATGTCCTGCTGCTGCAAAACAGCAAATTTCACAACAGTTTCTGATTCTGATTTTATCTAGAAACGTCACAAATATTTATCAGATGACTATACTTTATTGCTGAAGTTAAGAGAATGAAAATACGTGGAAGTCACTTTCCTCTCACAAATCCATTCAACTCAGGTTGAATGTAAGACATTACATGCAGCTTAATGTTAACTTGCAATTAGTGGTTAGTATTATTTAGAGAGGCAATTTGAATGCAGGTAATCAGAGAGCATAACATTGTAGGTAACCAGGAACATGCCCTGGATGATTGATTTACCCAGTTAGGTTTGTAGCAATGTATCCAACATAATAGATTAACTTACTTTATTCAATACAGGTATTTCAGTGCTTATTGATTGATGGAGAGAATGCTGGAGAAGATGCTTTAAGACATGCAGAGACATTTGTTATCGACAATGAAGACTTCCAGAGGTTCCTGGGTCGGCATAAGGATGTCAAATGCCTTGTCCCCGAATCCAATGAGAAGGTAAGGTGTACAGTGTAAAACTCAGAACTGAAACTACCCAATGAGTACTGCAATTATTATATAATTACATACTTCTGTGATAGTTTAGATTGTTTCTTTCCCTTCTTATTTGTCACTCAGCATTTCTGATCTCATTAGTTTGCTGTATATTCCGTTAAAATGAGTATTTTCAGGACCTTTGCTATCACAATTTAAACATTTTTTCTGCACTACTGCAAGATGTTGATGGATCTACTACAAATATCACACTTGTAGACACATCTGAGTCTCCACTATGTTGCAGGTAAAATTTGATGTCTGATGATGCCTTTTGTGATTTCAAAGGAAAGTTAATCCCCTCCAATGATTTCTACTCAAAATGACAAAGATTCACTGAAAATTCAAGATATATTCTTAGTATATCCATAATATGCAGACTATCAAGGGTACTGCTGTTACAGTGTAGACTGAAGTAAAATTGAAAAATTATGTTATGCCCTTTCTTTAGGTTTAATTACCTACTGGCATTTCAACTGCTGTCGTCTCAATATTAAGAACATTCCTATATAAATAGCATAATCTTAGATTTATCTGTATCTCCTCAATATTTGTTGCTTTGCTTTGTTCTAGTTTTAATTCTTATTCATAGATATGTGATTAAAAATGAATAACTGTTAAATAACATAGATTTTGTTCTCTCCAGATGCGAGATTCCTACCTCATTCTTGATGAATATGTAAGTAGTGCTTTATTACAATTGCAATGCCCTCCTGTCTAGTTCCCTCTATTAAATATTGTGTAAAAATTATCCTAGTCATTTCTCAGTACTATTACAATGGAATTTTTGGGCAATAAGATCAGTTTTACATTATGAGAAATCCTTAGTGATATTATATGTAGTATTTCATTCTATAATTTTAAGGGGAAACTACCCAGAAGTTGTACTTTTTGCCATCTGAATTTATATTTAACAATTTAAGGAGTGACGGGAAACACTGGAGCTTTTTTGTATGTTTTAAAATATGTTTGCAATTGATATAGATGGAGGTTTGTTCAGATGCATCTTCGTTTTTACATTTTTATGATCTTATTTACCAATATCACAATGAAGCTTAATTATTCCTCTTGTTTATGATTGAGAAAATGGGAGTCTTGAAGATTTTGCATGGAGTCCAGCAGTACAGATGAGCTTTTATGCTCAGGAATCTGCCCTAAGGCTCTCTGTCAGGAGAAACCTGGGGGAGTATCTGTCAGCCCATTCTTATCATTGGTAGTTTAAGGGTAGGGAAGAAGAGACACAAGTACAAACACTTTTCTGTAGATATGAAAATATATTACTTAAATGAAGTTTAAGATACTAGTTTTTATTTGCTAAGCCAACTTGCAAAATTCTTTTATACTTACTTTTCAATATTTCTGCTTATGAGCAATATTCAGAAAGATTAAAATCCCTTGTATGGCTTAGACAGCTGGCAAAACGCATGTCTTAACTCGCAGTCAGAAGCTTTTCAGAGGAGTTTTGTGGGCATACTTGGGCCTGGTGTATCTTAAAACTTAAATTCAGAGGGATTAGAGGGAAATGCAGGCAAGTTATGAATGTAGATAGGTATTTTGGTTGGTATGCACAAATTGAAGTAAAAGGTCTGTTCCCATGCAATGAAACTATGAATGTATTAATTTATGAAATACATTATTCACAATACGGGGATATCCAATCGTATATATGACAAATGATGCATGCTAATAGGAATTTTATTTTCATGCCTTTACTCAGTTATTTTCTGAATGTTCTGTTAATATTTTTCAGATGCGCTTCCTAGATTGCACAAGAGGTAGAAAAGATCCATCCAAATCCATCCTTGATGTCGGCGTGGAGAACGCTATAAAGTTTAGTGGGTTTGATGAGAAGATGTTTTTTAAACGTGGAGGGAAGTACAAATGGAGTAAAGCAGATATGCGGCTGGAATGGTAACTGTTGACTGCTCTTTCAGCCTTGCACACGGGAACAGAACAGTATTCACACCTCAGCTGTACTTTATGCCTTTAATAGCTAAACCTTTGTGTTAAGAGCTGAATGGAGCAAAACCAAAAACTGCAAGATGAACTCTAAATTTCTAGATTGAATTTCAGATACAGTATAGCAGATAAACTTACTGGAAAATAATATGGATTTTTATTCAGAACCGAGCTTCTGGGAGGCTCCGGTACTGATTTTCTGGGTTGCCTTGCTCCTTTCCCCTCTCAGGCCAAGCAAGGCATGGTCCCAACAACAGGTCAAATTCACACCTAGAAGCAAGTCCACCTGCTTCTTACCTGCAGGGCCGGCTTGCTCATCATAACCATCACACCCAGCATATTTCTTGCTCTGTAATGGTGGTTGAAACCTGATTCTGGGTGTGGATGATTGATTCCTCCTTTTGTCTGCACGGTCCACCACATCCTTCACATTTCTTTGGAGAAGGCCACTAAAACCAGTAAGGTTTAATGTGTGAAATGGAGTGAGGGAGTGAGAGTTGAGTACTGAATACTGATATCTCAGGCCAAAATGTTGCAGTAGAGGTTTGCAGTTGCAGTAGGTCCACTACACAACTTCTGTAAAATTGCAATTTGAACAAAGTATTAAGCATAACATTGTTTTTAAACTGTGATATGTATTGCAATATTTCCTGCAATGCTTTTATATTGCAAGTTTTTAAATTGTCTATATTACAAAGTAATTTAAAATCCATGCTCTGATGTTTACTTCTCACCATCATTGAACCACAATAATAGATTCATTACTACAGATACTAGTCAAAGAACATTTATGTATCGAATGTTTTGTATTTCTATTGTACTTAAAATATGTATAGGTCACCATGGACACATCATGATTTGCACCAGCTACTTAAAAAAAATTGAAGGATGAATTTCTGTGTAAATCACATTAGTTTTCACATTGATGTTGTTTCATTGTTATTGTAATCTGTTCATTGCCAATATCGTGCTGCTTATAATCCCCATTTCATTGTGATATAAATTTTAAAAATAATCTTTTGGTCTCCTCACTTACATATTTATCTTTCTGCCTTTCTGCTATAATTTTGCTCCCTTTCCCAATTACCTTTGTACTTCAGTCCTGTACTTCTCTCTAATTTTTGTAAAATACTTTCTCCTGCTCTAACCAACCCTTTCCATTATTTAGCATTTGATAAACATACCCCTTTATGTATTTCTGTGTTGTGTCCCACATATCTTATTCTCTGTTACCCATTTCATCACTTTACCAAGAACATCCCAATCTAAATGATAGTTCACACAAACAAACTTTGAGGATATGTGCAATTAAACCACAGTGATACAGGATATCCTCATAGATCAGAAACATTTCAATTTCAAAAGAATGTTAAGTTGATGTATTTTAGTGTTTCACAGTAAAATGCATCCACGTATCTCGAACAATCTCTGTAAATCACTAGCAATCTATATCCTATGTTATATATATAGTATAATTGCCTAATCTTAACAGAAACCATTCTTACCAGAAACAAAAAAGTATTTTGTGCTTTAGATGGAATTTATACAAACTTGTAAACTAATATAGCTTTAACACAATAAGGTTGATAAGGTACTTCATATGAACAATGTCATACAGGACATAATAGAATGTGATTTTAAGGAACATCTTAAATGGAAGAACCGTAATGACAGATCTTCAGAGTTTGCACCCTGAAGGTATGATGTCAGTTGAGGAATGACAAATGCCCGCTGTGTGCAGAGGGCCAGAGGTGAAGAGCACTAGGGTCCCTGGAGGGTTGTAGGTCCAGAGGAGATTACAGAGAAAAGGAAAAGAGCAGTCAAAAGTCTGAAAATTGCTGTACTGGATGCCAAAGTGCATCATGAATATAGTGATAACTGAACAGGATTTTGGTGCAAGTTAGAATATTAATATTGCTTGTAACTATTGTAAAGTATTTGATTTTTATTATTTTTGATTTTGACTTTGATTTTTTCAGGATTCAATGTATTCAATTTATATTATTGTAAATATATTTTGTATCAAAGTGAATTAACATGTTAATAAAATGATAAAATCTGTGGTGCCTATATGGTATTCAATAACTTTTATTGGAAATTTATTGAGAAAAGCAATACTCATTTAGTTAATATTAAACAGATCTTCATTATTTTTACATAATCTCTGGATTACTCCCAGTGATTATGGCTGAGAATCTGGGCTCAGGGGGAAGGGTTTCAGATTTCTGGATTATTGGAATCTCTTATAGGGAAAGTTATGACCTGTAACAAAGGGTCATGTTAACACCTGAACCCGAGGAGGACCAATATCCTTGCGGGTAAGTTTGCTACAGCTGTTAGGGTTTAACTGAGTTGGCAGGGGGATGGTATTTGGAGTGATAGGGCTGAGGATGGGGCAGTTTGTATACAAATAGATGCAGTGTGTGATGAGTTTGTGAGGAAGGAGAAGCGGATCATCCGATCGTCATAAGAGATTCCAATAATCCAGAAATCTGAAACCCTGCCCCCTGCATCCCAGATTGTCACTGGGATGAGGTGAAACGTAACATGGGGGCAAAATTGAAGAGGGTGATGAATACAGAGAAAAAGGCATTATATTTGAATGTACACAGTATAAGGTAAATGATCTTGTAGCACAGATTGGTAGGTATGATGATGTCATCTGCCAGTCATGGCTGAAGATCATAGTTGTGAGCTTAACATCCAAGGATGTACTTTGTATCGAACAGCTGTACAGGTAGGCAGAAGGGGTGGGTGACTCTGTTGCTCAAAAATGAAATTACATCCCTAGAAAGAGGTGACATAGGATCAGAACATGTAGAATCCTCAACAGTAAAGTTAAAATGCAAGAGTAAAAAAAACCCAAATAGTAGTCAGGATGTGGGATATAAATTTCAACAGGAAATAGAAAAAGCATGTAATGAGGGTAATGTTATAATAGTCATGGGGGATTTCAATTGCAGGTTGATTGGGAAAATTGGTGCTGGATCACAAGAGAACAAATTTGTAGAATGCCTATGTAATTGCTTTGTAGAGTAACTTGTGGCTGTGCTCACTAGAGGAAAGTCTAGATTGGGTGTCATGTAAGGAACCAGATTTGATTAGGAAGATTAAGCTAAAGGAACCCTTGGGAGGCTGTGATCATAATATGATAGAATTCACCCTGCAGTTTGAGAAGGAGAAGGTAAAAGTCAGAACGATCATTATTACAGTGGAGTAAAGGGAATTACGGAGGCATGGGAGGGAAACTGGCCAAAGTTGATTGGTAGTGGAAACTAGCAATGGTTGTGCTTTCTGCGGGCAATTTGGAAGGCACAGGGTAGATACTGTACATTCCAAAGATGAAGCATTCTAAAGGGAGGATGAGGCAACAGTGGCTGACAAGGGATGTCAAAGAAAACATCACATATAGAAAATTAGTGGGAATTTAGAGCATTGGGAAATGTTTAAAAATGAACAGAAGGCACCTAAAGAACCATAAGGAGAGAACAGGTGAAATATGAAAGTAAGCTAGCCAAAATATCAAAGAGGATACCATAAGTTTTTTTCAGATATATGAAGAGTAAAAGAGAGGCAAGAGTGAATATTGGACCGCTGGAAAGTAACACTGACGAAACAAAGGGGGAACAAAGAAGAGGTGGATGAACCTATTAAGTATTTTGCACCAGCCTTCATATATAAAGCACTTTAAGTATGCCAGAAATTTGAGTTTCAGGGGGTAGAAATGAGTGTAGTTTCTATTACTAAGGAGAAGGCTCTTGGGAAGCTGAAAGGTCTGAAGGTAGATAAGTCACCTGAAATGGGGTTCTGAAAGAGGTAACTGAAGAGATTGAGGAGATTCTGGAATGGTTTTGGAGGTCTAGAAAATTGCAAATGTCACTCCACTCTTTAAGAAGTGAGGGAGGCAGAAGAAGAGAAATTATACACCAGTTAGCCTGACTTCAGTGGCTGAGAGGTTGTTGGAGTCCATTATTACGGGTGATGTTTCGGGGTATTTGGAGCTCATGTTAAAGTAGGCCAAAGTCAGCATGGTTTCCTTAAGGGGAAATATTGCCTGACAAGTCTGTTGGAATTCTTTGAGGAAGTAACAGGCAGAATAGACAAAGGAGAGTTGGGTGGTGTTTACTTGGATATCAGAAGGCCTTTGAGAAGGTGTCGCACATGAGGCTGCTTAACAAGATATGTTACTTATATGTCCATGGCATTACAGGGAAGATACTAGCATGGATAGACAGGAAAAAGGGTGTCTATTCTCATTGGCTGCCAGTGATAAGTGGAGTCCAAAGGGATGGTATTGGAACCACTTCTTTTCATGTTATATGTCAATGATTTGGTTGATGAATTGATGAGCACCTCTGAGAAACTAACCTGGTCCCAATATATTGATGCAGCTATAAAGAAGGCAAGACAGTGACTGTGCTTCATTAAGAGCTTGAAGAGGTTTGGTATGTCAACAAAACACTCAAAAACTTCTTTAGATGTACCGTGGAAAGCATTCTGACAGGCTGCGTCACTGTCTGGTGGGGGGGGGGGGGGGGGGGGGGGAGGGGATCGCTACTGCACAGTACCAAAAGAAGCTGCAGAGGGTTGTAAATTTAGTCAGCTCCATCTTGGGTACAAGCTTACAAAGTACCCAGGACATCTTCGAGGAGTGGTGTCTCAGAAAGACAGCTTCCATTATTAAGGACCGCCAGCAGCCAGGGCATGCCCTTCTAGAACCATAGAACATTACAGCACAGAAACAGGCTTTTTGGCCCTTCTTGGCTGTGCCGAACCATTTTTCTGCCTAGTCCCACCGACCTGCACCTGGACCATATCCCTCCATACAAACTCTCATCCATGTACCTGTCTAAGCTTTTCTTAAATGTTAAAAGTGAGACAACATTTACCACTTCATCTGGCAGCTCATTCCACACTCCCACCACTCTCTGTGTGAAGACCCCCCCAAATGTTCCCTTTAAACTTTTCCCCCTTCACCCTTAACCCATATCCTCTGGTTTTTGTTCTCCCCTGGCCTCAGTGGAAAAAGCCTGCTTGCATTCACTCTATTTATACCTATCATAATTTTATATACCTCTATCAAATCTCACCTCATTCTTCTATTCTCCAGGGAATAAAGTCCTAACCTATTCAACCTTTCTCTGTAACTCAGTTTCTCAAGTCCCAGCAACATCTTTGTAGACCTTCTCTGCACTCTCTCAACCTTATTAATCTCCTTCCTGTAATTCGGTGACCAAAACTGCACACAATACTCCAAATTCAGCCTCACCAATGCCTTATACAACCTCACCATAACATTCCAACTCTTATACTCAATACTTTGATTTAAAAAGGCCAATGTACTAAAAGCTCTCTTTACCACCCTATATACCTTTGACGCCACTTTTAGGGAATTTTGTATCTGTATTCCCAGATCCCTCTGTTCCACTGCACTCCTCAGTGCCCTACCATTTAGCTTGTATGTTCTACCTTGGTTTGTCCTTCCAAAGTGCAATACCTCACACTTTACTCACTGTTACTATCAGGTAGGAGGTACAGAAGCCTGAAGGCACACACTCAGCAGTTCAGGAACAGCTCCTTCCCCTCTGCCAACTGATTCCTAAATTAACATTGAACCCATGAACACTACTTCACTTTTTAAATATGTATTATTTGTTTTTGTACAATTTTTAATCTATTTAATGTGTGTGTACTATAATTTATTGATTGATGTATTTTTCTTCTATATTATGTATTGCATTGAATTGCTGCTGCTAAGTTATCAAATTTCACGACACATACCAGTGATAATAAGCTTGATTCTGATGGCATTGTGGCCAAATTTTCAGGCAAAACAAAGATAGGTGTAGAGGTCGGTGGTGTTGAGGAAGCAGGGAGTCTGCAGAAGGACCTGGACAGATTGGGAGAATAGACAAAGATGGGACATAGTGTAGAGAAGTGAATGGTCATGCTCTTTGGCAGGAATAAAGGCATAGACTATTTTCTAAATGTGGAGAAAATTCAAAAATCTTAAGTGCAAAGGTACTTGTGAGTCCTTGTGCAGTATTCCATAGATGTTAACTTGTGGGTTGAGTCAGTGGTAAGGAAGGCAAATGCAACGTCAGCAATCATTTCGAGAGGGTCAGAATATAAGAGCAAAGCATTGAGGCTTGATAAAGCATAGGTCAGACCACACTCGGAATATGATGAGTAGTTTTGGGCCCTTATCTAAGAAAAGATGTGCTGGCATTGGAAGGGGTCCAGAGGAGATTCACGCGAATGAAAAGGTTCATGTATAATGAGTGCTTGATAGCTCTGGGCCTGTACATGCAGGAGTTTAGAAGACTGAGATGGGATTTGATTAAAACCTATCGAATATTGAAAGGTGTACTGTAAATGGAAAAGATGTTTCCTCTAGGACCAGCAGGCACAGCTTCGGAAAAGAGGGATATCCATTTAGATCAGAGATGAGAAGGAATTTTTTTTAGTCTGATGCTGGCGAATCATCAACAGTCAACATCTGCTCACCTCAAGGATGCATGCTTAGCCCACTGCTCACCTCTCTCTCTACACCAGTTAATGTGTGGCTAGACACAGCTCAAGCACCATCTATAAATTTGCAGATGACACAAATATTGCTGGCAGAATTTCAAATGGTGATGAGGAAGTATAGAGGAGTGGTTTTGCAGAAATAACTTTACATTCAATATCTGTAAGACCAAGGAATTGATTGTGGACTTCAGTATGGGTAAGTTGAGGCAACACACACCAGTCCTCATTGAGGGATCAACAGGAAAAGGTGAGTGGTTTCAAATTCCTGGGATGTCAACATCTCTGAGCATCTATCCTGATCCCAGTATATTGATGCAATCACAAATAAGGCATACAGCAGCAATATTTCATTTGGAGTTGGAGGAGAATTGGTATGTCACCAACAACACATGTGAATATCTACAGATATATCATGCTGACCGTCTGGTATGGAGGAGCCACCACACAGGTTCAGCAAAAGCGGCAGAAAGTTATAAACTCAGCCAGCTCCATCACAGGCACTAGCTTCCCCACAATCCTGTACACCTTCAAAAGGCGAAGCTCCAAAAAGATGCATTTATCATTGAGAACATGCCCTCTTCTCATTGCTAACATCAAGGAGGAGGTACAGGAGCCTGAAGACACATACACTCAACATTTCAGCAACAGCTTCTTCCCCTCTGCCATCAGGTTTCTTCATGGACAATGAACCCATGAACACTTCCTCAGTATTTTCCCCCTCTCATTTTGCATCACTTATTTAATTGACTTTTGTATACATACTTTTTATTGTAATTTCTAGTTTTTAATTCCACTGCATTGCCAAGTACTGCTGCCGCAAAACAACGCATTTCACGACATAAGCAGGCGATATTAAACCTGATTCTGAATCTGTGTAACTCATTGCCACGGGTGGTTGCAGAGGCGAAATCATTGAGTATAATTAAAAGAGGTCAATAGGTTCTTGATGAGTTAAGGGCGTCAAAGGTTACAGGGAGAAAGCAGGAGAATGGGGTTGAGAGGGATAATTAATCAGTCATGATGAAATTGCAGAGCAGACTGGGTGGCCTAATTCTGCTCCTATGTCTTTTGGCCATATAAGAAGTATGGAACCCCTATAGGTACGATGCAAGTGTAGTTTCAGAAATCAAAAAGAAAACGACATCGTGACACGGTGACAAATTTCGCTTCTTCCACTGACTGATCCGCTGAGCGGCTTTCCAATTCACATCATCTTAAGTTTCTAGCGACCCGAGCGCACACTGCGGATCCTGAATAATCCCCCGAGGAATTTTTCAACAATTGATGAATTGCCAGCAGGGAAGCTATGTAATTTTTAACGTTAATTATACTGCGATAAAGGTGAATTCAAGTATTGAAAAATCACAATCAAGATACTTTAAAATGCTCAAAACTGTATCAGTAGAGCATCAGAAAACGATGCGGTGCTGCTAAACACGCTGTACTTTGAAAAGATCTATCAGTTAATAAAGTACTGTAATTGAGTAGGATTAATGGAACTGTGCCCACGGAATGATTTGGAATCTTCAAAATAATGAAGGGATCTAATAGGGTAGAAAAAAAAGAAAATCATAATTGTCTATAAAACTTAAAGCAGATTCAATAAATCCACAAAAATGTAGTTAGCCCCCCAAAGGGACGGCAATGCAAAAACAAGGAACAGAATAGAGGCGGTGAAAGGAAGTTAAGTACTGTACACAGGAAAAAGCAGGATGGCATGAAATTGGGTGGGTCAAGTTGTCAGGTTTCGGCAGAATAGTTAACGGAGTTTGTACTTACTGATAAAAATTCCACTTTTTTTGTTTTCAGTCGTAATTTTATGTGGGTTCAGGTTTTGCATGAGTGGGTGGGCGCAGGTGGGACACTTCGAGCCATCGTGAATCCCCCCCACCCCCGATTTATTCACAGTATTCCAGCAACTAACCCTGTCTGTCAGGTCGCTCCAAACCACTCCTTTTGGTTTCTAACAATACATTTACATGGCATCTCTCCGTGAGGCCATTAGTACTTCTGGACTGAGGCACAAAGACTGCATCCCTGTCAAACACCGTAAATGCTTGAACGCCTGTGATGCAGTTTAAAACCCCGGCTTCCTCCGTGGGTCGGTATCAGGAACAGGGCTCAACTCTCTTCACTACAGAGGTGAAAAATGAAGCCGATCCCACGCAAAGATGCAACTAAATATACAGCCAGAGCGAAAACCCGGAAACGTCGATTGCGTTTCTCGCCGCACCGATGTCGGACCTGCTGGGTGATTTCGTCCCAAATATACGCATGCTAGCTCAAGACCACACCTCGCTAAATGCGAGCAGCCGGCTCTTGGGCCGCGCAAATGCGAGCTTGGCAGCAGCTGACAACGGGCCGCTGCCGGACTCGGCCGCGTTCCGATCGCCGCCTAGCAACGGTTCAGTCCCGGGTTCTGCTCCCATTGTCTGGCTCTGCACGCAGCTCCCGTCTGTCTCTACGTTCACTTTCATTGGCAGCGGCTGCAATCAGCGCAGCTTAGTGGGCGGAGGGTTCCTGATGGTGACGCAGCCGCCCGTTGATGGAGTGCAAACGGTTTCGTGGGTAGGCTGCTCGATGCAGCCGCTGCCACCTTTGTAGACTATAAGGAGAGAGAGAAAAAAGAAAATTGGACAGTGGATCTCGGTTTTGGTTAAAGAAGACGGGGAAAAGTAGAGAATAAACCTCTTCCGCTCCCAGCTTCCCTGGACAACCGGAGGTTAGCCTCTGTCTGCCTCGATAGGTTTTGCAACTGAACCCAAACAAAGAGACAAAGGTGGGTCTTGCATCTTAAAATCTTGAATGTCTCTGGCATGACAAGACAGGATGGGAGTCTGTAGTAATCCATGGTTTGGGCCTGTCTCGTTGCCCTTTATGCAATTAGCAACTTGCGGCTCTCCTGACATTTCGGTGATAAGGTCGTTACCCCTCTAAACTGGGACTTCCAGTTGGCCGAGACAACCTCTGTAATTTGCTCGGTTCTTAAGTATTAATACTTTGTTAATCTCGCCACGGGAAGCACGTTTATGGCGAATTTTCATGCAATAAATACCGCTAAAAATTAGGAGCAAATGTATTTTTTACACAGTCCCTTGTTGCCCAATATTGGCTGCTGCATCTCAATTGACAGAAGCGGTTTGCATCAATGGTAACCAGTTTGTATATTTATCTTCGGACATTATACTTTGTAAAACCGGTTACATTTTTAAATTGTACGCAACGATCCAAGTGCTAAGTAGCAACTCCTCGTTAGAATCGAGCCCACAGATAATATAGTTGGTAGGTTTTGCCTAAGCTATCCTAATCATAGATGTCACAGAGAAAAACATAGGTAGTAATAATATATTTCTTATACCAAACTTTTGTTTTTTTTCCCATGACGAGTGTCAAGAAACTGGATCGGTTGGCACCAATTTTTCATGTACATGTAAAACAATTTTAACCCTGTGTTGATTGCCGTTCTGCCGATCGGGACAATGGACCAGGCACTAACGTGCGTTGCTCAATCTAGTATGTTCAGTGATTTTCCAGTTTAAGACGTGCACCAAATTACTGCATTGTTTTTGCAATTGCCATTTCTGCCTCTTGACCTTAGTGGAATGCTGTCAATTAGAAGCAGTGCATTGAGCGACTTTGTTGCTATTCTTATTTTTTTAACCGACCCGTTTCGCTGACATCGGGAGACCTATTCGGCAGCCTCAGAACTGACTGCAGGCTGCTCACCTTCCATACGACGCTAAATGTGGGCAGCATCTAGTTGCTTACGTGCTTCTGCAGTGGATATTTCGGTGGGGATGCCGCTGGCACCACTCCTTTTCTGGAGAAGTCATTGTAGTTGGTGTTTGGCCACGGGATAAGTTGTAGAGCTTGGGGTTGGAGAGAAGGATGCCGTTCACACTTGCAGAACCTCTAGAGTTACCACTTCTGAACAGATCAGATGTATCTGATGGACAAAGCACTTTCAGACCTGGGGGTGTGTGAAATGTTGTGGGGATACCTTTGATCAGTCTTCTGTGCCTAGTGGCATCCCCCGCTTTATTCAAGTTCCTGTTGACTCTCAGCTTCCTCACACAAGTTAATTCCAAGGAACTGCAGCAGATCCCCACAATGAGTCTCAGTTTGCTGCATCACAACAGAGTAGATGGGACATGCCTCCAGCAAGGACCCTGTGAAATTGTAACCCCACAATAATATACTGCACTCAGTCACAGCAAGGGGTGTCCACACACTTTGATTAATGTTGTGTTGCTGTGCAGATTCACCTGCACTAATTGACTAAGGACGTCAATGAATGAATCAATCCCAATCAAGCTACTGAATTAGCTGGCAGAAATGCTTTTGGGTTGTCTGAAGCTCACTAGCCTTTTATTTATGAGGAAAAGTGGATTTTGAATTTGAATGAAAACCAGAAAGGGCTGGGAATTCTCTGCAAGCCATGGAAAGGTAAGTAGAGCTAACAAAACATTCCAAGTCAACAACACTTTGATCTGTCCCACCTGGCACTTAGCCCTGCAAGCGTAAATGCTACACCTGTCCCTACACCTCATCTCTTACCACCATTCAGGGCCCCAAACAGTCCTTCTAGGTGAGGGAACACTTCAGTTGTGAGTCTGTTGGGGTAATCTATTGCATCCGGTGCTCCTGGTGTGGCCTCCTCTACATCAGCGAGACCCGACGCAGATTGGAGGACTGCTTCGTCAAGCACCTACGCTCCGTCCACCACAACAGACAGGATCTCCCGGTTGCCACTCACTTCAACTCTCCTTCACATTCCCATTCGGATATGTCCATACATGGCCTCCTCTACTGCCATGATGAGGCCAAACTTTGGTTGGAGGAACAACATCTCATATACCGTCTGGGTAGTCTCCAGCCCCTTGCTATGAACATTGAATTCTCCAACTTCTGGTAATTCCCTCCCTCTCCCTTCCCCCATCCCACCTTCACTCTGTCTCCTCTTCTAGCTGCCTATCACCTCTCATGACTCTGCCTTCTTCTACTACCCATAATTCTTTCCCCTTAGATTCCTTCTTCACCTCTCCAGCCTATCCCCTCCCTGCTTCCCTTCCCCCACCCCTTGATCTTTCCTCTGATTGGTTTTCCACCCTCCCGCCACCTTCTTTATAGGGCCCCTGCCCCTCCTTCTTTAGTCCTGACGAAGGGTCTCGACCCGAAACGTTGACTGCTCCTTTCAACGGATGCTGCCCGACCTGCTGAGTTCATCCAGCGTTTTTGTACGTCTTGATTTGACCACAGCATCTGCAGTGCACCTTGTGTGAACACTTTGATCTGCTGTGTTAATTTTTTTCACTGACCCTTCACCATTGCCGAATGAGTGTGGTAATACTGTAGGCATCTCCTGCCAGACTTTTCAAATGTTGTCCTTAACTCATCTCCTGGCGCCCTTCATCACTGAAGTTTAACTCACATATATGTCTTTCCAAGTCTCTTTCACTGAACTCTAAGCTCCTGCAGCCTCCTTCCTTGATGATTACTGCCGCTGTGATCCCACTGAGAATTGTGTAGATCATGTTTTTGCACATAGCAAGGTATAACCCTAACTCTGTCTCAAACATCTTCTTGGCCAAAATTGCACAGTTGTGATTGTTGGGTCTGAAGTGGAAAGCGATGTCTGAGTGTGCTGAAAAAGGCTGAAGTCCACAGCAGAGAGTTATACAGCATGGAGAGAGGCCATTTGGTCTAACACGTCCAAGCTGACCAGGATGTCTGTCTGAGCTAGTTTTACACATCTGCTTTTAGTCCATCTCTATGTAAACCTTTCCTATATTGAATCTGTCCAAGTGTCTTTTAAATGTTGCAGTTATACCATAAGATATAGGAGAATTAGGCCATTTGGTCCAACGAGTCTGCTCCACCATTTCATCATGGCTGATTCAATTTTCCTCTCAGCACCAATCTCCTGCATGTATCCCTTCATGCTTGGCCAATCAAGAGTCTATCAATCTCTGCCTTAAATATACATAAAGACTTGGGCACCACAGCTGCTGTGGCAAAGAATTCCAGAGATACACCACTCTCTGGCTAAAGAAAATCTCTGTTCTAAAAGGATGCCCCTCTTTTCTGGCTGTGTCCTCTGGTCTTAGACTTCCCACCACTGGAAACATCCTGTCTGCATCCACTCTATCAAGGCCTTTCACCATTTGATAGGTTGCAATAAGGGCACCCCTCATTCTTCTGAATTCCAGCGAATACAGGCCCAGAGCCATCAGATGCTCTTCATATGATAAGCCATTCAATCCTGGAATCATTTTCACGAACCTCCTTTGAATCCTCTTCAGTTTCAGCACATCCTTTCTAAGGTAAAGGTCCCAAAATTGCTGACAATGCTCCAAGTGAGGCCTCAACAGTTCTTTATAAAGTCTCAACATTACATCCTTGCTTTTATATTCTAGTCCTCTTGAAATGAATGGTAAAATTGCAATTGCCTTCCTCACCATAGACTCAACATGCAAGTTAACTTTTAAGGAATCCTGCACAAGTACTCCCGAGTCCTTTTGTACCTCAGATTTTTGTATTTTTTCTCCAATTAGGAAATAGTCAGCCTTTTCATTTCTTCTACCAAAGTGCATGACCATACACTTCCCGACATTGTTTCCATCTGCCATTTCTTTGTCCATTATCCAAATCTGTCTAAGTCCTTCTGTAGCCCCTCTTCTTCTTCAAAACTACCTGCCCCTCCACCTATCTTCATGTTGTCTGCAAACTCTGCAACAAAGCCATAATCCAAATTATTGACATATAATTTAAAAAGAATCGGTCCCAACACAGACCCCTGTGGAACTCCACTAGTCACTGACAGCCAGCCAGAAAAGGTCCCCTTTATTCCCACTCTTTGCCTCTTGCTAATCAGCCATGGCTTTATCCATACATCATACCAACCTCTACAGCTTCCTTGGGCAGCTCATTCAATACATCCTGTTTGGAAAACCTTCCCTTTAAATTCCTTTTAAATCTTTACCCTTTCATGATAAACTGTTTAGTTTTAGACTCCCCCATCCTGAGAAAAATAAAGACCTTATCTATGCTCTTCATGGTTTTATAGATCTCTGTAAGGTCACCACTTAGTCTCTTACTGTTAAGGGAAAAATGTCCCGGCCTGTCCAATTGCTTCTTTATAACTCAAGTCCCCAGTCCTGTTCTAAGCAGTGGTTAATTCACAATAATGTCATTTGTTGCTTGTATTTTGAACAAGGTTGATAATTTATCTTTGATACAGATCACAGTATATGTCAAGTTTCTGGATATACCTGTTGAGTTTACTTCCCATTAGATTCTGAGAAATGTGCTTTTCTACATATTTATTATTTGCTTTCAAAGTGAGATAATTAATATTGAACATTGTTCCCATTTTATAATCTACAAATAAACCATTAGACTGATCATACTTTATAGATTTATTCATGCTGTTGTTATGCAACTGTCTTTCTTTTGTGAAGTAAAGCAACTCTTCATTAATATTGTCAAGGAATTGAGCCATACCAGGAATCATAGAGAGACAGTAAGTCTTTTATAGTAAAGATTATGGGGGCTAGTGCATTGGAAAGTGGAGTGAAAGTAAAAGGTTGGCCATAATCTTATTAAGTGGTAGCAGGCATCAGAGACTGAATGGTGTACTAATGCAAAACACACAATGCTGGAGGAACTCAGCAGGTCAGGCAGCATCTATGGAAATGTATAAACAGTCAATATTTTGGACTGAGATATTTTATCAGGACTGGAAAGGAAGGGAGAAGAAGCCAGAATAAGAGGAGAGGAAGGAATACAAAGTAGAAGATGATAGGTGAAGCCAGGTGGGTAGTGGAGGGGAATGAAATAAGAAGCTGGGAGGTGATGGATGGAAAATGTAAAGGGCTGGAGAAGAAGGAATCTGATGGAAAATGAGAGTGGACCATGGGAGAAAGGGAAGAAAAAGGGGCACTGGGGGAGGTGATAGACAGGTGAGAAGAGGTAAGAGAGGAACCAGAGTAGGGATTTGAAGAAGGGATGTGTCTATAGTGTACATCCATCCCCATTCATTATGCCTCTTTTTGTTGTGTATGATTGCCACTTACGGCTTTAAAGTCAACATTCTTCAGGTACAAGTCCAGACTGTAACAGAAACATCGACATAAAATAGAAACTCTTATTGTACCTTGCAAATAAATGTTTTCAGGAAAATAAATTTTGTAGGGCACAGTTAGAATGAGTGATTGGTGATTTTGTGAAGAATTTGAATTGCTGAGGGAAATGAAAAGACTGGAGGAGGTTCAGGTTGCAAGTTTGTCAGTAAGTGCAAGGATGTTAATTGAAATTTGGAAGAAGAGGCCAACATTAGGCCTAAAGGTGTAAGAAGAGGCACAATGTTGGGGTATGGTGTGTATTTGCAGACAACATAGAACAACAAAAGTCCCTTTGGGCCATAGTATTTGTGCTGATCATGATGCCAATCCAAACTAATCTTATTTGCATGCACATGGTCCATATCCTTTCATTTTCTGTCTGCTCAGGTGCCCATCCAAATATTTCTTAAACACTCTGTTTCTACTTCCACCACTTCCCATGGCAGTGTGTTCCGTGCACCTACTGTTCCCTGTGTGTTTAAAAAAAAAAAAAAAAAAAAAATTGCCTCTCTCCATCTCACTTTAAAGTTATGCCCTCAAATATTTAACATTTCCATCCTGGGGAAAAGTCTGGCAATGAAGAGGACTTCAGAAGCTACAGAGAACCACAGTGTGATAGGTTTAAACATCTTAATGTGAAATTCTTGGTCAAATACCTTTGGATTATTTGTTCCTTGTAAACATCAGTAAGATAGCCCTTCAATCATGCCAGGTAAGACTTGCAAGTTGTACAGAGTCATTGATTCGGAGGTTAAAAACACAACATTATTTTCATTTACAATCATGTTTCACATGACTAATGGTGCATATTTTGCTGGTTTTTGTCTATTGCTCTCAATGTCTACTTGCCATCTCCCTGCATCTGTACTCTCCTGGCCTGGATGTGGAGGGCCTCTGGGTCCTATGGCAGGGCCGACTGGTGGAATAGTACCCGAGCTTCAACAGCCAATAACTTTGAAGCAAATAATTAAAAAAAAATCTTTGCAAAGTGAAAAAAAATTTAAAACACATAAAACATGTACAAAATTCAGAAACCTTTTGCCAAAACAATATTTAAGAAGGAACCTGTCTTCAGCATTCCCTGTATAATTCAAGCCCTAAAATTTCAGTTATTAGGTGACTTGTGCCAGATCAAGAGATAATTTTTCTCTGGCTTAATAACTCTAGATTATCAGCAGTACAGAGCTCAGTGTGGTGAAGATTTTAGCATTCCAGATTCATCAATAGTTTGGTACTTCCCCATGAAGTTAAGCTCCAGATTTACTTCCATTTAAGCAGCTAAAATGTTGGCATCTTATTAGCTACCTCTGAACCCACAAAACAAGAGCATAAGCAAGACATCCTTGCTCTTGAGGAGCGCTTGAGAAGAATAGATCTCAGTTGTTCAGTTCAAGTCTCTGACAATTACCTGCAGTTGAGAATAATAGATACTTGGAATCTGAGAGAAACTTGCTCAACATGCAAAAACAAATACTGAGGTCTGCTGGGTATTCATTGATCCACATGGTTCAGAGTTGCCCTGATGGGAAGGTGTAAATGACAGGGCTGTTTATCTCATTGACTTGTATGGAATGTTGTTGATGTCAGGCACAGAGTAGCGATGGATTGGGTTGGTACACATGGGATTAACACTGTCAGGTGATGTATGAAGTAATTTCTTACATCATTTACACTGTTGTGATTGAAAATGTTCCCGAATATGAAAAGCGCACAAATTAGGGTTGAAGCCTTTTTGCATTGTTGTTGTGAATGACACTCAAACAGATCTCTTGCGTATTGTGCTATATGCTATTGTTGCCTGTTCAATTCAAAGTTCAAAGTAAATTTTACTATCATATATGTCTCCATATACAACCCAGAGATTTATTTGTCTGTGGGCATATTCAGCAAATCTATAGTATAATTCTTGTAACAGGATCAATGAAAGATCAACCAGAGTGTAGAAGTCAACAAACTATGCAAATGCAAATATAAATAAATAGCCATAAATAACAATAACATCAGATAAAGGGTTCTTAAAATGAGATCATTGGTTGTGGGAAACATCTAAATGAATGGGCAAGTGTAGTTATCCCCTTTTATTCAACAGCCCCGTGGTTGAGGGGTAGTAACCCTCGTTGAACTTGGTGGTGCAAGTCCTGAAGCTCTTGTACCTTCTACCTGATGGCAACAGTGAGAAAAGAGCATAGCCTGAGTGGTAGTGATCTCTGATCATGGATGCAGCTTTTGTATGACAGCATTTCATGTAGGTGTGTTCAATGATTGGGAGGGTTTTACCTAAGATGTGCTCGGCTGAATCCATGACCTTTTGTAGGACTTTTTGTTCAAAGGCATTGGTATTTCCATACCAGGCCATGATGCAGCCAGTCAATGTGCTCTCCACTACACATCTGTAGAAGTTTGTCAAAGTTTTTGATGTCATGCCAAATCTCTGCAGACTTCTAAGGAAGTAGAGGCACTGCCACGCTTTCTTCGCAATTGTGCTTATGTGCTGGGTCCAGGACAGATCTTCTGAAATAGTGACATAGGAATTTAAAGTTACTAACCCTCTCCATCTCTGATCCTCCAATGAGGACTTTCTCATGCTCCTGAAGTCTACAATCAGTTCCTTGGTCCTGCAGACATTGAGTGAGAGGTTGTTGTTATGACACCACTCTGCCAGATTTTCAGTCTCCCGGCTGAACGCTGATTTGGCCCATAACAGTGTTGTCATCAGCAAACTTGAACATGGCATTGGAACTGTGCTTAGCCACACAGTGATAAGGGTAAAGCAAATAGAGCAGGCATTGAGCAGACAGCCCTGTGGTGCACCTGTGCTGATGGAGATCATGGAGGAGATGTTGTTGTCAATCTACTGACTTGGGCCTTCAGTGAGGAAATCCAGTTGCACAAGGTGGTATTGAGGCCAAGGCCTTAGAGTTTATTGATTAGTTTCAAGGGGATGATGGTATTGAATGCTGAGCTGAAGTTAATAAAGTGCTTCCTGATATACAAACAAAACAGGTTGGAATCAAAACAGGTTAGAACAATTTTTAAGTACAGACTCATGTAAATAGGCTTTTATTAAAGCTGAACATGTGCTGTTATATAATTTTGCCTATTCCATAGGTATCTACACCTATAATTGTACAATGGAGAAATAGAGACACTTGGCAGATGTGGACCTGAGCTTCAGCTTGCCTTTCAGTTCATTTCTTTACCCTGTCGACTGTCTGATCTCTCCCTATCATCCTCATTTGCTGCAAGGTCAAGAATCTTCAGATACAGTTTATGGATACTTGTAGATGAGTTAAGTGAATGGCAACAAGTTGGCAATTGGAGTATAATGTGGAGTTGTTCATCCTGGGAGGAAGAATAAAGAAATAATATTTAGATGGAGGAATATTCAAGAAAGCTAGAGCTCAAAGTCAGTTAGATTTTCAGAAGGCTTTTGACAGGCTGTAGCACACAAGGCTGCTAAACAAGATAAGAGACCATGGTATTACAGGAAAGACACTAGCATCGATAGAAGATTGGCTGACTGGCAAGTGGCAAAATGTGGGAATAATGGGGGCCATTTCTGATCGGCTGCCAATGACTAATGGTGTTCTGCAAGGGTCAGTGTTAGGACCGATCCCTTTTACCTTGTATGTCAGTGATGGAATTGAAGGCATTGCGGCCAAGTTTGCAGATGATACAAAGGTAGGTGGAGGAAGCAGGGAGGCTGCAGAAGGACATAGGCAGATTAGCAGAATGGGCAAAGCAGTGGCAGATGGAATACAATGTCGGAATTGTACACTCATGCACATTGGTGGAAGAAATAAAGGATTAGACTATTTTCTAAATGGGGAGAAAGTTCAGCAATCTGAGGTGCAAAGGGACTTGGAAGTCTTTGTGCAGAATTCTCTAAATGTTAGCTTGCAGATTGAGTCAGTGGTAAGGAAAGCAAGTGCGATGTTAGCATTTATTTCAAGAGGACTAGTAGATGAAAGCAAGGATATAATGCTGAGGATTTATAAGGCATTGGCCAGACCGCACTTGAAGTGTTGTGAGCAGTTTTGAGCCCCTTATTGAAGAAAGGATGTGCTGGCATTGGAGAGGGTCCAGAGGAGGTTCACGAGAATGATCCTGGGAATAAAAAGGTTAACATATGCAGAGCATTTGATGGCTCTGGGCCTGTACTCACTGGAATTCAGAAGAATGAGGAGGGATCTCATTGAAACCCCTTGAATAGATTTATATAGAGTGGACTTGGAGAGAATGTTTTTTTATAGTGGAGGAATTTCAGACCAGAGGGCATAGCTGCAGAATACAAGGAGAAATTTTTTAGTCAGAGGGTAATGAACCTATGGAATTCATTGCTGCAGATGGCTGTGGAGGCCAAGTCAGAACATCTATTTAAAGCGGAGGTGTTAAGTTCTTAATTAGTAAGGGCGTCAAAGGTTATGGAAAAAAGGCAGGAGAGTGGGGTAGAGAGGGATAATAAATCAGCCATGATGGAATGGTGGAACAGACTCAATGGGTTGAAGAGGCTATTTCCGCTCTTATATCTCATGATCTCATGGTTGGGGGTCCCTTGTGCAGCATAAGAGTTAATAGAGAATCTTATTTATAAGCCATTGCAGGCTAAATTCCGGAACACAGAGCTCACAATACACAGAGTTCACCATGCAATCAATCAGCAACAAGACCCCCTCCCTACATCAGAATTGGTTTCCGTGATGACAACCAATCAGCTGATTAATAAGTCTATAAAGGCCAAGCATTGTGAGGATGCAATTAACAGCACACTGATGATGTCTCCTCCTCTGGTGATTAAATGTTTGCAAATTCATTGCCAAGATTGGAGAACCACTCATCCCAACCAAGGTATAGAGAAGGCTAAATTTCAAGTGCTTATTTCAACGTATGTAGCAAGATGACATTGAGAGTACAGTGAACAAATTTATTGAGGGAATGACGATATTTCATTGGAGGTGGTTCAGGGGAGATTCACCAAGATGAAACTAGGATTGGAGGAGTTGTCCTATGAGAGAAACTCAAACAGATTGAGATTCTATACATTGGACTTGGAAGACTGGGATGCTCAGTTTTGCTTTCAGAACATCTTGGTTCACGTTGTTGATCAAAATTTGAAGTTAAAGTGATTTGTTCTTGATACTATAGTAGTTTTTGACCAAGTGTAGCAACAAAGAAGTCCTGGAAAAAGTGAAGTCAGCAGGGACTCTGGACGAAGCACTCCACTTGATGATGTATAAATTTCGCACAAAAGATGTGACTGTGGTGTTGCGTGCCAGTATTCCCAGCCGTAACGCTTTGATGCAGAACTCCGCAAGACAGTGTCTAAAACCAAATCATGACCAGCCTCTTTACCAGTAATCATTGCTTAACATATGAGAGTTTCAGTGAGTGTGTTCAATTATATTCATAATTCCCCAGATAATGGAGTCTGTGCCCTCTTACTTCAAGACCTATGTAATTTCAGGGCTTAGGCCAATTAGTTGACGGGTACCATTCATGTCACACAATGTCAAATAATGGCCATCTCTATCAGTAGAAAATATAGACATTTTTGCAATACATTCAGTAACACCAATTTTGTCAAGAGCCACCAAAATAGTGGATAAGGGTAGGTTATTACTTTAACCAGAAACTTTACCAGACCAGCGGAGCAAGTATTGGACACCTTATTGGATATTCAGTGGCAGGAAGCTCACCTCTTGATTCACCAAAGCCTTTTCACCACTGACAAGGCATGCCAGGATTGTGTTAGAGTACAGGCTATTTGACTAGGTGAAGGCATCTCCATTAACGTGAAGTGCTAAGCCAACTAGGACAAACAGACAAGTTGATTAGCACCACCTATCACAATAAACATGGAGTCATAGAAAATTACAGCACTGAAACGGGCCCTTTGACCTACCTAGTCCATGATGAACCATTTAAACTGCCTACTCCCATCATCCTGCACTGGGACCATATCCCTCCTTAGCCCTACTATCCATGTTGCTATCAAAACTTCTTTTAAAGGTTGAAATCAAGCTTACATGAACCACTTGCACTGTGAGATCATTCCACATGATCCTCTGAGTGAAGAAGTTTCCCTTTGTGTTTCCCTTAAACTTTTCACCTTTCACACTTAACCCATGACATCTAGTTGTAATCCTGCCAAACCTGAGTGGGAAAATCTGCTTGCATTTACCCTATCTATATCCCTCATAATTTTGTATGCCTCTGTCAAATATCCCCCCAATCTTCTTCTACATTCCATTAAATAAAGACCTCATCTATTCAATCTTTCCTATAACTCAGGCCCTCTAGTCCCAGTAACGTCCTTGTAAATTTTCTCTTTCAACCTTATTTACATCTTTCCTGCAGGCAGGTAACTGCACAGAATACTCCAAATTAGGCATCACTTTCAACTTCAACATGACATCCCATCTCCTTTACCCAATACTATTATTTATGAAGGCCAAGTGCCAAAAGCTTTCTTTATAACCCTATCTACCAATTATGAATCTGTATTCCCAGATCTTTGTTCTACAGTACTCTTTAGTGCCCCACCATTCATTGTGTAAGACCTACTCTGGTTGGTTCTACCCAAGTGCAGCACGCCTGCACTTTTCTGCATTCAATTCCATCTACCATTTTTCAGCCCATTTTACCAGCCAGTCCAGATCCAACTGCAAGCTCTGATAGTCTTCCTCGTTGTCCACTACACCCCCAATCTTGGTGTCATCTGCAAATTTGCTGATCCACTTAAACACATTATCATTCAGATATAGATGATCAATAGCGATGGATCAGGCACCGATCCCTGCGGTACTTCACTAGTTAGAGAGGCAACCATGTTCTAGCATTGTCTGGCTTCTTCCACAAAGCCAACATCTAATCCAATTTACTACTTCATCTTGAATGCCGAGTGACTGAACCTTCTTGACCAACCTCACTGCAGGGACCTTGTCAAATACTTTGCAAAAGTCCAAGTAGACATAGAAAAAACATAGAAACCTAGAAATCTACAGCACATTACAGGCCCTTCTGCTCACAATGTGCAGACCATATAACCTACTTTAGAAACTGCCTAGAACTTTCTTACTGCATCTCTCTCTGAACCCTTAGTGCCTAGGTGGCACATGGGGCCTCTTTCTTATTGCATAGCCCTCTATTTTCTAAGCTCCACGTCCCTATCTAAGAGTCTCTTAAAAGACCCTATCGTATCCATGTAGCCACCACTCCCTGTGTGAGAAACTCACCTCTGACATCTGCCTTATCTATTTCCAAGCACCTTAAAACTTTACTCCCTTCTCTTACATTTCAACCTGGGGAAAAAGCCTCTGGCTATCCACTTGATCAATGCCCCTCATCATCTTATACACCTCTATCAGGTCACCTCTCATCTTGCAACGCTCCAAGGAGAAAAGGCCGAGTTTACTCAACCTATTCTAATTGGCAGGCTCCCCAATCCAGGCAACATCCTTGTAAATCTCCTCTGCATTCTCTCTCTATGTATCCACATCCTTCCTGTAGTGAGATGACCAGAACTGGACACAGTACCCTAAGTGGGGTCTAATCAAGGTCATCTATAGCTGTAACATTACCACACAGCTCTTAAACTCAGTCCCACAGATGATGAAGGCCAACACACCATATGCCTTCTTAACAACACTGCCAGCAGCTTTGAGTGTTCTATGGACATGGACCCTAAGATCTTGCTGATTCTCCACAATGGTAAGAGTCTTACCATTGATATTATATTCTGTCTTCAAATTTTACCTACCGAAATGAACCACTTCACACTTATCTGGGTTGAACTCTTATCTGCCACTTTTCAGACCAGTTCTGCATCCTATTGATGTGCCGCTGTAACTTCTGACAACATTTACTGCCAGCTTCATAAGCATATTTGGTGTACCTATCTGCCTATATTTGCTATGTACTTTTTTTTCTTAAACCAGGTCTTCAATATCTCTTGAAAACCAAGGTTCCCTACACTTGTTACCTTTACCTTTTATTCTGACAGGGACATACAATTTTGTACTCGCAAAATTTCACTTTTGAAGGCCTTCCACTTAGCAAGTACACCGTTGCCAGAAACCAGCCTGTCCCAATACGCACCTGCCAGATCATCAAAATTGGCCGCCTTCCATTTAGAATCTCGACCTGCAGACCAGACCTATCTTTTTGCAGATTTGCTTTGAAAGTAATGCCATTATGACTACAAGTGTTTCCCTGCACAGACTTCTGTCACCTGCCCTGTCTCATTCCCTAATAGCAAATCAAGTATCGCATACTCTCTCGTTGAGAGTTGTATGTACTGATTAAGAAAACTTTCCTGAACATATTTCACAAACTCTATCCCATCCAGTCCTTTTTACAGGTATGGGAATCCCAGTCAATATGTGGAAAGTTAAAATCACCTACAACAACAGCCTTAAATTTCTTTTGATCTCTATAAATTTGTTCCTCTAAATCCTGTGATTCCTACCCATGCCATTGGTATGTATATGGACTACAACCACTGGCTATTCATCCCCTCACTTAAGAATCATGACGTCTTGATCCCAGATATCCTGGACTCTGGCACCTGGGAAGCGACAAACCATAAGACCATATTGGAGCAGAAATAGGCCATTTGGCCCATTGAGTCTACTCTGCCATTTCATCTCAGCCCCAATCTCCTGCCTTCTTCCTGTATCCCATCATGCCCTGACCAATCAAAAGTCTATCAAACTCTACCTTAAATATACATAAAGAGTTGGCCTCCACAATTCCTTTTGGCAAAGAATTCCATATATTCATCACTCTTTGGCTGACAAAATTCCTCCTCATCTCCGTTCTAAAAGCCATCTGGGAATCTTGTTCTTGTCTACAGAAGCACCTGTCTGTTCCCCTAATTAATGAATTCCACATCACCACAGCTTACCTCTTCTGCTGCCTTCCCTTCTGAGTCACAGGGCCAGACTCAGTTCCAGAGATCTGACCGCTGTGACTTTCCTCTGCTAGGTCATTCCCCCAACAGTATCCAAAGTGGTATACCTGTTGTTGAGGTGGATAGCCACAGGGGTACTCTGCCCTGGCTGTTAACCCCTTTTCCCTTCCTGACTATCACCCAGTTTCCTTTGTCCTGCACCTTAGACAAAGTTCCAGCTCCAACTCCTTAATGTGGATTGTTAGAAGCTGCAGCTGGATGCACATCTGTGATGTGTAGTTGTAAGGGACACTGGAGGCCTCCGTGCCTTCCCGTATCCCATAAGAAGAACATTCAACTATCCTGCCTACTGTTCTAAGTGAGCAAATATAAAAAGGAAAAACAATAAGTAAACTTTAGGGAAAAAATCTGCCTACAGCTTTTCGCTTTCTCTCACTCATGCCTCGAAGAGCTAAAGCCTTAAAACTAACACTGTCCACTCCAAAAATGGCTGTTCAACTTGCCCCACCTTTTAAAAATGTTTTTCAATCCCAATCGCTGGCTGCTGCTCAAAACACCAAAATATCACAACTCAGTGCCTAATGTACTCAATCGGTGAACTTGAGTGGGCTGTGTCTTGTTTTCTCTGTCGCAGACCCAGTGTGATTTCTGTGTGTGCCACCCATATTCTGATTAGGGATTCTTTAGCTGCATTTCCAAAAGTGCATCTTCGAACATCTTAAAGAGCAAGAGCAGCAGGAACACGGAGGCAACACCACCTCCAAAGACCCAAGTCGCATGACTTTCCATAAATAAGAAAATAAATCTCTGCGTTTTTACTTGTTCAATAACGTATTTGTGTGTGTTGCATTCGGCATCCAAAATTAATTTTTATTTGAAGTATGAGGATCTTCCATTGCACTTGAACATGTTTTGAAGGAAATATCAGAGCTCAGAATAATAGATTTCTTAGGCATATGAATGCTACTGGCTAAAGTGCTGAAGCGGATAAATCACACAGAGGTATAAGTCACCTGCGATTTGCTATATTAACAGTGGGATGGGAACTTGCGTAGTTGCAGAATAGAGAGGAAATGCTATGGAAAGCTGGAGGTTAGTAAGTAAGTTTGGAAAACGAAGTGATTTTGGAAAGTGATAAAAAAAAATGCTTTTGGAAGAAAAGGTAACAGCAGTTTGGCAGTGTTTAGCAGCACATACTTAATGCAAGGAATGAAGGAAATAAAGCCAAGAACTGAGGGCAGAAATGAACGATGGGACATGTGATATTTTAGCTGTTACTGAATTTAAACTTCACATGGAGCAGGAGTGGCATTCTTCTGAACTTCTGATTTACAGTGTTCTTCGTATGAAATAAAGACCAGAATTAAACCATGCTGAAGAAACAGGATTGGTTAAGGAAATAATTACAGCTGTAAAAGGATGATATGATTGAACGATGAACAAATATGAGCTCTATGGTAATTAAACTGAGAAAACGAGTGGAAGTAATTTGTTGAAGGTGTACTACAGTCCCTGGAAGGGTCAGGTAGAAGGAAAAACAATACTATCAGCAAATCTTTGGGTAGTGAAAAAATTGATTTCAGTTAATTATCTGGGACAGAAAATAGAGTAACAGTGAAGAGGGTGCAGAGATCTTAAAAGCCATTCTTTCAATTAGCACATAACAAGTTAAACGTGAGAGGGAGCAGTTCTGAATTTAAATTGAGATTGTCAAGGTGTATTTTGAGGCTAGTGACTGTAATTCAGCAAATGTATTATATTTGTCAATGGATAAAGGTAGACCAAAACACAAGGGTCAAGTTTTCCAGTCTAAGATGCATTTTAGTAGAAGTGGACTGAAGGAGCTTTTTCATGGGAGTAAACCTCCAAGAGAGTTTGGAGGCTTGCATACTGCCAAGGACCCAGAGAGCTATGTTGGCTGAAGTCAGGGCTTTATGCTTTGGCTCTTGGTAGGGTCACCCATGCCAAACAGGTCAAAGGGTAGAGGCCAGACTAAGAGTGGTCAACTGGTCTTCCAGGATCAGGGGTTCAGTTCAGGGCTACAACCCTGACTGGTAAAACAAAATTGTTACAGAAACAGCCATGAAGAATCATTCTACATCTGAGTGTGACGGTATTCTTGAGTCTCCACCCAGGACTTGAATGACTGACAGTAGTGAAAGCTGAGAGGAAGCTACTGACGTGAGGAAGGAAGTTCCGAACACTGCCAGAAATGGAAGACCTTCATTGCTGCCCTAAGCACTAGTGTCATAATGGGCAGTAACGAACTTAGTGGGAGTAAAGATTCAGATTAGGAGGGTTCCCACCATATGGGTTAGGACTCCAATTCTAGATTGTTGCACCATTCTGTGTGGAGATGCATACATTATAGGGTATTGGAAAATAAATAGAGTTTATGTCTGATACCTAGAACTCAATATTGAATAAAACCTAGAGGAATGTAGAAAATGTAAGGTTGAAATTTAGAAGAAAAATATAGTTGACTTTAACATCAGGTGGATGATGAGTGAATTTGGAGATTTTACATGTATGGGTACGTCTGAGGACAAAAGACTGAAGATAAGACCAATGGGCACAGGCATGGTAGGTTGCTAATGAAATTTTGTCCAAAGAACTGTGAGTTAATACATTAGGATGTTGAAAAGTGCAGAGGATCCTTGGAGTGCATTTCCATAGATCCCTGACAATGGCAGCAGATGATGGGGAATGGGAAAAGGTTAATCACACCAAGATTATAAAGTCCTCGTTAAGTAACAGCATTGATACAATGCTAAATGTTGGTCATTGCTGGGAAAAGTTTGGAGAACCATAGCCAATTTTTTTGCTAGAATCTGGACCCAAAAAAACTAATTGCTGGAGCAAATCAGTGAGGCGAGGTGTGGGGTGAGGGAGGAATTATCCGATTTCACGTACCTATGCAGGGTCTTGACCCGAAACATAGACAATCTGTTTCCTCCCATTAATGCTACTTTATCCAGTCAGTTCCTGCAGCATTTTGTGTAACTCCCGGTTCGACTAGCAGCTTAATCTAGGGGAAGACCGCCCTCGGCCCAGCCAAACTTAAGAAATCTTGTTTGGGTGGATGCTGTGTGATGTGTCCTGTTACAAATCAGTACCACAAAATAACAAACAGTACACAATATGCGATTAAATGATTGAGCTTTATAATTCTTAATTTGACTATATGGTTAGTAAAAAAACAAAAGAAAAGGGTCCATTTTCATGAAGCAGTCTAACGTGCAATGTTGGAGCTCACGGTTCAGTCCATGGGTTTCCCACCAACCTCCTCCGAGTGTACCTCCTCAAACCCTCACTCCAAGTCCACTCCGTCGGATGGTCTACCAACTCTCTCCATTCGTGTCTTCTCTGCTCATCTCTTCCCGGCAAAACACCGTGAAATCCCTGCTCCCAGACCCACAAGAAGGAACAACATCTGTTTCATTGGATAGCCCCACATGCCGAAGCCCTGATATCTCTAGTCATAACCCAAACATTGCTACTACAGAGAAACCATTACATTAGCAGTAAAACCTTACAGCGCGTTACATTTGTTTTTTTGCACGAGATTTACTCTGATATTTCCATGGTTGGAGTTGTTTAGGATCTTTGGAACAGGCGAGACAATGGTGATTTAATTGAATGTATAAAGTGATCAGAAAAGCATATACCCGGTAGGTTGGATAGAAAAGATCTATTTCTTTTAACACAGAGGATAAGGTTGGTAACTGGGTTTATTCATGTTATCAGGCAAAATGATTTGAGGGGTGTTGTGGAACTATTCAAAGGAGAACATCTTAGCTGGTGATTATCCATAAGTCAGCATCATCAAAAGATGTTGTGTGATCATTAACATGTTGCTGTTTTGTTGGCAAGTCACTGGTTACAGCCCTGGTAACTAGTTAAGGGTCTTCAGAAGTCATTGTGCTTCATTTCTGTTCTTTGCAGTGACTTGAACTTGTGAAAGTTGGAGGAGCAATGCCTCATATTCTGTCTAGGTAGCCTCCAACCTGATGGCAGAAATGTCAATTTCTCCAACTTCCAGTAATTTTTTCCTCTCCCCCTTCCCTCTTCATTTTCCCACTCTGGCCTCTTCACCTACCTATCACCTCCTCCAGTGCTTCCCCTCCTCCCCTTTTTCCCGTGATACACTCACCTCTTCTATCAGATTTATTCTCCAGCCTTTTGCCTTTTCCACTTATCATCCCCCAGGTTCTTACTTCATTCACTCCCCCCCCCCCCACCCACACTACCACCTGGCTTCACCTATCACTGTTGAACTTGTCCTCTTCCCCCTCCCACCGCCTTCTTATTCTCCCTTCTTTTCCCGTCCTGGTGAAAGGTCTTGTTCTGAAGCATCAAATGTTTATTCATTTCCATTGATGCTTCCTGACCTGCTGAGTTCCTCCAACATTTTATGTGTGTTGCTCTGGATTTCCAGCACTTGCGGGATTTCTTGTGTTTATGTAAATGCTAGTAGTCTAAATTGAAATTAGCACCAAAAATGGAATGCTAGATGAAAGTGTGAATTGGTGTGCACACTTAATTTTCTTTCCCTCTTGCAGCAAAATGCAGTTGCACATTGAATCGATAGCAGCTGGCTCAACAGTAATTGAGTTGTTCAGTGGAATTATTTTCTTCATAAATAATGCATGACAGGAAAATTCCACGCCACCAGACTGAAATGTGGTGCTCGTCAAACATTAACATGTTTGTGTTTCAGTACTGTTTAGAATTTCTGTAAAGTGCCTACTTAGGAAATAATGAGTGCGATGGCATGTGAACAGAGGAGGTGTGAGGGGGATGATTACTGCCATTAATTATTTTAATACAAGCCACTTATCGTGACTACCTGTATGTGAACATGCCTTTGGAAATCGTATGGTTTAACAATGATCCTTACTAAATACTTTTGCCCAGATGCAAATAACGTGAACATAATTATGAGAGCTTTCCCAATGGTGTGATAACAGCTTGCCTGACTATTTAACTAACAGGCTACTTTAATAGTAGAGGCAGTATGCAGCAGCATTTTGTGGCAGTTATTGTTTTGTGTCTATGATTCTATGATCAACTTAATTAGGCATTTGTGGAGATTGGGTATGTCACCAAAGACTCTCAGATTTCTATATATATGGTGGAGGACATCACAGCCTGGTATGGAGCCTCCAATGCAGAAGATTGCAAGAGGCAAGCTATAGCCTCAATTAGGTCCAACACAGGCACAACCCTCTGCACTTCTCCGAGAGGTAGTGCCCGAAGAAGGCGGCATCCAACATTAAGGACCCTCACCATCTGGGACATGCCTATTCTGTTTGCTACCTTTGGGGAGTAAGTACAGGAGCTTGAAGACCAATACTCAACAATTTAGGACCTGCTTTTACAGCTTCTTCCTCTCTGCCTTCAGATTTCTGAATGGTCCATGAATACTATGTTGGATCTGACTATTTAATTCTTAGATTAGACTGTTTAATTGTTATTTTATTTGTAGATTAACAGTTAGTTTTCTGCTTGTATTTTACATAAGTCTTATTTGCATGTAACAGTTTAATATGCCTCTAGTTGCTATACAAGGTATGATTCTTTGTTCTGGATTATTTGAATAAGTGCTTTCTCATTGGTTGACACTTTTCTACAAACTTGATTGGAATTTTCCTTATCTCTGTAGTATAAAGATAGCTGCTCCATGCCGGGCACCATCTTATCAAGTTCGTCACTTGTCTTTAAGGCTTCTCCAAGAGTTTCTGTTTCCTTTGTTTTATCAACACTTAATAAACTGTTTATGAAGAAACAAGTGTTGTGCCTCTTTTCTAACTTGTAAAAGAACCCAACATCAGAATCCAACAACAATCTCATTTTTTAGGTATTTATTATGTAATTCATAGAATTTTATGTTTTCACACTGTACTGCTACCACAAAACAACAAATTTCATCCAATTCTGATATTCTCCTCTTAGCTTGTTGAACGTAAACTATTGTATCCTAGTTGAATTTCGTATTAAAAAAGTTTTAATGCCAAAATGTAGGAGTTATCTATGTGCAAAGTTAAAATTGAGCAAGGAAAATCCTTGAGGTATAATTTAAAGGTGCATGATTTCGTTACATTTTATTCTGTATTTTACAAATCTTCTGAAGTGTGTCAGCTAATCGAATTGAAATCCTATTGTATAACATTGCAAACATCCTGTGAAAACTTGGAGCTGTATTTTTTTCTCATCATTCTACAATTTCACTTTTATAATTTTCTGAAGTAAAATTCTTATGTCATTTTGTTTTGTGATGTCAAAATCAAATAGTCAAGCTTTCTCTTGTCCCTGTACAAACTAAATTGTAGTGAGCAGATAAAATGTTAAATGTGATCTATTAATGTGCTCACATTCCAGAAAGAAGTTAGCTAATTTGAAAGTTGGACCAGGATTGATTAACCTATATGAGGGTCAGTATAGCTGAATGTTACTTGAACATTTTTATTATTCAGTCTTTATGAGGTAAATATGTTATTGCTATTTGATCTTACCTACGACTGACATCCACTTGACATCTGATTTGGTACTATTTTCTCCTTTTTTTCAGTGTTTATTTTGGTGAGGAATGTTTTTATGTTGTTAATTCTTTTCTTTAGTTGATGGTTCCCATTTAAATTTTACCTTTTTTTTCATTTCCTGTGTTCCTACTGTGCTGGATCCTATTACAAATGGTATGCACTGCAATAATGTATTAACAGATTTTTCAACCCAGTGTAATCTATGATCTTAAAGTCTTGAAGTGATTTCTGATAGGTTTCATCAGAATTGCAAATGAAGTGGTATTCTTGTGACTGCATCGGGTACAGGGCTACAGTGAAATAGAGAATTTTCTTTGGGTTAGACGTCCCTCCATGAACTGTGTATGTTTCCTCTGATAGCTCTGGTTTCCTCCCACAGTGCAAAGATGTAGGTTGATTGGTCATTGTTAATTGTCCTGTGATTTGGGTAGTGTTGTGTAGTGCAGCTCATTGGGCCAGAAGGGCCTGTTCCACACTATCACTGATAAATGACTGCATTCCACTATATCTAAAGAACTAGAGGTTGTGTTTCTTTTCAAATACTTGTTGCTGTAAAACATTTGATTTAATCTTTACCCTCTTACATGTTTCATAACCTCTAAAAAGAGAAAAAACCTTTAATATTGAAATAATAAAACTTAATAGGAATTTGAGGGATACACTGAGTGTATTTTAATATATTTGCACCTTTTCAATGTTCAGAATTCTGGTATGGTACATGCAGTGCCTATAAAAAGTATTCACCCCCCCACCTCCAGAAGTCTGCATGTTTTATTGCATTAGAAGCAGAGAAACATAGAAAACCTACAGCACAATACATGCCCTTTGGCCCACAATATTGTGCTGAACATGTACTTATTTAGAAATTCCCTAAGATTACCCATAGCCCTGAATCACAGTGGATTTAATTTGTTTTTGACACAGATCAACAGGAAAAGAATCGTCTCAAAGTGAAAACAGATCTTTACAAAGTGATTTAAATTGATTGCAAATGTGAAACACAAAATAATTGATTGCATAAGTATTCGCCCCCTTCAAATCAGTATTTAGTAGTTGCACCTTTGGCAGCAATTACAGACTTTAGTCTGTGTGGATATCATCTCTCTCAGCTTTGTGCATCTGAATACTGCAATTTTTCCCCAATCTTCTTTACAGAACTGCTCAAGCTCTGTCAGATTGCATGGGGATTGTGTGTGAACAGCAATTTTCAAGTCCAGCCAGAAATTATCAATTGGATTGAGGACTTGGCCACTCCAGAGCACTAACTTATTGTTCTTAAGCCATTCCTGTGTAGCTTTAGCTTTATGCTTGGAGTTATTGTTTTGATGGAAAACAAATCTCCTCCCAAGTTGCAGTTCTCTTGCAGACTGCATCAGGTTTTCCTCCAGGATTTCCTATATTTTGTTGGATTCAGTTTGCCATCTACCCTCACAAGCCTTCCAGGACCTGCTGCAGAGAAGCATCCCCACAGCATGATGCAACCATCGCCACGTTTCACAGTAGGGATGGTGTGTTTCTGATGATGTGCAGTGTTTGGCTTACACCAAACATAGCGTTTAGTCTGAAAGCCAAAAAGCTCAATTTTGGTTTCATCAGGCCATAGAACCTTCTTCCAGCTGATTTCAGAGTTTCCAACATGCCTTCTGGCAAACTCTTGCCAAGATTTGATGTGAGTTTTTTTTAAATTCAACAGTGGCTTTCTCTTTACCACTATACCATAAGTAAAGCTATGACTGGTGAAGCACCTGGGTAACAGTTGTTGTATGCAGTCTCTCCCTTCTCAGTCACTGAAGCTTGTAACTCCTCCCGAGTTGTCATAGGCCACTTAGTGGCCTCCCTCACTCATCCCCTTCTTGCACACACTCATTTTTTGAGGATGTCCTGCTCTAGGCAGATTTACAGCTGTGCCATATTCTTTCCATTTCTTGATGATTGACTTAACTGTACTCCAACTGTAATTCAGTAACTTGGAGATTTTCTTGTATCCATCTTTTGACTTGTGCTTTACAATAACCTTTTCACAGAGTTGCTTGGAGTGTTCTTTTGTCTTCATGGTGTAGTTTTTGCCAGGATACTGACTCACCAGCAGTTGGACCTTCCAGATACAGGTGTATTTTTACTATAATTAATTGAAACACCATGTCTGCACAGAGATCTCCAAAAACACATCTCCATTTAGCTAATTATGTGACATCAAAAACCAATTGGCTGCACCAGTGATGATTTGTTGTATAATATTAAAGGGGGTGAATACTTATGCAATCAATTATTTTGTGTTTTATATTTGTAATTAATTTAGGGTACTTTGTAGAAATCTGTTTTCATTTTGACACAAAAGTCTTTTTCCGTTGATCAGTGTCAAAAAAGCCAAATTAAATCCACTGTGCATTTTGTGTGTGTTGTTGTTTAAATCCACTGTGATTCAGTGTTGTAAACAATAAAAGATGAAAACTTCTAAGTAGGGTGAATACTTTTTAAAGCACATGTAAATAGGGAATTCTTCTTGGATTGTAAGAATTCCATCAGCAGTGCTTAGCTTCTGAATTCAGAAAGTGTAAAATCAAGCCAGATCTTGGCATAGTTGTGGCCTTTTAACAGTTGTGGAGGGCTTTTGGATCCCTACTTTGTTTTTTGCATCTCCAATCCAGATCTTGACATCGTAGGTTGTGACAGCTTCTGTATTAGCGGCTTGTAGAGGTGAAAGAGAGCTTGTGAATGTAACTTCATCCGGTGTGAACTACTGATTTCTGATAGATCAGCTTTATTGTTCTTAGAGTTATCGCCACCATACCAAATGGTGTTGGTGCCATGGGTGTTCCAATAGCTGTCAACTCTATTCCTGGAAGTTGCACCAAACTTTACATGTTGTTCTGAATAGAACACGGGGGGAGAAAACTGGCATTGTATGCGTGTTATATTTGGCTTGAACGAAGAGAATTAGAACCATCTTCCACTTGATGGGTTAGAAGATCTAATGTGTAGTTTATTGGCTAGTCTTGTCTATTCTCTTGAATGGTAGGATTGTATGTATTGTCTAGGTCTAGTAAGTATTTGAAAATTGCAGGTTGTGAGCACAGCTAATATTTGAGCTCCACCTTCAAGAACACTTAATGCCATGAAAGATGTGAAGACTTACTTGAACCACATCTTTCACGCTATAAATCTTCAATGCAGTTAAGATGTCCAGAGGCTCTTTCTAGTGGAGGTATCAACACATTGGACTCCTTATCTTAGAAAGGATGTGCTGAAACTGGAGAGGGTTCAAAGGACGTTCACAAAAATGATTCCTGGATTGTCACATGAAGAGCTTTTGATGGTTCTGGGCTTATATTCGCTGGAATTCAGAAGAATGAGGGGTGACCTCATTGAAACCCCTTGATTGGTGAAAGACATTGATAGAGTGGATGAGGAGAGGACATTTACCATGATGGGAGAGTTTTAAGACCAGAGGACACAGCCTCAGAATCGACGGGTGTCCTTTTGGAACGGAGATGCAGAGGAATTTCTTTAGCCAGAGTGTGATGAATCTGTGGAATTCTTTGCCACAGGCAGCTGTGAAGGCCAAGTATATATGTGGAAGGGTGATGCAACCACACTGTCACATGGAACTACAGTTACTTATGTGGAGGTTAAACACCAGAATGTACTGGATGGGGCAATTGTTAAAAATTTAATGTAGCCATTATTTTTATACTTGTCTGAAAGTCGTTTATATTTCACAGTATTCATAAACCAAAACTACGATGTTGGTATTTGTTAGCTGCCCCACAACCTTATTGGTGGATAACTTTTTGTCATTTAATTACTTGAGCATTAAATTGGTTTAATGGCCATTCCATGCGTAATTATTTGAAATATGGTTAGACTCTTTATGTGATAAGCTGACAATATAAATTAAATTCTTCATTCATCAAAGCGCTTCTCAGTATCCCAAAGGGTCGATTATTTCTGTGCAGAGTAATGAAGCTGCAAATCAAATTCCCAGCAAGGACAATTAGTTCACTTGATGAGTATTTTTCAAAGATATCAGAATAGTTGTTGGGTTGGCTGCCTGACGAAAGCAGACAAATGATCAGATTCTGGAATATTAATAGATTACTATGATTCCTGTGTCTTTTTGGTTAACTGGCAAGCTAATTCTGAAATGTCACCTGTGGTTAACTGATGAGAGTAATTAGTAAATGATAGCTTGATATTTTGTTTTATCTTCCCGGATTTACTTTGGGAAGCAATTCACCAATGGGGCTGATCAAATTTCTTAGTTTCTGCCCTATTTAATTCCTTCAAAAAGATGATGGTCAGAAAGATAAAGGGGCTTGTGAGCTGAATGTCCTTTTCTTTCCTGCAACATTTTTCTTATACAGTATTGGTATTTCTCGTGCAGCTATGGAGGAACAGTTTCTTTGAGTTATTAAACAGTGCATCAGAGCAATGGATCAGCAAGTGGGCTTCGTGCTGTGCACCTTTGCCATTTACCGGAAGGACGTTGTTCAGTAGTGGAATAAGAGGTAATGCATCTCTTAAGTCTCTTTTTTAATATGTTGACTGCAGACAGCAATTCTCTTCATTCATTGTAATCCAATTTACATTCTAACGGTCTTTGTAGTCTGATCATACAGTAACTTGCTAAATTTAAATACATAGGTTTCTTGGTCTGCTTTGTAGTTTCCCCAATACAAGTATGTTTGATAGGGAGCATATGGAGAACTGATAAGGTCCTAATAATGAAAATTTCAAAGGTCCCTTAGACTTTCAAATTGTTTCATGTCTGTTATTTTCAATTGAAGACAATTGAAAAGTGTAAAGCTGCGACTTCTACTCTGGTTTGATTCTGGAAATTGCTTTTGGTTATTGTGGAGAAGAGAGGTGAAGCTTTGTTATTGAAATTGGAATTGCTGTTCTTTTGACTGTTAAAAGGTTTGGGGTAATTTTATACCTGATTGCCATATTAAACAAAGTTGGATTGTGCAGAATAGCTGTCTAAAAATTAACCTGCCATTGAACAGCTGGCAAAAAGTATTTCAAGCTGAGAATGCCAGTGAGAAGTATGTTGTTACTGAACAGGGAATGTAACAACTTAAATCTTTACATTTTGTGACCTCTAATTCCTGGCTAAGAAATAGAAGAGGAAGGATATTCATCAGAAAGGCTGTTGCTTGGAAATTCATTCCTTTTCAGTGGTACTAACGATATACAGTAATATTACTATAGCAATATCAGCACACGGCATACAACTTCTGATAATTCATTGAAGGAAGTTAATGGAATGAATTTTGCAAACTGAGTTCAGCATACTTACTTTACACAACGTTTACCACTGTCAACCATGAATGTATTTTGAGGCATATGTAGTTTGTGTTGGAATGGGTTTTGAATGGATTACTTTTGAAGTTGGAACAAAATTTGCTGATGCTGAAAAGCCACTACTGAGTGGCCATCATATTCATCATGATCCTATCTTGAAAGATGACCAAGTAGGAAATCAATTTTTAAATCATATTTTCCCAAAGGAACATTATAATCAATCTATATTTCAGCCTCATTGTAAAAAGGAAATTCAATTAATTAAATTTATGAAAATATTTTGGAATGAATGGTGTGCCACAATCTATCAGTGTTCTTTTGTCTAGGTTTGAAAATGTTAAGTATTCTGAAAATGAACTAGATTTTTAAAGAACAAATTTGGTTAAAGTAGGAATTAAAAAAATGCTCTCGGGAATATTTTTAGAGAATGCTTTTCTTATACATTGTGCCTATTAACTAGAATAAAATGTTAACATCTTTTTCACAAGTTTATTCCAACATTCTGTATTTCAGTCGTTCAAAAACAATGTGGAATGGTTGATGTCAAGTTTATTTTTGGTGGCCTCTAGTATTGAGTTCAAATTTGACAGAGTAAAAATAGAAAATGGTAGAAATATCTGCAGAACTTAACAGCACCTGAAATGTTTTGGATCATGCCCAATGTTGTGAATATATTATAATTGCACATTTGGGTATTTTCGGAGATCATTATTATTAGAGCAGCTCATGAAAATTTGAAATGTCATACACTGCCACAGGAAGAGTGTTACGTAGGAACAAACACTGTAAATCCGTGCTAATTCCAAAGTGCAATTGTACTTCATATTCTACAAAATAAGTTTGTGCAGGAAAGAATGGCTTTGATGGAGAATTGAAGATCAACAACTTTTAATAGAGGCCAATGAAGATTTATTTACCTTAACTCAATATAAGTTGGATGAATGAGATATGATCTCATTAAAATGTAAAGGATTCCAAAGAGCTGGAGATCCGGGATATTGGGACAGAGGAGTAGTCATTGAGTATTGAGCTTGCAGAGAGGGTTTAAACCTTTGGAGTTCTCTTCATTGGAGAGCTGTGGATGCTCTGAGTATGTTTAAGGCTTTAAGATTTTTGGACCACAAGGAAATTGGGCAGGGCTTTAGCTATGGCAGTGAATTGCAGTCATTTAGACTGTTATGTCCTTTGAAATTCTGCCTCCTCTTATTCCCATCTCAGCTACTGTTTATAAACAAGCATCTCCTTTGTAATTGCTTATTTCCTGTTTTTACTGTATTTGCAGTGTCACATTAACATTAACACTAACACATTCTTTCTCATTTCTATTTCCCTTTCCAGTTAGCAGAAGTGTATTTGTCTTGAGAAAGAGACGCGTATGACTGATTGTACATGTGTTAACATTCAAGCAGTAGGGCTTTGTCTCCAGCTGCCTTGGACTCTTCGATTTTGGATTAAGATCTAACTGTCATGTCTGTGTGGTATCTAGCCCACGTTAAACCAACTCGCATATTGGCAAGTTTAATTCTTCAATGTGAAGTTCATGATTGTAAATATCAGGACATTCATAGAAGATTGCTCTCCAATCATAGCTTGGGAATTCAGATGTTTGTCATTGACATCATTGGGTTGGGAGAGTTGGACAGGAGATGGCCAGCTTGAAGGATAAGCTGTAAGGTGAGCACTGTCTTCAAGTGTGAGCCAGTCTGGTTATCTCTGAAAGTGTACATTTCACGGCCCTTGGCTCAACCTGATGTGGAACTAACACATTGCAGTCATTAGTTCATACACCTCAATCCTAGTAGAAATAGGGAGTTGCCCAACATTCCAGAGGGAAGCAGGCTAAGTCTTTGTTGGTGACACTATATTGAGAAAATAGTGAAGGATAGAATCCTCTGGCAAGACATGAAGGGTGGGCTAACTTTGAAAGAGTCCACCTCTTTTCAAAATTCCTGTTGTTCCATTAACATGAACAGAAGATCTCATGGCAGTATCTCTACATCAAGTACAGGCTATCCTACAACAAGCAGCAGACTACCCATGCTGTGGTCAGCACTAGTAACTGTTGGAGCAACCACTGCTTTATTTGCTGTGCTACCTTCCTTTGCTCCTTAAGTAAATGCATCAACAGAAGAATTCCTGCAAGACATTAGGTGCACAAGGATTTGAAGACTTCACAAAGATGTCTCATCTCAGACTCTGCCGAACGGCTTCCAAACAGCATGAGCTGTAACGTGTACATTGTGTTTAGTCTGCCCTGAAGTCCACTTCAATTAGCTCCTGTGAGGAGACTCTTGGTTTATTTATCAGAACACTCCAGGACTGGTTCTGTGAGAATGACCAAGAGATACAGGAGCCGTGCAGTGCTTCCTTGGACTGGAAAATATTCAAGGTTACGGACATCTGAGGGCGGAGTTACAACAGCCAACTCATGGTGGGAGCAAAGTGCACAGGAGGTCAGCAACTAACTCACTATTATTATATATCTGGATTCTTCTGCAGTGTCAGGGACAAATGGAGAGGAGGTGAATACTCCTTGGAGGAAACACTTTGCGAGCAACTCTTCTAGTCTGATTGTCCTTGACATGAGCACCCAGGACTTGTTGCATTAATCAGTCCAACTTTGCTGACACATTTGATGGGCAAGAATCTAAGAGGGCTTATGACAAAAAAACACCACCACCTCAGGTACAGATAATATTCCTACTGAAGTTATAAATTCACAAATTTATTGATGTCACCTCCCATGTATAGGAAGTAAAGCACATGCTGATGGATCCCACAGGTGCCATAATAGTGACAATATCCAAGAAAGGAGATACGTCTGGTTGCAGAAACCAGACAGCGGTCTCCCTGCTTTCTGCTGTAGAAAAGTTGTCCTCGATTGTTTTCTCCCAGTGGTTCCAATGGAGGTTCCATGGAGATTCTAGCAGCCTTGTGTCACAGTGGACATGATCTTCACCATGCATCCATTCTGAGAGATTTATTAGATTTTGAGTGCAGAATACAGATACTAGCATTTATTCAGAGACTGAACGCATGTCATCAACCATTTGGTCATGTAAACATGCGCAACATGCACATAACCCTAACCATTGCATTCAATGCTGGTGAAACAAAGTTTTTCTAGAAGGCAGTTCCCATTGACCAACAATGCCCTACGACAGTTGGGGTCCACAAGGAGAAGCTGGAAAATGTGGATTGCTCCTTGTACTTCACTGGGTTCATTGGCCTGACTACAACATTTGCATCCTCAACACCAAAGTCCTGAAACATAGACCCTGCTGCGAGCTGTCGTGGCAAGAGATCAGAGGATACACTTGAATTCTTCCCAAACCTCAATGGAAAAGATGTCACATTCTTGCTGACTCATCCCAGGTCAGTGATTGAACAAAATGGAGAAGAGCGTGAGGTATGATGCTGAAGACCTTGAGCTTCTTGACTGAAAAAGTGGCAGCCCAGTGTAAAATGTGAAAGAATGTAATGTCTCCCATCTACTCTTCCGGTCAGAGTGTGGGAGTTACACATTGACCTTACCATTACCTCAGGATCCACAAAACTGGATCAATCTCTCCTTCAATCTCTTGGGATTGACAAATAAGGCACTCTAACATAAAAACAAAAACTGAAGAGCCATTGGTCCTCAAATACACTGTAATAGTGACTGCCTCTTAGAGAGGAGATAAAGCCAGTTGAAGGAGCTAGAGAGGAGTCTCTCTGCTGTCTGCTACACCAAAATTGTCACCAGTGAACTCCACACACAAGGCGGTACTGGTGTGCAGACAGTAAGCATTTCCAATAATGCCCTTTCAGAGCAAGAGAAACATTACTTCTGTGCTTGTCATAAATGTTGATTGTCTACTAAGTATTTCTAACATTTTCAGATTTTCAGCAGTTTTTTTATTTGCTTCCATGTTTAGATTTTGGACTAAATACCAATGGAGATACATCTCTTTATCTAATCTATAAAACTATAGTTTTTTAAAATATCTGTTAATCACCAGCACCTTTTACTTTACAGAGAGGGCAGCACCACTTTGAATTTTTTCCTGGAACCTTGGGAGTGTCTCAGTTCCAATACACTTAATGATCTTGTTTATACTGTACTTTCCCATGCCCATATCTTAATTTGCTACAAGATCACTGACATAAAACAATACATGTGTTTTTCTCTTTGTCGAGGAGTCAGACATCAGGAAGAGCCGTGGTAGTAGGGGACTCCATAGTAAGAGGTACAGAAAGGGGTTTCTGCGGCAACAGGCGAGATTTAAGGATGGTGTGTTGCCTCCCTGGTGCTAGGATCCAGGACATCATGGACTGATTGCAGGGAATCCTTAAGGGTGAAGGTGAGCAGCCGGAAGTGATAATGCATGTTGGCACAAATGACATCGGGAAGAAGAGGAAGGACATTCTGCAGCAGGACTTCAGAGAACTCGGAAGAAGGCTGAAAAGCAGGACTTCCAGGGTGGTTATCTCTGGTTTGCTTCCAGTTCCTCATGCTGGAGAGGGCAGGAACAGGGAGATAATGGATCTGAATGTGTGGCTGAGGAACTGGTGCAGGAAGCAAGGATTTACATTCTTGGACCACTGGGATCTGTTTTGGGGTAGGGATGAATTGTACAAAAGGGACAGGTTGCACCTTAATAGGCGGGGGACCAGCATTCTGGCAGACAGGTTTGCCACTGCAACACGAATGTGTTTAAACTAAGTAGTGGGGGGGAGGGGATGAACTGGAAATATAAGGATGGAGTTAAAGGGAAAGTGAAAATAAGAAAAGTTAACAAGGACAACAGAATCAATGGAGTAAAAAGCTCAAGAAGAGATCATACAGTATGGCCAAGTGAAATAGGAATTGATATGAAAGGAGAGGGGAGTAACGAATTAAAAGTATTGTATATGAATGCACGAAGTATAAGGAATAAAGTAGATGAGCTTGAGGCTCAGTTGGAAATTGGCAAGTATGATGTGGGAATAACAGAGACATGGCTTCAAGCGGACAGGGCCTGGGAAATGAATATTCAAGGATATACATCTTATCGAAAGGACAGACTGACTGGCAGAGGGGGTGGGGTGGCTCTGTTGGTGAGGAATGATATTCGGTCCCTTGTGAGGGGGGACATAGAATCAGGGGATGTAGAGTCAGTATGGATAGAACTGAGAAATTCTAAGGGTAGAAAGACCCTAATGGGAGTTATCTACAGGCCCCCAAACAGTAGTCTGGATGTAGGGTGTAAGTTGAATGAAGAGTTAAAATTGGCATGTCGCAAAGGTAATGATACAGTTGTCATGGGGGATTTCAACATGCAGGTAGACTGGGAGAATCAGAATGGTACTGGACCCCAAGCAAGGGAGTTTGTGGAGTGCCTCCGAGATGGATTCTTAGAACAGCTTGTACTAGAGCCTACCAGGGAGAAGGCAATTCTAGATTTAGTGTTGTGCAATGAACCAGATTTGATCAGGGACCTCGAGGTAAAGGAACCATTAGGAGGTAGGGACCATAATATGATATGTTTTAACCTATAATTTGAGAAGGAGAAGGGAAAATCGGATGTGTCAGTATTACAGTTGAACAAAGGGAACTATGGAGCTATGAGTGAGGAGCTGGCCAAAGGTCAATGGAACAATACCCTAGCAGGGAAGACAGTGGAACAACAATGGCAAGTATTTCTGGGAATAATGCAGAAGGTGGAGGATCAGTTCATTCCAAAGAGGAAGAAAGATCGTAAGGGGAGTAAGGGACGGCCTTGGCTGACGAGGGAAGTAAAGGGCAGTATAAAAATAAAAGAGAAGAAGTATAACATAGCAAAGATGAGTGGGGAAACCGGAGGACTGGGAAGCTTTTAAAAAGCAACAGAAGATAACAAAAAAGGCAATACGCCAAGAAAAAATGAGGTACGAAGGTAAACTAGCCAAGAATATAAAGGAGGATAGTAAAAGCTTCTTTAGGTATGTGAATAGCAAAAAAATAGTTAAGACCAAAATTGGGCCATTGAAGACAGAAACGGGTGAATTTGTTATGGGGAACAAGGAAATGGCAGACGAGTTGAACAGGTACTTTGGATCTGTCTTCACTAGGGAAGACACAAACAATCTCCCAGATGTAATAGTGGCCAAAGGAACTAGGGTAAAGGATGAACTGAAGGAAATTTATATTAGGCAAGAAACGGTGTTGGATAGACTGTTGAGTCTGAAGGCTGGTAAGTCCCCGGGACCTGATGGTCTGCATCCCAGGGTACTTAAAGAGGTGGCTCTAGAAATCGTGGAAGCATTAGTAATCATTTTCCAATGTTCTATAGATTCAGGAACAGTTCCTGCTGATTGGAGGGTGGCTAATGTTGTCCCACTTTTCAAGAAAGGAGGCAGAGAGAAAACAAGGAATTATAGACCGGTTAGCCTGACGTCAGTGGTGGGAAAGATGCTGGAGTCAATTATAAAAGAGGAAATTACGACACATTTGGATAGCAGTAGAAGGATCAGTCCGAGTCAGCATGGATTTATGAAGGGAAAATCATGCTTGGCTAATCTTCTGGTTTTTTTTGAGAATGTAACTATGAAAATGGACAAGGGACCGCCAGTGGATGTAGTGTACCTGGACTTCCAGAAAGCTTTTGATAAAGTCCCACATAGGAGATTAGTGGGCAAAATTAGGGCACATGGTATTGGGGGCAGAGTACTGACATGGATTGAAAATTGGCTGGCTGACAGGAAACAAAGAGTAGCGATTAATGGGTCTCTTTCGGAATGGCAGGCTGTGACCAGTGGGGTACTGCAAGGTTCAGTGCTGGGACTGCAGCTGTTTACAATATGCATTAATGATTTAGATGAAGGGATTAAAAGTAACATTAGCAAATTTGCCGATGACACAAAGCTGGGTGGCAGTGTGAAATGTCAGGAGGATGTTATGAGAATGCAGGGTGACTTGGACAGGTTGGGTGAGTGGGCAAATGTATGGCAGATGCAGTTTAATGTGGATAAATGTGAGGTTATCCACTTTGGTGGCAAGAACAGGAAGGCAGATTACTATCTAAATGGAGACAAGTTAGGAAAAGGGGAAGTACAACGAGATCTAGGTGTTCTTGTACATCAGTCAATGAAAACAAGCATGCAGGTACAGCAGGCAGTGAAGAAAGCTAATGGCATGCTGGCCTTTATAACAAGAGGAATTGAGTATAGGAGTAAAGAGGTCCTTCTGCAGCTGTACAGGGCCCTGGTGAGACCCCACCTGGGGTATTGTGGGCAGTTTTGGTCTCCAAATTTGAGGAAGGACATTCTTGCTATTGAGGGAGTGCAGCGTAGATTCACAAGGTTAACTCCAGGAATGGCGGGACTGTCATATGTTGAAAGATTGGAGCGACTGGGCTTGTATACACTGGAATTTAGAAGGATGAGAGGGGATCTGATTGAAACATATGATTATTAAGGGATTGGACACACTGGAGGCAGGAAGCATGTTCCTGCTGATGGGTGAGTCCAGAACTAGAGGCCACAGTTTAAGAATAAGGGGTAGACCATTTAGAACAGAGATGCGGAAAAACTTTTTCACTCAGAGAGTGGTGGATATGTGGAATGCTCTGCCCCAGAAGGCAGTGGAGGCCAAGTCTCTGGATGCATTCAAGAGAGAGTTAGATAGAGCTCTTATAGATAGCGGGGTCAGGGGATATAGGGAGAGGGCAAGAACGGGGTACTGATTGTGTATGATCAGCCATGATCACAGTGAATGGCGGTGCTGGCTAGAAGGGCCGAATGGCCTACTCCTGCACCTACTGTCTATTGTCTATTGTCTCTCCAATATGCTGCCTAATCCCCAGCATTTTCTGCTTGTCTTATGTTCGCATTATCTTGCCCTTTGACTTGCTCTCTCATTTGAAACATAGAAACATAGAAAATAGGTGCAGGAGTAGGCCATTCGGCCCTTTGAGACTGCACCACCATTCAGTATGATCATGGCTGATCATCCAACTCAGAACCCTGTACCTGCTTTCTCTCCATACCCCCTGATCCCTTTAGCCACAAGGGCCATATCTAACTTCCTCTTAAATATAACCAATGAACTGGCCTCAACTGTTTCCTGTGGCAGAGAATTCCACAGATTCACCACTCTCTGTGTGAAGAAGTTTTTCCTAATCTCAGTCCTAAAAGGCTTCCCCTTTATCCTTAAACTGTGACCCCTCGTTCTGGACTTCCCCAACATCCGAAACAATCTTCCTGCATCTAGCCTGTCCAATCCCTTTAGAATTTTATACGTTTCAATAAGATCCCCCCTCAATCTTATAAATTCTAGTGAGTATAAGCCTAGTCGATCCAATCTTTCTTCATATGAAAGTCCTGCCATCCCAGGAATCAATCTGGTGAACCTTCTTTGTACTTCCTCTATGGCAAGAATGTCTTTCCTCAGATTAGGGGACCAAAACTGCATACAATACTCGAGGTGCGGTCTCACCAAGGCCTTGTACAACTGCAGTAGAACCTCCCTGCTCCTGTACTCAAATCCTTTTGCTATGAATGCCAACATACCATTTGCCTTTTTCACTGCCTGCTGTACCTGCATGCCCACCTTCAATAACTGGTGTACAATGACACCCAGGTCTCGTTGCATCTCCCCTTTTCCTAATCGGCCACCATTCAGATAATAATCTATTTTCCTGTTCTTGCAACCAAAGTAGATAACCTCACTTTATCCACATTAAGTTGCATCTGTCATGAATTTTCCCACTCACCTAACCTATCCAAGTCACCCTGCATCCTCTTAGCATCCTCCTCACAGCTAACACCGCCGCCCAGCTTCGTGTCATCCGCAAACTTGGAGATGCTGCATTTAATTCCCTCGTCTAAATCATTAATATATATTATAAACAACTGGGGTCCCAGCACTGAGCCTTGCGGTACCCCACAAGTTACTACCTGCCATTCTGAAAAGGTCCCATTTAATCCCACTCTTTGCTTCCTGTCTGCCAACCAATTCTCTATCCACATCAATACCATACCCCCAATACCGTGTGCTTTAAGTTTGCACACTAATCTCCTGTGTGGGACCCTGTCAAAAGCCTTTTGAAAATCTAAATATACCACATCCACTGGCTGTCCCCAATCCACTCTACTAGTTACATCTTCAAAAAATTCTATGATTTGTCAGACATGATTTTCCTTTCACAAATCCATGCTGACTTGGTCCGATGATTTCACCTCTTTCCAAATGTGCTGTTATCACATCTTTGATAACCGACTCCAGCATTTTCCCCACCACCGATGTCAGACTCACCGGTCTATAATTCCCTGGTTTTTCTCTCCCTCCTTTTTAAAAAAGTGGGGTTACATTAGCCACCCTGCAATCCTCAGGAACTAATCCAGAATCTAAGGAGTTTTGAAAAATTATCACTAATGCATCCACTATTTCTTGGGCTACTTCCTTAAGCACTCTGGGATGCAGATCATCTGGCCCTGGGGATTTATCTGCCTTTAATCCCTTCAATTTACCTAACACCACTTCCCTACTAACATGTATTTCCCTCAGTTCCTCCATCTCACTAGACCCTTGGTCCCTTACTATTTCCCGAAGATTATTTATGTCCTCCTTAGTGAAGACAGAACCAAAGTAGTTATTCAATTGGTCTGCCATGTCTTTGTTCCCTACGATCAATTCACCTGTTTCTGACTGTAAGGGACCAACATTTGTCTTGACCAATCTTTTTCTTTTCACATATCTATAAAAGCTTTTACAGTCAGTTTTTATGTTCCCTGCCAGCTTTCTTTCATAATCTTTTTTTCCCTTTCCTAATTAAGCCCTTTGTCCTCCTCTGCTGGTCTCTGAATTTCTCCCAGTCCTCAGGTGTGCCACTTTTTTTTGCTAATTTATATATTTCTTCTTTGGACTTGATACTATCCCTAATTTCCCTTGTCAGCCACGGGTGCACTATCTTCCCTGGTTTATTCTTTTGCCAAACTGGGATGAACAATTGTTGTAGTTCATCCATGCGATCTTTAAATGCTTGCCATTGCATATCCACTGTCAACCCTTTAAGTATCATTTACCAGTCTATCTTAGCTAATTCATGTCTCATACCTTCAAAGTTACCCTTCTTTAAGTTCAGAACCTTTGTTTCTGAATTAACTATGTCACTCTCCATCTTAATGAAGAATTCCACCATAATAATGTCACTCTTACCCAAGGGGCCTTGCACAACAAGATTGCTAACTAACCCTTCCTCATTGCTCAATACCCAATCTAGAATGGCCTGCTCTTTAGTTGGTTCCTCGACATGTTGGTTCAGAAAACCATCCCGCATACATTCCAAGAAATCCTCTTCCTCAGCACCCTTACTAATTTGGTTCACCCAATCTATATGTAGATTGAAGTCACCCATTGTAACTACTGTTCCTTTATTGCACGCATTTCTAATTTCCTGTTTAATGCCATCCCCAACCTCACTACCACTGTTAGGTGGCCTGTACACAACTCCCACCAGCGTTTTCTGCACCTTAGTGTTATGCAGCTCTACCCATATCGATTCCACATCCTCCAGGCTAATGTCCTTCCTTTCCATTGTGTTAATTTCCTCTCTAACCAGCAATGCTACCCCACCTCCTTTTCTTTCCTGTCTATCCCTCCTGAATATTGAATATCCCTGGATGTTGAGCTCCCATCCTTGGTCACCCTGGAGCCATGTCTCTGTGATCCCAACTATATCATATTCATTAATAACTATCTGCACATTCAATTCATCCACCTTGTTACGAATGCTCCTCACATTGACACACAAAGCCTTCAGGCTTGTTTTTACAACACTCTTAGCCGTTATACAATTATGTTGAAAAGTGGCTCTTTTTGCTTTTTGCCCTGGATTTGCCTGCCTGCCACTTTTACTTTTCACCTTACTACTTTTTGCTTCTACCCTCATTTTACACCCCTCTGTCTCTCTGCACTTGTTCCCATCCCCCTGCCACATTAGTTTAAACCCTCCTGAACAGCAGTAGCAAACGCTCCCCCAAGGACATTGGTTCCAGTCCAGCCCAGGTGCAGACCGTCCTGTTTATACTGGTCCCACCTCCCTCAGAACTGGTTCCAATGCCCCAGAAATTTGAATCCCTCCCCCTTGCACCATTTTTCTAGCCACGTATTCATCTGAAATATCCTCCTATTTCTACTCTGACTAGCACGTGGCACTGGTAGTAATCCAGAGTTTATTACCTTTGTGGTCCTACTTTTTAGTTTATCTCCTAACTCCCTAAATTCACCTTGTAGGACCTCATCCCATTTTTTACCTATATCGTTGGTACCTATGTGCACCACGACCACTGGCTGTTCACCCTCCCATTGCAGAATGTCCTGCAGCCATTCAGAGACATCCTTGACCCTTGCACCAGGGAGGCAACATACCATCCCGGAGTCTCGTTTGCGGCCGCAGAAGCGCCTATCTATTCCCCTTACAATTGAATCCCCTATCACTATAGCTCTCCCACTCCTTTTCCTTCCCTCCTGTGCCGCAGAGCCACCCATGGTGCAATGAACTTGGCTGCTGCTGCCTTCCCCTGATGAGACATCTCCCCCAACAGTATCCAAAACAGTATATCTGTTCAGGAGGAAGGTGACCTCGGGACTCCTGCACTACCTGCCTACTGCTACGCTGTCTAGTGGCCACCCCTTCCCTTTCTGCCTGTGTAGCCTTTACCTGTGGTGTGGCCAACTCACTGAACATGCTATTCACAACTTTCTCAGCATCGCGGATGCTCCAGTATGAATCCAATCGCAGCTCCAGATGCTCAATGCGGTCTGCCAGAAGCTGCAGCTGGACACACTTCCTGCACACATAGTCATCAGGGACACTGGAAGTATCCCTGATTTCCCACATGCTGCAGGCTGATGGTTTTAGCCATCTAGCTGTTAGTCATCATCAGTCTAGGCTGGACATTACTGGGTGGTATTGGACAATAGGAAGTAAACTGTCAGGCAGGTCTTTATACATTAACTTTGGAGCCAAGTGTTCTGGGATGTCAGATGGTTCCACTTCCCTGCAGGCCATTGGTTTCACCAGGTTAGTCATCAAACCTGCATTACTAAATGGAATAATTTTATGTTGCCTGAAGGAGTACCTATGTGTAAGGGGTAGTTGAGTTCCCAGAAAACAGTCTACTGGTGCTTTTTTGTAATGTGAAGCTGAAAGCCACAAGCTGAAAAACAGTTCCTTATTTTTACTTTAGTTTTCACATACATTTTATGTAGTTACTTTTGTTCTTGAGTACAAGGAAGGGAATGCCTTTTCTAGGAGAAGGGGACCATTCCAGAAAAATAGGTGTCATCTGAAATAAAAATTTTGCACTCGGCATGTTAGTAAAACACAAATGATCTCAAAGCTTTTCAGAGGCGCATCTAGTCTTGCTTGGTTATTTTAAGCAATAATGTTTTAAACACAAGAGGGTCATTGAAGCAAACGGTTGTTACGACCTCTGCTCTCCGGAAGTAACGCAAAGGAGGCAGGCCAAAACAGGAATTACCAACAAAAGATATTTATTAAAGTTAAGGTGAAGGGAAATAGGGGATATGAGGTGTGGTAGTACTGGCTGCAGAATGAGAGAGGTATTGGGTGTGGGAGCGACCTGGTTTTCAAGCAGTCCACAGCAGTGCCAGCAGTGGAAAGGTAGTTGCAGGTATCCCAAGGAACTGCAACACAGGTCAAAGAGGAAACACAGGCCAGGGAATGTACAGGACATAACACAGTGACATTTAATTGAATGACTATTGCCAATACTGAATTTTACAACTGAGAACCCTGATCACTCCATCACGGAAACTCCCTCTTTCTCTTGTCTCGCTAAGCTATATTGTATTTTTGCAGCTCAGATGGCTTCGCTGTACACTGGCAAAGGTTTGGATTTGTGCTTTCACAATTTCTGTAGACCTGTGATAATCAGAGTGTGTGCTATCACAGTTATTTATGTAGTCTCTATCTTGAGAAAAACAGTAATTCTATGTGCCTCCAGGAGCTATTTGGATGTTGTCCTTCCTTCCTCCTATGCAGCAGATAGTTCTATCCATCTTGTTCCCTCATTCATAGTGTAGGAAGAAGAGGAACACTTTGGTACAGCTCCTCCCCCCCCCCCCCCACTCTTCTTCACCATTCCCCATTCCCATTTCCCCCTCTCACCTTATCTCCTTACCTACCCATCACCTCCCTCTGGTGCTCCTCCCTTCCCTTTCATCCATGGTCTTATACCCTCTCCTTTCAGATTCACACCTCTCCAGTCTTTTATCTCTTTTGCCATTCAACTTCCCAGCTATTGACTTCACCCCTATCACTTTGTACTTCTTCCCCCACCTTCTTAGTCTGATTTCTCATTTTTTTTCCAGTCTTGATGAAGGGTCTTGGCCTCGACTGTTTACGCTTTTCCATAGTTGCTGCCTCGCTAGCTGAGTTCCTTCTGGCATTTGTGTGCTTCTGTTGCTTGAATTTCTAGCATCTGCAGATTTTCTCGAATTTGGGTATCAATTAGTTTACTAAGTTTACCAAAATTGCTTTGTAAAGTTAGCACAGAAACCAGAGCCTGCTCACTACTTTGATCCAGCACAGGTTACGAGAGCTACAGACTGTATATATTTTATTTGGCACTTGTATAAAGGTACTGTATCTCTGAATGAATTTGAATTAAGTGATTTGTTTCCATTATCCAAAGTCAATTCAACGTAATATGAAAAAATTAGAAAGAAATTATAAAGTTGCGAAAAAGCAAATTTAAAACCGCTGATTTGTATAGCACATGTAGTTTGTCAAAATAGTTGCTATAATAGTGTGAAAGAGTTGGAAGTAGTTCCCAAGATCAAAAAAGCTATCAACGATCATCAGTTTGAATTGCATTAGATGGACCATTATGCGTCACTGAAGTACCTTTATAGTTAATTGATTTAGGTGAGTTTGGGTAATTCTGTTTCCCTGAATGACATTAGATTTAAGGTTGTTGATTGAACTGAAGCTCCTCAGCATTGTACTCCTCCAGTTTCCATGCATATAGGCATTAGAGGTTTGATCTGATCTAACCCCATTTTTCTTATGATTCAAACAAATATTCACATTTCTGTACAGCTCTGATACCTTTAAACTTCTCTTTGCAACTAAGATGCCAAATTGTTCATTATATTGTAGACTTGAGAATTAGTATTCTGTGGTAACTAAATGTTTAAGGCCCAGTGAAATTACTGAGAAGATTTATGTCAAAAACCTAAATGTGCATGTGGTAGAAGTACATTCATTATAGAAGAAACATGTTTATAAAAGCAGACTTTTCTTGGTCACTGAAACATACCCAGTCAAAGTGAAATCATTATGAACCACACTAATAATGTCCCAAGTACACCATGACACTCTTTCATTCTGTAGAATATAACAGTTATAGGTCTAAGTTTACAATATAATATACAACTTGACCGCATTTAAGAAAAAACATTTGAAGTTAACTGGGTTGCATTGAAATGTTAACATTTGGTGAATCACCTTGATAAAATGCAAAGATAATTCATTTGGGGCTGGTCAAACCTCTGCTGAATCATGCATTGTATCTGGAAGAGTTCAGAAGATTCAACAGCCTTAAAACCTAAGGGGTAGGTGATAGTCCAGAAACCCGTATGGTTCTGAAGTTAAGGAATCTGATAGGAACCGGTTTTGTATTCAAAAGAAGACTATCTTTACTCAATAAGATAAGCAGCATACTTCCTTCAGTCATTCTGAAAATGGCATAAGGGAATTATATTGCTTACCTTATTGGGTAAAGTAGACACATTCTTTTTTAGGCCCTGTATTCATGCCTGAAGTAGGTCATTGGTTATTTGAAATGCAATGAGAGGTTGAATAACTGTTTTGTGATGTTTTCTGTGGTTATAGTAACTATTTCTTGAGTTTGGGATGATTTTTGAAAATGGCCTTGTGCATTTGATTCAGGCTTTTTGCCGACTATAGGAGAGAAATTCTCTTATGCTTCCAACACATAACTTCTCTGAGTTCAGGAGTTCACATAGAATAGCCATGCACATCTTCAAGAGTCATTTGAGAAGTGTAACATGATAGCAGTGACCGGCTCCTGCAGGTCCTGTGTTCAAAGTGGAACAGGGCAGAGCTGGAATGCTGGAACCAGGAATGACAGGATGAAGATGGCGCCTAGCATCCCAGCTCTCTGATGTGTACATTGATGACAAAGTTGGGCACCCAGGAGAAGCAGAGGAGTGATTGGGCTGTCTTTCTCCTGCCCATTTCAAAGAAAGAAGGAAGCTTTACATTGACCTTGCAGACATCTAGTGTATTGGTAAAGACTTTATTAGTGGTTTTGAGGGCAACCCTCAGCAAACACTGTACATGCACTCAAGCAGTTCTCCATCCTTCCTTTAAAACCGGTTCCATTGGCCAAAATCACCGACAAGTGTGAACTGCATTCATAGAAAGCTACTGCATTTGCAATGATATCTGGTGTTCAAATAATAATCATTTACAATATAGTTGAACTCATAGGATTCCATGGATGATTGTGATTTGGCAGTAGAGAATGCCTGTTTGAGGCTTTTCAGAATCTGAATCAGAATCAGGTTTATTATCACTGGCATGTGATGTGAAATTTGTTAACTTAGCAGCAGTAGTTCAATGCAATACATAATCTAGCAGAGAGGAAAAAATATAATAATACATAAACAAGTAAATCAATTACAGTATATGTATATTGAATAGATTTTAAAAATGTGCAAAAACAGAAATACTGTATAGTTTTAAAAAAAAGTGAGGTAGTGTCCAAAGATTCAATGTCCATTTAGGAATCGGATGGCAGAGGGGAAGAAGCTGTTCCTGAATCGCTGAGTGTGTGCCTTCAGGCTTCTGTACCTCCTACCTGATGGTAACATTGAGAAAAGGGCATGTCCTTAATAATGGACGCTGTCTTTCTGAGACACCGCTCCCTGAAGATGTCCTGGGTACTTTGTAGGTGAGTACCTAGATGGAGCTGACTAGATTTACAACCTTCTTCAGCTTCTTTCAGTATTGTGCAGTAGCCCCCCCCCCCCCCCCCACCATATCAGACAGTGATGCAGCCTGTCAGAATGCTCTCCACAGTACAACTGTAGAAGTTCTTGAGTGCCAAATCTCTTCAAACTCCTAGTGAAGTATAGCCGCTGTCTTGTTTGCTTTATAACTGCATCGATCTGCTGGGACCAGGTTAGATCCTCAGAGATCTTGAGGATCTTGACTCTCACTTCTGATCCCTCTATGACGATTAGTATGTGTTCCTTCTTACCTTTCCTGAAGTCCACAATCAGCTCTTCCATCTTACTGACGTTGAGTGCCAGGTTGTTGCTGCGGCACCACTCCACTAGTTGGCGTATCTTGCTCCTGTACATCATCTTGTCACCATCTGAGATTCTACTGATAGTGGTTGTATCATCAGCAGATTTATGGATGTTATTTGAGTTATGCCTAGCCACACAGTCATGGGTATATAGAGAGTAGAGCAGTGGGCTAAGCACACACCTCTGAGGTGCGCCAGTGTTGATTGTAGCGAGGAGGATAGATTATCACCAATCCGCACAGATTTTCATCTTCTGGTTAGGAAGTCAAGGATCCAATTGCAGAGGGAGGTACAGAGGCCCAGGTTCTGAAACTTCTCAATCCAGATTGAGAAGTGAGATAGAGGGAGCAGTTTCTGCCATACTTATAGCATGCCTGTCGAGCTTCCAATGTACATATTTCCAAAGTGTCTACTATGTGCTCCAGTCAAATGGAGTATCTGTCATGGTCCCAATCATGGCAACTAACATTACCTCTGAGAGTAGATTGCTGGATTAGTAATCGTTGTTTTTGTCCAGGTGACCAGCTAATTTAAGCCTTTCCATTACCTGTGGAATCTGTGTGCCTGATCACACTGAGATTTGCCTAGAAACTGTTTTGCAAATGGCAAGCTCTTGCCTCTTACCAAAGCCACCTCACAAAGCTAAATGTTTCATCATTTTCCTTTCCATTGTGACTGGGTGGGCTTCAGCACCAGACCTTTGGCTTAATATCCTACTTGAAATATGGCAAAATGCTGCGGATAAGCGTCATCCTGGACTTTTAGGCCTGAATGTCTGGACTGGGATAGTGAGACTTAGAGGTGAGAATGCTTCCATAAATGACGTTCCATTCCCAGGGAACTGCCAGAATCCATCTTCCTCTGCCAGATTTGAATTGATACTATAGATGGAGCCTTGTTTCTCCCAATATCCTTTCTCTCTAAATGAACATTTGTACCCTCCACAAGATGTTGCTTTTTATGGCCAATGCCAAAGTCCTTTCTATGTCCATAATAAACATTTTTGAATTCCTTGCATAATGCCTCTGATATGGTGGGTAGGGTGTAGATGCAGGACGGGAAGGTGTTTGGTAGTTTCAAATTTAGCTTGTTGTGCAGTGTTACTTATAGCCTTATACAGGTGCTGTGGAGACCCAGTCATTAGGTATATTCATCAAGACATGAAGTGATATGAGGAGAAGGCAGGAGAAGGAAAATGGATCAGCCATGATGAAATAGTGGAGCAGACTTGATGGGCCAAATGGCCTAATTCTGTTCCTATATCTTATGGTCTAATCTAATCTCTTGTGGTCTAATTTATATAGTCATGCAGGAAAATTATTCCAGTTCGTGACAGATATACATATAGCCAACTGTTTTTGTTGTGGATTGGACTACGTAATAATTGTTTGGAAACACATTTAGCTGCAATGTTCAAAGTTATTAATATACAAGGACTGTGAAATGACATTCAGGATTATTCTAGAACATTTGTTTGGTTGTGATTAATTCACAACTTTAATAATATTTTTGCTCTCTTCCCCTGAAGACAATAGTAGAGTTGTCTCGCACTGAGACCAGTCCTTCAGCCGCCATGACCTTGCTGACCTCTTTTTTCCATCGACACAAATTCAGTTTGCCTGCAGTAGGTCTGTCTATGTCTTTCCCTGTATCTCTTTATCTTCGTAACTATATCTGACTCCAGCACCTCTTCTGGCAGTGAGTTCTGGATATCAACCACTCCATGTTTTAAAAAACTTTACTTTTACAAATCTCTTTTAAAGCTCCTGCCTCTCATCTAAAACCAACGCCTTCTTGTTTTTGAGTAACGTTCCCATGGGAAGAGATTTGGACTATATCTTATCTGTGTCTTTATAGTTTGCATAGCTCTATCAAGTACCTCCTCAGCCCCTTTGTTCTAGAGATAACAAACCTCATTCCTTGTACTCCATCTAGCTAGCTTCCAACCTGCTGGCATGAACATCAAATTCTCGAACTTATGGTAATGCCCCCACGCCTTCACTATTCCCTAATTCCTTTACCCTCTCACCTTATCCCCTTATGTGCCTGTTACTTCCCTCTGGTGCTTCTCCCACTTTTCTTTCTTCCCTGGCCTTCTATTCTCTCCTATCAGACTGCCTTCTCTCCAGCCCTGTATCTCTTTTACCAATCGACTTCCCAGCTCTTTACTTCAATCTCCCCCCCCCCCAGTTTCACTTGTCACCTTGTGTTTGTTCCTCTCCTCCCCCCAGCTTCTAACTCTAATTCCTCATCTGTTTTTCTCCAGTCCTGATGAAGAGTCTCGGCCTGAAACATCAACTGTACTCTTTTCCATAGATGCTGCCTGGCCTGCTGAGTTCTTCCAGCATTTATAAAAATCTCTCCCCATGAGTAAAGTCTTCCAAACTCTGCAAAGACATCCTGTCGATAGTGTGCCAACCAGAACTCCCAACAGGGCTCCAAGCATGGTCTAACTCATGTTTTGTGAAGTTGCCATATAGTGAACCAACTTCTATATTCTTTGCCTTTTTGTTCTATTATTTTTGAACTGTGAATGTTTTTGGACCACACTTATAACTAGCAGTTTGTTGTTCCCAAATATCCAAGGTAATTTAAAAATTAAAATGACTGGAGTTTTCTGATGCATTTTGCATTGTAAGTTGAATATAACTTTTCACTTTGTTTTAATTTTTTCACGAACTTTGCACGTTAGGGTTAGCAATAAGATCTAATGAAGTTCCACAGGCAGCTCCTGAGTAATATACTATATTTTAATAAATGTATTCATTTTATCTATAAATCAGAAATGGGAGCTATGCTTTGAGGTTTGTATCAGGTTCTCTGTGATTTTTAGTCCAGCCTATGTGTTTCTTTTCAATGGCCTGAATGCTGAACCAATAATTATGGCATTGAAGCCGCTCTTCGAGTTTTAAACTCTGGGCATTGCCCAGTTAATGGCTACTGAGCTGCTTGATAGAACTCCTTGGATTAGAAACTCCAGCTCATAGTCTCAGAAAGAGGACATAAGTTGAAGAGAATTTGCAGAGAAATATAATCGGTAAAAACAAGCAGAGTTCTTTGTGCAAAATACTGCGGATGCTAGAAAGTTGACATAAAACAGAACAGGCTTGAAGTGCTCCGGAAGAAGGGCATCACCCATGGTGAAAGAAACTGAGTTTGCATTTCAGGTACAAGAAAAGGTATTGGATTATCTGAACATGCTTTGAGACAACGAAGCTACAACATCTTGTGGACAGATTGCATGATCTATTTCATCTGTCTATCCACTACTTGCTATAAAACAACACTTTATCTACTAGTTGTAGTAGGACAGCTTTTTTTGGCCCAAATTGCAGATTGTCTTTCCTTTGACAATTTTTTTTGTTCCGGTTTGAACAATATGGTATATACTGTAACATCATGGTGGCAGGGCCAGTGCTGAGATCCTGCTTACAGAATGTTTCGACAGCCAGTGAGGTATTAGGAATAGTTTTAAAAGTTTCAAATACTACAAAATATTTTGCATTTAACAGTAAATAAATTGTATACAAAAAGCATTTAAATACAGTAAATGCAATTTAATTTGAAGAACAAGCTCAATTTGACTTTCTCACTGATCAGTTCCTTTTGTTTGTGTTCACTGTGACTAATCTGGCACAATGTAATCTATCACATATGCTTCCTGGTTTAAGAGATTCACATTGCAGAAGTAGGCAGGTCAGAAGATGTTGTCGCCAGTTAAGGCTGGTGCCAGCAATGCAAATCAGAAATTCCATGGATGAATGCAATTACTTTCCAATTTTACAGCTGGTGTGGTAATGGAAGATCCAGTTCTGTTTATTTAGTTAATCTATTACATATATTTTATGTGTCAGTACTTAGATTAGAGGCATATAATCATGTAGGCAGCAAAGTTCGAGATTTTTTAACGTTAGAAATCTAGTCATAGTGTAAAATTATAAAAATAGATGCAATAATGCTAGGAATTATTAATATAATTTATACAGCAGGTCAGCATCAATTTATTTGCTTTATTTGTGAATACTCTAAATTAATTTTGCTCTGAATTTGCAATCTCCCATCTGAAACCATGGTTTATTATCCCTCCGTTTCTGTATTCAAAGTTTATCAACTGTGGTTGCCTAGCTATATCCATGTTAGTCAGTCACTCGCTAGTGGTCTGAATCTTAAAAAGCACTACTGCTTGACAAATATGCTGAGAAGGACAGTAAAGATCAGTGAGTCTGACACTTTGCCTGGCCAATTACATCCCAGTTTGCCTCACCCTGTATCTGCTGAGAATTGTGATGTGCAGCTGAAGAAGCATGCTCCAGACCTCCATCACCCACACTTTGTGGAAGTGAATGCCTTCCTGAAAATAAAGGGAGAAATATGGTATGGGTAAATCTTTAAAGATGGTGTTACACAATGAGAAGGTTGTTAATGCAATTGGGATTGTTGGGTTTATTGTACTAGGTACAAAAGCAAACAAGCTGCACCATGCTCTGGTTAGCTACAGCTGGAGATTTGTGTCTGTTTCTGAGAACTGCACTTAAGGGAGATGTTAAAGCATTGGAGAAAGTCTGGAAGAGATTTTACAAAATTGTATCATGAATGAGTTGCAATCAGTGGCCACCTGCATGTCAGTGCAAATATCTAATCATCCAATCATGGTGCAGTTGCCCAATGCATAAAAACATGCTGACATGGTTAAGAGGTTTTGACACTGCCTGGAAGGGTGGAAGAAGCAGCTTCATTGGCAATTTCTGTAAGATGATGGATATTATGGAAATATAGGGAAAATTGTACCAATCTGATGAAAGAGTTTGAAAGATTATCCCAATTGGCCTATTTCTCCAGCTCAAAGAGCAGGGAATGGGTGAGAAGGTGTAAAAGGTCTTCATATACTGTTAACATTTTTGGTTCTACATTAAGAGCTTGCCCAGAAAAAAATAATAAATTATGTAAAATAAATAACCACAAAAAAGTAGATATGGGAATGTACTTCAAAATTTCAGCTAGATTTTATGTAAGTGGCAACTTTACTTATGTTACTATAGTTTTGCATGTATATAGAGTTGAGTTTTAATGATACTTTTTGAAATATGTTACACAAAAATATTTGTCCAACTCTGTGCTTATTCAAGTTATAGTGTTATAATAGAAGCTTAAATTTTGAGAGTGAGTTGCTTTGAAACTTATTGATTTAGCTAAAATTCAGTGTGGTATTTATAATTTGAGATTTATAGCATCAACTTAAGAGTCTTTAAACCTTTTTACAATTTTCTGCATGTCATTTCAGATCAATTTCATGATATGTTTACGAACAGCCACCAATGACCTCTTTGTTCTCTGGCCTGTTTGGAACTTGGTCCACCAGTAAGTAGATTACTACAGCTAAACTTGAAAACATGAAGAAAAGACTTGATGTACAATTAAAACAGATTAATGTAGTAATTTACAGAAATTTAACATGTTATTAAAGCCATGTAGCAGCATATGTTATGGTTATCAGCATTTTCTGCTGTTGGAAAAGAATGGAAAATATTCAGACTTAATAATGTGTCTGATGGCCTATTCTGCACTGGGAGCCAAGTGCTGAAGAAGTCGTCTGTTAAATCAGCATGCTAATAAACTGTGTTGCATACTTTTAAAAGTTCTACAGAACTTTCCACTAATATTTCCAAGCTAATGATATCAGGATATGTGCATTATCCAATTGAAATTTTGAGGAAAAAAATGTAAGGGAATTTAGTGACATACTGTGAGGATTGGAAGATCTATTAGTGTATTTCTGAATCATTTGAGCACTGCACACATGAAGATATGGAGACATGGTGACCTCCAGCAGTGTGCCACATGTCTCTGAATGCCATTTCCATGTATCTTGTAATTTCTTTGTATGTGAGGCTACTGCTGCTGTGAAGCTGCTTGAATAGATCCCAGCTGCTGGAAACTTACTTTTGGTTGGCCCAGTCTCTCCTGACTATCTGAAACTGTTTTTCATCCACCACATCACCAATATTTTCCTCACTCACCCTTGATCTATCTGATTATGACCTGAACATTCTTTTCCACCTCCCCCCTTCACCTCCAGTGACTACAATCTTGACACCCACTCCAAAGCCAGTCCTGACTTTTGAGTTCCCCAGCACCACAGCAAGCACCTTTTCCCAGGCAATGATGAGTGGAAGAAAGATCTTTGAATACATGGTGTGTAGCCCCTCTCTTTTCCATCTGGTCATTTGAAGTGGTGGGCCTTCACATAAAATGTCACCAGCATACTTGAGACTGCATATATTATGGTGGCAAAGAATATTTAAGTCTTGTTATTTAAGTTGGATATGATACCAGTTTACTTGTGGACATAGCACTTAAATATAAAAGCAGGTTTTCAGATCACTGTCTAATGTGAAGTAGTACTACAAAAATCATTGAATTAAAAATGGTTTAAAACAGCTAAATTTGTTTTCTAATCACTTCGAACTTACTGAGTTAATATGTTAACAAGGTGAGAATATTTGAAATTGTTGCTGCTCATCAATGTTAACTAATACTGTAAGTAATTTCTCATGCACGAGAAAAAGCTTCCGCTGTGCAATTTAAAATCAAAACCAGAATCAAGTTCATTATCATTGACATATGTCACGACATTTGTTCTGTGACAGGTGTATCTCAGATGGGTAGATTGAGGATGGTGTATTTTAATCTTTATCATGAGTGAGGCAATTACTTCTTGATTAACTGATGATTCATCCCATGTGAATTTAAGACTGGTGGTGGAGATTGCTTCTCTTTTTTTATTCTTTCTGGGAACTGCCACCACATTTCAATTGTAATTTCGGGCAAGGCTTGACAGGTGCAGATGGGTATTTTGGTGGCAGCAGGGTGAATCCTGAAGAGAAGTCATCGTTGTGCACTGTGGAATGGGTCCATCTTGCATGTGCTATCTCTCAAGATAATCATTTGGTCTAATTGCGCTGGTACTTCATCAAGGCTTTCTGTTAACAATCATTTATCTACTTCCTTATTCTGCTTTTATAAATTCGGCCCTGAGCCCTGTTTCTGGTAGGGAATTCTATATACTAACAGTCATTATATCAATGTTACTTTTTTTAAACCTAATGTGTTTTGTTTAGTGAAGGATTTAAATTGAGGAGAAAATCCTGATAATATTTCCCCCCCAAATTTCCTTTTCAAAGCTTGAAAGTAAAATGAAACCTGGTTTGTTTCTTCAAATTATTCTGAGTTAGTGAGGCTAGTTATAATGCCCAAAAATCGGTTGAGGTAAGATAATTTTGCACATATTGGTAAGTAAACTAGGAATTTCCTTATGAACAAACAGTTCTAGAGGCAGGGTTTTAAATGCAAATTGGCTGTAGCAATAAAAAGTTTTGCGGTTTTACATGTAGAGCTCTTCCAAGGTGACATGACCTTTTGACAAACTTATTAAATAAGAGAAAGGTATTTGCAACCCTTCACTGTGAATAGATGCAGATAAAAGCCAGATAGTCATACCATTTTTTTTCTATATAAGATGCCGGTTACAAAATGGCTAGAGTACCACGTGCCATTTTAAGAAGATTTCAAGACTGTAGAGAGGATTTATCAGGGGCGTAGGCTTAACTTAATTACAGAACTAGAGAACCTGTAACTTGTTATAGCAAAGTCGAGAGGCTTTCAAAAGGAAGAGTAAAAGAAGAGAAACTACAACCACTGGCAAGAAGGACAATCACAAAGAAGGACCAAAATTGACTGAGGAGACAGAAGTTAAATTAATTTATTATGCAGAGAATTATTATGATCTGGAATGCATTGGCTGGAAGTTTGCTGGGGCCAGGTTCAATAATAACTGAATAACAAGCCAGATAAATGCCTTGAGGGAAGGTGGTTACAATACAATGAGGAAAACAGTGTACTAAGACTAATAGGAGAGCTATTTCAAAGAGTTAGCTCAGCCACAGTGGGCCAAGAGACTTCGATGATGTAAGGTTGAACTACAATTTTCCATACAGATGTTGTTTGTTTGAAAGTGTCATGAAATCCTAGCATGTTTAAAAACTGAAATAATCAATTCCCTTTTAGCTAATGGAGAATTTGAACGATTTCCCCCCAAAGTTGGTAAAACTGCCTGCAGAGATGTATATGGTGTACGGCTCAGTTTTACTTCCCAAAATAATGTGTTTACCTGCCACATTATATTCTGCATATTGTAAACATTAAATGTGACTAAAGCTGTTCAGTTTTAGGGAAGTCATCAATGTCAGTATCACATTTCATAGCTCTGTTGTGCCTTTTTAAAAAAAAAAATGAATGTGATTATATTGTTGCACTTGCAGGTATTTTCTTTCTTCCAGATTCAACGTAGAATGACAACAGAAAGGTATAGGCCTACTTGGGACCTGGCATTGGATCCCCTTGTATCCTGTAAACTGTGCCTTGGGGAATACCCTTTAGAGCAAATGACAACAATATCACAGTGCCAATGTGTATTCTGCACTCTGGTTGGTACAATTATTTTTGATACTCTCTAACTATTCGTAGGTACTTGAACCAATTTTGCAAAGTGTTAATTTGTCCCATATGCAATTGTCTTAATAGATTTGACGTTTTAACCAATTTCAATTATAAAAATTGCAGGAAGAGAATTTATCACTGCTGAATTTGTACAACAAAGCATGAAATAGTAAACATATTTTAAATCTCAGAATGGGAAGAATAACTTAAAATGTTAATATTGTAATCTGTTTACTTACTATACAGTGGATTCCAGTTATTTGGGCCATCAGTTAATCAGGGCAGCCACTTATTTGGAACAACTCTTAAAGAACAAAAACTAATTGTGGTATAGCCAATTTCCCTTTGTTTATTTGGGACATTATGCCACTTAATTGGGACAGGAACTTGTTGCCGAACAAATTCTAACTTGTCAGTTGCGTGCACTTGTGTGGCCTTTAGACACTACACTGTGCTTAGAGTGAACAGTTTTTAAATCGTGTCAGTTGTGTGTATTTGTGTTCAAAAAGTAGTGATTTTTTGTCACAGGAAGTTGGTGAGAAATAGGCAGTAAGACAATTCAGAACTGTATTGTTCATTGTGGTTTCAAGCATTGAGGCTTGGAGAAGCCAGAAGTTGCTGGGAGTAAAAAATTTCACTACTTCAAGTTAGGGACTACAAAGAATTTGAAGGTATCGACAATATCTTGAATATTACAATGAAAATGAAGATTTAGAAGATTATTGAAATCATTGTATGAAGGTGTCTGGTCTGATTTTACAGTCAATCAAAAGAGCCAGATGAATTCTTCCATCGATAACTATTGGAGCTATTACCCAGTTTTATAGTATTGTAGTGGTAGTGTTTTAATTTGTTCTGTATTACATACACAATTTGTTACTCTGTTAAACAGCAGTTTGTCTTTTTCATACTTTTTTAATGATTTCCATAAAACTTTGGCTAATTGGGTCAAAAGGTATTGGTCCCAATGTGTCCTAATTAACCGGGATCCACTGTAGTAATTTAATTCACAATTTCTACAGAGTGAAATCTTTGTCATTTATGGATTTTATTTTTATTTACTGTTATCAGTTTGTGGTGCTTGATCTTGTATGATTATTAAATGATTTGTCACAATTTTAATTTTGTAAGATATTGCTCAATTTGTTTTACCAACAATGCTGAAACACCTTATATTTTATAATTCAAAATGTAGATTTATTTTGCTTTGTAGTAATTTTTCATGTTGAATGCATCATCTCCTCTGCTTGGAACTCAAAACAGATTTTCTATTTTAAGAGCTTTTGGCATTGGGATTTATTTTGCATCCTGTCACAAATTTTGGATTATTAATATATCTGGTCTCTATTACTGATTGAATTTAAAATGATTAACTTTATTTTTAATGCAATTGTTAATGATTTTCTTTAGCCTATAATTTTCTTTGACATAATGCATTGTGTGAAGCCACAACAGCTATGCCCAACTTTTACAAGTAATCCTTCAGCTTTGACTCCATTTCCACTCCAGTTCCATGCTGTTCTAACCCATTATCCCACTGAAATCCTTCTAAATCACCTTTCTCCCATGAACCATGATCCTCATGTACTACCCCTTTCCCAATCCTTTTCCAAATCCATGAGCTCTTGGCTCAAAGAAAATGCCTTGTTGATGAAGGAGCACATTCTGAAACACCTGTTCACATCTCCTCAGACTGGAGAGGGCATTGTAAAGGAGATATTTGGCTGTGACTATGAGTCCGATTGACACCGTGATTTCATATCCAGATCTTACTGCCCCGCAGTATTGAGTGACTAAGAGTGAAAAATGATACACTTGGTTGTTTCTTTTGCACTATCCTTGTTTGTTCCCCAAATCTAATTAGCCTTAGCTTTAAAATAACAATCATTTTGCCTTTGCTGATGAATGGCTTATATGAGAGGAAAACATCCCATAGGAGCTCATCGATAACATAAGATTTAATGGGAAAAGTGGGATGGATCGCTTTACTGAAAATCACAATATAGGCCATTTCATAGGAATATAACCCTTCTGTAACATGGCCAGCTTTTGTAAACTCATGGGTATAACTGCCCTTGTAATTGTTCTACTAATGATAAATATTTTGTGTCATCTTTCTCTGGAAGGTCCAAAACCATTCGTTAGTCTATAAAGATATTATCATGTAAGATAGAATAAAAATTGACAGGAGTGGCTTTTAAAGTAAGTTTACACTGAATATTATTTCATTTTGAAGTAAGCCAATGTAATTTTAACTTGGTGAAAGGCAAAATCAACCTTTAAAGTGTGAAGTCTTCAATTTTTTGTGACGGTGCCTCCAGGTTATATTCGTCAAATCTAGCATAAAAGGCATTGAGCTCACTAGGAGCAAAACCTTGTTGCCCCCTATGTCATTTGACTTAAGTTGTAGAAGATGATAGCATTCAAGCCCTGCCACAGCCATCAAGCATCCTTCTGTGATTCATGTTTGGCCCATAATTGCCACTTGCATTTGAGAAGGCTTTCTGGAGGTTGTACCTAGACTTTTCCTGGTCACCAGTCCTGAACGCCACCAATCTAGCTCTCAGCAGATTGTGGATCACTTGGTTCATCCAGGGCTTCTGGTTAGGGAAGACTCCGAATGATTTTGTGGGAACACTCATCCGTGAAGTCTGAGAACATGGCTATCTACTGACTCAAAGCAATCCCAAAGTCACTCCTTTGCCTCCCATGCCATTCTCTTTATTGTCCTTGTCTATGGTGCCTTGCTCTTTAGCCTCTACCTGTATGCAGGTAGGAGGAGGACAACAAGATAAGATTTCCCCAAGTACAGTAGACATTCCTGATGGTAGTGTAACAAGGTTTGAGTGTGTTGGGACCCCTGGTGCTGCAGGTGGAAGACCCCAGCAATGATATGAGAAGTGTCAGGGTAGGCTGTTTCTTGTTTGCTAATCATGGCACTCAGTGTATAAAATGCTTGCTTAACATCAGGCTTTGGCAGTCAGAACCACAGAGGAGAACTCACTTCATAATTTGAATAAATGGCACCTCATTAGATGTTCCATGTCAGGAGAACAAGAGTGAGTCAAGACCACTACATCCGAGCACCACGAAGAATTTATAATGAACCACAGATCCCCACCCCCTGCCGCCTTTGAATCAGCAGTTTGGTCAGTCCAGTGGATCGAGAAAACCTCTGGCTGGGCTGCCATACCTGGCATATCCAGAGTGAGCCATGTCTGTTAAACAGAGAAAGCAGCAATCCCTCTTCTTCCTCCAGTACACACATCTTGCACTTAGCTAATAAGATCCTGGGGAGAGGAAGTTTCATACCCTGAAGCTTTGGTCTGGCTTGAAGTTTGCTATACCTGCATTCTTGAGAGTCAAGTTCAAGTACTTCAAGAGGCTTCAGTCCTCCATCCCTGCACCGGGAAAGCTTCAAAGCCCTCCACTTCTTTCTGGACACCAGACCCAACCAGTTCCCCTCCACCCCCACTCTCCTCTGTCTGGCAGAACTGCTCCTCACTCTCAGTAATTTCTCCTTGAGCCCCTCCCACTTCCTTCAAGCAAAAGTTGTAGCCGTGGGGGTTTGCATGGGTCCCAGCTATGCCTGTTTGTTTGTCGGCAATGTGGAACAGCCTATGCTCCGACCCTACACCGGCATCACTCCCCCACTTTTCCTACACAACATAGCTGCTGCTTCCTGCACGCATGCTGAGCTTGTTGACTTCACCAGTTTTGCCTCCAACTTCCACCCTGCCCTCAAATTTACGTGGTCTATTTTGCTCACTTTTCTTTATCTGTGGAGGCAGTTTATCCACTGATATCTTTTATAAACTCACTGATTCTCACAGCTACCTGGATTATGCCTCTTCCCACCCTGTCACTTGTAAAAATATAATCCCCTTCTCTCAATTCCTCCGTCTCCACTTCATTTGCTCTCAAGATGCGACTTTTCATTCCAGAGCTGATGAAATGTCCTCCTCCTTCAAAAAAAGGGGTTTCCTTCCTCCATCATCAATACTGGCCTCACCTGCATCATTCATTTCACACAAGTCTGCCCTCACCCATTCCTTCTGCCATCCCACCAGGGATAGGGTTCCTCCTATCCTCACCTACCACCCCATTAGCCTCTGCATCCAGCACATAATTCTCTGTAACTTACACCATCTCCAATGCGATCCCAGCACCAAGCATATCTTCACCTCCTCCTCACTTTCCACTTTCCGTAGGAATCACTCCCTACACGACTCCCTTGTCCATTCGTCCCACCCCACTGATCTTCCTCCTGGTATTTATCCTTGCAAGCGGAACGAGTGCCATACTTGCCCCTACACCACCTCCCTCATTATCATTCAGGGCCACAAGCAGTCCTTCCGGCTGAGGCCACACTTTACCTGTGAGTCTATTGGGGGTCATCTACTATATCTGCTACTCCTGTATATTGGTGAGACCTGACATGGATTAGGATACTGCTTCACTGAGCACCTATGCTCCATCCACCAGAAAAAGTGGGATTTCCTGGTGGCCAGCCATTTCAGTTCTCTTTTCCATTCCCATTCTGACATGTCAGTCCATCCCTCCTCTGCTGCTGTGATGAGGGCACACTCAGGTTGGGGGAGCAACACATATTCTGTGTGGGCACCCTTAACCTGATGGCGTGAACATTGATTTCTTGAACTTCTGGTAATAGACCCCTCTTCTTCTCCTTCACCATTCCCCATTCCCATTTCCCTCTCTCATCTTATCTCTTTACCTGCCCATCACCTCCTGCTAGAGATCCTCCCCTTTCCCTTTCTTCCATGGCCTTTTGTCCTCTCCGACCAGATATTCCCTTGTCCAGCCCCCCATCTTTTTCACTACTTGACTTCCCAGCCCTTTACTTCACCCCTTCCCCTCTCCTGGTTTCATCTATCGTCTAGTTCCTTGTAGCTCTTCCTCTCATCCCCCCCAATTCTTATTCTTATTCATCTAATCTGGTTTTTCCAGTCCTGACAAAGGGTCTCAACCCAAAATGTTGACTATTCACTCTTTTCCATAGATGTTGCCTGTTCTGCTGAGTTCCTCCATCACTTTCTGTGTATTACTTTGACTTCCAGCATCTGCAGGAAGCATCAAACAATTTTCCCTTGTTTGTAAAATTGCTAGTTCATTAAGATGGTTGAAAAGTGTGTTTCTGAAAGGGAAATGGCAGGCTGCAGATTGCAGTGATAGTAGTTCAGAAGAAGTATCTCTAGAGGTTTTGTGTGTTGCTGGTAAACCATCGTGTATCACCAGTGCCATCTTGATATTCACCTGCGTTTATGGGTCTGTGGGATCAAGGCCATCTCCTGCTTTTAATCCAATCTGCCATAAGAGAGGAAGTTGAGGATATTCGGTAAACTTGGATCTCACTGCTGTCATAGCATATGGAATTAGTATTGTCCCTCACCCAATATCACTAGAGCAGAATGTTCGGTCACATGTTCATCACTATTTGTAGATTCTTTTGTTGAAATTGTTTGCAAATGTATAATAAGAGTAGATTTAGGAAACCAGGGTACTCAGTGCTAAAGAACTTTGGCTATGAACAGCACAGTATAAAGGGTTTTACATTAGTGCAGTCGTTAGTGTAATCCTTTACAGTGTCAGTGACCCGGGTACAATTCCACTGCTGTCTGTAAGCAGTTTGTACATTCCCCCCGTGACCGTGTGTGTTTCTGTTTCTTCCACGTCTCAGAAATGTGTGGGTTAAATGGTCGTGTGTGTAACTGGGCAGATCAGGTTTGCTAAGTGAGAAAGGCCTGTTACTATAAGAGACCATAAGACCTCGGAGCAGAATTAGGCCATTTTACCATGCTGTATCTCTAAATAGAAAATAAATCAACTCAAGTCTTCCACATTTTTTTAAGCTAGCTGAAGTCCTATGTATTGGAAGTTGGTGTCAGTTTTAATCCATCTTCTATAAGCTATTCATCCATAGCACAACCCTGCCTAATATTCTGCTACTAACTGGCAATCTTATTTAATAGCTTGCATGATATTTCTTTTATCGCATGACATCACAACATACTGTTGCTCGAATGTTTGAGCCAGTTAAGACTTGCTGAAGAATGGTCTCTTCTCGGACTTCCAGCCGGGTACAAGTATCGATTTTAACTGATATTTCAATGACGGACTCTGCAGTCTTCATCAGGGATGACGCCTGGGCATATCTAGTGTGGTGATATTTATACATCCCTCCTGATTGGTTAGTCCTCTTTCGCTCAGGTTTTCGCTGTCCTAAACAAGGGAAAGCACTAGATCCTTTTTTGCTGAAGAAGGTTTATCTGAAGCTGTAAGGCCTGATATGGTTTCAGATGCGTATGGATGGGGAGAGGTAGGGGTGGGTGGAACTGGACACAAAGTGTACTTCAGTCATGTGAATTTCAACCACCTTGGCATATCTAGATGCAATGACAATTCAGCCATACAGTGGAGAGAATATATCTGTAAAAACTCTCTGGTTTGCCAACAGTGTCTGAAGCAATATGTGGAGCTTTTGATAAAGGAGGGCTTGGAATCTGCAGTTACCTGTCCTGATGCTGCTTGCCCTAAGAGAGGTCACCTACAGGAGAATGAGGTATTTCTCAAATTTAACAATAAAGAAATTATATAAATTACAGATCTTTTGTAACACTCTTCATGTGGATGTGCACGCACTAGGGTGAATCTTTGTCTCTCTCTTCATCCCAGAAATAATATTTAGTATTGGATTATTATATCTTGGCTTTCTCATTACAAATATACTTACATAAATTATTTCAAAGTATAACACAGTAACTCCAAAACTGTTCTCATAAATCTTTATTGAGCACTTTGTAGTCCTTTTAACTTGTTTTCTCCATTCCATAACTGTTTCTCATTGTTTATCTCATGAACAGATTGAATGCATTGTCGCAGCAGAACTTATGCAGAGATATAAAAGACTGCAGTTTGAAAAAGGCAAGTAAATTGTAATATATACGGGTAAATGCTTTATATTTTTTGTCTTGTATTTCAAATTCATTTTGATTTTAATTGCATTTCTTGTATGTGAAGATTTTGTACTGTAATACTAAAGCAACCTATTTCGGAATATCTGGTTGAATTTATCAATCATTGCAGCATATAGCGATAGACTATTTGTCAGTATAGTTACCTATCCTGCTCATTTGCTTTTCCATTCATTTTGGCTAAACACTCTTTGTCAAGAGAAAGGGAACCTGTAGCATTGTTTCATTTTTATCTTGGAAGATGATGAAGCCGCTCAGGTCCTGATTCAGCAAGACAAGTCTGGCTTGCACAAATGAGTGACAAGCAGCAAACACTTTACGTATTGGCCTGGCAATGACTATCTTCTTATTGAGAGAATATCTAAGTACCTTCTTTTGACATGCAACAGCATTGCTTTGCTAAATCACCCCTCATTAGATCGTGATATTCATAAAACTGAGGAACTGTTGTGGTATAATAGGCCCATCGAGTCTTTGCTGGCCACTGGTGGAGCCAGCATCAGTCAAATTCCCTTGCTTTGTTCAAAGTAATTTGTCATTTTTTGTAAACTGCTTAAAATGTGCATGTGGATGGTTTTTAGAAGAACCATCATATGTCACATTACTTAATATTATAAAAACAAGTTACAAAACTTATTATAGCCCTTTAATACTTCATGTATGGATGTAAAGAAGAAATATGAATTAGAAGATTTGTGAAACCATTTATAGAGTAGATGCAGCCTGCAAACTGACTGGGTAGTACAAGGGTGTAGTGTGTTTGAACTTTGAGCTATGACTGGCCTGGTTGGCCAGGACAAGATGCGTCCAGCCAGGTGCTAGAAAATTATTTGATAAAACAGCCTGAATAAAGGCAAAAGTATTCATTCCAGCTTAGAATCAAAGTACATATATGGATCAATAAAAATGTGATGGCTAGAAAAAAGCAAAACTTCTTTATTTATTTGAAAATAGACTTTTGTTTCCTGCTCTGCTAGTCCACATGCCTGCTGAACTCCAGTGAGATTTAATTGGATGAAGTTGATTTCCAGTGTTTAGCTTGAAACTGTCAAGGTTTAGGAGGGTTAGATTATTTATTATATAAAGTTCATTCACTGGAGAAAGCGGTGCCATATTGCATCCACACATTATTCAGTATTAAAGGAAAAAATTAGTCATACAGAGCCATAGAGCTGGAACTCTACTAGCTGAAGCTATTACTGTTATGGGAAAAGTATTAATGCATTCAAATAGCTAGGCTCTAAAGAACATCAAAAACATTGATTGTAGGTGTGCTCAGTATTCAAATATGTATGTAAATGCACATGTAACCAAACATAAGTGTATGTCTATTTTTTTTAATTCATCATTTGCTTTCTTCATGGAGCTGTGATCTCAGATGAACAGTCATAAGTGTAAAGCAACTCCTCTGTTTTTGTTTGCAATGTATGTAGCTGAAATAGTTTGTCTTGAACTCTTTGTTGTCTAGGACATTACTTGGTCATCCCAAGTATTTGCCTTGAATAACTATCAAGCCCATAATTTGCAAAGCCTTGACCCAAACCTCTCTTCCTGATTTCACTGCTAAATTGGATTATATTAGGTCACGTCATGTTTCCCAAAGATTCAATCCAATTTTCTCTGCCTGTGAGCAAACCTCAAACGGAATTCCGGAAGCTGCTCTGCAAAGGTAATGGAAAATCCTTCCATTTCCTCAATTGACAGCTAGGGAAAATAAAAATGTTTCATGTTGAACCTGCAGGCTGTTTCCAAGCACAGCAAACTTGCAGGGTCTGCATCCTTCTCCCTCTTCTATCCAAGTACTACTGTGGATCTAGTGCTAGAATTTTCAACAGATGAGCTTCATTCTTGCCAAGACCATGAATTTCAACACGAGAATTGCATCCTAAATGTGGAACTGGACCAAAAATCCAATTATGTGTAATCAAAATCTATGCACACAGCTGTGTGTGTTCTTGTCCAATCATAATAATAGCTTTCTCTGAATTTCTGTAGTGGTGGAATTTACCCCAGTGGGTCTGCTGTGTCCATCTGGTTTAAGCATTTGTATGTTCAGAGGTTAATTATTCTCTTAAAGAAAATGCCAGGCAGTGTTAAGCAGCCCATGAGAAAACAAACAGTTTATGAGTTACAGTGTTAATTGGACATGGTAAATAATTCTTGACATCCAGTTAACTCTGCTGGATGTCAAAGTAAATCAGTTACTAGGTGAATAACTAGTAATAGCCTTTGGTGCAGCATTTATTGGTGGGAATTGGGATACAAAATTCCATTGCTGAGTAAGTTGCTGAGGAAACACAGCTTGTTGCATGGGAAATTAAGCTATTGTTTAGAAATTAGATTTTACCTCAATAAGTGGCTATGATTAGCATAAACAATCGAGAGATAACCTGTAGAAAATTGTGAAGTTGGTTGAAATCTAGATTGAAATGACAACCTAGCTGACATCTTTTCCCAGAAACAAGCATGGAAATGGGACCCATGTGATTCTACATTTTCACATCCCGAAGTTCAAAGTAAATTTATTATCAAAATATATATGTTACCTTATACAGAGCCTATAAAAAGTATTTACCCCCTTTGGAAGGTATCAATTTGTATAGTTTCAGAGCATTGAATTACCGTGGATTTAATTTGGCTTCTTTTTACTTTGATCACCAGAAAGACACTTTCGTGTCAGTGAAAACAGATCTCTACAAAGTGATCTAAATTAATTACAAAGATAAAACACAAAATAATTGATTGCTTAAGTATTCAAACCCCCCCCCCTTTAATATGTCACAACAATTCATCACTGGTGCAGCCAATTAGTTTTAGAATTCATGTAATTAGTTAAATGTTGATCACCTGTGTGCAATCAAGGTGTTTCAATTAACTGTAGTAAAAATACACCTGTACCTGGAATGTCCAGCTGCTGGTGAGTCAGGCAAAAACTACACCATGAAGACAAAAGAACACTGCAAGCAACTCTGTGAAAAGGTTATTGAAAAGCACAAGTCAAAAGATGGATACCAAATAATTTCCAAGTCACTGAATATCCCTTGGAGTACAGTTAAGTGACTCATCAAGAAATGGAAGGAATATGGCACAGCTGTAAATTTGTATAGAGCAAGCCATCTTCAATAACATGCAAGAAGCAGACGAGTGAAGGAGGCCACCTAAGTACCTATGACAACTCTGATGGAGTTACAAGCTTCAGTGGCTGAGATGGGAAAGACTGTGCATACATCAACTGCTGCCCAGGTGCTTCACCAGTCACAGCTTTATGGGAGAGTGGCAAAGAGAAAGCCACTATTTGAAAAAAATGCTAACATGAAATCTCAACTAGAATTTGCCAGAAGGCATGTGGGACACTGTCAAGTCAGCTGGAAGAAGATTCTGTGGTCTGATGAAACCAAAATTGAGCTTCTTGGTTACCAGACTATACGCTATGTTTGGTGTAAGCCAAACACCGCACATCATCAAAAACACACCATCCCTACAGTGAAACGTGGTGGGTGCTTTGTGCTGTGGGGATACTGTGACAATGACCCCAAGTATAAAGCCAAAGTTACACAGGAATGGCTTAAGAACAACAGCATTCATGTCCTGGAGTGGCCAAGTCAATGTCCAGACTTCAATCCAATTGAGAATTTGTGTCTCAATTTGAAAAGGATTGTTTACTCACAACCCTCATGCAATCTGACAGAGCTTGAGCAGTTTTGTAAAGAAAAACGGGGAAATATTGTAATGTCCAGATGTTCAAAGCTGATAGAGACCTATCCACACAGACTCAAGGCTGTAATTGCTGCTAAATACTGACTTGAAGGGGTGAATAATTATGCAATCAATTGTTTTATGTTTAATAACTGTAATAAATTTAGACCAATTTGTAGACTTTTTTTTCACTTTGACATGAAAGTCTTTCTGTTGATCAGTGTCAAAAAACCCAAAAAATCCTTTGTTATTCAATGTTATAAAACATGAAAACTTCCAAGGGGGTGGGAGTGGTGAATTGGCATCGTACAATCCTGAGATTTGTTTTCTTGCAGGCATACTCAGTAAATCCAAGAAACATAGTGGCACCCAACAGATCAACCAATGTGCAAAAAGCATCCAACTGTGCAAATACAACAGAAAAAAATTAATAATAGATAAGCGATAAATATCGAGAACATGAGAAGAGTTTTTGAAAATTGTGGGAGCAGTTCAGGGGTGGGGTGAGTGAAGTTATCCCTCTGGTTCACAAGTCTGATGGTTGAAGGGTAATAACTGTTCTTCAATTTGCCGTTGTGGGTCCTGGGGTTTCCGTACCTTTTCCCTGATGGCATCAGTGAGAAGAGAGCATGGTTTTGGTGGTGGGAGTCTTTGCTAGATGCCACTTTCCTGTGACAGTGTTCTGTGTAGATGTGCTCAGTGGTGAGGAGGGCTTTTCCCATGATGGAGTGCCATCTTCTTTTGCTTTGTCATGTTTTAATCACAGAGGGCTCACCCATTAATGGCACCCATTGCTCCCATGGCTGCTATTCAACAGCAGTATGCTTTAGGAACTATATAGGAGATCTAGATAGGGAGGTAGAATCCAAATTCACACAATGGGACGTGGAGGTTTGGGTCAGTATGGCTGGAGTAAGGTCCTCCACACTGGAGTAGGGGGTGGTGAGGAGCAGGTTGGGGGACAGGACACCTGTCAGGATCGCTGTAAGAAGAGCCTCACAGGAGAAGGCTTGCTGTGGTTTCCACCAGGAGACAAAATTTGCATGCAAGAGAATAATGCTGATCAAAATTTCATGATCTTACAAGGTACATCAAGGTCACCTACTTGGTTCCTTACTTCATAGACTGGAGATCCTCACAGAAAGCCTAGAAGCTTCATTTGCTTATGTAGGGCGTCCTTTGTCAGGAAATGCAAAGATGTTGTTTAAAAAAAACATTTAAATAAGTACAGCAGGAATTCATTTCTTTGCATGTTGCATTCATGTAGGTGGTTTTATGCATCCTCTGAGATCTCCCAGATGATTATTAGTATACTATGTTGGCATTAGGAAGAGACATTTGATCTGCTTTAGGAGATTTTATTTTGCAAAAATCATATCTGTAAGTAGACTTGTGTCACCATAGCCAATGCCTGCCTCCCTCTGGCCACTGAAAGATAAAATTGCGGGTGTTCAGCAAGAGCTTTTGCTATCTCCAGGTCTGTCTCATGGTCCTCGGACTCCATATGGCTCCTTGCTCATTCACCTCAGGCAGCAGCTGCTGCCTTCACTTGGTACAGCATGCAACAGATGATGTATGTGCTGCAATTGTCCCCCTCTGTGTAGCCATCAAAACCTCATACTCGAGACACCTGTGGCATTGACTTCAAAGACTTGCTGTTGAAGGTATGGAATGTTGCTTTAACCTCCTAAGAAAATAAAGGCAGTGGCACACTTTCTGATTGAATCAGTGCCACACTATACACTATACACTTTCTGATTGAATCAGTGCCACACTATACACTATACACTTTCTGATTGAATCAGTGCCACACTATACACTATACACTTTCTGATTGAATCAGTGCCACACTATACACTATACACTTTCTGATTGAATCAGTGCCACACTATACACTATACACTTTCTGATTGAATCAGTGCCACACTATACACTATACACTTTCTGATTGAATCAGTGCCACACTATACAGGGCACCTGTACACCTGCTTGTTAATCAGCCAATCGTCTGGCAACAACCCAGTGATCAACGCAGGCAGACATGGCCAATAGGTTCAGTTGTTATACAGACTAAGCACCAGAAAAGGGAAGAAATGTGATCTAAGTGGCCCTGACCATGGAATGATTACTGTAGTATCTCAGAAACTGTTGATCTCTTGGGATTTTCACATAGAGTTTACAGAGAATGGTGCCAAAAAACCCCAAAAAATCTAGTGAGCAGCAGTTCTGTGGATGAAAATACCTTGTTAATTAGTGACAGAGGTCAGAGGAGAATAGCCAAAATGGTTCAAGCTGATAGGAAGATGACAGTAACTCATATAACCACGCATTACTACAGTGGTGTCCAGAGAGCATCTCTGAATATATATGTCAAACCTTGAAGTGGATGGGCTGCAGCAGCAGAAGAGCATGAACATACACACAGTGTCCACTTTATTAGGTATATGAAATCCATAATAAAATGGCCACTGAGTGTATGTGTTCAGCCCAAGATGGGGCTTGTGATATGTTAATGCATTGTTATGTGGGTGTCAGTTTATTTGTTGGTCGAAAGGAGCTTCCATCGTGCCCGCCGTTGCTTGAAGTATGCAACAGTTCTTTCCCATTGGTTGTATTGTGTGTGCTACAGCATCTGTGTCGGGTTTCAAGCGCCACAGTGAGGCTTGGCCTCTTTCCTTTGACCTTGGGGTCTGTTTCATACTGAGGTTGTGACCAGTGCTGAAGAACCACTGGGAAAGTATGCTCCAGACTTGAGGCTCACCCGCATGCTTAGTATCTGTTTGTTGAATATTTAGTTTGTAGTTTGTGCAACTTGGGAGAACTTCGACGTTTGGTCAAATCTTTCGCTGGTTGTAAAAAAAAGATTAATATGCTTATTCATAATCAGTGTCTTTCGTCTCACCAAATCCCAGCTTCTATGTTAGGTGCATGTAACTTATAGTTTATTTATAATTTGAAGTTGTTTATATATCATTCATTCATTATGTGCTGTGCCATATGATGAACTGTCATGGTCTTTCCATGACCATGATTGTTCTTGGCAACTTGTTCCACAGAAGTGGTTTGCCATTGTCTTCTGAGCTGTTTCTTTACAAGATGGGTGACCTCAGCCATTAGCAATACTCTTCAGAGATTGTCTGCCTGGCATCAGAGGTCATATAACCAGGAATTGTGATGTGTACCAGCTGCTTGTATGACCATCCGCCACCTACTCCTGTGGCTGCATGTGATCCTGATCCTGGGGGACTAACCAGGTGCTACCTGCCCAAGGGTAACCTGTAAGCTAGCAGAGGCAGAGAGCGTCTTACACCTCCTTTTGTATCTCCACCCTGTCATCCCTATTTTATATAAATATAAATTGTATATTCACAAAAATTATTTATATATAATTTGAATTAAAACATAATTTAAAGTTGTTGACTCTGCCTGCTGCCCAGTAGCTAAATGTACTCATGTAAATCCCATGTTCATCCTCCTTTGCCTTCCTGAAGTCAAGAGTCAGTTATTCTAGATTTGCTGACATTGGGTGAGAGGTTGTTGTGGCTTCACTCAACCAGGTATCATGTCTGCTCTAGTAAGCTGACTCAATGCCACCTGATTTGCCCAGCAGTAGTGCCATTATCGTATTTGAAGATGGCATTGGAGTTTTGCTTAGCCACACAGTGACGTAGAAAGCAGAGTAGACCTCTCCTATCCCTGTGCGTGATCAAATGACTTTTAAATATTCTTATTATACTGCCTCAACCACTTTCTCTGGCAGCTCTCTCCATAGATGCACCAGCCACTGTGTGAAGAAATTGCCTCTCAGATCCTTTTTAAATTTTTTACCTCTCACCTTGAAACTTTCCCTCTTTCTCTTTCATATCAGGACAATTTTGACCCTCAACACCCATGTATCATTTCCCTCACAGGTACTGTTCTACTCACTGAGATCCTCCAGCAATTTGTTTGTTGACAGGTCCTATACCTTCTGGTTACCATAGTGATATTGTTCTACTTCTAATGTCTCAAAACCAGTTTTCCAGGCTAATAGGATGAGCACAGATTACTCTGGTTATATTGTAACCTTACTCCCACTGCATCTGCTCCTTTTCTAGCAGATCTTTTTGAATAACTAATGCCATGTGTAAAAGTCTATGGGAGGTTGACATTGGATTGTTAGTGTTGAGTCTGTGCTGACCTTTTCCATTGTCCTTTGCAACATAATCTGGACAAGTGAGTTATTTTTCCTGACGGCCTATTTGCTTTATCAACTGAAGAATTTGGGAAACCCATTTTAGTAAGATACAAGAGAGGAGCACAGTAACTATTTTGAATCGAATGTTCTGAACATCAGAAGAATCTCCCTTTGTAAACCCACATTTTTTCCCTAAAAAGCACAACTAATAAGTTACAAAATTTGTAAATAATAGCTACTTTTATCAGTTTTTTATTTAAAATTCTTTGCACTGCAGCTACTTCAATCTAAGTAAGTAACCTGAAAATATCTATAATCTCAAAGATAATGTTCTATAGGTCAGTTGTTGAGAGCGCCCTCTTCTTTGTGGTGGCGTGTTGGGGAGGAAGCATTAAGAAGAAGGACGCCTCACGTCTTAATAAGCTGATAAGGAAGGCGGGCTCTGTCGTGGGCAAAGTACTGGAGAGTTTAACATCGGTAGCTGAGCGAAGGGCGCTGAGTAGGCTACGGTCAATTATGGAAAACCCTGAACATCCTCTACATAGCACCATCCAGAGACAGAGAAGCAGTTTCAGCGACAGGTTACTGTCGATGCAATGCTCCTCAGACAGGATGAAGAGGTCAATACTCCCCAATGCCATTAGGCTTTACAATTCAACTGCCAGGACTTAAGAACTTTTTTAAAGCTATTATTAATGCTTTTTGAGTTAGTGATTTAGATGCATATCATATTATTACTGAGTTAAGTATTGTATGTAATGAGTTTTTGCTACAACAAGTGTATGGAACATTGGAAAAAATGTTGAATTTCCCCATGGGGATGAATAAAGTATCTATCTATCTATCTATCTATCTATCTTTCAGCAAATACATGTTGTGGGTGGTAAAGAATTTCTGCCTTGTGTTTGCACAATTGGTTACATAATTAATTGTCTTTCAGAAGTGCTTTTGGATCCATACCGAACTTGGTGCCCGTCTTCTACTTGCCAGTCTGTCTGCCAAATCAAGGAGGTGGAGTTGCAGCAGGCCCAGATGGTGCAATGTGCAACTTGTAACTTGCAGTTTTGCGCTCTCTGCAAAGCAAATTGGCATCCAGGGCAGGCTTGCCAAGAAAACATGCCCATTACCTCATTCCTTCCTGGAGAAAGAAGGTACTCCTTTGCTTTACTGACAGCAGATGCTACTTTTGCATTTCTTTATGCCTCTTCCACTGATACATTGACAGATCTGTAGCACTTCTGCTTGTAAAATTGCTCCCCGTTGTTGAACATCATTGGGGTGGTAAACTGCATTGAAGATTTCCATCATGAGATGGTCTTATATACAGTATTATTTTGTGAGTGAATTGGAACTACAAAATTGACATCATTCCACTTTTCAAAATAATCATAATTATTGATCTTTGAACTAAAGCAGGATAATTTTATTGCTACATTCTTTACATCAATATAATTTGCAGAAAATAAAATGAAATTAAGCTTAATAGTCTCAAAGGTAAAGGTTCCCATCACAAAAGAAAAGATGCAAGTATAATGCTTTGAACCCTGGCATCGTTCCGGAGGACTGGAAAATTGGAAATGTCGTTCCCACTCTTTAAGAAAGGAGGGAGGCAACTGAAAGGAAATTATAGACCAGTTAGTTGGACCTCAGTGGCTGGGAAGATGTTGGAGTCAATTGTTAAGGATGAGGCTATGGAGTACTTGGTGACACAGGACAAGATAGGACAAAGTTAGCAAGGTTTCCTTAAGGGAAAATTTTGCCTGACAAACCTGTTGGAATTCCTTGAGGAGATTACAAGTAGGATAGATAAAGGGGATGCAGTGGATGTTGCATATTTGACTTTCAGAAGGCCTTTGACAAGGTGCCACACATGAGGCCGCTTACCAAGTTAAGAGCCCATGGTATTACAGGAAAGGTACTGGCATGTTTAGAGCATTGGCTGATTGGTAGGAGGCAGTGAGTGGAAATAAAAAGAATCCTTTTCTGGTTGGCTGCCAGTGACTAGTGGTGTTCTGCAGGGGTCTGTGTTGGGACCACTTCTTTTTATGCTGTATTTCAGTGATAGAGATGATGGAATTGATGGCTTTGTGGCCAAGTTTGCAGTTGATATGAAGATTGGGTGGAGAGGCAGGTAGTGTTGAGGAAACAGGTAGGCTGCAGAAGGACCTAGACAGATGACACATGCCGGTGATAATAAACCTGATTCTGAGATTAGGAGGATGGGCAAGAAACTGGCAAATGAAATATAATGTTAGAAAATGCACAGTCATGCACTTGGGAAGAAGAAATAAATGTGCAGACAATTTTCTAAATGGGGAGAAAATCCAGAAATCTGAGACTGAAAGGGACTTGGTTGTCCTCGTGCAGAACACCCTAAAGGTCAACTGGCAAGTTGAGTTAGTGGTGAGGAATGCAAATGCAATGTTAGCATTCATTTCATGGGGTGGGGGGTGGGGGGATCTCATTGAAACCCTTCGAATGTTGAAAGGCCTAGACAGAGCAGATTTGGAAAGAATGTTTCCCTTGGTGGGTGGGGTCTAGAACAATAGGGCACAGCTTCAGTATAGAGGGGCATCAATTTAAAACAGAAATGCGGAGAAAAGTCTTTAACCAGAGGGTGGTAGATTTGTAGTATTTATTACCACAGGCAATTAGTATTTATTACCACAGCTGTGGAGGCCGGGTTGTTGGGTGAATTTAAGGAGGGAATTAATAGGTTTGTGATTGGTCATGGCATTGAAGGTTATGGGGAGAAGGCTGGGGATTGGTGCTGAGGAGGGGAAGGAAAAGATCAGTCATGATGAAATGGTGGAGCAGACTCAATGGGCCAAATGGCCTAACTCTGCTCCTATGTCTTATGGCATGTTGAAATCGGATTGATACATGCGTGGAGCTTAGTGATAACCAGCAGTGGTGGAAATAAAAGGTCTGAGCCCAGTCTGCCAGTTCAGAACTAGAAGCAATCTTAAATGAATTTTGTGTAATCAGTTACAGTATATCAACTGTGCTGATCTTTGTGACTGGTCCAGATGGACAGGATTTGCCCCAAACCTGGCATAAGATTCTGATTTTACCAGTGCAGCAAATTGCAATTATCTTGGTGCTTTAGCAAGATCTGCAAATGTGAATTTTGGCTGAGAACAAGGTTATAATTTAAGCAGTTGTAACGTAAAGGGGTGTGGATTTAAATGTCATTCGTTGCTTTGTAACCTTTGATACAGCACGGTATTTTAACTATCTCATCTCATTGGAAGTCTCGTGTTTACTTTTCCCACTGGATCCTTGCTCTGGCACTTTCATAGAAAATTCGCGCTAGTAGCTGTCCCAGAGACATTTCTGAAGTAAAGAAGAAACAAATAGGGTTACACTTGTGTCATTCCTCATCACATCTTTCGGGATTCTGACACACATTATACTAAAGAACCAATATTAACACGGATAAGAGAGGATCTGCAGATGCTGGAAATCTAAGCAACACGCACAAAGTGCTGGAGGAACTCAGCAGGCCAGACTGACAGGCAGGTAAAAAGTACAGTCGACATTTCAAGCCAAGACTCTTTGCCAGGACTGGAGGAAAAAAAGATGGGGAGTAGATTTAAAAGGTGGGGGACGGTAAAGAGAAACACAGTGTGATAGGTGAAATTGGGGTGGGGGGAAGGAGGGGTGAAGTGAAGTGCTGGGAAGTTGATTGGTGAAAGAGATGTGGGTCTGGAGAAGGGGGAGTCTGATAGGTGGGGATAGAAGGCCATGGAAGAAAGAAAAGGGGGGAGGAGTGCCAGAGGGAGGTGATGGGCAGGAAAAGAGAGAAAGTGAGAGAAGGAAAGGAGGATGGGGACTGGTGAAGGAGAGCGTGGGGGGATGAGGGGACCATAACGCAAAAGTTCAAGAAATCGATGTTTGTGCCATTAGGTTGGAGGTTACCCCGACGGAATATAAGGTGTTGTTCCTCCAACCTGAGAGGCCTCATTGTGACAGTAGAGGAGGCCATGGATTGACGTATCGGAATGGGAATGGGAAGTGGAATTAAAATGGGTGGCCACTGGGAGATCCCACTTCTTGTTTCTTTTAAATCCGCCTTTTAAATCTACTCATCTTTTTTTCTCCAGTCATGTTGAAAGGTCTCGGCCTGAAACATTGACTACTTTTTTCCATGTATGTTGTCTGGCCTGCTGAGTTCCTCCAGCTAACAAGTGCTCACTATTTGCTTTATTGGAGCTCTCAATTCAGAACAGTGCACTGTCCCTATAGTGTATATAGCAGCCTTCAATGTTTGATCAAAATTAAACAGTTAGTATTTGATTCACCTTTTTATACTTGTACGTATGTCTGGTCATTTTGTAAGGCTGCCATTTTAAATGTCATGTACAGTATTGGTATTGATATTTCCAAAGGCTCAATAGATCTGTCAAAGGTTCCACTGTGTGGTATTCCTTATTCAAAGTTGTCATAAAGTTTATCTGGTCATTTGCTTTGTGTAAGATATTTCTATGTTCAGTTTGGCGGTTACGTTAACTTATAAAAATAATCTAATGCAAAATAGATTTTATTTTGCTTCCCAACGTTCAAAGTACATTTATTATCAAAGAATGGATAAATTATACAACCTTGAAATTTGTTTGCTTGCAGGCAGTCACAAAGCAAGAAACCCAAAAAAAACATTAAAAAAAAGACCAACATTTGATGTGCAGAGAAAGAGGGAAAAAACATAAATCATGCAAACAATAGAATTGAGCAACAACATTACGAACCAAATGAGTTCTTGGATCTGAATCCTGTAGCAGACTGGAATAGGCCCAAGCCTCAGTATCAATCCATCATAGTAGTGGGTATGGAGCACAACAGCTGAGGGCAGTCTTCATAGCCTCAGTGCCATGGGAAGAGGAGCGAATATTACGGGAGAGCAAGTAAAATCGGCTCTCATCTACGATCCAGATGCCCTGTCTTTCCAATGTATCGTTTAAATTGTCCAAGCGGCTTATTGTACCTTGCACTAGGATCCAGGCACCAAAAAGCTTCAGGCCTAGAACATCATTTGAACAGAAAAAAATGCAAAGAACAGATAACATTGAAGGAAATGCCACTTCATTTCAATTAGTTTTGACAAAATCCCTTATACTTGTGATTTATGAGGTACCTTGCACTGAAATTACAAATAGGCTGAAACTTAACTTTATGAGAGTGTCTTACATTTAGGTGCAGATAACAGATGAAAATCATTGCTTGAGTAGAAATTATTTGCGGATTTTTCACACTGGTTACAGTATAAGGTGGGTCCTTTTCTGTTGTATTGCTTGAGATACCTGAAGCAGGCGTTTGAAAATGATTTTTTCTCCATTCATCTAGTTCATTCTTTGAAAATGATGAAGGGGATGATGTCCCAATCAAACGTTGTCCAAAATGCAAAGTCTATATCGAAAGAGATGAGGGTTGTGCGCAAATGATGTGTAAAAATTGCAAGCATGCCTTTTGCTGGTACTGCCTGGAATCCCTTGACGTAAGTGAAGCAACAATCAATTCAATTAATGAATAAAGATGGAAGTATGTGCTTATGCACATTGATATATGCTGTCATGTTTGCACATGTCATATGGTAAAAACAAGTTAAGACCAATTTCATTTGATTTTCACACAACTGACAGGGAACAAGCAAATGGTGCTGAAATAGGTAATTTTGCTTCTTGTACCTTCTTCACCATCCAAGAAGATCGTGGCTGATTTTTTTTATTTCAGTGCCACTTTCTTACATAAAACTGTATCCTTAATGCCTAATTATCTATGAATGTCTTTCTTGAATACATTCAGTTACTGAGTATCCAATGCTCTCCTGAGTAGAGTATCTCAAAAATTCTTCTCATTTCTGTCCTGAATGGCAATTCTTTAATTTTGAAATCCCTATTCCTGGTTGTAGATGACCCAGCTGAGGGAAATGAGATCCCTGCATCCATTTTGTTAAGCCCACTAAGAATCACATATTTTTCAATGGTATCATATCTAATTCTTCCAAACTTTAGAAAGTATAGAGCCAGTCTACATAACCTCTTTTTAAATGACAAACCAGTCAGACTCGAATATATCTGGTGAAACTTCTCTGTGTCCTGTCAGTTCGGAGTGTAATCTGTGGTAAAGTGCAGCAAAAACAGGGTAGATGGTTGAAATTATAGTAAGAGCTCTTACTATAACAACTTGCTAATCAACCAGCAGTAATATGCATTTATGAATCACATGGCTCATCACCTTAGCTTAACAAAATAAAGGCACCAAATCTAAATAAATTTTTGGAAGAGTAACCATAATGTTGTTCATAGAATTCAAAATTCAAAGTAAATTTATTATCAAAGTACATATATGTCACAATGTACAACTGTGAGATTCATTTTCTTGCAGATATACATAGTAAATCTAAGACACACAGGAATCAATGAAAGACTGCACCCAACAGGATGGACAAACAACCAATGTGCAGAGACTACGAACTATACAAATACAAAGGAAAATAATAATAATAAATAAGCAATAAATATTATAAATGTGAGATGAAAAGCCCTGGAAAGTGAGTCCATAGGTCAGGGGTGTCAAACTCATTTTAGTTCACGGGCCGGATTGAGCAAAATGCAGCTTCATGCGGGCCGGATCAGTTGGACGCGTGCAAACGCAGCTTTCGTTGCCTCCGTTTTTTCAGCCTGCTCTCATGTGTCTCAGTCTCTGCTATAACTACAAAGTGTTTCACTTTACAAATTCCATTTCTTATGAAGAAGACTGCCGAATAAACACTAAAAACCCTGAAAACCTGGTACCTGAATAAACTCAGCATTAGCCATATCATACGCCATAGGCGCTTCGATTACTGGGGCCAGCTTTAATAGTAATTAGATATTATCTCGCGGGCCAAAGATAATTCCACCGCGGGCCAGATTTGGCTCGCGGGCCTTGAGTTTGACATATATGCCATAGGTTGTAGGAGCAGTTTAGCGGTGGGGCAAGCAAAGTTCTAGTTCAAAGGCTGTTGGTTGAGGGAAAATAACTGTTCCTGAACCTGGTGGTGTGGGTCCTGAGGCTCCTGTACCTTCTTCCTGATGGCAGAAATGAGAAGAGGTTATGGCCTGAATGATGGATGAAGTTTTCCTGCAACAGTGCTCCACATGGATGTGCTCAATATGGTTGAGGGCTTTATCTTTGATGAACTGAGCCGTATCCATTACTTCTTGTAGGATCTTCCATTCAAGGGCATTGGTGTTTCCATACCAGGCTGTGATGCAACCAGTCAACATACTCTCCACCATACATCTATAAAAGTTTGTCAAAGTTTTAGATGTCATGCTGAATCTTTGTAAAATTCTAATAAAGTAGAAGTGCTGCTGTGCTTTCCTCGTAATAATATTTATGTGCTGGACTCAGGACAGATCCTCTGCAGCAATAACAGTGAGGAGAATAAAGTTGCTGACCCTCTTAATCTTTGATCCCTTGCTGAAGACTGGCTCATGGATCTTTGGATTCCTCCTCCTGAAGTCAATACTCAGCTCCTTGGTCTTGCAGACATTGTGTAAGAGTTTGTAGTCATGGCACCACTCAGCCAGATTTCCAAACAACCTCCTGTATGCTGATTCGTCACCACCTTTGATTCGGCCAATGACAATGGAGTCATCGGTAAACTTAAATACTAGATATTAAATATGAGGGTGTGTTTTTATAGGGGAAATATATAGTAAGTTCACTAAGCAAAGTAATCCCATAAACAAGCCAGACAATAAAGTGCAAGGCCGTGAAATGTAGATTGTGTGGTCCATCTTAACTAAAGCGAGGTCTGTACAGCAGTCTTAGAGTAGTGGATTAGAAGCTGTCCTTGACTTGGTGTTCAATGCTTTCAGGCTTTTGTATCTTCAGTCTGTTGAAAGAGGGCAGAAAGAGAGAATGTCCAAGCCATCAGTACTGAGAGTTTGTACAGACTGATACATTAAACTGCTCACCGTGTGGATTGACCAGTCCCTTACAAAGCCTCAGCTTTATATCCTTGTTCTTATATTCTAGTTCATTTGAAATGAATGCAAACATTGCATTTGCCTTTCTTGCCACTGTCTGAACCTCTAAATTAAACGTTAGGAGATCCCCCATAAGGACTTCCAAGATCACATTGCACATTTGAAGGTCCACACCCTTACTACTTCTACCAAAGTGCATGACCATATACTTCCCTACGCTGTATTCCATCTGCATTCTGTTCTTCTCAGACTCCCTGCTTCCTCAATTCTACCTGCACTTCCCTGTTTTCATATCATTTGCAGACTTGGCCACAAAGCTATCAATTCCATCATCCAAATCACTAGCATACAATGTGATGATAAGTGTTCACAACACCAATCCCTGCAGAACACCACTAGTCACTGGCAGTCAACCAGAAAAGGCTACCTTTATTCCCACTCTTTGCCTCTTGCCAATCAGCCAATCTACTATCATCCTAGTATCTTTCCTGTAATACCATGGACACTTATCTTGTTAAGTAGCTTCAAGTGCAGCCCTTTGTCAAAGGCCTTCTGAAAATTCAAGTAAACACTATTTGTCTATCATACCTGTTATTTCCTCAAAGAATTCCAACAGATTTGTCAGGCAAGATTTCCCCTTAAGGAATCCATGTTGATTTTGGCCTATTTTGTCATGTGGATCCAAGTACCCAAAACCTCATCCTTAATAATGTTTCCAAAATCTTCCCAACCGCTGAAATCAGGCTAACTGGCCTATACTTTTCTTTCTACTGTGTCCTTCCCTTCTTAAAGTGTGGAGTGAAATTTGGAACTTTCCAGTCCTCTAGAACTTGTGCACAATCTAGTGATTCTTGAAAGGTCACTACCAATGCCTCCACAATCTCTTCAGTTACTTCATTCAGAACCCTGGCATGTCATTCATCTGGTCCTGGTGAATTATCAACCTTCAGAACATTCAGCTTCCCAAGCAACTTCTCCTTAGTAATAGCAATTGCATTCACTTCTGCCCCAGGACCTTCTCAAATTTCTAGCACACTGCTAGTGTCTTCCATAGTGAAGACTGACACAAAATACTTATTAAGTTTGTCTACCATTTCTTTGCCCCCATTACTATCTCTCCAGTGTCATTTTCCATAGGTCCAATATCCATTCTCGCATTTCTGTTACTTTTCATGTATCTGAAAAAACTTTTTGTATCCTCTTTTATATTATTGACTAACTTACCTTTGTGTCATCTATTCTCTCCTTATGACCTTTTTTAGTTGCCTTCTGTTGAGTTTTAAACACGTCCCAGTCCTCTAGCTACCCATTATTTCTTTGCTATACTACATGCTCTCTCTTTTGCTTTAATGCTGTCTTTAACCTCCCTGATTAGCCACAGTCGCCTATTCCTCCCTTTAGAATACTTCTTCAACTTTGGGATGTATCTATCTTGCCCCTTTTTTGCTGTTGGAAACTTCAGCTGTTGCTGGTCTGCTGTCGTCCCTGCTAGTGTCCCCTTCCAATCAACTTCGGCCAGCTCCTCTCTCATGCCTCTGTAATTCCCTTTTACTCTACAGTATTTATCTTCACTTTCTCAAACTGCAGGGTGAATTTTATCAATTTATGAACACAGTTTCCTAATGACTCCTTTACCTTAAGCTCCCTAATCAAATTTGGTTCATTACACACAAACTCAATCCAGAATTGCTTTTCTCCTATTGAGCTCAACCATAAGCTGCTCTAAAAAAGCCATCTCGTAGGCAGTATACAATTCCCTCTACTCGGTTTCAGCATCAACCTGATTTTTCCCAACCTACCTGCATATTGAAATCCCCTATGACCTTGCCCTCTGAACATACTTTTTAAATCTCCCTTTGTAAAGGCAGATTCAATTGTGTGTTCTAAATGTATTATTTAGTAAGATTATCTTTGTCATCTGAAATGTGGCCTCTCTCAATAGAACCAAATTTCAAAAGTGCTGTTCAACTAGTGGGGAGAACAGAAATGAATCTTCATCCAAAGCTTCTTTAACTCAATGGCTTGTTATTTTACCTCCCACACCTAATAGTCAGTACTGCCATTTTTTATGAATTGTTAAATAATTTGATGACATTTTGTGACATATAACACCTACATCTACTTAGTTGTTGAGTACCTCCAAGGTTAAGATCAATTAAATTTTGGTAAACGATGTAGCAATATAATGTGAAAGTGGACTTGAGGCATAAGGTTAGCCATGATTTCAATGAATGGTTGACAGAATGTCAACATCAGCTTCTGATAACCTTGTGTGATACTCACAGCAAAAGGTTTAATGCCAATGATGCTAACTACAATGAAGGGATGCTTTTCAGTCTGGGCAATAGTTAAAACTAACACCCTGTGCATGTTATCCAACACTATGGCCATACTTTTTTTCTTAAAAATTGGCCATATTTCCATCACACACAAATACAAACAAGGCTGTAAGTACACCAATTAAAATACTTTTACTTAGAAACCACATTTCACTGAATTATGGTGAAGGTATGGCAAAATAAGCGAGCAATACAATCCTAATAGTCTCATTCCCCTTTCTCTCTATTCCTATACACCCTTGCAACATATCCTCTTTCAGGCACATTCATAGTTGGGAGCTTAACATCCAAGGATACACATTGTATCAAAAGGACCGGCAAGTAGCAGGGCTCTGTTGGTATACAATTAAATCAAATCCTTAGAAAAGGTGAGATAGGATCGGAAGATGTAGAATTCTTGTGGGTAGAGTTAAGAAACTGCAAGGATAAATAGACTCTGATGGGAGTTATGCACAGGCCTCTGAACAGCAGTCATGATGTGGGATATCCTTTACAAAGGATATCCTTGGAGGTACTCAACAACTAAGTAGATTATGTCACAAAATGTCATCAAATTATTTGACAATTCACAAAAAATGGCAGTACTGACTATTAGGTGTGGAAGATAAAATAACAAACGATTGAGTTAAAGAAGCTTTGGATGAAGATTCATTTCTGTTCTCCCCACTAGTTACATTAAACAGCACTTTTGAAATTTGGTTCTATTGAGAGAGGCCAGATTTCAGATGACAAAGATGATCTTACTAAATAATACATTTAGAACACACAATAGAAGAGATATAAATAAAAATATTTCGATATTCTCTATTTCCCATTGGTTTATTGTGAAGTAAAATATCTGAAAATGTGAACATTGCAAACAGAATTACAGAGTATATTTAAGTACCTGATTTTACTTGGACACAAAGTAAATTGGTAATATGTGCGTCAGAGATCCCTGTAATGTCCTGTAAAATGTATCAGACACAGTTCAAAATTTACAGCAGGTTGGGATTGAACCTTACTCTTTGTGATAGTGATAAGAGGTGCATCATTTGTTTACTGAAAGATCTGAGTTAGAATTTGATCAGCCAAATGTATAATTGCTTTGCTGCGTATTCATTGATTGGATTCACCCTAGCTGGGAGTTGCACAAAAAGTGGTGTAGCATAGGTTTTGTTCAGATAGGAAAAGACTTGGGCATTGTGCATTTTTACTCAGGATTGGAAATGCAATTTAAAATCCCTCAGCATATCCTTTATATATAACTTGAGCTCTACACAGTGAGGTCATTGTGAAAAGAATATGTTTATAATGTTTTTAAATGTGTGATACACAGAAGAAAAATAAAAAATGTCACACCTAGCTTGCAGATACCTCTAGAAGTATCATTAGGACACAGCACGGCAGGAACTTTCTTTTAATGGAATGTATTTCTATTGAGAATGAATGCAGCATCTTATCATTGTAGGTGTTAATTATTGAAATGTATTCCTAATATTTTACGAGAAGCTACCAATCTGCATAGTTAATTACAGAGGATATACTGCACATAAACATTTTTAGCAGCTGCAAATGCTTGTTGTGATGCTTTTCCCTAGCTTCATCCCATACTTCCTAAACATATCAAGAAACTCATTTTGTACTCCACAGATTCTGCCTGCTTTGCTCAGAATTTTTAATAATTTCTGATTTTTATGTCTTGTCATTGGGAAATATGCCTGATTTTGCAGCTGTGCTCTCTGGTCTTTGTACAGTCCTTTATCTTTCCCCATCACCACATACACTTGCAATAAAGCATTGCTCTTTGTTACTCAGCTATCATAAAAATGAATAACTCAGTCCCTCTAGTTGCTAGACAGATACTTGAATTAGTAGGACGTAGAAGGATATGGAATTAATGCAGGCAAGAGAGATTAGTATAAGTTGGGTTAGGGTTGGCATAGATGCAGTTGGCCTGTTACCATGCTGTACTACTCTGCTACTACTGTAGTTTCAGTGTTTTATATATTTATTTTCTATAGAAGATCATTTCAGAATATCTTTATTTTTCACAAGCTTAGCACTGTACAAGGGAATTTGCAGAAAAATGTCACATTAACTTTAGAATAATGTCTCTGGCACTAGCATCCTTTTCACTGTTTACTTAAGTTTGACTTCTGTGTTAACTGATTGTTGTTCTTACTAGAGTTAATTTGATTGAATTGCCAAACTCAGGAGAGTAACAGGAGAGAATTAATGTTAAATAATTACAAGATGCGGAGAGTAACAGAAAGCAAAACTAAACATGTTGGTTCTGGGTGGATTTGGGAGTATATGTCTACAGTCAAACAGTGAAGTTAAACTGGTCATTTTATAATTTAAGTTTCTAATCATAAATGTAAAATTTTCATTGAGCCATTATATTTGGCCAGTCCAATGAAATTGCATATTTTTTTCTCCATATATATATATTTGTAAGTGGTAAACTGTTTGAACTTTTATTAATGTATTTGAAACTGAGCTTATCAACAGTTATCAAACTGAGCTTCATTTGGGTATTCAGCTCCTCCACCCGTATATAACCTGATGTAACCAGCAAAAATTATTATTTTAAAGAAACCTGAACTGAACAAATTTTACATATTTTATGCTTTAGTCTGCTTTAGGTCTTTTTTTTTAAGATGTGAAAATACAGTTAATAAGTGTTCACAACTGGCTGAGCACTTAAGGCAAGCTCAGTTTAGAGAGATCTTCTGAAGGGTTACAAAAATCTTGCAATTTATTCCTGAGGGCACGTGGAGTTTATAGATGGGGTGTAGGCTGGTTAAATTAAATTTAAACTATGGTTGAAAAAGAAACTGCACAGTTAACATCAACGGCTCCTCTGTAGAGATCATTAAGAGCACCAAATTTCTTGGTGTTCACCTGGGGTAGAATCTCACCTGGTCCCTCAACACCAGCTCCATAGCCAAGAAAGCCCAGCAGCGTCTCTACTTTCTGTGAAGGCTGAGAAAAGTCCATCTCCCACCCTCTCATCCTCACCACATTCTGCAGAGGATGTATCGAGAGCATCCTGAGCAGCTGCATCACTGCCTGGTTTGGGAATTGCACTGTCTCGGATCGTAGGACCCTACAGCGGATAGTGAGCTCAGCTGAGAAAATCATCGGGGTCTCTCTTCCTGCCATTACAGACATTTACACCACACGCTGCATCTGCAAAGCAAACAGCATTGTGAAGGACCCCACGCACCCCTCACACAAACTCTTCTGCCATCTGGAAAAAGGCACCGAAGCATTCGGGCTCTCATGACCGGACTATGTAACAGTTACTTCCCCCAAGCCATCAAACTCCTCAATTCCGAGAGTCTAGTCTGACACCAACTTGCACACGCACACCTGAACACTACACCATTCCCAGGCCCCAGACAGTCCTTTCAGGTGAGGCACCACTTCACCTGCGAGTCAACTGGGGTGATGTAGGTGCTCCCGATGTGGCCATTTATACATTGGGGAGACCCGCCACAGACTGGGAGACCGTTTCGCCGAATACCGGCACTCAGTCCTCCAGCAGTGGCGGGATCTCCCTGTGGCCACACACTTCAATTCCACAGACTATTCCCACTCCGACATGTCTGTCCATGACCTCCTCTACCGTCAAGATGAGGCCACGCGCAGGTTGATGGAGCAATACCTTATCTCCCGCCTAGGTAGCCTCCTACCTGCCGGCATGAACATTCAACTTACAGACCTCCATTGATACCCTTGCCCCCCCTTACCCCCATCCCTATCTATTATTTTAGTCTGGTTCTCTTTCTCTCTCTTTTACCCCCTTCACTATAATCTCCCCCCAGCCCTACCTTTCTTTCTCTTTTATTTCCCATAATTCTCCACCTTCCCCCTAGCCCATTTCCCTTCAGCCTATCACTTCCCAGCTCTCTACTTCATCCCTCCCCCCACTTCTTATCCCCCCTCGACCATCCCATGTTACTTCACTCCTGATGAAGGGTTTCGGCCTGGAACGTCGTCACTACCTCCTCCCATAGATGCTGTCTGGCCTGCTGAGTTCTGCCAGCATTTTGTGTTTTTATTTATTTCCAGCATCTGCAGATTCACTCGTTGTTGCCTTTGAAACCACTCCCTTTGCAATTTTTGCTCATTTCTTCTCAATTCCTGCTAAAACATTGTTTACATTTACATCATTTATTATTATATTGTAATTTGCCCTTTATTGTGTCAGTTGCCTTATTTATTAACTATTGTACTGTCTTGCACTATTTTGTGCACTTTATGTAGTCCGGTGTAGGTCTGAAGCCTAATGTAGTTTTGTGTTGTTTCACCTAGTCTAGTGTAGTTTTGTGTTGTTTCATGTAGCACCATGGTCCTGGAGGAATGTTGTTTTGTTTTTACTGTGTACTGTACCAGCAGTTATGGTTGAAATGACAATAAAAATGACTTGATACAGAAATATCTGCAGATCTTAGAATTTAGAGTTTAAAATAAACTGCTGAGAGAATTCAGTTGGTCAGGCAACATCTGTGGACACAAAGAAATGGCCAATGTTTTGGGGCAAGATGTGCATGAAGACTGAAAGTGTAGAGGGGAAGTAGCCAATATATAGGGGTGATGGTGAGACAGAGCCTGGCTGGTAATATGTGGAACCATATAATGGTGATGGGCATATGGAGCCAGTTGGGGGAAGGGATAAGATGGGTTGGCCAAGGGAGCAGAAACCTACAAACTGTAGAAGGATAGATAATGTGGGTGAAAGACGAGATGGAACCAGGAGTAAAAGGATATTGAGTCTTAGTAACATGGGTGGGGGATGGTGCAGGATGGAAGAGGAGAGCAAAACGAGACAGACCCCTAGTGGATTAGTGGGACTGAGAAAGAAACACACGTGGAGTTGATTACCTGAAACTGGAAATCCAATTTTCATATCAAAACTATGATTCCAAACAAATTCATCTCCAAACTCTCAGACCTGGGACTCAGTGCCTCCCTTTGCAATTGGATGCCAGACCTAATGACCAACAGACTGCAATCAGTAAGGGTAGGCAGCAACACCTCCAGCACGATTATTCTCAACACTGGTGTTCCACAAGACTCCATTCTCAGTCCTCTATTCTACTCACTATGCACTGACAACTGCATGTTCAGATTCTGCTCCAACTCCATTGACAAGTTTGTAGATGATACCACTGAAATGGGCTGAATCTAAGAGTACAGGAAGAAGATAGAGAGCTCAATAACATGGCGTCATGGCAGCAGGCTTTTCCTCAATGTCAGCACAAAAAAATGAACTGGTCTTTGACATTGTGATGGGAATGGTGCATGTGCTCCTTTTGGCAGAGGATAAAATAACCTGCAAACATGTGTATCCAGGTTGAAGAACAACATCTATCCACTCTTTATAAGACTATTGAGTTCTCCCCTAGAACAATAAGATGGACTCTTATTGAAAGTCCACCTCATTATGACCTTACACCTTTTTGTCTACCTGCACTGTACTTCCTCTGTAACTGATACTTTTCTCCATTCTGCTAATGTTTTACCTTGTACTCACTCAGTGCACTGTTTTAATGCATTAATCTGTATGGATGGTATCACTGCACCTTGGTAAATGTGACAATAATAGACCAATTTACCACTGGGCTGTGGGTTTTTTTTAAGTGGAAGCTGAGGTGTTGTTCATTGAGTGAGTGTGGGGCCTCACATTGCAGTGAAGAAGGCTGAGGACAGACGGGTTGAAGTGGGAATCTGAAGAAGAGTTGAATTAAGGTGTTACTGGAAGTTTAAGATGGCCATTGTAGACAGAGCACTGATACATTTCTAAATGGCTGACCGGTCTTTGCTTGGTCTTGCCAATGTAGAGTTGGCCACATCTTGAGCACGGGAGGTAATGGACCAAGTTGGAAGAGGTGCAGTGAATCTCTGCTTCACCTGGAATGGCAGGTTAGGCCTCTGGATGATGGTGAAGGAGGAGGTTCTGGGACAGGTGTCGTCTATCCTATGGTTGCAGGGGAAATTGTCATGGGACAAGAAAGGCAAGGTGGGAAGGGTTAAGCAGGCTAAGGAATCTTGGAAAGAGTGGTCCCTTTGGAAGGCAGAAAGTGAGGAGAATGTGATGGATGGTGGAGTTCTTTTGGATCTAGTAGAAATGGCCAAGGGTGTTACTTTGGATGTAGAGGCTGGTAATGTTAGCATAAAGTACATGATTGCAGGGGACTCTGGGGATAAATAACTTGTAGTTAAATGTCCCTGATAAAGCTAATGGCCATAATTTCCGATATTACAAGCAGAGACCCTACTCTCATGCTTGTACTCCAGCAAAGGGGTGGTGTCAGGATTTGGAGCCAAGTCGGACATGTTATCCTTCTCCAGCACCAGAGAAGCTTGTGAAGCATGGCCAAGTATATCCTTGTGCCTTGACTTAATAAAATCAGTGAACTTCAATGCAGATTCCTTCAGGAGAGTGAGGCTTTCCTAGTCTGTAGATCTTGGGTCTATGTGTGGCCTGCTGGTTTCAAAGGTGCATTTACTGTCAGAGAAATATATACAATATACATCCTGAAATACTTTTTCTTTGCAACCATCCACCAAAACAGAAGAGTTCCCCCAAAGAATGAATGGCAGTTAAATGTTAGAACCCCAAAGTCCCCCCTGCTCCCCCCTTGTGTAAGCAGCAGCAAAGCACCAAACCCCTCTCCCTCACAAGCATAAGAAAGGCATCAGCACCCACCACCGAACACTCAAATGTGCAGTAAAGACACAGACTTGCAGTACCCCAAAGACTACTTGTTCGCCCAGTATTCGATATACCACAGGCTCTCTCTCTCTCCCTAATAAAGGAAAAAGAGGTGTCTCCATTTCACAGCAAGAGGGGAGACATAACAAACAACTCGCTGGTTTATGATGTTAAAAGGCCTTTTTTGTCACTTTTTCCGAGCTCTATGTCCAAAGAACTCGGGTCTCTGGGCATGTAGCCAGCTCGCTGCTTTCGATCTTCTGGCTCCCACGACATACTGGATTCCTGCAGAGGTACCAACCTCCGGTCCGCCCGTCTCCACAGCCCTGAAATCCCTGAACTCTGGAAGCGAGCTGATCTCCTAGGCCGCATACTTGGCATATCAAATAACGGCCAGTTGTGAAGCCCTGAGAGCGGGTCCCATTCCCGCAAAGACCCAAAGTCAGCGTGTAATTCCAGGTCAGGGTCTTCAAAAGAACCCTGAAAGAAAAACACAGACATATTAAAGATAGAAATAGAGCTGTTTCCGAAGATACAAGTAAAGGAGTCGCCGTTAGGTATTGTATGCTGTTGTGAATTTTCTATGTTTATCACTTAACAGAATGGGTCCTACTGGTTGACGTGTGACTAAATGTGAGACACTAATTTAAAACAAGTTACCTCATAGTTTTATTTTAGAAAGTAGCAATAGAACACTGGAATATTTTTGCAGTGCTGAGCCAGCTGCCTTTTTATATACCTAACTGGGCAGTCCATTGTTGGCTTTCAGCGGTCTGTTCTTCTCTCCCTTGCCCCACTGTGTATTTGTCATGTTTTGCAAATCCTAAGAGGCGAGTGGAAAAAAAATAAAGCTAGCAGGAGGTTAAAAACAGTCTGGGGGGGGGGAGGGGAAACAATGTCGCAAGACATTGTAAATAAAAATACTAATCATTTTAATTTGTTGGAAGAGATGAAATTCAAGTTTAAAATTGGAATACATTTAAAAAAGATTATCTTGTACAGTGTTAACTGGATTTTGCTTTGAGTAAAAGAATGTAAATCTTTTAAATCTGTTTGTTTTAAATAGGATGACTTCCTATTAATTCACTATGATAAAGGACCTTGTCGAAACAAGCTTGGCCATACACGTGCCTCTGTCATTTGGCACAGAACCCAGGTCAGTGATATTTGCTTGACATTTACAAAGTTTTGATTGTGAATTGGAGACCACTTATGATGGCTGTAAGACATTCAAAAGTATGAAACAGTTTAAAAGATGCAGCTGGCATTTTTACATAAAAACAACAGCAAAGGTAGACCATTGCATCATGTATACTCTCCATAATAACCCAGAGACTTGGTCACTGATGGTGTCAGTACATGAAGTTGGACTTTTTAACCACCAATGCATCAACTTCAGTGGATGCATTGCCAACTCCAAGCTCAATTGCCAAACACTAAGTTGGACCAACGATGATCAGGTTTGGGAGGCTCCACCTCAAGCTACTGGTTATCCAGGCAGATTCCTCAGCCAGTTTGTTGTCCTGTGCACTAGCATCACCTAGTCAACTTCAGAATGGCATGCAGCTGAAGAAGGAGGTATTCTAAAAGTTGGTGTTTGACCCGAAACTGTAATTCCTTTTCTCTCTCCTGACTTGTGAGACTTGCCAGCACTTCTTGTTTTATTTCAGATTGACAGTAGCTGCAAATTTTTAAAAGAACAATACATAATTACAATATATGATAAATAATTTGGGGCAGCATAGTAAATTAATGGTTAGTGCAACAATTTTCAGTACCAGTGACTCGGGTTCAATTTCTGCCACTGACTGTTAGGAGTTCGGAAGTTCTCCCCATGACCATGTGAGTTTTCTCCAAGTCCTCCAGGTTATTCCTGCAGTCTACAGACATACCAGTTGGTAGGCTATTTGGTCATTGTAAATTGCCCCGTGATTAGGCTAGGGTTAAATCGGAGGGGTTGATGGGTAGTGCTTCTAGAAGGGCAGGAAAGGCCTGCCTGTTCTACACTGTATCTCATTAAATAAAATAATTGAAAACTTAAAATCTAATAGTGTTTGTGTATTCCATACAAAAAGGAGTTTTCTGATGACATACAGTATATTGCTTTGAAGTCTGTTGGAATTTGTGCTGGTTTTAACTTTTCAAAGAATGTATCTGACAGCCCAGCATCTGGTTTACCAGTGCAGTTTCAAGACGGTATGGGCTTGAGGTCTTTTGACCTTTTCATCCTGTGCTAAAATAGCTGCTTAATTTAGAACTCAGACACATTGCTACAAAATTGAGTGAAGAAAGGATGGTTGTGACTGCTAGATGGAAAACTCTGTGGCTGTGAGGATTGTCAAGTTATAAGACACAAATTTCCACTGCAATCACATACTTTTTCCTTATTTTTCAACCCTTATGTCTGTCCACTGCATTTGATTATATTATTGTTACAATTAATACAAATGGGTTACAAAAAGACAATAAAGAGATCTTTGGTCCATTTTCACTAGTGATTGCCTCGTTTAAAATTATTGGATGAGAGTTTTCATTTTTCTTTATTATTGCAGACTGCAACAATCATATTTTATCTTCTTTCTTCTAGGTAGTTGGAATATTTGCAGGCTTTGGCCTTTTGCTATTAGTAGCATCTCCTTTCCTTCTGCTTGCCACGCCGTTTGTCCTCTGCTGCAAGTGTAAATGTAACAAAGGGGATGATGATCCTTTACCAACATAAGCATGATGCCCCGATAAAGAAAACTGGAGGATGGAATTCTATGAACGTTCTTTCCTACATAACTATCATCTCAAAATGTCTGATTTTTGTCTCATAATACTTCCCAGTGTAAGCATTTATTTTCCACCTTGCACAAGTCCAGGGTCTGTGAGAGAGCAGTGATTTTTTTTAAGTGCAGAAAAGAGGCAGTTAGATCATACTAGGGACAGTTTAGTCCAAGAGAGCACACTGGAAAATGGTATACTGCACAAACTTCTGGAATATGTGAAGCAAGCTTAAAAGTATACTTTCTTGAATGGTTCTAAAAGAAGCGGTGCACTTGATCGTGTACAGCTGTACACTAAAGTGCTAGATTTATTGATTGTATCAAGAAGGAAAATGTGCAGTTTTGGAGTAAACAGAGCATGGATGAGAAGCAAGCTGATGTTTCAGGAGAAATAGAGAGAAGGCATTCAGTTACGATTGCAAGTTCTATCAGAATTATTTTTTTAACATGAAAAAGCCCACATCCTTTTCTATAAAGAGACTAAGGTCAAATTTTCTGTATCAATTTCTTTCAAAAGGCATTTTTGACTATTTTAATTGGGGATCTAACGGTTTCATCATTTCTAAGTCCTTTGATTTTTTTTTCATGCCATATGTAGACTTGAAAATAATATTGCCATGTTTATTCTCTGAATACATAAAGGTGCATTGATTCTTATTAGAAAATTGTAGTAATGTATCTATAATTTTGAGTGCTGATTAGAGACTGATTAATAACTATGGGACTGTGAAAATGCAAAACCATGCCACACCTATCATGGTCTTAATGTGAGAATGATGTTTATTGAAATTCATTCCTCAAAAGATGCTGTTTTGCACTAAGCATAAATTATGTGAATTTTCACTCGTTCTGACAACTCAAACCTTACAAATTAAGTCTGAATTGATAAAAGGAAAATGATGTGCCCTAAAACATTTATAAAATGCTTTTTAGATTTTAGCAAATACATTTTGTGATATATATCAATACAACAGGCTCATAATCTATTAATTTTAAATCATTATGACTCCTTAAAATTATTGTTGGGTTTGTGTAGTTGAAAGATGAATGCCTAGTAATTGGAAGCATGAATTAATTATCTTGCGGATTTTTTCATTGTACCAGGATTCTGAAACAAATTTAGATAACAAGTGATTGGAATCACTAAAAATATAACACACTGAGGAGTGAAATTGAGTCATGCCAGTGAGCTCTGCATTTATGACTGTTTGGATGTTTTAGTTACAAAGTTCTTGCAGTACATTTTGATTTATCTCCATTTTAGTTGTAAGAGATTTTATTCTAACTTTAAAAAATAATCTTTACATTAATAAATTATTATGAATGGCTATGGTAACAAAGAACAAAAATTAGATGGCTTTTTTTTATCAAGTTTATTTTCAGAGTTAGACAGTGAACACAATTTTAGTGGAAATGCAAATTAAGCCAAACACAGGAGTACAAACTAGGAAGCAGAATAAACAGGAGAAAATCTGCAGATGCTGGAAATCTGAGCAACACACACAAAATGCTGGAGGAACTTGGCAGACCAGGCAGCATCTATGGGAAAAAGTACAGTCGACATTTCGGGTTGAGCCCTTTGGTGGGACTGGAGAAGAGAAGCTGAGGAATAGATTTAAAAGGTGGGGGGAGGGGAGAGAGGAATACAAGGTGATAGGTGAAACCTGGACGGGGAGGGATGAAGTACAGGGCTGGCAAGTTGATTGGTGAAGGAGACAGAAGGCCATGGAAGAAAAAAAGGGGGAGGAGCACCAGAGGGAGGCAATGGGCAGGCAAGGAGATAAGGTGGAGAGCGGGAAAATGTGATGGGGAATGGTGAAGTGGGGGGCGTAATTGGAAGTTTGAGAAATTGATGTTCATGCCATCAGGTTGGAGGCTACTCAAACAGAATATAAGGTGTTGTTCTTCCAACTTGTGTGTGGCCTCATCACAATAGTGGTCACCCGTTTTAATTCCCGTTCCTATTCCGATATATCTCTCCATGGCCTCCTCCACTGTTGTGATGAGGCCACACTCAAGTTGGATGAACAGCATCTTGTATTCCATTTGGGTAGCCTCCAACCTGATGGCATGAACATCAATTTCTCAGACTTCCAATTACGCCCCCCCACTTCACCATTCCCCATCACATTTTCCCGCTCTCCACCTTATCTCCTTCCTTGCCCATCACCTCCCTCTGGTGCTCCTCCCCCTTTTTCTTCCATGGCCTTCTGTCTCTTTTACCAATCAACTTGCCAGCCCTTTACTTCATCCCTCCCCGTCCAGGGTTGACCAATCACCTTGTGTTTCTCTGTCCCCTCCCCCCACCTTTTAAATCTACTCCTCAGTTTATTTTCTCTCCAGTCCTGCTGAAGGGTTTCAGCCCGAAAAGTCAACTGTACTTTTTCCTATAGATGCTGCCTGGCCTGCTGAGTTCCTCTAGCATTTTTTGTAGGAAGCAGATACTAAGTTGAACTAAGGAATATTGTGATTTCTTTTGACAGAATTGGGGTGGGGATTGGGCCTGTAGGGGATAGAAAAAATTCTAATTGGGTTGTGGAGACACAACATATTGCAGATGCTGGAATGTTGAGCAACACACAAAAAGCTGGAGGAGTTCTGTGTATCAGACAGCATCTATGGAGGGAAGTAGCTGGTCTATCAGTTTCATCACCTGGATATGCCTATTACCTAGCAGTTCTTGCTCTACCCATTTCTTCCACCTTTTTATGCTGGCTGTCTCTGTTCTATTTCTCAGTCCAGATGAAGAATCTTGACCCAAAACAATGGCTGTCCATTTTTCAAAATTGATGCTACCTGACTCGCTGAGTTTCTCCAGCACTTTGTGTGTTGCTCTAGTTGAGTTGTCTTTGCACTTCTGTTATTATTTTTAACAATGCCATCATGAAGTGTTTTATGGTTTTAACTTCCATTTCTTTAAGTCAAAACAATTATTGTGCACAGAGTTAGTTTCTTATTTAGTAACGCAACATTGGCTTGCCTTCGACAACTTGCAGATAGTTATAGGATTGTGGGATAACATTGCCATTGTGTTCTTACAGGGATATTTCTGTGGGATTTGGAGCTCTGTATGTCACTTTCACTTGCTGAGTAATAGTGTTGCATATTCGAGGATTGAATGGAGGCATAGTTTCACTCTTTTCATCTTTACTGCTTAATACAGTTGTTTTTCCCAAACAGATTTATTAAACAGTGAAGGACTAAACAACTAAATTATCACACAGTAACTTTTGGTGTGGTTATTAAGCTTATCTTCTGCTTAGCTGGGTAATTGTCAGTTGTACAATGTAAGATGATTCCTTCTGTAGTGTCTATTCCTATTTTTGCTGTTTTGCTGTCAGAAACTTCCACCAATTTTTTGATTGGCCCAGATTAAGAAATACTTTCCATTAGATCAAAAGATCTATTAACAATTTATAATTTGTGTAAATGGAAAAAAATTGCCAGATGAGCATAACCCATACAAAGACTAAAGTCAAAGTAAATTTATTATCAAAGTACATATATGTTACCATACACTAACTACTTTGAGATTAGTTTTTTTTTGCAGGCATTTACAGGAAAATAGAGAAATACTATAGAATTTATGGAACACTCTACATAAAGACTGACAATGAATGTGCAAAGGCAGACAAACTGGAAATAAAAATAAAATAATACTGAGAACATGAGTTGTAGAGTCCTTGAAAGTGAACTGTAGGTTGTGGAATCAACAGAGAATTATGGCAAGTTTTAAGTTATGCACTCCATTTCAGGAGCCTAATGTTTGCAGGGTAATAACTGTTCCTGAACTGAGTGGTGTGGGACCTAAGGCCCCTGTACCTCCTGCCCAATAGTAGTAGCAAGAAGAGAACATGACCTGGATGATGGGGTTCTTGATGATAGATGCTGCTCTCTTGTGGGAGTCCTGCATGTAAATGTGTTCAATGGTGGGAGTGTTTTGCCTGTGATGGTGTGGGCTGTATCCACCCAGTCCATCACAAGTCTGTAGACTTTTCTGTTACTGGGCTTTGGTACTTCCGTACAAGGCTATGATGCAACCAGTCAGGACTCTCTCTATCTATAGAAGTTTGTCAAAGAAATGAGGTGGGGACATACTCATCCCTGCATGGAAAGCCAGCTCTGGTGGAATGGGTGGATAAGGCCAGGAGGTGGTTCTGCACCACTCCATTGAGACTGAAGGGCATGATGAGGCACAAGAGAAATCATATCATTCACTGCAGCCAAGGAAGCCATTATAACCCAGTCGTGATGACCAATTGTACCACTAGACCCAGACTGTCGAGGTCGAGAGTGGATCTGCCCCAGTGTTATAGCCTTTCCACTTTTAAAAACCCTCCCACACAGGTTTTCAGTCATTATCGGATATGCAACCACTTGTATTAGTAGTGTTCTAATTTGTTCTGTAATTCATTTAAATACATAATTTGTTACTCAGTAAAATGGTAGTTTGTGTTTTTTTTATACCTTTTAAACTATTTCTATCAAACTTAGGCTAATTGTGTTAGTTCCCTAATTGGGCCAAAATGTAGTGGTCCTGCTGTGTCCCGATTAACCAGAATCCACTGTGTGTGTAAGCTAATGGGAATGCGGATTCTCAGTGCACCCTGACTTTAACACACAATGAATGTACAATAGAAGTAGGTAGTTAAGAAGGATGGAAACCAGCAATCTGCACCTGTTTTTTGGGATGATTTCTCAAAGTGATAAAGGAATGGAATATAATGAGATAACCCACACCACCCCCATTTATTCAATACTACCTTTCAAATCAAACTGCTCAGGGTTTGACTCAGTTTCCTGCATCGCAGGAAGTGCTTCCTAAAATATCATTCTCAATTTGCTGCAAGTTACCACAATTGGTTAGAAATGGCAAGTCGTATGGTATTGTAGCCTGACCTGCTACATTTGTTAAAGCTCTTTGAATTTGTGAAATATCTCACAGAAAGCAGGAGCCAACAAATGACTGCAGAAACTTGTGTGCATATGTTTCCGGATAATCCTTCACTGAAAAGAGCACATAATCTAAAAACTGCAAGACTCCTTTTATTTTACACTGAATTACATAGAAACATCACAGCTGATCTGCTTCATCTCACCCTATCGACTTGTGTTTCATTCCTTTCTCTCTCCATGTATTAACCTACATCCTGTTTAATGGCATCCGCACTGCTTGTCTGGAGATGTTATTTTTGTGTCAGTGATTCATTTTTGGCCTTTGGTATATTCTGCTTGCTTTCTGTACATATATATTTAATGCTGAATAATATGTTTACCAAGAATATTTTTCTTTAAAAATGTTTTAAGAGGAAAAAGAGTAAATACAATAGTTTTCCATCAGGAAGCACACTTGGTCTTAGAATATTTTTATGTAATCATGGTAACTTGTAATTTGTGTTGCACCACACATTGCCTTTTATTCTTTCTTTGGTTCTTTTAATGACAGCAAAAAGGTGGTAATTGTCTTGAGAACTTTTAATGGTTTATTCATAGCTATGCTTCCATGCAGAAATGTTGCCAAAATGTTATTGTGTATGTTTTTTTAATATGTTAGTGATAAGGAATGTCCAAATAATGTCAGCTTTATTCTTCCTCCTCCTCTCCAAAACGCTGCCAGGTGATTGAAGCCCAGTCTCAATATCTAATTTGTAATCTACTGTATGTATTGTGCTAAGGGTTCTATTTTATGCCTTAAAATGCTTCTGTGAACCATGTCAATGTTAAAGGTAATAATCTGTATTTAAATCATAGCTTGCAAGTGCAAAATATTTCTATAATCTCATGTAAATATGGGGAGCTCTCATAATCTCCATTCTGTGTATTGCTAAGCATGGACTACCCTGCCTGTAAATAACTAAATGTGTTTTAAATATATATAATTGGTATCTTATCTTTTTTAAAATAAAATGATGCAGATATTCGGAATTCCATTGTGCTGCCAGAACTTAAAGTTGTCCTAAATCTTTAGAGAATTTTCAAATTGAATTTGGACAGGTTTGGACATGGATAGGAAAGGTTTGTAAGGTTATGGGCCATGCACTGCAAATGGGATGAGCTTTGATGGACCAGTTGGGTTGAAGGCCTAGTTCCTTACTGTACATATCTATGAACTCTATCGGAGTGTACTGAAAAGGCTAGAAACAGAACCTCTCCCAGTTCTGGGCAGGATCCAATAGTCATCTGATTATTCCTAACAATAATACCATTAAAAATTCAGATTATTCATCATGAAAATAAATATGCATTATTTTTAAAAACCACCACCAGCTTCACAAAGGAAGCAATCTAGCACCATCTCAGTTGTATGATTTGGGTGTCTTTTCCATTGTTTTTGGATTAATGGCCTGGCAATTCTATTCAGTCATATTGTGCACTAATTAATAGTGTTAATAGAAATCCTACTTTGTATTCCAATAGCGTACTTTGAGATCATTCTCAAAATTGATTTGCATGTGCAAGGCTATTGTGTGGTGTGGCCTGTACTTACTTATGTAGGCCTTTTACAAGAGGGTTGCAAACTACTAAGGTGTTAGATAAAGAGTCTGACTTTACCTGACCCACCACTGGAGAACTGGAGGCATCTATCTTTCAGGTAAGTTCTTCCTTAAATGGTTTTAATGGTGTTTGCTCCCACTCTCACTGCTAATATCCTCAGCTCTGCCCTCCCCCGACCACTCAATACTTGTCTCCAACCTTCAGCTTCCCATGTAGAACCGGCCCCCATTGTCTGATCATCAACTGGGCCCAACCCTTCATTCTGTCTTTACTGATAATGGTGTACTGGGAACCTTGTAAAGTAACATGGGCGACTTTATCATGTGATTCATCATCGTTGGAGATGCTCTTTGAATAGCACTGAGTGACTAGGATCTATTCAAGTCACTGCCCCTCCATGCAGAGTCAACATCCCCTCCTAGTCCAGCATTGTCAGTAGCTCTGTAGGTAATAGCTCTTTAAATACACACTCTAGTTCTGTTTAAATGTGCTTAGGCTTTCTGCCTCTACACCTTTCTGGACTGATTTTGAGAACCCTCTGGGTGGAATATTTTTCTCTTGGTCTCCTTTCTAATCCTACCACTTGTTTTTCTGTTTATCCATGCCATCCAGTTTTAACCATATTGTTGAGTAGTGAGTCCTTCCTATTCTGATCAGGTTCTTCATAATTTTATCAATCTTAGTTAAGTTTATCCAAATTTTTCTTACTTGTAGCGTTATCCAACCCTCTCTTCCTTGTAAATGTCCTCTGCATCCTCACAAATGCAACATGTCTTTCTTACAAAGAAAAGGATGCCATTCCCAAAACTGACTTACCGTTACATCCTCAGGAAGGTGGAAAGTATGTGAAGTTCTGTAGCAATGAGATGTAAGACAGATCAGGGTTTCTACTCAGTTTCATTTAAGTGGCCTGTAATAATAAATGTTTGGAAAGGTGATGTCCTACATTTCTCTTTGAGCTCTGTACACTGGGAAAGGATCTCCCTCAGAGATGTGTCTTTGAAATAGATGCCTATGGCTCAGATGCAAATATCCTTTTGCATAGAGTAAGTATGTAAAATCTGTCTCCAGTATGAATATCAGTAGCTATGTTGGTCATCATTTATTAGACTTAACTATTTATCAGGACTATTCATGATGAGATATTTGCAGAAGCAGCATCAACAGTATTGTCCATTGAGCTCAGTTAGCCATGCTGTTAGACCCATGTGAAATGACTGAGTTTCCCCCAGGATCAGGCCAGCTCTGCAGTAGAGCGCTGTGCTACTGCAGGTGTCATTCATTGTCCTCTCTATCCTGCTGCTTTGCATTGTAAACAATTCAGTGACTATCTTTGGAGATGAGCATGATTTGTTTTAGCAAATGGTCTCCCTTCAGTGTCATTGGCAGAGCTAGGTGATCTGATTTTGTAGGTAGTAAGGTCTCACTGATCAGTGTGTGTCAAAGGCAATTCTGCTGGCTGTGGAGTTTTTCCCTTTGATGCTGCAAGTGTTTGTTCTCTTTGAGCTATTTGTCATTTCCTACCAGGGAAGAGGTAATTCAACTCATACTCATATGTTCATACTAGCCTATATAGAGTAATTTAGGCTAACCTTGCTTCCCACTGTGCTTGGCGCTCTGTGTTATGACTCATTCAGGACCTTTTTCACTGTGATGAGGATTTCTGCCTCAACGGTTTCTTTAGGCAATCAGTTTAACTTCTTCGAGTAATACTCTGCTAATGAGTTCTCCTAGATAATTACCCTGTGTATACAACTTCACCTTCTACAGTTCCACAGAAAACAACCTTAGCCTAGTCAATCACCTTTCACCATTAACATTTTTTGTTTCTGGCTATATTCATGTAAACCTTGGGTGTTTTCAAATCCTGTATTCTGGAGACTAGAAGAGTACACTCTGTCCTATCTAATATTTTATACTGTTGTAGCATTAACTTCTAGCTCCCATAATCTCAAAGGTTGTATATAGTTAGTGTGAACTTTGAACACTAATAATCAAGGTTGGTATTCAAATGTCACACTACTCAATTCAGCCTTTGAGAATCTAGCCGTTTGCTTGGAGCTTGTCTGTTTTTGTGTTCTGTTTAAAATCCATCTATTTATTGTGTGTTTCCTTTCCTCGTTTACCTTCCTCAAATGTACTGTCTCATGTTTGTCCAGATTGAAATGCACTTGTTAGCCCACCCACAGTTAAAAGATTCAAACAGAGTAAAGCAGCACGCACAAATATCTTGGGGTATCAGGGGCTTTAGTACTGGCATCCTAATGCAATACTTTTAAATGCACCTGCTGCAGCCAAAACATGGGCTTTTCAATAATTTGAAAGCTGCTTGAGCTAAGAAAAAAATTACGTGAGAAAAAGAGGAACTCAAAGATTGTCAGAAATCGTGGGGCACAAATATCTTGCCCTGTGTTAACTCATTTAAGTGACTAGACAAATATCCCATTTAAATATGATGCAAAAGAAATATTTTTAAAAAATCACTGAGTTTCCAATGCTAGCATTCCACTGTGTAATTTCAATGATCAGGGATGCAAGGATGAATAATTTTGTTGAGAGCGTGGTTATGATCTGGAATCTTTGACATGCTGTAAAACCTTTCACAATATAGACTTAAATTTTAATTAGAAAGTGTCACACTCCGATGTTTCCAATAATTCTGATGTTTAGCAGATTTAAGATCTAAAGTTTTTCTGAGTGTATTGACAGTACCCCTAGTGTGTTTGTAATAATCGTGTTTTTGAGAATCGTTCATACCAATCCTTGAGGTTGCTGTATTGTACCAAGATGAGGAAGCAATGTCCTGCACCTACAACCCATCAGTCTCTGTGCAGGATGAGTATCCACCCTGTATTGATACGTAATTACTTTAAAAAATTGTTATGTGTTCCTTTCTCATTCAGCTCAAGGTATTCACATATGCATTCCCAAACAAGAAGACACTGTACATCTAATCAAGGCCACAAGAAAACATTTCATTAGGACTAGCACAAATGCGATACAGAAAGAAAAACAAAAGCTTACAGTAAAGGCAGTACTGAAGTCAAAGTAATACTTATCAGCCACAAAACAAGTTGATCTCTGTAATGTCAGAATCAGAATTATCTCCTTACAAAATGGAGAATAAAAACACGGAGAATTCAGTGGGTCAAGCAGTATCCATGCTGGATCTGCCGAGAACTTGCAATGTTCTGTGTAATGTTCCATATTCCAGCATCTGCAGTCTCTTGTGACTTCCTTGTAAGGGATTATTTTGCAGTTACGAAATTATAAGGATAACAGGCTGTAATTGTGCTAAATAAAGATCTTTTATTGTCTTCTAGTTACAGCTTCCATGTAATTTAGTTTGCATCATATTTCCTTAAAAGGAGTATTATCCCAATTCAAAAGATATAAAATTTCACATCTATTCTTTGTATGGAATCTCTCGATGAGATTTGTGGCATTCTCATCTTTACCTTCTCTTTGTTGATACAGAGTTGATGTCACAAGTCACCTGCCCTTGCACCCTCAGCTCAATGGAAAGATGACAATCTCCATTCCATTTTCAAACACTAGTTTGTTTGCTCTTCAAACTAGTATGAAGATTTGAAATAGTTTTGAAAATTGCTGTGGTAGCCAAATAAATCCATCACTTTTGATAGAATTACATAATAATCACACACATAAAACCCCCATTCAAGGCCTGGCTGCAATCTTAGCCAAAAGTTAAGTTCATCACTTGACAAAGTTCAAGCAACACACACAAAAAGCTGGAGGAACTCAGTAGGTCAAGCAACATCTATGAAAAAGTGTATAGTTGATGTTTTGGACTGAATCCCTTCAGCAGGAGAGATCTGGGTCCGAAACATCAACTGTGCTCTTTTCCATGGATGCTGCCTGGCCTGCTGAATTCTTCCAGCATTTTGTCAGTGTTGCTTGGACTTCCGGCATCTGCAGATTTTCTTTTGTTTGTAACTTGACAAAGTTTGATGAGCCAAACAAATGTCACATATTGAAAATTGTGTAAGTAGAATGTTCAAGGCTTGTAAAGGCAAATTTGGCTTCTACAAACAACTCTACAGCAGTGTGCATTGATTGAGAAGATAGTATTTGCTCCTTATGCAACACACCAGGTATCAGATGTTACTGTTTTTTTGAATATCAATTCCCTCTGGACAAACAGTTCACCATATGTAGAGATATTTAGGTTTTTCTAATTGGTTAAAGCCAGCCATGCTGAATAATAACCTGCAGCTATAGCTGAGCTTGCTTATTCGCTGCAAGTTGCTGCTAACATGCATCTCTGATTGGAAGAAATTTATAGCAATCACTTTCAGCTGATGTAAAACCACAAGCAGAAATAACATCAGGCCAGTTTGCTTTACTTCTCTTTTATGAGACACTTTCAGGCAAAACATTTGCCATTTAAAACATTCCTAGGTACACTGTAAGGTTGAGCATGTTTTATTTTCATGATAATTGTTTGTTATTACCATATTGAAATTAATCTCAGGAACTCTAGGAGCTTATTCCTGATTTGTTGGCTCACCTATTCTGCTTTTAATTTGCTTGAAGTGGAGGTGACTGGTTGTGTATTCTGCATCATTGCAACTCCAGTTTACAGGTGGCCCAAATTCCATTTAAATCCAACACAGGGCTTGCACTCATTAACACCAACAAATTGATTTATGCTATCCCTCTCCGATATTGGTCTTTCTAGCTACTTGTGTGCTAGTGATTCTTTTCTGTGACATTTTGCTGTAGTATGGTTGTTTTTTGTTCTCACGTGCCATGGCACTTCACTCACTTGTGGAATTCCTGTTTCTGTCTGTTATGGGGTTTGTTAGCATTGTTCCCAAAATAACTGTTGTGATCTTTGGGGTTGCTTAGTTTCCGGTATTGGACATGTTTTGTCCTGTCGCCTCCCAAGTAACTTGGGGTTGAGCCTTCATACACACAGCCCTGTGACATTTCACCAAGATTTTCCAAGGTTTAAAGTACCTTTATAAAACAATCTCTCTTCCAGCCTCCAGCCTAAAGTTCTGAATTATAATTTGGTTTTGGGCTCCTTAGTTTTTATGCTTTTATTTAGAGATACAGCACATTCAGCTGAAAGTTGAGGATATGAGTTGAGAGTTAAGGGGCAAAAGTTTAGGGGTAACACGAGGGGGAACTTCTTTACTCAGAGAGTGGTAGCTGTGTGGAACGAGCTTCCGGTAGAAGTGGTAGAGGCAGGTTTGTTTTTGTCATTTAAAAAAAATTGGATAGGTATATGGACAGGAAAGGAATGGAGGGTTATGGGCTGAGTGTGGGTAGGTGGGACTAAGTGAGAGTAAGCGTTCACCATGGACTAGAAGGGCTGAGATGGCCTGTTTCCCTGCTGTAATTGTTATATAGTTATGTGGAACTGGTCCTTCCAGCTCATGGAGTCACACCACCCAGCAATCCACCTATTTAACACTAGCCTAATCACAGGACAAATTAACCTACTAACCAGTACATCTTTGGACCACGTCAGGAAACTGGAGCCCGTGGAGGAAACTGATGCAATTGCAGGGAGGATGTACAAATTCCTTACAGCCATGTGAGGACTGAACACCAAACTCTGACAACCCGAATTTGGACAGGAAAGGAATGGAAAGGCTGTGGTGCTCACTACGCTACCATGGCATCAAACTTTAAGATGTTATTCTATTGAATTCACAAACTTTCACGTTTTCACTTGTTTCCCAAACTCTGAGACAATACTGCACAAACTTTGCCAGCAACACCTTTGTTCTCTGCTTGTTTTCATCCTCAGATTGTTCATCTTTAGATAGATGTATCCTATGCAGTGTTGCTACCTGAACTTGCTCTGACCCAAAGATGGTTAGTGGGTAAGGAGATGTGTGCGAGGAGGTCTCATTTGATTTCCTCTCATTTTACTCCAGTATCTCCCTCCCTTAATATTCAGTTTTGTGAGAATCAAGGATACTTTGTAGTGCAAGGATAAGACATTTTCTGAAATAGTGAATCTGCAATCAAATTATCACAGTTTGAAATGAAGATATTTGAGAAGCTGATCTCTCTGGCAGTAGTATGCATATCTGTACAGTGGCACTTTCGACCTGATGCCTCACCATTCCAGTCCTAACCTAGGATGCTGTCTGTGTGGAGTTTCAATGTTCTCCATCCTGTCCTCTCCCTCTCTCAGGTGCTCTGGATTCATTCCACCTTCCAAGGACATGCAGGTTGGTAAATTGCCCCTTGTGTAAGTGGAATGGGAAATTGAAGCAAGAGTGGGATTGTTCGATGAGCCAGCCTAGACTCAGTGGGCTGAGCGGCTACAGTACCTTCACTGTCATGAAGTAGTAAGGAAATATGGGCATGTTTTTTGGCTTCCTAAGTAATACTGTACTCCCTATCTCAGCAGCTGTAGTAGGTACATGTGGGGAAACTTTTCAGCCAATATGAATCCACTTTGATTTAAAGCACATCACTCACTTCCAAACTATTCTGAGCAAAAATAAACAAGGAACTCTAAAGAACACACACTAGAAATGTTGCCTTTGCCGATGTCAGGAGCTGTTTCATCACACTTTTAACATGAGTTTGCACCAGACCCAGGTTAGTCAGCATCTGCTGGAAAAGAAGATCAGTCAACATCTTAAACAGCAGCAGAGGGTTCAAACAGATGAATGACTTCCCCCCACTCCCACTTCTGATTTTTCTTTCTTACTGGCAGGAAGGGTTGGTTCAACAGAGTTGGTTTAAGCTGAAAATGGACATCTTGTTATTCCTGACACAGTTAAATTAGCACAGATCTTTATAAGATCTCCTTACCAATGCTTTTTTTTTTTTAATCAAGTACAGTGAAGGAAAACCACATTACGTGACTCATATAGTGGCGACACAAGAGAATGCAGAGAAACGGCATCTCGTATTTTTCTGGGTAGTCTACAATCTGACAGCATGAACATCAAATTCTTCATCTTCTGGGAACTACCCCACCAAAATTCAAACTTCTAAGTACATTTACTATCAAAGAATGTATACGTTATCCAATATTGAGGTTTGGCTTCTTAACAGGCAGCCACAAAACGAAGAAACCCAAAATAACCCAATACAAAAAAATTGAACACCCAATCTGCAGAGAGAAAAAACTCATGCAAACAAAAAATGCAAGAAAATAGCGTTCTGAGTGTCCACAAAGAGAGTTTTTCCCCAGATCCTTAGTTCAGCACCAAACAGAGCAACAAGTCGAACTGGCCCATCTCTCACCTTGGGCCCCGAAGCCCTGACCTTCTCAATTTTGCCTGGCACCTAAATCATCATCCAAACATCAGGCTCACTGACTCACATAGATACGCTCTGGAGCCTGGGCCCCACTGCTTCAATTCAGCCTGTACTTGACCTTTCCAATTCAGCCCAGCATTTAAATTGATTGCATCTTGAGACTTCCTCACCCTTGGCAATGGGGCTGGCTGCCTCACCTCACCTTGGTTCTGCCATAAGGAATTGACTCCATGTCCAAAGAGAAGTTATGGACTATCACTTGCAATGATCATTTATCAGAAAAAGAGTGATTAACAAAGTATTTAGTTGTTTTTCTTGTTTCATTGGCCCCCAGCCAGAAGTCACTGTGATTCACCAGCACCATCTTAAAAATAAAGAGTAACACAAGAGCATGTAATTGTTTTGCCCATAATATTGAAGATGGACATAGTCCAAGAATGACTTATTTAAATCTTTGCATATGTCCTTGTTATACACAAATAGGAGCAGGAATCTTGTTAAATAACTTTGACAGCAATTTACAACTAAGACTCTTTCCAAGTGTGCATTTCTCAGAGAGGCGTGCAGCAAAGTAATTTCAGTTTCTGAGGCTGACACGAGAGCATCCTTCAGAAGAATGCACCCACGGAAAGCATCCAGCCCAGATAGGATACCTGGCCAAGTACTAAAGTCCTGTGCTGATCAACTGAGTGTTCACTCAGATCTTTAACCTCTTGCTTCAGCAGTCCGAGGTACTCACCTGCTTCAAGCAGACTTCAATTATACCAGTGCCTAAAAATAACGTGCTAACCTGCCTCAATGACAATTGTCCGGTAGCACTTGAATCCACAGTGATGAGGTGTTTTGAGAGGTTGGTGATGAAACATATCAACTCCTGCCTGAGAAGTGATCCACTCCAGTTTGCATACTGGCACAATAGGTCCACGGCACCTGGCTCCTTACTCAACCCTGGAACATTTGAACAGCAAAGTCCAAATTTGGATGCTTTTTATCGACCACATCTTGGTATTCAATACTATCCTCCCTTCAAAACTAATCAATAAGCTTCAATACCTCGACCTCGATAATTCCTTGATTTCATCACTTGCAGACCCAAGTCAGTTCAGATTGGTAACAATATTCTCCTCCACAATCTCCATCAGCACAGGTGCACCACAAGGCCTGTGTGCTTAGCCCCTGCCTTACTTGCTTTATACTTATGACTGTGAGGGTAAGCAATATCATACTTAAGTTTGCTGATGACGCCACTGTCGTTGGCCAAATTAAATGTGAAATATCAGCATATAGGAAGGAAACTGAAAATCTGGTCGAGTGGTGCCACAACCACAACCTCTCAATCAATGTCAACAAGACCAATCAGCTGTTTATTGACTTCAGGAGGAGGAAACCAGAGGTCCATGAGCCAGTCCTCATCAGAGATGGAGAGGATCAGTAGCTTTAAATTCCTTGGTGTTATCATGTCAGAAGATCTGTCCTGGGCCCAGCACTTAAGGGCAATTATGAAAAAAGCATGACAGCCCTATACCTCCTTAGAAGTTTGTGAAGATTCAGTATAATATCTAAAACTGTGGCTAACTTTTATAGATGTGTGGAAGAGGGAATATTGACTTATTGTCTGATAAGGAAATTCTACAAAATGTAATGGATGTGTAAAGCCCTCCCCAGCAATAAGCTTATCTGCACAGAATGTTGTCGCAGGGAAGCAGCATCCCCACTACCCATACCACTAGATTCAGGAACAGTTATTGTAATGTAAGCCTCTGTTAGGATCAATAGACCATGGATTTGACCATGGATTTGCACCTTGATTGATTCATGGCGCAAGCCTAGACAAGGTTTTTTTTTTTAAATGGAAGACCGGCAGTTGCCCAAGCTACAAGTCTCCCATCTCCATGCCACCGATGTTGTCCAAGTGAAGGGCATTAGGTGTTGTCAAGTGCCTTGCTCAAGGACATACACGCAGCCTCAGCCAAGTCTTGAACTAGCGACCTTTGGATCACTAGACGAATGCCTTAACCACTTGGCCATGCCCCAACACAACAGTCATTACCCCTCAACCATCAGGCACTTGAACCAGAGGGGATAACTTCACTCAATTTTGCTCAGTCCATCACTGAACTTTTACCAAAAACTACAGACCTCAAAGACTCATCTCATGTTCTCAATATCTATTGCTTATGTATTTATTATTATTATTATTATTATTATTATTATTATTTCTTCTTTTATTTTCCTTTTGTCTTTTGCACAGTGGTTGTCCACTCTGTTGGGTGCAATCTTTCATTGATTTTATTATGGTTATTGGATTTATTGACTATACCTGCAAGAAAATGAATTTCAGGGTTTTATATGGTGACAGATATGTACTTTGATAATAAACTTACTTTGAACTTTGAAGTAGAGAACTCCTGCTCAAGCTCAAGTTGAATTTCAATTCTCATTCAACGATACACAAGAATACAGACAAATGAAACAACATTCTTTTGGGGCCAAGTTGCAATATACATTGCCAACAGTCACACACACCACATATAGATTGTGTTCACAGAGAAACTCTTACACAAAATGTACGTGTGTGTGTGTGTCTGTGTCTGTCTGTCTGTGTGGGGCAACTGTTAGTCTCGTGAGACCATGGATCTGTGCCCTCTCCAGGGCGCAGGCCTGGGCAGGGTTGTATGGAAGACTGGCAGTTGCCCATGCAGCGAGTCTCCCCTCTCCACAAAACTGATGTTGTCCAAGGGCAAGGGCCGATACAGCTTGGCACTGGTGTTGTCGCAGGAGTTGCCAGAGTGAGGTTGAAGGCAACGTCGGACTGCCTTAGGGACTCCAGCTCCGGATTTGTCCTCAGAGTTTACTCCCTAAGCCTTTCCCGTGAGTGGGTATGGCCGCAAGGCAGCGGAGGTTTGAAATCAGAGTTTTCCCTTTCTTAGATGGACTGCCTTCCCAGGCTGACGAGCTCCATCTACCTGATAATATAACAAATAAAGTAGTGGATGTCCCCGAGTGTCATGGCATGTAGATTGTTGATGAATGGAGGTTGTCCTGGTGCCATGTTCCTGCCAGAACAAGCTGCAGAAATTAATCATTTCAAGCAAGCACAGCTGCAGATGAATGTAATCCACCTTGTCTTCCTAGGATGAAATCCTGGAGAGTGGCACCAACAGGAGGAGCCAGCCCCCAACCTAGTATGGAATCCAGCAGTGCACAGCCAGCTCCGGCACCTCCTTCGTCAGGGACCACAACGGATGATCCTGAGGCACAAGGGCCTTGTCCACGCAACAACCGAATCAACGCAGCTCTCCTCCGATGGTCTCCCCAAAGAAGCAATGTCCAACAGGCCCTTGTGATCACAAGAAAAAATATCAAGGCCAATAATCTGTCGCCATTTTTGTGTTGTGCACCACCTGGGTGAAAGCGATCTGCAGCCCGTTGTGAAAGAAGCCCATCTCCATCGCATTCCATCCTCATGCTCGTGGGGTAGACCTGCCGTACTTGATGTTCTTAATATTCAGCAGTGTCTTGCGATTGTAAAACAGACAAAGTATGAACAATTGCACTTTTGGACTCAGAGAGGCCACTGCTTCTGAGTACACTGCCATCTTACCAAAAGAAAATAGTGTCCATCATTATACATGCCAATCCAATTCATAATCTTTAACGTGTTTAAGAGGGATTTAAAACATACTACTTTTTTCTCAAATAAATGCTAGTTATAACAAAATACAGCAGGATGACATTAAATACAATGCTTGCAAAATGCGAAATTTTGCTCAAATATATTAAATGAAAGGTGTGTCCTTGGATCGTGGGAGGAAAACGGAGCTGACGCACTCTTGGAAAGGATGTAAAAACTTCTTACAGATGACATCGGAATTGAAATCCGAAGATGCCCCAAGCTGTAATAGCGTTGCACTAACCCTGGTGCCCTAATTTGCAAGCCCATTTAAAAAAAAGACTTGCAAAGCTACTTTTATGCTAGTGACAAAATAGCATAATTAAGAAAATCTTTTTTGTTCGTATACTATATTTGAAGTAATTTTCCATGATTATGATGCTTTAAATGGATAGACTCTTTCAAGGTCTCTGTTATATTTTTATTAATAGTAAAACAATGAATACATGTAAATAAGCAGCAGGACGTGCTTTTTATCCTTATAAAAGTCCATTATTATTGATACTAATGCATTAATCAATGATGATCTCTGCTCAAAATTACAATGGCATGGTTTTAGGAAGTTATCAGCAATTTGGGCACATGTCCTCATAAACGCTTACTACCCCTAGTCTAGAGATTCACTGAATTCACAATTCACTAAATAGTCCAGTATTCTCCCACAAATCGGTTGGTAAAGTTATTAAGACAACGTATTGGTAGGTGGTAGGAAATTCAAGGGGAGAATTGATGGACACATGAGAGGTGATATTTACCAGGGAAATAAACTGGTAAGGGCTCATTAGATGTTGGTGCCTCCAATGTGAGAATGTTGTTACTGTTTCTCTTAAACACAAAACACCTCATGCTGTTTTTTTTTTTGCAAAAACCTATATTGATGAGCCTGATGCTCTAGGACAATTTCAGAGCTATAGAACATGTTGGCCAATGCAGGCACTTTGAAATTGTTGGAGTTTAGGGAGCAAAATACTGTTGCTTGGTTTGTATGGGCCGAGGTCCAGTTTGCACTGCAAGAAATCTCTACCACCAACACCAAACTTTTCTATGTGATAGCATTGCTCAGCAACTCCATGGCTGTGATAGTGGTGAGTCTATTAGAACACTCACCTGAACACAATAAATACTGATTGCTGAAAATTCACCTTTTGCTAAATTTTGGGGTATTAGAGTCTGAGAACACCAAACATTTGCTCTCCGTGCCTAGCCTCGGCAATGCTAATCTATCGAACAAATGGACCACATGCTGTCCCTACTGGGAAATCACCACCCTTGTTTTATTTTTAAAAGAACTCTTCATGCAGCAAATGCCTGATCAAATTCATATAGCCTTCACCAATGCACCTGTGAAGGACTATAGGGAGCTTGCTAAAATGGCTGATACTCTACACTCAGCCAGGCAGAGGTGCATCATTCCTCCTCTTTTCCCTGTCTCAATAAGCCCAGTCAGAAAGGCTTCCTTGATAACAATGCCCGCGACTGTGAAACAAACAATGCCGGGTCTGCGTTTTTACAATGCTCACTTTGGCACGAACACTACGAAGTGCCAACTGCCTTGCAGGTTCAACAGTGCCAGCACACTGGGACATCCGAGGCCTGTGAATGCCATGGGTTGGAGATGTCTACTGTTCACTACAGACATCCTTTCAGGGCGACCCTTCCCCTGTGACATGGGTGCTCAAGTGAGTGTGCTGCCAGCATTGCCTATTGATGAGAAGGTAAAGAGTAAAGAAACCTCACTGGAGGTTGCCCAGGGCAGTAGGATCCAGACTTATGGGATACAACAGGTAAGACTCTGCATTAGTGGGTGATGTTAGACATGGGACTTCATCCTAGCTAAAGTGGCTAGAACTCTGCTCAGTGTTGACTTCCTGTGTGCCCAAGAACTGTTAGTTGATCTTAGGAACTGTCGGCTTGTGGATGTCAAGGACATTGGGTTATTACTCTGCTCCCCAGTAAGTTCCTCACAACAACTCTGTCAAGTGCATGCACCACTGCATGTGAGTTTACTCGACTGCTGGACAAATTCTCAAACCTCACCAAGCCCACATTCTCCACTACAGTCACAAAACATGGGGCCGAGCACCACATTTCCACAACCGGTCTGCCACGTGCTTAGACTGGGCCCAGAGAAGTTGGCAACCATGAAGGCTGATCTTGTCAAGATGGAAAGACTTGGCATTGTATGCTGATCGAATAGTCCCTGGGCTTCATCCACTTTCAAGGAATTATGAATCTGTATTCCCAGATCCCTCTGTTCCACCACACTCCTCAGTGCTCTACCACTCACCATGTAAGACCTACCCTGGTTGGTCCTGCCAAAATGCAACACCTCACACGTGTCTGCGTTAAATTCCATCTGCCATTTTTCCAGCTGGTCCAAGATCCAACTGCAAGCTTTAATAGTCTTCGTTGCTATCCACTACATCCCTAATTTTTGTTATGTATCAACAGCAATAGATATGAAATTGAGTTGGGTTTTTATAAATAAACAATAAAATTTGTCAACCTCTACTCAAAAACATCGAAAAGTAAACAAACAACTAACTTAAACAGAAGTTCACAGTGTGATACATCTATAGTTATCAAACAGTCAAACTTAGAGACAATTCTTAACAGACCTTACTCAAGCAGAATCTTAAAGTGGTACTTTAATAAGTCCATATGATTCATAAAATAAGTGAGAGGAGACTTCCCGAACCAGTGAGGAGCGATTCTTGAGAAAAAAGATGGAACTGTTGACATAAATCCCAGCCGAGAAATACCTTTTCCGAAGAGATCCCGAAGAATAAGATTTCTCATAGTAACTGACCTTTTGCTGGAGGTGGTCACCACACAACACCCGAGACCATGCAGGGGCTAACCAAAAGTGTGTGCCACAATCCACATCAATCACTTCGAGACACACAGAATGCCGTTGATTTCTACCCAATTCTTTGGGTTCGTACGAAGCTGGTAATCTCTCTCTCCCTCCCCCTCTCTCCCTCTCCTTCTACGATTACATAACTACCTACTGTGACTCCCAGCAAAACAACTACGCAACAAATTACAGTTTCCCCTTTTATACCGGCTGGAGCATGCCATCATATTCCATCACATCACCCCACTATCAGGAGACAATTACATCATACCAATATCACAAGACAATTACATTATGCTCAGGAGAAACTCACGGGACTGGTAACACTGTCATTTGCAAACTTGCTGATCCAGTTTACCATAATATCAACCAGATCATTAATTAAGATTGGCTAGACAAAACCTACTATTCAACAAGCCAAGCTGACTATCTCTAATCAGTCCTGTCTATGGGACTCATATATCTGACTATCTCTAATCAGTCCTGTCTATACAAGTACTCATATATCTGGTCCCTTAGGGCTCCCACTACTGATGCCAGGCTCATGGGATTATGATTTCCTGCTTTATTCTTAGAGGCTTTCTTAAACAGTGGCAGAACAACATCAACTACCCTCCAATCGTCTGGTACCTCAGTGTCGCTAAGGGTGATTTAAATATTTCTGCAAGGGCCCCTGAAGTTCCTGCACTGGCTTCCCACAAGGTTTGACAGAACATCTTGACAGGCACTGGGGACGTACCCACCCTAATTTGCCTCAAGACAGCAAACACCTCCTCTTCAGTAATTTGTATGAGGTCTGTGACCTCGCTGCTGCATTTCCTCACAGCTATAGACTCTGTGTCCATCTCCCAAGTAAATGTAGATGCAAAAAACTCACTTAAGATCTCCCCCATCTCTTTGGCTTCACACATAGGTTACCACTCTGATCTTCCAGAGGACCAATTTTGTCCCTTGCTATCACTTTGCTCTTAATATGTATGTAGAAACTGTTAGGATTCTTCTTGACCTTATCTGATAAAGAAACCTCACGTCTTCATTTAGCCCTCCTGATTTCTTTCTGAAGTGTTTTCTTGGATCTCTTATACTCCTCAAATATTTCATTTGCCTCTTTCTGCCTATACCTACTATGCAACTCCTTTCTTTTTCCTAATCAGTGCCTCAAAATCTCTCATAAACCAAAGTTCCATGTACCTGTTACCCTTGACTTTTATTCTGACAGGAACATACAAACTCCATACTCTCAAAATTTTACTTTTGAAAGCCTCCCACTTACAAAGTATATTTTGCCAGAAAACAACCTTTCCCAGTCCACACTTTCCAGATCTTTTGTGATACCATCAAAACTGGTCTTTCTCTAATTTAGAATTTCAACCCGAGGACTGGACCTATTTTTTCCATAATTACCTTGAAACTGATGGTATTATGATCATGAGATGCAAAGTGTTCCCCTACACAAACTTCAGTCACCTGCCCTGTTTCATTCCCTGAAAGGAGATCTAGGATCACTCTCTCTAGTTGAGACTCCTATGTACTGATTAAGGAAACTGTCTTGAGCATATTTGAAAAACTCTTTCCCATCCAGCCTTTTCATATGTGGAAAGTTAAAATCACCTAGATCTCAGCCTTATCTTTCTTGCAGTTGTTTACTATCTCTCTACAAATTGGGTCCTCTAGTTCCTGCAGACTGTTGAGTGGTCTACAGTAAAATCCCATTAATGTGATCATAGCTTTCTTACTCCTCAGTTCTACCCATAGAACCTCACTAGATGAACTCTCCAGTCTGTCCCGACTGAGCACTGCCATGATCTTTTCCTTGACTGGCAAGGGGAGACAGTGGAACCCTGGAACATTGAGCTGCCAGTCCTGCCCGTCCTGCAACCAAGTTTCACTAATAGCTACAATGCTATATCTTCCCTTCTGTACAGGACCCAGCTTCTCTGGAAGAGAGCCCAATGATCCAAGGATCTGAAGCCATCCCTCCTGCACCAACACCTCACTCACGTGTTAACTGTACGATCTACCTACTTCTGACCTCACTAGCACGTGTCATGGGGATCAATCCTGAGATCACAATGGTGGGCATTCTGTCCTTGAACTTCGCACCAACTACCGGAACTCACTTTGCAGGACCTCATCATCCATCCTACCCGTGTCATTGGTACCATTGTGGACCATGACCTCTGGCTGTTCACCTTTCCACTTAAAAATGTTGTGGAATCAATCTGAGATGTCCCTAACCCTGGAAGGAGCAAACCATCTGGGAATAACAAACAATAAAATCTGCAAATTCTGGAAATCAAAGTAATACACACAAAATGCTGGAGGAACTCAGTAGGCCAGGCAGTATCTATGGAAAAGAATAAACATTCACTGTTTCAGGCTGAAACCCTTCTTCACAACTGGGAAAAGAGATGAGAAGTCAGAGTAAGGAGGTGGGGGAGGGGAGAAAGAAGTACAAGATGGTAAGTGATAGGTGAAATGGGGGGGGGGAGGAGTGTAGTGAAGAGCTGGGAAATCAATTGGTAAAAGAAATAAAGGGCAAGAGAAGGGGGAATGTGATAGGAGAGGACAGAAGGCAATGGAAGAAAGGGAAAGGAGAGGAACAGCAGGGAGAGGTGATGGGCAGGTAAGGAGAGAGGGAAATGGGATGGGGGATGGTGAAGGAGAAGGGGGGTGGGGAATTGCCAAAAGTTCAAGAAATTAATGTTCATGTAATCAGGTTGGAGGCTATCCAGGCAGAATATAGGTGTTGCTCCTCTAACCTGAGAGTGGCCTCATCTTGACAGTACAGGAGGCCATGGACTGACATGTCGGAATGGGAATGAGAATGGGAAGTAGAATTGAAGTGGGTGGCCACTGGGGGAATCCCACTTTTTCTGGCAGATGGAGCATAGGTGCTCGGCGAAGCAGTCTCCCAATCTACGTTGGGTCTCACCAATATACAGGAGGCCAAACTGGGAGTACTGGATTCAGTAGGTGACCCCCAACAGACTCACAGATGAAGTGTTGCCTCACCTGGAAGGACTTTTTAGGGCTCTGAATGGTAGTGGGGGAGGAGGTTTAGGGGCAGGTGTAGCACTTGTTCTGCTTGCAAGGATAAGTGCCAGGAGGGAGATCGGTGGGAAGGAACGAATGGACAAGGGAGTTGTGTAGGGAGTGATTCCTGTGGAAAGCAGAAAGAGGGGGTGGGGGAGAGAAAGAGGAGCTTGGCGGTGGGATTCCATTGAAGATGATAGGAGTTCTGGAGAATTATGTGCTGGATCTGGAGGTTGGTGGGGTGGTAGGTGAGAACAAGAGGAACTTTATTATTGGTGGGGTAGTAGGTGTATGGGGTGAGGACAGACATACATGTAATGAAAGATGTGGGTAAGGGCAGTGTTGATGGTGGAGGAAGGAAAACTCCTTTCTTTGAAGAAGGATGACATCTCATTAGTTTAGGAATGAAAAGCTTCATCCTCAGAGCATATGAAGAGGAAACAGAGGAATTGAAATCAAATCAATCAAATCAAATGAAGTTTAATTGTCATTCAAACCATACTTGGATACAGTTGAATGAGACAGCATTCTTTTGGGGCCAAGGTGCAAAAACATACATGTGGAATCAACATAACAAGAAAGGAAATAAAAGAACATAGTCATGTAAGAAAACAATATTTTAGTCCAAGTCCCTGTGAGTGACAATTCTTGCAAATTTTATGGTTCCCGGCATTCCTGCCCGTAATTTACCAATCCATCACTGGAGAGTAGCACCACCAGGAGAGGACACCCCCAAATGAGTCTGGATGCCACACTACAATGGAAGCCCAAAAACTGAGGCCTAGTCCTAGTTACAATCAAGGCGACACTGCTGCCTTGCCGCCTGTCTCACAACCAAGCAAGGGAAGCAGGCCCGTGGCAATCAATGTCCCACAGGGTCTTGTAATTGCAAAAGAAATGTCCAAGACAGTCACTCGCGGTTTCGCTGCAAATCGTCTTTGTGCCAACTCGAAGGCACCAACTCTGATGCCTCTGAATAACAGGCAGCAGCATGGTCTGTACCCAGGCCAGCTCTTCCGAATCCTATCTCGCTTGTCATGCCCAACTTGATTTCCCCTGCCCATCAGCCTAGCTTGAATCCCCAGGCCTGATGGCCCATGTCAACATCCTTGGCCCAATGGCCCACCTTTGAAGCTCACCTTCTCTGAACCATTGGCTGGCTCTTACGACACCCCGGCCAGACACTCCAAACAATGAAAAGCTCACTAACACAGTAGAGTTGCCGTACAGGTAGTTATTGGAGTCAAGAATAGTCTTAGTATGTATATAAACACATTTAACAAGGAAAAAAAGCACTTTTTGTTATCCCCCAAGAGCCACTGCGTGTATATGTGCCACTATCTTACCGGAAGAGAAGGGGATGGTATTTTTACGATTGTCAGGGTGGGAAGAGGAATAGTCCAGGTAGCTGTGAGAATCAGTGGATTTATAGAAGATATCAGTGGATAAATTGTCTCCAGAGATAGAGACAGAGAGATCGAGAAAGGGGAGAAAGGTGTCAGAAATAGACTAGGTAAATTTATTTTGAGTATGCGTCTGTGCTTTTCCAAGCCTGTTCTCCCCCAAGCCTGTTGAGCCAAAGCCAGACCACTCTAACACTGCCCCACTCCAACAATGGCCAATGTCCTAATGACATGAACATCAATTTCTCTCACTTCCAGTAGTTTCTACCCCAACTCTACTCCAAAATCTTTTGCCTCCACCTCTTCCCATTTTGGTTTCCTTCTCATCTTTTCTTTTCTCCTCCCCTGCCCTCATAACATGCTCATAAACTCCCTCTGTTTCACCTCCTCCTTCTCTTTATTCCTTGGTGCAATGTCCTTTCCTATTAGATTCCTCCTTATTCAGTCCTTTACCTCTTCCACCTATCACCTCCCAGCTTCTTACATCAATCCCCCCCCCCCCACACCCACCCACCTGGTCTCAGCTATTACCTGCTGTCACGTACTCTTCCCTCCTTCTTATTCTGGCATCTACTCCCTTGTTTCTCAGAATCAGGTTCAATATCACTGGCATATGTCATGAAATTTGTTGTTTTACAGCAACATTATATTGCAGTACATAATAGTAAAAACTATAAATTACAATGTATATATAAAAAAGAAAAGGCTTTGAGCTCATCTGGGAGTGAAGCATCACTGTGATCCATCATGTTAGGTTTCACTTTGTAGGAAGTAATAGCTTGCAAACCTTGCCAGAACTGACGTGTATCTGATTCCACGTCTAACCTCCACTGGAATTGCTTTCTCATTCTTAAAATATCTTTCTGTAGGTCGTACTTGGACTTCTTGTATAGTTCTGGATCACCAATCTTAAATGTCAACTGTTTATTTCCCTTCACATGTTTTGCATAACCTCTGAATTGCTCCAGAAACTGTGTGTGTTGCTCAAGATTTCCAGCATCTGCCTACTGACTATTGGAGTCTCTATAATATAGCTTTATCAAAGTGACTATCACTTTCTTATTTCTAACTTCTATCCAAATGGCCTTCTTAGATAATCTCTTCTGAATATCCTCTGCAAGCACTGATGTTACAGTATGTCTTCCCTTATCAAAAAGGCAACACCCCATCCACTCCTTTTTCCTTTGTCAAGTCTAAAGCATTGGTATCCTGGGGCACTGACTTGCCAGCCAAGCCATGTTTCTGTATGGCCACAACATTCCAGTTTCTAGAGGGAGCCATGACCTCAATTTGTCATTGAATTGACTTTGAATTAAACATTGAAATAAACAATGGTCCTCTCTATCATTGTCCCGAAAACATGGCTATGTTGATGGCTAGGTTTACACTCTATGGTTGCTACACTAACATCTGTGTTCTCACTGATTTCACTCTCTCGAGTCCCACCCCGCTGGCAATAGAGTTTAATCTCTCGCTATTGGAAAAAGCAAAACTTCCCTCAAGGATATTAGTTCACCTCTGTATCAGGTGCAAACTGTCTTCTACCTCAGATCCTTATAATCCAATAAAATGAATCACCAGCAACCTTCTCCCACCCTCTACACACCAGCTGTTCTGCCTATCTTTCTATTCCTGGATTTACAAACATGTAGCCCTGGAACAATCTGGAGATCATGACTCTCAAAATCCTGCATTTTAATTTCTTTCCTGACTCCCTGTACTCATTCTATATGTCCTTTGTCACAAATATGTGCAATGACTCTGGATGTTCACCCTCCCTTGAGAATTTTCTGCAGCCGCTCAGAGACATCCTGACTCTGTCATCTGAGAGGCACACACCATCCCGGCATCTCTTCAGCAGCCCCAGAATCTCTTGTCTGTCCCCCTGACTACCGAGTCTCCTATTACTGCCGCTCTGTCTGACTGTACCCTCTCCCTCTGAGCCTCAGAGCCAATGACAGTCCCAGAGAACTGACTACTGCTGCCAGTACCTGAAAGGACATCTCTCTCAACAGTGTAAAAAATGTTTGTGAGGGGAATAGTCACAGGGGAATCTGTATTAACTGCCTATTACCCTAACTTCTGCTGGTGGTCATCCATCAAGCAGATCTAACTGTTTAATGCAAGGCATTGGTGAATTCAATGCACCAATTTATTTATAAGCACACAGGCTATTGCAAAAGGATTGTGGAAAATAAGCCTATTCTGATGGGTCAAGACAAATAGACCCATCCACAGTGTAGGTGTGTATGGAAGGAGGAGGGGTGAAGAATTTTTAGACCAATAAATCTATTTTTCAATATTTAAAATCCTCTCAATAGACAATAGACAGTAAGTGCAGGAGTAGGCCATTCGACCCTTCTAGCCAGCACCGCCATTCACTGTGATCATGGCTGATCATACACAATCGGTACCCCGTTCCTGCCCTCTCCCCATATCCCTTGACCTCTCTATCTATAAGAGCTCTATCTAACTCTCTCTTGAATGCATCCAGAGACTTGGCCTCCACTGCCTTCTGGGGCGGAGCATTCCACATATCCACCACTCTCTGGGTGAAAAAGTTTTTCCACATCTGTTCTAAATGACCTACCCCTTATTCTTAAACTGTGGCCTCTAGTTCTGGACTCACCCATCAGCGGGAACATGCTTCCTGCCTCCAGTGTGTCCAATCCCTTAATAATCTTATATGTTTCAATCAGATCCCCTCTCATTCCTCTAAATTCCAGTGTATACAAGCCCAGTAGCTCCAATCTGTCAACATATGACAGTCCCGCCATTCCGGGAATAAACCTTGTGAACCTACGCTGCACTCCCTCAATAGCAAGAATGTCCTTCCTCAAATTTGGAGACCAAAACTGCACACAATACTCCAGGTGGGGTCTCACCAGGGCCCTGTAAAGCTGCAGAAGGACCTCTTTACTCCTATACTCAATTCCTCTTGTTATAAAAGCCAGCATGCCATTAGCTTTCTTCACTGCCTGCTGTACCTGCATGCTTGTTTTCATTGACTGATGTACAAGAACACCTAGATCTCGTTGTACTTCCCCTTTTCCTAACTTGACTCCATTTAGATAGAATCTGCCTTCCTGTTCTTGCCACCAAAGTGGATAACCTCACATTTATCCACATTAAACTGCATCTGCCATACATTTGCCCACTCACCCAAGCTGTCCAAGTCACCCTGCATTCTCATAACATCCTCCTGACATTTCACACTGCCACCCAGCTTTGTGTCATCAGCAAATTTGCTAATGTTACTTTTAATCCCTTCATCTAAATCATTAATGCATATTGTAAACAGCTGCGGTCCCAGCACCGAACCTTGCGGTACCCCACTGGTCACAGCCTGCCATTCCGAAAGGGACCCGTTAATCACTACTCTTTGTTTCCTGTCAGCCAGCCAATTTTCAATCCATGTCAGTACTCTGCCCCCAATACCATGTGCCCTAATTTTGCCCACTAATCTCCTATGTGGGACTTTATCAAAAGCTTTCTGGAAGTCCAGGTACACTTTGGACTCTCCTTTAGACTGTGGTGTTGACTGGACATCGCAGACTAAAGCAGTCACTCAGGGCTAGTGGTAAATGATGGCTTGTACTGGGACAGTGAGGGGTTGAGTTGGGGAGTGCAGGGGAGAAAGAACTGGTTGGGGAGAAAGAAATTGGGAAGGGGAACAAGTTAGGAGTGGATGGGGTAAACAAATGTACAAGCAACATAGTACTATGTTTTACTTGCACTTCAGGGCATTCAGCTCCAAGATGTTGTGACTGCATTAGGACTCCAGCTTGTTTACTTCCTGATGGAACTTGGATTCATCCCCTCTGGAGTCTAAGGCCACCATCGGTCAGAGTTAACCTAGCTCTCTAGATAAACAAACCTGGGAGGTACGATATGGAGAGCAAGCTGTTGCCCATGTAGCAAGCTCCCCCTCTCCACACAGCTGATGAATCCAAAGGAATGGCAGAGGTCGATACAATTTGGTACCAGTGACATCGCAGGAGTTGCCGGGTAACACTGAACTCAATGTAGGACTGCCTTAGGGACTCCAGCTCCGGACTTTTCCCTTGGGGTTTGCTCCTGTAGCCTTCCCCAGGAGCGGGGATAGCCACAAGGCTGCTGAGGTTTGAGATCAGAGTTTTCCATCTCCTAGATGAGCTGCCAACCACGGCTGATGAGCCCCATCTGCCTGAAGCGACTGGTTTTAAGGCACCAGTGACCTACCTTTGCTCTTTCTCCTGTCAGTAGAAACAGTTCTGCTGGGCTTAGTAGCTAATTCACATGTGAAGGCCAGGAGCTGGACTTGGTTGTCAAAGGTTATTTGAGGACTTATGACATTGGGAACATTTAATAAGTAGTGGGAGCTTGTCTTCATTACCACCTCTGGCTATAACAACCTTAAGGAACCTGAAGGCCTCTGGTGATTAGACCAATCACAATAGTGTCACGTGCAAACTTTATCAGTTTAACTGTTGGATCAACAGAGTATGAAGGGAAAAAGAACATGTCATGATGTGGGATTCATGTGAACTGAGGTACAATGAAGAACTTTGTTTTGCATCCATACAGATCAATTCATTACAACAGTACATTGAGGTAGTCCGAGGGAAAACAATGAAAGAGTGCAGAATAAAGTGTTACAGTTACAGAGAAATTGCAGTGCACAGACAATGAGGTTCATGGCCACACAAGGTAAATTGAGAGGTCTAATTCTATCATACCAAGGGACTGTTCTGAGTCTTATAACAGTGGAATGAAAGCAGTCGCTCGGCGTGTGCATTTTCTGCCCTTTGGGAAGAGAGAGAGAAGAGAATGTCTGGGCTGGATAAAGATTTTGGATTATGTTGCCTGCTTTACATGGAGGGGAGGCTAGTTTCTGTGTTGTGCTGAGCTGTGTCCACAACTGGCCGCAGTTTTTTGCGGTCTCTGGCACAGCAACTGCCATATCAAGGCACGATGCTTCCAGATAAGTTGCGTTCTATGGTGCATTGATAAAAATGGTGAGGGTCGACAGGAATTTGCCAAGAAACACAGGTGTGCTGTCTTGGCCATGGCGTCGAAGTGGTTAAGTTAGGACAGGCTATTGGTGCTATTCAATCCTAATGACCTGGAACTCTCAATGCCCTTGACGTAAACAGGAATGAGGAACTAGAAAAGACAGTAAACATTTATATTGAGAGCAGATATGCCTTTGGGGTTGTACAAGATTATATGATGCTCTGAGTACAAAGAGGATATGTCACCTCTTCTGGAATACACATATAACATGAGGAATATGTTAAGAATCTTACAATAGCAGCTGGCCACTCCAAGAGGTAGATGAGCTCAGAAAGAAATGCAAACCCTGCAACAAAAGGGAAATGATTATGCAGCTAAAGCATTGATGAAGAAAGAATAGGAATGGACAAGGACAGGAGTCTCGCTCCAACAAATAGAATAACCAATATGTCAGAGAATGTAAGGGGCATCTTTTCAGGGAAGATAAACACACATCTGTCCACAGTTGCAGCAGAGTGTGGTGAAATGACAAACAGTAATAATCCCAGCCTATGTCCAGCAGATTTTGATATAGGTTTATCACAGAGCAGCACCCCTTGAGTCAGGGTGGTACATCAGATTAGTCATTGGTTTTGATGGAAAAGGATGGGAAAGATATAGCTGTACTTTGCTAATGGTGCATAACTTGTGACAGTGTGAGTCACAGAGGGTGCCAAAAGTACAAAGGGGAAGGGGTCTATGGGAATGTGAGCAGATATTGTGGATTTGGTAGCATGGAGGTTACCATAATGCTATTACAGCACCAGCGTCCTCGATTCATTTCCTGCTACTCACTGTAAGGAGTTTGTACGTTCTCCCTGTGACCGCTTGGGTTTCCTCTGTGTGCTCTGGTTTCCAAAGATGTATGGGTTAGTAGGTTAATTGGTCACGTGGATACAATTGGGTGGTGTGGCTTGTTGGACCAGAAAGGCCTGTTACTGTGCTGGATTTCTAAATTAAATAAAGATTTCACTGGACCCTTGTCCAAGTGAGGATTTTTCATAAGAAGAGCAATCAATATTATAACTATAAATACTTCACGGGAACTTCATTGGTTTAAAATGGATACTTTGAGGTCTTTCAGGTGCTACATAAATATAAATGTATCTTTCTGATTCTATACTGGCAACAGAGGCAGTTCTGGGGAGACTCATAAGACTGTTTCCTGGGAAGTAGGGTTTGCCTATTGAGGAAAGGTTAAGCAAGCTGGGTTTGTCTCCATTGGAGTTTAAATGAATGAGTGGTGATTTTATGGAAGCAATACACTATTCTGGAGTGGCTGACAAGGCAGATGCTGAGACGATATTCCTTTTCGTGAGGGTGTTTACAAATGGGGAGATAGGCATGGTTTCAGAGTAATGGATTGCCTATCGAAGACAGAGCTGAATAGAACATTTTGGACCATGCAAAAATCAAAAATAGGGCTGGGGCTATCTATGGCTATACCAAATGGTGGGGTAGGCTTCCCCAGAGTATTACTAGATAATGTTCAGAACACTGAGAGCAAGTTGATGAACTAAAAACGAGTCTGGTCTCTCAAAGGAAACTGAGGGACTGCTGTGTGCCATGTCTCGTCAAAACGTGTCTTACACTTGCTTCGCCTACCACTCCATACATCTTGACAGCTTAATTCACTGGTTGGACTGACTGATGGACTGTCTTCAGGGAGAATTCGAGGTAGAGGGATCTGCTTCCTAATCAACAACTCATAGCACTTGGAAATAATTTTCCTGGTAAGTTCCTGCACATAGAGCTTGGAATATCTAAGAGTGAAATGTCACTTTCTCTTTATCTGTCCTGACAGCAGCTGGGTGTGAAGTCTGCAATCAATGAACTCTATGGCCAACAACCCTGAAATGGGAGAGCCTGAGTCCCTCTTCATAATTTCCAGTGACTTCAACAAGACCAGCTTTGAGAGTGTATTACCAAAATACTGTCACAAACTTTATTAGCGAGTGTGTTTAGGACAGCATACCAAGGAGTTGAATCGGGGCGTTCCCAAACTAGAAACCATAGAGGAACTGGGAGATCCACTTTCTATTGAAGTCAAGGTACACAGCATTCAAATCAGGTGACTCTAACCTTTACAATAAATTAAGATGTGACCTCTGTAAATCTATCAGGGATGCCAAGAGACAATACCAGTCCAAAATTGAATCCAAAACCAGTTGACAGTTAAAGCACGTTTACATGTATAATGGATAACAAATAAAGTTAGGTAGAATTGCCAATAACAGTAAATGCCTTCATGATGAGTTTTGGCATTCTATGCATGTTTTGAACAGAAGGGGATTGGAATATTACCAGGCAACCTGATGACCGCCAGTGCACCTGAACACAGAGTCGCTGTTGTGGACATAACATCAGTCTTTTAAAGAGTAAACCCATGGAAAGCATTTGGCCCAGATGATGTCCCTGGCTGTGTTCTTAGATCCTGCACTGATCAACTGGCAGGTGTGTTTGCAGATATTTTTAACTTCTTCCTACTTCAAACTGAGGTTTCCATCTGCTTTAAGACGACCACTGTTATCCTTGTACAAGATAAACAAGGTAACATGCCTTAATAACTACTGTCCAGTAGTTCTGACATCTACCATCATGAAGTGATTTGAGAGGCTGGTTGTGACACATGTTAATTCTTGCCTTCCTGCCATCCTTGACACAGTGCGGTTTGCCTACTGCTGAAACAGGTCTATGACAGATGTCATCTCCCTGCCCTAAACTCATCTCTGGAGCATTAAACAATAAAAATATTTGTTAGACTCTTAATTATTGACTAAAGCTCCACATTCAATAATATAATTTAAAGCAAACTCATCTCCAAACATCCCCATTTACAAAGGCAGGTATTAGATTCCAGACACTGGGGTTCAATGCCTCCCTCTGTAACTGGATCCTCAACTTGCTGGCCCTCAGACCACAATCAGTAAGGATAAGTAGCAACTGGTTCCCCACAAAGTTGCATCCTCACCCCTCTACTCTACTCCCTGCACATTCACGACTGCCTGGCCAGATCCTCCTCTAGCTCCATTGAAACATTTCAGATGATACCGCGATAGTGGGGCAAATCTCAAAAATCTCAAACAGGAAGTAGAGAGCCTGGTGACATGGGATCATGGCAACAATTTTTCGCTCCAAGTTGGCAGTGCAAATGAGTTAGTTATTGAACTTCAGGAAGTTGGGGTGGGGAATTTTCCTCCATGTTAAAGCACCCAGCATGGCCAATGCCCCATCCCACATTCGGCATTCTCTCTTCTCCCTCCACCCACTGGGCAGAAATGCCTGAGAGTATAGAAACATAGAAAATAGGTGCAGGAGTAGGCCATTCGGTCCTTCGAGCCTGCACCGCCATTCAGTATGATCATGGCTGATCATCCAACTCAAAACCCTGTACCTGCTTTCTCTCCATACCCCCTGATCCCTTTAGCCACAAGGGCCATATCTAACTTCCTCTTAAATATAGCCAATGAACTGACCTCAACTGTTTCCTGTGGCAGAGAATTCCACAGATTCACCACTCTCTGTGTGAAGAAGTTTTTCCTCATCTCAGTCCTAAAAGGCTTCCCCTTTATCCTTAAACTGTGACCCCTCGTTCTGGACTTCCCCAACATCAGAAACAATCTTCCTGCATCTAGCCTGTCCAATCCCTTTAGATTTTTATACGTTTCAATAAGATCCCCCCTCAATCTTCTAAATTCTAGTGAGTATAAGCCTAGTCGATCCAGTCTTTCTTCATATGAAAGTCCTGCCATCCCAGGAATCAATCTGGCGAACCTTCTTTGTACTTCCTCTATGGCAAGAATGTCTTTCCTCAGATTAGGGGACCAAAACTGCACACAATACTCTAGGTGCGGTCTCACCAAGGCCTTGTACAACTGCAGTAGAACCTCCCTGCTCCTGTACTCAAATCCTTTTGCTATGAATGCCAACATACCATTTACCTTTTTCACTGCCTGCTGTACCTGAATGCCCACCTTCAATGACTGGTGTACAATGACACCCAGGTCTCGTTGCACCTCCCCTTTTCCTAATCGGCCACCATTCAGACAATAATCAGTTTTCCTGTTCTTGCAACCAAAGTGGATAACCTCACATTTATCCACATTAAATTGCATCTGCCATGAATTTGCCCACTCACCTAACCTATCCAAGTCACCCTGCATCCTCTTAGCATCCTCCTCACAGCTAACACCGCCGCCCAGCTTTGTGTCATCCGCAAATTTGGAGATGCTGCATTTTATTCCCTCGTCTAAATCATTAATATATATTGTAAACAACTGGGGTCCCAGCACCGAGCCTTGCGGTACCCCACTAGTCACTGCCTGCCATTCTGAAAAGGTCCCGTTTACTCCCACTCTTTGCTTTCTGTCTGCCAACCAATTCTCTATCCACATCAATACCATACCCCCAATACCGTGTGCTTTAAGTTTGCACACTAATCTCCTGTGTGGGACCTTGTCTAAAGCCTTTTGAAAATCTAAATATACCACATCCACTGGCTCTCTCCTATCCAGTCTACTAGTTACATCTTCAAAAAATTCTATAAGATTCGTCAGACATGATTTTCCTTTCACAAATCCATGCTGACTTTGTCCGATGATGTCACCTCTTTCCAAATGTGCTGTTATCACATCTTTGATAATCAACTCTAGCATTTTCCCCACCACCAATGTCAGACTAACCAGTCTATAATTCCTCGGTTTCTCTCTCCCTCCTTCTTTAAAAAAGTGGGGTTACATTAGCCACCCTCCAATCCTCAGGATCTAATCCAGAATCTAAGGAGTTTTGAAAAATTATCACTAATGCATCCACTATTTCTTGGGCTACTTCCTTAAGCACTCTGGGATGCAGACCATATGGCCCTGGGGATTTATCTGCCTTTAATCCCTTCAATTTGCCTAACACCACTTCCCTACTTACATGTATTTCCCTCAGTTCTTCCATCTCACTAGACCCTCGGTCCCTTACTATTTCCGGTAGATTATTTATGTCCTCCTTAGTGAAGACAGAACCAAAGTAGTTATTCAATTGGTCTGCCATGTCTTTGTTCCCTATGATCAATTCACCTGTTTCTGACTGTAAAGGACCTACATTTGTCTTGACCAATCTTTTTCTTTTCACGTATCTATAAAAGCTTTTACAGTCAGTTTTTATGTTCCCTGCCAGCTTTCTCTCAATCTTTTTTTCCCTTTCCTAATTAAGCCCTTTGTCCTCCTCTGCTGGTCTCTGAATTTCTCCTGGTCCTCAGGTGTGCTGCTTTTTTTTGCTAATTTATATGTTTCTTCTTTGGACTTGATACTATCCCTAATTTCCCTTGTCAGCCACGGGTGCACTACCTTCCCTGGTTTATTCTTTTGCCAAACTGGGATGAACAATCGTTGTAGTTCATCCATGCGATCTTTAAATGCTTGCCATTGCATATCCACTGTCAACCCTTTAAGTATCATTTGCCAGTCTATCTTAGCTAATTCATGTCTCATACCTTCAAAGTTACCCTTCTTTAAGTTCAGAACCTTTGTTTCTGAATTAACTATGTCACTCTCCATCTTAATGAAGAATTCCACCATATTATGGTCACTCTTACCCAAGGGGCCTCGCACAACAAGATTGCTAACTAACCCTTCCTCATTGCTCAATACCCAATCTAGAATGGCCTGCTCTTTAGTTGGTTCCTCGACATGTTGGTTCAGAAAACCATCCCGCATACATTCCAAGAAATCCTCTTCCTCAGCACCTTTACCAATTTGGTTCACCCAATCTATATGTAGATTGAAGTCACCCATTATAACTACTGTTCCTTTTTTGCACGCATTTCTAATTTCCTGTTTAATGCCATCCCCAACCTCACTACTACTGTTAGGTGGCCTGTACACAACTCCCACCAGCGTTTTCTGCCCCTTAGTGTTATGCAGTTCTACCCATATCGATTCCACATCCTCCAGGCTAATGTCCTTCCTTTCTATTGCGTTAATCTCCTCTCTAACCAGCAATGCTCTCCCACCTCCTTTTCTTTCCTGTCTATCCCTCCTGAATATTGAATATCCCTGGATGTTGAGCTCCCATCATTGGTCACCCTGGAGCCATGTCTCTGTGATCCCAACTATATCATATTCATTAATAACTATCTGCACATTCAATTCATCCACCTTGTTACGAATGCTCCTCGCATTGACACACAAAGCCTTCAGGCTTGTTTTTACAACACTCTTAGCCCTTATACAATTATGTTGAAAAGTGGCTCTTTTTGCTTTTTGCCCTGGATTTGCCTGCCTGCCACTTTTACTTTTCACCTTACTACTTTTTGCTTCTACCCTCATTTTACACCCCTCTGTCTCTCTGCACTTGTTCCCATCCCCCTGCCACATTCGTTTAAATCCTCCTGAACAGCAGTAGCAAACGCTCCCCCTAGGACATTGGTTCCAGTCCAGCCCAGGTGCAGACTGTTCTGTTTATGCCGGTCCCACCTCCCCCAGAACTGGTTCCAATGCCCCAGAAATTTGAATCCCTCCCCCTTGCACCATTTTTCAAGCCACGTATTCATCTGAAATATCCTCCTATTTCTACTGACTAGCACGTGGTGCTGGTAGTAATCCAGAGATTATTACCTTTGTGGTGCTACTTTTTAGTTTATCTCCTAACTCCCTAAATTCACCTTGTAGGACCTCATCCCATTGTTTTACCTATATCGTTGGTACCTATGTGCACCATGACCACTGGCTGTTCACCCTCCCATTCCAGAATGTCCTGCAGCCACTCAGAGACATCCTTGACCCTTGCACCAGGGAGGCAACATACCATCCTGGAGTCTCGTTTACGGCCGCAGAAACGCCTATCTATTCCCCTTACAATCGAATCCCCTATCACTATAGCTCTCCCACTCCTTTTCCTTCCCTCCTGTGCCACAGAGCCACCCATGGTGCAATGAACTTGGCTGCTGCTGCCTTCCCCTGATGAGACATCTCCCCCAACAGTATATCTGTTTAGGAGGGAGATGACCTCAGGGGACTCCTGCACTACCTGCCTACTGCTACGCTGTCTAGTGGCCACCCCTTCCCTTTCTGCCTGTGTAGCCTTTACCTGCAGTGTGGCCAACTCACTGAACGTGCTATTCACGACTTTCTCAGCATCACAGATGCTCCAGTATGAATCCAATCGCAGCTCCAGATGCTCAATGCGGTCTGCCAGAAGCTGCAGCTGGACACACTTCCTGCACACATAGTCGTCAGGGACACTGGAAGTATCCCTGATTTCCCACATGCTGCAGGATGAACAAACCACGGGTCCGATCTCAGCTGCCATGACCTACCCAATACTTGCCTCAACTTTTGAAACTTTCTGCTTTGAAAGGAACTTACACGGCCTTACCTCACTTGGAGTGAAGCTCGTCCTCAGCCTCTGCTTGTTGAAGCCTCTCAAGTCAAAGCCTCAAATCTCCACTCCTTTACTGGTCACTTTCCACAGGCTGCTCCACTTGAGCTACCCCTCTATTTATTTGTTTGAGTTTTTCAAACTGCTTGGTGACCTGACCTTGATTGCCCAATCAGCTGTTTTCTGCTGAGTCTGAGCTATTCAAATCTTGATTGTCTAATCAATGGTTTTCTGCTGAGCTATTCAAATCTTGATTGATTTGATTGCACAGTCCAACTGCCAAAACTGCCAGAATCTCTCGAGTCAAAGCCTCAAATCTCCACTCCTTCACTGGCCAACTCACTCACTGGCCGCTTTCCACAGGCCGCTCTGTTTGAGGTATGTACCACCAGGCTCAAGCAGAGCTTCCAGACTGTTGTACTAAGACTATTAACTGTTTGCTAGTATGATAAGATGGACTCCTGACCTCAAAATCTACCCTGTATTGACCTTACTGTCTGCCAGCACTGCGCTTTCTGCTTAACTATCACATTTCATTCTGCATTCTCTTGTTGCTTTTTCCTTGTTCCACCTCAATGCACTGGTGTAATGGAATGATCTGATTGATAGTAGGCAAAGCAAGAATTACGCTGCACATCAGTAAATGTGGCAATGATAAACTAACTTACCAATTTAATAAACCAAATTTACGTCTCATTTTCTTATGAGAGCAAGACTTTAAAGCAGAGCACGTAATGTTTACGGCATGTGATTCAAAGTAAGCAGGTGAAGATGTTGATCAGTATGCAACATATAGTGCTTTGGTTCGGGTGCTCTAATCTGGAGCACTATTTCCAGCTGGTGGATGGAGTTGAACTCATAAAGTACACAACCCTCACCCCAAGCAGAGAAAGCCAAACTGTGGGAGGAGAGAGAAAACAAGCTGAATAAAGTGGATGAGCTTAGAGCGTGGATCAGCACTTGGAACTATGATGTTGTGGCCATGACAGAGACTTGGACAGCGCAGCGGCAGGAATGTCTACTTAAAGTGCCAGGCTTTAGATGTTTCAGAAAGGACAGGGAAGGAGGCAAAAGAGGTGGGGGCGTGGCACTGCTGATCAGAGATAGTGTCCCAGCTGCAGAAAAGGAGGAAGTCCTGGAAGGGTTGTTTACGGAGTCTCTGTGGGTGGAAGTTAGGAATAGGAAGGGGTCAATAACTGTACTGGGTTGTTTTTATATACCACCCAGTAGTAACAGGGACATCAAGGAGAAGATAGGGAGAGAGATTCTGCAAAGGAGTAATAATAACAGGGTTGTTGTGGTGGGAGATTTTAATTTCCCAAATATTGATTGGCATTTCCCTATAGTGAGGGGTTTAGATGAGGTTCAGTTTGTTAGGTGTGTTCAGGAAGGTTTCTTGACACAATATGTAGATAATCCTACAAGAGAAGAGGCTGTACTTAATCTGGTATTGGGAGATGAACCTGATCAGGTGTCAGGTCTCTCAGTGGGAGACCATTTTGGAGATTGTGATCACAATTCTACCTCATTTACCATAGCATTAGAGAGGGATAGGAACAGACAAGTTAGGGAAACGTTTAATTGGAGTAAGGGGAAGTATGAGGCTATCAGGCAGGAACTTGGAAGCCTAAATTGGAAACAGATGTTCTCAGGGAAAAGTACAGAAGAAATGTGGCAAAAATTCAGGGAATATTTGCATGGGGTTCTGCGTAGATATGTTCCAATGAGACATGGAAGGGATGGTAGGGTACAGGAACTGTGGTGTACAAATGCTGTTGTAAATCTAGTCAAGAAGAAAAGAAGAGCTTACGAAACATTACAAAAACTAGTGGACTGCAAAGCTTGAGCACGTAGATATTAAAGAAGAGACCATGCTGGAGCTTTTGGAAAGCTTGAAGTTGGATGAGTCAACAGGACCGGATGGGATGTACCCCAGGCTACTGTGGGAAGCAAGGGAGAAGATTGCTGAGCCTCTGGCGATAATCTTTACATCATCAATGAGGATGAGAGAGGTTCCGGAGGATTGGGGGGTTGCAGATGTTGTTCCTTTATTCAAGAAAGGGAGTAGAGATAGCCCAGGAAATTATAGACCAGTGAGTCTTACTTCAGTGGTTGGTAATTTGATGGAGAAGATTCTGAGAGGCAGGATTTATGAACATTTGGAGAGGCATAATATGATTAGGAATAGTCAGCATGGCTTTGTCAAAGACAGGTCGTGCCTTATGAGCCTGAATGAATTTTCTGAGGATGTGACTAAACACATTGATGAAGGTAGAGCAGTAGATGTAGTGTATATGGATTTTAGCAAGACATTTGGTAAGATACCCTATGCAAGGCTGATTGAGAAACTAAGGAGGCATGAGATCCAAGGGGACATTACTTTGTGGATCCAGAACTGGCTTGCCCACAGAAGGCAAAGAGTGGTTGCAGACGTGTCATATTCTGCATGGAGGCCGGTGACCAGTGGTGTGCCTCAGGGATCTGTTCTGGGACCCCTACCCTTCGTGAATTTTATAAATGACCTGGATGAGGAAGTGGAGGCATGGGTTAGTAAATTTGCTGATGACACAAAGGTTGGAGGTGTTGTGGATAGTGTGGAGGGCTGTCAGAAGTTACAGCGGGACATCAATAGGATGCAAAACTGGGCTGAGAAGTGGCAGATGGAGTTCATCCCAGATAAGTGCGAAGTGGTTCATTTTGGTAGGTCAAATTTGATGGCAGAATATAGCATTAATGGCAAGACTTTTGGCAGTGTGGAGGATCAGAGGGATCCTGGGGTCTGAGTCCATAGGACACTCAAAGCTGCTGTGCAGGTTGACACTGTGGTTAGGAAGGCATATGGTGCATTGGCCTTCATCAATCGTGCGATTGGATTTAAGAGCCCAGTGGTAATGTTGCAGCTATATAGGATCCTGGTCAGACTCCACTTGGAGTACTGTGCTCAGTTCTGGTCGCCTCACTACAGGAAGGACGTGGAAACCATAGAAGGGGTACAGAGGAGATTTAAAAGGATGTTGCCTGGATTGGGGAGCATGCCTTATGAGAATAGGTTGAGTGAACTCGGCCTTTTCTTCTTGGAGCAACGGAGAATGAGAGGTAATCTGATAGAGGTGTACAAAATAATGAGAGGTATTGATTGTGTGGATAGTCAGAGGCTATTCCCCAGGGCTGAAATGGCTAGCACAAGAGGGCATAGTTTTAAGGTGCTTGGAAGTAGGTACAGAGGAGATGTCAGGGATAAGTTTTTACGTGGAGAGTGGTGTGTGCGTGGAATGGGCTTCCGGTGGCAGTGATGGAGGCGAAAACAATAGGATCTTTTAAGAGACTCCTGGATGGATACATGGAGCTTAGGAAGATAGAGGGCTTTGGGTAAGCCTAGGTAGTTCTAAAGTAGGGACATGTTCAGCACAGCTTTGTGGGCAGTAGGGCCTGTACTGAGCCGTAGGTTTTCTATGTTTCTGTGTTCTATGTTTCTAAGTTGGGGAAGAAGCAAGAGGGTAAAAGGAAGGAGACTGAAATCTAGATAGTATTTAACTAGCCACAGTGCAAATGAAGAACCAATAATCCTAGACACAGTTCCTCATTCATCACTAACCAGCATTGTTTTCCTTTCCTCAGCACATTACCACACTTTCAGGAGGAGCAGCAGTGAAGAACTTGCGTATAACTTCATGAAAATCACAGTTATGTGTTAAACCTAGCTTCAGCTCCTCTGTGCAAATTCAAATTACATTCAAAAGCACTTTGGGTTAAAGTTGTGTATTTATGTTCCTGCAGATATAAGCATGTAGAATCTATTTAATGAGTGTTTTCAACAGTTCACTTAAAACAATCATTTGCATGTTTAATTTTTTTTTGTAGTTTCACACATTTGCAGCTTCTTCATGCAAAGGGTGGTGCGTTTTTGGAATGAGCTGCCAGAAATTTTGCTGAGACAGATATATCAGCACTGTTTACCAGCCATCTGGTACACAAATAGGAAAGGTTTAAAGTGCTATAGGCCAAACTCAGGCAGATGGGACTAGCTCTCTGGGCAATCCAGCAAGCATTAATGAATTGTGCTCAGGGTATGTTTGATGCTATAAGACTCTGTGACTCTAGGAGATTTTATATATATGAAAATTTCTTTTTTTGTAATTGCTTTAGCAGTTTCCTCCCCAGGATTTTCCTTAAAAAATCTGAGAAGAAAGTCAAATTATACTTTGGCCACTTCTGGATGTGTTGATTCATTTTATTGCAGGGAAATCGCCTATTAAAGTCCAGTAAAAAGTGACCATTTCTTTTCTGTTATTCTTTATTTTATTCTATACCCTACTAAAGTTAATCTGCTTCATTGAGTCGCAGTAAATTAGTATTACATGAAGAGCAACATTGCAATATTACTCTTTATATAATATTAACTTAGAGCAACAGAATATCTCAATGATTTTGTTGGAATGATAGAAAGAAGGATAGGTGCAATCTAATTACAGTTACTTGCTCAACTGATAGAGAACTTTCCCCCATCTGTGACTTGAGATTGATTCCCAAAATAGTCCCAAATATTAGAACACACTGTCAGGATAGAAGTCCTCCAATACACCCATGTTTCCATTGCCTGTAAGCAACACAGTAGCCTATACATTGAGAAAGAGATTTTATAGTCCAACTTGCTTGCAATGGTTTTCCCAACAAGGAGAAGTGCACCAAATGAACACAATTAGTTAGTTGAACTCCAGAAAGAACTTCCAGTTCAATTGATAACTTAGCCCACTGTGATCAGCTGCAAAATGATAAGTTGCTTCTGGAAGTGAACAAGAAGTTTGACATGAGCAAAATGAAATTGTACTTTAGCATTTAAAGTAAAGCCAACTTATTTCCTATAATAAAATTTTCAGAAGGATTTCTCCTCCCCAAATGGCTACCAGCCAAAGTCTTTGCTGAGGACTTCAATTTCTTTAAATTTTATCCACTTATTAAAAAATTTCTTGGTTTTACTGTGCTCACACTAAAGTTAACAAGCTATACCACAAAAGACCTGTACTTCACAGTGCCTGGTGGTAGTGTGAAAAAAAAATCACTGATGTTACCAACAAAGCAGTTCTTATAGTTTAAACAATAAACAAAACTGTTAGAAGACTACTGTACATTGTAAGTTCTGAAATGTATTGAATATTGTTGCATAGTCTGGTGAGTATGCTGTTGTTTTCCACATCAGGGATTAGTTAGGTATGTGCAAACGTTGTTATTTCCATTTCATGCTCTCCTCTAGTCCGTTAATAGCCCTCAAGTGAAATGGCCAAATTGTTGTTAATAGAAGCTTTATTTTCCAAGAGCAAAATGTAATTACTCATCCACTATTAGTAATTGTAATAGAACTGAGGTACGAAATAGCCTTTCACATGTCTCTAATGGAACATCTCTGCGAAGTATTCTTATGCCTGTTTTCCAACTGAGCAATTACTATTTTTCTGTTTTTGACAAGGGTTTTTGTTTGAAGAAACACAGCTGTAATTGAGTTGACTGCAGGATTCCTCTTGCTACATCTTAAATGTTTGATAATTTTTAGATGATATCAACACCTCTTATTTTCACATATTTAAGCAAGAGCAAGTTTATACCTTAAACGTTCTTTCTAGGATTATCTTACAATTTGCACAATGCACACAAAGACTCTTCTTCAGGAGTGGAAGGGGAGGAAGGGGGAAGATGCCAGAATAAAAAGGTGGGGGAAGGGAAGGAGGACTAGCTGGAAGGTGATAGATAAACCTAGGAGGGTAGGAAAGGTAAAGAGGGGAGGTAAGGAATCTGATAGGGGAAGAGAGGGACCATAGGAGAAAGGGAAAGAGGTGGGGCACTGGGGGAGTGACAAAGTGCTACACCTGCCCATTACCTCCTCCCTTACCTCTATTCAGGGCCCCAAACAGTCCTTCCAGATGAGACTACACATCAGCTGTCTATTGTATCCGGCCCGGTGCTCCCATTGTGACCTCCGCTTCTTCGGTGAGATCCATTGTAAATTTGTTGAGCATCTCTGCTCCATCCATGAAAAGCATAACTTCCCAGTTGCCAAACATTTTAATTGTGATTCCCATTCCCACTCGGGTATGTCCTTCCATGGCCTCCTCCTGTGCCACGATGAGGTTACCCTCGGGGTGGAGGAGCATCACCTTATATTTCATGTGGGTAGCCTCCAACCTGATGGCATGAATGTCGATTTCTCCTACTGGTAAAAACATTTTCCCTCCCCCACCCCTCTTCTTCTATTCTACTCTGGCCCCTTAACTCTTCTCACCTACCTATCACTTCCTCCTTCTTCCCTTTCTCTTATGGTCCACTCTCCTCTCCTCTTCAGCCTTTTATCTTTCCCAACTGCCTAGCATCATCTATCACCTTGTAGCTGTCCTCCTCTCCCTCCCTCCACCTATTTATTCTGGTGTCTTCCCCCTTTCCTTTGGTCTCAGCCCAAAATGTCAACTGTTCATGCTGCCCAACCTGAAATGTTGCACTTAACATTTCCACACAATAGTCTATAAAAGCTGAGAGATTTCTCAGACACACTGAGCAATATTCATTTTTGAGATGACATTATTATCTAGTTTTAGCTAGACTAAAAAAACTGATGGTAGGTCCTTTATTTGACTTGCTGTGCCCCGTGTGGTAAATGTAGTCCCACAATGTTTTGTTACAGAAGGTGTTTTATGTTTCTGACCCAGTGCTGATGAAAGAATGGCAATTTGTGTCCAAGCTGGGACATCAGATTACACAGCAAGGGAACTTGCAGGAGATGGCGTTTCTTACCATCTGCTGGCAGTTTTCTTCTAGACAGTGGAAGCTGCTGATCTGGGAGGTGCTATCAATGAAGTTGCCAGTGATGAGGCAATGGAATCGGCATCACTGAACTCATCTCATAGAAAGTTGCTCCCAAAAATTCTTTCAATGTTACGCAGGCAAGTGGACTATTGCCAAGAAGAAACTAAAATCTGCAAAACACGGACAGTGGAAGTAGATGGCACAAGTGTCTTTGTTGTTGTCATGTAGTGGATGGAATAGGGATTGCTATTCCATGAGACTGCTGTTGTGATCACCATCTTGTGAACTGCTTCTCTGAACTGGTTCTTGCTCAGCAATGGTTGGATCGAAGTCATTGAAAGTGACTTCACTATGAGTTACCTATGGATAATTTGCTCTACCAGAGATCATGGAGTAACATACAAAATAGCTGGGGGCAGGGGAACTCAGTAGGTCAGGCAGCATCTGTGGAGGGAAAACCGTCAACATTTCAGGTTGAGACTGTCCATTACCACTCAAGCCTATGTTTCCATACTAAAGATCAAGTTCTTTGGAAGGTGTGAAATGCAGAAGGCCAGTTTGTGTCTGTGAATTGGTGCAGTTGAGCTGGCTGTAATTGGTTTGAATTGTCCAGATTCTTGGAGGAAAAAGAAACTGATCAGAAGCAAGAGAACAACATCAGAGGCAAGTTCTTATATGTGAGAAGAGCAACGACATAAAGCTGTTTGTAGCCTTTGGCTGATTCAATGGGAAGTTGATAAGCCAGAGCCAATTAAATCAAAATATAACACAGTTCAATCTGTAAATGAAAGAGGATAATAATGGAAGTTTTTTTGTGAAGAAGCAGTGAAAACCAGCCATCAAGAAGTGGATGTACTCACATCTGAAATGTGGATTTTACACTGAAATCTGGTTAGTGTGAATCCCTATTCCTGGCTATTTAACTGTTCAGGGATAGACAGGGAAACCTAATGGGTGTGCGCACAGAGCGTTGATCTTGTATGAGCTGCATGTGTACTTTTAACTAAAATGTATAAACTGCATTTCTGATTTTAACTGAACTAAAAAGGTATTGATAGTTGATACAGATTCTCTTTGTGCCTAATCAAATATTGTTGTTAAAGATGGCACTGGCAACAGGAGAATATTGACCCCTAACAGATATTGTGTAAGTGGCTGAGAGAGTTTACGACAATGAAATCATAATATTCTGATCTGTGCTTACAGCCAGGCCATTTTTGCTGTCAGCTTGTTGTGACTTCTGATAGGGCTAAATGTAGTTTGTATTTTGGGATGTTAGGTTCTGTGAGGGAAAATTGGAAACTTTTACATTGAATTTTTCCAGCACAGGTGAAGCTATTTGGCTCAGTGAACCTGTGCTGGTTCTTTGTGGAGCAATCCAGTTAGTCCCTTTTCTCACTTTTGTCAATTGGACCCAAGGTTAGTGTAGTGACTCAATGAGGAAAAGGTTCAGATGCTCCATGCACTAGCCCCTCAGCTTTACACAAGCACAAGCTGGCGCTGAAGTAGCTGACCATGATGGCAGTAAACCAAATCGAAAAAGATAAATGCAATGAATGCTTTATTCAGCTTATTTAATTTTAATATTTATTAGTACTGTTGAATTCTCTGTGTGTCTTTAGTGTATATATCTTTTAAAAAATAATTTATATTTCCTTTGATTGTTTTAATGCACGTATAGTATTTGATAGTTAAGACCATTAGGGTCACTCAAAAATTACAACTGCTCTGCCATTCAATCTTGGCTGATGTGTTTTCCCACTCAAAACCATTTTCCTAACTTCTTCCCATAACATTTCATGCAATTGCTAATCAAGAATCTATCAACCTCCTCTTCGAAAATATTCAATAACTTGGCCTCCATAGCTAATTGTGGCAATGAATTCATTGATTCTGGCTGAAGAAATTCCTCCTCATCTCTGTTCTAAAATGACATTCTTGTATTCTGAGGCTGTGTCCTCTGATCCTAGATTCTCCCGCTATTGGAAATATCCTCTTCATGTCCACTCTATCTAGGCCTGTCAATACTCAGTAGGTTTCATTAATATTCCTGTCAAATCTATTGGTTCTGAGGCTAAAATATTTTGATAACATTTAATTCCCATATGAGTCTTCACTAAGACCATTTGACCTAGGGGCAGAATTAGGCTATTTGGCTCAAAATATTCATTTTTGAGATGATATTATTATCTAGTTTTAGCTATACTAAAAAAAACTGATGGTAGGTCCTTTATTTGACTTGCTGTGCCCCGTGTGGTAAATGTAATCCCACAATGTTTTGTTACAGAAGGTGTTTTATGATTCTGACCCAGTCTGCTTTGCCATTCAATCTTAGCTGATCTATTGTCAGCCTCATTTTCCTGCCTTATCTCAATAACCTTCAACCCCTTTACTAATCAAGAACCTATCAGCCTCCACAGCTGTATGTGGCATTGAGTTCCACAGATTTATCACCCTCTTGCTAAAGAAATTCCTCATCCTATAAGTTCTAAAGAGATGTCCCTCTATTCTGAGGCTGAACCCTTTGGTCTTAGACTCCTCCACTATTGGAAACTTCCTCTCCATTTTTACTTTCTCCAGGCCCTTCAATATTAAGTAGGTTTCAATGAGTTCTTACCCTCCCCCCAAATTCTTTTAAACTACTGTGAGCACAGGCCTACCCATAAAATGCTCCTCATATGTTAACCTTTACATTATGGAGATAATTCTTATAAACGTCCTCTGAACCATGCCCAGTGCTAGCACGTTCTTTCTTAAACATGGGGCTCAAAACTGCTCGCTATACTCCAAATCTGGTCTGACTAATACCTTGTAAAGCCTCAGCATCGCATCATCAAAAATCTCAGCATTACATCAGTCCTCTCGAAATTAATGCCAACTTTACGTTTGCCCACATGCTGCTAGTGCCCTGCTCTACCTTTCAGATGCAGATGGTCAGCATACTCCCCAACCTCATCTGGGAAAAGTGCTAATGATGGGGGGGGGGGGGGGACATGGGGTAGAGGTTTGTCTTCAGTCAAAATGTTGAGCTTTGCATTATCAGTTGTCATTTTACACTTCTCTACTCCTTCTAACATTCTATAAAAATCCTACTGAAACCCATTTCTCCTACCCTCAATATTATAATTCCAAGTTTTGCAACATCAATAAATTTGGTAATTTAAATATAAATAACCACTGCTGATGTTTGCGTAGCGCCGATGTTCATCTCCCTCCATCCTGAAAATTGATAGTTTGTCCAACTCTCTGCTTTCTGTCCATCAGCTAACTTCTTAAATGCTCTGCTATAGATCCTTTTATTCAATGGTTAAATTTTAATGAACACTCTTTCATGATGGATTTTAACAGACATCTTCTGAAAATCCAAATATATTCCAGTTTCGAGGCTAAATCTTGTCAATTCCCTTTTAATAAAATTCTGATTGTTGTTTCTAAAATCTTCTCCCCTCCGAAGTTAATCTGATTGGCCTGTGCTTAAAGTGTTTGTCCTTACACATGTTAATGAGCAGGGGGGTACCATTTGGCATTCTCCACTCGTCTGGCATTTCCCCTGTTTTAGGCAGAATTGGAATGTCATTGCAATTTCTACTCCTGATTGTCACAACAAACTGAAATGCACCCCGTCACCACCACCCACCTCCGGAGAGTCTGACATACACTTTAAGTTTAATGAACCTCTCCTGTACTTCTTTCTCAACGTTCACCACTTCCATCATCCTGCCGGCACTCTTTAAGTGAGACTTCAGCAAAATCTTTATTTGTAAAGACAAACACAAAGTACTTGTCAATGATCTTAACTCTGCCCATTTCACCATATGAACTAAAGGGAATGGAAGAAGACAGACGAAATGTCTTTGTTTTTTGCCATGTAGTCAAAGAAATGGAGGCTGCCATCTGGTGACACTATTCTTGCAGCCATCATTTTGTGAACCGTTTTGTGAACAGGTTTTTGCTTGGGGACTGCTTAATCAGAACAACCAAAAGTGAACACAGTGAGTTTCTTGCTGATGATCTGAAATGCGATCATTTCTAAATAAGAAGCTGTTTATTGAGTTATGTAGAAATGGTAGGCTAGTAGAAAGAACAGCCTGAAATCTGAAGTAGCCTGAGCCCAGTGTTTAGCTGACTTGTCCAAACTGGTTTGAACTGGTCTGAATTAGAAAGAACAAATAGAGTTAGCTGAGGCTCAAGTATACTGCCACATCGAATGAGAAGCTGGCCCAGGTCAGTCAGACAAACCTGAGCCAATGAAATTGATGCACAACATACTGATCTGATAAGGAAAAGGCTAAAGTGGAGGACTCAGGAATACAGGCAGAGACAATTCTGGTGACCAACTATCCCAGAAGAGGATGAGTTCATACTGGAAGTGTGGAGATTACATTGGGATCAAGAGGAATGTTGGGAAATGTAGACTTCTGTTCCCAGGTATTACCTTTTCTTTGACTGTTCAGGGAGGGTCAGAGGAACCTAGTGAGTGTGCACACATGGATTTAGTTTTGAATAATTGAAATGCATATTGTTAGGTGAAACAATAAAGGTATTTGTCAGTTAATACTTATTCTCTCTGCGCCTCTGTGTTGAAGACAAGTATCTGCAAAGTTATCCTTTCTACTTCCCATTCATGTCAAAGAATATAACAAAATCTTCAATTATAAATAGAAGCTGTTACATCAATCCTTCAACAAAAATATGCAGAAAGTTTAGGAATAAAGATTTATATAAAATTAAAAAGTATTTTATAAATGTTTTGAAACGCTTTCCTCTGATCACCAATGTAGGTTCCTGGCAATGGGGACATTCCACATCTTTGGCCAATTTTTACATAGGGAAACGACCATTAGTCTTCTCTTGTAAAGTAAATATTTATACGCAATATAAAGTGAAATACTTTAGCAATTAAATATTATTATATTGAGGCTACTATACTAAAAGCTTACAGTCCTATGGACAAGCTAATCATTATGCTACCAGGCTAATTTCCTGTCTTTTGCCTCTCTCCCTTCTTAAAGAGTGGAGTGACATTTGGAATATTCCAGTCCTTCAGAAGCATTCCAGAATGGGTCAAGGAACCATTGAGAGTTCATTATTAATACCTCCACAACCTTTTCAGCTATCTCTTTTAGAACCCTGCTGACTTATCTACCTTCAGACCCTTCAACTTCCCAAGCACCTTATTTTGGCTATACTAACTACTACCCCCTGACACTTTCAATTTTCTGGCATGCTGCTGTGTCTTACACAATGAAGACTGACACAAAATACTTACTGAGTTCATCCACCTTTACTACCTGTCCAGCACTATTTTCCAGGTTCTAACTTCCATTCTTGCCTCTCTTTAACTTGTTAAATATCTGAATATCTTTTGGTATCCTCTTTTATATATTGCCTACCCTATTATCATATTTCATCTTTTTTCTCCTCATTGCTCTTTTAGTTGCTTTTTGTTGGTTTTTAAGAGCTTCCCAATCCTCTACCTTTCTACTGATTTTTGCTATACTGTATGTTCCCTCTTGCTTTTATGCTATCTTTGACTTCCCTTGATAGCCATGATTGCCTCATCCTCCCTGGACCTAACATGGCCACTGCTGAAGGGTCTCGGCCTGAAATGTTGACTGTGCTTTTTTTCCATAGACGCAGCCTGGTCCGCTAAATTCATCCAGCATTTTGTGTGTGTGTTGCTTGGATTTCCGGCATCTGCAGATTTTCTCTTGTTACTGAGTGTATGTTCCTGTTTCTCTGCTGCTGTAGCCAATCCACCTCAAGGTTTGTCGTGCTGTGCAGTCAGAAATGCTTTTCTGCACATCACTGTTGTAATACACGGTTATTTGAGTTACTGTCCTCTTCTTGTCAGCTTGAAACTGTCTGGCAATTCCCCTTTGACCTTTCTCACTGACAAGGCATTTTCACTCACAGAACTGCCATTCACTGGATTTTTTTTTTGTTTTTCACACCATTCTCTGTTATCTCTGGAGATTGTTGTGTGTGAAAATCTTAGGAGCTCAGCAGTTTCTGAGGCAGTCCATCTGGCACCAACAATCACTCCACAGTCAAAGTCATTGAGATCACACTTCTTCCCCATTCTGATGTTTGGTCTGAACAACAACTGAACCTCTTGACCATGTCTACATGCTTTTATGCACTGAGTTGTTCCCACATAATTGGCTGATTAGATATCTACATTGACAAGCAGGTGTACAGGTGCACCACATAGAGTGGCCACTGAGTAAATTTTCAAGATAAGGGGCCTCTTTTCAAATTGAAGTGTAGAAAATCCTTTTTGCAGAGGGCGGTGAAACTCTGAGGATTGTGGAGGCTAAATTGTTAGGTGTATTTAAGGTGAAAGTAGATACATTTTTGAAAGATCAGGGAATTAAAGGTTAAGAGGAACAGGCACAGAAGAGGAGTGGAGATTAGCTGTGGTAATATTGAATGATTCATGTGGCCTACTCCTGCACCTACTTCTTCGTGCTCACGAGTAGGAGTTGCTTAGTTAATGGCTTTCCTAACCTGCAGCTCTATTTTTATCAAATCACGCATTTGCTCTCCAAGCTTCCTTTGAAAACTCTGCCCATGCAGATTCTTGACTACAGTAAAATATCCTTTTCCAACCCATGCTGCAATGCTTCTCAGTTGCCCAAGGCAGAACTAATTTGCCAATGATTCTTCCATAATTAATGCTTTCTTATCATTTGAACCAATCTTCAATTTGATAGATGTCCACAACATAAACATCAGCTATTTCATTCCAGTGCCAATGCTGTTAATCAAAATTGTTTACAGTGGTGGTGCCAATCTCTGTGGGATCCCACTTTGCAGCTTCAGGCACTCTGCTCTGTACACTGCCTGGCTCTTCCGATCTCCAAATTGCATCTGGACAGTTTCATACCTTGCTAGATTTTCAATATTTCCCTTCTAATTTACCGGACTGCTATTGGTATTCAGATCTTATGTGGAATATTTTTTCTTGTTTCTTTCCTTCCTTTTGTGCTGCACATTGTACTTATTTTTGAATAGTATGACTAGATGGCATGCAAAGCAAAACTTTTCACTGTAGTTTGGCACATGTGACAATAATTCTGTATTATTGTCAGGGTAGACACTGTGGAGTTATGATAAGTTTAATTTTCAGAAGTATAGAATTACCAAGTATTAATATGATGCAGAAATTGGCCACATGATACAATGGAGCATGCTTGTGAAATGGCTTCTTCCATATCTAACTTTATCCATATAACTCTTTATACCATTCCTTATAAGCAGCTCTGCATTCCAGCCATTTTTTTTCACCTCAGTATTCTCAGTCCTCATTCTCACCACCCTTCAGGAAAATACATTTCTTCCAAATTTCTGCTCTGATCCCATGTGCTTACATTGACGTCTTTAACTTTTTTTCGTCTTCCATTCAAGTGGAAACTCAATTTGTGTCCATGTCAAAGTCACCTCAAGTGGGTCATTCCTTGGCCTTCAATTTTTCTGAGAAGAATCACAGGCTTCCCATTCTTCCCTGAGTTTAAACTCCTATTCCATTATTGGCTTTGGAAACTATTTTTCACATCTTTTCCATTGCTGCTATAATATAGGCCAGGAGTAAGCTCTGTACTCTGCGTCTGGTCCAAACAATGTTCAGTAGCAGTTTAGCTTAACTTTTTATAATTTCAATTCTACTTTCATTTCTATTCATTTAGCCTTTATATAACCCCCAGAGTCTCCCTGCAGCCTGCTCATGGTCCAAACCACCACCTGGATCTCAGTCTGAACCGCCACCAGGCTCTGTGCCATTTGCAAATTTGGATTATCCCTCCATCCAAATCATTGATAAAAATTGTGAGGAACTGAGACCCTATTAAAACTCTCTGCAATATTGTGCAATGTATAGTTCCCAGTCTTAAAGTGGCCCATTTGTTGCTCTTGTGCTTTCCATTTGTGAATTAGCCCTCAGTTCAATTTAATATAAACACAAGATATACTGCAGATGCTGGAAATCCAGGGGAACTCAGCAGGTCAGGCAGCATCCATGGAGAGGAATAAACAGTCAACATTTTGGACCAAGATTCTTCATCAGGAGTAGAAAGAAAGGGGAAGAAGCCAAAATGCAGCGGGAGGTGGGGAAGGAAAAGGAGTACAAACTGGCAAGTAAATGACTGTTTGGAGGACTTATCCCTGCAAACAGCCGAAGTGCTACTCCTGCCCATTCTTCTCTTCCCTCACCTCCATTCAGGGCCCCAAACAGTCCTTCTGAGTGAAGCAATGAATTGAATTGATTTGATTTCTTACATCCTTCCCATACATGAGGAGTAAAAGTTGTTATGTTAAGTCTCCATCTAAATGTGCCATGTGCAATCATAGTAATTTATAATGGATAGAACGGTCAATGTAATATAGAGTACACTCAAATCGGCGTGGGCTCTTCAGTCTGATGGCCTGGTGGAAGAAGCTGTCCTGGAGCCTGTTGGTCCTGGCTTTTATGCTGTGGTACTGCTTCCCGGATGGTAGCAGTTGGAATAGATTGTGGTTGGGATGGCTTGGGTCCCCAATGATCCTTCGGGCCCTTTTTACACACCTGTCCTTGTAAATGTTTTGAATCATGTGAAGTTCACAACTACAGATGAGCTGAGCTGTCCACACCACTCTCTGCAGAGTCCTGCGATTAAAGGAGGTACAGTTCCCATACCAGGCAGTGATGCAGCCAGTCAGGATGCTCCCAATTGTGCTGCTGTAGAAAGTTCTTAGGATCTGGGGGCCCATACCAAATTTCCTCAACCGTCTGAGGTGAAGGAGGTGCTGTTGTGCCTTTTTCACCACACAGCCGGTGTGTACAGACTATGTGAGGTCCTCGGTGATGTGGATGCTGAGGAACCTGAAGCTGTTTACCCTCTCAGCCCCAGATCCATTGTTGTCAATAGGAGTTAGCCTGTCTCCATTCCTCCTGTAATCCACAACCAGCTCCTTTGCCTTTACGACATTGAGGGAGAGGTTGTTTTCTTGACACCACTGTATCAGAGAGATGACTTCTTCCCTGTACGCCATCTTATTATTGTTTGAGATAAGGCCAATCAATTTAGTGTTGTCGGCAAATTTAATTAGCAGATTGGAGCTGTGGGTGGCAATACAGTCATGGGTATACAGTGAGTAAAGGAGGGGACTCAATACGCAGCCCTGAGGGGCTCTTGTATTGGGAGTCAGAGGATTGGATGTGAGGGAGCCCACTCTTACAACCTGCTGGCAATCTGACAGGAAGTCTAGGATCTAGCTGCACAAGACAGGGTCAACACTGAAATCTCTGAGCTTCTTGTTGAGCCTGGATGGAATTATGGTGTTGAATGCTGAATTGTAGTCCAAGAACAGCATTCCCACATAAGCATCCTTCTTCTCCAGATGTGTGAGGACTGTAGGTAGGGCATTGGCTATTGGGTCATCTGCCAATTGGTTGTGTCGGTAGACAAATTGTAGGGGGTCGAGTTTGGGAGGTAGCAAGCTGCAGATGTAATCCTTGACCAGCCTTTCAAAGCATTTGCTTATTATTAAGGTGAGTGCGATAGGACACCAGTCGTTCAGGCATGTTATCTTGGTCTTTTTTAGTACAGGGATAATGGTGGATAATTTGAAGCAGGAGGGCACTTTACACTGGGAGAGAGAATTTGCTGGGGTCATCTATTATAACCAGTGCTCCCAATGCAGCCTCCTCATTGGTGAAACCCTTCGTAAATTGAGGCACCACCTCATCGGGCACCGCCGCTCCATCTGCCAAAAGTGGAACTTCCTTCTGGCAAAACGTTTTAATTCCGATTCCCATTCCCGATCCAACATGCTGGTCCGTGGCCACCCCATGTCTCGGTAAAAAAAAAACCCTTCCCCTTCCTTCTTTCTCTATCCCCCATCTGGTGTTTTTCTCTTCCCACCTGAATATCACTTCCCCTAGGTCTTCTTCTCCTTCCCTTTCTCCTACGATGACTCTCCTCTCCTGTCAGATTTTTTCTTCTCCGGCCCTTTACCTTTCACACCCTCCTGGCTTCACCTATCACTTCTAGGTATCTTCCTTCCCCTCACTCTACCTCTTTATTCTCGTGTCTTCCTCCTTCCTTTCCAGTCCTGAAGAAGGGTCTTGGCCCAAAATGTCTACTGTTTGTTCATTTCTGTAGATGCTGCCTGACCTGCTGAGGTCCTCCAGCACTTTGTGTGGTATGTTGTTTTGGATTTCCAGAATCTGCAGAATTTCTTGTGTTTTTGATAATGATGAAGCTGTTTCACACATTTGTCAAATGGGGACAGTGAACTAATTGAACTTTTGCACAATGTGCAATTTGTGTTGTTTGAGGCTAATTTGTTTCTTGGGTTAAAACATTCAAGTTTAATTCATAGTGCTGTGTTGCTTGTACATTCGTGCAGTGGAATTGAAGCCCCCTTTAGCATTCTGTAAACATTTCCATGGGCAATTTCAGCCTCTGCATCACAAATCTCCCGGCCATAGAACTATTTAAGATAACATTACAAGTTAAGGCTGAATGCCCTCAGGACCATAGAGATACATATCAACTTCAGAAGAAATGCGTCTCCTCTCCACCATTTGCTCATGAGCAACTCAAAAGTTAGCAACAAACTGGCTCTGCAGAGGATGTACTTCTTGCAGCAGTTAGTAAAATTCCTTCTTCCCCAGGGTATTCTGGTGCAATTCAACACTGACATCATAGAGAGTTTCCTCACATCAGCCACTACTGTCTGGTTTGGTCCAACAATATATATAAAAAAAGTGAACTGTCAGGACAAAGAAGAGGGTAGGGAAAATCATTGTGGACATTACTACCTCTCCCTTCTGTAAAATACTAATAGGCTATTAAAAGAAATCTTAATACCATCGTAAAAGTTTTTTCCTCCAGGCAGTTAATCTGATCAGCCACTGTAGTTAGTTCCTCATCCCTCACAATTTCATTTTATTACCTCAGTCACTACACTTCACTGTAAGCACTTTAAACCACTTTTTATAATGTTGCACACACTGTAAATACATGCTGGTATTAATGTGCATTTTATTCCATATCCTAAACTCAGGAGATTCTGCAGAAGCTGAATATTCAGAGTAACACATAAAAAGACTGCAGGAACTCAGCAGGTCAGGCAGAATCTATGGAAGAGAATAAACATTTCATGTTTTAGGCCGAGACTCTCCAACAGGACTGGAAAGGAAGGGAGAAGTCAGATAAGAAAGTGGGCAGTTGGGGGTGGAAGGCCAGAGCACAAGCTAGAAGGCAAGAGATGCAGCCAGGTGGGTGGCGGGGGGGGGGGGGGGTGGTGGGGGGGCAAAGCCAGAAGCTGGGAGGTGATAGGAGGAAAAGGCAATAGGCCGAAGAAAAAGGAATCTGGTAAGAGAGAAGAATGGACAATGGGAGAAAGGGATGGGCACTGGGGAAGATGATAGGTAGGAAGAAAAGAGGGAAGGTAGGATGGGAAATGGAAGAAGAGAGAAGGGGAAGGGGAAAATTACTGTAAGTTAGAGAAATTAATGGTAATGCCATCAGGTTGAGGCTACCCAGACAGAATATGACAGATGATGGTATCCACATCCTTCCTGTAATGAGATGACCAGAAATCAACACAGTACTTCAAGTGGGGTCTAATTAATGTCTTATATAGCTGTAACATTACCTCATGGCTCTTGAACCCAATACTACCTTTGATGAATGCCAACACACTATACACCATCTTAACAACACTGTCAATCTGTGCAGCAACTTTGAGTGTCCTATGGACATGGACCCCAATATCTTGCTGATCCTCCACACTGCCAAGAGTCTTACCATTAATATTATATTCTGTCTAAAAATTTGACCTACCAAAATGAACCACTTCACACTTATCTGGGTTGAACTCCATCTGCCACTTCTCAGCCCAGTTCTGCATCCTATCAATGTCCTGCTGTAACCTCTGACAGCCCTCCAGACTATCCACAACACCCCCAACTTTTGTGCTCATCCATTTATAAAAATGACAAAGGGGAGGAGGTCCCCTGTGGGACACCACTGGTCACTGTCCTCCATGTAGAAAACGGACACAATTTACTGACATGTAGAATGGGGGCGAAGATTGGAGTTAAAATTGTTAGCCACCAGGTAATCCTGCTTATTTCAGATGGAGCAATGGTGCTCAACAAAGTTTTCCCCCAATCTACATTGGGTCTCACTGATGTAGAGGAGGCCATATTGGGAACAGCAACTACAGTAGAAGACTCCAGCAGATTTGCAGGTGAACTGTTGTCTCACCTGGAAGGACAGTTCAGGGCCCTGAATGGAAGTGAGAGAGAAGGTAAATAGACAGTTGTAGCACTTCTTCCATGTGCAGGGTTAAGTGCCAGGAAGGAGATTTGTGGGGAGGAATGAATGGAGAAGGGAATCACAGAGAGAGCAATCCCTGCAGAGAGTGGAGATTGATGGAGAGGTAAAGATGTGTTTGGTGGTAGGAGTCTGTTGATGGTGGAAGTTGTGGAGAATGATGTGCTAGATGTGGAGGCTCATGGGGTGATAAGTAAGGACAAGAGGAAATCAATCCCTGTTAAGATGACAGGAAGATGGAGTGAGGGTAGCAGTTGAGTAAATGAAGGCGATGCGGGTGAGGCCAGCATCAATGTTGAAGGAAGGGAAGCCCCATTCTTTGAAGAAGGGGGACATACCTGATATTTTGTAAAGGAAAACCTTATCATGGAAACAGATGTGGCAGAGATGAAGGAGATTCCATATTTCTTACTTTAACTTCAAGTTTTTTAATGTAATTTCAATGTATTTTAATGCATTTCTTTATAATTGTTGAATGTTGTTTTGTTTTGTTCCATGACATGCCAACACACCACAGCAAGTTCCCAATACATGTAAACGTACATGGTGAATGAATTTGATCCTTGAACCTTGATGAACCTCCTTAGGAAACAGCCAGAAAGCTTATCCAAACAAAAAGAACTTTGTTATGATTCCAGTGTATGAAACAAATAGCTCTTCACTGACTCTTCAGCAGAAATTTGCTGCTTTTAATGTAAGATATTCATTACATTGTGGTGACCCACTTTCTGCGCAGGCGAACCGGCTCACAAATAGCCAGCGCGCGGGGAGAGACTTTGGTAATGTACCTCGGACGTCATTTCCGCCCGGAGAGGGCAGGCGCTAAGGATTAAATGCCAGCGCCGTGAAGTTTGAATAAACTAGTCTCGAAACGACTTACCGACTGTGTGTCATTGTCTCTAGCTCTGTGTGTAGCACATCGCTACATTGGTGACCCCGATGGTCCAAACGGGATTTGGACCAAAGATGACCGACTCTTCATCTGTTCATGCAGTTCCGCTAAAACTGCCGACTTTCTGGACGCTGCGACCACGCGTGTGGTTTAGCCAAGCAGAAGCCCAGTTCCAGATTCGGCAGATATCCTTTGATTCCACGCGTTACTACCACGTGGTGAGCGCCCTTGACCAGGAGACGGCCGCCCAGGTTGCGGATTTCATACAGTCGCCCCCGGAAGAAGGCAAATATGAAGCATTCAAAGCGCTGCTCATTGGGACCTTTGGCCTCTCATGGCGTGAGCGGGGTGCCCGCCTGCTTCACCGGGACGGTTTGGGAGACAGGCTGTCGTCAGCATTGATGAACGAGATGTAGGCCCTGGCTGACGGACACAAGCCCTGCCTCATGTTTGAGCAAGCGTTCCTAGAGCAACTGCCCGAGGACATACATCTGCTGCTGGTCGACACAGATTTCAGCGACCCCCGGAAGGTGGCAGCCCGGGCAGACGTGCTGTGGAAAGCCAAGAGGGAGCGCGTGGCGTCCGTCCATCAGATTACCAGGCCACGTGCCCAACAGCTGACCAGACCAGGCCCGGCAGGGGGGCGCACACAACGCAGAGGCAGGAGTGAGAAGGACAGTGAACAGTGGTGTTTCTACCACCAGCGGTGGGGCACAGAAGCCCGCAGTTGTCGCCCGCCCTGCAAGGGCCAGGGCCAGGGCCAGCTGCCGCTAATGACTATGGCGGCTGGCCACCAGGACAGCCTCTTGTACATCTGGGACAAACAGTCGGGACGCCGCTTCTTGGTTGACACCGGAGTGGAAATCAGTGTCTTGCCCCCGACGGGGTACGACACCTGCAACAGGAAACCAGGACCCACCCTGAGGGCCGCAAACGGCAGCAAGATACGGACCTACGGCACCCGCACAGTTGCAACTGCAGTTCGGTGCCAGCCGGTTTACGTGGGACTTCACACTGGCTGCGGTGGCCCAACCACTCCTGGGGGCAGACTTCTTGCGAGCTCACAGCCTGCTGGTTGACTTGCAAGGGAAAAGACTGGTACATGCCGGGACTTTCCAGACATTCTCCCTGGGTGAAGCCAAGTTGCCGGCCCCACACCTGGACTCCATCACGCTGTTGGACAACAAATTCACCAGAATCCTGGTGGACTTCCCATCGATTCTGGCACCACAGTTCACGGCAGCCATGCCCAGACACAGGGTACAGCACCACATCCCGACCCAGGGACCACCCCTCTACGCCCGTGCTCGAAGGCTTCCCCCGGAAAAGCTCCGCCTGGTGAAGGAGGAGTTCAAGAGGATGGAGGAATTGGGGATCGTACGGAGGTCCGACAGCCCATGGGCCTCCCCCCTGTACATGGTGCCCAAAGCAGCCGGGGGTTGGAGACCATGCGGCGACTACCGCAGACTGAATGAAGCTACAACTCCAGACCGCTACCCCGTGCCGCACATACAGGACTTTGCAGCAAACCTGCACGGGGCAAGAATCTTTTCCAAAGTAGACCTCGTCCGGGGATACCATCAAATCCCAGTGCACCCTGAAGACATCCCCAGAACAGCACTCATCACCCCATTCAGCCTGTTTGAATTCCTCCGAATGCCGTTCGGCCTGAAGAATGCCACACAGATGCTCCAGCGGCTAATGGACGCGGTGGGACGCGACCTGGACTTTGCGTTCATCTATTTGGACGACATCCTTATAGCCAGCAGTAGTCGCCAGGAGCATCTGTCCCACCTCCGCCAGATCTACTCCCGCCTGAGTGATTTCGGCCTCACGATCAACCCGGCCAAATGCCAGTTCGGTCTCGATACCATCGACTTCTTGGGCCACAGGATTACCAAAGACAGGGCAACACCTCTGCCCGCCAAGGTAGATGCGATCTGCCACTTTGCCCGGCCCATCACAGTCAAAGGCCTGCAGGAGCTCGTTGGTATGGTGAACTTCTACCACCGTTTCCTCCCCTCAGCAGCCCGTATCATGCGCCCTTTGTACACCCTGATGTTGGATAAAGGCAAGGACATTACTTGGGACGAGGAGGCTGCGGCCACTTTTTGTTAAAGCCAAGGAAGCCTTGGCAGATGCCGCGATGCTGGTGCATCCCAGAACGGACGTTCCGACCGCCCTCACAGTGGACGCATCCGACACAGCAGTCGGTGGGGTGCTGGAGCAACTCATCGTGGGGCACTGGCAACCCCTGCCGTTCTTCAGCAAGCACCTACGACCACCCGAACTCAAGTACAGTGCTTTCAACCAGGAGCTGTTGGCACTGTATCCGGCAAACTGGCATTTCGGGTACTTCTTAGAAGTCACCGCGTTCACGGACCACAAACTGTTGACCTTCATGTTCATGAAGGTGTCCGATCCCTGGTCGGCTCGCCAGCAGTGACATCTATCCTACACCTCCGAGTACACGATGGACATCCAGCACGTCTCGGGAAAGGACAACGTCATGGCAGACGCACTCTCCGGACCAGCTGCCCAGGCCCTGTCCCTGGGGGTGGACTATGCAGCACTGGCGGAGGCGCAGCAGGCAGACGAGGAGATGCCCAGCTACAGGACCGCAGTCTCGGGTTTGCATCTGCAAGACTTTCTCATAGGCCCAGATGAGAGGACCCTCCTGTGCGACATGTCTACTGGCCAACCTTGCCCCATCGTCCCGGCAGCCTGGAGGCGGCGAGTTTTTGACTCCCATACACGGTTTGGCGCACCCATCTAGCAGGACAACCGTCCGGCTGGTCTCCAGCAAGTTCGCGTGGCATGGACTTCGCAAGCAGGTCAGTGAATGGGCCAGAACGTGCGCGCAGTGCCAAACAGCCAAGGTGCAGCGGCACACTAAAGCCCCGCTGCAGCAGTTCGAACCCACCCACCGGAGGTTCGACCACATTCATGTGGATATCGTGGGCCCCCTACCAGTGTCCCAAGGAGCGCGGTACCTTCTAACTATGGTAGACTGGTTCACGAGGTGGCCAGAGGCGGTCCCGCTCACCGATACATCTGCCGATTCCTGCGCCCGAGCACTGATTGCAACCTGGGTAGCACGCTTCGGGGTACCGGCCCACATTACCTCCGACAGGCACCCAGTTCACCTCCAGCCTGTGGTCGGCTGTGGCCAGCCTGTTGGGAACGCAGCTACACCACACAACTGCTTACCACCCACAGTCGAACGGACTGGTGGAATGCTTCCACCGTCACTTGAAGTCGGCTCTCATGGCCCGCCTGAGAAGACCTAACTGGGTGGACGAGCTTCCCTGGGTCCTGCTTGGAATTCGCACAGCGCCCAAAGAGGACCTGCATGCCTCGTCGGCCGAGTTGGTGTACGGCGCGCCCCTGGCCGTCCCGGGAGAGTTCATACCAGCCCCAAGGGGGCAAGAGGAAGAACCTGCAGCAGTCCTGAACAGACTACACAAAAGGCTCAGCAACCTGGCCCCCGTGCTGACTTCACAGCACGGACGGACCCCGACCCATGTACCCAAAGACCTGCAGAACTGTAAGTTTGTGTTTGTACGAAGGGGCGGACAATGGGCACCACTACAGCGGCCGTACGAGGGGCCGTTCAAGGTGATCAACAACAACGGGTCCACGTACGTTCTGGACATTGGGGGGAAAGAGGACGTTTTCACGGTGGACCGACTCAAACCAGCCCATGTGGACTTGGCGCAGCCGGTTGAGGTTCAGGCACCGCGGCGCAGAGGCCGACCTCCCAAACAGAGGCTGATCCAGACTGTGGACATGGGGGGGGGGGGGGGGTGTATCACCAGTATCGTTGGGGGGGGGGGGGGTTATGTGGCGACCCACTTTCTGCGCAGGCGAACCGGCTCACAAATAGCCAGCGCGCGAGGAGAGACTTTGGTAATGCACCTCTGACATTATTTCCGCCCGGAGAGGGCGGGCGCTAGGGATTAAATGCCAGCGCCGCCAAGTTTGAATAAACTAGTCTCGAAACGACTTACCGACTGCGTGTCGTTGTCTCCAGCTCTGTATGTAGTACATCGCTACAACATCTCATTTTTAAATATTATCTGAATTCAATCTAACAGTCCTTGTTTGATCATTTTCACTAACTTTTAAAATAGGAAGAATATCTCCGGAATATTTTGTGCAACCCATGGGAATGTTCACCTATTATGTAACTCTGGTTAGATCACATATGGAGAATAGCTTTCAGTTTTGATTACCTCCATTATAGGAAGAATATGCAGGCTATTGAGAATGTTCGGAAGAGGTTTACTAGATGCTGCCAAAATTAAACAAGTTGAACAAACTTAGGATGCTTCCTCTGGAGCGGCAGAGGATTTAAAATCGGCTCCTAACTGAAGCACAACTTACATTTAAAAGAGCAGCTGAAATAACTGTGTCAATGGAAACAGCAGCCAGAGATGCAGTTGAGTTGTGGTCAGGAATGAAAGTGAGCGTGAATAAAATTGCAATGACTAAACAGAAACATTCCTGGCCAAACAAGTGTGTTTCTATTGTGGCAGGGGCTCACATAACCAGACCAATGCAGGTTTAAAGGGAAGATTGCTCCAGCATTTTGTGCATGTTCCAGGTTTAAAGGTGAAACTTGCAGAAGATGTAACAAAGTCAGACACATAGAAAGAGCATGTCAGGAAGAAAAAATTTAATGGACTGCACAGGGATGAGAAAAAGATAAAAAGTCAAGTTGCAGTTTCAAGAGGGGTGCTAATTTGCATGCTGTTGATGAAAAGTCTGATAATGATGGGAGTGGCACAGAAGCCTTGAGACTTACAACGTGAGAACTAACAAGAGACAAGTAATATGGCTGATGCCAGAAGTGAACGGCAAATTAATTACAATGGAATTGGACACTTGCTGAGATGTTTCAATTCGTCCAAAAAATGAGTTTCAATAGCATTTCAAATATACTAAACTGAAGCCTGCAGATATCCAACTAAGAACTTATGCTGAAGAAAAGATTGTGTGAATGATATCCATTGCAGTGAAATACAACAACCAACAAGCCACATTGGGTTATATGTGGTAAAACAGGTGGACAAGCATTATGGTGGTGTGACTGGCTGAGACAACTACAACTTGATTTGAGATTCAACTGCCATTTCTATGCCACAAGCCCTGCAATAGAGACATCTCAAAGTAAATTCAGAAAGGTTTTGGTGCTGCCATGCTAGTGTTCAAGGATGGCATTGGAAAACTCAAACATATCAAGGGTAAAATAGTGTTAAATGAAAATGCCACACTCTAGTTTTGAAAAGCCCATCTGGTTCCTTATTACATTTGTGATAAAGTGGCCAGTGAGGTATATCGCATGGAGGCTGAAAGAATTCTTTTCAAGGTTGAGTGGAGCCCATGAGCAATGCCAGTGCTCTCAGTAGCAAAGAATAATGGGTCCATCAGGATCTGAGGTGATTTTAAGGTGTCTATTAACCCTGTACTGAAAGTAGATCAATACTCTCTGCCCAGGATTGAGGATACCTTTGCACACCTTTATGGAGCTGCTTGTTGAAGCACTCACCTGATCTGTGTTTGGTCTCACCACTGTAGCAGAGGCAACATCAGGAGCATTGGATGTAACATTCAGGGCAGCATGATCATGTGGTGGTTAGCACAACACTCTAGAGTGCCAGTGATCAGGGTTCAATTCCCACTGCTGTCTGTAAGGAGGTTTTTTATGAACTCCCATTACTGCACAGCTTTCCTCCGGGAGCTTTGGTTTTCTCCCACAGTCCCAAGACGTATTTGTTAGTAGTTTAATTGATCATTGTAAGTTGTCCTGTGATCAGGCTAGGGTTAGTCAGTGGTTGCAGGGTGGGGCAGTTTGAAGGGTCTGCTCCATGCTGAATCTCAATAAATAAATAAATTAATTAGACAGGATTGGAGGAGGTGCATGTAAATCTCTGCTTCATCTGGGAGGGCTGCTTAGGTCCTTGGATAATGGTGAGAGAGGAAGTGCAGGAACAAGTGTTCCACCAATTGCAGAAGAAGGTAACTGGGAAAGGGGATCCATGGGGAGGTATGAGCAAACCAAAGAGTTTCAGAGAGAGTGGTCCCAGTAGAAAGTAAAAAGAGGTGGGGTGGGGAAGACGTGGTTGCCAGTGGGATCACGTTGTAGCTGGCTTAAATATCGAAGAAAGATGTGCTGGATGTGCAGGCAGATGAGGTGAAAAGTGCAAACCAAGGGAACTCTATCAGTTTTCTGTCTTGAGGAGGTGTGGCTAAACCAGAAATACGGGAAATGGAAGAGATGTTGGTGAGAGCTCACTCAAACACAGTGGAGTGCTAGGAGCCCTGTTTCCTAAAAAAATGGAAGATGTTAATCAGTATACACACACTTTATTCTATCACCATACCAAGAACAGGGAGCCACAAAGAAATACAAACTGTTATAAGAAGGAGCAGAGGATAAAGAAATGAGGAGGACAAGGAGGACAAACTCAACAACACTCTTCTGGCCAAGCTGCAAATTCAAGTACAATAACAATAATCCCAATTATAATTTAGGTAAATTTCACCAGTTTAGCAACTATTAATAGCTTTCCTTCCTAAACATAGCACACAGTTAGCCTATGAAAACTGAGTGAAATCCAGTTCCTAGGCAACAATGTTTATTTTGAACTGAAATATTAGAACTGCCATTGTCTTAGTCCGTGCACCCGTGCAAGTTTAAATAACTGTAATCGGTAATTATGATATAAATTGTGTGTTTAACCAGATTTTCAAGTAGATGCAGCTGTTGGAATTATAGATGACTTCCGAGCAATCTGATTTTTTGGGCCCCAAAGGGGCTAATAAAGCTAATGTGGGAACAGAGATTCTTCCACAAATGTAATGGATGGTGGCCTAGTGGGTACTTTGAGAGATGGTATGCTCTTTCCAAATCTTCCGTGAGCTCCTGGTGAGCTCAAGGTTTCCAACACTGTCCCCAGTGCTACTTCCCCACTTTGAGTGGGCAGAGACCGAGTGTCCAAGGGGACATTGCACCTGGAGGAAGCTTTGAGCACATCCTTCGATCTGCCCTGGTAATCTTCTGCCACAGAATCTATCAATTGCCTGTTTACTCAATTTCAACAAGGATAGTAGCTTATTACCTAGAAACTGGAGTGCAACTATTGTTGCTGTGCAAAATGCTGCTGCTGAATTAAACTCAGCTAAAAAAAAATGCTGCAAAATCTGTGAGTAGCATTTGAGTCATTCAGTTGACTCAAACATAGAAAGAAGCACCAACAAAGCAAGGCCTTGCTGCTCCTAGCATTTTGCTGCCCAGTTATCAGAAAATAGATTCAATCCACTAAGGGCATAATGTCCAGGGTAGCCAGGCAGCATCACGAGCAACACATGATGTGCTTCCAGTTGGCAGATGTCAGAATCCATGAAGAAGGGCATCGTCTTCCTCAACCACTAGCTGAGGGGGATCAGGAGGACATTAGAAATTATTGGCCTATCTCACTGTTGAATGTGGTTTTCTAGATCTTGTCCAACATGATCACCTGTGTAAGCCTGTTCTGGGACAGGTGATCAGCACAGACAAAATGTGCTATAGAGAGTAGCAAGGTCCCTGTGTCTCGCTCTCCGTAGGGATATCATCATCTATGTGCGGGACAGTGGATGAATACTTGGTAGTAATTTTGGACCTGGAGAAGACCTTCAATAGGATATCACACACATACATGATGGATGTACCATCCAAAATCGGTTTTGGGGAGTAAAGCTAGAATTGGATCCAGCTGTTCTATAAAGCCGTCACTGGTGCAGTCCAGATCAGTGGGTGTGAAACAGGTAGCCTCACCGTCAAGTATGGAGTCAGGCAAGGCTGCTGCTCTTCGCTGCCTTTGGTGAATCCATCAGGAATGACTATACTCACCAATTGGACACATAGATCAATGCCTCCCTGTACATATACAACGTTGCTATCTTCTGCATGAACCCATGGTCAACCTGCAGATTGATCAGCACCTGCAACTAGTTCGAGCCGGTGCAAGTGGAATCATCTGCAGCTCAACATCAGTAAGACAAAGGAGATGGTGGTGGCCTCTCCTACACATGCTCTATCAGTCTGTTGTCACCAGAGCAATCTTCTATGCAGAGGTGTGCTGGGACAATGAACTCAACAACCTGATCTGAAAGGCTGGCTCTGTTATAGGAGTGAAACCAGGCACACTGGAGCCTGTGGTAGGAAAAAGGACCACCTGGAAAATCTTGGCAATTCTGGAAAATGTTTCTCATCCTCTGCATGCCACCTTGACTGAACAGAGGAGCACTTTCAGTGGTAGACAAAAACTAGCGCGCTGCTCCAAAGAGTGCTATGTGAGGCCGTTTTTACCCTTGGCCATTAAGCTCTATAATGAGTCAACTTATTGTCAGGAAAATGATGACTCCCTCCTGTTAGACTGCTATTAACCTCTGCTTAGTTGTGTATACCACCATCACATCTTATCTGGATGGTGTTAAATGTGCAACCATTACTGAACAATATTACGGTAATTCTTGCACTACCATCTTATCAGTGTAAACTTGTAAATCTTGTGAGCCTTGTAATCTTTGACTTATAAATCTTGCACATCTTATTTTTTATTCTTTCTTACTTCTCTTTTAATATTTGTATATCTGTGCACATGTAATGCTACTGCGACATTGTAATTTCCTGTGGGATCAATAACGTAGCCATCTATCTGTAGAAGCTCAATGTGGCTTGTTGGTTGTTAGAAACATCGAAACATAGAAAACCTACAGCACAATACAGGCCCTTCGGCCCATAAAGTTGTGCCGAACATGTCCATACCTTAGAAATCACTAGGATTACCTATAGCCCTCCATTTTATTAAGCTCCATGTACCTATCTAAAAGTCTCTTAAAAGACCCTATCGCATCCACCTCCACAACCGTTGCCGGCAGCCCATTCCATGCACTCACCACTCTCTGAGGAAAAATCTTACCCCTGACATCTCCTCTGTACCTACTCCCCAGCACCTTAAACCTATGTCCTGTTGTGGCAACCATTTCAGCCTAGGTCTTTTAAGAGACTCCTGGATAGGTATATGGAGCTTAGAAAAATAGAGGGCTATGGGTAACCCGAGGTAATTTCTAAAATAAGTACATGTTCAGCACAGCATTGTGGGCCGAAGGGCCTGTATGGTGCTGTGGGTTTTCCAAGCTCTATGTTTCTAACTTCCAGCTGCTTACTCTCTCCCTTTAAATGCTGTGGACCCGATCGGAGACATTCCTGACTCTGGCACCTGTGAGGCAAAAGAGCGCCTGTGGGTTTCTTTCACATCCACAGAATCTCCTGTCTGCTCCTCTCTCTATGAATCCTCTTTTACTATTGCACTCCACTTCTCTACCCTTCCCTTCTGAGCTACAGAGCCAAACTCACTGCCAGAGACCCAGTTGCTGTGGCTTCTCCCTGCTAGTTCATCCTCCCTCTCAACAGTATCCAAAGTGGTATACTTATTATTGAGGAGAATGGCTGCAGGGGTTATCTGTACTAGCTGCCTTTTCCTTTTCCCTTTCCCTCTCCTGACAGTCACAAAGGCACATGCCTCCAGCAATTTAGGGGTGACTATCTCCCTGTTTATCACCTCCTCACTCTCCCTTATGAGCTGAGGGTCATCCAGCTGCAGCTCCAGTTCCTTAACACGATCTTTAAGGAACTGCAGCTCAATGCATTTCATGCAGGTGTAGTTAGCAGGGAGACGAGGTCTCCTGGAGTTCCTACATCTCACACGAAGAACGTACCACTAACCCTGGATCCATTCTGATTATACTTGATACACACTAATGGGCAAAGAAAGAGAAAAAAATTCTTACTAGACACTTATTTAGAGCCTCACCTAAACTTGTTCATGCCCATGCCTATTGAGCCAAAGCCTGACCTCTCTAAATCTGTCCACTCCAAGAGTGGCCACTAAGCTTAAAACTTGCTTCTTATTTTTTGGCTCTTGCCATGTGCCTAATAGATCGTTATAATTGCAGTCTGGTGAAAAGTTGCAAGAAGACCTGGAACTCTTTAAATCTTGCGCTGCCTCAGCCAAAGAAGCGACTGGTTGCAATGATGGCAGCCTATTGAAAAGTCCCAGAAGGCCCTGAGCTCTTTTTAAACCTTGCATCACCTCTGCCATTAGGAAAAGGTTCAACCCACAATAGTGGTTGCAATTCAGGTCAATACATGAGATTCCATCAGTTGCATTCTCCAACATGTTAATTTATCTTCAAACACTCAGATATTGACAGGCACCTCTGAAAAGGTTTTCAATTTAAAATGGATAAATTATGAAGAAAATTACCAAACTGCTATTTGATTTGGTGCAGATTAAGTCATTTTCAGAGATGTTAACATCAGTTAAACCATAGGCGGGGGACAAGGTATCCTTATTAAGAAGAAGACTTGGCTTGGTGTTATTTCCATTTCCAAATAGACTCATAGTTTTGGATGTTGGATTCTTAAAACTCATGGCCAAACATTTTATCTTGATGTGTTGCCTTGGAAATCAGGCTCTGAAGGGAAGGTTGCTTTGATTTTGGCTGCATAACATCAATCTACAATATAGTAACAAATCAGTTTAGATGATCACATATTGATATTATCTAGATGCGAACTATTCAGGGTTGTCAGAACATCTATCTCAACAATGCAGAAATATTAATTTTACAGTCTGTTTTTCCAAAGACATATTTGTCTTGAATTAGTTGTTCCTATGAATGCCGATGACTCACATTGCCCAGTTGATCTGAGTGGAACAAATTTAATTAAGGGTTGAATAATATTACTGCCCAACCATAACCCTTGAGGTTTGAAGTTGAAATTTGGAACTGGATTTGGAATTGGTTTATTGTTATCACATGTACCAAGACACAGTAAAAAGCTTGTTTTGTATACTGTTCTTACAGATCAAAGGTTTGCACTGTATGTTGAGGGCAAACAGGCAATAACAGAATGCAGAATAAAATGCAACAGTAACAGAGAAAGCACTGTGCAGATAAACAATGAGGTACAAGATCATAACGAGGTCAATTGTCAAGAAATGAACCATCTTATCATCTTAGGGAACCAGTGAAGTATAAGTTCTCCCTGAGTTTGATGGTACATGCTTTTATAACTACTGCCCAATAGAATAGGAGAGAAGAAAGAATGTTGGGGATGGTTAGGGTCTTTAATTAGACTGGCTGCTTTACTGAGGCACTGAGAGATATAGACCATGGAGAGGAGGCTAGTTCTCATGATGTGCTGAGTCTTGACTGCAACTCTTTGTATTTGTACTTGGTCACTTCCAGTTGACATATCAAGCCATTTTTCATCCAGATAGGATGCTTTCTATAGTGCATCATTAAAAACTGGTAAGGGTTGACAGCTTAGAAATTTCTTTGGCTTCCTGAGGAAGTAGGCTATTTGTGAGCTTTCTTGCCATGATGTCCATGTAGTTGTTCCAGGGGCAGACTATTGGCGATGCTCACTCTTTGGCCTTAAGTTCTCAACCCTCTCAATTTCAACACCATTAATGTAGACAGGATCATGTCCACTGATCCCCCTTCCCTTTCTGAAGTCAATGATCAGCTCTTTGGTTTTGCTGGCATTGAGAGAAAGGTTGTCATCATGAAACCATGCTACTAAGTGTGGTGAACTACATATACCTGTCTGGACACGCCCCCCCGCTGACTGCTCCTGTGGCTCCTCCCATTGACCGTGGCTCCTCCCACAAACCCCGGTATAAAGGCGATTGGGGCCTGAGCCCTGCCCTCAGTCTCCAGGATGTAGTATGGTGGTCAATTGCTGCTTGTTCTTTCTTCCAGTCAATAAAAGCCTATATCTCGCCTCATGTCTCAGAGAGTTATTGATGGTGCATCAATTTTATTGACTGGAAGTTTTAAAACATAGAAAGTATTTTACATCCGGAAAAATTAGACTTGGACCCTCAAAACTCAGAAGCAGCTCTTGCCTTTGAACTCTGGCTTGAATGCTTCCAATCATACTTGGAGGAGGTTTGTGCAACTGAGCCCGCTATTATGCACAGAATTCTCCTTTCGAGGGTCACCCCGAAAGTTTACTCACTTATCAGGGACCTGCCGACCTACCAAGGGGCACTGGACGCCCTCAAAAGACAGTACCTGCGGCTGGTGAACACCGTCTACGCAAGACATCGCTTAGCGACGCGGCGACAGCGACCCGACGAGTCGAGCGCCGAGTTTCTCCGAGCCCTACAGACACTCGTGTGAACTTGCGACTGCAAAGGTCTGATGGCGGAACAACATGCGGAGCTGCTAGTACGAGACGCCTTCGTTACGGGGATCAGGTCAGTGTATGTGCGCCAGCGGCTGCTGGAAAATGCCGATCTTACCTTATGCTCGGCGATCGAGACGGCCGACACGCTGGAGGCTGCTCTGCACAATGCTGACGCTGTCCAGCCGCGCGATCCCCCACCGGTTCCGTGGACACCTCAGACCCCGCCACCTGCCGCTGCCAGTCGCGAGTCCATGAACTCCCCGAAACCGACCACAGCTGCTGCCAGTCGCAAGTCCACGCAGTGTTACTTATGTGGACTCGAAAAGCACCCCCGAAAACGCTGCCCGGCCCGAGAAGCGACCTGCTCCAGCTGTGGGAAGAAGGGCCATTTCGCCAAGGTCTGTAAGTCTGAACCACGAGCGGGGTTGGGCAGCGCTGCGTGTGAGGCATGGGGGCTGCCATCTTGGTTGCCGCCATCTTGCCTGCCCGCCTCGTGCGAGGCATGGGGTCCGCCATCTTGCCTGCCTGGATGGGGGCGGCCATCTTTGTCGGTGCCACCTCGCCCCGCCCCCAACCCACCGGTGCTTACCGGGCACCAAGACGGCAGTTCAACTCTGGCCTCCATAACCCTCGACCAAAGCGCCCCACACCAGCTTGCAAGGTTAATGATGGACATCCTGGTGGAGGGGCACAGGACTAGCTGCCTGTTTGACATGGGCAGCACTGAGAGTTTTATTGACCCGGACACGGTGCAACGCTGCAGACTCATGACATGGCCGGTAAGCCAGAGAGTCACCTTGGCTTCTGGGTTGTATTCCACAGACATCCGGGGGGGTTGTGTAGCGACATTGGTGGTGCAGGGCACAGAATATCGGAACTTTGTGCTACTGGTCATGCCTCAACTGTGCGCGCCTGTGCTATTGGGGCTGGACTTCCAGAGCCACCTCGAAAGTGTGACTATGGCATATGACGGGCCCCTCCCACCACTCACTGTCAGGAATCCTCAGTTTTGTGGGACTTCGTCATATACCCCGCTACTGACCACACACACACACCTACCCACACATCCCACCCAGCACCATGCCGACAGCTGCGTTACTGACACCACTTGCAGCCTCTTCACCCTCAAGATCCCTCCCCCACCGCTGTTCGCCAACCTGACCCCCGACTGTAAACCTGTGACAACTAAAAGCAGGAGGTACAGCGTGGGGGCCAGGGCCTTCATTCAGTCAGAGGTGCAGCGGCTGCTCAGGGAGGGGATCATTGAGCCAAGCACAAGCCTTTGGCAGTCCCAGGTAGTTGTTGTTCGGACTGGGCAGAAAAATAGGATGGTTGTGGACTATAGCCAGACCATCAATAGGTTCACGCAGCTTGACGCGTACCCCCTACCCCACATTGCGGATATGGTCAACCAGATAGCTCAGTACAAGGTGTACTTGACAATAGATCTGAAATCCGCTTATCACCAGCTCCCCATCCGCCCAGAGGACCGCCCCTACACCGCCTTCGAGGCGGGCGGCAGGCTCTATCACTTCCTGCGCGTCCCATTTGGTGTCACAAATGGTGTCTCTGTCTTCCAGAGGGAAATGGACCGGATGGTGGACCAGTGCCAACTGAAGGCCACATTTCCCTATCTGGATAATATCACCATCTGTGGTCACGACTGGTCGGATCACAACGCCAACCTCCAACGATTTTTCCAAGTGGCCAAAGCCCTGAACCTTACTTATAACAGGGACAAGTGTGTGTTCGGAACCACCCGACTCACTATCCTTGGGTATGTAGTGGAGAACGGGGTCATTGGCCCTGATCCCGACTGTATGCGCCCCCTGTTAGAACTCCCTCTTCCCACCACCCTCAAAGCCCTCAGACGGTGCCTGGGCTTCTTTTCCTATTACGCCCAATGGGTCTCCCATTACACAGACAAGGCCCGCCCCCTGGTTCGTGTCTACCACTTTCCCCCTCTCTGCTGAGGCCCACGCGGCCTTCAGCCGCATTAAAGGGGACATTGCCAAAGCAACGATGCATGCGGTGGACGAGACCATTCCCTTCCAAGTAGAGAGTGACGCCTCCGATTTCGTGCTGGCTGCTACCCTCAACCAGGCAGGCAGGCCAGTAGCATTCTTTTCTCATACCCTTCAAGGCCCTGAAATTCGGCACTCCGCGGTGGAGAAAGAAGCCCAGGCCATAGTGGAAGCTATTAGGCACTGGAGGCACTATCTCGCCAGCAAAAGGTTCACCTTGCTGACCGACCAGCACTCAGATGCGTTCATGTTCAGCAACCAACAGCGGGGCAAAATCAAAAATGATAAAATTTTGCGGTGGAGAATAGAACTCTCCACCTACAACTATGATATCCTGTACCGGCCTGGAAGGCTCAATGAGCCCCCTGATGCCCTATCCCAGGGAACGTGTGCTAGCGCACAGCTCGACCAGCTATACACCCTCCATGCAGATCTTTGCCATCCGGGGTCACCCGATTTTACCATTTCATGAAAGCCCGGAACCTGCCATACTCCCTTGAGGACATCAGGACGATGACCAGGGACTGCCAAATCTGCGCTGAGTGCAAACCGCACTTCTACCGTCCTGAAAAGGCGCAACTTATCAAGGCCACCCGCCCCTTTGAGCGACTGAGTGTTGACTTTAAGGGCCCCCTTCCCTCCACCGACCGCAATGTCTACTTTCTCAACATTATCGACGAGTACTCGCGGTTCCCCTTTGCCATCCCCTGCCCCGACACCACTGCCACGTCCGTCATAAAAGCCCTGCGCCTGCTCTTCACTCTGTTTGGATATCCCTGCTATATCCACAGTGATAGAGGGTCCTCCTTTATGAGTGACGAGCTGCACCAGTACCTGCTGGCTAGCGGCATTGCTACTAGTCGGACCACAAGCTATAATCCCCAGGGAAATGGACAGGTGGAGAGGGAGAATGCCACAGTGTGGAAGGCCACACTTTTAGCCCTTAAGTCAAAAGGGTTGTCGGTCTCTCGCTAGCAGGAGGTCCTCCCCGAGGCACTCCACTCTATCCGCTCCCTGTTATGTACGTCCACCAATGCCACCCCTCATGAGCGCCTATTCTCTTTTCCCAGGAAGTCTGCCCCTGGGACCACCCTACCAGTTTGGCTGACGTCCCCAGGGCCAGTGCTGCTCCGGAAACATGTGAGGAGCAATAAATACTCCCCGCTGGTCGAGAGGGTTCACCTTCTACATGCGAACCCTCAGTATGCTTACGTGGTCTTACCTGATGGGCGGGAGGACACGGTCTCCGTCCGCGACCTGGCACCCGCAGGAGCAGCAGACCACTACCCCGAACACTCCACGGTAACTATGAACCCTGTACCCGAGGTGACACCGCACACACCGAGCCCTACACAGACTCCTCACTACACTCCTATACCGGGCGTCTCGCACACGCATATACCAGGTGCCTCGCACGCGCATGAGGGATCACTGACGCCTAGTGGGCTGACACCTCCAGTCAGGCCGGAACCAGCACAACCACCATCTCCGGTGCAATCACCACCGGCACCTGTGCAATCACAGCCGGTGCTACGTAGATCGCAGCGACAGATTCGACCACCTGATAGACTTAACCTGTAAATATACTTGTAAGAAACTTCGCCCCATGGGGACTCTCTTTTAAAACAAAGGGGGGGTGAATGTGGTGAACTACATACACCTGTCTGGACACGCCCCCCCTGCTGACTGCTCCTGTGGATCCTCCCACAGACCCCAGTATAAAGGCGATTGGGGCCTGAGCCCGGCCCTCAGTCTCCAGGATGTAGTATGGTGGTCAATTGCTGCTTGTTCTTTCTTCCAGTCAATAAAAGCCTATATCTCGCCTCACGTCTCAGAGAGTTATCGATGGTGCATCACTAAGTACCATATCTCCTTCCTGTATTCCAACCCATCATTATTTGAAATATGGCCCATTGCAGTGGTATCATCTGCAAACCTCTGGATGACACCAGAGCAGAATCTATCCACACAGCCATGAGTGTACAAGGAGGAGAGTAGGAACTGAGAACGCAACCTTGTTGAGCACCAGTACTGAGAATAATTGTGGCAGAGATTTGTATATAAATTTAACCTCAATTGAATCTCCAAGCATGTGAAAAGTTTCAAAGAACACGATTTTGTAAAATTAGATCAGAATTATGAAGCTGCATCATGTTTGTGTTCATCAAACACCATCAGCCAGCCAGTTCACGGCGCTCCCTTTCACTCTAACTTGACTCAGAAAATGACTTGCTGTTCCATACATTGACTGACATATTTCCAATTACTTGAATACTTCCCTTTCTGCGGAGATATTAAATTGTCACCGAAAGAAGAAAAAATAAGGAATGCTTCGTGATCTGTAAGAAAGTAAGATATTTTATGCAGCAATAAATCAGTGCCCAAGGCTGTTTCAGCCCAGTGGTGTTATATTCTTCTGTGTGTACACACAGTGGCCACTTTATTAGGTACACCTGGTCATTAATGCAAAAATCTAATCAACCAATCATGTGGCTGCAATTCAGTGCATAAAAGCATGCAGGCAAGGTTAAGAGGTTCAGTTGTTGTTCAGGCCAAACATCAGTATGGAGAAGAAATATAATCTCAGTGACTTTGACTGTGGAATGGTTGTTGATGCAAATAGACTGGTTTGAGTATCTCAGACACTGCCGGTGTCCTAAGATTTTCACACACAACAGTCTCTAAAGTTTACAGAGGATGGTACGAGAAACAAAAAAAAAACATCCAGTGAGTGGCAGTTCTGCTGGTGAGAATCCTTGTAAATGAGAGAGATCATAGGACTAGTTCAAGGTGATAATAACTCAAATAGCCATTTTACAGCAGTGGTGTGCAGAGGAGCATCTCTAAGTGTGCAACATGCTGAAGTGGATGGGTTTCAGCAGCAGAAGACTTCAAAGAAACGCTCAGTGGCCACTACATTAAGTACCTCCTCTACTTAATAAAGGAGCCATTGAGTGAACAAAGATACATTAACATATACATGCATGAAAAAATAAATAATGACCTGTGAAATAGCCTATGGGCACCCTGAAATTGGTAATTTTATGCATGATTTTGATCACCTTTTAAACTGTGGAATACAACTCTCTAGTCTTTCCCTTTATTCATATCTTCCATTTAATACTCCACAATTTGTTCTAGAGTCATGGGAAATGATGTCAGTTCCATAAGGTTATGAAATCTCACATTGGATTATTAAATTATCCATTGTTAAAAAATTATCATCTGTAACATATCTAAGGGGCTGTTTCTATATATAAATTTATAAGGATAATAAGATCACAATTGTTAAGAAATACCAGATCATATTAACAAATCTATTCAAATAATACTCCCTGAAAGATAATACTTTATATTAATAATCATTTATTAGGAATTCATTATTCATTCGGAACTTACAAATTCTCTTTTAAGGAGGATAGTACTTTGAACAGGGATTTACAATTTATTACATTTCTCCAAAGACTACATTAATAACATGATTTAGTATAACTAATGCATTTTCTTCTCATATTCTAAGGGCCATTCTTGTTAATGAGGAATACATTAGATTATGGATCATGAATAAAGATTCACAATTCTCATTTAGGTATAACATCTCCTTTGACACTGTCTTTCATTGGCTTTAAATGAGTTGAGTGTTCATTAGATGGAGATAAACAATTAATGCAGGCAGCCCTTAGGTAAGAGTTACCAACAGGAATCAAAGATGATTGTGTTGATGGTGGTGGAGGCTAAAACATCAGGGGTATTTAAGATCCTCTTGGACAGGCACATGGATGAAAGAAAAATGGAAGGTTATGGGGTAGTGTGGGTTTAGTACCTTTTTTTAAAGGATTATATGGGTCGGCACAACATGGAGGGCTGAAGGGCCTGTACTGTGCTGTAGTGTTCGATGGTTCTATGGTTCTATGACCCTTTCAGCTATCTACTACCATAAGTTATGTAAATGATAACACAAACCTTAATGAGTTCAAAACTCACACTTTATTTTATCGACATAGTATATTTATGCAACCTTGCTTAAATTAACTCCAGGTCAGTGCCTTAGGTTCATGAATGCTTTTGTTCTTTCTGTATTAATGCCTACCCAAACCTTTACCTTACAACACCAAAATAGGCAAGTTGTTGCTGGCCAAATGATTGATCCCCCCTTTCCCTGCCCTGGCATGAGCCTTATCAGTTTAGAACTATTATACTTCAAATCTGAAGGTTCTGGCCACTTTTCATTGGCACTGGCCTGAGGCTGCAGATGGCATTACTTCATTGCTCTTCTGCCAAAAAACAGGCTATGACTCAGACGTCATTCCTTTGTTTTTCCAGAAATAAAGCCATTTCTTCTCTCTCTCGCTCTCTCTCTCTCTCTCTCTCTCACACACACACACACACACACACACACACACACACACACACACACACACACACACACACACACACACACACACACACACACACACACACACACACACACACACACACACACACACCCCGCCCCCGTCCACACCAGATTCCTTAAGTCCCTCAGTCCTTCTATTCACACACTTCAGCTGTCTTCATTTGCCATCCCCAGCAAGTCTCCTTCACGCCCACCCTTCCTGCTGCCACCACTTCACCCACCATCCCCCGTCAGTACACTTCTCCTACTGTCCCTGCACTCACAGATGGACCACAGGATCTGCATCCATTACAGATGTCTCCTAAATGCAGAAAATCACAGATTGCATTTATACAGCCATTGGATCTCCCTAGAAACTATTATCAATTAAGTTATTCTACTTGTTAATATTATTTTATCTAAAGGATGGCTCATCGGTTTAGTTTACTTGGTCATAAATTAAACACTTTCAGACACCTTGAATGGTTTTCTGAACAGGAAGAATGAGCAGGAATAATGAATGGGAAACATGTTTCAATAGGTACATTTAACATCAGAGAAATGTATACAATATACACCCTGAAATTCTCTTTCTTCTCTAACATCCATGAATACAGAGGAGTACCCCAAAGAATGAATGACAGTTAAACGTTAGAAACCCAAGCAACCCCCAGCTCCCACCTCCCACACATAAGCAGCAGCAAGCCAGTGACCCCCCCACCAGCAAAAAAGCATTGCCCCCCTCCACTGAGCACTCAAGCGTGCAACAAAGCATCAGTAAAGACACAGACTTGCAAAGACTACTCATTCACCAGGTATTCCACAGGCACTCTCTCTCCCTATCAAGGGAAAAAGAGGTGTCTCTATTTCACAGTGAAAAGGGAGACGTAACAAAACAGCTTTATGGTGTTAAAAGTCTGTTGCGTCACTTTTTTCAAGCTCTGTGCCTTTGGGCACACAGCCAACAGCAAGCCTACTGCTTCTGATCTTCCTTGTTCTCCCGTGATACATCAGTCATCGGCAGCGGAACCAGCTCACCTTCAGAGCCACAAAAATCCTGCACCCTGAAGGTGCGCTAGTCTTCTAGGCCGCGTCCTCGGCTTATCAAAAAGCGGTTGGTTGTGAAGCCCTGAGATCGGGTCCCATTCCTGGAAAGAACTGAAATCAGAATGTAACTCCAGGTGAGGGTCTTCAAAAAGAACCTTGAAAGGGAAAAATAGAGATACCAAAGATTGAAATTAAGCTGTTCCCGAAGATCCAAGTGCCATCATCACTCAGCTCTGCCTCCAAAGGAAAAAAAATAAGGCAGGAAACCTACAGGCCATATTGGATGACCTGTCTTGGGTCCAGAACATATGGCAATTAATCACCAGGAAGGTGTGCTAGTATTTTAACTTCCTTAAACACAGCATAACTTCATTTTATTGCCCTTGGTTCAGTCATGTCCCACCTACAAATACATCTGCAACACTTCACATGCTCTCAGTCTCTTCAATGACTTTCAACTCCTTAGCCCTGATCACCTCATTTTCACCATGGACATCCAGTTGCTATACAATTCTATCCCCATCAAGAGGACCTTAATGCTTTCCACTTCTTTCTTGACACAGACCCAACCAGTTCCACTCCACCACCATCCTCCTCTATCTGGCAGAACTGGTCATCACCCTCAACAATTCCTCTGTTGGCTCATTTCGCTTTCTCCAAACCCAAGGAGAAGCCATGAGCACCAGCACGGGCCCCAGCGATGCCTGCCTTTTCATCGGCCACATGGAACAGTCCATGTTCCAAGTCTTCGCTTGTCGCGGTCGACAACTCTTTCTGTGCTACATGGATGACTTTGTTTTTGCTGTTTCAGGCACCCACGCGGAGCTCGTCAACTTCATCAACTTTCCTCCAACTTCCACCCTGCCCTTAAGTTCACTTGGTCCATTTCTGACACTTCTTTCTCCTTTCTCAAGCTTTTTTAAAAACCTACCGAATCCGACGCCTATCTTGACTAGACCTCTTCCCACCCTGTCTCCTGTAAAAATTCCATTCCCTTTTCTCAGTTCCTTTGACTCCACCACATTTTCTCCCAGGAAGTGACTTTCCATTCCAGAAGGGGTGGAGACCGTTGAGGCGTAGAGGGGCAGTAACTGTTGCTGAATCTGGTGGTGTAAGTCCTGAGGCTGCTGTACCTTCTTCTTGATGACAGCACTGAGAAGAGAATATGGGAGGTTCATGATGATAGATGCTGCTTTCCTGCAACAACGCTTCACGTCAATATGCTCAATGGTGGGGAGGGCTTTACACGCGATGGACTGAGCTGTATACAATACTTTTGTTAGGATTTTCTATTCAAGGGAATTGATGTTTCCATACCAGGCTGTGATTGCAGCCAGTCAATATGTTCGCCACTACACGTCTATAGAAGTTTGTCAAAGTTTTAGATGTCATGCTGAATATTCGTAAACTCCTAAAGAAGTAGAGGTGTTGCTGTGCTTTCTTCATAATTGCACTTATGTGCTGGGTCCAGGGCAGGTCTTGCAAAATAGTAACACTGAGGAATTTAAAGTTGCTAACCCTCCCCACATCTGATTTCTTATGTTCTTATGATCCTCTGATGAGGACTGGCTCATGGACCTATGACTTCCTTCTCCGGAAGTCTATTATCAACACCTTGTTCTTGCTGTCATTGAGTGAGAGGCTGTTATCATGATACTGCTCAGTCATATTTTCGATCTCCCTCCTATATGCTGATTCATCACCATGTTAGCAATCCCTCACATTCCATCTAGGTAGCCTCCAACCTGATGGCATGAACATCACTTTCTCCAACTTCTGGTAATTCCCTCCCCCCTTCCCTCTCTGGCTTCTTACTTCTTTTTTTCATTTGCCTATCACCTCTCCCTGGTACTCCTCCTCCTTCCCTTTCTCCCATGGTCTACTCTCATCTCCTATCAGATTCCTTCTTCTCCAGTCTATATCCTTCTTTTCCACCTATATCCTTCCAGCCTTACTTCACCCCACTCCTCCCCCCACCTGTCACCTTCTGGCATCTCCTCCTTCTCATCCCCCACCTTCTTATTCTGGCATTTTCTCCCTTCCTTTCCACTCCTGACGAAGGGTGTTGGCCTGAAACGTTGATACTTTATTCACTTCCATGGATGATACCTGACCTGCTGGCTCCTCCAGCATTTTGTGTGTGTTGCTTTTCACTTTCTTTGAAAGGTTACGGAGGCTCAGCATGTCACTGAACCCTCTAACAAGCTCTGCAGATGCACTATTGCAAGTATGCTGACTGGTTGCATCATGGTATGAGATGGCAACTGGGATGTGAAAGAACATAAGAAGCTGCAGAGGGTAGTAGACTCAGCCCAGATTCATCACTAACACATCCCTCTCCACCATCAAAAGTATCTTTGAGAGGCACTGCCTCAAGAAGACAACATCTGTCATCAAAGTTCCCATTGTCTGAGCCAGAGAGCAGGAGGGCCTGATGTCCCGCCCCATCAAATTCAAGAACAGCTGCTTCCCTGTAACCATTTGGCTCCTGAAACAAGCAGCACAGCCCTAGTCACTATCTAAGTATAAACACAGCCCTAGTCACAATCTCAGTATAAACACAACCCTAGTCACTATCCAACCAGCAAAGCCCCAGTCGCTACCTCAGTATAAACACAGCTCTAGTCACGATCTCAGTATCAGCACAGCCCTAGTCACTATCCAACCAGCAAAGCCCTAGTCGCTACCTCAGTATAAACACAGCCCTAGTCACTATCCAACCAGCACAGCCCTAGTCGCTATCCAACCAGCACAGCCCTAGTCGCTACCTCAGTATAAACACAGCTCTAGTCACTATCCAACCAGCAAAGCCCTAGTCGCTACCTCAGTATAAACACAGCTCTAGTCACGATCTCAGTATAAACACAGCCCTAGTCACTATCCAACCAGCAAAGCCCTAGTCGCTACCTCAGTATAAACACAGCTCTAGTCACGATCTCAGTATAAACACAGCCCTAATCACTATCTCAGTATCAGCACAGCCCTGGTCGCTACCTCAGTATAAACACAGCCCTAGTCACTATCCAACCAGCACAGCCCTAGTCGCTACCTCAGTATAAACACAGCTCTAGTCACTATCCAACCAGCACAGCCCTAGTTGCTACCTCAGTATAAACACAGTCCTAGTCACTATCCAACCAGCAAAGCCCTAGTTGCTACCTCAGTATAAACACAGCCCTAGTCAATATCCAACCAGCCCAGCCCTAGTCACTATCCAACCAACACAGCCCTAGTTGCTACCGCAGTATAAACACAGCCCTAGTCACTATCCAACCAACACAGCCCTAGTTGCTACCTCAGTATAAACACAGCCCTAGTCACTATCCAACCAGTACAGCCCTAGTCGCTACCTCAGTATAAACACAGCTCTAGTCACTATCCAACCAGCAAAGCCCTAGTCGCTACCTCAGTATAAACACAGCTCTAGTCACTATCCAACCAGCAAAGCCCTAGTCGCTACCTCAGTATAAACACAGGTCTAGTCACGATCTCAGTATCAGCACAGCCCTAGTCTCTACCTCAGTATAAACACAGCCCTAGTCACTATCCAACCAGCACAGCCCTAGTCGCTACTTCGGGATAAACACAATCCTAGTCACTATCCAACCAGCAAAGCCCTAGTTGCTACCTCAGTATAAACACAGCCCTAGTCACTATCCAACCAGCAAAGCCCTAGTTGCTACCTCAGTATAAACACAGCCCTAGTCACTATCCAACCAGCACAGCCCTAGTTGCTACCTCAGTATAAACACAGCCCTAGTCACTATCCAACTAGCACAGCCCTAGTCGCTATCCAACCAGCACAGCCCTAGTCGCTACCTCAGTATAAACACAGCCCTAGTCACTATCCAACCAGCACAGCCCTAGTCGCTACCTCAGTATAAACACAGCCCTAGTCACTATCCAACCAGCACAGCCCTAGTCGCTACCTCAGTATAAACACAGCCCTAGTCACTATCCAACCAGCACAGCCCTAGTCGCTACCTCAGTATAAACACAGCTCTAGTCACGATCTCAGTATCAGCACAGCCCTAGTCGCTACCTCAGTATAAACACAGCCCTAGTCACTATCCAACCAGCACAGCCCTAGTTGCTACCTCAGTATAAACACAGCCCTAGTCACTATCCAACCAGCACAGCCCTAGTCGCTATCCAACCAGCACAGCCCAAGTCGCTACCTCAGTATAAACACAGCCCTAGTCACTATCCAACCAGCACAGCCCTAGTCGCTATCCAACCAGCACAGCCCTAGTCGCTACCTCAGTATAAACACAGCCCTAGTCACTATCCAACCAGCCCAGCCCTAGTCGCTACCTCAGTATAAACACAGCCCTAGTCACTATCCAACCAGCACAGCCCTAGTCGCTATCCAACCAGCACAGCCCTAGTCGCTACCTCAATATAAACACAGCCCTAGTCACTATCCAACCAGCACAGCCCTAGTCGCTACCTCAGTATAAACACAGCCCTAGTCACTATCCAACCAGCACAGCCCTAGTCGCTACCACAGTATAAACACAGCTCTAGTCACGATCTCAGTATCAGCACAGCCCTAGTCGCTACCTCAGTATAAACACAGCCCTAGTCACTATCCAACCAGCACAGCCCTAGTTGCTACCTCAGTATAAAAAGAGCCCTAGTCACTATCCAACCAGCACAACCCTAGTCGCTATCAAACCAGCACAGCCCTAGTCGCTATCCAACCAGCACAGCCCTAGTCGCTACCTCAGTATAAACACAGCCCTAGTCGCTATCCAACCAGCACAGCCCTAGTCGCTACCTCAGTATAAACACAGCCCTAGTCACTATCCAACCAGCACAGCCCTAGTCGCTACCTCAGTATAAACACAGCCCTAGTCACTATCCAACCAGCACAGCCCTAGTCGCTATCCAACCAGCACAGCCCTAGTCACTATCCAACCAGCACAGCCCTAGTCGCTACCTCAGTATAAACACAGCCCTAGTCACTATCCAACCAGCAAAGCCCTAGTTGCTACCTCAGTATAAACACAGCCCTAGTCACTATCTCAGTATTAGCACAGCCCTGGTCGCTACCTCAGTATAAACACAGCCCTAGTCACTATCCAACCAGCACAGCCCTAGTCGCTACCTCAGTATAAACACAGCCCTAGTCACTATCCAACCAGCACAGCCCTAGTCGCTACCTCAGTATAAACACAGCCCTAGTCACTATCCAAACAGCACAGCCCTAGTCGCTATCCAACCAGCACAGCCCTAGTCGCTACCTCAGTATAAACACAGCCCTAGTCACTATCCAACCAGCACAGCCCTAGTCGCTACCTCAGTATAAACACAGCCCTAGTCACTATCCAACCAGCACAGCCCTAGTCGCTACCTCAGTATAAACACAGCCCTAGTCACTATCCAACCAGCACAGCCCTAGTTGCTACCTCAGTATAAACACAGCCCTAGTCACTATCCAACCAGCAAAGCACTAGTTGCTACCTCAGTATAAACACAGCCCTAGTCACTATCTCAGTATCAGCACAGCCCTGGTCGCTACCTCAGTATAAACACAGCCCTAGTCACTATCCAACCAGCACAGCCCTAGTCGCTACCTCAGTATAAACACAGCCCTAGTCACTATCCAACCAGCACAGCCCTAGTCGCTACCTCAGTATAAACACAGCCCTAGTCACTATCCAACCAGCACAGCCCTAGTCACTATCCAACCAGCAAAGCCCTAGTTGCTTCCTCAGTATAAACACAGCTCTAGTCACTATCCAACCAGCACAGCCCTAGTCGCTACCTCAGTATAAACACAGCCCTAGTCACTATCCAACCAGCAAAGCCCTAGTTGCTACCTCAGTATAAACACAGCCCTAGTCACTATCCAACCAGCAAAGCCCTAGTCGCTATCCAACCAGCACAGCCCTAGTCACTATCCAACCAGCACAGCCCTAGTCGCTATCTCAGTATAAACACAGCCCTAGTCACTATCCAACCTGCACAGCCCTAGTCACTATCCGACCAGCAAAGCCCTAGTCGCTATCCAACCAGCACAGCCCTAGTCACTATCCAACCAGCACAGCCCTAGTCGCTATCTCAGTATAAACACAGCCCTAGTCACTGTCCAACCTGCACAGCCCTAGTCACTATCCGACCAGCAAAGCCCTAGTCGCTACCACAGTATAAACACAGCCCTAGTCACTAACCAACCAGCACAGCCCTAGTTGCTACCTCAGTATAAACACAGCCCTAGTCACTATCCAACCAGCACAGCCCTAGTTGCTACATCAGTATAAACACAGCCCTAGTCACTATCCAACCAGCACAGCCCTAGTTGCTACCTCAGTATAAACACAGCCCTAGTCGCTATCCAACCAGCACAGCCCTAGTCACTATCCAACCAGCACAGCCCTAGTCGCTACCTCAGTATAAACACAGCCCTAGTCACTATCCAACCAGCACAGCCCTAGTCGCTACCTCAGTATAAACACAGCCCTAGTCACTATCCAACCAGCACAGCCCTAGTCACTATCCGACTAGCAAAGCCCTAGTCGCTATCCAACCAGCACAGCCCTTGTCACTATCCAACCAGCACAGCCCTAGTCGCTATCTCAGTATAAACACAGCCCTAGTCACTATCCAACCAGCACAGCCCTAGCTGCTACCTCAGTATAAACACAGCCCTAGTCACTATCCAACCAGCACAGCCCTAGTCGCTACCTCAGTATAAACACAGCCCTAGTCACTATCCAACCAGCACAGCCCTAGTCGCTACCTCAGTATAAACACAGTCCTAGTCACTATCCAACCAGCACAGCCCTAGTCGCTACCTCAGTATAAACACAGCCCTAGTCACTATCCAACCAGCACAGCCCTAGTTGCTACCTCAGTATAAACACAGCCCTAGTCGCTATCCAACCAGCACAGCCCTAGTCACTATCCAACCAGCACAGCCCTAGTCGCTACCTCAGTATAAACACAGCCCTAGTCACTATCCAACCAGCACAGCCCTAGTCGCTACCTCAGTATAAACACAGCCCTAGTCACTATCCAACCAGCACAGCCCTAGTTGCTACCTCAGTATATACACAGCCCTAGTCACTATCCAACCAGCACAGCCCTAGTTGCTACCTCAGTATAAACACAGCCCTAGTCGCTATCCAACCAGCACAGCCCTAGTCACTATCCAACCAGCACAGCCCTAGTCGCTACCTCAGTATAAACACAGCCCTAGTCACTATCCAACCAGCACAGCCCTAGTCGCTACCTCAGTATAAACACAGCCCTAGTCACTATCCAACCAGCACAGCCCTAGTCGCTACCTCAGTATAAACACAGCCCTAGTCACTATCCAACCAGCAAAGCCCTAGTTGCTACCTCAGTATAAACACAACCCTAGTCACTATCCAACCAGCAAAGCCCTAGTTGCTACCTCAGTATAAACACAACCCTAGTCACTATCCAACCAGCAAAGCCCTAGTCTCTACCTCAGTATAAACACAGCCCTAGTCACTATCCAACCAGCACAGCCCTAGTCGCTACCTCAGTGTAAACACAGCCCTAGTCACTATCCAACCAGCACAGCCCTAGTCACTACCTCAGTATAAACACAGCCCTAGTCACTATCTCAGTTTCAGCACAGCCCTTGTCGCTACCTCAGTATAAACACAGCCCTAGTCACTATCCAACCAGCACAGCCCTAGTCGCTACCTCAGTATAAACACAGCCCTAGTCACTATCCAACCAGCACAGCCCTAGTCGCTACCTCAGTATAAACACAGCCCTAGTCACTATCCAACCTGCACAGCCCTAGTTGCTACCTCAGTATAAACACAGCCCTAGTCACTATCCAACCAGCACAGCCCTAGTTGCTACCTCAGTATAAACACAGCCCTAGTCACTATCCAACCAGCACAGCCCTATCACTACCTCAGTATAAACACAGCCCTAGTCACTATCCAACCAGCACAGTCCTTGTTGCTACCTCAGTATAAGTGGACTGTAGGATCACTTTGAACACTTTGCATTGTAATATATTTTGTTTTTATTTTTGTTCTGATTGTATTCTATCTTGTAAACTTTTGTATAATTTATGTTTTTCTTGTGATGTTCCTGTAAGTAGATTTTCTCTGCTGCTGTGCATACACGTATGTGTGCATATGGCAATAAACTGGACTTTGAGGAAATTGTTTTACATCAGAAAGCTTTTAGCATTTATTATGTACAGCATTTGCAATAAACTGTCGTCATTCATGTGGGAGTGGTGACTATATTCCCATGGATAACAATAAAACCCAGATAAGACCAATCACATCTAGTTGTCAGTACCTCTGTGGATATACCAGCTTCTGTCTAAGTTTCAGTTTCAGCACATGCATAAACTTTTCTGGGTTCCTGATCTCAGCCCTGATCCAGCTCCAACTACACACTACTGTCCATGTTCTGGGTCCTGACTCTAGAATCGGCATCTCCAGAACCTCCAGATCGGATTTTACATTAGCATGGGATGATTGAAATTTATTGAAATTTATTGAAAAAGACAACAGTTTCATCACTGCAGTACTCAATCAGAATTACATTATTAAAAAAATCTATTTTTGAGTTCAACTGGCTGGAATGGATCGTGAGCGAAAACCCTCTGACTCAGGGTGAGTGGGCTCCCTTTCAAATCACTACTCACAAAGTTTGCTAAAAATGATCAGCAATGAGCATGCAGCAAGTAGCTGGTTAACTATATACGTACCAAGTGATCTGCAGGATAGGAAACATTGATTTTTAGATGCAGCAGAGCTGCATGAAGGTATTATAATTTAGTTTTGCTAGTGGCAATGATTATGATATGTCATTTTAAAAACACTGTCTGTGCCTTCTTTGTACCTAGCTATTTGAAAAATTATTTGGATGTTGAAAATAATGAGGCTACAATCTGTACTGAAATTTTTGCCACACATTACAAGTGCTGACTGAGGTTATAGCTTCCCCTTGTGGCCATTGCCTAAATCACTTGTCCAGTAATCCAGAAACATTTCCCTGTAAAAACTCAGAATGGAATCCTTACAGACCTATCGGACAAACAGTTTAGTTATGATTATATCCAAAGTAAAATTATTATTCATCTACAGAGTAATCAGAATGCCATTTAAAAAAAATATTTTTTCACACTATATATAAGCTTCTCTTCACAAGAAAAAAAACTGTTTTGAATATCAATGTAATATTCCTAATGATTGAGCAGGTTTAGGTAGTTTATCAAACTCCTGTAATAATTTTCACCAGCAATATGTGTTTCATTTTTGTTTTACTCTTTTTAAATCTTACAAGTCATAAATAATCCTGGGGAGGATGCAGGAAAGAGTTAGTAGAATGGTTTCAGGGATTTCAGCTTAAAGGATGGATTGAAGAGGTTCTGTTGCTCTCATTGGAGGAAGGAAGCTTTGAGGAAGGAGGGATTTAATAGAGATAATGTCTATCGTTTATCATTTATAATTCATGGCTTAGAAATGATAAATCAGAGCATCTGGTCTGATTAGCGAACAGCTCAATGCCCAGCTCCACAGATTTAAAAGTAAAGGACATGGGAAGAGATATGGAAAAAAAATCTCCCATGATCTGTTCACCACTTCTCAGCCAGTTGTACCCTGATATAGGCTGGAAACTGATTAAATTGGGACTTTCAAAGGGAAAATCAATAGGCACAAGGAAAGATAATTTGCAAAGCTCTGAGGAAGGAACAGTAGAATTATAGTGATGGAATTGTTCTACTCAGAATGAGTAGACTCATTTGGCTGAGAGTCCTCCCTGAATGTTACGATGATTCTGTGAGACAATGCAGGGAACTGATTCCTAGCTTGAAGAGGTTGGCTTGTGGGGAAAGGTTGATTCTCCAACAGTTGCAGATGGTGAATCATAAATTCAAGACCATTAGTAGTAGGAGACAGTGGAGTCAGCTCCACTATTCACAAAATCATGGCCAATCTTCCACCTCAACTCCATTCTCCTGCCCTATCTCTCCATCTCTTGATTCCCCTAATATTCAAAAACTTTTTGATCTTCTTATTAATTAAATCAATGACTGAGTAGCAGTAGCCTTCTGGGGTAGAGAAGATTCTTAATAATTTGCCCTCTGAATGAAGCAGTTGCTCCAGATTCAAATCCTATATGGCTTAGCCCTACCTTGAAAGTGACTTTAGCCCTAAACATCTTAACTAGGCAGAATATTGTCCTACATCTACCCCGTCAAGCCCTCTCTGTGTTTGTATGTCTCAATGAGGTCACCGCTCACTCTTCAAAAATAAAGGGAATAGAAGCATTTTTTACTCATTGCTTCCTGCGTGACTGTCACACTGTCTCATGAACCAATCTGAAAACTTTTGTTTGCACCCACCCTATAGCAGGTACAACTCTTTCCAGATCCCAACAGAGTCATAGAATCACCGGACAATACAGCACAAGTACTGGCCATTCGAGGTAAGAAATCTATGTTGAACATGGTGCCAACCCAGCTAGTCCCAATTTTCTGTGTTCAGCCATATCCCTCCAAGCCCTGCCACTCCATGTATCTATCCAAGAGATTCTTAAATGATACTACTGTACTTGCCTCAACCATTTCCTCTGACAGCTTGTTCCATATACTCACCACGCTCTGTGCAAAAAGGTGCCCTTCCAATCCCTTTTAGATCTTTCCCCACTCACTATGCCCCCGAGTTATAAACTCCCCTATCCTCGGGGAAAAAAAGCTCCAACTCCTGGAAACATCCTCAAATATTTTCTGCACTCTGTCCAGTTTAACGACATCTTTCCTATAACAAAACTGTACAAAATACTCCAAATACGGCTTCACCAATGACTTATACAACTACAACATAATATCCCAACTCCTGTACCCAATGCACTGACTGATGAACGTTAGAATGCTAAATGTCATTGTTCACCACCATGTCTACAGGTGATGCCGCTTTCAATGTTCTAAGCCCTTGGACTTCTAGCTCCCTCTGTTCCATTACACTCTTGAGTGTCCTACCATTCATAGTACAAGTCCTGTGCTGGCTTGACTTTCCACGATGCATCGCTTCTGACTGATTTGCACTGAAATTGAAATTCATGTTTGAAGTACATTTATTGTCGAAGAATACAAAAAATACACAATATTGAGATTTGTTTGCTTACAAGCAAGGAATCCAAAAGAGCCCAATTAAAATAAATAAGACCAGCACTCAATGCACACAGAGAAAGAGAAAAAAGAAACAAACCTTGCAAACAATAGAAGAGAGAAACAACAACAGCATTCTGAACCGTATTGAGTCCTTAGATCCAATTACCTGGAGCAGCTCAGAGTAGACCCAAAGCCTCGGTATTCAGTTCGTCATAGTAGCAAGGCCAATTACTGCAAAGATCGCAAGCATGAAGCACAGCAGCCAGAGGCAGTGTCAAAGCCTTAGTGTCATGGAGAGTGAGGAGCCTCCAGTCTATCTGGGCCAGCATTTAAATTGTCCAAATCTCGCACTACGACCCCGGCCTTGCCACAGTGAATCACGCCAGGCCTACACTCCTTGGCCCACTTCAAGTTCACTCTGAAACCTACGATAACTTTCTTCACTGTCAACACCAGCCGCTAATAGAGTGTCATTTGCAAACATACTGATCAAGCACTGTGTATATCATTTATATAAATAATGAACAACAAGGTCTTAACACTAATTCCTGTGGCACACCACTGGTCACCGACTTCCATTCCTAGAAACAACCTTCACCACCTCTCTCTGCTTCTTACTTCCCAGCCACATCTGAACCTGCCTAACTAGCTGTACCCTCAATTCCATGGCACAATAGCGTAGTGGTTAGCACAATGCTTTACAGTTCAGTGATCCATGTTGCAGCTATATAGGACCCTGGTCAGACCCCACTTGGAGTACTGTGCTCAGTTCTGGTCACCTCACTACAGGAAGGATGTGGAAACCATAGAAAGGGTGCAGAGGAGATTTACAAGGATGTTGCCTGGATTGGGGAGGATGCCTTATAAGAATAGGTCGAATGAACTTGGCCTTTTCTCCTTGGAGCGACGAAGGATGAGAGGTGACCTGATAGAGGTTTACAAGATGATGAGAGGCATTGATCGTGTGGATAGTCAGAGGCTTTTTCCCAGGGCTGGAATGGTTGCCACAAGAGGACACAGGTTTAAGGTGCTGGGGAGTAGGACAGAGGAGATGTCAGGGGTAAGTTTTTTACTCAGAGAATGGTGAGTGCGTGGAATGGGCTGCCAGCAACGGTGGTGGAGGGGATATGATAGGGTCTTTTAAGAGACTTTTGGACAGGTACATGGAGCTTAGAAAAATGGAGGGCTATGGGTAAGCCTAGTAATCTCTAAGGTAGGGACATGTTCGGCACAACTTTGTGGGCCAAAGGGCCTGTGTTGTGCTGTAGGTTTTCTATGTTTCTATGTTCATTTCCCACAGATGTCTAGAAGGAGTTTGTACCTTCTCCCTATGACAGTGTGGGTTTTCTCCGGGTGCTCCAGTTTCATCCCTCAGTCCAAAGACGTACCGGTAAATTGCCCCATGATTAGGCTAGGATTAAACTGGGGGTTACTGGGTGGCAAGGCTGTAAGGGCCAGAAGCAAGTATTCCACTCTGTATGTCAATAAAAATTAAAAAAAGAAATGAACCTTCAAAACAGCCTACCATGCTGAACTTTATTGAAGACATTAATAAGGTAACAACATCCATCAATTACCCTCATTTACTTTTTTGGTTAGCTCTTCAAACAATTCTAAAAGATTTGTCAAGCACATATTTGCACGCACAAAGCTGTGCTAACTCCTCTAATCTGACCCTGTCTATCCAAATGTTGGTAGATACTGTGCCTCAAAATTTCCTGCAGCAACTTCCTCACCACTGATATCAGGCTGACCATCCTTTAGTTCTGTAGTTGTCCTTTCTACCTTTTTGAAATGACAAAACAAAATTAACCACCTTCTAGTCTTCAGGAACTTTTCCTGTGGCAAATAACATAGCAAAACGGCCTCTCAAAAGGGCTTCTGTAATTTCTTCTCTAACCTACCTCAAGGTCTGAGGAAGGCCTCAGTTAGGCCCTTGGGATTTATCTACTTTAATGTGCTGCAAAGCTACAAATACCTCTTTCCTGGTAATGAAAATATCCTCAAAAACTTTACCACTTGTTTCTCTTACTTCTCGAGCAACCATGGTTTTCTCCTCAATAAACACTGAGGAGAAATATTAGACCATAAAACCATTAGACCTGGAAGCAAATTAGACCATTGAGCCCACCTTGCTATTCCATCATGGCAGATCCATTTCCCTCTCAACCCCATTCTCCTGCTTTCTCTCCATGACCTTTCATGCCTATCAACCTCTGCCTGAAATATACCGAATGACCTGGCCTCTCTAGCCATTGGAGTTATAAATTCCACAGATTCCTCACCTTCTGGCTCAAGAAATTCCTTCTCATCACCATTCTAAATGGTTGTCCCTATATTCTGAGGTTGTGCTCTCTGGTCCCAGGCTCTCCCACTATAAGAAAATGTTACAGCGTGCACTGGCAATGAATGAACCTAAGTGCAGCAGAAAGCCAGACTCCCATGTGGAGACGGTGACCAGGGTTTATTCATACCAGTGTTAACAAAACATCTGTGGCTCAACCAAGCAGTCCTGTTGTGGTGAACTAGATATACCTGTCTGACTGCTCCTGTGGCTCCTCCCACAGACCCTGCTGACTGCCCCTGTGGCTCCTCCCACAGACCCCTGTATAAAGGCGACTGTGGGATGCTGCTCTCCCTCATTTTCCCCAGGATGTAGTGTTGTTTATTTTTCCAGTCAATAAAAGCCGATATCTCGCTTCCTAAGTCTCAGCATGAGTTATTGATGGTGCATCAATTTTATTGACTGGAAGTTAAAACATGGAAACCGTTTTCTGCCCAGAACGTTTAGATTTGGACCCCAAAGACCCTGAAGCAGCTCTTGCCTTCGAACACTGGCTTGTATGCTTCCAATCATACTTGGAGGAGGTTCGTGCCACCGACCCAGCTGTTAGGCTCAGACTTCTCCTCTCGAGGGTCGCCCCAAAAGTTTATTCATTCATCAGGGACCTCTCGACCTACGAGGGGGCGCTTGACGCCCTCAAAAGACAGTACCTGCGGCTGGTGAACGTAGTTTATGCCCGGCATCGCTTGGCAACATGAAAACAACGGCCTACGGAGTCGACTGCTGAATTTCTCCGAGCTCTACAGGCACTCGTGCGGACTTGTGACTGCAAAACGCTCACAGCGGAACAGCATGCAGAACTCTTGGTCCGAGACGTCTTTGTGACCGGAGTCAAGTCAGTGTATTTGCGCCAGCGGCTGCTGGAAAAAGCTGATCTGACCTTACGCTCAGCGATAGAGACGGCTGATACGTTGGAGGCTGCACAGCTGTACGCCGAGGCGGTCCAGCCGCATGATTCCCCGGTTCCGAGCGAATTCGCCAACGCCGCTGCCAGTTGCGGTATCACGAACTCCTCGAACTTGCCAGGCATAAAACTTTGTTACTTTTGTGGGCTTCGGAAACATTCCAGAAACAGCTGCCCGGCTCGCGAAGCGACTTGTTCCAGCTGCGGGAAGAAGGGCCATTTCGCCAAGGTCTGTAAATCTAAACCGCGCCCGGGGTCGAGCAGCGCTGCGTCTGAGACCTGGGGACCGCCATTTTGCATGCCCGGATGTGAACAACCATCTTTGCCGGCGTCGCCATGCCCCGCCCCTACCTACACGTGTGCAACCTGGGAGCCGCCATCTTGCATGCCCAGATGTGAGCGGCCATCTTTGCCGGCGTCACCAGGCCCCGCCCCCGACTCGCCCCGTTCAACGCTGGCTACCGTGACCCTCGATCAAAGCGCTTCGCACCAGCTCGCAAGGTCGATGATGGACATCCTGGTGCAGAGACACAGGACTAGCTGCCTGTTTGACACGGGCAGCACTGAGAGTTTTATTGACCCAGCCACAGTGCAACACTGTGGACTCGTGACACGGCCGGCACGTCAGAAGATCACCTTGGCTTCTGGGTTGCATTCCACAGACATCCGGGTGGGTTGTGTAGCGACATTGGTGGTGCAGGGCACAGAGTATTGGAACTTTGCGTTCCTGGTCATGCCTCGACTGTGCGCACCTGTGCTGTTGGGGCTCGACTTCCAGAGCCATCTCAAAAGTGTGACTATGGCATATGACGGGCCCCTCCCACCACTCACTGTCAGGAATCCTCAGTTTGGTGGGACTTCGCCATATACTCCGTTACCACACGCACATACACACCGAACCATACATCCCGCCCAGCACCATGCCGATAGCTGTGCTACTGACACTACTTGCAGCCTCTCCACCCTCAAGATCCCTCCCCCATCGCTGTTCACCAACCTGACCCCCGACTGTAAACCGGTGGCGACTAAAAGCAGGAGGTACAACGCAGGGGACAGGGCCTTTATTCATTCAGAGGTGCAGCGGCTGCTCGGGGAGGGGATCATTGAGCCGAGCACAAGCCCATGGCGGTCCCAGGTGGTCGTTGTTTGGACTGGGCAGAAAAATAGGATGGTTGTGGACTATAGCCAGACCATCAATAGATTCACGCAGCTTGACGCGTACCCCCTACCCTGCATCGCGGATATGGTCAACCAGATAGCTCAGTACAAGGTGTACTCGACAATAGATCTGAAATCCGCTTATCACCAGCTCCCCATCCGCCCAGAGGACCGCCCCTACACCGCCTTCGAGGCGGGTGGCAGGCTCTATCACTTCCTGCGCGTCCCATTTGGTGTCACAAATGGGGTCTCAGTCTTCCAGAGGGAGATGGACCGGATGGTGGACCAATACAAACTGAAGGCCACATTTCCCTATCTAGATAACATCACCATCTGTGGTCGCGACTGGTCGGATCACGATGCCAACCTCCAACGATTTTTCCAAGTGGCCGAAGCTTTGAACCTCACTTATAACAAGGACAAGTGTGTGTTCAGAACCACATGACTCGCTATCCTTGGGTATGTCGTGGAGAACGGGGTCATTGGCCCTGACCCCGACCGTATGCGCCCCCTGTTAGAACTCCCTCTTCCCACCACTCTCAAGGCCCTCCGGCGGTGCCTGGGTTTTTTTTCCTATTACGCCCAATGGGTCTCCCATTACGCAGACAAGGCCCGCCCCCTGGTCAGGTCTACCACTTTTCCCCTCTCTGCTGAGGCCCATGCGGCCTTCAGCCGCATTAAAGGGGACATTGCCAAAGCAACGATGCATGCGGTGGACGAGACCATTCCCTTCCAAGTAGAGAGTGACGCCTCTGACGTCGCGCTGGCTGCTACCCTCAATCAGGAAGGCAGACCAGTGGCGTTTTTTTCTCGTACCCTTCAAGGCTCTGAACTTCGGCACTCCGCGGTGGAGAAAGAAGCCCAGGCCATAGTGGAAGCTATTAGGCACTGGAGGCACTATCTCGCCGGCAAAAGGTTCACCTTGCTGACCGACCAGTGCTCGGTTGCGTTCATGTTCAGCAACCAACAGTGGGGCAAAATCAAAATGATAAAATTTTGCGATGGAGAATAGAACTCTCCACCTACAATTATGATATCCTGTACCGGCCTGGCAGGCTCAATGAACCCTCTGATGCCCTATCCCGGGGACCGTGTGCTAGTGCCCAGCTCAACCAGCTGTATGCCCTTCATGCCCATCTTTGCCATCCGGGGGTCACCCGATTTTACCATTTCATTAAAGCCCGGAACCTGCCGTACTCCCTGGAGGACATCAGGATGATGACCAGGGACTGCCAGATCTGCGCTGAGTGCAAACCGCACTTCTACCGTCCTGACACTGCGCAGCTTGTCAAGGCCACCCACCCTTTTGAGCGACTGAGTGTTGACTTTAAGGGCCCCCTTCCCTCCACCGACCGCAATGTCTATTTTCTCAGTATTATTGACGAGTACTCGCGATTCCCCTTTGCTGTTCCCTGCCCCGACACTACTACCACGTCGGTCATAAAAGCCCTGCGCCAGCTCTTCACTCTGTTTGGATATCCCTGCTATGTCCACAGTGATAGAGGGTCCTCCTTTATGAGTGATGAGTTGCGCCGGTTCCTGCTAGCTAGGGGCATAGCTACTAGTCGCACCACGAGTTATAATCCCCGGGGGAATGGCCAGGTGGAGAGGGAGAATGCCACAGTGTGGAAGGCCACACTTTTAGCCCTTAAGTCAAAAGGGTTGCTGGTCTCCCGATGGCAGGAGGTCCTCCCTGAGGCACTCCACTCTATCCGCTCCCTGTTGTGTACGTCCACTAATGCCACCCCTCACGAACGCCTATTCTCTTTTCCCAGGAAGTCTGTCACTGGGACCACCCTACCAGTTTAGCTGACGTCCCCGGGGCCAGTGCTGCTACGTAAACATGCGAGGAGTAATAAGTACTCCCCGCTGGTCGAGAGGGTTCACCTCCTGCATGCTAATCCCCAGTATGCCTACGTGGTCTTGCCTGATGGGCGGGAGGACACGGTCTCTGTCCGCGACCTGGCGCCCGCCGGAGCAGCAGACCACTACCCCGAACATTCCACGGTAACTATGAACCCTGTACCCGAGGTGACACCGCACACACCGTGCCACACCCAGACTCCTCACGACGCTTATGTACCGGGCATCTCGTACGCGTCTATTCCAGGGACCTCGCTCACACGCGAGGGATCCCTGACACCTCCAGTTGGGACAGAACTAACCCACTCTCCGCCTCCGGTGCAAACACCACCTCCGGCACCTGTGCAATCACAGCCAGAGCTACGTAGATCGCAGCGAACGATTCGACCACCTGATAGACTTAACCTGTAAATATACTTGGGGACTCTTTTAAAACAAAGGAGGGGTGAATGTGGTGAACTAGATATACCTGTCTGACTGCTCCTGTGGCTCCTCCCACAGACCCTGCTGACTGCTCCTGTGGCTCCTCCCACAGACCCCTGTATAAAGGTGACTGTGGGCTGCTGCTCTCCCTCATTTTCCCCAGGATGTAGTGTTGTTTATTCTTCCAGTCAATAAAAGCCGATATCTCGCTTCCTAAGTCTCAGCGTGAGTTATTGATGGTGCATCACCTGTGAAATGAAACATTCTTAAAGCTTGGTCCCTGTGATAAGTGCTGATTGGGAGTCCACTTAAGTAATCACAGAATGCAAAAAACCAGTGCCAGTTGAATTAAACTTAAAAAGATTTTTTTTTAACAAAGCACCAGGGATTAATGACTCTTTATAAGCAGCAATTAACAAATTCAGGTGCTCTAGAAACTGGAAACCCATGATCTCTTGCTCTGCACATCGGTCCAAAGAGCTCATTACAGGAAACATTCTCTCCGCATCCACTCTGTCTGGGCCCTTCAATATTCGATAGGTTTCAATGAGGTCTCCACTTATTTTTCTAAATTCCAGCAAGTACCAGCCCAGAGCCATCAAACTCTCATCATATAAGCCTTTCATTCACTGAATCATTTTTGGAAACCTTCTTTGAATCCTCTCCAATGCCAGCACATCCTTTCTTAGATAAAGGGCCCAAAATTGTTCACAATATTCCAAGAGAGGACTCATTGATGTCTTATAAAGCCTCAACATTACATCCTTGTTTTTATATTCCAGTCCTTTCAAAATGAGCACTAACATTGCATTTGTCTTCCGTACCACCCACTCAACCTGCAAATTAACCTTTAGGCAATCCTGTACAAGGACTCCCAAGTCCACTTGCACTTCTGATTTTTGAATTTTCTCTCTGTTTAGAAAATAGTCTACACTTTGATTCCTTCTACCCAAGTGCACAATCATTCACTTCCAGACACTGTATTCCATCTGCCACTTCTTTGCCCATTCTCCTAATCTGCCTAAGTCCTTTTGCAACTTCCCTGCTTCCTCAACAGCACCTGCCCCTTTACCTATCTTCATATTATCTGCAAAATTGGCCACAAAGCCATCAATTCTGTCATCTAAATTATTGACATACAATGTAAAAAGTAGCGATCTCAACACTGGCCCCTGTGAGACATCACTAATCACTGGCAGACAATCAGAACAGGCTCCCGTTATTCCCCTATATTGCCAGTCCACCAATGCTCTATCCATGTTAGCATCTTTCCTGTAATATCATGGGCTCTTATTGTGCTAAGCAGCCTAATGTACAGCACCTATCACTAGATTTGGATATGGCCCAAGTGCGGAGTGAGAGACAATGAGATGGGTCGATAGCTTCCAGACTTTAATGTGAACAGTGTTAAAGGGAAAAGGAAACAATAAACGCTAGGCCAAATAGGGCCATTAACTAAAACTCTCAAATGAAAAACAAAGCCTACACTGTGGTTGAAAAGAACAACTAAATATTAAACGAATTCTGCTAGCCTTCAGAGTCAATTGACTAGACAGTCAAAATTCTTAGGCAAGGCCGAATGCAAACAGGCAGCGAAGCGTTGCTATGTTCAACAAACACTACGACGACAAGTATGGAGTTAAATACCACACAATGAAATAATTAGCTGACATATGCATATTCACAAGCGCATTTTCCATACCTACTGGGCTGCCTAATTGTGCAGTTGTGACAGCACCTTGTCAAAGGCCTTCTTAAATATCCAACAACACAACATCCACTGATTTCTTTTTTTCTATCCTGCTTGTTAGCAGGAATTCCAACAGGTTTGTCAGACAAGGTTTTCCCTTAAGGAAACAATGCTGACTTTAGCCTATTTTATTGCGTGCCTCCAAATACTCCAAAACCTCATCCTTGCCAAATGTCACCAACATCTTCCCAACCACTGAAGTTAGATTAGCTGGCCTATAATTTTCTTTCTTCTTCTAGTCCATCTGGTCAATGTGAGTGATCTACTTTCAGACCTTTCAGCTTCCCGAGCACCTATTTCCTATTAATAGCAACTACACTCACTTCTGCCCCCTGACACTCTTGAGCTACCAGCATACTGCTATTGTCTTTCACACTGATAACTGATACTGAAAACTTATCCATTTCTTCTGCCATTTCATTGTCCCCCATTACAACCTCTCCAGCATTATAAATGCTGGAGTTATGGACAGCTTCTACATACAAGGAAAGTTTCAAAGGCTATTAAATTCAAAAGTCCAACATACATATATATGAATGGCAGAACGATATTCCTCCTCATCTCCACTGCATCTGCTCTCAGGATGGGGCTATGCATTCTAGAATGAAGGAGATGTCCCCCTTTTTCAAAGAAAGAGGCTTCCCTTCCTCCACCATCAACACTGCCCTCAACCGCATCTCTTCCATTTCATGCATATCTGCCCTTTCCCCATCCTCCCACCATGCTACCAGGGATAGGGTTCCTCTTGTCCTCACCTACCACCCCACCAGCCTCCGCGTCCAGCACATAATTCTCCAAAATGTCCGCCACCTCCAACTGGACCCACCACCAAACACATCTCTCCCTCCCCCTGACTTACTGCTTTACGCAGGGATCACTCTCTATACGACTCCCTACGCGACAAACAGAACAAGTGTTTTACCTGCCCCTACACCTCCTTCCTCACTACCATTTAGGGCCCCAAACAGTCCTTCCAGGTGAGGCGACACTTCACCTGCGAGTCTGTCGGGGCCGCATACTGTGTTCAGTGCTCTCGGTGTGGCCTCCAGTTTTTCTTTGAGACCTGATGTAGATTGGGAGACAGCTTCACTGAGCATCTACGCTCCATCTACCAGAAAAATTAGGATCTCCCACTGGCCACCCATTTTAATTCCACTTCCCATTCCCATTCTGATATGTCCATCCATGGCCTCGTCCTCTGCTGGGATAAGGCCACACTTAGGTTGGAGGAACAACACCTTATATTGCGTTTGGGTAGCCTCCAACCTGATGGCAAGAACATCGATTTCTTAAACTAACAATAATGCCTCCACCCTCCCCCCTTCACTATTTCCCATCCCTTTGTCCCTCTCTCATGTTATCTCCTTGCCTGCCCATTGCCTCTCTTTGCTGCTCCGCCCCCACCCCTCTTCTTTCTTCCATGGCCTTCTGTCTCTTTCACCAATCAATTTCCTGGCTCTTTGCTTCATCCTGCCCCTGCAAGTTTCAGCTATCACCTGACGTTTCTCTCTCCCCTCCCCTCATTTTTCAGATCTACTCCTCAGCTTTTTTTCTCCAGTCCTGCCGAAGGGTTTCGGCCTGAAACGTCAACTGTACTTTTTTCAATTGATGCTGCCTGGCCTGCTGAGTTCCTCCAGCATTTTGTGTGTGTTTCTCTGATTTCCAGCATTTGCAGACTTTCTCTTGTTTGTGACTGTGTTCCTTTCTTTCTCCACTTTTATTAATTATTTTTCCTATTGGTCAGATGTGATCTTGTGTCAATCCATCCAACAGTATGGTGATTTTAGTGCATTTTCAACTTGGACATTTGTGAAAATGAGACCCATTATACATCCTGGATGAGATTTAAACCTAAAACCTTGGCAGGAGTATACATTAAAACATCTCTTCGTTCACCTGAGTCTGAATGTAGCTTTCAATATTTGCTGTTTATTAACAAAGTGAAAAATAAGTTTTTACTTTATTGCATTTTCTTGAGTTGTTGATAGACTGACTGCCTGTAGTTACATGGCTCGACATTCTCTCACTTTTGGAATAGTAGAGAATAAGACCATTTAGAAAATAGTCCACATCTTTATTCCTTCTATCTCTAAGTGCATAATCATGCACTTTTGTGCACTATATTCCATCTGCTCTTCTTCGCCTATTCTCCTTCTCTATCTAAGCACCCAGATTCCAAATGAGAGGGCCAGACAACATGAGCTGTTTTCTCTGGAGCAGTGGAGGCTGAAGAGATATCTAATGGAGGTGTATAGTATTATGAGAGACATATATCGTGTATCTTCCCCATGTGCTGTTCCTTATCGTGGTGGGGAGGTTTGTGTGCTTAATGATCCTGGGAGCTATACCAGCTGGGACTTCAGTCCCTGGTAGGTTCAACCTTGCTGGGCAGGTTCCAGGTGAAGGGCCAGAAGAATACAGCACCTGGTCCTCCAGGTTGGGGGTTGGGCGTAGGGACAGCAACACTACCCTGTAAAATCTTTACCGCTACAGAATCCGAAGCAAGGAAATTTATTGATGCCAGTGAGAGGAGTGATGCAGAACTGGGAACAGAAATTATGATGGACGGAGATCAAAGCCACCAGGACATCTCCGGACTGAGAGCTAATCTTCTTTCACCCAAAGAAACTATCCATATTGGATGCTGGAATGTTCGAACTTTATATCAAACTGGAAAGCTTGCACAGACAATCAAAGAGATGCATAACTACCGACTGCAGCTGCTTGGAATACAAGAAACACATTGGACAGATTCTGGAAAGCGACCCCTAGCATCTGGCAATACAATCATATGGTCAGGCCACAAGGACAACCACCATTTACAAGGTGTGGCACTCATCATGGATAAGGATGCCTCGAGGGCCTTATTAAAATGGAACCCCATCAATGAAGGACTTCTGTATGTTCGTTTAAACTCTAAATTCACCAAGCTGTCCATAATTGTGGTATATGAACCTATTGAGGATGCGGAAGAAGAAACTAAAGACGAGTTTTATAACAGCCTTCAAGCTGCCATGGAACAGATCCCGAAACATGATGTGCTCATTATAATGGGGGACTTTAATGCAAGAGTTGAGAGTGAAAACAGCAATTGCGAAAGTACATGGTGTTGGAGTCACGAATGACAATGGTGAAAGACTTTGTGACTTTTGTGAAATGAACCATCTTACAGTAGGAGGCACCATTTTCCAGCATAGAGATATCCATAAACTCACGTGGAAATCCCCAGATGGGAAAACAGAGAGGCAGATTGACCATATCATCATCAACAACAAATGGAAGAGATCACTCAACGATATTCGGGTAAAAAGTCTAGCGGATGTTGGCAGCAATCACCATCTCCTTGTAGCAAAAGTGAAACTAAAATTGAGGAAAGTGAGAATGGGCTTAGGCAGAGGCCGACGCTTCAATTCCAGCAAACTTCAAAACTTTGAGATACAGAGAAAATTTACACTCAAACTTACAAACAGATTTAGCATACTTGGCAAAGATACTGACATGACAATCCACAACTTTAATAATGTGATGAAGGAGACTAGTAAAGAGATCCTGGGATACCAATAGAAACGGAAAGAAGAATGGATTAGTGAGACAGCCTGGATGAAATTAACGAAAAGGAAAGAAACCAAGAAAAAAATGCTGAGTACAACTTCCCATCGCCTGAAGGAGAGACTTGCTGCTGAATGTGCCGAGAATGACAAGGATGTTAAACGAAGCTGCAGAAAGGACAAGCGACAGTATTTTGAGACATTTGCCTCAAAAGCTGAAGAAGCTGCAAAAAGCTATGGCTATGAGAACATTATACAAAATAACCAAGTGCATGAAGGGGATCTATGGAAACAAGCATGATATCACTATAAAAGCAAGGATGGCAATATTATCAAAAGTGAGAAAGGAATATGCACCAGATGGAAAGAACATTTTGAAGCAGTTTTGAATAGACCAACACCTCGAGAAACCCCTGAGATTTGTGAGACTAATGAAGACCTTGATATCTCACGGAACCACCCACAGTTGAAGAAGTCCAGCAAGCCATTAAGAAAATGAAATCAGGAAAGGCACCTGGAGAAGATGAGATAAGTGCAGAAATGCCTAAGGGAGGTGGCAGAGAAATGTGCCGTGTGCTGTGTCAAATCTTTAACAACATCTGGAAAAGTGAAGAAATACCCGAGGAGTGGAAAACTGGACTTTGTAAAACTGTCAAAGAAAGGAGATTTAAGTATATGTGACAACTGGAGAGGTGTTACCCTCCTGTCAATTACATGCAAAGTTTTCAGTCGCATCTTATTAAATCGGCTCTCAGAGGTTGTGGAAGATATCATCCGGAAAGAACAAGCTGGCTTTAGAAAAGATCAATCTTGCATAGACCATATATTCATACTAAGACAAATTTTCGAACAATCTGCAGAGTAGAACAGCTATCTTTATGTACTATTTGTGGACTTTGAAAAAGCATTTGACAGTATCCATCGAGAAACACTCTGGAAAATTTTAAGAAGATACAGATCTCCTCAAAAAATTGTTAACATTATCCAAATGATGTACAGCGACTTTCAGTGCAAGGTGATTTGTGGAAAGCAACTGACAGAAAGCTTCGGGGTATGAACAGGAGTTAAACAGGGACGTACCCTATCATCTTTGCTCTTCATTTTAGCAATGGATTGGCTTATGAGGGAAACAATCACAGAAAAGAAACAGGGTATTGAATGGACACTTACCTCAACACTTGAAGACCAAGTTTTTGCTGACGATATCAGTCTGCTAGCGAGTCGTCATTGTGACATTCAGGAAAAATCAGACAGACTTACATCACATGCATTGCAACTTGGGATGAACATTCAAGTGAGAAAAACAAAGATCATGAAGATGAACACTTCCAGTCTCCAACCAGTAATCATCAATAATCAGCAAGTGGATGAGGTAGTTGAGTTCACGTACCTTGGGAGTAAAGTCAGCACTGATGGAGACAGTGGTAAGGACGTATTAGCAAGACTATCTAAAGCAAATCAAGCTTTTGGCAGCCTCAATGCAGTTTGGAAATCCACACAACACAAACTTAACACCAAAATCAGAATTTTTAAAAGCAACATCCCAAGTGTGCTACTTTATGGAACTGAATGTTGGAAGATGACGAAAGACATCAGCAAGAAACTTGATGTGTTTCAGACAAAATGTCTACGATGTATCAAAAAGATCTTTCGGCCTGAGAAAATCAGAAACCAAGACTTGCTTACATCTTGCAATATGGAATCAATCTCAGTTCGTGTGAAAAGAAGATGGTGGAGATGGCTGGGCCGTGTAATGAGAATGCCAAATGATCAACTAGCAAAGGTAGCACTAAGGTAGACCTCACAGGGAAAGCGAAGTAGGGGCAGGCCCAAAATGACGTGGCGAATATCTGTGGAAGCAGAACTGAAAGAAATAGGCATGAACTGGGTTACGGCGAGCAGCAGAGCGAAAGACCAGCAGAAATGGAAGATCCTTGTGGATGCCCCATGTGCAACCTAGGCACTAAGGGTTCAGATGACGACGATATATCGTGTATACTGACACTATCTTTTTCCCAAGGTGGGAATGGGAAGGTATTTCAGCTGATAGGGAATAATTTCAAAGAAGATGTGAGGGGCAAGTTTCTTACACAGAGAGTGGTGGTGCCTGGGATGCACTGCCTGAGGTGGCTGTAAAGGCAAAAACATTAGGGACTTTTAATAGGCATGTAGATAGACACATGAATGTTAGGAAAATCGAAGGATATCGACATTGTGTAGGCAGAAGGGATTAGTTTAGTTGGTCATTTGATTACTAATTGGTTCTGTGTAACATTGTGGGCTGAAGGACCTGTTTCTGTCCTATACTGTCCTATCTTCAGTGTTCTAACATAGAAAACCTACAAAGTTGTGCCGAACATGTCCCTACCTTAGAAATTACTAGGGTTACCCTAGTAATTTCTAAAACAAATATTTTCAGTTCCAGCCTCAAGTTTTATCCACAGGCTCTCTTCTATGCCTTAATATCCCTGTTAATTTCATCCTTTGTGCTAGTTCAATGACTTAGCTCCTCCCTGATGATTTCCCTTGAGCTGCTTTGATAAATGAGCTGTCAGTAAGAGAAAGTGTGTTTCAGTTGTTACTGCATTAGTTTGCTTCAATATCACAATGTCCTAGTTTGTGATGTGAAGAACTGGGAAGTGTCTGAAAGCCACAGCTGTACAAATCCTACTTGAATTATTAGAAACTGAAAAGCAACAATGTTCTGCATTAAACCTGAATTATCAAAGCTCAAATTTCATCCTATTCCTTCTTCTCAGCTTCTTGTATCCTGAACTGCTTGTTGCCAACCACCTATTCACTGACTCAAATGTGAGCCTGATGAAAGAAAAGTTGACAAGCTTTTGGCAACTTCACAGTCAGTACATCAAGTCATTTATCATTGCAGACCAATGAGTTTCCATGAATGATAAAGAACAACTCAAATCATCTGTCTAATTTTTTTGTGGTCTGAAATAGAATGTGGTATGATTGACAAAATAATAGTTAAATATAATTTAATACCAGAAATTAGAAACTGTGGCTCTATTATCTTGTAGTGTAATTATATGTGGGCTCTCAGTGTTGTTATTTGTAAAGGCAAGTAACATGAACAGAGCTACTTACAAAGTGAAAAAGGATCTAGTGTGTACTGGCGTATGTGATGAGTAGATTCTTCTTGGGCTTCCAGCTGGGTACAGGTATCAATTATAACCGACGTTTTAATGACAAACATTGTCATCTTCATCAGGGATGATGCCTAGACTGGTGGTATATATACCCCTGTGTCCATCTCTCCTGATTGGTTAGTCCTCATCCAATCAGGTTTCCGCTCTCCCACTCTGCTTACAATTGAATTCCAGTTCTTACTTAGAGTGAAACCATTGTCTTTATTAAAATTCTTTTCCTCTAAATTTATTTCAATGGCTCCTTTACCAGGTGATCTCAAAAGCTATTGGAGCGGCACAGTAGTTTTGTGCCATCAAAGTCAATCTATGGCCATTGTAATGGAACGTTCTGCTACTGCCAATTTCTCTGGGTAACCTAAATGGATATACCTCCTGTGCTCCTTGATGTGGGTTTCCACTGTGCACCCTGTCTGGCTGTTATATGCCGTTCCACTTTTTAGACCTAGAGAGTCTCCCCGAGGAAATAAGACAATTATGCTTGATGTTCGGAGACTTTTTCCCAGAGCTGAAATGGCTAGCATGACAGGGCACAGTTTTAAGGTGCTTGGTAAGTTTTTTATGCAGAGAGTGATGAGTGTGTGTAATAGGCTGCCGGCGACGGTGATGGAGGCGGATACGATAGGGTCTTTTAAGAGACTCCTGGGCAGGAATATGGAGCTCAGAAAAATAGAGAGCTATGGGTAACCCTAGGTAATTTCTCAGGTAAGGACATGTTTGGCACAGCTTTGTGGGCCAAGGGCCTGTATTGTGCTGTAGGTTTTCTACGTTTCTATGTTCCTGCAGAATGGCTGCAAGGTGAAGGAAGTCAATCAGGCCCTTAAAAGGGCTGACAGAAAAACCAGGAAACCTAACAACAAGAAGAGACATATCGCTACCGCCTGACTTCTCTATATTTACACAGTTTCTGGAGGATCCTGAAGAAATACCGGATTAATACCATCCACAAATCCGTAAGGAAGCTTAACTCACAGCTTATGCTGGGACTCAGTCTGGCTGATGTTTACAGGATCCCCTGTGAATGCAGAGCAGTGTATAGTGGCCAGATAGGGTGCACGGTGGAAACCTGCGTCAAGGAGCACAGGAGGTGTATCTGCTTGGGTTACCTGGAGAAATCGGCGGTAGCAGAACATTGCATTCGCAAAGGCTATAGGATTGACTTTGAAGGCCTTGCTGTGCCATGCTAAGGCTTTTGGGACTGCCCAATAAAGGAAGCCTTTGAAATAAAACTCCAGGAAAATTATTTTAATAAAGATGAAGGTGTCGTTCTAAGTAAGAACTGACATTTGATCGTAAATAAGGTGGGGCAGCAGAAACCTGATTGGATGAGGACTAACCAATCAGGAGGTAAGGACTACAGAGGTATAAATACCAATGGTCTAAGCATCATCTGTGAAGAAGATGGCAGAGCTTGTCATTGAAATGTCCGTTATAACCAACACATGCACCCAGCTGAAAGCCTTAGAAAAGTTTATTTGTTACCTACAAAGTATCCCTTGCAGAAAGTCATCAACATTCAAATAATAGCCATGACTGTTATGACAGTGTGTCAAAGTCATATCGTAACAAATATGAAGTTCTTAAAGGTACAATTGCCATCTAACAGGCCACAATGATGGAGTCATACATAGTTGTTAAGATATTATATTTTTATTAATGCTCGGTAGTTCTGATTTGAAGATCCATTTCCACCTGTCCAGTATGCCACTGAAGAATCTGCCTTTCTCATACCAGATCAGACCTGATCTGCGATCAAAGACTTACTTTTTCATTTCAATAGGAACTTTTGGCCTGGTTAGTTGGATAGATAAGTGAATTGGATAGTAATAATGCTGGATAAGTTGGATAGTAATAATGCTGTAATTATTAGCTCAGATCTTCTGCTCTGGCACCAGCCTTTACACTGGTACATAGCTGTGTATCTAGTGCTGGTGTGGATCCGAGCCACTAACAGCTTGTGCTGCCTGTCCTGCTTCACCAGAATCCCCATGGTCCAATGATGTAGAGTGGTTTTCATATTTCCCAGCTACCAGGCTGTGAAGCCTGCCTATTGACCTGCTATAAACCTGATACAGGTATAACAGCTCCTGTTTATGTGACGGGGAGAAGACGGCGCTTAATAGAAAGGCAAAAGTCAAAATCAGTTATTTTATTTAATTGGAATGTTTTAAAGTGATTTGTAATCAGTGAATGTGTCTTTTAGTTATAAATATTCATTTAAAAAAAAGGATTTTAATATTTTATTTTTGGTTCTGTGGTACTGTTAGTGAACATTGAAGACATTCACCAGTAGCCAGCAACACAGATGCCTTTGAAGCTTGTGAACCGGGTTGAGTTTTACTGGTGATTAAAGCACTCGTGAACCGGGTTGAGTTTTACTGGTGATTAAAGCACTCGTGAACCGGGCTGAGTTTTACTGGTGATTAAAGCACTCGTGAACCGGGCTGAGTTTTACTGGTGATTAAAGCACTGGTGAACCGGGCTGAGTTTTACTGGTGATTAAAGCACTGGTGAACCGGGCTGAGTTTTACTGGTGATTAAAGCACTGGTGAACCGGGCTGAGTTTTACTGGTGATTAAAGCACTGGTGAACCGGGCTGAGTTTTACTGGTGATTAAAGCACTCGTGAACCGGGCTGAGTTTTACTGGTGATTAAAGCACTGGTGAACCGGGCTGAGTTTTACTGGTGATTAAAGCACTGGTGAACCGGGCTGAGTTTTACTGGTGATTAAAGCACTGGTGAACCGGGCTGAGTTTTACTGGTGATTAAAGCACTGGTGAACCGGGCTGAGTTTTACTGGTGATTAAAGCACTGGTGAACCGGGCTGAGTTTTACTGGTGATTAAAGCACTGGTGAACCGGGCTGAGTTTTACTGGTGATTAAAGCACTCTGTGCAAGCAGCAGGCTGCCATCCAGACTATAAATCTGTGCTGAACTCTGGCATACTAAATGCCAGACTCTCAGTGGAAGACTGTACCTAGGGCCACTCTGGTACAGCGTTAAGGCTTCATGCAGGGTCTGGCATACAATGATCTCAAGGCAGCAAAACCAATATGTTTGTGACTTATAGATTTTTAATTGTAGTTTTAATTGTACTTTAATTGTTTTTTTAATTATTTCGATAGTTTTTATTGGTTCTAAAAAGAATCGTTCTTAACCCTGGGAGGAAGTCCTCATTGTAGGTCTCCTAAAACAAAAGACCACAAAACTAAAGCATAGAAGGAGAATCAGGCCATTCGGCCTGTCATGTCTGCTCCACTATTCAATTACAGGTGATTTCTTTTTCAACCCCATTCTCCTAACTTCTCCCATAATCATTATACCCTTCAACTATCAAGAGCCAAGAACCAATTAGGAACCTATCACTCTGTGATAGGTTGATAGCTAACAATATCTCCTGAGATCTATTCAAGGATGTGTCCTCTCCTTAATTCATCAGGTATCTCTTGGGAGTGGGGTATTAAGATAAGCCCAGATAAATGGAGGCAGCTAGAGGTAGCAGATAGCACCTGTGGTGATGGGTGTGTTGAAACCCTATTGTCCTATTGTCATGGTCTACCATCCACCACCATAAGTATAACCTAATCTGCTGGGAATTCCTCACTGCTCTGAATATTGCAGCTTTTATGTTTCTTTGTGCTCTATGTGTCTCTTTCTAATTGCCACACACTCCATTTCTTAGCTTTTATGTTCTGTTAATGTTTTGTCTCTCTAACTACCCTCATGAACCTATCAGCCAGATTATTTCATCTATGGTTTATCCCTAAATTTCCACCCTATCAGAGACATACTGTACACTTTGTCCTGTCCATCCCTTTACCCACTCTCTCTGCAACTTAAGAATAATTTGTTTTTTCTCATTTCTAGTTCTGTTGATGGGTCATCAATCTGAACCTTTATCTCTGTTTCCACAGAAGTTACCTGACCAGCTTGCTTCCAGCATTATATTTTTATACAAGAAATCCTCACTTAAGTGAAAGCCTTTTCTTTAGATTGTTCAGCCACCTATGTGATGCATATTGTGTGTAAGCTGTATGCCTATTTGATTGATATATTTCTCATCCAATAAAATGACACTGGATGTGTAACAGGTGGGTGCAATTCATGACCAGTCTACTGTCTAATAAACAGTACATATAAAATTTAATCAAGATTATATAATTGATTTAGTATTGTTCATATTCAAAGTGACATTGTAGTTATGCTGCTTATAATGTTGATATACAGCTAGCTACCTTGCTGCTACAGTAAACTGTTCTGTTCATGAATGTTAAAGTAAAAGGTGTTGTAGGCTGTTTCCAGTGGCAATGCTTTAAATGCCATCTTGGCTACAATTACATTGCAAGGAAATGTATCCCATGGGAGGAGTTGGAGCCCTTTAGTTGTGTTTTTTTTAAAAAACTAAGCTTTCAAGTTAAATGTATGATTGAAGTAGAAGATTGTTGGCAGAGATCTGAATAGTTCATTGCTAGAAATCTGATGTATGTGACCTATATTTGTATTTGACAGTATGTTAAGTTAATGAAAATGTATCTGTCTGTGCTAAAAGGCAGTATTTTCTTATAGTTCCTCTCACTGCACAGCTAATATGACAGATTCCTTTATCTCATAGATTAGGTGTTTACAGACACCTGTGCATGAGAATCAATACATACGTTCCAGGTGCTCATTTTTATTTTGTTGATTCACCACCGTTAAGATCACAAAGGATTTTGAGTAGGGTCATCAAAACAATAACCATGTAACCATATAACAATTACAGCACGGAAACAGGCCAACTCGGCCCTTCTAGTCTGTGCCGAATGCTTACTCTCACCTGCACTCAGCCAATAACCCTCCATTCTTTTCCTGTCTATATACCTATCCAATTTTACTTTAAATGACAATGCTGAACCTGCCTCTACCACTTCCACTGGAAGCTTGCTCCACACACCTACCACTCTTTGCGTAAAGAATTTCCCCCTCGTGTTACCCTTAAACTTTTGCCCCCTAACTCTCAACTCATGTCCTCTTGTTTGAATCTCCCCTACTTTCAATGGAAAAAGCCTATCCACGTCAACTCTATCTATTCCCCTCATAATTTTAAATACCTCTATCAAGTTCCCCCTCAACCTTCTACGCTCCAAAGAATAAAGACCTAACTTGTTCAACCTTTCTCTGTAACTTAGGTGCTGAAACCCAGGTAACATTCTAGTAAATCTTCTCTGTACTCTCTCTATTTTGTTGACGTATTTCCTATGATTCAGTGACCAGAACTGTACACAATACTCCAAATTTGGCCTTACCAATGCCTTGTACAATTTTAACATTATATCCCAACTCCTATATTCAATGCTCTGATTTATGAAGGCCAGCACACCACAAGCTTTCTTTACCACCCTATCCACATGAGATTCCGTCTTTAGGGAACTATGCACTGTTATTCCTAGATCACTCTGTTCTACCACATTCTTCAATGCCCTACCATTTACCTTGTATGTCCTATTTTGATTATTCCTACCAAAATGCAGCACCTCACACTTATCAGCATTAAACTCCATCTGCCATCTTTCAGCCCACTCTTCTAACTGGCCTAAATCTCTCTGCAAGCTTTGAAAACCTACTTCATTATCCACAACGCCACCTATCTCAGTATCATCTGCATACTTACTAATCCAATTTACCACCCCATCATCCTGATCATTAGTGTATATGACAAACAACATTGGACCCAGTACAGATCCCTGAGGCACACCACTAGTCATCGGCCTCAGACCTGACAAACAGTTATCCACCACTACTCTCTGGCATCTCCCATCCAACCACTGTTGAATCCATTTTACTACTTCAATATTAATACCTACCAATTGAACCTTCCTAACTAACCTTCTGTGCAGAACCTTGTCAAAGGCTTTACTGAAATCTATATAGACAACATCCACTGCTTTACTCTCGTCAACTTTCCTTGTAACCTCTTCAAAAAATTCAGTAAGTTTTGTCAAACATGACCTTCCACACACAAATCCAGATTGACTGCTCCTAATCAGACCCTGTCTATCAAGATAATTATATATACCATCTCTAAGAATACTTTCCATTAATTTACCCACCACTGACATCAAACTGACAGGCCTATAATTGCTAGGTTTACTCATAGAACCCTTTTTAAACAATGGAACAACATGAGCCAATCCTCCGGCACTATCCCCGTTTCTAACGACATTTGAAATATTTCTGTCAGAACTCCTGCTATTTCTACACTAACTTCCCTCAAGGTCCTAGGGAATATCCCGTCAGGACCTAGAGATTTATCCACTTTTATATTCCTTAAAAGTGCCAGTACTTCCTCTTCTTTAATCATCATAGTTTCCATAACTTCCCTACTTGTTTCCCTTACCATACACAATTCAATATCCTTCTCCTTAGTGAATACCGAAGAAAATAAATTGTTCAAAATCTCCCCCAACTCTTTTGGCTCCACACATAGTTGTCCACTCTGATTCTCTAAGGGACCAATTTTATCCCTCACTATCCTTTTGCTATTAATATAACTGTAGAAACCTTTTGGATTTATTTTCACCTTACTTGCCCAAACAACCACGTATCTTCTTTTAGCTTTTCTAATTTCTTTCTTAAGATTCTTTATACATTCTTTATATTCCTCAAGCACCTAATTTATCCATGCTGCCTATATTTATTGTAGATCTCTCTCTTTTTCTGAACCAAGTTTCCAATATCCATTGAAAACCATGGCTCTCTCAAACTTTTAACCTTTTCTTTCAACCGAACAGGAACATAAAGATTCTGTACCCTCAAAATTTCACCTTTAAATGACCTCCATTTCTCTATTACATCCTTCCCATAAAACAACTTGTCCCAATCCACTCCTTCTAAATCCTTTCGCATCTCCTCAAAGTTAGCCTTTCTCCAATCAAAAATCTCAACCCTGGGTCCAGTCCTATCCTTCTCCATAATTATATTGAAACTAATGGCATTGTGATCACTGGACCTGAAGTGCTCCCCAACACATACCTCTGTCACCTGACCTATCTGATTCTCTAACAGGAGATCCATCACTGCCCCTTCTCTAGTTGGTACCTTTATGTAATGCTGCATAAAACTATCCTGCACACATTTTACAATCTCCAAACCATCCATCCCTTTTACAGTATGGGCTTCCCAGTCTATGTGTGGAAAATTAAAATGTCCCACAATCACAACCCTGTGCTTGCTACAAATATCTGCTATCTCCTTACAAATTTGCTCCTCCAATTCTCGCTCCCCATTAAGTGGTCTATAATACACCCCTATAAATGTTACTACACCTTTCCCATTCCTCAATTCCACCCAAATAGCCTCCCTAGGTGAGCCCACTGATCTATTCTGCCAGAGCACCATTGTAATATTTTCTCTGACAAGCTATGCAACACTTTCCCTTCTTGTCCCTCCGATTCTATCACACCTGAAGCAATGAAATCCAGGAATATTTAGTTGCCAATCACACCCCTCCTGCAGCCATGTTTCACTAATAGCTACAACATCATATTTCCAGGTGTCAATCCATGCTCTAAGCTCATCCACCTTTCTTACAATGCTTCTAGCATTAAAATAAATGCATTTAAGAAATTCTCCACCTCTTCCTCTCTGTTTATCTCTAACGGTGCAAACAACTTTGCTATCTTCTTTTTCTTCCTTCTCCCATACATCTGTTCCTACACTTTGGTTCCCCTCCCCCCTTGTATCTAATTTAAATCCACTAGAGCCTCTCTAGCAAACCTACCTGCAAGAATATTTGTTCCCCTCCAGTTCAGATGTGAACCATCCGGCCAGAACAGGTCCCATCTTCCCTGGAAAACTGCCCAATTATCTATAAATCTGAAACCCTCCCTCCTGCACCATGTCTTCAGCCATGTGTTGATCTGCGCTATCTTACTATTTCTAAACCCGCCTGCACGTGGCACTGGTAGCAATCCTGAGATTGCTATCCTGGAGGTTCTGTCCTTTAACTTGGCGCCTAACTCCCTAAACTCACCTTTCAGGACCTCCTCACTCTTCCTACCCACGTGATTGGTCCCTACATGGACCACGACATCTGGCTGCTCACCCTCCCTCTTGAGAATACTGAGAACTCGATCCAAGATATCGCGGACTCTGGCACCTGGGAGGCAACAGACCATCTGGGATTCTCGATCTCTTCCACAGAACCTCCTATCTGCCCCCCTAACTATCAAATCCCCTATCACTACTGCTCTCCTCTTTTCCCTCCTTCCCTTCTGGGCTGAGGGTCCAGTCTCGGTGCCAGAGTCGCAACTACTGCAACTTGTCCCTGGTAGGTCGTCCCCACCAACAGTATCCAAAACGGTATACTTATTATTGATGGGAATGGCCACAGGGCTGCTCTGCCCTTCCTGCTTATTCCCCTTCCCTCTCCTGACAGTCACCCATCTACCTGTCTCCTGACTCCTAGGAACTCCCTGAAACTCCTGTTTATTTCTGCCTCTGCCTCCCGAATGATCCGAAGTTCATCCAGTTGCCTAACACGGTTTGTCATGAGCTGCAGCTGGATGCACCTTTTACAGGTGTAGTCATCAGGGACAATTGTGCTCGCCCTGACTTCCCACATACTGCAAATAGAGCACTGGACTGCCCTAACTGCTGCCTCCATTACCTAACAAGCACCTAACTAAAATAAATGCGATTAAGGACAGTGCCCACATTGCTTTTAAATCTTTTTCCTCTGGTATGTACAGTTGAAATGGATTCTAAATCAGACTTCAACCTCCTGTGTGATTTTTATGTTTGCCTCACCATCAAAATGCAATACCAAGTTGACATGAAAGATAAGTAATTGAAAATGGCTTTTCATCAGAAATGACTAACTGGGCAGAATTTTGAACTCCAGCAAGGATATCAAAGCAACACACCCGAGGAACCCAGCCGGCAAGGCAGCATGTATGGAAAAAAATAAAGTGTCGACATTTCTGGCCGAGACCCTTCTTCAGGTTTGAGAAGGAAGGGGAAGGGGTACAGAGGAGATGTCAGGGGTAAGTTTTTTACTCAGAGAGTGGTGAGTGCGTGGAATGGGCTGCCAGCAATGGTGGTGGAGGCGGATACGATAGGGTCTTTTTTTTTAAATAAAATTTTTTAAATTGAATTTTCAAATAGGTTACAGAAGGAAAAAAAATTGTAAAAAAAATTATCAACCCTTCCCCCATCCCCTTAACCCCTCCCCCCCTAACATATCCCTGTAGAAAGAGAAAAAAAAAGAGAAGGAAAAAGAAAGAAAGAAAGAATGCCTGGATATTGGAAGATCCCCACATGCTCCATGGAGTTCATAATAGCTGTAATATATATATTTATTTCTTTCCCCAGATTACCAATCTTTGGAGCACCTATATATTTAATCCTATCTTTTGTAAATAAGGGCGCCAAATTTTCAGAAATATTTCATATTTATCTCTTAAATTATAAGTAATTTTTTCAAATGGAATGCAGCTAAAAATTTCGTTCTTCCAACTATCTATACTTAAGTATGAATCCGATTTCCAAGTAACTGCAATAGCCTTTTTGGCTACTGCCAATGCAATTTTTCTGAATTTTTTCTGATATTTATTCAGTTTGGATTTCGGTTTTATCCCTTCAATATCGCCTAGTAAAAATAATGTTGGATTATGTGGAAGTTGTGTTCCAATAATTTGTTCCAATAAAATTCTTAAATTTGCCCAAAAATGTTGAATTTTAAAACAAGACCAAGTAGAGTGTAAAAAAGTACCAATTTCTTGATTACATCGGAAACATTGATCTGATAAATTTGGGTTTAATTTATTTATTAATGGTCTTTTAAGAGACTTTTGGATAGGTACATGGAGCTTAGAAAAATAGAGGGCTATTACTAGTCATCTAGTAATTTCTAAGGTAGGGACATGTTCGGCACAACTTTGTGGGGCCAAAGGGCCTGTATTGTGCTGTAGGTTTTCTATGTTTCTATGTTTCTAATGTGATTTAGGACTTTTTAAAATCAGCTGGGCATATTAGGAATGGAAATGTAATTTGATACCACCATTTTTTTGGCCTTGGCAAAATTGAAGCACCTGCTACATTATTGTCAATTATTCTGTGGAAACCACTAGAGTTGCAAAAAGAGATTCAGTCTATGTTCCACTGGTGACTGTCCTGCACTTTTCCTACGCTGCCTCAATGACTTCATTGGTGCTGCTTCTTGCACCCATGCTGAACTCGTCAATGTCACTCACTTTACCTCCAACTTCCACCCTGCCCTCAAACATACCTGGTCCATTTCTGACACCTGCCTTCCCTTTCTCAATGTCACTCTCTCTATCTCTGGAAACAGCTTATCCATTGATGTCTATTATAAACCCACAGACTCTCACAGCTACCTGGATTATACCTCCTCCCACAATGTTACTTGTAAAAATGACATTTCCTTCTCTCAATTCCTCTGTCTGTGCCACATCTGCTCTCAAGATGAGGTTTTTCATTCTAAAATTAAGGCGATGTCCTAGATTTTCAAAGAAAGGGGCTTCCCTTCCTCCACCATCAATGCTGCCCTCAACTGCATCTCTTCCATTTCACGCACGTCTAGTCTTACCCCAGCCTCTCGCTACCCTACCAGGGATAGGCTTCCTCTTGTCCTCATCTACCACCTCTCTGTGCCCAGCATATAATTCTCTAAAACTTCTGCCACCTTCAACTGGATCCCATCACCAAGCACACCTTTCCCACTCCCCCACTTTCTGCTTTCCGCAGGGATTGTTCCCTACGCAACTCCCTTGTCCATTCGTCCCTCCCCACTGATCTCCCTCCTGGCACTTATCCTTGCAAGCAGAACAAGCGTTACACCTGCCCCTAAACCTCCTCCCTCACTACCATTCAGAGCCCCAAAATGTCCTTCCAGGTGAGGCACCACTTCACCTGAGTCTGTTGGGGTCATTTACTGTGTTCAGTGCTCCTGGTGCGGCCTCCTGTATATCAGTGAGACCTGACGTAGATTGGGAGACTACTTTGCCGAGCATCTACACTCCATCCACCAGTTCAAGCAGGATCTCCCAGTGGCCACCCATTTTAATTCCACTTGCTGCCTCCTGCCTGTCAGCCATTCCGCTGTCCATGCCAATACTTTCTTTGTAGCACCATAGGATCTTATCTTGTTAAGCAGGCTCAAGTGTGGCACCTTATGAAACGCCTTCTGAAAATCCAAGTAAATGACATCCACTGCCTCTCCTTTGTCCACCCTGCTTGTTACTTCATTGAAGTACTCGAACAGATTTGTCAGGCAAGACAGAACTCTTCCAACAACAGTGTTTAGAAAATAAGGGGAGATAAATCTTACACTCTATCATGAAAAGTTTGCTTAAATTGAACATAAGTAATTAAGTGTCTATGCTTTCAGTTCAGTGCTTGATTGAGAAGAATTATTCAGTTAGCAGACAGATGACCCTACTCATGTGCAAATTATTTTAAGGATGTTGGAAGGGGTGGATTAGTTATTTCTGGTTTGAGTTTCAGAAATATGAGCTGAAAGAGTTTCCTTGCCATGGGCAAACCTATTGATCTCTCCAAATACACTCCATCTTGTCACCACAGCCTCTGAAATAAAAGACTGATGCCCAAGGCCATTGTAGCCTTCAAACTTCACAGGGCTCACCCTTGATAACCACGTCTTCTAGTTTAATTTTTCCCTGAGCTCTACGTTTGAAGATCATCTTATTAAGTTCAATCAAACACAACTGAGTGCTCATATCAGGTATCTTTCCTCAAGTGGTTGTCAGAAACTAGAGTACAAACTAGATGGTAAAATGGAGCAGTAATCAACAGGTTAAGGTGTATTTGTGGAAAGAGCAAAACAGTTAACAATTCAGGTAGAAGACCCATTGTCACAACTGGAAAAGGGACAAAAGAAGCTTGTAAAATGAATGACAAGGGAATGAGCGGTACACAAGGTTAGCTGTCCAATGAGTGAATTGGAACAGCTAGAGTGAGAACACTGACAGAAAAATGTAAGAGCTGCAAAATGCAAAGCACAAAGGCATACCATAATACCATAAGACCATAACATACAGGAGCAGAATTAGGCCATTTGGCCCATCGAGTCTGCTCCGCCATTTCATCAGCCCCAGTCTCTTGCCTTCTCCCTGTATCCCTTCATGCCCTGACCAACCAAGAATCTATCAACCTCTGCCTTAAATATACATAAAGATATGGCCTCCGCAGCTGGTTCTGGCAAAGAATTCCACAGGTATACCTTTACTTTACTTTATTGCCACCAAACAATTGATACTAGAGCGTATAATCATCACAGCGATATTTGATTCTGCGCTTCGCGCTCCCTGAAGTACAGATCGAAGTAAATATAATAAAAATTTAAGTTATGAATCATAATTAGAAAATAGAAAAGGGAAAGTAAGGTAGTGCAAGTCAGGTCCGGATATTTGGAAGGTACGGCCCAGATCTGGGTCAGGATCCATTCAGTCTTATCACAGTTGGAAAGAAGCTGTTCCCAAGCCTGGCCGTATGAATCTTCAAGCTCCTGAACCTTCTCCCAGAGGGAAGTGGGACAAAAAGTGTGTAGGCTGGGTGGATCGTGTCCTTGATTATCCTGGCAGCACTGCTCCGACAGCGTGTGGTATAAAGTGAGTCCAAGGGTGGAAGATTGGTTTGTGTGATTTGCTATGTTCACGATCTTCTGCAGCTTCTTCCGGTCTTGGACAGGACAACTTCCATACCAGGTTGTGATGCACCCTAGAAGAATGCTTTCTAAGGTGCATCTATAAAAATTAGTGAGGGTTTTAGGGGACAGGCCAAATTTCTTCAGCTTTCTCAGAAAGTAAAGGCGCTGGCGGGCCTTCTTGGCGGTGGACTCTGCTTGGTTAGACCAAGTCAGGTTATTTGTGATATTCACCCCAAGGAACTTAAAGCTTTTGACCTGTTCCACCTGCGCACCACCGATGTAGATGGGGTCATGCAGTCCGCCACTCTTTCTGAAGTCAACAACCAATTCCTTCATCTTGCTGACGTTGAGGGATAGGTTATTGTCTTTGCACTATGCCACCAGGTTTTTAATTTCCTCTCTGTACTCAGACTCATCATTACCCAAGATGTGGCCTACAATTGTGGTGTCATCAGCAAACATATATATTGAGTTCGATGGAAACTTGGCTACACAATCATGGGTGTACAGTGAGTACAGCAAGGGGCTGAGTACACAGCCTTGTGGGGCATCGGTGCTCAGAGTGATTTCTGGCTAAAGAAATTTCTCCTCATCTTAATTCTAAAAGGTCACCCCTCTATTCTGAGCCTGTGTCCTTTGGTCTTAGACTCTCCCACCATAGGAAACATTCTCTCTACAATCACTCTATCAAGGGCTTTCACCATTCGATAGGTTTCAATGTCACCCCCATTCTTCTGAATTCCAGTGAATACTGGCACAGAGCCATCAAATGCCCTTTATATGACAAACCATTGAATCCTGGAATTATTTTTGTGAATCTCCTATAAAACTTTTCCAGTTTCAGCACATCCTTTCAAAGATAAGTGGTCCAAAACTGCTCACATACTCCAAGTGAGACCTCACCAGTGCTTTATAAATTTTCAACATTACATCCTTGCTTTTATATTGTAGTCCCCTTAAAATGGATGCCAACATTGCATTTACCTTCCTCACCATAAACTTAACCTGCAAATTAACCTTCTGGGAGTCTTGCACAAGGATCCCTAGGTCCCTCTGCACCTCTGAAGTTTGAACCTTCTCCCCATTTAGATAATGTCATGGCTGCAGAAAAAGTGGACACCATGGAGGGATTGTCTACAGAGTATCTGTGGGTGGAGGTTAGGAACAGGAAGGGTCAATAACTTTACTGGGTGTTTTTTATAGGCCGCCCAATAGTAACAGGGATATCGAGGAGCAGATAGGGAAACAGATCCTGGAAAGGTGTAATAATAACAGAGTTGTCGTATGGGAGATATTAATTTCCCAAATATCGATTGGCCTCTCCCTAGAGCAAGGGGTTTAGATGGGGTGGAGTTTGTTAGGTGTGTGCAGGAAGGTTTCTTGACACAATATGTAGATAAGCCTACAAGAGGAGAGGCTGTATTTGATTTTGTATTGGGAAATGAACCTGCTCAGGTGTCAGATCTCTCAGTGGGAGAGCATTTTGGAGATAGTGATCATAATTCTATTTCCTTTACAACAGCATTGGAGAGAGATAGGAACAGACAAGTTAGAAAAGTGCTTAATTGGAGTAAGGGGAATTATGAAACTCTCCCGCAGGAAATTGGAAGCTTACATTGGAAACAGATGTTCTCAGGGAAAAGTATGGAAGAAATGTGGCAAATATTCAGGGGATACTTGTGTGGACTTCTTCATAGGTACGTTCCAATGAGACTGGGAAGTTATAGTAGGGTACAGGAAACATGATGTGCAAAGGCTATAATAAAACTAGTCAAGAAGAAAGGAAAAGCTTACAAAGGGTTCAGAGAGCTAGACAATGTTAGAGATCTAGAAGATTATAAGGCTACTAGGAAGGAGCTTAAGAAGGAAATTAGGAGGGCCAGAAAGGGCCATGAGCAGGCCTTGGCGGGCAGGATTAAGGAAAACCCCAAGGCATTCTACAAGTATGTGAAGAGCAAGAGGATAAGACGTGAAAGAATAGGACCTATCAAGTGTGACAGTGGGAAAGTGTGTATGGAACCAGAGGAAATAGCAAAGGTGCTTAATGAATACTTTCCTTCAGTATTCACTATGGAAAAGGATCTTGGTGATTGTAGTGATGACTTGCAGCGGACTGTAAAGCTTGAGCATGTAGATATTGTTACGAATGTGCCACAACTCTGAGGGGCCGAAGGGTACAAAGTAGCCCCCTCCTTTTTGAGAATCGCAACATCACTATTAATTCGGGTCTGGGACCCAGGAAATGAGAGAGAGAATCCTCAAGGGTTTGGAATGTGTGTCCTGCCCTCAGCAAGACAAAGCCACGGATACCGGCCATTGTCTCTTGGAGACGGAATTGTGTATTGAGTACGGTACTATTCATTGAAGCCCTCAGGATGACCAGAGTGGGCTGGTTGAGGGATTGCATCATCCCAACCTGATTGACATCTGAGACCCCGTGAGTAAGGATAAAAGAGGGTCTGGGGAACAACCCCTTTAGACGCACCAGGAGAAACGCTAGAAATCCCGTGACAGCGTTTAATAGCGACAGCCAGTGGAGGGCCCACGTGTGTCCTTTCCCGTTGCTGGGATTGGGGCCTTACCACGGAAGATGGCTTAGCTAAAGAAGAGACCCCCACCAACGAAATTTCGAAGGATTGACATCATAAAAAGGAAAAGCTGGCAAGTTCTAAAAATCTGTCTCTCTCCTACCAAAGGCTGAAGCCTGTATGAACTGAATGAACTGAATGACTTTTATCTTTCCATCGGACAATACATTATCCCCTAGACAACGATAGAGCTTATTTCTTATTGATTATTATTATACCCGCACTTTTAGAGTTAGTATTGACAACGTATATTATCTGTATGTTTGCATTGATATTATTTTTGTGTATTTTTACCAATAAATACTGTTAAAAATAGTACCATCAGACTTCAACGGACCTCTCTATCTTTGCTGGTAAGTGACCCAGTTACGGGGTACGTAACAATATTAAGAAAGAGGATGTGCTGGAGCTTTTGGAAAGCATCAAGTAGGATAAGTTGCCGAGACCGGATGAGATGTACCCCAGGCTACTGTGGGAGGGGAGGGAGGAAATTGCTGAGCTTCTGGCGATCATCTTTGCATCATCAATGGGGACGGGAGAGGTTCTGGAGGATTAGAGGGTTGAGAATGTTGTTCCTTTATTCAAGAAAGGGAGTAGAGATAGCCCAGGAAATTATAGACCAGTGAGTCTTACCTCAGTGGTTGTTAAGTTGATGGAGAAGATCCTGAGAGGCAGCAGTTATGAACATTTGAAGAGATATAATATGATTAGGAATAGTCAGTATGTCTTTGTCATGGGCAGGTTGTGCCTTATGAGCCTGATTGAATTTTTGAGGATGTGACTAAACACATTGATGAAGGAAGAGCAGTAGATGTAGTTTATATGGATTTCAGCAAGACATTTGATAAGGTACCCCACGCAAGGCTTATTGAGAAAATGAGGCATGGGATCCAAGGGGACATTACTTTGTGGATCCAGAACTGGCTTGCCCACAGAAGGCAAAAAGTGGTTGTAGACTGGACATATTCTGCATGGAGGTCAATCACCAGTGGAGTGCCTCAGGGATCTGTTCTGGGACCCTTACTCTTCGTGATTTTTATAAATGATCTGGATGAGGAAGTGGAGGGATGGGTTAGTAAGTTTGCTGATGACACAATGATTGGAGGTGTTGAGGATAGAGTGGAGGGCTGTCAGAGGTTACAGCGGGACATTGATAGGATGCAAAACTGGGCTGAGAAGTGGCAGATGGAGTTCAATCTAGATAAGTGTGAAGTGGTTCATTTTGGTAGGTCAAATATGATGGCAGAATATAGTATTAATGGTAAGACTCTTGGCAGTGTGGAGGATCAGAGGGATCTTGGGGTCCGAGTCCATAGGATGCTCAAAGCAGCTGTGCAGTTTGACTCTGTGGTTAAGAAGGTGTATGGTGTATTGGCCTTCATCAATCGTGGAATTGAATTTAGGAGCCGAGAGGTAATGTTGCAGCTATATAGGACCCTGGTCAGACCCCACTTGGAGTTACTGTGCTCAGTTCTGGTTGTCTCACTACAGGAAAGATATGGAAACTATAGAAAGGGTGCAGAGGAGATTTACAAGGATGTTGCCTGGATTGGGGAGCATGCCTTATGAGAATAGGTTGAGTGAACTCAGCCTTTTTTCTTGGAGCGACGGAGAATGAGAGGTGACCTGATAGAGGTGTATAAGATGATGAGAGGCATTGATCATGTGGATAGTCAACGGCTTTTTCCCAGGCTGAAATGGTTGCCACAAGAGGCCACAGGTTTAAGGTGCTGGGGAGTAGGTACAAAGGAGATGTCAGGGGTAAGTTTTTTATGCAGAGAGTGGTGAGTGCATGGAATTGGCTGCCGGCAATGGTGGTGGAGGTAGATATGATAGGGTCTTTTAAGAGACTTTTGGATAAGTACATGGAGCTTAGAAAAATAGAGGGCTATAGGTAAGCCTAGTAATTTCTAAGGTAGGGACATGTTCGGCACAACTTTGTGTGCTGGAAGGCCTATATTTTGCTGTAGATTTTCTCTGTTTCTAGTAGTCCTCACTATTGGCCCTTTATTCAAAATGCATTATCATACATTTCCCAACACTGTGTTCCCTCTGCCAATTCTTTGTCGAATCACCCAATTTGTCTAAGTCCTTCTGTAGCCCCTCTACTTCCTCAAAACTACCTGCCCCTCCAACTATCTTCATATCGTCTGCAACGTTTGCAACAAGGCCATAAGTTCCATCATCCAAATCATTCACATATAATGTAAAAAGAATCGGTCCCTGTGGAACACCACTAGTCATCGGTAGCCAGCCAGAAAAGGTTCCCTTTATACCACACTTTGCCTCCTGCCAATCAGCCACTGCTTTATCCATGCTAGAACCTTTCCTGTAATACCATGGGCTCCTAGCTTGTTAAGCAGTCTCAGGTGTGGCACCTTATCAGTCTATCTGAAAATCCAAGTACACTACATCAACCAATTCTCCTTTGTCTGTCCTGCTTGTTACTTCTTCAAAGAATCCCAACAGATTTGTCAGGCAAGAATTTCCCTTGAGGAAACCATGTTGACTATGGCCTACTTTATCACGTGCTTCCAAGTATCCTGAGGCTTCATCGGTAATAATCAACTCCAACATCTTTCCAACCACCGATGTCAGACTAATTGGCCTATTGTTTCCTTTCTTCTGCTCCTCTCCCTTCTTGAGCACTATTTTCCGCCTTTCTTACGATACTACTTGTATTGAAATACATGCTGCTCAGGACACAAGTTGCACCATGCTCAACCTTTTGATTCCTAACTTTCTCTAAGGTCTTACTAACATCTGCCGCCACAACCTCTCTACTAACTGTCCTGGCACTCTGGTTTCCATCCCCTTGCAACTACACCGTGCAGCATTAACAAACCTTCCCACTAGGATAACAATCCCCTTCCAGTTCAGGTGCAAACTGTCTCTTCTGTACAGGTCCCACCTTCCCTGGAAGAGAGCCTAATGATTCAAAGACCTTATGCCCCCCCTCCTACACCAACTCTTTAGCCTTGTATTAAACTGTATAATCTTTCTATTTCTGTCCTCTCTAGCATGTGGCACAGGTATCATTCCTGAGATCACAACCCTGGAGGCCCTGTCCTTTAATTTAGCACCTAACCCCCTGAACTCACTATCCTACCCATGTCCTACCCATGTCATTGGTACCTACATGGACAACTGCTCCTGGTTGTTCACCCTTCCACTTAAGAATGCTGAAGACTTGTTCTGAGATAACTCGGATCCTGGTATTTGGGAGGCAAATTACCATCCAGGAATCTTGTTCTTGCCCACAGACCTCCTGTCCATTCCCCTATCTAATGAATCCCCTATCACCACACCACACCCATTCTCCCCCCTTCCCTTCTGAGTCACAGAAGCAGACTCAGTGCCAGAGACACGACCGCTGTGACTTTCCTTTGTTAGGTCTTCCCCTCTGGCAGTATCCAAAGTGATATATCTGTTGTTGAGGGATGGCCACAGTTGTACTCTGCATTGGCTCCTTAACCCCTTTATCCTTCCTGACTGTCATCCAGTTTCCTGTGTCCTGCAATCTCTATATCTCCTATCAATCACCCCCTCAGCCTCCTGAATAATCCTGAGTTCATCCAGTTTCTGCTCCAATTCCATAACTTGGATTTTTAGAGCTGCATTCTGCAGAAGGAGCATTCAACTATCCTGCTTGGCATCTCTACTGTCCTAACTGAGCAGATATAAAGAAGAGAATGAAAATACTTGAACTTATCTTCCCTTTGCTTTCTCTGAGTGAAACCTGTCTTTACTGAAGCCTTGAAGAGCTAAAACCTCAAGATCACTACTTTGACTATGTTCACTCATACAACAGCCTCTGTGCTTCCCCCGTCTTCATTTAATTTGTTCTTACTAATCAATCTCAACTGCCAATTGCCTACTGATCTTTTTCACTCTACCGACCCACTGCTGTCTCTTATCCTTGGGCAGTGGACCTGATTGAAGTCTCCTCCTCTCCAAACTGTGAGGTGTTTGACAAGTGATCACCCATTCTGTGTCTGATTTCTCGGGTGTGGGGGAAACTACATTGGGATCAAATACCGTACAGTAGATTAGAAAAAAGTGCAAGTGAATCACTGCTTCCTCTGGTAAGGCTTTTTGAGTTCCTTGATGGAGAAGAATAAAAGGACAAGTGTTATATCATCTGTGGCTGCAAGAGAAAGATAGGAGGGGGTGATAAGGGGACAGTTGGTGGGAATGAAAGAGTGGACCAGGAAGTTGCAAAAGGAAATTGAAATGAAAGTGGAGGAGAATATGTCTCTAGTGTTGAATCTCATTGACAGTGGCAGAAACAGCAGACTATCATTACTTGAATGTGAAAATAGGTGACATCAAAGGTGAAGAACCGAGAAATATTATCTTTGTTCTGCCTTGGAGGTGTGGGGGTGGGGGGGGGGGGGAAGCAATGGCATGGGAAATGGTTAAGGTGTAGTTAAGAGCTTTGTTAACAATGGTAGAGGAGAAGCCATAGTTTGAGGAGAAGCCATAGTTCAGGGAGACGGCAGACTGTATGATGAGTTGGAATCATGGAATTATATAGTGCAGAAACAGGCCCTTCAGCCCATCTTGACCATGCTGACTAATATGCCTTCTTGAGCTAGTCTCATTTGCCTACATTTGGTTCATATCCACTAAACCATTCCTACCTGAACCTGTCCAAATGTCTTTAAAATGTTTCAATAGTACCCACCTCTGTCACTTCTTCTGGCAACTCATTCCATACACCCACCATCCTCTGAGTCAAAAACCTGCTGATCAGTTTCCTAATCTGGGATAACGATTGGATTATCATTGGAGCAAGTTACTCAGAATTGGAGATACTTGGAGAAGGGAATAAAATGCTTAGAAGAGTGTGTGCAGCAGTTGAGATAGCTGTGAGAATTGGTAGGATTCCCACACCTATATCACAATGGATTGCTAACAAAACTCTTGACTGCATCTCCTTTGAGGTCCCATAAATGGTGTGTAGGGGTGGGGTGTGAAAGATGAGGAAAAGAAGAAACCTTTCATATTCCTGAGGTGGAGAGAAAGAGATGACAGCACAGGTATAAAGAATGAATGGATCCAATGAGGCTCTTCAACCACCGAGCGTTTTGCTTTTATGCTATGTGGAAAAAAAATGGATGTCAGAATTTCTTAGCATTGTGATGCAGTCTGCATGGAGTCACATTTCCACTTGCTATTAACTTGGGGTGGGAGGGGGACAACAATGACAACTGGTGGGTGCCCACTTAGGTGCCAGCAAGCTGCAATACTTCCCGTCAAGGAAGGAGAAGGAAAACAGTGGAGGTGAAATGAAAAAGCGAAAATGGTCACCTTTATTTCAATGAAGTGCATTCTATATTAATGTTGAATAACTTTTTATGAAAAAATGGAATTCTGCACTGTACCTTATGACACTGGACTTGCAATCCAAAAGTTATGAGCACAACTCCAATAAAACTGTATGCTTAAAAAAACTAACCATGAAAGCAGTTGTTTTCTCATAAATGTATGCCACCCTTCCCCAGACCAAACTAAATGTCATTCTAATTTTTTGGGAAGGTTGTCTTCCAATGCTTTTTCAAATGACCTTGCCAATATCACACATGCAGAGAAAAGAAAGATGGATTTTGTTAGGTAAATCTAACAAGGGATGTGGAACAAAGGTGGTTGTACGGTGAGTTTATAAAGCATACTGCTAGTAGGAAATAGCAGGGTGTGTGAGTTTTCACACCCCATTCACGTTCAATTCATCAGAGTTTTATTATAGTTTAGGTTTCCCTGGAGCATCGCTTTTTCCGAAGGTGAACAGCGATCAAATGATGAAGCACAAGAAGCTAGTGGTTGAAACTGCTCAGTGGCATTAATGGACTCCATATGTCAATCAATCAGTGATTTTATGACATTAACTTTGCTACCAATGATGGTGAAATTGCATCTTTGTTTAATGTAAACTCATACAGAGGAAAGCTCAAAGGTTATAAAATCAATGCATCTTAAAAGCACTTTCACTTTGCATCAGTCAGCTGCTTCGGACCACCTAAAAATGATTCTGTTACTGATGTCATTTTAAAAGTCAATGTAGCATACATGGGTATAGAAAGTGTGTTTATCACTGAAGCAATGCTACAAGATCCTGAGAAGCTTCATATTATCCCTTATAGCCTCTGCTGCATTTTTTTTCATGCTGCTTTTTCCTTCCTGTGCAAGCAAGAGAATGCCAAAGCAAATCATCATGAATAAACTATCTTGTTAACAGGGTCAACCTTGCTGATCTGGAACCACTGACCACAGCCCTAAAATAGCTGCATACACCTGGACTGGAGACAGAGGGACATTCTTGTCACACCTCCAAGTCCTGGGATCCAGCAGAAGATTGGATGTGGATAGTGCAGAGTGGCGGTCTCACCACTCCTCTCCACCCTCTAAGGAGTACTGACTGACTGCCAACCAGCAAGGATGGGAGCTATTTTGCTGGCTGCATAAACTGCAATCAATTTTAATTGTTTTAAAGTCCTTTAAAAACTAATAATTAAGTCAAAATAAACTTTATTAAAGTAAAAATAAAACAAACAAAATATTGAAGTGAAATAATTAAAACACCACATACAGCCTCTTGGTTTTTAATCTGTTGTTCTTTGCCAGGTCTAATCTGGTGCAAGATCCATAAAACCATAAGACCATGAGACAATTAGACATCGGAGCAGAATTAGTCTATCTGACCCATCGAGTCTGCTCCGCCATTTCATCATGGCTGATCCAATTTTCCTCTCAGACCCAATCTCCTGCCTTCTCCCCGTATCCCATCATGCCCTGTCCAATCAAGAATCTATCAACCTCTGTCTTAAATATACATAGAGACTTGCCCTCTACAGCTGTCTATGGCAGTATATTCCACAGATTCACCACTCTGAATTGGTATGGAAACTGGGAAGTTCTGCTTATGGTGGATAGAACAAGGTACTCGATGAAGCGGTCCCCCAATTTATGATGTGTCTTACCAACGTAGAGGAAGCTGCATTGGGAGCACTATACACAATAGATGAACCCAGCAAATTTGCAGGTGAAGTGTTGCCTCACCTGATGGACAGTTTGGGGCCCTGAATGGAGTTGAGGGAGGAGGTGAATGGGCAGGTCTAGCACTTTGGCTGTTTGCAAGAATAAATGCTGGGAACTGTGACTATTATTTAACAAATTTTATCCAATGTATGGAAATAAGATCATACGACCATAAGACATAGGAGCAGAAATAGGCCATTTGACCCATCAAGTCTGCTCTGCCACTCAATCATGGCTGATCCTTTTTTCTCCTCCTCAACCCCAGTTTCTGGCTTTCTCCCCATAACCTTTGATGCCATGTCCAATCAAGAACCTATCAATCCCTATCTTAAGTACACCCAACGATCTGGCCTCCACAGCTGCATGTGGCAACAAATTCCACAAATTCGCCATCCTCTGCCTAAAGAACATGCTCTGCATCTCTGTTTTGAAAGGGAGACCCTCTCTCCTGAGGCTGTGCCCTCTAGTCATAGACTCTCCAACCGTGGGAAACATCCTTTCCACATCTACTCTGTTTAGGCCTTTCAACATTTGAAAGGTTTTAATGAAATTCCCCCTCATCTTTTTGAATTCCAGTGAGTACGGACCTAGAGCCATCAAATGTTCCTCGTATGATAACCCTTTCATTCCTAGTATCATCCTTATGAACCTTCTCAGGACACTCCCCAATGCCAGCACATCTTTTCTAAGATGAGGGGCCCAAAACTGTTCACAATACTCAAGGTGCCTTTTAAATCCTTGGCATCACCTCCTTGCTCTTGTATTCTAGACCTCTTGAAATGAATGCTAACATGGCTTTTGCCATCCTCACCACTGACTCAACCTGCAAGTTAACCTTCAGGGTGTTCTGCTCAAGGACTCCCAGGTCCCTTTGCATCTCAGATATTTGGATTTTTCTCCCCATTTAGAAAACAGTCTGCACATTTATATCTACTATCAAAGTGACTATGCATTTTCCAACATTGTATTTCATTTGCCACTTTCTTGCCCATTCTCCTAATCTGTCTAAGTCCTACTGCATCCTACCTGTTTCCTCAACACTACCTGCCCCTCCACCAATCTTCATATCATCTGCAAACTTGGCAACAAAGCCATCTATTCCATCATCTAAATCATTGATATACAGCATAATAGAAGCAGTCCCAACACTGACCCCTGTGGAACACTACTAGCCAACCAGGAAAGGATCCTTTTATTCCCACTCACTGCCTCCTACCTATCAGCCAATGCTCTAACCATGTTAGTAACTTTCCTGTAATACTATGGGCTCTTAACTTGGTCAGCAGCCTCACGTGGCACCTTGTCAAATGCCTTCTGAAAGTCCAAATATCCTTTCTATCTCGTTTATCTAGCCTACTTATAATCATCTCAAAGAATTCCAACAGGTTTGTCAGGCAGGATTTTCTCTAAAGGAAACCATGCTGACTTTATACTATCTTGTCCTTTGTCAGCAAGTACTCGATCACCTCATCCTTAATAATTGACTCTAACATCTTCCCAACCACTGAGGTCAGGCTAACTGGTCTATAATTTCCTTTCTGCTGCCTTCCTCCTTTCTTAAAGAGTAGAGTGATGTTTGCAATTTTCCAGTCCTCTGGCAGCATGCCAGAGTCCAATGATTTTTGAAAGATCATTTCTAATGCCACCACAATCTCTAATGCTACCTCTTTCAGAAGCCTAGGGTGCAGTTCATCTGGTCCAGGTGACTTATTCCACCTTTAGGTCTTTTAGCTTTTTGAGCACCTTCTCTCTTGTAATAGGAACTGTACCCACTTCTCTTCCTTCACACATTACAACATCAGGCATACTGCTAATGTCTTCCATAGTGAAGACTGATGTAAAATAGTCATTTGATTCATCAGCCATCTCCTTGTCCGCCATTATTATTTCTCCTGCCTCATTTTTTAGCAGTCCTATGTCCACTCTCATTTCTTTTATATTTTCAACATACTTGATCCACTTTGATATTAATTGCTTGCTTGTTTTTGTATTTCATCTTTTCCCTTCTAATGATTTTTTAATTGCTTTCTGTAAGTTTTTAAAACTTCCCAATCCTCTATCCTCTGTAACATCTTTCTACGTATTTGAACATAAGAACATGAGAAAATAAGAAATAGGAGCAGGAGTAGGCCATCTGGCCCAATGAGCCTGCCCCGCCATTTAATAAGATCATGGCTGATCTGTCCGTAAACTCAGCTCCATCTTACCTGCCTTTTCCCCATAACCCTTAATTCCCCTTCTATGTAAAAATCTATCTAACTGTATCTTAAATATATTTAATGAAGAAACCTCAACTGCTTCCCTCGGCAGAGAATTCCACAGATTCACCACTCTCTGGGAAAAACAGTTTCTCCTCATCTCCATCCTAAATCTTCTCCCCTGAATCTTGAGACAATATCCCTTAGTTCTAGTCTCACCTACCATGGAAACAACTTTCCTACTTCAAACTTATCTATCCCTTTCAAAATTTGATATGTTTCTATAAGATCCCCTCTCATTCTTCTGAATTCCAGAGAGTATAGTCCCAGACAACTCAATCTCTCCTCCTAGGTTAACCCATTAATCTCTGGAATCAATCTGTTGATGCCATTCTTTACCAGTAGAGTTATACCTCTGCCTACCTTCCTATTTCTCTGATATAATGTGTGACCTTGGACATTCAACTCCCAACTACAACCATCCTTCAGCCACGATTCATTGATGGCCACAACATCATACCATCATACCTAGAAATAATGAACACACTGTGGTATAAATCCAAAATTCTGGATTCAAATTACTTACTACCAAGACCACTTCAGAAGAACATAGAACATAGAACAGTACAACACATTACAGGCCCTTTGGCCCACAATGTTGTGCCGACCTTCAAACCCTGCCTCCCATATAACCCTCCACCTTAAATTCCTCCATATACCTGTCTAGTAGTCTCTTAAACTTCACTAGTGTATCTGCCTCCACCACTGACTCAGGCAGTGCATTCCACGCACCAACCACTCTCTTAGTGAAAAACCTTCCTCTAATATCCCCCTTGAACTTTCCTCCTCTTACCTTAAAGCCATGTCTTCTTGTACTGAGCAGTGGTGCCCTGGGGAAGAGGTGCTGGCTGTCCACTCTGTCTATTCCTCTTAATATCTTGTACACCTCTATCATGTCTCCTCTCATCCTCCTTCTCTCCAAAGAGTAAAGCCCTAGCTCCCTTAATCTCTGATCATAATCCATACTCTCTAAACCAGGCAGCATCCTGGTAAATCTCCTCTGTACCCTTTCCAATGCTTCCACATCCTTCCTATAGTGAGGTGACCAGAACTGGACACAATACTCCAAGTGTGGCCTAACCAGAGTTTTATAGAGCTGCATCATTACATCGTGACTCTTAAACTCTATCCCTTGACTTATGAAAGCTAACACCCTGTAAGCTTTCTTAACTACCCTATCTACCTGTGAGGCAACTTTCAGGGATCTGTGGATATGTACCCCCAGATCCCTCTGCTCCTCCACACTCCCAAGTATCCTGCCATTTACTTTGTACTCTGCTTTGGAGTTTGTCCTTCCAAAGTGTACCACCTCACACTTCTCTGAGTTGAACTCCATCTGCCATTTCTCAGCCCACTTCTGCATCCTATCAATGTCTCTCTGCAATCTTCAACAATCCTCTACACTATCTACAACACCACCAACCTTTGTGTTGTCTGCAAACTTGCCAACCCACCCTTCTACCCCCACATCCAGGTTGTTAATAAAAATCACAAAAATTAGAGGTCCCAGAACAGATCCTTGTGGGACACCACTAGTCACAACCCTCCAGTCTGAATGTATTCCCTCCACCATGACCCTCTGCCTTCTGCAGGCAAGCCAATTCTGAATCCACCTGGCCAAACTTCCCTGGATCCCATGCCGTCTGACTTTCTGAATAAGCCTACCATGTGGAACCTTGTCAAATGCCTTACTAAAATCCATGTAGATCACATCCACTGCACTACCCTCATCTATATGCCTAGTCACCTCCTCAAAGAACTCTATCAGGCTTGTTAGGCACAATCTGCCCTTCACAAAGCCATGCTGACTGTCCCTGATCAGACCATGATTCTCTAAATGCCCATAGATCCTATCTCTAAGAATCTTTTCCAACAGCTTTCCCACCACAGATGTAAGGCTCACTGGTCTATAATTACCTGGACTATCCCTACTACCTTTTTGGAACAAGGGGACAACATTCGCCTCCCTCCAATCCTCTGGTGCCATTCCCGTGGACAACGAGGACATAAAGATGCCATTAAACCTATATCTCTCTCAACAGATGCTGCCTGACCTCTGAGTATCTTGCTTTCATCAAACTCTAGTTGGACAATAATGATTGCCGAAGTTACTGATGGAACATTGACTGAATTATTTCTCAGCTCTCTTTGTAGAAGCAGACAAGTTAAATGGTATTCAACTATTGAAGTAAAGGTGACTTCTCTGGGAGAACACCTTTGAATAGTCATTCCTCTGTGATGGTGCTGCAACGCATACAGTATCACATTGGTTGCTCATTCTATATCCCTCTGTTTCCACCAATTTAAATGGCATTGATTTTTCGGTATGGATCTTAACTGGTAGGAGCTGTGATGGTGTCGCTTTCATGCTACTGTCTAAGGTGCATTTTCTACCTCTTTCTTTCCAAAGATGGCTTATATGGCATCAGAAAATGTGAGGCTGGAGGTAATGTTTGGATGCGAATCCGAGTGGCATTACTCAACTCTCCTAATCATACCAGGATTACCAGGAAGATTTGTTTCTTTTGGAGCATTCATGTGATTTTTTTCGTGTCTGCTTAAGTCAGTTCTTAAGATTCTCAATAATATGTTTATGTCAAATGTTTTACGAGAAAATCTGTAGAAGACAAATCATTTCCCCTGTCTCTAAATTCTAGTATTTTTTGGCTGTGCATTCTGAACAGGAAAAGCATTAGTCTAACTTATTTAATATTCATTAAAATCACTAGTTGTTATTCTAAACACCTCAGTTGTAACAGATGGCAATAGCAGTTACTGAATTGTATTTAGGATTTGGGATTGTTGTACACAGCTGTAATAAGCTTAAGATTTGTGTAAGTGCTTTGAGTTCAATTGCTTCCATCTGGCACTGAAAAAAATGGTTTACTATTCAACCAGACTGAAATATCTTTTCAGCATTTCTCACATTTTCTGACGGGTTTCATGCAAGATTGCCTGGCTCATCAGCACTGTGATTCTTCTCATGAGATGCAACCCTATTCGTACTGCATGTCTCAAGATCTCTGTGCATTATGAAGTGCTTTCAAAGACTACAGCCTCCTAGGCCCTCTGCAATTCACCCACTACTGAAACAGATCTATGGCAAATGCCATCTTTCAAGCCCTATACTTCATCTCTGGAATATCTGGCAGAAGGATACCTACTGTAATTATTGTTTATAGACCACAGCTCAATAATCAATGCTATAACTCCAAGCAAACTCAGCTTCAAACTCTGAGAACTAGGAGTCAACACTTCTCTCTGCATTGGATCCTTGAATCTCTGACCAACAGACCACAATCAATAAGGATAGGCAGCAACATCTTCACCACAATTATTCTGAATACTGATGCCCCACAGACTGTGACCTCGGCCCACTATGTTACTTCCTGTACTCTCTTGATTGCATAGCCATATTCTGCTCAAATGCCGTCTGCAGATTTTTACTGCCACTCTGCACTGTATCTCAAATAACGACGAGTCGGAGTACAGGAAAGAGACAGAGAGCTTAGGGCCATGGTGTCATGACAACAAGCTTTTGCTCAATGACAGCAAACAAAACAACTATTCATTGACTTCAGAAAGGGGGTGGTATACATGCTCCTGTCTACACCAATGGTGTTGAGGTTGAGATCTTCAAATTCCCAAGAGTGGACATCACCAATAGCCTGCACTGGTTTAACCAAGTAGATGCCATGGTTAGAAAACCATTTGAACACCTCTAGTTCCTTAGAAAGTTAAAGAAATTTGGCACATTTCCATCGACCTTCACCAATTTCTATTGATGCACCATAGAAAGCATCCTGTCGGGATGCATAATGGCTTGGTATGGCAACTACTCTGCCTGTGACCACAAGAAATGGCAGAGAGTTCTGGATGCAGCTCAGTACATCACAGAAACCACCCTCCCCTCGATGGACTCTGTCTATATTTCTCACAGCCTCAGCAAAGCACCCAGCATAATCAAACGCTCCACCTGCGCCGGACCTCTTCTCCCATCTCCCATTAGGTAGAAGATACAAAGCCAGAAAGCATGTACCACCAGGCACAAGGACAGCTTCTATCCCACTCTTCACTGTACCTCAGTACATGTGACAATAACCCGATTCTAATTCCAAAACATTCTGATTTTATATTTCATCTTGTTCTTGATCACTTACTGTAATTACAGATGTTGAGGAATTTTGGTGGATATTTAGAGTCTTTGTGCTTCCAAATGGAACCTGTGTGTCACAACCTTTCCCTTAGTCTTTCTTTAGCTCCCATCAGCACCTACAACCAGCTGGAAATTCTGGAAATCCAGAGCGAAACACAACATTCTGGAGGAATTCATGGTTGTCATGCAGCAACTATGGAGGGAAATGGACAGTCAATATTTTGGTTCCCTTTCCTCCACCTTTCTGCAGTGGCTGTCATACCTGTATCTTTCAGTCCCAATGAAAGTTCCTGACCCATAATGGTACCTGTTGATTTCCCTCTATAGATGCTGCTTGACCTGCTGAGTTCCTCCAGTGTTTTGTATATTGCACCAAGTGAACTTGTCTCATTGATTGCAAACTTTCTTCATAATTTTGCCCATAAACTCAGTCATAGCTTGCACCATTTTGACACATACTGGAATAACAATGGAAACTGCAAGTTTCAAAACACAAATGTCAGCTACACAATCTATGTCATTGTGGTCATTAAATATGAGTTCCTTATAACATGCTCTCTTATGCTTTGGTCCTAGTATGTGAGATGACTGCTGAATGGGCTTTGCAATCAATTCAGCATTACCAATTCATATGGTAGGCATAAGATTGAACTTTCTGCAAAACTAATATAGATTATCCCCAGCATTAGAAGTTGACAGAAAATCATTTTTGTGGCTCAAATATATGCATGATTTCAAAGCTACAAATGTATTTTGGTCCTCAAAGGGCTTGCAACACAAAGTGAAATTGTCTCAAAGGTAACCTATACAAATAATCTATGTTGTCAATCAAAGCTTGTCAGATATTGGTGCCAATTCTGCAAAATGCTACACTCAGCCTCACTTTAATATGTTCCAGTAGGAAGTTTCAAGCCAAGCGCTTATAGCTGACATTTCCATAATTACATGATTTCAAATGAATTTCTTTCTTTTATTTATATTAATGTCACTTCATTTTGTTGACATCGCATAACCGATCTCTGATAACAGGGCAGTGAAACAAACAATAACTAAATATTGTAATTAATATTGCACATTCACAGGCAAGATATAAATGTTTTGAGTAATTTGTATAATTGCTAACTAAATGAGAAATTACTCATCATCTCATGTTGCTGAGATTCTTTCTAATCAAAAACATGAACTTTGATCAATAAATGACTTAAGGTACTGACACTTGTTTGACCAAAGAGCAGCTGAGAATCCTTTGATTGTCAAAGGATTATGACAATCCTTTGTCATAATCTTTGTATTATGACAACAGAAAATAATTTCAAACATATTAAATATCCACATCAGTTAAACTACCAATACTACTATTTGTCCCCTCAATCTCACCAAATCATGGGGATGGATCTGAGCACACATATTTCCACACCTGGGAACTTGATTGCTTATATGAATTGAAACAGATCTCACACAAAAGGATGAGTTCAGAGCTATGATTGCAAACTTATAGTGTACAAAAATTCTTTTTTGTTAGTCATATTGGAGAAATTAGGACATGCTTAAAATATATTAGACTTTACTACATCTAAAATGTTTAGTTAAATTCTATTTTATTAGACACTAATTTTATTTGTTGGACTTGATAACCTGGCAATTACACCATATTCAGTCTCAAAAGACAATTTTAGCAAAACATAGGTGAAAGAACTAGAAACTGAAAAGAGTGGAAATACACATGAGGTCAGGCAGCGACAATGAGGACAGGAAAACAGTGTTAACGTTTCAGGTTTGATAATATTTCATCAGAACACTTGGAAAGAAAGCGTTGTTCTGTATCTTTATGTTTCAACAATGAGATTACCTTTAACTTTTACCTTTAATTAGAATGTAGCATCCATCACCAAGCTCTCTTCTTGCTGCTGCCATCAGGAAGGAGCTACAAGAGCCTTAAGTCCCACATCACCAGGTTCAGGGGCAGTTACTGCTCTTCTTTTGCCTATCAATTGGTTTCAGATTTTGTGAGTAGTTTTTCATTGACTCCGCTGTATTTCTTTGTTCCACTGTGAATGCCAGCAAGAAAATGAATCCCAGGGTGGTATATGGCGACATAGAAATATTTTGATAATAAAGTTACTTTGAAATTTGAACTTTCAATATAGAAACCCAAATTCAAGTCACACTGGGGCAGCTGAGGAAATTTAATGCAGTTGATAATCTGGAATTATAAACAAGTAATAATGTTAACCGTAGAGCTATGAGACTGTTGCAAAAACCCCTGGGTTCACTAATAATGTTTGGGGTGGAGATCTGCTATCCTTCTCTAGCCTGTCCCATATGTGACTCTTGACTCACCAATGTGGTAGACTTCCACCTGCCTCCTGAAGTGGCCCTGTAAACCTCTTAGCTCAAGGGAACTGAAGGAAGGGCAAGCATTGGCAAATGACCGATGAACAAAAATGAATGAGTGCAATAAAAGACCTATTAATCATGATTCTTGGCAGAAACCATTCAAGTAATGTAATCTATTAGTCTCAGGCATACTTGTGAAATTGAACATTTTTGTTTACTCTGAAATATTGGAAATGCACATCATATCAGACCAGCTGAAGTTAGTAAAGCGGCGGCAAAGCCTTCTGTATTCATTTAAACTGAGTATCTGGTATTCAGCTTTCTTAGAGCTATTTAAATATATCAGCAATAAATTTGATATGTGCTAGGGCTTTTAAATGAACGAACAAGTTGGGAGCAGGACCAAGTCATTAGTCGTTCAGATCTGCTCTCTGTTATTTAATAACATAACAGCTGATCTAGATGTCATGTCAGCTTTGCACACTTGTCTACAAGTGGTAACATATCACTCCCTTCCTGATCAAGCTGCAATCTATTATTCCCTGAGTTGTGTTACCCTTCCATTAGCTTAGCAAAACAGTTAACTTGCTTTTGACTTCAACTTTGAAATGCATTAAAGATGCTGTTTTCACATGGCTAACAGCAAATTGAGCTTGACACAGAAAATTCAGTCCTGTCTATTTTTCAATGCAGTCTTCTCGAGTGACCTTCAGCTTCACATCACCTGTCTTTTATCTACTACGTTGTTCCAACAATGGTCTGCATAAGTTCTAGTGGTTCACCTTCTGTTTAGGAACATTACATCCTCTTGGACTCAATATTGAATTCAACAATTGTGGAGATCCAGCCATTCCCATTTGTATCAGAACTTTGATGAGGGGGTCGTTCACCTGTTACATTAATTCAGTTTCTCTCTCTCCATAGATGCTATCTCAGCAGTTAAGTATTTCCAGCATTCTCTTTTTACAACAGATTTCCAAAAACTGCTGTGTTCTGCAAGTTACAGTTCCAGCATATTTTACTCTCTATGCTGCTCATCCCCATCTTCATCTACTTATACTGTTCCAGAGAGATCTACAATGATTAATAAACATTCATTTTGTCTCTTATGAATCACTGAAAGCAAGCTCGTCACATGAAAATCTTGATCTTTATCCTTTCCCTTATTTTGTCCACCTCTGAACTCCTTAAGAACTTAAAACACATTTGTGTACCTTTTAAAGCACTATGGACTTGAAACATGGTGCTTCTCTCTCCACAGATGCCACCTGATCATTGATGTGCTTCCAGCTTTTGTTTCGCTGCAGATAGTTTGAGTGCTCAATAGAGTATTTCCATTTAGTCCATATGGGTGATTCTGAGATCCTGTTGCTTCTATCCCCTGTTACAATGAAGCCCAATGCAAGCTCGAGGTACAGCACCTCATCTTTCATCTGGGCAAGATGCAGCCTTCCTGAGTCAATATCAAGCTCTCTATTTTAAGTAACTTGGTCTTTCTTTTTGTCTATTAGAACTGATTATTTCTGTTTGACATTATTTTGGCTCAGATTTTCTTACATTTTTATTATAGTCTGGCCTGATGGGTTTATCTCAGAGCCTCACTATTAATAACAAATAACACAAACAAGGGAGCATAATTAACTTTAAGTGCTGCATTGGGTTTGGATTGACTAGGGTTTGATAGGGTTGGGGTGAGTTTTAAGTTTATACTTGAACAAACCTAATTCACTTTTGGCATCATATATGACTTGCTTTGTTATATTCCATCTTGTTAGTCTTCAGTCAATCATCAGCAAAATGATGTAAGCTATCATTGACTGTACTATCAAGAGGTTGTTATTCATCTATAACCATTCACTGATGCTCACTATGGGTTTTGTCAGAACCATTTTGCTCCAGACTTCAACGTAACCCTTAGTCCAATCATGGATTCCAGAGGTGAGTTGAAAATGACATCAAGGCAGAATATAGCCATTAGTCATCAAGGAGGTCTGGTAAAACTGACAACAATGGGAATCACAGTGAAAACTTTCCTGTGGTTGAATCTATATATTACCTAAAGGTTGTGGTTTGCTGAGGTCAATCAACACAACTCCAGGACTTCCCTGCAGGTTAGTGTGTTCGGCTCAAATATCTTCAGCTGCTTCATCCAAGAACTTCGCTCCATCATACAAAAATAATGACGTTCTCTGACGCCTTCACGAAGTTCAATTCCATCTGGAACTCCTCAGAAAATGAAGTAGCCCATAACAGCATACAGCGAGATCCAGACAATATTCAGGGTTGGGCTGATTAAGTGCCAAGTAACATTTGTACCATCACAGCAAATCACCCACCTTTGACATTCAATGGCACTACCATCTCTACGACATCACCTTCAATATCCTTGGGGATTACTTTTGAACAGAAGCTCAATTAGAGCAGCCACATAAATACTGTGACTACAAGAGCATGTCTCCTGTGGTAAGTGGCAAATCTTGACACCTCAACAAGGCACAAGTCAGGAATGTGATGACATTCTTGGATAAGCACCCCACCAGTAACTTTCAAGGAGTTTGATTGTGTCCAGAACAAGCAGTCAGCTCTGTCAACACCCTAGAAATCTATTCCCCCCACCCTGCCCACCCATCATCTGCACATAGTTGGTCTCATCCATTAAATACATTGCAATTGGTTACTAGGCTATTTGCCAGAACCTCCCAAACCCTAGATCTCTACCATAAAGAAGGACAAGGGAATACCTTGACTTGCAGATTCTCCTTCAAATAGCATACTCTCCCATAGAATCTGCCATTCTTTTCTGGCTGAATCAAGAGAATATAGTCAAACAGTGTCCTATGTGTATTGTAAGTTTTTTCTGAAGAGAGCCTCAAGTAAGGCATAACAGATGGTGATTGTGGAGGAGCGATAGGGCAAAATTTCATGAAAAATAGCTAATCGGCTTTTAGAAAGTTATGCAGCATACTGAAAATGCTAACCAGGGGCAATGGAAATGATCACCCTAGCTGGTGTATGTAACTATTCACTGCAGTTGGAAAACAATTCAGCTGAGCAGGCTGGAAATTAATGAAATGCTTCCGGGAACATGCTAGGGAGCACTACTCAAGAAATGTTACGTCCAGATCTTTTATTACTTTTATCTTTTTTATACTTGCTTTGTTTTACTGCTCAAAGAATTTTCATAGGCAGTTGCTTAAAACCCATAACAGTGACTTTCGTCTTCTGGCTCTGAGATCTTGCTTGCCTTTGGCATTGCAGAGAAGCAACTTTGATAACCTGATTGTGAGGACTGAGTGCTCTATCTGTTCAGAGCCAGAAGACGTGGTAGGCAACATTTGTTGCTCTTGGCACTGCTGCCACTCAGCAGAAAGCTGGCAGATGAGGCGCTGAGGTGTCTCTTTTCTTGTGCAGTAGCCAGGGTGCCAGTTCCTTTATAGAGCTAAAGGAGCTGGCAATGGTGTCACTGTCAGTGGTGAGACTCAACCTACAATGAGGTCTTACAGCTGCCTTTGCAAAACATACCGCTCCATACAAGTTTGAGAATTATCTTATAAGATATAGTCCAGTCATGTAGGTCACTAATACATTTCTGACTTGGGTAAAGGCTGTGTCTAGTGGGTTGGATCAACTCCATTTACACTTGTTACTCCCTTGCTGTGGTGAAGTGGGATAGGGCACACGTCAGCCTTTGACTCCTTGACAAAACCTAATGCCAATTCCAGTCCTCAGATTTGAATTGACTGTCACCTAGGTAAATGCTGATTCAACTGAAACTTTGCAAAGGGAATTGAAAGATCTATGACTCAACACGGTATTGAATCTAAATCCCTGCTGTTGCTATGACAAAATGAAATAAGAAAGGGCAGAAACGATCTTTGTAAGCCCTGAACAGCTGCAAGCTGGGTATAAATTTTACTGATCTGAGGTGAATGGCTGACACCATTTGGAGAGTAAAAAGTTAAAGTTATGCCCAAAGTAGTGGGATTTTAAAATGAGTGTCTCAGAGTGTCTCAAACCAGGATTTTTTGCTTTTTGTTTCTCTTTCCATCAATGCTGCCTGACCTGCCAAGTTTTACCAGTAATTTTCTGCTTTCTTTTCAGATTTTTGATTTCCTGCAGTGTTTGATTTTAGTTAATTAGTGATAGGCTTTAAATACTTGAGGTATAGCCATTCTTTCGGTGTGTCAGCTGAGCAATTTTTCTGCTGGATTCAACCCAAATAGCATCAGGCCAATATTTTTGCAGTCGATATCTAATGAGGCAGATATTTAAAAAATGAAACACAAATTATTAGTTTTCCATGTAGTAAATCACGGATGTGATTGTATTCAAACCAACCAAGTTCGAACCAAGCAACATGTAACTCAAAGGGCCACGGGTACCTAAGAATTGATTATTAGGTTAACTGCATATTCAAATCTAATTTCTCTGTTCATAGAGTACCCCTTCCTGGTTGGAGTTAATGAAAAGAATGCATTACTCTTTCATTTCAAAAATAAAAACTTTGACTAAAATTATTCTTTCTTCAGACTACAGAATCCTTTGTGCTAATCAGACACAGAAAATTCAGTGGATTTAATATTGCAATAACAATTGTGTTATCATTTGAAATGGACAGCAGCAATACTATTAGTTTGCTATTAAATGATGAAACAAACAGGGCCCGCAATCTCTTGCAGACATTTGTCTGTTTTGTAGTAATAACATTTTAAGACACAATTGGGTCATGATGTTAGTGATGCAGGATCAACAAGTCATAAATCTCTTCCCAGAGGACAACTCAGAATACCAATGTTTTAAATAAGATATCAGTAACTTTATGTTAAGACAGATAAGTACATTAAAAAAGGAAGAAAACAGAACGGTTGTTTAGTTGACTTTCAATAGACTGTAATGAATACAATTATGTTTAAATGATAAGACATACTTTAGTTAAAAGATACTTTACGTGATAAGATATTGGCAATAATAGCTAACTTTAGATGGAAGCATAACTCAATCAGAAGTTATTAAGGTATTAGATTAAACTGACAAAACCCATCTTTACCTTCCCCCATTCTCTGCTTTCCACAGGGATTATTCCCTGTGCAATTTCCTAGTCCATTCATCCTCCCCAGTAATCTCCCATCCAGCACTTAACCATGCAAAGTGTTGCACTTGCCCATTCACCTCCTTCTTCACCTCCATTCAGGGCCCCAAACAGACCTTCCAAGTGAGGCAACACTTCTGCAAATTTGCAAGGGTCGTCTACTGTATCTAGTGCTTCTGATGTGGCCTCCTCTACATTGGTGAGACTTTTCGTAAACTGGGGGTAATCACTTTATTGAGCACTTCTGCTCCATCCACTAAAAAAGCAGCATTTCCCAATGGCCAACCATTTTAATACCTATTTCCATTCCTGTTTCAGTATGTCAGTCCACGGCCTCCTCTTGTACCATGATGAGGCCACTCTCAGGATGAGGAACACTTCATATTCAGTCTGGGTAGCCTCCAACCTGATGACATGAATAGTGATTTCTTTTTCAGATATTTTTTTCTCTCTCTCTTCCCTTTTCAATTCCCCACTCTGGCGTCCTACCTCTCTCACCTGCCTATCACCTCCCCCGGTGCCCTTCCATCTTCCCTTTCTCCCATGGTTCACACTGCTGTCCAATCAGATTGCTTCCTATCCAGCCCTTTACTTTCCCAACCACCTGACTTCTAGCTCCTTCTAGCTACTCTCCACCACCCTGCCCCCACCTTTTTATTCTGGCAAATTCCTTTTTCCTTTCCAGTGATGAAGAAGGGTCTTGGTCCAAAATGTCAACTGTTTATTCATTTCCAAAGATGCTGCCTGACCTGCTGCGTTTCTCCAGTATTTTGTGTGTGTTGGTTTAGATTTTCAGCATCGGCAGAATTTCATGTGCTTATCATTATCATCTATTTTTAGATATGATAAATCTTCTTAGAATTTCAAAATGGCATCATTCTGGATTTCCAGCTTCTGAAGAATCATTTGTGTCTGTGACTTGCTGCTCCATTGCAAAGTCTTCTTGAGGAATACCTATCCTGAAGAATGTTAAATCTTCACTTCGATGGCCATGCAGTGGGACCCTCTCACTGCTTCCCCTCTGTAACCTCTACTGCATTCCTACTCTTTTCCCAGGTGCTTCACCTATCACCGTCTAGTTTGTACTCCTCCCCCTGCCCCCATCTTCTTATTCTGTTTTCCCCCTTCCTCTTTAGTTCTGAAGAAAAGTCTTAGCCCAAAACGTTGCCTCTTTATTCCTTTCCATACACACTGCATGACCTGCTGAGTTTCTCCAACATTTTGTGTGTGTTACCTAGGACTTCCAGCATATGTAGAATCTCTTCTGTTTCAGGGTCTATTTAGTACACCCGCATGCAAAATCCACTGGAAGTATGCATAGTAGTTTTATCATGGAATGCATCCTGATTTGGTGACAACACTGTCAACTTTCAGCTTCTGCCAATGTCTTCTCTTAACCCCAGACATAAAAATATGCATTAAATTGTGGATGCACGTTCCATGAACTAACAACTGCTCCACTGGAACAATATCTCAGCAGTATGAGTAATCTTCTGCAGGAGCAATTTCCCAACTTTATGAAATGTTGAAAGCCTCTTGGTAACTAATAAATTCATATCTGCAACTATAATGGTGGTGCACTGGACAGGCATTGTAATGAGCCAGGCTTAACTGAGACCTGTCCGAACATGTACTATATTAAGCAGATTTTGCATAACAGAACTCAAAGTTTCCACATTGGCTTTTAGACATTTGGTAAGTGGTTTGTTCAGCAATGAAAGCTGTGATATCGGCCATCATTGCTAAGTACTCTGACGGAATTGATCACCACTTCAATGTTGGAAAATATGAACTCCCTGCTGTGCATAAAGTCCCGTGCCAGGATGATGCCAGACCCAAAATCTAAATGGTAGTTTTATGGCAGGTTCTCCAACGAATTGGCTATTTTATTGTGCACAACTGTCAATCATCTTCTGTGATCTTTTCCAATCAAACTTCTCATTTAGTCACACTGCAGTATAAACCCTCATGCCGCCGGAGAACTGGCAGTTGCTTTGTTCGCATCTTGGCTGCAGACCACTTCTACAATGTTTACATCAAATTATGCTTTTCCCACAGTGCTATTTTCTAATCTAGATGTTGAACTAGTACATGAGTTAGCATCCATGAGGAAAATTAAATGATTCTTGTGTTCTTATCATTGTTCTTTTGGGCCTCCTCCACTGTCTGGCCAAGTAGCACTTCCAGGTTATCAGAAACGACAGTGCAGTTCTGAAAATGGCAGAAACATCATCTACAGCTTGTCATTCAAAGGAGAGCATGGGCTGGAGGTAAGTAGGAAGTGAGGAAGATAGTGGAGGATAGCAACAACTGATTACTCCATGCCTTTGGTCACTGCTTCAGCAGTTGTTGGATCTGGTGTGGCTGAAATATTGCTTCTTTGAGGGTTAGCAATAGACAGTCAAAACAACTATTCTTGATTAACTCCTGCTTCTCTGCTTCTCCTTCCTGTCTGCATTCATAGAAAGCCAAAAAACAGATGCATATCCAGTATACAATTTGCAGAAGTTAGGGAAGTGAATGGCATTGTGGTGGGAATGTAACAGAAGTCTGTGCTGACATTGGGAAAACATTTTCTTCACTCAAGTCTTACAGTATGCATGATTGTTTCTTTGGGATCTGCAGCCATTGTCTGCAGGATGATAACCTGTGACTGGTGGCTGTGTAAGACAGAGTGAGGGGCATTTTCATATTGCCTTTCAGGTACTATGGATGGAAGTGCATATTGCTGTCTCTCAGAGTTCTCAGGATCCAATGATCATCACAAGCCAAGTTGGGAAATTGTGCAGCGACAGCTGGAACAAGATACGTGAGGCCTAAATTTTCAAGACCATGACACATTTCAGGCATCTGAAGTCCTCCCTCATGGCATAAGGTGCACAACATTACAGAATGCATTAAAAGACTGTCTAAATCCAAACTCCAGAGATACTGCCATTAACAGAGCAGTAATTTCCTCCTATTCTGGCAGCTTTCCTATTTCTTCTCAGTCCTGAAGAAGGGTCTTAGCCTGAAATGTTGACTGTTTATTCTCTTCCACAGATACTGCCTGACCTGCTGAGTTCCTCCAGTGTTTTGTATGTGTTGCTTTGACTTTCCAGCATCTGCAGACATTTTCGTGCTTGTCTTTAAACTGATATATTCAGTTGGATATGAAAAGGCTTCATAGTTTTATTTGATCAAAGAAATTTTATTTGACGTGATATTGTATGAAAGCCACAGTATTGATGAGCCATCATTTAGTCAAAGGTACAAAAGGAGTAAAGGCAACTGCAATAATGGTAGGTTAGGTTCGGCTGGCAAAAATATTTCATCCAGAAGCATAGTTCTTCCTAACAGCTTTGACTTTGGTAGTGGGTTTAGATTTTTCTTCTGTATAACAAAATTATTATATTTCAATATTACGATTTAATTTAATTTTTATGAATAGAGGGTTTTGTGATTGTAACTGTATTTTTAATACAATGTATTTGGCACTTTTTTTTCTTTTGACTTCTAATATATTCTTCTTGTACTCTCTATTCCTTTATGCAGAAACTAATAAAATATTGAAAGAGAAGCATAGTTCTAAATTCGTACATCATTCTGTCCTCAATGGCACACTATTTACATTTCCACTTTTCAAGTTATTAATGGAAGCACTTGGGAAACTTCAGTCCATGGGTTTTCCAAAGAGACAACTTTACAGAATACAGCAAGCTATACAGCTATTTAGGGATATGTGAACTGTAGCATATTGCAAAGTTGTTCTGATCTATCAAAACACCCAAAATATGCACACTCAATTAAGAATGCCCTGATTCCAATTTACCTCAACCTCTCTCTTTACAACTTTAGAGGGATAAATTTTCTCAAGACACACCTTGTCAGCCATTTTTTCAGGTACTGAGTGTTAACATTTCCCATGTCATTTTACCTGATGGTTTCTTTTTCTAAAAGTCATATTATGAGGACAGGACCTTCATGGATGCCTGTTTTCCTTCATTTCTGTCAACTAACTGAAATTTTTCCTAAACATTATCCCAAACTGAACTTGATACAAATACAAAATCCAGCAAGATTTCTCTTTTTCATTGTGTAATAAAAATTCTAACATACATTAATTAGCACACGCAGAAAACGTTTAGGCTTTTTTTGACCTCATGAGCTCTGCAGTTACTTGGAGATGTCCCAATATCCAATCGTTAAATAGTCAATGAAGTACATGCCCATTACAATAGAAACTCATCGAAAAACCCATAACTTCAGAGCCACAGTTAGCAGCTTCACTGACTTTATGCAGCCCAAATATAAGGAACAAATTGGAGATATTCATAAAGCCATGGACTTAAACCATATAGAAACAAGCCCTCTGATCTACAGTGACCATTTTGTGTCTATCCACACTAATGCTACTTTAGCCTCCCCACTTTCCCAACAATCCCCCCACCACCTACACATTAAGGACAATTTACAATGGTCAACTAACCTACCAACCATGAGCATTTTGCTAGTTTCTTTTTTTATGATAGCTTTTGTCATATAACTTTGAAGGAGAATTAATTTTTTTGTGGGTGAAAGCTTTCACTTTGTGACCAGGTGCTTGTAATTATAAACGCTTATGCACAGTTTAAGTTTGTTTTAATTTGCCTAGATGACTGGGTACAATCAACTAAGTATGAAAATTTTGAATTTGCATACTCTATAATTTATCTATATTGATACTAAATGAATTTCCTTTGGCGTCATGGTTTGTTTGTCAACATTGTTACCTTACCATTTGGTTATTGATGGATCCACAGTACCTTTAAATGAAAATGCAGGGGATTTAAATTTCTATGAGCTCTCGTTGGTTTTGATTTCTATTTTTCTAAAACATTTCCTATATTTCAATGCAAAAGAAACAAATAACAGAGGAAAACATGAATAAAAACCTGAATATGAAGATTTAAGAATAAAAGCACTTCTGTCAGAAGAGGGCAGTATTGTCTGAATGAATGAGCATACACCGACCCCCCCTCCCCCCATCCACCACCCCGACACGCCTATTGGTCTCGTGCAATCTGAGCAATACAATGACATCATTAGATTTTTTCAGTAATAAGTCATAGGGTAAATTTAGAAAGAAACAGATTAGAAATCTTTAGTGTTGTTAACACATACAAGAATTATGTCAGCAGCTTGCAAAATTCTAATACACGTGGATGCTTATGAATAAGAAGGTCGAGATAGTAGCAGAAGGCAGCTTTGAAATGCATATTTGGCATTAATTAGTAATCATAGAAGTTAATTATATTTTAACCATTTCAACAGTCCTAAACTAATCATAACAATCAACCTACTTTTGGATATTAAATACTTTCTTTAATTGAAATCTTTACAAGCAAAATAAAGTATTCCAGCCAGCACACCTCAGGTTGATCTAACAAGATCACATGCACTCGGAATGTGTGGAAACCCCATGTTTTGAATGCAGCAAACTATGATTGTTTTATATGACTAAACTTTCAGAAAATATTTTCATCCTTCAGGTTTCTGATTCATCAGAAATATTTTAAGCAAAGCAGGCCAATGATTTTTTGAATATAATCTACGTTGAGAAATAACAGGATAACTTATTTCATTGCAATGTGCGATAAAATTCTAAAGGAATGAGATGACTACATTATTCAATAAAATATAAGGAGAAATTTTCCAAATATGCTTACAATCCCCCTGACAATGAGGAATCAAGAAAGATTTAATTACGAAAATTATTTTTTTCATACTTATCTTATTTCTTTATGAAATAGAGGGAGGCCATTCAACCCATTAACTTTACACTCAGTTGCCACTTTATTGAGTACCACCTGTACGTAATAAAGTGGCCACTGAGTGTATTTTCATTGTCTTCTTTGAGATTTGGTGTGTTGTGGGTTCAGAGATGCTCTTCTACACACCAGTTATAGAATCATGGACTCACAGAATTACAGCACAGAAGCATGCCTTCCTGCCCATCTAGTCCATGCCACAAACATCCTATCGACCTGCACTGGAATCATAGCCCTCCATACCCCTACCATCCATGTACCTCAAACTTCTTTTAGGTGTTGAAATTGAGCTTGCTTGCACCACTTCTGTTGGCAGCTCATTCCACATTCTCACGACCCTCTGAGTGGAGAAATTTCCCCTCATGTTCCCCTTTAACTTTTCACCTTTCACCCTTAACCCATGACCTTTGGTCGTAGTCTCACCCAACCTCAGTGGAAAAGGCCTGCTTTCATTAACCCTATCTATATTCCTCATAATTTTGTATACCTCTACCAAATCTCCTCACAGTCTTCTATATTCTAAAGAATACTGTCCTAACCTATTCAATCTTTCCTTATAACTCAGGTCCTCCAGACCTGGCAAGATCCTTGTAAATTTTCTCTGTACTCTTTACATCTTTCCTGTAGGTAGGTGACCCAAACTACACACAATATTGCAGATTAGGCTTCACCAGCGTCTTATACAACTTCAAAGTAACATCCTTTCTCCTATACTCAATGCATTGATTTATGAAGGCCAATGTGCCAAATACTTTCTTTACAACTGTATCTACCTGTGATGCCATTTTCAACAAATTATGGACCTGTATTCCCAGATCCCTTTGTTTTACCACACTTCTCAGTGCCCTACCGTTCACTGTGTAAGACCTACCCTGGTTTATCCTAGCGAAGTGCAAAACCTCACACTTGTCTTCATTAAATTCCATCTGCCATTTTTCAACGCACTTCTCCCGCTGATGCAGATCCCTCCACAAGCCAATGATACCCTTCCTCACTGTCCACTACACTCCCAATCTTGGTGTTATCTGCAAATTTGCTGATCCAGTTGACCACATTATCGTGACTGAATGCCTTCCATGCGATTTTCTCTGGTCCCTCTAGAAGCTCTTTGAATTGCTTGTTTTTGATGAACTGTTTGATTTGTAGACCAACAAAAATGCCTTCCTTGATCTTGGCATCTGTTATTCTTGGAAACATATGCCTCAAGTATTGAAATCCTCCACAGAAATGTATAGCCTTTCTAAAACCTGCTCTGCCATGCAGCATCCGCTGTACCTAAGCATGGACTTTCATCCTGTGTGGAACTTGAACTTGTTTTGAACTTTTTCCACTCTCCTCCCTCAACAGAGAATGAGAACAAGCAATTTCTACCAAGGCAAGTGGCCAGCTTCAGTGATACGGTATATCACAGCTTGTTTATTGTGGATGCTTGTTTCTTTTTATTATTACACTCCTGAGGGGAAACTGTTAGATTTTATTCAATCTATCATTCATGACATTTGAGAAGTTAGTGACCTGGATTTTTGCAAACTTGCCAGATGAGACCAGAGAAGATGTGGGATATATGTTGATGGAAAATTAGGCTGGGAGTAACGAGGTCTCCTTTTCCTAACCCATACTATTTCATCTGGAAGGTACTATTTCAGTTAAATCCAGTGCTAAAGATTGACACATCATAGATAGGCTTCTATTTGGTACACCTTTGAAATTTCTGATGATATATCTGAGATTAATTGGCATCTAAGTATTAAGGAACACAAAAAAAAAGCTGGAGGAACTCAGCAGGTCAGGCAGCATCTATGGAAAAGGGTCTCGACCCAAAACATTGACTGTTTACTCTTTTCTGTAGATGCTGCCTGACCTGCTGAGTTTCTCCAGCAATTTTGTGTGCTGCTTTGGATTTCCAGCATCTGCAGACTTTATTGTGTTTGTAAATATTAAGGAGCCATTTGGACTGTCACCATATCTCTGACTGAGATATGCATGTGTCCGCAGTCTGAGGAATTACCGTTTAATTCCCCTGTTGGTAGGAAGATTTCGGTATGGATTGAGTCTGGTTATTCTTCTGACTTCCTGGCTGGCATCCAGCTCATAAACATAAAAACACAGAAATACAACTGCAGATGCTGTGGATCAAAGAATAAGTGCACAACGCTGGAAGAACTCAGCAGGCCAGGCAGCATCCGTGAGAAAAGAGTAGCCAACGTTTCGGGCCGAGACCCTTCATCAGGTTGCTCCTCCAACACCTCATCTACCGTCTAGGTAGCCTCCAGCCTGGTGGTATGAACATTGAATTCTCCAATTTCCGGTAATTCCCTCCCCCTCCCCCTTCCTCTATCCCAGGTCCCTCTCTGCCTCTCTCCCCTTTCAACTTTCTGCTTATTTATCTCTACAGTTCTTTCATGCTTATCCCCTCCCCCTCTCCCCTTTATCTCTCTCCTCTGATTGGTTTTCCACCTGGCGCCTCTAGGCCCTACCCCCTCCCCTATCTCTATTACTGGGCTTCGGCCCTCTCTTCCCCCCCATTCCTGATGAAGGGTCTCGGCCCGAAACGTTGGCTACTCTTTTCTCACGGATGCTGCCTGACCTGCTGAGTTCTTCCAGCGTCGTGTACGTATTCTCAGCTCATAAACATGCCATGCTTGATATAGCTGCAGCTATCGAAGTGGTATTGCTCTGCAGATAAAGGCACTGAGGTGAGGCAGAGTGAGGGAACATGTTACATCCCATCTAATTCGTGGTTGTAACAATTATTAGGCTATATTGTGCTGCACCTACCAAACCTCATGTTCACCAGATGCCCACAGTTGTACTTACATTTTACAATGAGGCAGTACCTGACATTCTATTGACTTTAGATTCTGTGTATTTTCTACAGTCATAGTTATAGAACATTACTGCATAGTGTTACGTACCCCGTAACTGGGTCACTTACCAGCAAAGATAGAGAGGTCCATTGAAGTCTGATGGTACTATTTTTAACAGTATTTATTAGTAAAGATACACAAAAATAATATCAATGCAAACGTACAGATAATATACGTTGTCAATACTAAATCTAAAGGTGCGGGTATAATAATAATCAATAAGAAATAAGCTCTATCATTGTCTAGGGGATAATGAATTGTCCGATGGAAATGTACAGTTCACTGCAGTTCCACAAGCTGCCGTCTTTTGGTTGTCGCTGTGTTGCACTTTGTTGGAGAGAGAGAGAAATAGGAATAGAATGGGAACAGTTCCCCTGCGGGTTTTCCAACCTTTATGAGTTCGATCCGTCGGAGTCACGTTGGGGGTGGCCGTTCACTTGTGGCCTCTCCTTTAGCTAAAGCCGTTCTTCCGTGGTAAGGCTGCCAATCCCAGGCAAGGGAAGGACGCACACAAGCCCCCCACCGGCTGTCGCTATTAAACGCTGTCACAGGATTTCTAGCGTGTCTTCTGGTGCGTCTGAGGGGCTGTTCCCACAGACCCTCTTTTTATCCTGATTCACAGGGTCTCAGATGTCAATCAGGTTGGGGATGAGGCAATCCCTCCACCAACCTCCCCCTCGTTTCATTGCCTGGGGCATCAATGCATCGTACAGGATGCAATACACAAGTCCATCTCCAAGAGACAATAGCCGGCATCAATGGGTCCGCCTCTCGGAGGCCAAGACACATTCCACTGCCTTGTGGATTCTGCATGTCTTTCTCTCATTTCCTGGGTCTCCTGAATGGACTCAATAGTGATCTTGCGATTCTCACAAAGGAGGGGGCTACCCCGCACCCTTCAGCCCCACAGAACTGTGGTACATTCATAACAATAGAAGCAGGCCCTATGGCCCATCTAGACCTTGGTAATACAACCATTCAATGAAGGGCGACAGGGCAGTAGACACAGGAGATCAAGGCGTTTCCTACAGATCACCCTGTGGGTCTTTCCACCGATCCATTGTTAAAATGTGTTTGATCAATGATCAACAAATGAATCATTTTAAACAATTAAACAATCAATTAAAATAAAGTTAAAGAAAAGTAATGACATTTAAAACTTCTTTCAAATAATGTAACTGGAATTGGAACTGGTTTATTGTTGTCACACGTATTGACATATTGTGAGACTTTTTTGTGTACATTCGTACTGAGCAGATCATTCCACAGTGCATTGAGGTAGAACAAGGTAAAACAACAAGAATGCTGAGTAAAGAGCAGCAGCTCCAGAGAATGTGCAGTGCCGGTATGCACTGAGGTAGATTGTGAGGTCAGCAGTCTACCTTATTGTATGTACTAGGGAACTGTTTAGGTCTTATAGACTGGGGTAGAAGCTGTCCTTGATCCTGGTGGTACCTGCTTTCAGGCCCAATGGAAGAGGAGAGAAGAGAGAATATCCAGGGTGGGTGGGGTCTTTGATTGTGCTGGTTGCTGAAGTAAAAAACAGTGAGAAGTATAGACAGAGTCCATGGAGGGGAGATTGGTTTCCATGATGTGTGGAGCTGGGTCAAGACTCTCCGTAGTGTCTTGCAGTCACAAGCAAAGCAGATGCCATATCAAGGGCTTATGCATCCAGATAGGATGCTTTCCATGGTGCATTGGAAACAAATTGGACATGCTAGCTTTCTCTAGTTCCCTGAGAAGTAAGAGGTGTTGGTGAGTTTCTGGGTTGTGATGTAATTGTGTTTGGACCAGTACCAGTGATGTTCGGTTACTGTATTATAAAGTGTTGATACAGTAATGCCCCAGTATGCTGGCAAATTTAGGGCTTTAGTAAAGCCGAATTAGCATATTTTCCAGACTAATAGATGTTCCATTTAGTACACAAACACCTTTCACCTTTTCTTTAACATGCTATTCAGAGGTATAATAAATTTGTCAGTGAATCTGGCAAGTAGAAAGAGAGCAAAAAATATGCAGGCATTCTGGACTCCTGGTCTGGTTGAAAATCTATTCATATTCCTGTACCTACTGTTCTGGACCCCATCTGAATGAATCAACAACTTCAGCTGAAAGCGGAATAAATATCACGCCTACCCCTACACCTCCTCCTTCACTACCAATCAGGGTCCCAAATTGTCCTTCCAGGTGAGGCAATACTTCACCTATGAGTCTGTTTGGGTCATCTATTGCATCCGATGTGGCCTCCTGCATATTGGTGAGACCCGACACATTGGGAATTGAATTTATTTAAATCTTACATCCATCCCACAACGTGAGGGAGTAAAAATCTTTACATTATGACTCCATCACAATGCATAGACATGTGAATTTATGAGTCTAATGGCTTGTAGAAAGAAGCTGTCCTGTAGCCTGTTGGTCCTGGCTTTAATACTACGGTACTGTTTGCTAGACAGAAGTGCCAGAAACAGTTTATGGTTGGGGTGACTGGTGTGCACGATGATCTTCCAGGAATTCTTTGTGTACCTGCTGCTGTAAATGCCCTCACTGGAGGGAAGTTCATATCCACAGATGCGCTAGGCTGTCTGTACTACTCTCTGCTGTGCCCAGAGATCAATGTTGGTGCAAGGACCACTTCGCAGAGTACCTATGCTTCTCCACTGCAGGATCTCCCGGTGGTCAACTATTTCAATTTTACTTCCCACTTCCATTCTGACATGTCAGTCCATAGACTCCTCTATTGCCATGATGAGGCCACATTCAGGTTGGAGGAGCAACATCTTATATTCTGTCTGGGTAGCCTCCAGGATGATGGCCTGAACATTGATTTTCCAACTTCCGGTAAATTGCCCCCTTCTTTTTACCATTCCTCATTACCCATTCCCATTTCCCTCTCTCAACTTGTTTCTGTCCAGGCTCATCACCTCCCTCTGGTGATCCTTTTCTTCCATGGTCTTCTGTCCTCTCCTATCAGATTCCCCCTTATCCCTTTCACTAATCAACTTCCCAGCTCTCTACTTCACCATTCCCCTTCTCCTACTTTCACCTATCACTTATTACCTTGCACTTCTTCCTCTCCTCCCCTCACCTTCTTACTCTGACTTCTAAATCCTTTTTTCCAGTGCTGATGAAGGATCTTGACCCAAAACATCAACTGTTTACTCTTTTCAGAGATGCTGCCTGGCCTGCTGAGTTCCTCCAGCATTTTTTGTGTATTATTCAGCTTCCATCAGCTCTCTAGGGAGCCTGATCCATAGATTTATTTTACATTTTGTAATGTGTGAATTTTCAGCCCATCATACTTTCCGTCCCTGTGTTCCAAAGCCAATTAAGTAAGGAATCAGTTCTCATTCGATTGCATCTGTGCTGATTAGTCAGCTGTTTCCCATTCCCAGGTTTGCTTCTGCAACCTCATCTTCCATCATGTTTTAGCTACACAAACTGGTCACACCCCTTTCGTCATTGAGGGGTCAACAGTGGAAAGGGTGAGTAGCTTCAAATTCCTGGATGTCAACATCTCTGAAGGTATATCCTGGAGCCAACATATTGATGCAATTAAGTAGAAGGTATGCCAGTGGCCATATTTCATTAGTAGTTTGAGAAGATTTGGCACATGACCAAAGATTAACAAATTTCTGCACATATACCGTGGGGAATATTCTGAATGGTTGCAGCATCATCTGGTATGGAGGTACTAAGTAAGCAATAAATATTGAGAACATGAGACAAAGCATCCCTGAAAGTGAGGCCATAGTTCGTGGGAACAGTTCAGTGACAGGACGAAAGAATTTATCCCCTAATAAACCTGATGGCTGAGCGGTAATAACTGTTCCTGAACTTGGTGGTATGGGTTCTGAGGCTCTTGTATCTTCTTCCTGATGGCAGCAGTGAGAAGACATTGTGGTAGGGGTTCTTGATGTTGGATACTGCTTTCCTACGACAGCACTCTGTGTAGATAAGCTCAGTGGTGGGGACAGTCGTATCCACTACTTTTTGTGATTTTCCGTTCAAGGGCACTGATGTTTCCATACCAGACTGTGATGCAGTTAGTCAATATACTCTCCAACACTCATCTGTAGACATTTGTCAAAGTTGTACATATCATGCCGAATCTTCACAAACTTCAAAGGAAGTAGAGGGCTGCTGTGCTTTCTTCATAATTGTACTTTCATGTTGGACCCAGGACAGATCCCCTGACATGATTACACCAAAGAATTCAGACCCTTTCCACCTCTGATCCCCCTATGAACACTGGCTCATGGACCTCCAGTTTCTTCCTCCCAAAATCACTTGTTGGTCTTGCTGACATTGAGTGTTGTTATGGCTCCACTCAGGGAGATTTTCGGTCTCCCTCCTATATATTGATTCGTTACCACCTTTGATTTGGCCTATGACAGCAGTATTGGCAGCAAACTTGAGTATGGGATTAGAGTTGTGCTTATCCACCCAGTCATAAGTGTAAAGTGAGTAGAGCAGGGGACTAAGCTCAGAGTCTTGTGGTGCACCTGGAGATTGTAGAGGAGATGTTGTGGCCAATCCAAATGGACTGTGGTCCACAAGTGAGGAAACTGGGGATCCAATTGCACAAGGAGGTATTGAAGCCAAGGTCTTGAAGCTTATTGATAATTTTTGAGGGAGTGATGATAATGAATGCCAAGCTGTAGTTGACAAAGAAAATCCTGATGTATGCATCTTTGCTGTCCAGATGTTCCAAGGTTGAGTGAAGAGCCAATAAAATGGCATCTTCTGAAGCTGAAGTTGGAGTGGGTGAGAGGACTGGGGTAAGTCAGGTTGACCCATCACCAGCTTCACTTGCATTCTCCCATTGCAACTGATACCATCTACCCATCAACCCTTCCCATCCTGTTGCCCTTATCACCTTGTTAGGAACAGCTTCTATCCCACTCACTTACTCCCTCCCCACCCCATCACCCCTTAATGCATTACTAGGTACAACCAATCTTCCCTGTTTCTTCTCAGTCCTGATGAGGTCTCGATCTGAAACTTGTACAGCTTATACATTCTGCCTCCATAGATGCTTCTCGACCCACTGATTACTTTCATTGTTATGCTTTCATCCCATATCTGACAATGTTATGAAATTATCAGCAACACACACAAAGTACTAGTGGAACACAGCAGGCCAGGCAGCATCTATAGGGAGAACCCGTATAGACTTGGAACATGGACTGTTCCACAAAGCCAACAGAAAGGCAGGCATAACTGGGACCCATACGGGTGCCCATGGCTACACCCTTGGTTTGGAGACAGTGGCAGGAGCCAAAGGAGAAATTATTGAGAGTAAGAACTAATTCCGCTAGACAGAGGAGAGTGGTGGTAGAGGTTGGTGGCAGTGGATGGGAGATCCCCAGAGCTGATAAGGTTGGTGATGGTATATAATAGTCCATGTTCCAAGTCTATACGGGTATCCATCTCCCTCTTTTCCTTTGCTACATCGATGACTGCATTGGCGCTGCCTCCTGCATGCATGCTGAGCTTGTCGATTTCATTAACTTTGCCTCCAACTTTCACCCTGCCCTCAAATTTACCTGGTCCATTTCCGAAACCTCCCTCCCCTTTCTTGATCTTTCTATCTCCATCTCTGGAGACGGCCTATCTATTGATATCTACTATAAGCCTACAGACTCTCACAGCTACCTAGACTATTCCTCTTCCCACCCTGCCTCTTGCAAAAATGCTATTCCCTTCTCACAATTCCTCTGTCTCCGCCGCATCTGCTCTCAGGATGAGGCTTTTCATTCCAGGACGAAGGAGATGTCTTCCTTTTTTAAACAAAGGGGCTTCCCTTCGTCCACCATCAACTCTGCTCTCAAACGCTTCTCCCATTTCCCGCACATCTGCCCTCACCCCATCCACCCGCCACCCCACTCAGGATAGGGTTCCCCTTGTCCTCACCTACCACCCCACCAGCCTCCAGGTCCAACGTATAATTCTCCATAACTTCCGCCACCTCCAACGGGATCTCACTACCAAACACATTTTTCCCTCCCCACCTCTTTCTGCTTTTTGCAGGGATCGCTCCCCACGCGACACCCTTGTCCACTCGTCCCCCCCCCCCCCCCCATCCCTTCCCACCGATCTCCCTCCTGGCACTTATACTTGTAAATGGAACAAGTGCTACACCTGCCCTTACACTTCCTCCCTCACCACCATTCAGGGCCCCAGACAGTCCTTCCAGGTGAGGTGACACTTCACCTGTGAGTCGGCTGGTGTGGTATACTGCATCCGGTGCTCCCGGTGTGGCCTTTTATATATTGGTGAGACCTGACGCAGACTGGGAGACCGTTTCGCTGAACACCTACGCTTGGTCCACCAGAAAAAGCAGGATCTCCCAGTGGCCACACATTTTAATTCCACATCCCATTCCCATTCTGATATGTCTATCCATGGCCTCCTCTATTGTCAAAATGAATCCAAACTCAGGTTGGAGGAACAACACCTTATATACCGGCTGGGTAGCCTCCAACCTGATGGCATGAACATTGACTTCTCTAACTTCCGTTAATGCCTCTCCTCCCCTTCTTACCCCATCCCTGACATATTTAGTTGTTTGCCTGTTCTCCATCTCCCTCTGGTGATCCCCCCCTCCCTCCTTTCTTTCTCCCGAGGCCTCCCGTCCCATGATCCTTTCCCTTCTCCAGCTCTGTATCACTTTCGCCAATCACCTTTCCAGCTCTTAGCTTCATCCCACCCCCTCTGGTCTTCTCCTATCATTTTGCATTTCCCCCACCCCCCACTACTTTCAAATCTCTTACTATCTTTCCTTTTGGTTAGTCCTGACGAAGGGTCTTGGCTTGAAACATTGACAGCGCTTCTCCCTATAGATGCTCCCTGGCCTGCAGTGTTCCACCAACATTTTGTGTGCGTTGTTGTTTGAATTTCCAGCATCTGCAGATTTCCTTGTGTTTGCTCATGAAATTATCAGGGTTGTTTTTGTAAACATGCAAAATACCTCAAGAATAACTTGTCATATGTACGAATGTAAAAATATATGGTCTCAGTAATTAATTGCCTCTGTAGTTCAAGGGAAGTTTGAAATTACTATTGTATAGCTGTAACAATTAGGGATTTTGGCAATTAAAGAGGGCCTTTATGAATGTGAGCAAATGTTTTGTAGCTACATTTATAAAGATGCAGTTTTCTTCCTGTGTTCTTCGAGGATTGTTGCCTCAATTGTTGTGATAAAGGGACGCTGACATACTTATGAGACATCCATTAGGACCCAGGACAACAGGCAATTTATTAGCTCATATCAGGCTTCATGAGGATCATTAATATAAGATGACATGTTTTCACATTCACAGCAAGGACTATATGGTAGGAATTCTGTTTCGGAAGACTCGGTGAAATTAATTGGTAGTCTTTCGGATCAACTAATCAACAAAGGCAAGGTTAAAGGTCAATACTCTGCACTCCCATTGCCAGTGAACAGGAATGGAAAAGAGCTACATAACCCCGGTCATGGACGGGCCTACCCAGAGAGAGACAACTGTGGCTATAACATTCTGCTTTATGAACAGAGCTGCTCCGGCTCAGCGTAACCCATCTCCCACTCATTACTGACCAGGAACAGTTTAACTGAAGCAAGGGCACATGGCCTATTTATTCTTCTCACTTGTAAAGAGGAACTGAGGCTCAGTCTACAGCCTCGAGCAATGCAGTGAATTAAACAGCTTCTCAAAAATCACCAAAGACGGAAGCTTTCTTCAGAGTTTTTAATGAAAATTTAGTAATTCTATACAAAATCATCAAGTGCTTGAATATACTAATACTGCCGATCATTCTAATAACTGGTGTTAACCAAGTTAATACACATATGCAATACTCTATAACTATGCCATGTAAACAAGAGTAAACTCATGGCACAATGATATCTTAACAATGCTAAACAAAAAAAAACATAATACTTCCTTCGAAATATATCTACTAACTTTTCACCATCATTTACAAAAACTTCAGCATCACAGATATTACTGTTTTAAGAGCTAATAAAGAGAGCATGGAAATATGTGCTTTTCCACCGTGTGCTTCAAATGAATCAAAATGAATCTTCGCAGGAAATGATATAACAAACAGCTTACATACAGGAAGTGATCTTCATACTGCGTTCCAAGAGGCAAGAATGCTCCCTGTCTGGCATCCGTAAGCTGTTAAACTTGACTACTGAAACTAAAAATCTAATGATCATTTCATTAAATCCTTGAGAAAAGAAGGATAGTCTCAAGACTGGTCTTTACAACAGTCTTACTCCACAGTCTTTATTCATTCTTACTTCGAAAATACTGGCCTATGATGTTCCTGATGGGTATCAGCAAGAAATGCTGGGCCAGTTAAACATGAGGAGAGGGTGAGCTGATTAGTTTGGAGGCATTGGCCCTTCTGAGTTGATATCCTGATATGCTGGATCTCCTGTTTCATTAAATATATAACAAAACACAACCTTGCAGTTGGTAAAGAACTTGATATCATCTAGTTCTGTGTTCAGCTCTTTGCTTATCATCTCTGCCGTCTCAACTGCTATAACAGCAGCACCAAGTTCAAGATTTGGAAAGTTGAGATTTGGTTTGGGAGCAAGTTTTGCCTTGTTCAGCATGAATCCAACTTCACCACATCCAGCAGTATCTATTATCTTTAGGTATGCAATAGCAGATACATCACAGAAGGTGCAGACCTTATTCTTTTGAGCTGTAGATAGAGAAGTTGATGTGTAGGTTCTTGGAATTTCCAAACCTTTAAGATCCTGAAGGGAAGATCAGCACTGCTCATATTTTTCTTTAGGGAGTGAGACTTCGTATCTAAGAGTGTCTCTTAACATGAAGCATCTTTGGATACTAGCTGGAGCAGCAAATCCAAGAGAGTCAAATAGGCTATTGATAGCTGATAACACCATGGCGCAGAGAGGGTCTTTTGATATGAACAACCTGGAAAGTAAGGGTATCAGTAACAAGGCCCCATCCAAGGCCCAGACTTCACTGGATAGAAAAGGGGTCATGTCCAAGATCAAGATTCTGTAGGCCTTTGGACAGATTTCAGAATAATTAAATGACCTTAGCGCTGTTGGATGCAATGTTATGCAGGTTGAGATTAGGCTGCACCTACGTGTCTTGTACTGTTTTCAACACGCTGACTGCTTCTGCATTAGAAAATGATTTAAGACCATCATCAACCTAGAAATGCCTTTCTATGTACCTCCGTACTTCAGTCCCAAATTTCTTCTCTCCCTCAATAACTGTCCTGTTAAGACTATAGATTGCCACAGTCAGTGAGGGGCAGCTACCAAATACCTCATGCCGTAGTCCAGAATCTCATTCAGCTACCAAATACCTCATGCAGTAGTCCAGAATCTCATTGTCCATTTGGTGGTCACGAAACCACATGAATCTGAGATTATCACAATGATCCTCTCTCACTAAGGAGCTGTAGAAAATGTCTTCAATGTCTGCTGTCCCTGTGATGTACTCAGTCAGGAACAGCATAAGGATTCTGCACAGACTGCTATTGAGGTCTGGACCCACAAGAGCACATTGTTCAGTGCACATTGAACTGTGCACTTGAATCAAACACAGCTTGTATTTGCTCAGGTTTCTGAGCGTGGTAAGCACCAAAGCTGGGTAAATACCAGTTTTCTTTGCTGGGATCTGGTGGAAGGACAAGGTCAGAAGCATTGTTCCTGAAAAGTGTTTCCATGAACTCGACATACTGATCCTCCATTTCCTTCTCAATGTGCGACTAGGAGATGTGTCGCCTATGTTGTTTGGCAGGAGTTGTGGTGGACAACAGAAATGAAGAGGAGCTACCCAACTGTTTGACCTGTTTTTGCAAAACTCTTTGTTCATGATTCAAAAGAAGGCCTCATCTTATAATCATCTTTGCCAGTTTATAATCATCTTTGAAGTGGCAGAAGATCAGCTTGCCTACATTAATTGTGTAGAGTTAAGTACATCAATGTGCTTGGTTCGCTTACCTACAATCTTCTTTTTTATATAGACTCTACTCTCATAGGTCAGAAATGACTTGGGTGCTTATTTTCCATGCCATTAATCTTGAATGTGTCCACAGTGGGCTGATGAAGACCATCGAGGCAGACTTCACGCACTATGAACATGAACTCCACATAATGGGCTTTCATTTTTAATTTCCTTCTAATGTGCAACTGAGGGACCCTGCTGTTTGACTCGTCATCCAGCTTGCCTAAACCTGGTTGAGCAGTGGTAAGTATGTCAGTGTGCCTGGTTTGCTTACCTACAATCTTCTCTTTCATATCGATTCTACTCTCAAAGGTCTGAAATGGATTGGGCATATGTTTTCCGATCATAAATACACTGACAATGGGCTGATGAGTGCCATTGAGACAGAGTTCACCCACAATGACCCAATCTAGATCCAGTCATTGGGCGTAAGGTGCTCTGTGCCGACCATCGTGCTGCTCATCCACCTTATGTTCATGGACGGTGTCTCTGGCAAGCAACAGGAAAATCGCAGCAGAATCTCAAGTGGGGGGATCTTGTCAGCTATGGTTTTAAGATGTGAATGTCTGTGTGCAGCTTCAGGGGTTGGGATCTCATCCCCTTTGTTGGGAATATGGCCACATTCAATGAGGGTTGCCAAGAGTAAGCAGACCTTCCCTTCTATTAGCTCTACAACAAATCCACAGGTTCTTCTTCCAGTAACTTCTGATGTTCTGATGTTTAGAATTTATGGGGAAACAGAACTTTGAATGCTGAATAATTCAAAGTTTGTTGATTTTGCCAATGATATGTTCATCCATACAACCATAAGAGCATTAGATATACGAGGGATGATTGATAAGCTCGTGGCCTAAAGTAGAACTTCAAAATTCCTGCATTATCACTCAAAGAGTTGAACTGCACGTGCATGTCACAAGAGTGTCTTGGACCTCCAGGTAGTCCACAGCAGGGGTGATTGATAAGTTTGTGCCCTAAGGTAGAAGGAATTGAGTTATACAGCTCTCGTTACATGCATGTGCAGTTCAACTCTTTGAGTGATTATGCAGAAGGTTTGAAGTTAATAACTTATCTCCTTCTACCTTAGGCCATGAACTTATCAATCACCCCCCCCCCCCCGCTTTGGATCACTATTGGAGGTCCAAAATGCTGATTTCTATAAAGAAGGAGCATCCGTATGCTCCACAACCGCTGGACTAAGTGTGTAAATGTAGGAAAAATAAATGTGCTAGGTTTTCTAAAATTGACTCCTTCTATCTTAGGCCATGAACTTATCAATCACCCCTCTTAGAAGCAGAATTAGGCCATTTGGCCCATTGAGTTTGCTCCAACAATTCATCATGGCTCCAATTTTCCTTTCAGCCCCAATCTCCTGCCTTCTCCCCATTTCCTTCATTCCCTGAACAATCAAAAATCTATCAGCCTCTGCCTTAACTATACATAAGGACTTGGACTCCACAACTGCCGGTAGCAATGAATTCTACAGGTTCACCACTCTCTGGTTAAAGTGATTGCTCCTCATCTCCATTCTAAAAGGATGTCTCTCTATTCTGAGGCTACATCCTCTGGTCTTAGACACCCCAACATAGGAATAATTCTCTCCAGATCCACTCTGTCAAACCCTTCACCATTTGATAGGTTTTAATGAGGTGACTCCTCATTCTTCTGAATTCTAGTAAGTACAGGCCCAAAGCCATCAAATGCTCTTCATATGACAAGCCATTCGATCCGGGAATAATTTTTGTGAACCACCTTTTCAGTTTCAGCACATCCTTTCTAAGATAAGGAGTCCAAAACTACTCGCAAGACTACAAGTGAGGCCTCCCCAGTGCTTTATAAGGTCTCAACATTACATCTTTGCTTTTTTAATTTTAGTCCTCTGGAAATGAATGCTCACATTGCATTTGCCTTCCTCACCACAGGCTCAGTCTGCAAATTAACCTTTAGGGAATCCTGCACAAGGATTCCCAAGTCACTTAGTGCCTTAGATTGTTTTGAAATTTCTTTCCATTTAGAAAACAGTAAATCCTTTCATTTCTTCTTCCAAAGTGCATGACGTAACACTTCCCGATACTGTATTTAACCTTCCATTTCTTTGCCCATTCTCCTAATCTGTCTAAGCCCCTCTGTGGCATCTCTACTTCCTCAAGGCTATCTGCCCCTCCAGCTACCCTCATCTCATCTGCAAACTGTGCAACAAAGCCATCAATTCCATCATCCAAATCATTGGCATGTGACGTAAAAAGAATCAGTCCCGATACAGACCCCTGTGGTACATCCCTAGTCACTGGTAGCTAGTCAGAAAAAGCTGCATTTACTCCCACACTTCGCCTCCTGCCGATCAGCCATTGCTTTACCCATGCTAGAATCTTTCATGTAATACCATGGGCTTGTAGCTTGTTAAGCAGCCTAATGTGTGACAACTTGGCCTTCTGAAAATCCAAGAACACAACATTGACCAATTCTCCTTTGTCTGTCCAGTTTATTATTTATTCAAAAAAATCTAATAGTTTTATCAGAAAAGATCTTCCCTTATGGAATTCATGTTGACTGTAGTCTATTTTATCATATGCCTCCAAGTACCCTGAGACCTCATCTTTAATAATCGACTCCAACATCTTCCCAAACACTAATCTCAGACTAACTGGACTATCATTTCCTTTCTTCTGCTTCTTTCCCAGAAGAATAGAGTGACGATGTGAGCTCGTGCTGCAATTATGCCAATTGTGGTTTTGTTCGACCGTCACAAAGATGGAATCAATAAGCCCCATTCTGACCTGACTTTCAGGTCTTGGTGATTGAAAATACTTGGGTTGGAAGCCGACATTATCATCTATGGCATTCACACGTCTCCAGGCCGCAGGCCACGCCTTTGAAGATGAGTTAATCTTTTCACTCTGCTGACCTCGCAATGCACATTTCTAAACAACTTCTCAATAGTCACCCGAGACGGAAGCTTTCTTCAAGGTTTTTACTGAGATCTTACTCTCGAAACTGCAGAAAGTTAAGTAAAATAATACAGAATGATTGCAGGGCTGAATATACTAATACTGCTAATCATTCTAAAAACCGCTGGTAACCAAGATAATACAGATATGCAAATGCCCGTAAACAGAGAGTAAACTCGTGGTGCAATGATATCTTAATAATGATAAATGATAAACATAATGCTTCCTTCAAAATGTATCTACTGTGTTTACCATTAACGAAAACCCAACACTCGCAGGTATTTCTGGTTCAGGTGCAAATAAAGAAGGTAGGAGATGTGTGTCTTCCCACCATGTGATTCAAATTCAATCTAAACTAACCAGTGCAGGAAAAGATTTTTTTTAAAAGGCTTACGTATGGGAAGTGATGTTCATACAACACAAACTGTGCCTCTGGAGGCCAGAACACTTAGTTCAAATGAATAAGATTGCATCTAATTGCTGCTTCGTATATTCTGTGTTGAACTACAAAACTAATGAAATCAAAGTAAATTTCTAGTCTTAGCTCACCAAGTTGATGATCAGTCTCTGCCGACTAGAAGACTGGTGAAGTGCATTTGAGAAAACATAAAGGATTGAATGTCCAGTAAGATAACAAGGGGGTTCCCATTATTTTCCATTTTTTGATTCTGGGCATAGTAAGTGAACTCAGGCATCGGGGACATAGAATTCCCTCATTTTAAAAAATGGCACTGCTGACAGAGGAACTTCCTGTGAAAATTTGATATTTGAGAACTGATTCATGCACTTCTGCTGTGTTCCCACAGGAGCAGTTACAAACTCATCAGGGCCCTTTATTTGCTGGCTCCTGACTAGCTCATGCAAAAATGCTGGCTTGCCCTCTTACCGGACGGAGCCTCAGATCCCCACTCTCTCTTCCCTTGACTGAAGTTCCAATGGCCAAGGACTTAGGAACAGGGTTTAGATCAGCTTCTTTACAATTGGAATCATGGGGCCTTGCTCATTCATGCTGCAGTACAGAGCCACTGCTGATGATGGTTATGTTAGATATGTGCCACAGTTGCCAAGTGGATGCATATGGTGGGAGTAGCGAGTGGGGGATAGTGTTCACGATTGGTATATGTTTTTAGTTCCGACACTTTCTACCTTTCATGTCTGATCCTTGGAAGTATGTTGATCTTTCAGTTAAGAGGTTGTAAAAAGTCCTATAGAAAAATCAGGAACTTATTGTAGTCAGAAACAAACACAATCATTTTACAAAGCTCTGGGAAGATGGATGAATTTGAGGAGAATAAAGCAGAAATTAAAAAATTATTCTGTTAAGAACACTTTTCATGGAATAGTGAAAGTATGATTTTGTTTGATAACTGTTAGTGTTTGTACACTGGAAAAATATAGGAAAATTTGGCTTTAAGACCAGTTCTGAAGAAGTAATACTTCAACAATAGCTCACACCTGCAATACTTTCTCAATGCAAACACCAAGAAATTATGGCTTATGTAATTTTTTGATGGCTTTATAAAGTAATATTTGCATCCATTATTTCCAGTCAGAGTATCTTGCTATCAGTTTTTGTGATTATGAAGTTCTGCCTACAATGAAGTACTCATTATTGTCAATTCACTATGTGCAAGTTGGTTAATATTGCAGGGGGCTTTCATGCACATAATACATTGAAAGTGCACTGCCCATAATAACACAATTTCTTCCCAATCCCTTTTAAATGATCTGGGTCTGCTAGCATGCTGTTCAACAAAGCTTTTATCTCCTGCCAAAACCTGGCAGTAACAGCATTCAAGATTGCTTTCCAGAAATCAGTAAAGTTGAAGAGCAATGTAGCTGATTACTGTTACCATGGCACATGCCCCTTGGATAACCTTAACTTGTCATCAGAACAGTGTTATAATTGTGAATGTCTGTCCATTGACTTCAGAGGAACTGAACTTAGGAGGAGAATACAACGCACAACTTTTGTGTGTTTAGGTCATTCAATTGAAGTTGAGGTTCCAAGCAAGTGCTATTTGACACAAAATATCTGACTTTGGCATTTTGTCTTGAACGTACAATACTATTATTTCAGGTGCAGCATATAAGGTTCTTTCTTACAAGTGCATTTCAATATGAGCATCATTGGCAAAACCAGCATTATTGTCCATTCATAATGGTCGTTGAGAAGGTGAAGGGAAGCCAACTTCTTGAGCAGTTGTAGTCTATCTAACGAAGATACTGTACTCTGTTAGGAAAATTGTATCAGGATATTGCTTCATCTCTGAAGGATCAACAACATCTTACTAATTCAGGACGGTGTATGATGTGTAGTTCATGTCTGTCAAATCTTTTGGAGTTTTTCATAGAGGTAACAAAGGGGATATATAGGAGTGATTGATAAGTTTGTGGCCTAAGGTAGAAGGAGACAATTTTAGAGAACTTAACACATTTATTTTTCCACATAGTCTCCTCCTACATGTACACACTTGCTCCAGCAGTCGTGGAGCATACGAATCCCTTCTTTGTAGAAGTGGTCCACAGCAGGGGTGATTGATAGGTTCGTGGCCTAAGGTAGAAGGAGATGATGTTAATGCATCCGACTTCCTGGGCAGTCATTGGACACTCTTCTGGTTGAAAATAGTCATGCAACACCATTTATTTTAAATGCAAACAATAATATAAAGGTAAATGGTCCATTCATTTTTCTTTATCATTACTTTCCGTTTATTTAATTTAGTTAAGTTTATTTAAAAATTATATCTGTTTTAACTCTGTTGTAATAATTCTGGCTATCAAAATGCCACAATGATGGGATCATAGGATCTGCCTCCTGAGGCTGATTTGCAGCTCACAAATCACTTTGTTTCACAGGCTGTCTGTTACAGCCAAGTCCTGAGATTGACTGACGGCTCAGATTCACAAACGATAAGTCATCAGAAGGTTTGAGTGCTTTCTGATCCATTGGTTAACCATATTTTGGAAAAGTATGCTGTGGTGAGGGGCTTTGGATATCAATATATCTCTCTCAATGATGTAAAGCTTATTTTTTGACTCATTAAATGAATAAAGAAAATATTATATCAGCATGATGCCTTCCTCAAAATCAGTAATTTTGAGAAATGCTTTATTTGAAGAGTGCAAAAAAGGGATAATGAAACATAGGATTTGATAGGGGAAGTTGTGAAATACTGCTGTGTCCTCGTCAGGGATCTTTGGATTATTGACCCTTTGTAATATATTTACATTTACTCTGTTCAAATCCACGATGGTGGTGAAAACAACTCAGGACAATGTGGTCCAGATAATATTTTTATCTAAAATGTATGCAAGACAATTAAATCCTTTGTGTGAAAATAACTCACATATGTATTAAGGTAGACACAAGCAAGTGATCAGTCCTGGTATACCAAGTAGGATGTCTCTAAGTGCGATGGACCATACTGCCTGAAGTTTTGAGGATTGTACTGAAATGGGTGTTTCCAAGTAGTTCTCTGACTATCGTCAGACTGAACAAGTCCTAACTTGCCCAGAGCATGAATTGACACACGTAGCCTTCTCTCCATTACTTGCTGGTAATACACTTCTGCCAAATTTAACTGTTTTAGTCATCCTTACCCTTTGCAGATGCCCACTGATCTGTGTGCTTGCCTTTATTCTTTCAGACATTGTCATTCTGCATGATGCAATTAGACGTCTGTCTGATTTTGCCTCATGAGAATGCCACAAGCATCCTTGCAGATTTCATTTGCTTTCTTAAATAAAAATTTGAAACAAAATAACATTTTCAGTTATATGATACCTATATGAGTCAAGCATTGACTCCTAAGCTGATCTTCTCTACTGGATAATAAATAATGATAAAATACACCTAACATACTTCATTTCAGATTGTGGGTTTCTGCACTTGAACGTTATCTTCAGATGGTGCAAAATACCTAAGGCAAATTGCAAGTTGTGCCAACAATTATTTTAACATTTGATATATTTTCATATTATTTCCAATAAAATGTTATAAGCTGAAAAATATGATACAAATGCCCTGATGATAAATTTTAACCCGAGGATTTTGTTTTGTTTTGCTTTATAATTTTTGACACCTTAAGTTCTAAATCCAAGAATTTGCTTACCCTAGATTTATAGCCTGATAGTAAAATTAATGGGCCATGTGTACCTTTCTAACAAATGTCACTAAGAACTCGAATGTTACTCAGTTGTAACTCCCTTTCTTCATATATCATGCCCAAGGAATCTTGCTTTCAGAGTTCATAGAGAATCAGATCAGATTATTGAATATGATATAAAGATTCAAAACGCAGTGTCATAGAAAAAGATTTGAATACATTCAGTTACAATGAAAATTTAACTTGGCCATCGGCTTACTTTCCAAATGCTTTAAAGCTATACAACATCTTTTAGAAGTGAGATTTTTAAAAGCAATGTTGACTTCTTTGAATCTGTTCATCAACTTTGAATAGGTTGAAATGATCAATCCTTTCCATGAAGTAGGTCACATGGGGGAAAGAATGATACTTTTTCCTGATAAATGGTGGAAAATCAAGCAAATTAAAAACTGTTGTTTCATCTCTAGACCTAACTTTATTATTCTCCACAGTCTTCCATGCATTTGATGAATATTAGCAGACAGACCCAACCCATAACCTCTGATGTGCATCCCAAGAGAGGCTACTAGAGCAATGCATGTGGAACAAACACTTTGGTCTCATGAATGTAGAGTGGGAATTCCAAGTAAATATATGGCACCAGTTAAATTTTAACCTTGATGGCAGGTGAAAAGATTTCTTTGGCTGCCAGTAGGTGCAAAAACATTGGCTGGTAATTGTTATCAAAACTCTCAACATGTAAAACCATTAGAGTCAAACACTGGGAGAGATGTTTAATTGGTATCAGTAACTAAAGATGAGTTTTGGTATTTTGGTCCTGTGCACAATCTTTTTCTTCTCATCTCAAACCTATCCTCTCCAATTTCAGTCTCTCCTACATGTGGAAAACAACTGTGACCTCTTGTGTATTTAATATTTCAGTAATATTTGATTAATCTTGTATATATAGTATTTGATAAAGCATTCTTATTTGTTTATATAAAACATATGGGTTACACGTATAAATATGTGAATTGCATAGGTCATCACGCTACCACATGATATGTGCATGCCTCGCTTAAAGTAAACATGAAGTCAGACTCCCGAGTCTTCCTTTGAATTAGTTTAATGTGCTGAAATTACAAAAAATAACAGTGGTGACGGGATAATTTTAAAATGAACCTGAGATGGCTACCGATCTGTTGAAGTGCAATGGGAGGTTTGAACTAAGAAAAATTAACAGCGAGGAATGTCGAGTAAAAAACACAGCCTAGGACAAGCAGAAACTGTTGAGTTAAAAAAAGGGCAGTAAGTGGAAGAATTCACGGGTTCATATAAAGTGAGTACCAGGTTATAATAATCATAAAACAATCAGAAACGGCTGGCTGCATCGGAAAAGTTGATGTTTTTGATAACACAGCAGGTAACTGGCTCATGTATACTGAGTAACTAAATAGTATTTTGAAGCAAATGAAATAGCCAATGAGAAATGAGCACCAATTTTGCTGAGTGCATTGGTTTCACAGACATACGGTTTGCTTTGAAGTTTAACTGTTCCAACCAAATCAGCAGGAATGAACTTTGCTGATATTGTGAAAGTAATGCAGAAACATTTAGAGCCAAAACCATTGCTGATTGCAGAATGCTTTACGTTTCATAAGCAGAATCAAAAGGAAGGGGTGTCTATTTCAATGTATGTGGCTGAATTGAAGAGATTCAGTATTGTCAATCAATAATGGGCTTAATGATGTACTGAGGGATCATTTAGTTTATGGAATCTTACAAGAAAGCGTTCAAAAATGGTTCTTAACTGAAGTACAACTCGCATTTAAAAGAGCAGTTGAAATCGAGTTATCAATGGAAACAGCAGACAGAGTTGCTGCCAGGAATGAAAGTGAGGATGAACAAAATAGCAACACCTAAACAGAAACCAGCCTGGTCAAGCATATCGTGTTAGCATTGTGGTAGGGGCTCATGTGTACCAGACCAATGCAGGTTTAATTGCAAAACTTGCAAAAAATAACACAATAATAAGACAAATAAAAAGAGCATGTAGGGCAGACAAACATAATTGGACTGCACAGGGAAGAGAAAAAACTGAAAGTCAAGTTGTAGTTTCAAAGAGAACACTAATAGATAATAGGTGCAGAAGTAGACCATTCGGCCCTTTGAGCCTGCACCGCCATTCTGAGATCATGGCTGATCATCTACTATCAATACCCGGTTCCTGCCTTGTCCCCATATCCCTTGATTCCCCTATCCATAAGATACCTATCTAGCTCCTTTTTGAAAGCATCCAGAGAATTGGCCTCCACTGCCTTCCGAGGCAGTGCATTCCAGACCCCCACAACTCTCTGGGAGAAGTAGTTTTTCCTTAACTCTGTCCTAAATAACCTACCCCTTATTCTCAAACCATGCCCTCTGGTACTGGACTCCCCCAGCATCTGGAATATATTTCCTGCCTCTATCTTGTCCAATCCCTTAATAATCTTATATGTTGCAATCAGATCCCCTCTCAATCTCCTTAATTCCAGTGTGTACAAGCCCAGTCTCTCTAACCTCTCTGCATAAGACAGTCCGGACATCCCAGGAATTAACCTTGTGAATATACGCTGCACTTCCTCTATAGCCAGGATGTCCTTCCTTAACCCTGGAGATCAAAACTGTACACAATACTCCAGGTGTGGTCTCACCAGGGCCCTGTACAAATGCAAGAGGATTTCCTTGCTCTTGTACTCAATTCCCTTTGTAATAAAGGCCAACATTCCATTAGCCTTCTTCACTGCCTGCTGCACTTGCTCATTCACCTTCAGTGACTGATGAACAAGGACTCCTAGATCTCTTTGTATTTCTCCCTTACCCAACTCTACACCGTTCAGATAATCTGCATGCTGTTGATGAAAATCTGATAATGTTGAGAGTGATAAGGATTGATTAGCCTTGAGATTTACAATATGAAAACTGACAATAGATAAGCAATAAAGCTTACCCCAGAACTGAATGGCAGACTAATTAAAATGGAATTGGACACTCTTTGCCTGTTTCAGTCATTCAACAAAATGAATTTGAGAAGCATTTCAAAGATAGTAAACTGAAGCCTACAGATATCCAAACAAGAAATTATACTGAAGAAAATATAATTCCTATGGGAAGGACATTTGTAACAATGAAATACAACAACCAACAAGCCACATTGGGCATACATATGGTAAAAAGAGGAGGACCAGCATTGTGGAGATGTGATAGGCTGAGACAACTACAACTGGATTGGAAATCCATCCACAATCTGCATGTCACATCCCCTGTAATTAAGCTATCTGAAAACAAATTAAGAAAGGTACGGGATGATGCCACAGCAGTGTTCAAGGATGGCATTGGAAGACTTAAGCACATCAAGGATGAATAGTTTTAAATGGAAATGCCGCACCCAAGTTTTACAATACCATTTGGTTCCTTATACCACCCGTGATAAAGTAGTCAATGAGCTGGATTGCATGGTGGCTGAAGAAGTTCTTTTGGAAGTTGAGTGGAGCCCATGGGCAATACCAGTGGTCCCAGTAACCAAGAAGAATTGGTCTCTCAGGATCTCTGGTGACTTTGATGTTACTATCAACCCAGTACTGAAAGTAGAAAAATACTCTTGTTCCACGATAGAGGATACCTTTACAAACCTTTCTGGAGGAAAACGCTTCAGCAAAGTGGACTTAGCTGAAGCCTACTTGCAGATGGAGATGGACTAAGAGTCCAAAGTGTTTCTGACCATAAACACTCACAAAGGGTTTTTTTTCCCCCACTATATTAGGGGCATTTTTGGAGTAGATTCTGTACCAGCACTCTGGCAGAAATCTATGGAACAGGTGCTGCAAGGTTGTTCAGGCACTGTGTTACCTGGATTACATCTTTGTTACCAACAAGAGGAGCGTCTTATTTTTGTATATTTTTCGTTATTTCCTTTTCCAAGAGTAAATGAGATAATCCACTACCATTTCCATGATTAGTCGTTCTCTTGTATTCAGTCTTGTGATTGTGTCCTCCAAGAAAGAGCCGATCTCTGCATTCATGCTGCTACTGTGAGTGGGACACCCTTCAATCGATTGAAGATAGACACTACTGGTGCAAGTAATGAGGTACAAGAGACATCGCTAAAACCTCAAGACAGTGTTAAGAAGATTAGAAGATTATGGGCTTAGAGCACGATGTGACAAGTGCTCACACTATTGACACGCAAGGATTACACAATGTACTGAGACCATTCGAACAGTGGTGGATGCCCCAGGGCCAAAGGACATGTTACAGTTGAGGTCCTTTTTAGAACCTGTCAACTACTATAACAGGTTCTTGTCAAACCTGGCTACTGTGTTCCACCTCTTGAACTCAGTGCTGCAGATTGGACAGAGATTGCAATGATCAAAGCAGTGCAAGGTAGCTTTCAAAAAGGTAAAGGAAGTGGTGTTGTCAGACACTGTACTCACACATTATGATACACATAATGCAGTGAACCTTTTCTGTGAAGCCTTGCCTTCTAGGGATAGGTGCAGTCATGTCACACGTAATGAGTGATGGAAGTGAACACCTCATATCCTTTGTATCACGTTCCTTTACTGCTGCAGAGAAATTGCTTGAAAGGCTTTGAGTCTGGTTTGGGGTGTAAAACATTTCAACCATTGCTTGTATGGGAGAGAGTTTACCCCCGTTATTGATCACCAACCACTGGTGTTCATTTTCAGTTCATAGAATGGTGTTCCACTCACAGCAGCAGCACCAATGCAGAGATGGGCTCTGTTTCTTGGAGGGAACAATTACAGAATTGAATTCAAGAGAATGACTAATGATGGAAATGCTGATGGAGTATTCTGTTTATCTTTGGAAAAGGAAATACTGGAAAAGTTTGCAAAAAAATATACTCTTTAGACCATAAGACCATAAGATGTAGGTGCAGAATTAGGCCACTTGGCCCAATGAGTCTGCTCCACCATTTCATCATGGTTGATTCATTTTCCCTCTCAGTCCCAATCTCCTGCCTTCTCTCTGTATTCCTCAATCCCCTGACTAATCAAGAATCTATTAACCTCTGCCTTAAATATACTTAAAGACTTGACCTTGACAGCTGCATGTTGCCATGAATTCCACAGATTCACCACTCTCAATCTAAAGACATTTCTTTTATAAAAGGATACCCTTCTATTCTAAGGCTATGCCTTCTGGTCTTAGACTCTCCCACCATAGGAAACAACGTCTCCACATCCGCCCTACTGAGGCCTTACAACATTCAATCAATTTCAATTAGGTCACCCCTTATTCTTTTGAAAGCACAGGCCCACAACCATTAAATACTCTTCATGTGACAAGCCGTTCAATACCAGAAATATAGTTCCATGAACCTCCTTTAAACCCTCCCCAATGTCAGCACATCCTTTTTTAGATAAGAGGCCTAAAACTGCTCACAATGCTTCAAGTGAGGCCTCACCAGAGCTTTATAACGTCTCAACATTATATCCTTGCTTTTATATTCTGGTCTTCTTCAAATGAATACTGACATTGCTCTTGTCTTCCCCACCACAGACTTAACCCACAAAATAACCTTTAGGGATCCTGCACAGGCACTCCCATATCCCTTTGCACCAGGTTTTTGAATTTTCTCTCCCTTTAGAAAATAGTCTATGTTTTGGTTTCCTACCAAAGAGGTTGACTATATATTTTCTGGCACTGCTTTCTACCTGCCACTTCTTTCTCCATTCTCCTAATCTGTCTACTTCCTTTTGCAGCCTCTACACTTCCTCAAGCTTACCTGCCCCTCCCCCTACTTTTGCTCATCTGCAATTTTGGCCATTAAACTATCAATTCCATCATCTAAATCTTTGACATATAATGTAAAAAGAATGGGTCCCAACACAGACCCCTGTTCAACACCACTAGTCACCAGCAGCCAACCAGGTGAGTTTCCCTTTATTCCAACTCTTCGCCTCCTGCCGATCAGCCACTGCTTTATCCATGCTAGAATATTTTATGTAATACCCTGGGCTCTCAACTTGTTACGCAGCCTCATGTATAGTACCTTGTTAAAGGCCTTCTGAAAATCTAAGCATCCATCGATTCTCCTTTGTCTATCCTGCTTATTATTTCTTTAAAGAATTCCAAAAGTTTTGTCAGGCAAGATTTTCCCTTGAGGAAAGCATGCTGACAATGGCCTATTTTATCTTGTGCCTCCAAGTACCCTGAAACCACATCCTTAACAATCGTCTCCATCATTTTCCCCAAGCACCAAGGTCAGACTAACTGGCCCATAATTTCCTTTCTTCTTCCTCTCTCTCTTTTTGAAGAGTGGAGTGACATTAGCAATTTTTCAGTCTTCCGGAACCATTCCAGAATCTACTGATTCTTGAAAGATCATTAATAATGCCTCCACAATCTCTTCAGCCACCGCTTTCAGAACCCTGGGGTGTAAGCCACATGGTCCAGGTTACTTATCTATTTTCAGACTTTTCAGTTCCCCAAGAAACTTCACCCTAGTAATAGCAACTTCACACACTTCTGAACCCTGATACACTGGAATTTCCACCATACTGCCAGTGTCTCCCATAGTGAAGACTGATGCAAAATGCTTATTCAGTTCATCCACCATTTCCTTGTCCTCCATTACTATGTCTCCAGCATCATTTTCCAGCAGTCCGATATCCACTCTCACCTCTCTGTTACAGTTTATGTATCTGAAGAAACTTTTGGTATCCTCTTTAATATTATTGGCTAGCTTACTTTCGTATTCCATCTTTTCCTTCATATTGAGTTTTTTAGTTGCCTCCTGTTGATTTTGAACCCTTTTGTGAGGGTTGAGAGCTGTTGTACCATCCAAGCTGACATCTACATGCCAGTCATTTAGCCATGCTCAAAATAAAAGCACTGGCTTGAAGCTTTGTCTGGTAGCATGGGGTAGATCAGCAGATCGAACAACTTGCCATGCACTGCGCAGGATACGATTACATCTTTAAGATGCCAAGACCAAAAGTTCAATAGTTCAGTAGTTCCATTTAATATCAGAGAATGTATATAATATACAATCTGAAATTCTTATTCACTTTCGCTTTTGATGGCCATCACAACCTAACTCTACCCCTCCAAGTGCAGAACTGGAAGGAACCTATACTGTGGTCCTTCCCTGCATTGACTGCACCAAGCTTCAGTGCATCCTTCAGCATTCGCTCCTAAAGCCTAGACTGTGCCAGTCTTGGTGTGCTGGAAGGTCAACTAATTGCAGGTGGACTCCAGTGGCTTTCTTTCACTGAGCTGATATCCTTTCAGAAGCACATACTGTCTGTTTTGGTCTATCTTGATGAACTGGGACAGGGGCCTTTGTGTCTGTCTCTACACTGTCTCTGCAAACCCAGAGTTTACAAAAAGGTGGCTGACTGTTTCTTCCTTATCACAGCTTCCCAAGGGCAGCGTGAGTTAGGATTGATATGTCTTCTGTGCAGGAAGTAACTGACTGTGAGGGCCCCTTTCACTGCCAGCCAATGAGGTCCAGTTGCTTGTTGGTAAGACGAGGCATTCCACCAGATGGTTTGGACAGTCACCTCAGGGAATCATCTCACAGTGTTCCTGTTCTGCAGCCCTGCTAGATGTTGTACGCTGAACACTGTCTGATGGATTTGTGGTCAGAAGAGTTTAATCAAAATTATTTGCCAGAAAGGACAGGTAGTGCGGGAACATTTAGCTAACAGGGACATTGAGCGGTCACAGGGCCAGACCTATCTCCCACAACACTTCCCAATCCACTCCAGCCAATTTTCATTACATGCATCAACCCCTCTGAACCAGACCCCAATAACTTCAGCTAGTTGGACCATAAATACTTATAGTTGTAGCTGATTAATCGTATGAGAATTGTCCATATAGTTCTTTGAGTTGTTTTTTTACCTTCTCTGTGGGGGCACATAACCAGCTTCCTATTAGGATGACAAAATCTACCAAGTTGTTAATTCAGGAACAATATCAGACTTTTGTTATAGTCTTCATGACAAGCAATGCACACAAAATGCTGGAGGAACTCAGCAGGCCAGGCAGTATCTATGGAAAAAAAGTTAACGCTTTGGGCCAAGACCCTTCGGCAGGACTGGAAACAAAGATGAGAAGTAAATTTAAAAGGTGGGAGAGGAGGGGGAAACACAAGGTGATAGGTTAAACCAGGAGGGGGAGGGATGAAGTGAAGAGCTGAGAAGTTGATTGGTGAAAGAGATACAGGGCTGGAGAAGCGGGAGTCTGATGGGGGAAAACAGAAGGCCATAGAAGAAAGAAAAGGGGGGAGGAGAACCAGAGGGAGGTGATGGGCAGGCAAGGAGATAAGGTGAGAGAGGGAATGGGGAATGGTGAAGGAGGATGGGGGGGCATTACCAGAAGTTTGAGAGATTGATGTTCATGCCATCAGGTTGGAGGCTAATGCAGTACTTGTTCTGCTTGCAAGTTTAAGTGTCAAGAGGGAGGTCAGTGAATAGGGATGAATGGACAAGGGAGTCACATAGAGAGTGACCCCTGTGGAAAGCAGGAAGGTGGGGGGTGGGAAGATGTGCTTGGTGGTGGGATCCCATTGAGTGATCTCTTCAAGACAAGAACATTTTGCTGTATTCCCTTTGACTCTATGACATTGCCCTAGAGACATATTATACATGTTTTGGCATTGATGTTGCTGGATGAATAAATCAGAAGGTTGAAGGATTGGGAAGGTTGATTTTTGATCATAATTCATCAATGTATAGAGAAAGGATTCAAATTGGCACCATGGAAACAGATTTTCCCCTCTTCCTACATTCAATTATCTCTATTAATTCCCTTATTAATATGGTCTGCCTTAAGGATCTCCAGTGTTTCCACCAAACTGATTTTCGTAATTTCTGACACAATACTAATAAATCGTGCAGCCATTTTAAGACCTCAGTATATATTTTGCTACTTATTGCCCAGAACTGCTCAATACTCCATTTGATGTTAACTAGAGTTTTACAGAAGGTCACTGTTGAATTCTGCACCCCTTTAAATTAAGCCAATGATCTCATTCTCTTAGGTAATAGTCTTAGCTTTAGCCTGCCCACCTTTAAGCAATTACAAACATGACCATTCCACCCTCATCCTCACTCTCAGATACATTTGCTCTTGCACGAACTTTAAAACTTAACTTTTGATTTAAATCCATTTCCTCATTCTTCCTATGTCACGTCAATCACGTCACTCTTCCCTGCATTAAATTCCATTGCCATCTGTCTGCTTATTTCACAAGTGTGTCCATGTCCTTCTGACATCTGTTCTAAAATCTTCATTATTCAGTACATTTCTGAGCTTCGTATCATCTGCATAGTTTGAAATCATGCCCTGTATACACAAATCAAAGTCATTAATTTATGTCAAAAAAGGCAATGGATCCTAATACTAGCCCCTGGACCATTACTGCATGCTTGATTCCAATATGAAAAGCTTTGGTTCTGCTCTTCCCTTTCTGCCAGTGAACCAGTTTTGTATGAAGAATTATATGTGGTATTTAATCAAAGGCTTCAAAGGAATAATATACTTCCTGAAATGCTTTTTCTTCACAACCATCCACAAAAAGCAGAGAAATGCCCCCAAAGAATGAATGACAGTTAAGTATTAGAACTCCAAAGTCCCCCCTCAGCCTCCCTCCCTCTCACACATAAGCTGCAGCAAGCATCGATACCACCTCCCCCCACCTGCAAAAAAAGAACATCGGCACCCACCACCGAGCACTCAAGCATGCAGCAAAGCAACAGCAAAGACACAGACTTGCAGTACCCCAAAGTACTCATTCACCCAGTATTCGACATACCACAGGCTCTCTCTCTCCTTAATAAGGGAGAAAAAGGTATCTCTGTTTCACAGCGAGAGGGGAGACGTAACAAACAACTCACTGGTTTACAATGTTAGCAGTATGTTGTGTTGCTTTTTCTGAGCTCTGTGCCCAAAGATCTCAGGTCTCTGGGCACACAGCCAGAGATCTTTTGACCCCCACGACATACCAATCTTCGATCCCCCCCCACCCCCCCACCTCCAGAGCAACAAAATCTCGGACCTCTGAAGTTGAGCGTAGCTCTTAGGCCGCACCCTTGGCATGTTGAAAAAAGACCAGTCATGAAATCCTGAGAGTGGGTCCCATTCCTGCAAAGAATAATAGTCAGTGTGTACCTCCAGGTCAGGATCTTCAAAAGAACCCTGAAAGGGAAAAATAGAGATATTAAAGATAAAAATAGAGCTGTTTCCAAAGATGCAAGCAAAGGAGGCTCTCACATATTTCAATAAAGAATTGAATCAAACAGAATTTGCCTCCAACAATCCAAACTACATCCATTTATTACCACATCTTTTCATATATTAATTATTTATTTTCTAGCTGTAAATTTAGCTCAATTGCAGTCTGCAGCTTGCTTCCCTACTAACTTTAGTAATGAATATGGCAAGTAATGTATTTGTGCACGAACAGTCAGGTCTAAGCAGCATAACATTGCAACAGTCAAGTGGAATTTTTTATTTAATGGTTGAGGTAAACTGCTTTAGGATCTGTCATCTCAAGAGATCCAGCAGCAATCTGACATGAATACTCGTTCTGAATTGCATGGTATCTTAATACATAGTTTTGAGTTTGTGGGCTGGGTCTGATGCCTCACAGAAAATCCTCTGGTCCTTCATACTTCTGATGCACCAATGAAAGGGATTTGATTTCATCCACTTCAGGCCAATTTATAGGAATAACAATTCAGCACATTTAAATTGGTTGCTAAGATGTTTTTAGCATCTATTCCTGTAAAGAAATGCAAAGAGTGTGATGGACATTCATAAAATTATCATGCACAAGGATATTTTTAAGCTGCCCGTAAACAGGATTTAATCATCTTTAGCTTAAGCCATGATGAATGGAGTGGGTATTTAATACTTTACTCTTTTGAGAAGGTAGTCTCTCTTACACGTATAATTTAATTGCATAAACATATTGAATTGTATCATTCAGTATCACATTAAAATCATGAAATGATCCTGGAAATCTTTTTTTCCTTCAGAAATAAACCAACTTGATCAGATTCTCACTTGTGAACATGGTGCCCATTTACGTGGCTGAGAAACTGTTTATAAATACAGGCTTGCTTAAGGGCGAGGCTGGTAATATATTCAGAGCTTCTTTTTATAAGTTTATGGGTTTTCAGTGGGTTGGGTTGTCTGACAAGAGATCAATGGAAACTGCAGCTTGTGCTTAGCAGAATGCTAGTTTCAGAAAACAAAATAAGAAAATAATTTTTTTTCAAATGAATCAGAATTACTTTAAATGGTCTTGTTGTACCACAAAGTTCAGCTGAAATGACTCTTTGAAATCTAAACCATTGTTCACTGCTCACACAATTTGTGAATATTTGAGCAATGTGACCAAAGTGTACATGTGTGAATGGATAGCGACTCGTGGTCACTGGCCATTTGAGTTCACTTTGCAACTGATAGATTTGTTGTGCCCTTCACCTTTTTCTGGATGTTAATCAATAGTGTGAAATCAGCTCTCTTTTTCTAAACTGAAGTGAATGCTGAGCTTATATTTTATATTAAATGGCCGTTGTGATGGCAGTTGGAGCTGTATTGAAAGACAAGCAGAGAAGAGTGATGAATGACGTTGGGATATAAGATAAAGAATTGAACAAGTTAGTCTCGAGTTGATATAGGTCCACATTCAGGTATTTAATGGGAGTGTGGTCAAGTGACAGCCAGAGAAGAAGTGGGTCAACTCGTGTCACTTGGCAGCAGTAAATTTTAATACTCTGAATTATTTTTGTATTACTTCTCATGCTAAGAATGATGGAAAATGTTGAATGATTATCATATCCAGTTTGAATGTGTGCTACAGAAGTCTATAATAAATTTTATTTAATCTTTTTTACTTGAGAATTTCCATCTGCTGAATTCTCCCTTTCAAGCTCCTGGGATTTGACATGAATTCTATCGAGATCACTAATTGTACTGTATATTGTCTGTTTACGTTCACAGAGATGAGCCAACACACGGTGGCTAATTTGTTAAGGAACCCCATTTGCATTTCTTCAGAGAGCTTCCCTTGTCTGGTCTGCAGCAGCCAATGGCAACATCAATAATCCTTTTGGGCTATGAAAGTGCAATTGTCGACGATGGACAGATAATGCTCAGCATCTTATTAACTGAGTACTACCAAATTACTCTATACTTTCATGCACCTGAAGGTAGAAACCATGATACAAGATGATCAATGGTTTTAGGTAACTCTGAAGGAGAACTCCATCCTCAGCCAATAGAACTAAATGAGCAATATAGAAGCAATTCAAAAGTGAATTTCTGAAGCATATGAGAGTGCACAGATGCTACAGTATTGCATTTTTAGCCTATTGACCGTGGATGAATTTATAGGCACTTTCTCAATGTTCACTTCATGAACACTGATATAATTCCTAACATTAAACCAATAAATGAGTTTTGACTGAGTACTTTCATGATGTCATTCATGTAACAGTAGCAATTATTAATGAGATTAACTATTGACTTGGCATTACACTGCTGTCTAGAGATAAAACAACTCTGCTCCTAGCACTTGCTTTTTTAATGGTATTTTACTGATGCCTTGGGGTTCGAAAACCTGCCACTCTTCTCCCTGAATATGTGAGTACTCATGTGGGTGGTCAGTGCTCAGTCTTACAACTACACTATAGTAGATGGATTCCTGTTCCCTTTCCCATTCAGCAGGGTACTTTGAGCAATAACAATAGGATGAAAAGTGCAATGACTTTGCTGATTAGAAATGGCACTATGTGAAAGTTGTACTTGAATTCACTTGTGTGTGCTACTGGCTGGGCTAGAGCAAAGGTTCATTAGTGGGTAAGAAGTTCATAGGCCATGAGCTACTGTATATCCTAAATTTTAATAAACTGGGTTATCCAAGTCCTCCCCGGGTTATGAACACCTGACTTATTTTCAGTTGTGTATATTAGTGAGTGTATGGGGGCTGGTGGAATGGTTTGGCCAGCTGCTGTGGAATTACAGGCATTTTCTGCCATCTGGAAACTCAGCTTGTGGCTTTACTTCTGATTTGCAAACAGTTTGGGTTATGAACAATTCACAGGAAGGGAACCCTGCCATAACTTGGGGATAATCTGTATATCTAGATTTGGGGCATTTCAGTGATAAGCTTGCTTCACTTCTACACTAAACAAAATTGAATGCCTGCTATTGGACTTCTCTCAATACTGGTCAGTGAAAACGATTGTAAGGGAAAGCAAAATATGATCTTTTCCTTCATAACATTGCTAACTTTATAATATACTGCATCAGAGAGCTGCTGGATAGAGATCTAATTCAGTCTCTTCAGGATTATGTCACTTCTCTGGGCATTTGAAATAGATATTTAAAGGACAAGACCGCACAATGTAAATGTATATAAGTCTGCCAATCTTTCGTCTGCTTAATTGCAGACTTTATTTGGGAAGTATTAGTGCTGACCTCAGAAATGTTTCCACAGCTGACATCATGGTAGACTAAGCTACATTTAGATGTCAATGTGACTAAATTCCTGATTGACTGCTGGCTCTTGTTAAATTTAAATATCACAGCCCCAGATGAATATAATTTCCTTCATGTCAGAATGCAGTCACTCAGTCTATCAGTATGGTATATTTTCAGACTCCTGACAGTCTCGGTTAATCAGGCAAGAAATAGAATGCTCTGTGATGATAAAAGGATTATTGACAAATCTGATTTTGCATATTGATAATAGAATATGGAAGTTCGGAATGGTATTGCTACTGTGCTCTAGAGATCACTAACTAATTATAGGGCAATGTTTTTCAAAAGACTTGCAGCCTGATTCATAACTGTAACAAACACAAACATAACATTTGTGGCCCTCCATGATATTGCTTTGATTTTGAGGTATCCCATGAGCTGCCCAAATATAATGCTAACAGAGGTGCACTAGTTGTATACCCCTCTCTCCTCTACCTAACTTTCAGAAGCTGGGTTATGAAATAAGTGCCCATCCCACATTCTATATCTGTAGGAGATCATTGTGTTTTAGTTTAGCTTTGCAGCCTTAAAATCAAGTTCAATTACCTTTATAAATCAACCACATGAACCAGCATTCTAAAAGGATCCATTGGGTAAAGGTCAAATGCAGTAACTCTGCCTCATTGTCTCACCCTACACTGTAATTGTATTCATCAACTGATACTTGCCTAAGGCACCACTTAGGGCACAAACGTAAATCTTATCTGTGGCACTGGTTAACAACACAACAGGGACTGAAGTTGAATCTTTCTATGGAAGGCATAGCATAACTTACTTTTACCTGATTAGATGACTGGAATGACAAAGATGAGGACTTTAAAGAAGGGTGCAACTACATTTGCAAAAAGAAAGTTGAAACTCCAACACTGAATTTCCAACATCTCGTTGGTGATGAAATATGTTCATGAAGTACCATTGGCTGGTTAACTAAAGCACTTAGAAACACAGTCATCATGGTATAACCTTGTGTTCTCATAAGCACTTGAGTTCATTATTTTACCCAGGATCATTGCATTCTGCAAATACTGTGGCTAAAGAACATTGACAAAATGAATTAAATGGGGATGTCCCCTTTGAAAGCCATTTCAGTCTAATATTGAAAATACATTGAGACCATGGACTTATATTGGTGTAGGCTATGGGTTGGAAAAGTCATAGAACATAGAAATCTACGGCACATTACAGGCCCTTCGGCCCACAATGTTGTGCCAACCATGTAACTTACTCTAGAAACTGCCTAACCCTCTAGTTTTCTAAGCTCCATGTACCTATTTAAGAATCTCTTAAAAGTCTGTGAAGTCTAGCTGTAATATGATAAACACATCGATGTTGAATGAATAGAGGGATAATTGAAAATATAAGACAAATTTTACTACATGTGTATTAAATCAGACATCAGGTTGAATATTATTAAAAATGGAGAGAGACTCTAGGAACTGGTCATTTTAGCTCTGGAACAGCTCCAATTACTTTAGTGATCTAGACATTAAACAGTACCATACACTTCTGCAGTATTTTATAATGTATAAAGAGATAGTTTGGATCATGGAAAAGAATGGAGAGTTGACAATTAGTGCGAAGCAGATGAAAGAAATGAAAAATGTCAGGAAGGGATTAAAGAATGGCTGAAGGAGAAGGTTGAGAAAGGAGAGGATGATGAAGAACTGCTGAGGATAGAATCAAGATTACTGCTGGAGGACCATGAAATGAACACAGAGACATGGAGTGAGGGAAGATCAGAGAGACATAAAGTGCAGCAGGATTTGAATGAAGGGAATGGGGTCTAAACTTCTGTGAATTCTAGCCATAAAATGATAAACACATTGATGTAATTTTTAACGAGATGAAAGCAGTGCCATGAGGGTAAAAGAAAGTGGTTTTTGTGACAGATTGGGAAGTAGGAAAGTAAATTATACTTGAGATTGAGTACTAACTGGGAAAAGGAAGAAATTGCCAAAGCTTGAAAAGACACAGAGATTGCACTAGTCTGGCAACATTAAGGCTTTTAACTGCAGTGACTTGCTAAAATTTATAAATCAGAAGGTCCCAATTGGCTCGAGCAATAGTTGGAAAATTGCAGTTGGCTTCAGCATTCCTGAACTGGGCAAAGAAAATTGCATGGATTCCACCTGCAGGAGTATCAATTTCTGATCAGATTTAGTTCTGAAGTCTTTCTATACAATGCTATACTTGATGATGAGCCGGGTGGTTGCTTGAACAAGATCCATAAGAAAAGTACAAAAAATGTGAGTATGTACTATGTAATAGACAGAGAGTTAGTTTCCTGAGAGTGGAGGAACCTGCATGTGACAGTGAAAGACTGTCAATGTGATCATGAACTAAGTTGGGAAGGGATTATAAGTGTAAGAGGGAATATATTTATTCATTGAGATACAGCATGGAATAGGCCTTTCTCACCCTTTGAGCTGCACTGTCCAGCAAACCTCTGATTTAACCCGAGCCTAATCACGAGCAAATTTATTTTGACCAATTAACCTGCTAACCAATACATCTTTTGACTGTGGGAGGAAACCCAGAGAAAACCCATGCATTCCATGGGGAGTTTACACAGACTCCTTACAAATGACATTGGAATTGAACTTCGAACTCCAGTGCCCTGAGCTGTAATAGAATTGTGTTGTTATGCTACTGTGGCACCCTAGATATAAAATTTGAGAAAAACTGTGAACATGTGCAATAAAAGCTGACAAAATGCTTTGGGCATTGACATTTAACTTGTAACCCAATAGTCTGTCAATTTAGCTATGATGACAGGAAATACACTTTTCAATGCTGTTCATTTTCAACAAACTAAATATTTCTCCTTAGGAAATTCCTCAGTTATGTTTCCCCTTTGTAATCTCCTCTCATATAGTGATATGTATCCAATTAAATCTGACATTGAAATGTACATTTTCACCTTCCTAGTAATTATCTCTTCCATCACTTTGTGGCCAATGTTGATCCACCTTCCCATTTGATTCCACTAGTTGTCCAAATCATGAAGCACCATATCATGCTAACGCTTTTCATCTCAATCTTCACCTCAATTGCATTGTGCCTTCCTTTCTCTTTTCTTCAACGTTCACTTTCTCAGATGTCACTGCCATTCCTGCTTGTGGCCTTCCTTTTCCACTAGATCACACTGGATTTTTTCTTCCCCTTTCCTTTAAAATCATTTTGACTACTTCCTGCACAAGCCTTCTCGATCTTGGTCTCTTTCTGTTTCTCCATTCCTCCACTCTTACCACCTGATAGCCAGCTCCCTTAAATTATTCCAAGGATTGATTATCATTGGGCATTCCTGCTTGCCATCCACAAAATGCAAGGTAGTTAATCCTGATGGACTAGCAACAAGAACAGGAACCCCTCAATGGTGTTTTAGGTATGAGTTTGCTTAAATGTTAGCAGTGACCTGAAAATGCTGCTCAGCTATCTAAAACCTGTTTTACAGATTCTGAAGATACAAACTGAATAAATAAAATCCTGACAACACACACAAAATGCTGGTGGAACACAGCAGGCCAGGCAGCATCTATAAGGAGAAGCACTGTTGACGTTTCAGGCCAAGACCCTTCGTCAGGACTAACTGAAAGGAACAATAGTAAGAGATTTGAAAGTAGTGGGGGGAGGGGGAAATGCGAAATGATAGGAGAAGACCAGAGGGGGTGGGATGAAGCTAAGAGCAGGAAAGGTGATTGGCGAAAGTGATACAGAGCTGGAGAAGGGAAAGGATCATGGGATGGGAGGCCTCGGGAGAAAAAAGGGGGGGGTGGGAAGCACCAGAGGGAGATGGAGAACAGGCAGAGTGATGGGCAGAGAGAGAGAGATAAAAACAAACAGCTAAATATGTCAGGGATGGGGTAAGAAGGGGAGGAGGGGCATTAACGGAAGTTAGAGAAGTCAATGTTCATGCCATCAGGTTGGAGGCTACCCAGCCGGTAGATAAGGTGTTGTTCCTCCAACCTGAGTTTGGATTCATTTTGACAATAGAGGAGGCCATGGATAGACATATCAGAATGGGAATGGGACGTGGAATTAAAATGTGTGGCCACTGGGAGATCCTGCTTTCTCTGGTGGACCGAGCGTAGGTGTTCAGCGAAACAGTCTCCCAGTCTGCGTCGGGTCTCACCAATATATAAAAGGCCACACCGGGAGCACCGGACGCAGTATACCACACCAGCCGACTCACAGGTGAAGTGTCGCCTCACCTGGAAGGACTGTCTGGGGCCCTGAATGGTGGTGAGGGAGGAAGTGTAAGGGCAGGTGTAGCACTTGTTCCGCTTACAAGGATAAGTGCTAGGAGGGAGATCGGTGGGAAGGGATGGGGGGGACGATTGACAAGGGAGTCGCGTAGGGAGCGATCCCTGCGAAAAGCAGAAAGGGGGGGGAGGGAAAGATGTGCTTGGTAGTGGGATCCCATTGGAGGTGGCGGAAGTTACGGAGAATTATACGTTGGACCTGGAGGCTGGTGGGGTGGTAGGTGAGGACAAGGGAACCCTATCCCGAGTGGGGTGGCGGGCGGATGGGGTGAGGGCAGATGTGTGGGAAATGGGAGAGATGTGTTTGAGAGCAGAGTTAATGGTGGAAGAAGGGAAGCCCCTTTGTTTAAAAAAGGAAGACATCTCCTTCGTCCTGGAATGAAAAGCCTCATCCTGAGAGCAGATGCGGCGGAGACAAAGGAATTGTGTGAAGGGGATAGCATTTTTGCAAGAGGCAGGGTGGGAAGAGGAATAGTCCAGGTAGCTGTGAGAGTCTGTAGGCTGAAAGTAGATATCAGTAGATAAGCCATCTCCAGAGATGGAGACAGAAAGATCAAGAAAGGGGAGGGAGGTGTCGGAAATGGACCAGGTAAATTTGAGGGCAGGGTGAAAGTTGGAGGCAAAGTTAATGAAGTCAATGAGCTCAGCATGCATGCAGGAGGCAGCGCCAATGCAGTCATCGATGTAGCGGAGGAAAAGAGGGGGATGGATACCCGTATAGACTTGGAACATGGACTGTTCCACAAAGCCAACAAAAAGGCAGGCATAACTGGGACCCATGTGGGTGCCCATGGCTACACCCTTAGTTTGGAGGAAGTGGGAGGAGCCAAAGGAGAAATTATTGAGAGTAAGAACTAATTCCGCTAGACGGAGGAGAGTGGTGGTAGAGGGGAATTGGTTAGGTCTGGAATCCAAAAAAATACCGAAGAGCTTTGAGACCATCTCGGTGGGGGATGGAGATATATAGGGACTGGACATCCATGGTGAAAATAAGATGATGGGGGCCAGGGAACTTAAAATCATTGAAAAAATTCGAAGCGTGAGAAGTGTCACGAACATAGGTGGGAAGAGTTTGAACAAGGGGGGATAAGACAGTGTTAAGATATGCAGAAATGAGTTCAGTGGGGCAGGAGAAAGCTGAGACAATAGGTCTACCTGGACAGGCAGGTTTGTGGATCTTGGGTAGGAGGTAGAAATGGGAAGTGTGGGGTGTGGGAACTATGAGGTTGGTGGCAGTGGATGGGAGATCCCCAGAGCTGATAAGGTTGGTGATGGTATAGGAGACAATGGCCTGGTGCTCCTTAGTGGGGTCATGATCAAGGGGTAAATAAGAGGAGGTATCAGAGAGTTGTTGCTGTGCCTCGGCCAGGTAGAGGTCAGTACGCCAACAGCTCCCCCCTTATCAGTGGGTTTTATAGTGAGGTTGGGATTGGTGTGGAGGGAGCAGAGAGCAGAGCGTTCGGAAGGAGTTAGGTTGGAATTGGAACAGGGTGTGGTGAAGTCGAGACGGTTGATGTCCCGTTGGCAATTAGCAATAAAGAGATCCAGAGCAGGCAGAAGACCAGAGCGGGGTGTCCATGAAGAGGAGGAGGGTTGAAGATGGGAGAAGGGGTCATCGGTGGGTGTAGGAGAATCCTTGTCAAAGAAGTAAGCTCGGAGACGGAGCCGGCGGAAGAAGAGTTCGGCATCATGGCGTACGCGGAACTCGCTGAGGTGTGGACGAAGGGGGACAAAGGTGAGGCCCTTACTGAGGACAGAGCACTCTGCCTCAGAGAGTTGAAGGTCGGAGGGAATGGTAAAGATCCGGCACGGATGAGAGATGGGATCAGAGGGGGGAGGGAGGCTGGTAGTGTCGGTGGAGAAGGAAGGGTTGGGGTGTGAGGAAGATGGAGCCTCTGAAGGCCCAGGAATCCTGTAAAATCTTGTAAAGCCAGCAACTTAAGTTTGACAGGGAAAGTTAGCATTATTATATGGAGGGCCATTTACTCTTGAACATCCTTGACAAGCTGTGAATGCCAATCAAAAACATCACCCCTTTACTTTAAAATACTTCTGACTGCTGGCTCTGAAGCTGTAAACCTTGGAAAGAGACTATGATTGAGTACACTTGTTGAATAACCTAAGATAAAGTAAAATAATAGCTTTTTTCCCAGAAGCCTATACTACACAAGTAGCATCTATTCATTCCCCTGTGTAAAGTTAACCATGCAATGATTAACTCCATGAAACAATCACTTGAGCAGCTCCACAAACATTAAGGCTGACAGCGTGCATAATGTACGAAAGATTTATTGCAAGAATTTCAGTTTGGTCTCAAAGTGATTGCATATTTCGGCTGACCTCTCTACTTACTGAACAGGAACTCCCTTGGTTCTAAATAATGCCTGGCTGGGGAAAATACTGTGATGCTCTGAGTCACAGAATGCTGCATCATTAACTCTGAACCTGTTGGCTACTTCAGGTAGTCTGGGATCTGATAATTAAAACTAAGTGAATAGCTAATTTTGATTATCACCAATCAGAACAAGATTTCTCCATTAAGGATCTTGTATAGTCTCTTGGATCATTAAATTCACAAACTGTTTTCTAATCAGTCAGTAAGATTGCAGACTGGTAGATGTACGACTGAACTTGTACACACCAGCACGACTGATCCTTCTTTTGTTCATTCATGTAGCTGCTTTCTGTTGTAAAATTGTATATCAGAACAGATATACTTTAAAGACTGTTTTAATAAAAAAATACTGTCTGGCATGGTAATGTTACCTGCTACAAGTACAGACCATGTTACGCCTCCCCAAAAACATCCTTTATAATCCATCATAGCTCTTCTTTAAGTCAAAGATCAGTGGGAAATTTATAGAATTAGCTATTTATTATCATTCAATAGGAAATATAATAGAACTTCCAACAATAACCATAAACATACACATTCTGTATGATATGATAGATAAATTGATGGAACTGTTTCAATGCATCTCAGTAGGTCATCTTGATTAGTCCCTTTAGCCTGTTCCTATCTTCAGTTGGATCAAAGTTCATCTGGCATTCAATTCAATTTTGTTCTATGTCTCACCTAGCAGATAACTATTGCTTTCAATCTCTTAATTTCCAAAGAAGATAGCTTTTGGGTGGGATTATTTCAGATATCCACAACTATTGACATGAAAAAAGGGCTTCTCAATTTTATTCCTAGATAACCTAAATCTTGCTTTGGTGTATACCCAATGTTCTTAACTCTCCCATCAGAGGAAATGGCTTCTCACATCTCACCAAGAAGACCTCTTTTCCATTTTAAACAGCTCAATCAGACTTTTGCCTTATGTTTTGAAAAATAAGAATACAAGGCATTATTAGGGGATAAACTTAACTCTTAGACTTCGCATATTTTCAGTTGATCTACTTTGTATTTCTTTAAAACTTTCATTTCAAAAGACTGGGTGCCCAAAATGGAGCAGGGTACTCCAAATGGAGTCTGTCTTCTGCTCTCCACAACAGAAGCATCACTTTCCCTTTGCATTCCAGCTCTCTTCAGGTAAGGACTATGTCCTAGTAATCTTTTCATACCTAAGCACAGCAATTAGAGCTTTTCACTTAGTCATCTAAGTTCACAGTTATAGCTGTCCTACTAATATCCAAATTGACCTTTCCCAGAGCTGAAGTGGAGCATGCTGCTGATGACAGATTACTGAGCACACTCTGGCTCGTGTTTCTTGGACTGGTTTTACTCTGGGCAAGACTCTTGTCCTGCTATTGGACTGTCCGTTCTGAAGTTAGATCCAGGTTGGAGAGAAAGCTTCTGTGGTATTGCAAGGTTTGCCTCATCTTAGTAACTTTACGGATCAGAATCAGAACCAAAATCGGCTTTATTATTGCTGTCTTATATGATGTGAAACTTGTTGTTTTGCAGCAGCTGTACAGTGCAAAAACGTAAAATGCTGTAAAGTATAAAATAAATAAATAGTGCAAAACAAGGGATAGTGGGGTGGGTTCAGGGGTTCAGAAGTCTGATGGCAGAAAGGAACAAGCTATGTCTGAATTGTTGAATGTGCATCTTCCAGCTGATAAACCTGAAGGTAGTATTGAGCAGAGTGCATGTCCTGCATAGTGATGGATGGTGCTTTCGCAAGGCATTGCTTCTTGATCTTGTTCTCAATGATGGGAGTATTCTGCATGTGATGGAGCTGGCGGAGTCCAAATCCTCTGCATTCTCTTACGATCCTATGCATTTGAGCCTCCATACCAGTCAGAATGCTCTCCAGCGTACATCTATGGGAGTTTGCAAGAGTTTGGCGACATACCAAATCTCCTGAATCTCCGAATGAAGTACAGTCATGACTGCATCAAATTGTTAGGCAGGGGACAGATCCTCCAAAATGTTGATGCCAAGGAACTTAAAACCGCTCAAACTTCCACCATTGATCTCTCAGTGAGGATTGATGCCTGTTCTCATGACTTCCCCTTCCTGAAGTTTACAAACAATTTCTTGGTCTTGCTGACATTGAGTGCGAGGTCATTGTGACACCACTCAACTAGCTGAACTATGTCAATCCTGTATACCTCCTTGTTGCTCTCTAAGCTGTTGTACTTGATCCCAGCTACTTTTACATGAACTATGCCTCCTTCTTTTTCCTGGCCAGGGCCTCAATTGCCATCATTATCCAGGGTTCTCTATATTGATGAGTTTTGCCCTTCTCTCTAATAGGAACTCACAGACCTTGAGTTCTCACTAACTCACCCTTAAAAATCTTCGACATGCCTGTAGTCCCTTAGTCCCCAAACAACTTACTACAATTAACTCTTGTGAGTTCCTGTCTCACACCATCAAAATTTGACTTACCCAATTTAGAACTTGAACCTGTGGGCCAGTTCTGTTCCTTTCCATGCCTATTTTAAATTTGCTAGTACTATGGCCACTGCTCCCGCACTGTCACCTGGGTTGTTTGTCCTGTCCTATCACTCAGGAGTAATTTTAACTTTGTTGCTCCTTAGTAGGGCTTCCTGTATACTGCCCAAGGAAAATTTCCTGAAAGCACTTAATAAATTCCACGTCATCTGAGCCTTTAACTGTATTGCAATCCAAGTTTGTGTTAGGAAAATTAGAATCCCTTTTTGTGACAACCCTATTATTTGTCATATTTTCAATCACCAGTTGTAGATATGACATTGAGACAGTCAGAACTTCATCAAGTAACTAGACACAGGAGCAGATCGATGTGCATTCCTCTGAAAAGAATTGTCTCATCTAGGCTGGAGGTCAGTCTGTCAAAAGACATTTATCATAACTCCAGGTTTATTTAATAGATGAAGAAAAAAATTGAAGCCCTTTCCAAATACTGCCACTTTTGTGTAGCCCTCTGCAAGTTTAATTGTTCTGATAAGTTGCCAGTGTAATCTTCCATTGAACACTAAGATAAACAATCACATTCTGGGAGCTGCAGAACAGCTTTTAAATCTGAGGCTTAATTGAAAAGTCAGACAATAACTTCCAGTGGTGGGATATAAACTGTCAGCTCCGCTGGAGGTTTAGCTATTAGGCCAACTGATTCAAATGTTCTTCAGTACAACCTTAGCAAACTTCTATTGCATTGCAATGTGCACAGAGGTATTTGAAATCTGAGGTTTACATATATGACAGGTGCATGTTCTTATCTCTACTCCTTATGTTGGTTAATTTATCTCTCTTCATTTTTAATTTTCTGAAAGGATGAACTGGCTGAAGCAAAATATAAGGGAACATTATTATTGACTAAAATGACCTCAACTGAACAAGAATAATGTCAACCCTAATGTGATTTTGAGCTCAGAAGACTGAAGAGGTTGATGCATCTCCGTGGAGACTACAGGTTTTGTTTATTTGTTCCCACACTGGATTCTGTCTGAAGCTAGCAGAAAACTGCAGAAGCTGGTGAAGAGGAGCAGGTCATTTCTCAGCATTCCTCCGAGATAAGCGAGGTTTGGTGATGAATGATGTAGCGTAGGCTGAGGAGGTCAAAGTTTTCCTCAGAGTAAGGGTAAGGGGGGGGGGGGGGAATACTCCTCTTATGCCTGGCCCACTAGAAACTTGAAACAGCAGCAGCTTTAAGAATGTCCCCAGTTTCTTCCCACATTTTGCCTGCATAAGTCAGAAGTTCCAAGTCTGTGTGGGTCTATTTGACAGTACAATGGTGTTTCAGTATTGGGTATATATGTAGACCATAAGAGCTATGATTGGAATTAGACCATTTGGCCCATTGAGTCTGCTCTGCCATTCTATCATGATTGATTTATTATCCCCTGAACTCCATGCTCCTGCCTTTTCCCCCTTAACCTTTTACATCTTTACCAAAAATGAAACTATCAACCTCCATTTTAAATCTATCCAGTGACTTGGACTCCACAGCCATCCATGGCAAAAAATTCCATATATTCACCATCCTCTGGCTAAAGAAATTCCTCTTCATCTCTGTTCTAAACAAACATCCTTGTATTCTGAGGCAATGCATCTGGTCCTAGACTCCCTCACTGCAGGAAACATTCTTTCCAAGTCCACTTTATCTGGGCCTTTCAATATTTGTTAGGTTTCAATTACATCCCCCTTCATTCTTCTAAACTCCAGTGAGTACAGGCTTAGAGCTATCACAAAATGCTCCTCATATGTTAACCCAATCAATTTGGGATCATTCTCATGAACTTTCTGTGGGCCTTCTCCAAAGTCAGCAACCCTTTTTCAGATAACTGGTCCAATACTGCTCACCATATTACATATGTGAGCTGAGAAATGCCTTATAAAGCTTTAGCATTACATCTTGCTTTTATATTCTAGTCCTCGAAATGAATGAAAACATAGCATTTGCCTTCCTTACTACCAGCTCACCACTCTAAGGGAGATATGACCAATTGCTGGTTATTTATATCATTCATCTCCTCTTAATTCATCACTTCAAAAATTAAATTTTCCAGTTCAAGTATCTTATAGACTCAGAGCCAATCGGCACAGGGAGAGGCCTTTCGGTCCACTAAGTTCACATCAATAATCAGGCCATCATTGACACTAATCCTACACTAATACTATGATATTATTTCTTAATTCCCCTCAACTTCCCCCAGATTATATAATTTAACTATGTACTAGGGGCAATGACAACTAAACAATTAATTCACAAATTTTTTGAGATGTAGGAGGAAACCCATGTGGTCAAAGTGAAAACTCGCAAGTTCTACTCTGGCAGCATCAGAGGTCCTGATTAATTCTGGACTGCAGAGTCCTAAAACAGCAGATATGTTCCACTGTGCAACTTCACTACAAATTAAACTTATTTTTTTGACATCTACAGCATCAAACATAGCATTACAGTTGAACGATGTATGCATTAATACAATTTGACATTCCTAATATGATAACTTAACACAAAATAAAATACTAGAGGCGCTCTAAACTTGGGAGAGGAACAAAGTGCCAGGAAATGCATGCAAGTCAAGTACTCAATCATCTCCAGGGAGAAGCAGGGTCAGTGTTGCAGACCAATGGATACTTGATTTTTGTGAATTGTTCCCTCTCTGTTTTGAAAGATTACTGTGTTCCAGTGCTTCAAGAAAAAAATCTTTCCAATTTGAATGCATTTCTGTTATATTTTATTTATTCTGTGCATTATTATATAAATCAACACAAAACAGTCACTAGAATGGACTTGAACATTCAAATCAATGTTTATAATTCGAAAAGCACAAGTTAAATAATATCTTTTCTAGGGCGTTGTGTTCTTTATATTAATACGTACCGTGGGTTTCTAATAAAGAACCATATTCTGGAAGAAATAGAACTTTTATTTAACAGCAACAACCACACGTGTCTTACAGCGCCATGCTTCCAGATCTTTTTATCATTTCCTGTGCATGCTCAGAACTCTCTCCAATCATGTTCTTACAAGTGATATAACCACATCTTCCTTTCTTTAGAAAGAAAAACAATTAGCAACATTGACCATAACAAATGCATAATTTAACATGTCTCCATCAGTCTCTCTGGGAGTTTATGAACACGACAAGCAGCCCTTCAAAGTGGTTCACACAGTTCTTGTGTTTCATTGTTATTTCCATGTTTTGTCTGGTCTGCATCAGTTAACTGAAACTCTGAAGTTGACTCTTTCTTGAGGTCTTATTGATTTCTTAACATTGCTCCTTCTGCTTGGACCATGTATGATCTGGGATGTACTTCAAGTACTGTAGCTTTCTTAATTCCTTCCACTTACATTTGTAATGAAATACAAATCTTCTTTTCTTCATCTAATTCATTCATTAACTATATAATCTTTATGCTGAGACTTCATCATTTCAATAAAACTTCTCAATTCTTTCACTTGTGCTTTCACTTCTTCAATTGGATCCCGATTCTTGTCACTCTTTGGCTTCAGATCACTATTGTACAGTACTGGCGAGCTTGGCCTCTGTCCTCCTGCAAAGGGATTGTGATGGAATACATAGCCCACTGATGCATGTGCGTTACCTCCAGAGGGAGAAATTGCAACTCCTAGTTTTGGTGGCAATGCTTTGTCAGATGCTGTTAACATAGGGATGGGTCTGGGAGCTTTCTTTATGACTTCTAGCCATTCCATCCTGTCAAGTTGTTTTCAGTTGATGTAATGCAAAAGGCACTTTTCTACATGGATGTACTACAGGTGGCACTGTGTTGTCAATTTTAATTGTGTGCTCTCCTGGAAGACAACCAAGCCCTTTGAACAAGTCCTCATACTCTTTCATTAAGTTGCTGTATTCTGACTCTGTGTCACTGTCCAGGACTAAGACTATTTTCACCAAATTCAGTCTCTTACAGGCAGATAAACCCAGTATTGACTGTACATTCTTTGGCAACACCACAAATGAAGGTGTGTGCACAATATTTTTGTGTGATACTTTTGCCACACATGTTCCTTTAACTGGAATGTCTGCACCTGAATACCCAGTCACTTTTATGTTTGTCTTATGTAACTTTGGTCTTGGCTTTAATGCATTAAACTCAGATTCTGCAAGAACATTTACTTGTGCTCCAGTACCAAGTTTAAACAGAATATTGTTTTGGTTCACTTTCAATGGAATAGTCCAGTCAGTCTTACTTAGTTTATTTTCACAAAGCACATCTGTATAAAACTCCTCAAGTTCATTTTGAAAAATGATTACTCTTACGGCAGTCGTTGCACAATTTCCCCATATGCTGGACACTGTTTTGGCCGATGTTGCCACCCACAGCGATCACATAGCTTTTTTCTCTCTCAGATGACATCTTGCTCTCTTGGTTTTGTCATCATTTTATTATTTTTTCTAATACATTTTTGCTTTCTCACAGCATCTACGTTGCAAAGTTCTGTAGCCTGTGACATAATGGTTTTTGAAGCTGTGCAGAGCATCAAAGCTTTTCCCAGACCCAAGTTTTGTTCTCTTAACAGTCTTTCTCTCAGACCATTATCCAGAATGGCACAAACAATTCTGTCTTTAATGAGAGAGTCTGTCAGTTCTCCAAACTCGCATGTTTTACTCCAGTGTCTCAACTCAGTAACATATTGATCAATAGTTTCACCAGCTCTCTGCTTACATGTAAAAAATTTATATTGCTCATACATCACATTACACTTTGGTATACAAAATGCTTCAAATTTGTCCATTATTGATTTTAGATTTAAATTATCTCCATTTTCAAAAGTAGAATGGTTATATACCTCAATTGCATCGTCACCTATTACGTGGAGTAGAAGTGCAGCTTTTGTTTTCTGCTTCGATCGCTGATAAATAAATTTCAAAACGTTGCTTAAATTTTCTCCAGTTCTCAGTTACATTGAAGTGTCAATGGAGGTTGCAGCCCTTCCATTTGTAAAGCTATTAGCAAACACCAAAACAGTTCAAACTCTTTTCGATTATCTTCGATTCTTCCGTTTTAGGTAACGCATTATTCTTCCAGACTGACTTCTGACACCATGTTGTGTTCTTTATATTAATATGTACTGTGGGTTTCTAATAAAGAACCATATTCTGGAAGACATAGAACTTTTATTTAAAAACAACAACCACACGTGTCTTACAGCGCTGTGCTTCTGGAACTTTCTATCATTTCCTGCGCATGCTCAGAACTCTCTCCAATCAGGCTCTTACACATGATATTACCACATACAGTGTTCAAGCTCCTAGCACTGAGACTCAAATGAAGTTATGCATTCTTTGCAGCATTTCACAATTCTTGTGAACTAAGGAAAATAGGAAAACGAGTGGGATATTTTGCCCCTCAATGTTATTTTGTACTTCAGAGAGATTACAATTGGCCTTTTCTTCAATTCCATTTACACATCTCGTACCCTTTAACTCTTATTATTCCTGGTTAACAAAAATACATCAATTTAAAATTTAAAGTTAACGATTGATGGGAGTTAGAAGTTTTGATCAGTGTATTGTCATAAGGTGGGCATTGAGATCAGACCCAAATGCAAGACACAGACACTGAAGTACTAGGGACAGGACTAGGTTTGTCAAGAAAGCAAGGGAAGTGGGGAAGAAACGATGCTGGACAAGACACAGGCCCTGGACAAGACTAGGATACAGGGCCTGGTTTAGGACTAGACTAGGAAAGCAGGACCTGGACAAGGAACAAGGAACTTGGAAGCTCGACAAGGACTCTGAGCCAGAGACTGGACAGGGACCCAGAACCTAGGTCTTGACTCAGGCGCGGACTCCGGATCTAGGCGAGGACAAGGCATGGCAAGGCAACAGAACTGGACGTGGGTGGACAGGACGAGGGACTCCTGGGCTGGATGAGGACATGGAGTTCAGACTCGGACTTGGGAGACTGGAACACAGAGCTTTGGTCTTGGGAAACGGGAACGCAGAACACAGAGCAGGGACCTCTCCTTCGGAGCAGGACATAGGGCCAGGACTCAGAGAAAGCTGAACACAATAAGACGGTTCCCAACATAGGGTAGTGGCAAACAGCCGGACCTACCTAGCGAAGGAATAGACACAGAGAGACAGTTCCAAACAACGAAAGACAGTTCCTTATCTAGACACAGCAAGGCTCTGGTCTTGCTCCAGCAGTAGAACTTGATGGCAAGAATAGGCAAGGACACAGACAAGGCTCCAGCCAAGGGCTACAGAAAGAAGGGGAAGGGAAAGGAACAGTCTAGCCTCAGGGTAACAGCAAAGACAGCCTGGCTTCCCCAACAGAGGCAAGGACAGGAAGGGACAGATCCCACCAGAGGGTAATGGCAAAGACAGCCTCACTTACTCCACAGAGGCAAGGACAGGAAGGGAGCTCAATCCAGGGTGGCTCTGAGTCTCAGGGCAGCCAGCAACCTTGGCTGACTACAGAAACAGCCAAATCTATATCTAGCTCAGCTGGCCTCAGAAACAGCCAAATCAATACCCCAATGACTGCTCCAACTAGAGACATCAAGGCTCCATGAAGCAGTGGTCCTTCAACCAGGCCTAGAGATCAAAATGGCTGCTCTAGCCTTGCACCAACAGGTTACTCCAAGGGGATGCTGACAAGACAAATCTGCACCTACACTCAAACCCAGGGCCACTTATATTCCCAGCCCCAAGACGAGCATCAGATGCCTATGATTGAAACAAGGGACAGCTGGAAGACCCAGAGTTCGGAGTACATGGACCAGACAGTGAACTGGAACGCGGATTTCACAGACCGGACCATGACATGTTATCTACCCACATTGCTGAGAGGCCTGACTGTAATATGCCATCTAGCTCAGCACTCACTAACTAACTCTCTATTAGTTCCCCATAATCAAAGTCTAGCAAATACAACCCTTGGTGAATCTCACAATTTAACCCTTTGAGACCAGGATTCAGCAAGTGCCAAGCAATCTGGAAGGCAAATTGTATGCTGCCTTTATTGAAAGCTGCTTGGAGTCCAGGAGTCAGGAAGTCTTGCTGCAATTATGAATAGCTTTGGTTAGACTTCAATTAGTATAACGTGTGCATTTTATCTCTATTCTGAAAGATGTATACACTCGTCTTGGAATCAGTCTAATGCAGGTTCTCTAAATTAATTCTTTGGATGAGGGGTGATTGACAAATGAAGAGGGAATGAATAATACTGTCCAATTCTCAGTGTTTAATAGAATGAGAGATGGTCTCATTGAAACTTCCAAGATTCTGAAAGGGTGGATTGGATAGATGCTAAGAAACTCATTCCTCTAGCTAAAGAATTTAGATCTTATGCTTTAGTCTCAGGATATGACAACAACCATTTAAAACTAAGATAAAAAGATATATCTTTACACAAAGATTTGTATACATTTGAAATTCACCACTTCAGGGGGCTGTTGTTGTTCATTGTGTGAAGTTATTTAAAGCTGAGGTTGATTTTTTTTTTGGAATGAAAGGATATCAGAGGCGCTGGGGCTCTGTTAGGAAAGTGGATGACGTACAAGTTCAGTCACAATCTTATTGAGTGGCAGAGTTGGCTTGTAAATTTAGCAAACTTTGCTCTTTTTATTTCATGTGTGTATTATGCTTTTATATACAAGTCTGGTAAATCTGTGCTTCACCATCTGCAAAATCAGTTTCTCATTTTTCATCAGGTGTGTGCCCAGAATTATTCCACTCTTTCTAGGTAAATTCTACACACTGTACCTGCGATCAAAGCCCACCGGCAAAGGGCTTTACCTTTCCTGTACCTGCTCCGCTCCTCTTGGGACCTTAGATCCACATTCGAGAAGGGAGGGGTACCTAAATTTAACTGCCACTGTTACTAGATTCCATAAAGATTTATCACCCCTCAGGAAGCAGGTGGCATTCTCAGTGTGTTTTTTATCCCATGATGGGATGACAACCCCCTAGGGCGCCCTTCCCTCTATTAGATAAAATTACTCCAGCGCTCCTCTGCATCCCATATCCTCAGTAGCTGGAGGCTCTCCCAGATTTTGTCTATATCTATCCCCAATTTGCCAATTCCTTAGCAGAAAAACTCTCTAATTCTTGTTATGCTATCCACCCCACTTTCCTCCTCCTCATCCTGTCCTGTGGGGGTTGGAGAGACCATGGGCTGCAGCCCCTTAGGGGTATGGGACTGTGTGGTCACAGGTGTATCTTGTACTGGCTCTACATAAAGGGGAAGTGTGATAATTTTGGTGGGGGTGGTGTGGAATTCCTTTAGCCTCTCTTGACCACCCTGACTACCAAGCCAGGTATTTCCATCCCCCATCCATGGCTCAGGATCATCTCTCTGCATCATAAAGGCTCAGACCTTAACAGGGTCCTGTTGCCAATTAGCCCTTTGGGCAGCCTCTGATTGTCATACATTTACAAGCTGACAGGTTATCTCAGTACCCCTGTCCTCTGGCTCTTTAGCCTGGGTCTGTGCCGGTTGGGCAGCCACCCTTATGGTGATACAGTGCTGATTCAATGTTTCCACCTCAGTTTAAGGTTTTCTATTTCCTGCTCTTTCTGTGAAATTCTCTCACACTTGCTTTATGGTGGCTGCAAGCGGGCAAAAATCTCCCCTCTGGCTCCTCTACCTCTCTGGGATCCTACCTCTTTCAGCATGGTCACAATGTGGTGTCCCATTGTCATCCCGCAGGTCTGACCAGTCCAGCAGGGTGCATGTCCTGCCAGTAGGTTGGTGACATTACTGAATCCCACACAGTTATCATCCCGCTCTGGGACTTAGCAGTTCTCAGAAAGGTGGGGCTTCTCTTTTTTACTTCTACTTTTAAACATTTTAACTTTCTGCTCCATTACAGAACCCTGCTGACGACTCCAAATATTGCACAGAAAATGATATGCAGATCCGGTAAATGGGACAGAAGGCGCCAGTTACGGATCAGTATTTTAATTACAGTATAATGAGAGTGATGAACTGCCAGAGGATCATAAACTAACCATAACCATGGAAAGTACTTGGTTAAAACAGCAGCCCCCTGTTTAAAAGGGGATGCGCTGGCCTTAATAAGACCAGTGATAGGGTATACTGTAAAGGTTGCCATCTGATTGCTGGAAGGGTTAGAATATGTGGGAGAAGGTGCCTATAGCCAAGTACATAAGCTGGATAAGGAGACAGGGTGTGCAGTGGCGGGGGTGGGGGGTAGTGAGGTGGTCCTGCTTAACCTGTAAGGAGGTATTTTTAGTACTACTTAGGGCAGAAGTCACAAAGGAAAAGGTTGATGGGCTTCACACTCCCATCCTCGATGTAATGTGGAAGGAATATTGCATCAGTCTTCACTGTGGAAGACACTAGCAGTGTGCCAGATGTTGAAAGGTGTGAGTGAAGAGAAGTGAGTGCAGTTACTATTACAAGGAGAAGGTGCTTAAAAAGCTGAAAGACCTAAGGGTGCATAAGTCACCTGAGCCAGATAAACTGCACCCTAGGTTCTGAAAGAAGTAGCAGTACAAATTGTGGAGGCATTAGTAATGATCTTTCAAAAATCACTTCATGGTGCCAGAGGACTGGAAAATTGAAAATTTCACTCCATTCTTCAAGAAAAGAAAAAGGCAGCAGAAAGGAAATTATAGACTAGTTAGCTTGACCTCAGTGGTTGGAGAGATGTTGGAGTCAATTGTTAAGAATTAGGTTATGGAGTACTTGGTGACATAGGACAAGATAGGACAAAGTCAGCATGGTTTTCTTAAGGAAAAATCTTGCCTGACGAATCTGTTGGAATCCTTTGTGGAGATTACATGTAGTATGGACAAAGGGGAAGTAGTGGATGTAGTATATTTGGACTTTCAGAAGGTCTTTGACAAGGTGCCACACAAGAGGCTGCTTATGATGTTAAGAGCCCATTGGCATTACAGGAAAGTTGCTGGCATGGTTAGAACATTGACTGATTGGTAGGAGGCAGTGAGTGGGAATAAAATGTTCCTTAATCATGTTGGCTGCCAGTGACTGGTGGTGTTCTGCAGAAGTCGGTATTGGGACTGCTTCCTTTTATGCTGTATGTCAATGATTTACAAACGTTTGTAGATGATGGAATAGATGGCTATGTTGCCAGGTTTGTAGATGATACAAAGATTAGTGGAGGGGCAGTTAGTGTCGAGGAAGCAGGTAGGCTGCAGAAGGACTTAGACAGATTAGGAGAATGGGCAAGAGAGTGCAAATGATATATAATGTTGGAAAATGCATGGTCTTGCACTTTGGTAGTAGAAATAGATGAGAAGACTACTTGCTAAATGAGGAGAAAATCCAAACATCTGAGATGCAAAGGGACTTGTGAGTCCTTGTGCAGAACACATTAAAGGTTAACTTGTAGGTATAGTTGGTAGTGAGGAAGACAAATGCAATGTTACCATTCATTTCAAGAGGTCTAAACTACAAGAAGAATAGGGATCTGATGTTGAGGCCTCACTTTGAGTATTGTGATCAGTTTGGGGCTCCTCATCTAAGAAAAAATGTTCTGGCATTGAAGAGGGTTCAGAAGAAGTTGACAAGGATGATTCCAGGAATGAAAGGGTGATAGATCTGGGTCTGTGCTCACTGGAATTTAGAAGGGTGGGGCGAGATCTTATTGAAACCTTTCAAATGTTGAAAGGCTGAGACAGAGTAGATGTGGAAAGGATGCTTCCCATGTTGGGGGAATCTAAGACAAGAGGGCACAGCCTCTGGATCAAGGGGCGTCCATTCAAAACAGAGATGCGGAGAAATTTCTTTCACCAGAGGGTGGTGAATTTGTGGAATTTATTACCACAGGCAGCTGTGGAGGCCAGGTTGTTGAGTGTATTTAAGGGAGAGCTTAATCGGTTCTTGACTCCAATTCATGCCACAGAGGGCTACCACTAACCCCAAATCCCTTGGATATGTATGTATGCTACAGAGCTGGCACTAATCACAAATCCCTTGGATTAAAAGGAAATCAACAGTGGGAAGAACTTGACTCGCTTCTCTGGGCTTTGTCATTCTGTTATAGGGGAAGCAGGGAGGGGCTACTCCATTCCAGCCAGCCTCGTCTCACCCCAATGAACTTGAGACTTAGTAACCCCCAGTGGGGTGCGTTCTTTAAGGGCTTAATTTCCAAGCTTATGATTTCTCTAATCTAAACATCCTGACTCTGAGAGTGATTTCCCAGTCAACAAGGAAGGGAATGAAGTGTTGGCGTAGGTGATATGATGAGCACAGTGGGATATAGTGAGTGCGAGCAGGAGCAGTATCCTGGAATGGCCGTGTCTGTGCCGAATGGTGCTGTGACGATGGACACTAAATGGTGCTTACTGGATATATGGCTTCTGGGCCTACTCGTGGCTCCCCACGGGGTGGGACAGATGCTGCTCGCCGGGGTACGTTGTATCATGCATACATCAGCTTAGTGGCCTACATGAGCACCCTGCCCATGATGGTTGGTGTAGTAAGAGGCAGAAAGGTTTTGGATGGTGAAACATGTGAATGCTTGGATTACTAGTAACCTGCCTTACCAGCAAATTTATATACCGTATGAGGTTCACAAGTGGTAATGAATAGTTTAATAATGTGTTGCTTTATTGCTTTGTGTACCGTTTTCAACTGATTAAACCTCTTGTTAAAATTGCAGACTGAGGAATTTTGGACTTTCTTCACTAATGTCATACTGATCAGTGTCCTTCAATAAATGAACTGCTTTCCTTCATTGCAAGCATTGCACATATTCCTATTTCTCAATAACACTGGTTCCTGAATTTCCACCGCAGAATAACATTTACCAATATATTCATCAGCACTAATTGGAAAAAGAAAATGGGCATTTCAGCTCTAGTGCTCTTTCTACCATCCTTCCAGGCAATTTTGTTTTTGAGAAAATGCATTTTTTAAAAAAAGGAATTAAACTAGCTCTGTTGCCACCTGCCTTGTAGCTGGAGGGCACTTTAAATGAATTCATGCATGCTGTGATATAATATGCTACTGAACTTTAATTACTGCATCTGGCTCCGTATAAATAATTAATTATGCAAAACCCAAGCAGCTGGCACTGAATAGACTCAACTGACTTTCTGTCAGACGCTCCCCTGCTCTAAAGGGGATAAAGGGATTTAGGAGTTAAGCTCTTTAACTGGTGTCCCACGCTCCTATGAGGCCTGTGTCTGCATTGAAACTGCCACCACTCTTGCTTGGTTAGATGGCACTGTGAATGTTATTTGAATCTCCTTGTAAACAAGAGGTCCCCAACCCCACCTAGGGAAACAGTTCAGGAGATTACTTGTGATATTCCTCCCCAATCAATAGGAAGGCAAAGGGGACTTTTTGTTTAAGAAGCAGCAGACTAAATCTTGAGAAATGTTTCTTTCTTCCTCCCTGGAGCTAGATCTGGGGTGTGCAACTGGGATGAATAATACTGCCTGTTCTCCTTCAGATCCTCTGCCAAAGAATACCCCCAACATGTTGTCTCTACATGCTGAAATAGGAAGTGCCTCTACAGGCAAAGAATTTCACCTTCAGTGCAATTTCAATGCTGAACGCAAAAACAAACCATACATAAATATATATTTGTCCAGATAGGAATTTGACTAACTCTTTTCTTGTGGGTTAAGAATTGATTTTCATTTTTAGCAGCTCCTTAAGCAATTTCCTCTTTGAAGATTTCTCTTGTTCTGGATCTCAGGAGGTTGTAAATATCTTGCCAAGGAATGCGTTTCTGAGCATGCCAAGAAAGATGGTGCAGATGTCCTTGATACCGAGAAGACAGAGTGTTGGAATAAATGAGATAACTGTGGGGTGCCCCAAGGATCAGATCGTTGGCCCTTAACAATTTACTATCTATTTTAATAAATTGCAGGAGGGGTTAGACTGTTGGGTATCCAACTTTGCTGATGAGACAAGAATGGCTACAATGAAGATGTTTGGACTTTGTAGTAGGACGTTGTAGGTTGAATGAATGGTTGAAAGCCTGGTAAATTGAGTTTAATGTGGGGCACTTCAGAAAGATGAATCAAAAGGGTGACTATTCCATAATTGAGGAGAAATTTCAAACTAGTGGAGTACAGAAAGATCCTGGTTTCCTTGTGCATAGAGTTGCTGTAAGTAGAGATTAGTGATGTTCAAACTTGGCAATTGACTGTTGCAGTTGCAGCAAGTAATTAAAGAAGGCAACAAGCACGTTGGTCTCTATTGCTAACAGTGTTGGTTTGGCTGCACCTGCTGTTCTGCGTACAGTCCTGGTGCTTTAAGAAAGGATGAGCTAACTCAGGAGTTAGTCCGGAAGGCATTCACTTGGTTAATTCTCGAGATAAGATGGTTGTCCTATCACACATAGCTAAATAACTTAGACACCTAGTTTTTCAAAATTCAAAGTAAATTTATTATCAAAGTATGTATATCGTATTTCACTGTCTACTTGAGACTGATTTTCTTGCAGACATTTACAGGAAAATAAAGAATCCCATCAGAATATTTTGAAAACTATAAATAAGCAAAGACTGACAAACAACCAAAGTGCAACAGAATACAAATTGTGCAAATGCAAACAAAGTAAACAAATAATACTAAGAACGTGAGTTACCGAGTCTTTGAAGTGAGTCTATTGGTTGTGAAATCAGTAGAGTTAAGCTAGGTGTAGTTATCCATGTTTGTTCAGGTGCCTGATGATTGTAGAGTGATAACTGTTTCTCAGCCTGCTGCTCTGGGACCTAAGGCTCCTATATCTCCGCCCAAAGGTAGTTGTAAGAGAGCCTGGCTTGGATGGTGGGAGTCCTTGATGATGGATGCTGCTTTCTTGCGGTGGTGCTCCTTGTAAATGTGCTTCATGGTGTGCACGGCTTTGCCTGTAATGGACTGGGCTATATCCACCACTTGTTGCAGACATTTTTGTAGTTTCTGGAGCTTGGAAGCATAAGGAATTAATCTTATTCAGTCATTCACAATCATAAGATTGTGTGACAAAATAAATGTGGGGTTATGTTCAATCATGAGAGAGTTTTGAACAAGGAGACATAGGTGAAAGATAAGAGGCTAATCATTTAAATCAGAGGTATACAGGGATTTCATCCAGTGCAGGCTGGTGAATCTATGGAATTTCCTTCCCTGGATCACTGGAGTATTTTAAGTTCAAGTAGATACATTTTGTTTAAATCAGGGACTTGAATACAATCTAGAACTGGCACAGATGTTGAGTAGAAAACTGGGACAGATCAGCCATGACATTCAATGGCTGGACAAGATGAAGGAGCTAGGTGGCCTACTCTTGCTCCTATTTTGTTTCACATTTACATAGAGATATATGTCTTTGCTGATATTGGGGAGTAGTGATATTCAAACCTGGTGACTAGCTTTTTTCTTAGGTTTTAAGTTCAAGAGTGAACCAAACAAGATAACTTCACTCAACTTCACTTGCCTCATCAGTGAAATGTTCCCACAACCTATGGACTCACTTTCAAGAACTCTTCATCTCAATATTTATTGCTTATTTATTATTATTATTATTATTATTTGTTTCTTTTTGTATTTTCACAGTTGTGTTGGCTAAGCACCTAAGTTGGTGCAGTCTTTCATTGGGTATATTGTGGTTATTCTTCTATTATGGATTTACTGAGCATGCCTGCAAGAAAACAAATCTCTGGATCGTATATGGTGATATATATGTACTTCAATAATAAATTTATTTTGAAATTTGAACTTTGAAGAGTTAATATGGGTTCATTGGGATGAGACGAGGCTGGCTGGAATGGAGTAGCCCCTCCCTGCTTCCCCCAAAACAGAATGACAAAGCCCAGAGAAGTGAGTCAAGTTCTTCCCACTGTTGATTTCCTTTTAATCCAAGGGATTTGTGATTAGTGCCAGCTCTGTAGCATACATACATATCCAAGGGATTTGGGGTTAGTGGTAGCCCTCTGTGGCATGAATTCACATTGGTAAACTCCAGAGGCTGATTTCTCAGAGGAAAGAGATGGAGTTTTCTGATAAGTGGTGTTCTGGTACACACACGTAAACCGTTTGCATCCAACTTTATGATGAATTAGACATTAATCTGCTTAACTTTAAAATGGTTGAAATATTTTAAGAAATAGCATGGACAGGAAGTAGATATGCACACGCGAAGCTCTCAGACCAAAAAGTAAGCTTCGTTAAAATTTCTTGTGAGATTTAATTTTTCACCTGTTTTCAATTATTCCATTCCAAAGGTACTGCAATACACTGTCAGAATTTGCTACATTGCCAGCTGTGGTTGCAGTGAATAAGCTTGGTGGCTGGCAGTACCCTTTGGACAAGAGCAGTGGCTCTTTCCATGACTTTCTAATGAAGGTTGGCCATGAGGAAGAAAATACTCAGAAGGTAAGTGTGAAGAAGAATTTGGCATATTGAGTCCCTATCTCTTCAAGTCAGGGATAGGGAATATTGCTGGAATTACCAATGATGTTCATGTCCTAAGAAAGAGTCAATTAAAAAAGAAGGTAACCGGAACACATCATTATTACAATGCTCTATCCGGCACCTTGCTGTGTGTAAAGTTGATTGCTGTGTTCACTAAATTGCAACAGTAACAGTAGTAAAAAGGTATTATTAGCTTTCTTTAATTTTTCATACCAACATTTCATTCTAGAAATTCATGTTTTCAGGACCAACACAATAAGTACATCTTCATTAATGTGCTTCAACCACACCCTGACCACTTGCCATAATTATCACCAGAGCATCTGTTCTGTGACATTTTTAGGACAGAATGTTGAGTACTGAGGAACTCAACATTTTTTTTCTAAATTTTTAAAGTAATAAACCGCTTTTTTCCACTTATGGTGCCTGTTTCTCTCACACATGATACACAGTAATGTCTAAGTTTACAAAATCCCTCCTGTTCATTCCTTCATTCCTTCTCATATATGTGGTTATTTTGCTATGCATCCTTTCAATATTAAGCTTAAGCTTCTAGCTGCAGCAGTGATTTGACAGGGAGGCAATATCTGCAGCACGTTGTCAAATAGATAACCACATATTCTGGAAGCATAATTGGTAAGACTAATTTTAATTGCATTTTTTTGTGTGTGGGAAAGATTAAAGCATGCCTGAAGGCAGCTAGGTAAGATTTTAGAAACCAGAAGCACATCTGGGTAATTAGCAGCAACGTCTTTGAATATAAGTGAGTTTGTTAAAGTATTGATGGACAAGGAGGCAGCAAGCTGTGCTGGGCATGCAAATGTTCCATGTAGGAAACAGGCACAACTCTTTAGTGATAGATGTATTGATTCGAGCTAATGGAGAAAATTTTGCAAAGCTGATGCACAGGAAACAAGTGGGAATGGTGTGGAGTGACTCATCCTTTGGGTGAAAACTAGCAAATTAAAATCAAGTTTCACAGACTGTAAAAGTGAAGAGATTAACTTCAATATTGTTTTTTACAAAAGCTCATTATAAAGGTCAGGGTAAGCAGTTCAAATACGTCAGCTTGGGAATGCAGGATACAACTCATGCACATAAATGATGGGCCCAAGCACCTTTCCAATAGTGGGCATTGGGCTACCTTTTGTCAAACTTAAAAAGCCCTGAGAAGAAGAATCTTCAGAAGCAGATTTCACTGCTTCTCCTGCTGCAGTGGCCTTAGCTGACTGAAGACTGAGGATGAGGAGGAGGAGAAGACCAGATCATCAGTATATTGGATTCCTGGAGAAGGAATGTCTTCTCAGTAATTTGTCCCTTGTTATTAGTCTCCAACATTAGCCTACCATAAGCATACCTAAGATAGTTTTTTGGTAAATTCAAGTATACAATATCTATCACTTTACCATTGGTTATATTTCCCATTTTCTCTTCAAACTTTCAGAATCCTGTCATTATTTAGTTATATTTTCTGACTCCAGATCACCCTGTTTCACTATAGATCACAGTATAATTTCCTCAAAAAGTCAACTGCATGTTCTGTATTTCCTAAGCTTTGACCTCTCTCCTTTTTACAGGGGGACATTGCTGATTAGAAACCACCTATGGTTCTTTATGCCTCTGTTGATTTCCTCTTTATTTCACTTACCTATGTATGTCAGTTAAAATGAAGATTTAATGCTCTGTCAGTTTGCCAGTTTATGAAATACTAATGGAAAACAAGGAAAAGTGCAGATGTTGGAATCTGAAACAGAAAGAGAAATGATGGGAGAACTCAACCTGTCAAGCAGCATCTGTGGAAAGAGAATCCAGTTAACGTGTTAGGTCAGCAATCCTTCCTTGTAACTGGGGAAGAAAGGACAGGTTACAAGGGTGGATTAGGATTAGTGGGAGGTAGAAAGCACTGGAATACTGAGCTACTGTTGCTCATAAACTATGCTGAACTGGAGGTGAATAAACAGGGTGAGACCCTTCATCAGGCCTGGAAGGGGCAGAAGCTAGAATAATAAAGTGCGGGATGGATAAAGACTATGAAGAATGGTGGCTAGATGTGGAGGCTTATGGGGTGGGGTAGGTAAGGACAAGGTGAATCCTATCCCTTTTATACTAACAGGAGGATAGGAGGAGGGCAGAAGTGTGGAAAATACAGATGTGGGTGATGATAAAATCAATAGAGGTAGACAGGAAACGCTGCTCTTTGAAAAAAAGAGAACATCTCAGATGTTCTAGAATCAAAAGCCTCATCCTGAGAACAACTGCAGTGGAGACAGAGGAATTGAGAGAGCGGAATGGCATTTTTATGAGAGTGGAAAGAGGTATCGTTAAGATAACTGTGAAAGTCAGTGGGTTTATAAAAGATGTCAGTATATAGTCTGCTTCCAGAGATGGAGAGAGAGTTCCATAAAGTGAGGAGAGAAGTGTCAGTTATGGACCTTGTAACTTTGAAGAAAGGGTGGAAGTTGAAGACAAACTTGATAAAATTGACAAGTAGATGAAATAGTGAAGTCATCAATGTAGCATATAAACCATATAACCATACAATAATTACAGCATGGAAACAGGCCATCTCGACCCTTCTAGTCTGTGCCAACGCTTACACTCACCTAGTCCCACTAGCCTGCACTCAGCCCATAATCCTCCATTCCTTTCCTGTCCATATACCTATCCAATTTTACTTTAAATGACAATACCAAACCTGCCTCTACCACTTCTACTGGAAGCTCATTCCACACAACTACCACTCCCTGAGTAAAGAAATTCCCCCTCGTGTTACCCTTAACCTTTTGCCCCGTAATTCTCAAATCATGTCCTCTTGTTTGAATCTCCCCTACTCTCAATGGAAAAAGCCTATCCACGTCAACTCGATCTATCCCCCTCATTATTTTAAATACCTCTATCAAGTCTCCCCTCAACCTTCTACGCTCCAAAGAATAAAGACCTAACTTGTTCAGCCTTTCCCTGTAACTTAGGTGCTGAAACCCAGGTAACATTCTAGTAAATCTTCTCTGTACTCTCTCTATTTTGTTGATATCTTTCCTATAATTCAGTGACTAGAACTGTACACAATACTCCAAATTCGGCCTTACCAATGCCTTGTACAATTTTAACATTACATTACAACTGCTATACTCAATGCTCTGATTTATAAAGGCCAGCATACCAAAAGCTTTCTTTACCACCCTGTCTACATGAGATTCCACCTTCAGGGAACTATGCACCATTATTCCTAGATCACTCTGTTCTACTGCATTCTTCAATGCCCTACCATTTACCATGTATGTCCTATTTGGATTATTCCTACCAAAATGTAGCACCTCACACTTATCAGCATTAAACTCCATCTGCCATCATTCAGCCCACTCTTCTAACTGGCCTAAATCTCTCTGCAAGCTTTGAAAACCTACTTCATTATCCACAACACCACCTACCTTAATATCATCTGCATACTTACTAATCCAATTTACCACCCCATCATCCAGATCATTAATGTATATGACAAACAACATTGGACCCAATACAGATCCCTGAGGCACACCACTAGTCACCGGCCTCCAATCTGACAAACAGTTATCCACCACTACTCTCTGGCATCTCCCATCTAGCCACTGTTGAATCCATTTTATTACTTCAATATTAATACCTAATGATTGAACCTTCCTAATTAACCTTCCGTGCGGAACCTTGTCAAAGGCCTTACTGAAGTCCATATAGACAACATCCACTGCTTTACCCTTGTCAACTTTCCTTGTAACCTCTTCAAAAAATTCTATAAGATTTGTCAAACATGACCTTCCACGCACAAATCCATGCTGACTATTCCTAATCAGACTCTGTCTATCCAGATAATTATATATACCATCTCTAAGAATACTTTCCATTAATTTACCCACCACTGACGTCAACCTGATAGGCCTATAATTGCTAGGTTTACTCTTAGAACCCTTTTTAAACAATGGAATCATATGAGCAATACGCCAATCCTCTGGCACCATCCCCATTTCTAATGACATTTGAGTAAAGCTTGTGGCACGTTACTAGTGTAGGCCTGGAAATGGACTGTTACACGTAGCTAATGAAAAGGCAGGCATATCTGGGGCCAATGAAAGTGCCCCTGGCTATACCTTTGGTTTGGAGAATGTAAGAGGAGCTAAAAGTGATGTTGTTAAGGGTGGGAGCCAGTTCCTCCAGATGGAAAAGGGTAGTGCTGGTGAAGATCTGATCAGGTCTGTTGTCCAGAAGGGAGTTGAGAAGAGAATGGAAGTATATAGGTACTGGATGTCCATAATGAAAATAAGAGACAGGCACATGATGATGGTGAGCATATGAGGTGTCACGGATGTAGGAAGGGATTGAATCAAGGAGAACATAATGGAAAGTATGCAGACAACAGTTCAGTCAGGCAGGAGTAGGCAGAAGCATTGGGCCTACTGGAACAGTTAGTTTTGTGAATCTTAGGTAGTGCAGGGTATGGGAACTATAAGGTTGGTGGTAGTGGATAGGAAATGTCCAGAGTGGATGAGTTTGATGATGGTGTAGGAAACAATGGACTATGATGAATAAACTCTTCTTCGGCTTCCAGCTGAGTACAGGTATCAATTATAACCAACATTTTGATGATAAACTCTGCCATCTTCTTCAGGGATAATGCCTGGGTATGTCTAGAATGGTGGTATAGTCCCTCCTGATTGGTTAGTCCTCATCCAATCAAGTTTCTGCTCTCCCACATTGTTTACAATTGAATTCTAGTTCTTACTCAGAGCAAGGCCTTCATCTTTGTTAAAATTCTTTTCCTCTAGTTTTATTTCAATGGCTTCCTTTACCAGGTGGTCCCAAAAGCCACTGGTGCAGCACAATAGTTTTGTGATGTCGTAGTCAATCCTATAGCCATTGCAAATGCACTGCTCTGCTACTGCTAACTTCTCTGGGTAACCCAAACAGATACACCTCCTGTGCTCCTTGGTGCGGGTTCCCACCGTGAGCAGTGTAGATCGGCCAAAAGTAGACTTACGCTCCTTAGTGGGACTCTGCTCAAAGGGTAGTAAGAGAAGGGGTCTGAGAGCTCTTGTCTGGCTTCAGCAAGTTAGAGGTCATCCACTAGACTATAACAGCATCCATCTAGTCAGTTAATTTGAAGCTGAAGTTTGGATTGGTGCGGAGAGAGTGGAGGCAGTGCATTTAGAATGGGTGAGGTTTGATTTGGAGAGAAGAGTGGTGAAGTCAAGACGGTTGATGTCTTATTGGCAGTTGGAGATGAAAATATCCAGAGCTGGCTGAAGGCCATATAGGAGGATGGATGCTCATGACCACAGGTGATTTATTCTGATATATAGTTCAAATGGTACTGATCGTCTTCTTGTATCTTGTCAAAGTGCACTTGCTTGAATTTTGGGTGATTTGTCTCACTAGGATGAGCATACTTAAAGGAATTGTCAGGTTATATTGTAACTTGATGGGCTAAGTCCTGTCGAAGGATTTCAGCCCAAAATGTCGACTGTACTCTTTTCCGAGATGCTGACTGGTTTGCTGAGTTCCTGCAACATCTTGTGTGTGTTGCTTGGATTTCCAGCATCTGCAGATCTTCTCTTGTTTGGGGCTGAATGTTAGCTTCAGTAGGATAGTGCAGCCACTTTTGGGATGTTGTTCTGACATTTGAATTTTCCCATTATTGTAAAATATGAGGAGAAATACATAAATAAGATAAATTATTTAGTATGTATTTTGGAACAGGTACCTTAATATTTGCCCAGAAATCATCCATGAAGTTAACAATAGGAAAGCCATTTGCGATATTTTTGGAATGTTTTGTGATATTCACCACCTTCACTTGCATCAAACCATCAGCCAACTCCTTGTGCATTTAATTCAATTGAACATTCATATGAAATTCCAATCTTTGGATTTTTGTCCTAGATTTCAGTGAATGAAATGCAAGAGTAAGTGGAGTTCTCCCAGCAGGAGTCACTATCATAAGGACCATGATTCACACTTTCAGTGCCACATTGCTGTAATCCTGAATCACATGCCCATATACATTGAATAGTGTTCCCCTCTGACTGTGTGAGACTGCAGAATTAACCCTAGATGGTTCAACATACATAACTCATCTCCTACCTTAAGCCACGAAATTATCAATCACCCCGATGAGTTATTAACTTCAAACTTTCTGCATAATCACTCAGAGTTGAACTGCATGTGCATGTAACGAGAGCTGTATATCTCATCTCCTTCTACCTTAGGCCACAAACTTATCAATCACCCATGCTGTGGACACTTTCTGGAGGTCCAAGATCCGTGTGCTCCACGACTGCTGGGCTAAGTGTGTAAATGTAGGAGAGGACTATGTTGAAAAATAAATGTTCTAGGTTTTCTAAAATGGACTCCTTCTACCCCAAGCCACGAACTTAACAATCACCCCTCGTATATTGTTAAAGACTGCATGGAGCTGAAAGTTTACAAGGAAGATTCCTGTTGCAAAGTGTTACAGACTTTTTTTTGTCATATAATAATCCAATCACTATTTTGTTGTGGTTCCTTTGTTTTCTATTTCAAAAGCAGTAGGAATAGCAAAGGGCTGAATTTTATAAACGTGAATTCCCAATGGGGCAAGTCTCCCCGTGAAGAAACTGTGCTTGTATAAAATCAAACCTTGCAGTTAGAACTGTGGTCAGAAATTTTAATGGTGCTTAAAGCTTTTTGTAACACTTAAAGTGAAACTGGATTAAATTTAGCTTTAAAAATCTGTTATGTCTGTTGCTGGGTGTGTGCAGTCTTGCAATGGAATGCTTATTTAAACTGAAGTATTGCTTTTTGCTTCCACTCATTATTACCTGCTTTCCCCAGTCCATCGACTCCACAAGGAATACCTGCAGGTCACCAAATCCTGATTGAGGTTATTTATTTTATTTTTGTTTAAATTAAGTTACATTTTTGAATAATTGCATTATTCTGGCTTTCTCACTGGGGGGTCTAATACATTGGTACTTCTGTTGATGATATTGGGCTCATGGGTTAATTTTGAAAAGGCGTTAATGTTACAGAAATATAGTGCTCAGTCAGAGAACCAGAGTTATATTGCTGTTGAGCTTCTTATTGGGCTCATGGTGAAGATATTTTGCACTTAAATTTAGTTCTTTTGGTAATCTAATGTTAATGTATTGGGAGTGGGTGAGTGACAATGATTTTCCTTGATAACTGCACAAGTTATAATATCACTCAGTAAATTCCCTGCATGGCCTCTGTTTACAACATAGTGCTAGACATCTGGTGGAAAGAAAAAGTAATGAGAAACAATCTACCACAGGTGCTTTCCCATCTCGTGCTTTGGTCCACACATGCCACTTTTGTTTCATGATGTGGAAACCACTTTGCACAGATAAAGTATTGATGTCAAAATATCAGCTTTTATTTCGGATGCAATGGCATTTTCCCAAGCTTGTCACTCTACAAGAATTTTTGCTGCATTTTGACAAGATGGAGTAACTGATCTGTCCTTCTTTAGTGCTGTATTGTGCTTAGGAGAATAAATGCTTGAATGGATCATTGATCAACTCAGGCTAAAATGCATCAGGACGAATGATGAGTTTTGCTTTGCTCTTGCAATGAATATTAATTTGTCTCATGTTTCTGGTGCTTTTGCCACACCTTGAAGAAAATTACATCTGCAGAGTTTCAGGGAAATGGCAACTATATCAGTGCATTATGTCAGTGATCTCAGATGGGATTTCTGCATTATAACATGAACTTCTAAAAAAGTTGATTGGTGGTAGCTGTTTTGGGATGTTAGATTTTACAAAATCTCCTTTTAATTATGTGAGGAAAAAATGGAGAAAGAATGAGAAAGTGGGCTGAAACATGAGATAAACAAATTGTGTTATATCCATAAAATGAAGATGCAGTCTGTTTCTATACACTGTATCACAGTCTCAGGATTCCCTTCAGGAATCAGACTGAGTCAGCCGTAAAGAAGGGCATATTCAGCATTATTTTTGAGAGGATTAGAATGTAGAAGCCAGGATGGACTGCTGAGGACTTATAAAGCATTGGTCAGACCGAATATGGAATATTGTAGCCTAATTATGCTCCTATGTCTTATGGTTGCTTCCTTTCATAGAAGCCTGGGCAGGGAGCTTCCTCCACTGTTGATGGATAGGGTGAGATTGGAGCTTAAAATGATGAGCATCTGAAACAGGAGTATAATCCAGTTTTATTGAAGACTGTGTGAAGATTGTTGACCAATCTGCTCACTGGTGACAGACTACACTTTCATTGAGGTTAGTTAGCACATACGTCTAGGTAACTCAGGACTCAGGAAACCTGGCAGTTAAACAGAAGTGTGGAAGACTGAACACGAGAGGACAGTCTTATATTAGTGTTGGTAAGCAGGGACACTGGGAGACTCATCCAGGCTCAAAAAAATTAACCAAAAAAAACCAGACCTCCTTTTCTCCTTGCAATCCCTAAGACTCAGAATCTTACCTAAAACAGATACAATTACTTCCAGTAAGAAGGCAGTGCTTGCGAATGCAACAGCCTCTGGGGGGGGGGAGCCAACCAAAGGTGCTTTTTGGTTTCTTAAATTAGTTTTTTATGATCCAAAGACAACTCTATTCCTAGAACACTGGGTATTGCAGGGCTACTCCATCAGTGAGCTGCACTTTGATCAGAGTAACTGGACTGGTGTTGGTGGCAGACCTAGCCAAGGTGTTGAAGGGGTCGGCCGAGGTGTCAGAAGAGCCGGTTGGGATGTCGGAGGCAGTTTGAGTACAGAGGAGCTGGCCTGGCTGCAGACTCTGTTGCTGCTCGCGACTCGGAAGCATCGAAGTTGGTGCAGTATAACTGTGGGAGATTGTTTCAGACATTTCACTTGCAATTGCAAAACTCTGTTGGATGGTGATATTGTAAGTTGCCACAGGCCTGTTACCCTTGGGAGGTGGAGGAACAGTTGACATGGGAGCTATGTAGCCTCAGTTGTAGTGAGAACTGGGTCTCAACCTTGGGCTTGCCTGCTGCTGCAGACCAGGTGAGGGACACGGAAACACTACAGTGTGGTTGAGCTCAGCCGGGGCCTGGCCTCGCCCGTTGGTGCTGCCCTCTTGTGTTCAAGCAGTGGAATGACAGGCTGGATTGTGTGCATCTGTACCCTGCCAGGAGTCTGTACCATCGATTGGTGGATGTTGCCGCTCAGGGTCTTGGACTAGACATGTATGTTCTTTCTCGAATAAATATGCTTCTTTGCTCGATATTTTCTATCATGTTAGTTGCTATTTTTGAATCTTTGCTTGCTATTTTGAATGGTTTGCACCTTGGCCTCTGAGGAACACTGCCTCATTCAGCTGTATCTATGTATGGTTTGAATGACAATTAAACTTGGTTTCATTTGATTTTCATTCTGTTTTTGATTTTGATTTGATTGATCAAACTACCCAGTCTTTCAACTATCTTGCATGCACCTTGAACATAATCTGCCTCTTGATGTCTATTCATTTAAATGTCTTCTTCATTATTTACCCATTCCCATAACAGGACAAACATTTACCAGCCTAACTCAACAGTGACCTTGTAATAAACCCTGACAGAGATTGGTTTTGGCTAGAATTAACTCCTCCCTGAGCAAGGACCTGGACCTCTGCAATTTGCCTACTATCATAACAGGTCTACAGTGGATGCGATCTCACTGGCTCTCCCCTCAGCCTTGGACAACAGCAATGCTGCTGTTTATTGATTACAAGTCAGCATTCAACACCATCATCCCTTCAATATGAATCAACAACTTTTAAAATGCGGACCTCTTTACCTCCCTTCGCAACTGGACTCTTGACTTCCTCATCTGGAGACCACAGTCAGTGTCAACTTCCTTGCTGTCAATCAACACAGGTGCATCTCAAAGACGCATGCTTAGTCCCTTGCTCTACTGTCTCTACACTCATGACTGTGTGGCTACGCACAGCTCAGTCACCATCTGTAAATTTGCTGATGACACCAGTTGTTCTTGGAAAAATCTGAGATGTTGATGATAAGGTTTACGAGAGTGAGAAAACTGGTTGAGTGACGTTGTAACAGCAACCCTGCCCTCATCATCAACAAGACCAAAGAATTGATTGTGGCTTTCAGGAAGGGGAAGTTGGGAGAGCACACCAGTGGGAAGGGTGAGCAGCTTTAAGTTCCGACAGTAATGACCTAAAGAAGTGCGAAAATTTGGGTGAATTGTACAGCTCTGATGTTGATGGACCCCAGTTATATGAAGAAATTTTGGATTACAGAATGTTGCTACCAAGGTGGGTCAACATGAAATATCAAAACCTGAAGAGCTTCTTGAATTTATTGTTCAGTATGGAGATGAGAGCACCTTCCCCAATCTTTACATTGCTATTCAGATAATGCTAACCATCGCCAGCTGTGAGAGATCATTCAGCAAGTTAAAACTAATACTTTCGTATTTGAGAGACTCCATCAGTCACGGCAGACTCTGTGATCTTACTCTGCTAAGTGTAGAAAGAGAAGAAGCTGAATAAACTGACTTTGATCACATCATGGACCAGTTTGCATCAGTGAAAGCAAGGGAGGTGCAGTTATAATTTTCACGTAGTGTCATAATTCGTTAATTAAAAGATTAACGAGTTTGACTTGTATTTTTGAGCTGATATTATGGTAAAGTTATCTAAAAGATGGGTGTCAGATGTTTGGACAGGGGCACAATTTCAGTGCTTGCCATAGGCGTTATTTTCCTTAGATATGCCCTTGCAGTTCTCAGTTATTGAAAGACCTAGATAGATTTTCAGATAGTGGGAGAATTTAGGACCAGAAGGTACAGCCTCAGAATAGAAGGATGTTGCTTTTGAACAGAGAAGAGGAGGAATTTCTTAAGCCAGAGGGTGGTGAATCTGTGTAATTCATTGCCACAGGGCATCTGTGGAGGCCAAGTCAGTGGGTATATTTAAAGTGGAGGTTGATAGGTTCTTGATTAAGTTATGAGGAGAAGGCAGGACAATGGGGTTGAGGGGGGAAATAAATCAGTCATGATTGAATGCAAAGCAGATCCTAAGTGGCTTCTAAAATATCTTCCAGTCTTAACCCCATTCCAAAAGGTCTGATATAGACTAACCGTAAAGTCATGGAGTCAGACAACACAGAAAGAGGTCATTCGGCACAAATGGTCCAGGTTAACCAAGATTTTCACTAGTGTGCGGAAAGACTTGATTAGCAAAAATGCTTCACTATCAGGAAAAACATTCTCTGTAAAAACAAAATCAACACACAATAACCTGGAGAATCATGAACACTACTTTCAAATCTCTTAGTATCTCTCCTTTCAGTTAGTCCTGACGAAGGGTCTCGGCCCAAAACGTCGAAAGTGCTTCTTCCTATAGATGCTGCCTGGCCTGCTGCGTTCCACCAGCACTTTGTGTGTGTTGCTTGAATTTCCAGCATCCGCAGATTTCTTCGTGTTGAATCATGAACAGAATGTCTTATGAAAAGTTAACCAATGACCAAGCTGAAACCTGGTTCATTTTCCCTTTAAGCTGAACTGATGGGGAATAAAATATCAAACAAAATCTTCAATCTGCTTAACTCTTTGTCCAGTTGTACAAGGTTAAATGTAAATGTCCGATGGATATGGAGTTAAGCAGCGTGAAGGACTTGTTCAACATTATTAAGTCAGTCACAATTGGCAACAGATGGCATTTCCCTCAGTCCACTCTTTACACTAAGTTCAGTCCACTCTTTACACTTCACTAGGGAATGAAAGTGGGCACGCTGCCTGCTTCTTCTAGCACACTGCCCAAAGTCTGTTTTAATTGTAAATGTGTTCACCAATAGTGGACATGGTTTTTGAAAGCCTATGAGGATTCATGAAATCTAAGAAGAGGTGCCTCCCAAATAAACCTGGGTCTTTGAATGTAAACGGATCATTTTTAGATTGTCATTTGGAGGAGGAAGAGCAGCATTCTGTCCTACATAAAGACTAACTAAAATGATCTTCCATTGAGAATGGATGTGACTAGAACTAGGAGATTATAGTTTAAGGGAGAAAGGTGATATATTTAAAGGGAATCTGAGGGGGAACTTCACTTAGAGAGTGGTGCCAGTTTGGGTTTAATTTCAACTTTTAATAGAAATTTGCCCAAGTATTGGGGTGAATGGGGTGGGTGTGAAGGGCTATGGTCCAGGTGTGGGTTGATAAGACTAGACAGAATAACAGTTTAGCAGGGACTAGATGGGGCAAAGGGCCTGTTTCTGTGCTTTAATGCCCTGTGACTCAATGACTCCATAAAAGTAGTTATTGAAGGAAACACTCAACAGGTTGGGCAGAATCTGTGGATAGAGAACCAGAGTTACATTTTTGGTCCAAGCCCCTTGTCAGGAACAGGAAAGTGAAAAAACAATGTTCAAAGTACCCATAGTATATGTCACTATGTATGTCTCTGAGTGTAATTTTCCTGCAGTCATTAACAGTAAATACAAAGGATCACAATAGGATCAATGAAAAACTGCACCAAATAAAGATGGACAAGCGGCCAACATGCAAAACTCAACAAATTGTGGAAATTTTGTACAAAAAAAGGGGGAAAAAAATCAAAATAATAATAAATAAATAAGTACTAAATATTAAGAACATGAGATGTAAGGTCCTTGTTTTGTTGGCCAACAGCTTTTGCTAGTTAAGCTGAGTAGCAAGAAAAGTTACAAAGTCGTCACCTACCCATTTCACCTGGAAGGGGAAGGAGGGGCTCTTCAGAAATTAATTGGATATTTTTTCAGATGTACCATTAGGAACGGGAAGCTTGGGCTAAAATGCAGAAAATCTTCTTCCTCAACTGCTTAGCTGTTGAAACTCTGGACAGTCACAATTGATCTATGATAACCAGGCCACAAGGTATGACAGAGATACGATCTTATCATTCAACAGCAATTGAAACCAGCTCGAAACAAAACAACCTACAACCGCAGGCTCCACTGTTGAGAGTCTGGATCAAATTAGAGAAGGCAGCTGGGGTGTGTGTCCAAACACTTGTTAGAGAGTGGACTTAATCAGACTGTCTAAAAGGGAACATTATAACTAATTCTGTTGTGATGATTAGAACAATACTTTTAACACAAAAACCCAGGTCCTGGGCCAAGTCTCCCATATACTTTGCAGTGATCTTGCATTATTCCATTGTAGTTTGCACAAAGTTTCCATGCTGTATATCATGGGTACAATAAGTATGGCAGGTCATGCCACGTAATTACACGATAATCAATCTGACCTACACACATGACTTGCCTCCCAACCTCTTGACGGTTGGATGCTAATGCTTGGTAGGCCACTAATGGAAGAGTGTCTACTTTGCTGGTGTCAAGATTTATTGTCTGAATGCGACATGTAAACCATATCATTATTACAGGCTGCACAGTGACTCCCCATGGACAAGCTATATAAGAACTCAGAACAGCCAATAATTCTACAAGTGCAATCAGCTGGTTGTGTTTACTGGACCCCCTGACTTTAGGTCAGCTGTCCAAATCCTTGCTACATTACTATCGATGGAGGTTCAGTGAAGCATATCAGGCATGATGTAAGTAAGTCAAGTGTAGGTGAGAGTCTAATCCCATTACTTTCCCACTCTTAACAGAGTTTATTAGCTTAAAATAACTAAATGAGATTTTGATAAACACTTTGAAATATACTTTAAATAAACATGTACTCTACCTATGATACAGCCCAGAAGAAATTGTTATGTGCAGAGAAACAGAAGGTCAGAAAATCCTGAGGATGTTTTGTACCAAGCACCAAATTCATCAAGTCAAGTCAAGCCAAGTCACTTTTATTGTCATTTCGATCATAACTGCTGGTACAGTACAAAGTAAAAATGAGACAACGTTTTTCAGGACCATGGTGTTACATGACACAGTACAAAAACTAGACTGAACTATGTAAAAAGAAAACAACACAGAGAAGGCTACACTAGACTACAGACCTACACAGGACATGTTAAGTGAGTGCATCTCCTGGAGTGCACAAAGCCCCCCCCCCCCCCAATGCTCACAGCAACACTCCTCACCCAGGATCCTACTTATGTGCTACTGCACTGCCTGAACTATTTAGATAAAAAATTTATTTTATTTTACCAAAATATGTTGCTAATTTAAATTTACTCTGAAGCAGAAATATATTTATAAGAAACTGATGAAACATAATGTATAAAAAAGAATGAGGTTTCTCTTCCTCCACCCTTCAGTAGGTAAATTTACTGTCAGAGAAATGAATTCAACAAACATCCTGAAATTCTTTTTCTTTGCAAACAGGTGAGGAGATGCTGCCCTCACCCATATCTCCTCCATTTCCTGGACATCTGCGCTCATCGCATCATCCTGCCACTTCAACAGGGATAGAGTTCCTCTTGTCCTCATTGAGAAACCCATGAGGTACCACATCCAGCACTTCATTCTGCACAACTTCCGCCATCTTCAATGGGATCCTACCACGAAACACACCTTTACCTTCCCCCAGCTCTCCACTTTCCACTCTCCCTGTGCTTCCCTTGTCCATTCATCCCTCTCCCCAATAATCTTTCTCCTGGCATTTATCCCTACATGTTGAAGAAGTGCTATACCTGCTCTTTCACCTCCTCATTCATCTCCATTCAGAGCCCCAACAGTCCTTCTAACTTACCTGAAAATCTGTTGAGGTTGTCTACTGTATCCATTGCTCCTGATGGATTCTCCTCTATGAAAATGAAACACGACATAGACTGGGAGACCACTTTGTTAAGCACCTTCACTCCACAACAAACAGGACTTGCCAGTGGCTAACCATTTTAAATCCTATCCCCATTCCCGTTTTGACATCTACTGCATAGATGAGGCCATTCTCAGGTTGGAGGAGTAGCATCTCGTATTCCAACTGGGTGGCCTTCATCCTGATGGCATGAACTTCGATATCTCAAACTTCCAGTAGTTTCCTCTTCTTTTATTCCTCACTCTGACTCCCCCTTACCTCACCTCTTCTCCTCGCCTGCCTATCACCTCCCCAGTGCCTGTTCTCCTTCCCTTTCTCCCATGGTTCACTCTCCTCTCCTACCAGATTCCTCTTCCTTTTCCACATCACCTCCCAGCTTCTCGCTTCATCCCACCCGGTCCCCTTTTCCATCCCACCCGGTCCCCTTTTCCATCTCACCCAGTCCCCTTTTCCATCTCACCCAGTCCCCTTTTCCATCTCACCCAGTCCCCTTTTCCATCTCACCTGGTCCCCTTTTCCATTTCACCTGGTCCCCCTCTCCATCCCACCTAACTCTCCCCTCACCTGGCTTCATCTATCACTTTCTAACTTGTACTCATTCCCCTCCACCATCTTCTTACTTTTTCCCTTTGCTTTCCAGTCTTGACGAAGGGTCTTGGCCCATAGTGTCAAGTGATAATTCCTCTCTGCATGACCTGCTGAGTATCTCTAGCACTTTGTACGTGTTGCTCTGTATTTCCAGCATCTGCAGAATCACATGTTTATGAGGAAAGATTGGAATGGTTTCAGATGGATGAAGTTTGTGTGTTTATGTTTGTATGCATGTCCACGCTTGCATTGTACACCAGGGTGCTCTCTTCAGTTACCTGATGAGGAGTTACTTTCATGGAGTGCTTCAGCCCTTAACCACCACACTCTCCTGTTGGTGGATCAGCAGAGGTGGCCAAGTCATTGCCCATCTGCTCCTGACTTCCAGCTCAACTCCTCTCGCCTGTTCCATATCTAGCAAGAAACCCTTTCTGCTTTCTCCTGCAAGTTGCTTGGTTCTTGCTCTTTTCATCAAGGCCCAGCACGGACAGCAACCTCCATCCTGACCTTGCCGGGAACCCTCTACAGCTGAGAAATAGCCACATCTGCCATCCTTTGTCCCTGCACTCCTTGACTAAGGACTGGTACTTCAGGGCCTTCCTCTCATGAGCCTCCTTGTATCCTTCCTCCCATGGTACTGTGAGCTCCACCAGGATCATTTTCTTGTCTTCGGTGGACCACAGTAACATGTCTAGTTGAAGTATGGTTTGTACCACCTCCGGGAACTGTGGCTTATTCCCCATATTGACCCTCATCACCCATGATTTGGCAATTTGTAATAGATTGGAAGTAGGCCTCTTTGATGTGATTGACGTAGCCCTCTCCTTGATGAAAATGTCTGCCCTGTTTGCCTTTCTGCCAGCTGATCTCTTTTTACACCTCTCCCACTCCACTGTGTTAGCAATGGACAGCAGGATTTGTCGTGGCACCTCCTATACAAACCTCGTGTTAAGCTGTTTTGCATCCTGACAGGTTGGGTGCCGGAGAACCCTGCTAACCACAAAGCTTACAGTCAGTGTCCTCTCTCAGCCCGTATGTGTGCAGTATGATGGTGTAGGGGGAGTGTCATACACAGACCCGCAGGAGGAAAAAATTGCGGAAAGGCTACAATCTCCAAAGCTCTGCCTAAGTGATCATGCACTAGGGAAGGTCCCATTTTGTCCAGGCGCCCTGTGACCCCCGACTCAACTGCCTTCGATACCCGCCCTTCATCTTCATGGTTCTGTACCTCTGCCTGGGCCATATCATGTACTTGCACTCTCCCATCATTAGAAGTGTGCAGGGCCAAGGTCTTGTCATAACAGGCATGCAGTGCCAATGAGATCTCTCAGTTGTAGGGTGTCTACTGCCTGGTCTATGGCTGAGTTGGCGGCCCACTTTCGGCCTGATCTTGTTGTAACTCCTGCTTGGTTTATTTACTTGTCATCGGTGCCCCTCTGAGTTAACACAACTCTACACTTTGCCACCTTGAACTCCTCCACTATGGATGACAAAGAAAACTGAAACTGGTATGATCTTATGTAAAGCCACACGAAGAAAAACTTAGGGAGGGGTATCCTCAGCCACCTCTGCAAGTGCTTGTTAACTTTCGGCTCGATGCCTTCTACAGAGCAGCCTTGGTAGAAGGCCACGTTGGTACAGCCATGTCTTAAATTTATCAGGGAGTCTGATTTTGTCGATCTTCCTCAGCCACTCTTCGGTCTACTTTACAGTGTCAGTGATGTTCACACTGTTCATCATTGCTGCATTAAACCACTTTTGGAGACATTTTACTGGGTTGTCCTCTATGGATGGAATGACTTTTCCCTGTACTTGAACACTGAACTTGCTCTTTTTGATCACCATGCATCTGGACTTCCTGGCCTTGAAGGTTATCCTAGCCCAGGTAGCAACATTGTGCAGGGTTTGCAATATCTATCTTGCTTGGCTATAGGTTACAGTAGTTATTGTGATGTCATACATGAACACCCATATTGCAGGTTGTCAGATGTTATTACTAATACTGGGCCTAGGAGTTATGTCTGTTGCTGCTGATTTAAGGAGGTTCATACCCATGGAAAACAAGCTAGGGGAGATGGTACAGCTGGTTGGAATCCCTTTTTGGAGGTCGTGCTACCTGGTTGTAAAGTGGGGCAAAGTGAAGCATAGCTTGAATCCTCCTAGGTAGCTGGTGATCATATTTCAATTTACTGGTGGGATATGGTAGTGGTCCAGGCCAGCCTGGATGAGGACATGTGGAATTGATCCATAGGTGTTGGCTAGGTCTAATTAGATGACTGTTACGATGCCTTTCTTCTGCCTGGCCTCGCAGATCAATTGGCTGATTATTGAAGTGTATTCAAGCCACACAGAAAAACTCGAAATACCACCTTTCTGAACGGATGTGTTGATATAGGGCTCTCTATGAAGTAAAAGGTCAGTGTTCTCGCAAGCACTGAGAAGAATATCTTGCACTCCATGCTAAGGAGGGAGATTGTTCTAAGCTGAGTAATTGTGGAGGCATCTTCTTTTTGGGAACAAAGAATCCTTCAGCCATTTTCCAGCTTGGTGGGATAGAGCCTTTGGTCCAACTCTTCCTCATCGTCTTCCACAACCTGTGGAGGAGTTCTGGGCATTTCTTATATACCTTGTAGGGTATGCCACTTGGTCCTGGGGTGGCAGATGACTTTGCTGTCTTGACGATATCCTGGACCTCCTGCCATGTGGGCTCCATCACGTTCAGCTCAATTGCTAGGATCCTTGACTGGGGGAATTTTGGATTGAATTCTAGTCCCTGATTCCTACAGGTACGTCTGTGTGATTCCCACAGAAATTCTTCCACCGCCTGCTTTGAGCTAGTTCGGGTGCCAGATTTTTCCTGGCTGAGAATAGCCCTGGTGATTCTGAATGCCTTTTTAACAAACTGCACTCTCCTCTCTTTCTCCCTTCTTTGCTATTGCAGCTGCTCCACCCTCCTGAGCTTGCGCAGCTGTTCCATAGTTTGCTGGTAGATCTTTGACACCTTTTTCATCAGGTGAACTGTTTCTGAATTGTTTGTTCAGGGTCTTTATCTCGCTTCTCAGGTAGTGAATCTCCCTTTCCCTCCTGTTCGGTTGCTGTGATGGTGTAATATCCCATTTCTTCTCCATTAGGCCGAATCACTCTTTAACAAAGTTGAACACAATGGCCATGAGAGAGCTGATTTTCCTGTAGACAGTTCCTGCCAATGTAGCTTCCAAGATGCCATCCAGGTCGTCACCAAACTGCTGCCAAGGTACATTGTCTGATGATCTAGGTCACCTAATCCTCTCTTTCCTTGATGAATGGATTAGGGTGTCCAAAGGAGCATTCACTTGGTCCCTTCTCTGACACTGGGGCAGCTCAGGTGCAGAGAGATCTTCAGCTCTGTGAGGTGCATCCTGGGTGGAGTTGTCCACCACCTCACCCGATGCTGAGTCCATGCATTCCACTTGAGTTCCCTTTGTTCCACAGCTGGACCTGCTTTGTGTATGTCTGCTTTTGTTACATGATGGAGTAAGAGAGAGAGTGTGTGTGTGTCTGTGTGTCTGTGCTTGCTCACACACATATTAATTGACCTGGATCTAAGACCAGCCCTGGAACATGGGAAGGGATGCTCCCCAGTGATCCAGCACCACTTTGACATAAATTCTCAGAGAGTTACTGTTTTTCAGGCAATAATTGCACCGTCTGGTGCTCCGTGTAGATGAAGATCATTGAGCTCTAAAAATTGTAGGAGCCATTTGGTTAAATATTTAAACTCATGCAGGCAGGGACAGCGTACCACCTATTTATGAGCCTGGTAACTAGGGTGAAAAGTGCTGATGGGGCCTATAGGTTCACACACTGTGAAAAGACAACAGAACAAAAGTGGGATTAAAAGGATTACTTGGACAATGCAAGTGTATTACTAATTGACCTGTAATGGGTTTAAGACTCACCCAGGTCATGTGTGAATGATGGGAACACAACAGTAGAAACTCGTTGAAGGAATTCATTTAAATAAAGCAAAATAGATATGGAAAAGGAAGGTGGGTGGGGAAATAAAGAGGAGAATTTAACAGGCTTTCAGCCAATGGAAGCACAGCATAATGAGAGATAAAAAGAATAATCTGAATGGACATCTTACCTGATCAGTTTCACTGTCAGTTGAAACATGAGGATTGTAGATTTATGATTTATACCAGGTCTACTGAAACAGGTTTGACAAGCAAGCTGACCAATCATAAGTTAAAAATGACAGTCACCAAATACAGTACCCAGAGACGTATGGTGCACTAGAGATATTTCAGAGGTTGATGAAATTTATTCAGGATAATTGCAGTTCAAAGTTGACATCAAAAGATGAGAGAAACTCAACAGAAATTCATAACTGAATGTCTGCTGTTTTGTGCAAATTTCAATGGCTGAGTCAGGATTGGAGATTACAGCACGGAGATAGGTCCTTTAGTCCAACCCAGCCAACCACAGTGTCCACCCAACTAGATCCAATTTACTGATGACTGCTCCTGTGGCTCCTCCCACAGACCCCTGTATAAAGGTGATGGAGGTCTGAGCCCGGCCTCTCAGTCTCCAGGATGTAGTATGGTGGTCACTCACTGCTTGTTCCTTCTTCCAGTCAATAAAAGCCGATACCTCGCTTTTACGTCTCAGAGTGAGTTATTGATGGTGCATCAATTTTATTGACTGGAAGTTTTAAAACATGGAAAGCGTTTTACGTCTGGAAAGATTGGATTTGGACCCCCAAGACCCTGAAGCAGCTCTTGCCTTTGAACTCTGGCTTGCATGCTTCCACTCATACCTGGAGGAGGTTAGTGCAACTGAACCCGTTGTTATGCATCGAATTCTCCTCTCGAGGGTCACCCCAATAGTTTATTCACTTATCAGGGACCTGTCGACCTACGAAGGGGCACTGGACGCCCTCAAAAGACAGTACCTGCGGCCGGTGAACACCGTCTACGCAAGACATCGTTTAGCTACCCGACAACAGCAGCCTGGAGAATCGAGCGCCCAATTTCTCTGAGCCCGACAGACACTCGTCCGAACTTGTGATTGCAAAACACTCACGGTGGAACAGCATGCGGAGCTGCTAGTTCGAGACGCCTTTGTGACAGGAATGAGGTCAGTACGGCAACGGCTGCTGGAAAATGCCGATCTTACCTTACGCTCGGTGATCGAGACGGCTGACACGCTGGAGGCTGCTCTGCACAACACTGACGCTGTCCAGTTGCGCGATTCCCTGCCGGTTCCGTGGACACCTCAGACCCCGCCGCTGCCGGTTCCCGCGAGCGAATTCGCCAATGCCGCTGCCAGTCGCGATTCCACGAACTTCCCGAACCTGACCACGGCTGCAGCCAGGCGAAAGCCTGAGCTGTGTTATTTCTGCGGGCTCGAAAAGCACCCCCGAAAACGTTGCCCGGCTCGAGAAGCGACCTGCTCCAGCTGCGGGAAGACGGGCCATTTCGCCAAGGTCTGTAAGTCTAAACTACAAGCGGGGTCGGGCAGCGCGGCGTGTGAGACATGGGGGCCGCCATCTTGCATGCCTGGATGTGGGCGGCCATTTTGTCGGTGTCAGCATGCCCCGCCCCCAACCCGCCGGTGTTTACCGGGCACCAAGCCGGCTCAACTCTGGCCACCGTAACCCTCGACCAAAGTGCCCCACACCAGCTTGCAAGGTCAATGATGGACATCCTGGTGGAGGGGCACAGGACTAGCTGCCTGTTTGACACAGGCAGCACTGAGAGTTTTATTGACCCGGACACAGTGCAACGCTGTGGACTCGTGACACGGCCGGTAAGTCACAGGATCACCTTGGCTTCTGGGTCGCATTCCACAGACATCCGGGTGGGTTGTGTAGTGACATTGGTGGTGCAGGGCACAGAATATCGGAACTTTGTGCTACTGGTCATGCCTCAACTGTGCGCACCTGTGCTATTGGGGCTGGACTTCCAGAGCCATCTTGAAAGTGTGACTATGGCATATGACGGGCCCCTCCCACCACTCACTGTCAGGAATCCTCAGTTTGGTGGGACTTCGCCATATACCCCGTTACTGCACACACACGCACCGAACCACACATCCCACCCAGCACCATGCCGACAGCTGCGCTACTGACACCACTTGCAGCCTCTCCACCCTCAAGATCCCTCCCCCACTGCTGTTCACCAACCTGACCCCCGACTGTAAACCTGTGACAACTAAAAGCAGGAGGTACAGCGCGGGGGACAGGGCCTTCATTCAGTCAGAGGTGCAGCGGCTGCTCGGGGAGGGGATCATCGAGCCAAGCACAAGCCCTTGGCGGTCCCAGGTGGTTGTTGTTCGGACTGGGCAGAAAAATAGGATGGTAGTGGACTATAGTCAAACCATCAATAGGTTCACGCAGCTTGACGCGTACCCCCTACCCCGCATCGCGGATATGGTCAACCAGATAGCTCAGTACAAGGTGTACTTGACAATAGATCTGAAATCCGCTTATCACCAGCTCCCCATCCGCCCAGAGGACCGCCCCTACACCGCCTTCGAGGCGGGCGGCAGGCTCTATCACTTCCGGCACGTCCCATTCGGTGTCACAAATGGTGTCTCTGTCTTCCAGAGGGAAATGGACCGGATGGTGGACCAGTGCCAACTGAAGGCCACATTTCCCCATCTGGATAATATCACCATCTGTGGTCACGACTGGTCGGATCACGACGCCAACCTCCAACGATTTTTCCAAGTGGCCGAAGCTCTGAACCTTACTTATAACAGGGACAAGTGTGTGTTCGGAACCACCGGACTCGCTATCCTTGGGTGTGTTGTGGAAAACGGGGTCATTGGCCCTGATCCCGACCGTATGTGCCCCCTGTTAGAACTCCCTCTTCCCACCACTCTCAAAGCCCTCAGACGGTGCCTGGGTTTTTTTTCCTATTACGCCCAATGGGTCCCCCATTACGCAGAAAAGGCCCGCCCCCTGGTCAAGTCTACCACTTTTCCCCTCTCTGCTGAGGCCTGTGCGGCCTTCAGCTGCATTAAAGGGGACATTGCCGAAGCAACGATGCATGCAGTGGACGAGACCATTCCCTTCCAAGTAGAGAGTGACGCCTCCGATTTCGCGCTTGCTGCTACCCTCAATCAGGAAGGCAGGCCAGTAGCATTCTTTTCTCGTACCCTTCAAGGCTCTGAAATTCAGCACTCCGCGGTGGAGAAAGAAGCCCAGGCCATAGTGGAAGCTATTAGGCACTGGAGGCACTATCTCGCCGTCAAAAGGTTCACCTTGCTGACCGACCAGCGCTCGGTTGCGTTCATGTTCAGCAACCAACAGCGGGGCAAAATCAAAAATGATAAAATTTTGTGGTGGAGAATAGAACTCTCCACCTACAACTATGATATCCTGTACCGGCCTGGCAGGCTCAATGAACCCTCTGATGCCCTATCCCGGGGAGCGTGTGCTAGTGCACAGCTCGACCAGCTATACGCCCTTCATGCACATCTTTGCCATCCGGGGGTCACCCGATTTTACCATTTCGTGAAAGCCCGGAACCTGCCGTACTCCATTGGAGGACATCAGGTTGATGACCAGGGACCGCCAAATCTGCGCTGAGTGCAAACCGCACTTCTACCGTCCTGAAACAGCGCAACTTGTCAAGGCCACCCGCCCTTTTGAGCGACTGAGTGTTGACTTTAAGGGCCCCCTTCCCTCCACCCACCGCAATGTCTATTTTCTCAATATTATCGACGAGTACTCGCGATTCCCCTTTGCCATTCCCTGCCCCGACACTACTACCACGACCGTCATAAAAGCCCTGCGCCAGCTCTTCACTCTGTTCGGATATCCCTGCTATATCCACAGTGATAGAGGGTCCTCCTTTATGAGTGACGAGCTGCGCCGGTACCTGCTAGCTAGGGGCATTGCTACTAGTCGGACCATGAGTTATAATCCCCGGGGAAATGGACAGGTGGAGAGGGAGAATGCCACAGTGTGGAAGGCCACACTTTTAGCCCTTAAGTCAAAAGGGTTGCCGGTCTCTCGATGGCAGGAGGTCCTCCCTGAGGCACTCTACTCTATCCGCTCCCTGTTATGTACGTCCACCAATGCCACCCCTCATGAATGCCTATTCTCTTTTCCCAGGAAGTCTGCCACTGGGACCACCCTACCAGTTTGGCTGACGTCCCCAGGGCCAGTGCTGCTCCGGAAACATGTGAGGAGTAATAAATACTCCCCGCTGGTCGAGAGGGTTCACCTTCTACATGCGAACCCCCAGTATGCATACGTGGTCTTACCTGATGGGCGGGAGGACACGGTCTCCGTCCGCGACCTGGTGCCCGCAGGAGTAGCAGACCACTACCCCGAACACTCCACAGTAACTAAGAACCCTGTACCCGAGGTGACACCGCGCACACCAAGCCCTACACTGACCCCTCACGACACTCATATACCGGGCATCTTGTACGCGTATATTCCAGGCGCCTTGCACACGCGTGAGGGATCACTGACGCCTAGTGGGCTGACACCTCCAGTTAGGCCGGAACCAGCACAACCTCCGTCTCTGGTGCAATCACCACCACCGGCATCTGTGTAATCACAGCCGGTGCTACGTAGATCGCAGCGACAAATTCGACCACCTGATAGACTTAACCTGTAAATATACTTGTCAGGAACTTCGCCATATGGGGACTCTTTTTAAAACAAAGGGGGGAGGTGAATGTGGTGAACTACATATACCTGTCTGGACACGCCCCCTGATGACTGCTCCTGTGGCTCCTCCCACAGACCCCTGTATAAAGGTGATGGAGGTCTGAGCCCGGCCTCTCTGTCTCCAGGATGTAGTATGGTGGTCACTCACTGCTTGTTCCTTCTTCCAGTCAATAAAAGCCGATACCTCGCTTTTATGTCTCAGAGTGAGTTATTGATGGTGCATCAAGTACCCAGAGACGTATGGTGCACTAGAGATATTTCAGAGGTTGATGAAATTTATTCAGGATAATTGCAGTTCAAAGTTGACATCAAAAGATGAGAGAAACTCAACAGAAATTCATAACTGAATGTCTGCTGTTTTGTGCCAATTTCAATGGCTGAGTCAGGATTGGAGATTACAGCATGGATATAGGTCCTTTAGTCCAACCCAGCCAACCACAGTGTCCACCCAACTAGATCCAATTTACTGAGATCATCCCATATCCCTACAAGCCCCACAACATGCCCCACAAAGATACTATCTTTCCTGTGTCTAGTACATCCAAAGGCACTTCATCCCATATACTCACCCATCCATTGAGACGAAGAAATTGTCCCTTTTAATTCTCACCATAAACCTATGCCCCTTAGTTTTGGACTCCTGTAACTTGGACTGTTAAGATCGTAATATCATGAGACATAGGAGCAGATTTCCTCCCTAAACCTCAGCGAGAATCAATGTCTAAGTTCTCTGCATTCCACTAAGAAGATCGTAACTAAATATCTGGAAAGGGTGACAGACACAGTAATTTCGTAGTAGGGCAAAGACTTCATTGCCAGTGGCTCAGGAAGTGTTCATAGCCTTTAAGTTAGGCTAAATCCACACTAGACTGGATAATTTTGAAATTGCCGGTTTCGCGTAAAAACGATAGGCGTCCACACTATGTGTTTTTAAAAATATCTCTGTCCACATTGAAACAGAGATTTCGTCGAATCTCCTCCTACTCCGTATGCGTGGGACACGAAAACAAATGACATGTTTGGTGTTGAATCTCGCTGTGAAAGACGGTGCGTGTTTGTTCAGTTACAGACTAGAAAAACTTAAATGACGGGCAGCTGTTGGCTCTCATGCAGGAAGATTTAAAAGTTAAAAAAAACAAATACTGAAGCATTTGGAGGCAACCGGCAGGGAGTTCACGGACCGATTGACCCGGCTGACGACGAACACTGAAAAACTGGCTAACTCTGTTGCATTAATAAAGCACCTTGTTAAATGTATAAAACATGTCTGCATCAGTATTATCTTGCATTTCCAAACAATGTTACATTAGGCTGTTACACATCTATTGGCAGAGAAGTATGGAAAAGAATAAACAGTCGATATTTTGGGCTGAGAAGTACTTGCATAAATAGGTAAACCACTTTTATACAAGCAAGGACAGAAAACAGGGCAAAGTGAGTATACTTATTTATTCAGTAAGTTCTGGGTCAAAGTATTTGGTGAGTACATTTCTAACTCTTCTGGCTTCAGTCTCATTGCCGTCTGTTCTGAAATTGTTAGGTTGTATGGGGGGGGGTTGCGTTCAAGAAAAAGCATACTATACAGTATATCAAATGATGACAAACTTAGAAACATCATAGCTGTGCACTTCTACTGTGCCTTTGTCTGCCCAAGTCTTTTTTTAACATGGTGACTCAGGATGCTGGAATCTGCAGCAACTCACAAAACGCTGGAGAATTTCCACTGGTCAGGTAGCGTCTGTGGATAGCTCCATTTTACTTCAGTGCTGAAAAGCCTCTTAAGGATATGTAATGAGTGAAGATGTTTTCCTCTCGAGTTTCATTGGAGCTCTGTGAGACCCTCACTCACTCTTACCCCCCTCTGTGATCTCCGCAGCCCTCCTCTTTTGATCTCTGCACCCCCCCCCCCCCCCCCCCATAGATGCTGCCTGACACACTGGGTTCCTCCAGCGTTTTATGTGTTGCCTGTACGGTGCTAGTTCTGTGGCTGCAGAAATGCTGGTGGAAGGGCTGCCGACCATCAGCGGGGGAGAGAGCTGCAGCCTTCACCAGCTTTATGTGCCACCTCTGCATGACCAGTAGCCTCTGATCTGAATGAGATGGATCTATGCGTGTAGGTATCCTAATAGATAACAGCTGATCTATGCACTGTCACAGAACTAAGCAGATGCCTGAGCAAGCATTCTGATCCCTGGATCAGTTGCTGAATTGCTGTGGCATTCTTAAAGCCGTTGCTGAACACCGGTATCCAGAAGAGCGGCGGAGTCTGAGTTTACATTGGAAAATTCATCCTTGTGCTACACTGGAAGCTCAGATTTCAGAGACGGCAGTGTGGCCAGTTCCTCGAAGGTTTTGCTTCTAGTCATGCTGAGAAAGGTGGGCTTCAACCATTGCTTTAAACCAAAGTATCCATCGCATTGCAGCCATCGTATTTAATTCAATTCAATTCAAGTTTAGTTGTCATTCAACCATACAGGAACATTCTCATGAATACAGCCAAATGAGACTGCGTTACTACAGGGTTGAGATGTTCAAACCACAGTACCAAAAGTCACACACAAGAGCACATTCATGGAATAAGTGAGTCCCGATGCTTCCCCCTCACCCTGCCCCCACGACACCACTACTTTTTATGCCCAGTCCTCATCCATATAAGTCAACAAACTCATATAGAGTATCAGTAAAAAAACACAAAATATGATTTATTTATTAACAGAAGTCAAAATTCTGAGAGAGATAAGCAGTGTTATGGCACCTTCCTACATCCCCAACACTCATCACTTGCAGAGTCTCAATGAGATTGAGGAGACACCACAGGAGAGAGGATTGCTCATGGGTATGCAAGGGTGTTGTGATGCTGAGATGCTGCAAAGTCAGAGCCCCTCCTGAGTAGCTGTCTGGTTTTGACATCACCTGCAGTCAATAATTGGAAAAAACTAGGTGAGTGTGAACAAGTGAGCAAGTTATTTGCCTCACTCTCCTGGATAACAGAGGGTGTCCCAGATAAATTTACATGTCCTGTGACAGAGCAGCAGACAGACATTGGAAACCCTAGTTCAATATGGCAGTGAAAATTGGCATCTTTCAGGTAGTCCCCAAATGACAACATTAATATCTTGAGATTTAGGGAGGAAGGTGAGTTAAGGCTAGTTTTAATGTCCAATCGCAAACAAGAAAAAATCTGCAGGTGCTGGAAATCTGAGCATCACACACAAAATGCTGGAGGAACGCAGCAGGCCAGGCAGCTGAAAAGTGGAAAAGAGTAAACAGTCGATATTTTGGGCTGAGACCCTTCATCAGCAACTGTTTACACTTTTTCATAGATGCTGCCTGGCCTGCGGAGTTCCTCCAACATTTTGTATGTGTTGCTAGTTTCAATGTGTAGTCTGAGGGTATTGATTCCTGAAGGAGAGCTTTCGGTCTTCAGTTTTCTCTGTTAAGGTGTTCCTGAAGTTGGGTTGATATTCAGCAGATATGTAGGAAGAGTTACTATGCTTTCTGTATTTCATGTCTCTTAGTCAATAACTCCTGCTACCCATTTTTTCGAAGTGTTGAGCCTAGAGAAGTCTGAGACTGTGTTCACACAGAATTCATTTATATAGACTTACTACCTGTCTTGTGAACCATTCAAGGTCTACTGATCTCGCTAGTGATTCAAGCTCAAATATACATAGGACAACATCTAGTTAGCTATAGACACACGAGTGAATCTGCAGATGCTGGAAATAAATAAAAACACAAAATGCTGGCAGAACTCAGCAGGCCAGACAGCATCTATGGGAGGAGGTAGTGACGACGTTTTGGGCTGAAACCCTTCATCAGGAGTGAAGTAACATGGGATGGTCGAGGGGGGATAAGAAGTGGGGGGAGGGATGAAGTAGAGAGCTGGGAAGTGATAGGCTGGAGGGAAATGGGCTAGGGGGAAGGTGGAGAATTATGGGAAATAAAAGAGAAAGAAAGGTAGGGCTGGGGGGAGATTATAGTGAGGGGGGAAAAAAGAGAGAGAAAGAGAACCAGACTAAAATAATAGATAGGGATGGGGTAGGGGGGGTGGGTAGGGGTATCAACGGAGGTCTGTGAGTTGAATGTTCATGCCGCCAGGTAGGATGCTACCTAGGCGGGAGATAAGGTATTGCTCCATCGACCTGCGTGTGGCCTCATCTTGACGGTAGAGGAGGCCATGGACAGACATGTCGGAGTGGGAGTGGTCTGTGGAATTGAAGTGTGTGGCCACAGGGAGATCCCGCCACTGCTGGAGGACTGAGCGCCGGTGTTCGGCGAAACAGTCTCCCAGTCTGTGGCGGGTCTCCCCAATGTATAAATGGCCACATCGGGAGCACCGGATACAGTATATCAACCCAGTTGACTTGCAGGTGAAGTGGTGCCTCACCTGAAAGGACTGTCTGGGGCCTAGGATGGTGGTGAGGGAAGAAATGTGGGGGCAGGTGTAGCACTTCTTCCGTTTGCAGGGATGAGTGAAAGATTTCAAGTTCCCTGGCCCCCACTGCCTCACTTCCACCATGGACGTCCAGTCCCTATATACCTCTATCCCCCACCAGAAAGGTCTCCAAGCTCTCCGTTTCTTCCTGGACTCCAGACCCAGCCAGTCACCCTCTACCACCACTGTTCTCCGCCTCGCGGAATTAGTCCTCACCCTTAACAATTTCTCCTTTGCCTCCTCCCACTTCCTCCAAACTAAAGGTGTAGCCATGGTCACCCGCATGGGTCCTAGCTATGCCTGCCTTTTTGTTGGCCATGTGGAGCAATCTATGTTCCAAGCCTACACCGGTATCTGTCCTCCTCTTTTCTTACGTTATATTGACGACTGCATCGGTGTTGCTTCCTGCACACATGCTGAGCTCATCGACTTCATTAACTTTGCCTCCAACTTTCACCCCGCCCTCAAATTCACCTGGTCTATTTCCGACACCTCCCTCCCCTTTCTAGATCTCTCTGTTTCTATCTCTGGAGACAGCTTATCCACTGATGTCTACTACAAACCTACTAACTCCCACAGCTACCTGGACTATTCCTCCTCCCACCCTGTCTGCTGCAAAAATGCTATCCCTTTCTCTCAATTCCTCTGCCTCCACCGCATCTGCTCTCAGGATGAGGCCTTTCATTCTAGGACAAAGGAGATGTCTTCCTTTTTTAAAGAAAGGGGCTTCCTTTCATCCACTATCAACTCTGCTCTCCATCGCGTCTCCCGTATTTCACGCAACTCTGCCCTCCCCCCATCCCCCCGCCAGCCCACCAGGGATGGAGTCCCCCTGATCGTCACCTATCACCCTACCAGCCTACAGATCCAACGTATAATCCTCCGTAACTTCCGCCACCTCCTACGTGATCCCACCACCAACCACATCTTCCCCTCCCCCCCACTCTCGGCTTTCTGCAGGGATCGCTCCCTACGCAACTCCCTTGTCCATTCATCCCCCCCATCCCTCCCCACCGACCTCTCTCTGGACACTCATCCCTGCAAATGGAAGAAGTGCTACACCTGCCCCCACACTTCTTCCCTCACCACCATCCCAGGCCCCAGTCAGTCCTTTCAGGTGAGGCACCACTTCACCTGCGAGTCAACTGGGGTGATATACTGTATCCGGTGCTCCCGATGTGGCCATTTATACATTGGGGAGACCCGCCACAGACTGGGAGACTGTTTTGCCGAACACCGGCGCTCAGTCCTCCAGCAGTGGCGGGATCACCCTATGGCCACACACTTCAATTCCACAGACCACTCCCACTCCGACATGTCTGTCCATGACCTCCTCTACCGTCAAGATGAGGCCACACGCAGGTCGATGGAACAACACCTTATCTTCCGCCTAGGTAGCCTCCTACCTGCTGGCATGAACATCCAACTCACAGGCCTCCGTTGATACCCCTACTCCCCCTTACCCCCATCCCTATCTATTATTTTAGTCTGGTTCTCTTTCTCTCTCTTTTTTCCCCCCTCACTATAATCTCCCCCCAGCCCTACCTTTCTTTCTCTTTTATTTCCCATAATTCTCCACCTTCCCTCTAGCCCATTTCCTTCCAGCCTATCACTTCCCAGCTCTCTACTTCATCCCTCCCCCCACTTCTTATCCCCTTTACACCATCCCATGTTACTTCACTCCTGATGAAGAGTTTCAGCCCGAAACGTCGTCACTACCTCCTCCCATAGATGCTGAGTTCTGCCAGCATTTTGTGTTTTTAGTTAGCTATAGAGTCAGTTTAAAGAAATTCCCTGCAGTCTTGTTAACTGCTGGTTGGCTCATATTAGAAATTGCTTTTAGAAATGATTTTTGGAGTTTGGGCAAAATTAAATACCTGCTTTACTACAGTAGTACATAATGTGATTATTTCATAATGTATAATTAGGGCGTGTTCTTGTTCTAATCCATTGACTGAATCAAATTTCTTTGTGTATTTGATGTACTTGGTGGTGAAATGAAACCACATGGAATTCCTATTGAACCATTACACACTTTATTACAGTTTCATCAGAATGAGAATCAGGTTTATTGTGAAATTTGTTAACTGAGTGAGCAGCAGCAGTTCAACGCAATACACAATATAGAAGAAGAAAAAATAATAGTAAAGAGAAAAGTAAAATCAATTTACAGTATACATATAGTGAATAGATTAAAATCATTCAAAAAACAGAAATAACTGCATAGTCAAAAAAATGAGGTAGTGTTCAGGGGTTCAATGTCCATTTAGGAAGCAGATTGCGGAGGGTAAGAAGCTGTTCCTGATTCGCTGAGTGTGTGTCTTCAGGCTTCTGTATCTCCTACCTGATGGTAACAATGAGAAAAGGGCATGCCCTGGGTGCTGGAGGTCCTTAATAATGGACATTGCCTTTCTGAGACACCGCTGCTTGAAGATGTTCTGGGTACTTTGTAGGCTAGTACCCAAGATGGAGCTGAATAAATTTACAGTCCTCTGCAGCTTCTTTTGGTCCTGTGCAGTGGCCCCCCCGCCCCCTCCACCACCATACCAGACAGTAATGCAGCCTGTCAGAATGCTCTCCATGGTAATCTATAGAAATTTTTGAGTGTATTTGTTGACATACCAAATCTCTCCAAACTCCTAATGAAGTATACTCACTGTCTTGCCTTCTTTATAACTGCATTGATATATTGAGATCAGGTTAGATCCTCAGAGATCTTGACACCCAGGAGCTTGAAGCTGCTCACTCTCTCCACTTCTGAGCTCTCTATGAGGATTGGTGTGTGTTCCTTCATCTTACCCTTCCTGAAGTCCGCAATCAGCTCTTTTGTCTTACTGACGTTGAGTGCCAGGTTGTTGCTGCTCCACTGGTTGGCATATCTCACTCCTGTACACCCTCTCATCACCACCTGAGATTCTACCAACAATGGTTGTATCATCAGCAAATTTTATAGATGGTAGTTGAGCTATGCCTAGCTACACAATCATGGATATAGAGAGAGTAGAGCAGTGGGCTGAGTACACACCCCTGAGGTGTACCAGTGTTGATCGTCAGAGATGAGGAGTTATTATCACCAAACCGCACAGATTGTGGTCTTCCAGTTAGGAAATCGAGGATCCAAGTGCAGAGGGAGGTACAGAAGTCCAGGTTCTGTAACTTCTCAATCAAGATTGTGGGAATGATGGTATTAAATGCTGAGCTATAGTCAATGAACAGCATACAGACACAAGTGTTTATATTGTCCAGGTGGTCTAAAGCCATGTGAAGAGCCATTGAGGTTGCCTCAGCCATTAACCTATTGTAGCGATAGGCAAATTGCAATGGATCCAGGTCCTTGCTGAGGCAGGAGTTCAGTCTAGTCATGACCAACCTCTTAAAGCATTTCATCACTGTAGATGTGAGTGCTACTAGCCGATAGTCATTAAGGCAGCTTGCATTCTTCTTCTTAGGCACTGGTGTAATTGTTGCCTTTTTGAATCAAGAGAGAACTTCAGCTCATAGCAGTGAGAGGTTAAAGTGTCCTTGAATATTTCCGCCAGTTGGTTCAGAGCCTTACCAGGTACTCCATCGGGACCTTCCACCTTTGTAAAGTTAACAGTTTTCATTTCAAACTCTTTAGTTTTCTATTTTCATTTAATTATTTTGATTCAATAAAAATAAATTGTGATAGCAAATGAAAAAGGCAGTAAGAGTAAGAATTCATTTCTGTCTTCATTCACCGTGTAATAATAGAAAAATTACCACCTAACAAATCCAGTTTTAGATTTAACACACTGACATCGTAAAATCAAGTCCTGTCTAGAACTGAATAGAAAGGCAAACCTTTTAAAAGGTCTTCATTCCGATACTGTAGAAGTTTAGTGCATGGAATCTGCCTTATTTTAAAAGCATTTATGTCCATTTGGAGATCAGTTCTTGCATTTGAAGTATCAGTTACTGTAAATAAGTGATTCAACCATTCGTCCCTTGTTGTGCGATTAGGTCATGTTCGATCTATATCTGCATCTGAGCACCAGTTAACTGCCTTTGCTCAATTTTGCTGTTCTGCTCATCTACAAGATTGACAATCTTTGCCTTGACATTTGCAACAGTCTCACCATCCATAACCTTATGGAGTTGAAAGTTTAATATTTCTGTTACCTTTTGTCTGACAGTTTTTTCCTGATTTCACCCCTGAATATTCACATAATTCCTAATTCCTGGAAGAATTATAAAATCAAATAACTAACATTTTTACTCAACAGTCATATCATATTTCAGTTTACTGAATTCAATGCAATAGAAGACAAATCTATACAATCTGCATGGCATCCTCCTGATTTGACCTTCCAGTCTCTGGGATAATTATGGTCAATCTAGAGTCAGTCTTCTCTAAGTCCCACTGCCCTCCCCCTCTCCAGTTGCTGCTTACCAGTCTTCTCCAGACCCCACTGGACCCGACCTCTCCCACCAATACCTGCTCCCAATGGTCTTTTATTCTACTTAAGGGTCTCTGTCCATAGCATTATGCAGTTGAGATTTTAGTTTGACCACTCATTTGAAAGGTAACAACTCCAACATTGCAACACTTGTTCAGTCACACACCATAGGTTCTTTTGAAATTATAATCAGCTTCATTAAGCTGAATGAACTGATTAATCAGGTGCATTAAATTGAATAATCAGGGAGGTTGGAATATGAATTTATCAGTCACTGGCATAATACACGCATGCTATGTTGGCACCAGAAGCACGGAGACATTTAAAGGCTGCCCAGTACAATTTCGCTGATTTGCTTTGACACAAAATTACGCATTTCACTATATGTACGTTTGACAAATAATGATAATCTTTAAACTCTTATTGATTTCCCACTCTATCAACATCTTCATTGACTTCGGTGGAAAAGTGTGAGGTGTGGGGATTTGAGAGGTACAGGTGATGGCTATTGGTTCACAGGTAACTGCTAACAGGCAGTTCACAAATGTTTGCTTCCTGCTGGAAAATCACAACCCAAAGAAAGCAGATGATGTTTATTACAGGACAACTTTGAACTTTAAATAGAAGATCATCATGAAGATGTGTAATCATAGTCGTAAGGCACAGAAACAGGCCTTTTGGTCCGCTAAGCCCAAACTGATGATCAAGCACCCATTTTTACACCTGTCCTACCCTAACCACTTTCATTCTCCCATATTTTCATCACCTTGCCCCAGGTACTACAGTAAGGAAAAGCTAATCTCCCAACCTACATGTCTTATCTTTGGGATGTGTGAGGTAACTGAAGCATTTGGAGGAAGCCAAACAGACACCTGCTGACAAATCACCAGCTCAGATTCTTTTAATAATGCATATATATGTGAAAGGCTGGATAGTGACAGATACCTAGAGATCAGGTACAAAAAAAAGTCCAAATTCAAAAGTCAAAGTAAAATTTGTTAACAAAGTACCGTACATAGAAATTATCATGTACTACCATAAGATCCATTTTCTTGTGGTTATCAACAGGAAAATAAAGAAATACAATTTAATTTATGAAAATTATACATTAACAAAGAGTTGCAAACAACCACTGTGCAAAAGAAGATAAACTGCACAATAAAAACTTATACGAGTACATGAATTGTAGAGTCCTTGTAACTAGTTTGTAGAATCAATTCAGAGTTGTGGTGATTGAAGTTATCAACGCCCGTTCAATACCCTGATGGTTTTAAGGTAATAACTGTTCCTGAACTTGATAGTGTGGGACTGAAGCTTCTGTACATCCTGCTTGATGATAACAGCAAGAAGAAAGCACAGCCTGGATAGTGGGGTTTCTTGAGGATGGATGCCGCTTTGCTGTGGCAGTGCTCCATTTAAATGTGCTCAGTGGTGGGGAGGTCTTTGCATGTCATGGACTGGATTGTATTCACTACTTTCCTAAGATGTTTCTGTTCCTTGGAATTGGTGTTTCTATACGAGACCATGACGCAACCAGTCAGAATGCACTCCACTGTGCATCTATAGAGGTTAGTCAAAGCGTTTGGTGACATTTATGCACACTTCTAAGAAAGACGAGACACTGTTGTTCATTCCTTCAATAGAAGAAAGGGATAAAATTAATGAGAAATAAGCATGAACTGATTAAATTCTCTCAGATTTTGCCCCTACATTATTAAACAGAAATCATATTTCACCTACAGCCAACATTGGAATGCAGTATTAAAAGCTGCATACCGGTTCCGCAAAAACAATCAAATCAAGTTTATTGTCATGTGTGCAAAGACTGTGAGGTATAATGAAAAATTTACTTGCAAGAGCATCACAGAGACGTAAGAATAGACAACACACAAAATAAAAATTTTACAAGCCAGTGAAGAGAGAGAGAGAAAAAAAAGTGTAAAACAGGACTTTCAGTACAAAAACGGCAAGCTGTACAACTTGCTGGGATAATTTCTAGTCACAATAGTCTGGTGCTACCATCCTGTGCACGAAAATGGCTGTGCGCACCTAATAATAAAAGGAGCATAGTAATAGTAATTATGTGGAAAAGGAGAAACCAACAGCGGAAAACTCATTGCATGACAAATTGCCTCAAAGCTTCAGCTATATACACCATGTGATTTTTCCATCTAGTGATCCAAAATGCTCTAAAATCATAGGTTGGCAGGAAAAAAAAAGTTCAGATAGAACTTTATTTTTCAAAGAATAGGTTTTGACTTTTAATCCTCTGTATTCATTTACAGAAAAGCATTTTGAAAGGTAAAGATCAAAAGCTGTGTAGCAAAGATTGTGGAAAAACTATGGTTCCAATTTTGAAATGATTTTTTTTGTATATGGAAGAATTTCCTGTCTGAATCAGAATCAAGTTTAATATTACTGGCATATGTTGTGAAATTTGTTGCTTTGCCGCAGCAGAACATTGCAATACATAATAAAAATCCATAAACTCCATTAAGAGGTGTATATAACATATTTAATATATATAAATTAAATAAGTAGTAAAAAAAAAGAGGAAGAAATATAGTGAGGTAGTGTTCAATGATTCATTGTTCATTCACAAATCTGATGGCGGAAGGGAAGAAGCTGTTCCTGTATGTGTCTTTAGGTTCCTGTTCCTCCTCCTTGATGGTAGCAATGAGAAGAGAGCATGCCCTGGGTGATGGATAGTATCCATGATGGAGTTGGCAGAGTCTGGAACATACAGCAGCTTTTTTCAATCCTGTGCAGTGGTCCCTTCACACCAGACAGTGATGCAACCAGTTAGAATGCTCTCCACAGTATATCCGTAGAATTTTGCGAATGCCTTTGGTGACATACAAAGCCTCCTCAAATTCTTAATGACATATAGCCGCTATCATGGGTTCTTTGTAGTTGTGTCAATATGTTGGGCCCAGGATAGATCTTCAGAGATGTTGACACTCAGGAACTTGGAGCTGCTCACCCTTTCCACTGCTGATCCATCGATGGGGACTGCTGTGTGTTCCCTCGACTTCCCTTTCCTGAAATGCACAATCACTGACACTGAGGGCGAGGTCATTGTTGCGACACCACTCAACCAGCTGATCTATCTCACTCCTGTACGCCTCCTCATCACTATGTGAAATTCTGCCAACAATAGTTGTGTCATTGGCAAATTTATAGATGATGTTACAGCTGGGCCTAGCCACACAGTCGTGGATGTAGAGAGAGTAGAGCATTGGACTAAGCATGCTTCCGTGAAGTGAGCCAGTGTTGATTATCAGTAAGGAGGAGAGATTGTTTCCAATCAGCAGTAACTGTGGTCTCCTGGTGAGGATATTAAGGATCCAGTTGCAGAGGAAATTACAGAGGTGCAGGCTTTGGAGCTTGTAGATTGAAACTGAGGGTATGATTGTGTTGTACACTGAACTGTAATCAATAAACAGCAGTCTGACATAGCTGTTGCTATTGTTCAGGTGACCTAAGGCCAAGAGGAGAGTCAGTGAGTTCGCATCTGCTGTAGACCTATTGTAGCCATAGGCAAATTGCAGCAGGTCCATAACCTTGCTTAGACAGGAGTTGATCCAAACACGACCAACCTCTCAAAGCTCTTTATCACAGTAGATGTGAGTGTCACTGGTTGTCACTGATAGAGTTATTGAGGTAGCTCACCCTGCTTTTCCTGGGCGCTGGTATGACTGTAGCCCTTTTGAAGCATGGACAGTAATAAAGAGGCAGGGGTAGGAGCTGATGTTTGGAGTACAGGTCAGAGTGTTTTGCATTTGAAGGCTGGTGATTCAGGAGCTTGGGTCAGCAAAAGATGAGGAGATCAGCAATCCCTAGGTCGGTGAGTCCCTGGTCAGAGATCAGTATGGGCAGGAGTCACGAGGGCCAGTGACACCCCCAGATCACTGGGGTTGGAGGTCCATGTAAGTCCAGGCGTTAGGCCCAGAGGCCAAATATGTGATCAGTGACCTGGGGTCAAGGTCTGAAGGTCAAACCTGTACTCCAGTGTGTCCTGGGATCAATACATAGAGACTGTTGAAGACTGAAGTCAGCGAGTCCAGAGATAGAGTCCCAAAGGTCATAGCCCCTGGGTTGGCTTGTTCAGAGGTAGGAGGCCTGATGCCTGTGAGTCTGCGAATCTGCACCAGAATTTGGAAGTCAAAGCCTGATATCTGGACATCTAAGAGTCTGGGCCCAAGGACTGGAGGTCTAGAGGCAGCCAGTGCTGGAGATTGAAGGCCTGTGTATGTGAGTGGGTGGGTGGAAAAGGAGGTGCTGAACATTGAAGGCCTGTGAATGTGAGTGGGTGGGTGGAAAAGGAGGTGCTGAACATTGAAGGCCTGTGTATGTGAGTGGGTGGGTGGAAAAGGAGGTGCTGAACATTGAAGGCCTGTGTATGTGAGTGGGTGGGTGGAAAAGGAGGTGCTGGAGATTGAAGGCCTGTGTATGTGAGTGGGTGGGTGGAAAAGGAGGTGCTGAACATTGAGGGCCTGTGTATGTGAGTGGAAAAGGAGCTGATTTCTTTTGTGTTTTCTTGTTTTGTGTTGTTGTTGTTGCTGCTGCTGCTTGTGTTGTTCTGCTGAGCATTGTGTGAATGCTCTGTTGGTGCTGGAATCTGTAGCAATATTTGTGGGCTATGCTTGGGTGTGTTGGCTGTTAACACAATCGATGTTTACTGTCTGTTTTGATAACTAAACCTGAATCTGGATCATTGTCAAATGAACCAATAATTGCATCTTTTTGCTGATTTCTAAAGTTACACTGTTTTAAATTCTGCTTTAAATTTTTATTTGTCTTTAAACCAAGCTTACACAGTACCTGTGCATTGTACAATAGCTTCAATATTAATGTGATCCTTGAGCTTGATGGGTTTTAGCAAGAGTTGAAGTATCAGGCTCAAGTTATGACAGCAAAAACCTGTCTCCATGCTTAACAATGTCCAAGCAGTTTCTGTTTTTGTGAGTATGTGGTTAACTGCACTGAAGTCTCTTTCAACAAGGTAGAAGGATGGAAGTACTCCAAAGACGAGGAAACTTTGTATGACAGTGTAGCCACATATCACAAAAGCCAACATTTTTGACAAGCATTTTTGCTTCTTCATCGTTCTGAATTTTGATAATTTCTTCTTGTAAGCTCTCTTCCTGTTCTTCCACCATGCAAAGACATGGATTAATTCTGAAGACCCTTGTTCATTTACTGCAGGTGTAAGCAGTACTCTTGTAAATCACTGTCTGTGAAAGAGAATCATTTTCACACTGTCATTAATTTTTCCAAGTACCCACTTTTGATCACACTTGTAGACTGTCACTAGGACTGCTCATTCAGGAGTGAAACATCGAACCTCTTCATTTGAGGAGCCCTCCATTTGTCTCAGCTGTTGTGGGTCTGAGGAGATACAAGAGTGAGTGCAAAGGATGACCCAGAAACAGCATAGTTGGTGAGTTATTGTTTGTGGAGTGTTCTGCATTGAAATATGCAAGAAAAAGATTGGCGAGCTGCTAATTCAATGTTAGTGTGGTGCATTCTGCAGGCATTGCTCGCAGTGCTTATTTAGACTCTGGGAAAACCTTTCTGCCATGCCATTTGTAGCTGGGAGATATGGTCCAGATGTAATATGTCTTATTCCATTGATCTCTGGGAATGCGCCTATACCATAAAGGTGAGGTATCATGGGCAAGCTTTCCTTTGTCTTTTGGAAAGCCACCTCACTGCTTTGCCAATTGCCTTTTCTTCCTGATCTGTAGAAATAACTTCAACAGTGGTCAGGTTTGGCAGGAACCTGTTATAGTAATTGACAAATCCTAAAAAAGACCACAATTGTGAAATGTCCTTTGGCCTTGGGACATCCACCAATGCTTGAATTTTCGCAATACACTTGTGTAATCCTTTGCATCAATTGTGTCAACAGTGTGTGATGCTTGGTTTGAAGAATTCACACTTGTTGATTTGTGTCCTGAGCCCATAATCTTCTCATCTTTTTGACACTGTCTTGAGATTTTAGAGATCCTCACTAGTAACAATGATATCATCCAGGTAACTCTGAGTGCTTGGGTAATCTTGCAGCATCTGGTAGTGACCTTTCTGCCAGAGTGCAGGTGCAGATGCTGCTCCAAAAATACAGCGATAAAACTCTGTGAGTGTTTATGTTGAGAAACACTTTGGACTCTTTTCCATCTCCATCTGTAGGTAAGCATCATTAAAGTCCCAAAAATACCCTCTATCCTTGGCAGATAATATTGATTTTCTTTCAGTAAAGGGTTGATGATGAGCTTAAAATCACCACAGATACTAACAGAAACATCCTTGTTGGCTATTTGGACCATTGGCCTTGCCCATGGGCTCCACTCAACCCTGGAAATTCCTTCAGCCTCCATGCAATCCAGCTCAATGACTTCTTTATTCCAGATGGTATAAGGAACTGGATTGGCTCTGTAAAGCTTGGTGTCACTTAACAGTATTTTACTCATGATATGTTTGAGATTTCCAGTACAATCCAGTACCTTTCTTAACTGGCTTTTAGTTGACTCTATTACAGGAGATATGGGATGCAAATGGTGGATGGATCTCTAACCAAGTTGTAATTGTCCCAGTCAATCACGGCCACACAATGCTAGCCCTCCTGTTTTTACCACATACAAGCCCAGTTTGGCTTGTTGGTTGTTGTATTTCACTACTGCGAATGGCATTTCTAAAGGAATTTTTCTCTTCTCCAGTATAGGTTCTTAGTTGGATATCTGCAGGTTTCAGTTCAGTAACTTTGAAAGGCTGTTCAAACTCATTTTGTGGAATGACTGAAACAGCCAAGTCAATGTCCAATTCCACTTCAATTAATTTGCTGTTCACTTCTCATATAAGGCAGGTTGCTTGTCTCTTGTTAGCTTTCATATTGTTAATATCAAGACTACCCAGACCTGTGTTGCTCTTTTCATCAACAGCATGCAAATAAGGGCTCTTTTTGAAACTGCAACTTGACTTTTTATCTTTTTCTCTTCCCTGTGCAGTCCAATTATTTTTGTGTGCCCAATGTGCATTTCTGCAAGTTTTTCCTTTAAATCTGCATTGATTTGATGTGTGTGAGCTAGTTCCACAATGGTAACACAATTTGTTTGGCCATACAGGTTTCTGTTTAGATGTTGCAATTTATTCATGCTTACTTTCATTCCTGAGTGCAACTCAAATGTGTCTCTGTCTGCTGTTTCCATTGATACAGCGATTTCACCTGCTCTTTTAAATGTGAGTTGTGCTTCAGTTAGGAGCCATTATTAAGTTCAGCATTGAACTGCCAATGCTCAGTTTCTTCAATTCAGCCATGTAAGCTGAAATGCATTCTTTTTCCTTTTGATTCTGCTTATGAAACCTGAAGTATTATGCAATCAACGATGGTTTTGGTTCTAAGTATTCCTGCATTATGTTCACAATATCAGCAAAGCTTATTTTGGTTGGTTTGATTTAGGCAGTTAAACTCCTAAGCAAACTGTATGCCTTTCTACCTCTTGCACTCAGTTACACTGGCACTCTCTTTTCATTGTCTATTTCATTTACCGTAGATTCCGGACTACAGAGCGCACCTGATTAAAAGCCGCTGGCTCTAATTTTAGAAATAAAATCAATTTTTTAATTGTAAAGGCCGCATCGGATTTTAGGCCGCACCGGATTTTAGGCCGCACCGGATTTTCGGCCGCAGGTGTCCCACGTTGTAATATGAGATATTTACACAGAAAGATATTACACGTGAGGATTTTTTTAACTTTTAATTAAATCCATATGGTAACAAAAACAAATACATATTGCAAATGCTTTTTTTCGAACCGTGCCCGTACGCGGCTACTTTTAAATATACGTTGCGTATACTTCTTTACTGAACAACATTCCAATATCTCCTAACGACTGGTAAAAAAATATATATATTGCAGCCTACCAGGAAAAGTTATTGATACCTTTAACTTAAAAGCAGAGTTCGCTCAGATCCAAAGCCGCTCGCGTAATGCGCTCCCTCCCTCCGTCCCGTTTCATCGCAAACCGGCATTTTCCCACAAGACACCGCGAAACCGGGTGTGACGTCATAGCATCCCGCGATGTAGTACAGAAAACAAATATAGTTTAAACTAAGTAGGCAGCACAATGCTTCGAGTGTTTTCCATGTTGATGAGGGTGAGTACAAATGACTGATTTACAATAATTTAATTGTGAAAGTGCGCTTGATTTATCGTACAATTTCATTGGACCTCTGTGAACTACTCATCAATTTTATTGGTCTACTGTTATGAGGCAAAATGTTTACGAGGCGGCATGAAAAAAATCATGCATTAGCCGCTTCGGATTATTGGCCGCAAAGTTCAAAGCTGTTCAAAATGTGGGAAAAAAGTAGCGGCTTAAAATCCGGAATCTACGGTAGTTCAAAATACTGCTCAAATCATTCAATATACATCATCCAGTTATCTGTTGTGTGTTTGAATGTGTCTATTTTTCTGATGAAGCCAGCCATTTCTTCCTTTTTAAATTTATTGTTATTACCCAGTACTCACTGTTTTACACCCATTAATTTTGTCTGTTATCTGCTTTTTTTTGGCAAAGGGAAAAAAATCTGTCTGGCTAGCAACAGATAGGTAGTTGACTTGGGTTCATTTTAAAACTTACACTTTGCCACTGTTATGTTTTATAACTCCAGAAATTAATCAAAAGAAAAGCATGGAAGCCTGGAAAAATGTGTCTGCTTCATTTTACTTTGGTGAGGTGCTCACTTATGATGTGGTGCCATAATGAAGTGTGTCATACACATACTTCTTACATAAAACCCATAATGAAATATGTAAATAAACAAGGAATACTCCATTAATAGATATATTTACCACATTTCACAAATATTACTGCTATATCAAATATACTACAAATGGGTTTGAGTATCTGAGAAACTACTGATCTCCTGGGATTTTCATGTGCAACAGTTTGACAGGATTACAGAGAATGGTGTGAAAAACAAAAAAACATCCAGAGAGTGGCAGTTCGGAAGAGAATGGCCAGACTGGTTCAAGCTGACAGAGTGGTGACAATAACTCAAATAACCATGCGTTACAACAGTGGTGTGCAGAAGAACAGTTCTGAATGTACAACACATCATATATTGAAGTGGATGGGCAACAGCAGCAGAAGACCATGAACGTACACTTAGTGGCCATTTTATTAGGCACACAAGGTAAATTCAAGACTTTTATAATAATGGAATAAACTTTGTCCTTAAGCCAGATGCTGAGTAATTTCAAGCTTTTGTATCTTCTATGGAATGGCAAGAGGAAGAAGAGTGAATGACCCAGAAGAGAGGTGTCTTTGATTATGTTTGCTGCTTTCCCAAGGCAGCAGAAATATTTTCCCAAGACAGCGGAAGTGAAGACATAGTCCTTGGTGGGGAGGTTGGTTTATGTGATGGATTGAGCTGTGTACGTAACTCACTGCAATTTTTTGTGGTATTGGGCAGAGCAGTTGCCTCTAATCTGAAGGAAAATATGAAAGAAGGTATCTAGAACATGAGCACAAACAGAAGGGAATCAGGTGAAAACCCTCAAGATCTATTAGCCTCTTTATCTCCATTTCCAGATAGATACTGAACAGTCCAATGCGAAGTAAGCAAGAGATGGAGATGGTGTTAGTATGAAAACCAAGAACCCTTACGGGTTGTAACTTTTGTGGAGAGAAGGTGGAGTCTGCATATTAAAATTTTCCAGATTTCCCAGAATCGCACTTACTTCTCAACACCTCGCCCCTTTCTGCATTCCTTTATTACCATTACCTAAAGATCTTCTGAGAAGAGGATTATTTGTCCTATTTATGGATTATAATGGCACCAAGAGGAGCATCCATGTTCCTCCTTGCCCTTCAATGAAATATCTAGAGAACGGAAAGGATCAAATTGTAAATCTGTACTTGAGCCAAAAATGAAAATCAAAACGGCTTTGCAGATGCTAGAAATATGAGATAAAAACAGAAAGAAGTGCAACAAACACACAGCAGGTCAGGTACCATCCCAGGATAGGGAAACAATGGTAACATTCTTCAAACTGAAACATTAACCCGGTTTCTCTTTCCATTCAGCAATGAATCAACTTGAATTTCCTTTCCAGCTCCATTAAAGTGGGATTTAATCCCCAAAAATCTTTGATATGCCAATTTGGTGGGGGGGGGGGGGGCGCGGTGTGTGTGTGTGTGTGTGTGTGTGTGTGTGTGTGTGTGTGTGTGTGTGTGTGTGTGTGTGTGTGTGTGTGTGTGTGTGTGTGTGTGTGTGTGTGTGTGTGTGTGTGTGTGTGTGTGTGTGTGTGTGTAAAAGCTACTTGGATTTAAAGCATACAAAACCTTCTGCGGAACAGTGGAAAATGATGAGTAGAAGGGTAGAAGGCAGAGGAGACATTGCAAGAAGTAAAGGGGTAGGTTATAAAATGCCAAATTCAGTCAAAACTGTTTAGTCAATGCTTAAAAACGAGGAAAAATCTGCAGATGCTGGAAATCCAAGCAACACACACAAAATGCTGGTGGAACTCAGCAAGCCAGGCAGCATCTATGGAAAAGAGTACAGTCAAAGTTTCAAGCTGAGACCCTTCAGCAGGGCTGAAGGAAAAAAATTGAGGAGTAGATTTAAAAGGTAGGGGGAGGGGAGAAAGAAACACAAGGTGATAGTTGAAACCTAAAGGGGATCACAAACAAGAGAAATTAGACAGATGCTGGAAATACAAACAACACACAAAAAGCTGGGGGATCTTGCTTGTTTTTCTACTGTTGACATACAACCTTTTTGAAATTTTGATTATAAAAATTAACTGAGAACATACATGAAATGGAAAACTCATTTTGGCCACTTGGGTGTGCCTTCTTTTTGGCTGTATAGAGTTTGCAGCTTAAAGATTTCCATTTAAACAAATTGTTCAGAGCTATTAAATTACTATGTGTAACGATCCCAGGAAGCAAAACCAGCAAAAATATTCCTAACCACTGAAACAAATCCAACAAAATTCTAAGGTAGCTATCTAATGCTATAGCTTTATCTAAATCAAATAACAAATTCAGGTCCAAAGCAGCAGGGGATATCGTGCTGAGTAGAACATTTTGGTATTTATATTTATTCTTAAAAATAGATGCTGCATTGCAAAATATATAACAGTCTTATATGTAAGTGAAGGTAGCCAGGGTAAAGCGGAAAGATTCACTTTCTACCTCAGCATGGGAAATACTTTATTGTTCTATTGTCAGTGTTAAAAGCATTTAAGTTCCTCTGCACTATGCCCATTTTCTTATTCATCATACCATGACAGCAGGTTAAAAGTAAGTTAAAGTTCACTTAATCAACATTGCATCCACTAGCCTAAAAATCCAGCCACTTTTCAGTTGATATACTGCTGCTGTTGTTTGCATTAACTACAGCCAATGGCTCATCAATGCTTATTTTTCACAGAACTACATGAGTGTGTTACCAGAACCACCTAGGTGGACAAGGACAGCACCTTTATGACAGCACCAATATTTACAAGTCAAATCACCAACTTGATTTGGATGAGGAACATTTTTCCTGTTGTTGTGTCAGGACCATGGAATTCCCCTGTCTGATATCATTGGGCAAGTAATTGGGTGGGGTTGAAGTGGGCAGATCCTAATTTTTAAAAGTGAAGCTGATTATAAAATTATCTGGTCATACCCACTTAATTAAGCCATGCAACAAATGTCCTGGTGAATGCTTGCCTTCTGATTATGGCATTCACTGATAATTCCTATCTGACTTTCTTTCACATGTGCATGGCTACTTGCAGCAGTGAAGTTGCGAAGACTTCACTCAGTTGCGCCAGCAACTGAATCATCCTTCTGCCATTATAGTCTCAAGAATATCAGCAGAGGCATGCAAGAAATAAGTGTTTGTGTTAAAGATACTCTGTTGCATGTGTCTTTGCCAATGCCAATTAGCATCCTAGCATCTCCATTCAGTGTTGGGAACTGAATATCTTCAAATCCTTCCAATTCCTTACTATTGAATTTAAAGGACTGTGGTATGTGCAGTATAAACACTGCAGAAAATGATCTGATGCCCAGAGCAAGTCCTGTAGAGTCTTACCAGACACCACTATAAACATTGTAAACCTGGGTGTCAGAATGTTCTATACATTTAGTGAGATGTACAGCACCCGACAATGAGCACTGGCCTCTTAATGAAGCAAATCAACAATAATGATACCCCACAGCACAAAGGCTGTCATAACATTAAAGACCCTTGAAAAGCTTACATTTGCACAACTTTGAATATGAAATATCTATTTTGCAGTTTTTGAGCCGATGAATTGGAAGTCAGGGCCTTACAGGTTTCTTTTTCTGCATTAATTCATCCAGTTCTTTTGCACTTTCAAAATTAATTTTCATGCTAAAAAAACTGTGCACATCAAGGGTACACCAGCTGAGGTTCAGCTGTAGGGTGTTGCACAGTATCACATGTATTTTGGATAGTGCCTTAATGTAGAGCAAGTGGCTTTACAGCAGTCTATCACACAAAATTGATATTGAGTTGCATTGGAAACATTAAGACAGGAGGCCAAAAGATTGATCAATGAGTACATCAGTTGCAATGTGTGGTGTGTTAATTGGGCCGACAATGCAAGAAAGGTTTGATTGTCTCTCTCTGCTGACTGGGTTAATTGCAGCCACATAAAGTTATGAGACAATGTGAGAATCCCGAACAGGTCCTTACTCCTGGCCCTTTATCTTATAACGAGATGTGGACATCATAAGTCAACATTTATTTCCTATCACTGATTGTTCGTCTCATGGTTCAAAGTTCAAAAATTCCAAGTAAATTTATAATCAAAGTACATATGTAACGTCCAAGGAAAGGTTTCACTGCTAATGTAATGGTTTCTCTGTAGCAGCAATGTGTGGGTTATAACTAGAGATAATGGGGACTTTGGAATGTGTGCTATCCAATGAGGAGAGTGTTTTTTGCTTTGTTGTGTGCCTGAGAGCGAGGCATTCATGGTCTTTTGTTTGACGAGAGATGAAGAGAGAAGACACGAGAAAGGAGAGGTCGTAGACAGTAGGGCAGAGTGGACTTGGAGTGAGGGGCTGGAGTCGAGACGCCCAGAGGAAATCGATGGAGGACTAATGGACGGGAAACTGTGAGCTCCGTAGACTGTTTCATTAAAATGGACCCTTCTCTTTTTGTTTTTCTTTATGAACCCTATAGTCAAATTAAGAATTGTAAAGCTAAATTGTTTAATTGCATATGGTGTACAGTCTGATATTTCGAGGCACTGATTTGTAACAGGGTAACACATCACTCAGCATCCACTCAAACGAGATTTCACACATTTGGCGGGGCCAGAGACCGTCTTCTCTCGACTAATGCCGCCGGCCGAACCTAAGAGTACAGAAATATATCACAACATACAACTCTGAGAATCATTTTCCTGTGCTAATATACAGTAAATACAAGAATCAGAATCAGGTTTAATATCACCAGCATATTTTGTGAAATTTGTTAACTTTGCGGTAACAGTATAATGAAATACATAATGAATAAATACAGAGAAATGAAAAACTGAATTACAGTAAATATATATATATATTAAATAGTTAAGTTAAAATAGGTAGTGAAAAAAAAACAGAAATAAAAAAGTAATGAGGTAGTGTTCATGGGTTCAATGTCTACTTAGAAATCAGATGGCAGAAGGGAAGAAGTTGTTCCTGAATCACAGAATCATTGAATGATCACCCCCAACAGGACAGACTAACAATCATTGTGCAAAGGACAACAAACTGCAAATACAAAAATAAAAAGAATAAAAAATAAATCAATAAACAAACAAGCAAACAAACAATAAATATCAAGAACATGAGTTGAAGAGTCCTTGAAAGTGAGTCCATAGGTTGTGTGATGAGGCAAGTGAAGTTGAGTGAAGTTTTCCCCTCTGGTTCAAGAGCCTGATGTCCGAGGAGTAGTAACTGTTCTTGGTCCTGGTGATGTGGGTTCTGAGGCTCCTGTACCTTGCGAGAAGAGAACTGGGCCTGGGTGGTGTGGGTCCTTGATGGATGCTGCTTTCCTGCGACAATCATTTCATGTAGATGTGTTCAATGGTGGGGAAGGTTCTACCTGTGATGAACTGCACTGTGTCCAGTATTTTTGTAGGATTTTCTATTCAAGGGGTGTTTCCAATGTTAGGTAGCATGAATGCTGTTATGTGACCTTTTTTTAGAATTTGCATTATTTTAATTATATAGTAAAGATAGGATCAAGCATGGTAATGGTGCATGTGGTGGAATAGCCCTTAGACTTTTTTCAGAGTAAAACTTTGAAAGTGTTTTAGTTGAATAAGTTACTTGAGCACTCTGCCTGCAAATGCATATGTATGTGTGAGTTGCAACATTTAGTAGATAAAAACTCACTATTTTCTCTGTAACCTTCTAAATTCTCTACACTCTGCCAATTGTAGATTCTAGAGCAACCCTCTGTCATTGTTGATTTGGAATTCTGATCTTAATTCTTTCTGCCTTAGTGCCTCACCCTCCAGTGTTGAGACTGAAAGGTGGAAGCCCACAGAATCTGTTCCTCTCAGATCCTGGTACTGCATAACGCTGTAAGCAGGTCACTGAATTCTCCAATCAATTGCCTACAAAGATTTGTTGCATAGAAAGACCTTACTGTCAGATGTGGAGAAAAGTTTTCAAAGTCCAAGCAAAAGCCATCAGACAGGAAAATGGATATACTTTTCTAAACATCTGCCAATGTTCGACTGAGTCTTGTTTCCTGGGTAAATAAACTGACCAGCGTGAAAATCTTCAGCTGCGACAACCAGCTCGTTTTTTCTTTTGAGTTTGTAAAGATGGCCTTTGTCAGAAGAACTCCGTGACCAGGGTCATGAACTCTATTTCAGCAATACCCTTGATGCAACCATGACATACAGCAAAACACACAGCTTTTAACATAGCAGAGCCTCTCTTGTGTTTTACCAAGGCTTTAAAGGTGGAGTCTGTACTCAATCATCAGCCTATAATTACCCATTCCACCATTAAACCAGGCATGCTTAATAATTCACTGTGAGCAGTAGATTTACCCCACTGCCCAGTTGATTCCATGATAGTGGCTCACTGTGGAACAAAACAGTAAGGCATACAGAAAGAAATTACAAAGTGTTTTCAGAGGACAATCTGAACAGAATCTGAAATGCAGTATATCTCTTGAAAGGAGATTGTTAGATGAGAGAATCTGTATTATTTCTCCTGTTTGTTATTTTCCTACCTCCTGATTTATCTGCAACAGTGTTTTACCTTCATATTCCTGAAGGTGCATTTTACTTTTCATGTATGTGAATATTCTTCCTCGCTACAGTAACTATTGATGAAGGTTTATTTTCTACGTGCATGAGTGAAAAATAAAATTTAATAAGAGTTAGCCTATCAATACCTGTAAGACTGCTAATAATCATCTTTAAAATCTACTCTGGGATAATGCTGGACCATTGCTTTTGATCCCAACTTTTGTTCCTGGCTTCTGCTGAGTCTCAGGCTGGAAGTCCACATTGTAAATTACATAATTAGTTACTATGTATTGAGATGAAGGAGGCTGATTAGAATTCTCAATCCTGACCATCATCCAGTTTCGTCTGCTTCAAGGAGGATTGAAGGATAGGGTTGGGAGTCTGGTCAGGACAGGGTTGGATCTCAGCTATTGCACACTTTATGAAGAAAGCTGAACTATCTTTCCACCTTCAATTTTCAATTAGTTGGACAGAGTTTAAATCACCCAGTTCACACCAATAGTTGTCAGCACTGATAAAGAAGAAATATGGACAAATGGAAATATCTGTGAATATAACATTAGATTTAGTCAAGAAATCTGTTAGGAATTTTTTTTTCTAAAATACAGGGTTTGACTTGAAATAACTTAATCTCATTAAAAGGTAAGAATGTTTTCATTGTGCTATTGGACATATTTTACTTATTAAAAGATATCCAAAAAATGAAATGCACAATTTGTTTTTGCATGTAGTTTTGTTTGAAATGCAAAATGTTGAGTTTAAAAAACAAATGGGGTTGTCAAACATATAAAACACTTAAATTTGCCCTTTTTTTGGGTCATAGAAAGGACTTCTTGCTGTTGTTAGGCAAGTACAATGTGCTTTTTTGTGGGCTTTGAATGGTGAAGGACCGAAAGCTGCAAACCCCTAAAAATGGCCTTTTATGTTTGTGGTTGGTGCAATCGACACTAAGAAACACCTAATTGTCACAATCTAATTTGTTTACAGTGAAAATGAAGCTTGATAGGTACTGAAAATTCAATACAAAATAACTGCAATTGCTCTGCACGTTGAACTGAGAATCACGTAAATGACATTACTGGATTACTGGGATGTTTCGAAGCATAACAAATTGCAGGATAAGAACTAAGAAAGGGAGATTATGCCCTAATTTACGGACTGCAGGCTACTGAGTCCAGGCTTTCATTTGAAATAAGAAGAATGGGAGGGCATAGGGGCCCAGGCTAGGAAAATCTTCCATTTGTCTCCCTGTTCTTGCTGACTGCCAAAGTACAATTACTCAAGCACTCAACGATAGGCCCAGATGGCTCTTACCCACAGCCCTGTGGTTTAGAATTAACACATCTGTTCATACTCCAACAATGAGGGTTTAATGCTGACTGCCAGGCAGCCCAGGTGGAATTCATTGCAACTAAATCTATCTGGCAGCAGTATACCTAGGAGCCCTGGTGTTCTGACACACCATAAAACAATACAGCTGCATAAAATATTTAACGTATCAATAATGTAATGTCTTTAAGCTATTCTGTTAATGCATATTATTGTTTGTTCTGTGGTGCTAAATCTTCTGGTGAGTAAAACATCCTGGAAGCATTTGTTTTATTTCTTACTTACTTAAATCTTTAATAATCTGAAGCATTAAATGAGAGAATAATTCTTCACTGATTATTTTTGTTGGCCTGAAGTTGGATGCAATTAATGAGACTTATTCTGCTGCAGGTGCAACATAAATTGGTCTAATAATATTACCAGTCAGAGATACACAGCCGTTATGAATGCAATTCTCATCCAAGGGTGCCTGTTTCATGGACATCTTTGATTATATTTGGAATTACGTTGTTGCAGCAGGTTAGTAACAGCTAAGTAAACCCAGCTGCATATGGTACACAGCCTGGAAATATGTAGGGTATCCTCACTTCCCACAATGTTATTGTGGTGCATTATGCCCCCCCCCCATCCTCTCTTTTCCAGTATTGCCTAATATCTTATTTGCTTAGATTTTTTCACAAGACACTGAGACAGGATTTATGTGAGGGCTTACTTTGAGCTCGGTAGTGGCAAGGTTTCCATGGTGCTAATGCCAGCTTCAATCTCATATGCCAAGAAACTAAAGGCACTTAATTTTTGCAGCGTGCCCATTTTTGTATAATGGGAAAATAGTAAGGCTCATGTCTACTGAAATGTGGTTAGATAAAATAGAGTTTTTTCTTCAGTGGAAGGGAATCTGGGCCTATTTCTGAAACCACATTGAGGACTGATTTTAACTCCCTTTTTTCTTTCAATTTTGCTGGGACCTTAATCCTTGTTTTTTTAAAAAAAATACTTATGGCCACGTAATTTTCTGGATTTAATATTTCCACAGCTCACCATATTTGAAGAGTGGAGGGTGGTGTGAGTGTGTACAGATGTGGAAAGGTTAATGAAGGCTTATTTTCTCCTAATACCTTTGGGATTTAGTCGCCTGAATCTTGCACTTTTAATGATTAGATGTATAACTGCATTCAACTAAAATATAACCTTTAAGAACTATAATTTTCAGGAATTAGCTAAGTTTTGATCATAATTATATGAATTTTCTAGAAAAACCAACACCACTATGATGGTGCAATTCCACCACAGATGTTGCAGGGAGAAAATGACTTAAGTAATCTGTGCCTTTTTGTAACTCCACAGCATAATTTCCTATAATTTATGCACCTCTTCCTAGTGAGACGTCACTCTCAACAGATGGAAGTTAATTGTCGTAACACCAAATTAAAATGAGGAGTGATTATAAATTGCTGTGTTAGCTTGTCATTATGGTGTACTGTCTGAATCAGATTCAGATTTATTATCACTGTCATATAGGATGTGAAATTTGTTGTTCTGTGGCAACATTACAGGACAAAGACAGAAAATTGTCATAAGTAACAAAATAAATAAATATGCAAAAAGAAAGAGGACTAATGAAGCAGTTTTCATGGTTTCATGGCTATTCAGAAATATGATTGCAGAAGAGAAGAAGCTGTTACAAAATCATTGAGCATGCGCTTCAGGCTCCTGTACCTTCTGCCTGATGGTTGTAATGAGAACAGGGCATATCCTGAATGGTGAGGATAATATTGGATGCTGCCTTCTTAAGGCACTGCCTCTTGAAAATGTTCTCAATGGTGGGGAGGATTGTGTCCCTATGGTATTGGCTGAGTCTAGCAATCCTCTTGCAATCCTGTACATTAGGGCCTCCATACCAGGTAGAAATGCAGCCAGTCAGGATGCTATTTATCATCCATATATAGAAATTTGCAAGAGTCTTTGATGACATACCAAATGTCCCCAAACTCCTAATGGACTAGAGCCGCTGGTATGCCTTTTTCATGATTGGATCTATGTGTTGGGTCCAGGATAGATCCTCCAAGATGTCGACACCCTGGACCTAAAAGGTGTTCACCCTTCCCTCCATTGCTTGCTCATTGAGTACTTACATTTTCTCAATTGGCTGAAAGTCCCAAATTGGACTGAGCTTTCCCATGATTGAACAGTGATAACTATTGTAGTCATCACTTCATGGTTCCTTTTTCATATAATTCCCAGTCCAAAAATCTTTCCCGTCTTTCTTAATGATCACAATGGAACTAGTACTCAAACAATTGGAACTAAAGTCAGCAGTCAATGTAAGAATTATAACAATTTATTGTGCAGTTAAGTGAAGCATTTCCAATGTACTTATGAACATGCAGTTTAGGAATAGAAGTAAGCTGTTTAGCCCTTTGAGTCTGCTCTGCCATTTAATAAAATCATGGATGATTTGATTGTAAACTTAGCCACACATTCTTGTCTACTTTAGTAACCTTCCACGCCCTTGCTTATCAACAATCTATCTACACCTGCCTTAAAAATATTCACTTTACTTCCACTATCCTATGACAAAGGAATTTCCAAAGACTCATTATAGTCTGTGTGAGAGAAAGAAAAAAAATCACCTCACCTCTGTTTAAATGGGAACACCCCCCCCCCACCCGACTTTGAAACCATAACCTTACGTTTAAGATTGTGAGACAAGAGAAAATATATTTTCCATAGCTAACCTTTCAAGAACCCTTGGGATCTTACATGTTATAATCAAGTATTCTCACTCTTCTAAGCTTGTAAGCCTTAGCTTGTCTAATCTACCCTCGTAAGGCACCACATCCATTCAAGGTACTTCAACACAGAATATTGAATTTTTGCTGAATGCTCTATCCCTGAAGATTTCAAAATGAATTCTTGATATAATTACAAATTGTTCCTAGGTTTTATCAGCTGTGCATTTAATTAGTTCATACTTGGATATTTCTTGGGCATTTGCTTTAAAACCAAGATAATGAATTGTGATAGTATTACATCATTATGAACTCGGGGCTTTGAAAACCCTATTTACTGCTTTGCTGTTAATATATCTCCGACACTGACATGAAAATTATTCACAGTGGTTGGCCCTCTCTGTTATTTTCTCAATCGATGCCTGCTGCATTAATGTTATACCAAGATCTCACAACATAAACAGTTTTCCTTTACCACTTCTGTTGCAAGAGCACATGAAATGAAGAGGGAGACAAGTATCTTCCAAAACACCTTGCAGAGCTGTTCTATTTTGTTTTCCGGAATAGAATCCCTGGAGCTCTCCTGGGGTCCATGACCCTAGCGAACTGACTGAGATAAGTGACAAAGAGCAGATGAAGATTCAAGGTGAGAGTTCCTCTTGCATTTGTCCATTTAAACAAAATTGCCAGGTGTTTATTTTTCAACTCAGCTAGTAGATGATAACCTTATCTTTCCATAACTGTGAAAAAAGCCATAAGAGTCCAATTCAATCTGTTCTCAATTAGATCTTTATTCCAGTCAATGAAGATTTTTCTTCATGACTTCCCCATTGGTTTTCTCACTTGAATGAATCAAACCATTCACTGCACTTCATTCTGTATAGCTTAATTCAATATGTTTGTAACAGATGTGCTAAGTTTCTATATAAATGCAAATTAAAATTCATAGACCGACTGTTAGAGTAAACTTCATACTGTCCATTGCAAAACAGGCAGAATAACTGTATTTTAAAGCAAGGGCATTGCAGAACTAATTTAGTTTAGTTTTACATTTCTGAGCTCTGCCACTTGTCACCAGGAAGATCTGAATGGCCACTGATGGCACTCTGTCACATGTGGTGTGGGGATGTGGGCAGGTAGGGTGTTGGCCCCGGTGATCATTAAATGGATTAAGAAGTTTAATGTAGGCATGCCATTGCCTTCTAAAAGCAGCCAGATTTCAGAATCAGATTCACTGGCTAATATGATGTGAAATCAATTGTTTTGTAACAGCAGTACAGTGCAATGATGTGAAGTAACTACAACTTACAAAACCAATAAAATGTAGTGGTGCAAATAAAAAAGAATGGTGAGGTCATATTGCAAACACAAGAAAATCTGTAAATGCTGGAAATCCTAAGAAACACATGTAAAATGCTGGAGGAGCTCAGCAGGCCAGGCAGTCAGTCCGACGTCAGTCCACGGCCTCTTACTGCCGCAATGAGGCCACACTCAGGTTGGAGGAACAACACTTTATATTCTGTCTGGGTAGCCTCCAACCTGACGGCATGAACATCAAATTCTCAAACTTCCGGTAATGGCTCCCCACCTTCTTCACCATTCTCCATTCCTGTTTCTCTCTCTCACCTTATCTCCTGTCCATCACCTCCTCCTGGTGCTCCTCTCCTTTCATGCTCTTCTATTTTCTCCTATCAGATTCCTCTTTCTCCAGCCCTTTATCTCTTTCTCCACTCAACTTGCCAGCTCTTTACTTCATCCCTCCTCGTCTCCTGGTTTCACCTATCACCTACCACCTTGTACTTTTTCCTCCCATACACTTCCTTCTTACTCTGACTTCTCCTCTTTCTTTCCAGTCCTGATGAAGGGTCTCAGCCCAAAAACATCAACTGTTTATTCATCTCCATAGATGCTGCCTGGCCTGCTGAGTTCTTTCAGCATTTTGTGTATGCTGCAATGGTGAGATAGTGTTCATGGGTTGATGGATGTTCAGTAATCTGATAGTGGAGTGGTAATTCTGATTATCAGGGCTAGTGGAAGTTGTAGGTTGGAATGGCTAAGAGATATATAGAGGGTGTCCTGTAAGAGGGGGAATTGTGCAGAGTAAGGAAGAGCCTGTAATGGACAATGCAGCAAATGGAGTACTACAGTAAGAAGAGAATTGGCACTTTGTGTAGCGGGGCCCAGCTGCAGTTTTACTATCAGAGGAAAGATTTCAATGCTTGTTCAGAATGTTAAGCGGGTAAAATCTGAGTTACAAACCAGCACAGTTTGAGGGGAAGAGGCAAAAATCTTACTTGTGGCATGAGTGGTATCAAATGAATGGGATACTTGTTCAATGAAAGGAGAGTCACAGCTGTGGACCTTGCAGAGAAAAGAAATTTGCTCATCTGGAAGGAAGCAGTCACAGTTGGTAATAACAGAGTTGTTGAACTGAGTACATTTAAAGTATATATTAGGCTTCTTTGTAATCTAATCTTTCAACTTCTCTGGTATATTCAAGCCTTTACCATGTGATCTTCTGTTTGCTTCAGTCTTTATGTTTGTGTGTGAATTTGGAGCATTGATTTGCATTTTGTTCTGCACCTGTCGACGTCTCCTTTAGGTTTCATTTGACTTGTGTCAAATTTAAGTCATTGCCTTACACCTTCTTGATTGTGTTTTCTGGATTTATCTTGCTTCACTACAATGGAGATATAAAGGTGGTTTTGAATTTATCACAGCACTACCAGACTTTACAGAAAATTCATGTGTTGACAAACCAGCTACTTAGAGGCAATGGTTTGAACTTCACCTGGGAAAAGTAGAGTTGCTTTGTTATTTAAGGTGATGCCCATTTGCCCATTAATTTCAGTTTGTTGTGCTCCACATACTGACATTATCTGTTGATACAGTATCTCAGACACACACACACACACACACACACACACACACACACACACACACACACACACACACACACACACACACACACACACACACACACACACACACACACACACACACACACACACACACACACACACACACACACACACACACACACACACACCAGCAATACTTAGAGAATGCTTGACTAAATGACTGCAAATGTCCACATATTCTTCTGAAAAATGTAACATTTCATTGAAGACCTAATGTGATGTTTAATCATGTGTAAGGTGATATTCTTGCTTATTTCATGGTGACTGATTCTTAATTACCGAACTGAAAGGAAGCTGGAAGATGCACTCTGAACTTGAAGACTGAACTGATTTGACAGAGAAACTGTTCTCTGGGTTTCAAAGGCTGATTGCATCATGCAAGGTGAAATGATTTTTCTCCCATTAGGCAAGCAATTATGTCATTAATAAATTTAAAATCTTAGTTTGAAAAGCTTAACATTAGCTTAGTTCCTTCTTTTTGATACAACTCACCTGTCAAATAGTTTTAAGAAGAACCCAGATGTACCAATCACTCACCTCTGAGTTTCACCTGCTTTTGAACATTTCAAAGTTATCAGAGTAATCAGAGTATCGCCAGTTCAATTACAGTGAAAGTATATGAGGACCAGAAGAAGGAGGTGACTGTGGAGGATGGCGAGGGGAGGAGGGAATCAGGCCAGCCACTTCCTAGCTAGGAAGACCTACAGTACCTCCAATGCAATTCTACACAACAGTTCTCTGTTCTCATGCTTCTTTCTGTCACAAAACATCACAGCATTCAGTTGCGCACAATGCAAAATTAATGAAGTACCTAAAAATTCCAGTTTATAAACTGAAACGTGCTATATTCTACTCAATAGTCCAGCAGTCCATTGAGCAACAAGTCGCCCCTGTACAGTAGTCTCCTGCTATTTCCACCATGGCTGATGGATTGCTGTTTTGTATTCAGCAAAGGAATGTGCAGGAGCATCAGGGGATACATTTGAAGTGGATATAAGGCTTTGATGGCACCTGTAGAAACAGGCTGACCTGTCTGGCTGAGCAAGGGCACTATCAGAGTGTTGCAGGAAACTGTATTTTATAGAGCCACAGTCATTCCACTTTAGTAGAACTACAGCAATCCTAATAATCCACTGGGGGTCTCACAAACCCCTTTGAGTACTGCAGATTGCTCCAATGATGGTAGAAGTCTGAGCTTGATCGGGGGGGGGGGGGTGTGGGGGGTAAGCAGAATTGAGTATTCACCACGACAATTGGAATTGGGTGGCCTCGGTTTCTGCTACTTTGAAAGATGAGACATTGTCCATTAGATGCTGTACCGAGGTTGGGTCCACAGTTGTCGTTCTACTGCTATCCAATCACAAGTTTCAGGTAATTCAGGTAATGAGTTGAGAGTTAAGGGGCAAAAGTTTAGGGGTAACACGAGGGGGGAACTTTTTTACTCAGAGAGCGGTAGCTGTGTGGAACGAGCTTCCAGTAGAAGTGGTAGAGGCAGGTTCAATTTTGTCATTTAAAAAAAAATTGGATAGGTATATGGACAGGAAAGGAATGGAGGGTTGTGGGCTGAGTGCAGGTAGGTGGGACTAGGTGAGAGTAAGCATTCGGCACGGATTAGAAAGGCCGAGGTGGCCTGTTTTCGTGCTGTAATTGTTATATGTAATTCTGCCCTCTATATCTATAGCACATGAGCCTCGTCTCTCCATCAATGTACCTGCTGTGAAAGTCTGAATCATTGGATACTATCCTCAACCATGTTGCTACACCTCCACATGCACCTTCTCCTTTTCCCCTCCTTCCTCGTGTGGGAGATGGAGACACTAGAACTTTGCAGGCTCTGCTTACATCCAACAGGAGGTAATGAAGGTCCATTTGATCTTTGATATACAACAAAGTGTAAAAACTTGCTGCCAATGCAATTACTCAAGGTAGCTCCTCACACAATGACATCTGAATGACTTAATGACATCTTGTCACCAGTGGTAACTGGAGAGTTTGTTCTACATTTTCTGTACTGCTTGACATCTTTGGCATTTACAGAGAACATATTGACTTTTACGGATTATGTTTCCAAGTTCCTCCTACAGAGCAACTTGTGTTTCATGATATTTAAAATTTAATTACAAATATCACAAATTTATTTTTTACTTCTCAGTGGTTCTTCTGGAATGATTCAACTTCAAAAAAATCTCTCAACAATTTAGCCAAATGAGAATGCAAAGAAAAAACGTGTTTAATGTGCTATTTTATTCAATCTCACCGCTCATTAGAGTTATTGAGTCATAGGGCAACAGAGCGTGGAAACAGGTCTTTGACCAAACTCATCTATATCAACTGTGATGCCTTTAAGATCGTCCACTTGTTTGTGTTTGGTCCATATCCCTCTAAACCCCTCTTATCCATATAATTATCCAAATGTTTTTCGAATGTTGTTATTGTACTCTGCTCAACGACTTTCTTTGGCAGCTCATTCTCTACACGTACCACCTTCGGCTGAAGAAGTTGCCTCTCAGGTCCATTTTAAATCTTTCACCTCTCACCTTCATCCTATACCCACTAGGTTTTAGTTCTATTTCCCTGGGAAAAAGATGATGTGCATTCATCCCATCATGATTTTATACACCTTTATAAGGTCATTCTAAATCTACTGTGCTCCATCGAATAAATTCTTAGTTCCTCTGTAACTGAATGGTTCAAGTTGTAAATTTTCCCTGCACTCTTTTCAACTTAACGATGCCCTTGCTATAATATAGTGACCAAAACTGTAAGCAGTACTGTGGTTATCTAGCATTTATACTCTACTGGGGGTATTCTATAGGCCCCCTGGTAGCAGCAGAGATACCGAGGAGCAGATTGGGAGGCAGATTTTGGAAAGGTGCAAAAATAACAGGGTTGTTATCATGGGTGACTTTAACTTCCCTAATATTGATTGGCACTTGATTAGTTCCAAGGGTTTAGATGGGGCAGAGTTTGTTAAGTGTGTCCAGGATGGATTCCTGTCACAGTATGTTGACAGGCCGACTAGGGGGAATGCCATACTAGATCTAGTACTAGGTAACAAACCGGGTCAGGTCACAGATCTGTCAGTGGGTGAGCATCTGGGGGACAGTGATCACCACTCCCTGACCTTTAGCATTATCATGGAAAAGGATAGAATCAGAGAGGATAGGAAAATTTTTAATTGGGGAAGGGCAAATTATGAGGCTATAAGGCTGGAACTTGTGGGTGTGAACTGGGATGATGTTTATGCAGGGAAATGTACTATGGACATGTGGTCGAAGTTTAAGGATCTCTTGCAGGATGTTAGGGATAAATTTGTCCCAATGAGGAAGATAAAGAATGGTAGGGTGAAGGAACCATGGGTGACAAGTGAAGTGGAAAATCTAGTCAGGTGGAAGAAGGCAGCATACACGAGGTTTAGGAAGCAAGGATCAGATGGGTCTATTGAGGAATATAGGGTAGCAAGAAAGGAGCTTAAGAAGGGGCTGAGAAGAGCAAGAAGGGGGCATGAGAAGGCCTTGGCGAGTAGGGTAAAGGAAAACCCCAAGGCATTCTTCAATTATGTGAAGAACAAAAGGATGACAGGAGTGAAGGTAGGACCAATTCGAGATAAAAGTGGGAAGATGAGCCTGGAGGCTGTGGAAGTAAGCGAGGTCCTCAATGAATACTTCTCTTCGGTATTCACCACTGAGAGGGAACTTGATGACGGTGAGGACAATATGAGTGAGGTTGATGTTCTGGAGCATGTTGATATTAAGGTAGAGGAGGTGTTGGAGTTGTTAAAATAGATTAGGACGGATAAGTCCCCGGGGCCTGATGGAATATTCCCCAGGCTGCTCCACAAGGCGAGGGAAGAGATTGCTGAACCTCTGGCTAGGATCTTTATGTCCTCGTTGTCCACAGGAATGGTACCAGAGGATTGGAGGGAGGTGAATGTTGTCCCCTTGTTCCAAAAAGGTAGTAGGGATAGTCCAGGTAATTACAGACCAGTGAGTCTCACGTCTTTGGTGGGAAAGCTGTTGGAAAAGATTCTTAGAGATAGGATCTATGGGCATTTAGAGAATCATGGTCTGATCAGGGACAGTCTGCATGGCTTTGTGAAGGGCAGATCGTGCCTAACAAGCCTGATGGAGTTCTTTGAGGAGGTGACCAGGCATATAGATGAGGGTAGTGCAGTGGATGTGATCTACTTGGATTTTAGTAAGGCATTTGACAAGGTTCCACATGGTAGGCTTATTCAGAAAGTCAGAAGGCATGGGATCCAGGGAAGTTTGGCCAGGTGGATTCAGAATTGGCTTGCCTGCAGAAGGCAGAGGATCGTGGTGGAGGGAATACATTCAGACTGGAGGGTTGTGACTAGTGGACCTCTACTTTTCGTGATTTTTATTAATGACCTGGATGTGGGGGTAGAAGGGTGGGTTGGTAAGTTTGCAGATGACACAAAGGTTGGTGGTGTTGTAGATAGTGTAGAGGATTGTCAAAGATTGCAGAGAGACATTGATAGGATGCAGAAGTGGGCAGAGAAGTAGCAGATGGAGTTCAAGTGTGAGGTGGTACACTTTGGAAGGACAAACTCCAAGGCAGAGTACAAAGTAAATGGCAGGATACTTGGTAGTGTGGAGGAGCAGAGAGATCTGAGGGTACATGTCCACAGATCCCTGAAAGTTGCCTCACAGGCAGATAGGGTAATTAAGAAAGCTTATGGGATGTTAGCTTTCATAAGTCGAGGGATAGAGTTTAAGAGACGCGATGTAATGATGCAGCTCTATAAAACTCTAGTTAGGCTACACTTGGAGTACTGTGTCCAGTTCTGGTCGCCTCACTATAGAAAGGATGTGGAAGCATTGGAAAGGGTACAGAGGAGATTTACCAGGATGCTGCCTGGTTTAGAGAGTATGGATTATGATCAGAGATTAAGGGAGTTAGGGCTTTACTCTTTGGAGAGAAGGAGCATGAGAGGAGACATGATAGAGGTGTACAAGATATTAAGAGGAGTAGACAGAGTGGACAGCCAGCACCTCTTCCCCACGGCACCACTGCTCAGTACAAGAAGACATGGCTTTAAGGTAAGGGGAGGGAAGTTTAAGGGGGATATTAGAGGAAGGTTTTTCACTCAGAGAGTGGCTGGTGCGTGGAATGCACTGCCTGAGTCAGTGGCGGAGGCAGATACACTAATGAAATTTAAGAGACTACTAGACAGGTATATGGAGGAATTTAAAGTGGGGGGTTATATGGGAAGCAGGGTTTGAGGGTCGGCACAACATTGTGGGCCAAAGGGCCTGTAATGTGCTGTACTATTCTATGTTCTATGTTCTATTTATCATTTTAAGTAGGTGTAAAGGTCAGCTCTGGTCACCTCATCTTGGGAAGGATGTGGAAACCATAGCAAATGTGCAGAGGAGATTTACAAGAATGTTGCCTGGACTGGGGAGCATGCCTTATGGGAATAGGTTGAGTGAACTCGGCCTTTTCTCCTTGGAGCGACAGAGGATGAGAGGTAACCTGATAGAGGTGTATAAGATGATGAGAGGCATTGATCATGTGGATAGTCAGAGGCTTTTTCCCAGGGCTGAAATGGCGAACATGAGAGGGCACAGTTTTAAGGTGCTTGGAAGTAAGTACAGGAGGGATGTCAGGGGTAAGTTTTTTACACAGAGGGTGGTGAGCATGTGGAATGGGTTGCCGGCGTTGATGGTGGAGGTGGAGACAATAGGGTCTTTTAAGTCTTGGGATAGGTACATGGAGCTTAAAAAAATAGAGGGCTATGGATAACCCTAGGTAATTTCTAAAGTACATTTTTGGCACAGCATTGTGGGCCGAAGGGCCTGTATTGTGCTTTGAACATTGACTTCTCTAACTTCCGTTAATGCCCCTCCTCCACTTCTTACCCCATCCCTGACATATTTAGTTGTTTGTCTGTTCTCCATCTCCCTCTAGTGCTTCCCCCCCTTTCTTTCTCTCGAGGCCTCCCGTCCCATGATCCTTTCCCTTCTCCAGCTCTGTATCACTTTCGCCAATCACCTTTCCAGCTCTTAGCTTCATCCCACCCCCTCTGGTCTTCTCCTATCATTTCTCATTTCCCCCTCCCCCCACTACTTTCAAATCTCTTACTATCTTTCCTTTTGGTTAGTCCTGACAAAGGGTCTCGGCCCGAAACGTCGACAGCACTTCTCCCTATAGATGCTGTCTGGCCTGCTGCGTTCCACCAGCATTTTGTGTGTTGTTGTGTGAATTTCCAGCATCTGCAGATTTCCTCATGTTTGCTGTATTGTGCTGTAGGTTTTCTATGTTTCTATGATGAGGAATCACTCCAAGGTGCCTCATAATCGGATGACAACCAGATAAACTTTACAACAAATGATAGATTATCCTCACAACCTATTTTCAAGAGAAAGGGGATGCAGTATGTCGATCCTTTCCCATATTTCTAGCATTATCCTTATTTCGAGTCACCTCTTTAGGCCCAATCTAGTCTTTTTGTATCATGCAGACCAGAATTATCCAGAAGTGCTTTCTCTTAGCCAAAGGTTAATACAGATTAGCATAATTTCCAGACTTCTCAATTCTATTCTCCAGAAGTAAACAACAGTTCTTGGTTTGCTTTCCCTTGTTGCCATGTTTACCTGCACAGCTGCATTTAAAGCTCCGAGAATTTACGTTCCACGTGTTCTTTGTTCCTCTGATCTGTTCTGACTCTTATATTTTGTAAACTTTTTTATGTATGTATTCATGTGGTTGTCATTGGCAAGGCTGGTGTTTATTTGCTGGATTTAATTACCCTTCAAACTGGGAGAATAGTGAGTCAACCACTCTGCTGTGGGTCTGGAATCACATATCGGTCAGGCTGTGTAGGCCACACACACAAAATGCCAGAGGAGCTCAGCAGGCCAGGCAGCATCTGTGGAAAGGAGTACAGTCGATGTCTTGGGCTGAGACCCTTCATTAGAACTAGCGAAGGCCTGGATGAGTCCTGATGAATGGTCTCGGCCCAAAATGTCGACTGTACTCTTTTCCATAGATGTTTTCTAGCCTGCTGAGCTCCTCCAGCATTTTGTGTGTGTTGCTCGGATTTTCAGCATCTGCAGATTTTCTCCTGTTTGTGATCAGACCATGTAAATGCCACTTCGTTCTCTAAAACACATTAGGGGACCTGATATGCATTTTTGATAATCTGGTATTTCACAGTCATCAAACTGAAACTAGAGTTTTTATTTAGTAACTTAAAATGTAAACATCCTTTTGCATCATGGTGGGATTCGAGCTAGAAGCTATTTTCAGGCCTCCAAATATGAGTCAGAAACTTATTTGTAATATTATTGAATTTGTGGCTTTCTGTTTTCCCTACAGTCATTTAATACCTCCCACATATCCATTATAATTAATATGCTAGTTATATTTACTGCAAGTTTATTTATGTCTTTTAGTAATTTGTTGCATTCTTCCTTCCTTTTTTGCATCAGAAGCAAATTTAGAAGCTGTGTAACTGAGTCTAAGTTGACAGAGTTATTGGCACCTGCTCTGAGGCATCGGGAAGTATAGACAGAGCCCATGGAATGGAGACTGGTTTCCATCATAGGCTGAGCTCTGTCTACAGCTCTCTCTAGTTTCTAACAGTAATGGGCACAACGGCTGCAGCGCTAAGACATGATCTATCTGGATAGGATGCTTTCTGTGGTGCATTGATAAAAATTAGTGAGGGCCAAAGGGGACATGCCAAATTTCTTTAGCCTCCTGTGGCAGTAGAGACAGAGGTGAGCTGTGACATCCATGTGATTGAACTGGGACAGGCTACTGGTGATGTTCACTCCTTGAAGCTTTCAACCCTCTTGACATCAGCACTGTTAGTGTTATAGGAACATGTGCACCATCCTGCTCCCTGAAGCCAATGACTAGCTCTATTGTTTTGCTGACATTGAGGGAAAGATTGTTGTCATAATGTCATTTCTCTAGGCTCTCTAGCTCCTTCTTGTACTCCAGCTAATTGCTATTTCATACGGCTCACAGGAGTTGTATCATCTACAGACTTGTAGATAGAGTTAGAACAGAATCCGTCCCTGCAGTCGTGAGTATATATGGAATAGAGTCAGGGACTGAGGATGTAGCCTTGTGGGCATCAGTATTGAGCACAATCATAGTGGAGGTGCTGCTCCCTATCCTTACTGACTGGGATCAGTTGGTCAGGAAGTCATGGATCGAAATGTTAAGAGAGGTGTTGAGTTCCAGGTCTCGGTGCTTGGAGATGAGTTTGCTTGGAATTACAGCACTAAAGGCAGAGCTGTAGTCAGTGATCAATTTACTGTCCAGAAACTCCAGAGATGAATGTAGGGCCAGGGAGGTAGCATCCACAGTGGAACTGTGTCAGCAGTAGGTTAATTGTTATGGGTCAAAGTTGTCTGGGAGGCTGAACATAACGCGTTCCATGACCAGCCTCTTGAAACACTTCATAGTGGTGGATGTCCGAGCCAGCAGGTAGTAGTCATTAAGGAACATTATCTTGCTTTTCTTGAGTATTGGGATGATGGCCATCTTTTTTTAAGGCTAATCGAGATCTCAGATTGAACTCGAGAGAAGTTAAATTTGTCTGCAAATACTCCCACCAGCTCATTTGCGCAGGATTGAAGGATGTGGCCAGGGACACCATTCAGGACAAATTCTTTACTCTATAAGATTGCAACAGTACTTATGGGTTCAAGTTCAGTGGAGGCCGTTGGGGGTACACGTTAAGTACATCCCCCCATAAATCTGGCATGGTCACATTGTGGCCTTCTGCAGGGCGGGCAAGATAAACTCAGTAGTTTTGCACAGACCCTGTCAAGGCTTCAACCTCGCAGAAAGGCGAAGTATTTTTGCCTTGCTTTCACCACAAATCCCAGGAAGTCCAGTAAGCGTGCGCCCTGCAGATAACTTCCATACTGTTATAACCAAAACAAAGCTTATTGGAATGAATGCAATGACCTTCTCTCTGAAGGGTTATGGTCAAGCAGCCCAAGATGCTGCAGTGACTTGGATGATGTTAGTAGGTTAGTCTTGGCTTCCCAGAGCATTATTAATCTCTGCTTCTAACCACACACCAGTGGGTGAGTCCATATACACTTCTTGGGCATTAAGATCTCAGTCCCATCTGTTGCTGAGTGGAAGCACCAATTAAATCATCTTCTGCTCCCATTCTGGTTTGTATGGATGCAAGTCCACAAAAAGCATCCAAGTGAATGCGACCAACTTGACGCAGTAACTCACATAAGAGACTTTAAAAAAACCATCAGTGTTTCACGCTGAAGTAGTTTATGGGAAACAATGTTCTGAATGATCAAGGATTGGATATAGGACTTCCCTACCCAGCTTCAAGCAGTGGAAGGAATCTTAATCCCCTGTGAGCTACATTTAACTTAATAGCAGCATTTTAATATTTAGTATATCATCCTGTAATCCCTTCCATGGCAAGGTAGTCAGAAACTGGGAAGCATGACACTTGAATTAATCACAGCATTTCACCCTGTGGATGTTTTTAGCATTGATACTTTGAAGTATGACGCCCTTTGAGAGGTGACACCTTTGAAGTGTTACATCCTACTAAAATGTGCAAGATTCAAGGGCGGTGAAATTGGTCTTTTTCAAATTGTGCAAAACTCTCTCCTGTAAATGAACAGCCCATTTCTTTACAGTGCCTGATTCATGTTTCCAATTTGCTGCATCGAATGGTCTGCTGGAATACTGTGAATGCATTTTGTGCAGCCATTGACGACTAATTTCAATTCCAAAGTTTCTGATAAGATCAAATACATTAACCCAAGTTACCGTGGTAATGAACTGAAAAAATCTGGCATTCAAAGGTTAAATATAAGGAGTCTTACTAACATGTGTTTGTAAATGTTGAGGTGAAAGGCTTATATTTGTCCCACGCACCAGTGCTATCAGTCAGCATAAAGAGCCTGGGAGAGCTTGCAGAAATGCTCTGATAAAGTGTCATTTGATCCACTCCATACACACTGCTGAAAACCCCCCTCATCTAACAGCAACCTCTGGCTCTTCTACCTGAAGTCTCATAGCATCATTCACCCTACATCTCTTTGTCCTAGTCTACACACGAATGTTCCACATCTCCCTTCCTTCTCATGGGAACCTCACTGGTCATAGGAATCCCCATATTCTCTCTTCTCTGTCTTCAAGATGACCATTACTCTTGGAATTGATAGGTGAATCTTCCTCAATTGATGTTATGAGGTCAGCTCACCTTTGTGTGAGCTTGCACTATACCTGTACAAGTGCTGGTCTCTTGATCTGATGTAGGGTCATTGACTCTTCTTCTGATGCCATGTTTGCTGTCTGATCTGTTGAGGGTTTCTGGCAGCTTCTGTTTCTGACACCTCTTTTCCTGCTGAACTGTGTAAGTCAGTGTGCCTTGCTAAGCAGGGTTGAGTTAGATTTGTGAAATCGTATATAAATTGCTAACTTGATTCATATTGTCCTGTGATCATACTTGCAGTACAGTACAGATTAACCTCTGACATCTTGAAAGGATACGGATTGTACCCTGTTGCTTTCTGAGGTGTTCAGTGACATGAAGTGACAAGCTACTTTAAAAGAGATGATTAAGATCATTTCCAATATTAGCAGGTCACATGCTTGTATTTCAAGTAAGTGTCATCAGCACATTGAAAGATGTTGTGTTGCTGCAGTAACAAGCGTGGGCCCAGCACAGAGGCTCAAGGCATATCAACTATAACAGGTTGGGAACCATACTGAGTATATTTTCAATTATAACCGCCCACTGTCAGTCACCCAGGTGAGATTATACTATGACTCTGCGACAGGCAACAAACCAAGTGCTCTGTGCTGAATGCTTATTGAAAATATCCTGTTGTAATTTGGAGAGTAACTTTTTAATGATAAGGACATGTGTGCCAGTTAATTCCTCGAAATTAATAAGTTTGATCTGTAAATCTTTGAAATCTTCAATACAGTTAATTTTTCCATCAGTTAATCATGGCAGCCACTTATTTGGGACAACACTTAACAAAATTTCATTGGGAAAATAATTGGGGTTCCCTTTGTTTATCTTGGATCACTATGCTGCTTATTTCAGGCAGGAGACTGTTGCTGAGCAGTTTCTAACTAATGTGAGACGTCCTAACTTGTGTGGCCGTTAAACACTACACTGTGCTTAGGGCACTATTTACTTTTTAAATAACATCGTTTGCATGTGCTTGTGTTAAAAAAACAGCGATTTTTTTCACTGACAGTTGGTAAGAAATAAATAGTAAGACAATTCAGAACTGTTTTGCTTACTGCGGTTTCGAACATTCAGGCTTGGAGATGCCAGAAATGGCGGGGAGTGAAAATGAAACAATTTCACTCCTTCAACACGTTAGCAACTACGAAGAAATTGAAGGTATCTGGTATGTTGCAATGAAAATGATGGAAATTGTAAGAAGGGCAGGTGATCTGTTAATTTTTTGTGTGTAAGATGGACGTTGGGGGTTTGGTGCTACTGTCGCTGTTCTTTTCTATGAGCCATATTCTATGAGCATATTCTATGTTCTATGAACAATAACATATTGCTATGTGTAAAGGGTTGGTGATTGTTACTGTGGCTGTTTTATTTTGCTGCGGCAGGGGGTGGATTTTGGGGTCTGCGAGTTTTGTTTCTTTCCTTTTTTGCGCAGGTTGGGAGGAGTTGATGTCTTTCCTTTAGTCAACACCCATGGTCTTTCTGTATTTCCTGGCTAAATGGAGAAGACAAATATCAGAACTGTATTGTACATGCATGCTTTGACAACAAAATGAACCTTTGAAGGCAGTCCATTATCTACATGAGGTGTCTGCACTGATTTTGTTCATTTACAATCGATCAAAATAACATGGCAGCGTAATTGCTCTGTCGATAACTATAGGGAGCTAATACCCATTTGTAGTAGTACTAATAGTGTTCTAAGTTGTTCTGTATTTAATTTAAATACTTAGCTTGTTACTCAGTTAAATAGTACTTGGTCTTTTTTGTATCTTTTTAACTATTTCCATGAATCTTTGGCTAACTGGGGCAGCCGTTTAATTGGGCCAAAATGTACAGGTCCTAATGCGTCTCAATTAACCGGAATCCACTGTAGTTGATTGGATCATAGCTCCTGCCCTTTTGTAAACCAATCCTAAGATCCAGAATCAAAACCTAGCAGATCAGCATTGCTGTGTGGCAGAAGGGCAGTTTCCTTCCAGTTACTAGTCAAAAGGGGTATTCCCTATGTAATGAAAACAAATGATTAAAGAACCCTTCTGGAACTTTGTAACAAATTGTCTGTAAATTGTAACTATGGCTGTGTGATAGGCTTGATTTGCAAGACACCATTCGAAAAAATTATCATGGTACTCAACGGAGGTGACGTATTTCCTCAAAAGGATTACTGGGAATGCAGAAGTGCTATCAATCAATGTGTAACCCATGTTTGCAATATATAAACGTGCATACATGATTCAGAAATTGCGTGGGATTTGAATGGCCAGTTGCACTCACATCTACTGTGATGAAGGGCTTTGAGGGTTTGGTCATGACCAGAATCAACTCTTGCTTAAGCAAAGACCTGGAGCCATTGCATTTTGCCTATTGCAACACTAGGTCTACAGCGGATGCAAACTCACTGGTTCTTCACTCAGCCTTAGATCACATGCACAACAGCAATACCTAAGTCGGGCCGCTGTTTATTGATTACAGCTCAGTGTTCAACACAATCATGCCCTCAGTTCTAATCAGCAACCTCCAAAACCTACTCCTCCCTCTGCAACTGCATCCTTGACTTCATCACCCAGGGATCACTGTCAGTGAAGATCAGAAATAACATTTGCTGCTTGCTGACAATCAGCGCTGCCGTACCTCAAGGATGTGTGCTTAATCCACTGCTCTACTCTTTCTACACCCACGAATGTGTGGCTAGGCACGGCTCAAATGCCATCTATAAATCTGCCGATGACATAACTATTGTTGCCAGAATTTCAAATGTTAACAAGGAGGGATACTAGGTGGATCAACTGGCTGTGTGGTATCACAGCAGCAACCTTGCATTCAATGTCGGTAAGACCAAGGAGTTGCTTGTGGACTTCAGGAAGGGGAAGTTGAGGGAACACACACCAGTCCTTATTGAGGGATAGCAGTGAAAAGGGTGAGCAGTTTTAAGTTCCAGAGTGTCAACATCTCTGAAGAATTATCCTGGGCCCCAAATGTTGCAATTATAAAGAAGGCACAACAGCGGTTATATTTCATTAGGTGTTTGAGGAGACTTAGAATGTTACCAAAACTCTTGCAAATTTCTACCAATGTACCATGGGGTGCACTCTAGCTGGTTCCATCACATTCTGGTATAGAGGGGCCGCTGTACAGGATTGGAAAAAGCCGCAGAAATTTGTAAACTCAGCCAGCTCCATCATGGGCACTAGCCTTGCCAGCATCAAGGCACATTCAAAAGGTGATGCCTCAAAAAGGTGGCATCCATCGTTGAGGACCTCCATCACTCGAGACAAGCCCTCTTTTCATTCCTATCATCAAGGAGGAGGTACAGGAGTCTGAAGACTCATTCAGGAGCAGCTTATTATCTTCCACCATCAGATTTCTGAATGGATAATAAACCCATGTACTCTACCTCACAATTTATTTTCTATTCTTTTCCGTTTTTGTTCTCTTTTTCACTACTTACTTATTTTAATTGTTTATATATATTTTTCTTATTGTAATCTATAGTTTTTATTAGGCATTGCAATGTACTGCTACCTCAAAATAACAAATTTCATGACATATGCCAGATATATTTATTAGCATTGATTCTGATTCTGGAGAAACAGGTGATAATGAAGGAAGATGAGCTGCACAACCACAATTAGAAACCATGCCTCTACCTGTCAGATATTTGCCAAGAAGTTGACTATCCATGGACCTGCTTTCCCCAGTTCTTTTAATAAAATCTTCTTCTGCTTCTGGGTTGGAGGCAGGGTCTTGAACTTAAAATACAATCCTTGCCCCAGGAAACCATTCCTGCAGGCATGCTGTTCCATCTTCCATCGGTAGAATCCTTCTGAGCTTACTTATTAGCTTCATTTTGTACTCACTCTCGGAAACCTTATTGACATGTTTCCTTCTTTGTTGTACAGATGAGCCTGATACTGAATTTAATTCTTTTTTTTTATGGGAAGTTGAAAGCTTAATGGTTCTGTCAATACCCATGAATGTTTTTTAACATGAATGTAACCTTCACCTGTTTCAAATTCAATGATACTTCCCCAGAGACGAGTAGATTTCCTCACACCCACACTTAGTGTCTCATAACTCATCCTCAGTGTTAGAATTCAGGGATAGATATCACGTAACCTTGTTTCAATCTTTTTTGGGGGCACTAAGGCATCTTTTTCTCTGTTGTTGTCAATTAAGATTCATTCTTAGAGTCTGAGAATCATTGATTCATTCGGTACAGAAGCAGGCCCTTCCTCCCACTGTAGCTTTACAGTTAAATATCTATCTATAGCACTCCCATTCTCCAGCATTGGCTTTGTGGACTTCTGTGACTTGGCAATTCAGGTACTTATCTTCGTACTTTTTAAATGTAGAATCCCTGCCTCCACCATCACTGCATGCAGTGTGCTCCAGTTCCCAATCACCCTCTTGATGAAATACTGCATCGTCAGATCCCCTTTAAACATCCAACACTTACCCTAAACCTATGCCTTATGATTATACTTGTTTTGGAAGAGAAAATTGTTCAAGTCTTTCCCCCTAATAGCTTGAACTTGCAATGGGAAAGACATGAAAAGGTTTTCTCTCTACATTCAAAATGCTTCATAATTGTCACTAATATTCCATATTGAGGTACTTTGCATTTGAATGCCCTCTTATGACTGGAGTTCTAAAAATATTTTTCAAAGGATAATATTTCTTGCTTCCACAGAAAAATGAAATCTAAGATCATGAATTGGGATGGTATTTCCACAAGGAAAGTCTTCCGGTTCATTAGGATTGATTAGCTGATTGTCTGTTTCATAAAATCCTGAAGACCTCTACTCAATTCATGATGCAGTCAAGGAGTTATATTCCACTGAACTTTGGAACATGTCCATGTCATTGCACACTGTTACATGTGCTGTAAGACCAGTGCCACTCTAAATGGATTTAACTTTATTTCAACACCCCATTGTTAATTATGCACTAACATGGGTGTCATACTTAAAACCGAGGGAGAAGACAATTAAAGGAAAATAAGAATGAGTCAGATGGAAGTAATTCTTTGTCGCACACTAAATGCTGGAACTCAAACAAGTTAAGCAGCATATATGGAGAGGAATAAACAGTCGATGTGTTCAGCCCAAGACCCTTCATCAGAACTGGAAAGGAACGTGGCAGAAACCAGAATGGTAAGATGGGGGGAGGTTAAGGAGTACAAGCTGGCAGGTGATTGATACGACCAGGTGAAGGGGATAGTGGGTGGGTGGTGGAGGGAAGATGAAATAAGAAGCTAGGAGATGATGGGTGGAAGAGGTATAGGACTAAAGAGGAAGGAATCTAATAGAAACAGACAGTGGACAACAGAGGCACAGCTAAAACATCTGAGATGTAAGATGTTCCAGAATGCAGTTTCCATTCCAGTCATTTTTTTCAAAGTACGAGGTTTCTTTTCCACCAGCATCAGTGCTGCCCTTACCCACATTTCCTCTATTTCTGACACATTTGCCTTGTCCACATTCTCCTGCCATGATAAAAGGGATAGGGTTCTCTTTGTCCTTACTGACTATTCCACAAACCTCCATATCCAGCACATCATTCTCCATAACTTTTGCCATCCCCAACAGGATCTTACCACTTAGCATATCCTTCCCTCCCTCCCTCCCCACTTTCCATTGAGTTTGCTCCCTTGTTCTACTGTCCCTTCTACTGAGCTCCCTACTGGTACTTAATCTCTGCAAACAGAACAAGTTCTACACCTCTTTTCCCACTACTATTCAGGGCCCCAAAGAGTCCTTCCAGATGAGGTGACACTTCACCTGCGAGCATGTTGGGCTCAAATATTGCATCTGGCGCTCCCGATGTGGCCTCCTCTACATTGATGAGACCAGATGCAAATTGGGGACCACTTCATTAAACACCTTGTCTTCACTCTGTCTGTTACAAGAATCAGTATCTCCTGGTGGCTATGAATTTTGTTTTGACTTTCCATTCCCATTCTGACATGTCTGTTCATAGCTACATCTACTACCACGATGAAGCTAAACTTCTGTTGGTGGAACAACACATTATTTTCGATTTGGGTATCCTCCAATCTGATAGCATAAACGTTGATGTCTCTAAATTCTAGTAATGACTTGCCCTCCCCTGCTCTCTTTTTCCATTCCCCATTCCAGTTCCTATCTCATCTCTTTTCTTCACCTCACTTCCCATGCACCTTCCACTGGTTCCCCTCCTTCCCCTTCTTCCATGGTCCACTTTCCTCTCCCTGTTAAATTCCTTAATCTTCAGCCTATTATCTCTTCCACTTATGTTTTTTGAAATATGTGTGCTTATCAGGAGTATTTACAAACAGCGGAAAGACTCACTGAGGGCAAGAACTGTCAGGACATTTGGTGGCTGGGGCATCAGATACTGCCACCAAAGCCAAGTCACAGTTCATATGTTGTTGCTGCAGCAGCAAGGGTGGTGTGACACTGGGAGCTGCCCATCTACAAATGTTAAGAGGGTACTCAATCACAGGTGGTCAAACCCATGAACTGTGATGTTCTAACCATGACTTTAATTATGGTAATTCTGCTTTGTATTTAAAATCCTACCAGAGGCACCTAGTAGAGGTGCTATCATTGTGTTGCCATTGGAAACATCGAACTACCCATGTTGGTAAGTCCTAGGCTGCCTCTTCCACTTCAGACCATAAAATAACTTCTGCATAAAGAAGTAAAATCTGAAAAGAAAAACGGGGGGAAATGCTTAGTAAATCAAGCCACATCTGTAATCAGTGAATATTTCAGATCATTGACATTTCTGGTGCCTCCCCTTTCTCTGCAACTTATAACTTAATTTATTCCTAACTTTTCCCATTTCTCATGGAAGGACTCTGAGTTCAACTGTTAACTTTTTCCCTTCCAGTGGCTGTTGCCCAAGCGAGAGCTTCCAGCATTTTCTATGATCATTGGGTTGTTTCTTCAGTCCATTCACAAGTTAGCTGTTTGATTCCCATACTTTTGCAAGGAAGTGCTTTCCTGACATTTGGGAAGCTCCTTGCCAAGTCTGAAAACTTTATAAATAAGACACCAAAGTAACCTAACATGTCTTTCTTTTTCACATGCTCAGTCATATTAGTCACATTTATATATAAACTCAGACATATGAAAGAAATGGAATCGGTTCCATAAAATGAGTGCACTGTGGCTTATATTTAGAAACATAGAAACATAGAAAACCTACAGCACAATACAAGCCCTTCAGCCCACAAAGCTGTGCCGAACAAGTCCTTATCTGAGAAATTAGCAAGGGTCACACATAGCCCTCTATTTTTTTGAGTTCCATATACCTGTCGAGGAGTCTCTTAAAAGACCCTATCGTATCTGCCTCCACCACAGTTGCCGGCAGCCTATTCAATGCACTCACCATTCTCTGCAAAAAAAAACTTAACCCTGATATCTCCTCTGTACCTGCTTCCAAGCACCTTAAAACTGTGCCCACTCATGCTAGCCATTTCAGCCCTGGGAAAAAGCTTCTGACTACCCACACGATCAATGCCTCTCATCATCTTATACACCTCTGTCAGGTCACTGCTCATCTTCCATTGCTCCAAGGAAAAAAGGCTGAGTTCACTCAACCTATTCTCATAAGGCATGCTCCCCAATCCAGGCAACACCCTTGTAAATCTCCTCTGCACCCTTTCTATGGTTTCCACATCCTTCCTGTAGTGAGGTGACCAGAAATGAGCACAGTACTCCAAGTGAGGTCTGACCAGGATCCTATATAGCTGCAACATTACCTCTCAGCTCCTAAACTCAATCCCATGATTGATGAAGGCCAATGCACCATATACCTTCTTAACCACAGAGTCAACCTGCGCAGCAGCTTTGAGTGTCCTATGGACTTGGACCCCAAGATCCCTCTGATCCTCCACACTGCCAAGAGTCTTACCATTAATACTACATTCTGTCATCATATTTGACCTATCAAAATGAACCACCTTACACTTATCTGGGTTGAACTCCATCTGCCACTTCTCCGCCCTGTTTTGCATCCTATCAATGTCCCGCTGTAACCTCTGACAGCCCTCCACACTATCCACAGCACCTCCAATCTTTGTGTCATCAGCAAATTTACTATCCCATCCCTCCACTTCCTCATCCAGGTCATTTATAAAAATCACAAAGAATAGGGGTCCCAGAACAGATCCCTGAGGCACACCACTGGTTACCGATCTCCATGCAGAATATGACCCATCTACAACCACTCTTCGCCTTCTGTGGGCAAGCCAGTTCTGGATCCACAAAACAATGTCCCCTTGGATCCCATGAGTCCTTACTTTCTCAATAAGCCTTGCATGGGGTACCTTATCAAATGTATTGCTGAAATTCAGATACACTACATCTACTGCTCTACCATCATCAATATGTTTAGCCACATCCTCAAAAAATTCAATCAAGCTCGTAAGGCTCGACCTGCCTTTGACATAGTCATGCTGACGATTCCTAATCATATTATGTATCTTCAGATGTTCATAAATCCTGCCTCTTAGGATCTTCTCCATCAACTTACCAACCACTGAAGTTAGACTCACTGGTCTATAATTTCCTGGGCTACCTCTACTCCCTTTCTTGAATAAAGGAACAACATCCGCAACCTTCCAATCATCTGGAACCTCTCCCGTCCCCATTGACGTTGCAAAAATCATCGCTGGAGGCTCAGTCATCTCCTCCCTCGCCTCCCATGGTAGCCTGGGATACATCTCGTCCGGTCCCGGAGACTTATCCAACTCGATGCTTTCCAAAAGCTCCTGCACATCCTCTTTCTTAATATCTGCATGCTCAAGCTTTTTAGTCCTCTGTAAGTCATCCCTACAGTTGCCAAGATCCTTTTCTGTACTGAATACTGAAGCAAAGTACCTCTGCTACCTCCTCCGGTTCTATACACACTTTCCCACTGTCACACTTGATTGGTCCTATTCTCTCAAGTCTTATCCTCTTGCTCTTAACATACTTGTAGAATGCTTTGGGGTTTTCCTTAATCCTGTCTGCCAAGGCTTTCTCATGGCCACTTCTGGCTCTCCTAATTTTTTTCTTGAGCTCCTTCCTGCTGGCCTTATAATCTTCTAGCACTCTATCATTACCTAGTTTTTTGAACGTTTTGTAAGCTCTTCTTTTCTTCTTGACTAGAATTACAACAGACTTTGTACGCCACAGTTCCTGTACCCCACCATCTTTTCCCTGTCTCATTGGAACGTACCTATGCAGAACTCCATGCAAATATCCCCTGAACATTTGCCACATTTCCTCTGTACTTTTCCCTGAGAACATCTATTTCCAATTTATGCTTCTAAGTTCCTGCCTAATAACCTCATACTTCTCTTTACTCCAATTAAATGTTTTCCTAACTTGTCTGTTCCTATCCCTCTCCAATGCTATTGTAAAGGAGATAAAATTGTGATCAGTCTCCAAAATGCTCTCCCACTGAGAGACCTGACCTGACCAGCTTCATTTCCCAATAGCAGATCAAATACAACCTCTCCTCTTGTAGTCTTATCTACATATTGTATCAAGAAACCTTCTTGAACACTCAAACAAACTCCAACCCATCTATACCCCTCGCTCTAGAGACATGCCAGTCGATCTTTGGGAAATTAAAATCTCCCACCACGACAACCCTGTTATTATTATACCTTTCCAGAATCTGTCTCCCTATCTGCTCCTTGATGTCCCTGTTACTATTGGGAGGTCTATAAAAAACACCCAGTAGAGTTATTGACCCCTTCCTGTTCCTAACTTCCACCCACAGAGACTCTGTAGACAATCCCTCCATGACTTCCTCATTTTCTACGGCTGTGACGCTATCTCTGTTCAGCAGTGCCACGCCCCCACCTCTTTTGCCTCCTTCCTCGTCCTTCTGAAACATCTAAATCCTGCCACTCAAAGTAACCATTCCTGCCCCTGAGCCATCCAGGTTTCTGTAATGGCCACAACACCATAGCTCCAAGTACTGATGCATGCCCAAAGCTCATCTGCTTTGTTCCTAATACTCCATGCGTTGAAATAGACACATCTCAAACCATCGGTCTGAGTGCGTCCCTTCTCTATCACCTGCCTATCCTCCCTCTTGCACTGCCTCTAATCTTTCTCTATTTGTGAGCCAACCACCTTTTCCTCCACCTCTTCAGTTTGGTTCCCACTCCCTTGCAATCCTAGCTTAAACTCTTCCCAATAGCCTTAGCAAACCTCCCCACCAGGATATTGGTCCCACTGGGATTCAAGTGTAATCTGTCCTTTTTGTACAGGTCATACCTGCCCCAAAAGAGGTCCCAATGATCCAGAAATCTGAATCCCTGCCCCCTGCTCCAATCCGTCAGCCATGCATTTATCCTCCACCTCAGTCTATTCCCATATTCACTGTCACATGGCACAGGCAATAATCCCAAACTGACAACCTTTGTGGTCCTGCTTCTCAACTTCCTTCCTTACTTCCTGTAGTCTGCTTTCAAGACTGCCTCCCTTTTCCTACCTATGTTGTTGGTACCAATATGTGCTATGACCTCTGGCTGTTCTCCTTCCCACTTCAGAATATCTTGGACGTGATCAGAAACATCCCGGACCCTGGACCCTGGCAATCGGGTGGCAAACTACCATCTGTGCTTCTTTCCTGTGTCCACAGAATTGCCTGTCTGAATCCCTAACTATAGAGTCCCCTATTACTGCTGCCATCCTCCATCTTTGCCTACCCTTCTGAGCCACATGGTCAGACTCTGTGCCAGAGGCACGGCCACTGTTGCTTTCCCCAGGTAGGCTGTCCCCCCCCCCCCCCCCCCCCAACAGTACACAAGCAGGAGTGCTTATTGTCAAGGAGTACGGTCACAGGGGTGCTCTTTAGCCTCTGACTCCTGCCCTTCCCTCTCCTGACTGTTACCCACTTATCTGTCTCCCCAGGCCCCGGTGTGACTACCTGCCTATAGCTCCTCACTATAACCTCTTCAATATCCCTGACCAGACAAAGATCATCGAGCTGCATCTCCAGTTCCCTAACCCGGTCCCTAAGGAGCTGCAGCTCAACACACCTGGCACAGATGTGGCCGTCCAGGAGGCTGGGGGTCTCCCGGACCTCTCACATCTGACACTGAGCACAGAAAACTGGCCTCACACACATACTTCCTGTCTGTATTCTACAAACCTCGTCTCGACCTGTTGAGCCAAAGCCTTCCTACTCTGTCTCCCTCTACTCAGTTGCCTGCTCTATAAGGCTTTTTCCTTTTAAACTCTTCTCGTTGTTCTCACTGGCTGATGTCTATGTGCTTGCACAGTCATGGCCTGATCAAGCCGCTGAAGAAATAACCGTCTCCCTTTAAACTCTTCTTGCTTTTAAACTCTTCTATCTGTTCTCACTGGCTGATGTCCATACTCTTGAGTAGTCGTGCCTCAATCAAACCACTGAAGAAATAACTTCAATGTATCTAATATTGAGCTCCATATCATTCTGCATTGATTATAGAGCTCATGCATTATATGAGAGATGCTGGCCTGGCTGAAACAGTAGAAAAATCAGCATTTCAAACATTTTGAAGTTAACCTCCATTACTTTTGTCAAATTTACTTTTCCAGTCAAAGCCCCCATTTTTATTCCAAAGCGTCAATGGAACAACATGCCGAGATAAAGCACAATATCACTGGAAAGAATTTCATCTGTTAGAGGGATAATCTGCTAGAAAGATTGACAAATGAAGCCATTGAGGTTGAACACCAAATCTGCAACCAAACTGTTGGAAGCAAGGCCTGTTACCTTCATCTGGAGGAGGGACAGTTGACAAGGGAGCTGTGTAGCCTTGATTGTAGCCAGATCTAAGCCACAAGCCTCGGGCTTGCCTTGACCAGATGAAGGACGCAGAAGCATTATAGTGTGGCTGAGTTCAGCTGGGGCCCGGCCTCGCCCATTGGTGCTGCCCTCCTGTGTTTGAGTGGTGGAATGACAGGCTGGATTGATTGCGTCTGTACACTGCCGGGACTGTACTATATGTATTTTTTTTTTCAAATTAATATGCTTCTTTGAATTTGTTCAGGTGCATCCACCATAAGGGCAAGAAAGAATACAGGACCTCTAAATCCTCAGGAGGCTGAAGAAATTTGGCATTTCCCTTTTGACCCTCACTATTTTTTACTGATGCACCTCAGAAAGCATCCTATCTGGATGCATCACGGCCTTTTCTGCCTGAGACTACAAGAAACTACAGAGAGTCGTGGACACAGCTCAGCTTATCATGAAAACCAGGTTCTGTCTACACTTTCTGCTCTCTTGGTACAGCCGCCAACATAATCAAAGGCCCAGCTTCCCTGCATATTCTTTCTTTCTCCCCTCCCATTGGACAGCAAGCATGTAAGCGAAGCTCAAGGTGAACTTCTGTTCCTCAGCTGAACGTTTCCTTTGTACGATAAGATGGACACTTGACCTCACAATCCGCTTTGTCATGGCCTTGCACTCCTTGTCTGCCTGTACCGCACTTTATTGTAACTGTAGCACTTCTATTCTGTATTTTACTATTACTTTTCATTTTCTCACCAATAAAAAGATATGTATTGATGGCATGCAAGACAAATTTTTTCAGTACATGAGAGAGTAATTTATCAGATTGCCAATTACAAGGTTTCTCTGTACAGGCTGAACCAAAGTAAGTGACAAGGTAGATCCAGAATTTGCTCAGTAGAAGAAAGCGGGGGGAATGGTTAGCATGCATTATAGTAACAGGACAGCTGCTTGTAGTGGATCCCTCTGTAGGGACCATTGCTAAGTTACATGCTTCTGCTGGGGTTTTTTGGAATTGGACTTTAATGTAGAGAGCATGATCAAGGTGCTTGCATACCAGTGAGGCGTGGTAACGAAGTGGGCAGCACAATAGCATAGTGTTTGTCACAACACTTTACAATACAGGTGACTTGGATTCAATTCCTGCCACTGCCTGTAAGGAGTTTGTACGTTCTCTCTGCGACCATGTGGGTTTCCTCTAGGCGCTCTGGTTTCCTCTCACAGTCCAAAGACGTACTGGTTGGTAGGTTAATTGGTCGTTGTAAAGTGTCCCGTGATTAGTCTAGGGTTAAATCAGTGGATTGCCGGGCGGCGTGGTTCGAAGGGCCAGAGAGTCTATTCTGCACTGTATCTCAATAAATAAATAAATCAATGAAGGTTAGCCATGACATTGATAATGTGAAAGAAAGCTTTAGATTTTAGAAATAAATTTCTATCTTTGATAGCTCTTTTTTTTCCTTTTCAAGGTTCTTTTGATGACCCAAACCTGGAGTTACACGCTGACTTGAATTCTTTGCAAGAATGTGTTCTCACAGCCTCACGACTGGTCACTTTTTGCTATCCTGAGGACGCGGCCTAGAAGACTAGCACACCTTCGGGGTTCCAGTTCTAAGTGGCTCTGGAGACACACTGATTCTAGGCTGGTGCCCCTGACTGAAGCATCGTGGGAGAACAGGGAACATCGGGAGCAGCGGGTTAGGTGCTGTGGGTTGTGTGTCCGAAGAGCTGCACCTTTCTGGGGCTGACTCTCTGGCACGAGAGCTTGGAAAAAGCAACACAGCAGAGTTTTAACATCACAAATCAGTGAGTTGTTTGTTATGTGTCCCCTCTCACTGTGAAATGGGGACACTCCTTTTTTACTTATTAGGGAGAGAGAGCCTGTGGTATGCTGAATTACCAGGTGAATGAGTAGCCTTTGGGGTGCTGCAAGTCTGTGTCTTTTTTGATGCTTGCTGCTCACTTGCGTGCTTGGTGGAGGACGCTGATGCTTTTTGCTAGTGGGGGTCGTCGCTTTGCTGCTGCTTGTGCATGAGAGGGGGGAGCTGGGGGTTTTCTTTGGGGTTCTAACGTTTAACTGTCATTCATCTTTGGGGCATTCCTCTGTTTCCGTGGATGTTTGCGAACAAAAGGAATTTCAGGATGTATATTGTATACATTTCTCTGACATTAAATGTACCTATTGAAACCTCAGGTGGGTGGAGAAATGGTAAATGGTACAGTTCTTGTCACCAGTCTACAGGAAGGAAATGGCGGCACTAGAAAGGAGATTAAGTAGATTGTTCCAAGGAATGGACAATTTAATTCCAGTAAATGATTGGTTAGTCCACAGAACAAGCTCCCCACAAGGTGGCAGTACATAACATTGCAGCTCTTTCACGGATTTATTGGCATGGCCATGATGCCAGGGGTATTGCCATAGGCAATGTCACTATAGCTGCAGATGGTCTTGCTTCATCATGGTGAGCTATAGTAATATATCACAGACCTATTGAGTCTATCATCCTGGACAATCAACCACCTATTTACACAAATGTTAGGGTATATTACTCACATTTTTATTCTCCTTCCATTCCCACAAACTGCTCTCAGGTTTTATCAGTCACCCACATACTAGGGACAACTTACAGTGGCCAATTAATGTACCAAACTGCACATCTTCTGAGATGTGGGAAGAAACGGGTGCATCTGAAGGCACTCCACATGCAACTCTCAACAGGTTAGGTGGTGGTTACAGAGAAAGAAACAGTTAATATTTCAGGTCCAGAACTGGAAAAAGACAACAAAAAACATGTTCATTTTCAGTAGTGAAGAAGGCAAAGGAGGGGTGGGTAGAGTAAAAGAATCTTTGATAACTTGAGACCAAATGACTTAATGTGACAGTGTCTATGTAATGTGTAGGTTCTGCTTTATTTCAGATTTTCAGCATCTATTGGTTTTTAATTTCCATATTGATTCAAATGATTGATTAACGATTCAGAGCTCATTTCAGAGGTAGACTAGACATCATTTGTATGTCCTTAGATTTATGTGCACAGAACTCTTGACAACAAGCAGTAAAAATTGTATATTCAGTGAGAAGAGCAGCCTCACTAATGGTGAACAGAAACTTCAAAGAGCTATTATGAGTGAAGAATTAATGTAGCTCCAGCAGAAAATCTTGCTACAAGGTTCAAAGACTTGTATATCTAACAAATTCCACACTTCAGTTTCTCAGTATCAGAGAGAATATACAGTATAGGCTGAAGGATAACAGTTCTGTTTGGATTTACTGGAATGATGGGCACCATTTGTAAATGCAATAAATAAATATTTGACCTACAGTCATTTGATGGCAGGCTGCCCATCTCATGGATTTGCAACAGCCTGCTGAGGTAAATCAAGTTCCAGTTTGAAATATAGAATTTCAGAACTGGAATGACTTTCAGCTGCTTAAGCATAGTGCAACCACTTTAATGGAAGCTTCTGGGCTATGTCACTGTATGATAAAAGCTGCCAACACCTCAAGAGGAACTTCCTGCGTTAATGTGTATACCTCCATGTGCTCTAATTCCTAGCAATTTTACATCTGCATCACGACAACCACTTGTAAGTTCTATCTAGCTGTCTGATTCAAGGAAGGGGAGGAGAGGGGGTGGTAGGTGGAACACTGTATTACTGACAGCTGGTCAGTGGATTCAACTGAGACTTAGGCACTGCCCTGAGATCAACAGGCTTAATGAAGCTGCTCAGTCAAACAATCGGCTAAAATACTGCCGAGCTCAATGGTGAGACCGGAGAGGCAGAAATATCAGCTTGATCAGCTGCAGATAAAGCCCAGGGAGAGGCAAACTTCCAACCCTTGCGCCATTTCAGTCTGAAGCATGGTAGCCTTATGAATGTGTTGTTGATAGAGTGCCATTTGGGGAATCAAAAAAGAATAAAGTGCATGCATAATTCAACAAAAAAATAAACCATCCTTCTAATCTCTGTGCAAATGACAGTTTTAAAGTTTGCTGAGCAGGGGCTTGGTAAAATGCTAAGCACTCCACATTGATAAAGTTTGCTTAGCTATATTCACTTACGCTCCTATAGTTTATTTTCTGATGTTATATATTAAAAACAAAATCTGCGTAAATCACTTCTGTTATTTAAAGGTCCCGACACAGTTTTGTCCTCACTGTCTGTTTCTTGTATTCCTTATATTGGAAAGGGCCATGGTAATGCTCAACATTTGAATATTTCAACTAAGTTCATTCGATTTTTCACTGAAAAAATAACTTCCTTCCACAGCTGTTTTCTGAATCACTTTTTTTCACAGTATTGTCAAGACTGCAATGCCAAAAAACAATGGGTAGTCAAGGCAAAAGAATTGCAGGAATGGAAATTTGCTGAGCCTGAATTGCATATGTTGTAAATGGACGGAAGCAGACAGTTACACGGAGAGTTAATGGGCTTTATGTGGTTAGGTAGGAGGGTACAGACTGCAGGTTTGAGGAAGTCAATTGGGATAGGTCCTTTAAAGTGAGTGACTGGGATTTAAGTAGCACACACAAAATGCTGGAGGAGCTCAGTAGGCCAGGCAGCATCTATGGAAAACAGTACAATCGACATTTCGGGCCGAGACCCTTCAGCAGGATGGAGGGGATGGGGTTTAAAAACTAAAGTCGAGTTAACATAGTTTCAAATATTAAAAATTCAATGCAATATTTGCTTCTGTCTGAAGAAATTCAAGAATGTGTGTTTCTTCATTTTTACAGAGCCTTTGGCACACAAGAAAGAATTGTTTTCAATTTTGGTTAAGATATATTAGCCAATTTCACCAGAACTAGAACAATAATGCAGAGAAACTGTTTCTTCTGAAGGACCAATTTAAACCAAGAGAGCCTCATAAAATTATATCTAGTTAAATTAGGAATTATACCAGGAAGCTGATAATGGTAGTGGAGTCTGAAGCTCTGCCCCTAAGCAAGCTTAGAATATTGGGGCAATTGAGGTTTAAAAGGTGGAGTTTGTATGGTTTTGTCAAAGTATTAGGTGATATAAAGCACGTCTGGATAAACAAAACTGAGGTACAGGTCAGTCATGATTTAATTAATTGAATGGCAGTTGCTTGTCCTGCTATACAATTTAATAATTACTAGGTAATACTTCTTTCAGTTTATTACTTTGATATGAATATCTGAGGGAATAGTTTTATGTTGCATTTTTCTTCTATTTAGTGTTCCCCACACCCCCACCCACCTCTTCAAACCAATTTCTCTCCACTCTGCCTCTCAGAAAGGTGCTAATTCCAGAAACACAAGCAATGCTTCTCACCTAACAACATCAGGCAATATTGTACACTAAAGTGAATAGGACCGTACAATAAAGGGAGTGTAGTGCATATAGAACTGATGAATTTGATCCTCTCTCTCTCTCTGTAACATCTCCAAACTTGCATATTCCAGCAGATGTCACTGGAGTAGTGTAACAGATGTCCATTTCATCAGCTGCAGATAAGCGTGGGAATCCTGGTTAATTATTTTTCCATTGCTTAATTCAGGGACATTAAAGAATTGTCATCTGTGCCCCAGTTGGAAAGATCACTATAGATTAGGAACCAAACTTAAGAGTTTGCAGCATGACTCTATTACAAAAGCCCACAAGCTATTGTTCAAATATTAAAACAGAATTTGAACTATAGATGTAAAAAAATATGATGCAGCACTGAGATGTCCACTTTACAATGGAGGTGAATAAATATTAAACATCCTGCCTGCTGAGTCCTATGTTTAATAAATACAACTGAAATGGATTTTGTTGGAATAAATAAGGAGAAACCATTTTCATTGGTGGGTTAGTAATCAGAGGACACAGGCTTTGGAAAACTGGCAAAAAAAAACAAGATGATAATTGTGGCTTATTGGCATGGTGAGATGGTTTGATCTGGATTGCATTGCTTGAATGATATTGGAAATAAAATGACTTTTAAAAGGGAAATAAATAGGTGATGGATATTCTCTGTCCAGGGCCAGTGAGACCTTTTTGTCAAGCTCAGCTTTCTAACACTGCATCTGACTATTCCAGGGTCAAAGAGTTCCCCTTGAGTAAGTTAAACTCCCGACTAATATTCCTTGCTCAACCTCTTTACGTAAACAAGAACCAGCCTTCACTGGCTACTGGCCTGCAGCATGGGGCTAGCTGCTCAAGTAATGCAGAGTAAGACAATGTGGTTATGCTAATTGGACGTGTATTGAATTAGACTACATTGGCTAAGTTATTTAGTTCAAGGAAGTTTGCAGACTAGACTGATACTATCACTTAGCACATTAAATAGCTGATCTATCAATAGTTGGTAGATCTGTGTACTTGGAGAGTCAGCCCTTACAACATTAATTTTGGATGTCTGGGATCTCTTTTCCAAGAAAATTTTAGACCATCTGTATGAATTTCCCAGTAAACGTATCTGGAAAAAATATTACACGCATGTGAAATCACCATGTAGCAAAAATAGTATAAATGTAAGAAAGCAGTTGGGGTTGTTAGGAATGGTCAAGGATGACAGAAAAGTGGGTTGTCTAGAATCCATTCCTCTGCCTTTGAATCCTGCGATGGATGACTTGTTCATCTGCAACACGTTAGTATGATTCTTTTTAGCTGATAGGAATTCTGCTTTGGAAATCGTTTGTGTTTCAGAAATAGTTTGTAATTTGGTGTTCTTTTATAACATAAAAGTCCTCCATGAGTTTTAAATGTGTTTTAAGAACTTTATCAAAATTTAAATGTGTGTCAATAAAATAAATGATCTGTGTTTAAACTAGTTTGTTAACTGGAAGTATCTCCTCCTTGGTAGGGAGGGGGAACTCACTGCTCAAATAGTGGGTATTGGCAGCTAAACCCACTGTGGAGTATAAACAGAGAAGTGATTTTAGCCTTTCAAGAGTAGTTGGCTACAGTATAGCCTTCTTTTAGTGAGGGTGCCCGTAGCCATCCACAGTGGCATGCAAAAGTTTGGGCACCCCTGGTCAAAATTTCTGATACTGTGAATAGTTAAGTGAGTAGAAGATGAACTGATTTCCAACAGTCATAAAGTTAAAGATGAAACATTCCTTTCAGCATTTTAAGCAAGATTAATGTACTATTTTTATTTTGTACAATTTTAGAGTGAATAAATGGAACGGAGCACTATTCAAAGGTTTGGGCACCCCAAGAGATTTCAGCTCTCAGATAACTTTTACCAAGGTCTCAGGCCTTAATTAGCTTGTTGGGGCTATGGCTTGTTCACAGTCATCATTAGGAGAGGCCAGGTGATGCAAACTTCAAAGCTTTATAAATACCCTGCCTCCTCAAACCTTGTCCCAACAATCAGCAGCCATGGGCTCCTCTAAGCAGCTGCCTAGCACTCTGAAAATTAAAATAAATGATGCCCACAAAGCAGGAGAAGGCTATAAGAAGACAGCAAAGCGTTTTCAGGTAGCTGTTTCCTCAGTTCATAATGTAATTAACAGGAAAGGTGGAGGTCAAGTTGAGGCCTGGAAGACCAAGAAAACTTTCCAAGAGAACTGCTTGTAGGATTGCTAGAAAGACAAATCAAAGCCACTGTTTGACTGCAAAAGACCTTCAGGAAGATTTAGCAGACTCTGGAGTGGTGGTGCACTGTTCTACTATGCAGTGACATCTGCACAAATATGACCCTCATGGAAGAGTCATCAGAAGAAAACCTTTCCTGCATCCTCACCACAAAATTCAGTGTCAGAAGTTTGCAAAGGAGCATCTAAACAAGCCTGATGCATTTTGGAAACAAGTCCCGTGGACTGATGAAGTTCAAATAGAACTTTTTAGCCGCAATGAGCAAAGGTATGTTTGGAGAAAAAAGGGTGCAGAATTTCATGAAAAGAACCCCTCTCCAACTGTTAAGCACGGGGGTGGATCGATCATGCTTTGGACTTGTGTTGCAGCCAGTGGCACGAGGAACATTTCACTGGTAGAGGGAAGAATGAATTCAGTTAAATACCAGCAAATTCTGGAAGCAAACATCACACCATCTGTGAAAAAGCTGAAAATGAAAAGAGGATGGCTTCTACAACAGGATAATGATCCTAAACACACCTCAAAATCCACAATGGACTACCTCAAGAGGCGCAAGCTGAAGGTTTTGCCATGGCCCTCACAGTCCCCCAACCTAAACATTATCGGAAATCTGTGAATAGACTTCAAAAGTGCAGTGCATGCAAGACAGCCCAAGAATCTCACAGAAATAGGAGCCTTTTGCAAGGAAGAATGGGCAAAAATCCCTCAAACAAAAATTGAAAGACTCTTAGCTGGCTACAGAAAGCGTTTACAAGCTGTGATACTTGCCAAAGGGGGTGTTACTAAGTACTGACCATGCAGGGTGCCCAAACTATTGCTTTGGGCCCTTTTCCTTTTTTGTTATTTTGAAACTGTAAAAGATGGAAATAAAAAATGTAATCTTGCTTAAAAATATTAAAGAAATGTGTCATCTTTAACTTTATGCCTTTTGGAAATCAGGTCATCTTTTACTTGCTTAGCTGTTCATAGTAACAGAAATTTTGACCGGGGTGCCCAAACTTTTGCATGCCCCTCTATGTTGGATAGGGCTTAAGAACTTGGTTTGAGGAGGGAACCGTATGGACAGTAAACACAATACCATTTCCAATACATACTTGAAGAACGTCCTTATATATACCAAGAACTATAGCTAAAAATAGCTACAACAGCATATATAATTAATTTTAAGAAAACACTTCATGGGAATAAGAATAGGTCATTCACCTTCTCAGACCTGTATCGGCAGTTCATTATTATTCTCAGTTCGAGAGTGCTTCACTTCAGAGTTAGACTCTTACAGTCAGAGTATGCGGCTCAGAAACAGGCCCTTCAGCCCACTGAGCCCATGCTGACTATGCTGCACCCAGCTAGTCCCAATTTCCCATATCCGTTGGGTTCTACCACACCATGTACTGTACTATCCAATTCTTTCTTAAATGATCCCAACTTGCCTGCCTCAACTTCTCCCTCTGCCGGTTCAATCTATATACTCTCTATCATCTGCATGAAAAAGTTACCTCTCAGGTTTAAAAAAAAATCTTTTTAGTTCTTAAATCTATGTCTTCTAGCTTTGGGCTCCCCCACTCTAGGAAAAAGCTTGTTACCATCTACCTTAGCTATCTATGCCTCTCATAATTTTAAACATTTCCATTTGGTCACCTCTCATTTTCTTACATTCTAGGGAGAACGTAGCCTGTCCAGCCTACCCCACCCTCCCATGACTTATGATCCTGCCAATATCTTCATAAGTCTTTCTGCACTCTTTCCATTTTAATCACGTCTTTCCTATAACATTGGTGACCACAAATGTATACAGCACTCCAAGCGTGGCCTCACCAATGACTTACACAATGACAATACTTTGTCCCAACTCCTATGCTTACTGCCCTGACTGCTGAAGGCTGGTGAACTAAATGCGTTTTACACCACCCTGTTTGTATGTGGCACTGCTTTAATGAAATATGCAATATTATCCCTGGGTCCCTCTGTTCCATTGTGCACTGCCATTCATTGTATAAGACCTACACTTGTGTGACTTCTCAAAATGTATCACCTCTCATTTATTTGTATTGCATTCTGCAGGTACTTCCCCACTCTCTCAGCCCATTTCCCTAAATGTTCTTGTAAATGTTTTGAATCCATATAACTAACTCTTCTTGAATTCCATGGGATGTAACCTTCCAGATCAACCTACCATGTGGGAAAGTGGCTTTGCTTAAGTCCACATAGATAAAATCTCTTGCCCTACTTTCATCTACCCTACTGATTACCTCTTGAAAGAAATGTTGTGATTGATCAGCTATAACTACTGATGAGATCCTAAGCCAGGGGATAGAACAAAGCAGGAATGCAAAATAAACCTTTATTCAGTAAAATCTCAAAGGTTTTATCCAGAGCATGACTATTTAAACAGTCATTGAAGAACATTTGAGATGTTGTCAGGAACAATAACCAACCAGTGAAAGTCAACCTGGGATTGTGTGGTTGCCTTTGTGCACAAGGCCATCTGCTGTCTTGGCTGTTGAATACTGGGACAGCACAGCATCCAACACTGTGCAGTTTCCTAACCAAAAGCACTTCAACTGGAGACTTCCCCTCGAGGCCAGGGTGCGGTGTAATTCGATAGGTCAGCAAAATGTATTGAGGGCCTTGGCTGATGCTCCTTCCCCTCTTGATCTCAGAAATAACCACGTGAAGATATCCACAAGCCTCTCTACTTGGCTATTCTGTCTGTGGATGATATGGGGGTGAGGAGATGTGAACAATTGCACCCCTCTGGCAGAATGCAGCAAGCTGCTGTGCATTGAATTAGTTGTTGATATCAAAAACAAGCATTTCTGGCATCTCAAAGCAGTTGTAGACCTAAAGTAGCTGGTGAATGGATGCCTCTGTCAATGTTGACTTCAGAGGTAATACTTCTAGCAATATGGAATAAGGGTCAACCAGGACTAGGTAGGTGCAGCCTTTGATTGGGCTAGTGAAGTCAATAGGTACTCAACTCCAAGGTCTGGAAGCCTGAAGCCATGGTTGTAGAGTGGCTCTACTTGGTCTGTTTGCTGCCATAGAGCACTGGGTACACTGCTCCATACAAATGTGATATTTTCATCTATATGCAGCCAGTACACAAAGGACTTTACCAGGGCTGTCACTCTATTGATATCTAGGTGACCTCAGTGGCATTGTTTCAGTACTTTTGGTTGAAGTGTTTGTGGAATCACTATTCTGCCTCCGAACATTAGGCACACAGATGAGAGAGGTATTGCTAGAAAAGTACAAGAGCTTACTCAACTTTGACTGGCCATCCGTCAATGAGGTACCTGGAGAAATGATGAGAAAGAGGATCTAAAGCCGTTTCTGCTCCGATCTTGTCAACCATGACTGGAAGACCTTCAGTGGCATCTAATACAACACGATAGACTTTGTAACCTACAGATTCATAAGTTTGGGGAGGGCATCTGCCTGACCAAGTTTATGGGTTGATGTGTACTTAATTTCAAAATCATAGGCTAATAACATCATTACCCACCTATGTAGACTGTTAGCTCTGGACATGTTATCAGCAAAGCCCTTTTTGGCTGGATCGGTTTGATCACTTAAACTCCTAAGCAAACTGTATACCTTTAAACCCAATGCACTCAGCAAAAATGGTACTCGTTTCTCATTTGGTATTCAATTTGCTTCAAAATGCTGCTCAATTTGCTCAGCATACATGAGCTGGTTAACTGCTATGCAATTGAATACATCTATCTTTCCAATGCAGCCAACCATTTCTGTTTTTTAAAAAAATTATGATTATTATCACCCGGTGCTCACTGTTTATGAACCCATGTATTTGTTCATTTTGTGCCCCCTTTTTGTAAACTCAACTGTGTCAGTCCCTTCCCAAAGAAGCACGTGCTGTGTTGCTTTCTTTTTACTGAATGGTCTCACTGCACTTTTTTCTTAACTCATATGTTTCAATGTGCTTCAACAGGTAAGAAGTTGTCTAGGGTTAATTTAAAATTCCTTCATCATCACTGTTTTGTTTTGTAATCCACAATATAAAATTAATTGAAAGTAAGAACATGGTGTCAGGAATAATGGTCTAACTTAGTTTTTACTTTAAGCGAGGTATGCACGCTTGACATAGCACTGTAATGACATATTCCATTTATGTACTTTTACATATAACTCACAATGCATTATTTAAACAACAAAGAATGCTTAATCAAGCAATATTACTGAAATTTTTACTGAATATTACTGAATATTTACAATATTACTGAAATATTAAATACACAACATTGACTTGATTTGATCTACCATTGTCTTCATACAGACCTCAATCAGTGGGATGATCCAGAGATTCAGCCTGTCCATCTGATCAATGCCAAAGACATTCAGATCTGACTGGATGTTAAATGACACACACCATTGACTTGTTTGCCGTTCAGCTTCACAATGCAGGGCAATTTGCCAACCAGCTGGAAGGTTTCACCCAATGCATGGAAGATGGAATGATGGGTTGGTTTGACTGGTGGGACTCAAGTGCCTGCTATGTGCACTTGGAGATAATGGTGATATATGACACTGTATCAAGTTGTAGCTTGACGAGCTGTTGTTGATAAATATGTTGTCATACCATTTCCTAGTGGTAAAGTCAACTTTGAATGTGACCATTAAACTCCTTGTAGAATTTGATGGCTTTTGAATGCTCTTGTGTTTTACTGGCTTAGAAGACAGTGAAGAATAGCAAAATCTTTGAGATCACACCATTGGCATTTGCAGCAAATGTGGTTCTTGTATTGGTAGTTTCTTTTATGATGTTACATACCACAGTTCTAGTAAGCTGTGGTTGGCCTCTTGGAGACCTGCTGAGTGAAGATATCTGGGCCACAGGAAACTGCATTGCCCTGGTTCTGTTCAACCAGTTTCAAATCATATTTCAGGTTGATCAAATGTTGATATTGTTGAGTGGCAGCTTGTAGAATCCCATTAGGGTCTTGCTCTATTCAGGCCAGGAGTCATTTGTGAAGATTTGTGTTGACAGGTGGCTGAAGTCCACAAATAAAAATCATACATTTGAATTGGAATTTAGCCATGTTAGCCAGCTTGAACTTTTCATATTTGTGATTGTCAACACTGGAATATGAGATGAAGTCATCAACACTGTGTTTGACAAACTTTCAGCAGTGATAGCAAACACTGATGAGAGACAACTGCTCTCCAAAAATGCTTGTTAACTGTTGAGCATTTTCATTAAGCAATAGGTCACGTGGGTTGAATTAACGTCCATGTTCAGCAGTACCCAATTTTTGGAGCAAGATGTATGTCTTCCATGAGTTGTCTTCACTGGTGACTTAGCCCTGAAGATATCCTCATATTGTTGAACCATGGTTCAACTCCTGAAAATGCATCATACTGGAAATTGGTAACGGAAGCAACAAATGACTCACAGAAGTTCTGTTCATGTCATGGTCCGAATCGGTTCCTCTTTAAATTTAGTTAGGTTGCGATCCGGACCATTGACGCCTTTTTCCCTTTTAATTTCATTTCACGCGTCCCTTGAGCTTGGCAATCAAGGTAATCTACCCTCGACCCGAACCGGCAGCTTATAAGCCCCTGGCTTTAGCCGTTCGGGGTGAGAGTGTTAAAGAAGCCTTCACATGTCGCCGCTGCCATGACAAGCCAGAGTGATCCAGCCCGCATCGGAGTACCAGCAATTCGCCTTCCGTCGCCAGAGTGGGTCCGGGCAAGGTCAATCTACCAGGGGTGAGTGGAAGGTGGAGTCCTGACTCAACGTTTATGCCCCTTGTCCGTGTCTACCCCTCGAAGAGTCCTGGCTCAGTGCCTGAGCTGAAGGCGGAGTCCTGACTCGATGTCATGCCCAGTGTCTGTGTCTACCCCCCGAAGAAGAGTCCCGGCTCAGTGCCTGAGCTGAAGGTGGAGTCCTTACTTGATGTCATGCCCAGTGTCTGTGTCTACCCCTCGAAGAGTCCTGGCTCAGTGCCTGAGCTGAAGGCGGAGTCCTGACTCGATGTCATGCCCAGTGTCTGTGTCTACCCCCCGAAGAAGAGTCCCGGCTCAGTGCCTGAGCTGAAGGTGGAGTCCTGACTTGATGTTCATGCCCCTTGTCCATGTCTACCCTTCGAAGAAGTCCCGGCTCGGTGCCTGAATGGAAGGCGGAGTCCTGACTCGATGTTCCTGCCCATTGTCCGTGTCTATCCCTCTAAGAGTCCTGGCTCAATGCCTGATCTGAAGGAGGAGTCCTGGTTCAAGATTCCTTGTCCTGTGTTTTGGTGTCCACGTTTCTGGCTGCAGTGATCCATGGTATCCAAGTGTCTGGTGGTGGTGAATCAAGGTCCCAGGGTCCGAGTCCAAGGTCCGCGGCTGTCCATGCTCCCCCTGTCCAAGTCCAAGGTCCGCAGCTGTCCATGCTCCCCCTGTCCAAGTCCAAGGTCCGCGGCTGTCCATGCTCCCCCTGTCCAAGTCCAAGGTCCGCGGCTGTCCCAGTTCCCTGTTTCCAAGTCCCAGGTCCGTGGTGATCCAAGTCCCTAGTCCCCTAGCCCGAGGTTCGTGTTCCTCTTTGTCCTCGATTTCCCGATCTTCTGTGTAGCGAGTAATAAACGCTATTTTATTATACCTAAGAAGGACGTGTTTGTGTTCTGCATGTGGGTCCTCTCCCAACACCCTTGTCCCCACCTCGTCACAGTTCAGTGTTTGACACTGACGTGTTGAACTCACTGATAACTTGCTAGTCCAGATTTTGATTACTGTCGGTTGTGCAACCTTAAATTGAACTTACTGCTGCTGCTGTAGAGTTGTGCATAAGTCTTCTGCTGAACTTGCCACGTCAGTATAATACACAGTTCATATTCGCATCTGAAGACTGGTGGCTGAAGTCAGTTCACCATCTACAAACATGATTTGTTTTCTGGTGGGCATACACAGTAAATCCAAGAAACACAATAGAATCAATGAAAGACTGCACCCAACAGGATGAACAAACAACCAGTGAGCAAAGGACAACACACTGCAAATATGCTTTCCTGTGACAATGCTCAATGTAGATATGCACAACGGTACAGAGGGCTTTACCTGTGATGGATTGGCCTGTAACCATTACTTTTTGTAGGAATTTCCGTCCAAAGGCACTGATGTTTCCATATCAAGCAGTGATGCAGTCAGTCAATATACTCTCCACTGCATATCTATACAAGTTTTTCAAAGTTTTAAATGCCATGGTGAATTTTTGCAAAATTCTAAGGAAGAAGAGGCACTGCTGTGCTTTTTTTGTAATTATGCTTACATACTAGGCCGAGGACAGATCCTCCGATATGACATCACCAAGGAATTTAAAGTTGCTGACCTTCGGCGCCTCTGATCCCCCGATGAGGGACTAGTTTTCTCCTCCTGAAGTCAATAATCAGCTGCTTGGTCTTGCTGACATTGAGTGAAAGGTTGATGTTGTGGCACCACTTAGTCAGATTCTCAACCTATCTGCTGATAAGTCTTTGATTTGGCTAACAACAGTGGTGTCATCAGCAAACTTAAATATGGCATTGGAGCTGTGCTTAGCCTCATAGTCGTAAATACAATGCGAGTAGAACAGGGGACTAAGCACAAACAAGAGAAAATCTGCAGATGCTGGAAATCCGAGCAACACACACAAAATGCTGGAGGAACTCAGCAGGCCAGGCAGCACCTACGGTAAAAACACACAGTTGATGTTTCAGGCCGAAACCCTTCGGCAGGTCAGAACAGGGGACTAAACACTTAGCCTACTGATACACCTGTGCTGATGGAGATTGTGGAGATGTTTTCACCAATCCAAGCTGACTGGGGTCTGCAAGTGAGGAAATCAAGTATCCAATTGTACAAGGCAGTTTTGAGGCCAAGGTCTTGGAGCTAATTGATTAGTTTTGAGGAGCTGATAGCATTTAATGCTGTGCTGTAGCCAATAAAGAACATCCTGATGCATGCATCTTTGCTGTCCAGATGTTACAGAGTTGAGTGAAGAGCCAATGAAATGACATGTGCTGTGGACCTGCTGTGCTGGTAGGCAAATTGGAGCAGATGATCCGAGCCACTTCATAAGCAGGAGTTAATATGTTTTATGACTAACCTCTCAAAGGACTTCATCATGTAACTGCTACTGGGTGATAGTCACTGAGGCAGGTTACCACGTTCTTCTTGAGCACCGGAATAATTGAAACCTGGTTGAAGCAGATGAGTACCTCAGGTTGTTGAAGAGAGAGGTTAAAGATGTCTGGGCTGGAAGCTTTCCATGTGTTCACCCTCCTGAGGGATGCTCTCATGTCAGCCTCAGAGAATGAAATCATAGGGTCATCATAGGCTGCGGGAGTTCAGGAAGATGCCTCCATGTTTTACATAGAACATAGAATATTGAAACCTACAACACAGTGCTGACTGCGTAACCTATTCTAGAAACTGCCTGGAATTTCCCTGCCCCATAGCCCTCTATTTTTCTAAGCTCCACGTACCTATCTAAGAGACTCTTAAAAAACCAATTGTACCTGCATATCCATTTTGACGGTCAAAGTGGGTCTAGCAACTATTGAGCTTATTTGGGAGCGAAGTCTCATTGTCACCTACATACAGTATGTTGTTTGGTTTCACTTTGGAAGTAGTTATAGCATTCAAGCCCTGCCACAACTATTGGGCATCTTTCAGTGATACATGCTGGGTCCAGAATTGCCACTTCACTCGTGAGCTGGCTTTCTGGAGATCATACCTGAACCTCTTGTAACTTACTTGGTCCCTAGACCTGAATGCCACTGATCTGGCCCTCAGCAGATTGCTAATCTAATGGTTCATCCAGGGCTTCCGGCTGGGGAAGACTCTGAATGATTTTATGGGGACACACTTGTGTATGATTGTTTTATAAAGTCAATGACAACCACAATGTATTTATTCAGATCCTCTGGTGAGTTCTTGAACAAGGCCCAGTCCAGTGACTCAAAGCAATCCCATTACCACCACTCTGACTCCCATGACCAAACTCTTTGTTGTTCTTATCTCTAGAGTCTTGTTCTTTAGCCTTTGTTTGTATGCAAGTAGAAGGTGGACGGTCAAGTGATCAGATTTCATGAAAAATGTATAGGAATGGAACAATAGGTATTCCTAATCATAGTATAGCAGTGGTCTAGAGTGCTATAACTCCTGGTGCTGCAGTTTATATGCTGTTGAAAATTGAGCAGACATTTCTTCAAACAAACCTGATTAACGTTCCTGACTATGATTGAAATGCATTGGTGTGGACAGTTTCTTGTTTAGTAAAGGCAGCATTCATTATCTTAAACATTGTCTTTTGATGGTATGCTAACTACGGTCAGGATCATGGAGTAGAACTCTATTGTTGAGTAGAATGGTCAGACTTAATTGTTGGATGCTCCAAATCAAGGAACAAGAGTGCAAGAAGACCAAGACTACTGTATCCACAGAGGATTTATCATGAAACACAAAACCTGATCTTTTGCCTTCTGCAAATCAGCAGTTCCGTCCATCCTGCGTATTGAGAAGCCCTTAGGTTTGATTGCCAAATCTGACACAAGCCATGTCTCCATGAAACACAGAAAGCAGCAATTCTTCATTTCCTTCCAATATAGCTACCTTGCCCTTTGGTCCTCAATTTGGTTCTCCAGTGACTGTACATTTGCTAACAAGGTACTTTGTTGAGGAACTTTCATTGCTTGGTGTTTCAGACTGACTTGGACTCCTCCCTTCTTCTCTCTCTTCCAGCTTCATCACTTAAAGCTGCTGTACCTGCATGCTTGAGAGTTATGCATGTCACGTCCTTCAGAAGGTCGTAAAATTGCTATTTCATTATGAAGGTTTGAAAGTATGTTGCTTAAAGAGAAATTTGAGGCTGCAGATTGCAATGAGTGTAATTCAGAAGAGTTATATTTGAAAGTTTTGTAAGTAGCCGTATCATATTACCATGGTTCACCGGCGCCATCTTGGCAGAGATATTGAGGAGATTTTAGGATGGGAAACTAAGTATTTGTTCAGAATTTTCAATTTTACGATCATTCTTAAATTTTCAAGTAAGAGATATAACGAAAAATCAGCAGATGAGGTGATCTTAGAAAGGTGTCAAGTGACTCCACTCTGAGGCGGAAAGAGGTGGTCTTAATAATAGAGATGGGTCAGAATTTTATGTCAGATTTGTGTAGCATACTATGGCTGTCTGTGGCATCAGACATAATCTAAGGGGAGGGACACAGTTGGTGGGCTAGCAAGCAAAGTACCGTGGGAACTCTAGACAAAGACTTAGGTCTTCCATAATAGAACTGGAACCAATTTTTTCTCATCCAACATTTGATGGCAGGCAAGATAAATAAATCAGAGGTTGCTGACTGTGGAAAAATCTAATTGAGGGAGAGCTGGCTGTTGTCAAAACAGATGTAATCTGATTTTAGATGCTCTCTTTCCAGGACAGTATGGAAAGGGGAGGTGGAAGAAGTGGGAAACAACAGCAAACTCCACCTAAAAAAAACAATAAAACAGTATTTTTTTTTAGATCCCCTTCCGGTTTCCAATTTTTTTTGTGGTAGGAGCTGATTCTTGGTTTCACTCCTGAATGGCCTGCCTCTGCTTTTAAGATAACATTCTCCTGTTCCAATTACTCTAACTGAATAGTTTTGCAGCACACATTATATTGAATCCTTTATCATTTAATATACTTCAATTAGACTGCCTCTTACATTTCTAAACTCAATGTAATACAAGACAAGCTGAAGCAACCTGTCATCATAATTTAACCCTTTAAGTCCTGCTGTCATTGCGGTAAAGCTGTGTCATGCCTCTTTTCAGCTAATATAATGGAGACCACTTAATAGTCTGTAAAGTAATTTGAGGCATCTTGAGTTTATGAAAGATGTTGTACATCATCCCTTAAATAATGTAACACAGAGTTACAAAAACAAAACAATTTTATGCTTCACTGGTAAAGTTTATATTGCAGCACTTCAATCTTCCATATCAAAATTACATTATCTTGCTGCAGCCTTTCATCTTCCTAAAACGTACTGTTATTACATGATATGATACTTACAGCTTTATTACACTGGCTCAGTACAATGTGGCTATCTGCAGGCAGGAAATCACATACAATTTGACAGTCCTTTAATTGCATAGCTACAGTACAAGTGAATAGACTGTGCCCTTACATGAACTGAAGGACAGTTCAACCACAAGAAAAGATTAATTTGATTTTATTCATTTTAAGTTTGTTCCCACTGACCATCATAAAATAGTCATGGTTCAATAGTCTGCTTTATTCTCAGCATCAAGGCTGATGTGGTGTATGACTTGACTAACGTATGAGCCCTTGTTCAGAGGCAAGGGTGGAGACCAGTTGTCTGCTGCAGAAACTTGAGATAGAAACCAGTGCTACTCTGATTTCATCCCTTTAAGTACTGTTTCCATCAGAGGTAACTTCTATCTCCACTCTGCTCCTCCCTTTTCAACAAATACATAACAGGTAGAGATATCAGTGGTGGTTAAGTAGAAGACCTGTAGTCTGATGCATGGGATATTGATAAAGTTAGTTCAAAACCTGCTTGGCAAATACAAATTTGAGTAATTAAATAAATCAGAAATAAAAAAAGCTAATGGCAATGTCAGTGAATGAAAAACTACCAGCTGTTGCAAAATCCCATCTTGCTCAGGAAAAGAACCTAGTCTACCTACTAATGTAGTTGATTCTTAATTGGCTCCATATTTTTTGGATGGAGTGGAGGTCAATTAGGGTTGGGCGATGAATATTGGTCTCTGCAATGACAACCAGATTCTGTCAATGAATTATTTTAAAAATGCATTTTATCGTCTCAGTTGCAGTGAAAGATGTTACATACAGAAAATGCAAGGCTTTTTCATTTGTTATACAACATTAGCAATTAAAGGAAAATAGTGCTGAATAAACTTTGACTTTCAAAAAGTTGATTTCTTTCTTTGTGCTTTAGTTTTGGACAGTGCCTGGGTCCATAAATTTTCAAACCAAATTTGGTATCTTGAAGACAGCAATCTGGAGAACATTGATGCAGAACCAGTTCCCAAGATTTAATACTCTCTCCACCACTACACTTGAACACATCATTCACTTTTAAGATTTTGTGGTTTAAGTGTGAGTATGCTAAAGCTGTTTGTTCTTTCATTTTATGACCACAGTTGGTCTTACCCTTGCACTATAAAAATGTAAATATTTTCCAGAATATGCACTTTACCAGTGAATTTGTGAAAAGCTTTTGATCAGAAAACAACTAATGCTTTAGTTGGGTAATGCTTAATGCAGTCTGTGACTCATTGGCAAGTGATGGATTTATCTGTCTAACTGCAGTTGTAGCAACTCTTTAAGTAAATGTTTACCAAAGTAATTAATTCAATGCTGAATCTAGAGTTTAACTAAATCATTTGGAGATCAAAGCATAAAGTAACTGTCAATATGAGACTTCTGCCTTCACCATCCTTTTCCAGGTACTCAATTCAGCTCAAATAACTTACCGTGTCCTCATGGTTATTCTTGGATGAAATATTTGACATAATATTAATTGCTTTATAAAAAAAAGAGTTACCGGTAGTTAAGAATTTGCCAAAGTAGGGGGCTACAGCTTAATGTGATAGTCAAGTGCTGAGCAAAACATACTTTGAGTTACTGGGACAAGCAGTCGATAAATGAAAGCTAAGCAGGAGAAGTAATAGCTGCAACTTGTAGAGAGAGTTAAAATGGTGAACTAAACTTAATCATCTGAAGAGCTGCTTGAGACCATGAGGGTCAATCATATTATTGGTGGTAAATTATCATTGAATTGAGGAGTTATGAACCCCCATTTCCAAAGAATGAAAAAAATGCCAATATCATTTGGAAAAACCTACACAAGAGTGTAAGTCATACAAAATACGAAAGAATTGGATCAGCCCGTGATTGAATGGCAGAGCATACTCAATGGGCTGAATGGCCTATTTCTGCTCCTATATCTTATAGTCTTATGGCCTTAAATACTCGGATCAAGTTTTAAGTATAGATTTTCATCATGCATCAGGTTCTTCAAGATGCATTTAAGATGTTTATTGTTCTGGGTGATCTTCTTTTACTTATTTATCTTCTATTTTCATCTTCTTTTTAGGCATTCCATCTGTATGGAAGATGACACTTCCACTCCCGACCCAATGCTTCCAAGGTCACTGATAGGTGAACATGGGAACTGCAGTCCAGAGATGATAGAATGTTTCTGATGTGATAAATGGCTGAATTATTTGTGAGATATGGCCAGATATTCCTTCTCCATTGTGAGCAATCAAGGGCCATTGATTTCCATGTGTTCGTGAGAATATTGCAATTTTTCAAGGAAGCTTTGAGCGCAATCTTAACGTCTTTTCCTCGCTCCATCTGGTAATCTCTTCCCATATGGAATTTCTAAAACAGTGTCTAACTCTTCCTGTGGAGCCTTGCCCTGTATCCCTGTGGTGAACTACATATACCTGTCTGGACACGCCCCCTGCTGACTGCTCCTGTGGCTCCTCCCACGGACCCCGGTATTAAGGTGATGGAGGTCTGAGCCCGGCCTCTCTGTCTCCAGGATGTAGTATAGTGGTCACTCACTGCTTGTTCCTTCTTCCAGTCAATAAAAGCCGATACCTCGCTTTTACGTCTCAGAGTGAGTTATTGATGGTGCATCAATCCCTTCATGCCCTGACCAGTCAAGAATATATCAACCTCTGCCTTAAACATACATAAAGATTTGGCCTCCATAGCTGCCTGTGATAAAATTTTTTTTACAGTTTCACTGCTCTCTGGCTAAAGAAATTCCTCCTCATCTCCATTCTGAAAAGACGCATCTCTATTCTGAAGCTGTGCCCACTGGTCTCAGACTCACCCACCATAGGAAACACCCTCTCTACCTCCACTCTATCAAGGCCTTTCACAATTTGATAGGTTTCAACAAGGTCACCACTCATTCTGCTGAATTCCAGTGAATACAGGCCCAGAGCCATCAAACGTTCTTCATATGACAAGCCATTCTGTCCTGGAATCATTTTTGTGAACGTCCTTTGAACCCTCTCCAGTTAAAGCACATCCTTTCTAAGATAAGGGACCCAGACATGCTTACAGTACTGTCGGCCCTCCTTATCTGTGAGGGATTGGTTCCGGGACCCCTCGCAGATACCAAAAAACGTGGATGCTCAAGTCCCTTATTTAACCTGTCTCAGTGCAGTGGTCTTTAGGACCCAGCGGAGCTCTGAATGCGCAGTGTTTCTGTTCACGAAAATAATCAGGATCATGATTGAAAAAAAAGTGGAAATAATAAAGCAATCGGAAAGAGGTGAAACGCCATCGGTCACTGGAAAAGCGTTAGGCTACAGTTGGTCAACGATTGGAACAATTTTAAAGTATAAAATGAGAAAGGACCTGCCCCGATGAAAGCTACAATTATTACTAAGCAATGCAGTGGTTTAATTATTGAAATACATACATTTCTTAAGTGTTTTATATGCTTAGAAAGATAAAATATATACTATATACTAAGACAAATGTTTGACTAACTGACGCTAAATAATACCGAATGTATCTGTTCCGACTTACTTAGTAAGAGAACGTCCGTTTTTCCTCAATCCCGATCCTACGCACATCCTCCCGTATACTTTAAATCATCTCTAGCTTACTTATAATACCTAATACAATGTAAATGCTATATAAATAGTTGTTATACTGCATTGTTTAGGGAATAATGACAAGAAAAAGAAGTCTGCATGCTCAAACAACAAGTGCTGGAAGAGCACTTACAGGTTTCCTCGATTTGCGGTTGGTTGAATTCGCGCATGTGGAACACGAGGATAAGGAGGGCCGACTGTACTCCAAGTGAGGCCTCACCAGTGCTTTATAAAGCCTCAACATTACATCCTTGCTTTTATATTCTAGTCCTCTTGAAATGTATGCTGACTTTGCAATTGCCTTCCTCACCACGGACTCAATCTGCAAATTAACCTTTAGGGAATTCTGCAAAAGGACTCCCAAGTTCCTTTGCAACTCCATTTTTTTTGTATTTTCTCTCCATTTTGAAATAGTCAACACTTTCATTTCTTCCACTGAAGTTCATGATCATACACCTCCCAACATTGTATTCCATCTGTCATTTCTTTATCCATTCTCCTTATCTGTCCAAGCCCTTCTGAAGTCTCTCTACTTCCTCAAAATTACCTGCCCTTCCACCTATCTTCATATTGTCTGCAAACTTTTCAGCAAAGCCATCAATCCCATCATCCAAATCATTGATAAATAATGTAAAAAGAATCAGTCTCAACAGAGACCCCCGTGGAACAACGCTAGTCACTGGCAGCCAGCAAGTCAAGGCTCCCTTTATTCCCACTCTTTGCTTCCTGCCAATCAGCCACTGCTTTATCCATGCTAGAATCTTCCCTGTAATACCAATGACTCATAGCTTGTTAAGCAGCCTTATGTGTAACACCTTGTCAAAGGCCTCTAAAAATCCAAGCACACAACATCTACTGATTCTCCTTTGTCTGTCCTGTTTGCTATTTCTTCAAAGAATTCCAACAGATTTGTCAGACAAGATTTTCCCTTGAGGAAACCATGTTGACTGTGGCCTACAGAGTAACAGGCCTATTATTTCTCTTCTTCTGCCTCTCTCCCTTTTTGAAGAGTGGAGTGGCATTTGCAATTTTCTAGTCTCAAACCATTCCAGCATTTAGTTATTCTTGAAGCATCATTACTAATGTCTCCATGATCTCTTCAGCCACCTCTTTTAGAACTCTGGTGTACACCATCTGGTCCAGATGACTTATTTACATTCAGACCTTTTAGTTTCCTAGGAACCTTCTCATTAATTATGATAACTTCACACACTTCAGGACCCCTGACACCTGGAACTTCCACCATACTGCTTGTGTCTTCCACAGTGAAGACTGATGCAAAATACTTATTCAGTTCATCCACTATTCCATTGTTCAACATTTTCTAACTTCTATGTACATCCTTGAATGGAGAACCCTACGGCCCAGTCCATCGTGGGTAAAGCCTTCTCCACCATTGTGCGCATCTATATTAAATGCTGTTGCAGGAAAGATGCATTCATCATCAGAGACCCCCATCACCCTGGACATGCTCTCTTCTTGCTGCTGCCATTAGGAAGAAGGTACAGGAGCCTCAGGACTTGCACAGTTCAGGACCAGTTATTTATTACCCCTTAAACATCAGGTTCTTGAACCAAAGGGGATGATCACTCAACTTCACTTGCTTTATCACTGTAATGTTCCCACAACCAATGGATTCACTTTCAAAGACTTTATCTGATGTTCTCAATATTTATTCTTTATGTATTTATTATTATTGTTTCTTCTTTTTGAACTTGCACAGTTTGTTGTCTTCTGTACTCTGGTTGTACGGCCTCATTGGGTGGCCTTTCATTGATTCTGCTATAGTTATTATTCTATAGATTTGTTGACTGTGCCCACAGGAAAATGAATCTCAGGGTGTATATGGTGACATGTACGTACTTTGAGGGGGGTGGGGATGGAAATATAATTGTTCCTTCTCTGGCCCAACACAATTTGCTTAGGTGCAACATTACAATTTTTTTGTCCAGATAATCTCATCTAATAGTACACAGACTAGAGAGTGACCTTGGAAGTTTCTGATCACATGACTCAGTGGCTCTTGTGCTGAATTCTGAGGGACAAAATTTCCATGTTCATTTTTATTCTGTTGCCTTTTCCTTCAGGATGAGAGAGTTGCACATTGTCCAGCTTAGATTCAACATTATTATACCATTTTATCCATTGTTTCCTTTCTTGTTTGGAAGCATCTCATAACATTCTTGTCATTTGAGAACCATCAGCTCGAACCCATTCTTGAACTTGTAAATATGGAGCATAACTATGGTCACTGTTATCACAAAAATGCCAAACAAAATTCAAGGCCAATTGCAATACCAAGAGAATCAGAAGATTCTGATAGGGAATGGAAGAGTGATAAGGCTCTGAGCTGGCTATGAACTTATTAAACAGAGAGGAGGCTTGAGGATTGAATAGCCTACTCCTGCTTCTGTCTCTTATATTCCAATGTCCTAAGTCAAAAGCTGCTGTCTGAAAAATGATCAGAGATTATACTTCAAAATTAACCCATTTGCTGTATACACTGAGGGATAGATTGAGAACATAAAAGGCTAAATATGAATATAAGTTCTATCTTATTCACGAAGAGAAGCAGTAATTAATTTTACATCTATAGCATCTATTAGACAGCAATGCTAGTGATTCATTAGCACCAAATGCTCAGAGGATCATTTTTTATTAGTATCCAATTGAGCACTGCTCCTTCCAGTCAAAGAAATTCGAATGTAGAATTAGGACATAAGAATCCTTAAAACAAAGCAAAATAATTTTCCTCCATCAATGTAGACATGTTAAAACTGCTGAACTGCTCCCTTTAAAAGCAATTAATGTTGGATTAATTAAAACCTTTCCAGGGGAGCTAGGTATTTGGTACAGAATGGCTTTTCAGACTCAGAATCAAGTTTAATATCACCAGCATATGTCGTGAATTTTGTTAACTTTACAGCAGCAGTACAGTGAAATGGAGGTCAGGTCACTGGTCTGAGTGCTACTGGTACCATGTAACCCAGTACTACCTGTCTCATGGTCGGGTGGTCGGCGATTAAACCCGCTCCCCCAGCAGGCTTGCCTGGTGAGGAGGGTGGCTAGATACCCTGCAGGATGAAAAACACGACCTGTCAAAGGGTGGATAAACCCTTTCGTAGGGTCAATGGCCATCTAGCAAACACGTGCCGTGAAGCACGGAAAGGGCATCCCTCACATCGAAGCTTGGTCTGGCCATTCACTGCAACAGAACTGCCCCCGGCCGTCTTGGACCCCACCGTGCCACTGGATCTGGGAGGTGATGTCAAAAGGGTGGGTCTGGACCTGTGTACCCCCCTACTCACCTAAAATCCATTCACACACACGTTGTTCCTTTCTGAGGAGTGGAGTATCCTAAACCCCACTAACTGACTGAAAGGAACCATCATCATCCTGTGGGAGAGAGGGAGAGGGAGAGGGAGGGGGGGGGGGGGGAGGAGAGAGAGAGAGAGACATGATAAATAAATATAGAGGAAAAAAAACAAATTCCAGTAAGCATATGTAAGTTTGTACATCAATTAAATATTTAATTTAAAATAAGTAATGCAAAAATACAGAAATAAAAAGGTAGTGAGGTAGTGTTCATGGGTTCAATGTCCATTTAGAAATTGGATGGCAGAGGGGAAGAAGCTGTTCCTCAATCTCTGAGTATGTGCCTTCGGGCTTCTGTACCTCCTTCTCGATGGTAGCAAGGAGAAGAGAGCATGTTCTAGGTGGTGGGGATCCTTAGATCCTTGATGATAGACACTGTCTTCCTAAGGCACTGCTCCTTGAAGATGTCTTGTTTACTACAGAGGCTAATGCTAATGATAGATGTGACTAATTTTACAAGTTTCTGCAACTTAAGTCAATCTTGTGCAGTAGCTCTGTATGTACATTTGTAGACATTTTTCTGTTCAATATAACAAATTTGTCATTCAATTCAATTGAATTCAGGTTTAATTGTCATTCAGCCATACATGAATACTCATGAATACAGCCAAATGAAACAGTGTTACTCCAGGGCTAAGGTGCAAAACACAGCATGTACAAGATAGCAAGCACCTACGGTATCACAACCATGCCATAAAGAGTCTAAACTTGAGCCATCGATCTATAATTAACCACAACAGAGCTTGTCTTCTGCTGAGTGAATGCTGGAGGGGCAGCACCGACTCCAGCCTGGGTGCCACGCCACACCACCTCCGGTGGAGCAGCCTGGCTCAGTTGCCTCTCTCAGGCAACACCACGGATTGAGGCCTAGTCTTGCATATACAAGATAACAAGATATACAAGATTGTGTTGAACTGGAATTGCTCCAAATTAATCCTGTAAGTTTATTCACGATAGAGTTTATGGTGGTGCAGTTTGAAAATTGATTGTTGGAAGGATCTGGTTCAATGAAAGTGCAGCCATTGCCAACTTTATCTTTTTTTGTTTATTCAATTCAAAGTCGTCAGGATAAATTATGATCATGCAGACAGAATGCTCAGCTTGACTGTGTATGAACTGCAGTTACCTCCTTTGCTTATTCATGTGAGTGTGGACAAAGAATATTGGACCTTCAATGATCCCACGTGCTTGCGCTTCCAAGGTAAAAGTAAATGGTGAGGCCAGAAATCATACTAATAGTTTGAGCACAAAGCAAAATCCCTTGCTCCAAAAAATTCTGGGCCAATGTTTCCAAATCAGTTGGCATCTATTGGAGAATATATTGTGGTCAGTAGAATAACTTTTGCCACTGAAAATGGGTTATTGGTTTGAGTTTGACTGTTCATGTTTAACTGTAAATTAAACATTCCTTTATACATAGCATGATACATGCAAGTGTTGGCGCGTGACCAAGTGGTTAAGGCGTTCATCTAGTTACCTGAAGGTTGCTAGTTCGAGCCTTGGCTGAGGCTGCGTGTTTGTGTCCTTGAGCAAGGCACTTAACCACACATTGCTCTGCGATGACACCGGTGCCAAGCTGTATGTGTCCTAACACCCTTGGTGGCATGGAGAGGGGAGACTTGCAGCTTGGGCAACTGCTGGTCTTCCATAAAAAAAAACCTTGCCCAGGCTTGTGCCCTGAAAACCACCCAAGGTGCAAATCCATGGTCTATCGAGGCTAATGGAGGCCTACACATTACACTACACACATGCAAGTTACTAAATATTGCAAAATGATAGCAGATCAAAAAACAGTTTGAAAACAAGATGAGAAAATGGTATTTAATGTCATTCACCCATGGCAGACTTAAATGTACCATAAAAGTGTCAGCCAAAAAATATTGTAGGTTTTCACCTAAAGAATTATTATATGCACTGTGCATTATATTGATCACTCTTGAAAATGGAATTAATGAACTTATCCAAAAGTTTCCTAACCCTTCCAGTTTGGTTCCTTAAGGTTGTTATAGCCAGGGTGCGTGGGGCGGGGGGGGTTGTGGTTGTGAGGATAAGCCCCCAATATCTATTAAATGCTCCCAATGTTATGCATTTCAAAAAGCCCAAGACAACCAAGTCCAACTCCTGGCCTTTACGTGTGGCTTAGCTTCTAAACCCGGCAGAACCATTTCTACTGACAGGAGATGAATTACTGGGGCCTTAAAACCAGTCAATTCAGGCAGATAGGACTCGCCAGCAGTTATCTAGGAGAAGGAAAACACTGATCTCAAACCTTTGCTGCTTTCTGATTATACCCACTCCTGGGGAAGACTTTAGGAGTAAACCCCAAGGAAAAAGTCCACAACTAGAGTCCTGGAGACAGTCCCATGTTGAGTTCAACGCTGACTACCAACTCCTGCAGTGCCACTGGTGCCAAACTATGTCAGTCTCTGCTGTTCCTTTGGATTCATCAGTTGCAAGAATAGGGGTAGCCTGCTAAACGGGCAATAGCTTGCTCTCAGTATTGTCCTGCCCTGGCTTGCATATTATGTAAACAGCTGGGATGCAGCATCCATGGTCGACCCCAACCAACAGGCGGCCTCTTTTCCAATTTCCATTCCTTCCTTTGGTTCCTAGGCCCCAAAGTTTGAGTTTCTCAGCCTTGGGATTTCAGTCCAGTACTGAAGAAGTATTGTTGGTAACATTTGTTGAACTGAGATCTGCCCACCCAGATGGACTAAAAGGAATTCTTATAATAGAATTTGATGATTGAGAGTTCTTTCCTGCATGTCAGTGAACATAAATTAACAAAAGTCAATGTCTCTGATTGCTGAAGCAGATTCCATAACTTTATTTTAGGTTTTTTCCCCCAATATGATTTACGTCCATAATTGTTGACTCTTGGGCAGAGTAACCTAGAAGTGGCTTTGCACTCTCAGTACAACTAATTGTCTGCATTCCCTTGGTGATCTCCCATTTATGTACTCAAAAAGCTAGAGTTTAGCTACTGAATTTTGACTAGATCAAGTTAATCCAAACTAATAACATTACTAAAACTCAGATTCTGGTTGTTATCATAGTGCTATTTATGGGGTCTTGCCGTGTGTAAATTTGCGAGTGTGATTCCTAGTATCAGCAGTGGCACACCTCAAAAGTATTCATTTTCTATAAAATGCTCTAATGTCTGAAATATGCTGCAGAAATACAAGACTTTCTAGTTCTTCCTTGTGTGAAGTTCAGATAGTTAGCACTGGAGATTAGTGTTGGGGATTTTTCTCTAAATTGTTTGTGGGACTTGTGTCTTCACGTCTCATAATTTTTGACTTGTGGTTTGAAAAGAAAACTGAACAGTTTGAGCATAACGTCCAAATTTGTCAGACAGCTTAGAAAAAGGCCCTTTGGCCTATTGGAAAATGCCAGCTAAGACATTTATTTTTAGATGAGAGGGAAAAGAGTTAAAGGAGACCTGAGGGCCTGCTTTTATCACAGAGAGGGTGGTGGATATGTGGAACAAGCTGACAGGTGTGGGTGCAATTATAATATTTTAAAAGACATTTCAAGAGTTACATGGATAAGAAAGGTTTAGGGATATGGGGCAAATGTCATCTGATACTTTGATGATTCTGAATACATTAACAGCCCTGCACTTCAGCTAAGTACCGTCCACTTCAAAGGATTCTTCCAATTTGACTTTTTTTTAACCTGTCTAGAACATAAATAATGTAGCAGAACAAATAATTAAGAGATTTATGATAAAATATGAAGGCATATTACAAGTATAGGCATGTTTCAACTATGTGATCATGGTGAGTGATGTAGTTAAGCTCTACTACATTTTGGCAGAGTTCCCAAACCATAACGTTTCATTAGGAGAGAAGAATTTGGTTGCATGGCTATTGTGGGGCAAGTAGATTGATTAATCTAGTATTACAAGAATAAGTTATATTTGTACAATAATTTTGTGTGTAATTATTGATTTTATTGACTATATTAAAACCACATGCCTACAGTATAGATTATCTTTCATGCTGTGATGGAAGTTTTCCTTTTCTTCCTACAAAACTCACACAATCCTGCCCCACACAGATGGGAATTTGAGAAGTGGTTTACATAGAACAGTAGAGCGCAGTAACGGGCCCTTTGGACAGCAATGTTGTGCTGAACCAAACCTATATATAATCAAATGGCCAACTAAAATAATCTCTTCTGCCTACACAACGTCCATTTTCCTCAAATCCACGTCCTAACCAAACATTTCTGAAATATCTCTAATGTTTCTACCTCTACCTCCACCCCAGGCAGCTCATTCCAGGCACCCACCACTCTGTGTAAAAAAAATTTCCCTCTCATATCTTCTTTAAAATTACCCCCACTCACCTTAAATGCATGCCTCGGGTATCGGACATTTCAACACTAGGAAACAGATACTGTCCGTCTATCTATGCCTCTCATGACCTTATAAATCTCTATCAGATCTCCCTTCAGCCTCTGTCACTCCAGAGAAAACAACCCAAGTTTTCTAATCTTTTGTGATAGCACATGCCTTCTAATCCAGGCAGCATCCTGCTAAACCTCTTCTGCACCCTCTCCAAAACCTCAACATCCTTCCTATAATGTAGTGACCAGAAGTGAATGCAGTACTCCAGATGCAGCCTAATTAGAGTTTTACAAAGCTGCAATATAACTTCCTGACTTTTGAACTCATTGCCTCAACTTATAAAGGCAAGCATGCCATATCTCTGTTCAACCTGTGTATCCAAGATCCCTCTGTTCATCAACTGTATTAAGTGTCTTATCTTTACCCTCACCTTGCTTAGCCCGCTTGTTAAGGTGGTGTACTGGTGTATGGCTGCTGTCACATGCAAACAGCTACCTGGAGCCACAGGTGAGAGCTGAGTGTCTGGTGGGGACTAAAGGTGAGTGAACTTCCCCAGAATGGACACGACAAGCCCCTTCACCAGAGGTGCTACCGCTCCCTGGGCACCCTATACACCCCCTAGATCATTTATATACATCACAAACAGCAAAGGTCCCAGTACAGATCCCTGTGGAACACCTTTAATCACAGACTTCCAGCTAAAATACGTCCCTTCGACCATCACCCTCTGACTTCTATGAACAAGCCAGTTCTGAATCCAAATGGCCAATTCAGCATGGACCCTGTGCACCCTAATCTTCTGGATGAGCCTCCCATGAGGGACCCTGTGTTAGATAGCTTTACCTTCATCAACGATCCTCATAATTTCATCAAAAAAACTCAATCAAGTTAGCTTAATCAAATGGGATGACCTTAAAGAGGTTTATAATAACCTCAGGTCAATGATCACAGTCTCTTTCCCAGGAGCAGGAGAGTCCAGAGTGAAGGGGGTTGGAATGGCAGGTTTTCACACATATGAAATAGGTGCATGGATGGAAAATGTTTAGACCAAGTGCAGGCAATTGTGACTAGATCAGGTCAGCTATTTGGTGGGCATGGACAAACTAGGCCAGTGGACCATTTCCATGCTGAATAACTATCGTTCTGTGGCTCTATGGTTAGTGTACCTGGAAGGCCAAACTCTTACATTGCAGAGGTTTTAACTGCCCCTGAATGACTATCCACTTTGTACATAGCCTCTGAAGTCTAATAACTTCTCCAGCTGAGCAAAGCTTGGAGAGGACTGGTGTGTCCTGATGAAGAGTCTTGGTCCGAAATGTCAACTGCTTAATCCTTTCCATAGATGCTGCCTGACCCGCTGAGTTCCTCCAGTCACTAACAAGAGAAAGTCTGTAGATGCTGGAAATCCAAGCAGCACACACACAATGCTGGAGGAACTCAGCAGGCCAGGCAACATCTATGGAAAAGCGTAAACAGTCAATGTTTCAGGCCTTGGCCCGAAAGCAGTAAACAGTTAACACTTTTCGATAGATGCTGCCTGGCCTGCTGAGCTCCTCCAGTATTTTGAGAGTGTCCCCTCTGATGCTAACTTTGCACAGCTGTCCTAACACCACTGTCTTTCCTTGTTCACCTGTGAGTCATGTGCTACCTGCTGAAAACGGAGACAGGAAAATATGAGTGTTGGTGCTGGTGTACAGTAAATGTGAGTTCCATTCCAGTGTCCCTTCAGAGGGAACCAGCTCCTCTGAGGACTCACCAAGACAGAGCACCCCCTGATGTAACTCTACACCTGAGAAACCTGGCAAAGGGATGAGATTTGATTGAGTTCTAACAGGTAAGAATATCAGACCTTAATATTACACATTTCATCTGGCCATCTATTACTTGCAGTTGAAATCAAGGGAGAACGATTGCATGTTATAAAACATATCATATAGTGAGTCTCGATTCTGTCTCTGTGTAACTGCGAGCTCTTAGTCTCTAACTGTCACTTACATAATCAGTGGAGGATCACCTCTATTCCTTTCCCCAGATACCTTCAGCAATAGAAGTACTCAGCAGGCCAGTCAGTATCTGCAGAAAGGGTAAAAAGAGTGAATGACTGTCAAAGGTCCTTCTCATTCCACAGATATCGTCTCAGGCTCAAGTACATGCATGCACAAGTGCAGTGGAAAAACTTCCTTGCAGCAGCACCGTGCGCATGAAGGTGATGTTTCAAACAAGAAACAGGAAAACTGTGCTCAGCTTCCCCAATCAGATTAGCTCATTAAACAAGTTTTATTTCAGAATCCAGGCACCATATCTGTAGCTGGATCTTCAATACCAAACCAGACTATAGCATTATATGCAGTAGAATGCAAACAGAATTCTTAAAATTCTTTTGGACTTTCCACAGGATGCTGGGCAAAATCCATTCACCAAGTTACCATTGTGAATGAAGAACCTCAATACAATATAGTCATGAAGGATCTAGGGGAACAGAATAAGCAACTAACAAGCAGTGCAAACAAACCCTGAGATTAATCTCCAGAGAAATAGAATGCAAAAGCATAAAAACTATGCCAGATTAACAATGAAGCTTGACTCAATCAGATTGAATACAATCTGATATCAGTGTTAGAAACTTCTTAGAACTACTGAAGAAAGTGCAAATGATCTGCAAAGAAAATGCCAGAACTGAGGGACTATGATGATGGGGAATAGCTGAAAAAGACAAGCAGACTACAAGTTGACCTGATGGAGGTTTTTAAAACGATGGCAGGGCAGAGTTAGAATATACAATTTGTTGGCTTTTGAAAGGATATGTGCATTCTTAGTATGATAGGTTGAACGTCTGGAAACATGCATCCATATCCGCAAGTTATGCATTTTTGGATGTTTATTGTAGCAGTTTGTCCTTGCAGAGGAGGCTGCAAAGGGAACCAATATATAGTGTAGCCAATTCTCAAAGTGTATTCAGGAGGAATTTCTCTCTTCGTAGATTGGTGAGAATGTGAAACAGTTTTTAGGAAATACATAGGTGTACTGAAAGAGAAGCTAGATAAGTACAAGATGCATTCATACATGGAGAAAATTAAATGGATTAGGAGGAAGCCCATATAACAAAGAAATCAGCTGGACTGATTAGCCTGATTTGATGCTGTAAATTTGATGTAATTATTTTGCAAGACCAAAATATATTTTGAAAACATAATCTTAAATTTAAGAAAAATAATCCAGATGTCTTCAAGCAGTATCTTTACAGAAAATAAGTATTTGATAATTTAATTTAAATTTATTTGATTTCTGAAATATATTGCATTCTCTGAGAAAATTAACCTCAAACTTCAAGCTGCCGTCAATAGCCATATGATTACGGGCAGTGATTAGTACTATTATCGAGTCACTATTGATGGGTTCAACTCAAGGTCAGCTGCATAATGCTCCTTTGCAATGATCGGCAAATTATCCTGAGAAGAAACAAAGGGAAAAGAAAGCATGATTAAAGTGACAGTAGCTGGCATCATTTTATCCTCCAGGATGAACATACAATTGATTGGAGTGAGACACAGAAGTTGTACTTTAATGTAATTTGATAGTCTTGTAATAAATTGAACAGAATGTTTTATTTTAATTGTGATTTTCTCAAATTTCTAGGCTAGAATAAAAATTGGAGAGAATAGTTTCAGTCTGAATTCTAAGTACTAAGCTTCATCCATTTGGAACAGTCTGGAAGTTGAGATGAGGAGGTCAACATTCCTGGCTTCCTGCATGCATGACTGTGCACTGCTGAGCATTATCCGACAATCCTCTGTCCCACCGTGAGTCTTAATATATTAAAATTTGCATAGGAGAGTGCTGCAACTTTAGAAAGTGACTCTCCTACATATGTATTGGGCATGGAGCTCAAAGAGAATTATTCAAGGTCATCAAAGTAGTACTGTGATGAGGTTTGTCATTTTAAGTATGGCACAGGAAAACACCTAACTCAAAGTTATTCAGGACCACACCATGTAACCACACCCGTGTATACAGAGTGAGCACATCGCCAGCCAAGTGTAGCCTCATTTTGCAGTTGTTAAGATATTCCAGCATTAATCATCTGGATTAGCTCAGAGCATTTACCTTGTGGGGAGCTAATTTATAATTGATAATTAAAATTCCTTTTAGCATATTAAAATATGTGAAGCAATTTCACACATTGAAGTCATCTTATATGAATGGTAGCGACTGTAGGTTTGATAACCATTCTGCATCAGCAGTACCCCACCAGAGGTGGTAGGAAAAATGATTGGTTAAAGTGATTGTGTTATATTGTTGTACAAGGGAGGAATATTGACTAGGGCATTAAGAAAGCACCCTGATCTTTTGCAAAGTGTACTGTGGGAGCTGTGATTTTACAGAAATCACAGAACTGTGGGAATCAGAACCATGAGACTCAGACTGAACTATGAAATATCTGACATAGTTTACCATTTTTGAAAATCTATTATTAAGCTTACACCTATCCATAATATTTTAATCTGAAATATGAGGACTGCCAGTGAGTTATCATGAAGGTCTCAATCATGTACCAATCATTGTGGCCGGGACTCCAGGGAAGCAAGCAATAGTTCACTATTGACTCCTTGGATTTAAATCCAGCGAGGAATTAAAACTTTCAAATGTGGGGGGTGGTAGTGGAAAAATGTTCACTGATTTTATTGAAGAATTAACTGAGTAGAATGTGTGCTGTTGGATATCTGAGAGATTTACAGCAGTGCTGGTGTTCATCCTGAAAATGGAAATGATAGCAAGGTTGGAAGATTAGGGGAGCATTCTCCTGGAAAGTTTATTACTTTGGTGATTTTTCGAATTTGAATGAGGAGCTAAAATCTTGGCTAACCTGTTTCATTTTCATTTGCAGTCAATCTCACATTTTATACATTACTTACAGCTTGTGCCCATTCACAGCCAAACCATTATATGTAAGTGTTTGTGTATATTTCATATTCTCATTATATTACATTTTCTCTTCTGTGAACCTAATTAAGTCTTATTAATGCAGTTGATAAGAAATTTCCAATCTCCTATTAAGCTGATAATTATAAATGTTTTCTGGCTCCTAATATATTTGATGTATTTCCACACATTATTCAACCTGGCATGTGATTAATAGTTTAGTTAATCTCCTCCTTGACTCCATCAGGCTTCCTTCTAAGTAAAAAGCTCTTAGTTAAGATTTGTGTCTGATGAAACTCACAGTGAGCTATTCCGTGAACAATTAATGTATTAAGACAAGTTCATTTGACACCACAACCATTCAGATTAATCTTACATACTAAATCTTTTAATGGATTGGGTATCATTTTATAATCTGTGATTTTAAATGAGTTGAAAATAAAAGATTGATGAAGCTCTTGCAAAGGCATGAGGAGCCCATCTGCCACTCATACTCAGGGGATTTTAAGAAGGCTTCAGATACACAAGGGCAAGTGGTCATAATATGGTAGAATTCGTCCTGCTATTTCAGAAGGAGAACTTAACGTCAGTTGTATTGGTATTATGGTGGAATAAAAGGAATTACAGAGGCATGAGAGAGGAGCTGGCCAGAACTGATTGGGAAAGAACACTGGCAGGGATGACGGCACAGCAGCAATGGCTGGGATGTTTGGAAGCAGTTCGAAAGGTGCAACATCCCAAAGCGGAAGCAGTATTCTAAAGGGATAGTGAGAGAATCGTGGCTGACAAGGGATATCAAAGCTAACATAAAAGTCAAAGAGAGGGCATATAATAGAGCAAAAATTAGTGGGAATTTAGAGGATCGGGGAGCTTTTAAAAACCAACAGAAGGCAGCTAAAAAAGTTACTAAGGTACAAATGGAAAAGGAAAGTAAGTTAGCTATAATTATAAAGTTGATACCAAAAGTTTCTTCAGATACATAAAGTGCTGTGTACTTGCATTTTCAGAAGGCCTTTGACAAGTTGCTATATATAGGGCTGCTTAACAAGTTAAGAGCCCATGGTATTACAGGAAAGATACAAGCATGGATAAAGCAGTGGCTGATTGACAGGAGACAACAAGTGGGAATAAAGGGAATCTTTTCTGGTTGGCTGCTGATGTCTGGAGGTGTTCCACAGAGATCTGTGTTGGGATTGCTTCTTCTTATGTTCTATGTCAGTAATGTGGATGATGTAATTGATGGTTTTGTGGCAAAGTTTGCAGATGATATGAATATAGGTGGAGGAGCAGATAGCTTTGAGGGAGTATAGAGGCAACAGATTAGGAAATGAGCAATGAAGTGGTGAATGGAATACAGTGTCAGGAATTGTATGGTCATGCACTTTGGAAGAAGAAATGAAAGAGTTGACTATTTTCTAAATAGAGAGAAAATACAAAAATCTGAGGCACAAAGGGTCTTGTGCAGGATTCCCTAAAGGTTAACTTGCAAGTTGAATCTGTGGTGAGGAAGGCAAATGCAATATTAGCATTCATTTCAAGAGGACTAGAATGTAGAAGCAAGGATGTACACTTGAGGCTTTATAAAGCACTGGTGATCCCTCGCTTGGAGTATTGTGAGCAGTTCTGGACCCCTTATCTAAGAACAGATATGTTGACAGTGGAGTGGTGTTCAAAGGAGGTTCACGAAAATGATTCTGGAAATAAAAGTCTTGCCATATGACGAGTGTTTGATGGCTCTGAGCCTGTACTCACTGGAATTCAGAGGAATGAGGGGTGACCTCATTGAAATCTATTGAGTGGTGAAGATACAGTGGATGTGGGGAGGATGTTTCCTATGGTAGGCAAGTCTAAGACCAGAGGACAAAGCTTCAGAATAGAGAGACATCCTTTAAAAAAAACAGAAAGGAGAAGAAATTTCTTTAGCTAGAGAGTGGTGAATCTGTGGAATTCATTGCCACAGGCGGCAGTGGAGGCCAAGTCGTGGTAATTTTAAGGTAGTGGCTGATAGATTCTTGATTGGTTAGGGCATGGAGGGATACAGGAAAAAGGTAGCAGATTGGGAAAATAGATCAACTATGATGAAATGGTGGAGTAGTTTCAATGGGCCAAATGGCCTTATTCTGCTCCTATAGCTTATGGTTTTTTGGCCTTATTTTAAGAAGCCTTCTAGTCATAAAGTTGCACAGCACAGAAATGGGACCTTCAGCCCACTGGTCTCTTTGCACATCTATACCAATCACTTTTGCTCATATCCATTTATGTCTTGCCTACTTAATTGTCTGTCTAAATGATTCTTAAACTTAGTAATTGCATTCAATTCCATCACCACCTCTGGTAGTGAGTTCCAGCTAATAACCACCCTCTTTGTAAAAATCTTATTCCTTTTACTTTAGGAAGACCTGCAGAAGCAATCACCAAACTGAACTTATGCCAAGTGAATGTTGGAGAGGAAAGAAAATAAATGGACAAAAAAGATGATTATGTACGTGAGAATTGAAGTAACTGCTCACACTTCAGAACACAGAGCTGTTAGTTTGATGGTAACCATCATTACAGCACTGTGATTGTCTGTTAAGGAATGGTTTTAGAACATGGCAAATCATTTCTTCCAGTGTGTGTTTGAACACTGAAATCTTTAGACAAAGCTTAAGTATGATCCAGCCATCTGAACTCAAAAGGAGCAAACATATTAACAAATGCATTTGGTCTGTGTAATGCGTCAGTTCAGTGCAGTGAAACAGATAAGATGAAGCACAAGTTGCCTCATTTTGTTTTATTTATTTTAAAATGTTGATCTATTTAAATCAGCAATTTAAACAAAGAAAATTACTGAAGAATTGGAACTTTGGTGAAAATCAATGACAAAATCATGTGTTTATCTACATACAGGGACGAGGTCCAGCACCTGACCGCTTGGTGTGCCGACAACAACCTGGACCTTAACACCCAGAAGACCAAGGAGATCATTGTGGATCTCAGGCATGTTAGGAGCCACGCTCACATCCCCACCTACATCAACGGAGCTGTAGTGGAGTGTGTATCAAGCTTCAAATTCCTTGGTGTCCACATTTCCCAGGATCTCACCTGGTCCCTGAACTCCTCCATCCTGATCAAAAAGGCACAACAGCACCTTTATTTCCTGTGGAGCATCAAGAAAGCTCACCCCTGTCCCAGGATACTGACGGACTTTTACCACTGTACCATTGAGAGCATACTCACCAACTGCATCTCAGTGCAATATGGCAATTGTCCCGTATTGGACCGCAAAGCACTCCAGCATGTGGTGAAAATTGCCCAGCGGATTATCGACACCCAATTGCCCGCCATTGAGAACATCTACCATAAACGCTGCCTGGGCAGGGCAAAAAGCATTATCAAGGATGCATCTCACCCTAGCCATGGACTTTTTACTCTCCTCCCATCCGGTAGGCACTACAGGAGCCTCCACTCCCATACCAGCAGGCACAGGAAGAGCTTCTTCCCTGAGGCTGTGACCCTGCTGAACCTCACATCACAGCGCTAAGCAGTATTGCGCCCATATTGTACTGTCTCAGTACTTTTATATTTGTGTGCTGTAGCACTTACTTTTCATTCACAGTTATTTTGTAAATAACACTATTCTCTACATTTCTGGTTAGATGCTAATTGCATTTCATTTGGCTTTGTATCTGTACTTGGCACAATGACAATAAAGTTGAATCTAATCTAATACAGTACACATGCAGATGCTGTCAGGAAGTGTAGAGGGGGCTTGATCCAAAAACAGAGCATTGGAGACAATTCAGCAATGAGTGATAACTTTAATAATAGACTAAAAGGGTAACACGCCACAAGAAGCCACAAAATGAGAGAGAACAGATACACACCGCAGGCAACACAATAACTGAAGGTTAGAAGCAACTGGTTGAGGCAGGCTGGTTCAATGGGTGAGTAAGGACTATACATGAGAGCTGGGTTTCGATAGGCTGCAGGTAATGAGTTGAAAATGAGTAGCAGGTGACTCCTGTTAGCTGTGTGGAGATTGGGAGGTGCCTGCCCATGTAGGCCTGAGAGGATTATATTGTTTTCAGTACTAAAGAAAAGGTGAAATAAAATAATAAATTGCAGCATTATTTCATTTCTCTTGGACAGTTAGTCCAGTGGTGCCTAATGGTTCCTAAGCATAGTAATAGAGTTAGGATATCCACAAAGCTGTGCTGACTGTTTATCATTCAGTTTATCTCTGGCTTATGTTTAATCTCTGTCAGCTATGAGCATTAAAACTGGCTTTAAAACAATGCAGCAGGGGCAGTATGTGAAGTTCTGATGGCACAATCCATTAATCAGCTTGAGGAGAAATTTCTTTATAATAAGACAGATGTGGGTAGAATTAAAATCCCAGGTTCTGAATGTCAATATGCTAATAGTGACCACATTTTATCACAAGCCAATAAAAATGGGACCCTCCCTGCAGGAGTCGGTGCTGGTGAACTGCTGAGACGAGAAAACGTGCAGAGGTGAATACCACATCGCTCTCTGAGTGGCTTGGTGCTGTTGCTCTCATCGGGATCAAGCCACTGTGTTGCACATATTGTAGAATGGCATGCGACAGCATACACATTCATAGACTGGCATTTAATGGGCCCCAATCAATAAAGGATCCCAGCAGGCCACCTATAAGCTGTCTGAAAAATCATAAGAGTAAAAAGAACATACTAATACTGCACAAGGGGACTAAAATGATTCCATTTTCTTTTCAACTGACAACATAAGTTTCACAGATATTTCTGAACATTGTCCATGTTAAACCCTGGGAGTTCTATTTGATTACCAACTTAATAGTTGTGAAGGATATAGATCACTCCAGAGTGAAAATGGTCAGTTGGAGTAGAGCCAGTTTTACTGGGAGGAGAACAGATCTGGCTGGGATGATTTGAGATCAAAGCTTAGCAGGCAAAACTGTATTGAATAATGGGAAGCCCTTAAAGGGAGTTTTTTTCATCTACTGCAAAAAAAAAACAAGATGCTGGGGGATCTCAGCAGAACAGGCAGCATCTGCAGAGGGAAATGTTTCTTACAATATTTTGGGTCAAGACCTTTTATCTGGACACGTCCTTCTCTCTGCACAAATTCTGCCCGATCTCCAGCATCTTGCTTCTTGCTCCAAATTCCAGCATCAGCAGCCTCTTGTCTCTCCAGGTTTCATCTACAGCCTAGGCACATTCCCGAGAGGGAAAAGAGTAAGGAAACTAAAGTCACAATTTTACAGATACCCGACAAAATAGAGAGTACACTGAAGCAGAAATAGGAGTACGTAACAGATGCCAGGCATCAGCAAGTTCAGAAGAAAGCTTTAAAAGGAAATAAGACTGATGGCAAATATAAAAGGGTATCTAAAAATACTCTATAGATACAGTGCCTATAAAAAGTATTCATCCCCCTTGGAAGTTTTCATATTTTATTGTTTTACAACATTAAATCACAATGGATTTAATTTGGCTTTGGCTTTTTTTGACACTGATCAACAGAAAAAGATTCTTTCATGTCAAAGTGAAAACAGATCTCTACAAAGTGAGCAATATTAATTACAAATATAATTCACAAAATAATTGATTGCATAAGTATTCACCCCCTTTAATATGACACACCAAATCATCACTGGACCAGCCAATTGGTTTCAGAAGTCACATAATTAGTTAAATGGAGATCACCTGTGTGCAGTCAAGGTGTTTTGATTGATTGTAGTAAAAATACATTTGTATCTGGAAGGTCCAACTGCTGGTGAGTCAGTATCCTGGCAAAAACTACACTTTGAAGACAAAGGAACATTCCAACCAATGCTGTGAAAAAGTTATTGAAAAGCTCAATTCAGGAGATGGATACAAGAAAATTTCCAAATCACTGAACATCCCTTGGGGTAGTCAATCATCAAGAAATGGAAAGAATACTGCACAATTGAAAGTATTTCTAGAGCAGGCCACTCGCAAAAACTGAAGGGGACTAGTGAGGGAGGTCACCAAGAGACTTGTGACTGGAGGAGTTACAAACTCCAGTGGCTAAGATAGGAGAGACTGCATACAACAAAGTTGACCAGGAGCTTCACCAGTTACAGCTTTGTGGGAGAGAGGCAAAGAGAAAGCCACTATTGGTGGGGGAAAAAAATCACATGAAATCTTGGTTAGAGTTTGTTGGAAGGCATTTGGGAGACTCTGAAGTCAGCTGGAAAAAGGGTCTATGGTCTGGTCAAACCAAAATTCAGCTTTCTGGCCATCAGACTAAACACTGTTTGACATAAGTCAAACACTACCCATCAACAAAAACATACCATCACTACTGTGAAGCATGGTGGTGGCTGCATCATGCTGTGGGGATGCTTTGATGCAGCAGGCCCTGGAAGGCTTGTGAAGATAGAGGGTATAATGAATTTTCCAAAATACATGGAAATCCTGATACAGTCTGCAACAGAACTGCAACTTGGGAGATTTGTTTTCCAGCAAGACAATGACTGCAAGCACAAAACCAAAGCTACACTGGAATTGCTGGGGGGGGGAAACAAAGTTAATGTCCTGGAGTGGCCAAGTCAGAGTTCTGACCCCAATCCAATTGAAAATTTGTGGCTGGACTTGAAAAGTTGTTCACTCACAACCCCCATGCAATCTAACAGAGCTAACAGGGAGTCAGTTTCTAGCAGGGATAAATTGCAATGTCTGGATGTGTAAAGCTGGTAAAGACCTATCCACACAGACTCAAGGCTTTGATTGCTGGCAAAGCTGCATTAACTGGCTTGAAGGGGGTGAGTAATTTTTCAATAAATTATTTTGTGTTTAATAATTGTAATAAATTTAGACCAAGTTATAGAATTTTTTTCCTTTTGACACAAAAGAGTCTATTCTGTTAACCAATGTTAAAAAAGTCAAATTAATCCACTGTGATTCAATGTTGTAAAACAATAAAATATGAAAACTTTCAGGAGAGGGAGTGAATACCTTTATAGGCACTGCATGTGAATAGTAAAAGGGTTATGTATGGTTCTGATTGGAGGCCTTAAAAGAAATTTACTTGGAGGCAGGGAGCATGCTATTTATATTAAATGAATACCTCACATTAGTGTTCACGTAGGATAAAGATACTGCTGGAGTTGCAGCAGAGGCTAATGATTGGTAAAGAGGAAGTACTTGATTAGATGCATACAATGTTGTTGAGGGAAGCAGAGCAGGAAACTGTAAAGGTCTTGACCACAATTTTCTAAACACCTATAGATTCGGGAATGATGCCTGAGGTCTGGAAAGTTCTAAACTTTACACCTTTTCTTCAAAGTAAAAATAAATTGATAATCCAATAACTGCAGACAATAAATGACAATCTTTGTTTTGGAAAAAGTTTTAGATATAAATCTGAGTTAGAACTTGTCACTGAGACAAGTACTGTACAAATAGCTTAGAGAAAGGCAGCGTGGATTTGATCAAAAAGCAAAGTTCAAAGTAAATTTACTATTAAAGTACATGTATGTCAACAAATACTCCCCTGAAATTCATTTTCTTGCAGGCAGGCATTCACAGTAGAACAAAGAAATACAATAGAATCAATGGAAAAACGACACACAAAAACTGGCAAGCAACCAATGTGCAGAAGAAGATGATCTGCACATACAAGAAAACTAAAGATAAATAGATAAATACTGAGAACACGAGTTGTGGAGTCCTTGAAAGGGATTCCAGAGGTTCTGCTTGGTGATCAATTCAGAGTTGTCCATGCTGGTTCTGGAACCTGATGGTTGAAGGGTAATAAATATTTCTGAACTTGGTGGCATGGAACCTAAGGTTCCTGCACCTCCTTCCCAATGGCAGAAGCGAGCATGGCATGGTTGATGGGGAGTCCTTGATGATGGATGCTGTTTTCTTGTGATAGCTCTCTTTGTACATGAGCTCAATGGTAGCCAAAGACAAATCACATTTGGCATAGATTTTTAAAAATAAGTATCAGAGAAGGTCAATGAGTGTCCTATGATTAATGATGGGTGTATAGTCTTTAAAATGCATTTATTAAGGTGCCACAGAGAATTTTGTCATCGCAGCATACATGAGGGCTAGGAAGCAAGGATCAGATGGGTCTATTGAGGAATATAGGGTAGCAAGAAAGGAGCCTAAGAAGGGGCTGAGGAGAACAAGAAGGGGGCATGAGAAGGCCTTGATGAGTAGGGTAAAGGAAAACCCCAAGGCAATCTTCAATTATGTGAGGAACAAAAGGATGACAGAAGTGAAGGAAAGACCGATTAGAGATAAAGGTGTGAAGAAGTTCCTGCAGCCTGTGGAAGTGAGCAAGGTCCTCAATGAACATTTCTCTTCGGTATTCACCAATGAGAGGGAACTTGATGACGGTGAGAACAGTACGAGTGAGGTTGATGTTCTGGAACATGTTGATATTAAGGGAGAGGAGGTGTTGGAGTTGTTAGAATACATTGGAACGGATGAGTCCCTGGGGCCTGATGGAATATTCCCCAGGCTGCTCCACGAGGCGAGGGAAGAGTTTGCTGAGCCTCTGGCTAGGATCTTTATGTCCTCGTTGTCCACGGGAATGGTACCGGAAGATTGGAGGGAGGTGAATGTTGTCCCCTTGTTCCAAAAAGGTAGTAGGGATAGTCCGGGTAATTATAAACCAGTGAGCCTTACATCTGTGGTGGGAAAGCTGTTGGAAAAGATTCTTAGAGATAGGATTAATGGTCATTTAGAGAATCATGGTCTGATCAGGGACAGTCAGCATGGCTTTGTGAAGGGCAGATCATGTCTAACAAGCCTGATAGAGTTCTTTGAGGAGGTGACCAGGCACATAGATGAGGGTAGTGCAGTGGATGTGATCTACATGGATTTAGTAAGGCATTGGACAAGGTTCCACATGGTAGGCTTATTCAGAAAGTCAGAAGGCATGGGTGATGTACCATCAATAACTCTCTCTGAGATGTAAAAGCGAGGTATCAGCTCTTATTGACTGGAAGAAGGAACAAGCAGTGATTGACCACCATACTACATCCTGGAGACAGAGAGGCCGGGCTCAGACCTCCATCACCTTTATACAGGGGTATGTGGGAGGAGCCACAGGAGCAGTCATCAGGGGGCGTGTCCAGACGGGTATATGTAGTTCACCACAATGGGATCCAGGGAAGTTTGGCCAGGTGGATTCAGAACTGGCTTGCCTGCAGAAGGCAGAGGGTCGTGGTGGAGGGAGTACATTCAGATGGGAGAGTTGTGACTAGTGGTGTCCCAGAAGGGTCGGTTCTGGGACCTCTACTTTTTGTGATTTTTATTAACAACCTGGATGAGGGGGTAGAAGGGGGGGTTGGCAAGTTTGCAGACAACACAAGGGTTGGTGGTGTTGTGGATAGTGTTGAGGATTGTCAAAGATTGCAGAGAGACATTGATAGGATGCAGAAGTGGGCTGAGAAGTGGCAGATGGAGTTCAACCCGGAGAAGTGTGAGGTGGTACATTTTGGAAGGACAAATTCCAAGGCAGAGTGCACAGTAAATAGCAGGATACTTGGTAGTGTGGAGGAGCAGAGGCATCTGGGGGTACATGTCCACAGATCCCTGAAAGTTGCCTCACAGGTAGATAGGGTAGTTAAGAAAGCTTATGAGGTGTTAGCTTTCATAAGTTGGGGGATAGAGTTTAAGAGTTACGAGGTAATGCTGCAGCTCTATATAACTCTGGTTAGGCCACACTTGGAGTACTGTGTCCAGTTCTGGTCGCCTCACTATAGGAAGGATGTGGAAGCATTGGAAAGGGTACAGAGGAGACATACCAGGATGCTGCCTGGTTTAGAGAGTATGGATTATGATCAGAGATTAAGGGAGCTAGGGCTTTACTCTTTGGAGAGGAGGAGGATGAGAGGAGACATGATAGAGGTGTACAAGATATTAAGAGGAATAGATAGAGTGGACAGCCAGCGCCTCTTCCCCAGGGTACCACTGCTCAATACAAGAGGACATGGCTTTAAGGTAAGGGAAGGGAAGTTCAAGGGGGATATTAGAGGAAGGTTTTTCACTCAGAGAGTGGTTGGTGCATGTGGAATGCACTGTCTGAGTCAGTGGTGGAGGCAGATACACTAGTGAAATGAAGGGAGCTGTGAATAGACCAATTGAAAAGTAAGTAACATAAAGCAGGGATTAAAAGGGAAAGGTTGTTTCTGGGACTGGAAAGAAGTGTAGCTAAAAATTTACCCTGGGGTGGTATATGAATCTTTTCTCAAGTCCATATCCAAGTGTGTACATGACACAATTTACAGCTGATTCCAAAAGTGGAAGGGTGGAGAACAATGATGAAGATTGTTGTGACTTTCAAAGAGATGCAGAAAGACTGGTGAAGTGTGTGCACTGTGGTGCTGCAGCTACACTACCTTGCAAAAGTATTCAGTCCTGAACCCCTTGTTCACATAAATGAGTATTACAACTAAGAATTTTGACCAAATTAATTGAGAGTTTTAATTTCTGAATCGAGTGCTTTTTTCACAGTAAAGTCCCAAAAAAGCATGAAAAAATTAAAAGGTTAAAAGCTGAAATGTCAGCAGTTCAAAAGTATTCATCCCCCTTTCCTCAGTACTTAACTAAACCACCTCTTGCTGCTATTACAACCAGTAGTCTTTTTGGATAAGTCTCTTTTCGGTTTGCAGAACATGATGGAGCAAGATTTGCCCATTTCTCCTTGCAAAATTCCTCAAGCTGTGCCAGGTTAGTTGGGGAGCAGTGGTGGACAGCACTTAAGGTCTTGCCAGGGATGTTTGACAATAAATAAACCTTTGAACCACCAACACAATTGAAGAATGTATTGGAAGCAGCTCGAAAGTGTCGCTATACTTCCAACAAAACATAGCATGCCCAAAACTTACTAAACCTAACCCGTGGATCTTTGGAATGTGGGAGGAAACTGGAGCATTCGGAGGAAACCCAGCCAGTCATGTGGAGAATGAACAAATTCCTTACAGACAGTAGTGGCAATTGAACCCTAATGTTGCTTGCTGTTCACTGGCATTGTAAAGCATTGTGTTAACGGCCACATCACCGTGCCACCCAGTAATCACTACACTATCGTGCCACCTACTCACAGCTCTGGTGACCCAGGTTGGACGTTGCCCTCTGGTGCCATCAGTGCGGAGTTTGCATATGCTCCCTGGCGATGCAGGGTGTTCTCCCATGTGCTCTGGTTTCCTCCCAAGTCCCAATGCTGTGCTGGTTGAAAGGTTAATTGATGACAACCATTGGTGGATAGTGGAAGAATCAGGATGGAATTCATGGGCATATGCAATGATTGGGTTACAAGGAACATGGGGGAAGGTAATTCCTCTGTGAGCTAACACTGATAAAATGGGCTGAATGCCCTCCTTCTCTGTCACAGGAACAAAATTAAGGAAATAGGACGAGATGAAAAAGGGGAAGTATTTCGTTTTGATAGGAAGAAAAAGTGGAGGTGATGTAGAGCGCTCAGTTCTAAAATGGATGCAGTAGCAAAAAGAACTGGGGCGGAGTCTGGGCATGGTTCTTTGAAAATGGTAAAGCAGCTTGAGAAAGAAGTTAAAAAGTTTATGGGACCTTCAGATATAGGTATAGGTAAAAAAAAAAAGCGGGCTGAGGTCCTACAAAGTGAATTTAGGGAGTTAGGAGATAAACTAAAAAGTAGGACCACAAAGGTAATAATCTCTGGATTACTACCAGTGCCACGTGCTAGTCAGAGAAGAAATAGGAGGATATTTCAGATGAATACGTGGCTTGAAAAATGGTGCAAGGGGGAGGGATTCAAATTTCTGGGGCATTGGAACCAGTTCTGGGGGAGGTGGGATGAGTATAAACAGGACGGTCTGCACCTGGCCTGGACTGGAACCAATGTCCTAGGGGGAGCGTTTGCTACTGCTGTTCAGGAGGCTTTAAACTAATGTGGCAGGGGGATGGGAACAAGTGTAGAGAGACAGAGGGGTGTAAAATGAGGGTAGAAGCAAAAAGTAGTAAGGTGAAAAGTAAAAGCAGCAGGCAGGCAAATCCAGGGCAAAAAGCAAAAAGAGCCACTTTTCAACATAATTGTATAAGGGCTAAGAGTGTTGTAAAAACAAACCTGAAGGCTTTGTGTGTCAATGCGAGGAGTATTCGTAACAAGGTGGATGAATTGAATGTGCAGATAGTTATTAATGAATATGATATAGTTGGGATCACAGAGACATGGCTCCAGGGTGACCAAGGATGGGAGCTCAACATCAACAGCTCCATTGGTAAAATAAAATGAAATCCAATTCCTAGAAAGAGGTGACATAGGTTCAGAACATGTAGGTTATGAAACTGGGTAGAGTTATGAAACTGCAAAGGTAAAAAGACCCTGATGGGAATTATATTCAGGCCTCCAAACATTAGCCAGGATATTAAGTACAATGGGAGTTAGAAAAGGAATGTAAAAAGGCCAATCTTATGATAGTCATGTGGATTTCAATATGTAGATAGAATAGGAGATTTAGGTTGGTGCTGGATCCCAGAGAGGGAATTTGTAGAATACCCTCAGGGAGCTCAACATCCAGGGATATTCAATATTCAGGAGGGATAGACAGGAAAGAAAAGGAGGTGGGGTAGCATTGCTGGTTAGAGAGGAGATTAATGCAATAGAAAGGAAGGACATTAGCCTGGAGGATGTGGAATCGATATGGGTAGAGCTGCATAACACTAAGGGGCAGAAAACGCTGGTGGGAGTTGTGTACAGGCCACCTAACAATAGTAGTGAGGTTGGGGATGGCGTGAAACAGAAAATTAGAAATGCGTGCAATAAAGGAATAGTAGTTATAATGGGTGACTTCAATCTACATATGGATTGGGTGAACCAAATTGGTAAGAGTGCTGAGGAAGAGGATTTCTTGGAATGTTTGCGGGATGGTTTTCTGAACCAACATGTCGAGGAACCAACTAGAGAGCAGGCCATTCTAGATTGGGTATTGAGCAATGAGCAAGGGTTAGTTAGCAATCTTGTGCGAGGCCCCTTGGGTAAGAGTGACCATGATATGGTGGAATTCTTCATTAAGATGGAGAGTGACATAGTTAATTCAGAAACAAAGGTTCTGAACTTAAAGAAGGGTAACTTTGAAGGTATGAGACATGAATTAGCTAAGATAGACTGGCAAATGATACTTAAAGGGTTGACAGTGGATATGCAATGGCAAGCATTTAAAGATCGCATGGATGAACTACAACGATTGTTCATCCCAGTTTGGCAAAAGAATAAACCGGGGAAGGTAGTGCACCCGTGGCTGACAAGGGAAATTAGGGATAGTATCAAGTCCAAAGAAGAAACATATAAATTAGCCAGAAAAAGCGGCACACCTGAGGACTGGGAGAAATTCAGAGACCAGCAGAGGAGGACAAAGGGCTTACCGTAGATGTCGGATTATAAGCCGCTACTTTTTTCCCACATTTTGAACAGCTTTGAACACTGCGGCCTTTACTACGGTGCGGCTCATGCATGATTTTTTTTCATGCCGCCAAAAACATTTTGTCTCGTAACAGTAGACCAATAAAATTGATGAGTAGTTCACAGAGGTCCAATGAAATTGTATGATAAATCAAGCGCACTTTCACAATTAAATTATTGTAAATCAGTCATTTGTACTCACCCTCATCAACATGGAAAACACTCGAAGAAAAGCATTGTGCTTCCTTTATGGCAGTTATTTAGTTTATAATATTTTCGCTTAGTAATTCATTTGTTAGTATTTTCTAGTTGAATAAAGTATCTATCTATTTATTTGTTTTCTGTACATCCCGGGATACTATGACATCACATCCGGTTTCGCCGTGTCTTGTAGGAAATACCAGTTTGTGATAAACGGGAAGGTGGGGGGGGAGCACATTAGCCGAGCACATTACCCGAGCGAAAACGCAGCTTTTAAGTTAAAGGCGATCAATAACTTTTCCTGGTAGGCTGCAGTATATATTTTTTTACGTCGTTAGGAGATATTAGAATGTTGTTCGTGCACTGTTCAGTAAAAAAGTATATGCAATGTAATTTGTGTGTTACCGATACGTATGTATATTTAAAAGTAGCCGTGTTAGAGGCACGGTTCGAAAAAAAGCATTTGCAATATGTATTTGTTTATGTTACCATACGGATTTAATTAAAAGTTAAAAAATCCTCACGTGTAATATCTTTCTGTGTAAATATCTCATATTACAACGTGGGACACCTGAGGCCTAAAATCCGGTGCGGCTTGTACAAGTACAAAATTGATTTTCTTTCTAAAATTAGAGCCAGCGGCTTTTAATCAGGTGTGCTCTGTAGTGCGAAATCTACGGTAATTAGGAAAGGGAAAAAAGATTATGAGAGAAAGCTGGCAGGGAACATAAAAACTGACTGTAAAAGCTTTTATAGATATGTGAAAAGAAAAAGATTGGTCAAGACAAATGTAGGTCCTTAACAGTCAGAAACAGGTGAATTGATCATAGGGAACAAAGACATGGCAGACCAATTGAATAACTACTTTGGTTCTGTCTTCACTAAAGAGGACATAGATAATCCTCCGGAAATAGTAAGGGACCGAGGGTCTAGTGAGATGGAAGAACTGAGGGAAATACATGTTAGTAGGGAAGTGGTGTTAGGTAAATTGAAGGGATTAAAGGCAGATAAATCCCCAGGGCCAGATGGTCTGCATCCCAGAATGCTTAAGGAAGTAGCCCAAGAAATAGTGGATGCATTAGTGATAATTTTTCAAAACTCCTTAGATTCTGGATTAGTTCCTGAGGATTGGAGGGTGGCTAATGTAACCCCACTTTTTAAAAAAGGAGGGAGAGAGAAACCGGGGAATTATAGACCGATTAGTCTGACATCGGTGGTGGGGAAAATGCTAGAGTCGGTTATCAAAGATGTGATAACAGCACATTTGGAAAGAGGTGAAATCATCGGACAAAGTCAGCATGGATTTGTGAAAGGAAAATCATGTCTGACAAATCTTATAGAATTTTTTGAAGATGTAACTAGTAGAGTGGATGGGGAGAGCCAGTGGATGTGGTATATTTATATTTTCAAAAGGCTTTAGACAAGGTCCCACACAGGAGATTAGTGTGCAAACTTAAAGCACACGGTATTGGGGGTATGGTATTGATGTGGATAGAGAATTGGTTGGCAGACAGGAAGCAAAGAGTGGGAGTAAACAGGACCTTTTCAGAATGGTAGGCAGTGACTAGTGGGGTACCGCAAGGCTCAGTGCTGGGGCCCCAGTTGTTTACAATATATATTAATGATTTAGATGAGGGAATTAAATGCAGCATCTTCAAGTTTGCGGATGACACGAAGCTGGGTGGCGGTGTTAGCTGTGAGGAGGATGCTAAGAGGATGCAGGGTGACTTGGATAGGTTAGGTGAGTGGGCAAATTCATGGCAGATGCAATTTAATGTGGATAAATGTGAGGTTATCCACTTTGGTTGCAAGAACAGGAAAACAGATTATTATCTGAATGGTGGACGATTAGGAAAAGGGGAGATGCAATGAGACCTGGGTGTCATTGTACACCAGTCATTGAAGGTGGGCATGCAGGTACAGCAGGCAGTGATAAAGGTAAATGGTGTGTTGGCATTCATAGCAAAAGGATTTGAGTATAGGAGCAGGGAGGTTCTACTGCAGTTGTACAAGACCTTGGTGAGACAGCACCTAGAATATTGTGTGCAGTTTTGGTCCCCTAATCTGAGGAAAGACATTCTTGCCATAGAGGGAGTACAGAGAAGGTTCACCAGATTGATTCCTGGGATGGCAGGACTTTCATATGAAGAAAGACTGGATCAACTAGGCTTATACTCACTGGAATTTAGAAGATTGAGGGGGGATCTTATTGAAACGTATAAAATTCTAAAGGGATTGGACAGGCTAGATGCAGGAAGATTGTTTCCGATGTTGGGGAGGTCCGGAATGAGGGGTCACAGTTTAAGGATAAAGGGGAAGCCTTTTAGGACCGAGATGAGGAAGAACTTCTTCACACAGAGAGTGGTGAATCTGTGGAATTCTCTGCCAAAGGAAACAGTTGAGACCAGTTCATTGGCTATATTTAAGAGGAAGTTAGATATGGCCCTTGTGGCTAAAGGGATCAGGGGGTATGGAGAGAAAGCAGGTACAGGGTTCTGAGTTGGATGATCAGCCATGATCATACTGAATGGTGGTGCAGGCTCGAAGGGCCGAATGGCCTACTCCTGCACCTATTTTCTATGTTTCTATGCTTCTATGTTTCAGCTTTATAAATAGGCACACAGTATATAATAGCAAAGCAATCATAATGAACCGTTATGAAACTCTGGTTTGACCAAAAGCAGGTCTAACTTTAGGGAATACATAAGTAATGTTTCAAGATGATTCTTGAGATGAGGGATTCCAGTTTTATGGAAGACGGGGTTGTTCTCTTTGAACTTTACATGAAATTTGATGATATGGAAAGTGGTGTATTGTATTTTGGTGGGAAGGAAAGGAAGAGGTAATATATACTACCGTAGATTCCGGATTTTAAGCCGCTACTTTTTTCCCACATTTTGAACAGCTTTGAACTTTGCGGCCTTTAATACGGAGCGGCTAATGCATGGTTTTTTTCATGCCGCCTCGTAAACATTTTGCCTCGTAACAGTAGACCAATAAAATTGATGAGTAGTTCACAGAGGTCCAATGAAATTGTACGATAAATCAAGCGCACTTTCACAATTAAATTATTGTAAATCAGTCATTTGTACTCACCCTCATCAACATGGAAAACACTCGAAGCATTGTGCTGCCTTATGGCAGTTATTTAGTTTATAATATTTTCGCTTAGTAATTCATTTTCTAGTTAAAGTTAGAAGAGTTTTAACTATATTTGTTTTCTGTACTACATCGCGGGATGCTATGACGTCACACCCGGTTTCGCCGTGTCTTGTGGGAAAACGCCGGTTTGCGATAAACAGGACGGCGGGGGGGGAGCGGCATTATGCGAGCGGAGCGGCGGAGCCAAAACGCTGCTTTTAAGTTAAAGGCGATCAATAACTTTTCCTGGTAGGCTGCAGTATATATATTTTTTACCAGTCGTTAGGAGATATTGGAATGTTGTTCAGTAAAGAAGTATACGCAACGTATATTTAAAAGTAGCCGCGTTACGGGCACGGTTCGAAAAAAAGCATTTGCAATATGTATTTGTTTTTGTTACCATATGGATTTAATTAAAAGTTAAAAAATCCTCACGTGTAATATCTTTCTGTGTAAATATCTCATATTACAATGTGGGACACCTGCGGCCTAAAATCCGGTGCGGCCTAAAATCCGGTGCGGCCTTTACAAGTAAAAAATTGATTTTATTTCTAAAATTAGAGCCAGCGGCTTTTAATCAGGTGCGCTCTGTAGTCCAGAATCTACGGTAATAGCTCCATTCTAATAATGAATTAAAAACTTGTACATTGGCTGGGGAGCCACGGTTTGGGAGGGGGGTGGTCAAGAACAAGGGAATATAGGATGAGGGTAATAGGCAAATGACGAAAATGACAAAAAGTACCTTTTGGAATGTACAGCTAAGGGTAATGATGGTGACAGATTGAATAGTTGTATGCAAACGGTAGATGGTAAGCACCAGAAATAATTGGTAAGGCTCTGAAGAGAAGTTGTGGAGGCAGTGTCGTGAGATTGCTTTTACGTAAATCTGGGACAGGCTCAAGAAGCCAATTAGCCCCTTCATTGTTGCGATTATTCTGTGAAACTGTTACCACCTCCTCTTCTCTCCATAATCCAGCTGGAGCTGGATCCTTGGTGATGCTCTGTAATTTGCATTTCAGAGTGCATGCATTAGTGAGGCTTGTTTGAAGTGCCCTTCATTTCTAAAGAGCACAATCTTCCTTTCTCTGCATTTCTGTGGTACGAGTACCAATGGCAAGTCGGTAAATGCCCCTATGTGTGTTCGAGAGAGCTCCGGGTTCAGGAAGCTGCAAGTTCAATGCTTCTTTCCTATGATTTGGACAACTTAAATAACCTTGGATCCCTTAAATATTTAGAGACCATAGTGGGAACTGAATACTTCTTGTTTAATTTTTACATATAAACATTTTCTGAAAAGTTTGCTCTGGATGTGAAGAACACTGCAATCTGCTTAAAGCTCATGAAGGTTTAACATTTTCATATGCATTCTGTCTCCCACCATCTGTAGGAGAGATTCTCTACTTCTGTTTTGTATGGTGGGGGACTGGTTCCTACCAGTCATAAGATATAGTCACAAGAAAGGCAGTCCGAGTAGGCACAGAAATGTAGAAAGTTCTGATTCACAGAATAGTTAGTTTCTGTGACTTTTCAGAACACAACTCTTTTATCTGATGGCTGAATTACGCTACATTCATAAAGGAGATTGGAAGATTAATGTAGTCAGAGACTGATCCAAACATATATTAGTATTTCAAGGTTAATGCCTCCCCACTTCTTGATCTCTGAAAGAATCTCCAGTACAAATCTGTTGCTCATTGTCATAACATTGAATCAAACAACAGCTGCGCTGACCAAACAGTCGGTTATAGATCTCTTTTCCCGGAGCACTCAGCACCAACAGAAAGCCCGGAAAAATATTCAGAAACTGCCATCCTTGCAGACGTCATAGTTGCAAACAACTGCGTGCATGCTTCTTCAGAAGGTTAATTTCAGGGGTGTTATTCAAAGAGAATATGATGATGAGCATTCCAGTGAAGCTCACAACAATACACAATTTGTAACACAGGGCAAAATTACAGAGAGATGGGATTCTGAAATCGTGTTTCTTCTCAGGATGCACCTCATAAAAGGTATCAAAGCATTGATGAAGTGATTCATGCTCATGCATTTGGTATACATTAAAATGTATCTGTGATGCATCTTTTGGATGGGTGTACTTCTGCTTCTTTACTCCCAGTTGTAGCTACCTACTAGCGTTCTTCTGGAGTATGGATCCCTAGGTCTAACAAACTTTGGCTCCTTTTTCAGACATTTTGCCCATCAGAAATTTTTGTTTCAGTTCAAACAAGAGGAAAATTATATAGATGCAAGCTACTACACAAGCTTTCAATTTAAAATGCAGATGTCTTAGATCCTCAGCAGGTTGGCATTATCTGTGGAGAGATATAAAGAGGGTACAAAACAGGTTCACAGATGAATAGATTTCATATCATATAAAGTAATGGAAAAGTTAAGGAATTGAATATGGGGTGTATCAATATCTGCAACAAAATCTGGACAAACTGGGGAATGGCCAAGACCCTGGACAAAATCACTCATTATTCTCACCAAGAAAGCAACTTGCAGCAGTGCCAGAATGATAGAACCATAAATCTTATCACTTTGCTTGCATGACTGATGTTGAAAATCATCTTGAACAGAGTGAAACCATGGGTAGAAGAATAATCGCTGAAGAGCAGGCTGGATTCAGAAGTGGAAGAAGTACAGCAGAGCAGATATTCAACCTCTGAATACTGTGCAAGAAATAAAGCCAACATCAACAGGACATCTTCCATGTGATCATAGACTTCAAGAAGGCATTTGATAGGGTGTGGCATAATGCACTCTGGGCTACAGTGAAGAGATACAACCTGGGCCAGAAGCTGATGCAAACCATCATGCAGCTCTATACCAAAGCTAGCAGTGTGGGTACTTGGTCAAGGCACAGATGGAGAGTGGTTCCACGCATCAGTTGGAGTCTGACAAGGCTCCCTCCTTTCACCCACACTGTTTAATACTTTCCTAGAGCAAATAATGACAGATACCCTGGAAGACCATATCGGTACAGACAGCATTGGCGGTTAGATCATAACCAACCTCAGGTTCATGATGACATTGATGGGCTGGCGGGAAGTGAGGATGAATTGACTTTATTTCTTGCATCCTTCACATACATGAGGAATAAACATCTTTAAGTTACGTCTTTGTCTAAATGTGCAATCATAGCAATTTATAATAAATAGAACAGTGAATGTAACATAGAGTACACTCAAATTAGTGTGAGTTAATCATTCTAATGGCCTGGTGGAAGAAGCTGTCCCGGAGCTTGTTGGTCCTGGCTTTTATGCTTCAGAACCATTTCCTGGATGGTAGCAGCTGGAATAGATTGTGGTTGGGGTGACACGGGTCCCCAATGATCTCACAGGCACTTTTTAAACACCTGCCTTTGTAAATGTCCTGAATCATGGGAAGTTCACAACTCCAGATGCATTGGGCAGTCCACACCACACTCTGCAGAGTCCTGTGATTGAGGGAAGTACAGTTCCCATAGCAGGCAGTGGTACAGTCAGTCAGGATGCTCTCAATTGTGCCCCTGTAGAAGGTTCTTAGGATTTTGGGGCCCATACCAAACTTCCTCAACTGTCTGAGGTGAAAGAGGCGTTGTTGTGCCTTTTTCACTACACAGCTGGTGTGTACAGACCACGTGAGGTCCTTGGTGATGTGGATGCTGAGGAACTTAAAGCAGTTCACCCTCTCAACAACAGATCTACTGATGTCAATAGGTTGTTAGCCTGTCTCCATTCCTCCTGTAATCCACAACCAGATTCTTTGCTTTGCAACATTGAGGGAGAGATTGTTTTCTTGACACCACTGTGTCAGAGAGATGACTTCTTCCCTGTAGGCCATCTTGTAATTGTTTGAGATGAGGCCAATCAATGTAGTGTTGTCAGCAAATTTAATTAGCCGATTAGAGTTGTGGGTGGCTATACATAGGTATGCAGGTAGTAAAGGAGGGGACTTAGTACATAGCCCTGAGGGGCTCCTGTATTGAGAGTCAGAGGTGTGGAGGTGAGGGAACTCACTCTTGCCACCTGCCGGCGATCTGACAGGAAGTCCAGGATCCAGCTACACAAGACGGTCAAGATCGAGATCTCTGAGCTTGTCCAGCCTAGATGGAACTATGGTGTTGAATGCTGAACTGTAGTTCAAGAACAGCATTTTTATGTAAGTATCCTTCCCCAGATGTGTAAGCATGGTATGTAGAGCAGTGGCTATTGGGTCATCTATCGATCGGTTGTGTCAGTAGGTGAATTGTAGGGGGTCAGTGTGGGTGGTAGCAAGCTGCAGATGTAATCCTTGACCAGCCTCTCAAAGCATTTGCTTATTATTGAGGTGAGTGTGACAGGACGCCAGTTGTTCAGGCATGTTACCTTGGTCTTTTTTGGTACAGGGACAATGGTGGACAATTTGAAGCAGAAGGGCACTCTATACTGGGAGAGGGAGTGATTAAGAATGTCAGTAAACACACCTGCCAGTTGTGCTGTGTACATCCTGAGTACTTGCCCTGGGATGCCGTCTGGTCTCGCAGCTTTGTGACTGTTCACACGTTGGAAACATCTGCGTGCCTCAGGTTGCAGGTTGTAGCGGTGGCTTTCCTCGGAGGCTCAGAGTTAATGACATCAAACCAAGCATTAAAGCGATTGAGCTCATCTGGGAGAGGCTATGATGTTAGCGGCCCAATAACGTTTGCATTTGAAGTCTGCCATAGTAAGCAGCCCTCACCGCCAGTCACGTGTGCTATTCATTGTGAATCTTGACTCCATCTTCTCCCTATGTTGTTGTTTCGCTGCCTTGATAGTTTTGCGCAGATCATAGCTGCTTTTCTTGAGCTCTAGTTGATTATCAGCGATGTAAGCTCGATGTCGTGCTGCAAGTGCTGCTCGCATGGAACTATTGATCCAGGGTTTCTGGTTCGGGAAGACCCTAACCGACTTCTGGGGGACAACATCGTCGATGCACTTCCGGATGAAGCACATGACTCCATCAGTGAACTCGGAGACATCCTCATCATGGGAGACATTCCAGTCGATGTCACCGAAGCAGTCCTGCAGCATGGAGGCCGATTGGTCGGACCAAGAGTGGCCGGTTTTAATTATGGCCACCTCTTGCTTCAGCTTCTGCCTGTACGTTGGCAAAAGCAGGATCGAAGAGTGATCTGATTTTCCAAAAGCTGGACTTTGTGGAAGGGAGTGTATCAGTGTTCAAGTATCCTACGTAGATTTACTGACAAACCTTTGGAGAGACTTCCATCAGCGATGCTCAATTAAAGTCACCGGTGATGATGAAGGCAGCCTCTGGGTGTGCAGTCTCCAGCGTGTTGATGATCTCATACAGTTCCTTGAGAGCCTGGTCAGTATAAGCCTGCGGCGGAATGTACACGCTGTGATGATATCGGCCATGAACTCCCTAGGCAGCCAGTAGGGTCTGCACAGGTATTCCAAGTCTGGGGAACAAAAGGATTTGAATGCGTTTGAATTGGCTTGCTGACACATCTACCAGATATGGCATGAAAATCAGCCCAGAGAAAACCAAGCTGACAAGAAACAGTGAGGAGCCTATCTCAACAAAAATTACAGTGAAGTAGAGGAAACAGATGGTATGGCCACATGACAAGATCAAGTAGACTCTAAGACCATTCTTCAGGGAACAATGCAGGGGAAAAGTAAAAGGGGCAGACAGAGGAAGAAATAGGCAGACAACATTGCAGAGTGGACTGGAGAGAGCTTTGCTGCAACCCAGGCGCTCGCCCACAAGTGTGAGAGCTGGTGGCAACTGGTGCAGTGCTCATCTGTACTGTGCCCAACGACCCAGGCAGGGTCTGTAACCATAACAGAGAAACTATTCCACTGAGGAATCCAAAAGAAAGCCAGAGGCGTGAAACCAGAAAGCCCTCTGAATAGGGAACATAATGAGTAGCTGTAACAGCTTTGCACAAAGATTGGGGAGAATGGTTTAATTGTAATTTTCAAAATTGAGATCAATACAGTTGCGTTGGGTAAGAGATTTGAGCAATATGGAACACAGCAAGGCAGATGTTGAAATACAGGTTGGCCTCTGATCTAATTAAATGACAAAAGAAGCTCAAGAGCTGAATGGCCTATTCATGGGTCCTTATTTAAGAGAAGATATGCTGGTATTGGAGAGGGTCCAGAAAAGGGTCACAATAATTATTCTGGCAATGAAAGAGTTAACATTTGAAGAGCATTTGATGGCTCTACACCTGTACTCATCAGAGTTTAGAAGAATACAAGGATGGAATCTCATTGAAATCTATCGAATGTTGAAAGGCCTAGATAGAGTGCGTGTAGAGAGGATGTTTCCTATTGTGAATGAGTCTAGGACCAGAGGGCACAGCCTCAGAATAGAGGGATGTCCATTTAGAACAGAGAAGAGAGGGGATTTCTCCAGGGTGGTGTATCTGTGAAATTCATTGCCATGGACAGCTGTTCAAGCCAAGTAATTGAGTATATGCAAAGGAGAGATTGATAGGTTCTCAGAGCATTAAAGCTTATGGGGAGAAAGCAGGAGAATAGAGTTCAGAGGGATAATTAATCAGCCATTTTGGAATGGTGGAGCAGTCTCTTGTGTTTTGTGTTGCTATGTTAAAACTTCCATGAGTTCAAGTTTATGGGATAGATATGAAATGGTTAGTAGTCTTGAAGTATAATTGGTTTTATGTAAGTTTGCAAATGGTACAGAAAAGGACACTTTTTAAAAGAATGAGTTTTAGATATATGAATTTTAAATACCAAATGATGAAATGAATTCAGCTGCCACCTCATTGAAACTCCATATTTGACTTCCTCCAGTAAAGATTCACCCCAGTCACAGACCTAAAACAGTTTTTAATCAAAATCATGAAGTTGTCATGTGATTGTGATGTTGTCATGTGACTCAGCTTCTTTCTCCCTCTTCCTCCTTAACATCTGTCTGTGGGCCTTGGTACAGTTCCCCATGCCTCTCTCTGGTTCATATGAGTGCTTCCATTTTCAGGTATCCAATTACATTTTTAAACCTCCATCAATGTGCTCTCTACTCATTCCTGCATTATTGTCTGTGGAGTCCTGTAAGGATCTCTCTGAGAGCTTATTTCTTTTGACCTCCATTTTACTCTTTGATATAATTGTCAGCTTCCATGTATGCACTGTGACAAATGGTTTTATTTCAATGTCATTTGTGTTTTTGGCACTCTTTTAGATTAACAGTCTTGCTTGTCTAGCATCCAAAAAAATTATCTTCTTGTTAAATATTGACAATTCTTCTGCATCAACCAGAAACTTTAGTTCCTAGCTTCCAACTTCATTCTTCATTTCTACAACTAACTAAGCTAAACCGGACAATAAATGAACTTGGTGTTGCATCTGCTCCTGAGGTAACAACCACACATCTACTGCATCACATCCTATTTCTGTATCAGGTTTAACATCACTGGTATATGTCATGAAATTTGTTGTTTTGAGATAGCATTTCATTGCAATACATATTCATAAAAACAATTTACAATTGTGAGTTCATCTACCATTGAAACCATCAGTGGTGCTTTTTCCTTTCAACAGACTTGTCTCTATCAGTTGTATTCTGGTCAGTCTTCTCATCTAATTCCCTACAGTTCAAAACACCAAATCTTGTTCACCTTCCATTCCTGAGTTTGCTACTCTACAGCGATTCATGATCTGACCACACCTTGATTTAAAAGTGATTTCAAAATCCTCTGTGAGCTCACTCTTTCCTTCCTCCATAACTTCAAACCAGTCAGACAATGCACAAAAATCTTCCAGTTCTGGCCTCTTACCCATCGTTTACTTTCAATGAGCCAACTTTCATAGCCATATCTTCAACTTCACTCACTTCAGCTCCCCAATTTAAGATATTCCTTAATACTTTCAGAATAAGCTTTTGCTCCTCTTGGTGTCAAATTTTCCCTGTATATACTGCAGTGAAGCAAATTTGGATATTTTATCAATGCAATATAAGCGCAAGATGTGTTTCTTAGACCATCTGATTGAAAATCTTACAGCCCTTACAGATACAGTTTATAAGAGTGATGATGCAGATTATGGAAGGCAGCTGTTGTCGTCATTGATACTCTCCTCTGAAATACTGGCAACACTGGGGTGTTGTGTGCAATATAAAGTGAATCACAACGTCTATACACCTTTAGTCTTTGATGGGGTTTGCCCTTATGAAGTAAGAAAGGGTTGATTTGTTTATATCCCTGTGGTAACGTGAGCGCCATTATGTCTGCCTTGTGTGTAAAATTTGGAAATATGACTCACACCTTCAGCTCATCGTCTCTGTCACCTTGGGGAAATGACAAAAGTGTTAATGATGGGAAAAAGATAATGAATTCTTGAAATGTTGTAATCACCATTCATTCGATTATGCAATAAGTGAATCTCAGCCCTCAAACTAACATGAATAAATGTGTTGTGGGTGCTGTCAGGGTAGCTGGCGTTAACACAGTTCTAATAGTATTCCTGGCATCGTGCATTACCTGAACATTAGCAGATTTCCAGCCGTGCCTCGGCTTTCTGTTCAGTGGGTGCACAGATGGCTTGTCTTGGCACAGTCCGTGGAACCCAAGACTCTCTAAACTCAGCAGTGGAAAAGAAATTCTCTTTAGTGTTCTGTCGCTCCTACAGGGACATTGGGAAGCTTGTGCAGTGATGTGCTCTCCAGAGTAAAAAGCAAAAATTACTTGAAACATTAGTGACTGATGCTTGCAGCTGCTCCAGCCGAGTCTGAAAGGAGCCAGCATCACATCGGGTGAAGGCAACAATTACCTTCACTGGCATTGGGAGTGTGTAATTTAGTCTCCAAATCCTCTTTTCAGCTTGTCACACATGTCATATAGCATTTGCTCACTAAAATCTAATTCTCTAAAACAGTGGGTGTCAGAGCATCCAGTAAGACGAATGCACAATCTGTGAGTGTTAACAGGTGCATCTTTTCTCTGTGGCTCACAACATGCTCTTGCTTCCATAAGTCATCAGCCATGCTGAATTAGGCATAAAGTTGAAACTGGCCATTATTCCTACTCTGCAGGAGGAGAGTAAAGTGGTGAGAAGATGGGGAAATTAAGAATTCCTTGAAACAGGTCGAAATTTGTATTAAAATTTTGTACCGAAATTCACAGAAGCACAATATACTAAATCAACAAGTTCAGTAACAGTAACGATTGGCTCAGAGTACCTCAGAGTTCATCATGCACTGCTAAAGAAATGAAATATAATAAGGCAGATCTTTGTCCTGAGCTTCAACCATACAGCTTCTGCAAAAATAGCACAGAATGGCTGTGACACTGCATCTGTGGATTAATAAATCAAAGCACATTTATTATCAAAGAATGTATAAATAATAAAACCTTGAGATGTGTTTGCTTACAGGCAGCCATAAACCAAGAAACCCGAGAAAGGGGAAAAAAAATTATAAAGGCCAGCCCCCAATGTGCACAGAGAAAGAGTAAAAACAAATCATGTAACCAATAGAAATAAGCGACAACAGCATTCCAAATTGAATCCTTGGTTTCAAATCCCCGAAGCAGCCCAGAGTCGGTCCAAAGCCTTGGTTTTCAGTTCATCATATTGACAGGGCAAGTTGCGGCAGAGTTTGCAGACATGAAGCCCGCGGTAGCCGGGGACACTCTCTCAGCTTTCACCTCACGGAGAGAGGAGTCCATGGTCTGAATGGGCTGGTGTTCTAATTGTCCAAACAGCAGATCGTGCCTTACATTAGGACCTGGGCTCCCCCGTGGCAAATTGCTACAACAACCCAACATGCAATCACAAGTTAAGGTTATGGGAAGAGTATTTTTATTGTGGACTTTGCAGGCTGAGCCAGCATCTAATTGTCCTTCTCCTATTGTACTTGAGAAGGTGGGGGTGAACTGCCTCTTGAACTGCTCCAGTGCTTGGGTATCACTATATCCACATGCTGTTGGGTAGAGCTTTCCAGGATTTTGGTGCAGTGACAGCGAAGGGACATTGTTATATTTCCAGGTCAGGATTGTGGGTGGCTTGAAAGGCAACTTCCAAGTGGTGGGATTCCCATGCCATTGTCCTTCCATTTGGTGGTGATTCTGGGTTCAGGAGATGCTGTCCTAAGAGTTAAATGCCAGAACAAAACGTGTTTATTGCTCCAGCTCCTGTTCATAATGGGACAGGTGCAAAGCTCAATAATCAGCCAACAATAGGTAGTGGGTATGATTGAGTAGCACAGGTAAATGCATTAGTCTGTCTTTATTATGGGACCATCATTGTTGGCTATCTGCTTGTACAGTGAGTCTGTAAAACTTTCTAAATTGAGCATCCTTGCTTGGATATATGCCATTTTTCCTTTATTGTCCAAATACTAAAATTTTGAATGTGCCCACCAAACACCATTGTGAAAATATTTCGAACAGAATCAGAATTGGGTTTAACATCACTGGTATAGGTCATGAAATTTGTTCTTTTGAGATAGCATTTCATTGCAATACATATTCATAAAAACAACAGGTTACAATAAATACTGTTTGTATAAAAAAAGATAAATTAAATAGTGCAAAAGGACAAAAATAGTGAGGTAATGTACATGGGTTCACTGTCCATTCAGAAATCTGATAGCAGAGGCAAGAAGCGGTTTCTTTAACAGTGTGTGTCTTCAGGCTCCTGTACCACCTCCCTGATGATAGCAATGAGAAGAGGACATGTCCTGGGAATGGACTTTCTTAATGATGGATGCCACCTTTTTGTGGCATTGCCGTTTGGAGGTGTCGTCAGTGCTGGGGAGGCTCATGCCAATAGTGAAAATAACTGAGTCTGCAGCTTTCTGCAGCTTTACAGATCTCCTGCCTGACCAGTGATGCATCCAGTTAGAATGTTCTCCATTGTATATCTGTAAAAATTTGCAAGAGTCTTCAGTGGCATACCAAATTTTCTCAAGCTCCTAATGAAATATAGCTGCTGTAATTCTTCTTTGTAATTGCATCAATATGTTGGGCCCGGGATAGATCTTCAGAAATGTTGACGCTCATGAACTGCTCACCATTTCCACTGCTGATCCTTCAATGAGAACTGGTGTGTGTTCCCTTAACTCCTCCTTCCTGAGGTCCACAATCAATTCTTTTGGTCTTACTGATATTGAGAGCAAAGTTGTTGTTGTGACACCACTCAACCAGCTGATCTACCTCGCTCCCTCATCACCATCTGAGATTCTGTCAAAAATAGTTGTCATCAGCAAATTTATAGATGGCATCTGAACTGTGCCAAGCTACACAGTTGTGGGTCTACAGAAAGTACAGCACTGCACGAATCATGCACCCTTGAGGTACGCCAGTGTTGATTGTCATTGAGGAGGAGATGTTATTTCTGACCTGCTCTGACTGTGGTCTCCTGGTGGCCATTGCAACTGGAATTTTGGAGCTTATTGATTAGAACGGAGAGTATGATTGTGTTGAGCACTGAGCTGTAATCGATAAACAGCAGCCTGGCTTGGGTATTTACTATTGTGCAGGTGCTCCAAGGCCAAGTGGAAAGTCAGTAGGATTGCTTCCGCTGTAGACCTTTTGTGGTGATGGGCAGTTTGCAGTAGGCTGAGGTCCTTGCTTAGGCAGGAGTTGATTCTAGCCATGACCAACTTCTTAAAGCAGTTCTTCACAGTAGATTGCCACTGGGCAATAGTCATTGAGGCTACTCACCCTGCTCTTCTCGGACACTGATATGATTGTCACCCTGTTGAAGCTGCTGGGAACATCCCACTGCAACAATGAGAGATTGATGTCTTTGAACACTTCTGTCAATTGGTTGGCATGGGTTTTCAGAGCCCTACCAGGTACACCATCAGGATCTGACATCTTATGAGGGTCCACCCTCTTGAAAGATGTTCTGACATCAGCCTCCAAGACAGAGATCACAGGGTCACCAGATGCTACAAGGATTTTGCACAGGTGTAGTTTTATGCACTCTTTCAAAGTGCACATAAAAAGCATTGAGCTCATTTGGGAGTGAAGCATCAAGCCATTCATGGTGTTAGGTTTCAATTTGTAGAAGGTAATGTTCTTCAAATCCTGCCAGAGCTGATGTGCATCTAATTCCAGTTCTAATCTCAATCAGAATTTTTTTTTGCTCTTAAATGTACCTTCCATAGGTTGTATCTGGACATCATTCAACTTGAGTGTTCACCAATACTAAGGGATTAGCCTTGGACAATAAATGCTGACTTTCCCAGTGATACCTTCAGCACAATCATAATTGGAGGGGAAAATAATCTTTGCCTTTTTAATAGATTAAAAAGAGAAAGTCAAACAACCAAAATTAAAAGCCACACACTTGACTAGCCAATATTGTAGATGTGAAAATCAATATCTGTAAAATAGTTAGGAAAATGATAAAACTGGTCCACAGCTTAAAGTCCTAAACTGGAGCAGGACCAACTTTGAGAGCTTTAGGAAGGATCTTGCTGGGGTTAACTGAGTGACTCTATTTAAAGGCAAAGAGACAGATGGCGAGTAAGAGGCTTTTAAAAGGGTCATATCAAGAGTCCAGGGGCAGCATGTTCCACTTAGAGTGGAGGGTCGTCAGCCTAAGCTCAGTGAACCCTGCCTGATGAGAGATAACCAGGGTCCAATCAGGAAAAAGAAGAAAATGAATGTCACATTAGGGCAGTTGGGGAAAAAATATGAAATACATTTACTATTAATTTTAAGATGGAAATCAAGAGGTCAAAAAGAGGCTACAAGTTGGATTTGTCAAGCAGAGTTAAAGATAATCCCAAGATAATTCTTCTGTTATATTAACAGTAAAAGGGTGAGCAGGGAGAGACTACAGGTCTCATGAAGAACATTGGGACCACCTGCGTGAGGAGCTGAAAAAAAGATGTTTTTTTTTTATGTCGATTTCTCTTCAAAAATCAAAATAGGACATACATGGTAAATGGTAGGGCATTGCAGAATGCAGTAGAACAGAATGATCTAGGAATAATGGTGCATAGTTCCCTGAAGGTGGAATCTCATGTGGATAGGGTGGTGAAGAAAGCTTTTGGTATGCTGGCCTTTACAAATCAGAGCATTGAGTATAGGAGTTGGGATGTAATGTTAAAATTGTACAAGGCATTGGTGAGGCCGAATTTGGAGTATTGTGTACAGTTCTGGTCACCGAATTATAGGAAATATATCAATAAAATAGAGAGAGTACAGAGAAGATTTACTAGAATGTTACCTGGGTTTCAGCACCTAAGTTACTAGGGAAAGGCTGAACAAGTTAGCTCTTTATTCTTTGGAGCGTAGAAGATTGAGGGGGGGACTTGATAGAGGTATTTAAAATAATGAGGGGGATAGATCAAGTTGATGTGGATAGGCTTTTTCCATTGAGAGTAGGAGAGATTCAAACAAGAGGACATGATTTGAGAGTTAGGAGGCAAAATTTAAAGGGTAACACGAGGGGGAATTTCTTTACTCAGAGAGTGGTAGCTGTGTGGAACGAGCTTCCAGTAGAAGTGGTAGAGGCAGGTTCGGTATTGTTATTTAAAATAAAATTGGATAGGTATATGGACAGGAAAGGAATGGAGGGTTATGGGCTGAGTGTGGGCCAGTGGGACTAGGTGAGTGTAAGCGTTGGCACAGACTAGAAGGGCCGAGTTGGCCTGTTTCCATGCTGTAATTGTTATATGGTTATATGGTTCAGTATCAATGAAGACAAATATCATGGATGCCAAGGAAATGTTGATAATAAGGAGTGGGGTCTTGGTTTATATACATATTACAAGGAAGGAGGTATCTGCAGTCTTGGGGTGCACTAAGGTTGGCAAATCCCCCACAGCCTGACCAACCATCAGACTTCTTCATTGTTAGACACTGGTGAAGTTCCAGAAGAATTGAGGGTTGCTAATGTTGTCCATTGTTCGAGAAGGATAGCAAGGATAGGCCAAGGAACTACAGGGCAGTGAGCCTGAGAGGAATTCTTAGGAACAAGATTTACCATCACTTGTATAGTCAAGATGTGATCAGGAATACCTGCATGGTTTTGTGCATGGATAATCTGGTCAGATGGGTCTTTTACCATTTTGCATAGAGATGGGGATGGCTGAAGGTAGGGCGGTGGTGTGTATTTGGACTTTGGTAAGTCATTGACAAGATTCTGCATGGGGGGTGTTCAGTCCTTGCAAAGAATTACAAAGGCATCTTGATCAGTAAGGAAGATGGATTAGGGAATGTCAAATGGCTCTCATGTTAGATGAGTGTGAGGTGATGATGTTCAAACCGGGACACTGATGAGCATCACAGAGGGACCGAGGGGTAAAGTTGCACAGTTCACTGAAAATGGCTGTGCAAGCAGACAGCGTGATGAAGGCATTTTGTATGCTGGACTTCAGTCAGGGTTTTGAGTTCAGCTGTAGGGACATTATGATGCAGTTATACAATTCATTGATGAAACGGCACTTGGAGTATTGTGTACAGTTTCTATCACCCTGTTGTAGGAAAGATGTCGTCAAGCTGGAGAGGGTGCAAAGGCGATTTACGAAGATGCTGCCTGGACTAGGTGGCCTGAGTTATAGGGAGAGGTTAGCCACATTGGATCTTCATTCCTTGGAATATAAGAGAATGAGAGGTGAGCTCATAGAAGTTTATAAAATCATGAGGGGTGTGGATAAGTGGACGATCATAGTCTTTTCTCCATAGTTGGGAAGTCCAAAACTAGAAGAGACAGATGCAAGTTGAGTGGGGAAAGATTTAAGAGACTCAAGAGGCAACTTCTTTGCACAGAGTGAAGTGAGTACCTGGAATTAGATGCCAGAGGTAGTGGCTGAGGCAGGTCTAATTGTAGCATTTAGGATGCATTTGGAAAGATACATTGGAGGGAGGGGCTTGAAGGATTGAAAATGGGCAATGACGGCATTAATGGGAGGATGCTATGGTCAGTGTGGGCCAGTTGTGCTGAGGGGCTTGAATCCTTGCGATATTACTGTCTCCATTACTCTGTTTCTACTTCGCTATCAGTGGCTGGGAGTTTGCCCGACATAGCCCACAGAGCAGATTCCACAGCCACAGGAGCCATCCATATGATGCTGCCATAGTTACAAGAAGCAGCTGTGTAATGTGAGTAAGATCAGCCGCCCAAAGGCATCAGTGACATGGTTTCCTTTATGAAATGGAGCCTATGTCTCACAGCTGGTTTCAGATGGGCATCAGGAGCTCAAGAGGCCTTATTCTGAACTGAATAAAGTGTTAGCGACGGGCACGTTTAATGCAAACCAGCTGCAGCCCTGTGCAAATGGCAAAATGCAGCTGTGATAGAAAAAGAGAGTTTTAAGACCTGATTTTTGAAAATGTTCCACCAGGATTATTTTAATCTGTTTCATCAATAAGTTCTCTATTTCTTTTCCAGTTTACATTTCTAATCTCACTTTTGAAGTTTCTTTGACAATTTCGACTACTTATTTTGAAGATATGAGAGTATACATATATGTAGGGTTGCAGAGAGGAGAAAAAAATAAACAACTGTAGATCTTAACTTAGAGATGGTGCAACAAGAGTGTTAGTGAGTTGGCAGCACTCTTCACACCTCTAACATTTTCTCATTTGCATTGATGTCATAGACATGAAAATCAGCAGAGACATTAAATGAGTCACTGACGCACTGTTACCCTTTTTATCAATTTCGTCAAGTCAAAAGCTACCACTGGCGTGGTAAGGAATGTATACAGGCAGGATGCAGTATTCTTCGTAAATTCTTTGAGGTTTATCCACCGGCTTGCAAACTTTAAAGCCGTCGTTTATTTTAAAGTAAAGACTGGAAATGGAAAGCTCACCTGCACCTTTTAAGAATGTAAGAGCAGGAGTGGTCAATTTAGGCTCTTGTGTCCATCAGCAATTGAATGAGATTATGGTTTATTTGCACCTAATTCCATATGGCTGACTTTAGTTAACAAAAATCTATCATTTTCACATTTATACAGTGGCATGCAAAAGTTACTTTTTGCATGTTACTGTGAATAGCTAAGCGAATACAAGAGGACCTGATTTCCAAAAGGCATAAAGTTAAAGATGACACATTTCTTTAATATTTTAAGCAAGATTACTTTTTTTATTTCCATCTTTTACAGTTTCAAAATAACAAAAAAGGAAAAGAGTCCGATGCAAAAAGCACCCTGCATGGTCAGTACTTAGTAACACCCCCTTTGGCAAGTATCACAGCTTGTAAGCGCTTTCTGTAGCCAGCTAAGGGTCTTTCAGTTCTTGTTTGGGGTATTTTCACCCATTCTGCCTTGCAAAAAGGCTTCTAGTTCTTTTGTAGTCAAACAATGGTTTTGATTTGCCTTTCTAGCAATCCTACGAGCAGTTCTCTCAGAAAGTTTTCTTGGTCTTCCAGACCTCAATTTGACCTCCACCATTCCTGTTAACTGCCATTTCTTAATTACATTATGAACTGAGGAAACAGCTACCTGAAAATGCTTTGCTATCTTATAGCCTTCTCCTGCTTTGTGGGCATCATTTATTTTAATTTTCAGAGTGCGAGGCAGCTGCTTAGAGGAGCCCATGGCTGCTGATTGTTGGGACAAGGTTTGAGGAGTCAGGGTATTTATAAAGCTTTGAAGTTTGCATCAACTGGTCTTTCCTAATGATGACTGTGAACAAGCCATAGTCCTAACAAGCTAATTAAGGTCTGAAACCTTGGTAAAAGTTATCAGAGAGCTCAAATCTCTTGGGGTGCCCAAACTTTTGCATGGTGCTCCATTCCTTTTTTTCCACTCTATAATTGTACAAAACAGAAATAATACACTAATCTTGCTTAAAATGCTGAAAGAAATGTTTCATCTTTAACTTTATGACTTTTGGAGATCAGTTCATCTTCTACTCACTTAACTATTCACAGTATCAGAAATTTTGACCAGGTGCACCCAAACTTTTGCATGCTGTGGTGAACTACATATACCTGTCTGGACACGCCTCCTGCTGACTGCTCCTGTGGCTCCTCCCACAGACCCTGCTGACTGCTCCTGTGGCTCCTCCCACAGACCCCTGCTGACTGCTCCTGTGGCTCCTCCCACAGACCCCTGTATAAAGGTGATGGAGGTCTGAGCCCGGCCTCTCAGTCTCCAGGATGTAGTATGGTGGTCAATCACTGCTTGTTCCTTCTTCCAGTCAATAAAAGCCGATACCTCGCCTTTACGTCTCAGAGTGAGTTATTGATGGTGCATCACATGCCACTGTGATTAACAATAGAAATATCAGTTGCCATTTGTAGAAAAGTGTTCTAAACTTCTACCACCTTTGTGTGTGCAGAACCAGTCTTTAGTTTCACTCCTGGATGGATTGGGTTTCATTTTTCAGTTTGTATTTCTCAACCAGCAGCAATAGTTTTTCTCTAGTGATCCTAACAGAACCTCTCATGACCTTGAAGCCTGAAGCACACATTCAGCAATTCAGAAACAGCTTTTTCTCCTCTGCCATCTGAGTCCCAAATGGACATTGAACCCATGAACACAACCTCTCTTTTCTTTAATATTATTTCTGTTTTGCACTATTTTTAATCTATTTAATATACATGTCTATACTTGCTGTAATTGTTTTATATTTTCTTTCTATGTTATCAGGTATTGCATTGAACTGCTGCTGCTAAGTTCACAAATTTCATGTCACATGCTGGTGATAGGAAACTTGGTTCCAAAAAATATAAGTCAAATCAGCTCCAAATGTATGGTACTCAGAACCTTCACCACATTCCCAATATATGGTGTGAATGTGCATCATCACTCTTTTATATTGTGGTAATTCTTGCACTGCGAACTGCATACTAATGTGAACTTGGAAATCTTGTAATTTTTGACTTGGAGGACAGTGAGTTGGCCTGCATAATGTGCTGTCTTCCTCGTGTCAAAGTAAAAGGCATTGCAGAAAGTGAGCAGAATGCTTTGCTGGGATGCTGAGATGTATGTTATCTGGTGATATTAAAAAATTAAGTGGAAATAACCACAGATTTTAAAGAGCTCAAGTGGAAGGATTACAAATGGTGGAATTTTCAGATTAATCCTAGAACTCTGTGCTGCTGTGTGCAGAAATACTCCGGAAGGGGAAATGGGAAAAGCGGGAGGGTTTTTGCTTCTTAGAAGATGATGCAGTCCTGTGAGAAGCTGGACTTGTATGGGTGGATGGGCACTCCTCAGCATAATAAGGACCAATGTCCTTGCTGGAAGGTTTGCTGGTGTTTTTGGGGGAAGCCGTAGGTGGAGGAGTAAAGGACTAAAACCTTACCTGAGAGCAACGGATACCATGATGTGGCATTGAAAAGGAGAAAACTGATGCACAAAGGAATAAAAAATGACATCCAAGCAAAAAAATGGTGTTGCTTTGAAAGGACCTGACCAAGAAACTATATAAGATGGGTTTAAGAGCATGTATGCAAATACATGAAGCATATTAACTAGTACAATTAACCAAATGGGATTATGATGTCCTGGCAACAACAGGGACTGACTAAGATTCAATAAGATTTTGTACATTATTCTAGGGGATAAAACAATAAAAGCAGAAAATGCTGGAGATGCTCAGCAGGTCAGGCAACATCAGTGAAGACAATAGCCAAGTAAGTGTTTTAGTGGAACTAAGAGAAACTAGAAATCACATTGCAGGGAGTGATGAGAGATGGAGAGGACAGCAGGATATTTTTTGATTATTGGATGTAATATATTCAGCAAAATAATACGGGAAGAAAGGAAGGGGCAGTTTACAGTGGAGGGTGTCAGGACTGATACAAGAGAACATTAGAATGGAGGAGAGAAACGATGTCCTGAAACAGTCAAGGACTGAATGTATTTAATAAGCATTAAGAAACCATAGCAACGAATTTGGTAAGCTGGCAACCAGCGGACAGATGATAGAAAACAAATTCACAGGGAAATTAGAGCTAGGCAAAGTATACAAAATGGAAAACTTCATGTCGACTGCAACAGTAATTAAATGAGAAAGGAAGGTGGGAAGGGATCAGCTTTCTAGACATATGGTTTCTTCTTTTACAAGGGAAAATGCATCGCTTGACAGTCTGAGATCCAAGTTGGCCAAATAGAGCAAGTACCAGTAGTGAAAGAAAATGCTACTGGAGTCTCAGTTATTAAAGATATAATCTGGGTGTCATATAAGCCAAAAAAAGAGACTTGAGGATAGTTATATTTAAATATGGATATTCTGAGATGGAAATAAGCATATAGGGATGATGTCTCTAGACTCAAAAATTGGAAAAGTTACAGATTTGTTCAAAAAGTGTGTGAGGATAAATGGATAAACCCACTGAAGCTTTTAATAAATATAATAATCATTGATGTGATTTGTAGTTGTATAGACAAATGTTGAGTAATTAGGGAAAGCCATTCAAGATAAGTTAATAATCACATCACATTTAACTAAGTTGATAAGGGTTTTCTTTTGATGAAGAAGCTGTGAAACTCAGTGGGGGAAAATAGTCCTAATGGAATTTCAAAAGGTGTTTGATGAAATGCCATTTTTAAAAACAAGCCTGTGGAATAACAGGGACATTACCATTATAGATAACAAACTGCTGGTGACAAGAAATGGAGAGAAGTAATGATCAATTTTTCTTGAGCTAAAGAGAAAGCGTACAATAGCATGCCCAGAGGATGGTACAAGGATGACAGCTCTTCTTAAAATGGAGCTGATTGTACAGGGTAGTATTTCCAAAATTGCAGTTGACATAAAACTGGGAAGTGAAATGAGCTGTGATGAAGCTGTGTCAAGCGAATATAGCCAGGCTGATGAAATTGAAATAGCACTAGAAGATAAAAGTTAATGATGAGGTATATGAAGTGTTACATTTCAGGAGGAAGAATGAAGAGAAACGAATATGCACAATTCTAAAAGGACATGGGAACAGAAAAATCTGGAAATGTGTATGCATGGTCCATTGAAAATAGCAGAACAGGTTGAGAAAGTAGTTAAAATGCAAATGAGGTCCTGGGCTTTTCAAACAGAGGAATGGGGTGAAATATCAATGATGTCACAATGAAACTAGATACAATCCATCTTGAATGTTGTGCCCAGCTCTGCGTGTGAGATCAAAAGGAATAAAGAGGTTGCAGAAAAAGTTGACTGGAATGATTCTAGAAGTGACTGACTTTAAATATAGTGATTGACTTTAAATCTGAGCTACAAACGCCCAATTTATGGGCCTCCCTTTCATATGAAGAACCCCTATAATATTACTAAATTCAAAATTCTGATATGTACATGTACATATTGTACATTCATTCCTACAAAGCTGGGAGTCTCTGGCGTGGAGGAGGTTTTGTGAGAATCTGACAGATACTGTACGTTTAGAATTATGAAGTGTCTGGAAGGAGCAGATAGAAATTGCTCCCTTTTCAAATCAGTCAAGAACTGAGGAAAATAGAAGTGAAGGTGATGCAAAGGCACTAGGAAATATTTTCTACACAGCAGATAATTGACATCTGCAATGTCTTCTCAGGGTTAGAAGTGGAGACGGATTATCCATCGGTTTTAAAAATTGATCAATGTATTCTTGCACTCATATAGATTACAAAGCTAATTCCAGCCCAGATATAGTTGCATCTGTTCCCAGGATGTGATTTTCCATTCCAGGACATCAGAGATGTCCTCCTCCTTTAAAGAATGGAGATTCTCTCCATCCATTGTTGATGCTGCCCTCACCCACGTCTCCATTTCCTGTATATCCATGCTTACCCCATCCTTCCACTGCTTCAACACTGGTAGAGTTCCGTCTTGTCCTTCCCTACTACCCCACCAGCCTCCACATTCAATACACTATCCTCTGCAATTTTCTCCATCTCCAGAAGGATCCCACCACTAAACCTATCCTTATGTCCCCTTCTGCTTTCCACAGGGTTCACTCCCTCCGCAATTCCCTTGTTCATTTGTCCCTCCCCACTAATGTCCCTCCTGGCACTTATCCCTGCAAGTGGCCTAAGTGCTACACCTGCCCATATACTGTCCGCCTCACCTCCATTCAGGGCCCCAGACAGTTCTTCCAAGTGAGGCATCACTTTACCTGCAAACCTGCTGTGGTTGTCTATTGTGTCCTGTGCTCCCGATGTGTCCTCATCTATGTTGGTGAGATCAGTCACAAATTGGGAGACCGCTTTGTCGAGAACTTCTGCACCATCAGCCATAAGCAGGACTTCATCATGGCCAAACAGTTTAATTCCCATTCCCATTCCTGTTCCAATGTAGCGGTCTCTCTTCTTGTGTGGAGGAACAACACCATATATTTCATCAGGATAGCAATCAACCTGATGGCATGAACATTGATTTCTCCTTTTGGTAAACAAATTTCCCCCATCCTTCATCTATTCCCCACTTTAACATTTTACCTCTTCTCACCTACCTTTTACTTCCATCTGGGTCCCCTCTTCCTTCCCTTTCTCCTATGGTCCACTCCCCAGTCCTATCAGGTGCCTTCTTCTCCAACCTTTGACCCTTCCCACCCACCTGACTTCATCTATCACCTTCCAGCTAGCCTCCTTGTCCTCCTGCCACTTTTTATTCTGGTATATTCACCCTTTTTCAGTCCTAAAGGACATCAGCTTGAAACATTCAACTGCTTCTTCATTTCCATAGATGCTGCCTGACCTACTGAGCTCCTCCAACATTTTGTGCGTGTGTGTTGCTTTGGATATACAGCATCTGCCGATTTTCATGTGTTTACATATGACTACTTTATAGTCTGCTGCTTCCAGGATAGTGCAATTTGATTACCTAAATTTAAAGGGTGGATTTCAGTAGCTCCAACAATTGTTGGAAGTTTAGTGAAAGTTGAAATGGATAATGACAGACTTCAGGAGACCATAGACAGGCTGGTGGATTGGATGGGCATAGGGCAGATCAATTTTAAAGCAGAAGAGTACCATGATATATTTTGGTAGGAAGGCAAAAGCCAATATGAAGAGCATAGTTATACAGTAGGTGCATTATCATATTCATTCGGGAGAATACATGCATTAATCTTGTAAACTTCAAAGCATATTGAGGAAGTGGTTTATAGAACCCACAGGTCCTTGGTTCTATAAGCTGATAAAGTGAAAACAAAAGCAAAGTGGTTCTGAAGAACATAAATAATCTGTTCAACAACAACACGAATATCATACTCAGGACTGGTCACCACACAATTGGTAAGATGTGACGTCCCTGGTGAAAAGATTTACTCGGGTAGTTCCAAGAAATAAAGGTTTTTCAGGAATGGTGACATACTGGTGTCAGAAGGGCATGTTGTGATGTGGACAGGATGCTTCTGCGAGAAGATATAGATAGATTGAGTGGCTGGGGAAAAACCTGGTAAGTGGAGTTTAATGTTGGTTATTGTGAGGTCAAGCACTTTGATAAGAAACTGTTCCCATTAGAGGAAGGATTGAGAAGGTGAGGATACAAATGTAAAGGGATAATGGAATTTAATCAGAATGAGTGTGAAGTGTTGCACTTTGAGAGATCACATGTAAAGGGAAAGTACACTGTTATTAGCAGGACCCTTGACAGTATTGATGTACGGAGGAGTCTTGGGGTCCAAGTCCATAGCTCCCTGAAAGTAGCAACACAGGTTGATAGGGTGATAAATAAAGTTTATAACATGCTGCCTTTACGAGTTGAGGCATCAAGTTCAAGAATCTGAGTTATGTTGCAGTTTTATAAAACTCTGTTTGGGCCACATCTGGAGTACTGCATTCGTTTCTTATCACCCCAATATAGCAAAGATATGGAGGCTTTGGAGAGGGAGCTGAAAAGGTTTACCAGGATTGTGCCTGGATTAGAGGGCATATGCTAGAAGAAGAGATGGGCAAACTATGATTGTTTTCTCTGGAGCAGTTGAAGCAAACAGGTCTAAAATATGAGAGGTATAAATAGAGTAGACAGTAATTTTTTCTGGGGTTGAAAAGTTTAATACATTTAAGATGGAGGGGGTAAGTTATTTTTTTATATATAGAGTGTAGTGAGGCCCTAGTATGTGCTACCAGCAGTGACAAGTACATCAGAGGCAGTTAAGAGCCTCTTAGATAGGTACATGACTATTCAGAGAATGGAGGGATGTGGACAACTGCTGGCAGGAAGGGATTAGTTTAATTAGGTGTCATTAGCTTAATTAGTTCAGCACAACATTCATGTCACAAAGAACCTGTTCATGTGCTGTACTGATCTGTGTTCTAAACCCAAAAGCAGCATGAGGGGAAGCTTATTTGTGCACCAAGTAGCGAGAATCTCAAACACGTGGCAATGTGATGGTGTGGCAGAGGCAGATGGAATAGCTGTTTGAAGAATGAAGTTGGGTAGCTTCTTGAAAGAAAAGAAATGCAACACTGTAGATAGCCAGGATGGCAGCCCTGCTCCTCAAGTCAAGTCAATTCAAATCACTTTTTATTGTCATTTCGACCATAACTTCTGGTACAGTACACAGTAAAAATGAGACAATGTGTTTCAGGACCATGGTGCTACATGAAACAGTACAAAAACTACACTGAACTACATAAAAACAACACAGACAAAAAAACTACACTAGACTACAGACCTACCCAGGACTGCATAAAGTACAAAACAGTACAGGCATTACAATAAATAATAAGCAAGACAATAGGCACAATAGAGGGCAGTAAGTTGGTGTCAGTCCAGGCTCTGGGTATTGAGGAGTCTGCTTGGGGCAAGAAACTGTTACATAGTCTGGTTGTGAGAGCCCGAATGCTTCGGTGCCTTTTCCCAGATGGAAGGAGGGAGAAAAGTTTGTATGAGGAGTGCGTGGGGTCCTTCATAATGCTGTTTGCTTTGTGGATGCAGTGTGTAGTGTAAGTATCTGTAATGGTGGGAATAGAGACCCCAATGATCTTCTCAGCTGACCTCACTATCCGCTGCAGGGTCTTGCAATCCGAGATGGTGAATTTCCGAACCTGCAGACTTCAATGAGCAAATAGCCTCTTTCTGTGATGTTTCCATACAGTGGTCCCATTCTACTACTGTATGTTCAATTATAAAGACAATAGTATTTGTGTAGGTGTCTTGTGCACGGTGTTTGATTGCTATTTCCATTTACTGCTGCGTTATGCTTGCAGACTGGAGACGGGTAACATCACCACTGGCAGATATGAAAGATGATGCCAGTGATCTGATTTAAGATGACAAATGTCACAAGAGATATTCTAATAAATATTAATATTCCCATTACTGCAATAATATTCACGTAAAATAATTACTTTAAGTAATCACTTAAGCTAATTCAATTTAATGCAACAATTATTTTATTGATCTGCAATTCATTTTTATTATGGGCTGTTGTGATAATTATGTATTTTCAGCTTGTTATATGACTTCTTCAATTCAATCTGGCAGATGAAAGCTAAATAATACAATTCATTTAAAATAATAGTTTGCACCTGACAGGGTGGCAATTGCATTCATCAATCATTATTATGGCATTTAGATATTAGTTCAGAAATATGACCAATGCAGCAGGAAGATAGCTATGCAGATAGTAGTAAAAGTTGATAAGTGGGTGATTGTAGATAATACAGCATTTGGACAATCTATCTAGAATACCAGAGCTGACTAGATAATATAGCTCTGGCATATAATCTAGATAACAGGCTGCTTCATCATTGCAATGAACATTGCCCTAAACAACCAATTTTCCCTTCATTGAACCCAAGTATAAATATGAAGTGTTCTTTGTCCTTTGCTGAGATGATATTAGTCTAGAATGGTATGTAACATCCAGTACCCAATCAAGTACTGAAAGTAAAGTTTCTCATTGTGGCAGATGAGCTTATGGGTCTCTGGGATTGGAACCCACGACCATCTGGTTTGGAGGCAGACGTACTCCAGCACGTGCCAGCAGGCTGTCTCAAATCATATTTATTCGAATGACAAAATGTTGCCATCTGCCTCTTACTTATTGTATATTAAGTGTATACAGTCGGACTGTTAACCCTTTCATTGTTTTAATAGGGATTCAACAAAGTAGATTCAGCAGCTCTGAAAAACTGTTAAACTCCTCACAGTGAAAACTGTGCATGTGTTCAATAAATAAAGAGCTTTATCAAAATGAAGAACAAGATTGTCAGCAGTACATGACCAAATGGCAATCATTAACAAATTGACCACTGCTGCACTTTGTCTTATTCATTAGAGGTATTGGTAAAATACCTTGTAAGTGTTTTAAGTGATCAGTTCCTCAGAAAAAATTTGGTAAGCAATAAGTAAGGCTTCTTAGGAAAGCAATGTTACACAAATGGGTGTAGGTAAATCGTGAAAAGTTAATAAAACTTCCTATTATTTTTGCATTTTTAATGATCTGTCCCTTTCCTCACAACTCACTGAGTGACTGTTGCAAAGCCCTTCTGGCAATGATATGACTGAGATTACCGCTTGGAATCTCCTGTGAGTGGATACGCTGATTCCTCTTCTCGTTCTCTCTGAGATCTCACCATGCCTGTTGTGAGTGCCTCTTCCTCAGAGGAAAAAGAAGAAAAGATCAGGCTTCACTCTGATAAATCCAGGTGAAGTACTTTGTTTTTAACTATCGCTCTTGTGCAGTAATGCTTTGACTGTTCATGGCATTGTGTGAAACTCAGTTGCAGTATTCAGTTTACTGATTAAAGTGGAGACTGCAGAAGGAATCTGGGGAACATCATAGAGAACTTCAAAAAAGCTCACAACCAACTAGACACTGCAGCTGCCATAGTACCTGCTCTAGCCTGGGGAATATTGGGAGCTATCCATGCAGACTATCAGCAGAATATCGAAGCAAAATGTACAATAATACAGTGACATCATTCAAAGATCAGGATCCTGCAGACGTCTGCAGACTTGGAGGTCTGCAATAATGGTGTGATGGGGAAAGAGAGGAATGCTGAGAATGGTAGAATAAAGGCTTATGCCTTTACTGATGTATTGGAAGAAGTATTCTCAGAAAATTTCTTGTGGAAGCAAAAGCACAGAATTCCATTCACTGTTAGGTTTCTTGGACCATGGCAAATTTATATTGCCCCATTTACTTTGTGGGAGACTGATATAAGTGCTGAGGTGATCTGCTTTAAATAGAAGGGACAATCTCATGCACACCAGAGGCCTCAGAGATATGTGTGTATTGTAATTTGGGGCATGTTTCATTTTATTTTTAACTTTTAATTTCCACTCTTCTGATGTATTTTCTTCTATAATGGGGCAAAACTGACATTTCATATAGATGGGCCCATGGGCCTGACCTTGTAAATATTTAGTATCCTCTGGTTTTCCTTCAGTTTAGTAACTATGGTACTATTCTGTTTTTCATCAGATTTTATAAAAATGCAGTTTACAATGATGTAGTTAAATCCATTGCAACTCCACATAAAGACATGCTATTTATTCCTCTACTCTCCTCTTTTCCACAACTTTGTAATTATTTTCCTTTTGGACTATTTGGTTACTTGCAAATAGTAAGTTAATAGTAAGAATGCAAGTTGTAAGAAATGGACAAAATCAGGTTATATAAGGCCCGAGCTTTCTCTGGCCATCAGCAAGGTGTTGCGGATCTTATCTTGGCCCCACTTTTGAATTAAGCTGCCTTGTAGAGCAGGTTTCTGCCTATCTCAGCCTCAACCTTCAATACAATATATTCTGCAAATTTGTTGCCACAGCTCTCTAGTATCTAGAGTTCCAAATATTCACAATGATGCAGAAGAAACTATGCCTCATAATTCTAGATACCCCTGCTGAAGGAAACACCATTTTAACATCTGCTCTGTAAAGCCCTCTCAAATTTTTACATATAACTCCTCAATAGTTCTAAACCAGGTAGAGAATTAAGCCCAACCAGCTCAATGGAAGTCCTTGTGCAGGATACCCTGAAGGTGAACCTCCACATTGAGTCGGTGGTGAAGAAGGCAAATGCAATGTTGGCATTCATTCATAGAGGTATAGAATATAAGAGCAGGGATGTGATGTTGAGGCTCTATAAGACACTTGTGAGACCATACTTGGAGAATTGTGTGCAGTTTTGGGCTCCTTATTTTAGAAAGGATATACTGACATTGGAGAGGGTTCAGAGAAGATGCACATGATTTATTCAAGGAATGAAAGGGTTACCATATGACGAACGTCTGGCAGCTGTTGGGCTGTATTCTCTGGAGTTCAGGAGAATCAGGGGGTATCTCATAGAAACATTTTGAATGCTAAAAAGCCTGAACAGTTTAGATATGACAAAGTTATTTCCTATGGAAAGGGACTCCAGGACAAGAGGGTACAAATTCAGGATTGAAAGACATCCATTTGGAACAGAGATGCGGAGAAATATTAGTCAGAGGGCAGTAAATCTGTGGAGTTTGTTGCCACGAGGGGCTGTGGAGGCCAAGTCATTGAGTGCATTTAAGATAGATTCTTGATAGCCAGGGCATCAAAGTGTATGGGGAGAAGGCAGGGATGACGGGGAGAAGGCAGGGATGACTGGAAGAATTAGATCAGCCCAGGATTGAATGGCAGAGCAGACTCGATGGGGTGAATGGCCTACTTCTGCTCCTGTACCTTATGGTCAATGTTTCCTCAAGATTTAACCCTTTCATTGGAGGAATCAATCCAGTTCACCTTCTCTTGACCTAGTCAAGAATATCCATCCTTGTATAAGAAGACCAGAAGTATGTGAAGGTCGGCTCTCCCCATTGTCCTGTTCAATTATAGAAAAATCTCCCTATGTTTATATTTCACCATTATTGTAATTAAGGGCAACATTCCTTTGCCTGTCTATAAATTGCAGTGCCAGGATGTTAACCTTTGTGTTTCATGTGCAGATCGCTCTGTACACCAACAATCTGCACGCCATCATTTAATAATATTCTGCTCTGCCTCCAACTGAAGTGCATAACTTTAGTAATAAAAAACTGTATTCACTGGTGTTAACCTAAAATAAGGGAGCAGAGACTTCCAGCAATAGTGGAGAGTGGGAGATTTATTGGCTTGGGATATCAAATCAAATTGCAGTCATTATACTTTCCTGGCTGTTAGTGGCATCTGGAGGTAAAATATATGACCCTTCCTGGTCTTTATTTCTACTGCTGTCTCTTTCAACAGAGCCATTGGAAAGCTTCCCTTGGACTGGTAAGGATTGGGAAGCATGGCATTTAAATGATTTCCCAACATTGTTCAATATGTAAGTTGTACATGTGTGTAAACACAGAATTGTGGGGTTGTGGAATTCTTGATTAGCTTTTATGGGTTATCTCCTATTTCTATGCTTTTAAAATTTTAATATAAAGAGCTTCTAACCACTGCCAAATCTGCTTCAATAATTTTTCTTAAAAATGTTGAGACATACTAAATTACTTTAAAGAATATCAGAAGCAAGTGCAGTCTTTCCGTGTGATATTACACACTTAGAGTTGCTGCTTTCCAGAGCAGGGAGAGGTGTAGACAGAGTCCATGGGGTTGTGGGGGCGGGGTGGGGGGGGGGGGGGCAGCCTGATTTCTGTGATGTACCGAGCCATATCCAGGACTCTTTGGATGGGTACCACACTAAGTAAGCAATTACATCATTTCATTGAAAATTGGCGTTAATTCCCCTGCATGTAGATCCCTTTAGTATCTTGATGATCGAGTTTATAATATTTGCTGATCTCCTTATTACAATAGCGAGCATTCTTTAAAGGCTTGGCAGTGGCATGATGATTAAGGTTTTAGTCTTGCAGTCTCAAGATCTCTCTAATAATCTGGAATTAAAGAGACAATTTGTCTGCGATAAGGACATTTATACAAAAATTCCAGATAACTCATCAGTTAATAACGCATCAGGGTGATTGATAAGTTTGTGACCTAAGGTAGAAGGGGATGAGTTATTAACTTCAAGCTTTCTGCATAATCACTCGAAGAGTTGACCTGCATGTGCATGTAACAAGAGCTGTATAACTCATCTCCTACCCTAGACTGTGAACTTATCAATCACCCCTGCTGTGGACACTTTCTGGAGGTCCAAGATCTGTATGCTCCACGACCGCTGGACTAAGTGTGTAAATGTAGGAGGGGACTATGTTGGGAAATAAATGTGCTAGGTTTTCTAAAATTGACTCCTACCTTAGGCCATGAACTTATCAATCACCCCTCATAAATCAAATTTGGAAAGTGTACCCTGTGGCCTGTAAGCTACCTTAGGACAACCTAAGGTTGCAAATGTAGAGCAAACACGAGGAAATCTGCAGATGTGTGTGTGTTGTTGCAAATATAGATGTGAGATAGTGTTCAGTGCATGCATAGCATTTAGCAAGTTGGTATCACTATTCAGTGACTATCTCCATCAGCCATTACAAGTCCTGGAGGAATGGGATACTCAGTCTGATTCACTGCAGCATTTGTTGAATGGTCACTGCCACTAATGACCTCAGAATCATTTCCTATGAACTTGCCACCTCAGCACCTCTCAAGTTTCCATGGTGTCCAGTTGGTCTCATTCCTCTAACCTTAGTGATAGTTTTGAAAGTATCGCTGCTGTTTGTCCATGCAGTCATTGTAAGATAGAACTTGCCATCTCTCTCTTGGGTTCTACTCCATATCTGGTGGTTTAGCAGCAATCAAATATAGAAAATAGTATTATAATTGGCAGAATCTCTGCTCAGCTTCTAATCTGGAAAATTCAGTCCTGGGACGTTTTGGCTGTTGGACACTGACAGCATTTATGGTCCAGCCTAATTCTGTTCTCAACTCATGGTTTGCACAATGCTTAAATAAGAATCATTCTACAGTCATCTGGTTAAGGGTTATTTCTCCCAGTCTGGGCTGTTGTATCCTCTAACCCTGGGTTCCTGAAGCAACAATGGATCTTCCATAGTACATTCACCATTTTATCTCTGTTGCACACTCATCCTTTATATAGGGAGACCAGTCAAGTACAATCTTGCCAATGCGGTCTCACCAGGAATCAGAGCAAATGGAGCAATACTTCTCCGCTCCTGTTCGTAAATGTTCCTGCACTAAAATTAAAATACTACTTGCCTTCCTAACTGATGCTGACCCTGCATGTTAACTTTCAAAGGTCCATTGTAAGAACACTCATATCCTTTTGAACATCAACATCTTTCAATCACTCATCACTTTAAAAAGGTTTTGCATTTCTGTTTTTTCTCTCAAAGTGATGACCTCACACTTTCCACTCTATAATCCATCTACGATATCCTTCCCATTCACTTAGCCTGTCTGTATTTCCTGAAGCCACTTTGAATCCTCCTCCACAGGTTACACTGTCTCTTATTTCTGTACCAGTAGCAGATGACGGCAGAGTGAACTGAGGTCTGCATTATTGAATTTCATACTTTACACTGTTCATATAACAGAACCATTAGAACATCTTCATGCTTTTCAAAATCAGAAGATTCAATGCTAAACTCCAGAGATTCTGTGGATTCTGGAAATCATGAACAACACTCACAAAATACTGAAGGAACTCAGCAAGTCAGGTAGCATCAATGGAGGGGAATTAACAGTTGACATTTTGGGCTGACACCCTTCATCAGGGCTGGGAAACAGGACAGAGCAAGTGATAGATGATATGTGAAGCCAGGTGAGAGTGAGGGTGGGTGGTGAAAGATGAAAGAGGTAAAGGTCTGAAGAAAGAATCTGATGGGGAATGACAGTGAACCATGGAAGAAAGGGAAAAAGGAGGAGCACATCAGAGGGAGGTGAAGAGAAGGGTGAGAGGAGAACCAGAAAGCGGAATGGAAAGAAGAGAGAAGGGGGATAGGGAGAAATTATTAGAAGTTAAAGAGAAATCAATGTTCATACCATTAGGTTGGAGGCTACCCAGATGGAAATATAAGGTGTTTCTCCTCCAACATGAGTGTAGCCTCATCATGGCAGTAGAGGAGGCCATGAACCAACATACTGGAATAAGAATAGGAAGTAGAATTAAAGGAAATCTGATCTTTTAGGGCAGACGGAGTGAAGATGCTCTACGAAGCAGTTCCCCCCCTCACCACCATATATGTTGGTCTCATTAATGTACAGGAGGCCACACCGATACAGTAGGTGACTCCAATCATCTTACTGGTGAAGAGTTGCCTCATCTGGAAGGACTGTTTGGGCCCTGGTGGTGAGGAAGGAGGTGCAGCACTTGTCTCGCTTGCTAGGATGGGTGCCAGGAGGGACATCAGTGGGGTGGGATGAGTGGACAAGGGAGTCACGTAGAGAGCAATCCTCACAGAAAGTGGAAAAGATTCATTTAGTAGTAGGATTCCATTGCAGATGTGCTGGATGCGTAAGTCTGTGGGGTGGTAAGTAAAGACAAGGGAACCCTGTCCCTGTTACAGTGATGGGAGAATGGGCTGAGGAAAGATGTGCAGGAAATAGGACAGCTGCGCGTGAGGGAAGCATCAATGGTGGTCGAAGAGAAACCACATCCTTAAAAGATAGAGTACATCCTGGAAGTTCTGGAATAGAAAGACTCATTCTAAAAACAGATGTGGTGGAGGTGGAGGAACTGAGGAAAAAAAAGAAATAGCATTTTTAGAAGTGACAGGGTGGAAAGAGTCAAGATAGCTGTGAGAGTCAGTAAGTATATAAAAGCTATCAGCAGATAGTCTTTCCCCAGAGATAGAGACAGATTTAGAAAGGGGAGAAGTGTGTCAGAAATGGACCAAGTAAAATTGAGAGCAGGGTGGAAGTTGGAAGCAAAGTTGATGAAATTCAGATTGATGAGCTCAGAAAGAAGCAGCACCAATGCAGTCATCAATGTGGTGTAGAGAGAGTTGGGGAGCATTACCAGTGAAGGTTCCATGTAGCCAACAAAAGGGCAAGCGTAATTGGGTGTCCTTGGGGTTGGCAAAAGTGGGAGGAGCCCAAAGAAAGTGAATGTGAGGATCAGTTTTTTACCATTTTTGTATCTTGACTGTTTTTCACAGGGCCGGGTTGTGAGCTCGATGCTCAACCCAGCACAGATGGAAAGCATGCAAGAAGCAGGCCAGATTCGAACCCGGGACCTTTTACCTCGGTGCTCACGCCACTACACCACTGGCCAGCTCTGCAATTTGAGTCTGTTTGACCAATTGCTTGCAATCTTGCCCCTTCACCTTTAAAGAGGTCAGCTGTTAGTGCATAAATTCCACTGAAGCTTAGTCTATAAGCCACCTTAGGCTTGATTTTTTTGAATGATTGAGCTTGGGTTCGTAAAAGGATAGAAGTCACCGCTGCTGATATTAATAGAGAAAATATTTAGTGCATTCATCAGGCTTTCTCGTTGGTTACTTCAACAGAGTCATCAACAGTCTTCAAATAAAGAGATTACATCTATGTTGAAGTGATAAAGAAAGTTTAAGCATTATTTCCTAATAGGAGTAGATCCTGTGGGCAGAAATTGTATGATAACACTTTTACATTATTTCATACATGCCAGGCATTTTCTGGTTATTACCAGCTGTACGCAAGCTTCCACCAGGACTTCAGGGTCTCATAAAGTTCTCCCTGAAACAGCAGTAGTACTTTTCAGGCTCTGGAGTCAAATCTCCTGTGATTTGATTGTGTGGTATGCAATGAATTTTCATCAGCAGCAAAGTTCGAATCAACACTCGAGTTCATTGTTGCAGTGTCTGCTTGGCCCATGTCTTAAAGCTGCCGCCTTATTTAGAATGTCACTGGAAGAAATACTTCCATCCAAACCATCCCTGGTGGCAAACAGCTGTCAGTGAAATGCTGGCTCAATTCTAAATTGTCCCTTCAGAGTAAACAGCAGTGAAATATTGTAGGTTATGTGGGTTTATTGCTTAGTTGTGATGAAAAGGCCTAGGGCTAACAATTTATCCTCAGTTGCTTTGCTTAGTATGCAAGTTACAGCTGTACTTTGTACGTTGTCCATGGGGCCAAATTTTCAGAAGTGAGACAGAGCATATGATTTTTATGCACTTTCAGTATAAGCATCTGAAGATGAATTTCAATTGCCCAGGCATCATATGACACCAAGAAGTTAGAAATCCCATCGCTTCATGGAGTCATAGTGTCATGCAGTCATATAGCATGGAAACTAACCCCTCAGCTCATCGGATCTGCATTGATCATCAAGTACCTATTGATATTCGTTCTTCAGTTCATTGTATTTTAGGCACTCCACATTCCTGCAGTATTTAGGTAAATGGTAGAAACTCTCTCCAGATTCTACCACTTACCTTTACATTGCGGGTAGTTTAGAGTGGCCAAATAATCTCTCAATGTCTTTGGGAAAAGTTAAGATACCAGAATCCCTGGAGGAAAGCTCTGTGATCACAAGATGAATGTGCAAATTGGAGGTCAGGACTGAATTTGAGTCACTGAGGGAGCAGCTCTCTGTGACACTCAGAATGTTAATGCGCACTTCTGGACTTCCATTTAAGGTTGAAATTAAGGGAGAACTTTCAACTGGTTTAGGTTTAGCACCAATTAATCATAACCTCTAAAGCAGATAAAAAGTACAGTTTGAAAGCACTTTATTTCAATACTATTGCCTTCATGAAGTACAAATGCAACACTTACATATGTCCACAGATAGAGGCGGAGTCCCAAGAGATTGTTGAATGAAGTATACAAGTGAATGGGGCATATGCTAAACATTCTCAGAAAAGATCATCATCGTGCAGCCTCTGCTCAACACAGGCTTTTGACAATAAAAATTTACAATGAAACTCCAGACAATGTGGACTACTTTCCATTTCTGGGAGCTGCTGCACAGCGTACAGAAGTATTTGGGATAGGACCAAGAACCTGGAGTCCAAACTCTGGATGCAAACAGGACCATAGAATAGACAGCAGATGGAGCACGCCACCAAACACACTAACCCAGCCATTACTTTCCATCGAATACCTTCTGCCTACATGCAGCGGAGCTACAATTCTCACCTCATCACTGAACTGCAGAAGCAGGTCATCCCCAACCCCAAAGGGCTCCTCACTAACTAGTCTCCCTTGGAGAAAAAAAAATGCTTTTTTGACAGCTACACCTTTTATTTGCTTAAGTGAGCAGTGACAGGAAGAAACCCACAGACAAAATGGCTATTAATGAAAGCTGAGGGCTGGTGCCGTAAATGGTCAGAATGAAACTTTAGCCAAGTCCTCTATTCATATCTCAAGTGTTTTACATATTTTGAAGTGCTCTTCATTTAGAGTGCAAGTTTGCTCGCCTCTACTCCATATGTACTGTTCCACTTGAACAGTTTATTATTTCAGAAAATATAAATATAAACTTGCTAGCTTTATAAATTAATAAATCAGAGTGAACTCAGAGTCTGAGTGCTAATTTAAAAAGACCAAAATTCAACTTGTACGTTCAGTGATTCCTGACATCTGTTTGCCAGTTTCTTACATTTATATGCAGTAGCCAGCTTCCAAAACCAGACAGCAGGATCCATGAAAATATGCCCTTGGGGTTGAGTGAGCTTGTTGAAGCGCTATAAATATGGTGCTGTTGGAAAAGGAATTTCAAGGCTTAGACCCAGCAAGGATAAATGCACAGCAACATACATGCAGTGGCCACTTTATTAGGTACACCTGAACACCTGTTTGTAAATGCAAATATCTAATTGGCCAATCACATAGAATTAACTCAATACATAAATGCATACAGACAGGATCAAGAAGTTCAGAATGGGGAAACATATGATCTAAGTGACTTTGACTTTGTCGGAGCCAGACAGGGCGGTTTAATTATCTCAGAAACTTAAGATCTCCTGGGATTTTCATGCACAACATGAGTTTACAGAAAATGGTATGACAAATTAAAAAAGCAGAAATACTGTGGGACTTGTTAAGAAAATACCTTGTTAATGAGAGAGGTCATAGGAGGATTGGCAGAATGATTCAAGTTGACAGGAAGATGACAGTAACTCAAATAACCATGTGTTACAACAGTTCGTGTGCAGAAGAGCATCTCTGTATGCACAACAATTTGAATCTTGAAGTAGAATCAGAATCAGGTTTATTATCACCGGCATGTGTCGTGAAATTTGTTAACTTAGCAGCAGCAGTTCAATGCAATACATAATATAGAAGACACCCAGGAACTCGAAACTGCTCACTCTCGCCACTTCTGATCCCTCTGTGAGGATTGGCATGACAGAGAGGTGTCAGTAATGGACCAAGTGAATTGGACAATCCACACCAGGGGTGTGTAAAAACAGTTAGCTTTTAATCGGGGCAGCGGTTGAAATTTCAAAGGCAGAGTTTCATGGCAGCTTCCCTGAGTTGAAGACCGGTCAATCAGCAAGAGGGATTCTTTAGAAAGAGCCGACAAAAAAAGCACAGGTGCAAGTGGAGCGGCCATTGTTGTGAATGTGCCAGTCTTTAGAGTGGCTTTGACTTATCAGGCTTCGAAAAGGTATGGCTTGGGTAAGGCAGATTGTTTTGTATGTTACTCTGTATTTTTATTTGTTCATTCCTCATCTATTAGTGCATAGTATAGTGAGAATGGCTCCAGGGACAGTGTTTTGTACTGTGTGTGGGATGTGGGATATCTGGGAGATCTCCAATCTGTACCAGGTACACTGAGATGCAGGTCCTGACAGAATGTATTAAGGAACTGGAGCTGCAGTTCGATGACCATCAACTCGTATGGGAGAATGAGGAGGTGATAGACAGGAGCTACAGGGAGGTAGTCACCCCTAGTCTGTAAGAGACAGGTAACTGGGTGACTGTCAGGGGAAGGAGGGGAAATGCACAGCCAGTGCAGAGTACACCTGTGGCTGTACCCCCTCAATAATAATGTACACAACTTTAGATACTATTGAGAGGGATGACCTACCTGGGGAGCAACAGTGACCAGGTCTCTAGCACTGAGTCTAGTGCTGTGGCTCAGAAGAGCAGTAAGTTGAAGAGGACTGCAGTGTTGTTAGCAGATTTTTTAGCCAGAGCAACATCTGGATGGCATGTTGCCTACTAGGTGCCAGGATCAGGGATGTCTCAAATCATGTCCATGGCATTCTCTTGTAACGCATTGGCAAGGTTGATGATGTAGGCATCACTGAATCGTGGCTGTAAGAATATTATAACTGGGAGTTTAATGTCCAAGGATGCACATTGTATCAAAAGGATAATCCAAAAGGCAGAGGTGGTGGCATGCTCTGTTGGTTAAAAAATGAAATCAAATTATTAGAAGGAGGTAAAATAGGGTGGAATGTGTTGAATCATTGTGGATAGAGCTAAGAAAAAGACCGTAATGGGAGTTGTATACAGATCCTCAAACAGCAATAGGGATGTGGTCTGTAATTACAAAGGGAGAAAATACATGCCAAAAGGACAATATAACAATAATCATGGGGGATTTCAATACGCATGTAAGTTGGGAAAATCAGGTTGGTGTGGGATTCTAAGAGGGAGAATTTCTAGGATGCCTATGAGATGGCTATTTAAAGAAGCTTATGCTTGAGCCAATAAGGGATCAGCTATTCTGGATTGGGTGTTGTGCAATGAACCAGAATTGATTAGAGAACTGAAGGTAAAAGGACCCTAAGGGGCAAGTGATCAAATTCACTCTGAAGTTTGAGAAGGTGAAGCTAAAGTCAGATGTATCAGTATTACAGTAGAGTAAAGGAATTACAGAAGTTTGAGAGAGGAGTTGGCTGGATTGATTGGAAAAGAACACTGGCAGGGATGACGGCAGAGCAGCAATGGCTGGAATTTCTGGACACAATTCAGAAGTCACAGGATATATGCATCTCAAAGAAGAAGAAGCAGCATTCTAAAGCTAAGATGGCAAAACAATAGCTCACAAGGGAAGTCAAAGCCGACATAAAAGACAAGGAGAGGGCATATAATCGAGCAAAAATAGTGAGGTTAGAGGATTGGGAAGCTTTTAAATACCAACAGAAGGCAACTGAAAAAGTCTTTAAGAAGGTAAAGGTGAAATCTGAAAGTAAGTTTGCTGATAATATTAAAAAGAATACTAAAAGTTTCTTCAGATACATACAATGTAAAAGACAGGAAAGAGTGGATAGTAGACCATTGGAAAACAATATTGGAGGGTAGAAATGGGAAAAATGAAATTGTGGACGAACTGAATAAGTATTTTGCATCAGTCTTCGCTGTGGAAGACACTAACAGAATGGTGGAAATTCCAGGTGTCAGGGGTCATGAAGTGTGTGAGGTTACCATTACTGTGGAGAAGGTTCTTGGTGAACTGAAAGGCTTCAAGATGGATCAGTCACCTGAATTAGATGGTGTACACCCCGGTGTTCTGAAGGAAGTGGCTGAAGAGATTATGGAGGCATTAGAAATGATCTTTCAAGAATCAGTAGGTTCTGGAATGCTTCTGGAAGATTGGAAAATTGCAAATGTCACTCCACTGTTCAAGAAGGGAGAGGCAGAAGAAAGGAAATTAAGGCTAGTTAGTCTGACCTCAGTGGTTGGGAAGATGTTGGAGTCAATTGTTAAGGATGTTGTTTTAAGGCACTTAGGCACATGATAAAATAGGTCATAATCAGCATGGTTTCCTCAAGGGAAAATCTTGCCTGACAAATCTGTTGGAATTCTTTGAAAAAGAATCAGTTGATGTTTTGTACTTGGATTTTCAGAAGGCCTTTTACAAGGTACCACTCATGAGGCTGCTTAATGTTAAGAGCCCATGGTATCACAGGTCCACAATCTCTAACTCAAAATTCTGAAATCCAAAAGCTCCGAAAGCCAAAGTTTTTATTGCCAACAGCTGACATCACCCAGGTGTGACGTGGCAGCACTAGCAGAGGCGCCAGATGTCAGTTGTGACTCAATGCTCGTATTGGTTACACGTGCTTTTGCTGTCTTTGATCATTTGTGTTCACTGTTGACTTCGTGTTTAATTTCACTGTGAAAATGTCAAAAAGAGCTGCAGATACCCTTATGGGTAACAATGAGAAAAAGAGGAGGAAGCATCTATCATTATCAATAATGCAGAAAGTGGAGTTATTGCAGAAGCTTGATTATGGAGTGTCTGGGTGTCTTATTGAAAAATATGGTGTTGGAACTACCACTGTATATGATTTAAAGAAACAGACAAGTTACTGTAGTTTTATAGTGAAAGTGATGTTCTACATTTATTCCAATAAGTCATTTACCATGTGTTTGATTCGGTTCGTTTGAAGCTGTATATTTTTATGTTTTATTGAATGTTTTTGTTGGAAATAAATTTTTTTCTTGTCATTATTCCCTAAACAATACAGTAAAACAACTATTTACATTGTATTAGGTATTATAAATAATCTGGAGATGATTTAAAGTATACGGGAGGATGTGCGTAGGTCTGGAGCTCCACTGGGTCCTAAATTCCACCCACACTGTGACAGGTTAAATAAGGGACTTGAGCATACGTGTTTTTTTTGGTATCCTCGGTTCCAGGAACCAATAAGGAGGGATTCTGAAATCCAAAAAATTCTGAAATCCAAAATGCAACTGGCCCTAAGGATTTCGGATAAGGGATTGTGGGCCTGTACAAGAAAGATTCCAGCATGGATAAAGCAGTGGCTTATTGTCAGGAGGCAAAGAGTGGGAATAAAGGGAGCCTTTTTTGGCTGGCTGTCTGTGACTAGTGGTTTTCCACAGGGGTCTGCGTTGGGAACAATTCTTTTTACTTTATATGTCAATGATTTGGATGATGAAATTAATGGCCTTGTTGAAATGTTTTCAGATGATACAAAGATAGGTGGAGGAGCAGATAGTTTTGAGCAAATGGAGAGGTTACAAAAGGACTTGGATAGAGTAGGAGAATGGGCATAGAAGTGGCAAGTGTAATACAGAGCTGGGAAAAGTATAGTCATGCTCCTTGGTAGAAAAAAAAGCATAGACTGTTCTCTAAATGGAGAGAAAATTTAAAAATCTGAAGTAGACAAGGTCTTGAGAGTTCTTGTGCAGGATTCCCTGAAGGTTAACTTGCAGGTTGAGTCTGTAGTGAGGAAAGCAAGAGTAATATTAGCATTCATTTGAAGAGGACTAGAATATAAAAACAAGGATGTAATGTTAAGACTTTATAAAGCACTGGTGAGGCCTCACTTGGAGTATTATGAGCAGTGTGGGGTAAGGGAACTATGATTTTTGTGGCAGTGGATGGGAGTCGACAAAGTTAGTGATGGTGTTGGAGACAATTTCCTGAGTAGGATCCTTTTCAAAGGGTAAATAAGAGAAGGTGTCTGAGAGTTGCCATTTGGCCTCTGCAATGTAGAGGTCAGTCTGCCACACTACAACAGTACCCCTTTGACTTAGGATGTGATGCTAAGGTTGGGATCGGTGCGAAGAGATTGGAGGGCAGTACATTCAGCAGGGGGTAATGTTCGAGGAGGAGAGAGGAGTGTGGAGTCTACAACATCATCACTAACCTAACCATCACTAACACCATTACTAATTTTAGATTGGATGAGAGTAAGTATATAAGTCTTCGCCACCAACCTGACCCAAACATTACACATGCGTTTTTTTAAATCAGGAGGCAAAGCTTCCATGTGGTCCATTAGTGTTTGACAATTTAAGAATCAATGAATGAAATCCAGCTCAATAGCATGTAAGTTAGTCCTTGTGAAAATATCTTATTTGCTTGGCATTCTATCCACCATGATAACCATTCACCCCCTTTGCTATGTACAAAATTCATCAAGGCCTAACAATCCTGCAGTCTCCACCATCTGGGAGGAGATGCAGAGGAATATTTCCCCTCAAATCTTTTCAGGTTGCACACTAATCTGACTTGGAATGATATTGCTGATCTTTCGTTGTCACTAGAATTCACAACTGTACAGGGATAAAAAAGAAGCTGATTTTAAAGTTATATTCATTCAGTTATTGGTGTAATAAGTGCAGTCTCACAGATGAGCAGCATACATCATCAAGTACTACACCATTTAGGCCATGCTCTCTTCTTGCTGCTGCCATCAGGAAGAAGGTACAGGACCCACACCACCTGGTTCAGGATCAATTATATCCCCTCAACCATAAGGGATAACTTCACTCAACTTCACTCACCCCAACCACTGAACTGTTCCCATAACTTACGGACTCACTTTCAAGGATTCCTCTTGGATATATAAATTATACAACCTTGAGATTTGCTTCTTTACAGGCAGCCACAAAGCAAGAAACCCAAAAGAACCCAGTTAAAGAGAAAAAAATCAGTAAGAGAGAACACCCAATGTGCAAAAGAAATAAAAGCACAAAACATTGAAACAATTGAAGCGAACAACAGCATTCCAAACCAAAACTGAGTCCTCAGAGCAAAGCCTCATTTATCAGTCATCATATTAGCGGGCATGGAGCACAGCAGCTGGGGCAGTCTTCATTTTCTTTGCACCACAGAGGGAGTAGTGAGGGAAATCTGCTCTTGCCTCAGATCCCAACACCTGGTCTTTTTCAAGGTGTTTCTTTGTATCTGCTGTGAATCCAGGAAAGAAAATGGATCTTTCAATGACTTCCTGAGACAGCTTATTCCATCCACACATTGCCCTTTGCATGAAGAAGTTGCCCCTCAGGTGCCTTTTACATTTTTCTGCGCTCACCTTAAACGCTGCCCTCTAGTATTTGATTACCTTTCCAGGGTAAAAAGATTGTGTGTGTTCTCCCTGTCTGTGCTACACTTCTATAATGTCACCCTTCAGTTTCCTACGCTCTAAGGAATAAAGGCATAGCTTGCCCAACCTCTTCCTATAGCTCAAGAGCTTGCTTCTTGGCAACATTCTCATAAATCTTTACAATCTTTCCAGCTAAACAATGTCTTTCCAATAACAAAATCAGTACATTATATTCCAGCTGTGGCCTCACCAACATCATGTACTAACGTTTCATCTGACCCTTATAGGAAATGAGCCTCTATTGACCTTAGTCAGAGCCAGTGAAGTAAAATGGAACTCAATGGGAGACATGGGCACTCTCACATGGGCAACCGTTTGTCCACAGCCTGAGCAAAGATGACCGTAAGTCAAATGAAAGCTGAGATATCAGTTTCTCAAATGACAATTGTAGAAATCCTCTTAAGAATCCATGATTATTTTCTGGCCTGAATCCCTGAACCAGACAAAAAAAAGTTGTTTTTTTTTGTTCAACATTAAAAGATCTGAAAGAAAAATGCTGGGATTCCTTCTGGAGAACTGTTTCTCTTCCACAGTTTAATATGTCGATGTCCAACTACTGATGCCATAGTATTGATTGTGATGGCCAAAGTTATGGACAAACGCCTCCCGACATTTATGCTGGAGTTGAGAATTTTCTGCCTTCAGATAATAGTATACGAACAGTAAGCGGAACAGGCTCTGTTCAACATACTCCTTGTTAGTAGTTTTTGGATCGACTTTAGTTATGTATTCAGCTGTGGTGCTTCTGGATGCTGTTATGGTTCAAGTAAACTTTGGTACTTTCAGTGGAAACATTTCAGTTCCCAGAACAGAATGAAGCTCCTTTGACTTGTGTACTTGGTGAATTTTGTTTGGCACTTCCAGCTTCAGCATAGCACCACAGCAATATAAAACAGCTCTGGTTAAGCCAATGAACAGATTCAGTTCATTTCTCATTGGTAATTCTGAGAGACAGTGCATGTCATTAGGTGAATACAGTTGATTAAAGGGCACATGATCTGCTGCCCTTGGTTCAAATCGCTGCCCTCAAAGAGGCTGCTGAGACTTATGGATTGGACTGTAGTTCAAACTAAATGTAGTTCATATTGGTCTCATTCGGTTCTATGTTTTTTTTCATATTCTCACCCATCCTTTCTTGTTGCGGATTTGCGGGCTTGGGTTTTGGTTGATCTAATAGTTTTTTTGTGGGGGACGGGTTGAGGGGTTTTGGATTTGCGAGTTTACTTTTCATTTTCTTTTCTGGGTGGGGGGGAGGTTGATGTCTTTCTTTCAACTACTGATATGGTTTTCTGTATTCTATGTCTATTTGGAGAGGACAAATTTCAGAGTTGTATTCTGCAAACATACTTTGATAATAAAATAAACTTTTGAGTTCTTTCTTTTTGTATTTGCAGTTTGTTGTCTTTTGCACACTGGTTGTCGATCTGTTGGTGTGGTCTTTCATTGATTGTATTATGGTCATTGGATTTATTGAGTATGCCCGCAAGAAAATGAATCTCAGGTCTATATACAATGACATATATATACTTTGATAATAAATGTATTTGAACTCTGAACCATGAAGTTTGATTGATTAGATGCAGTTCATCCAAGTATGCTGGAATTAAGAGATAGCTTCAATTATTAAATGTAAAGTGAGATGGTCACAAAGCATCACAAGTAGTTGCAAATAGAGCGTTAAAGAGGATCAGTGAGATACTTAAGTTTCTATGTTCCTCAGGGGGTGACTGTTACTTGATCTCTGTGTTCTGAATATACTGGTGAGATATAGCTTCCCTGACTCGAATGTTGTTGCATTGCTCAGTTCTAAAGATCTTATTCAGGTGAGGTGTTGAATTTCTTCCTCGAAGGGGCAGTAAACCTTTTCTCTGTATTACCTCCACTGCATGTGCCCCTCTCTCTGTAAAATATTACATATAGAAAGTATAAATATTAGATCTAAATATACAATAGTCTTGAGTTAGAAAGTGCATTGCATGAGAAGGATTTGGGCATCCTGGTAGACTTATCATTATCAACATCTAGACAATGCACAGAAGCGATTCAGAAGCTTAATAGAATACTGGACGATATAATGCGCTGTGGAGTTCAAGTCTAGAGATGTTCTCCTTAAGCTGTTTAATGCACTTATGATGTCACACCTTGAGTACTGTATAAAATTTTGGTATCCATATTTATGAGGGAGGTGAAGGCCCTGGAGAGAGTTTAGAGAAGGATGATAAGATCCATTCCAGGTTTGCAGGGTATGAACTATGAAGAAAGATTGAAAGAATTAAATTATTTTAGCCTAAGTAGGTATAGAATAAGAGGAGACATGATAGAAGTGTTCAAAATCATTAAGGATGTAAGTAAGGTGGATGCCAGCTGCTCCTTCAAAATTAATCCATCAACAAGGACAAGGGACCATATATGGAGACTGGTTAAGGGAGATTTCAGACTAACATCAGGAAGCATTTTGTTACACAGTGAGTTGTGGACACGTGGATTAAACTACCTGGTCGTGCAGTTGAGTAGCACCTTAGAGACTTTCAAATCTAAACACGATAGTTATTTCAACACATTATGTGAAGAGGAATTTGACGAGCCTTGTTGGACCGAATGGCTTGTTCTTGTCAAAGACTTTCTACTGTTCATTGCAGAGGCCATGACCCTCACAACAGACAGTTCAGTGAGCCTTATTTTGTAAAGAGGTCCCAGCAAAAAATGTTCACTGTTTGAGCAGACAAAAAGCCTACTGGCATTCAAGTTTGACTCAATTCCCCATCAGACGGGAAAATCTGACCTTATATTTCCTACTTGACATTTGTGGTATGGAAAAGTTGTACACACTGACAACTCCATTGCTTTCCTGCGAAGTTTTTTTTGTGGAATCTTGGATTCATTATACGTGTTCAGAAAACTGCTGTCATCTGTACTTCATTACTTATGCAATTTTTGATTTTTTTTTGTGAAGTACCCATCACCATTGAATGTTTTTGATTTATAAAAGAACATAAGACATAGGAGCAGAATTATGCCATCAGACCCATCGGGTCTGCTCATCATGGCTGAATCATTACCCCTCTCAACCCCATTCTCCTGGCTTCTCCCCTTAACCTTTGCTGCTTTGACTAATCAAAACCCTATCAACTTCCACTTTAAATAAACTCAATGACTTGCCCTCCACAGCAGTCGATGACAATGAATTCCACAGATTCACTAGCCTCCAACTAAAGAAATTTCTCTTCATCTCTGTTCTAAATGGACATCCCTGTATTCTGAGGTTTATCCCTCTGGTCGTAGACTCACCCACTATAAGAAAAATCCACTCCACATCCACTCTATCTAGGCCTTTCAATATTTGTTAGGTTTCAATGAGATCTTCCCTCATTTTTCTAAACTCCAGCAAGTACAGGTCCAGGGCCTGTTCTTATGTTACATGCATGTGGCATGCTCCTCTTATGTTAACTCTTTCATTCCCAGAATCTTTCTCCTCTGGACCTTCTCCGATGCCAGGGCATCTTTTCTTTGATAAAGGGCTCAAAACTGCTCACAATATTCCAAGTGTGGTTTGACCTGCTGCTTTGTGGTCTGTTTTGTTGCAGTCAGAGTACCACACTGTCATTCTGTTCATCAGTATCCTCTCTATCACAAGCCAGTAAAATTTGGCTGGCAATTTTTGGGTCAGATTAGCTCTCCTTAAGCACCTCAGGTAGTATATTCACTGTTGTGCCTTCTCTACTATCAAGATTGTGCTGATGGACCAAGAAAATTCCTCAGTGATGCTCTTCCCTAAAAACTTGAAACTGGAGACCCTGTCTCTACCTCACCGTTTATGAATAATTGGCTTGTTCGGGACTTCTTGCCTTCCTGAAGTCAGTTATGATTTCTTTTGTCTTCTTGATGTTGAGTGATAGGTTGTGGTCCCAGCACCAATCAGACAGTTTCAGCACTTCTTCTCTATTTGCAGATCTGTTGTTATTTGTGATTTGGCCAGTCATAGTTGTGTCATCTTCAAATTTGATGATTAATTTGTTGCATGAGCAGGAATGCGATCATAAGTGAAGAGGGAGTGGAGGAGTGGGCACTGGTCTTCAGGGTTGGGGAGAGGCGTTTGACGTGTATTTGCATAGTTTCACCATCTGGGTATGTATGATTAGTGAGGAAGTCTAAGATCCAATTATAGGTTTATGTGCTGAGACCTGGATTGTGGAGCATGACAGGCAGCTTTTCTGTAGTATGGTATAAAAGTCTGAACTGTCATCAATAAAAAGTGTCCTGACGTAGATGTCATTGTGCTCCAGGTGTTCCACAACAGTATGAAGAATGATAGAAATGGAGTCATCAGTTGATCTATTCTCCTTGTTTGCAAACTGGTGCTGGTCCAAGGCAGCTGGGATTACATCCTTAATGTGGGGCATGACCAATCTTTCCAAGCACTTGGCAACTACGGGTGTGAGTGCCACCAGTCTGTAGTCATTAAGACATGTTTCCGCTGATGTCTTGGGGTTTGGTATGACGGTTGCTGTTTTGAAGCATGCTGGAACCGTAGCCAGTGATCGCGAGAGGTTGTCAGAACTTCCACCAGCAGGTAGGCGCAGTCCGTGAGGACCTGTCCAGGTACGCCATCTGGTTCTACTGCTCTGTGTGTATTTGCATGATGGAGTACATACCTTACCTCATGTACGTTCAGTGTCAGTTCAGTTCTTACATCTGATGTTAAAAGGCCCTCATCACTGGTTCCTTATTGTCCTTATCTAAGTGAGCAAAGAAGTTGTTTAGCTCTTCGGCTAGATTGTTGTCACCACGAGCATAGCCGGAGAGCTCTCATTTGTAATCTGAGATGGATCTGGTGCCTTCCCAAACACATTGGCGATTGGTGGCATAATGGAGATGTGTCTCAATCTGTTCTTTATGTCTGTACTTGGCGGTGTTGGCAGAGTGGGTAGTGTTGAGGAAACAGAGAGCCTGCAGAGTGACTTAAGTAGTTTAGGGGAATGGGTAAAGAAGTGGCAAATGAAATGCAATGTTGGAAAGTGTATGGTCATGCACTTTGGTGGAAGAAATAAACAGGCAGACTTATTACTTAGATGGGGAGAGAATTAAAGATGCAGAGGTGCAAAGGGACTTGGGAGTCCTTGTGCAGGATACCCTAAAGTTTAACCTCCAGGCTAAGTCAGTGGTGAAGAAGGCGAATGCAATGTTGGCATTCATTTCTAGAGGTATAGAATATAAGAGCAGGGATGTGATGTTGAGGCTCCATAAGGCACTCGTGAGACCACACTTGGAGTATTGTGTGCAGTTTTGGGCTCCTTATTTTAGAAAGGATATACTGACATTGGAGACAGTCTAGAGAAGATTCACGAGAATGTTTCCAGGAACGAAAGGGTTACCGTATGAGGAACGTCTGGCAGCTCTTGGGCTGTATTCTCTGGTGTTCAGAAGAATGAGGGGGGAATCTCATAGAAACATTCCAAATGTTAATAGGCCTGAACAGATTAGATATGGCAAAGTTATTTCCCATGTTAGGGGATTCTAGGACAAGAAGGCATGACTTCAGGATTGAAGGACGTCGATTTAGAACAGAGGTGCAGAGAAATTACTTTAGTCAGAGGGTGGTAAATCTGTGGAATTTGTTGCCACGAGTGGCTGTGGAGGCCAAGTTGTTGGATGCATTTAAGGCAGAGATAGATAGGTTCTTGATTAACCAGGGCATCAAAGGGTATGGGGAGAAGGCAGGGGAGTGGGGATGACTGGAAGAATTGGATCAGCCCATGATTGAATGGTGGAATAGACTCGATAGGCCAAATGGCCTACTTCTGCTGCTATATCTTATTGTCTTAAGGTATTGATGCCTCTCCCATGATTCGGTCTGACCTCACTGTATGCTTTGGCATCATTGGAACTGTTAGCAGCATCACGAGCTTTGAGCAGATTCTGTACCTCATTGTTCATCCACAACTTCTGATTCTGGAATACCTGAATGGTTTTGATGGTGAAGCCTTTGTCTACTCAGAATTTGATGTAGTGTAGAACCATTAGATTCTGTGTATTCCCCTGAAGCAATTCCCGAGTTGTGTGTATCCTACTTTAGTAAAGAGGGTATACACTAAAGTACAAACTTCCCGAGTTTGTATCAAACAAACTCCAGTTAGTACTCTCAAAGTTATTTCCTTGAAAAATTCCAACAGATTTGTCAGGCAGGATTTCCCTTTAGGAAATTATGCTGACTTTGGACTATTTTATGATGTGCCTCAAAATACCTCAAACCCTCATCCTTAATGATAGACCCCTAAATCTTCTCAACTTCTGAAGTCAGTCTAACTAGCCTACAGTTTTCTTTCTTCTGTCTCCCTCTCTTCTTAAATAGTGGAGAGAGATTTGCAATTTTACAGATCTCCAGAACCATTCCAGAATCTCATGATTCTTGAAACATCATTACTGATGCCTCCACAATCTGTACAGCTAACTCTTTCAGAATCCTGGAGTGTAGTCCATCAGGTCCAGGTGACTTATCTACTTTCAGACCTTTCAGCTACCCAAGCACCTTCTTCTTAGTAATGGCAACTAACTCATTTCTGACTCTTGAATATCTGCCATACTGCTAGTGTCTTCCACAGTGAAGACAGACACAATGTACTTATTAAGTTGGTCCATCATTTCTTTGTTCCCATTACTAAACACTACAGTGTCATCTGCCAGTGGTCTGATATCCACGCTTGTCTCTCTTTTAAAAAGATTGGATATCCTTTTTTATATTATTAGCGAGTTTACCTTCACATTTCATCTTTTCTCTCCTATGGCTTTTTAATTGCTTTCTGTTGATTTACAAATCTTCCCAATTCTGTAACTTCCCACTAAGTTTTGCTAATTATGTTAATTATAGTATAATTATACTGATTATATGCCCTCTGTTTTGCTTTTATGCTGTCTTAGACTTCCCTTGTCACCCACGGTTGCCTCATCCTCCCTTTACAATGCTTCTTCATCTTTGGGATGTATTTATCCTGCACCTTGCAAATTGCTCCCAGAAGCTCCAGCCATTGCTGTTCTGCCATTATCCCTGCTTCTGTCCCCTTCCAATCAACTTTAGCCAACTCTTCGCTCATCCCTCTGTGATTACCTTCGTTCTACTGTAATACTGATACATCTGAATTATCTTCCTCTCAAACTGCTGGGTGAATTCTATCATATTATGTTCACTGCCTCCTAAGAGCTCTTTTATCTTAAGCTCCCTAATCAAATCTATTTAATTACAAAATAACGAATCCAGAATTGCCACTCCCCAAGTGAGTGCAACCACAAGCTGCTCTAGAAAAACATCTCATAGGTATTCTACAAATTCCCTCTCTGGGATCCAGCACCAACCTAAATCTCCTATTCTATCTACGTATTGAAATCCACATGACTATCATAACATTGGCCTTTTTTACATTCCTTTTCTAACTCCCATTGTACTTAATATCCCACATCCTGGCTAATGTTTGGAGGCCTGAATATAACTCCCATCAGGGTCTTTTTACCTTTGCAGTTTCATAACTCTACCCAGTTTCATAACCTACATGTTCTGAACCTACGTCACCTCTTTCTAGGAATTGGATTTCATTTTATTTTACCAACAGAGCTGCCTCAGCCACTCTGCCTGTCTGACTGTCCTTGCAATACAATGTGTATCCTTGGATATTTAGCTCCCAACTATGATCTTCTTTCAGCCACGACTTGGTGATGCCTATAGCACACCTTCAGTCCTCTATTCATCACCTTTTCGATTTTGCCCCTTTATTATACTTCAGCTCATCCCACTGACTGCAATTATGCCCTGTCATCTGTGTGTCCTTTCTCACAGTCCCACTACACACTGCATGTATATCAACTGCCCCACCTTGAGCTCTGTCAGTCCTATTCCTATCTCCCTGCCTAATTAGTTTAAATCCTCCCCAACAGCTCTAGCAAATGTACCCACAAGAATGTAGGTCCTCCTTGGGTTCAGGTGACCTGTCCTTTTTATACTGGTCATGGCTTCCCCAGAAGTAATGCCAGTTATCTAGAAATCAGAAACCGTGTTCCCTGCACCAGATTCTCAGCCACTCATTCATCTATACTATCCTCCTATTCTTGCCCGGACTAGTACATGGCATTGGGAGTATCCCAGCGCTAACTACCTTTGATGTCCTGCTCATTGGTCTCTTCCCTAACTCACTATACTCTCTGCACAGGACTTATCTGCCTCCCCTTTTTCTACCTATGTCAATAATGCCAATTTGTACCACAACCTCTGGCCGCTCACTCTCCCTCTTGAGAATATTCTGCAGCTGCTCTGAGACACCCTTGACCCTGGCATCCGGGAAGCAACCACCCTGGTGTCTTTTTCGCAGCCAGAGAATCTCCCGTCTGTCCCTCTAACTATTGAATCTCCTGTCACTATCACATTACCTGACTTTGTTCTTCCCCGCTGAGCCTCAGAGTCACAGTGGCCACTGGCATTGCTGCTGCTGCTGTCATGCCCTGATGGGTCATCGCTGCTCAGCAGTATCCCAGGAGCATACTTGTTGCTGAGGGAAATTACCACAGGGGAGCCCGGCACTATCTGCCTACTCCCCTTATTTTTCCTAGTGGTTACCCATCTATTATTTGAATCCTGCTCTCTGGGTGTGACCACAATAGTAAAAGTCTCACCTATGAAGTTTTTAGTTTCCCAGATGGTGCTGAATGTATCCAACTCCAGCTCCAGTTCCTTGAACACCTGAAGTTGAGAGCACTTCCTGCAGATGTAGTCATCAGTGAGACCATCAAGTAGCTTGCAATCTCACATCTTTCATGAGGAGCACTGTACGGATTGCCTTCCTACTTACACTTGTTATACTTTTAGCTCTAACTTCTGCATTAAGTTCTGGAATCAACTATATGATTCCAAAAGATTCAACACCTTTAGCATAAGCCTGTTAGAACCATAGAACATTACAGCACAGAAACAGGCATTTTGGCCCTACTTGGCTGTGCTGAACCATTTTTCTGCCTGTTCTCATTGAAGCCTTTTGAACTAAGGCTTGTCCACTCTGAAACTGGCCCACTTCCACAATAGCCATTATGTTTACATCTCCTTTCTTTTTACTCACTTCCGATGAGAATTGCTGTTTTCAATGGCTCCTACCCTACAAGATGTCACTCTTTCACTCACTGCAAACAATGATGCATTCCTGACGAGACTTGCTGTTTTCAAATGGCTCTCAGATAAATTTCAAATGTATCTGCTTTACTGACCTTAAGTCAGCTTTACTCAAATCCAGCTTCCGCCTTCTTATTTGGTAAAGGCAATAGAAAATGTCAATTAGTCTCTTAGATCTCACTGTAAGTACTACTGATAGTGTGATTTGTAATGGTGGAAAGGAGATGATGATGAAATTTGTTTTTGTCAATGAAAGCCACGGTAAATGTGTTTAATTCAATGTTACCTTCAAATAGTTGTGAAACCAAGTGTCAGATATACGGGCAAAACATTTGCAACTGACTTTTGCACACAGGCCAGATGAGGAGGTACAAAGGGACAGGGACATCAGTAGCACTATCCTGGCTTGTATGATGTTTTCCTTTGGGAGGTGTCAGCCTGAGAACCCACTTATTCACCTTTATTGTTCAATAACATGAAATAATCCCATGGCAATGAAAGAGTATCAAAAACTCTAGAAGCTGTAAATCTGAAACAAAAATTAAAAAAATTATTAGAAATCCTCAGTAGGACAGTCAACAACAATGGCATGAGAAACAATTAATGTTTCAGTTCAAAGACCTTCATCGAAAATGGTAGCTCTGTTTCTCTCTCCAAAACCATTTTATTGTTGTCTTATATGGCACCAGATGTTAATTTGAGATTCGTGATGAGATGTATCAATTCCTGCCTGAGAAGCAACTTGGATCCACTGCAATTTATTGGCTGGCACAAAAGGTCGACAGCAGATGCCATTTCATTGGCTTTTCACTCAACCCTGGAACATCTGGAGAACAAAGATGCATACATCAGGATTCTCTTTATTGACTACAAGTTGGCATTCAATACTATTATTCCCTCAAAATGAATCAAAGAGCTTCAACAACCTTGGACTCAATACCTCCTTGTGCAATTGGATCCTTGATTTCCTCACTTACAGACCCCTGTCAGTAGAGATTGGCAACAACATCTCCTCCAGAATCTCCATCAGTATAGGTACACCATAAGGCTGTGTGCCTAGCCTCTTGCTCTACCCATTTTACACTCATGACTACATGGCTAAGCACAACTCCAATGCCACATTTAAGTTTGCTGACAACACTACTCTCATAGGCCAAATCAAAGGTGGTGATAAATTAGCATATAAGAGAGAGATTGAAAATCTGTCTGAATAGTGTAACAACAACAACCTCTTCCTCAATGTCACAAGACCAAGGAGCTGATTATTGGCTTCAGGAGGAGGAAACCAGAGGTCCATGAGCCAGTCAAAATCAAAGGATCAGCGATGGAGAGAGTCAGCAACTTAAAAATCCACAGTAAGTGCCCAGCACATAAATGCAATTATGAATGTAATGCCCTGGTTCACATCTTTACTGTTATGTGTAGGTATTTCATTTAGCAGCTCTGTAAGAACTGAGAGAACTGTAAGCAGCTCTGGGAGAACTGGCTATAGCATTTCCTTCCTCTCTCCCCTCTCCCCTATATGTTATTTTTTTCTCTCAGTCATGCTGTTCCAAAGTCTTTCTATTTCCTCTTTTAATTCAGCATATTGCTGGTGTTTTTCACTTACTGATTTCTGTAGGTATCCTGCTGCACTGTTTTGTATTTATTAATATTATTATTATTTCTTTGTTTTCTTTCCTTTCTATTTGCACAGTTTGTTGTCTTGTGTGTAATGGTGTCATTCTGTTGGTGCGGTCTTTCATTGATTCTGTTATGGGTTTTTGGATTTATTGAGTATGCTCACAAGAAAATGAATCTCAGGATTTTACAGTATAGAGTGACATATACTGTAAGTACTTTGGAAATAAATTTATTTGAACTTTAGATTTTGAATTTCAAATCTCATTTTTTGTTTCCAATTGCCTTTATTGACATGCTTCTTCCTATCTCTATATAGTTTTTTGACCTTTTCAGGATTCCAAGTGTATGGGATTGGGGAGATTTCTGGAAGAAGTAAAACTAACCTAATTATACAGAAAAAAAAATCAAATTTCTATCTTGCTTTCCATAAGCTCAGCCAAAGATATACATTTGAGCTATACACTGCACTAATGTGGGGGAGAAAAGCAGAAAGCCAAGATTTTACTTCAAGACATAAGAAAATCTGTCAAACAGAGCTCAAGAGTAAAAATATAACAAAGTCAATGTACTAGAAAGAGGCCACTTGCTTCTTCAAGCCTGCTCTAACTTTCACACAATCATAGCTATCTGAATACAATATTGCTGTTCTATTCCCACAACTCCTGATGCCTTTTTTAACAAGATGTATCTATTTCCTGCATCAACTTCATCTTCACAGTGTTTTGTAGTAATGAATTCTACAAGCTTGCTGTGCTTTGAGTATAGAAACTACTCCTCATCTCAGTCCTACATCTCTTGACCTTTAATATGAATTTGCTTTGCATACTGGTCATCCTATCTAAGTGAAACATCTACATCTATAACTGATCCTTATGGTCCCTCACTAGTAATCATCTGCCAACCCAAAAAAGACCCAATTACTTTTATGTTATATTTTCTCTCTGTCAACCTACTTTCAATCCATACCATTATATGCACTATGTACTATGTACTTCCCAGTACTATGCACTTCAAAATCAGATACCAATCCTTTAATATATGCCACACATGCTGCTTAGTGTTAAAGCAAAGAAGTTCCAATTTAGTCTCATCCGATCACAAGACCTACTTCCAAATCTTTACAGTATCTTCTAAGTGACGCTTTGTGAAGTCTTTATGGCAAGGATATGCTTTTCTTAACTGGGGCTTCTTCCTTGCTGCTCTTCCATAAACACAGTTTTTGTGTAAACCCTTAGAGATGTGGAGTCAGGAACTTCATATCCGGTTGTAGCCGTTAACTATTGCAGTTCACTTAGAGTGAGTGTTGGCATCACGGTGGCCTCTCTTACAAGTTCCATTCTCCTCTGGCGACTAAGTTTATAGAGATGGCCTGACCTAAACAGTATGTGTGGTTTCAATAGGTACATTTAATGTCAGAGAAATGAATACAGCATACATCCTGAAATTATTTTTTTCCTACTTTTTCATGATGGACTGCTCTGAATTCCACAGTATGTTCAATGCTTTTGAGATGATCTTCTGCCCTTCTCCATATTTCTGTTTCTCTATTATCATTTTTCTGACTTGCCTTGAATGCTCTTTCGTCTTCATTTTGGTTTGGTCTGTTGAAAATCTACCATACTGTTGGACTTTTTAGAGAGGTTAGGTTATTTATTCAGGTGTCCTCTAATTTTTACATCAGCAAATTGGGTGAGTTGGTTAGGTAATATACAGTTTCGTGCCTGAGTAAAGTTAGTTATTAATTACAAAGAGGATGAATACTTTTACAGCCTCACAACTTTGGTATTTAATTTTTAGTAAATTTGTAGACAGGATTTAGAATTTTTCTTTTGATTTGACATGTTGCATCATGTTTTATAGATTAGCTCAAAAATCCTACTTCAATAAATTTTAAATTTAAAAAAGTAAACAGATAGCAAGAGCAAAAAGTAAGAGAGAGAATTGTGAAAATAGTTGAGCGGCTGAATACTTTTTCAAGGCACTATATTAATTTTGTTATTTTTAAGTTTAGGAACTCAAATCCATGAAAAAAAAAGCTTTCTGTATGTCTGCACACTATCAAGGCATTTCACACATATGAAATAGTGATCCTGTGGCCAGTAAATTTACCGAACACTCCCACTGAATAAATCATTGTAATTAACATGATGAAACCGGCAGGAAGACGGCTGCAAAATTGAGGCAGATCAATGACCCCATGCTGTGGTGAATCACTGAACAACAGATTTCAGTAACAGCACAAATAAGAATAGATTAAAGCTTTTTTTAATGCAGGAAACTTGTTGCAGTGAGCTCTGACTTCCATTTTTAAAAATCTAATTTAGCATAATGAGCAGCAAAGCAGAACAAACAAAATTCAGCCAAACTTAAGTCTACTGACAGCCTCTCAAGCACCCTTGGTTTTTCATAACTTGCAATATGGCTTTCCAGTTTTCACTGGTTTATGCCACCTCTTTTCTTAAGGCTGCATAGTACAGAATTCATTTTAATGTAATTCTTCTTTGTTTCATACTGAATTAAAATATTTTAAGAATAGTGAGGAGTTTTGATAGAATAAATAAGGGGAAATTGCTTTTTGGTGGCAGGAATCATTAACCAAGGACATAGAATTCCCACCACTGTGTTAAAGGAGTTTGTATGTTCTCCCTGTGACTGCATGGCTTTCCTCCCACCGACCAAAGACGTACTGGTTGGCATGTCAATTAGTCATCGTACATTGTCTCATGATTAGCCTAGGTTTAAATTGGGTGGTTTTGGATGGCGTAGCTTGAAGGGCCAGAAGGGCTAATTCCACTTGGTATCTCAATAAATAAATAGTTGGTGAAGAAACCAGAGGAAGATGAGGAGACGTGGCTTTGTACAGCAAGTTGTTATGATGTGCAAAACACTGCCTGGAAGCTGGTAGAGGCATCTTCCATAGTACCTTTCGTTGGAGATTAAGAGCCATGTAGTCATGTAGCATTGAAAGAGACCCCTTGGCCACACTGATCCATACTGAGCAAAAAATGCAGTACTGGGCACCCGAGCTCTATGTACGTGCCTAAGATTTTTGCCCCACACCGTATGTGTTATCGTGGATCAGAGAGGCAGTTTGTAAATCTGACAGGAGCAAAAGATGTTGGATATGGCGAGGGTGGAGTACCACAGGAGGGATGTGGGACAGGGGTCAGAGAAGGAGTGCCAGAGGCGGGGTATGGCATGGATACAGACATACCCAGTCCTGAGACACCAGATAAGGTCATTTGATTCCAAACAATTGTTTTATTAATCATTAAAGAATGTCTCTCTGGTACTTCCCACTCCCTTCCACTTCTCCCAACCATGATTCTGCTCTCCCTGCCCCCTTTCCACTCTCAGTCTACAATAGAGACCTGCATCAGAATCAGCTTTGTTATCACTATTAAATGATATGTAATTTGATGTTTTGTGGAATCAGTACAGTGCAAGATATGAAATTACTACAAGTTACAAAAATAATAAATAGTGCAAAAGAAAAATAATGTGGTAATGTTCATGAGTACACGGACCATTCAGAAATCTGAATACAGAGGAGAAGAAGCTGTTCCTAAAAGTTTGAATGTGGGTCTTTAGGCTGCTGTACCTCCTCCCTGATGGCATTAGGTGAGGAGGGTATGGTGAGGGTCTTTTAGATGGATGCCACCTTCTTGAGGTACCCTTCGGTTGATGTTGTCCTCAATGGCAGAGAGTGTTGTACTGAGTCTACAACCCTTACAGCCCCTTGTATTCTTTTGCAATATTGAGCTGAATTGAATTAAATTGACTTTATTACTACATCCTTCATATACATGAGGAGCAAAGATCATTACATTACGACTCCATCTAAATGTGCAATTTATAATAATTTATAATAAATAGTATGTACAAAAAACCGGACAGTCAAGATAACATATAAATACAATTGTGTTAGCATGAATTAATCAGTCTGATGGCCTGGTGGAAGAAGCTGTCCCGAAGCCTATTGGTCCTGGCTTTTATGCTGCGGTATAGTTTTCTGGGTGGTAGCAGCTGGAACAGTTTGTGGTTGGGGTAACTCACGTCCCCAGTGATCCTTCAGGCCCTTTTTACACACCTGTTGCTATAAGTGTCCTGCATAGTGGGAAGTTCACAACTACAGATGTGCTGGGCTGTCCGCACCACTCTCTGCAGAACCCTGCGATTGAGGGAGGTACAATTCCCATACCAGGCAGTGATTCAGCCAGTCAGGATGCTCTCAATTGCGCCCCTGTGGAAAGTTCTTAGGATTTGGGGGCCCACACCAAACCTCTTCAACATTCTGAGGTGAAAGAGGTGCTGTTGTGCCTTTTTCACCACACAGCTGGTATGTACAGACCACGTGAGATCCTCGGTGATGTTTATGCCGAGGAACTTAAAGCTGTTCACCCTCTCAACCCCAAATTCATTTATGTCAATAGCCTGTCTCCATTCCTCCTATAGTCCACAACCAGCTCCTTTGTTTTTGCGACATTGAGGGAGAGGTTGTTTTCTTGCCACCACTGAGTGAGGGTGATGACTTCTTCTCTGTAGGCTGCCTCATTATTATTTGAGATTAGGCCAATAAGTGTAGTGTCATCAGCAAATTTACGTAGCAGATTGGAGCTGTGGGTGGCGACAGATTCAAGGGTATACAGAGAGTAAAAGAGGGCTTAGGGCACAGCCCTGAGGGGTACCTGTGTTGAGAGTCAGAGGAGCAGAGGTGAGGGAGCCCACACTTACCGTCTGCCAATGATCTGACAGGAAGTCCAAGATCCAGTTACACAAGGCAGGGTGAAGGCCGAGGTCTCTAAGCTTCTTGTTGAGTCTGGATGGAATTATGGTGTTGAATGCTGAACTGGAGTCCAAGAACAGCATTCCCACATAAACATCCTTCTCCAGGTGTGTAAGGACGCCGTGTAGAGCTGTGGCTATTGCGTCATCTGTCGATTGGTTGTGTTGGTAAGTGAATTGTAGGGTGTCCAGTTTGGGTGGTAGCACACTGCAGATGTAGTCCTGGACCAGCCCCACAAAGTATTTGCTTATTATTGAGGTGAGTGTGACAGGACATGTTACCTTGGTCGTTTTAGGTGCAGGAACAATGGTGGACGTTTTGTAGCAGAAGGGAGAGGGAGAGATTAAAAATGTCTGTAAGCACACCTGACAGTTGTGCTGCGCACATCCTGAGGACCCATCCTGGAATTCTGTCCGTCCCGCAGCCCTGTGACCGTCCACTCGTCGGAAACATCTGCGAATTTCAGCCTCAGAGATGACCAAGCTGCAGGTCGCATCAGCTGTGGGTCTCCTCAGGGGCTCAGTGTTGGCAACATCAGATGGAGCATAAAAAGAGTTAGTTCATCTGGGAGAGAGCAGTGATGTTGGAAACTCCACTGTTTGGCTTTGAAGTCTGTGATGGCGTGCAGACCTTGCCATAAGCTGCGTATGTTGTTGGTGGAAAGTTGTGACTGAATCTTGTCCCTGTAATGTTGTTTCGCTGCCTTGATGACTTTGTGTAGATTGTAGCTGCATTTCTTGAGTTCCTGTTGCTCACTGCCACCGTAAGCTCTGTGTCGCACAGTAAGTGCTGCTCGCACGGAACTGTTGATCCAGGGTTTCTGAGTTGGGAAGACCCTGACTGATTTCTGGGAGACAACATCCTCGATGCACTTCTGGATGAAATTCGTGACCCCATCCTTGAACTCGAAGATGTCTTCATCATGGAAGACATTCCAGTCAACGTCATCAAAGCACTCATGCAGCATGGATATTACAACAGGGTTTCCCAACCTGGGATCCATGGAAGCCTCGATTCATGTGAGGCTTTATGGGATTAAAAAGGCTGGGAACTGTTACATTAGAGGCTCCATACCTGGCTGAGAAACAGTCAGAATGCTCTCCACTGTACACCTGTAGAAATTTGTTAGATGTACCAAGTTTCCTTAATCTCCTAATGAATAAAAGCAGCTGGCATGCCATATTCATGATTGCATCAATAACTTGGGTTCAATATCGATCCTCCAAGATGTAGCCCATGAACTTGAAGCTGCTTACTCTTTCCTTCACTGTCCTCTCAATGATGATTGGTGTGTGTTCTACTAACTTCTTATTCCTGAAGTCCACCGCCATTTCCTTGGTTTTGCTGACATTGAGTGCGAGGTTGTTGTGATACCGCTCAGCCTGCTAGTGAATCACACTCCTGTATGCCTCTTCATCGCCATCTGAGATTCTGCCAAGAACAGTGATGTCATCAGTGAATTTATAGATGCTGTTTGATGTGTACCTAGGCACACAGTCATGAGTATAGAAAGAGAAAAGTATAGAGAAAGATTGTATGCATTCACCCTATCTCTGCCTCTCAAGAATATAGTCCCAGCCTGCTCAGCCTCTTTCCATAATTTTTTGACTGAAAAGATTGAGAATGTAGATATTAAGGAAGAGGATATTCTGGAGCTTTTGGAAAGTATCAAGTTGGATAAGTCACCGGGACTGGATGGGATGTACGTCAGGCTACTGTGGGAAGCGAGGGAGGAGATTGCTGAGCCTCTGGGAATGATTTTGCATCATCAATGAGGACAGGAGAGGTTCCAGAGGATTGGAGCACTGCAGATGTTGTTCCCTTATTCAAGAAAGAGAGTAGGGATGGCCCAGGAAATTATAGGCCAATGAGACTTACTTCAGTGGTTGGTAAGTTGATCGAGAAGATCCTGAGAGGCAGGATTTATGAACATTTGGAGAGGTATAGTATGAATAGGAATAGTCAGCATGGCTTTATGAAAGGCAGGTCGTGCCTTACAAGCCTGATTGAATTTTTTGTGGATGTGACTAAACACATTGATGATGGCAGAGCAGTAGATGTAGAGTGTATGGATTTCAGCAAGGCTTTTGATAAGGTACCCCATGCAAGGCTTATTGAGAAAGTAAGGAGGCATGGGATCCAAGGGAACATTACTTTGTGGATCCAGAAATGGCTTGCCCACAGAAGGCAAAGAATGGTTGTAGATGGGTCATATTCTGCATGGAGGCCGGTGACCAGTGGTGTGCCTCGGGGACTCGTTTTGGGACTCCTATTCTTTGTGATTTTTATAAATGATCTGGATGAGGAAGTGGAGGGATGGGTTAGTAAATTTGCTGATGACACAAAGGTTTGGGTGTCGTGGATAGTGTGGAGGGCTGTCAGAGGTTACAACGGAACATTGATAGAATGCAAAACTGGGCTGAGAAAAAAACAGATGGAGTTCAAACCAGATAAGTGTGAGGTGGTTCATTTTGGTAGGTCAAATATGATGGCAGAATATAGTATTATGGCAGAATATGGTAAGACTCTTCGCAATGTGGAGGATCAGAGAGATTTTGGGGTCTGAGTCCACAGGACACTCAAAGAAGGCATATGATGCATTGGCTTTCATCAATCGTGGGATTCAGTTTAAAAGCCGAGAGGTAATGTTGCAGCTATATAGGACCCTTATCAAACCCCACTTGGAGTACTATGCTCAATTCTGTTTGCCTCACTACAGGAAGGACGTGGAAACCATAGAAGCGGTGCAGAGGAGATTTACAAGGGTGTTGCCTGGACTTGGGAGGATGCCTTATGAGAACAGGTTGAGTGAACTCAGCCTTTTGTCCTTGGAGCGACGGAGGATGAGAGGTGACCTGATAGAGGTGTACAAGATAATGAGAGGCATTGATCATGTGGATAGTCAGTGGCTTTTCCCCAGGGCTGAAATGGCTAGCACGAAAGGGCATAGTTTTAAGGTACTTGGATGTAGGTACAGAGGAGATGTCAGGGGTAAGTTTTTTTACACAGAGGGTGGTGAGTTCATGGAATGGGCTGCCAGCGGCAGCGGTGGAGGTGGAAGCGATAGGGTCTTTTAAGAGACTCCTGAATGGCACATGGAGCTTAGAGAAACAGAGGGCTATTGATAAAGCCTAGGTATTTCTAAGGTAGGGACATGTTCAGCACAGCTTTGTGGGCTGAAGGGCCGATATCGTGTTATATGTTTTCCATGTTTCTATGTTTTTATGAATGACAGAAGACACAAAGGCTGGTAGACCTTTATATTCACTGATATTGTGTGTGAATGGGTTAAAAAAACTGAGCTATTGATTTAGATTCATTCACTTACCACAAGGGCATGAAAGCATAGAATGAAATGTATCATTTGCATGAACAACCAACACAACCTAAGGATGTGCTAGGTCAGCCCACTAGTGTCACCATTCATTCTGGTGCAGACATAGCACACCCACAACGTTCAGCTGCACAACATAAACACCAACAAAAATAAGACAAGAACAGCAAAATGAAACACTTTTCTTCCTTCCACCCACCCACTCACACACACGGACATGTGCTCAACCACAGGAGAGGCCACCTCTGTCCCTCCAACCTCCAGTCCCTGGCCCGGTTCCACAGACTCACAGACATCAGGCATCTGATTTCCAGACTCATCAACTTTGATCCTCAATATTTGGGCATTGATCTTCATTATCAACCCAAGAACCAAACTCAGCCAATGCCTCCTTCAGAGAAAAAAAATGTAGAGGTAATGACTGACGGAGAAAAATAGATGAAAAGTGCAAACAGACCATAATTCCACACTTTGACCAAAGGAATACTTCATGAGCATTCTGGCCTGAACTTGATTATTCATTTGTTTCCTAAAAATGCTTACGAAATTTCAGGAATCTGTCAGACCTTTTTATAGTACACCGTGGTTCTTATTTTCCCTAGAAAATATCTGACCTGAATATCTTTTCTATAACTTCAGGAAGGGGAGATTTTTTGAGGTTCATAAACACACAGCTGCCTTTAAGAAATATTATGAAGAGGTGGTGAGTGAAAGAAATGGAACAGGCCTTGTGATTATCTTTGAACACCTATTATGAGTGCATTAAAAATAATTCAAATATTTCAGATGCTGCTTTTTATATTTAGTACTTTGTTATAAAATAAGACTGGATTAATTATCTAATTGACAGTCCAAACCTGTACCAGGCTCAACTAACTGTGCATATGAAGTGAAAGTTGGGTGAAGATGAATAAATTGGTGCTAATGAATTAATACAGTCAGATTAGGAGGGATAATCCTTTCAAATTCAGTTTATACTTTTACTTTCAAAGCTCTCTTTATGATCCTACCTACCTGTGACACCACTTTCAAGGAGTTATGGATTTGTATTTACAGGTCTCTCTTTTCTACCTCACTCCTCAGTGCCCTGTCATTTATTGTTAAAGTTAAAGCCATTTATTGTGGCTGTCCTCACAAAGTGCAATACCTCACAATTATCTGCATTGAATTCTATCTGCCAATTTTCAGCCCATCTTTCCAGCTAGTCCAGATTGCTGCGAGCTTTGATATTCTTCTCTGTTCACTATGCCCCCAATTTTGGTGTCACCCGCAAATTTACTGATTACCATAATTGATTACTTTGTTTACCATATTATCATCCAGATAATTAATATGGACGCCATACAACAAAGGACAGGGCAACAGCATTCCCTGCGGCACACTACCGCCCACAGCCCTCTAGTGTGTACCATGAATCCAAAGTCAAATCCAATTTATTACCTCATCCTGAATGCCAAATGGCTGAACTTTCCTGACCAAGTCCCCATGAGGGACCTTAACAAAGAGCCCTCACTTCAGCACCATTTCTTTAACCACATGTTAAAATGTATTATTTTCCTATTTCTGCCCTCACTAGCACATGGCATGGTGAGTAGTCCTGGGATCACCACCCTGGAAGTCTTGTCCTTTAACTTAGTGCCTAGCTCCCTGAACTCACTTTGCAGGCCATCATCACCCTTCCTGATTATGTCATTGGTTCCGATGTTGACCAGGATCCCTGGCTGCTCACCCTCCCCCTTAAGAATCCTATGAACTCCCTCTGAGATGTTCCTGACCATGGAGTCTGGGAAGTAACATGCCATAAGGGCATTTTGTTCTTGTCCACACAACCTCCTGTCTGTTCCCTAATCAGTGAATCCCTTATCAAGACTGCTCACCTCTTCTCCCCACTTCATTTTTGAGTCACTGAGCCAGAATCAATGCCAGGGACCTGACTGTTGTGGCCTTACCTATAGATTGCTCCCCCCACCCTTCAACAGTACCCAAAATAATATACTTGCTATTGAGTGGATCCTGTATTGGCTGTTTATTTTCTTTCCCTCTGCTGACGCTCACTCAGTTACCTGCATCTTGCACCTTAGATGTAACTAACTCTCTGTGCATCCTGTCTATCAATCCCTCAGCCTCCCAAATGATCTGGAGTTCATCCAGTTCCAGCTGCAACTCCTTAACATGATCTGCTGGAAGCTGCAGCCTGATGCATTTCTTACAGGTGTAGACATTAGAGACATTGTACATCTCACTATCTTCCCATATCCTGTAAGAGGAGCATTCCACTGTGCTGCCTGGCGTTCACACTGCTCTAATTGTGCAATAAGAAGGAAAGAAACTCTCCAGAAACCTAGTTTAGCTTCCGCCTCTTCTCGCCTAAAACTCTTGAGCCAAAGCCTCAAGCTCCTCCACTCTAACCCTTTCTCACTCACTCAATGCCCACTCAGCTTAAATGACTTTTTATTGGCTCTTGCCAAGTGCCTAGTTACTCAAAATCTGTGACTGGCTATATGGCGATGTGCACAAGGACTTACCTGTCATTAAATCCATCATCATCTGGACCCAATCAGAAGCCATGGCGGGCAGCAGAAATCAGGGCAGTGTTGAAAGAATGGGATGCTGCATTCAGTTTGGGGGATAAGGCTGCTCTCAGATCAACAAGAACTGTGTTTTCCTGTGGTGTCAGGAACATGAAACGGGACGACACACTGAAATCTACAGCTATTTCTGTGACAGATAGAGAACATTGCAAGGCAAATGAGCCATAACAGATTATAAGACCACATTGTGCATCAGCAACAATGACCCCTCTCTTCCTGTTAGGTTGAATGTAGGATTTGATACACTGAATGATGTACCAGTGAGGACAGTACCCCATCCCACCAAAGAGTGGGCACTCTATCTGGTCACAGCTGATACAAGGACAATCATAGTCAGGGTCAACCCATGCAAAGCTGCAGGGCCTGACAACATACCTGGTCGGGTGCTGGGAGACTGTGCCGCCCAGCTAGCAGATGTTCTCATTGATACTTTTAATACCTCTCTGAAACAGTCTACTATCCTTGCTTCAAGGCTGCCACCATACCCCAACACTCATGAGGCCAGCAGTAATCTGCCTTAATGACTGCCTTAGTGACTCTGATGAAGTGCTTTGAGCTGCTGGTCAAGAACTGCGTTAAATCCCGTCTTCCTACTACATTGGATCCTGTTGGATTTCCATTTATTTTCTGATCCTTAGGGTTCCTCTCTGAGTCAGAAATGGCAATCCAAACAGTTCAATTCATTTTTGAGCACAAACATACAAATACTAAGCAAACTAAGTAAAGAGCCAAAAAGCGATGCTATGAGGGGAATTAATACTAATCTGTAAGACAAATGAATAAATATAACGCTTCTGAAAAATCTATCACTTTTATAAATAGTTTATTTATTGAGATACGGTGCAGAACAGGCTCATTCCCACCTTTGAGCCACGCCACCCAGTTTCTCCTGATTTAATCCTAGCTAAATCACGTGACAATTTACAATGACCAATTTAACCTACCAACTGGTATGTCTTTGGACTATGGGGTGAAATTAGAGCACCTATTGGAAAACCACTTGGTCAAAGGAATGCAATAAGGAATGCAAATTCCTTACAGAGGGCAGCAGGATTTCAACCCAGGTTGCTGGTACTGTAAAACATTGTGCTAACCACCACGTTACTATGCCAGGCCTAGTATAAGAGAAAATCCTGAGATACAGATAAATTAGTTAATAGGCTACATAATTAAATCAATTACATCATGTGGGCAAAGTGCTAATACTTAGCCAATGAAAAAAAAGAGAAACATGATAAACCATTAGTTTAGCTGTTATGCTGCTTTCTGCCGGTGAGTGTGCAAAATACATCAATTTGTTAAGAAGAAACATTATTGGTAGAATCTCAGATGGTGACGAGAGGGCTTACAGGAGTAAGGTATACCAATAGTGGTGACGCAGCAACATCCTTGCACTCAAAGTCAATAAGACAAAAGAGCTGATTGTGGACTTTGGGAAGGGTAAGATGAAGGAATACATACCAATCCTCATAGAAAGATCAGAAGTGGAGAGCATTCTGACAGGCTGCATCACTGTCTGGTATTGGGGAAGGGGGGCTGCTACTGCACAGGACTGGAAGAGCCACAGAAGGTTGTAAATTTAGTCTTCTCCATCTTCAGGGAGTGGTGTCTCAGAAAGGCAGTGTCCATTATTAAGGACACTCCAGCACCCAAGGAATGTGCTTTTCTTGCTGTTGCCATCAGGTAGGAGGTACAGAAGCCTGAAGGCACACACTCAGTGCTTCAGGAACAGCTTCTTCCCCTCGGCCATCCGATTCCTAAATGGACACTGAACCCGTGAACACTATCTCACTTTTTAAATATATATTATTTCTGTTTTTTTGCATGATTTTAATCTATTCAATGTACATATATTGTAATTTATTTACTTTATTATTATTTTATTATTTTATTTTTTTCTTTTTCTATATTATGTATTGCATTGAACAGCTGCTACTAAGTTAACAAATTTCAGGACACATGCCAGTGATAATAAACCTGATTCTGATTGTACTGATAAGTACAAATCTTATAAGATTTCAAAGGTACATTTAATGTCAGAGAAATGTATACAATATACATCCTGAAATGCTTTTTCTTCGCAACCATCCACAAAAACAGAGAAGTGCCCCCAGAGAATGAATGACAGTTAAATGTTAGAACCCCAAAGACCCCCCTCATCCCCCCCTCCCTCCCATGCGTAAGCAGCAGTAACAAAAATCCCCCCCCCCTTCCACTGGCAATAAAAAGCATCAGCACCCACCACCAAGCATTCAAGCGTGAGCAAAGCAGCAGCAAAGATCCAGTAATCCAAAGACTACTTATTCACCCAGTATTTGATATACCACAGGCTCTCTCTCTCTCTCTAACAAGGAAGAAAGAGGTGTCTCCATTTCACAGCAAGAGGGGAGACACAACAAACAACTCGCTGGTTTATGATGTTAAAAGTCCATTGTGTGGCTTTTTCCTAGCTCTGTGCCTAAAGATCGCGGGTCTCTGGCACACAGTCTTAGATCTTCTATCTCCCACAACACACATAATATATTATTTTTAAAAAGTGGTTTCTAACTGTCCCCCCCTTTTGGTTCCATGAGGCAGAATCACATCTGAAAATTCAGAGTAATTGCTATTTAACCACACACAAAAAATGTAGACTCTGATAATAATCTCCAACAGTTATTTTTGTACTTGGAAGTCTTGACTTAAGTCTGCCGTCACTTTAGCTCGCTTGTAGTGGCTGGCATGTGTCCACTTACTTTTACCTTCTACTTTAACTGCTGAATTGGCAATTAGCAGTACTTGGTAAGGACCTTCCCACTGAGCTCCCGGGGATTCCTTGTGCAGTTTCTTGACAAGGACCCACTTGCCAGGAATCAAAGACTGTACTCCTTCCTATGGACTCCGTTGAGGAGCAGGCTGAACAGCTTGAGTTAGCATTGCACGATAATCAACTAAACTGTCTGGCATAACACGTACAACGGCCTCTCTGAGATTGAGAGTTCCCAGCAGTGATGTAGGTCACCCTCTCACCACTTCAAATGGACTCAATTTTGTTTTCATGTTTAGTGTTGCCCTGATGCTGAATAAAACCAAAAGAAGAGCTGTTAGCCATATGGTAGTTAGTCAGCCATCGTTTGATGATGCCAGTCATTCTTTCAACTTGTCATGATGACTCTGAATGATGTGGGCAATGAAAAGACCAATACTCATCAGTCAGCATAATTCTTGACAAACAGTTTTGGTGGTCAGAGTCAACGTGACATGGCAAATCCCATCTAGGAAATATGGTCTTTAATCAGAGTTTTGGCAGTGTGTATTCTTGCTGGGATGGCTTCCACCCATCTTGAAAATTTGTCCACTATTTCTAACAGATTTGAATATCCTTGGCATTTCAGTAAAATAATCTAGTCCACTTGTAGTCCAGGTGGGGCAAGAAACGTAGTTGACGTAGCTTCTCCATTGATCTGGTGTTTGTTTTCTGGCGTGTCATACGTCTCTCAACTGCTTGTTGAATCTGCATCCTGAACTTTGGATTCCACTACCACTGGAAAAATCTGTTGACCATCATTTAGGTTTCAAAGGTACATTTAATGTCAGAGAAATGTATACAATATACATCCTGAAATTCTTTTTCTTCACAAACATCCATCAAAACAGGGGAGTGGCCCAAAGAATTAATGACAGATAAACGTTAGAATCCCAAAGTTCCCCCCAGCACCCTCTTCCCACGCACAAGTATCAGCAAGGCAACGATCCTCCACCCCCCACCCCTATCAGCAAAAAACCATCAGCATTCCAATTTGCATTCCATTGTGTCCTAGGGAGTGTATCTGTGGTGCCAGGTAATGAAACAGCTCAACTAGGGCTAGCAGTCTGTGACTAGTGCATTATCTCCATACTCCGTCAATAACCTACCATTTTGCATCCAGTACCACTTTTCTTCATTTGAGCACTGATCTTGCATTTCTTCGGCATCTTGCATGCTTGTCTGTGACATAGTGTCAACTTGATTTCAGTTATCGGGTTTTCTTCTATTTCTTTGATTTTCTTTATTCCTTTCCCTATACTATCTTCAACTCACTGTGTCAACTGGTTTATTTGCTGAGTCACTTGCATGGTAGCTAAAATTTTAATGCCATCACATGAATGCAATTTGTATATATTCTTAATTCATTGAAGTTCAGCCCAAGTCATTAAGCTTTCTTTTTTTTAGGATGTGGAAATTCCCTGGACCATTTAACAATTTTTTCTGAAACCGGTGGTTGATGACAAACCTGCCGTCTCCTTCCATAATCTCTATCGTAAGCCTTGGATCTTTTCACTCTTAGATTTTACTGGGCAGACCAAATACCTGATTACTGTCCTCATCACCTTGCAGTTCCTTGGAGTTCCCAAGGTGTAGCTGTTTCTGGGGACTTGGCTGCCTTTCAACATGATTGACAAGCCTGTTAACACCACCCACTGGGTTGCTGAACCGCCCACTGAAGGTCTGCCCAATGCCCTGCTGGTTTGTGTCATTTCAGCTTGCAACTCTGAACAGGGTGCTTGACTATGGACAAACTTTGTCGTTAATGCAGAGGTCTGTTTTTCTGTTGACATTATCTTTTTCATATTGCTCTTTTAGCATATTATATCATTTTTCTAAATCAGTGCTTACCCATTTCAAAGTATCAATCTGGATTTACCACACAATTCAATTGCACCATCACAGCTCCATTAAGGTTGCTAGCATCCAAGCTGTTTTTTCAGTTCCTGACCAAATCTTTTTGATCTTCCAACATATTCCTTCAACATTACTTATAAGCCAGTCTTCACCAGACATAGCATCAATAGCGTGCTTCTTCCGTATTTCTTTACCCTTGGTAACAAGTTCATATGCATCACATAAGTAAGTGCTTCAGATTTCAGTCTACTTTTTCAAGGGACCCCTCCTGATCTGTTTCAAAGCTTTGACCATTAGGTTTTAATCTTAAGAAGTACTCTTCACTTTTGGTTGGCAGAAATCTCACAAAACTCATAACCCTGTTGTGACTATAATTATCAGTTTACAACCAAACAAACATCCCTCTGATATTTATAAAACTCATGTTAGCCTCTTGTCCAACAACTCCATTGTGAATGCAATATCAGACTCTGGGTTGCCAATAATTCACACTGGCCCCACATTGGGCACCAAATTGTTAGATCTCCACTCATTTTCTGGTCCTCACGGTTCTTCCTGGAGTCTAAAATAGCGAGCAGTCTTAATTCCAAGATTTCAGTTCATTTTCAAATACAAACAAACATACAAATACTAAGCAAACTAAATAAGGAGCTGAGAAACAATGCTAAGAGGGGAGTTAATGCTAAGGGGTGTAAGGCAAAGGAATAAAGATGGTTCTGCTGAAGAGTTTTATCACTTTTATAGATAAGAGAAATTCCTTAGAGATAAATTAGTTAATAGACTATATATTTAAACAATTATATCATGTAGTAATGTGCTAATGAATAATGAGAAAAATGGTAAAACATTAGTTTAGCTGCTATACTGCTTTCTGCCGGTGAGTGTGCAAAATTTGTATTAAAAAGTACAAATCTTCTAAAAAGTATTAAAAGTTACAAGAAATAGTGGTTTCCAACAACCCCCACCAGTTTGCATATTGTCCAATTCGGTCCATTGATGATACATTAGCTTTTGTTCATGAACTTTCATTCAGCATTCAATACAACTATTCCTTAGAAGCAGGTGGGTCAACACCTCCCTCTGTAAATGAATCTTGGACTTCTTAACGGAGAGATCTCTGACAAAATGTGTTGGCAGCACCATCTCCATCTCCATCATGCTGAACACCAGTGGACCCGCAGGGCTGTGTTCTCATCCCATTGCTGTTTATACTGCTGATGCACAACTGTACTGCTAGATCCACCTCTAACCATATCATTAATGTTCGCTGATGACACAACATTGGTTGGCCTCATCAGGAACAATGATGACTCAGCATACAGAGAGGAGGTAAAGTGGCCTGTGGACTGGTGTGAACACAACAACTTGGGTCTCAATGTGGAAAGACTAAAGACATACTTGTGGACTTGACACTGATCAGTTCCTATTGCAAATCCAATGGATCCTCCATGGAGAGAGTCAGGGGAAGCAAGTTTCTTGGAGTGCACATCACGGATGATCTCACCTGGATCTTCAGCAGTACCTCTTTGGTCAAGAAAGCGCAGCAGTGCTTCCAACTCCGGAGGAGATTGAGGTGAGCGATGTGCTCAGGCCCCATTCTAACCACATTCTACTGGATCACCATCGGGAGTGTCCTGACAAGCTGTATCACCATCTAGTATGGGAATTGCATGGCATGTGCAATAGCTTGCGAGGGACTCTGAGAGAATCATTGGGATCTTTCTCACCCCCCCCCCCCCCAATGCAGGAGGTATATCAGAAGCACTGGTTTGCAGAGCCCTTATCATTGTCAAAGACTCCTCCCATCCACCCCACAAGCTCTTTGACCTCCTACTGTCAGGCAGAAAGTACTGCAGTAAAAGAACAAGGACTGTATGGTGGTTAAGAGCTTCTTCCCCCAGGCTGTGAGACTTCTGAGCACCCAGTACACATTATTAATGGCAGCACCAGTAGTATTATACTGTTATATAATTATCTATAGGTTGTATATGCACTTTATGTTAACTTGTATATCTACAAAATAATTATATTATCTGAAAATATTATTGTGTTAATTTTATTTCATGTGCTGTAAGTGATATATGTACTGTACTTCTCACATCGGTCCCAGAGGAATGTTGCTTTGTTTAGATGTAAACATGTGTACAGTTGAATGACAATGAACTTGAATTTGAACTTGAACTTGATCTCAAACGTTGCTGAATGTCTTGGCTGGCTCCACTTGTTTTCTAAATCTCGTGCTCACTCACCACAAGAAGTCAAGTCAAGATAACTTTTATTGTCATTTCCACCATAACTGCTGGTACAGTGCATAGTAAAAATGAGACAACGTTTTTCAGGACCATGGTGTTACATGACACAGTACAAAAACTAGACTGAACTACGTAATAAAAAAACACAGAGAAAGCTACACTAGACTACAGACCTACACTGGACTGCATAAAGTGCACAAAAACAGTACCGGCATTACAATAAATAATAAACAGGACAGTAGGGCAAGGTGTCAGTCCAGGCTTCGGGTATTGAGGAGTCTGATATCTTGGGGGAAGAAAATGTTATATAGTCTGGTCGTAAGAGCCCGAATGCTTCGGAGCCTTTTCCCAGACGGCAGGAGGGAGAAGAGTTTGTATGAGGGGTGCATGGGGTCCTTCATAATGCTGTTTCCTTTGCGGATGCGGCGTGTAGGGTAACAGCTCACACAATCTCAAGCCCATTGAATACCAGGTGAATCTGAATTAAACTTAATAGGGACACAAGGAGATATTAAGTTGGGCCCCCTTAAATAATCTTTCTGATTTTTTTTTTGCTTTAGAATGACAAATTCTTTCCATAAACACTTTGAAGTACACAATTTCTGTTTTAAGAAGCCAAATTAAAACTTTGGGCAACATTTGACAAATATTTTGATTGCTAGAAATCTGAAATAAGCACAAGAAAGTCCTTGAAATCTAGGGTCACATTCTAACCTTTGCTTTCTCTAGATCCCAATTGCTCTCATTTCTATAAAAAAATATAGGAATGGACATTTTATAAATATACTCAACTGCTATACCCTTTATGCAATGTGATTCCAGCTACTTATATTGGATAAAGCTGCTTGTGATTCTCACTCTGTTAAATTAGCTGCCCTGTGGATGAGGAAAGCTTCACGTCTAAGAACAAACATTTACAAAATCCACTTCTGTGACATTTTGACACCAAGGGTTTTGTCAATTTTAGTTAAAATCAAGTAAAATAAAACAGCAAAAAATGTTCAAAACATCACAAAAAGTTATATTCAAGATTATCTTACACGTAGAGACACAATGGAGAGAGAGTGATGCCAGACCCTGCTCCTTGGTGAAATTCATAGTGTGGGGGGGAGTGTTAGGCTGGCTAATGGATTGAAGGATTTCATGTTCATATCTCTTCATCTCAAACAGACTTTTACCTGAATACATTCAAGGTTTTCCAGCTGGATACTGTGTAATATAAATAATCCTCTCCTGCTAGCAGGTAATAAAGCTTTGTTTGGTTGGGGCATTCATTAATGTGGTTAGAAAATAATCCACTTGGGACCCATGAGCTGGAATGCTTCAATATAAGACATGCAAAGAGATTCAGATTTATGGATGAAGTGTTAATACAATATTGTGTGCAAGATCCTGAGATATCAAAGAAAGCAGGTGACCGGACTACCATGCACTTAAAATGAAAAATGAGCCCTGTGTGGATGCAATTGGAGTAATGGAGGACAGATGGGGCTGAGTACTTCTAATGTGCAGTGTTTATTGGCATTTATACAGCGATAGCCATCATGCTATTTTATCAGTTTGCTGTGGCAGTCATGTTATGGGCTTGAATAAACCGTGGTTTGCTTTATAAAGAGCAGTGCTTCCTGGGTTCTCCCCCCAGCTTTATATTGCTCCCCTCCCCGCACGATCCCACTCCCCTAAACAATCGGTTTACTACACACTCTTCTTAGTATCTGATGCTGCCATCTGAATACACAGCCCAGCTGCAGGGCTCTGATTTGACAACTGGCGTGCAGCAAAATGCCTGTCAGAAGCTAATAAAATGTCATGCCGACTGATAGAGTCTGATAAGTTGGATTTTGCTTTCAACAACAGCTTGACAAATACATAAGCCTGAGCTGTGCTTCCAGAAATGAAAGAAACATCACAGAACTAAAAGCCCTTGCCAGCTTTCTTTGATATACAAAAGAAAAATGGAAAGTAAATGACATCTGCCTGATGGAAATTTGTTACATTACCTCAGCTACACGATACTGATGCAAATCCAATTCTGGAGAAAAACATTTGTGTCTGTGACCTTGTAAAAAGCTACAGTCTCTGGAATTACATTCCTCACCTTGAAATGCATTACGTAGGTGCCACTACAGTTTATCACTTCCCAGTTACAGCTGTGACTGATTGGCAGGAGAGCTGAGCATCAGATCTTGGAAGTGAAACAAGTGATACAAGTTTTTCTCTGTGATCACTGAGTGAGGATGCTTCTGATTTTATTCTTTGAATAAAATTGTGTCTAGCCTTAAGCTGCCTGTCCTACCTTCATAACCTTTCTACACAGCAAAGGCTACATCACTCTTTGAAGCTGTCACAGGTAAAAGAAAGAGTGCAAGAACTGGAAGAGGTCACACTGTCTAGCTGCAATCCCATGGACATCACTGACAATGGGACAACATGGGGTAGCACAAAGGCACAATATTTAGCGCTATTGCTTCACAATTCCAGAGACCATGATTTCATCCTGATCTCTGGTGCTGTTTGGATATCCTTCCTATTGTCACATTAGTGTCTCTTGGGTATTTTAGCTTTGCATGGGATTTGGTGGATTAATTGCCCTTGTGTAAGAGGGAAAATGTATTGGTGTAGATGAGAGCATGGTAGCTGATGTTGTCGTTGAGTGCCATCGAGTCATCATCTCATGGCGACCCTGTGGATAGTGTAGTTGTCCGTAGGGTTTTCCTGACAAGATACAGAAGTAGATTACCAGGCCTTTCTTCTGCACAGATACTGCTGCCAGTTGGGACACGGCCGGATTCGAGCTCAGGATCACCTGCCTCGAAGTTCAGTGCTGATGCCACTACTCTGCCCATGATAGCTGATAGACTTTTTATTTTAGGGTCTTTTTATTTTATTTTAGGTCTTTTGACCCCATGAACCCATGTCACCCAATTACACCCATGTGACCAATTAGCCTAATAATCTGTACGTTTTTAGAATGTGGGAGGAAACTGGAACATCCAGACGAAGTCCAAACAGTCACAGGGAGAATGTAAAAACATCCTTACTGAAAGTAGCAGAACTGAACCCACATTGCTAGCATGGTAACAGCGTTACCCTAACTGCTATTCTACATGCGGCCCAACTTGATGGGCTGTTTATATGCTTGTGACTGTTTTGGAGCAGCTGATGCTGGAAGCCGGAATCATCAGAGATTCTTTTCTCTTCATGACTGGCACTCTGTTGCGTTCTTTGCACAACTACTTAGTGCTAGATCAATCTGCTTTTCATTTCCTAGGTTTTCTGTCATCACTTTGCTAACCTTCCCTCCTTGTGACTTTTCAAAGTCGAGTTTACTGTCTTTGGCACAAGCGTACAGTTTGTATGCACAGATGCACTGGAATACTTACTTCCAGCAGCATCAGAGCATATTGCATCATATAAGCAGCATTCACAAGGAAAACAAAAGTTAACCATAAAATATATACAATTTTTACAAGAAAGAAACCCACTTAAACACAAAAAAGTCAATTTTAGTGCAAAGTGATTCTTGGCTCCTTAAAGTTGTTATATCCGAGGGTGGTAATGGGGATAAGTTCTCACTACCTATTAAGTGCTCCCAATGGTGTGTGTCTCAAACAGTCTCTGACAACTATGTACAGCCCCTGGCCTTCACGTGTGGCTCAGCTACTAAATCTGGTGGAGCCGTTTCTAATGACAGGAGAATGAGCAAAAGTGGATTACTGGCACCTTAAAACGCCTTGCTTCAGGCAGATAGGGCTCATCAGCCATGGTTGGCAGCTCATCTAGAAGATGGAAAATTCTTATCTTGAACCTCTGCTGCATCGCGGCTGTACCCGTTCATTGGGGAAAGCTTTGAGAGTAAACCCTGAAGGCAAAGTCTGGAGCTGGCTTTCCTAAGGCAGTGCTACGTTGAGTTCCACACTGGTTGACAACTCCTGCGATGCTGCTGGTAGCAAACAGTATCAATCTCTGCCAGTCCTTTGGGTTCATCAGATGCATGGAGATGGGGAGCTTGCTGTCCGTATCGTTCTGCCCAGGCTTGCATATCTAGACAAGTGGGATGCAACATCTATGGTCAACTCTCACTCACTCACAATTCTTAGTGCTTCACGCCACTCTAGTGAAATAGAAGGGGATAGGTATGAAGGGAACAGTCCTTTGTGGCACATTTTATGTACTCCTAAGTGTTAGCACTGAGAACTAAGTTCTTCATGTGCAGAGGATGGGCTAGAGTGATCTCCAAAGCTTATTGGCTGGGCCAAGCAACTGGTTTCAGCAAGCATCAGGCCCACCAGATGTCCCTGCATCCCTCGTGATGAGCTGCTCATACGAATCATGATGAATGCTGGCAGCTCATCATACATAGCCAAGTTGGGTCCAAGAACTGGCACCTGTACCCTTCTCACCCAAGGTGCACTCTGTGTGAAAATGAATTTCCACCCTTTCATCTGGCAGATAGTACTGAGAGGCCACACTAATGGAGCTGTCTGCGACAGCATTTTTCAGATCTCTCCCCTTCCCCCGTCCCTCCTGGCTAAACCGTTCCTTTCAGCTTTTGTTCTAATGCCACTCATGGTGGTGTTTAATGTCCTGTACCATACTCTTTTGGAACTGGTAACTTATCTCTGTTCAATCATGTCAATCACTCCACTGTGTCTTGTCAAAAATCTTACGGCGTCTGCTTTCTGGATCAGCTCTGAGCCTAGGTAATCTCTGCTTTGAATCCTTGTAAATCCATCAGTGGTGCTGCCAAATCCAATTTTTATTGAAAAGAAGAATCAGCTATTTTCCTTCCCCTCTGAGACAATTATTTATTCTGGTCCCCAGCCAACCTGCATTGTGTAACTTCTTTAATGCCCCCTTCACCATGGGCGTTAGCCTCCCCAGCTTCGAGGATATCTTCAAAAGGCGGCATTAAGGACCCCCATTGCCCAGGACGTGCCCCCTTCTCATTGCTACCATCAAGGAGGAGGTACAGGAGTCTGAAGACACACACTCTATGTTTTAGGAGCAGCTTCTTTCTCTCCGCCATCAGGTTTCTGAATGGACAATGAACCTATGTACACTACCTTATTTTTTTGCTCTCTTTCAGCCCTACAGTAAAATATTTCTAATTATTTAGTGCACGGTACTGTTGCCGCAAAACAAGCTTCATGATATATGACAGTGATATTAATTCTGATTCTGATTCAACAATTGCTCTGTTCTGAGTTCCAGTTGCCTGGTGAATTACAGAGGGAGAGAGAGGAAAAAAACAACTATTTTTGGCTAAAATTGTTCTTTGATATTTAATCCTGCCGAAGAAGTTGGGTCACAGCAGCATTCACTTGATGGAAAATATTGAGTCTATCCTTTTTTTATCATCTCTGAACTGGTACATTCTCTGAAACCAAAGTGGCAATCCAAATAAGCTGGACCGTTAAGGACTACCAGGGTACCTGCTATTGCAACAACAGTTTTAAACGTATAACAGGCCTAAACTATGATCGTCCCTTTCTAATCCATTTGATCTTCATTCCAGGAACAAGCAATTTGGAGCAGCACTTGTTACATTTGGCTTCCAGCCTAAGTTATGTGAGTTTTAGAATCTCACCCGTGGGGAGGTTGCTTGGGCAAAGACACCGCTGAAAGAAGCGATTCAGGCAAACTGAGGTCACCAGTGGGAATTCCTCTTAGCTCCTCCTTCTCTACCATGAATGCCAAATGATACTAACTGGCTGGCTGCTGTCACAGATACCAGTGCTGATAAAGTTCACCACATAGAGTTGACATTTGCAAAGCAACAATTTCAAAACTGGCTGTGAATGTCTTTTAAAAAAAATTGAGATCTTTGCCCATTTAATATCCCTCTGTGGTCCATGCTGTTCTCTATATCCCATCTGTTCCAAATAAGCATGCATCTGGAACTTACTGATGCCCCAGGCCTACACTTTGGGATGAGCTCAAAGGTCCACAATCTGTCATTCAAAGCTCTCTATCCGTATCTTGTTTGAAACAAGAGAAACACGCGCAGGTCTAAGTTAGGTGCCTCTTGTGACTGCTCCAGTGTTCAATGAATTGATGATTGATCACTCGCCTTATCCATTTTTCTGTCCAGTTCCACTATCCTCTGTTTCATTTAATCCGACATTTCATCCTCAACTTTAAGTATGCTTGAAAGCACCCACAGAGAACGTGGAGAAGAGAATTCTAAAGATTTACAACCCTCTGAGTGAAGGTGCATTTCTTCACAGTCTTAAACGTTTGGCTCTTTTCTCTTGCAATTAGATCGATATTGCCTAGCCTGAGGAAACAGGCTAAAAGCATTTCCCCAATCAATCCATTTCAAAATGTTATGTGTGCCAGTGAGGTCACCTCATTCTCCTGAACTCCAGAATGCAGGGAAAGGCTGGTCTTACTCAGTCTTTGCAAGACAAGTTGACACTCCAGAAATCCATCTAGTTAACCTGCCACTGTGTCTGCAGTATGTGTATCCTTTCTTAAACAGAGACAAAAAATATCCATTCTAGGTCTGCCATCACAAAGCTTTGCATCATTGTAAAGACTTTTGCACTCCAGCCCTCTGCTTCATTCTCACCTCCACTACCTTCCAGTTACAATAAAGGCCATGATATTATCTCAATTCTTAATTGTTGGCTGAATCCTTATGTTTACCTTCTGCAGCCCACAAACTAGGGCATAAAGGAACCTCTGTTCACCACATTTATTAGTTTCTCACCACTCAAAGTAAAATATTTTGATCCTTTCCCAAAACCAAAAGTGAATGTTGGGAACCACTGCAGTAAGACAACGGGTCGTAGGTTTGAGGACAGGAAAGATGGTGTGATAAGTAAGACTGAAAAGAAGGAGAGTAAGGGACAGGCTAATAAAAAATGGTGGGCTGTAATGAGTTAATTTCAACACTTGGAATATTAAGAGTAAAGAGGATGGATCAGTACATAGAATTACAATGTTGTAGCCATTACAGTATAGGACAGGATTGGCAGTTCAACATTTCTGGGTTTCTTTGTACCAAACATGATAGAAAGATAGGAAGATAAAAAGGGGGGAGGATTTTGCACTACAGATAAAGGAGTACTTTGAGAAGACATTCTGAAGACCCCATACGCCAAGGCAATTTGTGTGGAACTCGGAAATAGGACAGGTGCAATTACAAGGATGGGATTATACAATAGGCCCTCCGATTGCTACCTTGAAGAGGAGGAACAGATATGTAGACAGACTATGGAAAGGTGCAGAAACAACAAGGATGTTGTAACCTCCCCAGTATTGAGTAAAGCTTTGTTAATACAAGAATCTTAGATGGTATGTGATTTCTATGGTGCATCCAAAAGATGTTCTTGAAATTATATGTGTAGAGTCCAACTACAGGGGAAAGCATACTGGACCTGGTTTTGGGAAATGAGCCAGGTCAGATGATAATGGGTATACACTTTGGGAATAGCTCTTTATGCTTTTAGATATTTATAGGTAAGGATAAAATTGGATCTTGTTGGAACTTACTAAATAAGAGGAGGGCAAATTATAACAGAAGAAGATAAGAGCAAAGAGGTGCTGATTGAGAATCTTTGCTGTTGGACAAATCCATATCTGTCAAGTAGGAGTTGTTTAAAGACCAGCTGATCAGATTTCACCATTGTCATGTTCTGGTGAGGAGTAAGGATTAGGATGGTGAAGGAAGAAAATACTGAATAACCTGAGAGGCCCTAAATTTAGTCACAAAGGAAGAAGCAAATGTATAGTTTAGACCATAAGACAAAGGAGCAGAAGTCAGCCATTCGGCCCATCGAGTCTGCTCCACCATTTCATCATGAGCTGATCCAATTTCCCCTTTAGTCCCACTCCCCCGCCTTCTCACCATAACCTTTGATGCCCTGACTACTCAGATACCTATCAATCTCTGCCTTAAATACACCCAATGACTTGGCCTCCACTGCCACCCGTGGCAACAAATTCCATAGATTCGCCACCCTCTGGCTAAAATTTTTTTTCACATTTCTGTTTTGAATGGGTGCCCTGCAATCTTCAAGTCATGTCCTCTTGTACTAGACTCCCCCACCATGGGAAACAACTTTGCCACATCCACTCTGTCCATGCCTTTCAACATTTGAAATGTTTCTATGAGGTCCCCCCTCATTCTTCTAAACTCCAAGGAGTACAGTCCAAGAGCGGTCAAACATTCCTCATATGTTAACCCTCTCATTCCCAGAATCATTCTAGTGAATCTTCTCTGAACCCTCTCCAATGTCAACACATCCTTTCTTAAATAAGGAGCCCAAAACTACACACAGTATTCCAAGTGAGGTCTTACCAGTGCCTATAGAGCCTCAACATCACATCCCTGCTCCTATACTCTATTCCTCTAGAAATGAATGCCAACATTGCATTCGCCTTCTTCACCAGCGACTCAACCTGGAGTTTAACCTTAAGGGTATCCTGCACGAGGACTCCCAAGTCCCGTTGCATCTCAGAACTTTGAATTCTCTCCCCATTTAAATAATAGGCCCCAACACAGACCCCTGTGGAACACCACTGGTAACCGGCAGCCAAACAGAATGGGATCCCTTTATTTCCACTCTCTGTTTCCTGCCAATCAACCAATGCTCTATCCACGTATGTAACTTTCTCATAAATCCATGGGCTCTTATCTTGTTTAGCAGCCTCATGTGCGGCACATTGTCAAAGGCCTTCTGAAAATCCAAATACCAACATCCACTGCATCTCTATTGTCTAACCTACGTGTAATATCTTCAAAAAATTGCACTAGTTTTGTCAGGCAGGATTTTCCTTTAAGGAAACCATGCTGAGTTCTGCCTATCTTGTCAGAACTCAGTTTTGAATCTCTCTGAAAATCAGTTTATGAAGTTAAAATCATACTGGGTCCTTCTGGAATATAAAAATAGTAGGAAAGTGCTCAAGAAGGTAATTTGTTGCGACACGCACCGATCCACGCCAGCTTCTGAGGTTTAGATGCTCTAACTCCCCAGAGTATAGATCGCTGGCATGGCCCCTTTAAAGATTCAGGATGGTCCCACTAATTGTCAGTCATGTTTTGGGTGTCAAGGATTGAGCATTTAAGGAGCATTTGAACTGTGGTTCGGTGCTCAATCGCAAGCCTACTTGTGATTTTGTCTAGTGTTTGTTTTGTGCTCAGATTCTCTATCCAGCCTTGGATACTCCAGTATATGGGTCCAAGTTATTCTCGTCAAGGATTCTCATATTGAGCCAGTATGGACCCAGCAGGGAATCAGAGACTTTTGTCTGCTGTGACCAGCCACAGCAAAGGTATTTCCCAGCAGAGCCTGGAGATACGTGACCTCCAGGAAACCATTGGTCAACCTTTGTAGGGAGGACACCAGAGTTGCTTGGGAGAACCAGTTGGTCCCACTCCAGAGCCAGTACATCTTCCAAACCAGAGAGGTTTGGCGGGGGACCTGGGTTCCTACTGCTCAGTGCTCATTAGTGTTTGAGCACCAGCTGTCCCGGTACTCTTCAGAGTGCGGAACAGTGGCCTTCATTATCTCTCTTCAGACTGGGAGAATCCTGGCCTGTGCCACCGCACATTGAGAATGCAGGCCTGAGATTTGCTTGGGCTCAGAGGAATTCATGGAATTCATGGTGTTTCATCACCACGCTGGAGTCAGCTAAGCCTCAGACCACCTGAGAAGGGGGATGGGCAGCGGTCGACTATGCAATCGAATCTCGGACATTGGAACAGGAGAGTGGTTGGAATGGGGAGGCCTCGGCCACACTATACCACCAAGATACACTAATGGATGCTGTTGCCTTGTGATGGCCAGCTGAGAAATTAGAGGTTCCCATTGACCAGTCAATCTGTCTCGATACTCATGAGATTACATCATGAGGTCGCAGAGTGCTAGACGAAGCCTGGACTCAATGCATCATTGTTCTACTCCCCAACCTCAGACCATGACCAGCCTGCTCACTCTCCAGTTGAACCCATGCAAATTGGTTGTATGAGACTCTCCGCTGATGAGAGTTCCTGGTGCCAGAGTCAATGTTGCTGCTTTTACTGCAGGGAAGCAGATCACCTGTGGGCCAAATGTCTGAAGGTGCAGCCACCTGGGGAACCGCTAAGACCATCCCACATCGGGAGGACTATGACAGTAGCAGCCACTACACCCATCCTCTCAGATTCTGGCTTTGTGCTGAAGGCAGAGTTTATCTGGGACAAGAACCTGAGGCAGATGAAGGCTTTTCTGGACTCTGGGGCAGTGGGTAATATTCTGGATAGAAGAACCACCCATTGGTGTGACATACCATTATGAGAGTTGAGTCAGTCTTTGTCTGCAACTATCTTGGATGGCTGCCCGCTAGGGCAAATATAGCAACAGACAATGGTGTTATAGATGGATCATGTGGAAGACATTAGTTTCTACATTATTGACTCTCCACTCATACCCCTGGACCTCAGGTACCCTTGGCATAATCCATCCGTGGACTGGAGAGAGGGGAGAATCACTGCCTGGTCCAGCCATTGTAAGAGGGTTTGTTTTTGGCTTGGTGCTTCAACGCCCAGACTTTCCTGAGACCAGTAGTCAGCGAGGGGACAGACTTCTGTTGAGGGTAACCTGGAGCCTTTAGGAGATCCAGTCCTACGTTGAAGGGATGACAAGCCGGCTCCAGCCAACAGCCCCATGTGGGTCATGACTCTGTCCAGTCAGGGGTGTGCAGGAATAAGATCTCTAGTTCAGGAGCAAACCAAGGAGGTCCCAAACAGTATGGAATTGCAGCAACTAAGCCAATGGGCTCCAGCTGCCAGGTCCTGTCTAAGGGGAAGGCTCCAAGACAGAGACTGTTGGAATCGAGTCCCAGGAGCACAAAGACCATGCCAATGTCAGTGTTTCACTGCCAATGTCTCCTCAGATTTACACTGTGATTTGTTTTTGCTAAAGACTCTGGTGGACTTATGGGGAGATTCTGGGGTCTGCTGAAGCACCCCCGCTGCCTATTTTGGTAGGTTAATCGGTCATTGCAAATTCTTCTGTGATTAGTCTAGGGGTGAATTGAGGGTTGCTGGGTGGTGCGGCTCGAAGGATCAGAAAGGCCTATTCAGTGCTGTATCTTAATGATGAATAAATAACTACATTCGATAAGGTAGGTTGATTGAGAAGATAAAGACGTATTGGATGCAGAGTGAATTGCAAGTGTGGAGTCAGAACTGTCTTATCCAGAGACCAGGGGTAAAAGGCTCTTATTTTGGCTGGAGGTCCATAGCCAGTAGTATTCCATAAGCATCAGGACCTTTTCTCTTTGTGACATAGATCATTGCTTTGGATGAAATTGTAAACGGGTGGATTAGCAGGTTTGTGGATGACACTAAGTTTGGTGGAGTTCTGGACAGTGTAAAGAAATATTAAAGAATATAGCAAGATATAGATCAGTTAAGATGTGGGCAGAGAAGTGGCTGGTGGAGTTTAATCTGGGCAAATGCACTTTAGGAGGTTAAATGAAAAGAGTAAGTATACAATTAATTGTAGGCCCCTAAATAGCATTGAGATACAGAGGGATCTTGGAGTCCAGGTCCATATTTCATTGTATGTGCCTGCATAAGTGAATAAGGTGGAAGAGAAGGTTTATGGAAAGCTCGTAGGGTGTTGAGTATAAGACTAAGAAAGTCATACTGCAGTTATATAAAACTTCTGTCAGGCTACACTTGGAGCATCGAGTACATTTTGAGTCACCCCATTACAGGAAGGATGTGGAGACTGTGGAAAGGGTGCAGAAGCAGTTAATTAGGATGCTGCCTGGATTAGAGGGCATGAGCTATAAGGAAAGGTTGGATAAAACTGAGCTGTTCTCTCTTGAGTGTCAGGGGCTGAGCAGAGACAGATAGAAGTTTTGAAAATTATGAGAGGGTTATGGACAATACACAGGAGGAAGACATTTAGTGTCAATTGGCATCAAGAATGGCACAGCACCGTGGGCTGAATGGTGAGTACATTGTTGATCTGTATTCTATCTCACACTTCTTCTTATGCTACATTTGCCACAATAAGTACTAATTATTTATTTGTGTAAAAGCAAATATTAATGCATCTTTATCTTCTCAAACCACCTACCTTGCAGGACCTGATCAAATGCCTTACTGAAGTCCGTTTAGATAACATTCACTGCCTTACAAATAGTTATTAATAATATATTATTGTGTATAAATATTTCTGAAGAGTCAGTACTGAACCTTAGGGCATTGCACTAGTAACTAGTCAGTTCCTGTCCTTCCATGATTTGATGTTACTTCGTGAATCCTTAATAATGTTTTGTGAGGTATGTTAACAAAGGCCTTTTGAAAACCCAAGTATCATGTTTCGAAATCTGAAATCAGCAGCAAGGTGCACAAAATATGCAGAAAATACTTTGTGAGCTGGCAAAGCTGTCAAAAAAGTGTTTGTGTGTCTAATACTCAAAAACATTCAAAAATATTAAGAGCTTGTGAAGAATATTTAAACTACATACAGTACAGTGATAAAATAATCTTCTTGTAAAATTAGAGAAATAATAGAAATTCAACTAAAAATATATAATACAATTAAAAACATAAGAATACACTTGCAATTAAAACAATTATAAATGAACTAAATCTTATCTTATTCCTAAACTGTCGTTACTCACCATTCAAATAATTGGTGTTCCTACTCCTAACCCAAGTCCAATAAGTTTTCAAATAGATTTATTCCCAAAGGTGTTGGTAATACACACAAAATGCTGGTGGAATGCAGCAGGCCAGGCAGCATCTATAGGAAGAAGCACTGTCGATGTTTCGGGCCGAGACCCTTCGTCAGGACTAACTGAAAGAAGAGATAGTAAGAGATTTGAAAGGGGGAGGGGAGCACCAGAGGAAGATGGAGAGCAGGCAAGGAGTGATTGTGAGAGGGACAGAGAGAGAAAGAGAAAAAAAGGGAACGAATAAATAAATAAATAAGGGATGGGGTAAGTAGGGGAGGGGAGCATTAACGGAAGTTAAAGAAATCAATGCTTATGTCATCAGGTTGGAGGCTACCCAGCCGGTATATAAGGTGCTGTTCCTCCAACCTGAGTTTGGATTCATTTTGACAATAGAGGAGGCCATGGATAGACATATCAGAATGGGAATGGGACGTGGGATTAAAATGTGTGGCCACTGGGAGTTCCTGCTTTCTCTGGTGGACCGAGCATAGGTGTTCAGCGAAACGGTCTCCCAGTCTGCGTCGGGTCTCACCAATATATTAAAGGCCACACCAGGAGCACTGGACGCAGTATACCACACCAGCCAACTCACAGGTGAAGTGTCGCCTCACCTGGAAGGACTGTCTGAGGCCCTGAATGGTGGTGAGGGAGGAATAGTAAGGGCAGGTGTAGCACTTGTTCTGCTTATAAGGATAAGTGCCGGGAAGGGATGGTGGGAAGGGATGGGGGGAACGAATGGACAAGGGAGTCACGTTGGGAGTGATCCCTGCGGAAAGCAGAAAGAGGGAGAGAGGGAAAGATGTGCTTGGTGGTGGGATCCCGTTGGAGGTGGCGGAAGTCTAGTGTAATTGTTGTGTGTTTTTTTCTCTCTGTCTTGTTTTTTACGTGTTCAGTCTAGTTTTTGTACTGTGTCATGTAACACCATGGTCCTGAAAAACGTTGTCTCATTTTTACTATGTACTGTACCAGCAGTTATCATTGAAATGACAATAAAATTGACTTGACTTGACTTGACTTGGAAGTTACGGAGAATTATATGTTGGACCCGGAGGCTGGTGGGGTGGTAGGTGAGGACAAGGGGAATCCTATCCCTGGTGGGGTGGTGGGAGGATGGTTTAGAGCAGATGTGCGTGAAATGGAAGAGGTGCGTTTGAGAGCACAGTTGATGGTGGAGGAAGGGAAGCCCCTTTGTTTAAAGAAGGAATACATCTCCTTCGTCCTGGAATGAAAAGCCTCATCCTGGGAGCAGATGCGGCGGAGACGGAGGAATTGTGTCCCCCCCATCCCTTCCCACGTAGAGTCTATTTAAACCTAAAACTCTACTAACCTTAAGTAATAATGTTTTACTAAGAATGCTGCTTATACTGTCCTTGATATTAAAGATGCTTGAGTTCCTTTGAAGTGATTGATAAATTCGGACATGGACAATGTTATTGTACTTAGTTTCTCATGCTGATTATCAGCTATCACCACTATCCCCAATAGGTCTAAATAGTTACAGATTGTTAACTAACTACTTTCTAAGGTGCTGACCATAAGAGAGCCATAGAAATGATTTCTGTACTAAGTGTGCCGGAGTGTGGTGTTTTATTTTGTAAACAAAATTCGTGTTGGACTTTAGAATCAGATTAAGCAGTTTGCAGGGAACTGCAGTGTTAATATTGTTGATAGATGTTGATGAAATACTTCAAATTCTCCTCGCCAGCAGCAGTAAGATTCAATGAATACAGGTGGAGCTGGACCCAAATCAGTGTTTAAGAAAAGGATAGTTGTGTTTTACTATTTTATGGCTCACTGTACTAACTTAATCAACTTCGGAGTCAGTTCAGCACAGTTTCCTTACCAGGACTTATGAAGTCAGAAACATTTATTTGCGAAATTCCTTGCAGATTTAGTTTTCGAATGCTAGTTTGAAAAATAAAAAGATTGCTGACTACAATTTAGAAACAATTTGTTTCACTTATTTCATCAGATTAATTTAATCTTTTTAAACTGGTGTCAAATTTGCTACTTAACTAGACATATTTCCCTTTCAAACTGAGCATGGAAAGATTTGGAAAGGGCTGTATTTTCTACCCTCCTCCCTGTTTTACATTATCTCTGCAGCTCTGTTGCCCCTCTGCCCATCTGCAGGACTTGCCCCTCACCTTCCTCTGGTTTCCTGCTTCCTTCCCTTATTCCATGGTCCACAGTCTTCACCAATCAGATAGGTTCTTCTTCACACCTTGTCTTCCACACATACAAATTCCCAGCTTTTCACATTACTCCTCTCTCCCACTCTCCTGCCTTCCCTCATTCATGCGTATTCACCCATCACCTGCCAGCATCTTTTCAACTGTCCACCTTCTTTTATTCTGGTATCTGCCCTATTCCTTTCCAGTCCTGATGAAAGGTCTTGCACCAAAACATGGCAGATCATTTTCATCCGTAGATCCTATCCGACCTGCTAATTTTCTCCGACAACTTGTGTATGCTGATGCAGCTTTCCAGCATCTGCAGTCTCTCGTGTCTCAAGTGGACTCACCAAATCAAAAATGTTTGGAATTCTCCAGCTCAGAAAGCTGCAATGCCAAAGTCATTGAATATACTCAAGAGATAGATTAGAAGTCAAGGTACTCTGCGGGTATAAGGAGAGAGCAGGAAAGATTTAATGATTAAGGTTAGATCGGTCGGGACCTTATTAAGTGATAGAGAAGCCTCTAGGAACTGACCGGGGTATCTATGTTCCTGATTTGTTTGTTCCTTAAGTTCTTATCCCAATGATCAATATTGGACAGTTGGGAAAGGTGATTATTTGACATTCCTAAAAATGCAGCAATTTCATTGGTGTATGAATAGATCAAATTGTATGGGTGAGCTGTGGTTCCTTATGTGGCATGTTATATCCTAAATTGGCTCACATGAAGAAAGGAAGGGAGAATGGTGGATGAGCAATTTTGCAACTAGAAGGCTATTACAAGTAAGCTTCTCTGGTGCTTGATACCAGGTCCCTAGCTTTTTGAATAATGATTTAGACTCAAACAATGAGACTTGTAAAATTTCTTATAATGATACTAATATTGTCCATGTGATTGATTATGAGGAAAAGTCTCTAGATTGTGGCAGATATACAGTACTGTGCAGAAGTCTTAGGCACCCTAGCTCTATACTGTCAGGGTGTGCTCACAAAGGACTGGACTCCGGTGCAGAGGAATGTCAGGATCCCCAGGAAGGGATGGAAACAAAAGGTTAAACATCGGAATCAGAACCTCAAAGGTGTAACTCAGGGACACCATAAGGTAACTCTTCCTCTCCAGCACCATGACCCCACTAAATCACCAACTGAGAGTCATACTTAAATAATCATAGAATCCAGGAAACGTGCTAGCTGCAATTAACTTGAGAAGATTAAGCTGAAAACACGAGGGCTTAACAACTCTAGTTAAGATCTTGTAGAGTAGATAGAGGTGCTCAAAACCTGAGAAGCTCAATACTCTATGGCAAGCCGCAGGGCTCATGACATATCATCATGACTTATTAATTATCCCTTTCAACCCCATTCTCCTACCTTCTGACTATAATATTTGACACCATTACTCTAGCAAGAATTTATCAACCTTTGTTATAAATATACCTAGTGACTTGGCTTCCACAGCCATCTTTGGCAATGAATTTCACAGATTCACCACCTTCTGGCTAAGGAAATTTCTCCTCATCTCTGTTCTAAAGGATCCTTCTATTCTGGGGCTCTGCCCTCTGGTCCTAGACTTCCACATTATAGGATACATGCTCTCCACGTTCACTCTATCCAGGCCTTTCAATATTCAAAATGTTTCAATGAGATCACCCTCATTCTTCTAAACTCTAGCAAGTACAAGCCCAGAGCCATCAAACACTCTTCATACATCATCTGTATTGAACTGGCTGTATCAGTACAAAGCAAGTTCAACTGTGTGAGCACAGATTTTTAAAAGATCTGTGGAATTCTGCGGTTTGCAGTAAATTATTATCAGTTTTTTGACCCATTGGTTGTACTTGAACAGTAACATTTCAATGGTAATGATTCTGATCTTGAAATGAAAGGCATGTGATAAGTCATTTCAGTTGAATAATTAACAAGCACATTGATAAGTTTTTAGAAAGATAGGAAATGCTGCTCACCCATAGATCAGTGAATATGTGAATTGAACTCTGATCAAAAGGAAATATACTGTTCTGTCAATTAACTCCCTTGAAAAAGAGAATTAGACAAATGACGCATGGAACTGCTTGGAATGAGGCCATTCATCCCATCATGTCTTTGCTAGCAGCATAAGGTAATTTCAACTCACTGCTTACCTGATAATTGGTCACCTTAAAAGCCCAGGAGAACAGTGTGACTCTGAGGTGAAAATCAAGTATTATGTGTATTGTTTGGATTTAGCTCCTGTCCCATTTAAGGTAAAGTATTTCTTTTTATGTTTTTACTATTTTTCAATCATTTTTTCATTTTGCTTCTAGTAACTATTATACAGTATATTCTGCTTCTACCTGCAAACTATACAAATGGCAGCTATTGCCTTAATGGGATTCATTCAAATTCTCCCAGCATCTTCATTTGGTAATGATCTTAGAGGCATGCCCTCTCATCACTGAAGATGTTAACATTTTACCAATATGACAATGCACCCCAGTATCCTTCCATCCATGTCAGAATATGCCAAACTTTAAAGTGCATATAAGCTGTCATAAGTTGGCTGAAACAAGCCAGGACACAGGACATGCTGATATCACACACATTTATTTTCACTATCAGTTTTCTAAAGGAAAATAACTTACCGCACATTTAACTCTAATTCTTACAATTAGGAACTTTTTGTCATGGGATGGCATGGTAGCATAGTGGTTCGTATAACAGCACCAGTGATCACCGACCGAGGTTGAATTTCCTCCCGCTGTCTATCAGGAGTTTCTACATTCTTTTCGTGACTGCTCAGATGTTCCAGTTTCCTCCCACATTCCAAAGATGTACGGTTAGGATTAGTGAGTTGTGGGTGTGCTGTGTTGGTGCTGGAAGTGTGCCAACAGTTGTGGGCTGCCCAGCATGTCCTCTTTTATTTGGTTAGACTAGAAACAAAATGTTTCACTGTATGCTTTAATGTACATGAGACAAAGCTAATCTTTAAAAGGTCTTTAAATCTCTTAATTTTTTTGCACGTGCATGCACACATCATCACGGTCTGGTATGGGGGGGGGGTCTACAGCGCGGGACTGAAAGAAGCTACAGAAAGTTGCAAAATTAATCAGTTCCATCTTGGGTACTAGCCTCCATAGAATCCAAGACATCTTCAAGGAGCAATGCCTCAGAAAGGCGGTGTCTATTATTGAGGGCCCACATCACCCAGGACTTGCCTTCTTCTCATTGTTACCGCCAGGAAGGAGGTAGAGAATTCTGAAGACACATGCTCAATGATACAGAAACAACTTCTTCCCCTCTGCCATCCGATTCCTCAATGGACATTAAACCCATAAATGCTACCTCACATTTTTATATTATTTCTTCATTGCACTATGCAGCATGCCAGAATGCTCTCCATGGTACACCAAAAGACATTTTCAGGTGTTTTTGGTGATCTCTTTAAACTCCTAATGAAATATGGATGCTGTTTTGTCTTTATAGCTGCATCAACATGTTTAGACTAGGTTAAATCCTCAGAGATCTTGACACCCAGGACCTTAAAACTGCTCACTGTCTCCACTTCTCATCCCTCTGAGGACTGGTTTGTCTTCTCTCATCTTACCTGTCCTGAGGTCCACAATCAGCTTTTTTTTTAATCTTATTTATGTTGAGTGCAAGATTTTTGTTGCAACATCACTCAACCAGCTGGTATATCTCACTCCTACATGCCCTCTCATCTCCATCTTAGATTCTACCAACAATGGTTGTATCATCTGTAAATTTATAGATGACATTTGAGCTGTACCTGGCCACATAGTCATGGCACTGAGGGAGTAGAGCTGTGGGCTAAGCACACAGCCCAGGAAGCAGTAAAATCTAACATTTTTATTTCTAGTTGACATACAGGATGAAGAGCAGATACCTGAATTACATGACAATAGCCATATCTATGCCCTTAGATGACATCATAAACTGTTTGTCCCAAGAGATTGCAGAAAATATCTGGTTTAATCACTGTTGGCATGAGTTTATTCTGTACTGCTGACATGTTTTCACATCTTTCTGCTCTTGTTGAACGTCACAGTGAATCAGTAACAATCAGTAACTGATGTATGACGACATGTTTACAGATGGATTCATGATTATGATACCTGAATGTTTGTTCAGCAGCCACCAGGAAATAGTACGGTCGTTGCATATTATCTTCAGTTAACTGACCTTGGTGTCAATTCTGGGAATTATATCTCCAGGTTAATGTCAGATACAGTGAGAAATTTATGAAATACATTAGCTACTGAGGTCAAGGTCCAATGAAACCCAAAATTGTAGAGCCTCATTTCACTGATTCAAAGAGTCAATTAGAGGAAGAATCATGGATTTAAAAAAAATACATCAATGCCAGTTTGACCACAGAGTCAGCAGACAGTCAAACAAATTCAGCTCTGTAGTATTGATACTGTGCTTCACAGGAGTGTTTAAATGAGAGTGGCAGTGGGATGAGAACTAGAGCGCTGGAACAGAACTGAGGAAGAAGAAAGATATAACTACATTATTGGGATTATATTATAGACTACCCAGCAGTCTGCAGGATTTAGAGTAGTGTAGGTGATTTTGACTTTCCACATATTGACTGGGATTCCCATACTGTAAAAGGGTTGGATGGGAAAGAGTTTGTCAAATGTGATCAGGAAAGTTTTCTTAATCAGTACATAGAAGACCCAGTTAGAGATTGCTATACTAAATCTCATACTAGGTGATAGAAGTTTGTGTTGGAAAACATTTTGTATCTGCTGATCATAATGTCATTAGTTTCAAGTAAATTATGGATAAGGATAGGTCTGGTCCTCAAGGTGAGATTCTAAACCGAAGAAAGGCCAATTTTGATGTTATCGGGAAAAACTTGGCAAGTGTTGATTGGGATAGGTTGTTTATTGGCAAAGGCGTACTTGGTCAATGGGAGGCTTTCAAAAGTGCAATTTTGAGAGTACAGGACTTGTATGTTCCTGTCAGAAATTAAAGCAAGGATAACAGATTTACGGAACTGTCGTTTTCAAGAAATATTGAGGCCCTAGTTAAGGCAGGCGGCAACAAATAAGGTACTTGAAGAGCATAAGAAATGCAAGGGAACATCAAAGAAGGAAATTAGAAGAACTAAAAGAAGGCTTGAAGTTGCTCTATCAGATATGGTGAAGGAGAATCCTAAGGGCTTCTATGGATATGTTAAGAGCAGAAGGATAGCAAGTTGCAAAATTAGTCCTGTGGAAGATCAGAGTGGTAACCTATGCATGAAGCCAAAAGAGATAAGGAGATCTTAAATGGATTTTTTACATCTGCATTTACTCGGGAGAGGGACACAGTCTATAGAAGTGAGGCAAAACAGTAGTGAAATCATGGACTCTATATAGATTACAGAGGAGGAGGTGTTTGCTGTATTGAGGCAAATTAGGGTGGATATATCCTCAGGGCTTGGCATGATGTTTCCTTGGATTCTTTGAGAGGCTAGTGCAGAAATTTCAGAGGCCCTAGCAGAGATATTTAAAACATCCTTAGCCACGGGCGAGGTGCCAGAGAACTGGATGATAGCTCATGTTGTTCTGTTATTTAAGAATGACTCTAAGAATAAGCCAAGAAGTTATAGGCCAGTGAGCCTGACATCAGTAGTAGGAATACTATTGGAAGATATTCTAAAGGACTGGATATATAAGTATTTGAATAGACTGGGACTGATTAGGGATGGTCAGCATGGCTTTGTGCATGGTAAGTCATGTCTAAACAATCCTATGGGCGAAGAGAAAGATCTTGATGAAGCGGTCTCCCAATCTATGCCGGGTCTTACTGATTTACAGGAAGCAACACCGGGAGCACTGGATACAGTAAATGACCCCAACAAACTTGCAGCATTTTACTGTAGCTGTACTCAAACATGATATCTTACAAGTCATTCCTCTTGAGCTAAAGCAGAAATGTGAGAATGTTCAGGACACATAGAGTCATAAAAGGAAGGAGGTGGTCTCAGCAGGATGCCATTTGTAATATACTCAGGGACAAATTCCCCTACCCCTACCACAGTGAGGACAGAGTGAGACTTATGAACCTACTAGAGTACAAGATGGTGCCGGCAATCATCGGCGACATTGCGTGGAAAATCGTTCCAAATTCCCCTTAGATATACTTCTTTTGAATTATTTCACTGCAACCTGCAACATATAACTTTCCTCCAAGCAATGGACTTTAAAGTCAACTCAATCATCTTCATATCTCACAATCGACTGAAGAACGTGGACTAGTCACTGGAACATTGTTGACACGCCGGATGCAGCAGTCAGACCAGAAGGATTTACGATTCACAGAATGGACTAAACTGCTGACTCAGGGAAGGCAAAAGGAGGAATTGTGTATTTTATGGTTAGCTCTCATTGTGCTCTGATGTGTGGTTCTGTCGAATTCATGTTCCCCCAACTTGGAACACCTAATGGTCAAATGCTGTCCATTCTATTTATCTTGGGAGTTCTCCTTTGTAATCCTGTATGCAGTTTACATGCCACCAGCCACTGACTATAATCAGGCACTCATGGCGCTGCATGATGTCATCTCCAAACACGAAACAGTCCATCCCAATGCATTTCAAATCATAGTCGAAGACTTCAGCCAGGCTTGTTTGAAGTAAACCCTTCCCAATTACTACCAGTATATAACCGCTAGCACCAGAGGTCCCAATGTACTAGACCACTATTATACTAAGATAAGGAATGCCTACTGTTCCTTGCCCAGGCTGTATTTTGGTAAACGGATCACTAGGCTGTTCTTCTCCTACCTGCATTCAGGCAGAGGCTAAAGAGCAAAACTCCAGAGATTGGGATAACAAAGAGGTGGTCACAGGAGGCAGGGTAGCAATTATAGGATTGCTTTGAGTGAGTGGACAGGGCCGTGTTCACACACTCATCTAGAGATCTGAATGAATACACCATGCTTGTAACAGACTTTATTGAAATAGCTAAATACCCACTAAATCATTCAGAAATTTTCCAAATCCGAAGCCCTGAATGAACCATGAGATCTGAAACCTTCTGAAGGTCAGGTCAGAAGCATTCAAATCTGGAGACTAAGAAGAGCTTGGAGACAAGAGGTGCAGGTACAATCTCTGGAAAGCCATCTTGTGGGTGACGTGGAAATTCCTTGAATCAATGAAGGATGCTGTGCCTGGGCTTGAACGCTATCACCTCTTTCAAAGTTAAATCAAGCAACATGGGTGACAGCAGGGCTTCACCTCCGGGTGACCTCAATGCCTTCTAAGCTTGCTTCGACCATCAGTACTTGGAGGAACCATCGTGAACTCACACATCATGCAATGATACTATGATTTCAGTCTCTGAAGGTGACATGTAGGCTGCCTTCAGGAGGGTGAATCCACCCACAGCATATGAGCCAGACGGGGTACCTGGCCATGCACTAAAGACCTGTGCTGATCTGGGCTGGTGTGTTCACTGAGATCTTTAAACTCTTGCTTCGGCAGTGTGTGGTACCCACCTACGAGGGGTGATTGATAAGTTTGTGGCCTAAGGTAGAAGGAGATGAGTTATTAACTTCAAACTTTCTGCATAATCACTCAAAGAGTTGAATGGTATGTGCACGTAACAAGAGCTGTATAACTCATCTTCTTCTAACTTAGACCACGAACTTATCAATCACCCATCTGTGGACACTTCCTGGAGGTCCAAGATCCGTATGCTCCACGACCGCTGGACTAAGTGTGTAAATGTAGGAGGGGACTATGTTGAAAAATAAATGTGCTAGGTTTTCTAAAACTGACTCCTTCTACCTTAGGCCACAAACTTATCAATCACTCCTCGTACTTCAAGCAGGCTTCAATTATACCGGTGCCTGAGAAGAACATGGTGGTCTGCCTCAATAACTATATTCCAGTGGCATTTACATCCACAGTGATGAAGTGTTTTGAGGGGGTGGTGATGAAACTCTGCCTGAAAGGTGACTTGGATCCACTTCAATTTGCCTACTGGAACAACAGGTCCACAGCAGATGCCATCTCATTGGCTCTTCTCTCAACTGTGGAAAATCAGGATGCTCTTTATCGGCTACAGCTCTGCATTTAATATCATCATCCCCTCAAAACTAATCAACAACCTCCAAACCTTGGCTTCAATACCTTCTTGTGCAATTGCACCCTGCATTTCCTCACTTGTAGATCCATGTCAGTCGGATTGGCAACACCATATCCTCCACAATCTCTGTCAACAGAGATGCACCACAAGGCCCCCTGCTCTACTCACTCTACGCTTATAACTGTGTGGCTAAGCACAGCCCCAATGCCATATTCAGGTTTGCTGATGACACCAGTGCCATGGACCAAATCAAAGGTGGTGATGATTCAGGAAGGTTGAAAATCTGGCTGAGTGGTGTCTTAACAACAACCTCTCACTCAATGTCAGCAAGATCAAGGAACTGATTATAGTCTTCATGAGAGGGAAACCAGAGGTCCATGCGCCAGGCCTCATCAGAGGATTAGAGGTGGAAAGGGTTTGCTGCTTTAAATTCCTAGTTATTACTATTTTAGAGGACCTGTCCTGGGCCCAGCACATAAGTGCAACTACGAAGAAAGCAAGACAGTGCCTCGACTTCCTTAGGAGTCTACAGAGATTCACAAGACATCCAAAACTTCTATAGGAGAGTAAGTTTATTTAATGGCTACAGCAAAGCCTGGTATAGAAACACCAAAGACTTTGAATGGAAAATCCTACCAAAAGTAGTGGAATTGGCCCAGTATGTCACAGGTAAAGCCCTCTCAGACACTGAGCACATCTCCAAGAAACGATGCGATAGGAAAGCAGCGTCCATCATCCAGTTTGTGCACCCTTTTCACTGCTGCCATCAGGTAGAAGATAGAAGAGCCTCAGGACTTGTATCATCAGGTTCAAGAACAGTTACTATCAGGCTTTGGAACAAAACAGTGTAATTACATTTACCTTCACTTGCCCCATTATTGAAATATCTCCACAGCCAATGATCTCACTTTCAAGGACTCTGTATCTCATGTTCTCATTATTTATTGCTAATATTTATATTGGCATTTGTACAGTTTGTTGTCTTCTGCACTGCTATTAATATTTCATTGGTCCTGTTATAGTTACTATTCTATAGTTTTGTTGGGTATTCCCACAAGAAAACAAATCTCTGCTCCTATTTTGGTCTCCAATTTGTAAACTGTAACCCCTCCACTTTCTCTGCATTTCTGAGGAACTGTCGCTAACTTGAAACATTAACTAGTTTCTCTTCTCACAGGTACTGCTTAGTTGGCTAAGTTCTTCCAGAATTTTGTTTTTTTTTTTCAGATTGAAGCTTCTACTGTTTTATTTGTTTGGTAGACCAATATTTTGCTTAGAATTCCAAGAATATTTCTCAGAGTAATTTTCTGACTGCCATCAAGCTTCTTGGGCACAGGGTGCACGTATGTGAAACTTGAATCATAACTTATTGATTACTTCGTTTTATAAATGCTTCCATCAGGCCAAGACATCCCACCAAAATGCAAGTTTGAAAAATGACTTCACTTAAACCATTTGTTTTCTTTTTCATAGGTTCTCGGTATATCGTCCACATTTTCTGTTTTTGTTCTAAGCGTCCACTTTCCTGATTTATTATCCTGTCACCCCACTTACCCATCAAATAACTTCAGTTTTTTCCCTGTTAGGGTAACATATTGGAACTTTTAAGTATAATTCAGTAAAACAGTTTGTTTCCATTGCAAGTTTACAATGACATAGAATATATTGAAGAGGCATTAGCCTGGAACTGTTCTCAGCTCTTCCCAATCAACCATCATAGAAACAACTTCAATAATTTGTATTTATTTACACTATTTTCAATGTGGCAAAATATTATGAAGAAGGTAGTTAAACATCATCTTCGTCTATTCCTCAAGGTCGAGGAGGAGGAGAAGCTAAGCCGGATGATGAAGCCAATATTGTCTGGCAAAACCTGCCCCAGCAAGAGCATGAGGCAGTGGGGTGGGGTGTTGCGAGGTGCTATACTCTTCCCATTGTTTACACTGAACATCTGCATGGTGTAACCGAATGGGCTTATGCTATTCCTACATTCCAAGTAGTCATGGACCTGTGTTTCCCACAAGTTCCAGGTGATGTTCCACTTCTTAAAGGAAGCTTCCTAGAATATCTTTGAAACTTTTTGCCTGTCCTCCTGGTAATTACTAGCCTTGGCAGAGTATGTAGGTCTGTTTCGGGAGCCTGGAGTCTGGCATTTAAATGACACGGCTTGCCCAGCAAAGCCAACTGTTTGTAAGCAGATCCTCAATGCTTGGGTGTGTTGGCCTGAGGGAGTACACTAATGTTGGTTTCCCCGCCCAGCCGTGAGAGATCAAGAATTTTGTGGGAATATGATAGGCTGTAATTTTTCAGTGCTCTCTGCTGCTTGCTGTTGGTTGTTCATTTCTCAGAAGCGTACGTGAGGGCACGATCACTATTACCAAATAAACTGTGAGCCTTTGTGCTACATTTGAGTCCTTGGTCTTCAAGCACTCTTTTTCTCAGAGATCTGAAGTCTGTGCTGCACTTTGACGGTAATATTGAGATCCATCATTGTTGTTTGCCTTTATTGAGAGCTTGGTCCCTAGATGTGGAAAGTGGACTTCATTTGGACCTTTCATTATGAACCTTTCCTGTCAGAAGGCACTTTTGCACAATAGGGGCAGTTGGCAGAGGATAAACAAGAGAACTTCTTAATGTAGATTTTAAGTGTAACTCCTGTTGTTTAGTTATCAATTCTACCTCAATCTCCAGTGTTGCACATGAACAACTCCATGAATAATGCTAAGATGTTTTTGAATTTGGACTGATGGAGATGTGAGTTAAAAGTTTCCTATTCATTCCATAGAACAGCACCACTCCAACAGGAAGCTTCTTGAAGGTGAGATGAAGTATTGAGAAGTGTGTTGAGGTAATGATGTACTGCGTGATGCCAGTCTGACACTTGATCTGCTTTGGACTGGATGATACAGATTACAGCCTGAATGCCATCAAAGTAGCAACTGTAAGGTATTGTCAGATTTCTGCTGGCAGCAAAATTTGAGGATGATGCTTCACATTACAGAGGTGGAGTCAAAGACCTTCGTAATGCAAAAGGAAACATGTACGGTGGGACTATTTCTGGGATTTCTTGGAGCTGAACAGTTGTGAAGCTGTCTAGAGTCCACGCTGGAATTCATGGATTGGCTTTGGGAGGAGCTTGACAATCAATTTCCTGTGGCAGACACCTGGAAGATCACAGGCAAATGAGTCTCATTTAGAGCATAAAACATAGAATATAGAACAGTACAGTAGAGGATTGGACTCTTCAACTTACAATGTTGTGACGAACAAATTCAAGTTAGTAATCAAATACCCAAATAAACTAATCTCTTTTGTCGACACCAAGTTTGTATCCTTCCATTTCCTGTACATTCACATGCCAATCTAATAGCCTATATTGTATTTGCCACCAACTGCCATCCCAGGTAGCACAATCCAGGCACCAACCATTCTGTGCAAAAAACCTGCACTTCACATCTCCTCCGAAATTACCCGCACCACCACCTTAAATGCATGCCCTCAGATATTAAACATTTCAAGTCTTGGTAAAAGATACTAAAGTCTACTCGACTTTTATATTCTTATAAACTTCTATCAGATTTTTCCTTAGCCTCTACCACTCCATAGAAAAATACAAGTTTACCAATCTTTCCTTATAGTACATGCCCTCTAATCTAGTCAGATTCCTGTTAAACCTCTCCTGCAGCTTCTCCAAAGTCTCCTATAATGGGAGACCAGAAGGGAATGCAATACCTCAGACTTACAGATTGGCAGGTATGATGTTGTAGGCATCACTGATTCCGGACTGCAACAAGACTATAGCAGGGAACTTAATGTCCAAGGATACACATTGTATTGAAAGGACTGGCAGAAAGGCAGGGGGAGTGGCATTGCTCTGTTGTTAAAAAAATGAAGTCAAGTCATTAGAAAGAGGTGACATATGGTCGGAAGGTGTTGAATCAGTGCAAGACTAAAAAGACACGAATAGGAGTTGGGTACAGACTCATGATAAGGATGTGTTCTACAAATTACAACGGGGGATAGAAAATGCATGCTGAAAGGGCAATATTACAACAGTCATGGGGGATTTTAATATGCAGGTAGATTGGGAAAATCAGGTTGGTGCTGGATTCTAAGAGGGGGAATTACTGGATAGCTTTTTAGAGCAGCTCATGGATGAGCCCAATAGGGGATCAGCTATTCTGGATAAGATGTTGTGGAATCAACCAGAATTGAATACAGAGCTTAAGGTAAAAGAACCCTTAGGAGACAGGTGATCATGATCTTCCTGATTGATAAGATACAAAAAGTGGGTCTCTATACCTCTCTTTGCAATTGGATCCTAGATTTCCTAACTGGAAGACCATAGCCTGTGCAGATTGGTGATAATATATCCTCCTGGCTGACGATCAACACTGGTGCACCTCAGGGGTGTGTGCTTAGCCCACTGTTCTGCTCTCTATATTCACATGACTGTGTGGCTAGGTATACTTCAAATACCATCTGTAAATTTGCTGATAATACAGCTACTGTTACAAGTTGGAATGCATTCCACATATTTAGTTTTGTGTTTTTTTTCATTTTAGTCATCCATTTTATTTATTTCTCAGTGCTTTTGGATGGGCTTTAGCCCATCTCAACACATCTGATGCTCTAAAAATTTGTCTATTTTTTGTGTCTCTAATGACCAGTGTCAAAGAGTATCATTAATTTAATAGCAATGAGTGACTATGACTGGGCAACCAATGGGCACGAATCTTATACTCTTTAGCACCAGTGACTAAAAGCAAATATTTGGACCCAGAATGCAAAGTTCATGGCCCTGTGATTAGTCATAAAATGACTGCAAACATCACTGCAATTTCTAACTACATTGTTTCAACTCCCACTTCAGTTTAACTAGCAGTTATCTCATATGGACCACGTTAACCTTATGAGAATTGTAAACCAAGTAATGATAACTTAAATATCAAATATATTTTATCAAGAGTACTGTTAAATAATTCTGTCTCTTTAATGAGCTCAGTGCCACCAACTGCACCTGACATCTAATCCTATCCTTGGTGTATTGCATCATTCTGATGTAATGTCTAGCAAGGCAAGTGTCTAAATATTAACCCTATGAAAGACAAAAGCTGATTATTATCTAGCTGAAATTATAACGTGGGAATAATTGTTGTACTAAATTCAGAAATAGGGAATTCTGGAGTGTGCTAAAATGCATCATCATCAGCCTCAATTTAATTCATTTAACGATAAAGTGATGAAGAGTAGATCTTAATCTAGCATTTAAGATTTGTTTATCTGCAGGAGACGGAAATCTGTATTATTTCTGCATTGTTAATTTTACCAGGAATTCAACTGACACGTTGCACGTGAACAAGTTATATCATGTTCAGTATTCATAGGCAGTCTTAATCCTGCTTCTGTTGAAATGGGGTAGCAAAAGGTCAAAACCTCAAGTAAAGTAAACATTCTGATTCTCCTCTCATATAATAAACACAATCTCTAAGTGACTATTGTTTATATATTTTTGTCACTGTGAGAGCTCTTTTGATGAAGAAATATTTGTCTTGTAGAAAACATCCTGCTCTTGGAATAACCATATGGTAGTTTGACTTTTGTGCTTTGCTTCAGGATCTGTGTACTCTTGCAATCTACAACATAGTATAGCTTTTTCTGTATTGGTTAGGTTAGCCCTGGTTACCAGTTTTACCAACTCATCAACCATTGATTGACTCCCTTTCCCTCAAGCTGACTAGCTTGATGTTCTGATACGTATGAAGTTGAAGAAGATATGAAAATACTAATTCCGTTAGGTAACTTTTAATTATTGTCCTCATTTGTCTTTGAACATACAGTATCACTCCAATTATCTGAACAAATTATAGCTTCACATTTGAGAGGTTAAGAAAATTACAAAAACAAGAAATGCTATAGATGCCAAGCAGGTCAGCCAATATACATGGAATGAGAAACAGAGCAGTCTTAATCTTGATACAAGGTCTCCACCTGAAACTTTGGTTGTCCTTTTGTCTCTACAAATGTTAATTAACCCACTGGCTTATTTTGCTCATTTGTTTCAAATTGATAATTTCTTTCACCACATCTCCTCTTGTTTGGCCTAATCAGTTAATGGTGAAAGCATGATTCTTGCCAAAACTGTTAGCATTTAACTTAATTGTATAATCATACAGCACAAAAGGAGGAAATCTGGCTCAGTTTCTGTGTGCCAGTGTTTAAGGAGGCCTAACAATTAGGGACATCCCCTTTATCTTAGCTTCATCTGCAAAATCCTGGTTCCTATCAGGTTTTATTTGCTTGATCCAAACTCGGGATACGTAGAAATACAAACAAAAATGCACAGAAATATCTACAAAACAGGAAAAAGATGTCAAACAATGTGACTAAAAAAAGCAAACAGTCAAGATATGGAGCTGGCCTAGAATGATATTATAAGTAGATATTCATGACCATTTATTGGAGACAACAATAAAGATTGTGGGCCCCAGTAATCTGAACTCTAAAATCTCCAAAGCACTCTTGGTTTATCTGGTTTACATAAGCTCCATCAATAAATAATTGTTCATGGATAAAAATATGGAACTAGAATGCCTGAGGCTCCGATTTGTAAAGACAATCTTAATAATATAAACTTGTGTCTGAAACTGCTAATGGAGGTCATGACATGCTGTTCCACAAAGAACTGAAGAAGTAGATTTATGTTAGATGGTGAAGGATGAATTGGGTTTCACCCAAACATCTGGATTAAAATCATGTTGTATGATTTTTGTAATAAAATATGCTAAATGAAATTTCTGTTGTTTCTAAGTTCAAAGGTAATGTTCTTTTAAGCAGGTTGTGTCATTGTTAAAATAGCAGAGAGTTGGTACATATTTATTTGCATTTTTAATGTTATTAACTGCATTTCTAAAGAAAACATCATGCTTATTTATACCTCCATTAGGTATTGAATATTCATCAATAATGTAATTATTTTTCAACTCAATATTTTGTTAAATATTTGTCTACGTAACTGGCTGACAGACTCGAGAGAGGTTATGCCTCTCTCTAATTGTATAACTTCTTTATACAATGGCACAAATAGAATAGGCCAAATGCCTTCTACTGTACGCTCTAGCTATATTATAAATCTCCTAAATTATACTATGTGCTTTTGGGCCTTTCTAGTTTCTTTTCCTGCTGTTTTAGAAGAAAAATTAACCTTTCATTTTAAATCACATTCTTAAGAGGAAACAGTGAGTTAAGGGTTTAAGTTTTTTCAATCTACAGTATCAAATACATGCTCTCTTGGTTGTGTATATTGTGGTTAATGAGTCCCCCATCCCTGGAAAGGCAGCGGCCCGTGCTTAAGTGAAATTCCCAACATGAATTGAAGCATAACAAATTGAAGTGTAGTGGTAAGCATTTTCTAAAGATCATGTAATCCGTAAGGAAAAGAGAAGTAGGAACTAGCATCTCACAAGGATAAATGTTTTGTATATTGCTCTTTGAAGACCAGTGAAGCAAATATGTTTTCCACAGTCCCTTCTGGATACAAATGCACAGCGAGTACTGACATTTCTCACGCCGGCATAGTGTCCTGAGCATAATCCAGTTTAGTGTAGTGTTATCTGGCCACCAGATCCAGCCTCACTAATGGAAATGTGAGATGACTATTTCTCATGGGATTTTGTTTGGTTAATGTGGGATCAAAAATTTCCCTAAAATACTCCTCAGAAGCCTAAAAATTTTCAGACTATTTTTGAATAAGACAGTTCATATTTCTTAGATAGATAGGGACCGATTGTATATAATCTATGTTTCATTCTGTATCTTGTGCTCAAATGTACATGTCCTTTTTTAACTTAGATGAAAAATCATCAAATCAAGTTCAAAACACATAGAGTTTAAATATAAATTCTGGCTCACCATTGTTTCTCATAGATGTTTTACATCATAAATTCCCCTTTACATAATGTATTTTTCTCCACTGACCTTCATGGCCTGTAGCTACTGGCTCACAAAGAACTAGAAATAGCCTCCTACCTGATGGGAAGAATATTGATTTTTCCTTCCTTCTAAAAAATTCCTCCCCTTCTTCTATTCCCCATTCTGGCCTCTTACATCTTCTCACCTGCCTATCAACTCTCCCTGGTGTTCCCCCTCCTGCCTTTTCTCCCATGGTCCACTCTATCAGATTCCTCCATTCTCCAGCCCTTTGCCTTTCCCTCGCCCTCCTAACTGGCTTAACCTATCACCTTTTAGCTATCCCTTCTCCCCCCACACCTTCTTATGCTGGCATCTTCCCCCTTCCTTTCCAATCCTGATAAAGGGTTTTGACCCAAACATCGACTGTTTGTTTATTTCCATGGAGGCTGCTTAAACTGCTGAATTCCTCCAGCATTTTGTGTGTGTAACTAGAAGTAGCTGTTCGCTATTTGCCTTAAAAAAGTCCTTCATTAATTTTGAACAAATCTATCTATTCTTCCTTTAATATTCTCTGTTCTATTGACATAAAATGGCTTTTCTGATCTCTTATCATAACTAAAGCCTTTCATCCCTTGTGTCATCATACCAGATCTTGCACATGACGTGTGTAGAAAAGGGAGCTTATTATTTTCTGTGTAAGGCTGTGTACAAATATAATAAAAAGAACAGTCATAGAATCATTATAGCCATTCAGCCCACTCAATGTATTATGTCTGTCCCAAAACACTGAAAGGAATTTGTAATGTATTAACTAGTGACAGTGCTTTATCTGCAGTGACTAGCATCTGAAGTCGGAACAGTTACTGGTACAGTAAAAACCTTTGGAAATGCATACATTGTGCTCAGTGGAGCTCACGTTGCTCAGCAACAACTACAATCAAAGCTCCCCTTGACATGATCCATGAATGAATGAATCCACAAAAATAGAAGATTCATGTGCAAATGAATTGAACAATAACTGATATTTTCCCTTTCAATTGACAGCACTTGAGAGACTGAGACCATGAAAATGCTCTCCTTGATTATATTTTTCCGGCCTAGGTTCTTACTGTCATTGCGAGTTCCTGCTGTAAATCACAAAGGTTTGTTTATCACTTCCTCATGGTCTAAAGTGTTGAAGCGAAGAAGCAAAAGCTGTTGGAAAGATAGTACCTCAAAATCAAATTCCCCCAAGGGGTTACTTCCTATTGTGTCATTGTCTGGAGCCAATGAGGATAAAAATAAAATGATGCAGCTTTTATGCTCCTTCTCTGAGAAGGATGCCATCATCCAGTTGGTAGTTTAGATCAACCCCTTCCAGATTTCTCATTAGAAACTTTTGGCTTTCTAAAGCTAATATTTGGCTAATCATGACTTCCTTGTGCATCTTTTTATAACCTTTGCTGTTGTCCTACATTGTTCTTTTCCCTCAGAACAATATTAGTGCATGGGAACTATGTGTACCCAAATGATTCACAGTATGCTTTGTCAATATAATTTTGTTCTTATCTGCCAGCAGAAATAATCCCCAAGCTTACAGTGATTTTCAAATTCAAGTTATGAGATTGCTCAGGCCACGTTATAACCTGCAAAAGCAAAAATGAATGACCAATTCAGGAAAGATTTTGTAGAGTAAAATTTTTACTTTATTTCATCACGATTTAGAAATCACTTTCAAACTATTCCTGAGATTATACTGGTCAGGTGATACCTAGCATACAGGCTTGGGATGGCAACTGCTATACATAAGGAACTACAGAGAGTTGTGGAGGCAGTTCAGTACTTTACAAGAACCAATGTCCCATTCATGATATTCTCCCACACTTCTCAATGCCTCAGAAAAGCAGCAACATAATCAGTCCTGACGAAGGGTCTCGGCCCGAAACGTCGACAGTGCTTCTCTCTATAGATGCTGCCTGGCCTGCTGCATTTCACCAGCATTTTGTGTATGTTGCTTCAGTTTCCAGCATCTGCAGATTTCCTTGTGTTTGCAACATAATCGAAGTCCTTTCCCACTCCAGACATTCATTCTTCTTTCCTCTACTCTACAAACTGGGCAGAAGATACAAAATCCTGAAAGCATGTACTACCAGGGTGAAGTTAATTTCTACCTATAGTTATAAGATTACTGAATTGTCCCCTAATACAATAGAATGGACTCTTGACCTCATAGTCTAAATCTTTATGGTCTTATTTGACATTATTGTTTGCCTGCACTGTACTTTCTTTGTAACTGTTATGCTATTTTCTGCTATCTTTTATTCCTATTCACTTGTCCTACCTTGAGAAACTGATGAAATAATATGATCTCAATGGATGGCAAGCAAAACAAAGTTTTACATTTTACCTCAGTACATATGACAATAATAAAATACTTTACCAATTCAAATTCATTGGTATATTTTGAAAATGTAACAAAAAATCCTTAAATCAACCTAGTGAGAAGTATCTGGTTTTAAAATTCAATTATAATTATTCCTGAGTGTAGGATGGAAATTTGGCTGCCAGCTGTAACTTGACCCCTTCAATTGCAATTGCATGTAAGCTGTGATTCCAACCAACAGCTCCAAAACATAGTATCATTGCAAAGCTCTATCTTTGTTTCAGTATTTCCCAAATTAATGTTGCACATCATATCCAACAAAATTCTCAATGGAGTGGAGCTGAGCCATAGAACAAATGATTAACTGGTCAGTTTACATCAAATCCCTTCCAGAATTAAGGTTGCGCCATTCTCAACGGTTGGCCTGTAACACACAGAAGATGAGCATTTTAAAATCAGACTCCAAACAGCAATCAACTTGTTCATGGAAACATTCAAGCAAATTCAAGCTTATACTGAATGCTCACAAAACAAAGGTCCTTTACCAATCTGCCCTCTCCAACAACGAGACTCTGATAAACATGGACCACTTTAGCCCATCTCAAGAGCCAAGGCAATAAAAACAGAATCGATGTTCATATTTACCATTGTCTTTCGTGTACCAGCACAGCGATTAGCTGTCAAATGAAATGAGTGTTTGAAAACCAAGACTTCAAACACAATACAGAGCTAATGGGTTACTGGGCTACTGTACATAGAATCTACATCCTGCATAAACCAGCATAATTCTCTTTAATATGTTCAAAGAGCTAAATTTTAAATTCATAGTCTGGGAGGATTTGATTTTGATCTTTATGATTACTGCCCAGTTCATGAATCAGTACCAGTAGGTGAAACCACTGTTGTTGGTGTAGTTATCTATTTTAGTTTTCAAATAAGTTCCATGCATTTGGATTCTTGGTGAAATGACTTCAACCAGACATGTTTATGTATGCATGGAACAAACTGTCAATGTGAATACAGCTGTCCTGGTGAAGGATTAATCTTCCATTTCTAAAGGTTTAAAATAAGATGAAAAAATTGAAAACTTCTGCCTAATGGCCCTTTGGAAAAAAAAGCAAACTGTGGGGAATATATCGAGTTTAAACATTGGTTAGCTGGAGTACTCAAAAACTCTAAAAGGACAATATTCCAGTAACAGAATACAGGATTAGAGGAAAACATTTCTTTCAATGTAAATATCATGACAACTCATTCTGTTTTCCCTTAACTTTTCTGCATTCAAGGTCCAGAATAAATTAAATTATAAGCTTAGAAAATGGTATCACCTTTCAATAGACAGTATTTTGTCATTTGCTTTTGTATTCTAATGCTTGTAGTTATGATTCTCTTCCAAAAGTGTTATAAAGTGCACCAAAATCAAAACGCTGGGTCATGTGGGGACAATACAAAAGTTATGTAGCGTTGCAATTGCTGATTGCCAAAAAAATGTTGCTTAACTGAATGATGCTTCATTATAGCTAAACACTATCAGGAGCAGATTCCAGAGGTTCTGCAGTCTCTGGTTTAAAGTCAATTACCCATCTTCAAATGATCACTACAGGAGCCCAATTTGGATTAAGTCAGGTTAGAGTTAGCAATTGGTTAGGATTTTAAGCATGCGCTGTAGAATAATTTTGAAAAACTAAAGCTAACATTGGTGATTCTAAAATAGTGTTTCCCACTGACAGGAACAAATTTCCTTTACTTTATTTCTGTCCTTTCCCTCTACTCTGTAGCTAAAACGAATGTGCTGGGCTGAAAGCCTCACTGAAGAAATGTGTTTGTCAGTGTATTTCTAGCCAATGAATGTCAGCATAACTAATTGTGCTCTCCACACACACAATTTCTGGTATCAGTCCTTGAATTTCCATTAGCAAAGGGATTCCTTGCTCTTGTACTTACCATTCTTATTTCAGGAGCACTGAGGTTATTTTGAGCTCCCTAGTTTCCCTAGGAGGAGAAGGTGAAATACGAGGGTAAACTAGACAATGATATAAAAGGAGATTCTAAAAGTCTTTTTTTTGTTGATGTATGAATGGTTACAGTGAGTCAAGAATGGATATTGTATTACCAGAATAGTACACTGGAGAAGTAGTAATGGAGAACACAAAAACAGCGAGGAGCTGAATAAGTACTTCATACCTCTCTTTACAGTGGAAGACACCAGTAATATGCCAGAAATTGAAGAGAGTCAGGGCAGAGTTGTAGTGACTATTACTAAGGAGAAGGTACTCAGGAAGCTAAAAAGCCTGAAGATGGATCAGAAGGACTATAACCCACAGTTCAGAAAAAGGTTGCTGAATAGATTGTGAAAGTTTTGGTAGTGCTCTTTCAAGAATCACTGGAGTCAGGGAGGGTCTCAGTTAACTTGAATAACTGTAAGTGTGACACCCCTATTTAAAAAGGGAGGGAGGCAAAAGACAAGAAATTATAGATAGGTTTGCCTGACTTCAGTGGTTGGTAAGATTTTAGAGTCTATTATTTAGGGTGAAATTTTAGGGTACTTAGAAGTATGTGATAAAAAAGGGCCAAGTCAACATGGTCTCCAGCAAGGAGAGATCTTGTCTGACAAATCTGTAGGAATTCTTTGAGGAGGTGACAAGTAGGATAGGCAGAGGAGAGATGGTATGTTATTTACTTGAACTTTAAGAAGCCTCATCTGCCAAGCAAACTGACCACCTTGTCATGAAAGACGACATAAGAGTAAGAAATCCTCCACAGCCATTAAATCTTCAGGGTGGAATGGGAGAATTTAACAAATTATTATGCTGTAGATGTCTGTACATAGTAGTTGTATTATATTGTATTCTGAGTATGTAGGTTGAGATGCATTCTATGTTGAGTTGGAGTTTATAGCTAAGCTGAGAGGAGTGTTGTTGTTACTAATATTTGAGTATTATTGCTAATATGTTGTTGAGATGGTGCTCGGCGTCAGAGGGCTGGTCGGGGGCTTGAAGTTTTTGGACGGACTCGGAGTTGGTTGTGGTCAGGGCTCCCAGAGTGCTGTATCGGCAAGTTGCGGCGCTGGAGTTTCATGGCAGGAAGAGGTTTTCTTCCTTCTACCGTCTGCGTGAGATGATGAGCTGTCTGGACTTTGGGACTTTCTTTTTAATGTGCACATGGACTGCTCTTTATCAGATTACGGTATTGCTTTGCACTGTTGAAACTATGTGTTATAATTATGTGGTTTTTGTCAGTTTTATCAGTTTTGTCAGTTTTGGTCTTTTATCAATTAATATATTGTCTGCACTGTTGCAACTATATGTTAACTATAACTATATGTAACTATATGGTTTTGTGTAGGTCTTGTAGCTTTAGTTTTGTCTGGTGGGTTTGGGGTTCCTTTCAGGGGAACGTGCTAAGACGGTAGCGCGTTATCGATACACAGCAGCCTCTCCGGACTCTGGATTGGGGATTACCAAATGTTATGTGGTTTTTTCTCGTGTGGTCTGTTTTGTGCTTTATCGTGATATCATTCCGTAGAACGTTGTCTCATTTTTTAACTGCATTGCATTGCAGTTTCTAAATGACAATAAACTGAATCTGAATCTGAATCTGATTAAGCATTTTTGGTTGATAAATAATTCATTATGGGTTATATGTAAAAATACGTGAATTGCGTTCGTCATCGTGTGGCCAGGTGATATGTACGTGCCTCGCACAAGGCACAAAGACACAAAGTTAGACTCACATTTTGGACTCACTTGCTTTTCTTCTAATTAGTTTAATGTTTTGGAGTTACAAAACATAACAGTAGGGAGTCTGCAGAAGAGCTTGGACAGGTCAGGAGAATGGGTAAAGTGTCAGATAGAATACAATGTTAAGGAAGTGTGAGTTAAGCACATTAATAGGAAGAATAAAGGCCATAAGACTGTACGACATAGGAGCAGAATTAGGCCATTTAGCCTATTAAGTCTGCTCTGCCATTCCGCCATAGCTGATATAGTATCCCTCTCAAATCCATTCCCCTGCCTTCTACACATAACCCTTGATGCCCTGATTAATCTAAAAACTATTGACCATGGCCTTAAATACACCCTACATGACTTGGCCTTCACAGCCAACAATGGCAAAGAATTCTACAGATTCACCACCATCTGGCTAAATAAATTTTTCCTCATCTCTGTTCTAAGTGGACGGCTCTCAATTCTGAGGCTGTGTCCTCTGGTCCCAGACTTACCCACTATAGGAAACATCCATTCCACAGCCACTCAGAATCAGAATCAGGTTAATATCACCAGTATATGTCATGAAATTTGTTGTTATGTGGCAGCAATACATTGCAATATATAATAATAAAAACTATGAATTACAGTAAGAAGTATATATAGAGAGATTTTTAAAATTAAATTAAATAAACAAAGTACTTGGTGTTCATGGGCTTAATGTCCATTAAGGAATCTGATGGCAGAGGGGAAGGAGCTGTTCCTGAATCTTTGAAGTGTGTCTTTAGGCACCTGTATCTCTTCCCTGAAGGTTTCAATGAGAAGAGGACACGGCCTGAGTGATGGTGGTCCTTAATGATGGACGCCGCCTTTTTGAGACATCTCTCATTGAAGATGTCCAAGATGCTGGGAAGGCTTGTGCCCATGATGGTGCTAACTAAGCTGACAACAGCCTGCTGCTTATTTCGATCCCGTGTAGTGCACAGTTAAGGGAGTAGAGAGAAATGAACAGTGTGCTAAGTACACATTCTTGAAGTGTGCCAGTGTTGATTATCAGAGAGGTAGAGATATTATTTTCAGTCTGCACAGACAGTAGTCTTTCAGTGAGGAAGTTGAGGATCTGGTTGCAGAGGGATCAGACCTGTAAGAATGATTGTATTAAATGTTGAGCTGTAGTTAATAAACAGGAGCCTGATTTAAATAGTATTATAATCTAGATGAAAGATGATCTAGTGCTTCCTTGGTTTTTCCATCAACCTTTTTAAGGGTCAGTTGATTTCCTTCACCTTCTTGCCATTCTGTAAAATGTCACGCATAATTGCTTTATTTCCTCGTGGAGACTCTCCAGGTCTGAAATAGTTTTTGCACCCTTAATCAAAGTAGAAAGAACCACTCTACATTGAGAGAGATGATGGTGGCTGTCATTATTGAGGTTTCAGTCTGTTTCAGTAGGTTTCTGTCCAAGCCATGTCCAAGGCTACCGTCCAATTTCAGTCATATTTAAATGTCCAGGAATGGGAGGCAACTATTCTTCTACATCTCCATTTAAATCATATGTTTGGATGTACAGTATGCTGTTCAGATGGTTGTAGAACTGTTGGAGTGCCTGGGGTTCATGAGGCCACACTGCAAAGGTGTCATCAATGTATCGGAAGAAGCATTTGGGGCATAAGGACAATGAACTTAGAGCCCTCTCCTGAAAGTCCTCCAGGTAGAAATTAGCAATAGCCAGTGACAAGGGCGATCCCACGGCCACCCCATCCGTTTGTTCATAATAGTCCCCCTTAGAGAGGAAGTATGTTGACGTATGGATGTGTTCAAAAAATTCCATGGTACCCTTATCAAGCCTTGACTGGAGGACTAAGCTGCCCTTAATGGGAACGCTTGTAAGCAGGGACACCATGTTGAAACTGGTCATTTATGTCCTCCAGAAATTAATTGGGGCCTTAAAAGAGCCGATGGAAAAAGCAGGAAACCTAACAACGAGGAGGAACACCTTGCTACTGTCTGAATTCCCTATATTGCCACAGTCAATGGAAGGGTCACCAGTATCCTGAAGAAATACCAGATTAATTCCATCCACAAACCCATAAGGAAGTTCAACTCACAGCTTACGTGGGTCAAAGCTGACTAGGAACTCAGGATGGCTGGCATTTACGGGAATCCCTGTGAACTTGGAGCAACGTGTATTAGCCAGGTGGGACACACAGTGGAAGCCAGCGTCAAGGAGCACAGGAGGCATCTCCATTGGGTTACCTGGAGAAACTGGCAGTAGCAGAACATTGCATTCACAATGACCATAGGATTGTGGCACAAAACTACTGTGTTGCACCAATGGCTTTTGGAACTACCTGGTAAAGGAAGCCATTGAAAGAAACCCAGAGGAAAATAATTTTAACGAAGATGAAGATCTTGCTCTAAATAAGAACTGGAACTCAATTGTAAACAACGTTTGACAGTGGAAACCTGAGTGGATGAAGTCTAACCAGTCAGGAGGGATGGATCATGGGGGTGTAAATACCTCTGGACTAGACAAGCCGTGGCATTATCCCTGACGAAGCTGGCAAAGTTTGTCATTGAAAAATTGGTTAAAATTGATACGTGTACTTGAGCTAGAAGCCTGAGAAGAGTTTATTGTCTATGTGAACCAAGAGGAAGAGCCAATAAGATCATGTCCACTGTAGACCTATTAAGGCGATAGGAGAATTGCAGTGGGTCCAGGTCCTTGCTGAGACAGGAGTTAATTCTATCCATAACCAACCTTTGAAAGCACATCATCACCATAAATATAAGTGCTACTGGATGATAATCGTTACGCCACTTCACCCTGTTCTTCCTTTGCATTGGTATGATTGTTGCCCTTTTGAAGCTGGTGAGAACTTCCAATTGCAGCAAGAGAGATTGAAAGTGTCTTTGAATACATCTGCGAATCGGTTGGCACAGGTTTTCAAAATACTGCTTGGTACCCCATCAGTGCCTGTCTCCTTGCAAGGAATCCTCCTCTTAAAAGATGATCCGACATCTATCTAGGCCTTTCAATATTCGTTAGTTTTCAATGAGATCCCCCCTCAGATTGCCTAAACTCCAGTGAGTACAGTCCCAGAGCCATCAAATGCTCCTCAGATGTTAACCCTTTCATTCCTGGGATCATTCTCGTAAGCCTCTGCTGGAGAACTCTCGAAAGCCAGTACATTTTGTCTCAGATAACAGGTCTAAAACTACTCACAATACTCCAAGTGTGGTCTGACCAATGCCTTATAAAGCCTCAGCATTATGTCCTTGTGTTAACAAATTTCACGACACATCAGTGATTTAAAAACCTGATTCTGTTTATATTTTAGTTCTGTCAAAATTTGCATTTGGCTTCATTACCACTGACTAAACCTGCAAGTTATCTTTAGGGAATCTTGCACAATAACTTCCAAGTCCCTTTGCACCTCTGATTTTTCAATTTTCTCCTTATTTAGAATATAGTCCATGTCTTCATTCCTTCTGCCAAAGTACATGACCCACGCACTTCCCTACATTATATTCCATCTGCCACTTTGCCCATTTCCCCAAATTGCCCTGCTTCTTTAACACTACTTGCCTCTCCACCTATCTTTGTATTGTCTGCAAACTTGGTCCCAAAGCCCACAATTCCTTCATCCAAAACATTACATATATAACGTGAAAAGAAGTGGTCCCATCACCAAAACCTACAGCACACTACTAGTCACCAGCAGCCAACCAGAAAAGACTGCCTTTACTCCCATACTTTGTTCCCTGCCAGGCGGCTAATCTTCTATCCATGCTAGTACCTTTCTTAAAAAGCCATAGGCTCTTATCTTGTTAAGCAGCCTCATGTGCGGCACCTCGTCAAAGGCCTTTTGAAGATCCAAATAGACAACATTGATTGACTATTCTTTGGCCATCCTGCTCGATATTTCCTTGAAGAATTCCAACAGATATGTCAGGCAGGATTTCCCCTTAAAGAAACTATGCTGATTTTGGCCTACTTTATCATCTGCCTCCAAGTATGCCAAAACCTCATCCTTAATAATAGACTCCAATATTTTTCCTACCACTGAAGTAAAGCTAACTGGCCTATAATTTCCTTTCATCTACCTTCCTCCATTCTTAAAGAATTCCAGTCTTCAGGAAACATTCCAGAATCTAGTGATCACCGAAAGATCATTTCTATTGCCTCCTCAATCTCTTCAGCTACCTCTTTCAGAATCCTGGGATGTAGACCATCTGGTCCAGGTGACTTATCCACCTTCAGAGTTTTCAGCTTCCCAAGCACCTTCTCCTTAGTAATAGCAATGACGCTGTCTTCTATCCCCAACGTGCTCACATTTCTGGCATTCTGCTATTGTCTTCCACGGAGAAGACTGTCATGAAACATTTAAGTTCTTGAAGCATTTCTTTGCCCCCCAGTACTACTCTGGTGTTATTTTCCAGTGGTATGGTATTCACTCTTGTCTCTCTTTCACTCTTTAAAATCTCCAAAATATATATTTTTATTTTCTTTTATATTTTTATTACCTTCATATTTCATCTTTGTCTCCTTATGGTTTTTTAAAATCTTTTATCTCATTATGTGTTTTTAGTTGCCCTCTGTTGGTTTTTAAAAACTTCACAATCCTCTACCTTCCCACTAATTTCTGCTATATTATATGCTCTCTCTCTCTCTTGCTCTTATGCTGTGTTTGACTTACCTTGTTAGCCATGGTTGTCCTTTAAAATATTTCTTCATCCTTAAGTTCCTCGGCATACACATCACTGAGGATCACGTGTGGTCTGTACATACCGGCAGTGTGGTGATAAAAGCACAACAGCGCCTCTTTCACCTCAAACAGTTGAGGAAGTTTGGTATGGGCCCCCAGGTCCTAAGAACTTTCTACAGGGGCACAATTGAGAACATCCTGACTGGCTGCAGCACTACCTGGTATGGGAACTGTATTTCTATCAATCACATGACTCTGCAGAGAGTGGTGTGGACAGCCCAGTGCAACTGTAGATGTGAACTTCCCACTATTCAGGAGATTTACAAAGACAGGTGTGTAAAAAGGACCCGAGTCACCCCAACCACAAACTGTTCCAGCTGCTGCCATCCGGGAAACAGTACCGCAGCATAAAAGCCAGGACCAACAGGCTCCAGGACAGCTTCTTCCACCAGGCCATCAGACTGATTAATTCACGTTAACATTTCTATGTTATATTGACTGTTTATACTATTTATACTGTTTATACTATATATACTATTTAATATAAATTACTATAAATTGCACATCGCATGTTTAGATGGAGACATAAAGATTTTTACTCCTCGTATGTGAAGGATGTAAGTAATAAAGTCAATTCAATCAATTCATCTTTGGGATATATATTTTCTATGCGTTCAGAACTGCTCCCAGAAACACCTGCTATTGCTGTTCTGCCATAATCCCTGTTAGTGTCCCCTTCCAGTCAACTTCGGCCAGTCCCTCTCTCATACCTCTGTAATTCCCTTTCTTCCATTCTAATATTGATACAGCCAACTTTAGCTAAAACTTCTCAAACTGCTGGGTGAATTCTATCATATAATGACCACTGTCTCCTAAGGGTTCTTTTACCTTAAGTTCCCTAATCAAATCTGGGTCACTGCATAACACCTAATCTAGATTGCAATTCCCCTAAAAGGGCTCTAAAACCAGCTGTTCTAAAAAGCCATCTGGTTGGCCTTCTACAAATTCCCTCACTTGGGATCCAGCACCAAACTGAATTTCCCAATCTACCTGCATATTGAAATACACCATCATTATCATAATATTGCCCTCTTTACCTGCCATTTCTATCTCCCATTGTAATTGTAGCCCACATCCTGGCTATTGTTTGGAAGCCTGTATATTACACCCATCGGGGACTTTTCCCCCTGCATTTTTTTTAACTCTACACACAAGGATTTTACATCAAGGAGTCCTCATTGAGGGTTAGCAACTTTAAATTTCTCCGTGTTTAATTTCAGAGGACTTGTCTGCAGCCCCACATGGAAGTGCAATTCCAAAGAAAGCACAGCAACACCTCTACTTCTTTAGAAATCTGCAGAGATTCAGCAGATTCATCTAAAACTTCGACAAATTTCTACTGATATACGGTGGAGAGTATGCTTACTGGCTGCATCATAGCTTGGTATGGAAACACCAATCCCTTGAATGGAAAATCCTACAAAAACTAATGGATACGGCCCAGTCCATCATGGGTAAAGCCCTAAATACCATTGAGATTGTTGCAGAAAACCAGCATTCATTATCAGGGACATCCCCCCCCCCCCCCCCCCCCCACCCAGCCCGTGCTCTCTTCTTGTTGCTGCCATCAGGAAGGAGGTGCAGGAGCGTCATGAATCACACTACCAGGTTCAGGAACAGTTATTACACCTCAACTATCACGCTCTTGAACCAGAGGGGATAGCTTCACTCAACTTTACTTGCCCTATAACTGAACTGTTTCCACTACCTATGGACTCACTTTCAAAGACACTTCATCTAAAGTTCTCAATATTTATTGCTTTTTTACTTGTTATTAGTAGTAGTAGTAGTAGTATTAATTCTTTGTTATCTTTTTTTTTGTATTTGCACGGTTTGTTGTGTTTTTTTGGCTCATTATTTATCTGCCCTGTTGATGTGTTCTTTCATTAATTCTATTGTGGTCATTTGATCTATTGAGTATGCCCACAAGAGAATGAATCTCAGGGTTGTATATGGTGACAAATATGTTTTACGATAATAAATTTACTTTAAACTTTGAACATCTTTTAATCCTATATAACCTCTCTAAGGATTTGATTTCATTTTTAGCAAGAGCTACACCACTCCCTTTGCCTACCTGGCTGTCCTTTGAATACAATGTGTATCCTTGGATTTTAAGCTCCCAACTGTGATCTTCTTTCAGTCATGACTCAGTGGTGATCACAACTTCATACCTGCAAATCTTTAACTGCACTACAAGGTGATTTCCCTTATTCTGTATACCACGTGCATTCAAATATCATTCCCTTAGTCCTGTATTCATGATCCTTGTTACACCTTAATCCATCCCACTGACTATCCCATCATCTGACTGTGCTTCTTACAGTCTCACTACACAGTGCATCTAGTTGTATACCAACTGTCCCATCGTCAGCCCTATCACTCCTGTTCCTTTTCCCCTGACTAATTAATTTCAACCCTCCTCAACAGCTTTAGCAAGCCTGCCTGCAAAATTCCAGAATCAGAATCAGGATCAGGTTTATTATCACCGGCACGTGACGTGAAATTTGTTAACTTAGCAGAAGCTATTCAATGCGATACATTATCTAGCAGAGAGAAAAAATAAATAATAGTAAATAAAATAATAATAATAAATAAACAAGTAAATCAATTACATATATTGAATAGATTTTAAGAAGTGCAAAAACAGAAATACTGTACATCAAAAAAAAAGTGAGGTAGTGTCCAAAGATTCAATGTCCATTTAGGAATCGGATGGCAGAGGGGAAGAAGCTGTTCCTGAATCACTGAGTGTGTGCCTTCAGGCTTCTGTACCTCCTCCCTGATGGTAACAGTGAGAAAAGAGCATGCCCTGAGTGCTGGGGGTCCTTAATAATGGACGCTGCCTTTCTGAGACACCACTCCTTGAAGGTGTCCTGGGTACTTTGTAGGCGAGTACCCGAGATGGAGCTGACTAGATTTACAACCTTCTGCAGCTTCTTTCAGTCCTGTGCAGTAGCCCCTCCATATCAGACAGTGATGTAGCCTTCAGAATGCTCTCCACTGTACAATTATAGAAGTTTTTGAGTGTATTTGTTGACATACCAAATCTCTTCAAATTCCTAATAAAGTATAGGTGCTGTCTTGCCTTCTTTATAACTACTTCAATATGTTGGGACCAGGTTAGATCCTCAGAGATCTTGACCCCCAGGAACTTGAAGTTGCTCACTCTCTCCACTTCTGATCCCTCTATGAGGATTGGTATGTGTTCCTTTGTCTTACTCTTCCTGAAGTCCCCCTTGGGTTCAGGAGTAACCTATCCTTTTTTGTACAGGTCATACTTTCCCTGGAAGAGATCCCAATGCTCCCTAAATCTGAAACTCTGTCCCCTGTACCAATTCTTTGGCCATGCATTCATCTGGCAAATCATTCTATTCTTACACTCATTATGTCCTGCTTTCAGCTTTCTACCTAACTCCCTGTATTCTCTCTTCAGGACGTCCTCCTTTTTCCTACCAATATCATTTGTACCAATATATACCATGAGTTCTGGCTGTTCTTTGTCCTCTTATAAAATACCATGGACCCAATAATCCAAGACATCCCTGACTCTGGCATGTGGAGGCAACTTACCATTTTGGTGTCTCTTTCACATCCACAGAGTCTGTCTTCTGCTCTTTTAAACTATGGAATCCCCTATCTCTGCTGCATTCCTCTTCTCCCCCTTTCCCTTCTGAGCCACAGAGCCTGACTCAGTGCCAGAGACCTGGTCGCTACAGATACCCCTTGAAGATATCTCTCCTTCAACAGTATCCAAAGCGGTATACTTATTTTTGAGGAGAGTGGCCTCAGGTGGGTCCTGCACTGGCTATCTCTTCACAGTCACCCAGGTACATACCTACTGCAACTTAGAGGTAACTATCTCCTTGCAACTCCTATCTATCACCTCCTCATTTTCCCATAGGAGCTGAAGTCATGCAGCTGCAGCTCCAGTTCCTTAACAGGGCTTTTAAGGAGCTGTAGCTGGATGCACTTCACGCAGGTGTAGTTAGCAGGGAGAATGGAGGTCTAGAGTTCCTACATCTAGCACAAAGAAACTCCGGAACCATTTTCAGTCAACGAGCTGTATACTGATAGAAAAAAAGACAGCTTACTAGAAGCTTACTTAGAGGCTGCATCTGTGTTTTCTCAAGCCTGTTCTCACCCAAACCTATGAGCCAAAGCTCGATCATTCTAAAGACGGCCCAATCCAACAATGTCTGCTCTGCTTACACCTCCTTTCTTTTCAGTAAATAAAAAGTCCGGGGCTGGAGCTGAAGTTAAGTTCCAGGCTGGAGTGCTCAGTCGTCTAAGGTCAATAATCCCCGAAGATGGAGGTTGTGCCAGCAGCTGCCGGGGATGAAGTCCAGTGATCCCCATGATCGACCAAAGTCAGCAGGCCCTGAAGATAGAGGCCAGTGACCCTCCAGGTTGGCAAGTCCCTGGACTGGAGGTCCATATGGGCATGAGGGCCGGTGACCCCACAAGTCAGCAAGTCCAGGGGTCAAGAGGTTTGTGTAAGTCTAGAGTTCAAAGACCCATGATTGGTGAGTCCTGGGTTGATATCCAGAGGTCAGCAAGTCCAAAGTTTGAAGCTGTAGGTTGAAGTCCAGAATCCGGCAAATCTGAAAGTCAAATCCCGAAGGTTAAAGATCAAAATCACCCAGTCCAGAGGCTGAGGCTGAAAGTTTGAAAAGCCTGGGTTGGCTGGTCTGGAGGTCTAAGCCCCAATGACTGTGAGTCTGAGATGCTGGACCAGGAACTGAAAATTGAATGTCTATTGTCTGAGAGGCTGAGAATGCAGGCCAAACACCAGAGCTCAGAGGCCTAGAGGAGGTCTAACCCAGGGCTGAAGACTGTGTGTGTGTGTGTGTGTGTGTGTGTGTGTGTGTGTGTGTGTGTGTGTGTGTGTGTGTGTGTGTGTGTGTGTGTGTGTGTGTGTGTGTGTGTGCGTGCGTGCGTGCGTGCGTGCGTGCGTGCGTGCGTGCGTGCGTGCGTGCGTGCGTGCGTGTCGTTGGTTGGTTTGTTGTGAGAGTAGGAAAGGGGCTTGTTTTGCTGTTGTTATGTTGTTTTGCTGCTCTGTTGGTCTGGTGAATATTCTGGGTGTGCTAACTTGACACCAGAATGTGTAGAGACACTTGCAGGCTGCCCCAGCACATCCTTAGGCAATATTGCTTGTTAATGTAGGTATTGCATTTCACTGTGCATTTCAAAGTACATGTGATAAATAAATATATACATTTGAATTTGAATCTAAAGCAGGCAAATGTCAGCATTCATTTTAAGAGGACCAGAGCATAAAAGCAAGGATATATTGATGAAGTGTTACATGCTGTTGTTCAGACCACATTTGGAATATAGTCAACAATTCTGTGGTATGTGGGAAAGGACGTTTTGATCCTGCAGAAGGCCTAGAGGAGATTCACAAGTATGAAAGGCTTAACTTATGAAGGCTGTCTGATGACTCTGAGCCTGTACTTGATGGAGTTCAGAAGGATCAGAGGAGATCTCATTGAAGTCTCCTGGATACTGAAAGTCCTAGATAGAGTGGACGTGGGGAGGATGTTTCCATTAGTAGGAAATCCAAAGGTGCCTTAGAAACAAGGAAGGTCTCTTTTAAATTGAGATGAGAAGGAACCTCCTCAGCTAGAGAGTGGTGAATCTCTTGAATTCATTGCCATCGAGGGGCATGCGAGCCTGGTCATTCAGGTCTAGATTGATAATTTCTTGATTGGAAAAAGGGTTAAGAGGATAATGTAGGAGAGTAGGGTGAAAAAAACCCAACCATGATTGAATTGCAGAGCAGACCCAAAAGAGTGAATCGCCTAATTTTGCTCCTATATCTCATGGGCTTATGGCATGTAAAGTCATCTGATTCCAAATCACAAGACAGACACTGTTTTTTGATCTCTGTCAAGAGTTATCATCCAGAAGAAAAGAATTAAGGATATGCTTAAAGCCTCCTTGAAAAAAAAATATTTGTTTTCCACTGGGACATCTCTGGCCCATGAACATTCAGAGTGGAGTGGAAGAATTAACAAAGATATTAAGTTCTTCCACTGGGAACACAGAGAAGCCGTGCATAAGCTTTGGAAGAACTGGACCACCTCACAAATTATTGGCCAGCTGACCTTAACTTTCTGTGGAAGCGTCTGGGCTCTTCCATCACCTCAGAACCAATACAACTGAAATGGAAGGAAAACATCCTCATTCCTTAGGGATCAAGAAAATGAACCAAGGAATGAGGATCCACAGGCTTCTGAGGCAGAAAAATCCACAACAATTTCTCCTCATCTAATCGGTTGATCCTTTATTCTGACGTTACCTATTGCGTAAACTTCAATTGCCTAATATAATTGTAATTTGGATCTCAACGTGACTAGAGCATTTAAAGGAATGTGTATTTTAATAGAAAGATTGATGAAAAGTTCTGCTGAGAGCTGAACTTGTGAAATTAAAGCAGTTAATTTGCTCCATTAAAGGACACTCCCAGGACAGCATGATCAGCTCTGTGCATGATCAAGTTACTTACCTTTCGACCTTTGGTCACAAAATTCTCTTCTGCTTTGTGTTGGAAGTGTACAGATCAGCCCACGCCTCCAGCAAGAAAGGCATATCAATGTATATTGGTAGCATTTGGGTAAAGTTTTCAGCAGAGCTAAGATTGTGGTGCTTAAAAAACTACAGGTCAGTTAAAAAGTGAGATCAAAATACCTAACTGTGGACTTCCACATTCAAAATGTGTTGGTTTTTTTGCATCTCATAGATTCAGACGGAGTGTTCTCACTGACGGGAGAAGGGGGAAAGGCGGGCCACTGGCGCCTTAAAACCAATTGTCCGGGCAGATGGGGCTCGTTAACCACGGATGGTAGCTCATCTAGGAGAGGGAAACTCCGATTATAAGCCTCTGCTGCTTTGCGGCTGTACCCGTTCACGGGAAAGGCTTTGGGAGTAAACCCCAAGGAAATATCCGGTGTCAGAGTCCCGAAGACGGCTGACTGCTGTACCCAGCACCGGCACGGCAAATCCTGCGATGCTGCTGGTACCAAACTGTATCGACTTTCGTCGTTCCTTTGGATCTGTCATCAGCATGGAGAGGGGGGTCCCACTGCATGGGCAACAGACGGATCTCCCTATCAACTCTCCCCTGGCTTGCACCTTGGAGAAGCCACTATCAGTGACTGCCAGAGGTGCAGTACCCATGGTTGACCACGACCGATTGAGGCCACAAACAAAACTCATAGATACAATTTCAATTAACCCCCACATTCTTGTATTGCTCATTAATCTAAAGTTAAACTACACCTTTGTACTCTGAGCTGTGCCAAATGTCTTTTCAAATTTTGGGAAAACATTCAGCTGGATTATTACAATGATCAAGCAGGACCGACGCTCTTTTAATCCATGTGGAAGTAATCTGTTGACCTGTTTGGGTAGTGTTAGTCAATCTGTGATGTCCCCACTGAAATCATTGAATAATGCACCACTTCAACTGCAAGTTTGCTAGCCTTCCCACCCAAGCTTGTGTTACAATCACTGTTGCTTACGTCTGCCATTGACAGTGCAGCCTAAACTACAACAATGACTTACCTGCAATCTATCTCCGATGTGTCTGACTCAGTTACTTTGGACTGGCAGGCTCCAGAAGGCTGCTAAAGGTATGACTGGACAGAGGTCACTGTTGATCATTCAGAGAGGCCAGGCTTGATGTCTCTGAAGTGCTAAGTCTAGTGACGTGCAGGAAGTGGTTCATTAACAGAAAGAAAACCACAAAAGGATCTGAATTAGTTGAAATTTGCCTTGTAATTTATTAATCAGCTCTAATCTTAAAAAAGGCAACACTGATTCATTTAGCACTTGTTTTTGAAAGAGTACTATTTATCTGGGTAAATAAGAATAGCTTCTGGAAACATGCCACATCCTGCTCACCCAATTATCAGTGCCAAGTTTTGATCGTCTCCCCTCAACACAGCCACACCACATGCCGGGTCAAGTCAAGCTAAATGTAAAAATGTAATGCACCTAGTGATCTGTACCTGAGGCTATGGGTTTTGGCAGCAACAGCTATTTGCCATAGTGAGTGGGGGAAGTGGGCAGATCAACACAACAATTACTGAAGCCCCTTTGCTCTGTCCGTCAAATGCACCAATTTGGGTGTACTATAATCAGTTCTACGCCTTGAGTGAGAATGTACTTATTGACCATTTTTTTAAATCTATTGATCATTCTGAGGAAGAATATTTCTCATTATTTAGGATAAACTTTTAAAGTTATGATGCTCCTTTTTAAGTAATCTGAATTCTTCTGGAGGGACATTAATATGGGCTGGTCTAACCCTCAGATTAAGAAGGAAGATTACACCAATGGAAGGAAAATGAAACAAAAAAAACAATGAATTTATTTTACAAGAATCATAGACTCTGGAAGACACAGAGGGAGGTCATTCAACCTATTAAGTTTGTGGTCGTCATGGCTTTTCAGTACACAGCAGAAATTCTCGCTTCTACCACCCTTTCATGTGGTGAGTTTCAGATTCTTACTACCCACTGAGGTGAAAACTTTCCCTCTTCTTCCTTCTAGGTCCTTATAAAATAACTTTAAAATTATGCTCACTGCTTCCTGCCCACAACTAAGTGAAACCTTATGTTGGACTTCATAATTTATACATTCTGAAGCATACATTATGATCACTTACCCCTAAGGGTTCTTTTACCTCAAGCTCTCTAATTAATTCCAATTCATTGCATAACACTCAATCCAGAATAGCTGATCCCCTAGTGGGCTCAACCACAAATTACTCTGAAAAGCCATCTCACTGGCATTCTAGGAATTCCCTCAGGGTTCTGAAAGAGGTGGCTGGAGAGATTTGTGGAGGCATTAGTAATGAACATTCAAGAATCACTAGATTTGGGAATGGTTCCAGAAGACTGGAAAATTACAAGCGTCACTCCACTCTTCAAGAAAGGAGAAGGGCAGGAGAAAGCAAATTATAGGCCAGTTAGTCTGAATTCAGTGGTTGCGGAGATGTTGGAGTCAATTGTGAAGGACACAATTGGAGGCACATGATAAAATAGGCCATAGTCAACATGGTTTCCTCAAGGGAAAATCTTGCCTGACAAATATGTTGAAGAAATAACAAGCAGATGGACAAAGGAGAATTTGTTGAAGTTGTGTATTTGGATTTTCAGAAGGCTTTTGACAGGGTGCCACACATGAGGATGCTTAACAAGCTATGAGCCCATGGTATTTCAGGGAAGACTCTAGCATAGATAAAGGAGTGACTGACTGGCAGAAGGCAAAGAGTGGCTGCCCGCGACTAATGATGTTCCACAGGGATCTGTGTTTGGACCAATTACTTTTATGTTTTATTTCAATAATTTGGATGATGGAATTGATGACTTTGTTGCAAAGTTTACAGAAGATATGAAGCTAGGTTGAGGAGGAAGTAGACAGGCTACAGAAGGACTTAGGCAGATTAGAAGAATGGGCAAAGAAATGGCAGATGTTATACAGTGCCGGAAAATGTTCGGTCATTCACTTTGGCAGAAGAAATGAAAGAGATGACTATTTTCTAAATGAAAATAAAATACAAACATCTGAAGTACAAAAGGGACTTGGGATCCTTGTGTATGATTCCCTAAAGGTTAATTCACAGGTTGAGTGTGTGGTGAGGAAGGCTAATACAGTATTAGCTTTCATTTCAAGAGGACTAGAATATAAAAGCAAGGATGTAATTTTGAAAATTTATAAAGCTCTGGTGAAGCCTCACTTGGAGTATTGTGAGCAAGTTTGTGTTCCATATCTTTGAAAGGAGGTGCTGAAATTGGAGAGGGTTCAAAGAAGGTTCACCAAAAGGATTCTATGTTTGAACGGCTTGTCATATGAAGATCGTTTGATGGCCCTGTGACTATATTCACTGAAATTCGGAAGAATAAGGTTGACCTCTTTGAAATCAATTGAATATTTAAAGGCCTTGATAGAGTGAATATGGAGAGGATGTTTCCTATGATGGGAGAGTCTAAGATCAGAGGACACAGCCTCAGAATAGGGGGATGTCATTTTAGCATGGAGATGAGGTGGGATTTCTTTAGTCAGAGACTGGCGAATCTGTGGAATTCTCTGCCACAGGCAGCTGTGGAGGCCAAGTCTGTATGTATATTTAAGGCAGAGGTTGATAGGTTCTTGATTGGGCAGAGCATGAAGGAATATGGGGAGTAGGCAAGAGATTGGGGCTGAGAGGAGGAATAGATCAGCTATTATATGGCAGAGCAGACTCAATGGGCCAAATGGCCTAATTCTGCTCCTATGTCTTATGGTCTTCTAGTTTTAATTAAATTGCCCTTCATACAACACTCTTCCAAAAACAGCAATTCCAACCTATCCAATATTTTATGATTGTTGAAATATACAGTCCTGTCAAACTGCCTTGTACATCTCCTTTGCACTCTTTCCTGTGCAATTGTGTTTTCTCTGCCATGGTGATCAGAGCTTGTTAAGTGAAATAAAGTTGTATACATTTCTTTCAAAACCTTCCCACTTTTACAGAACATGCTTCAACTAATAAAGGAAAACATGCTGCATGCTGTTTGAAAACCTTTTAAATACATTTGGTGATACATTCCACAGTGCCCAAATTTCTCTCAATAATCTACAGTCTGTACTTCCTTGCCTTGTTGCATTTTTCTAAATGGATTTCCATTTGCAATCTTCTGTCCAACTGATCAGACCATCTGCAGTACTGTGCAAAAATCTTAGGCACCCTACATATATATATGCCCGGGACATTTTCACAGTACTGTATGTCTGATGGTTTTAGATTAAGAAGTTGTATAAAGTGGTAGGACATGTATTTACTGAAGTATAGCTGCAGTGAAAAAGATAGTCAAACTTACTTGGCCAGAGTTTTTCAGGGTGGGAGCAGGGAAAAAGTGGGTATGCAATACATGGTCAGGGTGGGAGTGGAGTTAATTGTAGGGTGGGGTTATATGTGGCATGCACTGGAGATAAGATATTTTCTTCAGCTCTCACCCTCTCTCCCCACCCCATCTTTAAATGTTATTTTTATTTCTACCACAAATTGCTGGAATTACAAATTAAGGGCTCAAACGTTTTATCTCCTTACGTGATGAGATCTGGAGATGAAGAAGGGAATAGAGCAAATGACTGAGACGTGACTATTTACCAAAGTAAAAATAGGATGAGAAAACATGGGGAAAAAGATTATTAACAATGAGGAAATAACATAAAAGAATTTTTAAAAACCAATGAAAACATTTACTATTGTCAGCCTGGAACTCCAATGGTTTGATTGTTTCTGAACTGAAATCTGACTTTGAGCATTTCTTTTATTTATTCATTTCGTAGGATGTAGACTTTGTTGACTAGACCAACATTTGCTACTCATTCCTAACTGCCATGCGAAATTGATGGTGAGTTGCTTTCATCATCTTCTGCAGCGCTTCTTGTGAATACTCTGTACTCCAACAGTGTTTGGTAGGGAGGTTTAGGATTTTGACCTAGTGATGAGCAATCTATTTCCATGTCAGGATTTTGTGTGACTTGTAGATCATGATGGTCTTATTTGTCTGCTGTTCTTCTTTAACATAGAACATAGAGTAAGTCAGCACATATAGTGGTATGGGCTTTTGGCCCACAATGTTGTGCCCACAATGTTGTGTAAATGTACTGCTTGATCAACCTAACCTTTCACTCCTGCATAGCCCATGCCCTCCATTTTCTCTTATATCTATGTGCGAATCTAAGAGTCTCTTAAATGTCTCTATTGTATCAGTATCTATCACCACGCTCAGCTGTGTGTTCCAGTCACCTACTACTATCTGTGTAAAATACCTATATCTGAAATCTCCATAAATTTTCCTCCACTCTCTGAGTTTGGCTTTTGCCACCTTAGGAAAAAGGTGCTGGCCATCCTCTGAGATGATCCCTCTCATAATCTTATACACTTCTATCAGGTCACTTCCCATCCTCTTTCACTCCGGAGAGAAAAGCCCCAGCTCCATCAACCTGTCCTTCAACCTCCACCAATGCTTTCCAGTCCTTGGTAAATCTGCTCTGAACCATCTCTAAAGCTTCCACATCTTAAACTGAGTCAACCAGAAGTGAACACCATTCTCCAAGTGTGACCTAACCAGAGTTTATAGAGCTCCTTAGTGGTAGGATTTTGGAATTAGGAGGTGCTGTGAGAGTAATACAATTAAATAAACTGAAATGAACTTTGTTAGTGCCACGAACCACAGTCGCAGTGCAATAGTAGTGGATTGATTCAATGTATGGGAGGGTAGATGAGGTGCTAATCTAATGCATTACCTTGTACTGGATAGAATAAAGTTTCATGAGAGTTATTGAAGCTATACTTATCCAGGCAACTGGGGAACATTCCATCACATTCCTGAAATGTGCCTTGTAAAAGGCAAAAAGACTTTGTGGTCTCAGGGTGATCGATCAGTTTCTTATTGTCACACTGTGGCAGCAGGATGTATCATCTACAAAATGGACGGTGATTATTTATTTATTTATTTAGCATTACATCGTGGAACAGACCCTACTGGTCCTTCGAGCTGTACCACATCAGCAACTCCTACAAATTATGATGACCAATTATCCTGCGTGGTACATCTTTGGACTGTGGGAGGAAACTGGAGGGCCTGGGTAAAGCCCACCCATTCCATGGTGAAGGCATATAGTACAGACTCCTTACAGATAACACTGGCATTGAGCTCTATACTCCGACACCCCAAACTGTAATAGTGCCACTTTAACTGCTACACTACACCCAGGATTCCAACCAGGATTTCTCTGATAGCAACTCCAAAACTCATATTTCTAACTACAAGAAAAACCAGGGTAGCAGGCACAGGGGAGCACCACCACCACTTTTAGGTTCCCCTCCAAGTCTATGCCAACCTGACTACTAAACCTTGAATCTATACACTACCATTACACTGTGGCTGCAGTGTGTGCCACCTACACAATGCACCTTGGTTCTTTACTGTCACTAGATCTAAATTCTGAAACTTTTTACTTGACAGCATCGTAGGGATACCTTCAGCAAGGAGGAGGCTCTCCAGCACCTTCTCAAGACAATTAGATATTTAGCAAATGCTGGCTTTGACAGCAATATCTACTCTTCGAGAAAGGAATAAAATATCACTCAGTGTGGCATCTCACCACAGGGTGCCTAGCCTCTGCTATTACATTTCTCATTAATAAGCTCCTTGCTTTCCAAGTGTCAATCTTCATTTTTATTTGTTATACAGGAACAAATAAGGCAATTTCCATAAATTCTTTAAATGATTGTCAGCAAGATCCTGGTTTTGAGTTTAGCTGCAAGGTTTGCAAACCACCTATACATTCTGACGTGAGTCACAACTTATTGGAAGGCTTTGACATTAAAAATAGCACAAGAGTTTAATTTTACATTATTTTTCCAGCAAATGTTTGGTCGAAGATTTTATTTCTTCCCCCGTACTGCCATTTACGCAGGAAAAGGAATCAAATCATTATTCGCGCAAGCCAATTCTCTCATTGTTTGCTGGTTTTGATATTTTCACGTTAGTGCTATTATTAATCTGCTCCTATTCAGCTCAAAGGTTGACATGATATGCACACCTCTGACAGTTAGCATCAAATTCATCAAACACTTTCACCTACTGAAAGCCAAAATAATCATGTGTGGAATCGACACACCATGAAATAGAGATAGATCAAAGACCTGCTGTGAGAAACAGTAAACTGTCACTCATAATAAAGTTCATTCTTACATGTCAAGATTGTTTATGTTATTCCCAGTAGAAACTGATACAGAGAGACATTTAATATATTCTGTAAAATTAGAACAAGAGCTGTCTTAATATCCTTTGGGTAAAGATTTCCTTAGTGTGCCATGTGTTACAAAATTCTAAGTACTTTACTTACAGCTCACAAGGACAATAGTCCCTTGGCTCTCGCATCAGCTTGACTCAATCATTTTTGTAACTATGAGTAGAATTTTAATACAGAAAATAATTTTAAGAATAAAATCATATTTTTAGAAAGGTGAACACCAGGTTTTGAGATTTAGAAGGTAAAACTATTTCTTCCAAGCACACATGAAGTAATTTTTCAGCTGAAATTGTTAGGTGTCTAGTTTCTTTGGCCAACTTTTCTGTAAGTGTTCCTGTTGTGCAAAGCCTTTTCTTGGAACAAGATTTCCAACCAGTTTCCGCTGAAGATATTGGGTAGCAGACTAGTGGAAGTCTTGACCAAATTCCCAGACAGTCAAAGCTCACTTAGAACCATAGAACATTACAGCACAGAAACAGGCCTTTTGACCCTTCTTGGCTGTGCCGAACCATTTTTCTGCCTAGTCCCACTGACCTGCACCTGGGCCATATCCCTCCAAACCCCTCTCATCCATATACCTGTCCAAGTTTTTTTTTAAATGTCAAAAGTGAGCCCACATTCACCATTTCATCTGGCAGCTCATTCCACACTCCCACCACTCTCTGCGTGAAGAAGCCCCCTCAAATGTTCCCTTTAAACTTTTCCCCCTTCACCCTTAACCCATGACCTCCGATTTTTTTCTCCCCTGGCCTCAATGGAAAAAGCCTGCTTGCATTCACTCTATCTATACCCATCATAATTTTATACACCTCTATCAAATCACCCCTCATTCTCCTACACTCCAGGGAATAAAGTCCTAACCTATTCAACCTTTCTCTGTAATTCAGTTTCTCAGGTCCCGGCAACATCCTTGTAAACCTCTGCACTCTTTCAACCTTATTAATATCCTTCCTGTAATTAGGTGATCAAAACTGCACACAATACTCCAAATTCGGTCTCACCAATGTCTTATACAACCTCACCATTACATTCCAACTCTTATACTCAATACTTTGATTTATAAAGGCCAATGTACCAAAAAGCTCTCTTTACAACCCTATCTACTTGTGACACCACTTTTAGGGAATTATGTATCTGTACTCCCAGATCCCTCTGTTCTATTGCACTCCTCTGTGTCCTACCATTTACCTTGTATGTTCTACCTTGTTTTGACCTTCCGAAGTGCAATACCTCACACTTGTCCGCATTAAATTCTATTTGCCATTTTTCTGCCCTTTCCTCCAACTGGTCCAAATCCCTTTGCAAGCTTTGAGAACCTTCCTCACTGTCCACTACACCTCCAATCTTTGTATCATCAGCAAATTTGCTGATCCAATTTGCCACATTATCATCCAGATCATTGGTATAGATGACAAATAACAATGGACCCAGCATTGATGCCTGTGGCACACCACTAGTCACAGGCCTCCACTCAGAGAAGCAATCACCCACTACCACTCTCTGGCTTCTTCCACTGAGCCAATGTCTAATCCAATTTGCTACCTCTCCATGTATACCTAGCGACTGAATCTTCCTAACTAACTTCCCATGCGGGACCTTGTCAAAGGCCTTACTGAAGTCCATATATACAACATCCACTGGCTTCCCTTCATCCACTTTCCTGGTAACTTCCTCGAAAAAATCTAATAGATTGGTTACCACGCACAAAGCCATGCTGACTGTTTCTAATAAGTGCCTGTCTATCCAAATACTTGTAGATCCTATCTCTTAGTATTCCTTCCAATAATTTACCTACTACCGATGTCAAACTTACCGGCCTATAATTTCCCGGCTTACTTTTTGAGCCTTTTTTAAAAAATCGGAACTATATGAGCTATCCTCCAATCCTCTGGCACCTGACCCGTGGATATCAACATTTTAAATATTTCTGCCAGGGCCCCTGCAATTTCAACACTAGTCTCCCTCAAGGTCCGAGGGAATACCCCGTCAGGTCCTGGGGATTTACCTACTCTGATTTGCCTTTTAGGTTTATTGTTCAGTTCAAGGGAAGATCCTATTTAGAACAGGAACCTAGCTTTCTCATTCTGATCTGTTGAGTGTTTCTATCATTCTCTGCTCACCCTGTTAGCTGTATCCATGCTGGCAATTTGACGTCAGAGAAAGTCCTAATATAAGTATCCTAAAATAACATCTGACCTTGATATAATTGTTCCACCTGGGCAGTCTCCAACTTCAAAGTTCAAAGTAAATTTATTATCAAACTACGTATGTATCACCATATACAACCCAGAGATTTTTTTCTTACAGGCGTACTCAGTAAGTCCAAGGAACATGATAGAATCAACAAAAGACCACACCCAAAAGGAAAGACAAGCAACCAATATGCAGAAGACAACAAACTGAAAAAATAAAAGAAAAAATAAAAGCAATAAATATCAAGAACATGAGGTGATGAGTCCTTGAAAGTAAGTCCATAGGTTGTGGGATTAGTTCAGTGATGGGATGAGGGAAGCTGGATGATGTTATACCCGTTAGTTCAAGAGCCTAATGATAAAGGGCTAATAACTGTTCCTGAACCTGGTGGTGTGGGTCCTGAGGCTCCTGTTCCTCCTACCTAATAGCAGCAGCGAGAAGAGAGCATGGCCTACATGGAGAGAGTCCTTGATGTTAGATGCTGCTTTCCTGCGACAGTGCTCTGTGTAGATATGCTCGATGGTGGAGAAGGACATACCCATGATGGACTTGGCCACATCCATAACTTTTTGTAGGATTTTCCATTCAAGGGCCCAAGTATTTCCATTCCAGGTGTGATGCAAACAGTGAGTATACTCTCCAATACAAAAGGAAGTTTGTCGAAGTTTTAGATGCCATGCCAAATCTTCGCAAACTTCTAAGAAGCGTAGAATTTTCATACTTCTGGAAACCAATTCCCCTCTTCCCTTTTTCCTTTTCTTTTCTCCTCTGGTCCACCTGTCACCCACCACCCCAGTTCCTTCCCCTCTCTCACGCTCTCCACCTCCCATCAGCCATGCTCTCCACTTCTGGCACTGAGCATGGGTCCATGGTGCAGGAAGGGCAAGAGGGAGAAGAGGGGAGCAGTAGTGACAGCGGACTCAGTAGTCAGATGAACAGACAGGAGAATCTGTGGATGTGAATGGGACACTCGGATGGTTTGTTGCCTCCCAGGTACCAGGCTCAGGAATATCTCGGACTGCATCGGCAGCATTTTGTGGGGGGGCGGGGGGAACAGCCAAATCTCTTTGTACATATTGGTACCAATGACATAGGAAAGAACATCAAAGGATTCCTGAAGACAGAATTTAGAGAGCTTGGTAGAAAGCTGAGAAGCAGGACCTCCAGGATAGTAATTTCTGGATTGCTACCTGTGCCGTGCACTAGAGAGGATAGAAACAGGATGATTTGGCAGATAACTGCACGGGTGAGAAGCTGGTGCAGGTGATCATTGGGATCTCTTCTGGGGGAGGTGAGACCTGTACAAAAGTGACGGATTGCACCAATATTCTCATGGGCAGGTTTGATAGAGCTATTGGGGAGAGTTTAAAATAATTTGGTAGGGGGTTAGGAACTGAACTGAAAGGACTCAGGATAGTACGGATGGTAAAAAAGCAAAGATAGTGTGCAGTCAGACTATCAGGTAGGTCTGGCAGATGATACGACAACATTGCAGCCATTATCAGTGCATTAGGGATACAAAATCAAAATGGGTAGCAAATACATTACTCAAAATGTTATATTTCAATGCATGGAGTAAAAGAAATTAGGTGGATGATCTTGTTGCACCATTACAGATTGCCAGGTATGATGTTGTGGTCATCATTGAATCACTGAAGGATGATTGTAGTTTGGAACAGAATGGACAAGGTTACACACTGATTTGGAGGGATAGGAAGTTAGGCAGAATGGGTGGCATGGCTCTGCTGGTAAAGAATAACATCAAGTTAGTAGAAAGATGTAACATAGGATCAGAAGGTGTTGCATCCTTGTGGGTTGAACAAAGAAACTGCAAGGTTTAAAGGACTGTGATGGCAGTTATATACAGGCCTCCCAATAGTAACTGGGATGTGGATCTCAGATGACAATGGGAAATAGAGAAGGTGTATCAAAAAGACAATGTTATGATAGTCATGGGAGATTTTAACATGCAGATCGATTGGGAAAATCAGATTGGTAATGGATCTCAAGAGAGTGAGTTTGTGATGACTCTTTAGAACAGTTGGTCACTAGGGGATCAGTCATACTGGATTGGGTGTTTTTAATGAATTGGAGGTGATCAGGGAGCTTAAAGTAAAAGAGTCTTTAGGAGACAGTGATTACAATATGATTGAGTTCAACATGAAAGTTGATAGGGAGAAAGTAAAGTCTGACATAGCAGTATTTCTGTGGAGTAAAGGAAATTACAGTGGTATGAGAAAGGAGCTGGCTAAAGAAAATTGGAAGGAGATGCTGGTAGGGATGACAGCAGAGCAGCAATGGCGTGAGTTTCTGGGGAAAAATGAGGAAGCTGCGGGTTAGCTGTATTCCAAAAATGAAGAAATGCTCAAATTTCAGAATAGTACAACTGCAGGTCACAAAGGAAGTCAAGGCTAATGTAAAAACAAAAAAGAGGGCATACAGCAAAGCAAAAATTAGCAGGAAGGTGGAGGATGGGGAATTTCTTTTCTTTTTTTTAAATTTTTTTATTAGTTTTTCAAAACATTTTACAAAATTAAAAACCCCAAATCCCAATGAGGAGCATTAATACAGAGCAAGGTTAAGTATACAATAACAATATGCTACACAGGAAGAGAATTTAACAAAAAAGCACCTAAATTAAAGACAAGTGAGCTTAGTGTCCTCCCCAAACCCCACAACACAAGAAAAAAAAACAACAATTCCAGACCAACCACCACACAATATACAGAGTATAAGTCCGGACAGTCAAACTCCCAGACTGTAAATACACTTAGCAACAGAGGATAATAATGCCTACTACCAGAAAAAAAAAGGAGCTGAAAGCAAGGGACTGAAAAGAAAAAAAAACCCTAGTCAAGAGGAAGGTTATGAAAGTACTCGATAAAAGGTCCCCAGACCTTATGGAACTTTAGATCCGAATTAAGAACTGAATAATGAATTTTTTCGAGGTCCAAGCAGGCCATAATGTCGTTAAGCCATTGCGCATGAGTGGGCGGGGCAACATCTCTCCATCTAAGGAGGATCAAGCGTCTCGCCAGGAGAGAGGCAAAGGATAGTATTCGGCCTTTGGTCGGACCCAGACAGAAATCTGTCTCGCCCCAAAAACCGAACAGAGCAATTAAGGGGTTAAGTTCTAGGCGCTGATTCAGAATACCTGATAGTGTAGTGAAGACATCTTTCCAGAATTTCTCCAAGCTAGGACAGAGCCAGTACATATGGATGAGAGAGGCCACGCCCCTCTTGCATTTATCACAGAGCGGACTAATGCCAGGGTAGAATCGAGATAGTTTAGATTTAGACATATGGGCTCTATGAACAATCTTAAACTGTAAGAGACAATGGCGAGCACAAAGAGAGGTTGAGTTAACCGATTTGAGAACTGAGTCCCAGCTCTCCTCGGATAAGGAGATATTTAAATCCTGCTCCCAGGCCATTTTAATTTTATCCACAGGGGCCCGTCGTAAGGCTGCTAGTTTATCTTGGATAATTGAAATTAAACCTTTACCTAGTGGATTAATGGAGAGAAATAGGTCCATAGCATTTTTCGCAGGCATTTCAGGAAAGTTAGGAATTAAAGGAGCAGTAAAGTGTCGGATTTGGAGATATCTGAAAAAGTGAGCATTAGGCAGGTTGAACTTAACATTGAGAGCTGTTGAAAAGAAGTGAAGCGGTTATCAATGAAGAGATCTTCAAAATGTCTAATGCCCTTCCTGTACCAAACATGGAATGCTGAATCGAATGTGGTAGGTAAAAAAAGGTGATTATGTGCGACAGGGCTAGAAATGGAAAACCCCTGGAAACCATAGCATTTCCTGAACTGAGCCCATATACGCAAAGTGTGTCTAACCAGAGGATTAGCTATTGATCTGGGCAGACTGCTAGGGAGTGCAGAGCCAAGAAGTGCAGATATAGATAATTCTTTAGTGGAGCTCAACTCCATTGCCACCCAGTTAGGGCACTCAGGTTGACCGTGGAAGAAAGACCAGAAGGCAGCACAACGTATATTAGCTGTCCAGTAATATAAGCGAAAGTTAGGTAAAGCCATGCCACCCTCTTTTTTAGATTTTTGGAGGTGGATTTTATTAATTCTAGAGCGCTTATTCTGCCACAGATATGACAAAATAATAGAGTCTAAGGAATCAAAAAAAGATTTAGGAATAAAAATTGGGATAGATTGAAATAAGTATAAGAATTTGGGGAGAACATACATTTTGACAACATTGATACGACCTACCAAGGACATAGATAGAGGTGACCATTGTACCAGACTCTGTTTTGTAGCATATGAAAGGTTGACAAAGTTTTCACGAAAGAGATCTTTAAACTTCCTTGTGACTGTAATTCCAAGATAAGTAAATTGATTATGGACTACTTTAAAAGGGAGATCTCGAAATATTAGTTCTTGTGCTTCTTTATTAATTGGGAAAAGTTCACTCTTATGTAAGTTGAGTTTATAGCCAGAGATCTGGCTAAACTGGTCAAGAAGTGAAAAGATTAGAGGTAAGGATGTAGACGGATATGAGAGAAAGAGTAGTAAGTCATCAGCATAGAGAGAGACTTTATGTTCAACACCCCCTCTCCAAATCCCGGTCAGTTCAGGACATTTTCGAAATGCTATCGCCAGAGGTTCTATAGCCAAATCAAAGAGAAAGGGACTTAAGGGGCATCCCTGACGGGTGCCACGTTTGAGATTGAATACTTGGGATTTCTGAAAGTTAGTTAGAACAGAAGCAGTAGGACACAGGTACAGCAATTGGATCCAAGAGATGAAACTTTGGCCGAGGTCAAATTTTTCTAAGACTGCAAAAAGGTAGTTCCACTCTATACGATCAAATGCTTTCTCCGCATCAAGGGAGATAACACATTCTGGAGTCCCAGTTGGAACTGAGTATAAAATATTAAATAGACGCCGAATGTTAAAAAAAGGGAGACGGTTTTTAATAAAGCCTGTTTGGTCATCAGAAATAATGGAGGGAATAACGGTTTCTAATCTATGAGCCAACACTTTAGCTAAGATCTTTACATCAACATTGAGCAGAGAGATCGGCCTGTACGAGGAACACTCTGTTGGGTCTTTGCCCTTTTTTAAAAGAAGAATAATAGATGCCTCATTGAAAGAGGGTGGCAATTTGCCGTAGTTAAACGAATCAGATAGTACTGAAAGTAACTGAGGAGAAAGAAGTGAGGAGAATGATTTATAAAATTCCACAGGGAACCCATCAGGTCCAGGAGATTTCCCTGAGGACAGTGCAGAAATTGCAAAAGATATTTCTTCTAGTGATATAAGGGCATTAAGTTTGGCTTTGAAATCAGATGAAAGTGAGGGGATATTCAGATTCTGTAAAAATTGATCCACAGAGATATTGTCATTCAGGGATTCAGAGGAATAAAGCCGAGAATAAAAATTTTTAAATGCGTCATTAATTTCTAAATGATCCGATGTAAAGTCTCCGTTCTCCTTCCGGATCTTTGTAATATGTTGTTTGGCTTTAGAACGCCTCAGCTGATTGGCTAGGAATTTACCAGACTTATCCCCATGAATGTAAAAGCGGCTCTTGCTTTCGAGAAGTTGGCGTTCGACAGGTTGAGTGGACAGAAGGTTAAATTTAGTTTGGAGTTCAATGCGCTTCTTGTATAATTCAGGGTTCTTAGTTTGGGCATATATTTGATCCAAATCTTTAATCTGGTTAATGAGGTCTAATCGATCTGCACGGGATCTTCTATTGAGATTTGCTGTGTAAGAGATTATTTGACCCCTCAAATATGCTTTCATGGCATCCCAGACAAACTGGGATGGAACTTCAGGTGATGTATTAGTGTTAAAATAGAAGGTTATCTGGTCTTTAATAAATTTTACGAAATCATCATCCGATAATAAAGTTGAATCGAACCGCCAGTGTTTGTTCCTCTGAGGGAGACCGGGAAAGTTCAGAGAGAGGGTAATTGGGGCATGGTCAGAAATCAGTATACTCTGATAGTCACAAGTGTGGGCAAATGGGATAAGTTGGTTATCGAGTAGGAAATAGTCAATTCTAGTGAAGGTATGGTGAACATGTGAGAAAAAGGAATAATCTCTCTCTGTAGGATGGAGGAAACGCCATATATCAGAGATACCAAAATTAGAGAGAAACAACTGAATAGCTAAGGCAGATTTGTTAGGTGATCTGGTAACAGAGGACGATCGGTCCAGTTTAGGATCCAACCAACAGTTAAAGTCACCACCCAATATAAGAGAGTATGAGTTTAAGTCTGGTAGTGAGGAAAAAAACCGTTCAAAAAAGTTAACATCATCAAAGTTGGGGGCATACAGGTTTGCTAGTGCAACTTTAGTGTTATATAGTTTACCAGAAACAATAATAAAATGGCCATTTGTGTCCGATATTTTATTATGGAGTTCAAAAGGAATATTTGAGTTAATAAGAATGGAGACTCCCCTAGCTTTAGCGGCAAAGGATGAATGAAAATGCTGACCCGCCCACTTGGACAGAAGCCGGGAGTTATCGAAACAATGAATATGAGTTTCTTGGAGGAAAGCAATGTCAGCTTTGAGTTGTTTAATATGTGAGAATACCTTCCTCCTTTTAACAGGGTGATTCAGTCCCTTTATATTCCAGCTCACAAACTTAAGTGCACTAGCCATTATCAATTACTAATGCATATAAAAAATCAAGCGGTACAATAGCAGTCTGGGAGCAGAGATGTAAACATAGATTCGTAAGGTCAAAATATAAACATGTCCTAAACAATAAAGAAATGTTGGAACTAGAAAACTCACCCCACCCGCACAACCCAAAACTAGACGGCTACCAAAACAAGTAGCTAGCTCTACCAGAAAAATTAACCCAAATACAACTTCCAGATCTGTGTCATTGACAGCAGTTCCGTATAAATGCTATAACAAACAGTAACTAGTTTATGCACTAGAAAACATAACTACAGATTAGAACACCTTCTGCCGAGATATACAACTTAATACAGAGCGAATCGGAAGAAAACCAAAACTAACCTACCCGCGAAATATTATAGAAGAATAAAGTAAGAGAAAGGGAAAAAAAAAGGTAAGAAGGAAAAAGAAAAAAAAGAGGAAGGGGAGAATTATAAATTCAAGACGAGTATTTATCAACCGTTTACCGAGAAGGGAGAAAAAAACATTCAGAGAATGGAAAAAAAAAGGGGATGAAGAAAAGAAAAAGATAAAATAAATAAGTATTTAAAACAGAGGAAAAATAAATCAGCAGTTGAACTGTGAACCGACAAACAGGGAGGCCTTCACTAAAGACTTCAAACCTCCAAAACAAGTTAGATTTAGTTGTAGAACTCTGTAGGTAAAGTTATACAGAGGTAAAAATAGATTACACACACACCAAATCCCGGGAGAGATTGTCAACAGCCTTTAGAGTTTCAGTGAATAATGTCTGAGTGATTCAAGTGAATTCCGAGTCCAGAGAAAGTAATTTTACTACGAGGAGTACTTATCCACCATTTTAGGAGGTCCGATCAGATTCCGAAGATGACTGGATAGCCGGAAGACTTGCCACAAACGCTTCAGCTTCCCTCGCTGATTTGAACCACTTGAATTCCCCGGTATTAAACTTGATTCTTAGGTCAGCAAGATTACGAAAGGAAGGTTTGAAACCACGATCAAAAAGCACTTTCATTACGCCTTTATACTCAGCGCGCATCTTTAAGGTCTGGGGTGCAAAATCTTCCACAAAGCGAATGGTTGTATCCTGGAAAGAAAAAGAGCCTCTGCGACGTGCCTCCACAATCAGACTGTGTTTTACCTGGTATTGATGGAAACACAAGATTACTGGTCGCGGACGGGTGCCCAGAATTCCGGGGGAGACATAGACCCTGTGTGCCCGTTCGAGCTCGGGTGGGTTTGGAAGCAGATCCTTCCCGAATATCTCACAGAGAAACTCGGCGAAAAACTTCACGGTTGACCCCTTCTCAGTTGCCTCTGGTAATCCCAGAATTCTGATGTTGCAGCGTCTGCTGCGGTTTTCGAGATCCACCATTTTGGAAAGAAGTTTATTAGATTTTTCCTCTAAGCTGGAACAGAGAGTCTCCAAGTATCGAACCCGACTTTCTAAAGCTTCAGAAGTCGAATCGATGCGAGATAAGTGTTCAGCATGTTTGTCCACTTTATCGTTGATCCGATCCAGTTTCTCTTCTAACTGTTTGAAAGCGGTTTTAATTTGCTTTAAGATTTCGTCTCGGAGATTTTCAAGCGCCTCCATCGTCACGTCCGACGAGGTCGTAGTTTCTTTTCTCCCGGATTTAGAACTTTTGCTAGACATTGTAGGTTAGATATATTCACAGGCAAGTAAGAGATACCGAAATAATTCCTAACTAAGCTTTATAAAATGGAGACATTTAGCGCAAAGGTAGCGACAGTAACGGAACAAAAGTTCGGAGCAGCTAAGCGATCGCCATCTTACCGGAAGTCGGAATTTCTTAAAATCCTACAGAGAACAACTAAAATAATCATTAGGGGGGAAAAGATGAAATTTGAAAGCAAGTTAGCATACAATATCAAAGTGATAGCAAAAGCTTTTTCAAATATGTAAAAAAATAAAAGAGAGATGAGAGTGGATATAGGACCACTAGAAAATTAGGCCAGAGAAATAATAACAGCAGACATGGAGATGGCAGATGAACTAAATGAGTATTTTTCATCTTTCTTTACTGTAGAAGTCACTAGCAGTGAGATAGACATTAAAAAGTGTGAAGGAAGAGAAGTGAGTGCAGTTACTACTACAAGGGAGAAGGTGCTTAAAAAGCTGAAAGACCTGAGGGTACATAAATTACCTGGTCCTATGAACTGTACCCGAGTGTTCTGGAAAAGGTAGCGATAGAAGTTGTGGAGGCATTAGTAATGATCTTTCAAAAAATCATTGGACTCTGGTATGGTTCCAGAGGACTGGAAAATTGTAAATGTCACTCCACACTTTAAGAAAGGAAGAAGGCTGCAGGAAGGAAATTACAGATCAGTAAGCCTGACCACAGAAGTTGGGAAGATGTTGGAGTCAATTGTTAAGGTTGAGGTTATGGAGTACTTAGTGACACAGGACAAGATAGGACAAAGTCAGCATGGTTTCCTTAAGGGAAAATCTTGACTAATGAATCTGTTGAAATTCTTTGAGGAGATTACAAGTAGAATAGATAAAGGGGAAACGGTGGATATTGTATATTTGGACTTTCAGAAGGCCTTTAATAAGGTGCCACACATGAGGCGGCTTACCAAGTTAAAACTTCATGGTATTATAGGAAAGATACTGGTTAGGTCATTGGCTGATTGGTAGGGGACAGCGAATGTGAATAAAAGGATCTTTTTCTGGTTGGCTGACAGTGGCTAGTGGTGTTCCACAGGGGTTGGTGTTGGGACTGCTTCTTTTTATGCTGTATATCGATGATTTAGATAATAGAATAGCTGGGTTTGTTGCCAAGTTTGGCAGATGATATGAAGACCAATGGAGGCGCAGGTAATGTTGAAGAAACAGGTAGGGTGCAGAAGGACTTGGACAGTTTAGGAGAATGGGCAAGAAAGTGGCAAATGAAATACAATGTTGGAAGAGGCACAGTCATGCACTTTGGTAGTCGAGATAAATGTGCAAACTATTTTCTAAATGGAGCGAAAATCCAAAAATCTGAGATGCCAAGGGACTTGGGAGTCTTTGTGTAAAACATCATATAGGTTAACTTGCTGGTAGAGTCATTGGTGAAGAAGACAAATGCACTGTTAGCATTGATTTCAAGAGGTCTAGAATACAAGAGCAGGTATGTGATGCTGAGGCTTTATAAGGCACTGGTGAGGCTTCACCTTGAGTATTGTGAATAGTTTTGGGCTCCTTATCTAAGAAAAGATGTGCTGGCACTGGAAAGGGTTCAGAGGAGGTTCACAAGGATGATTCCAGGAATGAAAGTGTAACCAGGTGACCATTGAATTTTTTTTATTGTTAAAGTGCACTTATGTATTCAGCCTGGTATGCTGAAATAGCTGCCTGTCCCTCGTGATGTCATTATGCACATGCAGAGTAGAAAGAAGAGTTACAATGTTCTAGAATGAACATCAAATGCAGGACATGTGGTGAGGAATGGTGAATAATATTTGATTATATCCGCATAAATTCATTTAAACTTGTTGGTTATTCTACAATATTGGTAATTTGACATGCTTTACATGTGGATGCTTTAGATATTCACGAGTAAGCTATTGGCGCTGGATAGCGTGGTTATGCAAATTCCTTATTGGCCTAGTAGGTTAGTCTTTTTAGTAATTGAACTCAAGGCAATATATTGAGAAAGTTTTGTAAAAGTTTATTTTGTAAAAGCATGTGTATGCAAAAGTAAGTATGGCCCTTCATAAAGATGAGACGTATTTATTCATATTATTGATGTTTTGTATAAGGCACAGGGGTGGTGGGATTCTAACTTTGCTTGTATTATTTTTTAGAATTGTCACTGCCATGTTGGTTTTGTATATTTTGTTTTATTTATTTTCATACTCCTTATGTAACTGTTGATACACGTGTGTGTGGACCGAACTTAAGCTGAGATTGTAACAGAAGGAAATGTGATTTTTAAATTCATTTTGTTGTTCATAGTTTGATGCCCTCTTTCAGCATTAAAACAACTAAAACAGATGAAGGAGTTAAAGACGTGAAAAAGTATTTGTTGTCCTGAGTGTGTATTTTTCCCAGGCTACAATAAAAGGGGTTTCATAGAAGGAATATTTGTTGGTTCTGGATCTGTATCTCATTGAAACATTTTGAATGTTGAAAGGCCTAGACAGAGTAGATGTGGAAAGGATGTTTCCCCTGATGGGGGAGACTAGGACAAGAGGCCACAGTCTCAGGATAGAGGGGCATCCATTTAAAACAGAGATGTGGAGAAATTTCTTTAGCCAGAAGGTGGTGAATTTGTGGAATTTGTTACCACAGGCAGCTGTGGAGATCAGGTTGTTGGGTATAGTTAAGGCAGAGATTGATAGGTGCTTGATTGGACACGGCATCAAAAGTTACGGGGAGAAGGCCAGGGAGTGGAGCTGAGGAGGGGAATAAGTATCAGCCATGACTGAATGGTAGAGCAGGCTCAATGGGCCAAATTGCCTAATTCTGCTCCTATGTCTTGTGGTTTCCTCTCATTGGTTCACTCCCCACCTCCCTTACTCTCCAATCAGATTCCATCGCCCTTCATTACTTCTACCCATCATTCTCACTCTCCCCTTCCATCATTGGCCTATTGCCCCCTCTGCCAGCTCTTGCACCACCTCTTTATACTGGCTGTCCCCTAGCTTTTGTTCAGTCCAGATGAAGGCCTTGACCTCAGCATCCTGATGTGTTGCATCACTGGTATGGACGCTGCACTGTGGCAGACTGGCAGAGTCTGCAACAGGGAATCAAAGCTGCCCAGTACATCACTGGCACAGGCCTACCTGCCTTCTAGACATAAGTATATACAGAAAGGTGCCAGGAAAAGGCCAGCAATATCATGAAGGATCACACGTTCTTTAGGAATGGCATTAAAGGAAGCATACATATGAGTGTCTTCTTATTGGAGGTCTCTTGACTTTGAGTCCAAGATTGAGGCTCTATGGCCTACTGGGTTCTCAGCATGAATTTTGGACTGACATTCCAGTTCAGTGTAGTAGAGGCTACATTGTTGGAGGCTGAATCATTCACGTGTCAGTTAAGTGAAGGACCCATGACATGAAAGATCCAGAATCCTCCCGATTCCCTGTATAGCACTGAACTGTCAGCAACCATCACCAGCACGGAAACGAACTGTCATTTACCTTACTTCTGCAAATTCTTTTTAACCTGCATAAAAATGTCTGGTATTTTTACCTAACTGGAGAGAAAAATATAAACCTGCAGTTTTGTGGTGCCTTTGTATGTTCTAAAGCTCTTCTCAGCATTTTAAGTACTTTTGAAGGATGAACTGTGCTGTAAAGCTGGGAAATCTGCAGCCACAGCAGCCTCCCACAAGCAGCAATAGGACAATAAAAGGGTCATTTGTTTTTAGTGATATTGATTGAGAGATAAAGAAAGACACTGTGCAGCATTCCCCTGCTTTTCTTCGAAATTCTCTCATGTTATCTTTAATACTTTGGAAAGTCAGATCTCCTGGCTATACATCTACTCTTAGTGAATAGGCTAAGAAATTCCTCAGGACCAGTGGTAAGGAACAGAAATTATGGTGAAGGGAGGTAGAGAAGTGCATACAGGGCTGCTTTGAGTTACTCTCAACAATGCTGAATTAATTCCCTCAGAGACAGGAGAAGTGCAAGATCACTCCAAAAAGACATTATCAAATTGTAAATTACATGCTCCAATTGCACACAGATGAGTAGCAGATTGACAGAAGAAGGAGAAGAAGAGGTACTTGCATGAACTATCTGCTGGACATCGCCACTAGTCACATTTGTCACTGGTGCCATCTTGACATCTTGGCAAGACCTCAAGATTGCTGTCCATCACTACTCCCGAACTAACCTGGCACAGCTTGAGCAATTCTGTCAGGAGTAATGGGCAAATTTTGCTCCATCATGTTGTGCAAAGCTAATGGCGACTTATCAGACAGACAGACAGACAGACATACTTTATTGATCCCGAGGGAAATTGGGTTTCATTACAGCCACACCAACCAAGAATAGTGTAGAAATATAGCAATATAAAACCATAAATAATTAAATAATAATAAGTTAATCATGCCAAGTGGAAATAAGTCCAGGACCACCCTATTGACTAAGGGTGTCTGACACTCCTAGGGAGGAGTTGTAAAGTTTGATGGCCACAGGTAGGAATGACTTCCTATGATGCTCAGTGTTACATCTCAGTGGAATGAGTCTCTGGCTGAATGTACTCCTGTGCCTAACCAGTACATTATAGAGTGGATGGGAGTCATTGTCCAAGATGGCATGCAACTTGGACAGCATCCTCTTTTCAGACATCACTGTCAGAAAGTCCAGTTCCACCCCCACAACATCACTTGCCTTACAAATGAGTTTGTTGATTCTGTTGGTGTCTGCCACCCTCAGCCTGCTGCCCCAGCACAAAACAGCAAACATGATAGCACTGGCCACCACAGCCTCATAGATCATCCTCAGCATTGTCCGGAAGATTTTAAAGGACCTCAGTCTCCTCAAGAAATAGAGATCGCTCTGACCCTTCTTGTAGACAGCCTCAGTGTTCTTTGACCAGTCCAATTTATTGTCCATTTGTATCCCCAGGTATTTGTAATTCTCCACTATGTCCACACTGACCCCGTGGATGGAAACAGGGGTCACCAGTGCCTTAGCCCTCCTCAAGTCCACCACCAGCTCCTTAGACTTTTTCACGTTAAGCTGCAGATGATTCTGCCCACACTGTGTGACAAAGTTTCCCACCGTGGCCCTGTACTCAGTCTCATCTCCCCTGCTGATGCATCCAACTAGGGTAGAGTCATCAGAAAACTTCTGAAGATGGCAAGACTCTGTGTTGTAGTTGAAGTCTGAGGTGTAGATGGTGATGAGAAAGGGAGACAGGATAGTCCCCTGTGGAGCCCCAGTGCTGCTGACCACTCTGTCTGACACACAGTGTTGCAAGCGCATGTACTGTGGTCTGCCAGTCAGGTAATCAATAATCCATGACACCAGGGAAGCATCCACCTGCATCACTGACAGCTTCTCACCCAGCAGAGCAGGGTGGATGGTGTTGAACACACTGGAGAAGTCAAAAAAACACGACCCTCACAGTGCTCGCCGGCTTGTCCAGGTGGGTGTAGACACGGTTCAGCAGGTAGACGATGGCATCCTCAACTCCTGGTCGGGGCTGGTAGGCGAACTGGAGGGGGTCTAAGTGTGGCCTAACCATAGGCCAGAGCTGCTCTAGAACAAGTCTCTCCAGGGTCTTCATGGGAGGTCAGGGAGGTCAATTCCACCGGTCTGTAATCATTGGAGCCACTGGGGCGCGGCGTCTTCGGTACAGGAATGAGGCAGGACGTCTTCCACAGCACAGGAACCCTCTGGAGACTCAGGCTCAGGTTGAAGACATGGTGAAGTACTCCACATAGCTGGGGGGCACAGGCTTTGAGCACCCTCAGAAGACCAAAAGTATCCAAAAGACCACTGGGTGTAATTGCTGCGAGAGGTGGTTCAACTAAGTACTGAGCAAAGGAGGTGGAATACTATCAAACTGCTGACATTTTAGTTTTTCAGTCCTGATAAAAGGTTTCGACCCAAAACATTAACTGTTTACTCTTTTCCATAGATGCTGCCTAGCCTGCTGATTTCCTCCAGCATTTTGTGATTATTGATGGATTTCCAGCAACAGCAGATTTTCTCTTGCTCAGTTTTTCAATTTCTAGTTTTTCATGCTTTTCAATGTTTCCCTTTTTTTGACTCATCTGTGATAATGGAGCATTTGATCCACAACTCAAAATTCTCAGTTAAATTGATCCCTGGTTGTAGTACTCATTCATATGAACATAGGGTTGGAGGCTGAATAGTATTACGAGCTACTGTATAATGTCGTTATAAGAAAAAGTTTACCATAAGACCTTTTCACATAACTAGCAAAGTTTCATCCTTCCATATTCCTCCTAATTATAGCCAGTACATGTAAGGAATACATGACTAAATTAGAATTATAGCTCTTTCTAATATTAAGAAGTGAAGTATCTGTGCAGGTTCAAAGGCTTTACCTGTCGTTTTTTTTCAGATGTTTGTTTCAGCGTTGTCAAATCTGACTGGGAGCCTTGGGAGCTTCAAAATAAGTGAGAAACTTTTACAAACTTAAAGTATCATGCAGAAAACCATTGAGGTCCACACCCAGTGTCAGTCATCCTCAGACAAACATTTGACCTACTGAGCATGGGGCAAGGTCACCCAGAGAGTTCAGCCCACTGCTGCCAATCAACATCAAAGGCTTGCAACTTCAGCCTACTTTACCCCCAAAAGTACGAAGAATCTCATTATAACCGTTATATACAGAGAGCTCTGTTTGCTTACCCTGATTAACCCCAGAGCAAAGAAACCTCTTCACACAGACAGATCCACTTTCAGAAAACACAGCCCCACAGCAACAGCTCCTAACTCAATCTAGTAACTTCAAAGGTACTGCAACCAGGAATGCATGGTTCCTGAACAGGACGGCCTCTCTGAAGTTTGCAGCCGCATTCACTTCCTGCCACACAACGCTTAACCTTTCGAGGATCAAGGTAAAATTTCTGGACCCATAGAAAAAGTTAGATGGCTTATGACTCTTTTTGGAAAATGTTTGCCACCTTGTGTGAGAAATGAGAAAATTTACTGCTTACAACATCTCCCTGCACGGAGAAACTACACTTGTTTGACCTGGGAAGTTATTTCCCTGGCTTCAGCAAAACCATGCATAATTCTAGGATTCCTTTGTCAACCATAAACTAATCCCAGTGAAGTGCTGTTGTTACTTGGGCTCTTTAAACTGATGCTTCCCAACAAAACCCACTGCTGGAAGTAATGAGGTGATTCATGGTGAACTGTTGAGGTGAGTTTATTGTAGCAGACACCCTCTGTTGTGATCCTAGTTTGAAGAATGTGATGAAGGAGTTGGACAGTCAAAATGAGAAGCAAATCCCCTGAATAAAATACAGAGGCTGCCCCTTAAATAATGATCAGCTATCTAGTCCCTCATTGCATCTGAGCTGAATCCATTAATGGAGAATATCTTGCAGTGCCCTGAGATTACACTGTCACTGAACTGTATTGTTTCTTCCAGCATGGTCCTGGCATCTAATTCCTGCTAGATCCTGGCACATCAGGTGGTATTGTGCAGGGCTGTATGGCACTGGGCACCCAACAGTTCTGGCCAGCTGTATGGATGGATATCAGGCTTTGACACGTACAGGATGAGGACTCATTGGTTGGTGGCCCCAACTCAGGGCTCACTGGGTTTTAAAGCTGTCACATTTTTCAATGCCTTTGCATATCATTTACATTCAAAATCACTTGAGTTTGGCTCAAAAGCAACAATATTGCCATGAAATATTAAAATTATTTTAAAAGGATGTTAAAAAATTGAGAGGTGCTCAAACACATTTAAACTAAGTTAACGAATTCAGACATAAAAGTCCTCTTCCCTTGCCAGCAGCTGAACTCTTCCATTGATTTTAATGGTGATGCACCATCAATAACTCTCTCTGAGACGTGAAGTCGAGGTATCGGCTTTTATTGACTGGAATAAAGAACAAGCGGTAGTTGACCACCATATTACATCCTGGAGACTGAGGGCTGGGCTCAGGCCTCAATCGCCTTTATACCGGGGTCTGTGGGAGGAGCCACAGGAGCAGTCAGCAGGGGTCTGTGGGAGGAGCCACAGGAGCAGTCAGCAGGGGTCTGTGGGAGGGGCTCAGGAGCAGTCAGCAGGGGTCTGTGGGAGGAGCCACAGGAGCAGTCAGCAGGGGTCTGTGGGAGGGGCTCAGGAGCAGTCAGCAGGGGTCTGTGGGAGGGGCTCAGGAGCAGTCAGCAGGGTCTGTGGGAGGAGCCACAGGAGCAGTCAGCAGGGGGCGTGTCCAGACAGGTATATGTAGTTCACCACAAATGGGACCACTGCTCTTGTGTGAAGTTTAACATACTGGAGACCTAGGGGGCAGAATTCACCCAATAAGTGTTGGGAAATATATGGAAGACAGTTCTGCCCTGGAGGATGAGAGGAGTGCATTGGCATAATGTTGGTAGCCTTGTTTGTTCAGATTCCCCATTGTAATACTGCCTTCCCTTGCTAAATTCATCCAATTCTTGGGTGGACGTCGAACCCTTGAACACTACCTCACTTTTTAAATATATACTATTTCTGTTTTTTCACGATTTTTAATCTATTCAATATACCTACATATACTGCAACTTATTTATTCATTTATTTTCGGTATTATATATTTCATTGTATTGAAATGCTGCAGCTAAGTTAACAAATTTCACAACACAAGTCGGTGATAATAAAGGCAACACGAGCGACTCTCACAGCTACCTAGACTATTCCTCCTCCCACCCTGTCTCCTGCAAAAATGCTATCCCTTTCTCTCAATTCCTCCACCTCCGCCGCATCTGCTCTCAGGATGAGGCCTTTCATTCTAGGACAAAGGAGATGTCTTCCTTTTTTAAAGAAAGGGGCTTCCCTTCGTCCACTATCAACTCTGCCCTCCATCGCGTCTCCCATATTTCATGCACCTCTGCCCTCACCCCATCCCCCCCCCCCCCCAGCCCACCAGGGATAGAGTCCCCCGGTCCTCACCTATCACCCTAACAGCCTACAGATCCAACGTATAATCCTCCGTAACTTCTGCCACCTCCTATGGGATCCCACCACCAGCCACATCTTCCCCCCCCCCCCCCCCACTCTCAGCTTTCCACAGGGATCGCTCCCTACGCGACTCCCTTGTCCATTTATCCCCCCCATCCCTCCGCACCAACCTCCCTCCGGGCACTCATCCCTGCAAACGGAAGAAGTGCTACACCTGTCCCCACACTTCTTCCCTCACCACCATCCTAGGCCTCAGACACTCCTTTCAGTTGAGGCACCACTTCACCTGTGAGTCAACTGGGGTGATATACTGTATCCGGTGCTCCCGATGTGGCCACTTATACATTGGGGAGACCCGCCGCAGACTGGGAGACCGTTTCGCCGAACACCGGCGCTCAGTCCTCCAGCAGTGGCGGGATCTCACTGTGGCCACTCACTTCAATTCCACAGACCACTCCCACTCCGACATGTCTGTCCATTGCCTCCTCTACCATCAAGATGAGGCCACACGCAGGTCGATGGAGCAATACCTTATCTCCCGCCCAGGTAGCCTCCTACATGCCGGCATGAACATTCAACTCACAGACCTCCATTGATACCCCTGCCCCCCCTTACCCCCATCCCTATCTATTATTTTAGTCTGGTTCTCTTTCTCTCTTTTACCCCCCTCACTATAATCTCCCCCCAGCCCCACCTTTCTTTCTCTTTTATTTCCCATAATTCTCCACCTTTCCCCTAGCCCATTTCCCTCCAGCCTATCACTTCCCGGCTCTCTACTCCATCCCTCCCCCCACTTCTTATCCCCCCTCGACCATCCCATGTTACTTCACTCCTGATGAAGGGTTTCGGCCCGAAACGTCGTCACTACCTCTTCCCATAGATGCTGTCTGGGCTGCTGAGTTCTGCCAGCATTTTGTGTTTTTATCGGTGATAATAAACCTGATTCTGATTCAGAGGTGTTCCATGTTAGTGCAGTTTGGAAAACAACACTGACTGCAACTTGGACCTCACACCTTTGCATATGTGTCTCAAAATCTTTCTTCAAATGTATTTATTTTATGTATTAGACCATTAAGAAGTTAGTAATTAGCCATGTCCTTCAGTTGCTTCTTTTCTTCTGTTGAAAGTATTCCTATGGTGCTGCTCAATGTTGACAATTTACTGATAATCCCCTGCAAAATATGGAGAAATTATAATGTTAATTAGCCATTAATTATTTAACATTATTTATTTCATGGATAAAGCCATGCTGATAGTTAAATTAAATCTCTGCCAGTAACATCATTCCTATCAATAAAGCCAAATATTTATCACTAGATATTGAAAACTAAACATTACAATTGCTCAGAGCTGCAATGAGAAGGGTAATTAATGGTAACATAATTAGGCTGATGTGAGTGAGAAGTTGCTGAAAGATTCAACTTATAAGATTTTGTCTTTCTGCAAATAATGTACATTGAAACATTGATCTTGGTGTTCTCCTGGCATGGTGCTGGCAATTTCTGCAGCCTATATATAATAGCATATCATGGACTAAAATTATGATTAAGATTTGTGATGAACTTATTTTAAGCTATATTAATTATAACAGGTTACCACTTTTAAATATACCAAGAAAAACCTTTTAAAAGCTATTTTAAAATATTACATTTGAAGAAGATGCTCTATTTTCCTGATGAATGGACAGTTCTATATTCAACATTATGCAAATATGCTGCAACAAGAGCTCCAGAGAAAAATACCTTTCAAACCTTTTTGGTACAGTTTTCTGTCATTTTTAGTTCTTAAATTAGGAAGCTATAGATGGAGCACTAATAGAGTACAAATCCTGGCTTAATTTCTCATTCCTCTATTATTACAGGAGGTAAATAAAGACAAATAAATGCTTCTGTTGGTAATCCAGAAATCTCCTTTATATCATAAACATGATTCGGCACAGTAGCGAAGGGCTAGTGTAACACTATAGCGACAGTGACCCGGGTTCAATTCTGACTCTGTCTGTAAGGAGTTTGTATGTTGCCTCCATGACCTTGGTTTCCTCCAGGAGTTTTGGTTTCCTCCCACATTCCAAAGACGTATGGGTTAGGGTTAGTGAGCTGTGGACATGCCATGATCGCGTAGAAGCAAGGTGACACTGTGGGCTGCCACCAACCTGTATTCAAACTATATTGGTCATTGATGCAAATGACACATTTCATTGGATGCTTCAATGTCTGCACATGTGATAAATAAAACTAATCTTTAATTGTTAATCTTTGCACAGATGCTGCTAAGTGTTTCCAGCATTTTCTGTTTTCTCCCCACTTATTTACTGCTATCAGAACTTTGCCTACATTCTTTTCGTTTTGAAGTTACGCAGTGCCTCCTCAAACTGTGGATGAAGGCATAGTGAACTGTTCTTTGCAGTCACATGTACTCCTAAAAATACATAACCTTGCCAGTACAGACTTTGTAAAACATCAGTTTGATACTGTAAAGAAGTGGAAGAATGTCTTGTGGTTAGATGAGATTAAAAGTGGAACTGCTTGGCATCAATACTAAGCAGTACATCTGGTGTAAATCTAATACTGTGCATCACAGGTAACACCATTCCTACTGTAAAGTATGGATGGACATAGCATCATGCTATGGGAATGCTTTTCAGCAGCAGGGACTAAAAGTATGGTCAGGATTGATAAGAAGATGAATACTGCTGAATACAGCGAGATCCTGGATAAAATGGTGGTTCATTTCAGTAGGTCAAATATGATGACAGAATATAATATTAATGGTAAGACTCTTGGGAGTGAGGAGGATCTGAGGGATCTTGGGGTCCAAGTCCATAGGACACTCAAAGCAGCTGCGCAGGTTGACCTTGTGGTTAAGAAGGCATACGGTGCATTGACCTTCCTCAATCGTGGGATTGGGTTTAGGAGCCGAGACATAATGTTGCAGCTATATAGGACCCTGGTCAGACCCCACTTGGAGTACTGTGCTCAGTTCTGGTTGCCTCACCACAGGAAGGATGTGGAAGCCATAGAAAGGGTGCAGAGGAGATTTACAAGGATGTTACCTGGATTGGGGAGCACGTCTTATGAGAATAGGTTGAGTGAACTCGGCCTTTTTCCCTTGGAGTGACAGAGGATGAGAGGCGACCTGATAGAGCTGTATAAGATGATGAGAGGCATTGAATGTGTGGATAGATAGAGGCTTTTTCCCAGGGGTGAAATGGCTAGCATGATAGGGCACAGTTTTAAGATGCTTGGAAGTAGGTACAGAGGAGATGTCAGGGGTAAGTTTTTTACACAGCGAGTTGTGAGTGCATATGTTTTTTACGCAGAGTGGTGAATGCGTGGAATGGGCTGCCAGCGACAGTGGTGGAGGCGGATATGATAGGGTCCTTTAAGAGAATCCTGGACAGGTACATGGAGCTCAGAAAAATAGAGGGCTATGGGTAACCCTAGGTAATTTCTCAGGTAGGGACATGTTCAGCACAGCTTTGTGGGCCGAAGGGCCTATATTGTGCTAGAGGTTTTCTATGTTTCTATGTCTCTAAAAACCTGCTAATCTCTGCCAGGAAGCTTAAACTGAGGAGGAAGTTTGTTCTTCAGCAGGACAATGACCCAAATCCCAATGGCAGAGCAACCATAGAGTGGCTTCAAATGAAGGAAATTGATGTCCTTGAGTGGGCCATTCAGAGTCCAAACTTAACGTGATTGAACATCTCTGGCAAGACCCCAAGATTGCAGTCCTCTGCCACTCCCCAACTAACATTGCGCTCATGTGCTTCTGAAAGCAAAGAGATATGTGGTGGTTTTATAAATTTAGTCATTGATTGAACATCCATATTTGGTAGATGCAGGCTCTGATGTAGAGTTTTGATATGAAATGTCAGCCATTCCTTTCCCTTCACAGATGCAGCCTCACTTGCAGAGTTCCTCCAGTTAATTGTTTATTACTTTTCAGATGCCAGCATTTGTAGTCATGTATGTATTCACATATAGGAATAAAAGAAACTTATATTTCTTTTTAAGGAAAAGAAAAAGAGCATTTTGTGACTTCAACATAAAATAAATAGCACTAACACAACCCTGGTTCCAAGTGTGTACCATAAATTTTCAAAGCCTGTGTGCTAGATGCAGGATTGAACACTGCATTGCACTGGAAGTCTGAGAGACAGATTAACAGAGCACTGCCTGATGATAATGACTGTATGTGACTGTTACATTGCTGTCTTCTATGTTGGATGATTTGAAGTAAATGATTAATTTAAAATGGTGTGATATGTTTAATGATATAAAGTCAGCGGGAATAAATACTGTGCAATGCATCAGGCAATGCAAGGAGACAAGCAGTGATCAAATCTTGTATCTTACTAAAATTAACCCACATTCAATTTGCGGATCTTTTTCTCAATTTTGATGTACTATTTACAGATATTTAAAAATAATTGTTGTTGCATCATTTTTCTAGAATTTGCCTTGCAGTTTTCACTTTGTACTTATTGTCTGCACCCACCAATCACTCCTTTTCACTACAGTCAAAAGGCACGTTGTGCTTTAATGCTGATCATCATTTCAGTTGTTACCAAATACCAGTGGCTGAAGAGTGCCTGAAGTCTTTACATTGAGTGCTAACTTTGACCTTACTGCCCCTTCCAGATTTACTGATTCTGTCCTATCCATATTCTGGAAGGCAGTCTTCTTCTACCTGTAAGATTAATGATAGATAGATAGATAGATAGATAGATAGATAGATAGATAGATAGATACTTTATTCATCCCCATGGGGAAATTCAACTTTTTTCCAATGTCCCATACACTTGTTGTAGCAAAACTAATTACATACAATACTTAACTCAGTAAAAAATATGATATGCATCTAAATCACTATCTCAAAAAGCATTAATAATAGCTTTTAAAAAGTTCTTAAGTCCTGGCGGTAGAATTGTAAAGCCTAATGGCATTGGGGAGGATTGACCTCTTCATCCTGTCTGAGGAGCATTGCATCAATAGTAACCTGTCGCTGAAACTGCTTCTCTGTCTCTGGATGGTGCTATGTAGAGGATGTTCAGAGTTATCCATAATTGACCGTAGCCTACTCAGCGCCCTTCGCTCAGCTACCGATGTTAAACTCTCCAGTACTTTGCCCACGACAGAGCCCGCCTTCCTTACCAGCTTATTAAGACGTGAGGCGTCCCTCTTCTTAATGCTTCCTCCCCAACACGCCACCACAAAGAAGAGGGCGCTCTCCACAACTGACCTATAGAACATCTTCAGCATCTCACTACAGACATTGAATGACGCTAACCTTCTTAGGAAGTACAGTCGACTCTGTGCCTTCCTGCACAAGGCATCTGTGTTGGCAGTCCAGTCTAGCTTCTCGTCTAACTGTACTCCCAGATACTTGTAGGTCTTAACCTGCTCCACACATTCTCCATTAATGATCACTGGCTCCATATGAGCCCTAGATCTCCTAAAGTCCACCACCATCTCCTTGGTCTTGGTGATATTGAGACGCAGGTAGTTTGAGTTGCACCATATCACAAAGTCCTGTATCAGTTTCCTATACTGCTCCTCCTGTCCATTCCTGACACACCCCACTATGGCCATGTCATCAGCGAACTTCTGCACATGGCAGGACTCCGAGTTATATTGGAAGTCTGATGTGTACAGGGTGAACAGGACCGGAGAGAGTACGGTTCCCTGCGGCGCCCCTGTGCTGCTGACCACCGTGTCAGACCTACAGTCTCCCAACCGCACATACTGAGGTCTATCTGTCAAGTAGTCCACTATCCAATCCACCATGTGAGAGTCTACTCCCATCTCCGTTAGTTTGTGCCTTAAGATCTTGGGCTGGATGGTGTTAAAGGCACTAGAGAAGTCAAGGAATGTAATCCTCATAGCACAACTGACCCCCTCTAGGTGAGAGAGTGATTTGTGCAGCAAATACGTGATAGCATCCTCCACTCCCACCTTCTCCTTATACGCAAACTGAAATGAGCCTGGTTTCCTCATAAAATTCTTAGTTAGCATTTAGTTTTATACTTAGAAAGACAAAATGCAATGATCAAGAAAGAAAAATGACTTTCCACTATTCATCAAAGGAAAGTCTCCTCAAAAATGTGACTGAATGGTGCAGGTCCATGTAGCATCTGTGTTGATTTAAAACATCTTGGCACACATATCATGGCTGCCCTGAGGTTGAGAATATCCCTTTGCCTTGATATTTATGATATGGCCTGTTGTGGAAATGATGCACATGTGTGGATGCTGAAATTTTATTCTGCAGTTCAACCTGAATTGTTTGGGATTGCAACAGAGCAAGAGGTCAGCATTTTGCTCGTAGGACCTGTCACCATTTCACTGTCTATATTAGTAACCTGCACTCACACATACTCACTGGAGCTTTTGTTGATTCTTTCTTTCATGAGGCCTGTCTGTAAAGGCAGTGAAGAGATAGAGAAAAAGCTCCTGCAGAATTTCTCTCCCATCTGCACTTGGCATTGAGGTTCATTTTGGAAACTGTTCTCCTCCACTTCCCCAAAATAGATCCCAAGTATTTAATAGCTCAGGAAGCAACTCTTTACCCAGGCTTTTAGTTGTCCTTCTCAGGGCACTTCAGTGGGGCATCACTGGAATTTTGCAGATCACCAGTTAGCTGGGTTGAATTTTATTTGGAATCTGTTAAAATGCACTGAATAACTACTGGCCTGATGGATCAAAGCCGGTGAGGATATAAGGAGCAGGTCAATATGCTGTCTGATAGGGCGTACAGGAATGAGATATGCCAACTAGTGGAATGGTGCCACAGCAACAACCTGGCACTCAACATCAGTAAGATGAAAGAGCTGATTGTGGACTTCAGGAAGGGTAAGACAAAGGAACACGTACCAATCCTTATAGAGGGATCAGAAGTAGAGAGATTGAGCAGCTTCAAGTTCCTGGGTGTCAAGATCTCTGAGGATCTAACCTGGTCTCAATATATTGATGTAGTTATAAAGAAGGCAAGACAGCGGCTATACTTTACTAGGAGTTTGAAGCGATTTGGCATGTCAACAAATACACTCAAAACTTCTATAGTTGCAGTGTGGAGAGCATTCTGACAGGCTGCATCACTGTCTGGTATAGAGGGGCTACTGCACAGGACCGAAAGAAGCTGCAGAATGTTGTAAATCTAATCAGCTCCATCTTGGGTACTAGCCTACAAAGTATCCAGGACATCTTCAGGCAGCGATGTCTCAGAAAGGCAGTGTCCATTATTAAGGACCTCCAGCACCCAGGGCATGCCCTTTTCTCACTGTTACCATCAGGTAGGAGATACAGAAGCCTGAGGGCACAAACTCAGCGATATAGGAACAGCTTCTTCCCCTCTGCTATCTGATTCCTAAATGGACTTTGAAGCTTTGGATACTGCCTCACTTTTTTAATATACAGTATTTCTGTTTTTGCACATTTTTAAATAATCTATTCAATATACATAATTGATTTACTTGTTTATTGATTATGTTTTATTTTATTTATTAATTTTTTTCTCTCTCTGCTAGATTATGTATTCCATTGAACTGCTGCAGCTAAGTTAACAAATTTCACATCACAAGCTGGTGATAATAAACCTGATTTTGATTCTGAAACTCTTCTCTGAGGAGGAGCATCTTGTGCAGCGGAGGCTAACATTGCAAAGTAATATGATTCTACATGAAAAGTGCTCATTTAAACAGAGTCCTGGAAAGTTACTAGTGGCTTTGGAAGTGAATGCCAATTGGAGTCAGCAACTTTAAGGCAAACATTAGGAATCTAAAAGGAGACTAACATTAGGAATACAGCAGGGAAAGATCTAATGAAAATGAATGCAATCATGATTTTGTTACAATGAAATAGTAACTGCAGCCCAGAGGGCATTTAACATGTGAGCTCTGTATAACTGCAAAACCTCTCCTGATTTTCTGCCATAACTTCAGTAGGGGATTACCACAACCTTTGATGCAATGGCAGAAACAGTGCCTTCAGCAATTTGCCACATGATTCTTGAGGATTCTATCAATCTCTCAGTAAAGATGTTCAGCAGAACTTTTGTAGTTGTTCAAAGACGATCTGGGCTTAATTTGCAATGCAAGCAGAAAATGTTGGAAGTCAGCAAGTCAAGCATCATCTGACAAATAATCTTCAATCTGAAACATTAACTCAGTGTTTTCTATAGATGCGGCTTGACCTTTTGACTGTTTTCATCATTATCTTTTCTTTTATTTCAGATGTCTATCATCTGCATCTCTTTTGATTTTCAGTTCTGGTTTTAATTTGGCAGTAGTGTCTTTGTATTTAATGATATTGTAGCTCTATAGCAATTAAACTGTTAAATACACCTTTAAAAAGGCATTGTTTTAAAAAGCACCTTTTAAGATCAACCCTTAAAAAGAAGTAAGTCAACCTTCCTAGGACCAAGGTAAAACTACTTTCTTGCTTCAAATGTGCTAGTCAGTTATGACAGACTGGCTATCACGTGTCACACTATAAACAGAAAAAACATTCAAGGATTGATCCTTATATTTACGATAAAAGTGAACTGACTGAGCTACATTAAAAACAAAGTTTAAAATGAAGCAGAAGTTAAAAACAAGGTCATACACTTGAGTGACGGCGCAGTGTAATATTGACAAAGGAACATGCTGTTGCATCATAAAACTCCATGCACAGGTTCTATACTCATTTTATTATAGAAGCTTTCTGGTTTAAGGAAAAGATTTCCAGGCAAATTAAATGAGTGCTTGGTATGATTCAGCTGCACTCTTGGTTATTAAGGCAGTGCTGTCATTTCAGTAAAATGACACACCAATTGCTTCCAGCAAGCTGTATATTAACACCTCACGTTTTATTTCTCAACTTTCTACACATATTATATTATCTAGTTTCTGCCCTTGCATGTCAAATAACTCAGTGATCTGTTTTCAGAATTCATTTAAAATAACATTGACAGGGGTTTTAGTACAGTAATTAAAAGTATGTTATCTCCAGGAGTTTATGTCATGTCACAGCTCTGGGTAGGGGCCAGCTTCAGCTAATCCCAGCAACTCAGTCTGCGGGAAAGGTCAGAGTTCAGTAACTACCATCACAGTCAGACCTCAGATGAATTTCTAACAAGCATTTATCTACTAAACAGCTGTCTGCTGGTCATAATTCCAAATTAGTCCTTGTCTTTCCAAAGGCCAATGTGTCTCCTAATAATGTTTTACCTGTATGTTTGCTCAATTATTTTGCAGAAATAAAATTATCCAAAGCTTTCCGAGTAACCTTACAAGCATTTGACAAAGGTTGATTAAACCTCCGCCCCAGCCCCCACATAGCCTCCCATTACCTCCTCATCTGATGAATTACAGAATTATAGTTGACCTATGAAGATTTTTGGCCTTGACATTATGCTGCAATCCTCAGGATCAAATAAATCTGTATTTCTTCTGCCGTTTGGCCAATAATAAAACTAGGCCTTTAAGCCATGTTGCTGCAGCAGTATATGTTTTGTCCATGGTAACAGTCAGTCATAATTCCTGACCTCAGAACATTTGGCAGAATATTGTTTTGTTGGAATAGACATAGAGATTTTTAGCTAAGTCTGTCAGGCCAGCAAATGTGGACTTCTCCCAATCTCAATCCAGTGAATAAGAGTCACCTGCCACTCACTTCTGTTTCATCGCCTGCAGCCCATTTAAACCCAGCTCTCATTCCACAGTCCTTGTTCACCCTTGAACCAGCCAACTTTTACCAATTACTCCAAGCCTTCAGTTACTGGTTTGCCTTGCTATGTTAAGTATTTGTTTTGCAGCCCATAAGTCTGTGGAGACAGAAGAAACCTTTAATCTCATCAAACTCCCACAGGAAATCCACTACATGGCCATCGCCTTCAGTCAAAGGGAAGCCAGCACACTGCCACCTCACAGACCACACAACTGTGTGAGCGATCTCCTCCCAGGCATCACCTTTCCCTGAGGCTGTCTGTTCTCTCTTTACCTTTATGTGACACAAGCAATGAATGAGTACATCACTGAAGTGCTACAGCATAGCTTTATTTCAGCATCTCTGTCCCTGGACAGTGCAGGAATCTTCTTTGTCAAAAAGATGGGGGTCTTCATCCCTGCATTGACAACCATAGACTCATTAAAATTGCTATTAAGAATTGCCACCCTCTCCCCTTAATGGATAGCACATTGGAAAAACTCTGCAGGGCCCAGATCTTCACCAGACTGGATATTCCTGGCATGTTCAACCTGATCCACATCTTCTGAGGGATGAGTGGAAGACAGCATTCATGGCACCCACTGGTCAATAGGAAGACTTAGTGAAGCAGCTGTTTTCCATGCCTTCATTAATGAGATGCCCTGAGACAATGCGACCTTGTATGTGTTCATCTACCTCAACAAAATCCTTATCTTCTCATGTTTGTTCAGTCCTTCAGTGTCCTCTCAAAAACCAATGGTACTGCAAGTCATAGAAATACCAATTCCACACCCCATTCATTTCCTTCCTGAGTTCCAACCTTTCACCCCAGGGCATAATCACGGACCCAAAGAAAGTGCACACCACAGTTGAATGCCCCTGAATGCGCTCTCTCAAACAACAACGGCACTTCTTGGGCTTCTCCAGCTTCCACTGCCATTTCATCAGAAACTACAGCCAAATCTCCACTCCTCTCACCTCCCTCACCAAGTCACCTACCTCACGGATAATCTGGTGTTCTGATGCGGACCGTGCTTTCAAAGAATTCAAGAGACATTTCAACATTGCTCCCATTCTCTGCTAACCAAAAACTCCTCTGGACCTTTTGTGGTAGGGGTGGATGCATCTGAAGTGGACACACACTTGCGTCATCTTCTCGCACAAGTTTAACTCTACACAGTGCCATTCTGGAGTAGGAGACAGCTGCTTGCAATTAAATGGGCCTTGGAGGAATGGAGACTTTGGCTGATGGGAATCATTGAGTCTTTCCTGATCTGGACTGACCATAAGATCCTCATATACATACGAAAGACCCACCAACTGACCCCACATATTGCTCGCTGGTACCTTTTCTTTGAGGTTCAACTTCACCATCTCCTCCCAAGCTGGCTCCAAGACCACTAAGACAGATACCCTGTAACGACAGCTGAAATGGAGATTGACCTTCCAGCCCATCATTCCATCCTCTCAGATCCTCACCCCAATTCTCTGGGACCTTGAGTACCAGATTTGCCAGGTCCTATAGCATGAGCCTGCTCCAGCCAATGCACCTGACAATCGCAGGAACCATTGATGGCTATGCACCAGTGGGCCCACTCCTCACCCCTCTCTGGCCATCGAAGTACACCACTGGTCATTGGATTTTCTGCAATGCCGTTTCCGGCAGCCCACCATGATACCAGATATATGTCATTTTTTTGCTGCCTTTCCTCCAATTCCTACCAACCAGCAGCTCTCTGGGGTCCTGCAGTCACAACTATTCCCTACATGTCCGTGGTCCCATATCACCATGGACTTCATCAAGGGTTTGCCACCTTCTGGTGGGGCTATGGTGATCATGACAGTGGTGGACTGGTTCTCCAAGGTGACCCACTTCATTGCCCTCCCTAAACTTTCATCAGCCACTGAGATGGCAGACCTGGGTCTCCAACAAGTAGTTCACCTCCATGGCTTCTCCCAGGATATTGTGTCAGACCAGGGCCCATAATCTGTCTTCCACTTGTGAAAAGGTTTTTGTTCCTTCGTCCACACCTCACTGAGTTTGTCCTCTGGCTATCATCTGCAGACCAATGGGTCAGCCAACAAGCAGAAGAGGCATCTGCTCTGGACCGAGCTGTCTCACAATCTACACATCTCCTCTGCCACAGGTATGTCAAGAACTAGGGGACATAGCCTCAAGATTCAGGAGAGTAGATTTAGAATGGAGATGAGGAGGAGCTGCTTTACCCAGAGGTTGGTGAAGCTGTGGAATTCTCTGCCCAATGAGGCAGTGGAGGCTACCACAGTAAATATATATAAGACAAGGTGAGAGTGTTGATTAGGCCCTGGCTTGTGACCCAGCAGTACTGCTCCATGGGTCAGACCCCTTGATCGATAGCCATCTGGAGACTCACTCAGCAGCCTCGGTGATGGTCTTGATGGCTTGTATTGATGATGGGATGATATGATGAAGTCAAGGAGCTTTAATTGCTTGCCCAGGTCGACTTTCAGTTGCCAGTAAGATCCATGGTGATCAAGCCTGCCGGTGACCTAGGCTGTGGCTGTGGATTTCTTATCCTCATTGTCTTCAGTCAATGGATCTGGTCTAGCTGTTGGATTTGTTTTTCACTATCCTTTTCTTCACCACTTAAGTCAGAGTCTTCTCATTCTTAGTGAACAATTTGTAGAATAATTAACTTCTCTAAAACAGCCTTCCACCTGTATTATTTTAACTGGAAAATAAATGTTCCCTGGAGCATTCACCTGAAAATTGAATTAAGTAAATGAAACCTATAGATTAAGGGTTCTCACTGAGCACAATCAAAATCTAAAACAAGAGAAAATCTGCAGATTCTGGAAATCCGAGCAAAACGCGCAAAATGCTGGAGGAACTCAGCAGGCCAGGCAGCAACTATAGGAAAAGGTACTGCCGACATTTTTTGACCCAAAACATCGACTAGACTTTTTTCCATAGATGCTGCTTGGCCTGCTGAGTTCCTCCAGCACCTTTTGTGTGTCACGTTGACAGTCAGGAACTGTTGTTAGCAGAAAGTTAAATCTGCAATTCCCCGAGAGGTTTTTCCAATTATTTTCCAGAAGTAAAATTCCAGAGTATTTCATAAAAGTATTATGAGATTAATCAGATAGCAGTCTACGTGGTGATGTGTGCTATCCCACAGAGAGATAAGCAGCCACCAAACTGAAGATGATAGGCTTTTTGGGCTTCAGTTTAAAAAAAACAAGGATCTATTATTTAAACTTTTAGCAGGTCCATTCTTTCAGCCATTGCATTTTTATGGCAAAAAATGTAAGTTTGTGAATTGAAACTGCAAAATCAAAGCAAATGTACTGTAGACATTTTCTGAAGCAGCACTTGGTGCTTCACAATTTTGTTAAGTCCAAGAATCTACCCGAGGATTATAGAAAACTTTGCTGAAGCTACTGCACTGGTGAAGGTAGTTTCAAGAAGGGATGATAATGAACACTATCACCCATCTTACATTATCCAACAAATTTCCGTTCTGCTCTTTGGTTTCTATTTGTTTGCTTCTGCAGTGTTGGAGATTAATGAATATTATATTTTGACTTGAATCTTCAGGCTGGTGGTCTGAGTTAAAGCACATGGCTACAAAGAGTGACAAAGTAAAAACAACAAACCTAAAATAACCACTTATTAATTTATAAACATTGTGTCCATTGCTGGATTTTCAATGCTAACTGTAAAGAATCATTCTCATTGTCACTGCCCCGTTCACCATTTATCTTATATGTGACAGCTAGAGACTTTTGTCAGTATAAATAAAGTGGGAAGCTAGAAATACTCGCCTGAGAGAAAATAACTTTGTGATAAGAATTTAATATAGGGTTAAAAACTATCAGGAGGATGAGTAATAGACTCTTCACTCAGAGCATCACTGTGCAGACTCCAATTTGTTGACAGAGTCCTTTACACCAGAGGGATTATGCGACTGTAGAAGGGTTTCAGCTAATCAATGTTTTAGTCTGAAATCACTCTGCCACATTGGTTTAAGGTGAACATATGGAGTAGTTTTGTCATTTGACAGGAAGGATGAAACCTCATTGTATGCTCATCCATTGTTTATTAGTAAACTACAAAAAAAAAATCTAGGTTTGAAGCTACTTTGAAAGGGCTATAGGAGACTGAGAGCTTCCCCTCTCCCTGACCCAAATATTTTGTTCTGTCACTTTTATCCCTTGCCTGCACTTTTGCTCACCCTGGACTCTGTGTCAGTTTGGAAGTGATGGTTGGGTAACAGTGATTACTCCAGCTCTTTAAAGTATCACTGGAATCAAAAAAACAATTTACCAAACCTAATGACAAAAAAATATGAATGCATGTTTAGTTTAGTGATCTTAGTCAGCATGTCATCAGTGTCTACAAATCTGCATACACTTCACTGCCATGACATGCTTTTTAATTTTGCAATCTTGTGCTCCTTCTTTTAAGGGCAACATTTCTTTCAAATTACTATCAGAAAGGATTGTCTGGGGCGGCACCATAATTGATAGAACTGTGTTGCATGAGGATGGAATTCACATCCATCTGCTGGCTCTGTTGAGTCTTCCACTGTTCAGATAAACGAACTTTGGCAGTTAGCGACTTCACAGATAACCACTCGGTTCTAGAGAAGTTTAGTGACCTGCTAAGGTCAGGAGTGTTATAAAGAGTCAGCCAGACTTTCCAAATTGCTCTGAATCAACCACGCTTCCATATATAACTACACCTCACCCATTGTGATAAAATTCTTAAGAAGCTACATAAATTTCATGGGGCTGTTACACTCCCAATCATTATCTACAAGTATCATTTTACACACGGGCTTCCACATACAATGTGCAATTGATATTTTATTGTTCCCATCCTGTGTACCTTGTAATGCTGTCCTTGGTTCAGAGATTGGGCACTGGTAACCCCCTAGCATCCGAGTTGTCGAGACCAGAGTACGAGGCCTAGTGTTCAGGGTACCAGGCAATGGAGAGTCTGAAGATCAAGGCTTGAAGTTTGGAGTCCTCATTCATCATCATTGGTGAGTCCTGGGATTAATATCAAAGATAAAAGGTTAATCAGAAGTCTGGATGCTGAAGTCTGAGGGCTGAAGCCCTGGGTCTATTAGTTTGTGAGTCCACCAGAGGCAGGAGACGGCTTGTCTGCATATGTGGCTTGGTGGTAGGGAGGAATGGGGCTTGTTTTGCCATTGATGTTTTGATGTTTCTTCAATTGCTCTGTGAACATAGTGGAAATGCTACGTTGGCACCTGAATGTTTGGTGATGCTTGCAGACTGCCGAAGTACATCCTTAGGGTTGTTTTGGTTAAGTTGGCTCCGGCCATGAATCCTCAACTTCTGACTGAAAAGGGAAGTCAAAGACAGCATAAAAGCAAAAGAAAGGGCATATAATATTGCAAAAAATAGTGGGAAGTTAGACGATTGGGAAACTTTTAAAAGCCAACAGAAAGCAACTAAAGAAAAATAAGGAGAGAAAAGATAAAATCTGAAGGTAAACTTGCCAATAGTATACTGTAAAAGAGAATAAAAGTGGTTTCAGATATATAAAGAATAAAAGAGAGGCGAGAGTGGATATCAGACTGCTAGAAAATTATACTGGAGAGGTAGTAATTGCGAACAAAGAAATGGTGGACGAATTTAATAAGTATTTTTCATCTTCCTTCACATTTGAAGACACCAGCAGCTATGCCAGAAATTCAAGGGCATCAGGGCACAGAAGTGAGTATGACTGCTATTACTAAGGAAAAGGTACTTGGGAAGTTGAAAGGTCTGAAGATAGATAAGTCATCTGGACCAGATGGACTACATCCCTGGGTTCTTTCTGAAAGAGGTAGCTGGAGCGATTGTGGAGGCATAGTAGTGATCTTTCAAGAATCACTGGATTCTGGAATGGTTTTGGAGGACTGCAAGATTGCAAATAACACTCCACTGTTTATGAAGAGGGGGAGGCAAAGTTAACATGGATTCCTTAAGAGGAATTCCTTGAGGAAATAACAGACAGGATAGACAAAGAAGAGTCAGTGAATGTTCGATACTTGGATTTTCAGAAGGCCTTTGATATGTGAAATACCCTTAGAGAGTAAGACCATATATTTTGGATATATACCTCAAGAATGGTTGAAAAGAGATAAATATTTAGTGAATATACTGTTGGTGGCTGGTAAAAAGACTCTTACTAGGAAATGGTTATCACAGGAGAGCCCAAGTTTAAATACATGGATGGAAATTACAATGGACATTTACAAAATGGAGAAGATTACTGCATCTGTTAATCATAAGCTGGAACAATTTGATTCATACTGGGAAAAATGGTTTAACTACATAATGCTTCATAGGCCTGATTTTATTCTCACAAATCAATGAATCTGTTGTTAAAAAAAGATCACTCCCTACTTGTACATAGTTCTTTACTTTTGCTTGTTTTTTCTTTCCACTGCAAAGGGACTTGGGGGTTCTTGTGCAGGATTCCCTGCAGGTTGATTCAGTGGTAAGGAAGGTAATTACAATGTCAGTATTCATTTTGAGAGGACTAGAATATGAAAGAATGGATGTAACCATGAGACTTTCTAAGGCATTAGTCAGACTGCACTTGGAGTATTGTGAGCAGCTTTTGGCCCCTTATCAAAGAAAGGATGAGCTGTCCCTGGAGAGGCTCTGGAGGAGGTTCATGAAAATGATCCCAGGAAAGAAAGGGTTAATGTATGAATACTGTCTGATGGGCTCTTGGCCTGTACTCACTGGATTTTAGAAGAGTGAGGGGTTATCTCATTAAAACCTATTGAATATTGAAAGATCTAGTTAGAGTGGACATGCAGAGGATGTTTCAAACAGTGGGAGAATTCAGGACCAGAGGGCACAGCCTCAGAGCAGAAGGATGTCCTTTTAGAACATAGGTGAGAAGAATGGGTGGGCCATGGGAGCTTGGGATAGAAGATGGGCATGCAGCTAATCCTGGCTAAAAGATATGAAAAGCGGTTTGTAGCAGGTGGGATCCCATTTGATTTGCATCCAGCCCAATTGGCTGCTCTGCTTTTATGTTGCACTGAATTTGGTCTAAGTTCAAAAATGTCCATTGTAATGGGTGAAAGAAAACAAATAAAGAAATAGAATCTAACATTAAAGAAGCTTAAGTATTTTAAGTGGTTGTTAAGTGATGCATTCTCAATCTTTTGAATCGGCTTTCAAATTAATTTCTGTCTAGTAGCTTACATGAGGAACTATTAGCATGGGACTCAACATCAGCAATGGATACTGTTTATCTCTGTTAATGGTTATCGTTCTGAGTACACACACCTCTAAATCAGAAGGTTGCTGGCTTTAATCCCAAATTAGGGCCTGGTGCTCCAGAGTTAAGCATTTCCTCCTTAAAGCCATTCCTTAAAATAAACCCCCTTGGCAAATATCTGCTTCTTTGATTTATGATTAATGATTGCACTTTAAAAAATCTTCATTTATGCCCTTAATGACAAAACAAGAATCTATTATTATTATTATTATTATTATTATTAAAAAAACCTAAAGACAAATATTCTTTTTTCTTATGAATGTATTTATTTTCAGTGGGCTAAAGGCAGTTTTAACAGGCTGCAATCAGCACTAGAGATTGATCATTGTTGACGCAGCACAAGGTATAAAACGAGTTGGAGCTTGGTGGGACTTTATTGTTAGTTGCAATCATAATGATCTACTAAGCATTCAATGGTGGCCAAAAAAAAAGCGAGGTGTAAGGAGAGCATCCATAGTGTGAGTGTTCAGGCTGTGGCTCAACAGGCTTGGGCATGCACAGGCAGAAGTTCTAAGCAGGTTTCTTGTAAGTTTTGTTTTCTGTTAGTACATAGCTATTGCACTGATCATAGGTCCAGAATTAGTGGTATGTTGCTTATATGAGACATCGGAACTTTGGGGGACTTCTGGTCTCCCTGATAACTAAGTCTGCATGAAATGCACCGAGCTGCAGCTCCTAAAAGACCGTGTTAAGGAAATGGATCTGCAGCTGAATAACCTTCATCTCATATGGGAAAATGAAGAGATGATGGATAGGAGCTGTGGGAGGTAGTCACCCTAAATAGTAGGAAGCAGGTACCTAGATAACCACAGGAAAGGCCAGTGCAGAGTACCCCTGTGGATGTTCTCTTAAATAATCAGGATACTGCTTTGGATACTGTTGGGGGTGGGGGTACAACTAACCGGGGGATGCCACAGTGACCTAATCACTGAATCTGTTTTTGTGGCTCAGAAGGGAGGGGTAGGAGAGGGTGGTGGAGAACAGGAGTGCAGTAGTGGTAGGGGATCCATAATTAGAGAAGCAGACTGCAGATTCTGTGGACATGAAAGAGACATGTGGAATATATGTTGCCTCCAGGTGCCAGGATCAGGGATATCCTGGATCATGTCCATGGCAATCTAAGGGTGGAGGGCGAGTGTTGTTCTAACCCATTCATTGTAGTGCATTGGGCAGCAGTTTCACCTTTTCAATAGCATTTGACGTTTTTTACAAGGCTGAGATTGATGTTCAACCCAGCAGGAGTGGGAAGAATGCAACGATTCAAAATGGGGACCATTCGCCTTGACAGCTGGTGCCACTTCACCACTGGCTAGCTAAAGGAGGAGGGTAAACAGCCACAAGTTGTGGTACATATTGATACCAATGACGTGGGTATGAAAAGGGAGGAGGTGCTGAAGAGAGATTATAGGGAATCAGGTGGAAATCTCAAAAGGAAAATCTCCAGTGTCATAATTTCTGGATTGTTGCCTGTATCACATGCTAGTGAGGAATGATTTGGCAGATGAATGCATTCCTGAAAAACTGGTGCAGACTTCTGGAAGTCAAAGATGGCATAAAAGATGGTATATAATCCAACAAAAATTAGTGAGAAGGTAGTGAATTGGGAAGCTTTTAAAAAAATAACAGAAGTCAAATTTTAAAAAGCCATTAAGAGAAAAAAGATGAAATATGAAGTTAAGCTGGCCAATAATATATAGTGCCTTGTAAAAGTACTCAGTCCCCAACACTTTGTTCACATAAATGAGTACTACAACCAGAGATTTTGATCAATTTAACTGAGAAATTTTATTTATCAATTGCATGCTGCATTTTTTATAGTAGAGCCAAAAATTAGGGAAAACTGTAAAGCATGAAAAACTAAAAATTCAAAAACCTGAAATGTCAGCAGTTCAAAGTATTGATCGCCCTTTGCTCAGTACTTTGTTGAACCACCCTTCACAGCTATTACATCCAGTATTCTCTTTAGGTAAGTCTCTATTACCTTTGCACAACCTGATGGAGGAGGATTTGTGCATTCCTTCTTGCTGGCATTGGAAAGGGCCCAGAGGAGGCTCACAAGAATTATCTCAGGAATGAAAGGTTTAACATATGAGGAGGGTTTGATGGCTCTGGGCCTGTACTTACTGGAGTTTAGAAGAATGAGGAGGGCATCTTATTTAAACTTATCGAATATTGGGGTTGAGAGGGATAATAAATCAGCCACGATGAAATGGCAGAGCAGGCTTGATAGGCTGAATGGCCTAATTCTGCTCCAATGTCTTATAGTCTTATTTGATCAAAAAATGTCTGTTTCAGGTATAAATGATATGGTTTTTCTATTTAGATTGTGTTGACTGAAAGAAGTGTTGACTGCCATAATCCTGACAGCACTGACAATACTTTCTTTCTGGTGAAACTGATATGCAAATCTCATTGCAATAAAACAAATCACTATCATATTTAGAACCGTTTTCAGCTGTATGTCAGGAGGACAATGAAAGGTTCCCTTACATGTCCTTGAATAACAAAACAAGTAAGTCGCAGGTACCGTATATAGCTGATATGTTGATGTGGGTAGTATGCAGGCCATCCCTCGTGTGGGTGCCACTGATCACTTTGACAGCTTCATTATGTCTAGTTGGCTAATATGAATCCAAAGAAGTGGAAAAACAACAGCAGCAATTACTTCCATTAAACAGCTTGTTTAACTTAAGAGAAACATTCCACAGCAGCTCACAGGAATGTTATTGTAATGTCTTCAGGATACATTGAGACATAGCAAATACATAACCAAAGAGGTGGAGGTTTATTTGTAAGTCAGAACGCTAACCATTTACAGGTTGAGCCTGTAAGCCCTTGCAGAATGGAATGTCTGTGAAACTGCGGACTGCAGGTTGACACAAATTGGGGTCTCAAATGAAAACAGAAAGTGCTGGAACCATTTAGCAGGTCAGATAACAACTGTGGAAGGAGAAATAATTAACATTTCAAGCAAGGGTGCAATCTGATGAAGGATCCCAGAACCTAAATGCTAACCATTTCTTCTTACATGGGTGCTGTCTGACCTGCTGAGTATTTTCTGCTATTCTGTTTTTATTTCAGATTAAATTAAATTAATTTAGTGAATTGCTTTACTTTTGTCACATGTACTGACATACAGTGAAAACTTTGATCTGCATATTATCCATTCACTACAAATGTGTATTGAGCTAGTACAATGGAGAAACAATAAAAGAGTGCATGATGAAGTTTGGGAGAATACAGGGAGCATGCAACACAGGCAGACAATAAGGTGCAAAGCCAATATGAGGTAGATTGCAAGGCCAAAATTCTATTTTATCATACTTCTGCAAAAGAAATGTAGTCCTACCATGTTCATGTTCAAGGACTCTACAACTCATGCTCTTGATATTTATTGTTTTTTTCTCTTTTTGTATTTACAGGGTGTGCTGTCTTTTGCACATTGGTTGTTTGCCTGTTTTTCGCAATGTGTGGCTTTTCATTGATTCTATTGTGTTTCTCGTATTTACTGCGAATGCCTCCCAGAAGTGAATCTCAGAGTAGTACATGGTGACATATATGTACTTGGCTAATAAATTTACTTTGAACTTTGAAAAGAGAGTAAAGAAAGACCAGAGAAAGACAAAAATGTGGCATTCTTAGATTGATGTTCACAGGGTATGAGTGTAAGAGCAAAAAATCCCTCTTATGAATGCCTGCACCATTGGAAGCCATGATGTGCCTATGAAGTTACATTTATCAATGGAAGAGTCCCCTCTGCCACAGAACTCTCCATGACATTTGCAATGTAACGTGTAACATATTATAGCAGAGGTTACTGGATGCAAGGATTTTGAGAGTCAGGATGGCATAGATGAATAGCTAACCTTCCATGATAGAATAATATGTTACTGATGTCAAAGAAAAAATATTAAATATTGATCAATGACAGATCATTTTCAAATTGATTAATATTCACACAGGAAAAGCACGTAGAGATTGGGGGAATGGATGGAGCACAGATGCAGTCATGATATTTGAATGGTGTAGCATGCTCAGGAGGTCAATTGGCCTATCTGTCATTATGATCCTTTGCTCTTAAATATTGACATTGAACCTTGAGTAGAAGATCAAATGTTTTGTCTAAGTTGTAAGTGTTAAGAAGCAACCTAAAAGAAAGTGAGCTGGAAGGGTAGAGACAGGGTCATATTTGAAGGGTGATATTTGAATGCAAATGGATTTGAGTTGGGAGTGTAGGACTACAAAGGGCAGAATGAGTAATGCAGGCCAATCCTACAATGGAATTGGTGCCGATGGGTCACATAGGTCAACAAGTTTTGTGCCATCAATAGTATACCAGAAGGCCAGCTAGGTCATGAAATGTTTATTTTATACCTTTGAACCTCCAAAATAATGGAATATTATATAAATGTGGATTTCAAATAGCAGCTTCTCCTCTGAGTTATTCTCATTGTAGATGCCTCGGTACAAGAAATGTCATTTGCTTCTCCTTCTTGATGCAACCATGCAAAACAGCTAGTCCAGCCATACTTGCTGTTCTTGTCCAATTTGTTCCAGCACTGGCAATAAATAGCATCACCCAATATTATTAAAGGCATAAAGGCAGGACATTAATTAGGATGTGTTCTGTCAGTAATGACAATGCAGTGGGTTAGTTAGCCTCAATCATTTAGTACTTGGCTCTGGCATTAATTAAGAGAAGTTTCAACTGGACTTATTAAACTTAGAGACATTTATGTATTTCGCAGTAGCAGATCCTTCCTGACACAGTCTGATGATCCTGTTCGGTCAGTCAGTCAGTTAGGCAGAAATTAGCCCCACTGCAGTTTCCTGGATCCTGGTGGTAAATAAATCTTAGTCGTACGAGATAGGGTAAGATAAATAAGCATCCGCTAGTCTCGTGAGACCATGGATTTGCGCCTTGGAAGGTTTCCAGGGCAGGGTTGTATGGGAGACCGGCAGCTGCCCAAGCTGCAAGCCTGCCCCTCGAAATTGCTTATCCTCACTAAACTATATGTCCATGCTACTCTCGGTGCTTTGAATCAGTCCTATGTAGATTAACACTGATCCATCAGCTGAGGGAGTCTGTTTAGTAGTAACCAGAAGCAGATTTCCTCACCTGTGTTAAACCTGATGACATGAATCATGGGGTCTAGATAGATGGATACTTTATTGGTCCCAAGGGAAAGTACAGTGTCTCTGTAGCTTTACAAGTGTATGGATATACAAATATTAGAAGAGAAGAAAGAAAGAATAACATTTAAGTTACCTCAAACAGTCTAACAGGAGGGCATCATCACTTTCCCAGCAATAGGTTGACTCATTATAGAGCCTAATGGCTGAAGGTAAGAATGACCTCATGTAGCGCTCTTTGGAGCTGTGTAATTGTCTTAGTTTATTACTGAACGTGCTCTTGTGTTCAGCCAAGGTGGCATTCAGAGGGTGAGATATATTGTTCAGAATTTTCTGCTGGGTCCTTTGTTCTACCACAGCCTCCAATGTGTTCAGTTTGACTCCTATAACAGAGCCAGGCTTTCTAATCAGTTTATTGAGTCTGTTGGCATCACCCCTGTTGATGCCATTGCCCCAACAGACCACTGCATAGAAGATTGTACTGGTGGCAACAAATTGGTAGAACATATGAAGGAGAGGCCTACATACTCCAAAGAACCTGAGCCTCCTCTGGAAGGAGATGAGACACACAGCCTCCGTGTTGGTGCTCCACTCAAGTCTATCATCCAGGTGCACCCCCAGGTACTTGTAGGTCTTCACCACATCCACATCGTCACCATCAGTAGTAACAGGAAGCAGTGCAGCCTTTGTCGTCCTGAAGTCCATCAGCAACTCCTTTGTCTTACTGATGTTGAGCTGCAGATGATACAGCTTGCACCATTTGACAAAGTCCTCCACCAGGGTCCTGTATTCATCCACACATCATCCCTTTATACACCCAACTATTGCTGAGTCATCAAAGAATTTCTACAGATGACAAGACTTGGTGTTGTATCTAAAGTCCAAGGTGTACAGCGTATTCAGGAAGGAAGCCAGTACAGCTCACTGTGCTTATCTCTATGTCTGACACACAGCTCTAAAGCTGCACAAACTGTGATCTGCCAGTCAGGTAGTCCAGTATTCAGGATACAATGTAAGAGCCAACCTGCATTTAACAGAGCTTTTCCCCTAGCAATGAGGGCTGTGTCAAAAAACATGATTGTCACAGTGCTGCCCTGCTTAGCCAAATGGGCGTTCGCTCTGTTCAGCAGGTAGATGACAGCACCTTCAACTGCAGAGTCAATGCTGAGGACTGGCAAGGATGCTCACCATTGACTATGGGTGTGGCTGTCCTCCCAGTAGGACAGGACTTGCCCAGGGAAGGTGATGGAGACGACTAGGCTGTTGACTCATTTGGTAAGCACGATGTCAGACTATTGCCTGACTAGTCTGCTGGAGAACCCTCCCAATTCTTTCACACTTTCTAGACAGTGGTGAGGAGGACTTCACCAAGTTGACTGGGCTGGATGATTCTCATTAAGGCAAATAAAGATATTCATCTTACCTTTCAGCTGATTAACTTTCAATAAAGGGTTATCTTATGATTTGGTATTTTTGATCACTTATCACCTAAAGTGAGTAACTACTACTTGCCTGGCATGTGTTGCAGGCAAATTTCTTGAACTAACTCTAATACAGACATTAAGTCGAAGTAACAATAGCATTGAATGTGACCTCTACAAAGTGCATGCAGTGCCCATAACATTTTCAGTGTTTTGTCCTGGTCAAACAATTTTCCACTATTTAAAGTAGCCAAAAGAGTAAATGCAACTGCAAAAAGACTTATAGCTACCTATTGACATTCATTGTAGATAGTCCAAGCAGTCTCCTCCCTTAACTCCAACTGAACACTGATGAAAATTCATGGATGTGTTGTGAATCAATTAAGGGCCAAATACCAGACAAATTGGAATTGGTTTATTATTATCAAAAGTACCCAAGCACACTGAAAAGCTTGTCTTGCCTACTGTTCATACAGATCAATTCATTACACAATGCATCAACGTGGTACAAAGTAAAACAATAACAGAGTTCAGTACATGAACGCCACCAGGCTATTTCACCACAAAGGCCTTTACTACTCAAATGTTCTCAGTGATAATGACATCTGATAATTTCAGAACTGACCTTTCCCACCCTAACCATACATTCCAAAACAAACTTCAGAACACTTTTTAACAGCAGAGGCGGAGTTTCAACTTGTAATGTTAAATACTGTATGTACTTCGTGACTCCGCTGAAGCTATGAACTGGGCTGGGAAAGTGAAGATCTCTGCTCTACAACAAAGCATGATTTCTTCCTTTCACTTGTGGTGTCCATTTAATCTAAGTATGCATTGAGAAATTTTACTCCCAAAGACCAAATCAATGACGAGACAGAATCAGAGTCCAATAAGCAGGACACTAACTGATTTTGGTTTCCCTGGGTTTAGTGAGAATGGGAGAGAGGAACTAAACAAAGGTGTATACTGACTTGGGAATGTGTGTCTGTATGTGTCTGAGAAGATGGTGGTGAGCCATCTTGAACTGCTGGAGGTCCATCCAAGGTATTCCTACACTCAGAGTTAGGAGTTCTAAATTTTAGGCCCATGCTAATGAAGAAATATTCAAATTGGTGAGTGATTGGGATTGAAGGGGAATCTGTAAATAATGGTGATCCAATCAGTTATTCTTGTTCATTCTGGTGGGCAACATTATGGGTTTGAGAAGTACTGTCAGAATAGCCTAGCTGGGGAACTGCAGTGGATTTTGTAGATGATGAACATTGGAGTCACTGTGTACTGGTGACGGAAAGAATAAATGTTAAGAGTTTCCATCCAGGGACTATTATTTTCCTGCTTTTGTAGTTTCGAGAGCAGCGATTTCCAACCTGGGGTACCTGGACCCCCTTGCTTAATGGCATTAGTCCTTGTTCTAGAGTGTAGTTTTACTGGCATTAATCCATTTAAGTGGAGAATTTTCCATCACTTTCCACCATCTACAAGACTTCTGAGGCCCCTTGTAGACAGTGGAAAGGTATTAGTGTGTCAGGAAATTAGATATTCATTAGAAGATCCCCAGCCTCAGACCAGCCCTGGATGATTCAGCTGAACTTCTGGTGAAAGGCGATCAGCAGGATATTGCTAGAGAGGGACTCAGTGGTAGTAACGTATTTCATTGCCAAGAGTAGGTGGTTAAAGATGATGGTGAGCTGCAGAAGTTTGGTTCAGTTTTAGTTGTTTATTTGGGAGATTTGTGGAGATGATTTTTGGGTATTAGAGGGGAACTGGGTGTCAGGTTAGGGCTTAGGTATATGGGGGAATTAGAGGAAAGATCAGCTCTGCATTTGTAGCCCAACAATGCAGATGTGGGACATCCGCAGGCTGGGTTGGAACGTCCAGTGGATGTCAGACTGGCAGACCAGTGTGGACAAAGATTGATAACCCCCCCCCCCCCAGTGTCAGTGAGTTGCCGGTGGGTTCTGGAGTGGGATTCTGTGCAGACAGGAGGAAAAGGGTCCGAAGACACCTTGGTTTCGCAAATGGGTGAGAATGGAATTCAAAACCTAACTTTCAGAATCCTCTCACTGATGAGTCCGGAGTTTGAAGCCCAATGTTCGGTCATCTGTGGGCCCTGGGTCATTGCCGAGCATCGAGGCCTGAGAGTTGAATCAGCAGTCCAGAAGATGAAGTCCATTGGCCAGAGACCCTGGTCTGCACATCTCTGTGATTCCGCTGGGGTAGTCGAAGGCTTAATATCTGCATGCCTGAGCCTAAGGCCAAAGTCCTGGAGTTGGACAACTGTGTATGTGCATTTCTGGGTCAGAGGGAGGAATACTGCCCTGAAGAAATCCTATACTGATGTTCTGGGGCTGGGCTGACTCACCTTCAGTAACAATTACAACCATCTTCTGAGGGTGAGGTCTGATTCCAACACACAGAGGATCATGAGCATATTTTATCTTTCGTGCTCAAGCAGTCATATTCACCTCACTTCTGGAATTCAGCTCTTTGGTCAACTCTGGGTCAAAGCTGTAATGGGGTCTGGAACTGGGGAATTTCAAAATGGACATTGGTTAACAGGTTATTGTTGGGTATGTGCTGCTTGACAGCACTGCCAACAATCCTTTTGGGCATTTATTGAAGAGTGAGATCAGATTATTTGCAAAATGATGTTTGGAATGGAATTTGTCCTGTTTTCTCTGAACAGGCCATTCCTTGGCAATTTTCCACAATGCTGAGCAGACATCTACGTTATGACTGCACAGGAACAGTTGAGATAGAGACACAATTAGCTCTCGAAGATGACATAGAATTTGTCAGGTTTCATGTTCTTTGTTATATTCAGTGCCTTTATTCATTTCTAGATGTCACATGAAATGAATCAAATTGGCTGTAGACAATTTGTGTGATGGCAGGGATCTCAAAAGGATTATCCATTTGGCATTTCCAACTGAAAGTGGAAGAGAGTGCTTCAGCCTTCTCTTTAGCAGGAGAAAATACAAGGAAAAGGATGCTAGTGGTAGGAAAATTATTGGTGAAAATTCTTAGGAATAGAATTTGTGTACATTTGATAAGCCAGGGACTGATCAAAATCAGAATTAGTTTATTATTGCTTATAACCATATAACAATGGTTATATATTTATTATTTATTACATATGACTTGAAATTTGTTGTTTTGCAACAGCAGTACCCCCATCACCCAAAACATGCCCTGTTCTCATTGCTATGATCAAGGAGGAGTTACAGGAACCTAAAGACACACACTCAACGTTTCAAGAACAGCTTCTTCCCCACTGCCATCAGATTTTTGAACGCACAATGAACCCATGAACACTATGTCATTTTTATATACCGTTTTCTTATTGTAATTTACATTTTTTTATATTTTGTGTTGCAATGTACTGCTGCTGCAAGCAACTAAGTTTACAACATTTTCTAGTGATATTAATTCTGATTCTAATTCATTGTAATGTAAGATGTAAAATCTATAAATTACAAAAAAATCATGGGTTCATGGACCATTAAGAAATCTGATGCTGGAGAGGAAGAAGCTGTTCCTAAATTGTTGAGTGTGGGTCTTCAGGCTCCTGCAACTGAGAAATCCTGTCTCACTAATTTGATGGAGTTTTTCTGACACTGAGAAGATTGATGAAGGCAGGTGTCTAAATGGATGATAGTAAAGCATTTCACAATAGAAGGTCATGACATGTGGGATCCTACCTTTGCTAACTGGATCCAGAATTGGCCTGAGCGAGAGGGTGGTGGTGGAATGGTAGTCTTTTAAGACCAGTGCTGTAGTCCAGAGTGTGTTGTTGCTTGTTAATATATGTATATTAACAACTTAAAGCATAAAATGATAGTAGTGAGCCTCTTCAGCCCATCTTGTCCATGCCAACTATAATCTCTATCTACATTCATCCCATTGGCCTGCATTAGGCCCATGTTCTTCTACGCCTTTTGATGTGAATTAGATCTGAATTCACAGCCAGATGTGAATGTAGGAGATATGATTAAGTTTTTAGTTGCCATATAAATAGTAGCATTCCCAAATAGTGAGGAGATTTGTCTAAAGCTGCAGTAGGATACCGATTAGATGGAAGAGCACTGGTAGAAGGAGTTTAACCCTGACAAGAGCTTGGTGTTGCATTTTCAGAAGTCACTGTGTGTGTGTGTGTGTGTGTGTGTGTGTGTGTGTGTGTGTGTGTGTGTGTGTGTGTGTGTGTGTGTGTGTGTGTGTGTGTGTGTGTGTGTGTGTGTGTGTGTGTGTGTGTGTGTGTGTGTGTGTGTGTCTATATATATATAGTGGGATCTAGTGGTTCAAAATCATTGCTCCCTGAAAGTAGCAACACAAGTCGAAAGGGTGATGAAAACATATGACACAATAGCTTTCATAAGCCAGGGCATGAAATATAAGAGTTGGGATGTTATGTTAAAACACTGATTGTGCCATACTTGGCGTATTGTCTTGCTAGACTATAGGAAGGATATGGTTGCACTGGACAGGGGTTCAGAGGATTTCACCAGAATGGTGCCTGGATTAGAGGATTTCATTTATGGGGAGAGATTGGATAAGTTGATCTTGTTTTCTCTGGAGCAAAGGAGGCTGAAAAGTGATCTGATAGAGGCATATAAAATTATGAGAAGCATAGATAGGGAAGGATAGTCAGAATCTTTTTCCAACTACAGGTGTATAAAAACCAAAAGGTCATAGATGTAAAGTGAGAGGAAGGCGTTCTAAAGGGGATCTGAGGAGCAAAGTATTAAAGAAGAGAGTGGTTGATATTGGGTATGTGCTGTCAGATGAGTGATGGAATCAGATACAGTTATTACATTTGAGACATTTGGACAGGCATTTGAATAGTCAAAGCACAGAAGGATAAGGACCTACTGCACAAGTTGCAAAATAGGTCAGCGTGGACATGGTAGGTGAAGGGGCACATTTCAGTACTGTACAACTCTGTGATTGTAATACTCATGAGCTGGGTTCTGCCATTACTAAGAATGGGATATTTTGTACCCTCTTCCTGTTAGTTGTTCCATTTTTCACCACCATCCACATCACAATATGACAATACTACAGAGCTACGAATTGATTGATTGTGAGATAGCTTAACTTTTTCTCTTCAATTCTGTTTTATATGTCAACGTGTGCAAACAATTGTGTTAAACCCTCAGCAGCATGTTACCTCATTTTTAAAAACACAAAATGCTGGCAGAACTCAGCAGGCCAGACAGCATCTATGGGAGGAGGTAGTGACGACATTTTGGGCCGAAACCCTTCATCAGGATGAGGGTTACCTCATTTTTAGTTGTGCCTGATGCAGCTCCTGCTCTTATTAAACTAGGAATGTTTCCTTGTTTGTGAGGGTTTTTTCTGGGTTACAAGGTTACATTTTGTGATGGTTTCTGCTGCTTCTATTGGGCCACAGCAGATCATAGATACATAGCTCTGAGTTGCTATATGGTTGTTTATCCCTTCTGATTCCCACCATACCCACAACTTTCCTTTGGTGTTTTATTGTCAGTGGAGCAGGTTACACACACAGATTGTGAAAGATATTGCCTTTTCCTGAGAGTTTCCATCCTTCTCTGTTTTAATTTAGGACATATTCAGGAGTTGTAAGAGAAGAATTGTGAGTAGTGTTATTAGTTTTTGAATGATGCTCTTATTGTGATTGTCTGATCTGCATTCCAACACAAAGAAAGGATAATTTCTGACTACAGATCTGGGCAAATTCACCAAAGATTCATTGCCAACCCTTATAATTTAAAACTGCTCTGATGATTCTAACTTTTTAATGGGTTTTATTTTGACTTCAAAATGTTGCCTTTCACTTCAAAAGCTGTCTCGCTGCTTCCTTTGCTTAGTCTGGTTGTGTCAAGATCAACATGAAAAGACAACAAAGTATTAACAGTTAGTTATGAGGGAGAATATTTAAACAGAATAAACTGGTCAACAATTAATTGTGAAGGAAGAGTAAATCTTGGATTATTTTGTTCTTTATGTTTCCTTTAAAAATATGCACATCTCTCTGAACCACAGGAAAGAGGAAGATACGGTGGATTCAACAAATATTTAATGCTGTAATATCACATAAAGCTCTGAAGTGTACTGCATGTGTAAGTTAGAGATACACCATATTGTCAGGTCCTTCCAGCTCAATGACCCTCCCCACCCCAGGTACCCAATTACACCCAAATGACCAATTCACCTACTAATCTGTAAGTCTTTGTGAAATGGGAGGAAACCAGAGCACCTGGAGGAAACCCATGTGGTCACAGGAGGAACATATAATCTCCTTACAGACAGTGATGGAATTGAACTGGGGTGGCTGTAATGTTATGCAACCCACTGTACAACCGTGCAACCTTAATGACTCACAGTCATACACCAATCCTGCAGATATTCTAGGAACAGGCAAGAACTATATCTGCCCATTAATAGTATCTTCCACTGTCATGAAAATAGGTAGTTACCCTGTCTGACATCAAATCATTTTGAACCTATGTCAATAAGTTTAAGAAAATGATCATTCTCCTTTTGGCAAAAATTGATATGGTCTCTTTGGAATGGTCACAGTGGTCGTAATGATGAATTAAGTGAAATTCTTCTACACAGGTGGCAAATCATTCACATGAAGACGAACTCCACAAAATCTTCATCAATGCTTGGTTATTACAAAAACTCATGGAACTGCCTTCATTTTGACATTTCAAGAGCATGGAACTTCTTAACAGTCTTATACTGAGGAACCTGGAATGACTAATCAATATGCCACTTTAAACATTCTTGGTCAGCTTGTGAAGATAGAATTGGTATAAAATTTCACGTACAGACCTGCCCAAACTAACTCTTCTTTTTAATGCCAAAGTCATGGAAAAATACAGCACAGAAACAGGCCCTTATGGCCCTATTAGTTTGTGCTGAACCATTTCAACTGCCTTCTCCCATCAACCTGCATCCAGACCATAGTCCTCCGTATGCCTACCATCCATATATCTATATAAGCTTCTCTTAAGCCTTGGAATTGAGCTTGCATGCACTACTTGTGCTGGCAGATCATTCCACATTCTCACCACCCTCTGAGTGAAGAAGTTCCCCATCATATTCCCCTTAAACTTTTCACCTTTCTCCCTTCACCCACAATCTCAGTGGAAAATGCCTGCTTGCTTTTACCCTATCTATACCCCTCATAATTTTGTATACCTCTATCAAATCTCCCCTCAATCTTCTACATTCCAAGCAATAAAGACCTAACTTATTCAATAGTCCCTTATAACTCAGGTCCTCAAGTCTTTGCAACATCCTTGTAAATTTTCTCTGTGCTCCTGCAACCTTATTTACAGTTTTCCTGTAGGAACGTCCATTTAGAGACACAACAATCTGCCTCCATTTTTGAAGTGTGTTCATTCACCTAATTTAGGATTTGTATTGGCTGTCACCATAAAATTATTGTTTACAAATTGCATATGGAAAATGAAGTTTCACTACCAATGAGAAATCATGCAACAATCCAGACAGGATTGAGCAGGGAACTTCATTAACCAATTTCCCATCTTGTTAGCCAGTCTTTGCCATTTATCACTGGCTGCCCAATGCAGTTGTGATAATTTTGGGTAACAGGAGACACTAGCCATTGAAGGATACCATACATTGTGCCTATTCCAAAACTTTCTAATTCTGTCCAGTGTAAATATCATTGTATTCCTTACTAAATGTAAATGATTGAATCTCTTGCTGTATGTGCCCTTCCCCACAAATGGACTAGACAGCAGCTGTGTTGATCTGCATCTCTAATGCTTTTTGTTACTATAGTGTCCTGTTATCTCCCATTATAGTGGCTTGCATCATGAATGATAATCAAAGTAAATTCTATATGATCTGTAGTGGTTGCAATGTGGTACAACTTTCCTTTTGAGGCTTCCTCTGAAAAACAAGAACTTTCTGCATTGATGTTGTGCTTGAGATCAGTCTTACTGTGTTTCATTTTACAATTTATTTATCCTTTTTCTGACATCAGTAACACTGAGACTCTAAAAGAACAGTTGCATAAGGAATGACTGTCGTCACATATATAATCATAGTTCACACCACTGGTAGCCACATGATGCTCTGCTTCCTTCTGGGGCAAAGCTTTGGAGTTGTCCTTTTACTGGAGGCTACTTACTGTTACATCCATGGACAGTACAAGATGGAATTTTCTCACTTTCTTGGCTTTCATCTTCACAGAATTCCAAATCCATATCAACTATATAGCATTTTTGTACCTGACAACTTTGACCTGTTTTTTTTTGTCTCTTGGACCACACATAAGCCTGTCCCTGAGTCCATGGACTAAGTTCCAAAAATGTTATGAATTCTTGGCTGCTCACAATTTTTGCCTGGTTTTTGATTGTATGGACCAAATGCTGTCTCAATCAGTGGTTGGTAATGTATTCTTTGAACCTCTGAACTACCCTTGCAGACAAACATTGGGAAACAGAGTCAGATTTATTATAACTGACATATGACATTATGTTTTTCAGCAGGAGTACAGTATAAAAACAAAAATCTATAAATTAAAAAATAACTGAATAGTGCAAACAAAGGAATAATGACATTATATTTATGGATTCATAACTTGTTCAGAAAAGCGATGCTGGAGGAGAGAAGGCTGTTCTTAAGTTATTGAGCAGTTTAGTCTCCTCCCAGAAGATGGATGCTGCATTCTTGAGTCATTGCCTTTTGAAGATATCCTTGATGTGGGAAGTGTTTGGGTCTGTAACCCTCTGCAGCTTCTTGCAATCCTTTGCACTGGAGGCTCTATACCTATCTGTAATGCTGCCAGACAGAATGCTGTTTCCTCAGAGTTACCATGTTGGTGAGCATGAAGAACTAAGAATTGATTTCTGTAATTAATTTAGTTTCTTCTGCCTGTTGCTGCAATGTCAATACTTGCACGTTTTCAGTATTGTCTTTGAGGTCAAGGATATCATTAACCAGGAGAAACATCTCTACCTTTTCCATGCACATGACTTGTGTAATATCTCCTGGCTGCCCATGACATCTTTTTGTGTTTGTCCCACTGCATTCTTTTTATTCTAACAAAACAATAATGTCACTATGCTCAGTCTTTTTTTGTGTTTGCCTTGCCCTTGTACAGTTCTAAAATTAAGAGATACGAGAGACTGCAGATGCTGGAATCTGGGACAAAAAAGTAAACTGATAAAGGAACTCAGGAGGTTGGGCAGCATTTGAAGATAAAGAAAAAGACTGTGAGCTTTACTGTAAGTTATTGGAGAGGATCCTGAGAGACAGGATTTATGAGCATGTGGAGAGACATAACCTCTCATGGCTCAAAGTCAGCATGGCTTTATCAAGGTCAGGTCATGCCTTATGAACCTGATTGAATTATTTGAGGATGTAACAAGACACATTAACAAAGGTAGAGCATGGATATAGTGCATATGGATTTTAGTAAGACATTTGATAAGTTTCCCCATTCGAAGCACATTCAGAAAGTAATGAAGCATGGGATTCGAGGAGCCCTTGCTTTGTGGATCCAGAATTAGCTTGATCACAGAAGGCAGAGGGTGGTGATGGATGGTTCATATTCTGCATGGAGGACAGTGACCGGTATTGTTCTGCAGGGATCTGTTCTGGGACCCCTCCTCTTTGGTGATTTTTATAAATGACTTGGATGGGGAAGTAGAAGGCTGGGTTAGTAAGTTTACTAATGATACAAAAGTTGGGGTTGTTGTGGATAGTATGGAGGGTTGTCAGAGTTTACAGCGGGACATCGATAGGATGCAGAACTGGGCTGAGAAGTGGCAGATGGAGTTCAACCCAGATAAGTGTGAAGTGGTTCATTTTGGTGGGTCAAATATGAAGAAAGAATATAATATTAATAGTAAGACTCTTGGCAGGGTGGAGGATCAGTGAGATCTTGGAGTCCATGTCCGCAGGATACTCAAAGCTGCTGCTCAGGTTGACAGTGTTGTTAAGAAGGCATATGGTGTGTTGGCCTACATCAGTCATGGTACTGAGTTCAAGAGCCATGAGGTAATGTTACAGCTATATACGACCTTAGTTAGACTCCACTTGGAGTACTGTGTTCAGTTCTGGACACCTCACTATAGGAAGGATGTGGATGCTATAGGGAGAGTGCAGAGGAGATTTACAAGGATGTTGCCTGGATTGGAGAGCATGCCTAATGAGAATAGGTTGAGTGAACTTGGTCTTTTTTCCTTGGAGCGACGGAGGATGAGAGGTGACCTGATTGAGGCATATGAATTGATGAGAGGCATTGATCATGTGGATAATCAGAGGCTTATTTCCCAGGGCTGAAATGGCTAACACGAGGGGGCATAGCTTTAAGGTGCTTGGAAGTAGGTACAAGGGGGATGTCAGATGTTTTTCACACAGAGAGTAATGAGTACGTGGAATGTACTTCCAGCAAAGGTAGTAGAGGCAGATACAAGGGTCTTTTAAGAGACTCTTAGGAAGGTACGTGGAGCTTAGAAAAATAGAGGGCTATGTGGTAGGGAAATTTGAGGCAGTTCCTAGTTTAGGTTACATGGATGGCACAACATTGTGGCCGAAGGGCTTGTGATGTGCTGTAGAGTTTCTATGTTCCTTTCAGTTGTACTTGTCACATGTACATCAAAACATACAGTGAAGTATACAGGTATCTTCTTTGTCTCAATGACCAATGATATGCCAGGAACAGCCCACAAGTGTTGCCATGCTTCCAGCACCAAAAGGGCTTGCACAGAATCCACTAACCCTAACCCAGATGTCCTTGGAACATGGGAGAAAACCACAGGAAGCCTACACGCTCACAGGCAGAATGTCAGTGGAAGGAAGTGGACAGGTGACATTTTAGGCTGAGACTCTTCATGTGGATTTTCACTCTAACATTACACCATCCTAAAGTATTTCTTTAAATTAGCTTTAAAAATACACCAGTGAAACTTGAAGAAAAACTGATATTGCTTCATGGTGAGAAGTAGCTACCTGGAGCTCTCCTTGATTGCCTTACATCCAAGCAAAATGTACTCACTGAGCCTGCAGTCAGGAAATTGAACCTTCAGGGCCAGTTTCCTGCTGTTCTTGCTTACAGCCCTGAAGCTTCAACAGCTTTCAAAAGGTAGAAAAGCAGTTTTAAAGGCATAGTGTTAAATTTCTTCCCCCAATTTCTTCACCTTTGGTTAAACATTCCATCCACTGTGTCAATTGCAATGTATCAAAGGGCTAGAATACTGCTAGAGTACCTAACATGAATTGTTTATGTTAAATTGCACTGTTCCTTAAATAACATACACTTACAGGATTACATCATAATCACAGACAGTTATTTTTAAATGCCTCTCTTCAAATAAACATATATAGTATAAAGAAAAATAAATAAAAAGTAGACTAGAGATGGCAAAATCGAATAGATTTGTTCCTGGTAGATTCCTGTCTTTAACTGCCTTGTACAGTCAAACAGTCTTTCTACACCATATTGTCAATATATTTATTATTAAGCAGAAGTGTTGAAAAAAGAAGCTTAAAGTTATAAAGCGATATTTTTGTTTTCTGCGCTTCTCTGCAGAGACTGGTTGATTAATCTTTAAGGGGTTGCCTAGGGCACTCTCAAAGGCTGGTGCTGGCCTTGGTTCTGAGGCTGAACTTTTCAGCTAAGGTGGGTGCTGAGTTTGGCTTTTGAGGCTGCATTGAATTATCTCTGTAATGGTGCCTGTAAATAACTTGCCACAGCCCTGGGCTAAAACGATCTGCTCATTCTGACAGCAGTTGAAAATGCTTCCATTGCACCTTGGTCACTTTTTTTTGGAATTAAGCATCAGCTGTAGCTCGATCCAGAGCTCACTTGCCTCTGACTCTGGAGTTACTGCTTTTAGACTCAAACTGGAGGCTTGAGCACAAAGGATAAGGCAGATGCTTCAGTGCAGTATTGAGTGTCACACTGCCGGAGACATTAATCCAGGGCAATTATGGTGCACATAAGAAATCCTATTGTACTATTTTGAAGAACAGATGGAGAGCTTTTCCCAACACCCTAATCAACTTTTATTTCTCATTCAACCTGTCTAAAATAGATTATAATATTGCTGCTCCTTGCAGTGAACAAATTTGCTACCATGTTTTCAATATTTCATGTGTGAATACACAAAACTGTGCTTCATTGAGTCTGAAAAGCTTTGGACATTATGACAAGACTGAAAAAGGTGCTATGTAAATGGAAATCTATCTTTTCCTCATTCATGTTGTCAAATCCACTTAGTTTTAGAGTATTATCTTATAGACATTTCACAATTTAAGGAGTGATTGGCCAATGATTGTAAAACCACCACTACCATTTTATTTCTGCCATATCTGGGGTGAAGTTGATTATCACAGAGTTCTATTGAACATAGAGCAACAACTGCACAACACTCTTTTCAGGCCATTCGTCCTACAACATTGGACTGATCTTGATGTAAATTTATACAAAATGTCCTCCTCTTGTGCATCATCCATATTCCTCCATTCCCTTTATATTCATCTGTCCAATCAAAAGCCTTTTAAACTCCGCCAGAATGGCTGCTTCCACTATTACGCATAATATGCCATTCCAGGCACCTGCATCTTTCTGCATAATAAAATGGATCCCTCATATTACATAGAACATAGAAAACCTACAACACATTAAAGATCTTTCGACCCACAATGTTGTGCCAACCATGTAACTTACTCTAGATGCTGCCTAGAAATTCCCTACCGCATAGCTCTCTATTTTTCTAAGCTCCAGTACCTATCTAAGAAACTCTTAAAAGACCCCATTGTATCTACCTTTACCACCTTCACTGGCAGTGCATTCCACGCACCCACCACTCTCTGTGTTGTTCTTTAAATTGCCTTTAAAATTCTCTCCCTCTACTCTTAAAAACAAGTTCCAATATGCGTTTCTCTTTATATAGTGGATAACGTTTCCAGAAATTAAAATCTCAGAAGACTTTGTGGGCCGAAGGGCCTGTAATGTGCTGTACTATTCTATGTTCTATGTTCTACTTCTTTAATTTTGTATGTGCATTACCCCAAGAATACTGAAACACTACAATATAGTGTAACAATAATTATCTTCCTCATTTACGTACTGGAGTATGACAATGTAAATAATACAAACTTAGGTGATGACAATGCAACATAGAACATGAGGGAACTGCTCACTTGTATCACACAAATCTAATGTTTAGACAATATCTCACAATATTTGACTCATCAGCTGAACACAGACACAATCAATAAACTAATCAGTTCTGAGAATATTTGATTTTCACATCTCTCTAGTGGGATCACCCCACTGTGACAAGAAGTTTATACAGATGGTAAGGATCAGACAGACATGCAGTGATGCAGAACTATGCCCCCAGAAACTCAGCAGGCTGCAATCGCTCTTTCAGCATTGTCTTGGTAAACTAAGCGTAGCAGAAAAAAAAAGTGAAAAACAGAGCAAGAATGATCCTTGTGTCCTGGCCTTACAGACGAGGGTGAAAGGAAAGTTGCCCTGTCATTATATTTTGGTCTCAAGGTTAGTATGAAACCCTTAGGGTAAGCAGCTGTCAATTAGAGATAGCTCTTACCTAATTCACTGTCTGGAATCATAGACTTATCTCCTAGCAACTGGGAGAGCTCTTCATTCATGGTCACTAACCTTAACACTGCCACCAAATCAAATGCCATGGAAGAGACAGAAAAATAACCTTTTCAGATCAGACAGATGCACTCAATAAAAAGATTCAATGAAGAACTCAAACAAAACTCGCACAATCCACTTTTAGCAAAAAGAATGTTTTTAAAGAGTAGCTAACTAGTTTTGTAAACAAACATATTAGTATACATTTGCAAATGTTGAAATATTATCAAAATTTCTCACATGCCGAAAAATTGGCTTACTTTATTGAAACTCTAGGCAATAATCATTGCTTGTTTCAAGACTGCTATTGTTTGGAACATGCCTTTGAATCAGGCCTTCTGGTGTACTACTGATGCCACCAAGCCTGCTAATACAACATGCTTACATTTCATTATGACCCCAACACCTAACTGTGTTTCCACGCATCCACAAACAAGTCCAATGAATTTTCAAGAGCAAAACCACTGAGCTTCCCATGGCAAAGCTTTGTACATCTGCACTGGCTTGATGTTCTTGAAAGCTATTCTTTTGCCATTACTTGGTTAAATGAAGCTACCTCGTTGCGTTCCACCAGCATTTTGTATGTGTTGTTTGAATTTCCAGCATCTGCAGATTTCCTCGTGTTACCTCATTTAGTTCTCTGTTCTCATTGGTGTGCTGCAGATCTTAAAGAGGCACTCCACTCTTAAAGGAGGGAGAAAATCTCTCAGACTGGAGGAGCAACACTTCATATGCTGCCTGGGTAACCTCCAACCTCATGGCATGAACACCGATTTCTCTAACTTGGTAATTTCCCCCCTCCCCCTTACTTCTTTTATTTCCCACTCTGGCCCTCTTCTCATATCTTCTCTTCTTTTCACCTGCCTATCTGGTGAACTCCTGGTGCCCTCCCTTCTTTCCCTTTCTCCCATGGTCTTCCCTCCTCTCCTATCAGATCCCTTATTCTTCAGCTCTTTACTGCTCACCTTCCCATTTCCCCACCTTCTAATTCTGGCTCCTCCACCCCACCCCTGCCTTTCCCCGATGAAGGAACTGGTCCAAAACGTCAACTCTTTTCCATAGATGCTGCCTGATCTGCTGAGTTCCTCCGGTATTTTGTATGTCCCACTCTTAAAGGAACATTTCACTGTACAACACTCCTCTAGCTGAAAGAAAATGCTATCAGTGGATGAAGGGTTGGATACTTTAATTATGGTTGAGGGATAGTGGACCATTGGAGTTGTTGCCAAGGGAGTTTTCTAGGGCTCAAGAAGACTGGACAGGCTGGTGAAGAACAATGTTCACAAGAGGCTTGTCCTCTGCGCTGGGGTCATGGTATGCCTTGGGGCTATGGCCAAATATTCCTTACAGAATGTTGCCAGGGAAGTCATTGTGAGAATGTAAATGCAGTCTCTAAATCTGTCTTCCACATTACCAAACATGGTAGGGTGAAGTTTTTTCATTATATTTATTATATTAAATGCTGCAGAGATGATCCATAACTTGAAGGGAAGAAACACCTAAATGAATGACATTAATCCTCAGAAGTTTTCATAGTTCTTCCCTTCATATTATGGATCATCTCTGCAGCACTTAATATCAAAGAACCAGAAGACCCTAGTAAGCAATATGTAGGATAGAATTTCTAGCCCCTTAAACCCTGTTCCAAATTGAAGGCTTGGGAGTCATTAACCTGTCCATATGTGCCTGTAAACTGGAGTTATCTTCTCCCACATTGCCTTCATCTGAATTTGGGAATCTTTGAAAAGCACATATCAAAACCAAAACAACAGAAAACCACATTAAACTGACAAAGGGCCAAAATGATATTATAACTGGCATCTGCACCATTTCCTGCCCACATTTCAGGATGTGCCTGTAAATCTAATGGAATGTTAAACCACTATATATTTTGGGCAATAAATTGGTTTCCCTTGTCTTCCATCACCTTTTTGAGAACAGTTAGCCCTGTGTATTCTTTACCAACAGTAGGTAGTCAAGCCTCTCCTTCTGGACTCTGTGCACATTGCTGTATTGTTAAAGACAATTCACCATTAGTTGCCCTTTATAGATGAGAATACTTTCAACTACTATGCCTCTAGGCACTGAAATTCTCTTCCTGAATCTTCCGATTTCTTAACCGCTGTTTCCTTCTTTAAAACTCACCTAAAAACGCTTTGATAAATCTCTGTGGTAATAACCCCTTATGCGACTTAATACCAGTAATGTTTTGCAAATGCGACTTGGGATGCTTCACTATTTTAAAAGCCTTATGTGAAGTAAGTGTGTTGTGATGTTTCTTGAGATACTGGACTGGTTTCTGAAATCTTTAGAACTCACTTCAGTTTGATGAAAGAAGGGGCAAAGGGAATTATTTGCTGAAATTAGGTATATATGTCATAAATTATTACTTCTCAGAAATCAGAGAATGGTACGTACTGTAGTGATGTGCTACACACAGCGCTGAAATAGCGACACGCAGTCGGTAAGTCGTTTCGAGACTAGTTTATTCAAACTTCGTGGTGCTGGCATTTAAATCCCTAGCGCCCGCCCCCTCCGGGCGGAAATGACGTCGGAGGTGCATTACTAAAGTCTCCCCCCGCGCGCTGGCTATTTGTGAGCCGGTTCGCCTGCGCAGAAAGTGGGTCGCCACATAACCCCCCCCCCCCCCAGAACCGGTGATACACCCCCCAATGTCCACAGTCTGGATCAGCCTCTGTTTGGGAGGTCTGCCTCTGCGCCGCGGTGCCTGAACCTCGACCGGCTGCGCCAAGTCCACATGGGCTGGTTTGATTCGGTCCACTGTGAAAACCTCCTCTCTCCCCCCAATGTCCAGAACGTACGTGGACCCATTGTTGATCACCTTGAACGGCCCCTCATACGGCCGCTGTAGCGGCGCCCGGTGTCCGCCCCTTCGTACAAACACAAACTTACAGTCCTGCAGGTCTTTGGGTATATGGGTCGGGGTCTGTCCGTGCTGTGAAGTTGGTACAGGGGCCAGGTTGCCGAGCCTTTCGCGTAGTCTGTCCAGGACTGCTGTGGTTTCCTCCTCTTGCCCCCTTGGGGCTGGTATGAACTCTCCCGGGACGGCCAGGGGTGCGCCGTACACCAACTCGGCCGACGAGGCGTGCAGATCCTCTTTGGGTGCTGTACGAGTTCCAAGCAGGACCCAGGGAAGCTCGTCCACCCAGTTAGGTCCTCTCAGGCGGGCCATGAGAGCCGACTTCAAGTGACGGTGGAAGCATTCCACTAGTCCGTTCGACTGTGGGTGGTAGGCAGTTGTATGGTGCAGCTGCATTCCCAACAGGCTGGCCACAGCCGACTACAGGCTGGAGGTGAACTGGGCGCCTCTGTCGGAGGTAATGTGGGCCGGTACCCCGAAGCATGCTACCCAGGTTGCGATCAGTGCTTGGGCGCAGGAATCGGCAGATGTGTTGGTGAGCGGGACCGCCTCTGGCCACCTCGTGAACCGGTCTACCATACTTAGGAGGTACCGCGCTCCTCGGGACACTGGTAGGGGGCCCACGACATCCACATGAATGTGGTCGAACCTCCGGTGGGTGGGTTCGAACTGCTGCGGCGGGGCTTTAGTGTGCCGTTGCACCTTGGCTGTTTGGCACTGCGCGCACGTTCTGGCCCATTCACTGACCTGCTTGCGAAGTCCGTGCCACGTGAACTTGCTGGAGATCAGCCGGACGGTTGTCCTGATAGATGGGTGCGCCAAACCGTGTATGGAATCGAAAACTCGCCGCCTCCAGGCTGCCGGGACGATGGGGCGAGGTTGGCCAGTAGCCACGTCGCACAGGAGGGTCCTATCACCTGGGCCTACGAGAAAGTCCTGCAGCTGCAAACCCGAGACTGCGGTCCTGTAGCTGGGCATCTCGTCGTCTGCCTGCTGCGCCTCTGCCAGTGCTGCATAGTCTACCCCCAGGGACAGGGCCTGGACAGCTGGTCTGGAGAGTGCGTCCGCCACAACGCTGTCCTTTCCCGAGACGTGCTAGATGTCTGTCGTGTACTCCGAGATGTAGGACAGATGTCACTGCTGGCGAGCCAACCAGGGATCGGACACCTTCGTGAATGCGAAGGTCAATGATTTGTGGTCCGTGAACGCGGTGAATGGCCTGCCTTCTAAGAAGTACCTGAAATGCCGGATCGCCAGATACAGTGCCAACAGCTCCCGGTCGAAAGCACTGTACTTGAGTTTGGGTGGTCGTAGGTGCTTGCTGAAGAACGCCAGGGGTTGCCAGCGCCCCTCGATGAGCTGCTCCAGCACCCCACCGACTGCTGTGTCAGATGCATCCACCGTGAGTGCGGTCAGAACGTCCGTTCTGGGGTGCACCAGCATCGCGGCATCTGCCAAGGCTTCCTTGGTTTTAACGAAAGCGGCCGTGGACTCCTCGTCCCAAGTAATGTCCTTGCCTTTACCCGACATCAGGGTGTACAAAGGGTGCATGATACGGGCTGCTGAGGGGAGGAAACGGTGGTAGAAGTTCACCATACCAACGAACTCCTGCAGGCCTTTGACCGTGTTGGGCCAGGCAAAGTGGCGGATCGCGTCTACCTTGGCGGGCAGAGGTGTTGCCCCGTCTTTGGTAATCCTGTGGCCCAGGAAGTCGATGGTATTGAGACCGAACTGGCACTTGGCCGGGATGATCATGAGGCCGAAATCACTCAGGCGGGAGTAGAGCTGGCGGAGGTGGGACAGATGCTCCTGACGACAACTGCTGGCTATAAGGATGTTGTCCAAATAGATGAACGCAAAGTCCAAGTCGCGTCCCACCGCATCCATTAGCCGCTGGAATGGCTGTGAGGCATTCTGCAGGCCGAACGGCATTTGGAGGAACTCGAACAGGCCGAACGGGGTGATGAGTGCTGTTTTGAGGATGTCTTCAGGGTGCACTGGGATTTAATGGTATCCCCGGATGAAGTCTACTTTGGAAAAGATTCTTGCCTCGTGCAGGTTTGCTGCAAAGTCCTGTATGTGCAGCACGGGGTAGCGGTCTGGAGTGGTAGCCTCGTTCAGTCTGTGGTAGTCGCCGCATGGTCTCCAACCCCCGGCTGCTTTGGGCTCCATGTGCAGGGGGGAGGCCCATGGGCTGTCGGACCTCCGTACGATCCCCAATTCCTCCATCCTCTTGAACTCCTCCTTCGCCAGGCAGAGCTTTTCCGGGCGTGGACGGGTGGTCCCTGGGTCGGAATGTGGTGCTGTACCCCGTGTCTGGGCATGGCTGCCGTGAACTGCGGTGCCAGAATCGATGGAAAGTCCGCCAAGATTCTGGTGAATTCATTGTCCAACAGCGTGATGGAGTCCAGGTGTGGGGCCGGCAACTTGGCTACACCCAGGGAGAACATCTGGAAAGTCTCGGCATGTACCAGTCTTTTCCCTTGCAAGTCGACCAGCAGGCTGTGAGCTCACAAGAAGTCCGCCCCCAGGAGTGGTTGGGCCACCGCGGCCAGAGTGATGTCCCACGTGAACCGGCGGGTGCCGAACTGCAGCTGCACTGTGCGGGTGCCGTAAGTCCGTATCGTGCTGCCGTTTGCGGCCCTCAGGGTGGGTCCTGACTTCCTGTTGCGGGTGTCGTACCCCGTCGGGAGAAAGACGCTGATCTCCGCTCCGGTGTCAACCAAGAAGTGGCGTCCCGACTGTTTGTCCCAGACGTACAAGAGGCTGTCCTGGTGGCCAGCCCCCAAAGCCATTAGCGGCAGCTGGCCCTGGCCCTTGCAGGGCGGGCGACAACGGTGGGCTTTTGTGCCCCACCGCTGGTGGTAGAAACACCACTGTTCACTGGGCTCCTCACTCCTGCCTCTGTGTTGTGTGCGCCCCCCTGCCGGGCCTGGTCTGGTCCGCTGTTGGGCGCGTGGCCTGGTAATCTGACCAATGGACACCACGCTCTCCCTCATGGCTTTCCACAGCACGTCTGCCCGGGCCGCCACCTTCCGGGGGTCGCTGAAATCTGCGTCGGCCAGCAGCAGATGTATGTCCTCGGGCAGTTGCTCTAGGAACGCTTGCTCGAACATGAGGCAGGGCTTGTGTCCATCAGCCAGGGCCAGCATCTCATTCATCAATGCTGACGGCAGCCTGTCTCCCAAACCGTCCAGGTGAAGCAGGCGGGCACCCCGCTCACGCCATGAGAGGCCAAAGGTCCCAATGAGCAGCACTTTGAATGTTTCATATTTGCCTTCTTCCGGGGGCAACTGTATGAAATCTGCAACCTGGGCGGCCGTCTGCTGGTCAAGGGCACTCACCACGTGGTAGTAACGTGTGGAATCAGAGGATATCTGCTGAATTTGGAACTGGGCTTCTGCTTGGCTAAACCACACGCGTGGTCGCAGCGTCCAGAAAGTCGGCAGTTTTAGCGAAACTGCATGAACAGATGAAGAGTCGGTCACCTTTGGTCCAAATCCCGTTTGGACCGTCGGGGTCACCAATGTAGCGATGTGCTACACACAGAGCTGAAATAACGACATGCAGTCGGTAAGTCGTTTCCAGACTAGTTTATTCAAACTTCGCGGTGCTGGCATTTAAATCCCTAGTCCCGCCCTCTCCAGGCGGAAATGACGTCGGAGATGCATTACCAAAGTCTCCCCTCCACGCTGGCTATTTGTGAGCCGGTTCACCTGCGCAGAAAGTGGGTCGCCACAGTACTTCCATTTTGATTAAATAAGAGTTATGACATTACAGACAAGGGAAACTGAACAAGGAGCTTACATGTGTGAATGATTGTTGTATCAGATCAGATGTGCCAGAATTAAAAAGATTTTGTTATCACATCATAGGTTCATATAATCCTGACCTTTCTGCATTAGTAAGTCCAGGTTATGGCAGATTCAAGTGTTGGAGTGAATCCGAGTCACGTTAGGAATAAACTGATCATCTGTGGGATTGCATACATGAGAGTTTCACTAGCACATAAACACACCACCCTGGAGACTAAATAAATGAGGTAGTGTGGAGCCAGACAGATACAGTGGGAGTATGTGCATGCACACGCATGTGTGTTTGTTTATGTGTGTGACTTATGGTTGCAAATAATCTGCAAATTGACATCTGGGTGTGGCAGAGAGCGGGATGTTTGGTGCAAACCACCAGGCCCCTGAAGTGGAGTGGTAACTTCATTGACCACTACTTTGAATTGATTCTGTGATCTACAGACTCACTTTCAAAAGTATTTTATGACGTATGCTCCTCAGTATTTGTTTTTTCTTTTCCACATTGACATTTGTCTGTCTTTGAATGTTTAAGTATAGTTTTTCATAAAATTCTATTGTATTTCTTTTTCCCCTGTAAATGCGTGCAAGAAAATGAATCTCGAGATGGTATGTGGCAACATATAAGAACTTTGATAATAAATTAACTTTGAATGTTTGTTGTGGGGATCACCACAACAGCCAGGCCCATTTTTACTCAAGATTTGAATTGGAATTATTTGTAGTCAAGGATTCATAAAGAATCCATTTAAGCAGGTAACAGAAGACTCAAAGGTTTACTGGTGCTGAAAATTCTAATCAAGTCTATGTAAAGACCATTCTCTGGGGTAAACCTGGAAATCTGATTTGTTACAGGAGGGTTTGCTGGATAGTAAACAAAGAAGCCAGGGCAAGGTTCCCCTTGCAGTCCTCCAATTGCTAAAGCCAGATCAGCAAGTTGTGGTTTCATCTAAACCAGACATTAAATCCTATGTGGATTTACCGTGGAGAATGAAACTCTGCAACAACAGTTATCCCATTCACTTCATAATTTCATTTGAGGGTTATACCAATAAAAATCAACAGAGTTCAGATTATGTTTGTTACCATCTACACAGGCAACAATAGAAGATCAGATTAAAGGGCATAAAAATTCCCTCTATCTGAGTGTCATTTACAGTTTAATTAATTTGAGTCAATTGAATGTTTTTCTTCTTGGTTTCTTTAGCACACAGCAGGAGTAATTGAGGATAGCGTTAAGACTGCATGACCTGCCCGGCTGCAGAGCATGTCATTGAAAATGAAGCAAGACCGGGCATCATGACCAGGGAAGACACTGGGAAATCGAGTGGCGGGAGGAGTGTTACTGTCCTTCAGCTGATTGGCCAGTGGAACAAACCAGTTGGTCACTTTTTCACTGGTGGTAATTCCTGAAGCTCCGGCATCATTATAAGTTATCAGCTGACTTCAAGGCACAAAATCAGAGATTGCAATGTAAATCTCTAAGTTCACATTTATTGCCTTCTGACATAAAACCAAACAAAACAACGTTCCTCTGGATTACGGTGCACTCACAAAACATATATCAGATATATCACCTAAAATAAAATGTTACTACAAATAAGTTAATAAAATATAATTCAAGTGTATGTACTGAGCAGTGCAGGTAAACAGCTTGCTCTTGAGAGCTCAGTGATAGCAAGGTATTCATTGGTCTCTTGGCCTGAGGGAAGAAGATGTTACCCAGTCTGGCAGTTCTAGTCCAGATGCTCCTGTCCTTCCTTCCCGACAATAGTGAGTCAAAGAGGTTGTGGGATGGGTGGTAGGGATCCTCAACGGTGCTCCTGGTAAATGTCACAAATGGGGGGAGGGAGACCCTGGTGATCCTCTTGGCGGTTTCTACTATCGTCTGTAGGGTCTTGTAATCTGCTGCCTTGCAGCTTCTGTGCACAATAAATGCAGCCATACAGGACACTCTTGATGGTCTCCTGTTCCTTGCATGCATCAGTCTCCACAGAAGGTGTTGATATTGCTGTGCCTTTTTGACTAATGAGGGGATGTTGGGAGTCCAGGTTATGTGCACACTAAGGCACTTTGTGCTCTTCACTCTCTCCACGGCAGAGCCATTGATGTGCACTGGAGAGTGATCAAACTGCACCTTCTGAAAGTCCGCAGTCACTTCCTTTGTCTTGTCCACGTTGAGACTCAGGTTGTTCTCACACAATTTGGTCAACTGGGTCTTGCGTCTTGATGGCAAGGTATTCATTGGTCTCTTGGACTGAGGGAAGAGGGATCACTAGTACCAGCAAGTGGCATCATTGTGAGGTTGGGGGCATCAATTGGAGATTCAAACAAGAGGACATGATTTGAGAGTTATGGAGCAAAAGTTTAAGGGTAACACGAGGGGGAATTTCTTTACTCAGAGAGTGGTAGCTGGGTGGAAGGAGCTTCCAGTAGAAGTGGTAGAGGCAGGTTTGGTATTGTCATTTAAAGTAAAATTAGATAGGTATATGGACAGGAAAGGAATGGAGGGTTATGGGCTGAGTGTGGGCCAGTGGGACTAGGTGAGTGTAAGCGTCGGCACGGACTTGAAGGGCCGAGATGGCCCGTTTCCGTGCTGTAATTGTTATATGGTTATATAAGTAAATGGTAACCCAGATAATATTTGTGCAAATTAGGTGGGTAGATTGTGTCCCCCAAAATAAAACAAAGATTATCCAATCAGAGCCTCTTCATCTTTGGACATAAAAAAACCTTTATTTCTGAAAAGTGACAGTTGGGTTCATATTTACTTTAAAGGAAATTAACTTACATATTATACAGTTTTATGCCTGGTTGTTTACAACTCTCATCTGCGCACCCGTTTCAAATGGGGCCTTGTCTGAAAGGGAATTCCAATGAGTCCAGATGAACGAGCTTTAACCTGAAACGTTAACCATCCATTTCTCTCCATAGGTGCTGTGTGGCCTGCAGAGTTCCCATGTGTTTCTGCGGGGATCTTGACTGCTTGTAGTTTGGATACACGGGGGCACAGCATCTGCAAGGGGAACTGCCTCAGTTTCCAGTGACCTGGATTCCATCTGGACGCTTGGTGCTGTTAGTGTGCGGTTTGCATATACTCCCTGTGATCTATGTGAGTTTCCTCTGATTTCTAAAGTATGGATTGGTAGGTCATTTGGCCTGAGTGTGCAGGTGAGAGGTCGAACCTGCAGTGGGGAAGAGTTGGTTGACAGGAATTTGAAGAGAATGGTGGGATTATTGTAAGTGGCCAATTTGGACACAATGGGCTGAAGCATCTGCTTTATAATCTATGATTCAGTGAAACCATATTCAAGTACAGATTTATTTAGAAACCTGTTCCAGATTATTTGTGAGTGAATTTAAGAATTTTTGTATCATGGATCACCAAAGTAACAAAAAAAGAGCTGAAGGCTTCAAAGGGGTGGGAATATTAAAAGAGAAAATACTTCCGGAACCTTGATAACAGCAGTAAAAATACTTCCAGAACAATGCAGTTAGTTCACAGAATAATGAAAATTTACCACAACAAAGGAAGTCACTTGACTCATCAAAAGTTCAAAGTACATTTATTATCTAAGTATGTGTATATTATACAACCTTGAGATTTGTATCCTTACAGGCAGCCAAAAATCAAAGAAACCCAAAAGAACCCGTATAAAAAGACCAGCAAACAACTAATCTGCAAAAACGAAAATGAATTGTTTAAGCAATAAAAGAAGGCAAAAAGCATTTGAAATGAAAGTGAGTCTTCGGACATGAAGCCCGGAGCAGCCAGAGCAGGCCACAGCCTCAGCACAGTGAAGTAAATGTCACGATACAGCAGATATAGATCCTGGAGCAGCCAGAGCAGGCCACAGCCTCAGATTTGTGCAGCGAAGACGAGAGTAAACATTGCAGAGCAGTGAGGAGAGTTGGCCCAACCCTTGCTTTTGTTCCAACACCCTGCCTTTTCAATCCATCTGCCCTGGTGCTTAGATCATCGAAACATCAGGTCATTCCTCGCTGTAGGACCTGGACCCATCAATGCACTTCACACTTCGGCCCGTACCTGACCTTTCCAAATCAGCCTGTCAAATAGATCCTGAAATCTCCCTGCACCAGCCTAAAGTGGAGCTATCCTATCATCCCTCAACCTATGTACTTCTACATGGAAAGCATATCCTTCATGTGGATGCAAAGTTCTGCAAATGTTTGTCATGTCAAGTTCACGTGATGAACAGTCAACAGTTATGTTCCGGTATATCTTAAGCTTACATCATGCTCCAATGCCAATAAATAACTCATCCACTGGCTTTGTGTGGGCTTTTAATCCAACATATAGAAATTGCTTGAGGTTAGTTCAGTTGTTAGTAGCCTAATGTAGAGGACCAAAACTTATTGGGATTGACATCAGCTGAGGATTTCATATCTCTCTCTCTCTCTCTCTCTCTCTCTCTCTCTCTCTCTCTCTCTCTCTCTCTCTCTCTCTCTCTCTCTCTCTCTCGCTCCCTCTCTCCCTCTCTCCCACTCTCCCTCTCTTCCTCTCTCCCTCCCTCCCTCCCTCCATCTCTCCATCTCTCCAGCATCTATTTTATCTCACGCTTCTATGGAGATGAGGATTGAAAAATATGATGAGTTTTCCTGGCTCCATTTTTTCTTTGTCTATGAGACTCAAGAAAGGATTATCTAGATGTACAAATATTAAAAATTGTGAGACAAACTTTGGTTATTGATTATTGTCAGTATAAACACTGCCCATCCCACATTCTCATCCTCTGCAGCATGAACTGATTGAGCTACCTGGATTTGCTTCAGCTATACCTGCTCCTCTCTCCGTAGCCTGCACTTTCAGAAAATGTGCAGTCTTTTCCCACTTTAAAAACTAATGCTTGATTTCAAAGTGAAAGCAAGGGATCATCATAGCAGCATGTGAATAGATACATCCAAAGTCTAAATTCTCCCAGTGGCCAGGTGGAAATTGAATGGGGTTGGGGGTGTGGTGTGAAGTTGAGAGAAAGGTGAAAAATATCAGAAGTGAATGGACTTCCCAGCAGGGCCCAGTCAAAATCAGATTATTTAAATAATGTTCAACCCTTTGATTAATATCTGCTTCATAGAGAGGTCCATACCATGCAAAGGTTTTGCCTGTGTTATATAGTTTGTGCAAATGATGTCAAAGTGATCACCTAGTTCTCATTCCATGTGACTACAGACACCATGTGGAGTGTTATACTGTGCATACAATGACTTGCACTAAGTTACGGATGTGTTTTTTACTTCAAGAAATAATCTGAGTGGAAGTAAATGTAAAGATTTTTTAAATTACTTATTTGCATACCAAATTAAAACTTTGTGCAATGGAATTTCTGGACTGCACAATTTTACAGCATAGAGTAAATCTGTGTGGTCCAACTTAATCTATCCAAACTCCTAATTCTAACTAACCCCATCCACATCTGCACATCTAAAATCCATTTATCAAGCATTGAGATGGTAATGAGCCCTGCAGTCCCAGACCTCTCTTGTGTATATTTTTAATAAACACCTTCATAATAGTAAAGAGCAATACTGAAAGTCCTCACCTTCTCTTGAGGCTTTGCTGTTCCAGCATCAATATTTTTTGCATTTTCTAGTACCTTTGTGCCATTTTTGTAACACTGGGACCAGCGTTCTGCGTAGTATTCTGTGTGTATCTGATTTACATCAATCTGTATTTTTTTATGACTTTGTTCACTTACATTGCTGATAATGTGACTGCCTGAATAAATTCTTTAAACCTTAAACCAATTGAAGCTTGTCTGTCCTTAAACATAAGTCACACCCAGCATAACGTGTTACTTTACACTTGCACACACACATCAAAATTTATTTACCATTTTGCAGTTATTTTGTAATTTAATAATAGTAGTTCAGGTGCCTTGCCGTTTGGTGTAGGCGATCATGTCTCTCCATCCATCATGGTCCCTGACCCTTTGAATTGTAGTTGGTGCCTCCCCTGTTTCTAACCGTGATGTTAATCCATCTATCATTTTCACTCTCTGTCTGCCTCTGCTTCTTTTTCCTTCCGGCTTTCCAGTTGTAACTAAATGTTCTAATGTCTCTCTTCGCATGATGTGTCCAAAGAATTTTGATTGCTGTTTTCTGATTTTTTTAAGTAATGTTCGTTTTGTTTTCATTCTCTGGAGAACTTCTTCATTGGTTATCCTGTCCGTATATGTAGCATTCTTCTGAGGAACCACATCTCTGCTGCATTGTCCAAAATTCTGTGATTTTTTTTTCTTGTTACTAATTCATTAATAAATAAAATTACATTTATTTTCTACTATGAATTATGAAAAGGACAATTTCAAATACAAAGACTTCCAGGTTAATTATTGAAAGAAATAAAATGCATATCTTCCAATGTTTTATGAACCTTTGAACTTTATCCATTTAGTGGCTTGGCAAACTCTTCCATAAAATGATTCCATATGTCACAAGTACATTGGAAGTCCTTCAGCAGATCACAGAATGAACCACAATTATCTTAAAATTGTAACAAAGCATAGAGAATGATGACTGATACGTTGATTATGAAGACGTCACTCACACAGCGTCACCATTGTGGTTTGTAGTTTTAGCACTCCTAGGTGCTTTGTAGTTTTAAACTGTGGGAAAGATGTCCTCAACATGCACATATGGTCTGGATGGGAATCCGCCTGATGTGGTGCTTGCAAAAGGATCTTTATCTGTATTCTTATTGATCCCCAAGCACTGTACAAGTAACATACCCAGAATGATGGAGGACCTCAGCAGGTCAGACAGCATCCATGGAAATGAATAGACAGTCATTTCAGACCAAGACCTTTCTTTAGGATTCAACAGGCAATTTACAAATCCGGACTTCACAAGCAATGAAGTGCTGGTGAAATACAGATGAACAACAGTAAATGAAGATTTTTGAAAAAGCACCGCAGATGCTGGACATCTGAAGGAAAATACATACTTGAAAAACTCAGCAGGTCGGCCAGCATTTGTGAAAAGAGAAACATTCAATGTTTGGGTTTGTGACTATGTCAATAGACAATAGACAGTAGGTGCAGGAGTAGGCCATTTGGCCCTTCTAGCCAGCACCACCATTCACTGTGATCATGGCTGATCATACACAATCAGTACCCCGGTCCTGCCCTTTCTCCATATCCCTTGACCCCACTATCTATAAGAGCTCTATCTAACTCTCTCTTGAATGCATCCAGAGTCTTGGCCTCCACTGCCTTCTGGGGCAGAGCATTCCACATATCCACCACTCTCTGGGTGAAAAAGTTTTTCCGCATCTCTGTTCTAAATAGCCTACCCCTTATTCTTAAACTGTGGCCTCTAGTTCTGGACTCACCCATCAGCGGGAACATGCTTCCTGCCTCCAGTGTGTCCAATCCCTTAATAATCTTATATGTTTCAATCAGATCCCCTCTCATTCTTCTAAATTCCAGTGTATACAAGCCCAGTCGCTCCAATCTGTCAACATATGACAGTCCCGCCATTCCGGGAATTAACCTTGTGAACCTACGCTGCACTCCCTCAATAGCAAGAATGTCCTTCCTCAAATTTGGAGACCAAAACTGCACACAATACTCCAGGTGGGGTCTCACCAGGGCCCTGTACAGCTGCAGAAGGACCTCTTTACTCCTATACTCAATTCCTCTTGTTATAAAGGCCAGCATGCCATTAGCTTTCTTCACTGCCTGCTGTACCTGCATGCTTGTTTTTATTGACTGATGTACAAGAACACCTAGATCTCGTTGTACTTCCCCTTTTCCTAACTTGACTCCATTTAGATAGTAATCTGCCTTCCTGTTCTTGCCACCAAAGTGGATAACCTCACATTTATCCACATTAAACTGCATCTGCCATACATTTGCCCACTCACCCAACCTGTCCAAGTCACCCTGCATTCTCATAACATCCTCCTGACATTTCACACTGCCACCCAGCTTTGTGTCATCAGCAAATTTGCTAATGTTACTTTTAATCCCTTCATCTAAATCATTAATGTATATTGTAAACAGCTGCGGTCCCAACACCGAACCTTACGGTACCCCACTGGTCACAGCCTGCCATTCCAAAAGGGACCCGTTAATCGCTACTCTTTGTTTCCTGTCAGCCAGCCAATTTTCAATCCATGTCAGTACTCTGCCCCCAATACCATGTGCCCTAATTTTGCCCACTAATCTCCTATGTGGGACTTTATCAAATGCTTTCTGGAAGTCCAGGTACACTACATCCACTGGCTGTCCCTTGTCCATTTTCATAGTTACATCCTCAAAAAACTCAAGAAGATTAGTCAAGCATGATTTTCCCTTCATAAATCCATGCTGACTCGGACTGATCCTTCTACTGCTATCCAAATGTGTCATAATTTCCTCTTTTATGATTGACTCCAGCATCTTTCCCACCACTGACGTCAGGCTAACCAGTCTATAATTCCCTGTTTTCTCTCTCCCTCCTTTCTTGAAAAGTGGGACAACATTAGCCACCCTCCAATCAGCAGGATCTGTTCCTGAATCTATAGAACTTTGGAAAATGATTACCAATGCGTCCACGATTTCTAGAGCCGCCTCTTTAAGTACCCTGGGATGCAGACCATCAGATCCCGGGGACTTATCAGCCTTCAGACTCAACAGTCTATCCAACACCGTTTCTTGCCTAATATAAATTTCCTTCAGTTCATCCTTTACCCTAGTTCCTTTGGCCACTATTACATCTGGGAGATTGTTTGTGTCTTCCCTAGTGAAGACAGATCCAAAGTACCTGTTCAACTCATCTGCCATTTCCTTGTTCCCCATAATAAATTCACCCGTTTCTGTCTTCAATGGCCCAATTTTGGTCTTATATTTTTCTGCTATTCACATACCTAAAGAAGCTTTTACTATCCTCCTTTATATTCTTGGCTAGTTTACCTTCGTGCCTCATTTTTTCTTGGCGTATTGCCTTTTTTGTTATCTTCTGTTGCTCTTTAAAAGCTTCCCAGTCCTCAGGTTTCCTGCTCATCTTTGCTATGTTATACTTCTCTTTTATTTTTATACTGCCCTTTACTTCCCTTGTCAGCCACGGCCGCCCCTTACTCCCCTTAGGAAGTAAGAAATGGGAATGTCAGAAATGGGAATGAGAGAGGTGTGATCATATTTGAGGTAAGAGGGAAAGTAGAATAATGGACAAATGGTCTATCTGTCATAGGATGAATTAAAAATGTTTAAAGAGAACATTTATCAGATTAAGCTGTCAGGGCCTTGTAATAAGTTGTTAGCCTTATGCATGGAGAATTAAAACACTCAGTGGAAAAGTTTGCACAATAAGCTCATACTAACACCAATATGATAAAGACCAACTAATTTCCTTTTGTGATCTTGTTGCTAAATCATTTGGTCAGAACACAGTGATGAACTCTGAGCACTAATAAAAGTTAATCCCATGCAATTTTTTCCATCCACCCAAGGGAGCAACCAGAGCTATGATGTAACATCTGGTTCAAAAGATCATGACTGCAATTAACAAGTAATGTAGATTTGATACCAACATTGCCTTTCGGGGGTCCTTTACCTCAAACAATGGAGCACAAAATTAAACAATGTGGAAGAGTACACCACCCCAACCTTGTCATATACAGTATACTTTTAAAAAGGAGAATTAACTTTCTCATGTTAGATCCTGAAAGGTTTCTTTGGTTTTGTGCACATAAATGCTATGCATTCTTGTTTAATTGTTTCTTCTTTCTGGATGGTTCTGAAATCATCTTTTTTGGTTTCTGTACAGACTAGTTAGTTCTAGTTAGTGGGACGTCTGGAGTTGTGCCATGGGGTTAAAATAATTGTCCCCCGACAATCTCAGGTATCTTTGATTGCATTGGATATGATTTCTGCCAGGGGAGAATTTTTTTGATTTCCATTAAAAGATTCAGCAGGACTTCTTGATATCGTCTGCCATCAAATGTTGCCTTGGGACCAAGTGCAATCACTCTTCCCCCTCACCCCCACTTCGGAATTCAGATCATTGGCCCATGTTTGCCTTAACTTTACACTGAAGCCTGAAGTTATATCATTCTGTTGCCATTCCCTTTTCTCAGTTCTGTCATCTCCGCAGCATCTGTTCCCAGGATGAGGTTTTCCTTAGTAGATCATCAGAGGTGTCCTCCTTTTTCAAAGAATGGAGTTTTCCTTATTCCACCATTGATGCTGCCTTTGCCTAAATCTCCTCCATTTCCTGGATATCGGTCCTCACTTCACCTCCCTTCTGCCTTTACAAGGATGGAGTTCCTCTTTTCCTTACATACTGCCTCATGAGCCTCCATATCCATATCTCTGTAACTTCTGCCATCTCCAATGGGATCCTACCACCAAATACATCTTTGCCTCCCTCCATTCTCTGCGTTCTGTATGATTGCTCTCTCCTTGTTTCCCTTGTCCATTTGCTGCTCCCCATTAATCTTCTTCCTGGGACTTAGGAAGGGAATAAACAGTCATTGTTTCAAGCTTAGACTCTTCATTAGGACTGGGAAGGAAGGGGGAAGAAGTCAGGAAATGAAGGCGGTTGAAGAGGAAAGAACTACAAAAGGCTATATCTGCCCATTCACCTCCTCCCTCACATCCATCCTGGGCCCAAATAGTCCTTGCACGTGATGCAACCCTTCACCAGTGTCATCTACTGTATCCAGTGCTCCCGGTATGTCCTCCTCTACCTCAGTGAGACCAAAGTAGACTGGAGGATTGCATTTTCAAGCACCCTTGCTCCGTCTGCAATCCCTATTCCCATTCTGAGAGTCGGTGCATGGCCTCCTCTATTGCCATGTTGAGGCCACTCTCAGGTTGGAGGAGCAACATCTATTCCACCTGGGTCACCTCAAACATGGTGGCATGAACATCAATTTCTCTGAATTCTGGTATTTTAGCCCTCCCCCTTCTGCCTTCTTGCATTCCTCACTCTGGCTCCCTTCCTATCTCTTTTCATCTGCCTATTACCTCCCCTGGTGCCCCTCATTTTCCCCATGGTCCATTTTTCCTCTCCAATCAGATTTTGTCTGCTTTAGCTCTTTCTCTTTTCCACCTATCACCTCCCAGCTTCTCACTTCATTCCTCCTCCCCCATTTCTACTTTCCCCTTCACCTGGCTATCATCCTCTAGTCTGTAGTTCTTTCCTCTTCAACTGCCTTCTTTATCTGACCTCGTTCCCCTTCCTTTCGAGTCCTAATGAAGAGTCTCAGCCCAAAACAGTGATTGTTCATTCCTTTCCATAGATGCCGCCTAAACTGCTGAGTTCCTCCGGCATTTTGCAGGTTAACAACCAAACTGGGTGTCAGTGAACAGCACTAAGAACAGTGTTTTAAAAAAGCTGGAACTGGTCAGCATATGTGTTATTAAGAATTGACTGAATGTTTCAGGTTGACAACTCTCATCAGAACCAAGAAAGTGAGAAAATGCGTTTGTTATAAAGTGCAGAGCGGGTGGGAGGGATTAATAGGATAATAGGGAAGATTCTGATAAGATGAGTCCAGATTTACTGTGGCGATAGTTGATGAAGCTCGCTGATTGACAGAGAGAGAGAGAAAACAACAAAGGGAGATTAAAAAAAGCTGTGAAATATAAGTCAGAGCTGTGGGAAATGCCAAGTAGATGAGCTTGTGTCAGCAGAAAGAGAGACAAAAATGAATAAATCTCAAATACAGATGACTTATGGCAGAGTCTGCCAGTTCTGACACAGAGAAAACAAGTTATCTAAAGTGTTGGATTGAATATTGAGTAGAGAAGGCTACAGTGTATCCAGATGGAAGATAATATGCCTTTCCTCAGGTTTATATTGTGACTAGTTGGAATAGTGCAGGAGGCTACCACAGAAAGTTAGGTCAGAATGGGAGTGGGATGGACAATTAATGTGATAGGCAACTGGAAGCTCAGAATTGCCCTTGTAGACTGAACCACAAAGCAGTCACCCAATCTACATTTGACTTCAACAATGTAGAGATTGCATGCTGATCACGGAATGCAGTACATTCGATTCTGCACTAATATCATTAGATACATCATCATATGAAATTTATCTGATGTTCAGTCAGTGAGCTGTGTGTAGAGATGATTAAATACTACTTAATAACACTGATGTATTTCATCACTTGGATTTTGCATCTTAGTTCAAAAGTGGATTGATAGGACTTTAATTATCTTAGAACCATAGAACCATAGAACATTACAGCACAGAAACAGGCCTTTTGGCCCTACTTGGCTGTGCCGAACAATTTTTCTGCCTAGTCCCACTGACCTGCACCTGGACCATATCCCTCCATACCCCTCTCATCCATGTACCTGTCCAAGTTTTTCTTAAATGTTAGAAGTGAGCCCGCATTCACCACTTCATCTGGCAGCTCATTCCACACTCTCGCCACTCTCTGTGTGAAGAAGCCCCCCCCCCCAATGTTCCCTTTAAACTTTTCCCCCTTCACTTGTCTGATTTCTGTTCAACTTTCTATGGTCTAGAAGAATTTGGGTAATGGACCCAAATGTGTTGTAATGGTAGTAGAGGCCTGGCTTGTCCAGGAGCACAATTCTTCAGCCACACAGGCAGAAGATCTTTCCATATTGCAGGCCGAACAGGCCCCAAACCTTTTGCTTTCTCTGGGATTAGAACTGCAAGCACTCATTTGTGTTTCCATCAGGACAGTCCAAAAAATCAAACTATAACCAGAAGTTTTTTTTGTTGTCTTTTGAAATCTACTGGTATGTTCTAAATAGCAGTTAATTGTTCACTAATTTTGTATTCAGGTTATAACACAAAGAACCAAAATAAAAGCAGAGCAGGCATGACAAGATGTCATCGTATCATACATAAAGCAAATAGACAAAATGTGGGAAGAACTCAGGTTAACAGGCTGCATCTATGGAGGGGAATGAGCAGTCTGAGACCCCTCATCAGGACCAGAAAAGAATGGGGAAGCCAGAATAAGAGGGTGAGGAATTAATAGGAAGTATATACAAAGTTATTTCTGCCTCTCTATCTCAAAATGCTTTGATAACTACAATTTAAAGCAATCATCTTTAACCCAAACAATTTTGCCCATAGGTGTATTTAATTGTGTAGTTATAAGTTTAATGTGGACTTGATGGATCTGTTCCCATGAATTATACTATTTTACAATTGGATATCTAAAATCAGCTCGTCAAGTATTACCACTGTTCTAGGTATTTATTTCCTGCAACAGGAAATCCTCAGGAACTAGTATTAATGGAAAAAGTGAAAATGGCTGTTAAATCAACAGATTTGCAACAAGAAAAAAATAATTCCTTCTTGCTAGGTTATTGAGATCATCGAAAAGTCTTAGCACAATTGTTGACGATTTAGGTATAGACAACCAATCCTGTGACACGTTCTAAACTGTGATTACAAAATGGATAAACCAAGAATCCATGCTCAGTAAACACAATCTGTGGGTTCTAGGATAAATATTCCTTTTGTTGTTCACTGCTGACTCCACGTTTGACTCTGGATATTCTTCTCGCCACGTATTACTCCTGACTCTTTGTCCCTGATGTAGGTACAAAAGAATTCAATCCAGGAATCACCATGCCAATAAAGTTTGTGGAACTCACTGAGGTCAATCCAGAGGAATCTGTTACTTGATGACTTCATAATCTTTTTTTGTTTTTGGGCAACTGCAATGATGACTAACTCACTGTACAGTATTTAAAAGACTGGTCGAGGCTGAGTTGAGCCCATTTGACGAGCTTGATGAGTGAAATGCAAAATTGTCTTTCAGGAACTGGACTCAGGATTAAGAGCAGGAGTCGGCCACTTGGCCCTGTTATATAATAAGATCACGGCTAATCTGGCTATCACCCCAACTCCACCTTCACTTCTATCCATGGCAACTTTTCATTCGCTTGCTTATCTGAATATTCCTAATACAGAGTTAAATAAAAAAGGCAGAAGAGCGGAAGAATTTTCTAAATACTCATGACCCTTTGAGAGTAAAGAAAATCACTTACTCTCAGTCTTAGCCTGCAGACTTCAAGACTTCTCAAAATCATATATATTTTAATCAGGTCACTTCTCGTTCTTCTGGAGTTCACTATTCAATCGGTCAAGGTGTAACCTCCCTTGTGCCGAGGGGAACAAAATGATTATTTGGCCAAAGAGCATCTTTATGCTTGCCAGTGTGTTCATGGTATGTTTATGAAACACTCCACCCCAAAGTACTGATGTATCATCTACTTCCAATTAATTTTAGGAACATTGTCACCTCTTTTTAAGTCTCTGGCCATGTTGTAAAACAGATTTGAATTTTGCCTGCAATGGCCATAGAACATAGAATACTACAGCACAGTACACCATTCAGCCCATAACGTTATGCCAACCTTCTAACCTACAAGGCACCACGGTTACATAGTGGTTAGCATGATGCTTTTACAGTTAGGGGCATCAGAGATTGTAGTTCAAACCCGGCGTCCTCTGTAAGCAGTCTCTATACATCATCCCCATGGATCGTCTGGGTTTTCTATAGGTGCTCTAATGTTCTCCCACAGTCCAAAGATATATTAGGTATCAGAATCAGGTTTATTATCACCAGCATGTGATGTGAAATTTGTTAACTTAGCAGCAGCAATTCAATGGAATGCATAATATAGAAGAAAAAAAGAAAAGAAAAAAAAAATAATAATAATAATAATTAATAAATTACAGTGTATGTATATTGAATAGATTAAAAATTGTGCAAAAAATAGATATACTATATATTAAAAAGAAAGTGAGGTAGTGTCCAAGGGTTCAATGTCTATTTAGGAATTGGATGGCAGAGGGGAAGAAACTGTTTCTGAATCGCTGAGTGTGTGCCTTCAGGCTTCTTTACCTCCTACCTGATGGTCACTGTGAGAAGAGGGCATGCTTTGGGCGCTGGAGGTCCTTAATAATGGACGCTGCCTTTCTGAGACACTGCTCCTTGAAGATGTCCTTAATGCTTTGTAGGCTGGTACCCAAGAAAGAGCTGACTAAATTTATAACCTTCTGCAGCTTCTTTTGGTCCTGTGCAGTAGCACCCATTCCCCCATACCAGACAATGATGCAGTCTGTCAGAATGCTCTCCACAGTACAAATATAGAAGTTTTTGAGTGTATTTGTTGACATGCCAAATCTCTTCAAACTCATAATGAAGTATAGCTGCTATATAAAAATATAGCTTCTTTATAATTGCATCGATTTGTTGGGACCAGATTAGATCCGCAGAGATCTTGATACCCAGGAACTTGAAACTTCTCAGTCTCTCCACTTCTGATCCCTCTATGTGTGTTCCTTCGTCTTACCCTTTTGGAAGTCCATAGTCAGCTCTTTTGTCTTACTGACATAGAAGCCAGGTTGTTGCTGTGGCACCACTCCACTAGTTGGCATAGTATACTCCTGTGCGCCCTCTCGGCTCGTCATTAATTAGCCGTTGTAAATTTCCCTGTGATTAGATTAGGGTTAAATCAGTGTTGTTGGGGGTTGCTGGGTGGCATGGCTCAATAGGAAGGCCTATTCCATACTGTATCTCTAAACGAAATAAATAAAATAAAATCCTCTAAGATCAATTTAACCTTTCCTTCCTACTTGGTCCTGTATAATGACATGAGATCTTATGTGTATTCCTCCTTTGGATCTTGGATGGTGTGGGAAAAATGTTAAAGTCTTTTCAAGTGGAGACACAATCGAATTTAAAATGTCAAATCTTTGTCAGAGTGTTGGGGAGAAGAGGTTGGTGAATGGCAGAGTGTTGGCATTGGATGGACTGAGGAGGACTACACAGAGAAATACATTTCACATGTTTTGTCCCCTGCTTTTACTCTATTTCTCAATCAGATCTCTCAGTTCTCATGTCCAATATCTTGCTTCTGTTCTTTAATTTTTCATCTGTCCCTATTTCCTTGCTTATTCCTTTTTATTATTCTGTTCTGTGCATTTTTCAGTGAGTTCTTATCAATCCTCTTAACTCCTATTTGTCTTTGATGCATGAATTTTTCCTCAACTTTTCACTTTATAAATTGGTGATTAAACTTTTCTGGTGACTGAAGTATCTACCAACAGTAAGGAAGTTGTGCAGAGAGTCTATGGGTTATCATTAGGTTCTCACTTGTTTTGCTCTCCTACCAGAGGCAAATTTTATCCCTAAAGATTGAAGCACAAACAGAAGTAGATTCAACCATAGTAAAAGATCAGCCAGTTGAACTAAGTTCAAGTTCAAGTTGAAGCTTATTGTCTCAGAAAGTGTAGACACTGTTGTGCCTTCTTTACTCATGAGGAGGTGTTGTAGGTCTATGCTGGATCATCCATTATGTGCACACCAAGGAACTCTGTCCTCTTCACTATCTCTATGGAAGAAGTATTGGGATGCAATAGGAGTGGTCAACCTGCACCTTCTTGAAGTGGACAATCATCTCTTTCGTCTTGTCCATGTTCAGTCTCAAGTTATTGCTCTCACACCATTTTAAAAGCTTCTCTACCTCCTCTCTGTATGCCAGCTCATTGCTGTTGATGAGGTCAACAATTGTTGCATCATCAGCAAAGCTGATGATGTGGTTTGAGCTGGATTTAGCAGTGCAGTCATAGATAGATTGATCCCAAAGGAAATTACAGTGTCCTGATTCTGAAGCATGAGCAGCAATGGGCTGCACACAGCCCTGGGGGGCACCAATGCTCAACGTGATGGAGCTTGAGAAGTTGCTGCCAACACAAACTCACTGGGGTCTTTCTGTCGAGTCTAGGGTCCAGTGGCAGAACTTACTGTTAGTGTTACTGAACACTGTTAGCTTGCTCAAACACTCTGAATTATATTTTGTCATCTCAATATGTGTTCAAGCTGCCTTAAACTCTTTTGTTTGATCTGATGATAGTATATACAACAAGGAGGGTATTAAACTTGCAGTGAGATTTAGATCAGTTGGGAAATGGGCTGAAAATGGCAGATGGAATTTAATGAACAGAAGTGTGAGGTGTTGGATGATAAATCTGGATACGACATACACAGTGAACAGATCCATACAGATGGGAATACAGATCCATCATTCCTTGAAAGTGGAAGTCATGGGTAAATATGGTCATAAAGAGAGTTTTACAACATTGTCCTTCATAAATCAAAGTATTGAGTACAGGAGGTGATAGAAGATAGAATAAGTACAGCTCAAGAACAGGCCCTTTGGCCCACAATGTTGTGCTGAATCAGTTAAAAAGTAAAAGAAACAAAAACTAATCCTTCCTACCTACACAATGTCCATATACCTCCATCTTTCTTATATTCATGTGCCTATCTAAACATCTTTTAAAAGCCTCTAATAAACTTACCTCTACAACACCAGGCAGTGCATCCCAGGCATCCATTACTCTCTGAGTAAAAATCATAACCCTCACACCCCCTTTGAACCTACCCCCTCTCAACTTTAATGCATGCCCTCTGGTATTAGACATTTCTACTCTAGGAAAACGATACACCCTGTCTACTCTATCTATGCCTCTCATAATCTTATAAACCTCTATCAGATCTCCCCTCAGCCTCCACTGCTCCAAAGAAGACAACCCAAGTTTGTCCAGCCTCTTATAATATCACATGCCCTCTAAACCAGGCAGCAGCCTGGAGAAGGGTCCTGACAAAGGGTCTCAGCCCAAAAATGTCGACAGTGCTTCTCCTCATACATGCTGCCTGGCCTGCTGTGTTCCACCAGCATTTTGTGTGTGTTGTTAGCATCCTGGTGAACCTCTTTTGCAACTCTCTCCAAATCCTCAATATCCTTCCTATAGTGGGACAACCAGAACTGTATGCATTTCATCAGATGTGGCCTAACCAGAGTCCTGAGATATTATGTTGAAGTTGTATAAGACTTTGGTGAGGCCTAATTTGGAGTATTGTTTGCATTTCTGGTCACCTACCTACAGAAAAGATATCAAGGGATATTGAAGAAGTACAAGGAAAATTTACAATTATGTTGCCAGGACTTGAGGACCTGAGTTATTGGAAATGGTTGAAAAGGCTAGGACTTTATTTCCTGGAGTGCAGGAGAATGAGGGGAGATTTGATAGGGGTATATACAACTATGAGGTGAGGGCTTCCATCGGTCAGAGTTGACCATGAATATTGTGTCCTAACTGTCTAGATATGTAAGCCTGGGCAGTATGATATAGAGAACAAGCTGTTGACCATTTAGCAAGCTTCCCCTCTCCATGCATCTGATGAACCAGCAGCATTGCAGGACTTGACAGTTAGCATTGAACTCTATATAGAACTGTCTTAGAAACGTGAGCTCTGGATTTTCTCCTTGGGGTTTATTCCCAAAGCCTTCCCCATGAGAGGGTGTAACTACAAGACAGTGGAGGTCTGAGATCAGAGTTTTCCTTCTGCGAGATGAACTGCCAACCACAGCTGATGTACCCCATCTGCCCAAAGCGACTGGTTTAAAGGTGCCAGTAACCCACCTTTGCCCCTTCTCCTGTCAGTAGAATTGGTTTCACCAGGTGTGGTGAACTACATATACCTGTCTGGACTGCTCCTGTGGCTCCTCCCACAGACCCCTGCTGACTGCTCCTGTGGCTCCTCCCACAGACCCCTGTATAAAGGCGACTGAGGCCTGATGCCCAGCCTCATTCCCCAGGATGTAGTGTTGTTCATTCTTCCAGTCAATAAAAGCCGATATCTCGCTTCTTACGTCTCAGAGTGAGTTATTGATGGTGCATCACCAGGCTTAGTAGGTAAGCTGCAAGTTAAGGCTGGGAGCTGGACTTGGTTGTCAAAGGCTATTTGAGGTGCACATCATTGGAAGCATTTAATAGGTAGTGGGAACTTGTCGCCATTACCACACCCAACTATAAAAGCCTTAACCTTAAAAGTTAGGAAGAGTATTGATAGTAAATATGTAAGAAAGCTTTTTCCACTGAGGTTGGATGAGACTAAAAGTGGAGGTCCTAGGATAAGTGTGAAAAGTGAAATATTTAAGAGGAACTTGAGGTTGAGCTTCTTCACTCAGAAGGTGTTGAATGAGCTCCCAGCATAAGTTGTGGATGTGGGTTCAATTTCCAAATTTAAGAGAAATTTGTAAACGTACATGGATGGGAGGTGTATGGAGGGCTGTGGTCCAGGTACAGGTTGATGGGACTAGGCAGAATACAAATTTGTCATCAACTAGAGTGTTGAGGGGCCTGCTTTGTGCTGTAGTGCGCTATAACTCTATGACACTCTGACTCTGATGGTGACTTGACTCCTGCTTGTTCTGCCAAACACTCACACATCGACCAGAGGAAACTGTGTGATATCCAGCCATAACGTTACACTTCAAAAACTTTTCAGTGTGGTTGGGCCACGATCTGGTTACATGCAGAAATTATCTGCTGCATCTGCCAGTGTTTGTTTGAATTCCGTTAACTCTACCATCTAGAAGGACAAGGTCCTCAGGCAAATGTGAACATCAGCTTCACAAATTTCCCTCCCAATCTGAATGCGTTACCATTCTAGAAAAGACTCACTCATTTTGTATCTCTTGAAAAGCTACTTTGTTCATCAAATGAGTCTCTGCACATGAACACTGTTTTGAAAGTATTGCCTCTGTGGTGTATCCCCCTTCTTGACATTTGATCGGTGTTCAGATACAGTTACTGACTTCCACAGGGCATCTTGCTCCTCGTTTGAGTTCCATTTTAATGTAACACAAGCAACACTGGCTCCCAGCACGATGAAGCAAACCCCAGAGCACTAACTGGATGACACTATGGTTCTGGAATGAGTTTAATGGTCATCAAAGAAGGATTATGGAATCAGCTAAGCTAAATATCAAGCATCAACTGAATACTGCATTGGGTTCAGGGAGCTGAATGGACTAATCTTCTTCCCCTTTCCCCTTGAGTGCAGCTGGGACTTGTTAACACGACCTTCACTACCTAGGAAGGGAAAAGTCTATCAGGTTTCATACTGTTTGTTTATTGGTTGAGAGCAGAATCATTGACGTCCTGGACCACACAACTTCCTTAGTACCAAAGAGTCTGTTAATACAGGTTTTAATATTTTTTGACACCGCTCATAAAGAGAGACTGCCACTGATGTGTTGACTGTCCCTCTCCCCCGCTATCTACCAACCCTCGCCTGGTATGCTGGTGTGGAATCCTGATCTGTGTGATAAGAGCAAGCCTTCTCCATGACAAATCCATTCAGTTTCAGTAACTCCATCTCTCCGCATCTCGGTTTATATGTAGCAGGTGTCCATATGTGTCACATATTTGTGGAAGGTACTGGAGCAAGGCAGATGGGGAAAGAAAGGCATTTTATTGCATAAGTTCAAAATGAGTCTAATCACCTTTTCATCACTATTAGATGTCAGTCTTAGCTCAGCAATAGCACTCTATCTCCGAGTCAAAAGGTTAAGGGTTTAAGTTCCACTAAAGTGATTTGTGTACAAAAGCCAGGCTGACACTTCAGTGCAGGTTACTGAGCAAGAATAGCCCAGTGAAAGGTGCATCCTGTCAGGTGAAATTCTAAACCCCAGCTGGGTCCCATTGTGCCCTGTCGTCATGAAACCAAGGCAGGTGGAAGGAGTTAAGTTACTGATCAACTGTTCTCTCATTCAACTGGTTTGCAGCCCGAATATTCTGAAAGAGTGGAACTATTTGGCCTCTCATGTTTGAATAAAACACCTTATGGGACCAGGTGAAGGACAGTAAGGGTGTTACCTCATGTCAGAATAATATTCAGTTTTGTACCTTGCTCATTTATAAAGCATAGGCTAGGAAGTAATCCTCAATCATTTGTGCCAAATATACAATATAACAGTAGACTTTCTAAAATCTTGTCTATCTAATTCAAGGGTGCAGGCAACCATAGGTGAATCTTTGCTCTGTATCTGTTTGTCTTCCATGGGGTTGGCTTTGAGACTGGCTTTCAACAAAGCAGCTAGGATTAGAATATTCCTCACCTCCAGTAGTCATAGATTCATAGTGCAATATGGCTCAGATGCAGGCCCTTCAGCCCAACTAGTCCATACTGACAATGGGGCCCATCCAGCCCAGTTCCCTGTATTTGGCCCACTCCTCCATGCGCCTCTCTAAGTGCTTCGTAAATTATACTGTTGAATCTGCCTCAACCACTTCATCTATCACCTCATTCCATATACTCACAACGGACTCAATTTACTCCACTCTTCAAGAGAAGCAGAAGAAAGAAAGTTATAGGCCAGTTAGTCTGACCTCAGTGGTTGGGAAGATGTTGGATTTGATTGTTAAGGATGAAGTTTTGGGGTACTTGAAGCACATGATAAAATAGGCTGTAGTCAAAGTAGTTTCCTCAAGGGAGAATCTTGCCTGACAAATCTGTTGAAATTCCTGGAGGAAATTACACGTGCCATAGTCAAAGAAAAATTGGTTGATTTTCTGTACTTGGAATTTCAGAAGGCCTTTGACAAGGTGCCACACATGTGGCTGCTTAACAAGCTGTGAACCCCTGGTATTACAGGAAAGATTCTAGCATGGATAAAGCAGTGACATTCAAAATGACTCTTATGAATGGTTCAGGGCAGGACAGCAGAGCCGCTGAGAATCCGCCCACATCCCAAAGATGTGTGGATGAGTGGTTTAATTGGCCTCTGTAAATTGTCCCTAGTGTGTAGGTGAGTGGTAGATTCTAGGGGGGGAGAATAAATTGGGATTAATGAAGGACTAGTGTACAATGAGTGTTGATGTACAGTATTGACTTAATGAGTCAAAGGTTGTGTTTCTATGTTATATTTATGTATGACCATTGGATAATTACAGAGATAGGAGGGGTTTAGATGGATAAGGGACAACCTTTGTAGGCATCATAGTTGCCATGGATGAATTGGGTTGTGGGTCTGTTTCCATGCTGTATGATTTGATGTCTATTGATCCATTACTGCAGGAGTGCTGCTTCTGAAAGAGCATCATGATCCAGCGTTGTTTAGTTTTCAGCTCTTCCGGGATAGCTGGTTGCCTGTCAGCAGTTGAAACCTTAGCCAAGGCACAGTGACACTACATGCAGCATTCTACTCTCACTCTGACTGCCATCATTTCATTCTGCACAAAACCCGACATCAATACTGACCCCGGCAGCGTGGTGCATGTCGTTATGGAAAATCGTTTCATACGAGGGAGAGATGAAAAGGAAGGTGAGATGGATAAGTTGAGAGTGACATAAAATGGTTCATGGACTAGATGGGCTGGAGGGCCTTTGCTGTAAATTTAATTTGATCCTCCAACATAGCTGCTCACCAGCTAACCTCACTGAGCCATCAGGAAATCCTCAGTGTCAGGTTTTATGATCTAAATTACCATTTCATTTCACTTCATCAAAAGGAGCTTTGTGCATGTTTTCTGAGAGATACTTTGGGGATTTTCCATTTTGCTTTGATATTTTTCACAAAAAATATCACTTTCTTGTCTTTCTTCAATATGGCCTTCACCCTTCCACACTCCTACAATTTACCATTCTTGTCAGCACCCCTGTCCAAGCCGCTGTATCTTTCATTCCTTTATTTGACCTATGTCTGTCTGTTCTTGTTCTATGGCTTCTTATTCTTGCGTCTATTCTCTGACCTTCAAAAAAAAGTCAGCAATAATAACCATCCATCTAGGTATTATGATGGAGTGTTTCCTGCTTAGTCAGACCAAAATAGCTGACATACTTTTCAAAATATTGAAAAGAGACTGTAATTTCTATAAAAAAATTGTTCACATAGTCAAATACTGAGTGTGAATGTTAGTATACACGGGTATATGAGATGTGATCTGGACATGATGAAAACTGAATGTTTCTTGACAAACCTGACTGAAAGAATCAAAGCAAGTAGTCACTTTAATCATTGTCATGCTTTGAACTTAAGGAAAGATACAAATGCTCAGACCTTTGCGTTAAACCAAACAGCTAAGATTACATGAGAATCGAAGGTGAAGTGAGCTGTGGAAAGTCACTGGTGGAAGAAACCTGCTGGGATTTTGCTAGCAACTGCTAAGCAACAGACTATCCCCTGCGTTGCAAACACTAGACCACAAAATGAATGACCTCATCTACAAATCAGTTGTTTGCCAGGCAGCGATGGATTCAGCTGGCTTTAATAATATAGCAGTGCTTATGCAGCAGGTGCAGTTTAAGAGCTACTGGCCCTCATTTATTTCAAAGACTGCTGTCCTTTGTTTGCCTACTTTATTCCATCTGCTCATCACTCTTTCTGTTCATTTCCATTTCATCTCTCTTTTTTCTTCTATCGTTCTCCTCTGTTAGTGGCATCAGTTTTGTTCATCCACTTAAGCACGAAGTGAAATGCACCTCCATTTAAAAGCAAGATACAAAGGATGTATTCAGCATGTTCTGTATGATGTTGTCGTAAGTGCGTCTAATATGTGTTCTGCTTTTGCAGAATATCACAGTGTGGCACATATACAAAAGAAGTAGCTGCATTTGAATTTCCCCTGTGTTGCCGAGCTAAGATTTTACTTCATCAAGACTGAAGAGAAATCATTGTGCAGGCTGTAATGCACAATCACAAACTGCAAGGTAGATTCAAACAGCTGGCAGCTATCTTCCCTGTACAAGCCACTACGATATTATTCTGAGAAGTATTGCATAATATGCATCTAAAAGAGACAATAAAGGAATGTAATGTATCTTTGATTTTCCAAAGAGGATTTCAATACATTTCTAGGGCTATGGGGGAATAAAGATCTGAAGAGTAGAACCAGCTGGATGCCCTTTCAAAGAGCTTGGGTCAGATGGCCATATAGAATGTATGACTCTATGAATAAAGCAAAATTATATTTGTCTTGGCCAATGATCCACTTGGAAAATAAAATCAGGCAGAGTTTCAAAGCAGCTGATAATCACTCACTGAAAGTGATCAACAAAGGCAAACTCCATCTTTAGTGCATCGCTCATCCTATCTAGAGACGTGGCTTCAGTTTCACAGGAACATATGAACGAAGCTGCAACTACTTTTAAAGCCTTTCTTGACCTTGGGATATTCTAGACTACTTCTGAGATAATACGATTGACAGATCGCTTTCAATATGCCTGCACATTGAGCCAATTTCAGAAGAGGATAGGGTAGCTCGGACAGGAGAGGGATGGGGGAAACAACGAGTTTTGCTGAATGATCAGACCGCATTCTCCTCACCAGCTTCAGATGAACTGAAGCCAGCTCTGGCACATCTAAAAAAAATACATTTATTTATTAAAATTTCACAGTCTCAGGAGATTTCAAAGCATTTAAGAGCCAAAGTGGTAGCTTTAAATTGTAAAGTAGTGAAATGTTCCAAGTTCAGTGATTTTGCTAAACATTATTAATCAAATATAAATTATGAAACTTTTATAATGGTTTTAAAGGAACCAAGTAATATTAAATAGCCTGGGTTGCTGCTTGTATCTCGTGACTGATTTGGCAGAGTCTACCTTGGCACTGTACAAAAGAAACAATCAGTCTCTTAGAGTGGATTGGGAGAGAACTGAGGCCACCTCCTTTTTAAAAATGTTTAGTGTGCTTATAACCTTATAACGAGTGATTGCACATGTTAAGGAGCTGCGGGGAGTAACTGGACAGATGGATAGAGAAAATTAGCATAAAAACAAAAGGAAATAAAGGAACTGCAGATGCTGGAAATCTGAAATGAAAACAAAATGTACTGGAAACACCCAAAAGGTTAGGCAGCATCCATAGAGAGAGAAACAGAGTGAACTTTTAAGGTTGAAGCCCCTTCATCAGAAGGAGCTTTAACAGCCCAAAGATAAATGAGTTGCCTGAATCCCATTATTAGAAGCCAAGAGACAATGTGGGTATGAGTTCTTCTCCCAAGGTTTGGAGTACTGATACAAACCTCAGTTATCCACTCGCAAGCCAAGAGGTCAAAATAGAGATCATAATTGTTCAAGGCAGCTTTCACCTGAAAAATGATATTTTTTCCAAATTGAAACTGTGTCACTTTGCATCCTACATCTGGAAATTCTCAGATATGAATTTTAATATTGACAAATCTTCCAACCGATGACTTTTAATCTGGAAGAGGTTTACGCAAGAACCTGATCAGTTTTTCTTTGTCAACAAGTGGGACATTTATTGTGAAGATAAGGACTAGTTTAGTCATTTAAAATATTTAATAAGTAGGTTGTAAGCTTCCTGAATTGTCTGGGGGTGTATCCAATGCAATAATTAGGGCAGAGTGGTTGTTGTTTTAAAGAAGGTGTTCTTAGGCTTTTGAAATAGAAGTCTGCTGCTTTGATTTACATCCTGCACAGGACCCCCCTCAGGGATGGATCACTCAGCTAGTTGTCTGCCTGCAAATTCCTGTCTCGTTTTAGCAGGACACCCTTGTTGTACAATTCATCAGCATGTGGGGGAAATCACTGACAATCCAATATGTGCATTGATAACTTTTACTTCTTTCATGCCTGTTGTGACTGTGAATTACGAGGGGTGATTGATAAGTTTGTGGCCTAAGGTAGAAGGAGATGAGTTATTAACTTCAAACTTTCTGCATAATCACTCAAAGGAGTTGAACTGCATGTGCATGCAACGAGAGCTGTATAACTCATCTTCTTCTACCTTAGGCCATGAACATATCAATCACCCCTGCTGTGGACTCTTTCTGGAGGTCCAGGATCCGTATGCTCCACGACCGTTGGACTAAGTGTGTAAATGTAGGAGGGGACTATGTTGACAAATAAATGTGGTAGGTTTTCTAAAATTGACTCCTCCTACCTTAGGCCACAAACTTATCAATCACCCCTTGTAGTCACTGGAGACTGAAGCTGGTAGATGTAAAACATCTTTTTTCAAGGTGGGCAGATTTTCTGGAGAATCTATTACTCCTCTTTGAACACTGATTAGTACTGTTCCTTTGTATATATCTTTTAAATACAAGGACATCTATGAATAATTAACTGCTTTTTCAATGGCTATCATTTTCTTTTTTTACATTTTGAATAGATACTATCTTTGCAATATTATATATTTATAGTGAAAGCCCATCCCAACTGGCCTATTTAGTCCTTTAAATATTCAAATACATATGGCTGGATAAAGGGATTCTGAGCACAGAACACTAGATACCCTAAGTGTACCACTTTTGTTATTAATAATGCTGCCTGGCTTGCTGAGCTCCACCAGCACTTTCTGTTTGTACCTCCAGCATCTGCAGACTCTTTTGTGTTTGTGGCCAGAATATTAATTAACAAAATAAACTGTGTGTTAGCTGGCAGGGATATGCCTTTAATGATATTCTCATACAAAGGATGGCCACTTAATGCTTTCATGATGACAGCATGGAGTTTTAATGATGGAAGATTAACATGATCATTTGGTTATTGTCTCCCCTTAGGTAGGAATCAGAATTTCTCACACTCAATGGTTAGTTTAATATCCTTAAAGTATCAATGGATGTTATACTGTAAACAGTTGTGTTATTGAAGCTGGGTTCTCACCTGAGTTGACTAGCCACGCTTCCTATTCCATAACTCCTAAGAAATGCATCTAAGTGTAGAAGGCAAGCCATTGTCAAAAAGAAGGACGGTATTGTCAGCATGTGTTGATATTTGCTCCAGTTGTGGTTAGTCTAGGCTGGACTATCCTCTGCTTTATTTTTTACATGGGCTCTTGCCATCCCTGTGCTTATCTGATTGTTGGAATATTTTATAGGATGAGGCTTAGCATTCCTCTGGCAGTTTAGGGATGTGAGCAGGGTGGTGTGGGCAATGGTACCCAACAATGGAGAGGTAAGCTGTTCTTGAATTTCCTTTACTACATGTCCATGCTGCATCATTGAGAGTTAATAGCCAATGACATAAGTTTCAGGCCAGAGCTGTCTAAACTGCCAGGAAATACCTTTCATCATCGGTGGCGTGTAACTGGTAGCTTGTCTTACAACTGATGCAACATCTGAGCATTCAGTTCAGCTACAGACTCACACACATTTCAAACTAGTGAAATGAGAGTTCAGGAGTGCAATTTTTACCACTATAACACCAACTACTCTTTAAAAGTGTAAAGTTGTAAAACTTCTCAAGATCTTCTGAGGTTGTAAATGATGGTGCACACTTGGGAGTGAAGGCAATCTAACTCACCAAAGGGACCCAGCAATTTTAATTTTATATTCATCCCTGACTTGGACTAGGAGTGGCAAATGTTCATTCCCTCTCGGAGGCAATAGAAACAAGATATTGCAGATGCTGGAAATCTTGAGCAACACACACAAGATGCTGGAGGAGCCCAGTAAGTCAGGCAGCATCTATGGAAGGAAATGAACAATTGAAGTTTCCAGTGGAGAGCTTTCAGAACCAGAAGCAGAATCAGAACCAGGTTTATTATCACCGGCATGTGGACATGAAATTTGTTAACTTAGTAGCGGCAGTTCAATGCAATACATAATATAGAAGAAAAAAATAATAATAATAAATAAGTAAATCTTATTCAGTATACTTTATACAGTATACATATATTGAATAGACTAAAATCATGCAAAAAACAGAAATACTACATATTAAGAAAAACGTGAAGTAGTGTCCAAGGGTTCAATATCCATCCAGGAATCAGATGGCAGAGGGGAAGAAGCCGTTCCTGAATCGCTGAGTGTGTGCCTTCAGGCTTCTGTATCTCCTACCTGATGGTAAAAGTGAGAAAAGGGCATGTCCTGGGTGCAGGAGGTCCTTAGTAATGGATATCCTTGAAGATGTCCTGGGTACTTTGTAGGATAGTACGCAGGATAAAGCTGACTAAATTTACAACCCTCTGCAGCTTCTTTCGGTCCTGTGCAGTGGCACCCTGCCCCCATACCAGACTGTGATTTAGCCTGTCAGAATGCTTTCCACAGTACATCTATAGAAGTTTGTGAGTTTATTTGTTGACATACCAAATCTCCTCAAACTCCTAATGAAGTATAGCCACTGTCTTGCCTTCTTTATAACTGCATCAATACGTTGGGACCAGGTTAGATCCTCAGAGATCTTGACACCCAGGAGCTTGAAACTGCTTCCTCTCTCCACTTCTGATCCCTCTATGAGGATTGGTATGTGTTCCTTCGTCTTACCCTTCCTGAAGTCCACAATCAGCTCTTTCATCTTACTGACGTTGAATGACAGGTTGTTGCTGTGACACCACTCCACTAGTTGGCATATCTCTCTCCTGTATAGCCTCTCACACCACCTGAGATTCTACCAACAATGGTTGTATCGTCAGCAAATTCATCAGGATAGAGTCCTGATTGCCTGCGTTGCCTGGCATTTATGGCAGAGTACTGATGAAGGGTCTTGGCACAAAACATTGACTGCTCATTTCCCTCCTTCGATGCCGCCTAAGTTGCTAAGTGCAGCATTGTGTATGTGTTGCCCAGAGGTCAACTTTTGGTTAAATAGTCTGTTATTTCGCAGGCTGATAGAAAATCTGCAAGATCAGATTACTTAAGATTTCTTTTCAAATGTCATGTTTATTGCTGCATTTTCATACTCAAGACCTTTGCTAGTAGTTCCAGTTCCAAATAAATTAAACAATCTTCAGCTAACAAGTAAACTTGGCAAGATTTTTAACATGCTCTTTTAACTGATTTTTTACATTTGGATGGGAGGCTGGTAGTGTAGGACCAGCACATCAGTGCTGTTAGAAAAGGTCTTAGCTCAGCTAAATTAAATGCTGGATTAGCATCAAAACTAACAGAAATCTGGCTCCAATTTCCAATGCCTATGTTAGGAATCCAAAAAAGGACAGAATATTTAATGAATTTGGATTTTGAATCATCTGTCCCAGTGCTTTTCTGTTCAAGAAATTACTCCCTTTAGTCTATCTGTGGTTTGTTAACAGTAAAGTGTAATAGAGCACACACAAACACAATAGATTCTGCAGATGCTGGAAATCTTGAGCAACAAACACATGCTGGAGGAGATCAGCAGGTTGGGTATCATCTATGGAAGGGAATAAACAGCTGATGCTTTGAGCCAAGACACTTCATCAGGTCTGGAAAGAAAAGGGGCAGAAACCAGAAAAAGGTGGGGGTGAGTGAGGGGAAGGAGTACAAGTTGGCAGGTGATAGATGAGACCAGGTGAGAGAGAAGGTGGGTTGGTCTGGGTGGGGTGATGAAGTAATAAGCTGGGAGGTGACAGTTAGAAGAGGTAAAGGGCTGAAGAAGAAGGATTCTGAAAGGAGATGACAGTGGACCATGCAAGAAAGTGAAAGAGGAGGGACATCAGAGGGAAGTCTTCCTCCTTTCCTTTCTTCCATGGTCCACTGTCCTTACCTATTAGATTCCTTTTTTTTCAGACTTTTACCTCTTCTACCAGTCACCTTCTAGCTTCCTTATTCACTTCTGTCCCCAACCCACCCACCTTCCCCTTTACCTGGTCACACCTATCACCTGCCAGCTTGTACTCCTTGCACTCCCTATACCACCTTATTCTGGCTTCTGCCCTCTTTCTTTCCAGCCCTGATGAAGCATCTTGGCTCAAAATGTCAACTGTTTATTCCCCTCCATAGATGCTGCCTGACTTGCTGAGGTCCTGTAGCATTTTGTGTGTGTTGAAATAGAACACCCATGTTCCTCATTTACTTTGAGTCCCTGCTCACTTGACGATTATTTTTCTCTCTTCACCTTGCTCTTAATGGTTGTATGCTTAAAGTAAAATGGACCAAAGTCTATGTTAGAGACATGGTATCCAAGAATTTACTACACAGCAACAGGCCCTTCAGACGACCACAACTATGATTATCTTTCTGCCCATCTAAAATAATCCTATTTACACTTCTATGCCTTGCCTATATATCTGTCTGCCTAAATGGGCTTGCACTGCCCTATCTGTCAGGAAGAATGGATCTGGCCACTGTACTAGTGAGCTTCTGCCACCAATTTTGTGACAAATGCAAGCTAGGTGTCATAGTCATTAACAACAACTTTGAGCGACCAGTTGCAGATCTTCCATTGCAGATCCTAAGATAGGCATTTCCTTGCTCTTTCCTGAGCTGCTTCAGAATCTGCTTCTTAAGACCTTCATCAATCCCTCATTCATTGCTGTATGAGGTGCTTCCTTCACCCATTTTCAGCTCTTTTGTCCTATGAACAAAGCTTTCCCAATTATATCATCATTGTGGAAAGCACCCTGTTTCTCCAGCCACTTCTGCGATACAACTCACTCCTAATCTCTTTCCCTGTTGCCTAGGTCACGCCATCTCGCTACTCTTCCATTATCAAGTAAATCGTATGGTGCTCATTGTCAGTTCCTCCTAAGCCTCCCAGTTCTTTGCCTGCTTCTGAAAATTTCATTCTGCACTTCATCCTCTAGGTCACATCGTCCACTTCATTCTTTCTAGTTCTGCCAATAGATTTCTTGCCCAACCCCTTTCCTTTTGTCCTCTCCCATTTTCCACATCAAGCAAATGTTCTTACTTGTCAACTTTAATCTGAGGTTGAACTTACCTGTCCCTATCTTGCACTCTTCCTCTGCCCTCTTTTCCTCCTTTCAAGTCATCCTCCAAATAAATTCAGTGTTCCGTAAGGATAAATAGCCTGCTGACTTTGTTATTACACGTGGCTTCAGTTTTCTTTCCAATTTTACCATCTATCCTCATTCTGATCAATTCCTAGCCTTTTCCATACTATGATCTCCTGTTAATATATGTCTCTCCTCCTTCACTGTGTTTGAAAAATGGCAGCAGTCCTTCCGCAGGACGTCCTGAGTTCTTCACTCCTTCTTCTCTGATCCATCCCCTGCTACATTATTGAAAGCTTCACTGATAGATATAATAATGTTATAGTGTTAATATCCTCACTGTAGTCAATTATTCTCAATGCTGCCCTGATAGCAAGTTCATATCTCCGCAATCCAAACAAATGCAGCTCCTGCCCTGTTTGCTTGTCTACTGCTAGATTTGTTGTGACCTCCGAGGTCTTTTACATCATTCTCCACACAGCCATGTCTTCCTCTTACTTAGAAATTATAAGTCCAGGTTCAAACCTCTTACTACTTGGAAGAAAAAGGTAAAAGAATTGTGTGAAAATATCAGACTGAAAATGAGTTATAGCTGGTGTTCATGTCAATGATTTCTATCATGTAAGCGCAGAGTTATAAATGCTGATTATTGTGTATCAAACTGATTTCACCAGTATGAATAAGATAGATTGGACTTGAAACAAGGGACATCTTCACTATATTTCACTCCAGTATCCATGATTCAGTGAAATCAAGTTCAAATTCAAGTTTATCGTCATTCAACTGTACTCATGCATACTGCCAAAAGTAACAATGTTCCTCCCGACCAAAGTGCACAACACAGTGCGTACAGTAGAACTCACACACAAAACACATAGTATTGTTACCACTAGTAAATTAACAAATAACTTGGTGCATTTGTGACACAAGTTAAAAAGTAAATCTAACACTACTGGGGCTTCATGTGTGATGAGTTCTGGTTGGTGGCAGGGAGTTCAGTATTCTGACAGCCTGGAGGCAAGCATCTGTTTCCCATCCCAACAATCCTTGTCCTAATGCTACGGTATCTCCTGCCTGATTTTAGGGAGGGGTCAAAGAGATCGAGGGACAAATGGGAGGGATCATTGACAACGTTATGGGCCCTGCTGGATAGAAAGGGCCGCAGTGACCCTCTCAGCAGTCCTCGCATTCTTTTGTAGGGACTTGAAGTCAGATGCCTTATAATTCCTGTACCAGATAGTGCTGCAGTATGCTCAAAATGATGGTCGATGGTTAGAATGGAGGAAGGGCGTGGGGAGGGAGCCTCAATCGCTTCAATCTGCTCAGGAAATGGAGTTACTGTTGTGCTTTTTTGACCAAAGTGATGGTGTTGAGGGATCAGGAAGGAGCATCCATTATGTGCATTCCCAGAATCTTGGTGCTCCTAACTTTCTCCAGTAGGAGTTGTGTATGTGTAGTGAGGAGGGGTCAGCCAACACCTTCCTAAAGTCCACAATCACCTCTTTGATCTTGTCCATATTGAGACTCAAATTATACCATAAGATCGCAAGATATAAAAGCAAAATTAGGTCATTTGGCCATCAGGTCTGCTCCGTCATTTCATCAAGGCTGATCCAATTTTACTATCAGCTCCAAACTCCTGCCCCCTTCCTGCATCCCTTCAAGAATCTATTGACTTCTGCCTTAACTATACATAAATAAATACTTAGCCTCCATAGCTGCCTATCTAGGTCTTACACCATTTCATAGGTTTCAATCAGATCACCCCTTATTCTTCTAAATTCCAGTAAGTACAGGCCCAGAGCCATCAAATGTTCTTCATTTGATAAGCCTGGAATAATTTTTGTGAACCTCCTTGAACCCTCTCCAATATCAGCACATCCTTTCTAAGATAAGAGGCCCAAAACTGTTCACAATACTCCAAGTGAGGCCTCAACAGTGCTTTATAAAGTTTCAACATTACATCATTGCTTTTTATTCTAGTCCTCTTGAAATGAATGCCAAGGTTGCATTTGTCTTCCTCACCCCAGACAACCTGAAAATTAACCTTTAGGGAATACTACACAAAGACTCTCAAGTTCCTTTACACCTCAGTTTTTTTCTATTTTCTCTCCATTTAGAAAATAGTCTGCACTTTTATTTCTTCTAGCAAAATGCATGACCATACCCAAGAAGGGCCAACTAAAAGCCTTGAATGACTACTGTCCAGTAGCCCTGACTTCACACATCATGCAGACCCTAGAGACCCTGGTCCTGGTTCACCTCTGACCCCTGGTCAAAACAGCCCTTGATCCCCTGCAGTTTGGCTACTAGTTGGCAATGCTGTCATCTATGGGCTGAACAGAACATTTGGATAAGCAAGGTAGCACTGAGGATCATGTTTTTTTTTATTTGTCAAGTGCTTTCAATAGAAAAAGGCCCTCATTGCTGGGGAAAAAGCTCCATTCAATACAGATCGGAACTTCCCTTGTATCCTGGATAATGGACTACTAGGACACAGTTTGTGTGGCTTCAGAGCTGTGTGTCAGACATGGCTAGAAGCAGCATTGGGGCCCCACAGGGCTCTGTATGGTCTCCATCCTGTTTACCCTGTATACCTCGGATTTTAGATACAACACTGAGTCATGTCATCTGCAGAAATTGTCTGATGACTCAGCAACAGTTGGGTGCATAAAGGGAGGACGAATACAGGACCCTGGTGGAGAACTTCATCAAGTGGTCCAAGCTAAGTCATCTGCAGCACAATGATAGTAAGACAAAGTTGATGGTGATAGATTTTAGGAAGGCTAAGCCTCCATTGCTTCTTGTTACTATTGATGGTGAGTATGTGGGTGTAATGAGGACCAACGAGAACCTGGAGGTACAACTGGATGACAGACTTGAATGGAGCAGCAATACAGAGGCTGTGTACAAGGGACAGGGTGCCTCTACTTCCTAAAGAGATTGATGTCCTTTGGAGTATGCAGGCCTCTTTTTCATATTCTACCAGTCTGTTGTTGCCAATACAATCCTCTATGCAGTGGTGCGCTGGGGCACTGGCATCAACACGGGTGATGCCAACAGGCTCAAAATACTGACTAAAAAGGCTGTCTCTGTTATAGGAGTCAAACTAGACACACTGGAGGCTGTGGTAGAACAAAGGGCCCTACATAAAATCCTGGCAATTCTGGACAATGTTTCTCACCTTTTGCATACCATCTTGGCTGACCAGAGGAGCACTTGTAGTAATAGACTAAGACAAATGTTCTTCTCCAAAGAGTGCTATATGAGGTCATTCTTACTGTCAGCCATTAGGCTCCATAATGAGTCAACCTTTATCCAGGGAAACATAGAAAACCTACAGCACAATAACTTAGAGTCTACCTAGGGTTACCCATAGCCCTCTATTTTTCTAAGCTCCATGTACCTATCCAGAAGTCTCTTAAATAATACTATCATTTCCGCCTCCACCACTGTCACCGGCAGTCCATTCCAAGCATTCATCACTCTCTGTAAAAAACTTACCCCTGACATCACCTTAAAACTATGCCCTCTCATGTTAGACATTTCAGCCCTGATGACCCATCCTGTTAGATTGTTCGTAGTACCTTTTTTTATTCTTTCTACTTCTCTTCTAATATTTATATCTGGGCACTTGTAATGCTACTGTGACATTGTAATTTCCTTTGGGATCAATAAAGTATATATCTATCTCTATTTCATACACTTTCCAACACTGTGTTCCATCTGTCATTTCTTTGCCCATTCTCCTAAACTTTCTAAGTCCTTCCTCAGATCTACCTTCATATTGTCTGCAAACTTTGCAACAAAGCCATCAATTGCATCATCCTAATCATTGGCATTTAACGTAACAAGAGTCAGTCCCAACACAGAGCCCTGTAGAATACCACTAGTCACCGGCAGCCAACCTGAAATTGTTGTGCTTGCACCATTCTACCAGCCTATCTACCTCCTCCTTGTATGTCATCTCATCATTGTTGTTGATGAGGCCATCTACTGTTGTGTCATCAGTAAATGGCTGATTCAGTTTCAACTGCATCCAACAGCGCAGTCGTGCATCAGCAGCAGGCTGAGACCCAGCCCGTGGGGGTACCAGTGCTCAGTGTGATAGGGCAGGTGATGTTTCTGCCAGCACAGACTGACTGTGGCCTTTCTGCCAAGAGGTCCAGGATCCAGCTACAGAGAGGGATGCTGAGACCCAATGAGGACAGCTTACCCACTAACTTCTGAGGGATGATTGTATTAAATGCCAAGCTGTATTAAATATCATACTGGCATATTTGAGGTACCATTTTCCAGGTGGGACAGGATGGAGTGGAGTGCAGAGGCCTAGTATCATCATTGGACCAATTAAAGTGATAACTGAACTGGAGATGTTTCAATATAGCAGAAAGATGGAATTTAATGTGATCCATAGTCAGCAGCTCAAATCACTTCATCATTGTTGAGGTAGTTAGTGAGGCAGGTTTTTGTCACCCTCCTGGGCACTGGGGTGATGTTTGATGTTAGCCCAAGGGGACAGTGGATGGCTCCAAAGACATCTTGATGATGTCTGTTAGATCCTCTGTTAACGGGGCTTAATTTGACTTCGAGTGAAGAGGATCCGTAAGTAGGACTTTTTGAATAATAAAATTGATATAAGGAACAAAAAGAAAAAGCTGGCAGTTATCAGTGAAATTCTCCTTTGAAGTAGTGAAGTTGCGGAATAGTGATTCTTTCTGCTTTGGTTTTTATTGGGGTGAAGGGTAGCTAAGATGGAGTACCATTCTTAAGTGTCATTGAATGCGGGTCATTTTCCATTCCAGCTCTGTGATATAAATACGAAAGATCTGACTGCTAAAGCCTTTTCATAATGATCTCCTGATGTAGGAGAAAATTGAACTCTGCCAAAACGTGGTTTTGCATGCAGTACACAGTTATTAGTGGCACACATACCATTAGTCACTGTAAAAATTCCATCTATACTGCATAAATTTATTGTCTGTTGAGAAATGAATTAGTCTGCTTATCACCTGGGGCACCTATGACAGTGATCACATTTAGGATTCTGAAGCTGGTTTCTGATACGGGATATTAGTGATGAAGGAAAGGGAAAAGGGGGAGAAATGTTTGAGGATGGGAGTGCAACTCTGCTGGATAAACACATAGCCAATTTTTTCCTCCACCATTGATGATGTTTTCAAGTTCCATTGGAAATTCCTACTGCTGCAAGATTTAAATTTCCTGTCCAGGCAGCCAAGGGCCTCCAGTGCTTACAGTATGACTGTCTAAAATGGAAGAAGGACATGACGGCTACATTTGCCCCAGCAGTAGCAGCACCATGAAGTGCCATTGCAAAATGGGAGTGATTTCAACATCTTTTTCTTTCAACAGTGAATCTATAATCGATTGGAATACTGAAACTATAATTTGAAATCAGATATTGCCCCAAAGTCCCAAAGGTATCACCGATCAGGGACTCACAAGTAATCCTAATATCCAATACTGCTGAAAGATTAAGAAGGAAGTTAACTGGTTCTCGTTGTTGCTCATTGCAAATTGGATAATGGCTATCCTTGTCTTTTGTGACTCAGTAATTTAGTTAGGTTGCAAAATTTATTGTTCCGAAACCCTTTGTTGGATTTGAGATGCTACACTAATGTGGTTATTACTTCATTTAATTTTCTCTCTTCTTGAGGCAACTGAGTCTTTGCATAATACAAACTTACAGGATTGCTAGGCAGCTGTCCATTGCCTTGTAGCAATGTAACTTTCGTTGCATGTACAGTATGATGGCTGTTTTGACAACAGAGGCATCAGATTTAAGCCCAGAACTGCCATTCATGAATATCTGCTGCATGTACTAATCTATTTGGGCAATAAACAATGATCAGGGAGAAGAATCAGTTACCTTAACCCTATTTAACACACAGTCAGAACAACTGGATTGCCAGTGCCATTGATCATTTCAGTTGATTGAATATATTTTGTAAATCTGTTGACATCCAGTGATGTTGCACATGCCAATTAAAGCCAATGTCAAAGAAGTGGAATTAAAGTTCATGGGATAATTCAACAGGTTACATATTGATTATACGTTCCTGCTATGGATATAACAATCAGTCTAGCTGCAAATTACAACCAAGATTTCACTGTTCTGTCCTCCAACTAATTTGTATATCACCTAATATAAATTTCAAGTTCAAGTTTATTGTCATTCAACCATTAACACGTATCCGACCAAATGAAGTAATGTTCCTTTGGACCAAGGTGCAGCACACAGTACCTATACTGTAACTCAGACACAACACTTAAGAAATATTACCGGAAATGAATTAACAAATAATAAAATACGTTGTCAACACAAGTCAAAAAGAAATCAGTATAATGCAACTGATGCTTCATAACTGTTGAGTCCTGGATGGCGGCAGGTAGTTTAGCAGCCTGGGGAGAGAAGATGCCTCCCATCCTAACAGTCCCTGTTCTCATGCTACAGTACCTCCTGGCTGATGTTAGGGGTCAAAGGAATTGGAAGATGGGTGGAAGGGATCCTTGCAAATATTAATGGTCCTGCGTATGCAAAGCTTCTGATGGCTATCTTACATGGGTGGAAGAGAGACCCTGATGATGCTCTCAGCAGTCACCACATTACTTTAATGGGTCTTGCAATCAGATGCCTTGCAATTTCCATACCTGATGGTGATGCAGATGGCCAGACAATCACAGTGGTGTTCCTGTAAAGATTGGTTAGAATGGAGGTGGGCTGCTTGCTCACCTCCACCTCCTCAGGAAATGCAGTCACTGCTGTGCTTTCTTGACTAAAGAAGTTGTGCTGAGGGACAAGGTGAGATTATCCATTATGTGTTCTCCCAGAACCTTGATTCTCCTAACTCTCTCCATGGAGGAGCTACGTATTTATGTCAGAATCAGAATCAGGTTTATAATCACCGGCATGTGTCGTGAAATTTGTTTACTTAGCAGCAGCAGTTCAATGCAATACATAAGAAAAAAATAATAAGAAGAAGAAATAAATAAATCAATTACATATATTGAATAGATTAAAAATTGTGCAAAAAATAGAAATATTATATATTTAAAAAGTGAGATAATGTCCAAGGGTTCAATGCCCATTTAGGAATCGGATGGCAGAGGGGAAGAAGCTGTTCCTGAATCGCTGAGTGTGTGTCTTCAGGCTTCTGTATCCCCTACCTGATGGTAACAGTGAGAAAAGGGCATGCCCTGGGTGCTGGAGGTCCTTAATAATGGACACTGCCTTTCTGAGATACCACTCCCTAAAGACATCCTGGGTACTTTGTAGGCTAGTACCCAAGATGGAGCCGACTAAATTTACAACCCTCTGCAGCTTCTTTCTGTCCTGTGCAGTAGCCACCCCACCCCCCCATACCAGACAGTGATGCAGCCTGTCGGAATATTCTCCACAGTACATCAATAGAAGTTTTTGAGTGTATTTGTTGACATACCAAATCTCTTCAAACTCCTAATAAAGTATAGATGCTGTCTTGCCTTCTTTATAACTACATCAATATGTCGGGGCCGGGTTGGTTTCTCAGGGATCTTGACAACCTGGAACTTGAAACTGCTCACTCTCTCCACTTCTGATCCCTCTTTGAGGACTAATATGTGTTCCTTCATCTTACCCTTCTGAAAGTCCACAATCAGCTCTTTTGTCTTACTGACATTGAGTGCCAGGTTGTTGCTGCGGTACCACTCCACTGGTTGGCATATCTCACTCCTGTATGTCCTCTCGTCACCACCTGGGATTCTACCAACAATGGTTGTATCATCAGCAAATTTATAGATGGTATTTGAGCTATGCCTAGCCACACAGTCATGGGTATAGAGAGAGTAGTGCAGTGGGCTAAGCACGGAGCCCTGAGGTGCTCCAGTGCTGATTGTCAGCGAGGAGGATAAGTTATCATTAATCCGTACAGACTGTGGTCTTCCAGTTAGGAAGTTGAGAATCCATTTGCAGAGGGATGTATAGAGGCCCAGGTTCTGCAACTTCTCAATCAGGATTGTGGGAATGATGTTATTAAATGCTGAGCTAACGTCGATGAACAGCATCCTGACACAGGTCCAGGTGCAGCGAGGAGTGGCTAGCCTGCAGTTTCCTAAAGTCCACATCATCTCTTTAATTTAGTCCACATTGAGACTCAAGTTGTTGTGCTCATACCATTCTGCTCTACCTCCTCTCTGTATGCTGTCTTGTCATTGCTGTTGATGAGGCCAACCACTAGTAGCAGTACAGTCGTGTGATAGCTGTGTAAATAGCAACGCTGACTGCAAGGCACAAATTTGTTACTCGATTTGATTAACAAATTATAACAGTGAATGTTGCAAAATCTGTAATAATTACAGTGTATGTGTACAACCTGATTTTATATTGCTAATATTTTTATTTTAAAATAAATAAACTGGGATTTATTTTCTCATCAATTTAGTTACACAGTATTAGGACATCTGGATAAATTTCAGTATGTACATTTGACCAATCTTAGGAAGAATAGCGTGGATTTAAATCCTAGCTGTCCTTTAGCATCTCAAATTGCAGGCAGCTGAAGTGACTTTCAGGTGTGGGAGGGATTAGGATCTTGTCATTAAAGGCCCTGCAACACCAGTCATAATTCATCCACTTCAGTCCTATGGGTTCTGTGGAGACTGGTCAAACCAAATGGAGCAGGAAGGAACTGATGGGTGTGCAAGGTAGATACCATGGGAAACTGTGTGCTCCTTCTGCCATTCACATTGGTTTTCCATGAGACCCCAATAAATGGGCTAAAGGTTCTCAGTGCCATCCCAAAGAATCTTTCTAAGTTTTGAGCAGGCTTGAGATAGAGACTGTAAGTAGAGATATCATTTATTATGAAGGGGATTTTGATTACATCCTTTAGCCACTTCTTTCACTCAGCTGGTAACCCCTTGCTGTAATGAAGCTCAAATAAAAATGTTTGCATTGGGAGATGAGAGAGCATGGCCAATGAGAGAAATTTGGGCTCCATTGCTAGGAATGTTAGATGGGAGAGGATGCTGAAGTTGATTTGTGTATCCTGATGTTGAGTTTGGAGGACTTTGTAAAATGTTAGTAACACCTTAATGCTTTGAGGTGCCTGATCTAGATAATCCATGTTTTGGGATCTTATGGAAGAGTATGTTCCATTATGGCTCAAAAGGCTTGAGATCTCCATCTTTAAACACTTTTTTTCTCAGATAACCAAAGGCTGTGGCATATGGAAGGGAATAGTGAATATCTGTGTAAATGTCTGGATTTGTTGAAAGGAGTCTCTGGAGTGATGGATATGGTGGTCCATGACTTCTGGAGTTCTGTTATGGTATTTTATGGGCAGAGGGCTGCTTTATACAGCAGGTCAGAGTGCTAGAAAACCTTTGTTTGGCAGGCATTGAGGCCCCTCATCACTAATCTTTCAGTGAAATTGTTGAGAATGACTTGGAGCCTGGCTAAATGAGCACAGATGCAATTGTTACCCATGAAGCTTCACTATCTCCAGAACTACTATTCAACTAATAACGAGGAGGAAAATTAATACACTTGCCTTTTTCAGACCTGGAAGGGGAAGGAGTACAATGAATGAGAATTAGAGGAGATGCATCATGTGTTGGTATGGCTTGTGACCACAAGAAACTGCAGAGAATTGTGGACATATTTCAGGCTGAAGGTATATCATCTTAACAGAAGGGCATGGAAACATCACAATATGGAACAGAACTCTGAAATATTGAAATACAGGCTTTTCCCAGATATCTCCATTGGGATTGATGGGAAGTAAATGGGCAGCATCAATTCTACCCATTTCCTGTCACAGGGGTGAGGTTAAAGTTACTTGTTATTTCTTCAAAGAAAACCTAACAGAAGAATGTTAGTCTTATAGCTGGCATTCTGAACTATTCAGACAATATCCTTCCATTAAAATAACTGCAATTGAGCCACCATGTTCCCTAATCTGCTTCTGTCTGCTCAGTCTATTAGACCTGTTTGATTTAACCTCACTATTCAGTTGATATATCCTCAATAAATTAGTGGGGAAACTCAGAGGGAATGTAGCAGTTGGGACAATTGACCTGAATGTAGAGGACAAATCATATTTCCAGGCAATGTTATTAATTCCCTTCCAGTTTGGATATAACCTATTTTTCTTGCACAGTGTTCCCAATGATCCAAATACCTGAGGTCTTCCTTCCCATATCACCTCTTTATCTCTGCATTTGTTTGTCCAATATTCCTAATATTCACTCGCTGGACCAGGGATTAATCCCAAGATCACAACCCTTGAGGGTTACAATCTTAGTGTAATTCAACTTTATGATTATTACAAGGATCTCTCTTTTGACAACTCCGTAAACAAACGTATTGAAATAAACGGCATCTATGAACCCCTAAGAGCGGAAGAAACTCGAGCCAATAGGATTCAAAGGCCAACTGAAGGGATAGCAATCGGGACCAAGACAAGTAAATAGTGGGCTATATTAACACCAGCACTCCTAGAGAGAAACGGCAACAACTGCACACTGAGGATGTCATCTCAACTGCTGATGGAACACTGCAAGCTAAGTGGCAAGCTCAGTGTACACCACATCATCAAAGGATGGAATTTATTGTGAAGGGTAAAGCTCACGAGTTTTTGCCCAATAAACTCCTTCCATGTGTCTGGAAGAAACATTGTTATAATGGCCCAAGCTTCAGTGCACACTGACATCGCTCATGTCACTGATGTTTTGTCTGTCAGTGGCAGTATATTCATCAGTTTCTCCTTTAGAAAAGGCTCCAATTGTAGAACACAAGATTCACTGACTGTATTCCTGCGGTCTTTGTTTCTCACCCCGATGTTCCTCAATTTTGCAAAGAGGAGGTTCACTCGTCATTGAATGCACAGCCAGTCCGTGATCATAGGAAAACAAATATGCAAATGAATGCTTGTTGTCCTGGCAGCTTCTGTTAATTACTTCATCCTATAACCATCAATGGAGTAGCCTTCCTTTAGGGCAAATGGGGACAATGGTCATGCTGTTGTATATCCAAAGGTGCATGTTGCACAAGGGTGTGGCTAATGCCAAAACTGTGTAATTGCAGTGAAGACCTGAAAAGAAATATAATATTATGTTAATATAGTCAACAATCTCAGTGGCCAAGCAATAGCTTGAGAGGACTACAGCTGATGTGGCCATGACAGCGGTCTCACCTTTGAACCATATTTTGCATGTTTAACGTCCATTCTAGAGACTGAGGTAGAAATGCTGGGCTGTCAGTCTACGACGGTGCTGGAGGCTGTTCAGTTAGACATTAAACTGAGGCCCAGTATACCCTTCCTCACAGTTGGAAAAAAGTCAAGACAACTGGAAAGTTCTCTCCATGTTCTAGTCAATGCCTATTCCTCAACCCAAACCCGTAAACAGTTCATTGGTCACCATTTGTGGAATATTGCTGTGCAAAAGTTGGCCATTACATTTCTCTGTATCAGAACATTGATTATTCTTCAAGTGAACTCCAAAGTACTGCCAAATAACTAATTTTTTCTTCTTTCCATTAATGAAAATAATTTTACAGCCTATCATTTTATTCCTCTGAGTAGAGGAACTGGTCTGCAGCATAATTTCTGAATTTATTGATATTAATATGCTTCATAATGAAATGGATGCTATGCAAAGATTAAATGAGAGAAATCTGTGAAAATATATATTTCTGAACTGAATCCATTTTAATAATGCATACCGTCCCTTCCTGAGTTCAATATTAGCCCTACGAGCTTATTGACAGCAGTGACCTTCACTGGTGAGTGCTGCCTCGCTCGATCCATGATTGCCAGGAAATATGGATGTAGAGTAGAGAGGTCAGTGGCAGTGATATCAATTGCTGTAGCAAAGAAGCTTACACTATGACAGGTGAAATAAGCAGACAACAATAAGAAGATCACTTGATTGATGGAACTGATCAGGACTGAACAAAGCAACTTGCAACCATTCTGATAAGAGTGAGCTGTCTTCAATGGAACAGTCACTGCCATATTGATGAGCTGGTCAATAGACATTAAGTAGCTTTGAGTAAGGGAAAGGTTTAGCTGCAAAGTCGAAGCAGAAAGTGAACACTGAGTTACAGATGAAGAGTAAAGGACTGATGCTCATGTTACTTTGCTTTCAAAAATGAAGGTGGCATAGAAATACAATTTACTTCAAACCTTTTATTTTTTAATGTGCTAGCAAATAAATCAATGATACACAGAGTGCTGAATTTACTAATGTGCTGGAGTTCAATTAACACCAGCTGAAACACATTTGTTGGTGTAGGATACTTCAATTGTGCATGTTAACCCTTCAAATGCTGTGAATGAATTTGGTTATCACTGTGTCTAATTGATTCCTTTAACAATGGATGCACACAGTCACTTTCTGAATTGAGGGTCACTGAATAGTGATCAGGAATCTGACTTGTTTTATTCCTGTCATTATCCCAGGATAGGTTAATCTAGTTAGAGCACATCAAAAATGAAACAGTTACATATTATTCCATGATGCCTTCCTTGAATTCAGTATGTAGCAAAACCATTTACAGCCAATGCAATATTTCTGAAGTGAAGTAAACATGGGAGAGTGGAAAATTTAAGAGCTAATTAATGTTCATCATTATTTAATGAAATGATAATGAATTGAATGATCAAATAATCTGGTCTAGATGCTGATTAATCTACTCAAGTTAGCAAAATCAGAGTTTGGGATTACTCTAAAGCTTGAGCAGCTGAGTAGCACACAGACTTCACATTCACTCACTAAGCCATTGAAGGAGCTACTAAACATTTACACAACAATACATATTATTTAAAACCAGAAGGGTTATTTGTAACTTTCAATATTTAAAGGAAAGGAATCTGAAAAGAGTCAGGCTAACAGAAAACCTATTTCACTCCTGTTTTGTTGATAGACAATTTGCTGCTACTGCCTCTTTAGGAAATTTGTATAATTGAGACAGATGTTGCATCTAATTCTAGTGCAAAGCAGGCTATTCCTTCAAAATTTTGCTCCCTCTGGGTTCACAGGAGAGGTCCCAAGAAGTGAGCAGTGCCCTTTGATTTCCAATTAAAATGAAATGAAATATGGCACCTTTGTTAAGGATTAAGGACAGTTTCTCTGCTGTGTTCTCTGTGAGGACGGCAGCAGGACAACCTTCAGTGAGCTTGTGAGGAGAAAACCATATTATATGAACAAATCCTCTCAACAAATTGAAACTAATTCTGAGCACTGAAAATTATCGAGAAACACTTAGAGGAGTCTCTGACTGTAATTAAATGTACCTTTCCGCTGATTTATGATGTGCTGCATAACTCAATTTAATGAAATTGTAAATCAATAAATTCAATTTGCCTAATTACCAAAAGTTTTAAACGGCTTATTAATGTAGATTTACTTTAGCCTCATTGTTGTGGGCTAAAAGGACACTGTGCAATGACTTGATTGAGGAAGCAAATGTTTGATGTAACTAATAGCTATTTTTCTGGTATCTAAGGACTTGTTATTTTAGTTATCTGGCATGTTAGTTTAGCTACTGATATGTTGATTTGCCAATTCCACACAGATTGTTCAACTCTGGAACTGAACATGGGATGATATAACAATATAGTTGTATTAGCATAATAACTGGAGGTTACTCATTGTAACCTTTATATAATAGGCTGGAGTAAAAGCACACAAAACCAGGACAGGGAGTGAAAATTCAGACTTCACTGCTGATGCCAGTTTAATTGATGCACCTTTCCTCAAGTGACAATGGGCCAAAGAATAACGGGGCAATTTCCTCAGGTTTTAGAGGTCTCACTATTGGGACATTTCTTGGCTTTGATTCTTTGACTTTTGTTGCTTAAATTTTTTTATATTGTTTATAACATGCCTTTTACGGGATAATTTGTAAAACCAATTGGTTACTTCTGCAATATTTAGCGCAATGATTTGCTAGCCATTATCAGAATGCTAAAAACTTCTGGAGACACAAGAGACTGCAGATGCTGGAATCTGGGGCAATCACGATCCTGATGGAGGATTTCAACTCAAAATAACGACAATTCCTTTCCTTCCACATATGCTGCTTGACCAGCCGAGTTCCTCCAACAGATTGTTCATTGCTATAAACTCTGCATGACTGTGTTGTAATGAAGGACAACTATAGCTTCCTCATTCACCAAAATGATCTTTGCAGAGGGTGCTGGTTTGGGTGGGCATCACAGCAGCATGTTATGAGCAGGGCCATGTCTGAGGGTTAGAGCAGCAGAAGCAAGGTTGGATATGGATGATGTTATAGTAGGAGAGATATGCTGTATACTGCAGAGATTTTGCCACTGCCTGTGAGGAGTTTGTACATTCTCCCCATTACCGTGCAGGCTTTCTCTGAGTGCGCCAGCTTCCTCCCACATTCCAAAGACGTACGGGTTAGTTGGTCAATGGGTCACATGGGTGTAACTGGGCAGCTGCAATGCTGTACCTCAAAACTAAACTAACAACATATAATCAGAATCTCAGCTCAGGGGCACAATAAATAGTCAAACTTTGACAGGAAATGTCACTCAGCTGTGTAATTGTAAGGTCAGCTTTGTGTTTACCCAGTGTGCATTTAGTACCAGAGTGTGATAAGTTTATAAGAAAACAAGGTTTTGTTGCAAAACTCCAGAAATCTTCGATTGCTAATTATCTCCTTATTGTTTCCTGATTAATAGAAGTTGTGTACAAAGTAAAAAGCACTTGACTGTTCGTGATTATGTGTTTGTCCATCAGAGCAAGAATTATTGCATACTGCTTCACTGCTAATTCTGCTGTTGTTCCTAAAAGGAGAACTCACTGCATTGTGGGAGTATTTCTTCTTCTGAGGCAGTCGCTCACCAGTGCTATAATCACAATCGCAACTTCACTCAGTTAATTTAAATGAATACATTTCCATCTAAATAGGCACACTGGGTTAACGCATTCCATCTAGTGTTGTGGGTGGCACACAATCGGAATAAGGTTTAATATCACTGGCCACGCAAGTCTGGGATGTGTCATGAAGTTTACTGTTTAGTGGCCGCAGTACAGTGCATGACATAAAAATTACTATAAGCTACAATAAATAAGGAAATAAATAAATTTAAAATATAAAAGAAAATTTACAAGAACATTGCTGGGTCTTGAGGACATAAGTTATAGGGTAAGTTTGAACAGGTCAGCACTTTATTCCCTGGAGCATAGGACAATGAGGGGAGATGTGATAGATTATGAAGGGTATATGTCAGTAGGCTTTTTCCTCTGAGACTGGGTGAAACCAGGACTAGAGGTGATAGGCTAAGTGTGAAAGGTGAAATATTTAAGGGAAACCTGAGGGCAGTGAGAGTGTGGAATGAGCTACCAGCAGAAGCAGTTGAATAACACATTCAAAAGGCTGGAGAAATTCAGCAGGTCAGGCAGCATCAATGGAAAAGAATAATAGTTGACATTTCAAGCTGAGACCTTTCATCAGGATAGGAAAGGAAGGGGGAGGGGAGGAAGGAGTACATGCTGATGATGCTAGAGGGTGGGGGAAGGGGGGTGAGCTGTGAAGCTGGGAGGTGATAGGTGGTAAAGATAAAGAGCTTAAAGATGAAGGAGCCTGATAGGAGAGCAGAGTGGACCATTGCAGAAAGGAAAGGGAAGAGCACCTGGGGAGGTGATAGGCAATTGAGGAGAAGATAAGAGGTAAGAGGGGTACCAGAGTGGGAAAGAAATAAGAAGGAAGGGGAGGGGGGAAATTACTGGAAATTAGCCTCCATTAGGTTGGAGGCTACCCTGATGGAATACGAGGTGTTACTCTTCCAATCTGAGAGTGGCCTTGTCATGGCAGTAGAGGAGGCCATGGACTGACATGTTGGAATGGGAATGGGGATTGTGATCAAATTGTTTGGCCACCAGGGAATACTGCTAGTTGCAGACGGAACAACATTGCTCAACAAAGCAGTCCCCCAAACAGGAGCACAGGATACAGTAGGTGACCCTGACAGACTTGAAGCTGAAGTGTTACATTTTCTGCAAGGACTGTTTGCTGCCCTGAATGATGGTGAGAGAGGAGGTGAATAGACAGCTGTAACATTTCCTCCACTTGCAAAGGTCAGTGCCCGGAGGGAAATTAGTGGGGAAGGACAAAGGTACAAGTGAATCACAGAGACGGGTGTGGGTTCAGTTCCAACATTCAAGAGAAATTTGGATAAGTGCATGGATGAGAAGGTTGTGTAGGGCTATGGTCCTGGTGTAGATCAATTAGATAAAATAATAATTTGGCAGGGGCTAGATGGACTGAAGAGCCTGTTTCTGTTTTGTGATGCCCATGACTCTAAATAAATAGTACAAAATAAAAATAACGAAGTATTACAGTAATCATGGATCATTCATGGTAGAAGGAAAGAACCTGTTGCTGAAATCTTGAATGTGGGTCTATAGGCTCCTGTACTACCGACCCATGGGTAGTAATGAGAAGAGGGCATGTTTTAGATGGTGAGGGCCCTAAACGATGCACATTGTCTTATTGAGGCACCACCTTTTGAAGATGTCCTGGCTGAACTTGCAACACTTCACAGCTTCTTTTGATCCTGCACCTTGGAGCCTCCGTACCAGGCGGTGACACAGCCAGAATGCTCTCCACTGTACATCTGTAGAAATTTGCTGACATACCAAATCACCTGTGTCTCTTAATGAATTCTTCCTGATTGCAACAATGTGTTGGCCAAGGATACGCCCTCTGAGAAGCTGACTCCCAGGAATTTAAAGCTGCTCACACTTTCCACCACTGACCCCTCAATGACGATTGGCGTGTGTTCTCCCTTCCTGAAATTCACAATCAATTCCTGGGTCTTGAGTAAACACGAGTGAATCTGCAGTTGCTGGAAATAAATAAAAAAACACAAAATGCTGGCAGAACTCAGCAGGCCAGACAGCATCTATGGGAGGAGGTAATGATGACGTTTCGGGCCGAAACCCTTCATCAGGATTTCACCAGGATTCACCTGGGTCTTGAGTGTAAGGTTGTTATTGCATACCGCCCAACTAGCCAATCTATCCCACTTGTTGTCACCATCTGAAATTCTACTAACAAAAAATGGTGTCATGGCAAACTTAGAGGGTTTTTGAGCTGCGCCTGGGAACACAGATATGAGTATAGAGAGAGTACAGCAGCAGGCTAAACATACATCCTTGATAGTTAGCGAGGAGGAGATGTTTTTACTGTAACCTCCCGATAAGAAACTTAAGGATCCAGTTGCAGAGGGGGATACAAAGACTAGGTTTTGAAGCTTGTTGGCTAGTAGTGAATGGATGATGATGTTGAATGTTGGCTGTAATCAGTAAACGGCAGCCTGACGTATGCATTGCTGTTGTCCAGGTGGTCCAAGGCCAAGAGGAGAGCTCGTGAGATTGCATCTGCTGTAGACCTACTTATGGGCATATTGCAATGGATCCAGGTTGTTGATTAGGCAGGAATTAATTCCAGCCATGACTAACTTCTCAAAGCACTTCATCACAGCAGATGTGACTACTACTGAGTAATAATCATTGAGACAGCTCACCCTGGTCTTCTTGGGCACTGCTACGATTGATGCCTTTTTGAAGTCGGTGAGAAACTCCCACTGCAGCAGTGTGCAGATGAAAATGACCTTGAACACTCCAGCCAGCTGGTTGGCACAGTTTATCAGTGCCTTGACATTGTTGATATGAATCCAGAATTTGTGAGATTATCACTTTGAGACAGAACTCATTTCATTCTTTTGTTAAACCACAACATATTCCAAGAAACTCCTCCCCAAGAGGAACAGTTATGCCACTGTCATGAGGAGAACCACCAAGGGCAAATGATACAATCTTTCTGCACATATCAATGGTAGTGAGCCCAACCCTTCAGGTCTGAGAACATGATAATCCTGATGTTAAAGCATTTCCATATGCTTCTGTTCTGAGCAGAACGAATTGCAGTTTACTCTTCATCCATCAAAAGACATTTCTTTAGAATCTGAACCCCATATGAAGATGGCGATATAATAAAGTGCTCGTGTACCCCAAGTGCAGTGTACATAGTATTGTTGTGAACAATGCTATGTTTTGTAACTCCAGAAACTAATAGAAAGAAAAAAAGTAGGAGTTAGGGTATTTGCCTACTTAGTTTTTACTTTTCCTTTTTTTTTAAAAAGTGAGATGCCCACATATGATGTAGTGGTGTAATGATGTGTGCCTTTCAAGTTTTTTTTACATATAACCCATAATGAATTATGTAAAGAGACAAAGAATACTTAATAAAACAATATATTTACAATATTACTCAAATATTAAATGCACTGCACTCTTCCCTGCTTAGCTATAAAACCCAATTCTATAGTGATGGTATCTCAAATCAAATATGTAACATATTGCTCTACAGTCATCTTACACAGTATATACAGTGCCTATAATAAGTATTAACCCCCCCCCAGTAGTTTTCATGTTTTATTGTTTTACACCATTGAATCACAGTGGATTAATTTGGCTTTTTTGCCATTGATCAACAGAAAAGACTCCTTTTCTTGTCATTATTTAATACATGAACCTTTGGCAGCAAGTACAGTCTTGAGCCTATGGAGATTGTTTTCTATCAGGTTTGCACATCTGGACACTAGAATTTTTCCCCATTCTTCTTTACGGCTGGTAGCACAGCGGCATTAGCACTGGACTTCGGAGCGAAGGCTCCAGAGTTCAAATCCAGCTGGCTCCCTTGCGCACTTTCCATCCGTGCTGGGTTGAGTGTTGAGCTAGCAATTCGGCCTCATAAAATCAAGAAAGCCTGCTAAAAGAACGCCATCGTGACGGCATCCCGATGACTCCACTCGGAGTTAAGGGCTTTCTTCTTCTTCTTTACAAAACTGCTCAAGCTCTATCAGAGTGCGTGGAGAGTGTGAGTGAATAGCCCTTTTCAAGTCCAGCCACATTCTCAATCGGATTGAGGTCTGGACTCTGACTTGGCCACACCAGGACATTAACTTTGTTGTTTTTAAGCCATTTCTGTGCAGCTTTGGCTTTATGCTTGGGGTCATTGGCTTGCTGGAAAACATATTTTCTCAACTCACAGTTCTCTTGCAGACTGCATCAGGTTTTGCTACAGAATTCCCTGTATTTTGCTGCATTCATTTTACCCTCTGCCTTCCAGGGCCTGCTGCAATGAAGCATCCCCACAGCATGATGCAGCCACTACCATGCTTCATGGTAGGGATGGTGTGTTTTTGATGATATGCAATGTTTGGCTTACAGCAAACATAGCACTTAGTCTGATGGCCAAAAAGCTCAATTTTGGTTTCATCAGACTGGAGAACTTTTTTCCAGCTGACTTCATAGTCTCCTACGTGAAGTTTTGGCTAGGTTGCCAGAAGGCATGTGGGTATTTTCAACAGTGGCTTTCTCTTTGCCACTCTCCCATAAAACTGCGATTGGTGAAGCACCCGGACACCAGTTAATGTATGCACAGTCTCTCCCAGCTCAGCCACTGAAGCTTGTAACTCCTCCAGAGTATTTAATGGTCTCTTGGTGGCCTCCCTCACTAGTCTTCTTCTTGCACGGTCACTTAGTTTTTGAGGACAGCCTGCTCTAGGCAGATATACAGCTGTGTCATATTCTTTCCATTTCTTGATGATTGACTTATCTGTATTCCAAGGGATATCACGTGACTTGAAAATTTTCTTGCATCCATCTCCTAAATTGTGGTTTTCAATAGCCTTTTCATGGAGGTGCTTGGAATGTTCTTTTCTTCATGGTGTCGTTTTTGCCAGGATACTGACTCACCAGCAGTTTGGACTTCCAGGTACAGGTGTACTTTTACTACAGTCAATTGAAACACCTTGGATGCAAACAGGTGATCTCCATTTAACTAAATATCTGACCTCTAAAACCAATTGGCTGCACCAGTGATATATTAAAGGGGGGTGAATACTTATGCAATCAATTATTTTGTGTTTTATATTTGTAATTAATTTAGATTGCTGCAGTAAGCGGTTCTCACTTTGACATGGAAATGTCTTTTTCGTTGATCAGTGCCAAAAAATGGCAAATTAAATCCACTGTGATTCAATGTTGTAAAACAAAAAATACATGAAGATTTCCAAGGGGGGGGTGGTGAATACTTTTAATAGGTACTGTATATAATATATACTTTATAATGCAAATACTATATAGACATCCTTAGTATAATATTTTTTTAATTGCCCTATTCAGGCCCTAAGATTTAATCGCCATGGAGAATGTCTTAATCTTGTTGGATAACATCTTTCCTGACAAGGATAGTCACTCTGCTTGGCAAGTGAGACTCATGGCTGTGAAATAATCTCAGATTCTGAGGCCTCTTCAGCGGGGTTGTAGGTGTCAACACTGAGCCTGCAGGAAGTGGTTCTGACAGCTCTGGACCCCTTTCTTCTTTAACAATCGACTCTGTTCTCCTGAACCGATCAATATGTTATCTCCAGATGACATCAGGCACAATCTCCACTGTGTAGGATAATGGTTCAGTTCCGTCCTTAATCTTTCCAAGTGCACACTTCTGATCATCTCTGTGGTCCATCGCCAGGACTGCTGGTCCAGGAGTGAAACATCGAACCTCTTTGATTGAGGAACCCTCATATTGTCTCTGCTATTTGGCCTGTATACTCTTTCCTCAATTCAGTTCAAGGACATCCAAGTGTGAGCACAAGTGATGACCCAAGAACAGTAGCTGGTCATTTGTTCATTGTGGAGTGTGCTTCATTGCAATATGCAAGGAGGTAATTGGCGAATTTTTGATTCAGTTTCAGAGTAGTATGTTCTGCTGACATTACTCACAGGGTGTTCTTTAGACATTGGACAAAGCTTTCTGTCAAGCTATTTGTAGCTGAGTGTTATGATGCAGATGTACTATGTCCTATTCCATTCATTTTCAGGAATGACTGTAACTGTTTAGCAACAAACCTTGGTCCATTGTCACTGACTAAGTGTTCTGGTACACAAGTCCTTGAGAAAAGGTTTCTCAAGGCATCAACAGTGTACAAGGTGGTAGAGGAGACAATTGGGAACTCTTCTGGCCACTTTGTACCTGCATCCACTACTACCAAGAAATTTGTGCCTGTGAATGGTCCGGAGAAATCCACATGAATCCTCTGCCATGGCAACCCGAGCAGTGCATGGCATGCTGCTCAATCTGCTGATCTATCCCAGGCCCCCAGAGAAAACTTCCAGCCAATGCTTTTATTTTATATGACCTGCATATATCTCCTCCAACACTTCAGCTCTCAGCTTGGATGGCACAACAACTCTCAATCCCCACTTAAGGCAAACCCTCGTCAAGGGCAAGGAACTGGAATTTCTGCTCACATTCCAGCCATTTTGGGTTGCCATATAGACGAGCTAGTGTGGGGTCTCTTCTGGAAAGGCAATGGGGTGTTCACTTCTATCATATAACATTACTGCATCTCTACCATAAGGTGAGGAGTCACAGGCAAGCGTAGTTGGATAACGTGGATCATAATGGGTGAGTACAGTGTCTGACATCACCATTTCCCTTACCATTTGGAAAGCTACCTCACACTACTTTGTCCATTGCTATTTCTTTGTTGTAATCAGCCTAACTTGCCTTTATGATGACCTTAAGATCACCACAGATCCTAACAAACCCACCCTTCTTGACCACTGGGACGGCTGGCATTGCCCATGGGCTCCACTCAAACTTGGAAAGAATACCTTCAGCTTCCATGTAATCTAGCTCACTGGCTACTTTTTGACAGATAGAATAAGGAACTGGACAGGCTTTGTAAACCTTGAGTGTGCCATTTTCATTTAGCATTATTTTACTCCTGATAAGTTTGAATTTTCCAATGCCATCCTTGAACACTGCTGTGGCATCAACAATTACCTTCCATAATTCACTTTCAGTTGACTCTATTGCAGGGTATGTGGCATGCAGATGGTGGATGGATCTCCAATCAAGTTGTAGTTGTCTCAGCCAATCTTGTCCCCCAATGCTGGCCCTCTTATTTCTGCCACATACAAGCTCAATGTGGCTTGTTGGTTGTTGTATTTCACTTTTAAGAATCTTATTTCCACAGAAGTTATCTTTTCTCCAGTATAAATTCTTAGTTGGAATTCTGCTGGTTTCAGTTCAGTATCTTTGAAATGATGTTTAAAATAATTTTGTGGAAATACTGGAACAGCCAAACCAGTGTCCAATTCCATTTTAATTAATTTGCCTATCACTTCTGGTGTAAACCATATTGCTTGTCTCTTGTTAGTTTTCACATTGTAAATTTCAAGGCAACCCAGACCTTCATCACTCTCATCATTATCAGATTTTTAACTAACAGCATGCAGATTAGTGCTCTTTTTGAAACTGCAACTTGACTTTTTATCTTTTTCTCTTCCCTGTGTGATCCATTTTTTTTGTCTGCTCGACATAATCTTTGTATGTGTCCTACTTTGTACAAATTTCTGCAAGTTTCACCCTTACACCTACTTTGGCCTTGAGCTTGAATTTTAAACCTGTGTCGTCTGGCGTACATGAGCCCCAGCAAGAATGGTAGCACTATTTGTTCTACAAGGCAGGTTTTGGTTTAGACATTGCAATTTTGTTCATGCTCATTTTGATTCCTGACTGCAATTCTGTAGCATTTCTATTGATACAGTGATTTCAACTGCCCTTGTAAAAGTGAGTTGTATTTCAGTTAGCAGCCATTTTGCATGTTTTCTTGTAAGATTTCTAAAATTAAATGAACTCTTAGTGCAATATTAAGCCCATCACTGAACTGACAATGCTCAGACAATTTCTTCGATTCTGCAAGTGAGTTGAAATGGACTCCCTTTCCTTTCGATTCTGCTTAGGAAACCTAAAGCATTCTGCAGTCAACACTGATATATGCAATCAAAAATGTTCCTGCATTAAGTTCACAATATCAACAAAGTCCTTTTCTGCTGCATTGGTTGGAGCAGTTGAAGTTCTCAGCACACTGTATGCTTTTCCATTCTTTGCACTCGGCAGCACTGGCATTCATTTTTCATTGGCTATTTCACTTGCTTCGAAATACTTCTCAATTCATTCAGTACACATCATCCAGTTATCTGTTATGCAATGGAACATGTCTACCCAAGGCACCTAGCCATTTCTGCTTTTGTTTCATTCATTATTATTATCACTCTGCACTAATGGTTTATGAACCCATGGCCATTCCCGTTGCTTGTATTTAGATTTTCAAAAAGTATTTGACAGGGTGCCACATTAGAGGCTGTTGCATCAATTAAGAGCCTGAAGTATTGAAGGGAGAGTGTAGCATGGGTTGAAAACTGACAGAAACATTAAACAAAAGGATTGGAATGAATGGGCTCTTTTCAGGCTGGAGGATGCAACTTGTGCTAGTGGAGTACTCTTGGGATTGGTTTCTGGTATTCAATTATTTACTATTTCAAGGAGGAGGAGTGAATGAAATATAAAATTTCTAAGTTTACCAATGACATGAAAATGCCATAGAGGGAAGAAGACATTGTGAGTCTGCAAGGGGTTACAGATAGATTGAATGAATTGCTGACAACCTGGCAATCGAAGTGTCAGGTCATGCGCTTCAGTAAAGGGTAAATTATGGAAGGTTGCAAATGAGAGAAGAAGCTCAGAAAGATCCATTTGTGTATGAATCACAAGAAGTTAGCCATCAGGTCCAACAGGTTGTTAAGAAGACAAATGGCATTTTTGCCCTTTATAACAAAGTGGTTCGAGTTTTAAAATAAGTATGTTTTGTTTGTATTACAGGGTGTTGGTGAGGCCACATCTGGAATACTGATTATAATTTTGATCCACTTAACTAAAATAGTAACATTAGAGGAGTCTGTTTGCGATTCACCAAGGGTAATTCATGGAATGAGAGAGTTGTCCTATCAAGAGAGGCTCAACAGCTTGGGGCTGTATTCCATGGAGTTTAGAAGAATGAGGAGTGACCTTTTTCAAGTATCTTGGATCTCAGTGTGGCTTCATACCTATATGCCATTGTGCTCTCACTAATGAGAGAGTTACAAACAAGAGAACACACAATGGCTATAAAAATGGAAGTCAGTCATTTAAAGCTGAGATGCATAGAAAGTTAGAAAGTTAGTGAATTTCTGGAATTCACTTCACATGAGAATGGTGGAGGACAGATAGATGTATTTAAGGTGTATACAGAAAAAAAACTTGAGAGATTGATGAATGTAGGTTGTTGTAAGCTGGAGGTTTTAAGACCAGCATGTTCATATTGAATGGCAGGCAGGCTTGAGGGGCCTGATAACCTATTACATTTTATAGACTTCAGTTTCACCTTCAACAGCATCATACTCCAGAAACACTGGTGGAAACTGCCTTCGTTGGGTCTCAAAGCTTCCCTCTGCAATTGGATACTGGACTTCTTAACAGTAAGGCCACAGTCAATCCGTGTGGGCAGCAACGTCTCTTGTCCCATTATGCTGAGCACTGGTGCTCCTCAGGGCTGTGTGCTCAGCCCACTGCTGTTCACACTGCTGACGTATGACTGTGTCACAGGATCAAGCTCAAACCGTGTCGTCACGTTTGTGGATGACACAACAGTTGTTGGCCTTGTCAAGAACGATGACATGATGGTGTATAGGGAGGAAGTGGAGCAGCTGCTGGATTGGTGTGAGCTTAAGCATGAACATGGAGAAGGCAAAGGAAGTCATTATGAACTTCAGGAAGGTCCTGATGAACCATCGCCCTCTGTGAATACATGTCTCCTCTGTAGAGACAGTTAAGTGCACCAGATTCCTGGGAGTTCACATCACGGATGACCTCACCTGGTCCCTTAATATCACCTCACTGAACAAGAAGGCACAACAGCACCTGCAGTTTCTAAGACTGAGGCAACCAAGGTTCCCATCCCACAGCTTAACTGTGTTTTCCAGGAGCACCATTGAGAGCATCCTGACAAGTTGCATCTCCATCTGGTATGGGAGCAGTCAAGCACTGGAACAGAATTCCCTGCAAAGGACTGTGAGGACAGCTGAGAGGCTCATAGGGGTCTCCTACCATTCAGGAGCACTGCCTTCGCAAGGGCCTTAGTATTATTAAGGATCCCACCCACCCATCCAGCATCCTCTTTGAACTTCTACCATCAGGCTAGAGATTATGATGCATAAAAAGAAGAATGGTCAGGATGAGAAACAGTTTCTTCCCCCAGGCCATTAGGTTTCTGAAATCTTGGACATACCATATTTGAAGAGTTATTGGTTAATCTGTTCCATACCTTACAACATTTAATATTAATGCACTTTAGTTTGTTATTTATGTGTGATCCAGCTAGATTTCATCCTTACCTTCATAAGTTATCATGTGTGATGTGTACTACTGTACTTTACACCCTGGTTTGGAGAAACATTAACTCATTTCTATATACATTATATGGTAAAATACGTTGCATACATGTATATAGTTAAATGACAATATACTTCATTTGATGACTTGATTTTCTTGTGTTCTTAAGATCTTCTCTTAAGAATTGTAACATGTGACTCATTTCTCTCAAGGTTGCAAATTGTTTAGTAGTACAGCTGTAATGAAACCCAATTTCCCCTCGGGATCAATAAAGTATGTCTGTCTGTCTGTAACTTCCACAGAGGCAGTATTTGGAGCCCTAGAATAAACTGTGTAAGTTGTCTGAGCTCTGTATGACTCGTGTAATCTGACATGTTCTGCAATGGACTTTGTTAAAGTTTAAGGACCACTTGCGGGCGCATACCTTACAGTGAAGGGCATCAATATATGTAACTACAAAGTATTGTGTGAAGTGAAAAAGCTAAATGTATTTCATCTGTGTTGCATAAACCCCAAAACTATGTTAAGTACTCAAGCACACATAAAATTGTCTAATATTATTAGAAGAGTCTGCCATGGCTAAGGAGTAAAAACTCTTGTCTCAAGTTGGAAGGTTGTTATGGGTTGAAGCTTCACCCCAGAGACACTGGCATATGTCTAGGCTGGTGCTCTCTGCGTGCAGTGCCAAGGGAGTGTTGATGAGCCGTCTGCTCTCTCAAATGAATGTAAATGTACCCATGACATAATTGAAAGTACAGTAGAGCACCACCAACGTTCAGGCCAAATTAGTCATTCAACTAAATTTGTAAACCAGGTTCTTAGACCACTATTCTTAACTTGTTTTTCTTTATTAGGATCTTGATTAGGAATACTCTGTGAGATTTTTCTACATTATAACAATGATGATATTTCTGGAGTATTCAACAGAGTGTATAATTCCCTAGGATACTGTGTGATTGTCAGTGGTGCACTTTTACATGCCTATAGCTTTATCTTTCTATTCCTAATCATGAACTTGCTGAATCATTTTGGAATATAGTTTAATGGTGACAGATGGGTATGTGGTTTAACGTGAAGGTCATTATTTCTAAAGAATAATCCCAATTTTCCCCAGAGAAGCAATCTGGGAAATCTTTTTCTCCTTTACAATCCCATTGGGAATGAGTTGAAGCATGACTTAAAGGCAAATAATTTTCAGACTAGTCCTAACTCACAGGCAGCTCAACAATGACAATGAGGGTGGAAAATTCGAGAGCAGGGAATAATTGGTTTGAATTTCCTGCACAATTTGCATATAGTTACCATGGAAAAGTTGGGAATGCACTCTAGCCAAAAACATCAACAATGTTAAAAAGAGAAAAGCAGCTACAAAAAAGGGGAAAAAAGGCAAGAGAAGCAATGAAATATTGAAAGTCTGCACAGGTAAAATATATTCTGACAGACAGAATCAAAGTACTTCTCCTCCCCCATCACTCCTTCCCGTTCCCACTATCCAATTAATGACAAATGTAATAACTTAACATTTTCTTTCAAGTACTACTAAGAAAAAAAATCATATTCATATTCATAAACACAAGATTCTGCAGATACTTGAAATCTAGAATAACAGAGAAAACACTGGAGGAACTCAGCAGATCAGGCAGCATCTGTGGAGAGGAATAAACAGTTGATGTTTTGGGATGATGGGTCTAGAGCTGGGTGACACCCAAACTTCCATAGGGAGTTTCATGTGCAAACTCCATACAGCACCTGTTGTTCAGATTTGAACCAAGGTTGCTGAAGCTGTGAGGCACAGCTCAGCTAAATGCACCACTTTTCCATCCTGACAATACAGGCAGGATTCCTGCTGAATTATTTTTAATTATTTGGATTAATGATTATATCCACATATTGCCATCTGTTCACAACCTTATTGTCCTATGTTCTTCAATCCACCATTAGCACCATTTCAGCTGAAATCACGCTGAATGTAGCAATCTAAGGCAATTGATCTCAGGTTTAATTGCTTTCCCACCAATTGATCTTGAGCCAAATGTTTTTGCAAGATTTTGTTAATTTTTTTTCACTAGATGTAAACATTCCTGACAAGTCCAATGTTAATAGTCTACCCATAATTGCCCTTAAACTGTGTGGCTTGTGAGGCAATTCTAGAGAAGTTAATATTAAACTAGTTTTCTGTGGTCCTATAACCATTGCGTAAGGATAGCAGTTTTCCTTCCCTTGAGCATTTAATGAGCCAGATGGATTTTAATTGCAATCCAGTAGTTTTGTGGTCACCATACTGACACCACCTTTTCATTCCAGATTTATTTTATTAGTAGAATTTGCATTCCCCAGCTATGGAGGTGGGATTTGAACTTGGGGCTTTAGATTACAGTGAAATGAATCGAGCTGCAGAAAATACATGTGGCAAGAGAAGCAGAGGGAATCAGAGATGAAATGCTAAGAGTACCCTCATACGGGCGCTTAAAATCCCCATACTTACCCGTTCTGGTAACTCCCTGCCTTGTACACTCGATTTCCCACCTGTCACAATAATAAGTGCAAGAAATCCTCTGTAGTCAGAATCAGTGAAGGGAGCAAGGAACAAAAAGTTTTGTGATGCCCTTTATAAGAATAGATAAATGATCCAAAATTTAAAAAAAAGAAAAGCTGTATTATGTATAGTAGAGACTGATTTCTGTAAACTCCTGGTGATATCTGCAACTTACACTCAAGAAATACAGGAATATAATGTTATGCAAACACGAGGAAATCTGTAGATGCTGGAACTTCAAACAACACACACAAAATGCTGGTGGAACGCGGCAGGCCAGTCAGCATCTCTAAGAAGTACAGTCGATGTTTCGGGCTGAGACCCTTCATCAGGACTAACTGAAAGAAGAGGTAGTAAGAGATTTGAAAGTGGGAGGGGGAGGGGGAGATTTGAAATGATTGGAGAAGACAGGAGGGGGAGGGATGAAGCTAAGAGACGGAAAGGTGATTGGCAAAAGGGATTCAGAGCTGGAGAAGGGAGAGGATCATGGAATGGGAGGCCTAGGGAGAAAGAAAGGGGGAGGGGAGCACCAGAGGAAGATGGAGAGCAGGCAAGGAGTGATTGTGAGAGGGACAGAGAGAGAAAAACAAGGGGAAAATAGTCAATCAATCAATCAATAAATAAATAGATATATAGATAGATAAGGGATGGGGTAAGAAAGGGAGGAGGGGCATTAACAGAAGTTAGAGAAATATAATGTTATGCTAATCTTTAACTGTAAGTCAACACAATCAAATATTCCTTCATCATTTCATCGGAAAAATAGTTGACCTATCATTACTTTCATTTCATGGGGAAATATTATGATAGAAAATATTTTAGGAAGTGGTTTAAGAGGTAACAATCAAAATTGTTAAGATCAAAATTGTGAAGAAACTATATATTGGTAGTTTGTTTGTGTAACTTTCTTCATTCCTTTCCTTTATTGTGGGCATCAAAAATGTATTTTAATTGACAACTTGAGAAACTTTTATCTGACGGGTTCCTCCAAACCCCTTCACTAATGCTACCAAGGATAATAAACCAGCAGAGGAGATTAATACAATAGCAATACCTACGTCAGACTGTTTATTGATTACAGGTCATCTTTCAACATGATCATACTTTCAGTACTATCAACAAGTTCCAAAACTTGGGCCTTTTGTACCTCCCTCTCCAACTAGATCATTAACTTCCTCATCGGGAGGCCACAGTCAGTGCAGATTGGAAATAACATCTCATCCTCGCTGGCAATCAACACTTCCACACCTCAAGGATGCCTACTTAGTCCACTGCTCTACTTTCTCTACTCCTGTGTCTGTGTAGGTAGGCACAGCTTAAACACCATCTATAAATTTGCCAACAACACAACTATTGTTAGCAGAATTTCAGATGGTGATGAGGAGTACAGGAATGGGGTTGGTTGAGTAGTATCGAAAAAACAAACTTGTACTCAACATCAGTAAGACCAAGGAGTTGATTGTGGACTTCTGGAAAGGTATGTCAAGGGAACACACACCTGTCTCCATTGATGGATCAGCGGTGTGCAGTTTCAGCTTCCTGTGTGTCAATATCTCTGAAGGTTTAGCATGGTCCCAAAATATTGATGCAATTACATAGAAGGCACAACAACAATTATATTTCATTAGGAGCTTGAGGATATTTGGCAGGTCACCAAAGACACACACAAATGTCTACAGATGTACCTTGGAGCATCACCATTTGATATGGAGGGGCCATTGCACTGATTTGGAAAGAGCTGCAAAAAGTTGCAAACACAGCCAGCTCCATCATGGGCATGGGCCTCCCCAGCATCAAGGACGTCTTCAAAAAGTGATGTCTGAAAAAGATGGCATCCATCATTAAGTACCCAGGACATGCCCTGTTCTCATTGCCACCATCAGGGAGGAGGTACAGGAGCATGAAGACACACACTCAACATTTTAGGAGCAGCTTCTTCCCCACCACCCTCAGATTTCTGAATGAACAATTAATGCTCACTATATTTTTTAATTATTTGCTCTCTTTTTGCACTTTTTACTTAAATATATATATAGTTTTTATTATGCATTGTAAGGTACTGCTGCTGCAAAACAACATATTTCATGCCTATGCAAATGACATTAAACCTGATTCTAATTCTAACAGAATTTGTAGGGTCTTTTTTATTTTTATCAAACCTGTTACTTTCATCGCAATGCATTCTTACAGTCAGGACACTGAAGACTGGTTGTCTGGGTTGACAGAAAAGCAAATTATGGGGCTTATAGAAAGCTGTGTAATTCATGATGATTGCTAGCACCAAGAGTAAACAGTAAGAATTATTAACAGACCAATTCTGTAGATGCTGTAAATCCTGAGCAACACACACAAAATACTGGAGGAGCTCAGCAGACCAGACGGCATCTATGGAGGGGAATAAGCAGACGACATTACTGGCTGGGATTATTGCAAAAAGTTTTACCATGGGCATGATATGCTGAGGTGTGTGGTTCTGTGTTGTAAATTCTTGGACTCCATGACTCTAATATAGACTCACAGGAAATATTAACATAACCTTAGTCCATTGCACTTTAAAAAATAAATGTCTGAGAGAAGCCAGAAGAGAGCAAAAGAATCATCAAATGTATAGAGGTTCAAAATGAATGGGAGAAAATGGGTGCTTTCCTTCAGCACACGTAATATGCTGGAGGATCTCAGCAAGTTGGTCAGTGTCTATAAAGGGGAATGAACAGTCAACGTTTCAGGCCAAGATCCTTCACCAGTACAGGAAAGGAAGAGGGGAATACAAACTGGCAGCTGATAGGTGTAACCAAGTAGGTGGGGGAGGATTGGATGAAGTGAAAAGCTGGAGGTGATTGGTATAACCAAGTAGGTGGGGGATGATTGGATGAAGTGAAAAGCTGGGAGGTGATTGGTGGATAAGGTAAAGGGCAGAAGAAGAAGATATCTATTTTCCCCAAAGTTGTAACAGGTTAAGAGACTTTAAAAAAAATTAAGTGAATGAAATGTACAATCAGCTACTTGAGAAAAACAAGAACATGCACAATAGTTGGCTAGCAACTTCCATAATTTTTAATAGAATAACACCATCCAGATTTGTGCTCTTAAAAGTGATGCATTCTCTGGTTTTGTCAGTCTGGGGTAAATTATATTACTCCTGCTTCTCCCACAGATACCTTTGTTTGCTTTCTGTTTAATTCTGGCCCCTTCTGTTTTTCTTTAGATTTTCAGCATTTGTGATTCAATTTTCCATCTTTGACTGAAAAAGTAAAGAACATGCTGAATGGATGTTTGCTCTGGAAATTAAAGTCAGACCTAACCCAATGACATAGGTTTGCATAAAAAATATTTTGTGCTCATGAGTAATCTTTATGGTTTCTGATGTTTTGTATGACTGCATACAGCAAAAATGCATTGTATTGAACATTTCAACATTGATTCAAGTTTTGTTGGATTTAAGTTAAAAGCCTGAAATTTCAATTTGTACTTCAAATTTGTATAACTCCCTTCAAGTAATCCTTTGAGTGCATGTATAATTGCAAGCTTGCTTGGCTAATGTATTGTAAAGTAAAGTTTGGACTGGGGACTATATAAAATGGATGACTCTAACAATTACACCATCAGGGCAGCTCTACACAGTTCTAAAATAACAAATAAATGGGAGCATAACAAAGAGGAGCAGGAGTGGGCCCACACATCCCCTCAGGCCTGTGGTTTAATAAGATCATGCCTGATCTGACCGATGGTTTAAACGTCACTTTCCTGTCTGATCATCTTGATGATTCTATTCTTTACTAAAGTTTTGTTTGAGTTCTCATGATAGTCTAAGGACACAAAATTCAGAAGCGTAATTTTCACAGACTTAGGGGCCAGATCTGTTTGATTAAATGATTTTATCTAGAACAACGTCTGTGATATAGACAATCCATGGGGATAGATACTTTTCTTTAACTTAGTGCCACTTGTTTCAATCAGAGATAGAAATTGTGTATCTATTTATGAAGTCTAAATCTAATCCAGTCCTCACTCAATCTTACAGCCAGTTATCAGGCCCTCTTCATAGTGCAAGAGATGTTGATGCCATTTGTAATTGTAATTCCTGTAACTGAACTGAGGACAACTGATGGTAAATCTTTCTGTAGCAATTATAAAGGAAATAGCAAAGGATGCTCTAAGGGCTGAATTAACTAATTGTGCTCCTATGTCTTATGGTTTTACGAAAATGATTATGAAAAATAAAATGACTTTCTTTTGACAAAAGACTCAAGAAATTATAATACAGAATAAAAGAAGCAGAAGACATTAGGCTTGATCATGCACATTCTGGTGTTCTTGATGTTCTCGCACTCCACACCATTCTCAGAGTTACATTTTATCAGCCACGAATTCAAATTTCCTTGATCTCTTTCTGCCCCAAACATCCCATGAGGCAATGTGAGCCACCCACGACCATTAGACCTGCAGCCGTACACCGATTACACTGATGGCCTTTTGACTCTCACTGAAGCTGAGAGTTTCTGATCATCTTTTAATCATCTCAGATGATGAGTTACATATTAGAACAGTTCAAAAGGATTTTAAAATGATAACAATGACAAGAGATATTGATGCAATCACAAAGAAGGCAGGCCAGCATCTGAGAAGGATAAGGAGGTTCAGCATGTCTCCAAGATACAGATGCAGTGTTGAAATTACTTTGATCACTTTACATTACAATGCACTTTATAATTTATGTTTAATTTAATTTATGTTTTTCTTGTGAATATTGTGTCTCCAAGGTTATGTGCTGAGAAGCTGCTAACTAAGTACTGCTAGGAACGTAAGTATTTCATTGCAGCTGTGCATATATATGACAATAAACTCAACTATGACTTTGACTTTTGATGCACCATCAATATCTCACGCTGAGACTTAGGAAGTGAGATATCGGCTTTTATTGACTGGAAGAACAACACTACATCCTGGGAAAATGAGGGAGAGCTGCAGACCACAGTCGCCTTTATACAGGGGTCTGTGGGAGGAGCCACAGGAGCAGTCAGCGGGGGGGGCGGTCTGTGGGAGGAGCCACAGGAGCAGTCAGACAGGTATATCTAGTTCACCACAACTTTATCTGTGTTTTATACTCAAACCAAAGAGTGCTAACCTATACCACACAGCAATCAGGAAAGCAAGTGGCGCCTAATATTTCAGTGTAATGAAATTTGATTATAATAGTCAGGAGCGATTGAGCTTATATTCAGCTGAATTCAGAAGACTGAGAGATGATCGCAAAGAAAATCTAACTTTCTTAGGGTATTTTACAAAGTAGATGCTGGCAGAGGAGGAATTTCTTCACTCAAGAATCTTTAGATTTCTCCCCTCAGCAGTCTGTGAAATGCCATTTGCTGAGGATGTTCCAGACAGAGGTTGATCAACATTTGATCATGGGATTTAAGGACAATATAGGAATTGCGGGTTGACTGTTAGCACAATCTCTTGGAGCAGACGTCAGTGGCTTCACACTCATGTTTTATTTTCTGTTCCCTCATTCACCAACATGCCACTTTCTCATTTCCCTTTATAATGTATTGAGCTTTTTTGCTCATTTACACCAGAAAGATAAGTTATTTGTTATTAACTCAAAGTAATGAGCTATGATTGATTTCATGTGAGACACTGAAATATAAGGAGAAATGATACTTCACTGGATTGGACCCCGAAGTAAATTATATTATCAAAGCCCATCCAACTCCTTGCTTCCCTCCCCATACTAACCAACATACAAACGATGCCAATTAACAAAGGTTGGAATTGTCTTGAAGCTCTATTCATAAACTAGGATCGTATAAATCTACGACAGTTTTAAGGCCTTGCCAAATCATAAAATGTGCTTGCTGCATTGTTCCTTTCTGCTTGTAATCTGCTCTCACTCAATAAACCAATTCATGGTTTTATTATAGGTGACTTTCCTGCATTGTTGTCCTGTTAATGTCCACGCCTTTGGTGAGGAAACTGTTGCATTACTACTCAGTTTCCAAAATAATATCAGCATGTGGCTGAATTCTAAAATGCCTGTCCAGTTAAATAAAACACAATCTTTTTCTCCTCCTTAGATCACCATGGTGTCTGAACTGCTGCATGTCAGTTACTTAACTTACTGAAACAATTTTATCCAATAGGAAGAAAAACTTTATAAGATGTTTTAAAATGCAATTAAATTAGCTGTTTGGTAACTGAACTGTCCACCTCCCATTCTGGTCTTCTCTTCCACTCAGGTATGACTATCTCTTTGTATGAAATCCTTGCAACTTTAGCTTCTTGTATATTTTTAATTGCTCAGCCTAAGTGGATAATACAGAAGGAAACTATGTTCTGAATATGCATGCTGATTTTATGTATATTGTTGGGCAATGTTCTCATCTGTCTATGGATAAAGATGCTTCATTCATACCATGACATCATGCTCTATCTAATATAATGATGTGTCTTATCTAGTGGCATACCAATCATCATATAATGCATCGTTCCATGCACAGAAATCAGCACTGATGCCCATTTTCCTGAAGCTGAATATTTTAAATACCGTCATTTGATTCAGGGCTAATACAAATAATAGACAATGTTTTACAGTTACACTGTTAAAAGGCATCCAGTTGTTTTGGGCAGTAATTCTTAAAAAATAAAACAACATTTCAAGTTAAAAAATATACTTAATATATCACAAAAAACAGAAAAATTTTAAAAGCTGTTAATTTGCAAAAATGTCAGTCTTTCCAATATTTCATGAAAGATGATCCCCTTAAAATCCTGATGCCCTGAGATGGTCAGCCTAAGATCATGAAAGAACTCTGCAGAAGGAAATCTTCCTCTTACTTTTCATAGATTTTGAGTATCATTTCAAGAGATAAAAATTTTTAAAATTTCTTTTCACTGATGCTGCTGACCTGCTTAATATTTCCAAGACTTCACATTTTTATCTCTTCCCTTTGATGATGATAACATTGAGGTTCAGAGGAATCTCGGGGTTCAGGTCCATAGTTCATTGAAAATGGCTATGTAAGTGGATAAGGTGGTAAAGAAGGCATATAGCACTCTTAACTTCAATAGGAGAAGTGCTGAGTATGAGTAAGGAATATCTGCAGCCATATGAAACTTTAATCATGCTGCACTTGGAGTTCTGGTCACCTCATTATAGGAAGGACGTGCAGACTGGATGAAGACTGCAGAAAAAGATTTACCAGGATGCTGCCTGAACTAGAGGATATGAGCTATGAGGAAAGCCTGGACAAACAAGAATTGTTTTCCCTGAAGAATTCCCCGAAGAAGCCAAGATAGAGGTTTTTGTTTAAATTATGAGTGGCCTTAGTAGGGTAGATACTTTTCCCTTGGTTAGAAAGTTCGAACACCGGAGAATATCCTTTTAAGTTTAGATGAGGAAATTTATTGTTTATCTTATAGAGAGTGTTAGATGCCCGGAATAGTTTTCTTGGCTAATAATGGAAGCAGGCAGATTGGTGGAGTTTATGAGGCTTTTAGACAGACACATAAAAATGAGGGGAATGAAGGAAAGTAGATGAAACACAAAAGGATGACATTTACTATAACTTGGCATAGAATCTGTGGGCTGAATGGCCACAGTGCTGTTCCATGATAACTTTTTGGTTTATCACAACAGTGATCAAATTCCAATGGTAACATAATGGGAACTATAGTTTAAGTTACTAATTTAAGAATGCTGTTCATAGTTCAAATTTGATCTTGTTTCTTCCTCCTGGTGGAAGCACAGTAGGAAGTGGCAGTACAATGAAGGTAGGATGAAGTTCTGATTCTCAGGAGTCTGGACAGGAGGTAGTCACTGGGGACATCAGTGACATTCTGTTAGCATTCTGCACCCCCAGGCGATGGAAGATGAGACTGATCCGGCAGACAGATACACTGTACCGTAGCTGAAAATAAAAAGGAATTGCAGACATCGGAGACCCGAAACAAAAAGTGAAAATGCTAGAAACATGGCAAGCAGGCAAGCTTCATTGAAAGAGAGAGCGAGTTACTGTTTCAGGTTGCAGATCAATCATTTCTTATAAATGACACGTTGTCTTCAACTGGAAACATAAACTCCATTCATTTCTCCTGACCCCCTGACAGTTTCCAATATTTTCAGGCTTTGCCTTGGTAACCTGCATTTTCATTGGTAAAGACACAGCACATGATACCATCTGACCAAAGAGCACAAATATAAGTGAATGTACAAATGACTCATTAAATTAAGACAGTTTTAATTGATCCTAGAATTACCCTATTAGGTCAGTTTTTGTCTTTGCCTCGGTCATTGGGAGACTGAAACTGATTTAAGCAACACAGGGAAAAGGGAACAAGACGACAGATTTGTACAGCTTTATGACAGTAAAGCCTTTTTCAGACTGGAATGCAGTAACATTGTAAATGATTAGAAGTATATAGATATCACGTAAAGGGAAGATTGCATTCCCCAGCAAGTGTATTTGTTTGTGTGTAAACATGGAGTTAAGTTGAACTTAGTTTGGATAGTTTCCTCTCCATAGTCAAAGATTCTGCCACTGCTTATTATCCATTCTCAAGCATGCACCATGGCAATGCACTCACCTTGTAATAATACTCCTGCTGAGAGAACTTTAGAAGAGAAAGTGAGGTGACTTGGGGAAGGTGTGTGTGCAAAAGCTGGCCCAGTTATGAAATGAAAAAAAGTATTGAGAATGGGCTAGTCATTTGTCTTCAATTAGGTGGCTGAGTTCAGTTTGTTTTTTATTAAAGCAGGACAATTAAATGAAAGAACGATATGTATTTTTCCTTTTTCACAGATTCTGTGACCTACAAAAGTTTCCAGCATTTTTGTTTTTTATTTCAAGTTCCAAGATTCAGTGCTGTTTTACTTCAGTCAAGTGTATGTCAGGTATGATATTTCTACAAACATGACATAACTATCTTTATTATGTTTTACTCTGTCCTCACACCTTCAGGATATTGACTTCTTGGGTTACAGTTTCATTCAGAAATGTCATCTAGTGCCTCATTGCATGTCCAAATACCTTGACAATGTGGGCTTGCAAGACAGGATGATGAAAAGGGAATCAAGTATGAGCCCTGCAAGAGAAAACTGAAGTTTACAGAAGAGATTACCAAGTAACTAATGGGAGGAGGAGCAGTCAACTTCTTAATCTAGAGCTGTTTTGCCATTTAACGCCCATCATGATGGTCCCAGACTAGTATCAATCTGTTTAGAGCAACTTCTTAATCCAAGACAGTGACTTTCTGGAATAAGCATGTGGATTGCTCGAAGGACACAGGATGGATGTCCCATTGGTCAGTAACTCCAGTTGAGGGAGGAGGATAGTCTTCTGTTATATCTAGCAATACACTGGGGGGGACATTTATTGGATCCCTTCCAACTACAAACATCCAGAGGAGCCTACCATTTCTGAGAGCGAAACTTTGAAAAGTAACAACATCATGAGGCTCCTGTGTAAGCCACAGGAATGTTTCAGCAATAGCTTGCCATTTGCCCTGCTCTGTCATCACTTCTCTGAGTTATTGTACCAGGCGTATCTGAATGTTAAGTCTCAAACGAACTCTAATGAAGCTTGTTTACAAGATCCATGTTAACAAAATGGTTTTGCTACCCTGGAAGGAGTGAATGAGATAGGAGGACTCTATAATCTCTTGCACAATATAAAATACATTCCCTTCTTGCTGATTTCAGTTGCCTTTCCACCCCCCCCCCCCGCCCTTTTGCAAATGTATTCTCACCATGTTTCAACAATTTTATATTTCTGATTGCTGTTCCCCTCCTCTGAGAGTAATGAGAGATCAACAGAGTGACTGTAAAACCCTGGGGCCTCCTGCACTTTATGGTCTGGGAGACTGCTGAGTTTAATAGGCAACACTAATGAGCTAGAAACCAGACAAGAGTACAGATCTCTAACACAATGAGGAGTTACTCCCTTTATTGCTAGAGTTCCATCTCCAAAGAAAAAAAAGCAGGTCATATTTAGATTTGTTATTAGTCTTCAAGTCTTAGAAGATAGACTTGAACCAATATAATGGCTTTCAACTATTAATTCTTCAACTACCAATTTTGATCATGTATAAGAAGAAAGGGAAAAGTTTTGCTTTCCTGATCAGCTTGATGAATGGGGATGCCGATAGCTGCTTCTCAGTATTTTTTATGGAAACATAGAGAACCTGTACATGTACTTACTTTAGAAATTACCTAGGGTTACCCATAGCCCTCTATTTTTCTAAGCTCCATGTACCTATCCAGGAGTCACTTAAAAAGCCCTATTGAATCTGCCTCCACCACCGTCACCGGCAGCCCATTCCACACACTCACCACTCTCTGAGTAAATAACTTAACCTGAACATCCTCCTTGTACCTACTTCCAAGCACCTTAAAACTGAACCTCTTGTGTTAGTTATTTCAGCCCTGGGAAAAAGCCTCTGACTATCCACACAATCAATGTCTCTCATTATCTTATACACCTCTATCAGGTCACCTCTCATCCTCTGTCACTCCAAGGAGAAAAGGCCAAGTTCACTCAACCTATTCTCATAAGGCATGCTCCCCAATCCAGGCAACATCCTTGTAAATCTCCTCTGCACCCTTGCTATAGTTTCCACACCTTCCTGTAGTGAGGTGACCAGAACTGAGCACAGTACTCCAAGTGGGGTCTGACCAGGGTCCTATATAGCTGTAATGTTACTGCTCAGCTCTTGAACTCAGTCCCATAGTTGATGAAGACCAATGCACTGTATGCTTTCTTAACCACACAGTCGTCACGCGCAGCAGCCTTGAGTGTCCTATAGACTCGGATCCAAAGATCCCTCTGATCCTCCACACTGCCAAGATGTCTTACCATTAATGTTATATTCTGCCATCATATTTGACCTACCAAAATTAACCACCTCACACTTATCTGGGTTGAACTCCATCTGCCACTTCTCAGCCCAGTTTTGCATCCTATCAATGTCCCGCTGTAACCTCTGACAGCCCTTCACACTGTCCACAACACCCCCAACCTTTGTGTCATCAGCAGATTTACTAACCCATCACTCCACTTCCTCATCCAAGTCATTTATAAAAATCACAAAGAGAAGGGGTCCCAGAACAGATCCCTGAGGCACACCACAGGTCACCAACCTCCATACAGAATATAACCTGTCTACAACCACATTTTGCCTTCTGTGGGCAAGCCAATTCTGGATCCACAAAGCAATGTCCCCTTGGATCCCATGCCTCCTTACTTTCTCAATAAGCCTTGCATGGGCTACCTTATCAAATGCCTTGCTGAAATCCATATACACTACATCTACTGCTCTTCCTTCATCAATGTGTTTAGTCACATCCTCAAAAAATTCAATCAGGCTCGTAAGGCATGACCAGCCTTTGATAAAGCCATGCTGACTATTTCTCGTGGTTTAACAAGACCAGTGCTCTAATTCTTGAGCTAGAGGGCCCCACCCCATGCTGACTATTTCTAATCATATTATGCCTCTCTAAATGTTCATAATTTCTGCCTCTCAGGATCTTCTCCATCAACTTACCAACCACTGAAGTAAGACTCACTGGTCTATAATTTCCTGGGCTATCTCTGCTCCCTTTCTTGAACAAGGGAACAACATCTGCAACCCTCCAATCTTCCAGAACCTCCCTTGTCCCCATTGATGATGCAAAGATCATTGCCAGAGGCTCAGCAATTTCCTCCCACAGTAGCATGGGGTATATCTCATCCGGTCCCGGTGACTTATCCAACTTGATGCTTTCCCAAAGCTCCAGCAAAGCTCCTTACTGTCCTATTGTCCTGTTTATTATTTATTGTAATGCCTGCACTGTTCTGTGCACTTTATGCAGTCCTGGGTAGGTCTGTAGTTTAGTGTAGTTGTTTTTTGTCCCTCTGTCTTGTTTTTTGTGCAGTTCAGTCTAGTTTTCGTACTGTGTCATGTAAAACCATGGTCCTGAAAAATGTTGTCTCATTTTTTCTATGTACTGTACCAGCAGTTATGGTCGAAATGACAATAAAAGTGACTTGGCTTGACTTGACATCTGCTTTCTTAACGCCTACATACTCAAGCTTTTCAGTCTGCTGTAAGTCATTCTTACAATTGCCAAGGTCCTCTTCTGTATTGAATACTGAAGCAAAGTATTTGTTAAGTACCTCTGCTATCTCCTCCGTTTCCATACACACTTTTCCACTGTCACACTTGATTGGTCCTATTTTCTCATGTCTTATCCTCTTACTCCACACATACTTGTAAATTGCCTTGGGGTGTTCCTTAATCCTGCTCACCAAGGCCTTCTCATGGCCCCTTTTGGCTCTCCTAATTACATTCTTAAGCTCCTTCCTGCTAGCCTTATAATTTTCTAGATCTCTATCATTACCTAGTTTTTTGAACCTTTTCTTTTCTTCTTGACTAGATTTTCAACAGCCTTTGTACACCACGGTTCCTGTACCCTACCATCCTTTCCCTGTGTCATTAGAACATACCTATGCAGAACGCAACTCAAATATCACCTGAACATTTGCCACATCTCTGCCGTACATTTCCCTGAGAACATCTGTTCCCAATTTACGCTTCCAAGTTCCTGCCTGATAGCTTCATATTTCCCCTTACTCAGTTAAATGCTTTCCTAACTTGTCTGTTCCTATCCCTCTCCAATGCTATGGTAAAGGAGATAGAATTGTGATCACTATCTCCAAAATACTCTCCCACTGAGAGACCTGACACCTGACCAGATTCATTGCCCAATACCAGATCAAATAAAGCCTCTCTTCTTGTAGGCTTATCTACATATTGTGTCTGGTAACCTTCCTGAACACACCTAACAAACTCCACCCCATCTAAACCACTTGCTCTATAGAGATGCCAATCAATATTGGGGAAATTAAAATCTCCCATCATCACATCTCTGTTATTGTTACATCATTCCAGAATCTGTCTCCCTATCTGCTCCTTGATGACCCAGTTACTATAAAATACATCCAATCGAGTTATTGACCCCTTCCTGTTCCTAATTTCCACCCACAGAAACTCAGTAGACAACCCCTTCTTGACTTCCTCTTTTTTGCGGCCGTAACACTATCTCTGATCAGCAGTGCCATATCTTGAGTGGCAGGCTGAGTTGATCTGATTTTACCTTTCCTGATGCAGTGATGCTACGTTTTATTGCTGATCCCCAGTGAGCTCACTTTGAAGCCTCACCCAGCCTGGTTGTAAGGGACTTGGAAAGGACGCTTTCAAAACTGTGTATCCAACTTTACCAAATTAGAGAACTTCTGGACACACAAGATAACTCTAGGGAGTCAATGGATGACCAGTCCAATTTGTCACATTATCGGTATTTGCTATGGGGTGTGGGTGAGAATTATAGTGGGGGAAGGTCAAACAGAGGGGTGGAAGACAGATGGAGCGGGGCTTATTGAATGTAAACCTTATACAGGTATCATGTCCCAGCAGCTGGTAAGTCTCAAAGAGGTTATGCAGTTAAGCTGAGGTCAATATCAATCTGATCAATGGTATTTTAGTTTACAAGTGTGCTGATCAAAACTAATCAATAAGCTTCTAGACCCTTGCCTCACTTGAAGACTGTTCAGATTGACAATAACATCTCCTCCAGAATCTGTACTGGCTGTACTCACTTTACACTTATAACTGTGTGACAAACCACACCTCCAATGGCATATTAAAGTTTGCTGATGACATCACTGTCGTAGGCCCAGTCAAAGGGGGTGATGAATCAGCAAATAGAAGACAGACTGAAAATCTGGCTGACTGGTGCCATAACAATAATTAAGCACCTCTGCTTCCTGCCAAAGGATTTCAGCCCAAAACATCAACAATACTTTTTCCATGGATGCTGCCTGGCCTGATGAGATCCTCCAGCATTCTGTGTGTATACCTTTACCTCTATAGGAGTTTCAGAAAGTTCAGCATGATCTAAGACTTTTGCAAACTTCTACAGATGTGTGGAGGAGAGTATATTGATTAGTAGCATCACAGCCTGGTATGGAAACACCAAAACCCCGAAACGTTGACTACTCCTTTCAACGGGTGCTGCCGACCTGCTGAGTTCATCCAGCTTGTTTGGAAGTTACCACCCCTCAACCATCAGGCTCTTGAACCAAAGGGAACAACTTCACAACTTCACTTGCCCCATCACTGAAATATTCCCATGGGCTCACTTTCAAGGACTATTATTACGATTATTATCTCTTCTTTCTCTTGGTATTTGCACAGTTTGTTTTCTTTTGCACGGTAGTTGTGCACCCAGGACTCTCATTGTTTCTATTGATGTTATTGGATTTACTAAGAAAACAAATTACAGAGCTGTATATGGTGACGTGCTTAACAAGATAATAATCTATGGCATTACAGGAAGTTACTGGTATGGATAGAGGAATGGCTGACAAGCAGGAGATCATGAGTGGGAATAAAAGGGGCCTTTTCTGGTTGGCTGCCAGTGACTTGTGTTTCTCCTCGGGTCAGTATTCGGACTGCTACTTTTCACAATGTTTGTCAATGGTTTTGATAATGGAATTGATGTCTTTGTGGCCAAGTTTGTGGATAATACAAAAGATAGGTAGAGGGGTAGGTGGTGCTGAGGAAGCAATGGGATTGCAGCAGGCCTCAGACAAGTTGGAAGAGTGGGCAAAAAAAAGTGACAGTTGGAATACAGTGTTGGGAAATGTATGATAATGCATTTTGATAAAAGAAACAATAGTGCAGACTATTATCTAAATGGGGAGAAGGTTCAAACATCAGAATTGTAGAAGGCTTAGCAGTCTTCATGCAAAACTCTCAGAAGGTTAATTTACAGGTTGAGTGTCTGGTAAAGAAGGCAGAAGCAATTTTGTATTTATTTTAAGGGGAATAGAATATAAAAGCAAGGAGATAATACTGAGGCTTTATAAGACACTAGTCAGGCTGTACGAAGTATTGTCAACTTTTTTGGGTCCTATATCTCAAAAAGGATGTGTTGTCATTGGAGAGAGTCCAAAAGAGGTTAATAAGGATGTTTCTGGGAATGAAGTGGTTAACATATGTAAAGTGTTTGGCAGCTTTTGGCCTATACACACTGGAATTTAGAATTTAGAGTCATTGAAACCTACCAAATGTTGAAAAGGATTAGATAGGGTAGATGTTTCCTATAGTGGGGGTATCAAGAACTAGAGGACACAGCCACTAAATTGAGGGGTGACCTTTTAGAACAGAGGTAAGGAGGAACATTTTTAGTCAAAGAGTAGTGAATCTGGGGAATGCTTTACCACAGACTGCAGTGGAGGCCAAGTCCATGGGTATACTTAAGGCAGAAGTTGATTGCTTCCTGATCGGTCAAGGCATCAAAGGATATGGCGAAAAACAGGTGTATGGGGTTGAGTGTGATCCGGGATCAGCCATGATGGAACAACAGAGTGGACTCGATGGGCTGAATGGCCTAATTCTGCTCCTATGTCTTATGGATATATATGTAATTTGATAATAAATTTACTTCGAACTTTGATCAAATTAGTAATTGGCTTACTATTACGTATCATGTGCACTGAAATACAATGAATAGCTTTGTTTTGCATGTCATCTGGATAGCTCATTCCAAGCATTAGTACTTTGAGGTAGTACAAAAGAAAAAGTAACAGCAGAATGAACAATATAGTGTTATACACAGCTCGACAAGTAGAGGAGATTGTTGTGTCTGTACAACTACTTATCAATTAAATAAAAGCATGCATACAGGAGATGGCTTTAACTGGTGTATTCACATTTCAGTGCGAGAGATTGAACTGCTTAGACAACAGCGAATGCACAGACAACAGATCAATACATAGTGCACATGGGGGTGGGGGTCATTGTTCTAAAATAAATAGATCCATACATTACAGAGCTGACCAGTAGCGTTACCTTCACCGGGAGGAAAACAGGCCAAATACCTAAAATATCCCTATTGTTCTCCTAATAAACTAAGATCTAATCCTGTTGGCTTGTTAAATGAAGGATGGACATGAATGATAAAGAGAAGTGTGCGGATGATGGATGAGGGTAGATTTTCACACGTTTCTAACATCTTCCATGGCCCACTGGCCCAAATGTATTCATTTGCTTTCACATGTGAAGGACAGACACATCCCTGTGGTACTGAGGGCTGATGGTTTAATCATAAGCCAGCACCATCAGCAGAGGAAAACAGGCAATAATGGAATATAAAGATAGAAAGGTATCTCACTCCACTCATTACTGAGGAATCTCCCTGCCTCCACCCCCCATAATTCATCTTCCTTGACTACAGCTCATCAAATGACATTAGAAGTACATTTGATAAAATCATTTATTTCCTTTTGTATTATTCTACAGCTGTGATCATTTTATGCCATTTTAATCTTTAAGAGGAATATGGGATTTAGATTTTATCACTGAATCTGTTGCCTTAGCTAGGTAAGTGTTTCATCTTATATATTATTTTAGGACATACAAGGAGGCTACTCATCATGTCAAGCTTATGTTACCTCTCAGAACATACCCAGCAATCTCAAGACCCAACCCTCCTTATTTTCCCTCTAACTATCCTCTCTCATAGGCCTATCAACTCTATCCCAATTCTTCTACTGTTCATGGAGTAATTTACAGAAGCTAACTAACATAAGAGTAAACCTTTGGGATGTGAGAGGAAGTGGGAGCACCAAGTAGGAACCCTCACATTCATATTGAGAGCATGCAGACTCTATACATGCAGCACTGGAAGTCAGAATTGAACCCAGGTTCTGGGAGTTGAAGAAGCGCTATAAGGATCAGATGAAGAATGCTTTAAGGAAGTGCAAGATCAGACCCAGGGACCTGGAGGATATTGCTGCTGACCATATCACTTGGCGACAGCTGTGTAGGGATGGGGTTCGTATTCTGGAGATGGAAAGAACAACCAGAAGACAGCAGAAGAGAGCCAGGAGAAATGCAGCCATGGTTGCCATCGCTACCACCTCTACTACCACATATACATGTCCTACCTGCAATAGAGCTTGTGGGTCCAGGATAGAACTGTGTAGTCATCAAAGATCTCACCTTTAAAGAAGTGGACGTCATCATCGGATTTTGATGGACAACCGAAGAAGAAGAAACAGGAATCTATCAACCTCTGCCTTAAATATACCCAATACTTGGCCTCTGCAGCTGACTGTAGCAATGAATTCCACAGACTCACCCTCTCTCTGGCTAAAGAGATTCCTCCTCATCTCTGTTCTAAGTGGACATCCCTCTATTTTGAGCTGTATCCTCTGGTCTTAGACTCCCCCAACATGGTAAACATCCTCTCCACATCCACTCGTTTGAGGCTTTGCAACACTTTATAGGTTTCAATGAGATCCATCTTCATTCTTCTGAATTCCAGTGAGTACAGACCCAGAACCATCAGTCGGTTCTCATGTGACAACCCTATCATTCTTGTTAACTTCCTCTGAACTGTCTCCAATATCAGCACATATTTTCTTTGATAAGGGGCCCAAGACTAGTCACAATACTCCAAGTGATGCCTTACAATGCCTTATAAATCCTTAACATTACATCATTGCTTTTATATTCTAGTCCTTTCAAAATGAATGCTAACATTGCATTTGTCTTCCTCACCACAGAGACAACCTGCAAATTAACCTCTAGGGAATCCTGCACAAGGACTCCCAAGTCCCTTTGCACCTCAGATCTCTGCATTTAGAAAATAGTCTACGCTTTTATTTTATTTCCTTTACTAAAGTGCACGACCATACACTTCCCGACATAGTATATGCTGATAAATAGGATGTGCAAACTGCACATAAACAACACCAAAGTTTGGGTTTGAACCCAGGTTACTGGATTGGTGAAGCTGCATCTAAGTGCTTCCCCTGCTGCCCCCAGTTTGACCTTCACCCACCCCTTTCGACTCACTCTCTACCTGATTCAAAATGCCCTATAACCAAATGGCACCCAGCCTGCGCTCACAGTCTGTATCTCACCAAACTTACAATTCTTTCTCTATATTACCCATCTGATCCCATTACCAACTGCAACCCCTGCCTCCACTCAAACCTTGCTCTCTGTCTTTGTCTCACACCTCAACTTCCTGTTTGTACTTCACCTCTCTGCTCTATCTGTACCTCGTCCCTCCAACCTGCCTGTGCATCACTCCTCTACTCCATTAGTAACCCATTCCTCTCTTTGTCCGAACCACATCCTTCCTCTTTACCAGTTCATCACCCTCCTCTCCCTCAGTACCTCACCCCTCCACTATGCCTGTGGATCTCCCCTCCACTTCTTTTGCTTCACTGCCTGTCTGCACCTCAAGATGAATGCTTCTCACACTACCTTATCTTCTCTACACTCACGACTGTGTGGATAAGGATGGCTAAAATGCCATTTATAAATGTGGCACTAATACCACAGTCATTGGTAGAATCTCAGATGATGAAGCAGAGGTGTACCGCAGTGAGATAGGTCAGTTGATTGAGGGACATTGCAACAACAACCTCGCACTCATTTTCTCTAGATGTGCATCACTGCCTGATGTGGAGACTCCAATGCACAGGGTTACAGGAGACTGCAGAAGGTCATAGACCCAGCCAGCTCCATCGCAGACAAAGCCCTCCTCGTCTCCTCGCCCTCCTCATTATCTGGGACCTGTCATCATGTCCTAGCACCAGGGAACAGGTACAGGAGCCTGAAAACCCACACTCTGATTCAGGAACAGCTTCTTCACCACCCCCACTGGATTGCTGAATGGTCCGTGAACCCATGAATACTACCTTGCTTTCCTCTTCTGCACCATTTATTATTAATCTTTTATGTCTTGCACCATGCTGCTACCACAAAATAATACATTTCATGACACCTCTCCTAAGTTCAGCTCCTGTCACTCTCCTCACCCTCTCTGGCTACCTCCCCTCTCCACTCTCAGTCCTGATGCAGGTTTTAACCCAGATCATCAATAGTTCCTTTTTCCTGACACATGATGTTCAACCTGTTGAGTTCCTCCAGCAGATTATTTTTGCTGCATCTTTTTTTTTTGTCTAGCACAGAAATGAAAGACCTTCCATCTGTGCAGGAAACTTTTATGATTCTATGAATCCCATCTTTTCTAATATTTTCACATAGTAAGTCTCTCATCCTTACTAAGTGTCTAATGAATTCCCGTTGCTCCAATATTTGTTCCCAAAGCAAAATGATGAAGAAGGAATACAATTCTCCAGCTGAAGGCTGTCCCATGTTTTATAAATATTTAGCATAGTTTCAATGTCATTCCTAATATGGGCTGTTACTAATGAACTTTCGTGCACCGTCTAAACATCGCAACATCTGATTTATATTGTCTTACCATATTTATAGCATCATACAACATAGAAATAGGCCCATTCTATCCTGCCCTTTCTGAATGCTAACTACGGTGTGCATCTGTACTTGTCTACATTAGACCTTTATCTCTCTACACCTTTCCCAATCAAGTACCTTTTAAATACTGTAACCTTGTAATCTTATCTGACTCCACTATCAATGCTGGCAGCTCTTTGCAAACATTCACCACCCACTGAGTGGAAAAACTTATCCCTCTGATCTTTAAATGTATTCTCTGTTGCTTAAACCTCTGCCCTCCCATTGTGGATTGGCCTGCTCTAGGATAAATGTCCTGATCCTATCAATGGCCTTCATAGTTTTGTAAATCTCTGTATTTTCAGCACTAAGCCTCCTACATTCCAGTGAGAACAAACACAGCCTGTCCATCCTCTTCATATAACTACAGCCTTCTATTCCAGGCAACATCCTGGTGAATATCTTCTGCACTCTTTCTATTGTTACCACCTTCTTCCTGTAGTGTGATGATCAGAACTGCTCTGAGACTCTCTAGCCAATAATTCACACAGATGCAACAAGATATGCTAATTTGTTTAGTCAGTGCTTTGGACTATGAGGGTACACTTGCCAAAAGCCTTCTTCACTGTCCTAGCCACCTACGTCACCACTTTCTGAGAGCTATGGATTATGCACCCCAAGGTCTCTCTTTACATTAATGCCTGTGTGGTGCCTACTATTTACTCTACATGTCCTAACATAAATTGAATTCTCTACCTCACCCTTGTATGGATTTCTATATTCCACTGCTCTACCCGACTTTCCAATGGATCAATATCCTATTTTATCCTCGGACAAACTTTGTCACTCTTTGTAACATTTGTGTCATCTGCAAGGTAGCTAAACATACCACCTACATTTTCATCCAAGTCATTTATAGATATTACAAATGACAATAATTCCAGGATTGAACCCTGTGATACCCCTTTTGTAACAAACTAACTGCCAGAAAACCACCCAGAAAATATCAATATTCTTCTCCAAACTTTCCATGTGATTTCCTAATTTATTGCTGTTGTCTTTGACCACAAAGATATATTCCTCCCATTTCTCATTATATTTTTTGATGGCTCATACAGTTGGAATCAAAAGATCAATGAACAAGTAATTTTGACTGAGGCTAGGATTAATTTCAGGGTCCTTCTCCAGAAACACCAAGTCATAACTCAGTCTTCAGCAGGTGTATGAAAGGCATATGATTTTTTTTCCAAGTACAAGCAGATGATCTCTGGGATTCCCCATTAAAGTCTTATCTCTGTATAAAGTTCACATTGCAATTTAATGTCACTTGCTGCATTTCATGTGAGCGTTTTTTTGATTTTGAGACATGTGGCCTTATTATTTTTTTTGGTACTTGTACACTGTCTTTTGCATATTGGTTGCTTGTCAGTCTTTGACTGTAGTTTTTCATTGTTTCTATTGTATTTCTTTGTCCAACTGGGAAGCTACTGGAAAGTATATGGTGACATATATTTTGATAATAAATTTACTTTGAACTTTTAAAACGTTGAACATGTTCCCCTCGATCCACAATTCTCATTATATCCTCATTATACCCACAAAGATCCAATTAGCATAAAATGTCCAGGCCAGTGAATTCCAAGTTTCTACCATATTATATGTTAAAAAAGATGCTGAATGACATAAAAATATTACTCGAAGAATTGCAGTACAAAGTGATTCAAATGTAAGAGTAAGAGCACCCAAGATGTTCAGTACATCTCCAGAAAACATTGGTTTGAAAAACCACAACTTTTCCAGTGTTTTGACTTATTTATTCAGTGAATAGTAAGATGCAAAACTCAGGAAACTTCTGACCTATTTCTATTATCCATTCTAAACTGGGATTGTGCTGGTACTGCAAGTGGTTTCCATCCTAAATTTAAACAGGAAAATAGATGTTCTCAATCCAGTCTCAGATGCAATTGCAAACATGACAGTGATAGGTAAGGATAGAGTTAGGCTTTTGTTTGCTGTTGCTTGTGTTAAGGTATAGACTGAGCTTCATCTGCTGAAAGTACACTCGCTGTCAACTTGATTCAGCAAAACCAGTAGAATTGAAGTATGTGAGAATCAAGGGGAAGAGAGTTTGGAGTCATTAAATAAGGAAGAAAGTATGAAAAAGAGTAGGCTCACTTAATACTTCCTGCCATTCAGTATGATCATGACTGATGTACCTCAGCACCGTAGTCATTAATTCATAAAACATAGAACATAGCACACAACGGCACAATACAGGCCCTTTAGCCCATGATGTGCCAACATTTTAACCCATTCTAAGATCAATCTAATCCTTGTCTCCAACTAAGCCCTCCATTTTTCTATCATCAACATGCCTATTTAAGAGTTTTGTAAAAGCCCTAATGCATCTACCTCTACCATTACTCCTGGCAGGGTATTCCATGCAATCACCACTCTCTGTAAAGAAAAACTACCTCTGACATCCTCCATATACTATCCTTTAATCACCTTAAAATATGCCACCTCATATTAACCATTTCTGCACTGGGAAAAAGTGTCTGGCTATCCAGGTGATGGTATTGAGTTTGCTGACCATGACGTTCTAAACTCATATGAAGAACTTAAGCCCTATTGAATATAAATAGCCATGAGCACTCTCACAAAAGGGAGATTTCAATGTACCTAACTATTATTGAAAGACTACTTTATTTCCCTGTTTATTCTCCATGGCAAACTTAGCTGCCAATACCAGTATTTAAGGAGGCTGGTGGGGTTGTATGTGAGGACAGGAGGTACCCTATCCCTCATGGGGTGGTGGGAGGATGGGATGAGGCAGGTGTGGAGTTCGCTCCCTATATGACTCCCTTTTCGATTTAAAACCTCCTCACTGATCTCTTTCCTGGCACGGATCCTTGTAAGCAAAACAAGAGCTACAGCTGCCCCTACACCTCCTCCCTCACTACCATTCAGAACCCCAAACAGTCCTTCCAGGTGAGGCAACACTTCACCTGTAAGTTTGGTGGGGTCATCTACTCTATCCGGTGCTCCTAGTGTGGCCTCCTGTACATCAGTGAGACCTGATGTAGATTGGGAAATTGCTTCGCTGACCTTCATCTGCCAGAAAAAGTGGGATCTTCCAGTGGACACATCATTTTAATTCCACATCCCATTCCCATTCCAACGTGCCAGTCCATGGCCTCCTGTACTGCAACAATGAGGCCGCACTGAGGCTGGAGGAGGAACACCTTATTTCCATCTGGGTAGCCTCCAACCTGATCGCATGAACATTGATTTCTCGAACTTCTGCTAATGACCCCTTCCTGTTCACCATTCCCCATTCCCTTTTTATCTCCTTACCTGTTCATCACCTCCCTCTGGTGCTCCTCCCTGTTTTCTTTCTTCCATGGCCTTCTGTCCTCTCCTATCAGATTCCCCCTTCTCCAGCCCTGTATCTCTTTCATGAATCAACTTCCTAGCTCTTTACTTCAGTCCTTCCCCACTCCCTGTTTCACCTATCACCTTGTGTTTCTTCCTCCTCTCTCCCGCCTTCTAACTCTGACTCCGCATAGAAACATAGAAACACAGAAATCTACAGCATATTACAAAGGACCACAATGCAGTCCTGACCACGTAACCTACTCTAGAAACTGCCTAGAATTTCCCTACCACATAGCCATTGATTTTTCTAAGCACTATGTACTTATCTAAGAGTCTCTTAAAAGGCCCTATTCTTTCCGCCTCTATCACCATTGTTGGCAGTGCATTCTACACACCCACCACTCCCTGTGTGAAAAACTTACCTCTGAAATCCTCATTGCAGCTACTTCCAAGCACCTTAAAACTATGCCCCCTTGTATTAGTTATTTCAGCCCTGGGAGAAAGCCTCTGACTATCCACATGATCAACGCCTTTCATCATTTTATACACCTCTAACAGGTCATCTCTCATCCTCTGTTGCTCCAATGAGAAAAGGCCAAGTTCACTCAACCTATTCTCATAAGGTATGCTCTCCAATCCAGGCAACTTCCTTGTAAATCTCCTCTGCACTCTCTCTATGGTATCCATATCCTTCCTGTAGTGAGGTGACCAGATCTGAACACAGTACTCCAAGTGGGGTCTAACTAAGGTCTTATATAGGTGTAACATTACCTCACGGCTCTTGAACTCAATCAGTCTCAGCACAAAATGTCAACTGTACTCTTTTCCATAGATGCTGCTTGGCCTGCTGAATTCCTCCAGTGTTTTGCTCGGATTTCCAGTGTCTGCAGATTTTATTGGTTGTCAGGAACCTGTCGAGTTTCTCTATTGTTTTGTGTGTGTTACTTTGGATTTCCAGTATTTCCAGAATTTCTTGTGTAAACTTCCAAATAACCAACCCGAGCTACCAATATTCACAGTATTTCAAACTATTCACAGTATTTACCTTCTAGAAAGGAATCTATTATGGTTTTTAAGGGCTGGCAATCTAGCCTCAAGCCATATTAGCATATGTGCCTTCAGGGAATGTCCTTTCTGAACCACCTTTATCAATGACCATTGAATGATGTTGACTGGATTACAGAATGTTCAGTTTGCAGTTCTTCAAATAATGTAGCAATCCATCCCTCCATGCAGTAAGATCTGGGTAACACTGAGGCTTAGCCTGGGAAGTGCCAAGTTAAATTCATGTTGGACAAGGGAAAAGAAATGACATCTGCCAAGAAAAGACTCCGGAAACATGGGAAGTGGTCCAGATTTTCTACTAATTATGTACACAGGGATCGGGCTGCCGGTGACACTTTTTCTTGAAGATAATTTACGTAAGAGCCCTGCCCTTGCAGATGGCAGTTCAACCCCTGAATTTTGGGTGACTGTTTCTGGAGTTTACTTACTTGATGCTGAATAGTTTTCTATTAGTTCTGAAGATTAGTTCTATTCCTCTACTCTTCAAAACTATGTTGTCATGCAGATTGACAAGGAGAGTAATGGACTGGAATACCACCACCCACAACTTCCTCTCATACCCACAGATAACCTGAAAGCATTTCACTATTTCTTCATTGTTACTGGGTCCAAGTATTGTAGCTCATTGCTTATTAGGTCAGAAGAAGTATCTTCATGTCATTGACTCCATAGTTCAATGTCACAGCTCATTACCACTTTCTGAAGTGCAATTATGGCTGAGGAATACATACCTTCTTGCCAGTGAAGGAATTTTAAACTATGATGGTACTGGGTTTACGGACCATGAAGTTCTAAACTCAAACAAAAACCTTAAGCCCTATTGGATATAAATAGCTTGAGTACTCTCACTAAAGGAGATCACACTGTAACTACGCAGTCTTGAAAGATTAGTTCACTTCCATGTTTATTCTCCATGGTGAGTTCAGCTGCCAATACTCACTATTTGAGCAGTGGCTCTCCTCTTCCTACCAAGGAGAAATTGCTTCCAGAAACAAAGTAATTTTAAACACAATTCATTTATTTTCAGTGATATACATTTAAATCCAAACAACATTCTTAAAACACATTTAAAACTCAGAGGATTTTTATCTTTAACATTCCCAAATTACAAGCTATTTTTAAAACACAAAGGATTTACAAAACACGGGTACAATTTCCATAAACTAAGAACACATATCAATGATGCAGATGAATGATTCGTCCATTGCAAAAATTGAAGACGGGAATGAGTTCCAGTTCACCCCATGTTCCCTTCATTCTCCTTGATATTCCTTTCCCTATTCTTAATAAGCCTCTCTATAATGCTCTCTACATTTACACAGTTTCTCTGCAGTTGGGTAAATTCACAAACATGAGATATTTCTTCAGATACCCTTTTTATGCAAAACATCTAAAAACTTTTTGGAGACACTGACCCCGGCTATCCATAATCAATGCTGTAAAGCTAACTTCCTTGAGTGCATAGAACTTCCAACATAAATAGATTAGTTATTGATATGCTAAATGATTGTTTCCAATTGGATTGCAAACTTCTTTGAACTAAGTAATTTAGCCAACATTGTATGTTTCGAAGCAAGCCAAATTAAATAATCCATTGTTTTATACTGCACCACTTGAGCAGCAATAAGCCAGGAGTAGTGTCCTGTTCCATAGATGGAACATATTTGCAATGCTGCATTTAAACATCAAGCTCCTACTGTATGCACTTACATTTTAAAAACTGAAAAGTGGTTTCCACTTACGACCAGAAGTGAAATAATGTGAATTGGAAGTTTACTTACAACTTTTTGATCTTACAGGTGGTAGCTGCTGCGTTTTAAAAGCCAAGCTTGGCAAAACATGAGGCCCCCTGACCCCAGAAGCAAATATCCATTACAGAGCACAGCACAAAGTATTGTAGGGAGCAGTACAATACGCAGCCCATAAAAGAAAAAAAATGTTGTGGCAACAAAGAGTTAAAGCAGAATGGAAAAGAATACATTATTGCTATTTCTTCTACATGTCAAAGAGTGAATTAATTCAAATTACATAGAGAAGTGGAGAATTTCTGTGAAATAAATTAAGATTTACTCTCCAAATCAATGTTATGATAAGTTAAAGACGGATTTTTTAATCAAAAGGACTGAAAAGCAAGATAACAAGAAATATTAAGCTACTGCCATTCTATTTAAGACCATAAGACAAAGGAGCAGAACTAGGCCATTTGGCCCATTGAGTCTGCTCTGCTATTTTGAGGCTGATCCTTTTTATCCCCTCCTCAACTGCACATCTAGGGTATAAAAGCTTCCCAATCCTCTGTCTTCCCACTAATTTTTGCTTTGTTGTATGCTCCACTTTCCTTCAGAGGACCGAGTTTTCATGGCTCTGGAGATGGGGTGGGGGGGGGGGGGGGATCAGAGGTCGGTGTCCTAGCAGAAGATTGGTGTGTCATGGGAGATGGAAGATCTAAGGCTGTGAGCCCAGAGACCAGAGTTCTTTGGGCACAGAGCTCGGAAAAAGCAACGCATTGGACTTTTAACATCATAAATCAATGAGTTGTTTGTTATGTCTCCCCTCTCGCTGTAAAATGGAGCCACCTCTTTCTCCCTTATTAGGGAATGAAAGAGCAAGTGGTAAGTTGAATGCTGGATGAACGAGTAGTCTTTGGAGTACTGCAAGTCTGTGTCTTTGCTGTTGCCTTGAGTTCTCGGTGGCGGGTGCCAATACTTTTTTTTGCAGGTGGGGGAAGGAGGATCGTAGCTTGCTGCCGCTTACATGCAGGAGGGAGGGGAGTTGGGGGGGGGACTTTGGGGTTCTAACATTTAACTGTATTTCATTCTTAGGGGTACTCCTCTGTTTTCGTGGGTGGTTGCGAAGAAAAAGCATTTCAGGATGTATATTGTATACATTTCTCTGATATCAAATGTACCTTTGAAAATTTGAAACCTTTGAAGCACAGGATAATGATTGGGCAAAATCGCAGTCAACAGAATGAATTTCAAAATAAAAGGAAGACAAAATTGAAAATGATGATGAATATGGGACTGAAGGTTATATGTCTGAATGCATGCGGTATACAAAGTAAGGTAGATGAACTTGTAGCACAGTTGGAGATTGGTAGGTATACCATTGTGGGCATTGCTGAGTTATGGCTGAAAGAAGATTATAGCTGGGAGCTTAACATCAAAGGATACAGATGCAGGTAGATAGGGAAAATTGTGTTGGAGCTGGATCCCATGAGGGGGAATTTGTAGAATGCCTGTAAAATGGCATTTTAGAGCAGCTCATGGTTGAGTCCACTAGGGGATCAGTTATTCTGGACTGGGTGTTGTGCAGTGAACCGGAGTTGATTAGAGAGCTTAAGATAAAGGGACCCTTAGACAAGTGATCATGATAAGATAGAATTCGCCCTGCAATTTGAGAGAGATGAGCTGAAGTCAACTATATCAGTATTTCAGTGGAGTAAAGGGAATTAAAGAGGCATGAGAGGGGAGCTGGCCAAAGTTGACTGGAAGAGGGCACTAGCAGTGATGACGACAAAGTAGCAATGGCTGGAATTTCTGGGAGCAATTTGGAAAGCACAGCATAGATACATTCCAATAAGAAGAAATATTCTAAAGGCAGGATGATACAACCATTGTTCGCAAGGCCAACCATGGTTGAATCCCCAAGCTATAATTCAATCCAACATAAAAGCCAAAGAGAGGGTGTACAATAGAGGAAAGATCTATGGAATGTTAGGGAAGCTTTTCAAAACCAATAGAAGGTAACTAAAAAATTCATAAAGAGAGAGAAGTTGGAATATGAAGGTAAGCCAGCCAATAATATTAAAGGGGATACCTGAAGTTTCTTCAGACATAGAATGTAAAAGAGAGGCAAGAGTGGATATTGGACCACAGGAAAATGTCGATGGACAGGTAGCAATGGGGACATGGTGGATGAACTGAATAAGTATTTTGTAGCAGTCTTCACTATGGAAGCCACTAGTAGTATACTGGAAGTTCGAGAGTGTGAAGACAGAAGTGAATGAAGTTGCCATTAATAGTATGAAGGTGCTAGGGAAACTGAAAGGTCTGAATGTAGATAAATCACCCAGACCAGATGGTGTACACCCCAGGGTTCTGAAAGAGGTGGCTGAAGAGATTGTGGAGGTATTAGTAATCATGGGTTTCAAGAATCAATAGATTCTAGCTTGGTTCTGGAGGACTAGAAGATTGCAAATTTCACTCTAAGAAGGAAGAAAGGCCAAAGAAATTATAGGCCAATTAGTCTGACCTCAGTGGTTGGGAAGATGTTGGAGTCAATTGTTAAGGTGATTGGCAAAAGGCAAAGAGTAGGAATAAAGGGAGCCTTTTGTGGTTGGCTGCCAGTGACTAATGGTGTTCCACAGGGGTCTGTGTTGGGACCACTTCTTTTTATATTGTATGTCAATGACTTGGATGATGGAATTGATGGATTTGTGGCCAATTTCTCAGATGATACGAAGATAGGTGGACAGGCAGGTAGTGTTGAGAAACAGGGGAGCTGCAGAAGACCTTAGATAGACTAGGAGAAGGTGCAAAGAAGTGGAAGATTGTATAATATCAAGAAGTGTATGGTCATGTACTTTGGTGAAATAAAAGCATAGACTTTTTTTTAATGCAGAGAAAATTCAAAAGTCTGAGGTGCAAAGGGCCTTGGGAGTCCTTGTTCAAGATTCCCTAAAGGTTAATTTGCAGGTTGAGTCAGTGGTAAGGAAAACAAATGGAATATCAGCATTTATTTCAAGAAAAATATAATATAAAAGCAAGGTTGTAATGTTGAGGCTTTATATGGCACTGGAGTATTGTGAGCAGTTTTGGACCCCTTATCTAAGAAGGGACGTGCTGATGTTGGAGAGAGCTCAGAGGAGGTTCACGAAAATGATTCCAGGATTGAAAGGCTGATCATATAGGACTGATTAATGGCTCTGGGCCTGTATTCACTGGCATTCAGAAGAACGAGGGGTGGATCTCATTGAAACCTATCGAATGTTGAAAGGCCTCAATAGAGTGGATGTGAAAAAGATGGTTCCTATGATGGGGGTGCCTAGCACAGCCTCATAATATAAAAGCATCCATTTAGAATGCTGATGAGGAGGAATTACTCTAGCCAGAGAGTGGTGATTCTGTGGGATTCATTGTCAGGGGTGGCTGTGGTTGCCTATTCATTGTGTATATTTAAGGTAAAGGTTGATAAATTCTTGATTAGTCAGGGCATGAAGTGTTACAGGAAGAAGGCAGGAGGTTGGGGCTGAAAGAGTAATGGATCAGCCATGATGAAATGGCTGAGCAGACTTTTTGGGCCAAATGATGTAATATGGCATGATATCTAAAGTCTTGATGAACTTCTAAAGCTGTGTAATGGAGAGTGTATTGACTGCCTGCAACACAGCCTGGCAACCAAAACCTTTGAATGGAAAATCCTACAAAAAGTAGTGGATTTGGCCCAGTAACTGGTAAAGCCCTCCCAGTTGTTGAGCACATCTCCGTGAAATGCCATCACCTGGGCCATGCCTCTTTGCTTGTTACTGCCATTAAGTAGGTACAAGGAACTCAGGACTTGCACCACAAGGTTCAAGAACAGTTACTACCCCATAATCATCAGGCTCTTGAACAAAAAGGAAAAACTACACATACTTGCACATCCATTGAGATGTTCCCACAGCCAATGATCTCACTTTAAGGACTCTTCACCTCATTATCTCATGTTCTTGTGATTTATTGCTGTTGGAAAGTTTGTTGTCCTCTACACTGTAGTTGATCTTTCATTGATCCTGTTATAGTTACTATTCTATAGATTTGCTGAGTATGGAATCTCAGGGTTGTATGTGGTGACGTATATATACTGTACCTTGATAATAAAATTTGCTTTGAACTTTGAATATCTTATGGTTTCAGATGCCTCCACTTCCTATACTTTATACCCTTCATTCAGATAGATTCAGACCTATTAAATTTTTGAATCTTCCTATGCAGACAAAACACAGATTGTGGGAAATTGTGTTAATTTTCCATTTCTGCTGCAGCTGCTGGTTGTATCTACTTTATTCCTCATTAAGGCAAATAGTTCGTTACAAGTAGAATAGGTGTTAATTTCCTTGCCGACAATGTTTTCAGGCTTGTTTACCTGGGAACCCAAGTGTAACTAAAGAAAAATTCCCACAGCATGTGGTGAGAGATCTTGGTGTGGTGACAAAGAACTGCATTACTTAAGGAGGCATCTCTACATCTCAAAACCCCAAGGTTTAATTACCATGTGCAGCCTTGTGTAGAATCTGAGAGCCTCAGTGTTATGGGAAGTCTTTCAAACTGATGACCCGCAAAGAAGAGGAGGGAAAGATGGGGAAGTGGATAAATGCAGAAGTGTTGCAGCACTGATGTTTTTAGTTTGATGTCATCAAACTACCAGAACATTAACTATAGGCAAGAAGTAAATACAGAACAAAATCTCCTTTGGGACAAATCTGTGACATTATACAGCATTGCTTTATCAAGGTTCTATTTTTAAATGGAACTCATAGATTTTTGGAATAATATAGGAATAATACAGGGAGAAAAAAGAAAGTAAGTATTTTTATTTTTCAGTGGGTCACGTGAACAATATCAGTCCTCATGTGACTTTGATGTTGTTCCAAATGACAGCTGTGCAAAGGAAACCAATTTCTCCTGATGCCAGGTACAAAGTGCATGAATATTGCTCATCCTTGTGTGTGGATGTTTGCAAAATATTTAATATTTTAAGGTTGCTGTTAGCTATTTAAAATCTTAAAAAACTAAAAGTACACTCAGTGGCTACTTTACTAGGTACCTCCTGTACCTAATAAATTGGCCACTGAGTTTATGTTTATGCTGTTCTGCTGCTATAGTCCATCTACATCAAGGTATGACATGCAGAAATTGCTGGGGTCCTAGCAGAGATATTTACATTATCCTTGGCAACAGGTGAGGTACCAGAGGATTGGAGGACAGATAATGTTCCGCTGTTTGAGAAAGGCTCTAAAAATAAACTAGGAATTTATAGGCCAGTGAGCCTGACATCAGTAGTGGGAAAGTTACTCTACGGTACTGGATATGAGTATTTGGATAGACGTGGACAGAGTAAGGATAGTCAGCATGGCTTTGTGTGTGGTAGGTCATGTCCAATCAATCTTATTGAGTTTTTACAGGAAGTTACTAGGAAAGAAAGTGTCAGTTTTGTCAGCATTGGAGGACAGATCATAACCAACCTCACGTTTGCCGATGACATTGATGGGCTGGCAGGGAGTGAGGATGAATTGGCCTGCCTTGTGAACCATCCGGATGATACATCTACCAGATATGGCACGGAGATCAGCGCAAAGAAAATCAAGGTGATGAGAAACAGTGAGGAGCCAGTCTCAACAAAGATCATGATCAGTAGTTCAAGTACCTTGGTGCCATTATCAACCAAGAAGGAGCAAAGCCTGAAGTCCTTGCAAGGTCAGCTCAAGCAGCAGCCACACTAAATCCAGTCTGGAGAGACAATAACATCACTCTCAGATCCAGCTGGAAATTCTTGCATGCACTTGTGCTCTCCATCTTCTTTTATGCATACGAATCGTGGACGTTGACAACAGATCTGCAAAAGAATATCCAGGCACTAGAAATTAGTTGCTTCAAAAGGCTCCTCACCATTTCCTATACAGACAATGTCTCAAATGATGAAGTAGAAAGAACCATCACCTAGCACATGAGACACTATGAAGATCTATTGTCCACAGTAAAGAAGAGGAAACTGAAATGGTATGGCCAGATAACAAGATCAAGTGATTTCTCAAAGACCATTCTTCAGGGAATGGTGCAGATGGCAAAAAAGGGGCAACCAGAGGAAGAAATGGGCAGACAACATTGCAGAGTAGATAGGAGGGGTATTTGCCACAACCCAGGCACTTGTCCACAACTGGGAGAGATTGAGACAACTGGTGCAGTGCTCATCTGTACAGTGCCCAAAGACCCAGGCAGGTTGCAGGGTCTGTAACCATAACAGAGAAACTATTCCACCTAGGAATTGACAAGGAAGCCAGAATAATGAAACTAGGAGTAAAACTGGGAAGCCCTTCTGAATAGGGAACATAATGAGTAGATGTAACAGCACTGTGCAAAGATTGGGGAGGATGGTTAATTGTAGACTGGATCAGAGAGAGCTTTGCTGCAACCTAGAACAGTGTGACAGATGGAAGTAGCTGATGCAGTCTCATCTGTACAGCACCCCTACGACCCAGGCACATTGCAGGATCCATAGCCATAATCATAGCCAGGAAAGTGGAGGCAAGGCAGTTGATGTTGTCTGCATGGACTTTAGCGAGGCATTTGACAAGGTCCCACATGGGAAGTTGACGGAGAAGGTTCAGTCACTCGACGTTCCATTCAAGATGAGGTAATAAATTGGATTGGACATTGACTTTGTTGGAAAAGTTGATGTGGTTAACTGGATCAGCAAATTTGAGGATAATACCATGTTTGGGAGTGTAGTGGGCAGTGAAGAAGACTACCATGTCTTGCAGAAGATCTGAGCCAGCTGGAAAAATAGGCAGAAAAATGGCAGATGGAATTGAATGCAGACAAGTGTAAGATCTTGCACTTTGGTAGGTCCAACCAGGGTAGGTCTTACAGAGTGAATGGCAGGCCAGCTATTTTAATTCCATTTTGTATTCCTACATAAACATGGATCCTAATGCCAAGTTGAAGTTAGAAGCAGATTAGAGGAAGAACACTTCATATTCCTCCTTGGAGATGCAGATGGCATGAATGTCAATTCCTCTAACTTCTGGTAATAACTCCTTCTCCTCTGTTTTCCTCTTATCCTACCAGTCCTCATCACCCTAGCTTTTTCTTTTATACCCTCTCTATCTGCCCATTACCAAAGCATCTGCACCCCCTCTGGTTTCCCTCATCGTTTCCTTCATTTATTCCATAGTTCACTGCCCTCTCCTATCAGATTTCATCTTTTTCATCCTTTTCTCACATCCACCTATCAACTCCCAACTTCGCACATCAATCCCACTCTTTCCTCCTCTCACTTGTCTATCATCCCCTTTCCACTAATGATATACCTGCACCAATGTTGACTCATACTAGTGCCAATGGGGATACCTGTCAAATTTGTTGCATAGTTGTTGCACCCTTGCACTCTGGCCATGATCATAAAAGACTGGAACTGAACCAAAAAAAACCTAATCGGTTGGTGCAATGTAGAATGATTCTCTTATATGTTGGACCATTAGAAAACCCTGAAGAAAATCAAAGTGCAGTACTATGTAAAAGTATTAGGCACATATACCTAAGACTTTTGCACAGTACTGTATATTGTTTAAAATAGGAAGTTGGTAGGGAAACAGAAATAAGAATATTTAGCTTTGTATTAGCTCAGTAGTATTAAGTGTTATTTGGTAATTGCAAAGACTTAATATACAGTACTGTGCAAAAGTCAGGCACCCTCACTATATACATGTGTCTAAGGCTTTTGCACAGTAGTGTATTTCAAGATCAATGTTAGTCATTTCAAATTTTTACTGCCATTACCATGGCATACAAAACAATGAAGTATTTATGGAAGATAGTCATATTTCTGAATCAGAAATGTCTGGTCATCCCCTACCTTGTCATCAGGATTGGTTCAATTAATGAAACAGACTTCTATTGATGCTGGTTTGGAACTGTCTTGAATATTTATTGAATGAAGTTGTTAAACTAGCCTTTTTCATTATGGGGAAAATCCCTGAACTAGCATTTTCTGCCTTAATATTTTATTACATAAGCTGGCTGAGCAAATGAGGATATTGGGCAACTGTACTGTATATCTACAGGCTCTGGAGCAAGTGCAAATGAGGATATTGGGCAACTGTACTGTATATCTACAGGCTCTGGAGCAAGTGCGAATGAGGATATTGGGCAACTGTACTGTATATCTACAGGCTCTGGAGCAAGTGCGAATGAGGATATTGGGCAACTGTACTGTATATCTACAGGCTCTGGAGCAAGTGCAAATGAGTGCAAAATCAACTTTGCAGAGGCAGCTCAGAGCTATGAAAGACCAGTGGTGGGTAAACAAGGCTAAGGAGTTGCAAGCATTCGCTGAGTGTAATGACTAAAGAAGCTTCAAAGTTGTGTATGGTCCATCAAAACAAGGCACCTCACAACTCCTGAGCAAGGACAGTACATCCACCTTCACTGAGAAGTCAAAGCACATGAAGAGATGGCAAGAACACTTCCACGAGCTGCTAAACAGACCAGGAGCCATCACCAATGAAGCACTTGGCAGAGTACACCCTCGACCCATACTGTTCAAGCTAGATGCTCCCCCTACTCTTCATGAGGTCACCAAAGCCAACAAACAGCTAAAACCCAACAAAGCACAGGGCCTGACAGTATTGCAGCCGAGATCTACCAGTATGGTGGTAACACACTGACATCATGCCTGCTCCAGCTGTTCACAAAGTTGTGGGGAGCTGCAGAACTACCACAGCACTTCAAAGACGCATCAATCGTGACCATCTACAAGAACAAGGGAGACAAGAGAGACTGCAACATCTCTCTTCAGTCAGTTGCAGGAAAATACCTCCTGAAGATCACCCTTAGATGCTTGGTGTCCAACATCAGTGACAACATCCTTCCAGAAAGCCAGTGTGGTTTTCGAATAGGCAGTGGACATGATCTTCTCACTGAGGCAGCTCCAAGAGAAATGTGTTGAGCAGCAAAGAAGTCTCTATGTCACATTTGTTGATTTAGCCAAAGCTTTTTGACACTGTTGGCAGAGATGGCCTGTGGAAGCTCCTACCAAAATTCAGTTGCCCGCCCCATGCCTAACCAACATCATCCATAGTTCCACGAAAGCATGGTAGGCCGTATCAGCATGTGTGGTGAGTTGTCAGACACATTTCCCATCAGCAACGGAGTAAAACAGGATTGTGTTCCAGCTCCTACTCTCTTTGGACTATTCTTCACTGCTGTTCTTCAGGATGCCACATAAGACCTGAAGTCAGGGGTCTTCCTACAAATGAGGGTTGATGGCGGTTCCTCAACCTCGCAAGACTGAGAGCAGAAACAAAAGTCAGGGACATTGTGGCACATGAGCTACAGTTTGCTGATGACTGTACTGGTTGCCCACTCTCTCGAAGACTTACAGGAGATCACCAGTCACTTTGCCAGTGCAGCCAAATGCTTCGGACTGACCATCAGCCTGAAAAAGATGAAAGTTCTGTACCAACCGGCTCCTGGCTCAAGCTATGAAGAACCAACTGTCCTCGTTGATGACACTTGTCTCAATGCTGTCAACAAGTTTTGCTACCTGGGCATCCTCAGCTTCTCTGGATGTGGAGATTGAGTCAAGAACCAGAAAAGCCTGCTTTGCCTTTGGTCAGCTGAAAGTTCGAGTTTGGTCACAGAACATCAGGTTGGCCACCAAGTGCAAGGTATACAGGGCCGTTGTCATATCAGTCTTGCTTTACGGATGTGAGACGTGGTGCCCATATTAGAGTCACTTACGCCAGCTTGACCAACTGCAGCAGCGTCACCTACGTTCTCTAATGAAGATCACCTGGCAAGACAAAGTCTCCAATACCGAGGTCCTCTCTTGAGCCGGAATGCCAGCAGTTTCAACCTTGGTGATGTCAGCCCAACTGCACTGGGCAGGACATGTTGTCACAATGTCTGACAAAGACATCTTGTATGGCCAACTGTCCAGTGGTATCCGAAAACGAGGAGGCCAGCGACTATGGTACAAGGATGTTCTGCACAGGATCTGGCTCAAGATCGCTCACAGTGGAGGGACGCCATCAGAAAGGGTGTGGATGCTGCTGAGAACAAGCTCATAGAGGCAACAGAGGAAAGGCACAGGAAGCCCTACAGCAGAGCATCTGCCCCTGCTGCCCCTCCAGGCCTCCCCTGCCAAGTATGTGGCAAGCAGTGCCTGTCAAGGATCGACCTGTACAGCCATTTCAGGTCCACATATCAAACCCCACTAACTGACTGAAAGGAACCATCATCATCCTATGGGATGGATAGCCAGAGAGATATCTATGGGCTCTAGAGCAAGTGCAAATGAAATGGTGGACTCAAAATCAATGAAGCAGCTTTTGAACGTTTCATTAAAATCTTAGTGAGAGGAATCTGATTTCCTTGACTATGTGGCCAGGCCAAGGCTGATAGTGTAACTGTAGCGGTGATGTGAAGGCAAGGTTTTATCAAAGGAAGTAAAGGTTCTTAGAAATAAAAAAAACTCACCTGTTTTTGTTTGTCATGAACTGTTAAACTAACAAAGTTCAAAATTCACAATTCAAATTAAATTTATCATCAAAGAACATAAATATATATATATTCATGTACAACTCTAAGATTCAATTTCTTGTGGGCATTCTTAATAAATCAATAGAATAATATCCATAATAGTAAGAGTGAAAGACTACCCAACCAGGGTGTTCAGCCAGAGTGCAGAAGACAACAAATTTTGTAAATACAAGAAGAAAGAAATAATAATCATAAATAAATATACAATAAATATTGAGAACATGAGATGTAGAGTCCTTTTTTCCCAAACAGCTTTAAACTTACTGAGTGCATTGGGAATATATTATTCTGCTATGCAATGTTTAAAGAAAAGGTGAATTAAATGCAATGTGGAGCATTAGTACACTAACATATGATAGTCCGAGGTGTTGCACGGTGTTGACTGATTTGACATCAATAGAGTAGAGAATGAGTAACTGTCAGGAGAGCACTAGGATGGTCAAAACTTGAAATAACAAATGAATACTGATCAATATTTCATGCTAAGCTGTACAATGGAAACAAACTACAGTTCTCTTATTACTAGACTCCTAGTTTCATTCATGGCAAATGATTTTTCTCTTCCTGATGTATTGTGGGTGTTGCTTTCACAACATTACGGTCACTGAAATTGCACTTTAAACAAGATCGTCATCTTCCAGGAGATTCCTGGAACGGAGTATGATGGTAAAACAACATTTATTGTGTGATGCCCTGGTTCATAGTTTTACTGTTATGCTGAATGTATTTCATTTTGGTAGTTCTGTAAGATCTGATTGTTTTCAGCTTGCTCTGTTTCAGCTTGTTTGAGTTACTGTTGAAGATAAGGGATGATGTGGAATGTGTACCATCCAATTAGTGGGAGGTTTTCTTGGTGAGGAAAATAGGGTTGGTCTTGGGTTTTCTTTTTGTTCAGCAGGAAATGAAGAGAGAAGACACTGGGGAGAACCGATCATAGCATATGATCTGGTGGGAGACTCATTTGTTCGAGATGGATTGTGAGCGACGTTCGGAAGATGGTGTGAGTGTTCATGCTGACGAGGGCTCAGTTCGTGAGTGACAGAGAAGTCCAAGATAAGCTCCAACTTGTGTACATTTGACTGTTTAATTAGGATGGGCCCTTTTCTTTTTGTTATTTTTACTAACCCTTTCGTTAAGTTAAGATTCATAAATATAATTCCTTTAATCTTATGCAGTGTACTGTCTGTTATTTTGTGGCACCAGTTTGTAACAGGGTAGCAAATTGCACAGCATCCACACAAACCGGGGTTTGGGGTGGGAGAGCACCTCAATCTCACTAGTTTGGCGGAGCCAGAGGTTGCTTTCCCTTCCCTAAACTTATGTAGCTGAGGAAAGCAACATGTTTCGATTGCTAAATGGCCTTCTTTACCTCTATGGTCTACTACTTAGTTCTAATTCACTCTTGTGGTGTGTGATGACATCAATGTGAATTTTGTCAAGTGTAGAGCAGGAGGCATTTGGTAGGGCAGACAGATGGTCAGTTTTAAAACCAATTGTTGTTAACCCATTGTAATCAGCAAAGGAAACTTTCTGTTCCTTTTGCTGAAGAAGAACAGAAAGCACTAAGACCCAAGCTTTTCAGTTTCAGCCTGGATTCTCCTCGTCCACTTTGAGCATCAGGAATTCCTAGGAATGGGTACAGATGTTGTATTTCTCCAAGAAGAACATCCCTGAATCTTTTCCTTTGAAAAGAAGCCTATCATTCTATCTGTCATCATGCACGGGATGCTCTATTTCTCTTCCAATTTGGTTCAAAGAGTTCATTTACTGTATTATCAAAGTATGTTTGCTACATACAATCTCAAGATTCATCTCCGTATAGGTAACCACAAAACAAAGAAACCCAATAGAGCCCATTAAAAAAAGACATCAAACATACAATGTGCAGAAAAAAAAAGCAAATAGGGCAAATAATAAAAGTCAGCAAATAACGTTCAGAACTAAAATTTGGGAAAGTGAGTCCACAACCTTTAGTGGGCGTAATTCAAAACTTTTACTCATTACACACACTCAAGAATATTTATGAAACGTTTTGATTGAATGTTTCCTGTTATCTGGGGAAAAAAGACCAAACCACACAAGTATTGCAATCCCTAACTAATTTTATTTTCAATTTTCTCCAAATTTATTATATTGCAAATATCAGCTGCACTATGGTATCTTAACCAAAACACCATTCCATTAACCAATTTAGTCAACTCCATCATGAGAACTAGCCTCCATAGCATCCAGGACATCTTCAAGAAGTGATGTCTCAAAAAGTTGGCATTCATCATTAAGGACCCCCATCATGCAGGTCATGCCCACTTCTCATTGCTACCTCAGGAAGGAGGTGCAGAAGCATGATGGCACACACTCGATGATTCAGGAACAACTTCTTCCCCTCTGCCATCTGATTCTGGAATGGGCATTGAACCCATGAAGACTACCTCACTAAATCTTTATTTCTATTGTTGCACTACTTATTTAATTTAACTATTATATATATATATGTAGAATACACATACATTCTGTAATTCACAGTTTTTTTCTCTATTATTATATATTACATTGTACAGCTGTCACAAAGTCAACAAATTTCATGACATAAGCTGGTATTAATCCTGATTCCGATTCTGATTTTGATCTTCGTGTATGATCCAATATGATGACATCAAAGCCCAGTCAACTATTAAGGGAACTGCAGTTGATCAGCAGTCTTCCTCATCAATGTTCAATATTCTGAAACTAGGTGACATTAGATAATTTACTGCTCTACTCAATCTAATTTTGAAGAGAAGTCAAGTGTGGTTGAAAAACTGTGGCTTCCATGAATTACATAAAGTCCATGAGTTATATTCACTGTCTGATGTGATAATGTATAGCAGGCCACAGGGATTCAAAGTAAAAAATACTGGTGGATTACATGTGCTTAGTCAACACTTCTGTAAATTTCAGAAGTAACTGCATGGCCCACAGTATTGCTGGCTTTTATGCAATGGAACTTGATGCTAAGTGTCTGATTCAGTTAAGCCAATTTTAACATAGGTATAAACCAAACTATATTACAGAAATTTCCAGGTCCCTCCACCAGCTCAAGCACCTCAAAAACACCTTCCACCTTATTCTGAGCATGCAAACCATACCCCAATTATATCTGTCAAAACAACTCATTCAACAATTACATTTCTTGCCAACTGCACAATGCCCAACCACTGATTGCATACCTGACTGCTAATAAAGACCCCCATCAGCAATACATCTCAGATCACAGTCCTGCTCTTTGATTATCAACCACAGACCCCACTCGCCAAATTAATTTCCTCATATAATTCACAACTCACAATTAGTGATTGCATCCTCTTTCTGCTATCCTCTACTCCTTGTCCCCAAACTCACAGCCCAATTGTAATTTACTTCTGTATAATGTGCAAATAAGTAAGAGAATGTAACAAAAGCAACTTGGTAAATTGATTTATTATGCTGAGTTACAGTGATAAATATTGTTGTGCTGTCATCCATACAGACAATTTCGTCACATCAGTATGTTGAGGTAGCACAAGGAAGAAACAATAACAGAATGCAGAACGTAGGGTTACGGTTACAGATAAAGTGCATTGCAGGCAGACAATAAGGTGTGAGGCCATGGCAAGGTTGATTGTAAGGTCAAGAGCCCACTGTATTGTACAGGACATCCACTCAATCTGTGAGATAGAAGCTGACCTTGAGTCTGATGGTACATACTTTCAAGTTTTTGTATCTCTGCCTGATGGGAAGGGGGAGAAGAGAGAGTGTCGGGGATGGAGGTCTTTATATTGGTTGCTTTACCTAGGTATGAAGAAATATAGACAGAGTCCATGAAGGGGAGGCTAGTTTCCATGATGCCCTGAGCTACATTCATAACGTGCTGCAGCTTATTGTCACGGTTACAGTACAAGCCCTAATGCATCCAGATTGAATGCTTTCTACGGTGTTCCGATAAAAATTGGTGAGGATCAACAGGGATGATATCTTCACCTCCTTTAATATCCACAACCCCCAGATTTTCTTTATTTCCTCTGGTGTTCAGATGCTGATAAAGCTTATGAAATCAAAATCAGAATCAGAGTCAGAATTATTATCACCGGCATGTGTCATGAAATTTGTTAACTTAGCAGCAGCAATTCAATGCAATACATAATATAGAATAAAGAAAAAAATAATAATAATAAATAAATGAGGTAATGTTCAAGGGCTCAATGTCCATTTAGGAATCGGATGACAGAGGGGAAGAAGCCATTCCTGAAACACTGAGTGTGTGCCTTCAGGCTTCTGTACCTTCTACCTGATGGCAACAGTGAGAAAAGGGCATGCCCTGGGTGCTGGAGGTCTTTAATAATGAATGCTGGCTTTCTAAAACACCGCTCCTTGAAGATGTCCTGGGTACTTTGTAGGCTAGTACCCAAGATGGAGCCAATTAAATTTACAACCCTCTGCAGCTTCTTTCAGTCCTAATCAGTAGCAACCCCGCCCCCCCCCCCCCACCCCATACCTGACAGTGATGCAGCCTGTCAGAATGCTCTCCATGGTACATCTATAGAAGTTTTTGAGTGTATTTGTTGATATATCAAATCTCTTCAAACTCCTAATGAAGTATAGTCACTGTCTTGCCTTCTTTATAACTGCATCGATATGTTGGGACCAGGTTAGGTCCTCAGAGATCTTGACACCCAGGAACTTTAAAACTGCTCACTCTCTCCAGTTCTGATCCCTCTATAAAGACTAATATGTGTTCCTTCATCTTTCCTTTCTGGAAGTCCACTATCAGCTCTTTCGTCTTACTGACGTTGAGTGCCAGGTTGTTGCAGTGACACCAGTCCACTAGTTGGCATATCTTGCTCCTGTAGCCCTCTCATCACCACCTGAGATTCTACCAGCAATGGCTGTATCATCAGTAAATTTATAGATGGTATTTGAGCTATGCCTAGCCACACAGTCATGGGTATAGAGAGAGTAGAGCAGTGGGCTAAGCACACACCCCTGAGGTGCACCAGCATTGATTGTCAGCGAAGAGAAGATGTTATCACCAATCTGCACAGATTGTGGTCTTCCGGTTAGGAAGTCAAGGATCCAATTGCTGAGAGGTACAGAGATCCAGGTTCTGTAACTTCTCAATCAGGATTGTGGGAATGATGGTGTTAAATGCTGATCTGTATTCGATGAACAGCATCCTGATAAAGGTGCTTGTGTTGTCCAGGTGGTTTAAAGCCGTGTGAAGAGCTATTGAGGTTGCATCTGCCATTGACCTATTGTGGCGACAGGCAAATTGCAATGGGTCCAGGTTCTTGCTGAGGCAGGAGTTCATTCTAGTCATAACCAACCTCTCAAAGCATTTCATCACTGTAGATATGAGTGCTACCAGGCCATAGCCATTAAGGCAGCTCACATTATCTTCCTTAGGCATTGGTATAATTGTTGCATAAACATATAGGCAGAAAGCATATTGTTAAAAAAAAACACCATATGCCAAGTCCCCAAATGTTTTGAAGAGCCAAGACATTAATACATCTACTGACTATCTGGATACAATGGGTATTAGCTAGCTGAAAATTTCATCTGTTTCTCATCTGTTCCCCATTTTGCATAATGTCAATCTTTGCAGTTATCGATGTAAGTTCTCTCTAAAAAAACTGAAGAAAATGTAATTCCCCCCTATACGTTCCTCCATAAAAGTATGTCCCTAAAATCATTTTAAACGTATGTCCTTTTGTATTAGCCATTGTCACTCTGGGAAAAAAAGGATGCTGGCTGTTCACTCTTATCATCTTATACACCATTCATCCTCTCAGTTGCCTCTCACACTCCATGGCTCCAAAGAGAAAAGCCTTGCTCAACCTTTCCTCACAGAACAAGTTCTCTAATCCAAGTAGCATTCCGATAAATCTACTCTGCACTCTCTTTAAAACTTCTACATCTTTCCTATAACAAGATGATCAGAACTGAACAAAACAGTTCATGTGGTCTAACCAGAGTTTCATAGAGCTACAACATTCGCTTGTGGCTCTTCAACTCAATCCCCCATCTCATGAATTCCAACAGACCATAATCGCCTTCTTAACCACTCTATCAACTTCCGTGGCAACTTTGCGGGACCTATGAACATTTGGCCCAAGTTCCCTTTGTTCCTCAATACTACTAAGAATCCTGCCATTAACCTTATATCTGCCATCACGTCCAACCTTCCAAAGTATATCACTTCACACTTCTCCAAATTGAGCTTCATCTGTCTTATGTCCTTTTTAATATTCTGCTTAGTAGATCCTTGTACTAAAATTTCTTTTGCCTGCTGCATTTCCAGCTGGCTAACATGCCTGTACAAATATTTTCTTGCGTTAAGCTTCACTTAGTGATAAGCATGGGAAGCAAGGGGATCTAATATACCATTCCCACTGTTGCAAACCCACTCAGCATAGGTCAGTGATAGACCTAAGGAAATTCCAGGCACCCAATGGTTATTTTCTTACTAAGGCAGCTCTACTGAGCCTTGCATTGTATTTCTTGAATAAGAAAGGAAACGATTCAAGAACCTTCCACTTCCTTCTTGGTGCCAGGAAAGTGTTATCCTTCAGTATTATTAGGGTAGATGGCAGTCACTGGAGGTTGTGAGAATTAAACGTAGATTGTGCAGGTTTTAATTGTCTTTAAAAAGGTTAGTCTGATGTTATTAGAAAGCCTACAGAGGGCACTGTTCATAGAGAATGCCATTTCTAAAATACATGCACATATTTATCTCAAACAGCTAAATAACTGGGACTTTTGGCAAATATTCAACAAGTTGGTCTTGTCACAGTCCAAATATGTAGGTCACTGAATGCACCATCAGCGATCTTCTGTGTCAACCAAGTGAACCATTTCTGTAAATTTTAAATCCTTAAATGTGAAACCTGAATGTGACATGGAAAAAAAAGCAATGGGCCACTGAGGTTAATTAACTCTTTTCCCATCTGGTGAGTTTGTTTTCTTTCTTTTATTGGAGCCCTTGAAATTCCAGTGGGTTTCAGGCTAGACGCCTGCAATCAGTAGAATCAGCTATATCCTGCTTAAGTGAGAGCTCTGTTTTAAGAGCATTGCTCTAGAGTGCTGGTCCTTTGTGGGCTCCTTCTCCATTTTTAAATGAGGTTTAGGGGTTTTACATTGGCATGATACTGAGGCCAAGATTGTTGGTGCTAGTAGTTCAACCTCATGGTGAATTTAAAGACAACAATTCATAAGGTCACACTCAAAATGCCAGTTGTTAAATTCCTAATTACAGGGCTCTAATCTACAGGGTCAAATTTCTTACTGTCTTTCCTTTCGGTTAGTCCTGACGAAGGGTCTCGGCCTGAAACATCAACAGTTCTCCCTATAGATGTTGCCTGGCTTGCTGCATTCCACCAGCATTTTGTGTGTGTTGCTCTAATCTACCTTTATTGCTTCACTGAGTCAGAAAAATAAGTTTAGTTAGTATACATCTAGATATGAAACATTGGAGTTATTTGTTTATCATTATAAGTTTTATTCAAAAATCCTTCTTAATTCCCATTTCATTCACCCATCTCCCGGCACAGGCTGGTACAACAATCTCAGCCCAGTGTTCATTCTCTATTTATGAATCTACACAATGGGCATTGACAGGCTCTGTAATATGAAGTGCATCATCACCTGACATATCTTGTTCTAAATCCTACTATGCACTCTCCTGTGGGTTTCCTCAAATAGCAGTCAGCAGTTTGGATCCTGCAGGATTTCTTACATACTGCTTCCTATCCCACGGGGCCCAGGGTCAACAGATTAAATCAGTTTTGACTGGGGATTCGAACTGAGGACCTTGCCAGTCTGCATACTTCATTAGCACGGTAGACAGTGTCTTGTACACCTGAGCCTTCAGGGACCTAGTCAATATAACTTGTTCGGAACATTTCGTGCAATATAAATGAATATCCAATATCATTGTCAGTGAAATCTTCATCTAAACAGTTATTGCACACTTCAAAGTGCTATACATGACAGTGTGCCTGCTGCACTGTTAACAGAAGGTATCTAAGTTATTCAGCCTATTAAGGAGATGGTTAAGGTTTGCAAGACAGGAATTAGCTCAAATGTGTCAGAATATTAATCAGGCTCTACAATAATTAGTCTTGGCTCCTCAGCCCATCTCCTCACCGCTCAGCCACATTGGCTAAATTTGTGTGAATGTTTGCTGAGGACAGAACTGGGATTTACTTTCATGTCCCAGACAGTCAAGTGACTCATTCTTTATACTGTGGCATCTCACATGAACAGTAATCACTGAGAGCTGAATGCTTAGGCATACACATTACACACAGATCATATCTTGGAGAGCAACACAAGATGCTGGAGGAACTCACCAGGTCAGGCAGCATTTGGGGAAAAGAGTAAACATTCAACATTTTGGGGCCTTCACTCTATTCTTTTCCATAGATGCTGCCTGGCTGCCGACTTCCTCCAACATGTCGTGTGTGTTGCTCGGATTTCCAGCATCTGCACATTTTCTCATCTTTGTTTCTTACAGTGGATTCAGTATGGCAAAATGAAATGAGAATTCTCTAAATGAAATAAGAGCTTCTCAGGACCCTGGTATCTACAGTATGCCAATTATTCATGGGCTAAATACTTAACTGATTGGTATTTGTTATGCCCTGTCCCAGAATAACCTTAATTTCACAGAGTGCCAGAAGTATGCTGTACATAACTGACACTGCTTTGACACAGAGCAAACATTAGCACAAATATCACTAAAAAATTAAATGCGAACATGGTCGTTAGCAAAAAGGGCAATTTGCCATTTTTATTTCCTATAAATTCTGTAATTAAGATGTTTGTAAGTCAATTATTTGGACAGAATGGCATACATTTCATGGTTCAAAAGGAATTGTAAACATGCTTTATTCCACTGGTGGGTCTGGCATTGGCTATAAATGTCTAGGAACAGTTGAAAGATTGTTAGACATTCTGCAGAGTATTGAAGTGTGCAGCACTTGGGCCCCATTGCTCAGTAACAGACTATCCACACTTTCTATGATAGAGCCATTAGAAGTACCATATTTGGACATTTATCTTAATTAGACTTTCCAAATGTACTTTATTATCCAAGTGGCAAGTTTCTTAAAAAAGGTACAGAGATTGCTCTTCAAAAAATGTAAGCTCTTAATGAAGGGTTTCAGCCCGAAACATCGTCACTACCTCCTCCCGTAGATGTTGTCTGGCCTGCTGAGTTCTGCCAGCATTTTGTGTTTTTAATTAGCTCTTAATAGGAATTTGTGATGGCAATGATGGGAAGGTTGGTGGGATTCGTTCTACTCTATATCACATCTTTAAATAGAATAAATAACATCAGAGTATCCTTTGATGTTTTAGTGAAACTTCCCCGTCAGTGAAGTGATTTCCTGGAGCACTGCTGCCTTGAGCAACTTCCAGGCCGGTCTGAAATCACAGCACTCTTCCCCACCTCACATCCGTGGAAGCCCAGCGGATACCGAGACCGAAGTAACGTGTTCACTTTCCTGGCAACAGTGATTGCACTTCAAATGCAAATACTATTTTTCCCTGTTCATAAAAATTAATTATTATGAGAAAGAAGAATGAATGAATGAATGAAATTAATTTATTTCGGTCAGTACAAACATTAATAAAAAGCATCATTTACAACAATGATTTCATAGGACAAAATTACAAGAAGAAACATAGATATTCTTCAGAACAGACCAAAAGGGTGCAGACTGAAGCTACAGCTTATTACACCTACCCCTCTTACTTATACCACAACATATTTAGTGTCAATCATCACATCAAAAACAAAAAATTTTGTAATCTTTTAACACAAAATCCAATTCCAAATATCATTTATTTATATTACTCCCATTCAATTTAAATCATGTATTTTATATTTATTCATTAAATAATTTTTAAAACTTGTTAAGTGTAGTGCAATTCAATATTCAATATTTCCATTTAATATCAGAGAATGTAAGCAACATGCAACCTGAAATTCTTTTTCTTTGCAGACATCCATGAAAACAGAAGAATGCCCCAAAGAATGAGTGACAGTATAAACTTTAGAACTCCAAAACCCCCTACTCCCCACTCCCACGCACAAGCAACAGCAAAGCATTGACCCTCCGTCCTTTCACTTCAGCAAAAAGCAACAGCATCCTTCACCCTCTACCACCAAGCAAGCAGTAGCAAAGCACTGAAGAAAGACCGTGATCTGCAGTACAAAAAAACTAATCATTCACCCGACAATTCGACATACCACAGATTCAGTCTCTCTCTCCCTAATAAAGGAACAGAGGGGTGTCACGAAGTGAGAGAGGAGACATAGACAAAGCAACTCGCTGATTTACAGTGTTAGAGTTTGCCACGTTGCTTTTCCAAGGTCTCCAACTCGAGAATCAGCAGCAAACTTTCTCCCACCAATGAGAGAAAGAGAGAGTGCAATCCAAGTACAGGGCCCCTGACAGCTGATCCGCTGTTCTCAATATTCTGTTTTCTCCCACAATGCGTCAGTCGGCAGCACCAGCATAGAATCAGCTCATCCCCAGTACCGCAAAGCCTTGAACCCCAAAGGTTGACTCGTCTTCTAGGCCACAGCCTTGGGATATTGAAAAACAGCCAGACCGTGAGCCCTGGGAGCAGGAACCAGCACTGTAAAGAATGAAAGTTTGAGTACAGCTCTAGGTCAAGGTCTTTGACAGAAACCCATCCACCTTGAAAAGGAAAAAGTGAGACACTAAAGTTAGAAATATGGTGTTTCCACAGATGAGTGCTAATAAGTCGCTGTTTAACACCATCTTAACTTCGCCCACCATACTGCGTTCCATTCTTAAAGGCAGCATATTAGGTTGACCACATGCACACTAAAATAAACCATAGATTTGTAAATGAGATGATGCCTGCCTTACTTGTTAAAGTGCTCGATCAATCATGTCACTGTGAAGTTCACTCATTTTTTTTTCTAAGTTGCTTTCCATCATGTTCTGATGTTCTATTGCTAGAGCAATGATACACATTCCACAGTAATGTACTCTTGTAATTGGTAAGACCTTCCTGTACTGGAAGGGTCATAACTCATGTACTCGAGCTTTAGTTTTAGAACTCCAAAACCCCCTACTCCCCCCTCCCACGCACAAGCAACAGCAAATCATTGACCCTCCGCCCTTTCACTTCAGCAAAGTGAAGTGACTTCAGCAAAACTGATCCTACTGCAATCTACAGTCTATTCAAGCAGTAAGAATTCCTGACCATATTGAATTTTGTTTCAATGTATTCATCTGACACTTTTTTAAACTACTAACACAGTTACTTATCAGGATCGATTACAGACAGACAGACAGAATCATTCGAGCAGTGAGTTCTCACGGGCATTGCTACGCTCCACACCAGCTGTAAACTATCAATCAACCATTCTGATTTTGGGTAACAACATTAGTTAAGATGTTTGCCACTCGTGATCGATGTCTCAACAGTTTCTGTCATGTGCCAAGGATGCTGAACAATATTTATGTTACATTTATCCCGCTATTTCCTGATAGTAAACAAAAGTAATTATAGTTAATCCTCTGCGGTAGATACTAGCTCTCCCTCATCTATTGACTAATTAAAATACTAATCTAAGCACTGTATTTTTGAAATCATTGCAATTTTTTTTTACACCAAATTTAAGCCTGGACTGTTTTTACTGAAGGGAATCAAAAGAACAACACAAACTTACATTTACTAGTCAGCACCCTTGTAAGAATCAGCATGTAAAAGTGAATACATTTGTACTTGTTAAAGTTTGAAACAATATGAGAGGCCTGTTGAGAGTTCATGGATTATAAAATGCTTTTCTAAAGTCCATGTAGAGAAGAGCCTGCCACTGCCACGTGTTCATCAACTCTTCAGGTAACTTCCTCAAAAAGCTCTATAAGATTGTTTAGAGATGACCTATCACACACAAAGCCATGCTGACTAATCTTAATCAGTTCATGTCTATCAAAATACTTACTGTATATATCCGGTCCCTCAGAATACCTTCTAATAACTTTCCCACTACTGCTGTCAGGCCAAATGGCCTATCATTTCGTGGTTTATTATTTCGTGGCTGCAATATTATAATTCCATGTGTTTATCCATGCCCTAAGCCATCTGCCTTTCCTACAATACTTCTTACATTGAAATATACGTAGCTCAGGACTTTGTAAACACTATGCTCAATCCTTTAGTTCCTGACTTTGTCTGAGGTCTTAACCACATCTGTCTTCATAACCTCTCCACTAACTGTTCAGGCACTCTGGTTCCCATCCCCTTGCAACTCTAGTTTAAGCCCCACCGCGCAGCACTAGCAAACCTGCCCACTAGGATATTAATCCCCTTCTAGTTCAGGTGAAAACCATCTCTTCTATACAGGTTCCACCTTCCCTGGCAGAGAGCCCAAGGATCCAAAAATCTTATACCCTCCCTCCTCCACCAACTCCTTAGCCACTCACGTATCAAACTGTATTATCTTCATATTTCTGGCTGCACTGGCACGTGGCATGGGTAGTGATTCTGAGATTCAGAATACTCCCTTCAGGACCTCATCACTCTGCTACCTATGTCATTGGTACCTACATGGCCACCCTCCCGTTAATGAATGCTGAGGACTCAATCTGAGATGTCCCATAGCCTGGCACCTGGGAGGCAACATACATCCAGGAATCTCGTTCTCGTCCACAGAAACTCCTTTCCGTTCCCCTAACAAATGAATCCCCTATCACCTATTGCCTCTTCTCCCCCTTCCTTTCTGAGTTGCAGTCGCACTGAGTCAGACTCAGTGCCAGAGACATGACTGTTGTGACTTCCCTCTGCTTGGTCATTCCCCCCCAGTAGTATACAAAGTGTTGCATGCAAACAGCTACCTGGAGCCACAGGTGAGAGTTGAGTATCTATTCTAGGGGGCTGCTCAATCACAGACACCCCAGAATGGGCATGACAAGCCCCTTCACCAGAGGTGCCTCCACTCCTTGGAAATCTCTACAGTCAAAATCAAACATCTTTAATGTAGCAAGATCTCCCACGCTGCTTCACAGGAATGCACCAGAAATCATTTCATGACTGCAATGTGTTTCCAGGGGTAGTAGTCGCATTTAGACAGGGAGGTGATTATCCAGGAAACAGACAGACATCGATCATGTACAGGCAGAAGGGATTAGTTTAATTTGGCATCAGACGTTATGAAGAGCCTGTTCTGTGCTGTACTGTTCCTTTTCCTATGTTCTAATGAGCTACTCTGGAAGTTACCAGGACTGGTGACGGAAAACTTTACTGGAAGGACAGGCTTCTAAAGTTTAGCTTAAACTTGAAATGAAGAGGGGGTGGTAGTGTCTCTGAGATGAAGATTGTATAGATCTTGCAGCTGAAGGAATGTTGGAATGATTAAAAGTGGGGATATGCAGGACATCAGAAATGGTAATGTGCAAAGGTCACATCAAGTTGCAATTTATTTATTTATTGACCTACAGCATGGATTAAGGCTTCAGCTATGCCAATCAGCAATCCTCAGTTTAATCCCAGCTTGATCACTGGACAGTTTACAACAACCAATTAACCTCTCAACCGGTAGGTCTTTGGACTGTGGAAGGAAACCGGACACTTGGAAGACACCCACACATTCACGGTGGGGGGAGGGAGGACCGTACAAACTCCTTCCAGGCAGTGGAGGGAATTAAACTCCGGTCGCTTTACTCTAAAGTGTTGTGCTAACCACTTCACTACCATGCTGTCCCACTGAGACAAATACAGGAATAGGGAAAGGAGAGCTCAAGTGGATCTATAAATGAGACTAACAATATTAAAATAAAGTCTTCAGGTTACAGATGAATAGAAATGGTATGAGTTAGAACATGGATAGTAAAGTGTGTAGAAAGCTTAGGTTTATGAAGGATACAATTCAGATGGTGATCAAAAAAGCAGTGGAATAAAATAATGCTATGTTGAATCACTTGAGCCAAAATGCCTTTTTCCATGCTGTCTGACTCTATGACTCTAGTCAAAAGGACAGCAACAGAAGTATGGTAATGTGGTATATGTCCTCCTGGAAAGAACATCACAAGTGCTTGAGTTTTGGGCAGGGTACTTTGAATTGAAGTTAATTGACTTTATTACTTACATCCTTCAGATACACGAGGAGTATAAATCTTTACATTACATCTCCATCTAAATGTGCAATGTGCAATTTATAGTAATTTATAATTGTTTAAGTATGTAAAGAAGACTAAAATATTTTAGCTAACAGTATTGAGAGGATTCCAAGGATTGATGCTGTGTTGGCTTTGTCATAATCTGTCAAAGCAATCTCCACTCTAATCAGTCCATAGCACAGTTGGAAAAATCAGTGTGTACTTAGACAATACAAGGTAGAATGCCCTCAGTTTAATTCTTTTTCTCCTATGTTAGCTGATCTTAGTTGGAATGATAAAGACTTTCAGGTACCTGACTAAGGAAGGAAACTGATATGTCCATTTGTTTTAGATTACAATCTCATTCAATGTTTCCAAGCAATTTGATAAGAACTACCAATTTATCAGACACTAATTGCTCAGTCAATACACCACTAACACAGAAAACAGACACAGATGTAGCAAGAAAATAATTAACCTTCTGATAACACAAAGAATAGTCTTCCAGGAAGACATTTGTTTTGAATCCTGTCAATCTCAGTGGTTGTATGGTTCCTGAGGTTCTTGTCTTCAGAATGTACAAAACTGGCAATCGCTGATGATGGACTAGGGTCCATAATTATTATAATTATGAGCCTGCAGATGGTTGATAAAGGTTCTTCTGGTGTTGCTGCCACTTGGACATAAGTAAGATTAGTGAGCCTAGCTATTCATTTGACCCACAGAAAGTTCTTTCTGATAGTCTTAGAAACAGGTAATTTAATTTGAAGAAAATGTCCAAAGTAAGCTTTGCCATCATTTCCATGTCTTGTTGCAACAGCATGGTTTTAAAGAACTGAGACCCTTGCTGCAGAATCTCGGTTCAGGTAGGCAGATATAACAAGATGTAAAGATGTTCTAAAACAATTCTCCTAACTCCACTCAAACATGTGCCACAACTAAACTCTGTTACAGAGTCTTGCTTACAGAGTCTGGTGTTTGACGACAGTATGATGAAGCTGAATCACAGTAGATGGTCTAGGATAATTATTGTTCTGACAGTTGTGTTAAGTGAACATATTTGTTGTTCATACATAAGCATCTTACGTATAAAGATAAGATCTTTTGTGATGATACTTCCCAATTACCTTGAGATGACTTTAATACATTTTCTAAGTCTTAATTCAGTAGATTGGGGAAGCTATCTAAATTACCTGATAAACCAGAAACATAGTCACTAGTGAAATGTCAAGGCAGAGTTTGGAAGTGAAATGGGATGACAAAGTACCTTGTATTTATTTACTTAGCACAGAGAGACAGAGTTACACAGGTAAACCTCGGTACTGGAGGAAAACTTTAATCCTTATCTTGACATGTAGAGACAGAGTTTCACAGATAAACCTTGGAACTGGAGTTGAACTTAAAAAACTTATCTTGACTTGGAGAGACTGAGTTGCACAGGTAAATCTCGGTACTGAAGCAAAACTTAGAACATACAATCCTAAGTGACCAGGAAACGTTAATTACCACACTGGCAAAACCAACGATCTGGCAACTAGTGGGTGCAATGCTGGGGTTCTTATACTGCAGGCAATGTTCCCTCTAATTTTTAGTAGTCAGTGTGCGCAAAAATCTTATGTTGTGCAAATTATTTTGCTGTGACAAAAGTATGTGCGCACTGAATGCACACATGGCACAGTTTATGTAGGTTTACAAAATATTTGACATAAAACTGCACAGAATAACAACAAAATAACATACATATTTAAGTCACTCAGTTATTTTTTCTCTCCTGTCTTTGGCATTTACCTCTGGGTTTCATTGTTTTCGTTCTTGCTCATCTGCACTCAACCGTAACATGCGTAGCATTCCTGTAATGGGTAATGATGGGTTCTGTTGCCTGGGTTTTTGTACACCATCCAAATGTGATTTACTTGCCAAATGATGCTTTAAAAAGTCAAGTTTCCAAATATCATCCCATTTCTTTCCACTAGCAAATTCTCCAGCAACTTTCACATCGCGACAATACAAACAGATAACTCCAGTTTCCGAATCATACATAAATAGTTCACATAGCTGAATGTTCATGACCTCATGAGATTTCGGTGTAGCAGTTTCTGCTATTTTGTTAAGCCATTCAACTTTAAACAAATTTGCAGTTCTTTTGCGCTTCACGCCCTTCGCTTCTTTTGAATTCGACATAGTGAATCAATATTTTTTTCAATAAAAACTTAGTAAGCTATCTACAGGACTTGAAGCAGATCTTTGTAAACTTTACAATATGAACACTGTCTGCCAAAGATGGCTGTACAAACCGGAACAGGAAAGGTGAGGTGACGTAAATTAGTGACGTGCATTGTAGTATTTGAAAAACCGACTAACTAGTTAACAGAAACATTTAGCTGAAAGATTACTTTCAGTAAGTATAATTATTAATTACTACATTATTTTAGGTAACTAACCTTTTGTGCGCACATTAATTTCCTTTGTGTGCTGGTTGAAAAACGTGTGTACGCATGCACACACGCACAGCTTAGAGGGAACATAGACTGCAGGTCTTGATGAAATCCAGGTGTGCCGCCATCAAAGGAAATTAGGAGAAAATGGGGAATTAACGGTCGGGACCATGAGATCTGTGTTGTTATTAAGACATTTATACGTGGGAAACACTACAATAAGTGTGTTTATATATACATCCAGTGGCCACATTATTAGGTACAGGAGTGGAACCCAGCCAGGTCTTCTGCTACTGTCATTTTAGGGTTCGATGTGCTGTGCATTCAGAGATGCTCTTCTGCACACCACCATTCTAATGGGTGGTCATTCGCGATACTATCATCTTCTTAACAGCTTGAACCAGTCTAGCATTATCTTCTGACCTCTCTCATTAACGAGGCATTTTCACCCACAGAATTGTCCCTCACTGGATGTTTTTTGTTTTCTGCCCTACTCTCTATAACCTCTGGAGAGGGAAGTGAGTGGAAATCTCAGGCGCTCTGCAGTTTCTGAGATACTCAACAATCCTTCAGTGGTCAAAGTCATTTATATCACATTTCTTCCCCCATTCTGCTGTTTGGTCTGAAGAACAACTGAACCTTTTGATCATGTCTGCAAACTTTTATGCATTGAGTTGCTACAATGTGATTGGTTGATTAGTTATTTGCATTAATGAGCAGCTGTGCAGGTGTACCTAATAAAGTGGCCACTGAGTGTAAATCTGTGCATCCTGCTTCCTGAACAGCCTCCTTCTATTTATCCTGTTACGTCTGTCATGGTATTGTACACCTCTATCAAACCTCCTCTCAAACTTTGCACTAATGAGAACATTAGTTCCTCCACTCTGGACTTGTAGCTAAATTTCTTCATCCTTAGAACAATTACGGTAAATTTATATTGTGCTCTCTCCAAGTGCATCACATCCTCCTTAAAGTTAGCTGATCAACTTTGGAGGTAATATTCCAGTTGTGCCCCAGTCTGTGCTTTGTTCAAAGTCAACAAAATACCATAGTTTCTGTACCTATGGAATCCTATTTATGAAAAGCAGGATTCTATAGCTTTACTAGCCACATTTCCACATCCCCTGCCAGTGAAAGAGTTTACATTCAGGTCCCTCTGTTCTGATGTATGTACTCTTTAGTACTGTCTCCCTTAATCTTCCTGCTTAAGTATCTTGCTAACTATACATTTCTCTATTTTAAATTTCATCAGCACTACTCTACCCAGTCATCTATTCTTCTAATGACTTCCTACAATCTAGTTCTCTGATCACTCACCAAAATAAGTATCTATTCAAATTAAATGGACTTTGGACTTGGCCCTATTATTTCAGAGCAAATCTGAACTGATTTGTCACTTCCTCTGACTGTTCCCACAGAGGTTACAGCTCTTCCAAAACAGCTCCACTTTTTAACTTTTGTAGAAGATGACTGAAGAAATTTGGTTGTGAACAGAAGATTCTGAAATAAGTGGGCATTACTGTGCTAAGTGTATGGAATTAAGATCGTCCGCCATGTTCAATCACCATACACATCTTTACCTCATCCGCTTTCTGCAGGGATTGCTCCCTTTATGATTCCCTTGTCCATTCATTCCTCATCACTAATCTCTATTCTGGCACTTATCCCTGCAAGGAGAAGTAGCTCTGTACCTGCCCATTCACCTCCTCCCTCACCTGTATTCAGGGCCCAAAACAGCTCTTTCATGTAAGGCAGCACTTCACTGGTGAATCTGTTGGGGTAGTTTTCTATATCCAATCCTCCCACAAAAAGCATGATTTCCCAATGGCCAACCATTTTAATTCCAATCCCCATTCCCATTCCCACATGTTGGTCCATGGCCTCCTCTTCTGCTATGATGAGATCACTCTCAGGTTGGAGGAGCAATATCTCATATTTCAGCTGGATAGCTTCCAACCTGATGGCATGAACATTAATTTCTCCAACTTCAGGTAATTTTTGTACCCATCTTCCTCCCCTCTTCTTCAATTACCCACTCTGGCTCCCCTCTTGCTTCTTCTCCTCACCTGCCTATCACCTCCTCCTTCCATTTCTCCCATGGTCCACTCTCTTCTCGTATCAGATTCCTTCTTCTCCAGCCATTAATTTATCATCTCCCAGCCTCTTCATCCCCCTCCCCAACTCACCTGGCTTCACCTTCCAGCTTGTACTCCTTCCCATCTCCCCCCATTGTGTTCTTTATATTAATACATACCATGGGTTTCTAATAATGAACCATATTCTGGAAGAAATAGAACTTTTATTTAACAACAACAACCACACGTGTCTTACAGCGCCATACTTCCAGATCTTTCTATCATTTCTGCACATGCTCAGAACTCTGTCCAATCACATCCTTACACGTGATATCACCACAGCCCCACCTTCATATTGTGGCAATTTTCCCCTTCCTTCCTCAGTCCTGATGAAGGGTTTCAGGCTGAAGCATCGACTATCTATTCCTCACTATTATTGCTACCTGGTTTTATTGTTGAGTTCCTCTACCATTTTATGTGTGTTGCTCTGGAAATGGGCAAATGAAGTTTACTCTTCTCTTCCCATTAATCAACAATTTATCAACCAGCTGGTGTTAATGGTGATCAAAGCAGCTCAACATTTTTGAAGCTAGTAAACCTGCAACAGACAAAAGGCTCTCAGTTTTAGTTGATGAAGAAAGGAATACACTAACTTGCTGAAAGCTAGCTTAAACACGAGGAAATTTGCAGATGCTGGAAGTTCGAGCAACACACACAAAATGCTGGTGAAACGCAGCAGGCCAGGCAGCATCTATAGGAAGAATATAGGAAGTCGACGTTTCGGGCCGAGACCCTTCGAGCTTAAACCGTTTTTCTTACTGGTAAGAAGTGCATTGGCAACAAAAGTCAGAAAGTAGATTTTCATTTATTTACCTCTAAGTAAGTCTCACATGCACCATTTCCTTCTCTTTTTGGTGTGTGTCTCTTTTGGAAGGGCCTGTGATTGACCTGTGACGGTAACTCTATCTCTGTCTCCTAACATACAGAGGAAACACATTTTAGCCTCTTGGATGTAATTTTTGGTCAGAATGGAAAACCGAGAGCTTCACTAGCACCTTAGCAGCAGTGGAAAGAAAGAAATGGAGAAAGCAGAAGATCAAGGGCAAAGGATAGGAGGTCTGGTGATCACTCATTTCATCAGGTGAAGAAGCCTAATTATTATATAGATAACACTGACTCAACTCTAGTCTTTTATCTCTGTTATTGCTGATCACATTGAGTAGTTATTGCATTTGCAATGAAATCTGTGCTGTCTTAAAAGAGACTTCAAACTAAGCTTGACTATAGACAAGGTCATGGACACTGTACCCTGCAGTGCAATAGCAATTTATCACTGTTCAAAAGCAGGCAGATGGAGGATGCTTAACGATGGCAAGAGCAAGTGAACTCAAGCCAAATAACTCACTGGAATTACTGATACAAGGAGAGATCAAGGAAATGTTAAGAATTTGTATTTCCTTTACCTGGACATTCTACAACACCAGACTTGAGGACTCAATCACTCTATAGGATTTTCTGAACATTAAGGTAAATACAGGAAGGTTCTGTGCTGCCCTCCATGACCAGCTTCACAAGATGAGCCCAAGATTAGCAAAAGTCACTAATATTAAATTTGCACTGTGATAGCAATACAATTCACAAGTAAAATGGGACCATTTCAGACACCTGTAACTACTTTTCTAACAACATTAGAAGTAAAATGAACACCATCATGAAAAAATGTATTTATATACTGAAATAGTTGTCTGAAATTTTGGTATGTTGCAGATTAGAATACAGCAATCTGACTGTTTGGAATCATTTAAGAAATTAATCTGAGAGAGTGATGTAATAGTAATAAATGGAATGGGCATCTTGTCAAGAGTGAAATGATGTTTCACAGTGGATCTACCTTCCTTAATTTCTTGTATGAAGTAACATATCTCCCACATCTATATCATAAAGACTCAGAAGATATGTTAGGTTAACTTCACCCATTAGGATCTGTACATGCAAATCATTTGTTCTCCCAATATATGAGGTAGAGTTTTCTGCATTTTATAAGAAAAGGCATTAGAATTTTTACAATAGCACTAAGTTAAAGAACTGAGGAAATCCTTCCCTGATCAGTGGGCTAATTCCACTTCAGTGCAGAGTATTCTTTGGAGCTATGCTATTTTACATAATTTTCCCACCCCATCTTTTCATATTATCAGTACAGTAAGGAAACAGTTTTGTTCAGCTTGACTGATCCTGCCTGAAAATCTTTCTACTTACATAAACTCTTCCTTCTAATCTTTCAACATTTGGGTACTCTGCAATAATTCCATTTTTAGCTCCATGACTTTCTCAATCCAGTCTAAATTATGATCATGCTTTCTATAAAGATCTTCCTGATGTCAGTCCTAATTTTGCATTTAACTGAATTTTAATTCATGATGTAGTGTCATTAGAAAAACATACAATTCTAGTATAATCTATGAATTCAAAATGTGCAGAAAAAGAAACTAATCATTACAATGAGAAATCTTTCCCTTGGTGTATGGGGCTTAATTTTCGCTAAAGGTTTTGTTCTCAGTAACCACAGTACTAGATCATTGACCCACCAATGTAAAAGCAGCTGAAGTCAGAGTAGCCATGAAATTGCCAGATTAAACAAAATACTAGGAATGAATCTGCCACCCTAACCAGGTCTGGCCCACATGAGACTTTACACTGGGTGATTCTCAGCTGCTGCCTTAGTTCAAAGCTAATTAGAAATTGGAAAATAAATGCGTAGGAAGCACAAAAATATTCATTTTCACTGATGTACTGCCATATTCATTCTTCTTAAATCTTTCTTCCACCACTCTTAATTGAATCTTAAATCTCTACCTTTCTATGTCACCCTGCCCCCACCTAATGCATTTATTCAGCTTTCCCTTCAGTGAAGAAGAACATTCCTTAAAGATCAATGGGCAAAACCAAGCATAATGCTCATGGCGTAGTGTTACAGGCTTTGAACTTTTTACCTTGAAACCACACTACAGCCTGAGTATAGTCTACACATACTTGTGAATGTGTGAGTAAGGAGCAACCAATTTTGCCACAGGTCACAATGAACCAGAATCAGAATCAGTTTTAATTATCAGCAGCATACGTTGTGAAATTTGTTGTCATGCTTCAGCAGTAAGTCCTGTGGCAGCATGAAATCCTCCTTTTAGCTTTGGAAACAAACAATGTAGCGCTTAATTTGCCTTGAGGCTAAAGTCCCAATAAACAAATCATACATTAATCAATTCTCTGCTGCAAGTATTTATTTCCTGCTGCATTCTTTTCAAGCCTAATTGCTCTTTTATCATTATTAGCCACATGTACCTGTTACAGAGACAGGAAGACAATAAGAAATGAAAGGAATAATTGTCTGTCTTTTGCATCTTTTGTGCGAACACAAGACCCTGCTGGATATGAGACCTCTTCTCTGAGCACCTATGTTCCATCCATCAGAAAAAGCCAGATCTCCCAATGGCCACCCTTTCCGATTCTACTTCCCATTCTCATTCTGACATGTCAATCCATGGCCTCCTCTCCTGCTGCAATGAGGCCACACTCAGGTTGGAAGAACAACACCTTAAATTCCGTCTGGGTAGCCTCTAACCTGATGACATGATCATTGATTTCTCGGACTTCTGGTCATAACTCCACCTTCACCGTTCGCCATTCCAGTTTCCCTTTCTCAGCTAATCTCTTTACCTTCCCATCACCTCCCTCTGGTGCTCATTCCCCTTCCCGTTCTTCCATGGTCTTCAACACTCTCCTGTCAGATTCCCCCTTCTCCCGCCTTTCACCAATCAACTTCCCAGCCCTTCACTTCACCTCTTTCACTCTCCCAGTTTCACCCATCACCTACAGCATTATACTTCATCCTCCCCTCTCCCCCCCCCCCCCCCCCAGCATCTTATTCTGGCTTCTCATCTTTTTTCCCAGTCCTGATCATGGGTCTCGGCCTGAAACATCGACAGTTTACTCGTTTCCATAGATGCTGCCAAGCCTGCTGAGTTCCTCCAACATTTTGTGTGTTTTGCTTACTTATTGAGAACATCAGTGCTGCAGGTCTTTCCCACTGGTGAGTTGCTCGATAATGGTGGAACTGGAATGGTTGCACACTGTGTCGCTGGCAGCTACAGCCACCCAAAGAGGAAGGTGGCAGAGGCAGTGTGTGGTCCAATACATAGTGAAAATGATTCTCTTTGACTTGTTTCTTGTGATATCAAGATCCTGTTGAACATTGGTAATGTAGAAGTCCAGTTCACGGGCTCATTGGTGGCACAAACATAGAAACATAGAAACATAGAAAATAGGTGCAGGAGTAAGCCATTCGGCCCTTCGAGCCTGCACCGCCACTCAGTATGATCATGGCTGATCATCCAACTCAGAACCCTGTACCTGCTTTCTCTCCATACCCCCTGATCCCTTTAGCCACAAGGGCCATATCTAACTTCCTCTTAAATATAGCCAATGAACCAGCCTCAACTGTTTCCTGTGGCAGAGAATTCCACAGATTCACCACTCTCTGTGTGAAGAAGTTTTTCCTCATCTCAGTCCTAAAAGGCTTCCCCTTTATCCTTAAACTGTGACCCCTCGTTCTGGACTTCCCCAACATCGGAAACAATCTTCCTGCATCTAGCCTGTCCAATCCCTTTAGAATTTTATACATTTCAATCAGATCCCCCCTCAGTCTTCTACATTCTAGTGAGTATAAGCCTAGTCGATCCAGTCTTTCTTCATATCAAAGTCCTGCCATCCCAGGAATCAATCTGGTGTACCTTCTCTGTACTCCCTCTATGACAAGAATGTCTTTCCTCAGATTAGGGGACCAAAACTGCACACAGTACTCTAGGTGCGGTCTCACCAAGGCCTTGTACAACTGCAGTAGAACCTCTCTGCTCCTGTACTCAAATCCTTTTGCTATGAATGCCAACATACCATTTGCCTTTTTCGCTGCCTGCTGTACCTGCATGCCCACCTTCAATGACTGGTGTACAATGACACCCAGGTCTCATTGCACCTCCCCTTTTCCTAATCGGCCACCATTCAGATAATAATCTGTTTTCCTGTTCTTGCAACCAAAGTGGATAACCTCACATTTATCCACATTAAATTGCATCTGCCATGAATTTGCCCACTCACCTAACCTATCCAAGTCACCCTGCATCCTCTTAGCATCCTCCTCACAGCTAACACCGCCGCCCAGCTTCGTGTCATCCACAAACTTGGAGATGCTGCATTTAATTCCCTCATCTAAATCATTAAAATATATTGTAAACAACTGGGGACCCAGCACTGAGCCTTGCGGTACCCCACTATTTACTGCCTGCCATTCTGAAAAGGTCCCGTTTACTCCCACTCTTTGCTTCCTGTCTGCCAACCAATTCTCTATCCACATCAATACCATACCCCCAATACCGTGTGTTTAAGTTTGCACACTAATCTCCTGTGTGGGACCTTGTCAAAAGCCTTTAGAAAATCTAAATATACCACATCCACTGGCTCTCCCCTATCCACTCTACTAGTTACATCTTCAAAACATTCTATAAGATTCGTCAGACATGATTTTCCTTTCACAAATCCATGCTGACTTTGTTCGATGATTTCACCTCTTTCCAAATGTGCTGTTATCACATCTTTGATAACCGACTCTAGCATTTTCCCCACCACCGATGTCAGACTCACCGGTCTATAATTCCCCGGTTTTTCTCTCCCTCCTTTTTTAAAAAGTGGGGTTACATTAGCCACCCTCCAATCCTCAGGAACTAATCCAGAATCTAAGGAGTTTTGAAAAATTATCACTAATGCATCCACTGTTTCTTGGGCTACTTTCTTAAGCACTCTGGGATGCAGACCATCTGGCCCTGGGGATTTATCTGCCTTTAATCCCTTCAATTTAACCTAACACCACTTCCCTACTAACATGTATTTCCCTCAGTTCCTCCATCTCACTAGACCCTTGGTCCCTTACTATTTCCGGAAGATTATTTATGTCCTCCTTAGTGAAGACAGAACCAAAGTAGTTATTCAATTGGTCTTCCATGTCTTTGATCAATTCACCTGTTTCTGACTGTAAGGGACCTACATTTGTCTTGACCAATCTTTTTCTTTTCACGTATCTATAAAAGCTTTTACAGTTAGTTTTTATGTTCCCTGCCAGCTTTCTCTCATAATCTTTTTTCCCTTTCCTAATTAAGCCCTTTGTCCTCCTCTGCTGGTCTCTGAATTTCTCCCAGTCCTCAGGTGTGCCGCTTTTTTTTGCTAATTTATATGTTTCTTCTTTGGACTTGATACTATCCCTAATTTCCCTTGTCAGCCACGGGTGCACTACCTTCCCCGGTTTATTCTTTTGCCAAACTGGGATGAACAATCGTTGTAGTTCATCCATGCGATCTTTAAATGCTTGCCATTGCATATCCACTGTCAACCCTTTAATTATCATTTGCCAGTCTATTTTAGCTAATTCATGTCTCATACCTTCAAAGTTACCCTTCTTTAAGTTCAGAACCTTTGTTTCTGAATTAACTATGTCACTCTCCATCTTAATGAAGAATTCCACCATATTATCGTCACTCTTACCCAAGGGGCCTCGCACGACAAGATTGCTAACTAACCCTTCTTCATTGCTCAATACCCAATCTAGAATGGCCTGATCTCTAGTTGGTTCCTCGACATGTTGGTTCAGAAAACCATCCCGCATACATTCCAAGAAATCCTCTTCCTCATTACCCTTACCAATTTGGTTCACCCAATCTATAGGTAGATTGAAGTCACCCATTATAACTACTGTTCCTTTTTTGCATGCATTTCTAATTTCCTGTTTAATGCCATCCCCAACCTCACTACTACTGTTAGGTGGCCTGTACACAACTCCCACCAGCATTTTCTGCCCCTTAGTGTTATGCAGCTCTTCCCATATTGATTCCACATCCTCCAGGCTAATGTCCTTCCTTTCTATTGCGTTAATCTCCTCTCTAACCAGCAATGCTACCCCACCTCCTTTTTTTTCCTGTCTATCCCTCCTGAATATTGAATATCCCTGGATGTTGAGCTCCCATCCTTGGTCACCCTGGAGCCATGTCTCTGTGATCCCAACTATATCATATTCATTAATAACTATCTGCACATTCAATTCATCCACCTTGTTACGAATGCTCCTCACATTGACACACAAAGCCTTCAGGCTTGTTTTTACAACACTCTTAGCCCTTATACAATTATGTTGAAAAGTGGCTCTTTTTGCTTTTTGCCCTGGATTTGCCTGCCTGCCACTTTTACTTTTCACCTTACTACTTTTTGCTTTTACCCTCATTTTACACCCCTCTGTCTCTCTGCACTTGTTCCCATCCCCCTGCCACATTAGTTTAAAGCCTCCTGAACAGCAGTAGCAAACGCTCCCCCTAGGACATTGGTTCCAGTCCAGCCCAGGTGCAGACCGTCCTGTTTATACTGGTCCCACCTCCCCCAGAACTGGTTCCAATGCCCCAGAAATTTGAATCCCTCCCCCTTGCACCATTTTTCTAGCCACATATTCATCTGAAATATCCTCCTATTTCTACTCTGACAAGCACGTGGCACTGGTAGTAATCCAGAGATTATTACCTTTGTGGTCCTACTTTTTAGTTTATCTCCTAACTCCCTAAATTCACCTTGTTGGACCTCATCCCGTTTTTTATCTGTATCGTTGGTACCTATGTGCACCACGACCACTGGCTGTTCACCCTTCCATTCCAGAATGTCCTGCAGCCGCTCAGAGACATCCTTGACCCTTGCACCAGGGAAGCAACATACCATCCTGGAGTCTCGTTTGCAGCCGCAGAAACGCCTATCTTTTCCCCTTACAATCGAATCCTCTATCACTATAGCTCTCCCACTCCTTTTCCTTCCCTCCTGTGCCGCAGAGCCACCCATGGTGCAATAAACTCGGCTGCTGCTGCCTTCCCCTGATGAGACATCTCCCCCAACAGTATCCAAAACAGTATATCTGTTTAGGAGGGAGATTACCTCAGGGGACTCCTGCACTATCTGCCTACTGCTACGCTGTCTAGTGGCCACCCCTTCCCTTTCTGCCTGTGTAGCCTTTACCTGTGGTGTGGCCAACTCACTGAACGTGCTATTCACGACTTTCTCAGCATCACGGATGCTCCAGTATGAATCCAATCGCAGCTCCAGATGCTCAATGTGGTCTGCCAGAAGCTGCAGTTGGACACACTTCCTGCACACATAGTCGTCAGGGACACTGGAAGTATCCCTGATTTCCCACGTGCTGCAGGATGAACAAACCACGGGGCCGATCTCAGCTGCCATGACCCACCCAATACTTGCCTCAACTTTTGAAACTTTCTCCTTTGAAACGATGGGGGAGTTGCCTGGCTTTGGTTGTCACACAGACCAGGCCCTCAATATACAAGAAATCCAAGCATGACCTACCGAAGGCTATTTTAAGAGTAAAAAAAACTATTCCGAATATTTTTAGAGGTGGAATCAGATGCACATCAGCCCTGGCAAGGTTTTCAGACCATTACTGTTATGTTTGTGCTACTAGGAAGCCGGGTGTGCATGGATAACACACATGGGATGGAGAGGTGAAAAACAAACATGCAGTTGTTTGCTTTTAAGTCATCAACCCAGAATGCCCTTCACATTATGTTCAGTACGTAACACACAGGTAGCTTGACTGCAACTCGTAAGGGTCAAGATACACATCAATACATAACTTTTCCCTCCCCGCTTAATTAAAGATTTCTCCGCCTTCTCCTAGACAGACCAGTTGCTAAACTATTAACATTCAATGGAGTAATTACCAAATTCAACCAGCAACAAAATTAATTTTTTTCTAAACTGGGGAAAGAGGGTAATCTGCCTCTATTCTCAGACATAACCCTGGGGATTATTCTGCCCCATGTGCTGATGATTAGTGATTAGACTAGAGAATCAATCTGTCTCGAGGCTGTCTGTTCCAGTGAGGGTACAAATAACCGGGTGATGACATCAAAGTCATTTTATCTTTTGATGGTGCATGTATATGTCTTGGCTTGGGTATTGCATTGTCAGCAGGGAGCACCTCAGAAAGCACAGGTGATGGAAGAGCATTGGTTGTGTCATTTAATCTTACCAGAACTTCTGCAGTCACTGTCTCAGAAACCTGTCCCAATTCTACAAGTAAATCTGGATTGGTCAGTTTGTGTTTGTTTTCAGGAGCCTCAGAAGTGGGAAGGAGCTGATCAACATGTCTTCTCCAGATGTTGTGGTTGCTAGTTTTCACTGTGTATGACACAGGACCAGTTTGTGCCTCCACTGTCCCAAGCACCCATTTTGTTCCAGAGATGCTGTTCCAAGCAAGTAATCGCTCTTCTATACAACGCTTTGTCACATCTCTCCGCTTAGGTGTTCTGTTCATTTAGCACAATCTGTTTTGTATTTGGGGGTCCAATAGGTCAAGCTGGATGTAGCACTGTTGAGGAAACCTAAAACAGGTAAAGGTGGAACGTAGCTCCTCCGTGCATTTTTCAGTTGTAATACTCTTCAAGATTGCAACCTCGGTCCATTTGCTGTGTGTGTCCACTACAGAACTTGTGGCCTTTTACAGGTCCTGCAAAATCTATGAGAATCCTCCGTCACCATTCCTATGGATGCAAGTTCAGGAACATTTCTCACTTGGTGACAATGTGGGAATGCTTTGGTCTTCTCTTCGATGGTTACATCCAGTCCTGGCCCCTGGAAGTAACTGTGACCGATTTCTTTCTTGCGCATTACATCACATTTGTCAAGCATATTAAACCTTCTGATTGGATTGTAAGCTCCTTCCATCGAGGCTGGTCAGGTTTCAATTCTATTATTGACTCTCCTTCCCATTCATGGGTTACCCTGCCCACCACTTTAGATCGGACAGGGTCAGTCTATTTGTGCTTCCAGTCCTGATGATGTCAAACAGAAGCCTTTAGTATCTGAACCTTCCTTTGTGAGTCACTATAGTTCTGTGACCTTGGCTCCACATGCAACTTCAAGTATGCTTGATACAAGTAAATCTTGTTAAATATCTGTTCTCCGGCCAATCCTATAAAAAGGACATAAATAAGGGGCTGAAGGTATTGATCAGCTGTAAGATCTGGGTTAATGGTTACCTTGAAGTCTCCACAAAGCTTTAAAGACCCATCCCATTTTAAGAGAGGAACCACTGGAGTTGTCCATTTACATTTGTACTTACACACATAGGTTTCAAGCCCTTACTGTGGACCAGACTTCCAAATTCAGCCTCTGTCTTTGGTTTGATGGAACAGATGTTGCTTTCAGGCATTTGGGTGTTGTGTTGGATTTAAAAGTCAGTTTAATAGTGATTCCTTTCATACTTCCCAGTTCTCCATTGAATACTTCTGCATGTTTCTTTAATAGTCCTTGTAGACCAGTACCACGTTGTGCCTTTTGAGTTTGAGCTGCTGCTCAGTGTGCTGGGTAGCTACCTTTAACAACGTACAGTGGAAGTTTCCTGCTCTGAAACTCCCCTCACTGGAACAACCACACTAGTGTGAGTCTTTCAAGTAAACTTTGCCGCTTCTGGAGTGAGATGTTGCAATTTCTTTTTGTAAACTGTCTCTGACACCAACAACACCACAGCTCCATGTTCACCTGGATCCTCACTATGGCTCCATGCAATCGTGTGGTCGCCCAGCAGCCATCTTTGTGTCCTGAAACAGATAAAACATGCGAAGATTCATCAAGCACATAGTGAAAGTCACACAGTCCATCCTCAATATCAGAATTAGAATCAGGTGGCTATCCAGAATGGCAGATGAGACTAACTGCCTGGGAGAGAGATATTTTTAAGATGGTGTAAACTTTTCATTTTTATACCCCAGTAGCAACGTCCAGAAGGGAGCTTTTGCAGGGTGGGTAGTGCCTTGACACTTATGAGTCCTGCAGTGATGGTAGACTGCAGCCAATGACCTTTTCTGCTGACCTGACAGTTTGTTGTAGTTTTCATATATTGTGGGAGGATGCTAAACCAAACCAGACAGTAGTGGCTGATGTGAGGATGCTCGCTATGATGACAGTGTAAAATTGCAGCCGTATGTTCTGGGAAAGTTAGCATGTTACTAACTGTCGCAAGAAGTTCATCCTCTGCTGAGCCTTTTTGTTAATTAAGGAATATGGTTCTTCCACATGAGGTCCTGCAAAATAAAGATGCCTATGAACCTATATGCTGAAAATAGAGTTGTTGATAATGAAAACATGTCAACAATTTTCATAAAAATCCTGAAAATATGGCTGGATTTTTGACAGAAGGTAAAGCACAGGTTTTACCTAAATTGGAAATCACAAATGACCCATCAGAATATCATCCTATTACTTGTTTACAAACTAAATATAAAATGTTAACATCATGTATCTCGCAAATAATTACCACTCACTTAGATAACAGTACACTTGCACAAGAGCAGAAGGGTGTCAAAAAGGTACGAAAGGATGTAAGGAACAAAGGTTGAAAGAGTTCAGAGAAAATTTACAAGGACGTTGCCGGGTCTGGAACACCTGAGTTATTAAGAAAAGATTGAATAGGTTAGGACTTTATTCCTTGGAATGTAGAAGACTGAGAGAAAAGGTATACAAAATTATGAGGAGTATAGATAGGGTAAATGCAAGCAGGTTTTTTTCCATTGAGATTGAGGGGGACAACAACCAGAGGTTATGGGTTAAGGGTAAAAGGTGAGAAGTTTAAAGGGACCATGAGGGGAAACTTCTTCATGTAGGGGGTTATGAGAGTGTGGAATGAGCTGTCAGCACAAGTAGGTCATGCAAATTCAATTCCAGTGGTTAAGAGAAGTTTGGTTAAGTATATGGATGGTAGGGGAATGGAGGGCTATGCTCCTGATATAGCTCAATTGGAGTAGTCAGTTTAAGTAGTTCGGCACAGACTAGATGGGCCAAAGGGAATGTTTCTCTGCTGTACTTTTCTATGACTCTATGAACCTAACAGATAATAGATTCTGTAATTCTAAATCAAACCTGGCGGAAAAGCAGAAATCTTTCATGTTGTTATATTGACTACAAAAAAAAAACCATTTGATTCTATCCCATACTCATGGTTAATAGAAGTTCTGACTATATATAAATGACAACCAATACTTCTGAAATTTCTACAACATCTGATGAAGCATTAGTGTACAATAATCACCCTTTCTATTAACAACCAGGAAAGAACAACCACCATTATCTAAATAAACCGAAGCATTTTCCAGGGTGACTTTCTAACACACTATGATTTTGTCTATCTTTAAAACCGCTCTCTAATTTACTGAATCAGATGAATAATTGGGTATCAAAACAGAGCCAACCAAATGAATTATACCTTGACACACCTTCTCTACATGGACAGTTTGAAAACTGTTGTATAAATAAACTTGCCTTGACTTTAAAATATAAATTCATAAAAGGCACCGTACCTTACTATAAATATAAGCCTGATCCAGTTTCAGAGTCAGAGTCTTACAAATTATATTACAACCAATCCATTATTACAGATAGGACAATCCATAATGACTACCCGGATATTAAATTACGGGATAAACAAGCAGGAACAATTTACAATTGGTACCATCCCAAAGGTACTACACAATGGCATTAAACAATTAGGGCCACACAGCAATATTTATGTAAATCTCCAGAAAGCCACAATACTAATTATCACTAGAATAGTCCAAAAGTTCTTAGCAATTGAATAATGAGTGTGTTTGGCTATGCCCGTACTTCAGATTTTACCAGCTTGAGCTGTAAAAAAATTAAAATTCTGTAATAACTATTTTTGTGTTCATTAATGACTACAGATGGTATATCATCCATTAGTTTAATTAAGGCTGGGGGTCAATAAAATGAAAGAAATGAAAGTATTTGTGTGAAGATGCTTTATGGCAGTTACTGGAGATGAAGAGAAGTTTCTTCTCTCAGATAGTTGCATATATTTGGAATTTTTCAGCTCTGAGGGTTGTTAGTTAGTTACTGCCTGTTACACCACTGGCATTTAGGGCAGCTTTTAATGCTGTTTCCGTAATAATTTATTTTTGACCATTTAGGGTTGTTAGCCCTGAGCTCAACCCTTGAACCTAGAGGACTGGTGGACCACTATTGTCTGGCCTCTACCCTTTGACCTGTTTGGTATACCAAGAGTCAAAGCACTTGGCCCTGACTCCAGCCAACGTAGCTCTCTGAGTCATTGAGACACGCAAGCCTCCTAACCCTATGACAAGGTTATGGTCCTCTTGGAGGTCTGAGGGCTGTGGATGAATATATTCACAGATGAAATCAGCAAACCCTTGGAAAACACAAGGGAATTAAGGGAATTTTTACATTAAGCAGGGTTGCAGAATTGACAGTTTTTCAGCTATGATCTTATTGTAGGGAGTATCAGACCAAAGAAATAATTCTAACTGGGCTTTAATATCCCATACGGTTTATAGTTTCCCTCCTAATACTTTTCATTTCCTCGGATGAAATTGCTGAGCTGTGCCACAATCACTGTATCACATAAGCCAGTCATTAAACAGGACCTCATCCTTTGATATTTTACAGACAAAGTGAAACTCTGATTCTCTATTCGATCAGAGCCAAGTATCAAGCCCAGATCTTATTTTAAGCCTAGCCCACTTCTTCCCCTTTCCACAATATGACTGTTCTGGATCCTCATCCATATCCCAGCATGGGTACTGTGATCAGGTTTGGTCTCTTCATTTGGAAAATATTTAAGGTAGTAGTTGAAGAATGTTCAGAGGAGGTTCACTAGGATGATTCCAGATGTGGAGGGATTGCCCTACTGGGGTGGTACAGTAGTGCATTTAATAGGGCCACTGCCTCACAGCAGCAGAGAGCTGGGTTCATTCCTGATTCTGGGTGTTGTATGAGTGTGGAGTTTCTTTTTTCTCACTATGATTGTGCAGGTTTCCTTCAGGTGTTCCAATTTCTTTCCGCATTGCGTAGATGTGCAGATTGGTAGGCTAATTGTCCATTGTGTGAAGGTGAGTTGTGGAATCTTAGAGGGGGGATTGTTGATGAAAATGATGGGGGGGATTAAGTAGGATTAATGCAGTAATTAGTATAAATGAGTGATTGATCATTGGTGAAGACTTTATATGTTGTATCTCCCTATGGTTCCATGACAACGGGTTAAACAAGTTGAACTATACCCATTGGATTTTAGAAGAACCTTATGAAATATACTGTATAAGACATCTAGTAGGCTCAACTGGGTAATTGTTAGCATGTTTCCTCTTATGGGAAACCAGAGAGAATGGTCTCAAAATTAGGAGAATTATTTTAAGAGAATGGAAGAAGAGTATTTTTTCCCAATGAGTTGTGAGTCTTTCAAACTCCTTGTGACTGAGAATTGTGGGGGACAAATCCTTCTGCATATAATTATGAGGAAAGAAGAGGGAAGTAAACAAGAAATGTCAGATTAACTATGATCCTTTTTAATCATGGGGAAATCTCGAGGGTTGAAACTCTTATGCTCTTATGTTGCTTTTTCCCAATGTTCTCTTTTTTTTCTGCTGACACTTCCATTGATACAAATAATAGGGATTGGGTGGTATTTGGGGAGAGTACTGGGAAATTAAACTGAAACCCAAATTTTCCTCAATTTACATTCACAAATATAATGGTGAAAGTTGGTTTAAGGGCAGAACAATTAGCTGCATTATCTCAGCTCAGGATATCTGGAACTTACCACATACCTCCTTGACTTTGCAAGTTTATTGTATTTTTTGATTGTGTGTTTTGTCGTATTATAGGCATAGGATGTAAATCTTGTGGAAACTCGTGCTGGACATTATGGATTTTGGGATGGGAACAAAGCATACATGAATTACGTGCAATGTTACTACAGGAGAGGGCATGAGGCAGAACAGCCTGTGTATGATGTAGTGGGATTAGATGCCGTGGTGTTTGGGATGGTGAAGCAGCAAGGCGTAGCTAACATCAGTGCGGCGGAGGGGTTGGTGGGAATCAAAACTCTCAGAGAGCCCTACTTTCTCTATATTCCTCTACAGCTGCAGCCTGCTGTGGCCAACCTACCCTGTCAATGTCCAGCAAAAGTAGAGCCGATTGGTCAGCATTAGAGACTGGAACAAGAGGACAAATTGGGGGCAAGGGAGAAAGAATGATGTTAGGAAAGAGAAGAGTGGGAGGTTGAGGTAGGAAAAAAAGAGAATGTGAGTGACTGGGAGAGGGTGGAGGAATTAAAGGTATTAGGTGTTGAATTCCACAGTTTTGGAGCATAGTTCAAAAAAGATGACCTGCCAATTTTGTTTTGTGGGAAATTATTTAAATTTAAGGTGCCGGTAGAAGAAGACCTGAGAGCTTGAGCAGGTTTATAAAATAAGAGCGATTCTGTGATGTACTTCAGTCCAAACTCCAGAACTTTAAAAACAAGCAAGAGGCTTTTAAAATTAATTCTAAAAAATACAGGAAGCTAATGCGAAGTAGCTAGGACGGGTGTGATATGTTTCCTCATCCTGGTTTTTGTTGCCAGTCTAGCAGCAGCGTTATGAATGAGTCGACGTTTATCAATAGGTAGCTTTGAAAAGCCAGTATAAAGTGCATTCCAGTAATCTAGTCTATTGGTTATAAAAGGATGAATTAATTTTTCAGCATCATTATGTGACAGAAACAATGTACCTTTGTAATATTTCTTAAGTGCAGAAATGCCACTCGGGGCACTTTCTTTATGTGGGATTTAAAACTCAAATCTGAATCAAGGTAACCCTGGACTTGTTACTTCTGATTTTACAAGGGCAGCCAAGTTCCCAAGTTTATCAAAATGTTTATTTCTTTTGGCTTTCTTCTTCATCATCTTCCTGGAGAGGGATGGGCTCCACCAGCTTTCAGGTGGCCAAGACACGCCGTACGATGAGCACACCAAAAAGCTTGTCATGGCGGCGCCCCGACAACTCCGCCAGGAGTTAAAGGCGCAAGAAGAAGAAGAAGTGTTAGGAGATTATTGCTCATCCATTTATTTATTTCAGCCGTACCAGAAGTCAGAGAAGATGAGTTGTTGTCATCAACAGGCTCAACCAAGATATACAGTTGTCTGTCAGCTGCACAATTGTGCAAATCAAGCTTATGCTTTCTAATTATACTTCCTAAGAGTAGTATGTATAAAGAGAAGAGTAGGGGACCAAGACAGTTTCACTGAGCAACTGGCACATCATATCTCTTAGGAAATTGGTCTGCAAGACAGACAAAAAGATATATGTGTGAAACTAATTAGGAAGATCATGTAGTAGAGATCTAGGAGAATAGTGTTGTCAATTGTCTCAAAGATAGCACATAGATCTAGGAGTATTAAAATTGAGGCCCTGTTGACATCAGTGCTGGGCCTAAGGCCTCCGATAATTTTGGTAAGAGTTGCCTCCATTCTGTGCTTTGCTCTGAAACCTTACTGAAACTTGTTCCCATTTAGAAAGCTGTTGAGGTGGTCAAAAATGACTTTCTCAAGGATCTTGCCCAGGAAGGGAAGCTTTGATATTATCCTGTAGTTAGCTAGTACATCTCTATCATGGTTTGGCTGTTTAAGTAGGGGGCTGACAACCACAATTCTGAAGGCATCTGGACAATCTCCAGTTTCAAGGGATGTGTTAATAATTTTCCTAACAGCATTGATAACACTATTAAAAGTGTTTTTAAAAAGTGTTGTAGGAACTGGGTCAAGTCAGCAGCAGATGGTTTACTCTTTGTTTCAATCTTAAAGACTTCTGAATTGAAAATACTTGTAAATTTTGACATGGTTGCTGTCTGTTTATGAGGTTGGTTACAGAGGTTACCAGTATCTGTAGCTATATTCTCCATAATGAAAGTAATCTTGTTGATAAAAAATATTGTGAATTCCTCACATGTTGTGGCAGATGCTTGACTGAGGATTTTATAGTTTGTGGCAGGCTTTATAGTTGAAAATGTTGGTCTTGAATTGCCACTGTTCCCTGTAATAATTTTGGCAAAACGTACTTTTCTTGCAACGTATATACAGTAGCAGCATTAAAGGAGACTAGTCTTCCCTTGCAAATACTATGATAGACTTCTAGTCCAGATTTCCTTCATTTTTTTCTTAGCTACTCTGCATGATCTCTTGAGCTCGTGGATGGAATTGTTTAACTATGGTGAAGTTTTTCTAAGTGATTTCTTTTAACCTGAAATGGAGCCACTGTGTTTAGTATATTTGTTAAATTATTGTTGAAACAACCAACCATTTCATTTAGTGTGCAGTGTATGTTACATGGATCAGAGAACTTAAGTTGTGTTGCAGTATCAAGAAAATAATTTTTAACCGTAATTTCTTTCGTAGGCTTGGCTACAGGCAGGAAGGCATCAAAAAGTGCAAAAAAATGATCAGAGATAGTGGTATCAGAGAGAGATACATTAGTAATATTTAACCCTTTTGTCATTACTAAGTTAAGTACATTTCCAAGTTAATAGATGGGCCCAGAGACATTTTGAATAAGATCCAGGCTGTCTAGTAAGCTCTTGAATTCGGCTGAAATGGATTTCACATTTGAAAGATCATTAATATGAATGTTGAAATCACCAGAGATGAGGATCCTGTTGTAGTTGATAATAGAAGATAAGAATTCAGAGAATTCCAAGAAAAAGCAGTGGAGGGAGATAAATGATAATAAAGAGGACAGGATCCATACCACAAATTTTAAACATATGTCCCTCAAAACTTAAAAAACTGTTGACGGACAGTAGATTGCACCTAAAGTGCTTTTTGAATGTGGTGGCATGCCCTCCACCTTGGCCACTATGCCTTGGCATGTTGGAACTGTTGTAGTCAGGGGGATCCATTTCAGATAACTGGCTGTATGCATTTGGCTTTAACCAGGTATCAATTAGAAACATAAATTCAAAGTCTGTAGAGGTAATAAAATCGTTTCGGATAAAAGTCTTTTTGAAAGGGATCTCACATTTAGAAGAGCCAGCTCAAACAGAGTGGCTTGGAATGATGCAAAAGGGGTTGTGGATTTTAAGAGTAGAAGGTTATTTCTGTTAACATCTTTAATATGACAGTTCAATCTGGGGGCCCTTCCAGTGACAATGGTCTGAATAGGATGGGTAACATTTACAGAACAGCTGAATGGTGAGAAGGAAGGATCACATGCGCCATTCTTCTTGGTAAGCAGATACTACCAATCAAGTCATTTGTGCTTCTTATATATGATCATCCTTTTCCTCATGGTTACCAAAACACTACATAACTGGAGCTAAGATGGCATGAAATGGCTGCCTCTTTGAGCTCATCTGCGAACACAGCTTAAATTCCTCTCTTTAATGTCTCTTTTCCCTTTTAAAGGTGGCTGTGATTCTATCGAGGTCCCTGATCTGCAAGAGCACTCAAACTGTGGTTCTTCACGGTGATGAGTTCCCGTTATTGGATCACACTGAGTGACCGGCCGATTTCCGACATTCTCCACGCTTTGCGTGGAAGACGCCAGGGTGCGGTCCTGCTTGGCCTGGTGCCGCTGACTGAGGTGTCGCACGAGAAGGAACATGAGGATTTTACAGCAGCATATGCATGTACAGTTGTCTCTGTAGTCGAGTGATTGCTCTCCCTCTCTCTTTCTCATGATGGTGCAGAGAGTTTGCTGACAATTCTTGAGTTGGAAAATCTCGAAATAAAAAGTGATGCAGCAGACTATAACATCGTAATTGCGACTATTTGTTGGTCTCCCCTTTTGCTGTGAAATGGGTGACAGTTCTGTGTCCCTTGTTAGTGAGGGAGACCCTGTGACATGTCAAACTTGTGCAGGAAGGCACAGAGTCGACTGTACTTCCTTAGAAGGTTGGCGTCATTCAATGTCTGCAGTGAGATGCTGAAGATGTTCTATAGGTCAGTTGTTGAGAGCGCCCTCTTCTTTGTGGTGGCGTGTTGGGGAGGAAGCATTAAGAAGAAGGACGCCTCACGTCTTAATAAGCTGATAAGGAAGGCGGGCTCTGTCGTGGGCAAAGTACTGGAGAGTTTAACATCGGTAGCTGAGCGAAGGGCGCTGAGTAGGCTACGGTCAATTATGGAAAACCCTGAACATCCTCTACATAGCACCATCCAGAGACAGAGAAGCAGTTTCAGCGACAGGTTACTGTCGATGCAATGCTCCTCAGACAGGATGAAGAGGTCAATACTCCCCAATGCCATTAGGCTTTACAATTCAACTGCCAGGACTTAAGAACTTTTTTTTAAAGCTATTATTAATGCTTTTTGAGTTAGTGATTTAGATGCATATCATATTATTACTGAGTTAAGTATTGTATGTAATGAGTTTTTGCCACAACAAGTGTATGGGACATTGGAAAAAATGTTGAATTTCCCCATGGGGATGAATAAAGTATCTATCTATCTATCTATCAATCTATCTAACTGTCGGGATACGATAGTTTTTGTTGACTGCAGATCATGGTCTCTCTTTGGGTGCTTTGCTGTTATTTGGTCGGTGGTGGGCTCTGATACATTTTGCTGAAATGGGTGGGGGGGAAGGCGCAGGTTGACGCTACTTGCACAGGGCAGGGTGGAAAGGGGGCTCTGTGGTTCTAATGTTTTCCTGTCATTCATTCTTTTGGGGTTCTGTTTTTCATGAATGTCTGCAAAGACTAAGAAGTTCAGGTTATATACTTTATATATTCTCTGATAATAAATAGAACCATTTGAACCATAAGCATTAATGGCACATTTTAGCAGGATTTGTCCCTTCAAAAACTGCCCTCTTTATCCTGATAGCTGTCAACCCAACTGCTGTATTTTTGAGGCACTAGAGAATGCAGGTGCTAGAACTTGGAGCAACAAACAATCTGCTGGAGGAACCCAATGGATCAAGAAGCAAGTGTATCAGGAAATGAACTGTCACAACCCTGCATCAGGACTGAGAGTAGCGAGCTGAGTTGGCCAGTATAACAAGGAGAAGGGGAGTGGGAAGAAAGGATTCCAAGGCAGTTGGTGGATAGATGAAGGGTGAAAGATGACAAGCAGGTCATGCAGGGAGGGGAAGTGAGTTGGGATGGAGTTGAAAGACAGCGGCAGGTGAATGATAGATGGAGGCTGACAAAGAAAGAGACTATCAATCTATCAAAGAATAATAGATGGAGGCTGATAAAGGGAAAGAAATCTGTGTAACCTACACAAAGTGCTGCAGGAATTCAGTAAGTCAGGCAGCATCTATGGAGAGAATAACAGTCGACATTTCGACAAGACCCTTCCTCATGACAAAAGTTCTGCTTTATTTTTCAGTTGCAGCATTTATCCCTACATCTCCCCCTCCCACCGATTTTCTTCTCAGCAATACAACTTCTGTCACATGAAGGCAGGACCAATCAACAACACTTATTCATGAACAGACTGATTTGAATGACAGCAGTTGAAGTTTTCACAAATGCCTCAAAACGACACAGAGGACATCACTTCCCCACAGGAGCCCAGCTGCTCTCTTTAGAATGCAGTTTCTGGCAATTCTATCAGAGCCGTTGAATGGGCCAGTGAATTTACAAGGGCTCCACGTTTCAACAAAACAGCAGGTGATGGTCATGTGGTATGAAGGCAGTGATTTCTTTCCCCTTCTCTTCAGCAGCTAATGAGCCTTTGTAAATGTGACATCCCCATTGTTTTCAAACTGGCGGTGAAGTATTGATGACCACTAGGTGAAAACAAATGAGGCTCATTAGGTTGAGCGTGTGGTAGATGGCAGAGTCACCGCCCATAATTGATAATGTGTGACTCAAATGTTATAAGAGTGTTCCCTGAGTCCCATTGTACATGTGGCAACATTTTGAATTCTTATTTCAAATCTGGGTATTCAAACAATATAAATGCATTGTACCGTTAATGAATAGGAGATGTTAATGAAATTGAATGCTAATTTTGAAAAAGGATTAGAAAATAATGTTTTTTTTCTGGTTGCGTAATACAGGGATATTGGGTAGGCAGGAGTATTTCTTCCTCTTTCATTGTTCTTTAGGATCGACAATAATTTTCTTCCACTTGACTTCGATGGGTTCTGAGAGCAATGATGAGAGCAACATAGGAACAAGACTATTCCACTGTTACCTGACAAAGACATGGGTGGGTAGATGGAGGAGGAGTTTTCATTGCACTATTTATGGTGGGCTTCTGCATGCTCCCAAGACTCAAGATCCTCAGTTCCTTGCCATTCATATCACCAGCACCTTCACTTGGTCTCTCTACAATGATAAGACCATAAGACATAGGAGCAGAGTTATGCCATACAAACATTGAGTCGGCTCTGCCATTCCATCATCACTGATTTATTATCCCTCTCAACCACATTCCCCTGCCTTCTCCCAGTAACCTTTGTGCCTTTGGAACTGTCTGTGGCAATGAATTCCAGATTCACCACCCTCTGGCTAAAGAAATTCCACTTCATCTCTTTCTTAGAAGATTTGTCTTGAACACAAAGATTTTTTCAATCTTTTATGTTTATTCTATAGAAATTATCCTGATGTATTACATTCCAGCCTGGTCTGGTAATTGCTCTGCTCTGGAGGTAGTCTGTGAAGAGAGGGAAACATGGTTCAGTCCATCACAAGCTTGATAATTCCTTTCATCCTGTCCATCAGCATGATGCATTAATGCAAGAAGACTAATAGTACTGTGGCAAGCATGCAGTCCATGATGACAGAAAAGAAGAGCTTGTTCATCTCAACAGCCGGTTTTATCGCGACAAACACATTAACATACAGAGCACCATCACTCAGTGAGAAATCACCTCAGTCACACACGAAAGGGGTAGGTGATTATCGTACACCCCAGTTACAGTCAGGATGACACACAAACACACAAGCGAGTAATTGTATAACCCAAGCCAAAATGTAAAAGTAAATGAACATCCCACCATAATCTAACAAGTGCATTTTAAAACAAGTACAATAAGTAGCACTGGCTGCCAGGAATGCTGAGGCAAGCTGCCGAAACCCCCCCCCCCCCCACCTGAGGGGTGAGCCATCCCCAGCAACCCCAGAGTCCACAACAAAGTCCAAGAGTCCTGGTGGTGGTTGACACTCCCACCTGGGGCACTGGGGGATGTCTGGCGCATACTCCCCCCCCACTCCCCGGGGAGGCACTGTTTGGTGAGGCAAGAGGCAAGGCACCCAGAGTGTCAGCCTTTCTTCAGCCTTGCTGGACAAGCTGTCAACCACGCGCCCCCCTGCCCTCCTCCCTCCACCCCAGGGGGCCACACTATCATCAAGGATGCCTGTCACCCTGACCATACCATGTTTTCTCTACTATACATATTCCAGGAGAAGATAAAGGAACATAAAATCCTGGACAACCAGATTTACGAACAGTTTCTCTCCAACTGCTATCAGACTTCTGAACCAATCAAATCGTTCACATCCTAGTTGTGCTGCCATGCTCTGGAACTCTTAAACCTGCTCTCTACTTATTTATTTATTTATTGTTACTTTCAACATTTCTTTTTGCATCAATTCAGAATGCACTGCAATCTTTGCATAATTCTGCTGTCTTGAAATTGTTGTTATATTTATTGATATATTTATTATAACCACATTTTTACTAATGACTCTATGAGCTTCTCACAAGCAAGGAATTTCATTGCACTCTGGTGTATGTGAACATAAACTAATCTGAATCGGATCCTGCTCCACTTTTGATTGGTCGTTGGCCAAGTATTTATGTGAGTCAACTGGGATTTTGCATTGTTCAAGGAAAACATCATTCAACTTTGTTCTCTGCCCACACATGGTAATCTCTTCCCATGAGCTACAGTTCATAATCAAATATCTGTTTTGGGAGCCTGATGTTGGACATGTAAGGAATATGAGATCTGGGTGTGATCTGGGATTCAGTACTGGGGGTATTAGTCTGGAGCTGTCACTAATGCGATTTCATTTATCCATACCCACATTCATTATGCATATAGAAACCTAGAAACATAGAAAACCTACAACACAATACAGGCCCTTCAGCCCACAATGCTGTACCGAACATGTCCTTGCCTGAGAAATTACCTAGGGCTACCCATAGCCCTCTATTTTTCTGAGTTCCATATACCTGTCCAGGAGTCTCTTAAAAAGACCCTATTGTACATTATCCACCACTATCGGCAGCCCATTCCACGCACTCACCACTCTCTACGTAAAAAACGTACCCCTGATATCTCCTCTGTACCTACTTCCAAGCACTTTAAAACTGTGCCCTCTTGAGCTAGCCATTTCAGCCATGGGAAAAAGCCTCTGACTATCCACATGATCAATGCCTCTCATTATCTTGTACACCTCTATCAGGTCACCTCTCATCCTCCGTCATTCTAAGGAAAAAAGCCGAGTTCACTCAACCTATTCTCATAAGGCATGTTCCCCAATCCAGGCAACATACTTTTAAATCTCCTCTGCACCTTTCTATGGTTTCCATATCCTTCCTGTAGTGAGGTGACCAGTAATGAGCACAGTACTCCAAGTGGGCTCTGACCAGGGTCCTATATAGCTGCAACATTACCTGTCAGCTCCTAAATTCAATCCCATGATTGATGAAGGCCAATACACCGTATGCTTTCTTAACCACACAGTCAATATGTGCAGCAGCTTTGAGTGTCCTATGGACCCAGACCCCAAGCTCCCTCTGATCTTCCACACTGCAAAGAATCTTACCATTAATACTATATTCTGTCATCATATTTTTCCTACCAAAATGAACCACCTCACACTTATCTAGCTTGAATTCCATCCGCCACTTCTCAGCCCAGTTTTGCATCCTATCAATGTCCCGCTGTAACCTCTGACAGTCCTCCAAGATAAAATGATAAAATTAAATTAAATTTTCTTGTATTCACTGCACTGAATTGAGCAAGTCCATCAAAGACTGATCCAAGAAAATACAAACAAGTTCTCTGTCCTGTAATGTCACCTCTTTTCCCCTGGTGGTGTTCTAATACTGTGAGCATCAGTCTCTCTCCATTATCAAAAACAAAACCAACAACGTCACACCTTTTGATGTGGTAATTCCATTAGGAAAGATGGTTAATATGAGGTGTTCAGGTGCCTTTTAATGATCATAGGAATGGTGTTGCTTGACAGATTAATAGCTGGATATTGGGAAGTGGTTGACACATCAGAAGGGATAGAGACAGCAAGGTATGGATTTCCAAAATATTGTCAACCAGTGATGACTTGCTTTGGTTTCCAGTGGCTATCCTCAAACTGGGTGATGCAGAACAAAGCTTTGTAATTCAGTTTGAGTATTAGAAATACCTGATGGAAATATTGGGCCCTTAATGTGAGTCGCAAGAAGTTGGTGATTATCCTGCCATGTTTTCCTGTAGCTGAAGATTTAATGTAAGAAAGAGCCCAGGCTTGTGTACTTGTATCTGAGCAGGCCTTCATAGTACTTGAGAAGTCTGCTTCAGTTTTACTTAAAGAAAATTCCCATCCCCCACCTCGATATTTATTGCTTATTTATTATTGTTTTATTATTTGTATTTTTTCTTTTGTTTGCACAGTTTGTTGTCTTTTGCACGTGGAAAGTTTGTCCGTCCTGTTGGAGGTGGTCTTTTATTGATTCTTTTGTATTTCGTGTAGTTACCATGAATGCCCACAAGAAAAAGAAACTCAGGGTTGTACATGGTAACATATAAGTACTTTGATAATTAATTTACTTTGAATTTTGAACTTTTAACCTGCTCAGCTAATATCCATAGTTCAACCCCTTATTACCACCAGTCTGCTGACCTGGACTTCTTGTATCTAACTGCACTTTGTCTTCTGATGTGTCAACCACTTCCCAATATCCAGCTATTAATCTGTCAAGCAACACCATTCCTATGACCAACATCTTTGACCACATCTCCCTGTACATCATTTTTGGCACAGCATCATGGATCATGGGCCAAAGGTCCTGTACTGTTCTATGCTCTATGTATATCACCTCAAAAACTGGCCCCACTAAAAGTGAAGCTCTACCTGTAGTAGGATCTGCAGTCCCATGTAGGCCTCAGCACTCACTAAAGTGAAGAGGAAGCAAGTCATCCCTGAGCCCAAGGAAGTGCCAAAGAAGAAGATTGAGGAAATCTACTAAATGTTGTCTGATACCTTCTGCCACTTTTAATAGGAGAACACTAATTACTAAGCCAGTCAAGCTCTTTGAATTTTTTTGCATCTGGACTTTTTTAGGCAACTGCACAATCCTGCAGCGAGAAGTGCACAAATACTTTTCTCTGCAGGACTATACAATTAATTTCCTTCCCAGCTTAAGAGAAATAAGGAAAGGAAGTTATCTAGTTCTGCAGAAAGCGAGTTTTCCACAGATAAATAAAAGGTAGAAAGCATGAGCTTCTGAAAGCCCCATATACCAAGTCCCTGATGTTATGAAGCGCAAAGAACTTAATACTATTAACGTTCATCTGGGTACAATGGGATTAGCTGGAAGAAATTTCATCTGCTTCTTATCCATTCCCCATTTTGTGTAATGCCAATCTTTTCAGTTATTGATTGAAAATGTTGTATATGGGAGGAGGCAATAGGAACAAAATGGTAAGTATATTGAGTTTAATGCAGTAACTTTATGTATGTTCCTTCAATTCTTTTTATGACTAGGCATGTTGATAAGACAATTAGCAATAAGTAAGATCTCTGTTTATTGGAAGACAAGCACAGTCTAATCCCCCCAGTCTCCTACTACAGACTTTAATAGTTTTATGGGGGTTACGCAAATCAATACATTTACCGAGGAAGCATTATTACATCATAACTCAGTGTTTACTGGTAGATTTGCTACTTCTAATCATGAAATACCAAGGGAATGAATGTGTTTTTCAGCGCTTAAAATGACCCAGGATTTTTCAAATTGTTTTAACTGTTTTAAATGCTTTTAATATAAAGAAATAAAGTTCTTGAGGTGCATACACATACATGCCTAGAGCAATTTATTTTATTGAAACTGGAATATAAAATTATAGAGAAATAGTTGGTGATTATAAAACGTAATGCTTTGAGAAAAAACAGGTATTGTGTTTCTTGTATAATTAATAGTACATAAAGATACAGTAGAAAAACAAACTTTTCAGACCAACTGCTCTTTAAGGTGTTTCTGATCAACATCTCTCTTGGCTCATCTAAGCCTAAGATATTTAATTCTATTCTGTTTCCCTTCTCTATCTTTGAAAAGCTCTTTATTGTACAACATTGGGTCAAGTGGCATTCATGCTTGTCTCTTGTATGTTTACTGCAGCTGCACTTTATGGAACTTCACAGGACCAATTGAGCAAGAGGCCTCACTAGTGCATAGTCTGCAAGGCATAGAGACCACAAGCAATGATATTCTCTGTTATAAGTGCCTTTGATAATCAGGGACATTTACACACAGCTGAAACTGTTTTAGGTAATTAAAATATGGAAACAATTTAAAATATGAAATAATAAATACTTTAAATATGTCACAATTTTATTATAAACAAAGATAATAAACATATTATTTAACTTCCCAATTAATGTTGCAGCCACATTCAAAAGAATGCAATTGCACACTTTTGTCAGCCAGGACTAGCTCAAAGCTAAATGGCAGAGTTAAAACGTATCTGACCCCTCAGATCAGAGCATTTGTTTTCACTGCTGGACACAAGAGCACCAGCATCTGACCTCCAGTTGCTGTGACTTCTGTGTTTGCATGCAGAAACCCGGCAGCCTGACCTACAAGATAAACTGACCCAGAAGAAGGACATTGCCAGCTGTTCTCTGGTGAACTGACTGCCAGGGTAAGTACTCTTTGGTCCACTAATTCTACCAGTTATGGCACAACTAAGCAAATAACTGCATCATTTAAACAAAATCTATGGTCTGAGTCTCAACTGCAAACTTTCATTGATGAACCATGTTTAAAATAAAAGTATCACAATTCACCACTTTATAATCTGGATTAATAGACTTTATTTCTATCTGGAACAATCTATCTAAAAATGCAAATTTGTACTCCCAAATTCCAAAAGAGAGATCATGTAGCGATGTGCTACACACAGCGCTGAAATAATGACACGCAGTCAGTAAGTCATTTCGAGACTAGTTTATTCAAACTTTGCGGCCCTGGCATTTAATCCCTAGTGCGGAAATGACGTCAGAGGTGCATTACCAAAGTCTCTCTTCGCGTGCTGGCTATTTGCGAGCCGGTTCACCTGCGCAGAAAGTGGGTCGCCACAATCAGGTAAATTAGGAAATGGTGACACAAAGCCAAGGCTTGACTTTAAAAACTAGTCCATTCGATAGAGTAACATGCAGGGTAAAGAAGATGCTGTACCTGATAAAGAATGCGTGACTCTTCAACAACGTGGTGCAGTCTTGTTTTCCAAACAGTAGAACTGTAGGCAAGTAAAATACATAAAAGGTAGCAAAAATTAGGACAAATTAAAAAAGAAAAATTACATTGATCTTACTGGCAAGATTGCGACTGAGAACTGGAAACTAATGTGTGAGGGAGGGAGAATTTAATGATAAACAAAATCCTCTGGCCTGTATTAGTGATGTGTTTGGAGATCTTTATAAGGTATTTAGTTATTAGTAAAAAGCTTCCAAATGCCAAGCACAAAAGAGAAAATAAGCCTTTACAAGATAAATTTAGCAGTAAAAATGTGTAGCTACCAAATAAATACCAAAAAAATAGTAAGGTCAATGCTGCTTTCCAGGAAGAAAATCACAGGTTGAATAATAGGCCAAAATTATACTGATGATCATGAATTAGGCCAGGACTTCTGCCTTCTCATCTTCTTATACATCTCTTCTCTCCTGAAGTCAATGTCTCACTGAAACTGGTATTTCATCCAAGCACCCTTCCCTCCCAGGTGAGCACAGAATAGAGGTCAGGAAGTTAATAATGGAGGCTGTACCTCTGTACTGGAGCTTATTTCACCTAACATCTAACAATAATCTTTCCCAACCAATGTCACCAAACAATGTTCAAGATAAAAGTTTTTGGGAATACTTTCTCCAATGACATGGCAACAGGTGCTTAACTATATCACCTTCTCCCACTTTAACTAAAGTTGACTTATCACCTGCGTGTCTAGTAGCAATCTAGCCAATATATTCATTCAGTGAAGAGGCTGGCAGGAAGCTCTTAGTGGAGTATGCTATGATTAAAAATAACAGATGGCTGGTGATTACAGAGGAACACTTTGATTCTGCGTAGCTTTGGAATGGTAGCTACCACACTTCATAAACAAGTTGAAAGCTAGCAATGCCACCTGTCCACTTTGGCAATACCTCAGTCATCTTTGCAGCTTCATAAAATAAACTCCAGATTTTCCCTTCCTCAGTGTGGTAGGGGAATTGGCAGGACAGTATCAGGGAGATCAAGTTAACATGATAAAACCAAGGACTGAAAATGTAGTGGAAGGTGTGAGGATGATGGCTAAAAACTGTAGAACATCTTTTAAGGTAGGATTGATTAGGGAGAGACGGCAATGGAAGGATGCAGAGGAGGAGCAGGTTAAGGAGAACTTGCATTCCTCTGAAGAATCAGAGGCAGATATTTACATTGTAAAGGTATGTTGCTGATAACTGGGGACTGATCAATGTCAGGGAGGTGAAATTGTTTCATAAATTAGTGAATTAGTTTATTATTGTCATATGTATCAGACTTTTTGGCATTCTTGAGATCAAGTGAGCCATTGCTTGTTGTGACCGAGCACAAAACTTAAAAAGTGAGCCTGGGGGTGGGGTACTTTTCGGTGTGTAATTAGGCAATTGGAAAGAGCCAATAAAAGGAAGTTATGTTTAGGTGGAGCAGCTATGGTGTGAGTGGGACAAGGCTAGAGTGGGGAGTTTGAGGCTTTGGCCCATCAGGCTTCAGTGGTGGGGGCTAAGGTAAGTTTTCTGGTAAATTTTCTGGTAAATTTCTTTCTTTTGGGAATAACAGTGACAGTGGAATACTCTTCTTGCAGGAAGTCAGAAGACAAGGAGACTTTGCGTGTCCCTGACAACTACATGCTACCACCCCCACTGGAACCCCTACAATTCGCCTAGCAACACAACCGATCGACAGATGACACAATAGCCACGGTTCTACACACCGACCTTAAACATCTGGAGAAGAGGGATGCTTATGTGAGAATGCTGTTCTTGGACTACAGTTCAGTATTCAACACCATTATTTCCCTCCAGGCTTAACAAGAAGCTCAGAGCCCTTGGCCTCTTCGCTGCCTCGTGCAGTGGATCCTGGATTTCCTATCAGATCACCGACAGGTGGTAAGAGTGGGCTCCCTCACCTCTGCCCCTCTGACCCTCAACACAGGAGCCCCTCAGGGCTGTGTCCTAATCCCCCTCCTTTACTCTCTGGGACCCATGGCTGTGTCACCACCCGCAGCTCCAATCAGTTAATTAAATCTGCAGATGATACTACACTGATTGGCCTTATCTCAAACAATAATGAGGCAGCCTACAGAGAAGAAGTCATCACCCTGACACAGTGGGGTCAAGAAAATAACCTCTCCCTCAATGTTGCAAAGACAAAGGAGCTGGTTGTGGACCACAGGAGGAATGGAGACAGGCTCACCCCTATTGACATCAATAGATCTAGGTGAGACAGTGAACAGCTTCAAGTTTCTCAGTATACATGTCACCAAGGATCTCATTTGGTCTGTACGTATCAGCTGTGTGGTGAAAAAAGCACAACAGTGCCTCTTTCACCTCAGATGGTTGAAGAAGTTCGGCATAAGTCCCCAAATCCTAAAGTCTTTCTACAGTGGCACAGTTGAGAGCATGCTGTCTGACTGTATCACTGCCTGGTATGGAATCTGTACCTCCCTCAATCGCAGGGCCCTGCAGAGAGAGGTGTGGACAGGCCAGCACATCTGTAGATGTGAACTTCCCACTATTCAGGACATTTACAGCGACAGGTGCGTAAAAAGGGCCTGAAGGGTCACTGGGGACCCGAACCGCCCCAACCGCAATCTGTTCCAGCTGCTGCCATCTGGGAAACTGTACCGCAGCATTAAAGTCAGGACCAACAGGCTCTGGGACAGCTTCTGCCACCAGGCCATCAGACTGATTAATTCACACTGACACAATTGTATTTCTCCAAGCTATATTGACTGTTCTGTTGTATATCTTATTGTACATGCTAGTTATTACAAATTACTATAACATGCACATTGCACATTTAGACTGAGATGTAAAGTAAGGATTTTTACTCCTCACGTATGTGAGAAATAAAGGCAATTCAATACACTGCAAGAAGTGCATCCAGCAGAAGGCTCTTGCAGACTGTATTAGGGAGCTGGAACTGATCATTCAGGAGGCTCAGGAATTGATTGACAGGAGATACTGGAAAGTAGTTAAACTTAAAAAGTGCAGGATGCAGGTAACTGGATGACTGTGGAGGGAAATGGGATAGGTAAATAGTGCAGGGTCCTCTTGTGGCTGCAATAACAAGCATAGTTCTTTGGATACTGTTTTGGGGGGGGGGCGTGGGGAATGAAGTAATGACCTAGAAGAGGAAAGCCACGACAGACAGATCTGTGACTCTGGCTCAGGAAGGAAGAGGGAGAAGGGGAGAGTATTAGAATAAGGGATTCAATAGTTCAAAGTTCAAAAGTTCAAAGTAAATTTTATATCAGATTACATACATGTCACCACATAAAACCCTGCGATTTGTATTCCTGCGGGCATACTCAACAAATCTATTGATCAATATAACAGGACCAATGAAAGATCATTTAGAGTGCAGAAGACAACTAACTGTGCAAATACAAATATAAGTAGATCACAATAAAGAATAAATAATGAAATAACAAGTGAGATCTTTGGATGAGGGATCATCTCAGAGGATGGGTAAGTGAACGTAGCTATCCCCTTTTGATCAGGAGCCTGACGGCTGAGGGGTAGCAAATGTTCTTGAACATGGTGATGCGAGTCCTGGCTCTTGGACCTTCTACCTGATGGCAGCATCGAGAAAAGAGCAAGGCCTAGTTGGTGAGGATCTCTGATGTTGCACGTTGTTTCCTACGACAGTGTTTCATATAGATGTGCTCAGTAGTTGGGACGACTTTATCTAAGATGTTCTGAGCTGAATCCACTTCCTTTTGTAGGATTTTCTGTTCAAAGGCATTGGTGTTTCCATAGCAGGCCATGATGCAGCCATTCAATACACTCTCCACTATACATCTATAGAAGTCTGTCGAGGTTTTTGTTATCATGCCAGTTCTCGACAGGCTCCTAAGGAAATAGAGGCACTTTCATGCTTTCTTCATAATTGCATTTACGTGCTGTATTCCAGAACAGGTCCTCGGAAATAGCAACAGCCAGGAATTTAAAGTTACTGACCCTCTCCACATCTAATCCTCCAATGAGGACTGGTTCATGGACCACTGGTTTCCCTCTCTTGAAGTCTACAATCAGTTCCTTGGTCTTGCTGACATTAAGTGAGAGGTTGTTGTTATGTTATAATTTATACATACTTTGACAATAAATGGGCTTTGAACTTTGAAACCAATCAGCTCAATATTCAAACTCCCTCCTGTATGCTGATTCAGCATCACCTTTGATTTAGCCCACAACAGTGGTGTCATCACAAACTTCAATATAGCATTGGAGCTATGTTTAGCCACACAGTCGTAGGTGTAAAGTGAGTAGAACTGGGGGCTAAGCACACAGTTTGGTGATGCACCTGTACTGATGGAGAATGTGGAGGAGGTGTTGTTGCCAATCCGCACTTACTGTGGTCTACAAGTGATGAAATTCAGGACCCAATTGCACAAAGAGGTATTGAGGTTGTCTTGGAGCTTATTGATTAGTTTTGAGGGGATGATGGTATTAAATCAATAGACCATTTGTAGGACACAGATTTTGGCTAAGAAGAGGCAGATGGTGTTCAATCCAGAAAAGTATGAAGTGATTTACTTTGGAAGGTTGAATATAAAAACAGAATATAGGATTAATGGCAGGATTCTTAATAGTGTGGTGGAACAGAGGGATCTTGGTGTCCACGTCCAGAGATCCCTCAAAGTTGCCATGCAAAATAATAAGGTGGTTAAGAAGGTGCATGTGTTGGCCTTCATTAGTTGGGGGACTGATTTCAAGAGCTGTGAGGTGATCTGCAGCTCTATAAAACCCTGGTTAGACCACACTTGGAATATTGTGCTCATTTATGGTCACCTCATTATAAGAAGGGGTTGGAAGCTTTAGAGAGCACGTGGAGGAGATTTACCAGGATGCTGCCTGGACTAGAGAGCATGTCCTATAGATGAGTGAGTTAAGACATTTCTCTTTGGACCGAAAGAGGATATGAAGAACCGGAAACACTTCCAATTTAAGATGGTGCTACTGAACAGGTGCGTCAGCTCACTGGTAGTTCAGAAGGCAGAAATTTGACTAGAAACATTACTATTAACACCTTTTCTGAAGTAATTTATCACCACAAAACAATGAAGACTTGTGTGAAGGAGAAGCAAATTCGAGGGATGAATGATGCTGGTACGTTACAGATGGAGTGAGCTAATTGGAGAGGAGAAGTCGAAGCAGAGATGTCTTGATCCCATACAACTGGTCCCGGTGTGAGGTTGGATCGTTCAGGAGCCAAGCCCATTTGGCAAATTGAAGTGACTTCGGGCTGGGTGGTGAAATCTGGGCCAGGTGTGAGTTACTGAGTGATGTGTTCTAGGCCTGGAGCCTTGCGCTGCAGCAGTGCCCGGGTCCTAGTGCAAGCTGTTTGGACAACTTAAATGATATACAAGAAAGACAGGGTGTTGAGATCAGAGGTAAGAGCCGATTTTGTTCGCTCTCCCATGGCACTAGTGGCTCCTCTCTCCATGGCACTGAGGCTATGAAGACTGCCCCTGACTGCTGTGCTGCATGCCTGCTAATATGATGGACTGATAGCGAGGCTTGGGCCTAGTCCGGGCTGCTCCGGGGTCTGCATCTCAGGACTCATTTTGGCTCGGTGTACTGTTGCTCGCTTCAATTGTTTGCATGATCTGTGTTTTTTTCCCCTTTCGCTGCACATCAGGCGTTGGTCTTTAATGGGTTCCTTCGGGTTTTTGCTTTGTGGTTACCTGTCAGCAGACAAATCTCAATGTTGCATTATTTATATATTCTTTGAAATCCTTTGAAGTAACCTGACAGAGGTGTACAAGATGATAAGAGGCATAGAGTGTAGAGCCAGTGGATATTCCTCAGAGTGGAAATGGCAAATACAAGGGGGCATAACTTTAAGGACTGAAGGGAAGTATAGGGGATGTTAGAGGTAGTTTATTACACAGAGAGTGACGGGTGCATGGAATATGCTATCAGCTGTCGTGGTAGAGGCAGATCCATTAGGGACAATTAAGAGATACTTAGATAGGCACATAGATAAAAGTAAACTGAAGGGCTATGTGGATCAGAAGAGTTAGATTGATCTTGGAGAAAGTTAAAGGTTGGTTCATCATCATGGGCTGAAGGGCCTGTACTGTGCTGTACTGTTCTACGTTCTATGTACTGGGGTGCAGTGGAAAACTTTGTTTCCGAGATGTGCTGAACTGTGTCCACAACTGACTGCAGTCCAAGCTGCAACTATCCAGACAGGAGATTTTCTATGGTGCATCATCTGAAATTGGTGAGAGTTAGTGGGAACATGCCAAATTTCCTTAGCTTCCTGAGGAAGTGGAGGCATTGGTGCACTTTCTTACTAGTTAATCATCAGGAAAGAGTGGATGAAATGTGATGGGTGAATAGTTGCGAGCAAGACGTGTCAGGGATTATTGAGGTAAGAGCTGGGATAATCACAGAGAAGGAACAGAACATTACCAGCTCCCTAGATATATGAGGCTGGAAATGTTCCTGCTCTCCCTGGCTGATAAACAGTGCTGTAGAGGAACCTTCTGGACTTCTCACATCCTTTCATCTGCCAGGTTTCCTGAACTTCAGGAAAAGATACTTCCATTAAAATGGATGTTGCAGTCTCCATTCAGAGAGTTCCCTTCTAATCCACCCCCTGAGCAGACTCGAGGCCCATCCTTCTATGTCACCATCATTACTGGGTTGGATGAATTCAATTTGGAAGCAAACTAAAAATCTTTGTGATGTTCCTTTAAGCAAATGCCATGCTGGTTTCTCTGTACCCAAGTGCATGCTGATGATGTTGGTGCTTTGTCAACATTCAATTGTGCTCAGGCATATGAGAAATACTGTTTTGTGTGCAAGACTAGTAAATTGTGCAGTGGATATTTCTCATCCGCTGACTTAATTTGGTGTGAAAGTCATCTCTACACCATCACTTGGTCTTTCCTGATTTAGCCATAAGCAAGGTACTGGTTCATTCTCAGCTTGACTCTTTAGCACATACAGAGCAAATCTATATTTGTACTAGAGAGGCTTTTTATCTGTTCTGTTGCAGACATGCACATTACATCCTGTATTTCTAATGTTGCTGTCATTCGACATAGTGCCACACCTTTCCAACAATGTAACAAGTTGCAACTTTAAAGCACCAATGATGAAAACATTCTTCCAGTCCTTGACAATTAAACTCAAATTGATTTCATTAGATTGCTATGATGATGGATCTCCATATTCACTGTCCGATGAGATTTTCCACAACATCTGTAAACAAGTGCCTCAACAGTGGAAGTGCTTTCTGTCAATGATATTTGACTGTGCTTGCTCAAGTAGCTTCCTGGACTTACTATCAAACAGACTGCATTATCAGTTCACATGTAGGTGCACTAGTTGTTAATCAACACCATCATTCAAAGCTTTGTCCATTTGTTACTGTTACTGCTATACAATCTATATTGAAATACAACTATATTGTACTACAACTATATTGTACAATCCCAATTGCTAATTGCCTAAATTAATTTCAGAAATATAAGAATCTCCTTTCTGTTGTCATTTTAGATGGCCATAGCAATACTTTTTTGTTACTTCCTTAACATTGTGTGGTGAACTACATATACCTGTCTGGACGCGCCCCCTGCTGACTGCTCCTGTGGCCCCTCCCACTGACCATGGCTCCTCCCACAGACCCCGGTGTAAAGGCGATTGAGGCCTGAGTCCGGCCCTCAGTCTCCAGGATGTAGTATGGCGGTCAACTACTGCTTGTTCTTTCTTCCAGTCAATAAAAGCCGATATCTCGCCTCACATCTCGGAGAGTTATTGATGGTGCATCACATTGGATCTTCATTCGGCTAAAATATAATTTTCCTTTTGGCTATTGAAACATTGATTTCAAAACGTGGGTTCTGACTCAGATTTATTTATCACATATACTTTGGAACATTCGGTGGAATGTGTCATTTGCATAAATGACCTGCATTACCTAGGGATGGTCTGGGTGCAGCCCAGAAGTGTTTCTATATATTCCACTGCTAACACAGCACGCCCACAATATTCAACAGAACAACGCAAGCGACAATAGCAGCAAGGCAAGCCTATTTCCCACCTATTCACGCACACACAGACACGACTCCAACTCCAATGCAGCACGCCTCTAGGCTTGTGACCTCCTTTCCTTTGCCCTGTGCTCTCAGCCTCACAAAAATCTGGCATCCGAACTCCAGTCCCTGGCCTAGAATCACAGACTTGCAGAGGCAGAGGTGAGGCAAGCGGAAGTGGGAGTGAGCGAAGTCCCAACGTCTGACTGATTTAAGCACAGGGGTCAATTAGAAAGATCGAGCATGGACTGAATCATGGCCCCAGGATTCCAGCCCCAGGGCTGTCCAAGAGCATGGAATGACCCAATGTTTGGACGATTTGAGTGCTGGGCCAGGGTGTTGGGACTGGAGGTGAGGGATGGACCAGTTCTGCCTGATTCTCCTCGCTTCTCTGTGACATTTACTCAGCACTGTGCTTAACAGAGGCTGTGGCCTGCTCTGGCTGCAGTGTTGCCTGGCTTCATGTCTGTGGTCCCAGATCTGCGATGAACTGAGACAGTGGCCTGCTCCAGCTGCAGTATCTTTTGTAAAACTTCAGTTCTGAATGCTATTTGTTTACTTTTATTGTTTCTTTCTGTGCACTGGGTGTTTGACAGTCTTTTTTAATGGGTCCTTTTGGGGTTTCCTTACTTTTTTGGCTGCCTGTAAGGAGACGAATCTCATGGTTGAATATAGAATACACACTTTGATAATAAATGAAGTTTGAGCTTTAAAATTTGATCAGGCCTCCAACCTCTGGACAAACTGATCCCTCTCCTGTTAGACTGTTTGAGGTCATCTATTATTTATTCTTCCTTACTCCTCTTCTAATATTTGTATATATGTGCACTTGTAATGCTACTGTGATACTGAAATTTCCTTTGGGATCAATAAAGTATCTATCTATCTACCTATCCACCCATCTAAACTAAACAGTACGGAAACTTCAAGGGAAGCCAGATATTCTAAATGTGTGGAACACTATCACATGAGCTGCAAAATGACCAAAATGGATTGTACTGGAGATGTTAGATATTTCATGATGTAGTAACCTTTCAATAATTAGCAAGAATTGTTTTTAAGATATTTATCTCAATTCATGCAAAGCTTTGTGTTTGTTTCATTATGTTAGAGGTGCAAAGTATTGCAAAGGCCAGGTATAGAATAAACATTGATTTGGTTGATATAAATAAGGAAGTGATGTGCTGTAGTTTCATGTCCTGGAAGGACAAGGTAAACTAATTCTATGAAGCATGCACTGCCTGGCACAGCCTTCACTGTTCTTGAACCGTACCTCCACACTCACTTACTTGGCAGTTTTAAGCAAATAATTGTTTCAGGTGCCATTCCAGTGACTCGTCTAGGCTGACACTTCCTTGTTGTACAAAGCTATCTTTTGGATAAGACGATAAAATGAGTTTCTGTCTGGCTGCTCAAGCAAGTGTAAACAATCCCAGGGCATTTACTAATGACCAGGATGCTCTCTTGGCATCTACTTTCGGAACTATCATAGCACATAGTGAACTGATATCATTCGCTGTTCGCTGGCAGGTCTTTAGAGTGAGTGGCATAATTTCTTGTGTTACAATATTCATTTGATTTAGTCGATTACTCAACCTTACTCGCAAAGGCAAGGCCCCAGCTCCATGTGAACCAGCTGCCTTCAGTGTCTAAAATGGTCTTACCTTAGGTGTGAGCTCACAACTCCCACACTCTTAGCAGGTAGTCAGGGTGGATAATTTCCCGCATTGAATGAGGCTCTCTGCCCAGAAGCGTGGGATTGCTGCACTGAGTTTCGTAACTTTGTTGCTTCACCCATTAGTAACAGGAGTGGGGACACTGCACAACATTTAACACCCGTAGGACTGTGAGGCTAATTGCTATTATCAGCACTGGCCAAGGATTGAGAATTCTGGTCTGCACCTCTATACTGTTTACTTAGGTATTTGCCAACTGAGCCACTAAAGCAACTGGCTCTCTAATGGTCAAAATAATCAAGCTAGATGATGACACAATGCAGAGGGAATGTATATGGTTAAAGAAGGAAGTATTTATTAAAAAAGGGGTTAAGCTTTACGTATGTGCATTTTTTTAATGTTCTGTTAAGCGTGGTCGACATAGAGTCACAAAATAAAACAACGTGGGAACAGGCACTTGGTCCATGTTGACCACAGCATCTCTGCTGCTAATCCCAGTTACCTGTTTTCAGCCCATAAGCTCCAAGCCCCTCCCTTCCATATAGCTATCAAAATGCCTCTTAAGTGTTGCAATTATACCCACCACTACTATTTCCTCTGGCAGTTCATACCAGGTACTCACCACCCTCTGTCTACTTTTCTTAACAGACACAAAATGCTGGTGGCCCGAAACGTCGACAGTCCTTCTTCCTATAGATGCTGCCTGGCCTGCTGTGTTCCACCAGCATTTTGTGTGTGTTGCTTGAATTTCCAGCATCTGCAGATTTCCTGGTGTGTACTTCTCTTGTCTCTTTTAAATCTCCTCCATCTTATTTGTACCTGTGCCCTCTAGTTTGGGATACCTTAAACCTGCAAAAACAACTATGTCTGTCCACCTTATCCTACCCCTCATGACTTTATAGATTTCTATCAGGTCACCCCTCATCCTCCTGCACTCTAGGGAATAGAAATCCAGCATGGGCAACCTCTCTCAGGTTGTCCAGTCCATACAGAATCCTTTAAAATCTCTCTTACACCCTCTCCAGCTTGACAATGTCTTTCCTATAACAGGGTGACCAAAAACTGTACACAGTACTCCAAATGCTTTCTCACCAACAACTGCAACAAAATACCCCTACTGTCCAATGAAGCCTGGCATATTCTTCCCCAGCTTGTCTACTTGTGCAGCTCTGTTCACTGAACTGTGCACTTGTCCTCCCAGTTGTCACTGCTTTGTAAAACTGGTCAGCATCCCATACACTGTAATACACTGACTGTCCAGAATTCACCACCTCACACTTACCTAATTTGCCATTCCTCAGCCTTTCCTCTATCTGATCAAAATCTCATTGTAAGCTGCTTCACTATCAACCGACCCAGTAACTGGGTATCACTAGCAAACTTATTAAACATCCCATATACATTCACATCCAAATTATTTACATAAATAATGATTAACAGAGATCCCAACATTGACCTCTGGGCAGCCCTCTGATTACTGGCCTGCGGTCAGAGAATTGACTTTCAACCATCACCCTCTGCTTCCTAGCATTGAGACAATTCATCTCACTAGCTCCCCTGAATCATTAAAGGTCCAGATCAGCCTGCCATGCGGGATCTTGTCAAAGGCCTTACTAAGGTTCATATAGCCAACATCTGCTGCCTTATTTTCATCTGTCTCCTCAGTTTCCTCTTAAAAAAAATACCAAAAGATCTGTCAGACGTGACTTTCCACACACAAAACCATGCTGGCTGTTCCTGATCAGGCCTTGCCTATCCAACTGATGGTAGAATTTGTTACCACCCTGTAGCCTGAGCTTGATACCCTTCCGGAACAGTGCAGCAATGTTAGCCACCTGCAGTCTTCTGGAGCTTCACCAGTAGCTAGCAATGAAGAAAATATTTCTGTAAGGATCTCTTTAGTTTCTTCCATAGCCTTCCACAAGGTCTGAGGGTACACTTGGTCAGTCCTTGGGGATTTACCTCAATACTGCAAAACTACCTTCTTCCTTGTATATGCAAGACCTCACTACTTATTACCTTAATTTCCTTGGCATCCATAATATTCTCCTTAATAAACTCCAAAAAAGTCATTAAAAATCTTAGCCATTTCCCCGATGATCTCTAAGTAGAGCTTATCTCTCCCAACTCATGCTTCTCCTGTTAATATAACTGAAGAATACCTTGGAAATGTCTTTAGCCTTGCCTGCAAAATGTATCTCCTACTCACTTTTTGCCTTCCTGTTTTCCCTCTTAAGCTTGCTCTTAAACTTTTTATAATTGGCAAGGAATTCATTTGTACCCAGCTGCCTAAATGTGATGTACGTTTGCTTCTTTTTCCTGTCCAGAGCTACAATATCTCCTGTCAGCCTGGGCTCCCTGAACATGATATGTCTACCTTTCACCCTAACACAAACATGCTGCCCTGGATTCTTAATTTGACCTTTCAAAAGCTTCCCGCTTGCCAACTGTTCCTTTGCCTTTAAATAAAGTCACCCAGTCTACCCCAGCTAGACCCTGCCTAAGGTCCTCTGTGTTGACCTGCTCCTTTTCAGGACCTTAATCTATGGACCTATCCTATCTTTTTCTATAACCATTTAAAATTGCAGTCACTGGACCCCAACTGCTACTTTAGTCATTTGACCTGCCTCGTTCCATGAGAGGACGTCCAGTAATGCTCACTCCAGAGTAAGTTCTTCACATTCAATCCCATTCATACACTCTGGGTGGCCCAATCAGTACCAGGAAAATTGTAATTTCCACCAGCCCTACCTTACTCTTTTCATAGCTGCATAAAATTTCTCAACATATTTGCTCCTCAAGTTCTCACGGATTATTGGAGAGTCTGTAACATCTCCCTATCAAAGTGACCATTCTCCTGGTATTTTGAAATTCTACCAAAATGGTGTCAGTAGATGATCCGTCGATGATATCCTCTCTGATGAGAGCTGTTACATCAATAATGAGCAGTGCTATTACAACAATATTGTGCCGACCATGTAACCTACTCTAGAAATTGCCTAGAATTCCCCTACTGCATAGACCTCTATTTTTCTAAGCTCCATTTACCTATTTAAGAGTCTCTTAAAAGACCCTATTGTATCCACCTCTACCACTGTCTCTGCCAGTGCACCCACCACTCTCTGTGAAAAATTTACCTCTGACATCCCCCTTGTACCTCCTTCCAAGCATCCTAAAACTATGCCCCCTTGTGTTAGCCCTGGGAAAAAGCCTCTGTCTATCCACACGATCAATACCTGTCATCATCTTATACACCTTAATCAGGTCACCTCTCATCCTCTGACGCTCCAAGGAGAAAAGGCCAAGTTCACTCAACCTATTCTCATAAGACATGATCTCCAATCCAGGTAAGATCCTTGCAAATCTCCTCTGCACTCACTCTATAGTATCCATATCCTTCCTATAATGAGGTGATCAGAACTGAACACAGTACTCCAAATGGGATCTAGCCAAGTTCTTGTATAACTCTAACATTACCTCACAGCTCTTGAACTCAATCACACAGTTGATGAACGCCATCACACCATATGCCTTCTTAACAACACTGTTAACCTACACAGTAGCTTTGAGTATCCTGTGGACACAGACCCCAAGTTCTCACTGATCCTCCACACTGCTAAGAGTCTTACCATTAATATTATATTCTGTCTTCAAATTTCACCTACCAAAATGAACCACCTCACACTTAACTGGTTTGAACTCCATCTGCCACTTCTTAGCCCAGTTCTGCATCCTATTGATGTCCCATTATAACCTCTGACAATCCTCCAGACTATCCATAACACCCCCAGCTTTTGTGTCATCAGCAAACTTACTAACCCACTTCCTACTAGGTCATTTATAAAAATCACAAAGAGAAGGAGTCTTAGACCAGATCCCTGTGGAACACTACTGGTCACTCTGCTCCATACAGAATACAAACCATCTACAATCACCCTTTGTCTTCTGTGGGCAAGCCAATTCTGGGGATCCACAAAGCAAGGTCTCCTTGGATCCCAAGCCTCCTTAATTTGTGAATGAGCCTTGCATGGGGAACCTTATCAAACACCTTACTGAAGTCCATATACATCCACTGCTCTACCTTCATCAATGTGTTTTGTTACATCCTCAAGGAATTCAATCAGGCTCGAAAGGCACAACCTGCCTTTGACAAGGCTATGCTGACTATCCCTAATCAGATTATGTCTCTCCACATGCTCATAAATCCTGCATCTCAGGATCTTCTCCAAAAACTTGCCCACCACTAAAGTAAGACTCACTGGCTTATAATTTCCTGGGTTATCTCTACTCCTTTTCTTGAACAAGGTAACAATATTTGCAAACTTCAAATCCTCTGGTACTTCTCCCGTCCCTACTGTTGATGCAAAGATCATCACCAGAAACTTAACATTCTCCTCCCTTGCTTTCCAGAATAGCCTGGATTATATCCTGTCTGGTCCCAATGACTTATCAAACTTAATACCTTTCAAAAGCTCCAGCACATCCTCTTTCTTAATGTCTATATGCTCAAGCATTTCAGTCCACTGTAAATCATCCCCACAGTTGCCAAGGTCCCTTTTCTTGGTGAATACTGAAGCCAAGTATTCATTAAGTACCTTTGCTGCCTCCTCTGACTCCATGCACACATTTCCACTATCACACCTGATTGGTCCTATTCTCACACAGCTCATCCTCTTGCTCTTCACATGCTTGTAGAATGCCTTGAGGTTTTCCTTAATACTGCTCACCATGTCAGTCCCTCCAGTTGAACTCTGTCTTTTTGTGTGTTTCCCCCAGCTGTCATTCTGTGTTTTTGTATTGCTTTATGCTCTTGTTTGTTTTCATGTCCCATGTGCTTCTGTCCCCACCCCTGCTCTACTCTAGCCCCTGTATCACTGATTACTCTGTCCCTCACCTGTTTCCCATTATTACCTGTATTGCTGACACTTGTGTCTCATTGAGCTCCACCTATCATCTGCCTCGCTGTTTATTGCTCAGTGTATTTTAGCCTTGTGTTTTCACCTACATTTTGCCAGATTGTGCCAGTGAGTTTTCCTGAGCCTTTCCAGTATTCATATCAAAACTGTCCTTCTAAGTATTAACCCTGATTTTGCCTGTTTATCTTGATTGTTCTGGTTTTTGACTCTGCCTATTTCCTGATACTGATTTTTGGATTTCTCTGGATTATTTTTTTTTATCTCTGCCTGAACTTTGATGCCAACTTTGTTTGCTCCTCTGCATTTGTTACTCAATAAATATCACAGTGTGCACTGTCCTTGGTCTGCGGTTGTGTCCCTGCTCCAGTGCCCTGACGCACCAAGGCTTTTTCATAGCCCCTTTTAGCTCTCCGAATTTCATTCTTGAGCTCCTTCCTGGTACCCTTGTAATTTTCTAGAGCTCTAATTGTACCTACTTTCTTGAAACTTTTGTAAGGTTTTCTTTTCTTCTTAACTAGATTTTCTACCTCCTTTGTACACCATGGTTCTTTAACCCTTCCATCTTTTCCCTGCCTCAGTGGAACATATCTATCTAGAATGTCGTGCAAATATTCCCTGAATATTTCCCATATTTCTGCTGTGCATTTCCCTGAGAACATTTGCTCCCAAGTTCCTGCCTAATAGCATCATATTTCTTCCTACCCCAATTAAATGTTTTCCAAAATTGTCTGCTCCTATTCCTCTCCAGGTGCTATGGTGAAGGAGATAGTTATGATCACTTTTGCCAGTGTTGCAGCTGACTATTTAAAATAAAATTAAAGATTTTTTTATAAGAAACACAATAGTGTTGCAACAACAGGGAGCATTTAGATTTTTAGATTTTCACAGTCCATGCATATTGAACCATTACACAGTTCAGTCAATTTAAATAAGAATCAATACATTGGTTTTGTCCTCTCAGATACTTATTAGGGAGGACTGTGGTGGCAAAATGGAGGAAATACTACCCATTCAAGTAACTCATTGTGTGGCTGTTCATGGGCAGGGTTTCACTGCCATTTCAAATATGTATGTTATCAAATTATTAAATATTATGAATAGTATTGATAAAATATCTGTAAAATTACACAGTGAGTATGACTGGCAAATGGAGAGAGCTCACTCACTTGGATTTAAGCCTATGAGCCAGTCAACCTGAATGCTTTACATTGCAAAAGGGGTACTAACTAGTAAATCCTAATCCAGTTTTACAATACCATTCATATATTTTATATCATTTCTAATACGATAACTGCTGATTTGAACTTCCTTGCTGCAACAAAAGCAGTAGAGGAATTAGAAAGGTTTCACATAATCACATCCCGTATAATACTCAGCAGATCCCAAGGTTTCGCTCCAGATATTAAGATAGATTTCTGTTATTACACTCTGTAAAGGCAGATATTAACTAATGATATTCTGGCAGGCTAAAGCAGGAAAATAAAACTGGAGAATAGCAGGGAGGTTAAACCAACAAATATAACCAGGATCACAGGCTGATGAATGATGGCTGTATGTGGAGGAGGAGGTGAAATGGTTGAGCCGGGGGAGGGGGAAATGAATGCTTCAGTTAAGTCTGCTTTCTGGCTTTGCATTTCAAATTCAGACCAGATTATTGACATTATATTGCTCCCTGGAGCAGCACTAAGACATCTTTGAAGTCCTTCCACAACCAAAACACAGACTCCGATGTCTACAATTGGTTCTTAATAATGCTAATTGTTTTTAGTTTAAGTGAAATCTTACTTACATTGATAAAATATTTTAAAGATTAGCTTTCAAATAATTTGCAATGTACCTGCCTATAAATAATCTTATAAATTATACTTCAAATAATCACATTGATTCTGAGCAAATCAGTGGTGCTTGTCATAATTGCCAGATTTTTTTTATTATCCAGTTCTCCACAGTATTACCTTTCCTCCCACCATTGTCACGTTTGACATGCTCCTCTATGCATTCGGGTCAGACCAGATACAATAGGGCACTGACCAAGATCAGCCATAAATTGCAGGCATTGCTGTGTCAATTATCAGGAAGACAATAAGTAGGATCATAAATCTGTTATAAATCAGAGATAGTACTTCTGCAATCAAGGTTTCAAAGCACCCACTGGTTATGACAGTAAATTAGCTGAGTAGTTCTAATCAGAACAATCTCAGAATCAATCCCCAGCCTTTGTTGAGTTAATTTCCTTGGAATTCCAACTTACCCAGTAAAACTGGCGTGAATTTGTAAACTCAGCCAGCTCCATCATGGACCTCCCTAACATTGAGGGCAGCTTTAAAAGGTGATATCTCAAAAAGGCAGCATCCATCATCAAGGACCCCCATCACCCAGGACATGCCCTCCTCTTATTGCTACCACCATGTAGGAGGTACAGGAACCTGAAGACACACACTCAACTTTTCAGGAACAGATTCTTCCTCTGCAACATCGGATTCCTGAATGGAAAATTAATCCACAAACACCACCTCACTACTTTTCTGTCCCTTTGCATTACTTATTTAGTTGATGTTTAATATAAACATTATAATTTTTAGTTTTTTATTATGCATTACAGTGTACTGCTGCTGCAAGACAACAAATTTCACAACGTATTTGGACTGCCATACTGTAAAAGGATTAAATAGGATAGAATTTGTCAACTGTGTTCTTGAAACTTTCCTTAATAAGTACTTAGAAGGCTCTGCTGTTAGGGAATGAGACAGGGTTTGTGTAGGGGAAAACTTTGCATCAAGTGATCATGATGACATTAGTTTCAAAGTAAATATGGAAAAAGGTAGGTCTAGTCCATGAGTTGAGATTATAAATTGAATAAAGGCTATTTTTGATGGTATCAGAAAAGATCTGGCAAGTGTGGATTGGGATAGGCTGTTTTCTGGTAAAGAAGTACATGGTAAGTGAGAAGCCTTCAAAAGTGAAATTTAGAGAGTACAAAGCTTGTGTGTGCCTTTCAGAATAAAAGATAAAGATTACATGTTTAGGGAACCTTGGCTTTCAAGAGATTTTGAAACAGGCATTTTAAAAAAAGAGGTGCATAGCAGGTACACATGGGTAGAAACACATGGAGTGTAAGAAATGCAAGAGAACACTTAAGAAAGAAATCAAAGGAGCTAAAAGAAGGCATAAGGTTGTCCTAGCAGACAAGGTGAAATATGTTAAGATCAAAAGGATTGCAAGAGACAAAACTGGTCCTCTGGAAGATCAGAATGACAACCTATGCGTGGGGCCAAAAGAGATGGGGGAGATCTTAAACAGATGTTTTGCATTTGTATTTACTCAAGAGATGATACAGAGTCTATAGAAGTGAGGGAAAGCAGCACTGAGGACATGGTCACTATGCGGATTGCAGAGGAGGAGACAAACTAGGGTGGATGAATCCCCAGGGCCTGACATGGTTCTCCCTCGGGCCCTGTGGGAGGCAAGTGCAGAAAATCCCAGGGCCCTAGCAGCGATATTTAAATCATCCTTAGTGACAGGTGAGGTACCAAAGGAATGGAGGATAGCTAATGTTGTTCCATTTAAGAAAGGCTTAAAAATAAACAGGGATATTTTAAGCCCGTGAGCCTGACATCAGTAGTGGGAAAGCTATTGGAATGTATTCTAAGGGCGGATATGAGAGTATTTGGATAGGCATGGACTGGTTAAAGATAGTCAGCATGGCTTTGTGCATAGTAGGTCATGTCTAACCATACTTATAGAGTTGTTCAAAGAAGTTACCAGGAAAATTGACGAAGGAAATGCGGTGGATGTTGTCTACATGGACAAGACACTTGACAAGGTCCCGCATGGGAGGTTGGTCAAGAAGGTTCAGTCACTCGGCATTCAAGATGAGGTAGTAAATTGGATTAAACATTTGCTTTGTGGGAAAAGCTGGAAGGTGGTAGTAGATAGTTGCCTTTCTGACTTGAGGACTGTGGCTAGATATGCGCCAAAGTGATTGATGCTGGGTCCATTGTTGTTTATCATCTATATCAATGATCAGGATGATTATGTGGTTAAATGATCAGCAGTTTCGCAGATGACACCAATATTAGGGGTGTAATGGACGGTGAGGAAGACTATCAGAGCTTGCAATGGGATCTGGACCAGCTCAAAAATGGGATGAAAAATGACAGATGGAATTTAATGCAGACAAATGCGAAGCATTGCACTTCAGTAGGAACAACCAGGGTAGGTCTTACACAGCGAGCAGTAGAAACAGAATCAGAATCAGGGTTATTATCACCGGCATGTGTTGTGAAATTTATTAACTGAGGCATGCGGTAGACCAAAAGGATCTGGGAAGACAGGTCCACAATTCATTGAAAGTGGTGGCATGGGTAGATAGGGTTGTAAAGAAAGCTTTTGACATTTTGGCCTTTAATTCAATGTATTGAATACAGGAGATGGGATGTTATGTTGAAGTTGTACAAGACAATGGTGAGGCCAAATTTGGAGTATTGTGTGCAATTTTTGTCACCTACCTACAGGAAAGATGTAAATAAGGTTGAAAGAGTACAGAGAAAATTGATGAGGATGTTACCAGGACTGGTGGACCTGAGTTATAAGGAAAGATTGAATAGGTTAGGGCTTAATTCTTTGGAACACAGAAGATTGAGGAAATATTTGATAGGGATTTACAAAATTATGAGGGGCATAGATAGGGTAAACACAAGCAGGCTTTTTCCACTGGGGTTGGGTGGGACTCCAATTAGAGGTTATGGGTTAAGGGTGAAAGGTAAAAAGTTTAAAGAGAACATGAAGGGAAGTTTCTTCACTCATGGGGTGGTGTGGAATGAGCTACCAATGCAAGAGGTGCCTGCAAGCTCAATTTCAATGTTTAAGAGAAGTTTGAATAGATACATTGATGATAGGGATATCGATGATAGGTCAATGGGAGAAGGAAGTTTAAATGTTTCAGCATGACTAGATGGGACAAAGGGCCTGTTTCTGTGCTGTACTTTTCCATGACTCTATATGCCAGTGATATTAAACCTGTTTCTGATTCTGAATCTATTCTGCATCTGTGTTACATCTAGATTAGGAAACAAATGAGAGAAAATGTCAGTCATTATACTGAGCTTTGCCAATTAGAAATCTCCCAGGTTTAGTCCTTAAAGTTGTATTTTGTCAGTCTTGCAGCAGTTGGGATGACCCTAATTGGAATGAATACTCCTGAAGATGGGAGAGTAAATGACATTGAGAATATCAGTGTCAGGAGAAGTCAAGATGAACAATCAGGAGATCGCTGTTGCATGCTGGTAGAGCAGCTGCCTCATAGCACCAGAGGCCCCAGTGGGTTTGTGGGTTTCCTCCAGGAACTCTGGCTTCCTCCCACATCCCATAGATGTGTGGGTTGTTCACTTGATTGTTCACTGTCAGCTACTTCTGTTGTGTGGATGAGTAGCAGACATCTATGGGGAGGTGAGGGACATGGGGGCATTTATAAAAATAGATTAGAGTAAGGTTAATGTAAATGGGTAAATTGCCACAGACTTGGTTGGCTAACAGAACTGTTTCCATGCTATGTGACTCTATTAATATTCCTGACAATCTTTCCCCTCATACTGACAGTTTCTAGATTGGAAAGAAACGCAGGGGCTGAATTGATGAACGTCTTACAGAATAAACTGGAGGATTGAATATGGAGGATTTTGTATTGGTGGAGCCTGGATGGAACTGTGGTGTTGAATGCTGAACTGTAGTCCAAAAACAGCATAAGCATCCTTCTACTCCAGGTGTGTAAGGATGTCTGAAAGTGATGGTTCAGGAAGATTCCAGCAGTGACGTTCCCTGTACCAGATAGCAGGAACTGTTACTACAGACAGACCTGTCTCCCCTCCTGAAGATGTTCATAATTGTGCCAATTCGAGTCCTCTGTACTTCACCTTCTGCTCAGAATTGTAGATTTATGGTTGAGGTCCCTCACTGCTGGCTGTTAGGCTCTCAGCAGAGATGTTGTTTTCTTCCGAGCTGTTAATGTTCCTTTAGTTCACACACACTGCCTAAGTTCAAACAACCCTTACAAGTACATTTTTCTTTTTAAGAAAACAGAACAACTGCTTCCTTGATGCAATGCTGTTATCATTGGTGTGGACCCAGTTCCAGACTAATTTGACAGCAGTTCTCTGGAATTTCTTTCCTACTCGACCTCTCCATTCCATCCTCTTAAAAACTTCAATAAAATCATCCCTTCAAAGTTCTTTGTCATCCATCCTCAACTTGTGCTCCAGAGAAACGTTAAAATGAGCCTCCCTGCTGCCGCTCTAGAGACAAAGAGGAATAGCAGAGGAATATTATTTCCCATCAAATGGAAGATATCCATTGTACAATTCCGTTTTAGAAGACTGATTCTATGCAAATACAATCCATCCAAGAGCTCGGCTGAATCCTCATCTTCCTCTTTATTTTCTTAGGCAAACACTTGGGATAAAGATTTGTTTCCATTTTGATTCTAAGGCTTCTGAAGTGATTGAGGAGGCCAATGTGGGGCTTGCAGTGAAACATGAGGAGCTGGATGCTTAATAGTTGGTATGAGCTCAGGAGGCCAAAAGTCCTGTCCCTATGCTGCTGGACTCTATCTCTATCGTGTTGCCAATTTCAGGATCGGTAAAAATCCTAAAAACAAAACTAGTTTAGAGAATAAATCAAAGGAATTTGTCTTCTGCGAAGCATCATTTAGAAAAATATCCATTAAAAAAAAATGAAAATGAACAGTGTGCTGCCTTTGTGTGATGGTGCTGTCCCTGATGAGAAAGGAAAATCAGGTCATTTGTGAGGTAGTATGTCCCTCCTGTCTGTGATGCTAGGCTTTTATATAATCCAGATTCACGGACTTGAGGCTTTCACTGCCTTTCCATCTGTTCCTTTTCCATTATGTGCACTCATAAAACCCTAAGGCCATTAGACATAGGAGCAAAATTAGGCTATTCAGTCTATCGAGTCTGCTCTGCCACTCTATCATGGCTGATTCATTATCCCTCTTAACCCCATTCTCCTGCCTTTGAGGCCATGACTAATCAAGAATCTATCAACCAACACTTTAAATATATCCATTGGCTTGGTCTCCACAGCCATCTTTGGCAATGAATTCCACAGATTCACTACCCTCCAGTACTCCTCATCTCTGTTCTAAATGTACATTCTATTATTCTTAGGCTGTGCGCTCTGGTTGTAGACACCCATTTTAGGAAACATGCTCTCCACACCCACTCTATCTTGGCCTTTCAATATTCAATAGGTTTCAATGAGATCCCTGCTTATTCTTCTAAATTCCAGCAAGTACAGGCCCGGAGCCATGAAGCACTGCTCATACATTAACCCTTTCATTCACAGCATAATTTTCATGCACTTCCCCTGGTCTCTCTCCAATGTCAGCACAGCTTTTCTTAGATAAGCTCACAATATTCCAACTGTGGTCTGCTCAATGCCATATAAAACCTCGGCATTACATCATGGATCAGAGATTCCCAGGATTCAGTGTGGGTTTTGTGTTTTTCTAAGCAGACTATGAGAATTTCATTGAGTCTTTTGTCTCAGTCCACCTGGTAATCTCTTCCAATGACAGTGCCTGGATTGCAATGTCTGATTTGTATCTAATGTGGGGCATGTAAACAGCATGGCTGACCAGTGAGGTTGACCCATTGCAACTGCGGCCTTAATACATGTGAATGTGAATCCACGTTCAACATCCTGCTATTGAATATGGAGGATTTTGTATTGGTGGAGCCTGGATGGAACTGTGGTGTTGAATGCTGAACTGTAGTCCAAAAACAGCATAAGCATCCTTCTACTCCAGGTGTGTAAGGATGTCTGAAAGTGATGGTTCAGGAAGATTCCAGCAGTGACGTTCCCTGTACCAGATAGCAGGAACTGTTACTACAGACAGACCTGTCTCCCCTCCTGAAGATGTTCATAATTGTGCCAATTCGAGTCCTCTGTACTTCACCTTCTGCTCAGAATTGTAGATTTATGGTTGAGGTCCCTCACTGCTGGCTGTTAGGCCCTCAGCAGAGATGTTGTTTTCTTCCGAGCTATTATTGTTCCCTTAGTTCACACACACCTTGTTGTATGGTGGCGGTGCATTGGTTTAATTACTGTACTTGTCATCTGGAGGCCTGGATCAACAATTTCAGACAACTGAATTCAAAGTTCACCTCAGTTAGTTATTCAATTCATAAATTAAGTTGACAAATCAAGTGCTGGTTATTTGTAAGGATGATACAAAATTCCCAGATTTTATAAAGGAAGGAATCACTAAAGTCCCAAGAACATAAAACACAATAGTATAGCACAGGAATGGGCCCATCAAACCCTGATGTCTGTGACAACAGTGCTGACAATTTAAACTGCCTACACATGGGCTATACCCCTGCATCCCTGATTGTTCTTCTGCCTGCCTAACTGCCTCTTAAACATTGCTATTGTATCTGCTTCTAACACCTCCCCAGGCAGCACATTCCAAGCACCTACACTCTGTGTGAAAAGCTGCATGACTATCCTTTGAACTTCCCCTTCTCATCTTAAAGCTATGCCCTTTGATATTTGACATTTCCACTTCAGGAAAAATATGCTATCTACCCCATTGATGCCTCTGATCATTTTGTATACTTCAAACAAGTTCCCTCTCAACCTTCAAAGCTCCAGAGGAAACAATCTAAAGTTCTTCACTGATCAATGAGGGCAGGTATACTGCACTGTATGCCTTCTTAACCAAATGGTCTACTTCTGTTGCCACTCGCAGGAAGCCAAGGACTGCACTCCAAGATTCTTCTATAGATCAATGCTCCCGAGGGTACTGCCATTTACTAGATATTTTCCCCTTAATTTGACTTCACACTTCACATATCAAAATTAAACTCTATCTGCCATTTCTTGCCACATTTCCAACTGGTCTATATCCTGCCGTAACCTTCTTTACTATGCAAACTTTACCAATTTGTGTCACCTGCGGAACTTACTCATCACCCCACCTACATTTTCTCATTCTCTTCCAAATCTCATATATGTAACATATACCACAATCAACAGAGGCTTCAGAACAGATCCCTGTTGAACACAATGTGTCACAGACCCCCAGTCAAAATAACACATCTCCACAACATCCATCTGTTTTCTACGGCCAGACAAATTTAGAATCAAACCTACCAGGTCTATGTGGACCCCATGTGCATTAATCTTTTGGATTTGTCTACCATGATGGACCTTGCCAAATGCATACTAAAGTCCATGTATACAATGTCCACAGTGCTACACTCATGGATTATTTATTATTAAGACACAGTACAGAATAGGGCCTTCTGACATCCTGGCCCTCCAAGCCATACCCACAGCAATCTCCAATTTAAATTAGCCTAATAACAGGGCAAGTTACAATGGTCAATTAACCTACCAACCAGTACATTTTTGGGCTGTGAGAGGAAACCCATGAGGTCATGTGGAGAACGTACAAACTCCTTACAGGCATGGCAGAAATTGAACCTGGGTCACCTGTACTGTAAAACATTATACTAACTACTATGCTACCATGCTGCCCCAGATCTTTGCATCTCATCCTCAAAAAATTCCGTTCCAATTAATAAAGCATGATGTCCCACATAAAAAAGTTATATCCTTGATATCCACGCTCTTCCACGTGTTGGCGCGTGGCCTAGTGGATAAGGCATTGGTCTAGTGATCTGAAGGTCACTGGTTTGAGCCTCAGCTGAGGCAGTGTGTTGTGTCCTTGAGCAAGGCGCTTAACAACACATTGCTCTGTGATGACACCGGTGCTAAGCTGCTTGGGTTCTAGTGCCCTTCCCTTGGACAACATCGGTGGCGTGGAGAGGGGAAGGCTTGCAGCTTGGGCAACTGCTGGTCTCCCATACAACCCTGCCCAGGCCAGCGCCCTGGAGACCTTCCAAGGCGCAAATCCACAGTCTCACGAGACTAACGGATGCCTATATCCAGATGTGGGTAGATCCTACCCCTCAGAATTTTCTTCAACATTTTCCCTATCACTTCAGGGATCTTAACTGGTCAGGCACACGCGACTCCATGTTTTCCAGTGTAGTTAACTCTCCCCTGGCAAGGCATTCAGTTTAGGCAAAGGGGTGTTGGAGAGATGGTGACACCTGAATCTCAACAAAAAACAAATAAATTCAATATGCATTCCCTTTAATTTACTGCTCCGACAATCATATGTTCCTTCACTGTCACCCTCACTAAATGCACTTCATCAATAAGCTATTGAACACTCCTGTGATTCTCTTCTGGCAATGGGGGCATCTGCAGAAAGTGGGAAAAAGATCTCTTCCAGGCAGTATAATTGACCAATGTTGTGGATCAAACTTCATTGTGAAAAGAGACCTTAAAACTAAACCTTCAGCAGTAATGTTGTCAATAAATGTCTCCTCCCAGTAAATGCAAATCCCTGAGCACTGAGTGATTTTTGGCATATTTCCTTGAGATTTATTCAGCCACTCTGATTCCTCACTTCCTCAATTCATGTTGCGTTCTCACTGTGCCTCACTGGTATACAGGAGGACATAAGTTGTTAAACAGAAAATTAACTGAAATATTGCTGTAACTGAGTGATTAACATACAGTAATTGGCAACTTGGCTCTCCTGAGGTTCTGGCATCCTAATGTGCTCAACTAAAATGAAGTCATTGGCAGGTTACAACAAATTTCCTGATGTCTTGTCAATTCCATCAGTTTTAATTCCCCAATTTTTTCCTATCCCTAGTTTCAAAAGCATATAATTCTGCTTATTTAAATTCTACCCTGTGCAATTTCCAGCAAACAAGAACTGCTGACTTTTATAATTATACTCAAATTCGTGGGTAGCCATATCTCTGGCTGCAGTTCAAGCAAGCTCTCAGCAAAGCTGTTTAAGTAGTAATAACAATCTATATTTATATAGCTTCTTTAACATTATAAAGAAATATTATTATGTCCTTCACAAGGACGTACATTAAAATGGAAGGCAAGCCAATGAAGGAAAGGCTAATGTGTGTTAGATTAAAAAAAAGACAGAAATGCAAAAGCAGAGCCAGCTCTAGAGCAAGGTATCTGTGAGAGTAAAATGTTGGCCAGAACATCAACATTCAACAGACGGGAGAATATGTAAGATACTGGGTACAAAAGAGCTGAAGTTTGCAGAGTATGGAGGATGGATAACTGATTAGGAGCACTGGAATTTTTAAGTTTGGAAATGGCAAGAACATGAATGAGAACTTCAATGGCAAATCTGCTGATGCGATGACAGTCGATGTGTAAGCGAGTTGGACGTAATGCTATTTTAGACAGAAGGCTATCAATTTGGAAAGCAGTCAAAATAAAAATGAGCACGGGTTATATTTGGATGTGCAGTTGTTTATCCAAGTTAATGCTGCCAGTATAATAAAGTCTTCCTGAGCTTCTGCACTGCAGCAAGAAACTTCACACTCAAGTGGCAAAATATGACCAAGTATTGGTTTTCATAAGTTTGCATTTTTAAAAATGGTTACTGTTATGTATGGCGTAAACACAGCATACAACTCCATAAGCAATTGTATGTGGTGTTTACTGCAAAAATATATATGAAATAACAGAGTAGATGTCAAAATAATACTCTTCCTTAACATACTATTTTAATGAGCTCTCTGGGTATTGTGAGACAAAGTGCTCTTTGCAATTAAAGATGAGAATGCAGATGATAATATCTCAATCACAGCCACCATGTAAACTGGAGAAAATGGGAAGCAGAGGCTCTATAAATTTTCTGCAGGGTGAAAGGACAAAAAGAAATCACAGCAAGTGGCATAATCTTGTATTCCCTTGCAGCTATATTAAAAATCCTCCCCCTTTTCTATACATTTGTGCTCAAATGAGAAAATTTGCAAAACTTGATATTTGTACTTAACCAATGAAGATCTCTTCCTGCTACCTTAACAGGATTAGAGTTCCGCTTGTCCTTACCTAACACCCCATGAACAACTGCATCCAACACATCATTCTCCGCAATTTCTGCCATCTTCAATAGGACCCTACTTAAGAACACATCTTTACCTCTTCCCTTCTCTCCCTAATCTCCATCTTCTGCAGGGTTCACTCCCTTCCTATCAGGGCATTGGAGCAGGGATCCAATCACAGACCCAGTACCATGCACACAGTGATATTAATTGAGTAACAAATCCTGAGGTGCAAACAAAGTCTGTGTCAAAGTTCAGGCAGAGATCAAAACATCCAAAGAAATCCAAAAGTCAGAACCAGGAAACAGGCAGCGTCACTATTCAGACACAAATACTGGAAAGGCTCAGGAAAATGCACTGGCACAATCTGGCAACAAACAAGTGAAAGCACAGGACTAAAATACAGTGAGCAATATACAGAGAGGCAGGTGATAGGTGGAGCACAATGAGACACGGGAGGCAGCAATACAGGCAATAATGAGAAACAGATGAGAGATGGAGTACTCAGTAATACAGGGACCGGAGTAGAGCAGGAGCGGGGACAGGAGCACATGGCAATACAAAACCACAGACTGACAGCTGGGGGAAACACACAAAAAGACAGAGTTCAACTGGAAGTACTGACACTTTCCCACTGATCTCCCCCCCCCCCGCCCCCCGGCACTTGCCCCTGCAAGTGGCAGAAGTGCTACACCTACCAATTCACTTCCTCCTTCATGGCCCAAAACAGTCCTTCCAGGTGTGGAAAAACTTTACCTGTGAATCGGTTAGGGTTCTCCACTGTGTCTGGTGCTGTTGGCGTGGCCTCCTCTGCATTGGTGAGACCCAGTGTAGATCAGGGGACTTCTTCGTCAGGCACTTCTGCTCCATCTGCAAAATGTGCAATTTACAGGTGGCCAGTGATTTTAATTCCAAACTCCATTCCCATTCTGACATGTCAGTGTATGGCCTCCTCCTCAGCCAGAATGGGGCCGCTCCCAAGATGGGTCAGCAACACCTCATATTTTCTAGGCAGCCTCCAACCTAATGGCATGAACATTGATTTCTCCAACTTCCGGTATTTTTTCCCATCTCCCCCTTCTTTCTTCTTCAATTCTCCACCTAGCCTCTTACTTCTCTTCACCTGCCTATCAGCTCCCCAAGGTGCCACTCCTCCTTCCCTTTCTCCCATGGTCCATTCTCCTTCCATATCAGATGCCTTCTTCTCCAGCCCTTTTACCTTTTCTACCTATCACTTCCCAGCTTATTAATTCATCCACCCTACCCTACCCACTTGGCTTCAACTATCACATTCTAGCTTGTACTCCATCCTCTTTCCCTTCCCTCACCACCTTATTCTGGCACCTTATCCTTCCTGTACAGTTCTGATGAAGGGTCTCAGCATAAAATATCGACTGTTCATTCAGTTCCATAGATACTGTCTGACCTGCTGTGTTCCTCCAGCACTTTTTGTGTGTTGCTCAGATTTCCAGCATCTGCAGAATCTCTTTCTTGTGTTTAAGATGTCTTCCAGAATTAACTCTGAAGAAAGTTTTTTTTTTAATCAGTATCAAGTGATGTTGGAAAAGAGAAACAGATGGTACTGCTTCAGCAGAAAATGTTTCTTTTCTCTCTCATAGGACGTTGGTCAATGATCTTTGGGAGAAAATAATATATCATTACCTTACCAAAGCTAAAACTAAAGAAATTCTTCTACAGTTACTAGAAGACTCCAAAATATCTGAAGTCTAAAGAGTCCAGAAATATTGCAATATGACTAAAATTAATACGTTGCATGGTCCCTCTTAAAATCCTTCTTAATTAAATTTCATACTGCTATTTTATCAATTTTGATATATTAACTGTGCATATTTTACTTCAGAATAGATTCTTATACCAAAAAGAATTACAATTTTATTCTAACGTCCTACTGATGAATTTGAAGTTGTTTATATATCATGTATATATTATTGCTGATTATGTTTACAGTATATTCCTGAACAGATTGCTATACCCTAATTCAATGTTACAAGGAATTTGTGTTGTGGTATGCAATTTAAACAAAAAAAATCCCATAGTGAGGCATCATGCCAAGCTTTTCATTGTGTGTTATATTACAAAAAAGCAACATTTTGGAAAATAACATAGTACTTATTCTACTGTTGATCAATGGGGCATTTAAACCCTTCAGCAACATGAGTAATTCCAAAACTCCATTACCCATGTCCTAACTTGTACAAAATCTTATTCATCCTTGCTCCCTGATACATACTGTATAATTAAGTGTTGATTTTACATTTTCTATGCTTTCATTTACATCAATCCATGTCCCAATCCACTGTGTTCCCTTAGTTTGTCTGCTCTTGTAGGAATGTTGTGTTCCTCTAACTCTGGTTTTGTGTGCACAATGACTTCCTTTGATTTCAACTATTGAGCTGCTAGGTTCTGGGTTTCTGTGGTGAACTACATATACCTGTCTGGACACGCCCCCTCTGCTGACTGCTCCTGTGGCTCCTCCCACGGACCCCGGTATAAAGGCAATTGGGGACACCGCCCCGGCCTCAGTCTCCAGGATGCAGTGTGGTGGTCAATTGCTGCTTGTTCTTTCTTCCGGTCAATAAAAGCCTATATCTCGCCTCACGTCTCCAAGAGTTATTGATGGTGCATCAGTTTCTTTCACTAAGTTGGCCTTTTTACCTTTCTCTATCTTATTTACAATCTTAAAAATGTATTCCCTTGACCAGGCTTTTAGGTACTTGGAGGGAAATTAAAACCTTTATGCAGTTTAATATAGAATTTCATTCATAATTTAACTTAGTAGGAAGATTTTGCTATATAAAGTGACAATATAATATCAGATAATAAGACATATAATATATATGGGTTTCCTCTGGGTGCTCTGATATTCCCCCCCCCCCCACAGTTTGAAGACATCCAGTTAATAGGTTAATTGCTCATTGTAAATTGTCCTGTGATTAGGCTAATGTTACAAAAGTGGGTTCCTGGGGTGTCATGGCTCAGTGAGCTGTGAGGGTCTGTTCCATGCTGTATCTCTAAATAAACAAAAATGCACACTGTTCTTGTTTTCTCTGTTTATAACTCTCTGTTCTTTTCTCTGTTATATTCTCACGAGAGAGGGTGAGCAGCCAAACGTTATGGTGCACATTGGCAACAATGACATAGGTAGATATGAGGAAGAGGTCCTGTGCAACAAATATAGGAAGCTAGTGTAAAGGCTGAAGAGCAGGACCTGCAAAGTAGTAATCTCTGGATTGCTTCCGGTACCACGTACTAGTCAGGGTAGGAATAGGATGATGGTACAGATGAATGAGTGGCTGAAGAACTGGTGTAGGGCAGCAGGGTTTCAGATTTCTGGTTCATTTCTTCTGGGAATGTATGCAAAAAGAAAAGAATGGATTACACCTGAACTCAAGGGGGAACAGTATCCTTGTAGGCAGGTTTGCTAGAGCTGTTGAGGAGGGTTTAAACTAAATTGGCCGAGGGATGGGTACTGCAGTGATAGGGCTGAGATGAAGTGTAACATGGAGGCAAACTTGAAAAGAGTGATGAATATCAGACTAAAGGTGTTATATTCGAATTCATGCAATATACAGATATGGTAGCGCATCTTATAGCGCATTTAGAGATTGGCAGGTATGATGCTGTAGGCATCACTGAGTTGTGGCTGATAGAAGATCATAGTTGGGAGCTTAAATTCAAGGATAGACATTGAATTGAATGAACAGGCAGGTAGGCAGAGGGAGTAGGGTGGCTCCATTGGTAAAAAAAATGAAATCAAATCCTTAGAAGGAAGTGACATAGGATTGGTTGATGTTGAACTCTTGTGGGTAGAGTTAAGAAATTACAAGAGGAGAAAGACCCTTATGGGAGTTGTACACAGGCCCTGAACAGTAGCTAGAATATGGAATATATACTAAAACGAGAAACAGAAAATACAGGTAACAATGGTAATGTTATGATAGTCACGGGATATTTCAATATTCTGGTAGATTTAGACAATCGGGTTGGTGCTGGATCCCAAGGGAGTGAACTTGTAGAATGCCCATGACATGGCTTTTAGAGCAGTTTATGGTTGAGCCCACTATGCAAAAGGTAATTCTGGACTGGGTGTTGTGTAATGAACCAGAATTCATCAGGGAACTTAAGGTAAAGGAAATGTTGGGAGGCAGAGACCCTAATATGATAGAATTCAGCCTGTAGTTTCAGAGGGAGAAGATAACTTGAATGTATCAGTATTACAGTGGAGTAATGAATTTTTTGAAGAGGTTATGAGGAAAGTCAACGAGGGTAAACCATTGGATGTTGTCTATATGGACTTCAGTAAGGCCTTTAACAAGGTTCTGCACGGAAGGTTAGTTAGGAAGGTTCAATCGTTAGGTGTTAATATTGAAGTAGTAAAATGGATTCAACAGTGGCTAGATGGGGGATGCCAGAGAGTAGTGGTGGATAACTGTTTGTCAGGTTGGAGGCCGGTTAGTAGTGGTGTGCCTCAGGGACCTGTACTGGGTCCAATGTTGTTTGTCATATACATTAATCATCTGGATGATGGGGTGGTAAATTGGATTAGTAAGTATGCAGATGATACTAAGGTAGGTGGCATTGTGGATAATGAAGGTTTTCAAAGCTTGCAGAGAGATTTAGGCCAGTTAGAAGATTGGGCTGAACGATGGCAGATGGAGTTTAATGCTGATAAGTGTGAGGTGCTACATTTTGGTAGGAATAATCCAAATAGGACATACATGGTAAATGGTAGGGCATTGAAGAATGCAGTAGAACAGAGTGATCTAGGAATAATGGTGCATAGTTCCCTAAAGGTGAAATCTCATGTGGATAGGGTGGTGAAGAAAGCTTTTGGTATGCTGGCCTTTTTAAATCAGAGCATTGAGTATAGGAGTTGGGATGTAATGTTAAAATTGTACAAGGCATTGGTAAGGCTGAATTTGGAGTATTGTGTACAGCTCTGGTCACCGAATTATAGGAAAGATGCCAGCAAAATAGAGAGAGTACAGAGAAGATTTACTAAAATGTTACCTGGGTTACAGGGAAAGGTTGAACAAGTTAGGTCTTTATTCTTTGGAGCGTAGAAGGTTGAGGGGGGACTTGATAGAGGTATTTAAAATTATGAGGGGGATAGATAGAGTTAACGTGGATAGGCTTTTTCCATTGAGAGTACGTGAGATTCAAACAAGAGGACATGAGTTGAGAGTTAGGGGGCAAAAGTTTAAGGGAAACACGAGGGGGAATTTCTTTACTAATAGAGTGGTAGCTGTGTGAAACAAACTTCCAGTAGAAGTGGTAGAGGCAGGTTTGGTATTGTCATTTAAAGTAAAATTGGATAGGTATATGGACAAGAAAGGAATGGAGAGTTATGGGCTGAGTGCAGGTCAGTGGGACTAGGTGAGAGTAATCATTCGGCACGGACTAGAAGGGCCGAGATGGCCTGTTTTCGTGCAGTAATTGTTATATGGTTATATAGGAGCTGGCCAAAGTTGATTGGAAGGGTTGATGGCAAAAAAGCAATGGCTGGAGTTACTAGGGCAATTTGGAAAGCGCTGGATAGATACATCCCAAAGATGATGAAGCATTCTAAAGGGAGGATGAGGCAACTGTGGCTGACAAGGGAAGTAAAAAACAGTATAAAAGCAAAAGAGAAGGCGTATAATATAGCAAAAATTAATGGGAAGTTAGAGGATTGGGCAGCTATTAAAAACCAAGAGGGCAACTCAGCAAATCATAAGGAGAGAAAAGAAGAAATATGAAGGAATGCTAGTCAAAAGAATACCAACAGTTACTTTTTTTGAATATGTAAAGAGTAAAAGAGAGTCGAGAGTGGATATCAGACTACTGGAAAATAATGCTGTAGAGGTAGTAATGGGGACAAAGAAATGGTGGACGAACTTATTAAGTATTTTGCCACAGTCTTCACTATGGAAGACACTAGCAGCATGTCAGAAAGTCAAGAGTGCTAATGGGCAGAGTGAGTGTAATCGCCATTACTAGGGAAATGCTGCCTGTGAAGCTGAAAGGCCTGAAGATAAATAACCTGGTCCAGATGGATTACACCCCAGGGTTCCAAAAGAGTAGATGAAGAAATTGTGGAGGCATTAGTAATGACCTTTCAAGAATCACTAGATTCTTGAATGGTTCTGGAGGACTGTGAAATTGCAAATACCACTCCACTCTTTAAGAAGAAAGTAAGGCAGAAGAAAGGAAGTTATAGGCCAGCTAACCTGACCAGTAGATGCTGGAATCCATTATTAAGGATGAAGTTTTGGGATACTTGGAGGCTCATGATAAAGTTAGCGTGGTTTCTTTAGGTGGAAATCTTGCCTGACAAACCTGTTGGAATTCTTTCAGGAAATAACAGGTAGAATAGACAAAAGATATCAGTGGATGTTGTTTATTTGGATTTTCAGAAGGCCTTTGACAAGGTGCCACACATGAGACTGTTAACAAGATAAGAGCCTATGGTATTACAGGATAGATACTAGCATGGATATGAGATTGAATGATTGGCAGGTGAAAAAGAGTCAGAATAAAGGGAGCCTATTCTGGTTGGCTGCTAATAGCCAGTTGTGTTCCGCAGGGGTCAGTATTGGGACCCCTTCTTTTCATGTTATATTTCCACAATTTGGATAATGGAATTGATGACTTTGTGGCTAATTTTGCAGTTGATACAAAGATGGGTGGAAGGGCAAGTAGTGTTGAGGAAACAGGATTGTGCAGGAGGACTTGGACATTTTGGCAGAATAGGCAAGTGAAATGGTGTAGACTATTTTCTAAATGGGGATAACATTCAAAAATCTGAGATGCAAAGAGACTTGGAAGTCCTCGTACAGGATTCCGTAAAAGTTAACTTGCAGATAGAGCCAGTGGTAAGGAAGGCAAATGCAAAGTTAGCATTCAGTTTGAGAGGACTTGAATATAAGAGCAAGGATGTGATGCTGAGGCTTTATAAAGCATTGGTTAGACTGCACTTGGAGTATTGTGAGCAGTTTTTCTAAGAAGTTATGTACTGGAGTTGGTGAGACTCCAGCGGAGGTTCACGCTGGAGTTTAGAAGAATGAAAGGGGATTGCCCTGAAGCCTATTGAATACTTAAAGGCCTACACAGAGTGGATATGGACAGGATGTTTCCTACAGTGGAAGAGTCTAGGAACAGAGGACACAGGCTTGAATACATCCATTTAGAACAGCAATGAGGAGGAATTTCTTTAGCTAGATGGTAGTGAATCTGTAGAATTTATTGCCACAGATGGCTGTGGAGACTGTCATTGAGTATATTTAAAACAGTGGTTGTTCTTGGTTAGCCATGGCATCAAAGGTTACGGGAAGAAAGCTAAAGAATGGTGTTTGAGAGGGATAATAAATCAGCCATGATGGAATGGCAGAGCAGATTCCTTGCGCTGTGTAGCATAATTCAGCTCCTATGTCTTATGGTCTTAGACAAGACAAATGTAGGTCCTTTACAGTCAGAAAAAGGTGAATTGATCATAGGGAACAAAGACATGGTAGACCAATTGAATAACTACTTTGGTTCTGTCTTCACTAAGGAGGACATAATCTTCCGGAAATAGTAAGGGACCGAAGGTCTAGTGAGATGGAGGAACTGAGGGAAATACATGTTAGTAGGGAAGTGGTGTTAAGTAAATTGAAGGGATTAAAGGCAGATAAATCCCCAGGACCAGATGGTCTGCATCCCAGAGTGCTTAAGGAAGTAACCCAAGAAATAGTGGATGCATTAGTGATAATTTTTCAAAACTCCTTAGATTCCGGATTAGTTCCTGAGGATTGGAGGGTGGCTAATGTAACCCCACTTTTTAAAAAAGGAGGGAGAGAGAAACCGGGGAATTATAGACTGTTTAGTCTGACATCGGTGGTGGGGAAAATGCTAGAGTCGGTTATCAACGATGTGATAACAGCACAATTGGAAAGAGGTGAAATCATCGAACAAAGTCAGCATAGATTTGTGAAAGGAAAATCATGTCTGACGAATCTTATAGAATGTTTTGAAGATGTAACTAGTAGAGTGGATAGGGGAGAGCCAGTGGATGTGGTATATTTAGATTTTCAAAAGGCTTTTGACAAGGTCCCACACAGGAGATTAGTGTGCAAACTTAAAGCACACGGTATTGGGCGTATGGTATTGATGAGGATAGAGAATTGGTTGGCAGACAGGAAGCAATGAGTGGGAGTAAATGGGGCCTTTTCAGAATGGCAGGCAGTGACTAGTGGGGTACCGCAAGGCTCAGTGCTGGGACCCCAGTTGTTTACAATATATATTAATGATTTAGACGAGGGAATTAAATGCAGCATCTCCAAGTTTGCGGATGACACGAAGCTGGGCGGCGGTGTTAGCTGTGAGGAGGATGCTAAGAGGATGCAGGGTGACTTGGATAGGTTAGGTGAGTGGGCAAATTCATGGCAGATGCAATTTAATGTAGATAAATGTGAGGTTATCCACTTTCGTTGCAAGAACAGGAAAACAGATTATTATCTGAACGGTAGCCGATTAGGAAAAGGGGAGGTGCAACGAGACCTGGGTGTCATTGTACACCAGTCATTGAAGGTGGGCATGCAGATACAGCAGGCGGTGAAAAAGGCAAATGGTATGTTGGCATTCATAGCAAAAGGATTTGAGTACAGGAGCAGGGAGGTTCTACTGCAGCTGTACAAGGCCTTGGTGAGACTGCACCTGGAGTATTGTGTGCAGTTTTGGTCCCCTAATCTGAGGAAAGACATTCTTGCCATTGAGGGAGTACAAAGAAGGTTCACCAGATTGATTCCTGGGATGGCAGGACTTTCATATGAAGAAAGACTGGATCGACTAGACTTATACTCACTGGAATTTAGAAGATTGATGGGGTGATCTTATTGAAACGTATAAAATTCTAAAGGGATTGGACAGGCTAGATGCAGGAAGATTGTTTCCGATGTTGGGGAAGTCCAGAACGAGGGGTCACAGTTTAAGGATAAAGGGGAAGCCTTTTAGGACCGAGATGAGGAAAAACTTCTTCACACAGAGAGTGGTGAATCTGTGGAATTCTCTGCCACAGGAAACAGTTGAGGCCGGTTCATTGGCTATATTTAAGAGGGAGTTATATATGGCCATTGTGGCTAAAGGGATCAGGGGGTATGGAGAGAAAGCAGGTACAGGGTTTTGAGTTGGATGATCAGCCATGATCATACTGAATGGTGGTGCAGGCTCAAAGGGCCGAATGGCCTACTCCTGCACCTATTTTCTAAATTTCTATGTTTCTATAGTCTTACGATGTACAGTGAGGTTATTGAACAATAGAATTTTGAGTAAGACGATTAGCTCCTTTAACTTTGTCCAGCTTTTTCTGAGATTTTGGCTGATCTGTAACCTAAGTGCAATGTGGAGAGGATGTTTCCTTTAGTAGGAGAGTCTAGAACCGCAGGACAGAGCGTCAGAATACAGGGGCATCCTTTTAAAACAGAGATGAGGAGAAATTTGCTTAGCCAAAAAGTGGTGAATCTGTGGAATTCTTCACTAAAGGCAGCAGTGGAGGCCAAATATTTATGTGTATTTAAGGCAGAGGTTGATAGATTCTTGATTGGTCAGGATATGAGAGGATATGGGGAGAAGGCAGGAGATTAGGACTGAGAGGAAAATTGAATCAGCCATGATGAAATGGAGGAGCAGACTCGATGGGCCAAATGTGGAGCATGAGAAATCTCTGCGACATTTAACTAAAATAAAGATTATTTGCTTTTTTATTTCATAGTTATTTGTGGGAGCTCACTGTAAGCAAGTTGGACAACACATTCCCTACAATAAAATAGCAATTACATTACAAAAGTACTTGCTACCTGCAAAGTGCTTTGGGCGTCCATAGGTTTTTAAATGTCGTATATAGAAGTTACTAAATCTACCACGATGTTCCATGCAGATGATAGCAGAGGAACCATCCAATTATTTTAGTTTCTAATCCCTTCTGCAGAAGGCTGAAGTAATGCTTTAAATTATCAAATATTTCTCCAATTCATTTACAGGATATAATTGTGTCTGTTTCTGCTGCCCCTTTTAGATTGCATGTTATGGTGGAAGCTGAAACCTATGACTTCTGGCCATCAATCCTTCTACCACTAGCAGTATTTTTTTATTATTTACCAAATTACTGTAAAACAGTACATGGCTTTGTTTATCCCTCAAATCTCTTCTGAACCACTTCTGCTCTAAGGCAAACAATTCCAGCTCCATGAATCTGAGTTTCATTATTCCTGGTGCCATTCAGTAAATCTTTATCACTCATTCTCTCAGACCCTGTCTTTATACCCAATCAATATTTTGTAAAGGTTTAGCCCAACCTCCTTGCTTTCATAATTTATGCATCTCCTTAATAAATTCTGAGATTATTTTTTTTTAAGTTTTCTTAATTTGCAAAGTTTAGGATACATGTATTTTAGGTTTCTTAGTTCCTGTATCCACTATAAAATTGTGCCAACAATCTACTGGAGGAGCTCAATGGGGCAAGCAGCCATATGAGGGAGCAAAAGAAATTGTGGATGTTTTGGGTCAAAATCCTGCATCAAGACTACAAGTGAGGAGGTGAGATGGACAGCATAGAGACAGGAAGGGGAGTATGTGAAAAGATTCCAGTTACTACTACTTTGTGTTTGATTTGCCATGTGTCTGATTATTTTGCCAGTACCTATATTCTCCTAAACTTCTCATTGTTTGCCCAAGTCCAGTTCAATACTATTTACCAAAAATAGCATTAATCCTGTTTATTTATTTCCAGTCAGAAAGACAACAGCACATGCCTATTCCCTGCTTCTTGCCCTCTATCTAGATTCATGTCCTCAATAACAATTGCCCTTTAATTCTACAACACTAATTTATTAGTAAGGCTATACTACAGTCTATACTGGGATGGCACAGTAATGCAGCAATTAGCATAACACTTTACAACGCCAGCAATTCCTGCCACTGTATTTAAAGAGTTTTGATGTTTTCCCCATGACCACATGGGTTTTCTCCAGCTTCTCCAGTTTCTTCCCTCATTCCAAAGATGTATATATAGGTTAAGGTTACAAAGCATACGATTTTGACTCTAGAAGCATGGCAACACTTGCAGGCTGTCCTTGGACTGTGTTGCTCATTGACCTTAACAACACATTTCACTGTAAGTTTTCATGTTTCCATGTACATGTGACAAATAAAGCTAACCTGTAATCTTTACAGTACTTTGTCAAACATTGTGTAGCTCCATCATCACCAGTCGCATTGAGGGCCTGATCATACTCAATCAGCTGCAGTAAAAGACTTACGAGGGGTGATTGATAAGTTTGTGGCCTAAGGTAGAAGGAGTCAATTTTAGAAAACCAAGCACATTTATTTTTCAACATAGTCCCCTCCTACATTTACACACTTAGTCCAGCGGTCGTGGAGCATACGGATCTTGGACCCCCAGAAAGTGTCCACAGCAGGAGTGATTGATAAGTTTGTGGCCTACGGTAGAAGGATTTCTGCATAATCACTCAGAGTTGATCTGCATGTGCATGTAACGAGAGCTGTATAACTCATCTCCTCCTGCTTTAGGCCACAAAGTTATCAATCCCCCATCTGTGGACACTTTCTGGGGGTCCAAGATCCGTATGCTCCACGACCGCTGGACTAAGTGTGTAAATGTAGGAGGGGACTATGTTGAAAAATAAATGTGCTAGGTTTTCTAAAATTGACTCCTTCTACCTTAGGCCGCGAGCTTATCAATCACCCCTCGTATATTATTCCCAAGCCTGACTCTGGAGACTAGCACATTACTGTGAACTCTGTTGTGACCAGAGATTTCTTGGAGGACAGATGACAGAACACATGTATATGCACACCTACACTACAGCATTGCCTCCTACCACTTTCCTCTTCACAGTCTTTCATGTGTCTGGAAGTATCTTCCTGAGGGGTTTCGCCAAAGGAGCGGTGGAACCTCATTATTTTACAATGTGGCCATCGAGATGGAAGCGGCTGGGGATTGCAGCCTAGACCTTGGTGCTTTGTTCGGCACACTGGCCAGTTGGGTCCAAATACCAGAGTTTCAAGATCAAGGAACGTTAGCACTAGCATCCCCCTAAACTCATATGAGAGCTTTTATTAGACTGCAGGAGTTTTACTCAGGGTCAAGACGTTCATTTTTTGTTTTCCATACAGCAGTATTTCGATAATTACACAATTGGCTGAGCAGCTACATCATTTTTATGTTGTGATTGGAAGGAGACAATATAGCTAGTGACATTTTCCTGTCAAAACAATTGCAGCTCTATTCACAACTCATTTTATGGGCACAACAGGGGTTTCTGTTTGCATTAACTTTTCTCTGCTGCATCAGTGGAATTTGCATATACTCGTACATAAACTGATCAGACAGGATACAAAAAATACTCAGAGTTTAAAAGAACAATTGATCAGTTTCTGGTCTAGAAATTTTTATCTTGGGCAACCTAAAATAAAAACAAAAATAACCAGCAGTTCAAGCCACATCCCTAAGAAGAGAAACATTTACATATGCAGTTCATATATCATACAGTTACTCTCATTCCATTGCTTTAAGATCAATAATTTAAAACCAAATTGTTGTTTGATTTGTGCTGCCAATTAGTATGTTATTGCTGCTGATCAACAATATCAAATAAAACATCTGCAACTTGTATTTACATTTCATGTACAAAATAACTAGGTAAGTATCTAAAGATACTTACACAGATGTGTAATTAGGACAAAATTTGACATCAGTGAAACGCAGACTATGAATGCTGGAATCTAGACCAACAAACAGAGCTGCTGAGGAAACTGCTGGGTCAAATAGCATCTGTGGGAGGAAAGAGTAATTGTTAACGTTTTGGTCAAAACCTGACAGCAGGATATCAAGCTGCTTAAAGAGGAATCAGGGTATGGATGAAACCCGTGTTAGAGGTAGGCTTAGGAGCAGTTTAAGCAGGAGAGTGATGTAGTCAGATATTCAACAAAAGAATTCCATAAATTAGAGATTAGGACTAAATGGGATAGGAGCAGAATTTGGCCATTCAGGCCATCGAATCTACTCCATCATTTGATCATGACTGATGTATTATCTCTCTCAACCCCATTCTCCTGCCACCTTCCCATTGCCTTTAACTCCTTCACTAATCAAGAACCTATCAATCACCACTTTAAATTTACCCAATGACTTGGCCTCCACAGCCATCTGTGGTAATAAATTCTACAATTCACCACCCTCTGGCTAAAGAAATTCCTCCTAATCTCTGTTCTACATACACACAGGAGCATCACAGGGATGTGTACTTAGCCCCCTGCTCTACTCGCTTTGCACCTGTGACTGTGTGGCTAAGTACAGCTCCAACACCATATACAAGTTTGCTGATGACACCACTGTTATGGATTGTACCAAAGTTGGTGATGAATCAGCACACAGGAGGGAGATTGAAAACTTGGCTGACTGATGTAATAACAACAACCTCTCACTCAGTGTCAATAAAACCAATGAACTGATTGTGGACTTCAGGAGGGGGGAAGCCGGAGATCCACGAAGGGTCATCGGAGAGTCAGAGGAGCAGAGGGTCAGTAACTTTAAATTCCTGGGTGTCTCTATCTCAGAGGGCCTGTCCTGGACCCATCATATAAATATAATTGCAAAGAAAGCACGACAGCACCTCTACTTCCTCAGGAGTCTGCAGGGAATTGGTACATCATCAAAAACCTTGGCAAATCGGCTACAGTATGGCCTGGCATAGTAACACCAATGCCTTTGAGCAGAAAATCCTACAAAAGGTGATGGATTCTGCCCAGTACATCACAGGTAAAACAGTCCCGACCATTGAGAATATCAACATGAAACATTGCCACAGAAAAGCAGCATCAATCATCAAAGATCCTCACCACCCAGGCCGTGATCTTTCCTCACTGCCATCGGGGGAAGGCACAAGTGCCTTAGAACTGGCACCACCAGGTTTAAGAACAGTTACTACTTCAACTATCAGACTCTTGATACAAAAGGAGATAGCTACATTCATTTAAGGACTCATTTATCTTGTTATTTCATGCTTGTTATTTATTGCTATTTATTTATATCTACATTTGCACACTTTGTTGTCCATTGATCCTGTTTACAGTTACTGTTCTATAGATTTGCAAGTGTGTCCACAGGAAAAGAGAATCTCAGGGTTGTATGTGGTGACATGAATGTACTCTGATAATAAATTATATTTTGAACTTTAAAGGAGCATCCATATATTCTTAAGGTATCTTTTCAAAAGTATATTTTTAAAGGTATCTCTCGATTTTCCAGATGAGGGGTCGATCCTAGTGTAATGCTGTGATTCACATCTTTATTGTTATGCTATAGGTATTTCATTTAGCAGCTCTCTCCTGCTTTCAGCCTGTTCGGGTTACTGTTGAAGATAAGGGATGATGTGCCATCCAATTAGTGGGAGGCTTTCTTGGTGAGGGACAATAAGGTTGGTGTTGGGCTTTTGTTTGGTGGGAGATGCTGGGGAGAACCAGTCGTAGCATGCGATCTGGTGGGAGACCTGTTTGTTGGATATGGATTGCGAGCAACGTTCGGAAGGTGACTGAGGGCCCAGCGTGTGAGTGACAGAGAGGTTCAAGATGAGCTCCAACTTGTGCACATTTGACTGTTTAATTAGAAACTTTTGTTATTCTTTACTAACCCTTTAGTTAAGATTCATAAATATAATTCCTTTAATCCTACTGTCTGTTATTTTGTGGCACTAATTTGTAACAGGGTAGCAAATTACACAACATCCACACAAACCGGAGTTTGGGGTGGGATGAGCCGTCTCAGTCTCATGAGTTTGGTGGGACTTGAGAGTGTCTTCCCTAGGCTTATGTAGCCATGGAAACCAGCATGTTTCATAGATATAAACAACAACACACACAAAATGCTGGTGGAACACAGCAGGCCAGGCAGCATCTAGAGGGAGAAGCGCTGTCGATGTTTTGGGCTGAGACCCTTCGTCAGGACTAACTGAAAGGAAAGATAGTAAGAGATTTGAAAGTAGTGGGGGAAGGGGGAAATGCGAAATGATAGGAAAAGACCGGAGGGGGTGGGATGAAGCTAAGAGCTGGAAAGGTGATTGGCGAAAGTGATACAGAGCTGGAAAAGGGAAAGGATCATGGGACGGGAGGCCTCAGGAGAAAGAAAGGAGGGGGGAAGCACCAGAGGGAGATGGAGAACAGGCAAACAACTAAATATGTCAGGGATGGGGTAAGAAGGGGAGGAAAGGCATTAACGGAAGTTAGAGAAGTCAATGTTCAATCTATAGGGAGAAGCGTTGTCGATGTTTCGATCTATAGGGAGAAGCAGATGCTGCCTGGCCTGCTGTGTTCCACCAGCATTTTGTGTGTGTTGTTGTTTGAATTTCCAGCATCTGCAGATTTCCTCGTGTTTCATAGATAGATAGATAGATAGATAGATACTTTATTCATCCCCATGGGGAAATTCAACTTTTTTTCCAATGTCCCATACACTTGTTGTAGCAAAACTAATTACATACAATACTTAACTCAGTAAAAAATATGATATACATCTAAATCACTCTCAAAAAGCATTAATAATAGCTTTTAAAAAGTTCTTAAGTCCTGGCGGTAGAATTGTAAAGCCTAATGGCATTGGGGAGTATTGACCTCTTCATCCTGTCTGAGGAGCATTGCATCGATAGTAACCTGTCGCTGAAACTGCTTCTCTGTCTCTGGATGGTGCTATGTAGAGGATGTTCAGAGTTATCCATAATTGACCGTAGCCTACTCAGCGCCCTTCGCTCAGCTACCGATGTTAAACTCTCCAGTACTTTGCCCATGACAGAGCCCGCCTTCCTTACCAGCTTATTAAGACGTGAGATATGTCAATTTGCCCATTTGCCTTGAGAGACATCTTGTGATCCACTGAATTCCTCCAGCACTTGTGTATTTTTCCTTTAATTCTAACTACTTACCTTTCCTTAACATCTTTTAACTTCTATTGTTGACTAGAACTTATGTAATTGCTGCTCCCATAACGGGATGGTTTCTTCTATCAAGCTGCAATTCTAAGCAGATCACGGGACAAAAATTCTTGCGATGTACATCTTCCTTTCATCACAGTCTTTGCTGACTTTCTTCATATTGTCAATACTGCATTGAATTCCTGTGATATAAAAAAAATAGTGACTAGACTTCAAAGCTACTTAACTTGGCTGTAATGCACAATGAAGCATTCTGACATTGTGAAAGGCATGACATGAAAGCAGTCCTTTGTTTAGTATAGGTATAGTTTATTGTCCCACAATAGTAAGAACTGCACTTCCCAATAGATTTATTTCACTGACCAAAACTGATAAAATTCTCTTCCCGTCATTCATTGCTGAGACTTTAACCGATGATACATCCCAGGCTTTCTACATAACAGTCAGTTAATTCACCCTCTGAGTCAGAAGATTGTTGCTTCATGCATCACATCACAGACCTTAGCTGGTTGTGTAGTACTGAAGAAACAATGCACAGTTGGAAACTGAGGCTTCAGAGGATTGTCTGCTATTCTTTCTTCTTCTAAAAGGGTTTATAACACTGCTTCGTAGCAGAGCAAGAGCGTTATCCCTTGTGGTCTGGCTGATAGCTGTCCCTCGAACACAAGGGACAAGTAGAAACCTACCAAATAGTAACACATGATGCCCACGTATTTTGGTTCCACACACAGAATGATGCAGCCACACATGAAGGAGATTGTCAAGATGAGGTTACCTTTGGGTACACTTTTGTTCCTATTTTCTGGGGACGTGTACATTGTGATCCAACAGACCCACTCCAGCTGGACTGTAAGATGAACGAAAAGAGGCAAGGGAACAGGGAATGGGCCAGAACTACACCAAATATAGCAGCCCTGAGAGCACATTGCATCTGATGACCATGTTCTTCCCAGTTTTATGATGATGATCACCATTTCAACCCATCCAACTTTTGTTTGACCTTCCCACTCCAATCCATACAACCTTTGTTACTTGTCTAAGCCCCTATGAACTGGATTACCAACAACTTCAGGTAATGAAAGGGACATTGGATAAGTAAGGCCTGTTGCCAAAGAGAATGTTCTTGTTCTTACCACAGTTGAACCTCTGATGCTAATTTAAAATGGCCGCAATGGTCTGACTGTGGATTAAAGCAACAATTGCAACATCATCCATGAGTAGTGGAGTTTTCATCTGGGTGCTTCCAATGCCTAACAATGTCTCCCGTCTCTACATTCTCATCCCTCCTGATGGATTCATCAAAGGGTTTTATACAGCACACACACAAGGTAGGAGAGAGTGACGAACCTTGCCTGACTCCAGACTTGTTGGGAAAGTTATCTGTCTCCTGTCTTTTGATTTGAACCGTTGTATAGCTATCTATGTAGAGCAGTTGCATCCAATTTCTGATTCCCTCCCCAATACCCATTTTGGAAAGCATGTCCATAATATATGTCCCGTCAAAGGACTTCTGCTGACCGGGCAGGTGTCCACCCCAATGTCCTACAACTATGTAGTCATATCCCCAAGCAATGCAAGGCTGTCAATGATTTTCCTGACACGTACTGCACAGGTTTGGTCCAGATAGATCACTCACCCCAGAGCAGACTTGACCTTATTGGCAAAGGCCTTGGACAAATCTTGCAATCAACATTCAACAGCAAGATGGTCTCCAATTCCTGATGTCCTCCCTTTCCCCCTTCTGCTTGTAGGTGAGGGTGATGATGCTCTTCCTCATGGAGTCTGATATGATGCCCACCAGAAGCAGGGCACTGTGTGCTTCCAGCAGGTCCAGGCCCATCCATTTCCACACAGATCAGTACAACTCTGCAGGTAAGTCATCAATTCTGGAAGTTTTATTCAAGCTAAGGGAAGGGATGGAGCAAGTCAGCTCCACCACGGTCAATGGCCAGTCCAGACCGTCCCACCTGCTGTGATCTAAAACTTCCTATGACAGAGGACAGGAAGTTCTGGGAGGCTGTGTAATCAGGAGCACTTCTGTCATATGGACTAGCATAGAAAGATTAGCAGATACTCAATATGTCTTTAAATAGGTGACAGAGCCATCTCCTTCCTTAGGACAATAGTTCACACACCTCCCACTGTGAACTATTTTGGAAGAAAGAAGTGTCAGGCCTTCTCACCTTGCTCCACAAAATGGACTCTGGATCTGAAAATAATCATGAAGGATTCTAAGAGAAAGAGCTGGGCTTGCTGACTCTGTCTCTCAGAGTTCTGCTCTCACATCCACCCATGTTATGTTGAAGATGTATCAGAAATTGCCAAGGCCTCAATTTCAATGTTTAAAAGAAGTTTGGATAGGTGCATGGATGGTAGGGGTATGGGGGGCATGGTCCTGGTGGAGGAAGATGGGAGTAGGCAGTTTAAATGGAGTAGATGGACCAAAGGAGTTGGTTCTGTGCTGCATTTTTCCATGGTTCTATGACATTACCTCACCCCCCCCCCTCCCTTTGACTGCAGAAGGAACAGTTGCTGCAAGTCTGCTGGATTTGGCATAATTTCCTCTAAACTTCTTTTGTTTTCTAGATACCTCTGAGGGTGAAGAACCTCTTAATGTTGTCTTTGGTCACTTCCTTCCTGTGGACTGAAGAGGCAGGAGGAGCTCCAACCTGTGTTAACCCTCTTTAGTTCCTAGTTATTCTGCAAGATCAGAAGCTTGATGTTCAACTTTCCTGATTACCTAATTATTATCACCTCTGGGAGCTTCAGTGCACAAACTGCATGCTAGGATTCACGTACTAACAATACAAACTAGACATTGAAGTTAGAATTCGTGAGTTATGAAAAGATTCAAGTTGTTTGGACTTTGTGAGCTGAATTTACCCCATGTTATCCAACTTTAAACAGACTAAATTGTGTATTTTCAAGTCAGCTAGTATGGTAATGGAATTGAAAACATGTTTTCTATTTTACAATCCTGAGCATAGAATACAGGACTGGTGGACCCAGCAATCTGTTTACTTCTTCAGTTATTGCCTTTTATAACCCAAGTTTCTACCAAAGGCACAAACCAATTACTTTGAAGTGTAAGTGTATTTTTCTTTCATTAATAACTTAACCAATAGCATTTAGATAAAAGTAGACAGCATATATCCGTGTGATACTTTATGAGGATACAATATAAGGGATTTTTCTGGTAATATAACGTCATAACAAAAAAATGAGATTATACCCAGGAAAATCACTCACAAGCAATCTCTGTAGCCCTTGTACAAGATTAGGTTGATTTCAGCAAAACTATTTATACCATGTACTGGTTTCATATTAATTAATTTTACCCCAATGATAACGTTTTATTTTTTTTCTGTTCTTTGATTTTTTTTCTTCAATAAGAAATTTGAGCACATTTTTAATTGACTCAGACTGCTCCACAGTAAAAATAATTAAGAAGATGGAGCAAGGCACAGCTCAAGACTGTTTCGTGGACAAATGGTTTCACACAAAGTGATGGTATTTCAAACAAGTGTTGGACATTGTTGTCAATTCTGTGTGACAGTAGGGAATTTGTAATTAGGCTTTCCCTGTTTAATTTTAATGAGGATGCCTTCACTCACACCAGATAACAAGCTAATCTGGTAGAAAATATTTGAAAGGTCCTTTACAAATCCTCCTATGGACCTTGAAGTGGGCATATTGCAATCCAGTTTAAATAAATAAACTGATGCTTTATATATCCTCTGAAGGACATATCCAAGACTATGTTTATTCTGTAGTTCCATCTGGTAGAGCTAATTCTGGACCAGAGACCTTAAAATAGAATTCCACTGGCTGCTGGGGAAATGGTTAATAAGAGAATTACTACCTTCTTAAAAATTTTCAATTAGACTGCAAAAATCCACTTCCTTGGTTCCCTGTTTCACAAACATCAGGGATTTAGGTCTGACTTCTCAAATACCAAAAGCTCATTTATATTATTCAGATTTGACCCAGCCATGAAAATGGATGGGGACTTGAGTTGGTGCCATGCAGTAAGGGAAATGGAAATTGTCATAGAGTTGCCAAGATCTTCACTGATAATCGATACTCCGTTACAGTAAAGGTTGCATAAATAGAATATTCCCACCAATTCTCCCCAGATTCCCCTGCTTACCCACACAACAGGGGCAATTTACAATTGATAATTAACCTACCAAACCACAAGTAATTGAAAAGTCGGAGGAAAATGGAGCAGCCAGAGGAAGCTCACAAGGTCACAGTGAGAGCTTGCAAATTCCACACCGGCACCCGAGGTCAGGATTAAACCTGAGTCTCTGGTACTATAAGGCTGGGCCACTGTGTCTGGCATCATGCAAAATGCGTCACAATGGAGACTTAATTGCTATATCCCTACACTTAGTTTTCTAGCAAAATAAATTGTAGAATTACAAACGTACATTTTTGCCAGTGGGAAATGTATTATTTCTCCATTTTTCTTCTGATGAGACATCTATTAAGTCCAACGTCTGAATAGCAAACTGAGACATACCAGCCAGAAAGTTTGTTGTCCCCATCATCGGTCTGTTGTTCAGGTTGGTGCTAAAGGTGGCATGAGCAAGGTAATGTCAACAGCTTGAAGGATCTATGCATTGATGTAATCATGAAGCAGGCATGCCTGGTGCTCTATTTCGTTAGGAGTTTGAGGATATTGAGTATGCTACCTGAGACTCTTGCAGATTTCTACAGATATACACAATGGAGAGGAATCTGACTGCTTGCATCACAAACTCTATTTTAGGATCCAATGCACAGTATTGCAACAGACAGCAGAAAGTTATAGACTCAGCCAGCTCCCCCATGAGCATAACTCTCCCCTCCATTGAGGACATATTCAAGAAGGCAGCAATCATTACTAACAAATCTCACCACCCAATATCTGCCCTGTCATTATGAACATCGGGGAGAAAGTACAGGAGCCCACGCAATAGTTTAGCAAAAGCTTCTCCTTCTCTACCTTTAGATTTTTGGATGCTCCATGAACCCATGAACACTACCTCATTATTGTTTTTTGTCATAGTATTTATTTATTTTGTAATTTATTGTAATTTTATGTCTATGCACTGAATTGCTGCCAGAAAACAACAAATTTCATGTCATGTTAGACAGTAATACCTGTGTGTCTAGGTGTGCTGAAATGTCATCTATAAATTTGCTGAAGATACAATTATTGTTGGCAGAATCTCAGATGGAGATGAGAGTGCACACAGGAGCGAGATCTACCAACTAATTGAGTGGTGTTGCAGCAACAACATCAGTAAGACCAAAGAGCTGATTGTGGACTTCAGGAAGGTTAAGATGAGGGAACATGAACCAATCCTCATAGAGGGATCAGAAGTGGAGAGAGTGATCAGTTTCTAGTTCCTGGGTGTAAATATCTCTGAGGATCGAACCTGTTCCCAACATATCAACGCAGCTATAAAGAAGGCAAGGCAGCAGCTATATTTCATTAGTAGTTTGGGGAGATGTTGTTTGTCACCTAAAACACTCAAAAACTTCTGTAGAGGTACAGTGGAGAGAATTCTAACAGGTTGCATCACTAGCTGATATGGTAGTGGGGATGCTACTGTACAGGATCAAAAGAAACTACAGAAAGTTGTAAAATTAGTCCGTTCCATTATGGGTACTAGCCTCCATAGTATCCAAGACATCTTTAACAAGTGATGCCTCAGAAAGGCGGTGTCGATTATTTAAGGAAGCTCATCACCCAGGACATGCCCTCTTCTCATTGTTACAGCAGGCAGGCGGTACAGAAGCCTCAGTGTACACACTCAGTGACTCAGTAACAGTTTCTTCCCCTCTGCCATCCGATTCCTAACTGGACATTCAACCCATGAACAATACCACACTTTTCTAATATTATTTCTGTTTTGCACTATTTTTAATACAACTATTTAAAATATATATTATCATGTATTATATTTTCTATATTATCATGTATTGCATTGAACTGCTGCTGCTAAGTTAACACATTTCATGACATATGCCGGTGATATTAAACCTGATTTGATTCTGATTCTGAAGATATCCACAAACCATTTTAAACACTTTATCTGAAAGCAGCTGGGTAAATCAAACCTAAAGGCTGTGTGTTTTGATGAAAACCCGTGAGGAAATGGCCATATCGGCATGCTGCTCAAGGGAGTCTGTGGAATGAGAAATGAGGCAGCATTATCCGTTTGATCATGATGCTGAGTAACCAGATCTCCTCAAACACAGCCATGCAACTGGTCAAATCATCATTAATTTTCACTATATTTTAATGAAATGATCTCTCCTGTCTTCAGCAAATAAAACCACTGTGTACATGTGGCAATTAAAACGTGCAATTTATCAAAACAACTCTGCACTTTAATGAGGCAGGAACTGAGTAACTGAATGGCATTCCTGACACTGTCGGACAAGAAAGGACCCATGGGGAAATGTTCAATGTGGCTTAAAATGGCAGAAAGAAAATTATTGCTCTGATGGTCTTGGCAGTGACTTGGGTCAACATGGATAAGATTGGGCAGTTTTCTTTTAATAATTTATTTTCATGGATGCAGGTAATCTTAATCTTTTAAATTGAGAAACAGCGTGGAACTGGCCCTTCTGCCCCTACATGCAGGTTACCTTTGCCCTTCTTGATAGTAACGACCGGTGATAGGCCGGGTTCTATAAGTAAGGAGGTGATTACAATAGAGACAGAAGAGACTGCAGATACTGGTAACTGGAGCATCAATCCAGTTGCTGGAAGAACTCAATGGGTTGAGTAGCATTTGTTGGCAGGTAAAGAGCTGTCAAAGTTTCAGATCAAATACTTGCCTCGGCACTGAGAGTGGAGAGAAGTTACCAGTCTAAAGAAGAAAGGGGCCAGGAATGATTGGTGGACTCTGAATGACTTGTTGGGAGATAGTGACAGGAGTGGATGATAAAAGGAGACTGACAAAAGAGAGAAAAAAAAAGATAGGCTAACAGAGTGTGGGATATTGAAGGTTGGAGACAACTATTAGAAGGTTATAAACTACCTAGGTAGAATATAGTGTCAGTCTGAGATATAGTGAGTGAGAAGATTTTGTCTGCATCCCACAGACAGATCATCCCATACATTAGTACATCAATGTAGTTCAAAAGATAACAGAATGCAAAATAGAGCCTTACAGTTACAAAGAAAGTGCAGTATAAGAAAACAGCTAAAGGACCACAGCAAGGTAGGCTGAGAGATCAATAGTTCATCCTTATTTCAAGTGGATCCCCAATTTCCTTATCGGAATTGATTGTGTGACAGCTCCTATCAATAAACTCCAAAACCTGGGCCTTGTACTTCCTCTGCAACTGGATTCTTGACCTCCTCATTCAGTGACCACCGTCTGTGCAGATTGGGAAAATCATCTCCTCCTCACTGACAATCAATGCTGGTGCACCTCAAAGAAGTGTGCTTAGCCCACTGCTCTACTCTCACTCTAGACCCATGATTGTGTGGATAGGCACAGCTTTAACACCATTCTCACTACTATGGATGGCAGAATTTCAGATGGTGTTGAGGAGGTGTTCAAAAGTGAGATAGATCAGCTGATTTAGTAATATTGCAAAAACAACCTTGCACACAGCATCAGTAAGACCATGGAAACGATTGTGGACTTCTGGAAGGGGAGTCGAGAGTACACACACCAGTCTTCATCAAAGGTTCGAAAGTGGAAAAGGTGAGCAGTTTCAAGTTCCTTGGTGTCAACATCTCTGAGGATCTGGGCCCAGCATATTGATGCAATTACAAAGAAGGGATAATTGTAAATATATTTCATTAGGAGTTTGAAGGAATTTGGAATGTCTCCAAAGACACTTCCAAAGTTCTTCAGATGTACTGTGGAGAGCATTCTAACTGGTTGTATCACAGTCTGGAATGGGTGCACAGAATTGGAAAAAGTTGCAGAAGTGTAAACGCTGTCAGCTCTGTCATGGGCAACAGCCTCTCTAGCATCCAGTACATTTCAAAAGGTGGTGGTGGCATCCGTCGGTCTCGAGAGACCATGGATCTGCGCCTGGAGTTTCCAGGGCGCAGGGTTGTATGGGAGACCGGCAGTTGCCCAAGCTGCAGGCCTTCCCCTCTCCATGCCACCAATGTTGTCCAAGGGAAGGGCACTAGGACCCATGCAGCTTGGCACCGGTGACGTCGCAGAGCAATGTGTTGTTAAGTACCTTGCTCAAGGACACAAACACGCTGCCTCAGCTGAGGCTCGAACCAGTGACCTTCAGGTTACTAGTCTGATGCCTTGCCCACTAGGCCACGCGCCAACACAACATTTCAAAAGGTGACACCTCAAAAATGTGGCATCCACCATTAAGGACCCTCATCATCCAGGACATGATCTCTTCTCTTTGCTACAGTTGCCTGAAAACACACACACTCAACATTTCATTAACAGCTTCATTCCCTCTGCCATCAGATCTCTGAATGGACAATGAACCCCTGAACAATACCTCAGTATTTTTCTTCTCTTTTTGCACTACTTATTTAATTTAATTTTCATGTTTTATATTGCAATTTATTATTTTACTATTATGTATTGCAGTGAACTGCTGTCACAAATTAAAGCATTTCACAACATATGCCAGTGACGTTAAACCTGATTCTGATTCTGACTTCAGTTAGGAGAAGTCAGGAGAACACACACAAATCCTCACTGAGCAGTCATCAACGAGCAGCTTCAAGTTCTAGGTGACAACATTTTGGAGGATCTGTCACAGGCCCAACACATTCATGCATTTAAAACAAGGTACTCCTGTGGCTCTACTTCATATGGAATTTACAAATTGGCTATGTCATCAAAGATTCTTACAAATCTCAATATCTGCATGAAAGAGACCATTCTGACCGGTTGCATCACAACCTGGTATGGGGAGGCTCGAATGCACAGGATTGCAAGAGGCTGCAGAGAGTTACAGACACAGCCAGCTACATCACAGGTACAACCCTCCTCACCATCAAGGCCACTTTCAAGAGGCAATGTCTCGAAAAGTGGCACCGTCACTTAGAGTCTTCACCTTCTCGGACTTGTCGCCTTCTTGTTTCTACCACCAAAGTACAGGAGCCTGAAGATCCACATGCAATGATATAGTAACAGGTTCTTCCCTGCCACTGTCAGATTTCTGAATTGATTATATGAAATCATGAACACACTTTGCTATTCTTTTTTGTGCACTATTTATATATTTTAGTAATCTGAGGCCTCTGTCGATCAGAGTTGACCATGGATATTGTGTCCTAGCTGTCTAGATACGCAAGCCTGGGAGGTATGACATGGAGAGAAATCTGTTGCCCGTGTAGCAAGCTCCTCCTCTCCATATATCTGATAAACCCAAAGGAATGGCAGAGATCGATACAGTTTGGTACCAGCAGTGTCGCAGGAGTTGCCAGTCAACATTGAACTCAACATAGGCCTGCCTTAGGGACTCCAGCTTCGGAATTTTCCCTTGGAGTTTACTCCTGAAGCCTTCCCCATGAGCTGGTATGGATGCAAGGCAGCGGAGGTTTGAGTTCAGAGTTTTTTTGCCACTGCAAAACACAGAATTTTCACATCACCCACATCTGTGATAACAGGATAGACGCTGTTCTTGAGCCTGGTGGTACATGTAGTCAAGCTGTTATAACTTCTGTATGATGGAAGGGGGGGAGAAGAGAAAATGAGCAAGGTGAGAGGGGTCTTTGATTGTGATAGCTGCTTTTCCAAGGCAATGGGCAGTGTGTATACAGTCAATATGGAAAAGACTGGTTTTTGTGTGGGACTTTGTTGTGTTCATAATTCTCTGGAACCTCTAACATCTTGGGTACTGCAGTCACCATACCAAACTCTGATGCATCCGGTTGCTTTCTATTTGTGAAAATTGGTGAGGATAATCAGAAACTTGTAAAGTCCCCTTAGCCTTCTGCAAATTTGAAAGTATTGCTATGCTTTTGTCTGTGAACTTGCAAATAAATTCAGAGCAGTATTTGGCCAGACAATCATGAGTGTAGGGAGCAGAGGACACCTGCCTTTCAGAGGGGTTTACAGAGATCTAAGTCTAGGAGTTTAAAGATGAATTTTACATTTACTTTCCTTGCAAGATTTTTCCAAAATCTTTCATAATTCTGGATGCCGTAACATTTTGAGTAATCTTAAATCAAGGTTTCCAACAAATCTGCTAAAACAATTTAGCAGCTAATTTCTGCTGAGATTTGTCAATGCAGGGAACATATTATGTGAGCTATTTTGCCAGAGTATAGTTCTCTACAGTGCACACTGTACATTAGATTGTGCTAAATTTCTAATATTATGATATATGATTAATCTATGTTAGGACAAATCCATGTGTCTCATTTTTCAATATTCTATTTTTACATGCACCATTACATTGCAATGTTTTAACTCACCTTCAATGCTAAATTGCTTTATTTAATTGGAGAAAGTAACTTTCAACAGTAAATGAGTATACATTATTTAGAGTTGTCAATACTGGAATGCTCTCCCTCTACCTATTGTTTTAACCATACAAGAAATCTGAAGATTTCATTGATGTCTCCACTTATTCTATTTAACTTTTAAAAAATGATGTCTACTTTAGTCAGTCTGTTCTGGTGTAGCAGACATGTCATCCCAAGAACCAGTCTGGGTGATCAATGTTGCACTTGCACTTTAACCTTTTAGATAAGAAAACCAAAATTGCACAGAACACTTTGGGTATGGTCTCACCAAGCTCTATATAAATGTAGGAAAGCACCTTTTGTCCTGTGCTCAAAACCTACAGCATCTTTAGCAACAAGTCCAGACATCTTTATCAAAAATTAGATGCTATAACCTAATAGCAAGTAGATTATGGTATCTAGTTATTAATAAATGTCTATCAAAACATCCAGAATACTGTATAAAAGACCTGTTAATAGAAAATTTCATAGGCTTTTATATGTCAGAGGGTTTTTTTTTGGAAAAGAAAAATCAAATGATACTGGAGACAAGCAGGAAAAATGAATGGAAGAGCATAAAAAGCTCAAGAGGCTCTGTGGTTTTCCTATATTTCTTATTTTCTTCTGCTATAACTGAATATTTCAATACATTTCATTGAAGTATTCAGAAGTTGCTTTTGAAACAAAAGTACACAAAGTGTATTTTTTACTAAATATTTACCTATTTAACCTACATGAATACAGATGCAAGCAACTATAAATGATCACAAATGGCAAGTTAAACCCACTTTATTAAAAGGTTCATTTGACACATATGGAAAAGATTATTAAGGAATTATTGAAGTGCTCTTTGACAAACAGCAGTGTGAGATACAAGAGTGGATGTAAGTGACAATGTTATTTCAAAACCTTCGCCAATGGCATTTTATTCTGTGCAGGAATATGTGGATGTTTGCAGACCCTTCATTAAAGTGACAGATAACATGACTGCAAGAATCACGTACACCATAGGTTTTCAGGCTGGGGTCCAAGGATCCTAGGAGGTGTTCCACAAGGCTATCCATTTGCTGTCAAGTTGACCAGGTGTATCACATATCCTGACAGTCTCATGAGAATTCTATAGTGCTATGTTTTGCTTGTTGACTTAGTAGTGCATTATTTCTCAAAATGCACACAGTAAAAATGACAAGCATCTGCTTCAGAAAAGAAATAAGTGACGCTCTGGGAAGACAATAGGTTGGAATACTTAAATAGGCTATTAATTGTAAAGGATCTTCTATGCACAAACATTAAAAACTATTTCATGTGCATTCACGTTCAGATGGAACCATTAGAAACACAAGGGTTGTGGCACCTTGAATTAAAATTTCCTGTTCGAATCCCTGTTCTATTTAAAATCACCAAATATGAATTTAGTTTTTTTTCTCTTTTCCAGATTCTCTGACATGAGATGTCGTGGCTCCAACTCCATCATTACCCAGGTTTCTAGCAGCTTTATGAGTCTAGACACCATTGTAGCTGAGCCAAATTCAGCTGCATGTTATCTGAAAGAAAAATCAGCAAGAAAACCAGAAACCCTTGGTGATTTTTATTTTCCAAAATAGAATGCTGCCTGACACAGGACTCTGACTGAGATCAGTTAACCTACACAGGCTTGTGACTTACCTGTAGTTTTCAAAGCTGGGTGGTCCAGCTTCAGACCCTCGCAGTTTTAAACATCAAATTACAACAATACCTGTGTTGAAAGATGTAAGTTCACTGGCACCTTGTCACAATCCATAAGAAAAAAGAAGTTGCATCTAACTAAATTTAATCAAGATCTGATTTTGACTTGAAACTAAATGGCTGATTTTGACACTTCTCAATCAGCAAATGGCAGGTAAACAGGTAGAATGTCTCTTTTGAGGCCCATGGTTTTGTGATCATGACGTGCTTTTCCAAGCAGATAGCAACTGCTAGAAATGAGTCAGGTTCCAATTAAATCAACACATTGAATGCTGGAAGAACTCTGCATGTCAGGCGGCATCTATGGAGGCTGTGTCCATAGAAGCTGCTCGACCTGCTGAGTTCCACCAGCTTTTTCTATATTGCTCCAAGTCTCTACGTCACTCTAGAATTACTGTTATTTTAATTATTGTCTACTCTAACAGGTGAACCAAGTTAGAGGATTAACTATGAAGTCAAAGTTATGGACCATTGAAACAGGCCACTTGACCCATTGAGTTCTCACTGACTGTCAAGCATTAATCCCTACAAATCACAACATTTTACTCTTTGCATATTCCCGTCAGTTCTCTCCAGATTCTAGCACTCACTAGGGGCAAGTTACAATGGGAAATTAACACACTAACCCAGTCTTTTGCATGTGGCAGGTACCCAAGGGAATCCCACATGTCCGAAATATGCAAACTCTATTCAGACACATCTGTGTCTGAACTGTGAAGCAGCAGCTCTGATATGAGTGCCACTGTGCCACCCTAAGTAAATAAATGTCAGTAGAAGCTCCATATGAAGCACCATTTGGTCAGTAATTATGTTTGCTTTCAAAATGGGAAATAAAATTGCTTTATGATATGTATTCCAATTGTTCTTTCTTGTTCAAAGACAAATATTAGAAATATGAAATCCATTTTCCTTTGAACATGTGGTGCCAATGGAAAGGTCATTGTTACTTTGTATAATAGTGTTGAATGCTGCCAAGGACAGTCCCAGGCCCAGCTGTGAAAGGAGCAGGGTTGGGCATGGGGCTAGCAAACCCATCCCATAAAAACCTAGAGCTACAGAAAGGACAACATAAGCTCCAAAGACCTCATCCCTGGGAGAGGAAGGATAGATCTTCACTCAGAAGACATATGAAGTCGTGTAACGACAGTGGAAACCGCAGAGCCAATCAACCTTCGGCCCAAGACTGAGAACACTAGTGAGCTGCTGTTGGTGCCCTACGCTCCATTCAGAGGAATGGGTTTAAGAAGAAGAAGGAGAAGAAGAGGAAGAAGAAGAAGATTGAGGATGAGGAGGAGGATGATGAGGAGGAGGAGGACGACGACGTGGTGGTGGTTCAATGGATTACCATACATTGGCAGCTCTCTTGTGTAAATAAACATCAGGAGAGCTCTTTAGGAACAGATTCAATTTCATTATCACCTGTTTTACACCATACCACAATTTTGCAAATTGCCACATAGTGTCTATGTACTCAAAGGAAACATTTGCATTAATACAGCACCTGTTATGTAAAATATGTTTTAAGAAGTTTTATAAGAGTGCAATCGGAGAAATGCTGAAAGCAAATTAATGCTCAGGATTTTGGGACTGATCACGAAATAAGCTGCTAATAAAGTGGATGAGTTTGAATGGCAGAAGAACATAATATAAGAATTCTAAACACAACACGGTGTGCAAAGGTGGTGTGCACTCTAACAGTGAGTGATTGCCTTGGATGTTTTTTTCTTGTGATCACAAGGCCCTATTGGACACTGGTAATGTACAAGTCTGGTTCACTGGTGAGCCTCGGGTTGTTGTGCAGGCTAGGCCTCATGATGCGGGGTCATCTGTTGCAGCTTCTCAGGAAAGATGCCCAAAGCTCCATCCATGCCAGGCTGGGGGCTGTCCCCTTCTATTGGGTCTGTCCTCCAGTGTTTGTTCAGGAAAGACAAGCTGCATTCATCTGCGAGCTTGTTCTTGACAACAACATCCATGCACCATCAGGACTTGGGCTATATTGTATTTTTTGTGTGACTGTGTGTTTACTGCTATGTTATATGTGCTATATGTGCCTTGTGCCATGTATGACTGTTGATACTGTTTTCTACCTTGGCCTCAGAGGAATACAGTTTCGTTTGACTGTGTCATGGGTATTCACTGAATTGAATTGACTTGACTTTATTACTTACATCCTTCACATACATGAGGAGTAAAAATCTTTACATTACATCTCCGTTTAATTGTGCAATGTGCAATTTATAGTAATTTGTAATAAATAGTATGTACAACAGGACAGTACCATCAATAAAGCACAGAAATACAATTGTACCAGTGTGAATTAATCAGTCACATGGCCTGGTGGAAGAAACTGCCTGTCCTGGCTTTAATGCTGTGGTACCGTTTCCCGGATGGTAACAGCTGGAACAGTTTGTGGTTGGGGTGACTTGGGTCCTCGATGATTCTTCAGGCCCTTTTTACGCATCTGTCTCTGTAAATGTCCTGAATAGTGGGAAGTTCACATCCACAGATGCACTGGGCTGTTCACACCACCATCTGCAGAGTCCTGCAGTTGAGGGAAGTACAGTTTCTATACCAGGCAGTGATGCAGCCAGTCAGGATGCTCCCAATCGCACTCCTTTAGAAAGCCCTTAGAATTTGGGGATCTGTACCAAACTTCTTCAACTGTCTAAGGTGAAAGAAGTGCCGCTGTGCTTTTTTCACCACCCAGCCAGTATGTACAGACCAATGTATGGCTGAATGACCACTAAACTTGAATTTGAACTTCTACTTGAAGAGATTCTGCAGATGCTGAAAATCCAGAGCAATACACACAAAATGGTGGAGAAACTTAGGTCAGGCAGCAAATATGGAATAGGATAAGCAGTCGACATTTTGGGCCGACACCCTTCATCAGGATTTGAAAAGTACGGGGAAGATGCCAGAATAAGAAAGAAGGGAGAGGGGAAGGAGTACAAGCCGGAAGGTGATAGGTGAAGACAGGTGGGTGGGTGAGGGAGGATGAAGAAAGAAACGGGGAGGTGATAGGTGGAATAGGTAATGTGCTGGAGGAGAGTGAATCCGATACGACAGAATGGACCATGGGAGAAAGGGAACGTTGAGAGGTACCAGAAGGAGGTGATAGGCAGGTGAGAAGAAGAGGTAAGAGAGGGGCCAGAGTGGGGAATTAAAGAAGAGGGAAAGTGAAGGGAAAAAAAATACCAGAAGTTAGAGAAATTGATGTTCAGGGCACTAGGTTGGAGGCTAGCTAGATAGAATGTGAGGTGTTGCTCCTCCAACCTGAGAGTGGCTTCATCATGGCAGAAGAGGAGGCGATAGACTGACATGTATGAATGGGAATGGGGGTTGGCAGTCAAATGGTTGGCCAGCAGGAAATTTTGCTTTTTGCAAATGGTGTGAAGGTGTTCGACAAAGTGGTCCTCCAATCTACATTGGGTCTCACCAAAGTAGAGTAGGCCACATTGGGAGCACCAGATACCATAGAGTAGATGATCCCAACAGATTTGCAAGTGAAGTGTTGTCTCACTTGGAAGGACTGAATGTAGGTGAGGGAGGAGGTGAATGGGCAGTTGTAGAATTCCTTCCACATGCAGGGTTAAATGCCAGAAGGGAGAATAGTAGGGAGGAACAAACGGACAAGGAAAAGACAGAGGGAGCAATCCCTGCAGACAGCAGAGTTGGGAAGGAGGTTTGCTTTCCTCAATGATCGTGCCCTCTGTCCATGTGTCTTTCCCCCTAATCTCTCTCCTGGCCCCAATCCTTGGAAGATGAAGAGGTACACCACCTGCCCACTCATCTCCCTTCAGTCCTTCCAGGTGGGGCAACATTTCATCTGTGAATCTGTTGGGGTCCTCCCAAAGTGGCCTCTACATTGGTGAGACTCAACGTAGGTTGGGGGACCTCTTTGTTGAGCACCTTCACTCCATCTGCAAAAAGCAGGATTTCCTAGTGGCCAACCAGTTTAATTCCAATCCCCAATCCTATTCTGAAAGGTCAGTCTACAGCCTCCTCTTCTGCCACCATGAAGTCACTCCCAGGTTGGAGATGCAACACCTTATATTCCATCTAACTAGTCTCCAGCCAAATGCCATGAACATTGACTTCTTTAACTTATAATTTTTACCTCTCGCCCATCCTCTTCTCCAGTTCCTTACTTTTGATTTCCTCTTACCTTTTCTCTTCTCACCTGTCTATCACCTGCCCTTGGTGCCCCTTCCATTTCTCCCATGGTCCACTCTCCTCTCCTATCAGATCCCTTCTCCTCTAGTCGTTTACCTTTCTCACCTATCACCTCCCAGCTTCTTACTTCATCCTCTGCCCTCCACTCACCTGGCTTTACCAGTCACCTTCTAGCTTATACTCCTTCCCCTCTCCCCACCTTCTTATTTTGGCATCTTCCCCCTTCCTTTCCAGTTGTAATGAGGGATCTTGGTGCAAGTTGTTGACTGCCATCAAGAAGAAGGTACAGGAGCCTCAGGACTAACACTACAGGGTTCAGGAAGTTGTTACCCCTCAACCATCAGGCTCTTGAACCAGAGAGGATAACTTCACTCAATTTTGCTCGCCCCATCAATGAAATGTTTCCCTAACCCATGATTTTCACTTTCAAGCACTATTCATCTCATGTTCTTGATAGTTATTAATTATTTATTTCTTCTCTTTGTTTTCTTTTGTATATGCACTTCGTTGTCTTTTGCACAGTGGTTGCTTGTCCATTCCATTGGGTGCAGTCTTTCATTGATTCTATTGTGTTTCTTGGATTAACTGTGTGTGTCCACGGGAAAATGAATCTCAGGATTGCATATGATCACAAGTATATACTTTGATAATAAATCTACTTTAAACCTTGTTTATTTATTTCCATGTAAGCATTCTAGAGTTAAATTAATGAGAGAATCAAAATAAATTGTATTCTTAATTAAAAGATTTGACAATCTTATAATGTCATAAGGAACTTTGAAATTTATAGTTTAAAAAAGGTCTATGCCTGAATTTAAATGGCAGGTTGTTTACAAACAAACTTTAAATATGACTCTTAATTGCAAAACAAATACCATGGTCAAGGTCTTTGATTTCCCAACAACAATAAGTCCTATTGTACAATGCTACACGCTGCATCTTCATACACTTCTATTGCATGTAATCTACACAGCCCACACAGCTAAGAAAACCAAATAATCTCAGTACCAACTGGCACTAAATTTATACATCTTGCTCATTATTAAATAAAATATTAACACCGATTGACTCTAAAGTTATACATCTTACTCACTATTAAATAAGCTGGTAACAATGAATCCAATGAGCTTTGGTTTCTGTGGATTGGGGTTACTGCTCATTGTGCTGGAACAAAATTCTTACGAGATCTGCTACTATGCATTTAACTCAACCAAGTACAATTAAATGTGTTTGTTACTGACATGCCACAATGCAACTAAACACTGACAGTAAAACTAAAACTTATCACAAAGATCAGAGTGACAAATTGCATAATTAACAGATAAAGAAGACAATGTTTGTGTGGGACCACCTTTAACTTCCTGTTTTTATCTTTTACTTCTTTCCTGCCCAATTAATTTTTAAAACTATTTTCTACTTATATGTATTCATGCTATGCATCTAAAATACTTGCTGTAATAAAGAATTTATTACTTTCATTATGCTTTGACTGGATTTGTTACAGCTCTGAAGTAAAATATGAATAGAAGTATATTATTTGCATCTACAAAATTGAGCCTTAATTTTTCAGAACCTTAACAAGTCTTTTAAAAATTTTCCAGGGAAATGAAACTATGCCTGTTCAGTCCTGAATATTGTAATTCCTAGACAAATTGATACACACATGGTTTTAGGTTACTGATAATGAAAGCTTGCATCAGGTGAAGTTAAAAACTATTTCGCACTTCAAAACAAAATTCGCTCAACTTGAATACCCAAATGTTATAAGTAACACACTATTTTGTAGGGAATTGCACACTATAGTTCTTTTGCAATTATTCTATAGGCAAGTTTAAGAAAAATTGTGCCACACAATGTTAGTTCTGTTGTTTTGATTTTTCTGGTAATAGCAAATTGACACAATCTCAATTGAGCCAATTTGAAACTCCAGAAGTATTGCATGACCTTCCTACACTGTATCTACTGTATATGCCTCTTTATAACACTTTTTAGCATTTCGAACACCAATATTAGTACCAAATTCCCTAGCCTGATTTTCTATTATAGCCATAGATAAAAAAGAAAATATAACTACACAGTTCTTTAGCAGGCCTATTTTGATCTGATAGAATTTTTTTAGAAGCTCCCCAAGCAAGAATTGGCACTTTTAAAGTAGAAAATTTTCCCAAGGCTACCAGAGGAGGAATTGTAATCATTACCAAATAGGCAATGAAGTTCTGGTCAAATGGATATATTCTAAAGAGGATAAAGAATTGTGAACTGAATATGCAGTGGTGGTGGGGGTGTGGTTAGTGGAATTTCACATCAATGTGACCTCAACATGATGGTTATGAAGTGGTGTAACGATCACATCTGACCAAAATTACAGTTCAAGAGATCCAACCAACGTAGGAAATTTAGTATCCTTTGCATTTTGTTGACTGAAATATTTATATGAAAGTGGCTAGTTTATGGTTAACTCCACAGCAGTTACAAACAAGGTCCAGAAAATACAATCCTTCTTAAGTCAGTATTATAAAGCAAAGCTTGGCATAGAAAGGATTGCAAAGTTTTTGATGGTCTCCTCCTTTCTTGATTAAATTAGGAATCAGGCCCAGAAAGCAGAATAAATTTTGTTATTAAAGAAAAATACATCTACTTAAACAGTGGAGAATTTGTAATGGAAATTTACTTTCTTGGAAACCAACGCTGATGCAGCGAGTACCAACATTCAATTTTGCTTGAGGAAAAAAATGGTAGGATTTACTGTTTCAATTTCAATAAGTGTAACTCACATTGGATTAATCAAATTGCAGCTTATAGTTGGTACAATTTTGAATATTATGCTGATCTCACAAAAGCTTTTTCTGCGTGATGCCATTCACACCCATTGAGCAGAACATCCTTGCAGAACAATGGATGTTTCTCACTTTAATGATATTCTTGTATTCTGGTTGTCTAGTTAGTATCAGCTTGCATTAGATGCAGAAGTCTCATGCTGAAGATGGCATAAAGAACCAACTTCCAGAATTAGATTTGAAACGTCATTGTTAGACAAAGAAACTTCAAGCACCAAGGTAGGGCTGATAAATGTAAGAAACAAACACTGCAAATTGGAGTATGGACTTGACCGAGTCACTCACAGGCAGAGAAATTGTCAATCCACAAGAGCCCAGATACCCAATTAAGTAATATGACAATTGACTGAAAAGCTGATTATTAACTTTATAAATCTTCTGTTGTTCACTCTGGGGGGGGGGGGGGGGGGAGGAGGGTAATTTGATCAATCTTTTGTCTGGGTTGGAAAATAATGTTTAACAGAATGCCGGTGAAGAAGTTAAGATTATAGTGGAGTCAGCCTCAGTCATTCTATCACTGATTTGCTTTCCTCACTTTTACTTAATTTTAATGATGGAATTAAAAAGCTAAAATACTTTTATAGCATTGGTCAGAAGTATATGTTGGGTGTCACTTCACACCACAAGTTTTTGACATTTATGTTGAGAACACAAACCTCTGCTGAAACGTCTTTGAAATAACCACACCATCCGAGTATTTGCTTTGGAAAAAAAAAGTCAGATCCCAGATCACTAAATCACAAAGCTCAAGCTGAGTAGCTTCAACACTGTAAATCAGTTCACCTTGAGTATATACCTTAAATAATGTCTAAATTGGGTTGACCAGATCACCACCGACTGGGCCAAATATAGCCCCTCAAATCCAAGTAAATCAATTTACTTTTAGCTTATTAGATTTACATTTGTTAAGTCTATTAAACATTTTCTGGGCCATGAGACTGCCAGATGTCTGTGCTATCAGTGAGAAGTCCCAAATTGTTTCCACAAATTGAAATGGACACAAACTAATAAGAAAGTTGATTTAAACATTACTCATGTGTAATTTGTTCCCAAGCTATAAACCTAAAAAGGGGTCTGAAGCTTATGACACTAGTATGGAATATTTTCTGAGAATTGATTGTGAATCAGCCCCATCCCATTTAAAATGCCCATTTTTTTCTTCCTGGCTTGCTTTTTTAACCCCTCCCCTTTCAACCCTCCATCACTTTGGCCAGGATTGTTCTCAGCATCTTGGACTGCCACCTTAGGTCTGATGAGCTCACCAGTGCTTGGCTGGGCTGCCAGTCACAGCTCTTCAAACTGCAGCTGTGATTCATCGCTACCCTGCCCGGTGACTTGCCAACGAAGAGTGTGAGATTTGCAGACTTTTTTTTAATATAGATACCAGCAGACAGGGAAAACGAAACAAGGCCACGCCGCGTTTATTTTGAGCCGCCAGCAAATTAGTCGTCAGCCTTACAATACTGCGGGCTTTAAGTGCTATTGATTTGAAACATCTAATTGAAGTATCCCGGAGACGTGTCATATATAATCTGAATCGACAGGCCAATTTAATAGGTACACGCTAGTCATACTTTTTTACCTTGCAGTTTGTGATGAGCAACAGCAACCGAAACCCATAGGAGGACCCGGACTACTGAATGTAGTATTGGATCAAGAATGTGGATGTGAATCTCCCTCTTACGAAACTCTTTCGATACCGGGTCTCAGAAATCCAGTGAAGGTCACGCGACACAGCCAGTCTATTTTATAAGGGTTTAACGTGCTGATTTTCATCATGCTACTAAGTTGTTAAAACACCTCGGGAAAGTGCGCGGCACCGAGTACTTTTGCCGTCTGCTCTGCTCCGCTATAAGGACATTCAATAAAGAGCCGTGACTTAAAACAGGGCTGAGGTTTCTGTGTACCCGTTTTAAAAAAAATAAACAAAAGCACAAATGATGACATTTTGCTGCAATAAATTAACACGTTTAGTTAGTAATGCCAGATTTATTGCCATCTTTTCCATGGGCGGAGGATGCACAAGCAGGACTCCCTGCTCCCTCCTCCCAAAACCCTGCAGGTTTTTAAGTGAGTGGATAGGCTTAAACATTCCATTTAAATGCATGGCAATTTCTCTGTTACTATCAGTTCCAGCTGATTTCTTTATTTTACCCCCCTCCTCCCAGATACAGACTCTTAGCATCAAGACAGGCAATGATTACAGTGCACACGTCTGTTTTAGTTCATAAGTTTGCGACAAAATAATGTGCAGATGATCTGTAGTTCATATTGCACAGAAATGAATTAAAATTTCACATGTGCCGTGTTAAAAATTCTCCAGTTTCACACCTGTCATCGGGACTTATCCCACATTAAACAGCGTATGATTACACAAGATTCCTACAGTATAATATACAGTACATGTAGTCTCACTAAAACAATTCAGCTTCTATCTCACGTCGTTTCAATAAATTTTCCTCTTACCTACAAATATTCAACAAATCTAAATCTACAACTGTACAAAAGACTGCGCACTTGCAGATTTAAAATCACAAGGCATTGATGTAAGGATTTCGTTCTCCCAAAAAAGTTTTTGAATCCTTAAAGCAGGACTGTACCAACGTTCGCATGCTAAACGGGGAGAGGGGAAAATAAAGAGAAAAAAATAAAATAAAGGAAGTGCCAGAAATTCTCACTGGACAATCACAGCGAGCAGGTTCCCTTTAGCTGTAGAAAAATACAAGTGAAAATATTTAGTATTCTTTTTCTTAGTTTTAAAAAGTCTTGAGGTCTGCATGTATAAAAAAATCTATATTCTGAGGTCTATACTGCCTGTGTTAAGTGATAAAAGGAGGTATTGAGGGAACAAAAATAATAGAGCATAAACAGTCTTATTGGCATATACAACACACGGATAAAACAGTACAACGCATCAAATTAACGTCAGCATCTTGGCTTAAGACAAACTGTTCATGTACAAGCCTGGATTTCTCTCCTCTTGTTCATTAACTCTGCAGAAGTGTTCACAGCTCTAACTCTCAAGTTCTCTCGGGTAGTGGTCCCTTTAAGTGGAGGATTTGGAAAACTGATAAAGGTTTGCCGCCAAAAGGGTTGTGCACAAGTCCAGCCCACGATTTCCCATCAGTTTTGTTTTTTTTTGTGTATCTTTTCCACATCGTTTTCTTTTAATATTTCCAATCACGACGTTTGTACGTTTTCCACTGGTTTTGTGCCACATCCACCCTCCCACCCACACACGGGAAGAAAAGGATCCCACGAACAGCAGATCGGACCTGGCCAGTCTTATTACGGTGACATTTCTGTTAATATAAAATAATCGAGTCTTTCTTTTTTAAAAACGGAAAACAAAATCAAAATTCAAAATAAAAATCAGTACGTAAAGACGAGATCGGAGAAGTTAGCCTCCAGCCAGTCACCGGCGATCATTTCGCTGAGCTCGGGGGTGCAATAGTCCGGGAATTCAAAGTGTGACCCTGAGCTGCCTTCGCTGTACGAGTCCAAGTCCTTATCCACCAGCGACAGGCTGAGGTTCCCTGAGCTGAACGGCTCCAAGCTGCTGCCGTTACTGCCGGCGGGAGGCGAGTAGTTCATGCTGAAGTCTCCCAGTAAATCGTCCGTCCCTTCCTCGCCCGAGCTGCAGGAACCCGAGCGGCTGGAGCCGGGTGAGCTTGCCCTAGGCTGGGCGCAACTCCTGCTACCTTGTTTTGTGTCTGACGACTCGGCTCGACCGTTGCCCCTGCCCGAAGGGCAGCCACAGCCAGCGGCCAGTTCCTCGTACATGCTGGCCCCTTCCAGTGACTCGGCCGCCGAGCCCAGTGTCGGGCTGGCCGGCACGGCGGCCACGCTGGCCCGCCTGGGGCTCGGCTCCTCTCCTCCTCCGCCTCCGTGCAGCCTGCCCTGCAGAGCGTCCTGACTGCCCCTGCCGAAGACGCTTCTCACCGTCTTGTTACCCTTCAGGTTGCCGAAGACGAAGTCCTCGCACGGCTGCTCGCCACATGACTTACCCTGAGAGAAGGAGGAGGATCTGTGAGGTTTGATTTTGCCGCCAGCGTTGCATTTCTTCGCAGAGTGCTTGGCGCTCTTGTTCTGAGTCTTGTCGGGCGAGAGGTTGTGCTGATGCTGTCTACCCGCCTCGGTTTTGGGCTTCTTGCGGGGTCGGTACTTGTAATCGGGGTAATCAGCCATGTGCTTGAGCCGCAACCTCTCTGCCTCCCGAATGAACGGAATCTTCTCACCGTCCTTTAGCATCTTCCAGCGCTTGCCCAGCCGCTTGGAGATCTCGGCGTTGTGCATGTCAGGACTTTGCTCCATGATCTTTCGCCTTTCGATCTTCGACCACACCATGAAGGCGTTCATCGGACGCTTAATGTGGCCACTCGCCGTCTTGCACCAGTCCGGGTCCCGCTCGTCCGTCCCGTCGCAAGTCGCCGAGGGGCTACAGGCAATAAACTCATTCTCCTCGCTATCCGTGGCTTCCCGGGACAAACTGCTTTCCGTCTCAATCCCTGCAGTTTGCTGAACCATCTTTCCCCCTCTCTCCTTGCTCACTCGCTGCCCGGTTAAAATGACCAGCGCTCCAGAAACGTAGAATTACTCAGACGCTGCCCTCGCGTTCCTCTCAGCAACTTTGTAGCACATCCACACGCTCTCTCCCCACACGGCTTTTTCCAAAGTTGTTGCAGCTTCTCAACTAGTTATTAGGTTTTCATATAGGGTACGTCACCTCTTAAAGATCCAATGGTTTTGCAGACCCTCCCCTGAAAGGAGGAGAGGAGAGGGGGGGAAGAGAGAGAAAGAGGGAAAAATCAGTGGTTTTAACCCTTCACTCTCTTGCACGCTGTGCACCTTGGCCGTGCGACCCGCGTTACCCGGAGACTTGAATAATTTTGATTCTTGTAGCTTGTCTTCTGTTACAGGTGAACCATTTAAAGCATATTCCCCGCCCTCCACCGTCCCCACCCCACCCCGCCACACCTTCCTCTCTCTCTCTCTCTCTCGCATACTCCAGTGATCTCGGCGGGCTTCTTAGACGATCGCTACTTCAACGGGGCTCAGTGCCCCGAATCGACTGGAGGTGGCGCCTCGACACTGCTCACTCCAACCTGGCGGCCCCCGCCCCCCACTTCGGCTCTCTTCGCACACCAGTGCTTTTCAAGCAGTTGCAAGCGACATTCAGCAGCGTTACAATTTGGTTCAGTTGCGCGCACCATGTCCAGTTGTGCGTTTTGAATTAAACCCAGAATGATACATAAATGTTTAAAAAAGCATTGATCATGGTACGATTGCCTACTAAATGCATATCAATGGGAAACTTAATTTTAGATCTTGATAGACAATTAAATGTTCCCAGTGAAGCCCTACTGATTATTTTCCACAAGACGTGTGTGTGTGTGTGTGTGTGTGTGTGTGTGTGTGAGAGAGAGAGAGAGAGAGAGAGAGAGAGAGAGAGAGAGAGAGAGAGAGAGAGAGAGAGAGAGAGAGAGAGAGAGAGAGAGAGAGAGAGAGAGAGAGAGAGAGAGAGAGAGAGAGAGAATTGAAAGAAGTTCTGGTCTGGCACAGGCTCCATGGTTAAAATCCATCTTATTACGAGATACACCACCTCTGAATAACGACTCCAGTGTGCAGACCAGCTTTAGAAAAGAAAGCGAGCGTCTTGTCCTCCTCCCCCACTCCGCTCGTCCTCACTCAGCTCTTTTGCTAGTTCACCCTCACAACACTTAAAGGAAGGGCATACTGTTCAGTTACCATAAAGAAAGTCGCGTTTAAGCAGAGTTACAATCAGTAGTCGATTTGTAAATTTGTGGCTAGTGTAAGTGCTTGACCAGGTGGTGTACATGTGTACTTTTCTTCTCTTGCAGTTTACAGTGCAACAGCTGATGTGTCGCCTACAAGGCTCGGTGGGGAACCGCTGCTGCTCCCTTTTCTGACAGTTTTCTCACAGCATTTTCAGCTGGTTCCTGACACCAGGAACTTCACGATGGTATTGGGGCAGCATTAGTGCAGTTTTCATTGCTGAATTATCTTTTATCAGGCGGAAGTTTATTTTCTTTCATAGACATTAATTCTGCACCTAATTTGATTGGGCCAGCAGGTTGCCACATGTAAGAAAATACCACAGTTGAATGTCTATTAACTCAGAACATTCATTCTGTTTCTCTATTCTCACGTACTGTTTTACATGCTGAATACCCCAGCACATTCCTGTTATTTTTACTTCAGCTTGCCACTTCCTGCAATATTTTAATTTTCCTTCAATGGCTGCTTCTATCCCACTGTTTTCAAACTCTTGAACTGTCTTTACCTCTTCTGCACTGAAATGAACTTGTGGTCTCCTAGACTGTCTCTTGCACTTTATTTATCTACCTGCACTGTACTTTCTCTGTAATTGTAACACCCTAATCGATGTTCTGTTTTACTACCCGGATACAAATATGTATGGTATGATGTACCTAGATGACATGCAAAACAAAAATATATCACTATATCTTGATACATGTGACAATAACAAAGTAAAGCAACTCTCTCTCTCTCTCTCTCTCTCTCTCTCTCTCTCTCTCTCTCTCTCTCTCTCTTCTTTCTCTCTCTCCTCCTCCTCCTCCTCCCCCCCCCCCCCCCCCACAGTAGTTCCAATAGTTCAATTGAAACTCCGGTTGAAAGGACAAATTTGAAGTAGAAATACTGTTATCAAAATGAATCGCAGATTAGATGTCTCATGCCTATTTCTTTCCCTCTTCCAAATTCCAGACAATCCGATGTACTCATGCTGCAAGAAGGATTCCCTTGTCTTTCTCCACAGAGGTGCTTATATTGTATGTTGAACTCAATCTACTTTAAGAACTAGATAGATGCAGCACAGAGATCTAGTCCGATTGCTAATGAGTACATGCTCATGGTTGTAGAAAACTTTCACAAACAAGACAAACTAAACATTCACAAATAGGATGAAAGGGAGTAAACCTCTATAAAGAAGATTGGAAGCAGAGCGCTTAGTGAAAAAGATTGGGAATAAAGGATATTTCTGGTAACACCCACTACATATACCTGGAGAATACTACTACCACCAAATAGGAAATAAACCATTACTCTTGCTTGACAAGTCACAGAACTGCGGATGCTGAAAATCTGGAATAAGGACAAAAATGATGGAAACGCTCAGGAAGTCTGGCAGTATATGTGAGGAGAGAAACGGTGTTAACTGCTTTTCTTTATCCTTGCTTCTCATCTTTAACTGATTAACAGCTCACATCATAATGTTACTTTCATCTTTGCTTATAATATAGCTTGCAATGATGCAGGCTGTATTGCACCAGATTACAAGATGTTGCAGAGAGTTCTATAGTTATCTAGCTTCATCATGGGCACAGCCCTCCCTCCATCAGGGACTTCTTCAAGTGGTAGTGCCTCAAGAAGGTAGCTTCCATCACCAAGGACCCTGACCATCCGGGACATGCCCGCTTCTCATTACTACCATCAGGAGCTTGACAACCCACACTCAATGATTCAGAAACATCTTTTTCCCTCTGGCATCAGATTTATGAATGGTCCATGAATGGATGAAAACATTCATTTGCACTATTTATTTATTTTGCAAATTATTTTACCTTTATATTGTACTTCTGCCACAAAACAACTAATTTCTTACATAAAATAGTGATAATATATCTGGATCTGAATCCATGTATTGATTCAAGCAACACACACAAAATGCTGGAAGAATTCACCAGGCCAGGCAACATTTATGTAAAAGAGTACTGTCGATGTTTCAGGCCAAGACCTTTTATCAAGACTGGGAAAAAAAGATGAGGAGTGAGACCTGCCCCCACTTTCTTACTCTGACTCCTCGGCTATTTTTTCCAGTCCTGATGAAGGGTTTCAGCCCAAAGCATCAACTGTACTCTTTTCCATAGATGTCGTCTGGACTGCTGAGATTCTCCAGCATTTTGTGAGTGTTGCTTGAATTTCCAGCATATACAGATTTTCTCCCATTTATTGATTTTTTTTTGTTTATAAAAAATGTGAAAATGTGTAGAGTAGATAAAGACAAAAGCACTGATTAAATGTTGATTTTTGAAAGAGTATTTGCCCACATTTGTTATTTCAAAAATAGATAGTCCTTTTTGTTTAGCAGCCTGATAACACAGTTCAGTCACTATTCATTGGGTTATGATCCCAAAACTTTCACCTCATTATCTCTGCTAGTGATTGACTTTATCTACTCAACAGATTGCAATGTGTGAGTCTCCATCTTGGGATGAGGGAGTGGAAGAACTTGAAAAAAACCCAACTCATATTGTAGAGGCATTAGGATTGAAGTTTCTCTTCAGTTTACAGCATTGTGTGAGTAAAGCAAATTTTGACTTCTCTACTATAAATATTAGGTAGAATTTATTTTTTATCAGTGCTTCCTATAAAAAATGTTTCCTTGTGTGAAAATCATAAATACAGAACACCTACAATGGGAACAGTAGAAGGCTCTGAAGTTTATCATATGGACTGAATTACAGGAAACAAAATTAAAGTTCCAGGTATTCCGTATAGAGTTATATTCTAATATATCTGTAAAATTTATTAAGGATAGACAGAAGTCCCCATGTCCTTAACAAAGGCACCTGACAAGGCCACGTCCTCAGGCCCCTACTTTTGTCACAAAATCTCATGACTGTGTGGATAGATTCTGCTCGGGCTCCATCTGCAAGTTCAGAGAAAACACTACCATAGTGGGTGGATATCTAAGTCGGAGTACAGGAAGGAAGTAGACAGTGGCATGATGTCCAGACAACAACTTTTCCTCAGTGTCATTGACCTCAGGAAGTGGAGCAGAGTACACATCCTGTATAATATCTAACATCTCCTTTTCACTGACAATTAGCATATGAGTACCTCAAGGATGAACGCTTAACCCACTATCTCTATACTCCTGATTCTGTGGCTACACACAACTTAAAAGCCATTTATAAATTCACAGATGACACCATTCTTGTTGGTAAAATTTCAGTTGGTTCAATCTCAGCGTCTGCAAGACCAAGGAATTGATTGTAGAGTTCACAAAGGGGAAGCTGGGAGAATACATACCAGCCCTCTTCAAGGGGTCAACAGTGGAAAAACAGTTTTAAGTTCCTGGATGTCAACACATTAATGTAGTTTCAAAGAAGGAACTGTGGCTATAATTTGTTAGGCATTTCAGGAGATGTTGTATATCACAAACACTCTTGTAAATTTTTATTAATGGACAAGAGGAGAACATTCTGACTGGTTGCATCACTGCCTGGTATAGAGTCCCCAATGCACAGGGTCACAAAAGATTGAAGGGGTTGTAGATGATGCCAGCTCTATCAGGGGCACAGCCGTGGACACCATCGAGGACAGCAATTGGTGGTGCATCAAGAATGTGACATCCATCACTGAGAACATTTGCTATCCAGAACTTGCCCTCTCCTCGTTACTACCAAAAGGAATGAGGTACAGGAGCCTGAAGACCCATGCTCAATGATTCAGAAACTGTCAATGGATAATTGACAGTGCATTTTCAGTATAGCTAATAACATAAATAAATAATAATGATCAAATGCCATGACTTGCATCCTAGTAGTTCATTTAACAAGGATAACTGTGAAGTAGTAACAATGCTATGGCTTTTCATAGCTATGATAACAATGCTTTGACTTTTCGAGCAAAAACACAGAAAGCTGGAAGAACTCAATGAGCTAGGCCGCATTTTTGGTGGCAATGTGTATAAGTTTATATTTTGGGTTAGGATGGGAGTTGGCAGTGGGGAGGGGGAGGGGAGAGACAAGTGTTCACCCACTGGAACTATGTATAGGAAACGTTGGGCACATATAATGTGATTAAAAATAGATGAGGGAACTTATCCCCATAGGTAACATTTCCCTGTCATAATTGCAGCTACTACTACTAAGTGTGGTACTCAGCATGTTTCACAACATGCAGCATATGGGTAAAGCAAAATCAGAATATTGGAATTAGAAAATGTAAGTAACAATTGCTGTGCAATTTTGTAGGGCCTTCACCATGGTGCATTCATACCAGAATATTCTTTGCCAGTGTTTCATTATCAAGCTTTCTGTTTTGGATTTCATATCTCAATTGGATTGGCTAACTATTCTTTTTCTCCAGGTCTCTATCGACACATAAGAGTGGGTAAAGCCATCAAATTTAAGACAGCATATTCCTGTTCATGGATTAAATCTGGAGTCACCCTTCAGACATTCTAAATTAAGTGCGGGGGATATTTGCTGAACCATGCGCTACAGAGCAGGTACAACACAACATGCCTCTATTTGCTGGACTGTGCAGCAAATAGAGGCAGGGAGGGAACAGAAGTGGGACTCTCCTGCTATACTGTAGGTAGTAAAGATCACAGATGAATTTAGCTAATTGCTGTACATGTGTAAAAGAATCAGAATCAGATTTAATATCACTGGCATATGTCTTGAATTTTGTTGTTAAAACTGTGATAATGTAAGAAGTATATTGTGAGCCTGGTTTGATAGTATGTCTATCAAAGTAGCTAAATCACTTTATCATTCAAATGGATTCATAAGTTTTCCAAGTCAACTCAAGGAATTTGGAGATAAAAATTACATTTACATGGAGTGCTGCCACATGAAAGTAGCATGCATCCATCATCAAAGAACCCCGTCATCCAGGTCAAAGTTCAAAAATTCATAGTAAGTTTATTATCAAAGTGTATACAGTATACATCGCCATATCCAATCCCGAGATAAATTTTCTTACGTGCATTTACAGTAAGTAAAAGAAACACCACTGTATCAATCAAAAAACACATGCACAAGATGGGTAAAAAATCAATGTGCAAAAGACAACAAATTGTGCAAATGGGAAAAGAGAAAAAAATAATAACTAAATAATAGCAGAATATATGAAAAACATGCGATCCTTAAAAATGAGTCTATAGGTTGTGGGTTGAGTTCAGTGTTGGGGTGAGTGAAGTTAAACCCTCGTTCAACAGCCTGATTGTTGAGGCTCTCTTCTCACAGCCATGCCCTCTTCTCACTACTACTATCGGCCAAGAATTATAGAAGCCTTAGGACCCACACCACCAGGTTCAGGAATGCTTTATACTCTATAATCATCAGCTTCCTGAACTGGTGTGGATAAGATCATTCACACTATTCTGACCTGATTCTATTACCTACAGAATCATTTTCATGGACTCTTTACAACTCATGTTCTCAGATTATTTTTATTATTTTTATTTGTAGAGTTTGCCTTATTTGCTCATTGTTTGTTGGTCAGTCTTTGTTTATGTATAGTTTTTCATAAAATTCTATTATATTTCTTCCCCTCCCCTTAAATGTCCGCAAGAAAATGAATCTCAAAGTAGTATATGGTAACACAAATGTACTTTGATAGTAAATTTACTTTGAACTTTGAACTCTGAATGATAGTAGAATGCTAGTTTCTTACAGTTGACAGGTTACCACTGAGACTTTAAATATCCCATTTCCTTGATTGAATTTGCTTCAATAGCTTAATATTTGAAAACAATTACATCTACAAAAAATACAATGATCACACCCACCCACTATCACTGACAGCCCCACCGCCTCATAGAACCCTGTCCCACACCCAAATATGACAATGTGTAAGAAAGAATAAGCATGACAAAGAATCCTGAAGGTAAAGCACTGAGTAAAAAGTCCTAAGGGATTGAAAAGCATTTCTTGCCTGGCAAAGTTAAACTTTGCTGACACATTTTTAGATGGCTTCAATAGATTAGTAATATTCAACTAGGATCAAATAGCTTGAGGGAGTCTAGGCTGCATTTTTAAAAAATCCACAGGGTTTCAGTTCCTCTTCTCTTTCTTGTTGATTTTTGCAGGCCATTGAGCTGTGTTAAAACCACATAGGCACTTGTATTGTTTATGGCTTGCAAAGGACAGGTTCACACAACATAAAGGAGTCCTGCTGGGGTAAGCATGTGTATAACATCACAATGAAGTTTTACTTCCATTGTGCGCCCTACAAAGAGATTTAGCGAAGTAGTGTCTTACCTTTTCTACAGTTCAAAAATATAAATTACTGACAAAATAAAGTTCTGTTTAAAAGCAGTGACCAATTTAATGAGAAAATTACATCATTTTAATGGTTTATTCCAAGTTTTCACATTAAGTTCTTGAAGGTAAATTTAGTTTTCAAGACTAGATAAAATCCTACAAAATCATATATCATAACAATAAGCCAAATTGAAGTTTGCATATTTTAAAAAAGGTTTTAATGTGATGCCCACATTTTGATATTGTATGAGAACCATGCCAGATTTCTCAAGCCATTCTCTATAAGTCCTGGCAGCTTTATTTTGATTAGTGGCCTACTGAGCAACATCTGAACTTTGAGAGTCTGAAGTATCAGGAATTATAAATAAATACACTTTGTTAATCTAGGTTCTTTGTCCACACTGCCAGGAAACGTAGAGGAGGCTAGACCCAAAAGCAGAGCAGCAGAGATGGTTCAGCATTAATTGATCAATTTAATAATAAATCAAAATAATAAGCTATGAGGGGCCACAAAACAAGGAAGAACAGGTACTGAACACCAGAGGCAACACTGTCACTAAAGGCTAGGAGCAGCTGGTTCAATGAGGGAACAAGGGCTGTGGATGAGAGCTGGGTTAAATAGGCTGCAGTGATGAGTTGGAAATGAATGGCAGCTGATTCCTGTTAGCTGGGTGGAGACTCAGTGGTGCCTGACAGTAATTCCCTCCTGTGGCCAGCAGCCAACTGCCCAGGGTGATCTGGATGGGTCCAGTGGAATTCCTCTATGAGTGATGGATCTAAGATGATATTGGATGGCACCCAAAACCTCTCCTCCAGGCCACGCCCTTCCCAGTCAACCAGGTACTACACATCCAATGATGTGAATCCATCAATCAACAATCCGTGTACGATGGACCACCTTTCACACCATCTTAAGTTCTGGAGGTATAGGCCCAGCTGTGTTGAGTGGACCATGGACAATGGGTTTGGGACAGGATATGTAGAAGGTACTGTAGGTGTGATCCTGAGGGTTGGTGACAGCTAGAGTCGGGAAGTATCTGGATTGATGTGATGGGTAATCTTGAAGGAACCAATGAACCAAGGGAAGAGCTTATGTGAATTGGAGTGCAGGGGCAGATCTTGGGTGGACAGCCAGACATGGCCCCCAGACCCGAGGAGTCTGGCTAGGTTCTGCCAACAGTTGGCCTGTCTGCAGTAAGTTAATGTTGACAACTGGTTTGGTCCTCCTAGCTCTCTTTCAATCACTGTGGCATCAGCGAACTGGGGCCCTGGTGGGTAGGACCTCCTCCATTGACTCTTCTGTGGGGAACATCGGGGGTTGGTAGCTATGAATCTCTTCAAAGAGTGGCAATGGATGTGTGTAAATTGTGGGACAGCTCGGCAAAGAGCAGATACTTCTTCCACATGGAAGGGTTAGTGGTGGCAAAGCATCGCAAAAAAACTTCTTTATTTGCTGATTGGCTCTTTCTGACTGCCCGTTGGTCTGTGGAGGATTAGGTTGGAGGAGGTCCGTGCTGTAGGGCCTGACAGATCTGGTTCTCGAGGTCCCAGATGATTGGGTGAGAATTTGGTCGGATGGAATGATGCGTTGAGGGCTGATCTCATTTCAGCTGGGTCAAACTGTCCTGACAGGACACCTGCCTTACTGTTCTTGGAGCCAGTTCAGTGGGTGATGATAAATTGCTCAAAGAAGAAAGCCCAGCATCACTGATGTGGGTTGAATTGGCAGGTCTTTTAGCTGCCCGTCTCCTACTCCACAATGGTGTGTGGAGGTGAATTTGTATGAGAAGGCGGTACAAAGGTGTGTCTTGCCATCTGCTCCTAGCTGGGAGGTGAAGGCTCCAGGGCACCCGTCAGGTGAGTCCACCTCTGCCACAAAAGGTCGGGAGGATTTTGGATAGCAGAGAATGGGAGTGGTGGTGAAACGTACTTAGAGCTCCTCGAAAGCGTGCTCTGCAGCAGCAGACCAGGTTATCCATGAGACCAGTGAGAGGAGTGGCTGTAGTTACCAATGCAATAATTGTAGAAGTTTGAGAAGCCCAAGAAGAGCTGGAGCTTTTCAGTGAGCACGGTCGAGGGCATTTTACGATGATGTGCTCTTTCTCTGGATCCGCAGTTATACCCTGGAGTGAAAGGATGTAACACTGGAAGGAAATGACTTGGGCGTAGAACTAGAAATTTCTAACTTGCAATAGAGCTGGCTTTTGAGGACATGCTGAAGGACTGAACAGACATGGCAGATGTGGTCTCGAGAAGATGAGGATGTCATTGTGGGAGATGTACATATACCTGTGTAGCATGTTGTGGAGGATTTCATTAATGAATGCTTGATAAATGGCTGGACTTTGGAAAGTCTGAAAGGCATCACCAAGTATTCGTAGTGGCCAGTGGGTATTATAAATGCTGTCTTCCACTTATCCCCCCGGAAGATGCGGATCAGGTTGTACACGCTCCGTAGATCCAGTTTGGTGAAAAATTGGGCCCCACAAGGTATTTTGAATGCGCTACCCATCCAGGGGGAAAACAGTAATGATTCTTAATAGTCCATGTTAATCAATGCAGGAACTCCATCTTTCGTTTTGACAAAGAAGAATCTTGCACTGGCTGGGGACTGGGATGGTCGAATGAAACCTTGCTGTAGTACTTCTGTGATGTTGTCGTTCATGGCTTGGGTCTCAGGAAGGGAGAAGGAGATGAACTTGGCGAGTGGAGGTGCCCTGGAGGAGGTTGATTGTGCAGACATGTGGTCTTTGAGGCTGCAAGGGGCTGGCTTCCCTCTTAATGAGGGCAATGGCAAGGTTGTAGCTTTCCTGTGGGAGTTTAGTGAGGTCAAGAATTTCGACCATCTCTGCAGATTTTCGATGTGAAGTCAACTGAGGCTGCAGGCAGGTGGTCCAGCAGGTGGGTCCCCGATTCAGCAGTGAGCCAGATGACCAGGCGAAATGAAGGTTGTGAGTGAGAAGCCAGGGGTAACCGAAGATAAGAGGAACACTGGGTGAGTTGATCAGGAGGAGTTGGATGGATTCACGGTGCTCTCCAATGCTTACGTCCTCTCTGATGCTCGCAGGCATGCACTGATCAACCCAGACCCCAAAGGCGTTTTTCAATGGCTGTGATGCAGAATGGCTGAGAAGTAGGCTCGGTAGGAAGTCCAATGTCCGGTGCAGGAAGTTGCCTGCTGCTCCAGAATCCACCAGAACCTCCTGTATGCATAGAGCTGCCGCATTGTGGAGGAGGACAAAGATAGTGAGTCAGGCTAGAGTGCTGGAACGAGAGGCTGGAGGAAGCTTACCAGATAGAAGGCCCCTCATCTCTATCTGCTTGTGCTGTTTCCCGGATGCAGTGGGCATTTTATGTGCTTGTGGTTGACTGCTCCTTTTAGGCATACAAGTTGTTTCTGTGCTGATGCTTACACTCTTGGGCCACTAGGGGAGCTCTCCTTAGCTGCCTGGATTCTGGAGGCACTGCTGAGCAGGGGCCTGCAGCTTGAAGTGGAACTGGGGGTCTGGCTGAAGATCTGTCATGTCATTCCAAAAGACGATTGTCAATATGGAGGGCCAATGTGATGAGGATTTCGAGGTCGGTGGGCGTCTCCCAGCTAGACAGCTCATCATTCAACTGCTTCAAGAGGTGGTGATGGTAATGGACCAGCAGCACTTCAGCATTCCGGCAGCATTCCACCACAGGGGTCCTGAATTCCATGGTGTAATCCAGCACTGAGCATGAACCTTGACACAAGCAATGTACCTGATCTGCCCAACGTTCCGCTTCCTGGATGGTAGAAAACACGGCACATCTCAGTGGTGAAATCCTCTTACCTGTTGCAAATGGGTGCCTTATAGACAATAGACAATAGACTATAGGTGCAGAAGTAGACCATTCAGCCCTTTGAGCCTGCACCGCCATTTTGAGATCATGGCTGATCATCTACTATCAATACCCAGTTCCTGCCTTGTCCGCATATCCCTTGATTCCCCTATCCATAAGATACCTATCTAGCTCCTTCTTGAAAGCATCCAGAGAATTGGCCTCCACTGCCTTCCGAGGCAGTGCATTCCAGACCCCCACAACTCTCTGGGAGAAGAAGTTTTTCCTTAACTCTGTCCTAAATGACCTACCCCTTATTCTCAAACCATGCCCTCTGGTACTGGACTCTCCCAGCATCTGGAACATATTTCCTGCCTCTATCTTGTCCAATCCCTTAATAATCTTATATGTTGCAATCAGATTCCCTCTCAATCTCCTTAATTCCAGCGTGTACAAGCCCAGTCTCTCTAACCTCTCTGCGTAAGACAGTCCTGACATCCCAGGAATTATTGCCCCAGTTAGTGACGGCCCAGATCAGAATTTGTCCAGTCAAGAGAGAGATGATGAAGGCAATCTTGGCTTGGTCTGTAGAGTTCAGAGACGGCTGGACCTCGAAGTACAAGACACTGTAGGACAGGAAGTTGCAGTATAGGGTTGGGGATCCATCGAGGCACTTGGGCACCGGAATCTGCAGTTCCGATGGAGAAGGTTGGTTGGTGCAGGGTTGCTGTATCAAGACAGAGAGTTGGTGGTTGAGAGTGGTGAGCAGATGGTCAATGGTCTCCTGCTGCTTCTGTACTGTGTGTTCATGTTGACAGAGATGTTTCTTTAGGCAAGAAAACTCATCCTGTTGGGAAATGTAGAGGAGGCCTGACCACAAAACAAAGGAGCAGAAACAAATTAGTGGTGAGGGATAATTTTAATAATAAACTGCAAAATAATAAGCCATGAGGAGCTATGAAACAAGAGAGAGCAGATACTAAACACCACAGGCAACAAGGGAGTTGAAGGCTAGGAACAATTAGTTGAGGCAGGCTGGTTTGATGAGTGAACAAGGGCTGGTGATGAGAGCTGGGTTTAAATAGGCTGCGGGTGATGAGTTGGAAATGAGTGGCAGATTGTTCCTGTTAATTGGTGGAGACTTCCTGTGCAGACCTGACACACGTTGCTAATTACACTAATTCTCTGATTCATTAGTGGCAGCCGATATGAGAAATACAAAAAACATGATTGAGCACCTGCTCAGCATATTGTTGCTACATTTGCAAAACTTTCTCTCTTATTTGAAGGAATTGACAGAACATACTTAAAAATGAGTTTCATATTGCAATTTTCAAATAACAGCTAGATCATGCCAAAACAATTGAACCTGATTTCTGTCTCATTGTACTTTCCTGATTCTCTTAAAGGCAGTAATTCTTGACAACACACACAAAATGCTGGTAGAATACAGCAGGCCAGGCAGCATCTATAGGAAGAAGTACAGTGGACGTTTCGGGCCGAGACCCTTGGTCAGGACTAACTGAAAGAAGAGATAGTAAGAGATTTGAAAGTGGGAGAGGGAGCGGGAGATCCGAAATGATTGGAGAAGACAGGAGGGGGAGGGATGAAGCTAAGAGCTGGAAAGTTGATTGGCAAAAGGGATAAGAGCTGGAGAAGGGAAAGGATCATGCAAAGGGAGGCCTAGGGAGAAAGAAAGGGGGAGGGGAGCACCAGAGGGAGATGGAGAGCAGGCAAGGAGTGTTTGTGAGATTGTGAGAGTGATTGCTTGAGTTTCCAGCATCTGCAGATTTCCTCGTGTTTGCGTTTTTATATTCACTACTGTGAAGCCTCTTCCAGTGATGCCTATTATTTTTCCCCTTTTTTTCCTTTCCCTTTTTTTCTTTCTCTTTATTCTCTCTCTGTCCCTCACAATCACTCCTTGCCTGCTCTCCATCTCACTCTGGTGCTCCCCTCCCCCTTTCTTTCTCCCTAGGCCTCCCGTCCCATGATCCTTTCCCTTCTCCAGCTCTGTATCCCTTTTGCCAATCAACTTTCCAGCTCTTAGCTTCATCCCTCCCCCTCCTGTCTTCTCCAATCATTTCAGATCTCCCCTTTCCCCTCCCACTTTCAAATCACTATCTCCTCTTTCAGTTAGTCCTGACGAAGGGTCTCGGCCTGAAACATTGACTGTACTTCTTCCGATAGATGCTGCCTGGCCTGCTGCTTTCCACCAGCATTTTGTGTCTGTTTTGCTTGAATTTCCAGCATCTGCAGATTTCCTCGTGTTTGAATTCTTGACGATGCATGACTCCTCAAAATCTGGTAATCCTGTGACATCTTGCCCAATTCTTCAACAAAATTTTATTCTAACTCAATAGGTGGAAAAATGATGGGATTGAATTAACCGTCTGGTTTATTTCTCATACAGTCTTTCTTTTCATCCACCGCAACTTATGATAATGTCAGCAGGTGAGTAACATGGCTATGGGAAATCTTTCATCCAATTTCCAACCAGTGAGGTCAAAAGATGTATTTTGAGTTTAGTAAATTAAACAGAATAGAGGCATTGGAAGAAAGGAAAATATTGTTTAAAAGTATATTCTGCATCAGGAGTTAATGGATACAGTCAGAAACAGTGGTTTAGCTGAGTTTTTCTTTTATGCACAATGCTTAAGACACCTAATGAAAAAATTGTACCCTTTCTATTGTGTTTTTAAAATCAATTAAACCCGCACCGACCCGTGACTTTCTGATATGTATAGTTAAGTACCTTACACAGTGTGTTTTCCTGCCCAGCCATCAGTCACCCACCAGATAAGTTGGTTTCACGCTGCAATGATTTGCACTTGTGACTTTATAAGTTAACAGGAAGCCTGATGACAAATTAATTACATGTAAACTACCAATTTCCTCTGTTCCAGCCACCCCTCCTATCTTTTAACCATTGTAGTTTAAAAGGTACACAGTTCCTTCAGGTTTGTATTTGTAACAAGTATAAACATAATGATTTTAAACCGGTAAATCATATTAAATAAATAGAAAGCAAGTATGAAGTGAAGCTGTTGTCCTTGTAGGAGAGAAAATGGTTTAGAGGTATTAGGCTGATATAAAGAATCAAATTTTTGTTTATGTAAGTAAGTTTTCAAGGTGGGGTAGAGGATGCCAATACTGGAATTGCTCAAGAGGAAGTTGATACTAATGGAATGTCCAGGGAGAGACAGGCTAGATGGTTTGAATAACCTCCGTCATTTCTGCTTATCTCTGTGTTCTTAACATAAAGATAGCAAAAAGACATGGTTCAAGTTAAGTTGCTCTGTTGTCAGAGTGCATAAAGTCTTCCTGCCCTGGATGGCCAGTTAAAAACCTATCCTAAACTATTAGATTTAAATTCGTGTTGTGAAAACAGTCTCATTCAGAAACCTGATGGTCTCATCTGACAGGCCAGGCAACAGTAGGCTGGAAATTGGATACCGAGAGGACTTAGACTTGCTTGGGGCAAAGGTGAGTGCATAAAGCTTCAGGATCTAATTCAGTTTAGATATGCAGATTCAATTTCCGCAGTACAGACTGGGTGAAAGACATTAACACATTGGTTGATTAGAAATGACAAATCAACAAAGGAAAGACAAACATCGGATGTCAAAAGCAAATGCAAGTGAAGTTATGTTGCTGCAGTTGTTATCAAATTATTCAATTAGGTGTCAACAATTCCCTTGTACAGAAATGTTTACACCGGCATTAAAAGCAGCTGGTCAGTAAAATAGTTTGCAGTACCAAATGCACACAGGAAGTGGTGTCCTGGAGTTAAATATGTGACAATATCATAAAGCTATCACACTATGACATAATCGAGCTTTAACCTCACACTCACTGTCTGAAATATGAGACTCGCCATTGGTCGGGGTTGACCATGAATGTTGAGTCCCAGCTGTCGGTAAAATGCACAAGCCAGGGCAATACAATATGGACAGCAAGCTGTTGTCTATGTACAGGCTACCCTTATCCACACAGATGATAAATCCAAAGGAACGACAGAGACCCATACAGTTTGGCATCAGCGGCATCGCAGGAGCTGCCGGTCCGTATTGGACTCAATGTATAGGACTACCTTAAGGACTCCAGCTCCAGATTTTTCTTCGGGATTACTCCCGTCGCCTTCCCCTTTGAGTGTGGATGTTTGAGATTTGAGTTTTCCTTCTCATCGTTGAGCTGCCAACTGTAGCTGACAAGCCACATCTGCCGGAAGCAAATGGTTATGAGGTGCCAGTAAACTGCCTTCGCCCCTTCTCCTGTCAGTAGAAGCAAGTTTTCCGGACTTAGCAAAGCCACAGGTAAAGGCCAGGAGCTGGACTTGGTCGTCTGAGGATATTTGAGACGATCCCCATTGTGAGCATTTAATAGGTAGTGGGAGCTTATCTCCACTACCACCCTCAGCGTAAACAACCTTAAGGAATCAAATATAATATAAATATATAATATTATAAACTAAATATAATGAAATATGATCAAATGCAGTTTAGAAATGGGTGTATGCAACAATATTTTTCGTAAATAGGAATAGAGTCAGGAGGAGCATCTCTAATCTTTTAAATTGTGTCACCTGGAGACTCCTCCCAAGCTATTATTGGCATAATATTTAAAAAGGAGTAGGGTGGGGGGGAGAGTGGAGGGGGATGTTGAAGTACTAGTGTACTGTGTAATCTCTAAATAAGTACAGTACACACCAAAACTGCGAGTCGTCACAAAGCTGTGGCTCCTGAGCTTTTCAGTCAGCAAGGGAGTTAAAGTGTAAATGAATTGTAAATTAAAGCTTACCAAAAATGTATGCCTTCAAATGATATGGATAACAATGGGGACATATGAAACAACCACAATGATCTGTCTGTCATGTGAATCAACCTAAGAGGAGTTGAAATTGTCAAATGTGCCAACATATTATGATGCATTGGCTGGTTTCCTCTGAACACTTTTCTGTTTCTGTGAAATGATCTGAACAAGTTAAACCTAGATGATACAATGTATGTATAATGAATATTATTTGTTGCTGTTTCATTGTATGTAAATTTGTGGATTAAGGCATAAAGATTTGATGAGCAATTTGGGAATGACAGTAAGTTTAATAAAATATACAGAGCTTTAAATCAAATTATGTTATTTTCCCGATTTTCTTTGCCAGATCTTCACCACATAATTCTACATTTGCAACTGCAATGTTTAGTTTGTTTATTTCTCAGGCAGTTTTCATCAAAATAGTGGAAAGTAGAGTGGGGGTGAGTTCTGAGTGCATGCCAATAACGAGTGTGATGGTGCAATGAAGAAGCAGAATTGTGAAGGCAGATTAACACAGATACAAGGGATCACAGAAACACAGAAAACCTACAGCACAATACAGGCCCTTCTGCCCACAATGCTGTGCCAAACATGTCCTTACTTTAGAACAAACACAAGGAAATCTGCAGATGCTGGAAATTCAAACAACACACACAACAACACTGGTGGAACACAGCAGGCCAGGCAGCATCTATAGGGAGAAGCGCTGTCGACGTTTCAGGCCGAGACCCTTTGTCAGGACTAACCGAAAGGAAAGATAGTAAGAGATTTGGAAGTAGTGGGGGGAGGGGGGAATGTGAAATGATAGGAGAAGACCGGAGGGGGTGGGATGAAGCTAAGAGCTGGAAAGGTGATTGGCAAAAGTGATACAGAGCTGGAGAAGGGACAGGATCATGGGACGGGAGGCCTCAGGAGAAAGAAAGGGGGGGGGGGAACACCAGAGGGAGATGGAGAACAGGCAAACAACTAAATATGTCAGGGATGGGGTAAGAAGGGGAGGAGGGGTATTAACGGAAGTTAGAGAAGTCAATGTTCATGCCATCAGGTTGGAGGCTACCCAGCCGGTATATAAGGTGTTGTTCCTCCAACCTGAGTTTGGATTCATTTTGACAATAGAGGAGGCCATGGATAGACATATCAGAATGGGAATGGGACGTGGGATTAAAATGTGTGGCCACTGGGAGATCCTGCTTTCTCTGGTGGACCGAGCGTAGGTGTTCAGCGAAACGGTCTCCCAGTCTGCGTCGGGTCTCACCAATATATTAAAGGCCACACCAGGAGCACTGGACGCAGTATACCACACCAGCCAACTCACAGGTGAAGTGTCGCCTCACCTGGAAGGACTGTCTGGGGCCCTGAATGGTGGTGAGGGAGGAAGCGTAAGGGCAGGTAAGGAAGTGTAAGCACTCGGGATAGGGTTCCCCTTGTCCTTAACTACCACCCACTAGCTTCCAGGTCCAATGCATAATTCTCCGTAACTTCCGCCACCGTCACCTTGGTAGTAGGGATCCTACTACCAAGCACATTTTTCCCTCCCCCCCCTTTCTGCTTTTCAGAGGGATCGCTCCCTATGTGACTCCCTTATCCACTCGTTCCCCCCCATCCCTTCCCACCGATCTCCCTCCTGGCACTTATCCTTGTAAATGGAACAAGTGCTACACCTGCCCTTACACTTCCTCCCTCACCACCATTCAGGGCTGGGTAGCCCCCAACCTGATGGCATGAACATTGACTTCTCTAACTTCCGTTAATACCCCTCCTCCCCTTCTTACCCCATCCCTAACATATTTAGTTGTTTGCCTGTTCTCCATCGCCCTCTGGTGTTCCCCCCCCCCCTTTCTTTCTCCTGAGGCCTCCCGTCCCATGATCCTTTCCCTTCTCCAGCTCTGTATCACTTTTGCCAATCACCTTTCCAGCTCTTAGCTTCATCCCACCCCCTCCGGTCTCCTCCTATCATTTTGCATTTCCCCCTCCCCCCACTACTTTCAAATCTTTTACTGTCTTTCCTTTCAGTTAGTCCTGATGAAGGGTCTCGGCCCGAAACATCGACAGCGCTTCTCCCTATAGAAGCTGCCTGGCCTGCTGTGTTCTACCAGCATTTTGTGTGTGTTGTTGTTCTTACTTTAGAAATCTAGGCTTACCCATAGCCCTCCATTTCTCTAAAATCCATGTACCTATCCAGGAGTCTCTTAAAAGACCCTATTGTATCCGCCTTCACCACCATCACTGGCAGCCCATTCCACACACTCATCACTCCCTGCATAAAAAAACTTACCCCTGACATACCCTCTGTACCTACTTCCAAGCACCTTGAAACTATGCCCTCTCGTGTCAGCCATTTCAGCCCTGGGCAAAAGCCTCTGACTATCCACACGATCAACGCCACTCATCATCTTATACACCTCTATCAGGTCACCTCTCATCCTCCATCGTTCCAAGGTGAAAAGGCCAAGTTCACTAAACCTATTCTCATAAGGCATGCTCCCCAATCCAGGCAACATCCTTGTAAATCTCCTCTGCACCCTTTCTAGAGTTTCCACATCCTTCCTGTAGTGAGCTGACCAGAACTGAGGACAGTATTCCAAGTGGGGTCTGACCAGGGTCCTATACAGCTGTAACATTACCTCTCGGCTCTTGAACTCAGTCCCACTGTTGATGAAGGCCAATGCACCATATGCATTCTTAACCACAGAGTCAACCTGCACAGCAGATTTAAGCGTCCTATGGATTTGGACCCCAAGATCCCTCTGATCCTCCACACTACCAAGAGTCTTACCATTAATACTATATTCTGCCATCATATTTGACCTACCAAAACGACACACCTCACACTTATCTGGGTTGAACTCCATCTGCCACTTCTCAGCCCAATTTTGCATCCTATCAATGTCCCGCTGTAACCTCTGACAGCCCTCCACACTATCCACAACACCCCCAACCTTTGTGTCATCAGCAAATTTACTAACCCATGCCTCCACTTCCTCATCCAGGTCATTTACAAAAATCTCAAAGAGAAGGGGTCCCAGAACAGATCCCTGATGCACACCCCTGGTCACCGATCTCCATGCAGAATATGACCCATCTACAACCACTCTTTGCCTTCTGTGGGCAAGACAATTCTGGATCCACAAAGCAAGGTCCTTACTCTCTCAATAAGCCTTGCATGGGATTACCTTATCAAATGCCTTGCTGAAATCCATATACACTACATCTACTGGTTTACCTTCATCAATGTGCTTAGTCACATCCTCAAAAACTTCAATCAGGCTCATAAGGCATGACCTGCCTTTGAAAAAGCCATGCTGACTATTCCTAGTCATATTATGCCTCTCCCAATGTTCATAAATCCTGCCTCTCAGGATCTTCTCCATCAATTTACACAACCACTGAAGTTAGACTCACTAGGCTATCTCTACTCCCTTTCTTGATTAAGGGAACAGCATCTGCAAACCTCCAATCCTCCGGAGCCTCCCCATCCCCCTTGATGATGCATAGATCATTGCTAGAGGCTCAGCAATCTCCTCTCTCACGTCATACAGTGGCTTGGGGTATATCTTGTCTGGTCCCAGTGTCTTATCCAACATGCCGCTTTCCAAAACCTCCAGCACATCCTCCTTTTTAATGTCTATATGCTCAAGCTTTTCAGTCCACTGTAAGTCATCCCTACAATTGCCAAGGCCCTTTTCCGTAGTGAATACTGAAGCAAAGTATTCATTAAGTACCTCCGCTCTCTCCTCTGGTTCAATACACACTTTTCCACTGTCGCACTTGCTTGGTCCTCTGCTCTCATGTCTTATCCTCTTGCTCTTCACATACTTGTAGAGTGCCTTGGGGTTTTCCTTAATCCTGTTCACTAAGCCTTCTCATGGCCCCTTCTGGCTCTCCTAATTTCATTCTTAATCTCCTTTCTGCTAGCCTTGTAATTTTCTAGATCTCTATCATTACCTAGTTTTTTGAACTAGTAAACTTTTCTCTTCTTCATTTGATTTTCAACAGCCTTTGTACACCTTGGTTCCTGTACCCTACCATACTTCCCCTGTCTCATTGACCTTTGCAGAATGCCATGCAAATATCCCCTGAACATTTGATACATTTCTTCCATGTTTCCCTGATAACATCTGTTTCCAATTTATGCTTCCAAATTCCTGCCTGATAGCCTCATATTTCCCCTTACTCCAATTAAACCCTTTTCCTTACCTGTCTGTACCTATCCTTCTCCAATGCTATGGCAAAGGAGATAGAATTGTGATCACTATTTCCAAAATGCTCTCCCACTTAGAGACCTGACACCTGACCAGTTTCTTTTCCCAATACCAGATCAAGTACAGCCTCTCTTTTTGTAGGCTTATCTACATATTGTGTCTGGAAACCTTCCTGAACACACCTAAAAAAACTCCACCCCATCTAAACCCCTTGCTTTAGGAAGATTCCAATCAATATTGGGGAAATTAAAATCTCCCATTATGACAATCCTGTTATTATTGCACCATTCAGGAACCTGTCTCCCTTTCTGTTCCTTGATGCCCCGACAGGATTGGGTGGTCTGTAAAAAATACCGAGTAGAGTTATTGACCACTTCCTGTTTCTAAATTCCACCCACAGAGACTCCATAGATAATCTCTCCATGACTTCCTCCATTTCTGCAGCCGTGACACTATCTCTGATCAGCAATGCCATGCCCCACCTCTTTTGCCTCCCTTCCTGTCCTTTCTGAAATATCTAAAGCTCATCTAAAGGAGTATAAAAGAAAGTGCTAGAAACATAGAAACATGGGAAATAGGTGCAGGAGTAGGCCATTCGGTCCTTCAAACCTGCACCGCCATTCAGTATGATCATGACTGATCATCCAACTCAGAACCCTGTACCTGCTTTCTCTCCATACCCCCTGATCCCTTAGCCACAAGGGCCATATCTAACTTCCTCTTAAATATAGCCAATGAACTGGCCTCAACTGTTTCCTGTGGCAGAGAATTCCACAGATTCACCACTCTCTGTGTGAAGAAGTTTTTCCTCATCTTGGTCCAAAAAGGCTTCCCCTTTATCCTTAAACTGTGACCCCTCATTCTGGACTTCCCCAACATCGGAAACAATCTTCCTCCATCTAGCCTGTCCAATCCGTTTAGAATTTTATATGTTTCAATAAGATCCCCACTCAATCTTCTAAATTCCAGTGAGTATAAGCCTAATCTCCTATTAGTTTGCACACTAATCTCTTGTGTGGGACCTTGTCAAATGCCTTTTGAAAATCTAAATATACCACATCCACTGACTCTCCCCTATCCACTCTACTAGTTACATTTCAAAAAATTCTATAAGATTCGTCAGACATGATTTTCCTTTCACAAATCCATGCTGACTTTGTCCGATGATTTCACCTCTTTCCAAATGTGCTGTTATCACATCTTTGATAACCGACTCTAGCATTTTCCCCACCACCGATGTCAGACTCACTGGTCTATAATTCCCCTGTTTCTCTCTCCCTCCTTTTTTAAAAAGTGGGGTTACATTAGCCACCCTCCAATCCTCAGGAACTAATCCAGAATCTAAGGAGTTTTGGAAAATTATCACTAATGCATCCACTATTTCTTGGGCTACTTCCTTAAGCACTCTGGGATGCAAACCATCTGGCCCTGGGGATTTATCTGCCTTTACTTTTATTTTCCAATCTTTTTATTATTATTATTAATATCAACATAATAAGATTAATACATAGGTAATTGGGATTACAAACATACAAATTTAAACTGAACATGAAAGGATACATAAGCAATAGTTACAATATAAATGAGTCTTCCCAAATCATGGACGATACAAGTAACATATAAACAAAGCAAACTAAGTATATCATAATATATATTAAAAAAAAACAGGAAAGAGAAAAAGAAAAAAAAATTAATTTATGCTGGAAAAACTAATCTAACAACCTAATAACTAATAAGGAAAAAAAGAAAAAAAAGGAGAAAAAAAATAGATGAAAGAAAAAAAATGGGCTGTTTATAATATCTAACAAAAATACAAAATCATCAGTGTCGTCAACTCCGGTCCTCTCAACATATGTAAAATCAAAACTGGAAAAACAAATAGGCTTGGAACAGGGTCACATTATATCATATTGAATAAATGGTCTCCATATCCTTTCAAATTTAATAGAAGGGTCAAATACAACAATTCTAATTTTTTCTAAATTTAGACATAACATAGTTTGAGAAAACCAATGAAATACGGTAGGAGGATTAATTTCTTTCCAATTCAACAAAATAGATCTTCTAGCCATTAATGTAAGAAATGCAATCATTCGACAAGCAGAAGAAGATAAATGGACTGAGTCCATCATCGGTAAACCAAAAATTGCAGTAATAGGATGAGGTTGTAAATCAATGTTCAATACCGTGGAAATAATATCAAAAATGTCTTTCCAATATTTTTTCAAAAGCGGACATGACCAAAACATATGAGTTAAAGACGCTATCTCAGAATGACATCTGTCACAAATAGGATTTATATAGGAATAAAAATGAGCCAATTTATCCTTAGACATATGAGCCCTATGCACAACTTGAAACTGAAGAAATGAATGTTTAGCACATATAGATGATAAATTGACCAATTGAAGAATTTTATCCCAATTCTCAATAGGGATAGTAAGTTTAAGTTCTCTTTCCCAATCATTTTTAATCTTACAGAAGGGCTCTGAACGTATTTTCATAATTATATTGTAGAGTTTTGATATTACACCTTTCTGAGAAGGATTTAGTGATTTATCTGCCTTTAATCCCTTCAATTTACCTAACACCACTTGCCTACTAACATGTATTTCCCTCAGTTTCTCCATCTCACTAGACCCTTGGTCCCTTACTATTTCCGGAAGATTATTTATGTCCTCCTTAGTGAAGACAGAACCAAAGTAGTTATTCAATTGGTCTGCCATGTCTTTGTTCCCTATGATCAATTCACCTGTTTCTGACTGTAAAGGACCTATATTTGTCTTGACCAATCTTTTTCTTTTCACGTATCTATAAAAGCTTTTACAGTCAGTTTTTATGTTCCCTGCCAGCTTTCTCTCATAATCTTTTTTCCCTTTCCTAATTAAGCCCTTTGTCCTCCTCTGCTGGTCTCTGAATTTCTCCCAGTCCTCAGGTGTGCCGCTTTTATTTGCTAATTTATATGTTTCTTCTTTGGACTTGATACTATCCCTAATTTCCCTTGTCAGCCACGGGTGCACTACCTTCCCTGGTTTATTCTTTTGCCAAACTGGGATGAACAATTGTTGTAGTTCATCCATGCGATTTTTAAATGCTTGCCATTGCATATCCACCGTCAACCCTTTAAGTATCATTTGCCAGTCTATCTTAGCTAATTCACGTCTCATACCTTCAAAGTTACCCTTCTTTAAGTTCAGAACCTTTGTTTCTGAAGTAACTATGTCACTCTCCATCTTAATGAAGAATTCCACCATATTATGGTCACTCTTACCCAAGGGGCCTCGCACAACAAGATTGCTAACTAACCCTTGCTCATTGCTCAATACCCAATCTAGAATGGCCTGCTCTCTAGTTGGTTCCTCGACATGTTGGTTCAGAAAACCATCCCACATACATTCCAAGAAATCCTCTTCCTCAGTACCCTTACCAATTTGGTTCACCCAATCTATATGTAGATTGAAGTCTACATATAACTACTGTTCCTCTTTTGCATGCATTTCTAATTTCCTGTTTAATGCTATCCCCAACCTCACTACTACTGTTAGGTGGCCTGTACACAACTCCCACCAGTGTTTTCTGCCCCTTAGTGTTATGCAGTTCTACCCATATCGATTCCACATCCTCCAGGCTAATGTCCTTCCTTTCTATTGCGTTAATCTCCTCTCTAACCAGCAATGCTACCCCACCTCCTTCTTAGGTGAGAGGAAATATGCCTGCAGAAGGATTTGAAGGACAAATATTAATTCATTGGATTTTACACCAATAAACACAAAAATCCAATACATTACTGGAGCCTGATGCTTTGAGTGTGTTACTTGAAGGATAATATACAGGTTTCGCTCTGTATCTAACTTCATACTGCTAATGGATTGTGACTTCCATTGACTAACTAGTCAATCTGTCCACCTACTGGCCGTGGTCTCTTGGTAGGAGAAGAATCTCAAAACGTTAGGTCTGTAATTTCTGAACTGGCACCGCTTCTTCCACATGCTGAAATGTTTTTACTTTGTACAGGGTAACTTTGTTTTACCCACTTCTACCTCATTTTTTCTAAATGTGCACTGGCATGTCACTTAAGGGAGAATTACTTATTTGTTTATGGGTTAATTATTAAATAATATAAACAGTATGTAATATTTATTTATTCGTTCATTTATTCATTTATTCTTTCTTCCTTTAGAGATACAATATGGTAAAAGGTCCTTCCTGTCCACAAGCCTACACTGCCCAATTATACCCATATGATCAATTAACCTACTAACCAGTATGTCTTTGGAACGTGGGAAAGATCTGGAACACCCGGAGTAAACACACATGGTCGGGGTGGAGGGGAGGTGAACGTACAATCTCCTTACAGGCAGCGGCAAAATTGAAACTGGGTCACTGACATTGTAATAGCATTGCACTAACACTACCTTACTGTACCACCCCCACGACCGTGCCACCCCTCTCGCATAGAAAACGTACAGCACAATACAGGCCCTTCAACCCACAATGCTGTACCGAACATGTACTTACTTTAGAAATTACCTAGGGTTACCCATAGCCCTCTGTTAAGGAATTTGCATTTCTTTAGTAAGACACGCAATATGCAGGTCAGTAGGTCAGGCAGCATCTATGGAACGGAATGAAGAGTTAACGTTTTGGGCCAAGACCCTTCATCAAGACTGGAAAGGAAGGTGGGGGGGGGGGGGAAGATGGCAGAATTAGAAGTATGGGAGGGGAAGGTGTAAAATCTAGAAGGTGATAGATAAAGCCAGTTGAGGGAGAAGTTAAGTGGGTGGGGGGAGAGGGGATGAATAAAAATCTAGGAGATAGTAAAGATAATGGGCTGAAGGAGGAGGAAGATGTTAGGAGAAGAGGGGACTATGGGAGAAAGGAAAGGAGGAGGAGTAGCAGAAGGAGGTGAGGAGAAGAGAAGTAATTGGAGGAACTAAATGGGGAATGAAAAAGCAGGAAGGGGGATGGGGAAAATTACCAGAAGGAAGAGAAATCGATGTTCATGGTGTGAGGTTGGAGGCTATCCAAATGCAATATGAGCTGTTGCTCCTTCAACCTGAGAATGGCCTCATCAAGGCAGTAGACAAAGTCTTATTCCTTTTTATTGATGCTGCTCGACCTGCTGAGTTCCTCCAGCACTTTGTATGCGTTACTCTAGATTCTAGCATCTGTAGAATCTCTTGTATTTATGATTTGTATTTCTTTTGTATCATTGTCAAGCAGCAATATTCAAAAATATTGCAGTGAATCAACATTTTTTGAAATGTAACCACTTTATATGTAATGTCTTAGGAAACACAATAACCTATTGGCACACAACAAGGTTCTTCTGAAAGACCTGGTCACATGTTTTAGTGATAATGGCTTGAGGGTGGATACTGGCCTTTGTTAATCAGGACATTGAATGCAACAGCAAGGAGATTATGCTCTAACTTTGATCTGACTTCAGCTGGAGTACTGCATGTAGTTCTAAGGCGGAGGGTGCAGTGGTAATGCTGTGATAAATTACTGGGTTACCAATCATGTTTCTGAACCAACAATCCAGAGCTGAGTTCAGATCCTACTGGTGCTGTTGTAGAATTGAAGTTCAACAGATAATCCAAAATTTCAATACAGACTGGAAAGGACAGCCTTTGTTGTTTCTGAATATTGATTTCAAACTTGTGGACTCTCTGAAATCAGATCTAGCATTGACATGAAAGCAGTCAGTTGATAACCAATTCCTTTCCTCTCACAGCTGATGAACTACACTGGACAACAAATTTTTTCGTGAGTGTTTTTTCTCAGAATTGTTGTTTTGTTTATGTTTGAAGATGAACACAGATATAATTTCAGACTACTTGTATCATGTAGAAATTTGAGAAACAAGAAATTACCTTTTATTGAACATAATGCATTTAATTGCATAATGGTACTGAGGCTTTGCAATATTTCAACTAAGCTAAACATGTTTTGTTGATGATTTTAATTTGTATTCAGTGTCTGAGAATTCTCACTTAAGTGTCCAAAAATAATCAGCCAGCAATGATGGATTCCAGTTTCCCTGACACTGGTTCTCCATGACTGCAATGACCTGGTGAAAGCTTTCACTATGCTTGTCACTGACAGTGCCAGGATTTGCAGGAAAGAAGTCTAAATGGGAATGCAACAAATGGGAGCCCAGGCTTTGTCTCAGTCACCAATTTTACACCCAGAGTGGAGCTCATAGGCGTTCTTAATGAGAGGAGCCATGCTCCGTCTTTGAGATTTAAGCATTTACTTGCCACAAGTGAACAGAAAGTGTCGCAGCTGTTGTAACAGCGGCAAGACATTTTGCTATCACAAGTACTCCTGAAAATACAAATACTTTTTGAATACGCACAAACTGTAATGCGCGTAGAGCAGATGCATCAATGTAATCGCAAACCAATATATATGTAAATGCAATGCATAGAACAATGTTTGTGTAATGCCTTGACAGCCTTTCAAAAACCTGTCCGGCCCTGCAGCACCTGCTCTGCCTAGGCACGGCTGGACTAGATAGAGAACTTCTCAGCTTATGTTGTGGCAACTTTTTAATTGACTTGAATTATGATTTGAAATAAATATATGCAATTACAAAAGGGAAATTTCACGGTGATTTTCATGATATGCAGCCCAAAATCCATACGATACATCCAAAAGTATTCAGGAAGTAAAATCAAGGTTGTCAAGTGTTATTGCTCCCTCATGTTGGGCAATATTTGGAAAAAGCAATGAAAGTAGCAATGAGACAAAGAGTACACTCAGTGGGAGCAGCACCACTGGCAGAGATCTCAGAATATCTGTAACAGAAAGTAAGTGAACCGACATGATGGAAAAATCTCCCGAACCCCATTCTCACTAATCTTATGTGTCAAATACTTATCCGTTGGTAGAAGTAAACATTACACAATGTTTGTGAAGAATATGCTGTATCTTCACATGTGTGTCTGGCATAACAATTCAAAGACAAGTTTACTGTCATATACACAAGAACTTGTGTGGACAGGTGCAATGAAAAACCTACTCTGCAGCAGCATACAGGCACATATAAGCAGCATTCACATAATAAAAACATAAATTACACATTCTTCAATAAGTTGTGCAAAGTGCAATAGGCTCGGATCTGCCTCTGAGAACCGGGCACTTCAGTGATGAGATTAGAAGTGACAGTGTTTTACGATGAACACACTATGTTCATTTCCATTCACTACTCCTTAAAAAGTGAAATAGCCCTTGCCTCTATTCAGCAAGATCTAGATGGAGTCCAGCATGTATCAATGAGCTGCAGTTAACATTCATACCACAAAAGTGCTAGTAAATGGTTGTTTCCAGAAGAGAGAAATTTTAACTACCTTTCTTTGAAGTTCAATGGGATTATCTTCACTGAACCCTAACTATCAACATCCTTGCTCACAAGTACTACAGCTCCTGAAACAGGTCCAAATCTGGGTATTGGTTGGTGAGTGAGTGAGAGGTTTACAACATTTCCGGTGCACAAGTCAAGAGTGTGCTGGAATGATCTCTGTGATGGAAGAGGAGAGTTCCAACACCACTTGTAGGTTTCCACACAAAACGAAGTGAGGCGTTTTATGTTTATTGAAACCTTTTTATTAAACGTTTTATTAAACTTCAAAGCCTAAACACAGAAGTGTGCTAAAAATTCTCCCCAGAAGAAGAGAAAATAGAAAAAAAACGGGGTGCAAAGGGACTAGGGAGTCGTTGTGCAGGATTCCCTAAGGTTAATTTGCAGTTTGAGTCTGTGGTGAGGAAGGCACATGTAATGTTAGTACTCATTTCAAGAGAACTAGAATATAAAAGCAAGGATATAATGTTGAGACTTTATAAGCACTGCTGAGGCCTCACTTGGAGTATTGTGAGCAGGTTTTGGGCCCCTTATCTTAGAAGGGATATGCTAAAACTGAAGCGGGTTCAAAGGAGTTTCATGAAAATCATTCCAGGATTGAATGGCTTGTCATATGAAGAGCATTCACTGGCTTTGGGCCTGTATTCACTAGAATTCTGAAGAATAAGGGATGATCTCAGGTTGAAGGAGCTCATATTGCATCTGGGTTGCCTCCTACATGACATCATGATGTTTCTATGGTGGGAGAGTCCAAGATCAGAGGACACAGACTCAGAATAGAGTGGCATCCATTTAGAACAGAGATGAGGAGGAATTTCTTTAGCTAGAAAGTGATGAATCTGTGGAGGCCAAGTCTTTATGTGTATTTAAGGCAGAGGTTGATGGATTCTTGATTGGTCAGGGCATGAAGGAATATGGGGAAAAGGTAGGAGATTGGAGCTGGGCTGAGAGGAAAACTGGATCAGCCTTGATAAAATGGCAGAGCAGACTCAATGGGCCAAGTGGCCTAACCTTGCTCCTATGTCTTATGGTCTAAAACTCTTTACATAAAAATGTCAGTACATCAGACCAGCCTCTTAAAATAAAACCCCAACTCGGTGCTTATCAATTACGTACACTTCGCCCAATTATGTTACCCTACATATTCAAGAGATATGATATCTCAACTTCATTCCTAAATATTCATTACTTTCAACACTGATGTACAGATATTGCAGAGTTTGCCATGAACAAAACCATTGCTGTAATTTACCTAGGCTTTTCGCATGGCTCTTTATAAATCCACAATCTTTACCAGCAAGGAGGACCATGGCTTTCCATTCATGGTTAAAATCCCACCCACAGGTTGCCCACCATTTGACTTGGAGAAATCATGACTTTTTTCATGATGCTGAGTCAAAATCTGGGAACTTCCTCCTAACAGCATTATCAAAACCCAAAGTTCAAAGTAAATTTATTATCAAAGTTCATGAATGTCACCATATACAACCGCAGAATTAAATTTCTTGTGGGAAGCAAATGCTAGAAATAATAGAATCAATGAAAGATTGTACTCAGTATGACAGACAAACAACCGATGTGCAAAAGACAACAAACTGCAAATACAAAAAGAAGAAAAAGAAAGAAATGGAAATAATAATAATCATCATCATCATCATCATCATCAACATACACCAAAACAAAAGCTTGGTGTGTACAAAGCCAGATTAAATAGATACATGAAATGCACCAGATGAAGGAAACAGAATTATCAGTTCAGAAACAATAAAAAAGGTTTATACAGGACATTGAAACTAAATTCAATGCACCAAAATGTCACTAACCCCAGCACAGAATTACCAACAAACACAGAGATAGTGAACTTTTGGTCTAATATTTGGTCAAAGAGGGTGATGCCCAATCAAGAAGCAAGCTGAATTAGGGAGGAAAAAGAGGTACACACACACAATTGAAGAAATGCAGATATCTGAAGTTACAATGGATATGCTGAAAGAGATGAAAAAAATACCCATAACTGGAAAAGTACTGGGAGTGATAATATTCATAATTATTGTCATTGAAAACTTACTTGCCTTCATCCATAACTATTAATGCATATTTACAATTTTCTTAAAAATCCTGAAATTTTTGACAGAAGGTATAACATATCTTTTACCTAAAGGGGAAATCACAAAAGATCCATCAAAATATCATCCTTTTACTTGTTTACAAACTATATATAAAATTGTAACATCATGTATCTCTTAACTAATCACCGCTCACTTAGATAACCACAATACACTTACAGAAGAGCAGAAGGGATGCCGTAAGGGGATGGAAGAATGTAAAGTACAACTGATAATAGATTTCATAATTCTAAATCAAGCCCAGTGGATAAGCAGAAATCTTTTATGTTGCTATATTGACTACCAAAAGGCATTTGATTCTGTCCTACTCATGGTTAAAAGAAGTTCTTAATATATATAAACTACACCCAATACTTGTAAAGCTCCTGCAACATCTGATGAAACATTGGTGTACTGTAACCACCCTATCTATTAACAACCAAAAATGAACAACCTCCGTTATCAAAATAAACAGACATTTTCCAAGGTGACTTTCTAAGTCCACTATGGTTCTGTCAAGCTTTAAACCCGCTTTCTAATTTACTGAATCAGATGAAAAATTGTAATCAAATCAGATACAATGAAATGAACTGTACTTCAACACACTTTTTATACATGGATGAGTTGAAATTATATGCTCCTTCAAAAGTTAAGTCAAGTCAAGTCAAGTCAAGTCAACTTTTATTGTCATTTCGAACATAACTGCTGGTACAGTGCATAGTAAAAATGAGACAACGTTTTTCAGGACCATGGTTTACATGACACAGTACAAAAACTAGACTGAACTACGTAATAAAAAAAAACACAGAGAAAGCTACACTAGGCTACAGACCTACACTGGACTGCATAAAGTGCACAAAAACAGTGCAGGCATTACAATAAATAATAAACAGGACAGTAGGGCAAGGTGTCAGTCCAGGCTTCAGGTATTGAGGAGTCAGATAGCTTGGGGGAAGAAACTGTTATATAGTCTGGTCGTGAGAGCCCGAATGCTTCGGAGCCTTTTCCCAGACGGCAGGAGGGAGAAGAGATTGTATGAGGGGTGCATGGGGTCCTTCATAATGCTGTTTCCTTTGCGGATGCAGCGTGTAGTTAAGCTAAAGGAATTAATTCAAATAGTAGAACTATTTGCTAAAGATATAAACATGAATGTTGGACTGGATAAATGCAGGACATTAAACATAAAGAAAGGTGCAATAGAGCTAATAGAATACAAAGCAGAGTGACAGGATACCATACAACCAATGGATGAATATGAAACATACAAGTATCTGGGTTATCAACAAGGATAGAAAATAGATCATAATGTGAGAAAGGAAAAAGTTTCACAGCATTTACTTTAAGGCTTAAGAAAATCTGCCAAACGGGTATAACAAAAGCAATAAACACTTCAGCTGTACCTATATTAATGTATTCGTTTGGCATAATATCTTGGTCTGAAACAGATCTGGAAAATTTACAAAGCAAAATAAGAAGCAAAATGACTAATTTCAGAAAACATTATGTACATTCAAATGCACTTAGATTAACACTACTTAGGGCAGAATGGGAAGAGGAATAACAAACATTAAAAATCTACTCATGCCAGATAAAACTTCTGAGGATATACTTTCATCAACAAAAACAGGAATCAGCACTCCACACAAGCATATATAAGAAGTAGACACCATTAAACTTAAATGAGACCACAACCCAGAAAAAAGAAGACATTATCACTATTGAAGAAAGAGTTAACCAATGGAAGAGCGCGATCCTCCATGGAAAACATCTCCACAATCTGAGCAGACTAGATGGTGACAAGGAAGCGTTGAAAGCCCGGCTCAGAGTTGGAGACCTCTTCCCAGAAATGGAAGAGTTCCTTGTGGCAGTACAGGACCAGGTAGGTAACAGGAAAAAATGATCAAAAATACATTACAAAAGACCAACCAATCCAAGATGATAGATGTAGAAAATGCTGAGAAAAAATGGAAACAATCCAACACATTACAGGATCCTGTAGCAGTTTAACTCAGTCTGATTACCGTAGATTCCGGATTTTAAGCCGCTACTTTTTTCCCACATTTTGAACAGCTTTGAACTTTGCGGCCTATAATCCGGAGCGGCTAATGCATGATTTTTTTTCATGCCGCCTCGTAAACATTTTGCCTCATAACAGTAGACCAATAAAATTGATGAGTAGTTCACAGAGGTCCAATGAAATTGTACGATAAATCAAGCGCACTTTCACAATTAAATTATTGTAAATCAGTCATTTGTACTCACCCTCATCAACATGGAAAACACTCGAAGCATTGTGCTGCCTTATGGCATACTTAGTTTATAATATTTTCGCTTAGTAATTCATTTTCTAGTTAAAGTTAGAAGAGTTTTAACTATATTTGTTTTCTGTACTACATCACGGGATGCTATGACGTCACACCCGGTTTTGCGGTGTCTTGTGGGAAAATGCCGGTTTGCGATAAACGGAAAGGAGGGGGGGAGCGCATTACGCGAGCGGCTTTGGATCTGAGCGAACGCTGCTTTTAAATGCCGTTTGCGATAAACGGAAAGGAGGGGGGGGAGCGCATTACGCGAGCGGCTTTGGATCTGAGCGAACGCTGCTTTTAAGTTAAAGGTGATCAATAACTTTTCCTGGTAGGCTGTAGTATATATATTTTTTACCAGTCGTTAGGAGATATTGGAATGTTGTTCAGTAAAGAAGTATACGCAACGTATTTAAAAGTAGCCGCGTTACGGGCACGGTTCGAAAAAAAGCATTTGCAATATGTATTTGTTTTTGTTACCATATGGATTTAATTAAAAGTTAAAAAATCCTCACGTGTAATATCTTTCTGTGTAAATATCTCATATTACAACATGGGACACCTGTGGCCGAAAATCCGGTGCGGCCTAAAATCCGGTGCGGCCTTTACAATTAAAAAATTGATTTTATTTCTAAAATTAGAGCCAGCGGCTTTTAATCAGGTGCGCTCTGTAGTCCGGAATCTACGGTACTTACACAGGCACAATCAAGAGGCAGACATTATTCATCAAAAGCTTGCTTTAAAATACAAACTCATAAGTGAAATCATACCCTACTATAAATACAAGCTTCATCCAATTTTAGAGTTAGAATAGCACAAATTATATTATGACCCATCGATTATGCAATCCATAATAACCATCCTGATATAAAAATACAGGCTAAAAGAGCAAGAACAACTTAATTAATAGCCAATCCAAACACATACAATGTACAGAAATCAGTAAGTGAAAAAGCACCAGAAATATGCTGAATAAAAAGAGGAATTTGAAAGACAATGGAACATGAAAAGGTATACATTGTCCCAACATTAATATCTACAGCTGGGGTCATTCCAAAGTCACCACACAATAGCATTAAACAATTAGGGCTACACAGCAATATATATGTAAATCTTCAGAAAGTCACAATACTAAACACCACTGAAATATCTGAAAGTTCCTATCAATTGAGAAATGTGTGTGCTTGGCTATACCTGTATCTCAGGTTTTACCAGCTTGAGCTGAGAAAAAAATGAATTGCAATAATAATAATAATAAAAAATAAATAAGCAATAAAGATTAAGAACATGAGATAAAGAGTCCTTGAAAATGAGTCCATAGTTTGTGGGAACAATTCAATCATGGGATGAGTGAAGTTGATCAAAGTTATCCCCTCTGGTTTAAGAGCCTGATGGTTGAGGGGTAATAATTGTTTCTGAAATGAGTGGTGTGGATCCTGAGGCTCCTGATGGCAGCAGTGAGAAGAGATCATGGCGGTGGTGGTGGGGTCCTGGATGATGCTCTCCTGTGACAGTACTCCATGTAAATATTCTCAAGGTTGGAGAGGGATTGACCTGTGATGGCTGTATCCATTACTTTTTTGTAAACTTTTCCATTCCAGGGCTTTGGTGTTTCCAAACCAGGCCAGGATGGAACCAGTCAATATGTTCTCCACCACACACCTACAAAGTTTGTCAAAGTTTTAGTTGACATGCTAAATCATTGTAAACTTCAAAGAAAGTAGAGGTGCTCCTGCGCTTTCATTGTAATGGCATATACATGCTGGATCCAGGATAGATCATCTGAAGTGATAACACTGAGGAACTTAAAGGTGCTGATCCTCTCCACCTCTAATCCTCTGATGAGGACTGGCTCATGGACCTCTGGTTTCCTGCTGGATCAGCCTCCACATCTTGCTGACATTATGCGGCACAACTCAGCCAGATTTTCAATATACTGATTTGTCACAGTCAATGAAGGTGGTGTTGTCAGCTAACTTAAATATGGTATTGGAGCTCACAGTCATAAGTATAAAGTGAGTAGAGCAGGGGGCTAAACACACAGACTTGTCGTGCACCTGTGCTGATGGAGATGGTGGAGGAGATTTGTTGCCAATTTGAACTAATTGGGCATACAAGTGAGGAAATTAAGGATGCAGTTGCACAAGGTGGTATTGAGGCTGAGGTCTGGAAGCATCTTGATTAGTTTTGAGGGGACGATAGTATTGAATGAAGAGCAACCTGATATATGCATCTTTTTGTCCAGATGTTCCATAGTTGAGTGAAAAGCTAACACAATGACATCTGCTGCTGATCTGTTGTAATGGTAGGCAAACTGGAATAGATTTGAGTCATTTCTAAGGCAGGAGTTGGCATTTTTTATTGCCAGCCTTTCAAAGCACTTCGTCACAGTGGATTTAAGTGCTACTGGACGATTGTCAATCAGCCAGCTTACCACACTCTTCTAAGACACCGGTATAATTGAGGCAGATGGCATTACCTTTACCAGAAGGCTGCAACAGTTCAAGAAGTCAGCTCACTACCATCTTCTCAGGAACAATTATACCATAGGAGCAGAATTAGGCCACTTGGCCCATTGAGTCTGCTCTGCCATTTCATCATGGCTGATCCATTTTCCCTCTCAGCCCTAATCTTCTGCCTTCTCCCCGTATCCCTTCATACCCTGAAAAATGAAGAATCCTCTAACCTCTGACTTAAATATACCCAATGAATTGGCCTCCACAGTTGCCTGTGGCAACAAATTCCACTGATTCTCTACTGTCTGGCTAAAGAAATTCCTCCTCTTCTCTGTTCTAAGAAGACACCCCTCTATTCTGAGGCTGTGTGCTCTGATCTTCGATTCCCCACCATAGGAAACATCCTCTCCACATCCACTCTATCAAGGTCTTTCACCATTGAATAGGTTTCAATTTTGTAACTCCTCATTCTTCTGAATTCCAGTGAGCAGGGGCCCAGAGCCTTTGAACACTCCTCATATGACTAGCTTTTCAATCCCAAAATGATTTTTATGAACCTTCTTTGAAACCACTTGTACTCAGCACATCCTTTCTGTTGGGGCCCCTTAACTACTCACAATACTCCAAGTGAGGACTCACCAGTGCCTCATAAAGTCTCAACATTACATCCTTCCTTTTGTACTCTAGGCCTCTTGAAATGAATGCTAACCTCGCATTTGCCTTCCTCATCACCCGTTCAACCTGCAAATAAACCTTTAAGGAATCCTATATGAGGACTCCCAAATCCCTTTTCACCTCAGATTTTTGAATTTTCTCTCTGTTTAGAAATAGTTGACCCTTTTATTTCTCATTCCACAGTGCATGACTGTACACTTCCCAACACTGTATTCCATCTGCTACTTTATTGCCCATTCTCCTAATTTGTCTAAATCCTTCTGTAGCGTGCCTACTTCCTCAAAACTACTTACCCCTCCACTTAACTTTGTATCATCTGCAAACTTGGCCACAAAACCATCAATTCCATCATCCAAGTTATTGACATATAAAATAAAAAGAAGTGGTCCTAACACAGCAGCCTGTGGAACATCACTAGTCACCGGCAGCCACCAGAAAAAGCCCCCTTTATTCCTATTCTTTGCCTCTTGACAATCAGCCAATGCTTTAACCTTGCTAGTATCTTTCCTGTAATACCATGGACTCATAGCTTGTTAAGCAACCTTCACTAATTCTCCTTTGTCTATCCTGCTTATTATTTCTATTTCAATCTTTTTATTGAATTTTTCAAAGACAAATACATAACAATCATAATAGTACAAAGGGAATGGGATTACATTGTTGGCAATTAACACATGCGGGTAAAATCTATAGGTAACACCAATATAATTGACCCCCCCCAAACCCTTAATATAAACAGGAGTGAAGGAAATAAAAAGAAGGAAAAAACCCAAATTGAAAAATCAAAAACAAAGTAAACTAAACAAAACTAAAAACTAAACTTATTATTTAAACTAAGCTTATTATTTCTTCAAAGAATTCTGACATATCTGTCAGGCAAGATTTTTCCTGAATAAACCATGCTGAACGAGGCCTATTTTATCATGTGCCTCCAAGTACCTTGAAACTACATCCTTAAGAACTGATTCCACCACCTTCCCAATCACTGAGGTCAGACTACCTGGCCTATAATTTCCTTTCTTCTGCCTCTCTCCCTGCTTGAAGAGTGGAGTGGCATTTGCAATTTGTTATTCCTCTGGAACCATGCCAGAGTTAATTGATTCCTGAAAAATCATTACTAATATTTCCCCAATCTCTTCAGCCACCTTTTTCAGGACCCTGATGTGTACACTATCTTCTCCAGGCAACTTATTTACCTCCAGACCTTTCAGATTCTCAAGCACCTTTTCTCTAGTAATGGCAATGTCACACATTTCTGCCCCCTGACACTCTCAAACCTCTGGCATACTGCTGGTGTCTTCTATAGTGGAGACTGATGCAAAATACTTATTCAGTTCATCCGCTATTTCTTGTCCCCCATTACTACCTCTTCAGCATCATTTTTCAGCAGTCTGATATCTAGTTCGCCTCTCTTTTTCACTTAGCTGAGGATGGCCAGGTACCCAAAAGTTGGATTAAAATTTATCTATCTATCTATCTATCTAGCTATCTATCTATCTATCTTTGGAGTTAATTTTTATTTGTTTCTAAGTAACTCTCCTGAAAATACAGATCATGTCTTAGTTTAATATCTTAGCCATAATGACCTTAGGGAACAGGGTATCAATGCTGCCAGCTGCCGTCTCCCTTTTTCATCCATAGGCTTTCAATGTCGACAAGGATCACAAAATAGTGATCACAAGCCTGAACACTGACCATTTGTCTACTTTGTGTCCTGAGGCACTGTGAACAATTACACCACTATTCCTCATGTCTCAGAACCCAGCAGTTAACTAGGTGAACACACAAAATATCCAACATACCACTACTCTAGTTTGTATAGCCAAACTACTGACTGGATAAAGTCACTGACCCGTAAAGGAAGCTGGCAATTATTAGCTTTTATTGTGCTAACCATCAGGTAACATTTATTTTCACAGGTCTTCAGGATCAAAATGTTATTTGATAGAAATCGGCAAGGCTCCTCATTAAACTTCTGCCAAACTGCTCCTTTCTTTGAATTATATGCTGATTTTTTTCCCCTGCCTTGCACTTGCAAAAGTGTTGACTTCTGTTGGTGAGTAATTCCACTGTTCCTAGTGACCCCCTAACACCTCAATGACAATGGCTATCCTTTGTCTGTTATCATTCCGGCAAGCTATTCGCTCAATCCTGTCTGGTTCGTGTAGTGGTTATTGTTGCTGATTTACCGCTCCTGATCCTTGCACTCCCTGCTGGCTTGTGTGCTCTTTGACAGTCTGGGTTCCCACATCCCAAAGAAGTGCTGTCACTTTACCTAACCGTTGTGAATTAATGCTTGGTATAGGAACCTGGCAAAAAGAGTCAATGGTGGATTGATGGGGTACGTGAGTGAGAGTAGCTTGCAGATCTTAGAGAAAAAGGAACAGGAATGGGCGTGTAAAGATTGAAGCTAGCATGGACCTGATGGACTGAACAGCAGCCACCTGGGCAGTGTTAAGCAAGCTCTTTTGACTTACATCTTCCCAAGAATGTGTTCCAGCAAGGATCACTCACAGGAAATAGAAGAATGTCCATGGTTGGTTTGTTTACCAAGGTGTTGAAAATCACTAATCACTCCGGTTCACATGATACATGCTTGTTTTTTTTTAATTAAAAGATTTGCATGTGCACTGTACTTTCCGCTACCTGAGGGCACCATGAAGGTTTTAAAACCAGTGAAGCTTTTTTTTAAGTGAGTCACTCCTTTAATGTAGGAATCACAACAGTCATCTTCCAAACAGGAAGCTCCCACAAATGGGAATTAAAAATAAACAGATAATTTGTTTTGGTAATTTTGATTGGTGGACGACTACTAGTCATAGGTTCTCTGATCCTCTATGAAATAATGCCATTGCCTTTGTTAGGAATGTCTCGGAAGGATAGCACCTTTCATTGTGCAGCATTCCTTTGGTATTGAATTGGAATGCTCCCCAGCTTTATGTGCTGAAAAGGGACTTCATCCCATAAACTTCTGGGTAGAGATGAGAATGTTAAGCCACAACCAGCAGACAATTGTTATATGAGCAGTGTTTAGAGATTCTTTTTTTTTGAAAAAAATCACTGTGATTAAACTGTGCTGGAGTTACCTGATCTCCTGTTGTCACGTGAGTGCGAGATTCACGCAATCACTCATCATTGGTCCTTTAAGCACTGTCCTGGAGGATTTTTCTGAACAACCGCCCGTGCTCCAACAGTGATTGGTAGAACTTTTGGGTGGTAGCAGGGTGAAATCTGAAAACTGCTTTCAAAAAACATCATGTAGAATATGAGTTCCCTCCTCTTAACAAAGAGACAACGCAAAATATTTTTAATGGTCAACTTCTAATAATGGGGAGAGGAGCACGTTTTTAGTGTATTTGCCCACTGACAGCAGAAAGATGGAAGAAGTTAGTTCATCATATTCTGTACAGTTCTATGGAAATAGTTGCTTGCTGTGCATATCGTTTACATATTCATCCTTGCTTGTTATTGCACTAACACCAATTTATGTTCTCCAATTAATCTGTTTCCTATGGAAGCAAGTAAAAGTGTTGTATATCATGGATTAATTGGGCCCACCTGTGGGTTTAACTGTCTATTAATGTTGAATAACAGTGTGCATTTTAAAATGAAATGACATGAACACTTATCACAGTTAAAGGAATACAGCAGGTATTTATTTTAGCTTATACTTGAAGGAAACATACTGCAGAATTATTTGGAAAGATTATAGTTAAAGCAAGTTTTGCAGCCTACCCAAGCTATGTATTTAATGGCAAATTTTATGACAGACAGACATACTTTATTGATCCTGAGGGAAATTGGGTTTTGTTACAGCCGCACCAACCAAGAATGGTGTAGAAATATAGCAATATAAAACCATAAATAATTAAATAATAATAAGTTAATCATGTCAAGTGGAAATAAGTCCAGGACCAGCCTACTGGCTCAGGGTGTCTGACACTCCGAGGGAGGAGTTGTAAAGTTTGATGGCCACAGGCAGGAATGACTTCCTATGACACTCAGTGTTACATCTTGGTGGAATGAGTCTCTGGCTGAATGTACTCCTGTGCCTAACCAGTACATTATGGAGTGGATGGGAGACATTGTCCAAGATGGCATGCAACTTGGACAGCATCCTCTTTTCAGACACCATCGTCAGAGAGTCCAGTTCCACCCCCACAACATCACTGGCCTTACGAATGAGTTTGTTGATTCTGTTGGTGTCTGCTACCCTCAGCCTGCTGCCCCAGCACACAACAGCAAACATGATAGCATTGGCCACCACAGACTCGTAGAACATCCTCAGCATCGTCCGGCAGATGTTAAAGGACCTCAGTCTCCTCAGGAAATAGAGATGGCTCTGACCCTTCTTGTAGAAAGCCTCAGTGTTCTTTGACCAGTCCAGTTTACTGTCAATTCATATCCCCAGGTATTTGTAATCCTCCACCATGTCCACACTGACCCCTTGGATGGAAACAGGGGTCACCTGTGCCTTAGCCCTCCTCAGATCCACCACCAGCTCCTTAGTCTTTTTCACATTAAGCTGCAGATGATTCTGCTCGCACCATGTGACAAATTTCCCACCGTAGCCCTGTACTCAGCCTCATCTCCCCTGCTGATGCATCCAACTATGGCAGAGTCATCAGAAAACTTCTGAAGATGGTGAGACTCTGTGCAGTAGTTGAAGTCTGAGGTGTAGATGGTGAAGAGAAAGTGAGACAGGACAGTCCCCTGTGGAGCCCCAGTGCTGCTGACCACTCTGTCTGACACACAGTGTTGCAAGCGCACGTACTGTGGTCTGCCAGTCAGGTAATCAATAATCCATGACACCAGGGAAGCATCCACCTGCATCACTGTCAGCTTCTCACCCAGCAGAGCAGGGCGGATGGTGTTGAACACCCGCCGGCTTGTCCAGGTGGGCGTAATCACGGTTCAGCAGGTAGACGATGGCATCCTCAACTCCTAGTCGGGGCTGATAGGCGAACTGGAGGGGTTCTAAGTGTGGCCTAACCATAGGCCGGAGCTGCTCTAGAACAAGTCTCTTCAGGGTCAATGATTTCATCATCTGTTTGGACAGCAATGGTATTCTACTCTTGATCTCCACCTCTTCTTTCATATCTCTGTCGCTGTCAGGCAGTTCCTTTAAGGTACTGGGAGAGTCAAAGCCACTGTCTCCAGACTCTTTCCAGAACATTGTACCTTCGTAGCGAATTCTATCCCTGATAGTTGTCTCATACTGACCCAGACTAATTGCACCTTTAATGATTATCTGATCTCTGAGGCCACATCCTTTCAATCAAGGAAAAGGTCTCCTTCCTTTCTAAAATTACCTGTTTCTTTACACCGACTATGTATTCATTTAACAAGTTTCCCTACTGTGCTCCTCTAATCTTTGTCCATCGATTGCTGAAAACTTAGTCCATGCCTTTTCCACCCAGACTTACTGATTCCGGTAATGGAACATAGAACATAGAGCAGTACAGCAAAGTACAGGCTCTTCAGTCCACAAAGTTGTGCTGACCTACATGAAGCTACTACATGATCAGTCTAACCCTTCCCTCCTACATAGTCCATAACCCTCCTTTGTTATTACATCCATGCCCTATTGTATCATTTTCTACCTTTATCCCTATTACTCTCAACGTAAAAGACCTACCTCTGACATCTCCCCTAACCTCTCCTCCACTAATATTGAAGGGATTGGTCACTGCTGCCCTGGGAAAATGGTGCTGGTAGTCCACTCTACCTATGCTGCTCATAATCCTTTACATCTCAATCAAGTCATCTCTCATCCTACTTTGCTCCAAAGAGAAAAGCCCTAGCTTGGTCATTTCTCATAAGATACTGTCCCTAATTCAAGCAGCTGTCTGGTGAATCTCCTCTGCACCCTCTCTAAAGCCTTCACATCCTTCTTATAATGAGGAAACCAGAACTAAACACGAAACTCCAAGTGTGGTCAAACCAGTGTGCTATAGAGCTACAACATAACCTCATGGTTTTTGAACTCAGTCTCCAGACTAATGAAGACCAATACACCATAGACCTTCTTAATCACACTATTAACTTGCACAACAACTTAGAGGGATCTATAGACTTGGACCCTAAGAGCTCCTTATCCTCCACACTGTTAAGATCAGGAAGTTGTGTTGCAGTTATATAACATTTTGTTTAGGGCACACTTGGAATATTGGGTGCATTTCTGGTGACCCGTTACAACCCATAACAGAAAAGATGTGACTACTTTGGAAAGGGATCAGAAGAGGTTTACCAGAATGCTACCTGGATTAAAGGGTAGCTTTAAGGTTAAACTTGGATTGTTTGCTCTGATGCATTGCAAACTGTTGGGAGATCTGACAGAAGTTTATAAAATTATGAGAGACCTAGATAGGGCAGAAACCTGGAATATATTTCCCACAGTAGAAATATTCTGATTGTCAATCAACAAACATTTTTGCAAAAATTTGTTTTATAACCCTAAAGCTAGGAAGGCACAATTTTCAGGAATGACTATATGATCTGTAGCACCCTTAGTAAGAAAAGAGTGAGAGGAGCAATTTTTAAGATTCAAAAAGAGTTTGATAGAACAGATAAATGAGAGAAAATGTGTTGATGCTGGAAAACAAAGTAATACACACAAAATGCTAGAGGAATTCAGCAGGTCAGGCAGCAACTATGGAAAAGAGTAAACAGTCAAGGTTTCGGGCCGAGACCCTTCATCAGAACTGCAAAAAAGAGATGTGAAGTCAGAGTTGGAAGGTGGGGAGAGGGGAGCAGGTGATAGGTGAAACCAGGAGAGGGGGAGAGGTTAAGTAAAGAGCTGGGGAATCAATTGGTGAAAGAGGTAAAAGGCTGGAGAAGGGAGACTCTGATAGGAGAGAACAGAAGGCCATGGAAGAAAAGGAAGGAAGAGAGGCACCAGAGGGAGGTGATGTGTCATTAAGGAGATAAGGCTAGAGAGGGAAATGGGAATGGGGAATGGTGAAGTGGGGGGGGGGGGGGCAATTACCGGAAGTTCGAGAAATCGATCTTCATGCCATCAGGATGGAGGCTACCCCGACGGAATATAAGGTGTTGCTCCTCCAACCTGAGTGTGGCCTCATTGTGGCAGTAGAGGAGGCCATGGACTGACATGTTGGTTGGTAATGAGAAGTAGAATTAAAATGGGTGGTCACTGGGAGATCCTGATTTTTCTGGTGGATGAAGCATACGTGCTAGGAGAGGCGGTCTCCCAATCTACTTCGGGTTTCACCGATATGCAGGAGGTCACACTGAGAGCACTGGATTTAGAAGATGACTCTAACAGACTCACAGGTGGAGTGTCGCCTCACCTAGAAGGACTGTTAGGAGCCCTGAATGGTAGAATAGATATCAGTATTTTGGGCTCTGTGCAGAAGAGGATAAAACTGATATCCACTGATAAATTCAGCAGTGAGTCAGGAGAAATTTTCTTACTCACTGAATGCAGTAACAAGTTGGAATCTGCAGCTTCAAGCCACAGAGTCACAGAGATATACAACACAGAAACAAGCCTTGAGCCTAGTACTGTTCGACAATTATTTCACTATCTAGAATAATTCCACATGTCCACATTAGAACTGCATCCCTCTATGCCTTCCCTATTTAAAAATACATCTTAAAGCATCTTAAATTGTAATTATTCTGATACTGCCAACTCCTTTGGCAGCATGTTCAGCTAATAGCTGCTGGTGAAAAAGAATATATGCATTAAACTAGAAGCTAGCTGAAAACGTGAGGGAAAATGTAATTAAAGATTATGTTGATATACAGTAGTTATTGTAATTACCAAATATCTCCCTTCTATGCTGTAACAGTTCTGCAAGGCTAATGCTGAAAACTTCCTTTGAAATACCTTGGCAGAAGACTTCATTCAGGTACAATGATAGATGGGCTTTGCCAGTAATGCCTCATCCTGGAATGTAATTAAATCAACTCTTTATTGCTGCTGGTGATATGGTGACAATTGAACGCAAGTCTGATGTCAAGATGTCTTGGAGACACCCAGTAGGTGTCTGTTGCCCTCTTTCATTTAAATGAAGTTTGACTTCTGATACCTGCAATGTGTTCATAGGACGTGGAATATCCAACGAGATTCTTTAACCACTGAACCCCCCCCCCCCCCTCTTTCAACAACAACTGAAGGCATGTGACCAGATGGCCTGTAGTACTTCACAAGAATGACAAAAAAATCAACACAGAACCGGACAAGGTGAGTTAGGAAAATGATTTAGCAATGATGTAATTCATCCAGCTTTAACCCTACCTCAGCAATGGAACACTACGGACCACCTATTGCACTACAATGGACTTGATTCTGATTATGTCCTTTTTTGTGCACTAAGTCTAGTTTTTGCACAGTCATTTTTACCTCTCTCTTCTCTGTCTTGTTACTTTAATGCATAATTTATATTCTGTGTGCTGTTTGTACCAACATGATGTAAGTTTTTCACTGTATTTGTAACTCACTGTACCTGTGCATAGGACAATGAACTCAACCTGAATTGACTTGACTTGAAATCAAGGATGCATAAGAGCTCGGAGGTCGAGAAGGGCAGAGATGGAAAGAACTACAGAAATAGGGAGGATTGAGACGACATAACCATTTGAATGCAAAGCTGAGAAATTTAAAATGGAGTCATTGCTTAGAGTAGTTCAGCAAACATGAATGATGGGGAAACAGGACATGATGCAAGTTACTAAATAGTAACATGTTTCATCGGTGTTTTGGGTGACCTCAAACTTGCAGTTCTGGCACATGTAGCTTTCTTTAATCCTTACTGTAAGTAACTGGAGTTGAGAGTGGTACCAACATCATTCCACTAAAACATGGGGCAATGGTGTGCATCAATAATACCCAACACCAAATCCCTAATGTTACTCTTTGTGGCAGTGGAAGGCTGTTGTACTGTGAACAAATATATAGTGAAAGTACAAAAAAAGAAATAGAGTTAAGAATCACTGAGTCATTTGCTCATTCGCCACTCTGCAGTGCAGTTATCAATGAGCTGAGGTGGGAGAGTTTTGAAATATTGTTGTTGCAGATGTATGTGTCTCTTTAGTGTTTGATTCTCAAAATTAAGGGACATTAGAATTATAATTAGAATTGGACACCAGAGAAATAATAATAAAAAACAACACTCACACACACACACACACACACACACACACACACACACACACACACACACACACACACACACACACACACACACACACACACACACACACACACACACACACACACACACACTGTCTTCAGGCTTCTGTACCTTCTCTTTGATGCTAGCTATGAGAGAAGAGGGCATGTCCCGGGTGATGGGGTCCTTAATGATGGGGGTCACTTTTTTGAGGTATCATCTTTTAAGGGTGAGCTCGATGCTGGGTGGACTAGTACCTATAATGAAGTATGCCTTGCTGGCTGAGTTTACAATTTGTGCAGCTTTTTTTGATCCTGTCCAGTGGCCCCTCCATAGCAGACTCTGATGCAACCAGTTAGAATGCTCACCATGGTACTTCTGTAGAAATTTCTGAGAATCTTTGACATACCAAGTCTACTCAAATGATTAACAAAGAAACATGGAAAACCTACAGCACAATACAGGCCCTTGGCCCACAAACCTGTGCCGAACGTGGCCTTACCTTAGAACTACCTAGGCTTACCGGTAGCCCTCTATTTTTCTAAGCTCCATGTATCCATCCAGGAGTCTCTTAAAAGACCCTATCGTTTCCACCTCCACCACTGCCGCCGCCAGCCCATTCCATGTACTTACCACTCTATGTGTAAAAAACTTACCCCTGACATCTCCTCTGTACCTGCTTCCAAGCACCTTAAAACTATGCCCTCTCATGCTAGCCATTCAAGCCCTGGGGAAAAGCCTCTGACTATCCACACGATCAATCTCGTTATCTTGTACACCTCTGTCAGGTCACGGCTCATCCTCCTTCACTCCAAGGAGAAAAGGCCGAGTTCACTCAACCTATTCTCATAAGGCATGCTCCCCAATCCAGGCAACATCCTTGTAAATCTCCTCTGCACCCTTTCTATGGTTTCCACGTCCTTCCTGTAGTGAGGCGACCAGAACTGAGCACAGTACTCCAAGTGGGGTCTGACCAGGGTTCTATATAGCTGCAACATTACCTCTCGATATTCCTATATTTGTAATGAAATATAGCCGCTGTTGTGCCTTTGTAAATTCATCAATATGTTGGGTCCACAATAGATCTTAAGAGATGTTGACACCGAGGAACTTGAAACTACTTACCCTTTCCATTTTTGATCATTACATGAGGATGTGTTTCCTCGAGCTCCTGAAGTTCACTATCAATTATTAGTCTTACTGACATTGAAGTTATTGCAGCAACACTACTCAACTAGCTGATCTATCTCACTCCTTGTCACCATCTGAAATTCTGCCAAAAGTATTTGTATCATCAGCAAATTTATAGATGGCATTTAGGGTGGGCTAGCCACACAGTAGTGGGTGTAGAAAGAGTAGATTTGTGGGCTAAGCATGGATCTTTTAAATTTGAATTTGAATTGAATTTGAATTTATTTAACTGTTACATCCATCCCATAACGTGAGGGAGTAAAAACCTTTGCATTATGACTCTGTTGCAATGTACAGACATGTGAATTTATATGTTTAATGGCTTGTAGAAAGAAACTGTCCTGGAGTCTGCTGGTCCTGGCTTTAATTCTGCTGTTTACTGTTTGCCAGACAGACGCATCTGAAACAGTTTATGTTTGGGTTGACTGGTGTCCCCGATGATCTTCCAGGCCGTCTTTCTGCACCTGCTGCTGTAAATGTCTTCCAAAGAGGGAGGTTCACATCCACAAATGTGCTGGGCTGTCCATACCATTCTCTGAAGCACCCAGTGATCAAGATTGGTGCAGTCCCCGTACAAGGCAAAATGCTCTCAATGGTGCCTCTGTAGAAGGTCGTGAGGATTTGGGGGCTCATGCTGAACTTCTTCAGTCGCCTGAGGTGGAAGAGACACTGTTGTGCTTTTGATCTGCACCAGTGTTGATGGTCAGCGAGGAGATGTTATTTCCGATATGCACTGACTGTACTATCCTGATGAGGAAGTCAAGGATCAAATTGCAGAGGGAGGTACAGAGGCCCAGGATTTGGAGCTTATTGATTAGTACTGAGGTTATGATGGTATTGAATGCTGAGCTGTAATCAATAAACAGCAGCCTGGCATTGGTATTGCAGTTGTCCGGGCTGAGTGGAGAGACAGTGAGATTGCACAGTGAGACCTATTGTGGCGACAGGCAAATTGTAGCAGGTCCAGGTCCCTACTTGCCAGCTGGTGGCGTAATGGCATCAGCACCGGACTTCGGAGCAAGGACTCCCGGGTTCGAATCCAGCCAGCTCCCTTGCACGCTTTCCATCTGTGCTGGGTTGAGCTGACATTGTAATTTGTCCTCTACTGTGCCAATTGTCTTGTTTATTAATTATTGTACTGCCCTGCAGTGTTTTGTGCATTTTATGTAGTCCTATGCAGGTCTGTAGTCTAGTGCAATTTTTATGTTGTTTTACATAGTCCAGTGTAGTCTTGTGCTGTCTCACATAATCGTGTAGATTTGTGTTGTTTCATGTAGCACCAGAGTCCTGGAGGAACGTTATTTCGTTTTTATTGTGTACAGTACCAGCAGTTTATGGTTGAAATGAGAATAAAAGCAACTTGAGCTAGCAACTCAATTTCGTAAAAATAAGAAAGCCTGCTAAAAAAAAACGCCATCATGATGGCGTCCCGATGACTCCACCTGGAGTTAAGGGCTTTCTTCTTCTTCTTCTTCTTCTTCTTCCAGGTCCCTACTTAGGCAAAAATTGATCCTGGCCTTGATCAACCTCTCAAAGCATTTTATTACAGTAGATATGAGTGCCACAGGGTGATAGTCATTGAGGCAACTCATTCTGCTATTCTTGGACACTGGTATGACTGTCACTTTTTTAAAGAAAGTGGAAATCTCTGACTTCAGCAGTGAGATATTTAATCTGTCCTTGAACACATTCGCCAGTTAGTTGGCATAGGTTTTCAATGCCCTACCAGGTATACTCAGGGCTTGATACCTTTGAGAGGGTTCACCCTCTTGAAAGATGTTCTGATGTTGACCTGTGAGACAGAGATCACAAGGTCACTATTTGCTGAAGGAACTCACACAGGTAGTTTTATTCACTCTTTTGAAGTGTGCTTATAAGGTGTTGAGCTCATCTGGGAGTGAAGCATCACAGCCATTCATGATATTAGGTTTTGCCTTGCAGGGAGTAATGGCCTGCAAAGCCTGCCAGAGCTGATGTGTATCCGATTCCATCTCTAATTTCAATCGGAATTGTTTTCTCGCTCTTAAAATAGCCTTTCTTAGATGATACCTGTACTTCTTGTGCAGTTCTGGACCACTAATTTGAAAGCTCTAGCTCTCAGCAGACTACAGATCTCCTGGTGCATCCACAGCTTTTGATTTGGTTATGTCAAATGCCTTCTCGAAGGCTCATCCGCACAGGGCTTGATGAAGTCGTTGATAACTGTGGTGTATTCATTCAGATCTGAATATTATCCAGTGTACTGACACAAAAAAAGCCCTGCAGGCGCTCCTCCACCTCCCCTAACCATTCCTTTTTGGTCCTCACCACTTGTACTGCCGTCTTTAGTCTTTACCTGTAGGGTGGGATATGCAGTATATAATGGATAGGCTGTGAAAAGAAAAATCAGCCTTTAAAACAAGAACAAACCAGCTGAGATAAGGAATTGAAGTCAAGTCAAGTTTATTGTCATTTCGACCATAAACTGCTGGTACAGTACACTGTAAAAACAAAACAATGTTCCTCCAGGACCCTGGTGCTACATGAAACAACACAAAACTACACTAGACTATGTGAAACAGCACAAGATCACAAGACAAAGGAGCAGAAGTAGGCCATTTGGCCCATCGAGTCTGCTCCACCACTCAACCATGAGCTACAAGGCTACACTAGACTATGTAAAACAACATAAAAACTACACTAGACTACAAACCTGAACAGGACTACATAAAGTGCACAAAACAGTGCAGGGCAGTACAATAATTAATAAACAAGACAATAGGCACAGTAGAGGACAAATTACAATACAATAATAAATGACGTCTGTCTAGACTCTGAGTATTGAGGAGATGAATGGCTTGGGGGAAGAAACTGTTGCACAGTCCGGTCGTGAGAGTCCGAATGCTTCGGTACCTTTTGCCAGATGGCAGGAGGGAGAAGAGTTTGTGTGAAGGCTGCATAGGTCCTTCACAATACTGTTAGCTTTGCAGATGCAGCGTGTGGTGTAAATGTCTGTAATAGCGGGAAGAGAAACCCTGATGATCTTCTCAGCTGACCTCACTATCCGCCTCAGGGTCTTGTGATCCGAGGAGGTGCAATTCCCGAACCAGGCAGTGATGCAGCTGCTCAGGATGTTCTCGATACATCCTCTGTAGAATGTGGTGAGGATGGGGAGTGGGAGATGGACTTTTCTCAGCCTTTGCAGAAAGTAGAGACGCTGCTGGGCTTTCTTGGCTATGGAGCTGGTGTTGAGGGACCAGGTGAGATTCTCCGCCAGGTGAACACCAAGAAATTTGGTGCTCTTAATGATCTCAGCGGAGGAGCCATCAATGTTCACCGGAGAGTGGTCACTCTGTGCTCTCCACGAAGTCAACAACCATCTCTTTGTTTTGTTCACATTCAGAGACAGGTTGTTGGCTCTGCACCAGTCCGTTAGCCGCTGCACCTCCTCTCTGTAATGCTGACTTGTCAACACAAGGTATCACTGAAGTGAATATTTGTCTCAAAATAATTTTTTGGGCTGGGACCAGCAGCTGTCTTGAGGATAGGTATTTATTCGAGAAGTATTTGCGTGTTCTTTTTTGAGATAAGAAGATTTCCTTGTCTCAATGTACTGTTGACTTGTGTAATGAGAAGGTCAATGATGATTTTACTTAATATCAAGAATGACACTGAGATTGCCATAGATAGAAGTTTACAGAATGTGTTCCTATAATGTATTATGAGCTCCTTTAACTTATTTATGAGCTCAGTGGTTGGTTGCTTTCTGTAACTACCGTAGATTCCAGACTACAGAGCGCACCTGATTAAAAGCCGCTGGCTCTAATTTTAGAAAGAAAATCAATTTTTTACTTGTACAGGCCGCACCGGATTTTAGGCCGCACCGGATTTTCGGCCGCAGGTGTCCCACGTTGTAATATGAGATATTTACACAGAAAGATATTACACGTGAGGATTTTTTAACTTTTAATTAAATCCATATGGTAACATAAACAAATACATATTGCAAATGCTTTTTTTCGAACCGTGCCTGTAACGCGGCTACTTTTAAATATACGTTGCGTATACTTTTTTACTGAACAACATTCCAATATCTCCTAACGACTGGTAAAAAATATATATACTGCAGCCTACCAGGAAAAGTTATTGATCGCCTTTAACTTAAAAGCAGCGTTCGCTCAGATCCAAAGCCGCTCGCGTAATGCCGCTCCCCCCCTCCTTCCCGTTTATCGCAAACCGGTATCCCACAAGACGCGGCGAAACCGGGTGTGACGTCATAGCATCCCGCGATGTAGTATAGAAAACAAATATAGTTAAAACACTTCTAACTTTAACTAACAAATGAATTACTAAGCGAAAATATTATAAACTAAATAACTGCCATAAAGGCAGCACAATGCTTTTCTTCGAGTGTTTTCCATGTTGATGAGGGTGAGTACAAATGACTGATTTATAATAATTTAATTGTGAAAGTGCGCTTGATTTATCGTACAATTTCATTGGACCTCTGTGAACTACTCATCAATTTTATTGGTCTACTGTTACGAGGCAAAATGTTTTTGGCGGCATGAAAAAAATCATGCATTAGCCGCACCGTATTAAAGGCCGCAGAGTTCAAAGCTGTTCAAAATGTGGGAAAAAAGTAGCGGCTTATAATCCGACATCTACGGTATTTCTCCCTTGTGCAAGAAGTCTCACTAGAGGCATACAATGAGTAAGGAGAGAACATCCATGTGGAAATGCCTGCATGGATTTTGTAATCAACATAGGTCCTTTGGCATTTACAGACTGAATACAGACTAAGTAGCTTCAACTTGCGACAGTTCATGGCAGTTAATTCTTGTGAAATTTGATTAGTTATTACTGTGGAGAATGATTTCAGCTGTATGTAAAAGTAAGAAAAGATTTTTGACAATTTCAAAGGTGGAATACATGTTGAAAGAAAAGAAAGAGAAAGAATTGTCAATATATATGAAAAAGTCAGATAAATTATGAGGGTAAACCTTCATCAGACATATTCCTGACAGTGTGTTTCAATGATTATGGTTACCTTTGTAAAAGCTTTAAAAAAGCACATTTATTTAACTGGGTAAATCAACGTACTTTTAACATAGATAATTTCACTGCTGCTCCTGGGTTGACATAGGATTCAAACAATTATCTGAGAAATGGCTCTCTAGTTCTGAGAGAATGGAAGGTGTGCCTGCAATCTTTCTGTATAATCTGAAAAGCATTTGGTTGTTGATCAGGAGTGTGTGCAAGGGCATTCTGCACAGATGTCTCCTAGATATTCTTAGGCAGTTACTTAGAATAGAGGACGTCTTACTTCCAATCCAAATTGTGTGTTCTGATGTGGGTAAGTGAACCCTTTGGGGGACGTGTAGGTTCCTCCAGAAGGGCAGGAGTCATCCGACAAGGCAGGCAGCTGGCTATGTGAATATGGACTCAAGGCTTTCAGCAGCATCTCAAACAATTTTTCCTGAGAGTCAGTATGTTACCATTTTTTGAGGAGGCTTTGAGAACACCCTTGAAACTTTTTCTCTGTCTGCCTAATCTTATTCCATATCATGACTTAGATGAAAATGTATAGTATGCTTTGGGAGCCTGTTGTCAGGCCTAAGCAACAAAACCAGCTGGATATTGGAGGCATCAGTGCTGTGGATCCAGGCTTATTTATTTTTCCAGTGGATTTGGAGGAATTTTCAGAACTTCTATAGTATATAGTAATTTACTGCTGGGATCACTGCCGAGATCTCTGCTGCCTAGTTGACACTGGGTTTTGTGCCAGCTATGATGGCTTCATCCTCAAGCCTCTTTTCCTCCAGTCATACAGTATATATTGCACACACACAAAGACACCCAAAATCTGTTCAATGATTATTGGGAAGGGAGAGTTTGGTGTGGCGATCTTTTATTTTTTTGGGTCCATAATACATAGTTTATTAATCAAGTCCTTTAATATTCTCTGTTAAGATCTGATATAGCTAGTGATCCAGTAGAAGGAATTGGACTCTGCATAATTAAACTGGTAACTATTTTCATTGTATATTTTTATGACTAACCTTTCTCATAAAAACTATTTTCGACTTGAAGGTGGAATCACATATCATGCAAAATGCCGAAAAATACATAAAACTTCTAATTTTTTTTGGGAGGACAGATTAGTAGAGAACTCAAACTACCTGGAAAATTGTCCCAAGCTTGTTAGATTTTTGGAAATTTAGAGTGCAAGCAAGCAATTATATCAACCCCTTTGTCTAGGTTTCTAGCATTGAGGATTTATTTGATAATTTCTGGATCCCTTGATGTTAGTTTGGAGTTTTCTCTTGTCATCCACCTGCCATAAGAGAGGGTCAGTTGTGGCAACTTCTTATCTCATAGCATTTTTAGTACCACATTATTGTTTTATAATCCTTAAATGCCAGCAGGCTGACATTTAGGGCTGTTTTATTGAGGTTCCAGGATTTTTGTGAGGATACTGATCAGATTTTGCACATTTCTTAGGTTGGGATGCATGAATGGAGGTGGATAAAGGCCAAAAGCAAAGTAAAAAAATGCCTTCCCCAAAACAAACATTAAGGTAAATCATTGATGACCGGGGGTGTATAAAGCTTTTATGTGTGCCTGCACAATGAAGCTGCTTCAGCAGGCTTGTTTTAGTACATGCAAATTATCTTTGGAAAGAAAGCAAATAAAGCTTACATTTACACAGAACCTTTTCACAAGCTCAGGAAGGCCCCACACACTCGTCACTGAAGTAAATTGTTTCTGATGTTTTTTAGGCAATCCCTCTCCCACTCCAATTTTTAGGTTCAGAGATGATTGATGAGGCCAAAGAGGGAATTCCACTGGCTCAAAAGGCAACAATGTGGGTAGATTGTAAGATGGTGTACTCTTTCTGCCAAAAGAGGCAAAGTTGATGCTAAAGCATCTAAGTTTCAAAGCTATCACAGCAGAGCAGCATTCAGATTTATTATAGTTGGGATCTCCATTAAGGTCCAGACCACAAACCTCATGTTGTGGAATAGAAATTGATTATATTCAATTTATTTTAATGTGGGGTAGCCTTTTGAGCTCCAGCTATCTCCTGGGCTTCAAGACCAAGATCTTGATCTATTGACAAGATTGAGACATCTGGACCAGGTTCTGCTTGACAAATACAAATGCTTGCGAATTGGTGGGTATAAATATTGCTGCCACCTGATAGAAGGCATATGCTCTTTAGCATACTTAAGTACACATGTGTATATACACATAGAACCATAGAGAACTACAATACAATACAGGCCCTTCAGCCCTCCATGTTGTGTTGACCCATATAATCCTTAAAAAAAAGTACTAAACTCACACTACTGCATAACCCTCCATTTTTCTTTCATCCATGTGCCTGTCCAAGAAGCTCTTAAATACCCCTAATGTTTTAGCCTCCACCACCATCCCTGGCAAGCCTTTCCAGGCACTCACAACCCTCTGTGTAAAAAACTTACCCCTGATGCTTCCCCTAAACTTCCCTCCCTTAATTTTGTACATATGCCCTCTGGTGTTTGCTATTGGTGCCCTGGGAAACAGGTAATGACTATCCACTCTATCTATGCCTCTCATAATCTTGTAGACCTCTATCAAGTCCCCTCTCATTCTTCTACGCTCCAAAGAGAAAAGTCCCAGCTCTGCTAACCTTGCTTCATATGACTTGTTCTCCAAACCAGGCAACATCCTGGTAAATCTCCTCTGCACCCTCTCCATAGCTTCTGTATCCTTCCTATAAGGAGGTGACCAGAATTGAACACAATACTCTAAGTGTGGTCTCACCAGAGATTTGTAGAGTTGCAACATGACCTCTCTACTCTTGAACTCAATCCCCTTGTTAATGAAGCCTAGCATCCCATAGGCCTTCTTAACTACCCTATCAACATGTGCAACGACCTTGAGGGATGTATGGATTTGAACCCCAAGGTCACTTTGTTCATCCACACTCTTGAGTAACTGACCATTAATCCTGTACTCAGTCTTCTGGTTTGTCCTTCCAAAATGCATCACCTCACACTTGTCCGGATTGAACTGCATCTGCCATTTTTCTGCCCAACTCTGCAGCCTATATCCTCTTGTAACCTTTGACAACCTACAGTTCCATCCACAACTTCTCCAATCTTCGTGTTATCCGCATACTTACTCACCCATCCTTCCGCCTCTACATCCAGGTCATTTATAAAAATCACAAATAGCAGGAGTCCCAGAACAGATCCCTGTGACACTCCACTAGTCACCAACCTCCAGGCAGAATACTTTCCTTCCACAACTACCCTCTGCTTTCTTACTTTAAGCCAATTTTTTATCCAAACAACCAAGGTTCCACTTATCCCATGTCTCATGACTTTCTGGATGAATCTCTCATGAGGGACCTTGTCAAATGCTTTGCTGAAGTCCATGTAGATCACATCCACTGCCCTACCCGCATCAATTTCTTTTGTTACCTCTATACATACCTACATACTCACACACACAGACACATGTGTACATGTATGTACGTGAAGGATTAGACATAGGAGCCTTTGTCCAGATAAGATCATCTGTTTTAATGACAGCTCTTTCTGATAATCTGAGGCCAGTGGGTTGATGGAATATCTTTGTAGAAAGCAACAAGGGAAGAATCAGTATGAAGCTTTTACTAATTAGTATTCAATGATCCAAGTATCATTTGGGATATGGACTATTGTAATTTAATCTGAATCTTCAGCTAATTGCTTTGAATTTTTTATTAATATTATAGATGGAACATTTTCATGATTGTACATGTCTATCATAGATTCTAATTTATGCTTTATGTAAGAGTCAGATAATAGGTAAGACTCAACTAACATACCATTTGAGACTTTGAAAGTCCACATCTCATTCAGATCACTTATTTGTTTTCTGATTGAGAGGAGGTTTAGCAGAAGACTACTTTAAGTATTTCACAAACACATCCGTTTTAGATAGCAAAGTAATTTAAAATGAAAATTTCACTATATGTTGAACTCTGGGGATTCAACCTGACCATTTTGTACATGTAAATGGAGTTAGCGCAGCAGTTTGAAATTCTCATGGCAGCTGTTGCTTGGAAAATTTGGAACCTGAAGCTCTTTACTCATTTACTGTGACAGTTATTTTAGAATCAACGTTTGTAAAAAACAGATGTAAGGTTTGGCTAGCTCAAAGTTACAAGCTGGAACAGTGTTTCATGCAAAAATGTCTTTACTATACTGCATTAGAAATGCTGTTAACTAAAAGGCTTGCTAAAACACCATTTATATACCATTAACATCAAAGGCTCAGGCCTTCTTTCTAATGAGGCCTTGAAGGTTGCTATAACATACCTTCACTTCCAGGTAGATAGTGGGAAGAACAGGTCATTGTGGGACTCACCCCTGTAAAGCATTCTCCCGATGCATGGTCATAGCTCTGAAGTTCCTACCCATGATCACAGTTCAGTGCTCAGTACTCAACACCACAGGGATAGGGATGGCAACAAACAAAGAGAAAAATAAAACACACCCCCAGGGTATTTATTCCTAAATGCTATCTTACAGCCTGCTGGAAGTGTGTTTGCAAATAAAGTGGTACTGGTTGGGATGCAGAGATAAACAGCATAGATTTAAACAATTACCTTGGACATATGTATGTCAATATAGCACAGCAAAAACAGTGCTAGTTGAAAACTTAACTTGTTAAATGACCAGTCTAACACAAGGAGTAGAGGTTGTGTTAACATTTAGTTGGCCTGGGTTTGCATATGTTTCTGATGAGTGGGATGCGGGGATAGTCAGTTTCTAAAGCAATTGTTCTATCAGATGTCGAACTGGACAGTAGCATAGACAAGCTACAACAGCTGGTTTTATAGAGTCACTCCAGATTAATGTATTTCCAGAAAATGTGGTAGAGCTGACATTGATAGATGCTTCAGAAAGATTTTTTAATGACGCACACAAAATGCTAAAGGAACCACAGCAGGTCAGGCAACATCCATAGCGAGGAATAAAGAGTCTACATTTCAGGCTGAGACCCTTCATCAGGACCCAAAAAGAAGAGAGAAGAAGGTGGGGTGGGGAAAGGAATACAAGGTGGAAGGTAGGTGGGTGAGGATGGGGATTGAAGTGAGAAGCTGAGAGGTGATAGTTGGAAAAGGAAAAGAGCTGAAGAGAAAGGAATCTGATAGGAGAGGGTAGTGGACCATGAGAAGGTGATAGGCAAGCAAGAAGAAAAGAAGGGGTAAGAGGGGAGACTGAATGGGGAATGGAAAAGGGGAGTAGGGGATGGGGGATAAGTCACCTGAAGTTGGTGAAATCAATATTCATGCCATCAGGTTGGAGGCTACCCAGATGCAATATAAGGTCTGGTTCCTCTGGCCTCTTCCTGAGAACAGATGTGGCAGACACAGAGAAACTGAGGAAAGGGAATTACATTTTTACAAGAGGCAAGATGGGAAGAGCTATAGTCAAGTTCAGAGTCAGTATAAAAGATATCACTAGATAGTGTGTCTCCAGAGATGGAGACAGAAAGATTGAGAAAGTGAAGAGAGGTGTCAGAAATGGACCAAGTGAATTTAAGGCAGGGTGGAAGTTGGAGCCAAGTTGATGAAATTGATGAGCTCAACATGGGTGCATGAAACAGCATCAATACAGTCGTCGATGTAGCACAGAAAAGTTTGGGGAGCATTACCAGTGTATGCTTGTGTAACGGGGGTTTTTTCTTTTTCTTTGTTACTGTGTATGTAATCAAAATGGCGTCTTTGTTTTGTTAAAAGTAGGAATGCTGGCGCCTGTGTTAATAGTAGGAATGCTAGCGTCTTTGTTATGATAAGTGCTGGAAACTTGTTTGGGACTGTAAACTGATTGTTGGCGGGGATTTTGGGGAGTTGGTGCGATGGAGTGAGAGAGAGAGGACGGGATGCTGGAAGCTGGGCGACGGTCCCCGGCCCAAGGTTTTCGGTGATGAGAGAAGACGGAGACAGAGGAGTGTGGAGCGTCTGGTCGACCACCGTGGGGGTCCCAGGAGGCGGGTCGAGGAAGTCGGAGGGGATCGAATGGTGGCCAGAAGACTTCAGTAATTGAGCTCCAACGGTTGTGCACGAAGTGGTTTGGACTTTGATAAGTTTGGCGCCTTTTCTTTTTTTCTCTTATTCATATATACTGTATCGTTAGTAATCGCTTAGTTATAGCAATCTTTATAAATTGTACTCATTTAATCGCATAAGGTGTACTGTCTGTTTTTTGGGCGAGGCGGGGACATCACACAGCATCCACACCAGCTGATTACCCAGTTTGGCGGGGCCGAAGGCTGCTCCCCCTAGACTAGAACGAGTTTGAGCGATGCCTGAGGCGACCCAGGGGTTACACTTGGAACATGAACCGTTCCACATATCCAATGAAAAGACAGGCACCAATGGTGCCAATGTGGGTGTCCATGGCTACATTTTGGGTTTGGAGAAAATGGGAGGAGTATTGAGTGTGAAGACCAAGGTCCGCCAGGTGGTGGTGGAGAGGAACTGTTTAGTCTGTTTCCTAGAAAGAAGTGGAGAGCTTTAAGGCCTTCTTGATGGAGGTTAGAAGTGTATAGGGACTGGACATCCATAGTGAAAATGAGCTGATCAGTCCCAAGGAACTGAAAGTTGTTGAAGAGATTGAGAGTGTGTGAAGTGTCACAGAAGTAGGTGGAAAGGGACTGAACTAAGGGGCATAAATTCACAGAGTTGAGGAAGATTCCCAGTGAGGGTTTGGAACATGGACTGTTCCACATCACTATTTATTTTATCTACTCTCACCCCATCTTCCTGACGTCTTAACAGGAATAGAGTTCCTTTTGCCCTTACCTACCAAGATTACAAACCAATCACCAGATATAACTGTTTAGGCTTTGATCATATATCTGTTGTGCATTTAACGCTGGAGCAGTGTATTGATGCTGTAGGATTTGTGGACAGGACTTACAGGTGGAAAACCTGGAAATATGGACTCCTGAGCTTGCAACAGCCTTTATTTTACTGCAGGTGGTGATGATGATGGGGATCAAGAGGAAGAAAAGGGAAGTGTTGATACAGGGTGGAGATGGTGGTTAGGGGGAGAACAAGATGGAGTTATTAGCTTTAGGTTTCTAATCAAGTGGTTGAACCAGAAGCACCAAACTCAATGGAACAGCAAGTAGTGATTGGTGACAGGGATATAATATTGAAATGAGAACGATTGTATCAGTGTGAAAAGATGGTGATCAGGAGTGTACAGATTTTGATGAGGTGACCTGACCCATGAGATGCAGAAGAAGTTACCCTAGGGCCTAAATTAGTGGAAAGTGCTACCACATAGCCTTAGGTAACATGATAAATTGATTAATTCAATCTGACTGTCATATTTACAACATATACTGGAGCTGTCATAAGTCCAGCAAAATACATAGATGTAGAGAAATTCTCCAGACAGATGGAATAATATTCAGGGTATATATCAGATCCAATATTTTCATCCTTGTCTGATTGAGGTCTTTACTTTTAGCATTTTTTAAGCAATGTATTAATGGCTATGCATCCTGATGTTCAAAGAGGAGAACAACCTGCAGACGAACTAATTTTTCTTGAATTTAAATATTCTTTAGGAATGTTTGTATATTAACTAGGCTGTGCATTTCAAAACCATAATCAGGATGGTTTGACTTTACTGAAGATGATGTTTTTGGATGAGACATTATAATAAGGATTTTTAGGTAGACACAAAAGTCCCAAATTAAACTAATTGAAGAACAAGATGTTCTCCTGATGTTCTGGCCAACATTCCTCCAACAGCCAACACCATTGAAAAGCCAGAATGTCTGGCCCTTATTTTGTTAGCCGTTTATGAGATCTCATGGGCATAAATTAGCTGCTGCATTTGCCTATCAATTAGTAAAGATTATAGGTCAAAAGCAATCCTCTAAGTAATTTAGGGCATCCAGTGGATGAAGAAAGTGTGTTGTAAGAGCATGGTCCTTTAGTCAGACCAAGACTTGGCTCACTAGTTTACTTGACAGTAAATATAGAGAGTTCACAAAACATCTGGTAATGATGTGATCATGTAAATCTTGAATTTGCTGAAATTCCATACCTGTCTTTACTCAAAGTATGCATAGCACTATTAACTAAATCAGTGTGGTTGGAACCACTGCATCACAGAACAAAGACTCTTTCAATTGTTATGTTATTCCTTACATTCTTTAATTTCAAGATGTAGCATTACAAATGTAGGAGTAACTTATTGTCCTCACACTTGTTTAGAGAATATATCTTGACCTTTGTCCCATGTGATCCAAACACAATCAACATCTTAATATACAACAATGGTTCTCATTTCTCACTTCCCCTGAAAAAGAAAACAAAATGTCTTAATTTGCTGCCCTGAACACCAGTGGTGTAATAGGCATTTGATGATGATAATGCAATACGCACAACTTGCAAAAATACAAAACTTTTTAAAGCAGTTAGTTTACAGCACAGATGAAGAACATTTGGCCCTGTATCTAATTGCTAATATTCACATTCCTCTTTTATCTATAGCCTTGAATTTCTTCGTGTTTCAAATATTTATCTAGTTTTTAATTTCACTTCAAAGATTCAACTTTCTATCCATCCTATAATCTTTTCTCTTATAACCATATTCTTTATTCTTTTTACCAACCTTTTGTTAGACATCTTTTTATACTGATTGATCTATCCAATTGTCCAGTTACTAAAAAAATGAGCCATCAGGTTTGTCAAACATGATATACCTTCAAAGTATCCATGCTATCTGCTTTTAATTAATCCACATGCTTCCAAGTGTCTGTTAAATCTATATTGTAATATGGATTTCATGCTTTTGGATCTATAGTTGGCTCATATGTACTCTTCTGTCTTCTGAGTGAAGATTTAACTTTGTTCTCCCTGTAATAATACAGCCCAATCTGCATACTTAAAGGTTAATATTAGTTCTTTTGCTATCTCCTCTTTGACTGTTTTCAACAGCCTCCAGCTAATGACATCCACCTCAAAAGCTTATCTTTTAGAACAAATTACTTTTTGAGTAGTTCATTGGGTCTGTCGTTCATCTTGCTGTAATCTACTTTTTCATTTTTACTATAACTACTAAACACTAATATATCCAACTTTACTTATCTTTTTGCTTCTTTATTCTTTAAATGCCCATTCTATTCCCATTACTCTTAATGTGTTTGTTTGCTTCACAATATTTGTCAGCTTTTAGGTTTTAGTAATTTATCCTTAATTTTCAGGCATTAAATTAAGCCCTAATTTTTTCCTTGTTAGGAATATTTATTTTATTTATTATATTTAGTAATACACCATGGAACAGGCCCTTCCAGCTCAAAGAGCTGTGCTGCCGAGCAACCCAGCTATTTAACCTTTTAATCCCAGGACAAATTACAATGACCAATTAACTACAAACTGGTACATCCTTGGACTGTGGAATGAAACTGGAGCACTCAGCAGATACACACGCATTCCCACGATAAAAGGAGAAAGTACAAACTCCTTACAGATGGGGCCGGAATTGAACTCTGAAATCTGACATCCAGAGAATATGTTCATTATAATTTAGGCAGTGCCGTTGGATGCATGTAAAGAAGCATTCTTTACTTTAATTCCATCCACTGCAGTTTGTCTTATCTGGTTAAAATTTTCCCACTAGTAATGGTCTGCAAAGCACAACTAAACTAGAGCCATTTCTTTTTTTATTTGTTAATTCTAACCATTTGGATTGTATATTAATCCAGCTTCCAGAGTATCTTTATGTTCTTGTGCAGTGATTGAATCCATCACTTACACTGCCATATCGTCTTTTCCCTGTCCATTCTGATCCAACCTTGAGGCATATTCATTATATCTTCTACAGTTTTTCTTTAATCTGTCATATATTAAAACAGGTGATAGCATTGCTACATTCAGAGTAAAACAGTCAGTGTGGCTTTGTGCACAGTAGATCTAGTTGTAGGAACTTCATTGAGTTTTTTGATGAAGTTTGTAAGACTGGGCCTACCATGCACAAAGCTACACTGACCTAGAAACTTGACGAACACTGAGCAGTCTAAATTACACGCCTTAGGTAAGGCCTTTGATAAGATTCCACATGGTAGGCTGCTCTGGCAGGTTCGATCACATGGAATCCAGGGAGTGAAGGCTAATTCACTAAGCATTTGGCTTAATGGTAGGAAGCGATATTGGAAGATACTGGAGGTCTGTGACTATGGTGTGCCTCAGGAGTTGGTGGGCTGGGCCTTTTGCTGTTTGTCATCTTTGGGTAAGAATGGGCAAGGCATGCTTAGTATGTTTGCGAATGACACTAAAATAAGGTAGCCTTGTGGGCAATGAAGAAGTCAAGCAAAAATTACAGGGGGATACTGATCAGCTGAGTAAGTGTCCTGAGGTTGCAAATGGTGCTTAATTCAGATAAGTGCAAGGTGTTTGCATTTTGGTAAGTTAACTCCAAGTAGCTCTTTCATAGTGAATGTCAGGGCCCTGGGGAATGTAGTAGAATAGATGGATTTTGGAGTACAAGTACATGGATAATTGAAAGTGGAGTCACCGGTAGTCAGGGCAGTTAAGAAGGCTTTTGACACACTGACCTTCCCAAGTCAGGTCACTGAGTATCAATACTAAGAGGTAATGGTACAACTATACTGGAAGCTTGTGAGTCTGCACTTGGTACATTGTATTCAATTTTGATTACTAAACTGGAAAGAGTGCACAAAGATGTACAAGAATACTGCTGGGACTTGAACAACTGAGTTATACAGAGAGGTTGGATAGGTTAGAAGTTTATTCCTTAGAGCATAGGAGATTGAGAGGTGATCTTATGGCAGTGTATGAAACAATGAAGGGCACAGGAAAGTTGAATGCATTCAGTCTTCTTCCCAGAGCTGGTGAATCAAGAATGAGAGGGCAAAGGGAAAAGTGGCAGCCTAGAGGCAAGTTTTTGTTTTTTCCCCTCAAAAAGAAGTACATATCTTATGTGGAATCAGAGAAGGAAGAAGTGGTTGAGGCAGGTATAATAACAATTTTAAAGGCAGTTGGATAGGTACATGAATTGGATGTATTTAAAAGGTTATGGGGAAAATGCTGGCAAATTTGAGTTGCTTGGATGGGGCATTTATTTAATGTCATTTGGAGTTATAATCCTTTGAGCCACACTGATATTAACCCTAGCCTAATCATGGGACAATCTACAATGACCAATTAACCACTGCATCTTTGGACTGTGTGAGGAAACCAGGCCATCCAGACAAAATCCATGCACACATGTATAGCTACATACAAACTTGCTTACAGAGGACTCTGAAATTGATCTTTGACAACCCGAGCTGCAATAATACCATGCTACCCTCTACACTTCAATGGCACCCATCTTGGCTGGCATGGACCAGATGGACCAAAGGGGCTGTTTCCATACTGTATGACCCTACGAGTCTAACACAAAATCTCTATGTCAGAATAGAAAGCTCAGCATTTAGTATTTAGGTTCTATACTCTTTCTCATCTACAGAAGATATTGTGATTGGAATTAACATTGCTATAAATACTGTACATTGTCACATATAATTTGTTTTAAACTAAAACTAGTCCCTCTGACATATATTTTCTCAGTGGGAAACATTTGTTTGAATGCATGAAGTCATACAGCAACAGGTCTTGTGGCCCACTGAATCTGCACAGACTGTCACATTTTCATGGGAGGTGAGGGAAGTGCAGGGAACCTGGATTTTCAAGGGATATTGAGGCCCTGTTTAAGAGAAAAAATGGAAGTACACAGCAGGTGTAGGCAAGTAGGAACAAATGAAACGTTTATGGAGAACGAAAAGTACAAGAGGATACTTTAGAAAGAAATCAGGAAGGCTTAAAGAAAGCATGAAGTTGCTCTAGTAGACAAAGTGAAGGAGAATCCAAAGGGATTCTACAGATATGTTAAGAGGAAAAGGATCGCAAAGGACATAATTGGTCCTCTGGAAGAACAGAATGGTAATCCATGTATAGAGCCAAAAGGGTGGGGGGGGGGGGCGAGATCTTAAATGAAATTTTTGCATCTGTATTTACTCAGGCTATAGGCATGGAGTCCATAGAACTGGGGCATAGCAGCATCAACTTCATACAGATTACAGGAGGAGGAAGTGTTTGTTGTCCTGAGGTAAATTAAGGTGGATAAATCCCCAGTGACTGACAAGGTATTCCCTCGGACCCTGCAGGAACCAAGCTCAGAAATTGCCGGGGCCCTAGAGATACTTAAATTATCCTTATTGATAGGTGAGGTACCGGAGGATTGGAGGATAGCCAATGTTGTTCTGCTGTTTAAGAAAGGCTTTAACAAAATAAACCAGGAAGCTATAGGCCACTGAACCTGATTTCAATAGTGGGAAATTATTGGAAGGTATTCTAAGGGAATGGAAATGAGTATTTGAATAGGCATGGACTGATTAAGGATAGTCAGCATGGCTTCATGCATGAGAGGTCATGTCTAACCAGTCTTATAGAGTTTTTTGAGGAAGTTCCTAGGAAAGCTGATGAAGACAAGACAGTGGCTGTTGTCTACATAGACTTTGGCAAGGCATTTGACAAGGTCCCACATGGTAGATTGGTCAAGAAGGGTCAGTCACTCTGCTTTCAAGGTGAGGTAGTAAATTGAATTAGACATTGGCTTTGTGGCAGAAACCAGAGAGTAGTAGATGGTCGCCACTCTGACTGGAAGCCTGTGACTAGTGGAGTGCCACTATAATGGATCACTGCCGGGTCCACTGTTGATTGTCATCTATATCAATGAAATTTACAGATGATACCAAGATTGAGGGTATAGTGGACAGTGAGGAAGGCTATCATGGCTTGCAGTGGGATCTGGACTAGCTGGAAAAATGGGCTGAAAAAATGACAGATGGCATTTAAAGCAGAGAATTGTGAGGTGTTGCATTTCGGTAGGACAAACCAGGGTAGGTCTTACACAGTGAATGCTACAGCACTGTGGTCGAACAAATGGGCTGGGAACACAGGTCCATAGTTCATTGAAAGTGATGTTATAGGTAGATCGGATTGTAAAGAAAGCTTTTGGCACATTGGCCTTCGTAAATCAAAGTATTGAGTACAGGAGATGGGATATTATGTTAAAGGTGTATTAGACTTTGGTGAGGCCTAATTTGTATTGTGTGTAGTTTCGGTAACCCACCTACAGGAAAGATGTAAATATACAGGACAGAGTACAGAGAAAATTTACAAGGATGTCACTGGGTTTGGAGGGCGTGAGTCATAAGGAAAAACAGAATAGGTAAGGACTTTATTCCTTGGAATGTGGAAGATTGAGAGGAGAATACAAAATTATGAGGGATATAGATTGGGTAAATGTGAGCAAGCTTTTTCCATGAGATTTGAATGGACTACAACCCATTGGACTACAACTACAATGGGTTAAGAAACCCATTGGTTTCTTAATGGGTAACCAATGGTTACCCATTGGTAACCAGACTTACCATGGGTTAAGTCTGAAATGTGAAAAGTTTAAGGGGAACATGAGGGGAAACTTCTTCACTCATGGGGTGGTGAGAGTGTGGAACGAGTTGCCAGCACAAGTGGGGCATGCAAGCTTGATCTCAACATTCAAGAGAGGTTTGGATAGGTACATGGATGGTAGGTGTATGAAGGGCTATTGTCCCAGTGCAAGTTGATGAGAGTAGGCAGTTTAAATGGTTTGATATGGACTAGATGGGTCAAACAGTATGCACTGTTTGCACTATTTTTCTATGACTATGGCTCTCAGTGATTGCTGTGCCTTTAGTGATTATCTTTACATCATCACTGGCCACTCAGATAATAACATATTATTGGAGGATGATAAATGTTATTCCTTTGTTCAAGGAAGGGAGTAGGGATAACCCTGGGAATTATCGACCAGTGGGTATTACTTCAGTGGTGGGAAAATTACTGGGGAAAATTTATAGACATTTAGAGAAGGATTAATTAAGGATAGTCAGTATGTCTTTGTGAGAGGTAGGTCATGCCTTACAAGTTTGATTGAATTCTTTGTGCATGTCACAAAGCACATTGATGAAGGTGGAGTAGTGTATGTGGTGTATTTGGATTTTAGTAAGATGCTTGATAAGGTTCCCCATGGTAGGCTTATTCAGAAAGTCAGCAGACATAAGATCAAGGAAAACTAGGCTGTGTGGTTGTAGAATTGGCTTGTCTGTAGAAGGTAGTAGATGAAGAGTATTCAACCTGGAGGTTAATGACCAGGGGTCTGTTTTGGGACCCGCTTCTTTGTGATTTTTAGATATTAACTTGGAAGTAGAAGTGCGGGTTAGTAAGTTTGCAGATGACATGAATGCTGGTGATGTCATGGGTAGTTTGGAGAGCTGTGGCAATGGGACATTAAAAGGATACAGAACTGGGCTGAGAAGTGGCAGGTGGAGTTTAACCAAGAAAAGAATGAAATGAATTATTTTGGAAGGGCAGATTTGAAGACACAATACAGAGTTAACGGCAGGATTATTAGCAGGGATACATGCCCGTAGATCCCTCAAAGTTGCCACGCAAGTTAATAGGGCTGCTAACAAGGCATATGGTGTGTTGCCTTCATTAGTTGGGGAACTGAGTTCAAAAGTCATGATGTTATATTGCAGCTCTGTAAAATCCTGGTTAGACCAGAGTCCTAATATTGTGTTCAACTCTGGTTGCCTCATTATAGGAAGGATGTGGAAGCTTTAGAGAGCATGCAGAGGAGATCTACCAGGATGCTTCCTGGACTAGAAGGCGTGTCATATGGAGATAGGTTGAGCGACCTAGGGTTTTCTCCTTTGGAGCATAGAAGAATGAGAGGAAACTTGATAAAGCTGCTCAAGATAATAAGGGGCATAGATAGACTGGATAGCCAGAGACTTTTTCCCGGGGCATGATTGGCTAATACACAGGGGCATAGTTTTAATTTGAGCAACCCAGTCAAAATGCGGGAGAAACTCAGCAGGTCAGTCAGTATCTATGGAAATGAATAAAGAGTCTGCGTTTCAAGATTAGACCCTTCATCATGGAAAGAAGCGGATCCCTTTCCTTTTTGAGAACAAATTTAGTATGTTCAGAAAGTGAAGAACGGAAAAATTCTCTTTCTCATCCACCAGTGAGTCAGTGCTCATCCCAAAACCCAGCCAATTCATAAGCCACTCTCTGGTAAATTTCTTCAACTTAGTATTTCATGAGGGTTCTCCCAGTCTCTGACATAATTCACCCAGGCTTCCATACTCCCTTTCTCAATCAAACCTATTTGAATTCTGTCCCTATCCTCACTATTCCATCCCCTGTCTATCTTCTACTTTCCCATATTCTCAGCATCCTCTTTGCCTTTTCTCCTCCATCTTTCCTCAGCTAGTTTCATCTACTTAGCACACTTTCAATGGAAAGGCTCCACCTGTGCTTTGTAACAAAGCTGACATTCTCGTCCAGTACGAAGATGCTGCAAGTGCCTTTTGAAAATCTGGCTAACATAAAATTCTAACAGGTCCCTGGAAAGGAAAACCACATGGAATGTGCAATATGTGGCAATTTCCAATCCCACTGACAGCTAAAGGCAGCTCCATTATCTTCTCTTCTACTCAATTAATATTTTCTGTTTTGCATTTTGAGTCAGAGAACATTTTTCTATTTCAACATTTGAAGAAGGAATGTCAGATGTTAATGAGATCAATCTGCACCAGGAATAATATTTTTGGGACTCTTCAATTTGTAATAATTAATTATTTAATATTTAGAATTGTATTTGACTATCATCAGACAGAACAAATAGCAAATAGTTAAACTAACTGCAAGAACATGAAAGACCAGTGTAAACTCAGGAATCCTTAAAACGTAGGCAAGTGTTAACAAGTCTGATCACCCTGTCTCCCATTCTAATCTCAATTGTGAAGACCTTTGTTGTACTTTAATTGATTTTTGTGTTCACATGGTTTTGGAAATAAAAATTATTGCTTTATAATGTAATCTTAGATCTCGAGATCATGATCTGTCACTGGACATTCGGTGAAACAGAAAGAAGCTCAGATCTTATGCCCTTCTTCGGTTTGCCTGCTGACTTGATGGGGATTGTGAGACAGAGGGGAACCTGCTCTGTGAAACTATGTTCAAGAATAACCTGGTAATATAAGAGAGGAGGAAATTGAATTGAAGGGTTAAAATGAAAGAGTTTATGGGATTTTTTCCCAACTTTTTTCCAGCCATTGGAATGCTTGAGAGAGTTGAACCTGAGGAACATTAGAGTAAGTAGTGTAGCAACTGTAAGTTGCTCTATAACTGAATTTAACAACACATGAAGGGTTATGGCATCACTGAGTTCACACAGACCACAATCTGTCTCTTTTTAAAAACCAGCAAGAAAGAAAATATTAGAAGCAGCTGTCCACATTTACGGTGCAATCCTAATTAGTATTTAAATTTGAAAAATGAGGTCAGAGTACAAGCAGTTCCCTAAATAAAACATCTTAAAAGAACAGATGCTGCTCCAGAGCAGATTTTCCCTGCATTCAGTCTTTTCTGAGTTTAATGATTTTTTTTTCCTTCTGTAAAACACTAAACCTGGATTTCTCAAGCCTCCTCTGCCGTTAAACAAGATCATGACTGACCTCCTCTGTCAACAGTACTTTCCCACCCACTCCCTGTGTATGTTGATTCAATCAATCTCTGCAGTTGGCTTTACTGACACTCGGGCTTTTCAATGGGCGTTCAGAAGATGTGAAGACAAGTTATGCGACTGTGGAGAGAATTAAAATGCATGTTATCCTGTTATCATTTAATGTCTATGTACGTTCACCTGCATGACAGTCAAAAGTGTAGACTATAATCAGCTTTCACTTCCCTTGACTGTTAGTACTGGGGTCAGTTGTAGGCATGTAACCAGCACAGTAAAATCTGGTTTGGGGCATAAGTTACTTTATGGTGTGAAATAGGCTTAGTTAACCTTAAACTTGCCCGAGTCTGCTTCATACCGAGAAAAACAAGCTACAGTGACTTGCACCACTCCCAGATCTTATTGATTGGAAATGAAGTCTAGGAGAAATGTTAAACTGTCTGCCAATTCATTATAATCCATTTAATACTATTGTGTATCAACCACATCTGGCTCAGAGTCTAGAAACTTACATATAACATTAATTTTATTGCACTAGATGTCTGACAGTGAATTTTGCCTGGAAAATGATTTGTTCATCATCAGATAAATGAATCACAGTTGGACTATTAGGCATTGTAATATGTATGTATGTAGTTACTTAAATGTTGTGTGGTCAAAATACATAGTGATATCATCACATGATATAATAATAATGTGTACTTAATTCCTGCTGTTGTTGAAATAAAGAGTACCCACTTTTTTCTGTCTCATACATCTTGGCACAATTATTGTAAGTAAGACTTATCTGAACACCAGCATTATAATAGGCCAACCCTAGGAAACATTATAATGGCTGCTGACAAGGCTGTTTGAATTTATCCATGCATTTTCAGTGCCCCAGGAAACAGTCAGGATTAAAAGAAAATCTCTCTTCAAAGTGTTTCTCTTTGATCTTGACATAGTGAGATTCCCCCAAAATAGGGGAGAATAAAGCAAGAATATTGCAGTTCCTGTGCATTTGATCTATAAGTTCATTAAGTGGGTCTGCCTTATTCAGAGAGAATATCAGCAGTGATGTTAAGTTGCAAGGCAACAGTACTCAATTTTAAGCACATATCAAATTTTAAAACAACATTGAAGTATGCAGGCAACCACACTGGAATAAGGAGAGAGCAAAAGTATAAACATGGTAGCTTTGACGGAAGAAAAGAAAATGGTGTCTAGCACAGTATGTGGACAACCTTGGGGTTGTGTGAATTATCCCCATCCCATAGTGACCAGTAATATTCTTGATTTGGATGATGGTGACAAAAACATGTAGATGTTGAATATTGCAGCGAAGGAATGGAAATTCACTATAGAGTGTATTACATGCTCACTTAGCTGCTTCACACACAGCTGCCATAGGCTTGTGTTGGAAATGTTGCTTGGGTTCCAGGTGAAGTGGAACACAAAGTGTCAATGAAGTGGGCTGTTGTAGAAAACAAAGAAGATCGTACACTGGCCTGGAATGTACACAGTATAGTGTCTGTTCAAGGATAAAAATAATGCAGAGCACTAGCCTAGAGTGTAAAGGTGATAGCACATGGTCCTACTTACAAAGAACACAACCAATGCTCCTAGAGTATGAAGAACGTGGCAGACTGCTCCAAAATACAAAGCATGCGGCAGATTGGCCTGGAATACAAGGAGCCAACAGACCCTTCATAGAACACAAAGAATGCAAGTGCATTGACTTGGAATACAAAGAATGGGCTGGCTTGGAACACACAGAGGTCACAATGGAGTCTGGAAAACAAAGAACACAATTAGCTGTTCTAGAACACAGAAATGCAATAAAGTAAAGGTGATCCTGGAATAAAGGTGAAAGGGTTTGCTTCAGTTGTACAGAGCTTTGTTCTTTTCTGAAGATAAAAACAATGGAAACATGTATTGGCCTTTCAATCAACAGATTTAACTGAGGATTAAAAAGTTTGCATTATAAGAAGTTGCATATACTTGCCCTATATCCTCTTTAAATATCCGTCTGTGTGTGGATTAAAGGAGAAGATGATTCACTAGTTTCAATACAACAAAACTACTTGCGCCAGTGTAGAATCCAGAACAAGTGGAGAAAATCTTATTATTGATCTGGACTATTCGGAAATTAAATAAGAGCTGATTCTTCACACAAGTACTGGTAGAAATCTAATATTTTCTTGTCATATTACTGTGGACACTGAGTAAAATGAAATTTACATGACTGAAGTCAAGAAGCCTTTTAATGGCTAGAGTATGAAGGCACATGGATGTAAGGTAAACTGAGGTACAGATCACCAGTTGATGGTAAACTTGCTTAAACCTGTTCCTGTTGTCTAATGTGTACCCCTTGAATTCCTCACAAACAGATTTAATGTGTTGTGGAGATGACGCAGTGAATGAAAAGATCAAAAGAGCCTTGTTGCTTGACACCTCCTATAATATTTAAGAAGCTGGCTATTGCAGTGTGAGGGGGATGACAGAAGTATATTATAAAGCAACACAAAGTGTTGCAGGAGCTCAACAAATCAGGCAACATATTTAGAGTGGAATAAATGATCAACGTTACAGGCCAAGAACCGACATCACCACTGAAAAGAAAGTTGGGGTGAATGCCAGAATAAGAAGGTGGGGGTGTGCGGGGAGGAAGGAGTTCAAGCTGGCAGTGATAGATGAAATGAGGTGATGGGGTAGTTTGGTGGGGGAGGGTGAATGAAGTAAAAGTTGGGAAGTGATATTTGGAAATGGTAAAAATAGGACAGGATATTGGACTAGGGAAGAAAGGGTAGGAGGAGGGGCACCAGAGTGAGGTGATGGGCAGGTGAGGAGAAGAGAAGGCGTGGAAGGAATGGGAAAAAAGGGAAGGGGAAGAGAGAGTATTTACCAAAAGTTAGTAAAATCAATGTTCATGTCAAAGAGTTTGAAGCTATCCAGACGGAATACGACTTATTTCTTCTCCAACCTGAGAGTGACCTCGTCATAACAGTAGAGCAGTCCATGGACCAACATGTCAGAATGGGAATGGGAAGTAGGTTTCAAATGGGTGGTCACCAGGAAATCCTGCCTTTTGTGGCAGATGGAACAAAGACACTTGATGAAGTGATCCCCCAATTTACATCAGGTATCACCAATGTGGAAGAGGCCATAACAGAGCACTGGATACACTAGACAACCCCGAGTGACTCACAGGTGAAGGGTCACCTCACCTGGAAGGACTGTTGGAGGAGAAGGTGTAGAGGTAGCTGCAGCATTTGTCCCGTTTGTAGGTCTAAGTACCAGGAGAGAGATCAATGGGGAGAGGCGAGTGGACAAGAATGCAGTATAGAGCTACTTCTGTGGAAAATGGAGAGTTGGAGTCAGCGGAAGGTGTGTTTGGAGGTAGGATCCTGTTATGGATGGCGAATGTTATGGAGAATGATGTGCTGGAGAAAGAGGCTCATGGGGTGATTGGTAAGGATAAGAGGAAGCATTGGATCTTACGGTGTACTGGGCCAAGTACTGAAGACCTGTGCTAATCAACCTGTTGGAGTGTTTACTGATATACTTATCCTCTTGTTTCAACGGGCTGAGGTACCCACTTGCTTTAGGCAGGCTTCAATCACGTAAGTGGCCAAGAAGAATATAATAACCTGCCTCAATGAATATCATCTAGTAGCACTTACATCCACTGTGATGAAGTACTTTGAGAAGTTGGTGATGAAACATATCAACTCCTACCCAAGAAGCAGCTTGGATCTGCTCCAATTTGTCTACCCTCACAACAGGTCAACAGCAGATGCCATTTCATAAGCTTTTCACTCAGCTCTGGAATATCTGGACAGTGCAGGTGCATTCATCAGGATGCTCTTCATTGATGACAACTTAGCATTCAACACTATCGTCCCTTCAAAACTAATCAATAAACCCCAAGATCTAGGCCTTAATACCTACTTGTGCAAATGCATCCTCTATTTCTTCACTTGCATACTCCTGTCAGTTTGGATTGGCAACGTCTCCTCCACAACGTCCCACAGCACAGGTGCACCACAAGGTTTTAGCCCCCTGCTCTACTCGTTTCATGCTTATAATTATATGGCTAAGCACTGCTCCAATGCTGTGTTTAAGTTTGTTGATGACACCACTGTTGTTGGCTGAAACAATGGTGGCGATGAATCTAGATTTGGGAGAGAGATTGAAAATCTGGCTGAATCTGGCACCACAACAACCTCTCACTTAATGTCAGCAAGACCAAGTAGCTGATTGTTAATTACAGGAAGAGGAAACCGGAAGTCCATGAGCCAGACCTCATCAGGGGACCAGAAGTGGACAGGGCCAGTAACTAAAAATTCCTGGGCATTATCATTTCAAAGGTTCTGACTTTGTTCCAGCAACTAAGTGCCATTCTGAAGAAAGCACAACAGTGCCTCTGCTTTCATGGAAGTTTATGAAGATCAGCATGGCATCTAAAACTTTGATCAACTTCCACTGATGCAGAGTGGAAAGTATATTCAAGCACCACCTCCATCCAGACCATGTTTTCTTCTTGTTGCTGCCCTCAGGAAGAAGGTATAGGAGTCATAGGTCCCACACCACCAGGTTCAAGAATTATTATTACAGTACTCTTCAAATATCAGTCTCCTGAACCAGTGCATTCACCCCAACACTGAACAGATTCCACAACCTACGGACTAATTTTCAAGGACTCTACATCTCATGTTATCAATATTGTTTATTTATTTTTTATTTTTGTTTTTGCACAATTTGTTGTTTTATACACATTGGTCCTTTCTCCATCTCCTTGCGCAGTTTTTCTCTGATCTCAAGGTAATCTATGGTGATATATGTGTGCTCCAATAATAAATTTACTTTGAAAGTTACTTTAAATACAAAATCTAAATGCCAAATAAGCAGCTTTCTGTATTTGAGGTTGTGAACGCATTACATCACTGCAGGTGTTTTCCAAACATATCTTCAAAGATGCCAACACCTTTATATCCATAAAGCTTTGAAGATTCTCACAATTCAATAAAATGTGAAGATACAAAAGAGAAGGACAGAATATTACAATTGAAGCAGACAAACAATAAAATCTGTTCTTCATTGGAATGTGTCTTTCTGAGTCTTGTTAAGTGGAACTGCCTGTACTCTATTCCTATTTATCCATTTTAGGTACTAATCATTATATTAGACCATACATACTTTGGACATCTGCTTCTAATATCTCCCTCCTTATTTGTTTATACTCCATTTCAATTCTTCTTCTTGCCAGATTTTTCCCTTCCTAGTGGAGACATCAACATTTTGCACGGCTATCCATATGTAATTTCCAGGCTAAAATGGCAATTATTGCATATGTGAGCCAAGACAGGGTCCGATGACCAGACGGCTGATCGTGCCCAAGCAATGTAGCCGTTTCCACTTCTGCACTCACTTGATACCCATTTTTTTGTTCACCAGGGCAGTCAGAATTGGAAACGTGGCAGAACTGCTGCAGAACAGTGTGGAAAAATCAGGTGCTGTTTTCTCCCAGTAGGGATTAGTTTTCAGTTCCAAGTGCTCCTGTCACATTTTGTCATCCTTCATTCTCTCTGAATTATGGAGGACAGCATGTGTATAAATGTCTCTCTCCAGCAGACTTCATCATGATCATCATGACTCCAGTATTTCTACTATTTTTTAATGTTTCTTAATTGTACATATGTTTTTTTTATATGTTCTATCGCTGAGCAGCAGTGAACCATCTGAATGGCCTATCAGAGTTCTCTTTGGGAACTAGATGACTTGATCAGCATTTCTGATCTGCCTATTGTTCACAATTGCACTTAATAAAAAAAAAGATATTCTTGCTCATGCAAAAACACTGATGTGACGCATAGCATCCCTACAGCTAACCTACATGGGGTCAACTAACTCAATACAGACTCTGCATTAAACTTGTAGCATTCCTGGATTTTTTGGCTATGGACCACACTGGATAAACTTCCTGAGCCATCAGAGAAGTCCTGGAGAATAACAATAAAATTGTTATGATAGATTCTTATCATTCTTTTATGGATTGGAACAAATATACATTGGATTAGCATGCTCACAGGGGGATCTGACTCTAAACAATGAATTGAATGAGCTGGGATGTGACATGGTATGAATAGAGATTTGTTGAGAAGTTCAGCGGGACTGAAGGACAGGTCTACCAAAAGTGTAAGAAAGCCCAAATGTGGAAGGCTGAGGATTTCCCCAATGGCCATCTAAAATAAAGTTCTGCACCCCATAACTAGAATCTGAAATGAACAGTGATTGAGAGGTCTATCATTGGTAAAGGATGCTAAATTTTCTCTAAAAATGATTAGAGCCTGGAAAAGCAGTCTGGATACGCCCCAGGACAGCCACCAATCCTTAAAGGAAGTTCCCAGTGATATCATTCCTACATGTTGACTGTATGAGAACTGTGTGGGCTGCAGTTAAATACTTGAGAACTTAATTCATACTGTTGTACTGCCATTCTCCAGGCCCACTCATGCCAGACCAGGGTCCACAAGCTTCACTTGAAGCTCCTCCTAGGGTCAGGGACCCATCTGATGCTGGAACCAGCCTGCAGCTGGGCAATAGATTTCAGCCACGGCAAAGCCATCAGGAATCAACCTGAATTTGGGCATGAGGTATCAATCTGGGCTTAGACACCAGGGATCAGCCTAGGAAAAGGGAACAGGGTTAGCCTGTATGCTGGGGCACAAGGAGCCGCATGGTATTTGGACATCAGGGACCTCAGTAGGATAGAGCATCAGAAGTTAGCCAAGGATTGGGCATCTATCTCACTGATCCCTTAAGCTGCACTAACTTCCACTCCTTTATGAAGGCTAGTATAGGAATAAAGAGCTAAAAGATTTATTGAATGCCCAGCCCTGTGCAGCTTCCCTCTCAAGAGATTCCTATAATGAGAGGTTATGAAGGCCAGAGGTCTGTGAGGTTAAATTTAGACCATAAGACTTGGGAATTTGTCCGATTGATTCTGCTCCGCCATTCCATCTTGGCTGACTTATTATCCTTTCAAACCCACTCTCCTGCCTTTTCCACATAAACTTTGACACCCTTGACAACTTCTGCTTTAAGTGTACCCGATGACTTGGCCTCCATAGCCGTATGAGAGAATGAATTCCACAAATTCACCAACCTCTGGTTTAATCAATTCCTCTTCATTGCTCTTCCAAAGGAACACTCTTGTATTCTGAGACTGTGCCCTCTGGTACTGCCCCACGATTCGAAACATCTTCTCAACATCCACTCTACCTAGGCCTTTTTGATATTCATTATATACCCCCCCCCCCCCTCCAAACTCCAGGACCATCAAATATTCCTCGTGTTAACTCTCTCATTCCTCGGATCATTCTCATGAACCTGCTCAGGACTCTCTCCGATGCCAGCAGATTTTTTCTTCCTCATGGGGCACAAAACTGTTCACAATACTCCAAGTGCTGTCCGATCAATGCATTATAAAATCTCAGCATTACACCCTTGTTTTTATATTGCAGGAGCAGAGATGTGTTATTCCATTTCCCCCCAATTCATGTAAATAATTAGAATCCAATTAATTACTTGTAATTTTGAGATGTCTCTCTTCTGAGATTAAATACAAACAGCCAGCTTTCTGAAGTTAAAGGTTTAATATACTGTACAGAATGGCCTTGTTTTTTGCCTTTAGAGTTTAGTGGATAAATTTTAGGAATGAGTATCTGGTGGATTTTGTGTTATATTTGGAATAAAAGTGAAAAATGCTGGCAATACTTGGCAAGCCAGGTAGCATTTGTGGAAAGAAAAGTGTGTTAATGTGTCAGATCTGACACACTGCATTATGTTTTCATTTTTGCTACTTTAACTGAATGAATACTGTTTAACACCATATCCACAGAGAGTGACAGGAGGATCTCGAATTAGAACTAGGACCACAAGATCGTGATTGTAGGTGCAGGATTAGATTTGTTCAGTAAAGGGATTTGGATGGAAAGCATAGACGGTGCATTGAATGAGATTTTTGGTGGTTAATACAGGAAGTTTGGATGTGTTCGAGGACTTGCAGATTCTGTTTACACTCCATGGTTTCTGTTGGTTTGGCATTGCCAAGCTGTTAGAAATGAAAAGAGTTAACTTTGCAGGGTCCTTAAAATTTACAACATTGACTTTCTTACATATGCTCTATTGCTGCTATTGTTTTGCCAGACCAATGGAAATAACAAAATTGATTAGGTGTGGTTGAGTCCAACAGTCATTAGTCATTTTACTGGCGATGTGAACATCCTTCTAGTCTCTGAGTAGGAGGATGAGATAAAATCTAACAAATGCTAGTGCTTAGATCAGAATGTTGTTATGAAGTATTGTAATTGACTCTCTATGTTGAAAAAGGCTGTTAATTATGATGAGAATATGCTCCAAGTACTTTGTCAGGAGTACTCATGTAGCTTTCCATTTTCCTTCTTTGAATTATATCTCTTCCAGTACAGGCAATGAAGTAATCAGTTTGGCTCTCTGAAACAGGGGTCAAGGATTTGGCCAAGGTTCAGTTATACCACTGAGAGACTCAAATGAGATGCTAGACCATATCTTCTTGAAATGAGACTGACCCTATATAATAAGTGTTCTTCTTCCATTTTATCCCTTCCAGAAGAAGGGGTACAATACCTTTCTTTAAGCTGACCATCTCCTGTCACCTTGTCTCTCTCAGGGCAGCAATATGAATATTAGATCATAAAACCATAAGGTATAGGAGCAGAAATGGCCATTCAGCCCATCAAGTCTGCTTGGAAATTCAATCATGGTTGAAGTCTCTTAACCACATTCACCCACCTTAACCCCTTTACCAATCAAGAATCTATCAATTTCTGTCTTAAATTCACTCAGTGACTTAGCCTTCACAACTGCCTGTGTGAGCGAATCACCATGCTCCAGATGAAGAATTTCCTCCATACAGTTTTAAAAGGATGTCCCTTTATTTTCAGATCCCAGACTCTTCTATAAATGGAAACACCTACTGCCTGTCCATTCTCTCCAGACCTTTCAGTATTTGGTAGGTTTCGATGGGATTCCCCATCATCCTTCTGACTGATATTTTTCAGCATTTATGCTGTAATAGACTAAAAGAAGCTACCAAAAATTAGTGAAATGGCAAAGTGGTTGAAATGCAGCAGATGGCATAAAGTGTGAGGCAATACATTTTGACATCAAAATAATAGGCAATTATAAACTGAATGGTGTTTGGAGTTGTGAATAAAACAGAACTTGAATGTATCGCATCGGAGTGACAAGGCTATAAAATATCTAATGACTTAAGCTTTTTTAACAAAGGGAAGAGTATGGCTATGGAGCTCATTTCAGTGATTAGTGGTTCATGTCAACATTTGAGATTAGACTGGATTGGTGGATCAAGGGAGAGAGATATGGGAAGGGCGTAAGAAGATGTGATTAGGAGTATTTGTTTATTTGGAAGGTAAACACTGACAGGGACTGATATGGTCAAACATCTGTTGTGTGTCTTAATGCCTGTGTATTTATGCATTCATGTGCTTTTCTCTATTGTTTAAAACTTTGTTAATATTACAGATGAAACAAACTGAAATACCAGCGAGAATTCCTCATGAAAGCGTTTACTATGAAGAAGGAGAGTTTCATCATGTGTTTGCAGGTGTGGGCTGGTGAAAGACTATTGTAGCAGTGGGGCTCAATGGAGATGAGAAAGGTCAAGGCCTCATTGATACAGAACTTATCAGAAAAGGCAGCAAATGAAAAATCTTTACTGAGAAGCGGCATGCACTCACTACAATAGAGAGAGCAAGACTGACAGGCACTAAAGCTGCTATTCTATTTGAAACCTAGTAAATTATATGTTCATAAAACATGAAGCCATATTTAAGCCCTGTATGATGATGGAAGTATGTAATGGGGAATTGCCTTAATTGCCAGATGACTGGAAAATTGCAAATGTTACTCCGCTATTTAAGAAGGGTGGGAGGCAGGAGAAAGGAAACTATAGACTTGTTAACCTGACATCAGTGGTGGGGAAGTTGTTGGAATCGATTGTTAGGGATGAGAATACGGAATATCTGGAGGCACAGGACAAGATAGGCCAACACCAGCATAGTTTCCTGAAAGGAAGATCCTGCCTGACAAACCTCCTGCAATTCTTTGAGGAAATTACAAACAAAGGATATGCAGTAGACATGGAATACTTGGTTTTTCAGAAGGCCTTTGACAAGGTGCCACACATGAGGCTGCTTAGCAAGATAAGAGCCCATGGAATTACAGGGAAGTTACTAGTGTGGGTGGAGCATTGGTTGGTTAGTAGAAAACAGAGAGTGGGAATAAAGGCATCCTATTCTGGCTGGCTGGTTACCAATGGAGTTCCACAGGGGTCGGTGTTGGGATAGTTACTCTTTCGATGTATGTCAATGATATTGACTATGGTATTAAGGGATTTGTGACTAAATTTGACAATGATATAAAGGTGGGTGGAGGAGTGGGTAGTGTTGAGGAAACAGAGAGCCTGCAGAGAGACTTAGGTAGTTTAGGGAATGGCAAAGAAGTGGCAAATGAAATACAATGTTGGGAAGTGTATGGTCGTGTACTTTGGTGGAAGAAATAAACGGGCAGACTATTACTTAGATGGGGAGAGAATTCAAAATGCAGAGATGCAAACAGACTTGGGAGTCCTTGTGCAAGATACCCTAAAGTTTAACCTGCAGGTTAAGTCGGTTGTGAAGAAGGCGAATGCAATGTTGACATTCATTTCTTGAGTCAAGTCAAGTCACTTTTATTGTCATTTTGACCATAACTGCTGGTACAGTGCATAGTAAAAATAAGACAACGTTTTTCAGGACCATGGTGTTACATGACACAGTAAAAAAACTAGATTGAACTACATAATAAAAAAAAACAACACAGAGAAAGCTACACTAGACTACAGACCTACACTGGACTACATAAAGTGCACAAAAAAAGTGCAGGCATTTACAATAAATAATAAACAGGACAGTAGGGCAAGGTGTCAGTCCAGGCTTCGGGTATTGAGGAGTCTGATAGCTTGGGAGAAGAAACTGTTTTATAGTCTGGTCATGAGAGCCCGAATGCTTCGGAGCCTTTTCCCAGCCAGCAGGAGGGAGAAGAGATTGTATGAGGGGTGCATGGGGTCCTTCATAATGCTGTTTCCTTTGCGGATACAGCGTGTAGTGTAAATGTCCGTGATGGCTGGAAGAGAGACCCTGATGATCTTCTCAGCTGACAAAACAAAGATTCACTTGCAGTTCTTCCAAACTGTGTACCGCATTGTACCAGATTTGTTGCTTAGAGTATGGTCTCCTCTTGTCAGTAATTTGCTCAATAACCGTTAGCTGATTTCCTGTACTCAGTTTGCAGGGGTGACCCAAGGTTCCTGTTCCCTGTCACTTTAACTCTCTATCCCACTTCCACTATGATCGATTGGTCTGTGGCTTCCTACACTGTACCAATGAGACCCAATGCAAGTTGGATTCCTGGGCACATTATAATCATCTGGATGTAACATTAAAATCTACTTCAGGTAAATTGATTTCTTAGTCTATCAATCACCCATCTGTGATATTGGTTCAGCTATCTTGTTTCTCCGCCTTTGTACTCCCACTAGAGTGGAGGACTTGCCCAGATTGACCTGCCTGGCATGTCTCCTACTCTACATCTCGCAATTCCTACATTCTCTTATCTACCTTATTTTGCCTATGTTCTCACTCTGATCCTATCAAAAACATCCTCCCTCACCCCCTCTCTCTGCATTTTTCTTCTATCTCCTTTACAATTCTGATTAAGTGTCTCGGATCTGAAACGTCCACTCTGTTTTTCTTCCCACTGATGAGTCCTGACCTGCAGAATTAATTCCACCATTTTCTGTTTTTATGCCAATTTGCTAACTCTCTTTTTACACTATGGTATGGCTGGTATTATCCCTAACCAACATTTCATACAGTAATACTTCCTTCAAGTCAATTATATTCACGTGGCAGCACTTTAACCAACCACTGTTTGCCAGTACAATTGCCAATAGTTTTATATTTGGAAAGGGAATAATGATCAGGTTGTGCAAATGCCTAATAAACTATTCATACACCAGAAATTCACACTTAACAGTATTTGTTTATTTTCTGAAGTTCCAGCTACCAGGGGCACATGCTTCTCAAGCTTCATCTGCATCCTTATGCTGGAAGTCGATTCTGCTCCTTTTACAGTGAAGGGTGCACCTCCAACATATCTTGCAAAAGGTTCTGCTGTTTTTTGCTACAAATCAATAATTCCAACTTGATTTTCATTGCAGTTGTGAAAGTTACTCACTTGTCTGGATTAGGAATTAAAACTAGCTGCCTTGTTATATATGTGAATCCACACTTTAGCACGTATAGTGATGCCAAATAAGTCTTGGAACAATGCCCACTGCTTTCTAATCAACTTCTCCACTGCAATACAGACAGCCATTGTGAAAATGCTCAGATAATTTAACTTGATCAGCTCAAACCAGCTGCACAGAAGAAATGGTTTATCTCTCTCATAATAGTTCCTGAGGTTAGGTTACCTAACTGTTCCGTGCAGTTTACTCATGTATGTCAGACAATGGCTCTTTCTCACCCAAATGACTTTCTGAAATGACTCCGAGAGCTTAGTTGTATCTGTTGAATAATTCACTGCACCTCTTGCTCATCTCTACCATATGCCTTGTGGTTTTCACTTTATGTCCCAATTTCCAAATACTTGTTACGGTGTATACATTAGCATCCCAAATACACAATGTGGGTAGGAACCTCTGAGCAGTGAGCAGGAGTATCAGCCGGCGAAGAGGCTGATAAAGTTAAGTTTTATCGTCATTACACAGGTGCAATGAAAAACTTACTTGCATCAGTGTCTCAGGCACATGTCATATAAGCAGTATATATAAGAAAAACATAAATTAAACAGAAAGTATACACAAATTTAAAAAGAAAAATATGCAATTAGAACATAAAGTCCATTTTACTGTAAAGTGATCAAAGTTTTGTTAAACTTCAGTGATTAGGGATTTGCCAGTTGGTTTAAGAACTGAACGGTTGAAAGGAAATACCTGTTGTTGAATCTAGTGGTGTGGGACTTCAGGCTTCTGTACCTTCTGCCTGATGGTACCTGTGAGATGATGGCATGGCCTGGAGAGCAGCGATAGAACACAGAAAAGTTCAGCGCAGGAAAAAAGCCCTTCTGCCCACAATGTTGACCCAAACCAAATAAATTAGTAATCAGATGACCAACTAAATTAATCCTTCATGCCTGCACAGTGTGCATATCTTTCAATTACCCTCACATTCATGTGCCAATCTAAGTTTATTAAAATTCCCTAATGTATCTGCTTCTACTACCCCCCCCCCCCCAGGCAGTTATCTATGACTCTCATAATCATATAAACCTCTGGAAGATATCTCCTCAGCCTCTGCCACTCCAAAGAATCAGCATGTTTACCCAACTTCTCATAATAGCAAATGCCCTCTAATCCAGGCAAAATCTTGGTAAGCACAACAGATTCTGGAGATGCTGGGAATCCAGAGCAGCTCACAAAATGCTGGAGGAACTCAGCAGGTCAGACAGCATCTATGGAAATAAATGAACAGTTGACGATTCGGGCCATGACCCTTCATCAGGACTTTGAGTATCCTGGCAAACCCTGTCTGCACCCTCTCCAAAGCCTCGGCATTCTTCCTAAAATGGGGTAACCAGAACTGAATGCAATACTCTAGATGTGGCCTAACTAGAGTTTTATAAAGTTTTACATAACTTCCTGACTTTTAATCTCAATTGTTCGACCAATAAAGGCAAGCCTGGCATTTGCCTTCTTAACCACCCTATCAATCTGTGTAGCCACTTTCAGGGAGCTGTGATCTTGATCTTGATCCCTGACACATTAACCCTATTAAGTGTCTTTCCCTTAACAGTGTACTGACTCTTTACATTGACCTACCAAGGTGCAACACTTCACATTCGGTCAGGTTAAACTCCACCTTCCATTTTGCCACCCACATTTGCAACTGATCTAAATCCCGCTGTGTTCTTTGCCAGTCATCTGTGCTTTCCACAATAGTCCCAAACTTTGTGTAATCTGCAATCTTACTAACCACCCATCTGCATTTTCATCCAGGTCATTTAGTAGAAGTCCTATTACAGGTCTTTGCAGAACACCACTAATCATAGACCTCCAGCTAGAATAAGTCCCCTTAATCACCAATGGACAAGCCAGTTTTGAATCCAAGTCACCTATTCACCCTGGATCTCATGCATCTTAATCTTCTGGATGAGCCATGAGGGACTGTGTCAAACACCTTAGACAACATCAACAGCTTGACCTTCATCAATCACGCTTGCGATCCCTTCAAAAAACTCAAATCAAGTTCATGAGACAAAACTTGCCTTGCACAAAGCTATGCTGGCTCTCCCTAATTAGGCCATAGTTTTCTAAATGCTCATAAATCCTACTACTAAGAGTTCTCACCAGTAACTTCCCTACCACTGACGTGAAACTCATCAGTCCACAGTTTCCAGGATTATCCCTGGTTCCCTTCATGAACAATGGAACAACGTTAGCTACTCGTCAGTCCTCCAGGATTTTGCCTGTGGTTGGAGTGGACACAAAGATTTTGATCAAAGCACAGCAATTTCTTCACTTACCTCTCTTAATATTCTTGCCTCCAATCTCCATATCCTCCACATCATTCTCCTTGGTAAGTACTAATGTAAAGTACTCATTAGGGTCCTCACTGACATCCTTTGCATCCAAGCAAGTGGTCCCCCTTTATCCTTGAGTTGTCCCACCTGTCTCTAGTTATCCACTTGCTCGTGATGTATATATGGAATGCCTTGGGATTCTTTGTAACCTTACTTTAAAAGGAGAAAGTTTCAAAAGTTGAGGCAAGTATTGGGTAGGTCATGGCAGCTGAGATCGGCCCCGTGGTTTGTTCATCCTGCAGCATGGGATACTAATTAGGGATACTTCCAGTGTCCCTGACGACGATGTGTGCAGGAAGTGTGTCCAGCTGCAGCTTCTGGCAGACCGCATTGAGCGTCTGAAGCTGCGATTGGATTCATACTGGAGCATCCGTGATGCTGAGAAGGTCGTGAATAGCACGTTCAGTGAGTTGGCCACACTGCAGGTAAAGGCTACACAGGCAGAAAGGGAAGGGGTGGCCACTAGACAGAGTAGCAGTAGGCAGGTAGTGCAGGAGTCCCCTGAGGTCATCTCCCTCCTAAACAGATATACTGTTTTGGAGACTGTTGGGGGAGATGTCTCATCAGGGGAAGGCAGCAGCAGCCGAGTTCATGGCACCATGGGTGGCTCTGCGGCACAGGAGGGAAGGAAAAGGAGTGGGAGAGCTATAGTGATAGGGGATTTGATTGTAAGGGGAATAGATAGGCGTTTCTGCAGCCGCAAAAGAGACTCCAGGATGGTATGTTGCCTCCCTGGTGCAAGGGTCAAGGATGTCTCTGAGCGGCTGCAGGACATTCTGGAATGGGAGGGTGAACAGCTAGTGGTTGTGGTGCACATAGGTACCAACGATATAGATAAAAAACGGGATGAGGTCCTGCAAGGTGAATTTAGGGAGTTAGGAGATAAACTAAAAAGTAGGACCACAAAGGTAATAATCTCTGGATTACTACCAGTGCCACGTGCTAGTCAGAGAAGAAATAGGAGGATATTTCAGATGAATACGTGGCTTGAAAAATGTACAAGGGGGAGGGATTCAAATTTCTGGGGCAATGGAACCAGTTCTGGGGGAGGTGGGACCGGTATAAACAGGACGGTCTGCACCTGGGCTGGACTGGAACCAATGTCCTAGGGGGAGCGTTTGCTACTGCTGTTCAAGAGGATTTAAAAATAATGTGGCAGGGGGATGGGAACAAGTGCAGAGAGACTGAGGGGTGTAAAATGAGGGTAGAAGCAAAAAGTAGTAAGGTGAAAAGTAAAAGTGGCAGGCAGGCAAATCCAGGGCAAAAAGCAAAAAGAGCCACTTTTCAACACAATTGTATAAGGGCTAAGAGTGTTGTAAAAACAAGCCTGAAGGCTTTGTGTGTCAATGCGAGGAGTATTCGTAACAAGGTGGATGAATTGAATGTGCAGATAGTTATTAATGAATATGATATATTTGGGATCACAGAGACATGGCTCCAGGGTGACCAAGGATGGAAGCTCAACATCCAGGGATATTCAATATTCAGGAGGGATAGACAGGAAAGAAAAGGAGGTGGGGTAGCCTTGCTGGTTAGAGAGGAGATTAATGCAATAGAAAGGAAGGACATTAGCCTGGAGGATGTGGAATCGATATGGGTAGAGCTGCATAACACTAAGGGGCAGAAAACGCTGGTGGGAGTTGTGTACAGGCCACCTAACAGTAGTAGTGAGGTTGGGGATGGCATTAAACAAGAAATTAGAAATGCGTGCAATAAAGGAACAGTAGTTATAATGGGTGACTTCAATCTACGTATAGATTGGGTGAACCAAATTGGTAAGGGTGCTGAGGAAGAGGATTTCTTGGAATGTATGTGGGATGGTTTTCTGAACCAACATGTCAAGGAACCAACTAGAGAGCAGGCCATTCTAGATTGGGTATTGAGCAATGAGGAAGGGTTAGTTAGCAATCTTGTGCGAGGCCCCTTGGGTAAGAGTGACCATAATATGGTGGAATTCTTCATTAAGATGGAGAATGACATAGTTAATTCAGAAACAAAGGTTCTGAACTTAAAGAAGGGTAACTTTGAAGGTATGAGACGTGAATTAGCTAAGATAGACTGGCAAATGATACTTAAAGGGTTGATGGTGGATATGCAATGGCAAGCATTTGCAGATCGCATGGATGAGCTACAACAATTGTTCAACCCAGTTTGGCAAAAGAATAAACCAGGGAAGGTAGTGCACCCGTGGCTGACAAGGGAAATTAGGGATAGTATCAAGTCCAAAGAAGAAACATATAAATTAGCAAAAAGAAGCAGCACACCTGAGGACTGGGAGAAATTCAGAGACCAGCAGAGGAGGACAAAGGGCTTAGTTAGGAAAGGGAAAAAAGATTATGAGAGAAAGCTGGCAGGGAACATAAAAACTGACTGTTAAAGCTTTTATAGATATGTGAAAAGAAAAAGATTGGTCAAGACAAATGTAGGTCCCTTACGGTCAGAAACTGGTGAATTGATCATAGGGAACAAAGACATGGCAGACTAATTGAATAACTACTTTGATTCTGTCTTCACTAAGGAGGACATAAATAATCTTCGGGAAATAGTAAGGGACCGAGGGTCTAGTGAGATGGAGGAACTGAGGGAAATACATGTTAGTAGGGAAGTGGTGTTAGGTAAATTGAAGGGATTAAAGGCAGATAAATCCCCAGGGCCAGATGGTCTGCATCCCAGCGTGCTTAAGGAAGTAGCCCAAGAAATAGTGGATGCATTAGTGATAATTTTTCAAAACTCCTTAGATTCTGGATTAGTTCCTGAGGAGTGGAGGGTGGCTAATGTAACCCCACTTTTTAAAAAAGGAGGGAGAGAAAAACCGGGGAATTATAGACCGGTGAGTCTGACATCGGTGGTGGGGAAAATGCTAGAGTCGGTTATCAAAGATGTGACAACAGCACATTTGGAAAGAGGTGAAATCTTCGGACAAAGTCAGCATGGATTTGTGAAAGGAAAATCATGTCTGACGAATCTTATAGAATTTTTTGAAATGTAACTAGTAGAGTGGATAGGGGAGCGCCAGTGGATGTGGTATATTTAGATTTTCAAAAGGCTTTTGACAAGGTTCCACACAAGATATTAGTGTGCAAACTTAAAGCACACGGTATTGGGGATATGGTATTGATGTGGATAGAGAATTGGTTGACAGACAGGAAGCAGAGTGGGAGTAAACGGGACCTTTTCAGAATGGCAGGCAGTGACTAGTGGGGTACCTCAAGGCTCAGGGCTGGGACCCCAGTTGTTTACAATATATATTAATGATTTAGACGAGGGAATTAAATGCAGCATCGCCAAGTTTGCGGATGACATGAAGCTGGGTCCCAGGGTTAGCTGTGAGGAGGATGCTAAGAGGATGCAGGGTGACTTGGATAGGTTAGGTGAGTGGGCCAATTCATGGCAGATGCAATTTAATGTGGATAAATGTGAGGTTATCCACTTTGGTTGCAAGAACAGGAAAACAGATTATTATCTGAATGGTGGCCGATTAGGAAAAGGGGAGATGCAACGAGACCTGGGTGTCATTGTACACCAGTCATTGAAGGTGGGCATGCAGGTACAGCAGGCGGTGAAAAAGGCAAATGGTATGTTGGCATTCATAGCAAAAGGATTTGAGTACAGGAACAGGAGCAGGGAGGTTCTACTGCAGTTGTACAAGGCCTTGGAGAGACCGCACCTCGAGTATTGTGTGCAGTTTTGGTCCCCTAATCTGAGGAAAGACATTCTTGCCACAGAGGGAGTACAAAGAAAGTTCACCAGATTGATTCCTGGGATGGCAGGACTTTCATATGAAGAAAGACTGGATCGACTAGGCTTATACTCACTGGAATTTAGAAGACTGAAGGGGGATTTTACTGAAACGTATAAAATTCTAAAGGGATTGGACAGGCTAGATGCAGGAAGATTGTTTCCGATGTTGGAGAAGTCCAGAACAAGGGGTCACAGTTTAAGGATAAAGGGGAAGCCTTTTAGGTGAGGAAAGATTAGGCCTTTGAGATGAGGAAAGACTTCTTCACACAGAGAGTGGTGAATCTATGGAATTCTCTGCCACAGAAAACAGTTGAGGCCGGTTCAATAGCTATATTTAAAAGGGAGTTAGATATGGCCCTTGTGGCTAAAGGAATCAGGGGGTATGGAGAGAAAGCAGGTACAGAGTTCTGAGTTGGATGATCAGCCATGATCAATCTGAATGGCGGTGCAGGCTCGAAGGGCTGAATGGCCTATTCCTGCACTTATTTTCTATGTTTCTATGTTCCTATGTTTACTTGCCAGGGACTTTTCACGTCCCCGCCTGGATTCTATTTCACTTGTTGAGTTCTTTTCTGGCTTCTTTATTAGCCTCAAGGGTTCTGTTTGATTCCGGCCTCCTAAGCTTTACATATTTTTCCTTTTTCTTCTTGACTAAATTCATCATCTCTCTCGACATCCAAAGTTCTCCTACGTTGCCATCCGAGTCTTTCTTTCAGATGGGAACATGCCTGTCCTGTACACTGTGTGGTAGGTCTTTAAACATTCTTCACATGTCAATGTAGACTTGTGGTCCTAAAAAATTTGTGTTCACTGTTCCCTAACTGCTCATCCACTGAAAGCTCAGCCAGGCTCATTACCCAACACCAGATCCAGTACTATGGACTATGTACATGTTGAATTACGAAATCCTACTGGATGCACTTAGCAAATTCAGCCCCATATAAAGCACTTGCACTAAGACAGTCCCTGTTTATAATAGGGAGGTTGAAGCCCTATGATCCTATTGCTTTACACCTCTCGTTAATCTGCCTGCATATCTGATACTCAATTTCCCAGTGGCTATCAGGAGGTTTTTAGTACAATTACATCACAGCAACTGCACCCTTCCTGTTTTTCATTTCTATCCACATAGACTCAGTAGACGTGCCTTTCATTATGTCCCCTCTAAAACCTAAATCATTTTCTAAACATTGACACCTTGGGACATTAAGCCTTTATTCCTGTTCCTCTCTCATCCAAGTCTCTGTAATGGCCACAACATCATAGTTCCATGTATTGACCTATGCTGTACATTCGGTACCTAGCTTTCCACTGTACCACAGTATATATCAAGTTCCTGGGAGTCTACATCTCAGACAAACTCTCATGGTCTCAGAACACATCTTGCACATTCAGAAAATGCTCACCAATATTTCTACTTTCTAAGGAGGCTGAAGTGACCTGGTCTATGCACGTCAATACTCATGATCTTCAAAAGAGCAGTTGAGAGCTGTCTAACATTCTACATCACTGTATAGTATGAAAGCTGCATTATGGTAGACAGGAGGGCTCTACTCTACAACAGGGAGTTAAAACTGCCTGATGCATCACTGACAGCAGCCTACCTGCCATCAAGGACGTAAACAGAGAAAGATGCTGGAAAATATCACAAAAGATCCCACCCACCCACCCTGCTTATGGACTGTTTGCCACATTCCTATCTGGGAAGAAGCTACGTAACATTGATGACAGGATCATTAGAATCAGAATTATAATTAGCTTTAACATCACTGGCATATGCCATGAAATCTGTTAATTTGGTGGCAGCAGTAAAATGCAACATATGATAATAAAGAAAAAAATGAATAAATCAAGTACAGTAAATATATATAATAGTTAAGCTAAAGTAATGCAAAAACAGAAGTAATTAAAAAAAGTGAGTTTTTTTTAAAAACTTCGTTAAAATGGGTTTAACGGTAATTTAGGAATCAATGGCAATGGGGAAGAAGCTGTTCCTGAATCGCTGAGTGTGTGCCCTCAGGATTCTGTACCTCCTACCTGACGGTAGCAATGAGAAGAAGACGTGTCTTGGGTGATGGAGGTCCTTAATAATGAACATCACCTTTCTGAGGCACCGCTCTTTGAAGATGTCTTGGATACCTCGAGGCTAGTACCCAAGATGGAGCTGACTAATTTTACAACTTTTTGTAGCTTCTTTAGCGCCTGTGCAGTAGCTCCCCTATACCATCAGAATGCTCTCTCCGGCTCATCTATAGAAGTTTTTGAGTGCTTTTGTTGACATGCCAAGTAACTTCAGACTCCTAATGAAGTACAGCTGCTGTCTTGTCTTCTTTATAGCTGCATCAATATGTTGGGATCAGGTTAGATCCTCGGAGGTATTATCACCCAGGAACTAAAAATTACTCACTCTCAAAAGCAGTTATTTCCCCCAAGGCGTCAGGCTGATCAACACCTCCACCCGTTCATCACCCGATCAGCCTCACCACAATATCAGCATCAGCTTCTGCACTGCACAGCCCCTCAGCACAATTCATTTCCTCCCGTGCTCTGTCACTTTATGCTTACACCCCACACCTCATACCTATACTGATACAGTCACAGTCCTGTGATTTCAGATGCCTGTTGCTACCTAGAAGAGTTCCCATTGCCAAGATTCACTTTATTATTTCCTGTCAGAGTTACCCCAGGTACAGATACTTCTGAACTAGCGTCACTTCATGTGCATACAATCAGTCTACATATATGAGCTAATCTTGTGTATATAGAGCCATTCAGTCACTTGTCCATTGTGGTTCATAGAATTGCTCTTATATTTATAGTTATTATGTTTTTATGCTCATTGTGTTTTTTATGCTGCGTCAGATCTGGAGTAACAATCATTTTGTTCTTCTTTACACGTGTGTACTGAAGAATGACAATAAGCAATCTTGAATCTATACGAGACAATAATAATAAACTAGTCCAGATGTTGCCTTCGTATGGCAGCACCCCCTGCAGATGCCACCAATGGTGAATGGACGAAATCCGCACTTCTTCCAATGATTTGAGTGAATGTCCAACATCCTTTATTACAATCCAAATAAAAGCAGGGAGCTGTATTTCCTTAGACAAAAACAGTGGAAAAGAAGACCATTTATTGTATTGCCATTTGAGGGTCGTTTTATTGGAGCAGAATGACTGCTACATTTTCCTGCAGAGCAAGGTTATTATACTTGAAATAAATTTCATTGTTGAGATGCTTCAAACGCATAGAGAAGCTCCCTTGTTATTTACAAATCTATCTGTGTTCCTGGCTGCCATAATGGTGAGTACAGAATGTGACGCACGGCGGAGGCCCCCAGACTAATCCTGTAATGTGTTTGCGTGCGCTTGCTGGTGGAATTAAATGGGCACACAACAATGTGCAGAGTCATAGACCTGTGAAGAGGTTTAGAAAAGTGAACTGTCATTTTTAATAAAGGGTAATAAAAAGTCTTGCCAGTCATGCCTACTCCTTTACTGCCAATTTGCAAGTCTCCATCTGAAAATGTAGATATAGCTTAGTAAGTCTGCAGATAGCACAAATATTAGCGTGGTTGCGGATAGGTTTGTTCAAGGCAACAGTGCAATATAGATCAGTTACAGATACAATTGGAGAAATGGAAAATTGTGTTTAATCCAAGCAAGTACAAAGTGTCCAATCACAAACAAGAGAAAATCTCCAGATGCTGGAAATCCAAGCAACACATACAACATTCAGCAGCTGTAGACAAGAGTAAACAATCAACATTTTGGGCCAAGACCCTTCATCAGGACTGGAGAAAAAGGATGAGAAGTCAGAATAAGAAGGTGGGGGGGGGGAGGTGGAGGAATTAGCACAAGGTAGTAGGTGATGGGTGAAACTGGGAAGTGGGGGGGTGAAGTAAAGCTCTGGAAAATCGATTGGTGAAAGAGATAAAAGGGTGGAGAAGGGAATATCTGATAGGAGAGGACAGAAGTCCATGTAAGAAAGGGAAGTGGGGGAGAGGCAGCAGAGAGAGGTGTTGGGCAGGTAAGAGACAAGGTGAGAGGGGAACATGGTAATGGGGAATGGTGAAGGGAGGGTGGGTAATTACCAGAAGTTTGAGAAATTGATGTTCATGCCATCAGGTTGGAGACTACCCAGATGGAATACAAGGTGTTGCTCTTCCAACCTGAGTGTGTCCTCTTTGTGGCAGTAGAGGAAGTCATGGACTGACGTGTCCGAATGCAAAGTAGAAATAAAATGAGAGGCCATTGGAAGATCTCACTTTTCCTAGCATGCTTGGTGAAGCAGTTTCCCAATCTACATTGGATCTCACAGATACACAGGAGGACTCACCAGTAGCACTGGATAATGTTGATAATACCAAAAGACTCACAGGTGAAGTGTCACCTCACCTGGAAAGACTGGCTGGAGCCCTGAATGATAGTGAGGGAGGAGGTGTAGGGGAGGTGAAGCACTGTTCTGCTTGCAAGGATAAGTGTTTGGAAGGAGATCAGTGGAGAGAGACAAATGGACAAGGGAGACTCATAGAGAATGATCCCTGTGGAATGTAGAGAGTGGGGGTAGGGAAAGGTGTGCTTGGTGGTGAGATCCAGCTGGAGATGACAGAAGTTACATAGAATTATCTGCTGGACATGGAGACTGGCGGGGTGGTAGGTGAGCAACATTTTCTACTGTTTCAATAAGCCATTCTGCTTTAAATAAATGCTTCATGTCCTTTGCTTCTTTGAAATTTGACATAGTGAATCAATAATTTCTTCAATAAAAACTGTATAAATAATCCATTTCTAAAATCTGCAGACAACTCGTCGCAAATATCACGTTGTTAACCCCATTTACATAAGAAACTGGAAATGGAAATGTGATTGTGCACAATCATGAAATATACCGGGTACTTAACTTCCCAGTGAGGTAGAGCGTGACAACCTTTCATGCAGTTTAAACTGCTTTGTGCACTAGTAGCAAAAGATGAGCACACACACACCTTAGAAGGAACATTGCCCCTCACCTTCTTAGTTTGACTTCTCATCTTTTTTTCTCCAGTCCTGATGAAGAGTCTAGGCTTAAAACATTGACTATTTACTCTTTTCCATAGATACTGCCTGTGCTTCTGAGTTCCTCCAGCATTTTTGTGTGAGTTACAAGTATAAGATGTAACAGTTTGGAAGGTCTAACGCAGGGGGAAAGTGTATGGTTTATAGTAGGACTCTCAAGAGTATTGATATATGGGAGGGTGGTGTGATCTTGGGGTCCAAGTTCATAGTGTACTGAAAATGAATGTGCAAGTAGATAGGATAGTAAAGGTAAGTATTTACATGTTTGCTTTCATTGTTTGGGGTACTAACTATAAGAGTCAGGAAGTCACATTGTTAAATTGTTATTTGTGTGCAACTCTGTCACTACATTACAGGAAGGATGTGAAGGCTTTGAAAAGGGTGTGAAAGAGGTTTATCAGGATGTTGCCTAGATTACAGGGTATAAACTAAAGGGTGGACAAACTGGAGTTGTTTACTCTAGAGCATCAGAAGCTGATGGGAGATCTGATAGAAGTTTATAAGATTATGAGAGGCATAGGCCAGGTAGACAGTTAGAATCCTTTTCTGACTGTCAGCTATTGCAAGAAATGTCAAGCACTAGAGGACATGCATTTAAGATGAAAGAGAGAAAGTTTAAAGAAATGTGAGGGCAACATTTTTCACACGGAGTGTAATAGGTGCCTGAAACATGCTTCTGTGTTAGTGGTGAAAATAAATACGATGGCGGAGTTTAAAAGATTGATAGACAGACACACGAATATCAGAATCGGGTTTATTATCATCGGCATGTGTCATGAAATGTGTTAACTTCACAGTAGCAAGTCAATGCAATGCATAATAATGTAGCAAAATAAATAAATAAATAACCCACACAAAGTGCTGGAGGAACTCAGCAGACCAGGCAGCATCTATGGAAGAAAAGTACAGTTGACGTATCGGGATGAGACCCTTCATCAGGACTGGGAAAAAAAGTGAGGAGTCAGAACTCTGCTGGAAGGTCTCGGCCCAAAATGTCGACTGTACTTTTCCATAGATGCTGTCTGGCCCGCTGAGTTCCTCCGTTTCTCCAGCATGGTTGTGTGTGTCACTTGGATTTCCAGCATCCGCAGATTTTCTCTTGTTTGAAATAAATAAGAGAAACAATTAAAGTGTGTGTGTGTGTGTGTGTGTGTGTGTGTGTGTGTGTGTGTGTGTGTGTGTGTGTGTGTGTGTGTGTGTGTGTGTGTGTGTGTGTGTGTGTGTGTGTGTGTGTGTGCGTGCGTGCGTGCGTGTGTGTACTGAATAGTTTAAAAATAGTGCAATAACAGAAATTACATAAATATATAAAAAGTAAGGCAGTGTTCATGGGTTCAATGTTCATTTAGGAATCATATGGCAGGAAGGGAAGAAGCTATTCTTGAATCGCTTCAGGCTTTCTTACCGTCTTTCTGATGGTAACAATGAGAAGAGGGCATGTCTTGGATGATGGGGTCCTTAATAATGGATGTCACCTTTCCTTTCAAGGAGGCACCACTCCTTGAAGATGTCTTGGGTACTATGGAGGCTAGTATCCATGATGGAGCTGACTAATTTTACGCTTTTCTGTAGCTTTTTTGGTCCTGTGCAATAGCCACCTCCCATTCCAGACAGTCAGAATGCCCTCCAAGGACATCTATAGCAGTTTTCAAGTGTTTTAGTTGACAAACCAAATCTCTTCAAATTCCTAATGTAATATAGCTGCTGTCTTGCCTTCTTTATAATTGCATTGATATGTTGGGACTAGGTTAGATCCTGAAAGATCTTGACACCCAGAAACTAGAAATTGCTCACTCTCTCCACTTCTGACCCCTCTATGAGGATTGCTTCCTATTCCCTCATTTTACCTTTCCTGAATAAGTATCATCAGACAATTTATCTCTTCTGGTCAAACCAGACTGTCCCTGTATTTCTAATGAAATTTTCTTGAAGCATTTCACTAAACTGTAGTCATGCAAATCATTTTGTTTTGAACCCTGTAGGAATAGGCTTGTCCCATCTTCATTCCTTTGACCCAGAGGTTAGCTGTGGTAACTTCCATTTTAATGTAAATGAGAGGTGCTAGCTTCGACAGACCAAGGAGTGAAGCTGGAACCTATCTGCTCTGCTTGGCACAAGCCAAATTACAATATGATTTACAATGACTGCTTGGCTACAAATTTGATTTTGGTTTTGTTCCAATAATGAGATTAGATTTATAAAGCTTAGCTTTATTTGTCACATGCACATCGAAACAGTGAAATGAGTTGCTTGCGTCAATGACCAACACATTCTGAGGATGTGCTGGGGGCAGCGCGCAACTGGTACTAACAGAGAGTAATCAAAACCTATTAACCCAAACGCTTTTGAAGGAAACTGAAGCACCCAAAGGAAACCCACATGGTCATGTACAAATTCTTCACAGACTGTGGTGGGAATTGAACCCCAATTGCTGGCACTGTAGAACATTGCACTAACCGTTATGCTACCATGCCACATGGGCAAAGGAGTTGAATTCAGAGGCGAAATGAAAGAGATCCTCCTTGATATCCGAACTGCTTCTGGTGAAGTGTGGCATCAAGGACCCTTTTGTCAAAGTCAATGCAAAACAAGGGCAAAACTTACCATTTGCTGGAATGAAATCTAACACAAAGGAAGTGATTGTTTTTGTAGCTGTGAATTGAGAATTGGTTAAAAGAGGGAATCAGCAGAAATTAATGGGGAATTTGGAAAGCTGTGTCAAGTGGAATCAATGTTGGAGCCACAGTTGTTCACAATCTGTATCGATGAATTTGATGTGGAAACTGCATATTGTATATCCTTGTTTTCTAACAGCATAAAGCTGATTTGGTGGGGTGGGTTGTGAGAAAGATACAGAGAGGTGCGGGGAGGTATATATGGACTAAGTGACTGAATGACAATGTGGCTACAATGTGGAAAAACGTGAGTTCACCCAGTGTAGTAAAATATATAGTAAAGTGGAATAACTTTTAAACTTGGAGATTTTGAAAGCTGTTGGTTCTCAGAATGATCTGGGTGGTGTTGGGCCCTCAGCCACACCATAATGGAATATTGTGAACACATCAAGTTGCATGGATACACTCAAGGGAATGCAGCAAGTGTTCACCAGATTTCTTCCTGAGATGATTTTCCCAAGAGAAATTTTCTAAACAGACTTAGTTTATCATTTTTTGGAGTTTAGAAAATTGACAGGAAATTCCATTGAAACATGCAAAATTTGTAAAGGGCTGAACAGCAAAAATGCAGTGTTGACATTTCCTCCAGCTGGGGTGTCAGGATCCAGTGATTATCATGTCAAAATAAGGGAATAAAGGTTGTTGTCCTTTGAGGGTTGAGAAGGAAGGAAAGAAGATGGTGAATCTTTAGAATTCTTCATTGAGGCGTCTCAGTCACTGAGTATATTCAAGGAAGATACTGATAGAATTTAAGGTGAAAGAATTCAGTAGCTGTAGAGTCAATGAAGTAAAGTGGTGCTGAAATAAATGGTCTATTCCGTGGTGGAGAATATATGAAGGCCCAAATGGCCTACTGCTGCTGCTAATTTTTCTGTTCTTTTGACAATCATTCCAGGACCGTTGCATCACTGCAGAATTCCCTCAGCTCAGTGTGTCTGATCAAGCCATCACCAGCTGCTTCCACAATGACGTTCCTTCCATCACAAGGCCAAAGTTAGGATGCTCATGTTGATTGCACACTATTCTATTTGTATTTTCTCAGGAGAATGTGCTGGCCAGACCTCCGGGTGGCAAGACTTGAGCAACATCCAGGCTTTGCTGATGTGGTGAGTAACAGTCGCACCTTACTAAGTATGCACAATGATAACCAAGAAGACATCTTACCTTGACACTGAGTAAGTTTATTGCAGCTGAAACTCCCATAGTCAGTGTCTTTGGGGTCAGCAGTGACTCAAAAACATCACTGGAGCAGCCATAATAAAACTGACTATAAGAGCAAAAGGCTGGTTCTCCAGCGGTCTATGAGCCTCCTCAACCATCTTCAAGGCACAAGTCAGGAGTATGACAGAATTCTCTGCATTTCATGAATGCACGCATTTAAGACCAATGTCATCCGGGACAAAATTATACATCTGACTAGCATTCCCATTGTCATCTTAAACATACACTTTCTCCACCACATACACTTAGAGCTTACAGGCTCTAATGTAGCACAGCAACTTGTCAAGTTGTTTCCACACACCTGATCTCTGTCACCAAGCAGGAAAAGGGCAGCAGTCATAATTTAGGGCCACCTTCTCTTGCAGATCATAAGCAGACTTTAAATATTAATTCTGTTTCCTCGTCATGGAGGCTGCCTGGCCTACAGACTATATCCCACATTCTTTGTTCCTATTTCAGTCTTGCTGAACCACCTTTTGTCATTAGATTTTGGAACTACCAAAATCACAACTAGCTCTCCAGCACAGAGTTTTCAGTGGGCAGTCCGTGATCACACTCTAGGGATGTGCATTTAATTATAAGTTTAGCTTTCATGTTCAAAAACCATAATTAAACAAAGAATACACAATTTTAAACTCAATTCTGTAAACACTGTCGAATAATAACGCTCAGTATGGAGTGTATGTGCTGGAACAGTTGATTCAATTGTTTCACTTTCAGTTTAATCTTTTATAAATTGACAAGGTCAGGATGTTTGTCAAATCTTTGCTCTAAGCTGGTAACGTTTATGTGAACTGTGGAGCCAGGCTAAGCAACAGCAGAAAAACTGATGTATTGCAGCTCCCTAATCTTCCCAATTTTATCACTAACCAAATTTAACATCAAAGACTTCCTGATAGCAGAATGGAAATAATTTGTCCTAAGCCTACTAGGATGCTTTAAAACAAAGTTAGTGTAGAAGAAGGAACTTTAAGTCAATAAAGTATTCTTCCCAATAGCATAAAAAACTAGAAATTTAAAATAGTTCAGTAAAAGTAACTCAGTTAATATCCTGCTCTACAATTCTATTATTTAAAATAGACTTTATTTTCAAAGCTACATGGAAGTATAATAACATTTTCAAGCCACAACTGGGATATCAGGCAGTAATCCATTTCAAAACCACTAAATATTGGGAGAATTTACAGCATTACTTCAAATCAAAAGGTAATGTTTAAATATATCAGACATTCTTTATTAATTAACTGCCTAAACCAAGGAATACTGAAAATACTTGCGGCATTCTGTGTATGATGGATAACACTATATCAAAGGTCAATCAAGATGAAGTAGTTGCAAGGATCCTGAAATAAAATAATAAATGTTTGAAATGTTATCATGTATTGCATCGTACTGCTGCCGTAAAGTTAATATACTTCACAACATATGCCAGAGATATTAAACCTGATTCTGAAGAATAACTCAGATAATAAGTATCTTAGATATAACTTAGATATTAAAATAAAAGTCATGAAGAGATTTTCATTATTTCTCAAATAAATGTCCAAAGTTTACAAGTATGAATAAAGTCAAAAATCAATGATACATAAAATGTAGATAATTGTGACCTACTTTCTTCTACCAAAACTTGTTGAACATTGTGCAACTGGTCAGTGAATCTCTGTGTAATTTCAAGGTTCTCGCATGAGTACTGGGGCTTTAGCACAAGGAGTCCCAATACACTTGACCACTATTACACTTGCATGATGTATGCCTACTGTTCCATCCCTGGACTGTTTCATGGGAAATATACTAGACAGGTATATGGAGGAACTTAAGGTGGGGGGATATATGGGAGGCAGCGTTTAAGGGTTGGCACAACATTGTGGGCCAAAGGGCTTGTACTGTGCTGTACAATTCTATGTTCTATGTTCTAAATCTGATCATCTGGCTGTCCTCCTACTTCCAGCATCTCGGCAGAGGCAAAAGAGCAAGGCATCAAAGGCAAGGACAATGAAGAGATGGATGTGGGAGGCAGAGGAGCGACTACATGACTATTTTGAGTCAGTGGACTGGGCCATGTTCAATAATTCACCAGAGGATCTGAAAGAATATGCCACAGTTATCTTAGATTTTATAACAACACTTGTGGGTAAGTGTGGCCCCACACAAATCATTCAGAATCTTCCCCAACCAGAAGCCCTGGATAAACCAAGAAATCCACAATCTACTGAGGGGTAGATTGGTGACCTTCAGATATGACGATCAGGGAAAGTACAAGAGGTCCAGGTACGGCCTCCAGAAAGCCATTTCACATGCGAAGTGACAATTCCAGACCAAACTTGAAAGATGCTTAACAGAAGCTCAACAGATTGCAGAAAGATATTCTACAGCTGTGGCAGAGCTTGAGTGACAGCCCTGTGATTCCAGTCTCTGCAGGTGACGCGAGAGTATCCTTCAGGATGGAAGACACAAGAGAAACATCTGGCCCAGATGGTGTACCTGGCCAAGTACTGAAGACCTATGCTAATCAGCGGACTAGAGTATTTACTAATATCTTTGACCTGTTGCTTTGGCAATCTGAGGTACCCACCTGCTTCAAGCAGGGTACATTCATACCAGTGCCCAAGAAGATGGTGGTAAACTGCCTCAATGAATATCATCCAGTAGCATTTACATCCACTGTGACAGAAACATAGAAAATCTGCAGCACAATACAGGCCCTTCTGCTCACAAAGCTGTGCCGAACAAGTCCTTATCTTAGAACTACCTAAGCTTACCCATAGCCCTCTATTTTTCTGAGCTCCATGATCTTGTCCAGGAGTCTCTTAAAAGACCCTATTGTATCTGCCTCCACCATCGTCACCAGCAGCCCATTCCACACACACACCACTCTCTGTATAAAAAAAACATACCCCTGATATCTCCTCTGTACCTACTTCCAAGCACCTTAAAACTGTGCCCTCTCATGCTAGCCATTTCAGCCATGGGGAAAAAGCCGCTCACTATCCACACAATCAGTGCTCCTGATGAAGTGCTTTGAGAGGCTGGTGATGAAACCTATCACCCCCTGCCTAAGGAGTGTCTTAGGTCTGCTCCAATTTGTCTACCGTCACAACAGGTCAACAGCAGATGGCATTTCGTAGGATCTTCACTTAGCTCTGGAACACCTGGACAGTGAAAATGCTTATATCAAGATGCTATTCATTCAACATTATTTTCCACTCAAAATTGATCAATAAGCTCGAAGATCTAAGCCTCAATACCTCCTTGTGCAATTGGATTCATGATTTCCTCACTTGCAGACCCAGTCAGTTCGGATTATCAATAGTCCCAACATCGAAGCCCTCCACTGGTCAGGGTCGATCATGGATATCGCGTACTAGCTGTCTACGTGATATGCAAGATAGCAAAGAGTTCAGGGCAACATGATATGGAGAGCAAGCTACTGCCCATGCACTGTTCCCCCTCTCCACGCAGCTGTTGGATCCAAAGGTACAGCAGAGACCAATACAATTTGGCACCAGTGGCATCACTGGAGTTGCCAGTTAGTATTGAACTCAGCATAGGACTGGCTTAGGGACTCCAGCTGCAGATTCTTCTTTAAGATTTACTCTTGACGCCTACCCCATGTGTGGGTATAGCCGCAAGGTGGCTGCGGTTTGAGATCCTTCTCCTCGATGAGCTGCCAACCACATGTGACTGGCTTTAAGGGGGGTGTAACCCACCTTTGCCTCTTCTGTCAGTAGAAATGCTTCCTCTGGGCTTAATAGCTGAGCCACACATGAAGGCCAGGAGCTGGACTTGGTTGTCAGAGGCTATTTGAGTTGCATGCTATTAGAAGAATTTAAAAAGTAGTGGGAGCAAATTCCCACTACTCCCAGCTATGACAACCTTCAGAAACTAGTCCCGACAAGAAGCGTAAAATATACTTTCATGGATCTCCAAATACAGTAACATTCCAATAGTCCAGGACAACCAAAACTTTGGTGATGAATCAACTGATTCTTTGGACTGTTGATTATTACAACTATTAATTACTCAGCAATCTTAATTTATTTTAGCTGCTACAAAGCAGAATAATAAATTTTCCAGTGGTTCAGTGAGTTTTAAAGGGATTTGGGATACACGACTCACAGGAACTAATACCTAGGCGGGTCTAAAGGCGATGGTGGTAACTGCATCTATTGAGCTAGATGCTCAACCATTAGGATTTCTGAATAATTGCATAATGGATTAGGGGGTTTTACTGTAGGTGAAGATTTGCTTGTGGTGTGAAAGTTTTTCAACACTTGCAATTTTAAACAGTGAATCATGAGAAGGTTACAAAGATCATTAAACTGATTCCAGTATTCATGCTGTACTGGCTATATGTTTGTATTAGTGCACCATAATGAACTTGCACTCTGCAACTTCTCATATGATCAACAAGTGAACTGATTGGTTCCCTTTTACCCTAACAATAATAAAAAGGTTTTCATAAGTAAACTCATGATCAATTCAAAACCACCAAGTAACACATTTGAATGTAATCTCACTCCACAGTTGGATGTTCTGACGAAACTTGAGTCAAAATTATCTGTATTTGTGGTTACAAAGCAGGTGTTTAAAAATAAAAATCAATTTCATGACTATTTTTTCCAAACACACTGAGCAATAAGTAGAAGATTATTCTGCTGTTTCAAATTGATCCCAAGCCTTCCTGGTCGGAGATGGACATGTGTCTCTGCATGCTTTTTTGATACTCTTCATTCTATGAGGAACTTCAGAGGAGATGTTATGAGTCACTTCAGAATTGAGAAGCCCTTATGATAATAACAGGTAGCACACTCTTGCAACTCCATCATACCAGTCGGGGACTGGGATCATTACTGAAAAATATTGCCAAAGGAAAACAAATTGAAGTGGTATGATTTAAATAAAATTTAAGAATGAGAAGTGGAATGCCTGAGCCATACTAATGGCGTGGTGCAGATATTTGCTGGGGTTTTCAGCAACGTTTAATTTGGCAGTATTCATTAGATGAAATCAGAAAGATCTTTCAAGCTAAAATAGGAAACCATCAACAAAGGTGTACTTATATAATGAAACACATCTGAATGACGACTAGGAGGCATGTTTCATGTGAGGATGTCTACCTGTACTCAACATCTTGAGGTCTTAAATTGAAGCAGAGATAAGCCATGATCAAAAGAGGGTGGTTCAGATGCTTTTATGCTGTGTTTGGAAAAAAACCTCTACAGCAATTGATTATAGTATTACTTGAAGCTGTTTTGGAATATGTTCTTATTAGGGGCCTCTAAAGGCTCCAGCGAGTGATAGCACGTCAATCAATAGAAGCTCAGAAATAGAAAATCAAACCAGCAATGTGCTGTAACCTTTGTCCCTGGCTAAGAGTAAAAGGGCCAAGATTTCAGTTATCATTTGAATAGCTACAACTGAGATTTAGGACATGTGATACAAGCCAGAGAGAAGAGTTATCAGTGATGGTTATACATGTCAGTGTTATAGAACAAATTTAACTAAGTGCTAAGGATAGCAAAAAAGCATTCACGGAGAAAGAAACAGAAAGAACATTTTATCTCAATGACATTGAATGAGAAATGGAAGAGGAAAGTGGCTTTTATTTTCTGGGCAATGCCTGTTCCTACTGGCATAATGAGGAGAGTGTTACCTTAATGTGTGTTTGCAGTTACACACTCACTGTTTGTAGTTCTCACTGATACCTGGGCTTGGATTGACTCCAAGTGAGAGGGAAAATACTTTTCATCTAAGATTGGTTTAATGGTATCTTAACAGCATAGCACCGGTTTGAAGAAAGTACGAATTTCACAATCTGGTCAGTAGTTGCATAATAAGCAAACCTATTCTCAGCAAAGTATAGTCAGAGAAACGGATTTAAATTGAGACTGACTGAATGAGGGCAGTGTAGTGGTTAGCATAGCACCAATATGGTGCCAACAACCCGGGTTTAATTAGACTGCTGCTTGTAAGGAGTTTGTACATTCTCCCCGTAACTGTGTGGGTTTCCTCAGGGTGCTCTGGTTTCCTCCCACATTCCAAATTCAAAATGGTTAGATTAATTAACCCTTTAATTTACATGTGTGTAAATGCATGGTGCAGGCCTATTGGGCCAGAAGGGCCTGTTATTGTGCTGTATCTCTAAAATTCAAAATAAAAGCGATTTTTCTTTTCTCTATAAACTGTTGAATATGATTTTTCCCCAGATATCATAACCTGTTTCTATAACCTTTAGGTAGTTCCAAATGTGCTAATGTTGTGAAATTTGTTAACTTTTCAGCAGCAGTTCAATGAAATATATAATAAATAAATATATAGAAAAAATGAATTACATTGAGTTTACTAATATGTCTATTAAAGAGTTAAGTTAAAATAAGTAGTGCAAAAAAAAAAGAATAAAGAAGTAGTGAGGTAGTGTTCATGTTTCAATGCCCATTGAGAAATCAGATGGCTGGGGGGAAGAAACTGTTCTTGAATTGCTGAGTGCATGTCTTCAGGCTTCTGAGGGCATGACCTGGTGGTGGGGATCCTTAATGATAGATGCCACCTTCCTTGATACTGCAGAGGCTAGTACCCATGATAGAGCTGACTAATTTTACAAGTTTCTGTAACTTACTTTGATCTTGTGCAGTAGCCCTTCCATATCAGATGGTGGTGCAGCCAGTCAGAATGCTCTCCCACATTATATTTGTAGAAGTTTTCAAGTGTTTTAGTTGACAAACAATTTTCTCCTCAAATTCCTAAAGAAATATAGTCACTGTCTTGTCTTTATAGCTGCATCAATATGTTGCATCCAAGTTAGGTCCTCAAGGATATTAACACCCAGGAATTTGATATTGCTCACTCTCTCCACTTCTGATGCCTCTATGAGGATTGGTTTGTGCTCCCTCGTCTTACCCTTCCTCAAGTCCACAATCAGCTCTTTGGTCTTACTGACGTTGAGTACAAGGTTGTTGATGCAACACAACTTGACTGATTGGTGTATCTCGCTCCTGTATGCCCCTTTGTCATCATCTGAAATTCTGCCCATAAGGACTAGATAGGGTGGATGTGGAGAGTATGTTTCCTACAGTGGGGGCATCCAGAACTAGAGGGCACAGTCTCAAAATTGAGGGGCAACCTTTTAAACGGAGGTAAGGAGAAATCTTTTTAGCCAGAGAGCAATGAATCTGGGGATTGCTCTGCCAGACTGCGGTGGAGGCCAAGTCCGTGTGTATACCTAAGGCGGAAGTTGATCATTTCCTGATTGGTCAGGGCATCAAAGGATATGGGGAGAAGGCAGGTGTATGGGGTTGAGTGGGATCAGGGATCGGCCATTGTGGGATGGGGAGCAGACTCAATGGGCTGAATGGCCTAATTTTGCTCCAAGGTCCTATGGTTTTATCATCAGCAAATTTATAGATGGTGTTTGAGCCACACAGTCACAGGCGTAAAGTGGTGGGCTAATCACAGTTTTGCTAGTGCTGTAACATTTTTTTGCATCATTCTTTTTTTTTATTTTTGATATGGTAATGGTGAGCCATCTCCCTCCACTTGTCCTGGTCATACCTCAACTCTTAAAAAACAACCCTTGGTGATAAGCCATTTGAGACATTAACTCCGCTTCCTCTCTCCAGATACTGTTGGAGCTTTTCCGTATTTCCAACATTTTATGCTTTTATTTCTCATTTCTAACATCTGCCAGTTTTTGCTCTTTGATTATACAAACAGTTCTCGGCTTTTGGAGTTAAGGAATTTAACAGAAAATATTTTAAAAATTGAGTCAGAGTCACATCTCTTTTCAGCTATAAAAAAATACAAAGTCAGTTGCCGATGTTAATTTACAAATAATCAAGCTGCTGCCACATCACAATAAGTTTGTCTTGTCATAAATTAATTGAAACAATTAACACCTCTTGTTAATTGAAATGCATGAAAATATGCTCTGAGGGGACAAATGGGTTGTGAATAATACCTCTCTGCTGCATTAGGAACACTGCTGAGCTTTAAAAACCTGTCTTCACCATCAAGGAGTCACTCTGTTGGGGTTAACCTTTGTCCACATGGCATCATGAATGTGTAGTTTCTCTTTTCAATTGGATGGCAAGGAGTAGCATATAGAATCACTGAATTGGTCCATACAGAAAGCCCATTCAGTCCTATCTTTACATTCCCCCATCATCATGACGTCAGCATTATTTAATGTGAAGAAAAACCTATTTTGAATTGTGTTTTTCTTCACAGAGGATGTCTACCGACTGAGTATTTTCTGAATGGTTTTAGCAGTTTCTGCTTCAAATTTCTGTTCTGGCAACATATATGTACTTTGATAATAAGTTTAATTTAAACATTGAACTTTTAAAGTAACACAGCCAGTCCCACCCACCTTTTCCCATAGTCCTGCATTTTCTTTGTTTTCAAGTAAATGATCAATTAATTTCTGAACAACAACACACACAAAATGCTGGTGGAACACAGCAGGCCAGGCAGCATCTATAAGGAGAAGCACTGTCGACGTTTCAGGCCGAGACCCTTTGTCAGGACTAACCGAAAGGAAAGATAGTAAGAGATTTGAAAGTAATGGGGGGAGGGGGAAATGCGAAATGATAGGAGAAGACTGGAGGGGGTGGGATGAAGCTAAGAGCTGGAAAGGTGATTGGCGAAAGTGATACCGAGCTGGAGAAGGGAAAGGATCATGGGACGTGAGGCCTCAGGAGAAAGAAAGAGGGGGAGAAGCACCAGAGGGAGATGGAGAACAGGCAAACAACTAAATATGTCAGTGATGGGATCAGAATGGGAGGAGGGGCATTAACGGAAGTTAGAGAAGTCAATGTTCATGCCATCAGGTTGGAGGCTACCCAGCCGGTATATAAGGTGTTGTTCCTCCAACCTGAGTTTGGATTCATTTTGACAGTGAATGCTGCTATTGAACCTGCTTTTACTATATTTTAGGGTATGTGAAAGAAGATTACAATTCCCCGCAAGTTCTTTGGCTAATTTTTGTAAACTGTGTCCGCTGGTTACTAACCTGATTGTCACTGGAAACAGCTTCTCCCTTAAGTGTCAGGCATGACTTAACTGGGTCCACAGATCCTGAGTGATAGGGGCTTCAGACCTGCACCAGTGAGGTGTAGCTAAACTAGACTAATGCTTCTGATCGATACTGAGGGAGCCCTACACTGCTGGAAGTGCTTTTCTTTGAAATAAAGCATTTTGAAGAAGTATGGAAGATGGCCAATATTTAACCTTCCATCAATTACACTGAAATACAAATGCTGTATACAGTGTTTGCTAATTATCATGTGAGTGCCTGTTGTCTATGAGCATCTTGCATTAAAACAGTTATTCACTTTTAAAAACACTGCATTGGCTGTTCTTGAGGTCATTCATAAATGCAAGAGGCTCGAGAGAAAGCAAATGCTGTAATCTGGAATGAACAAACAAAATGTTGGAGGACATCAGTGGGTCAAGTAGCACCTGTAGAGGCAAAATGGTGGTCAGGTTGAGACGCTACATCAGGACAGAGCACAGAGAGGCAATAGCTAGTATAAAGTAGTGAGAGGGAAGAGTGAGAGAGACACAAAAGACTTCAGATGCTGAAAATCTGGAGTGATGCAAAAGACAGCTGAAGGAACTCAGTGGGTCATTCAGCATCTATGGAGGAAATGGACTGTTGATATTTTTGGCCCAGAGTTGTTAACCCATAGAATACTGCAGCACAGAAACAGGCCCTTTGGCCTATCTAGTCGATGCCAGCCTGGACTTCTGAATAGTCTCATCTACCTGCACCCAGACCATGGTCCTCAATACCTCATTCATCCATGTACCTACTATATACAAACCTGTCTTAAATGAAAGGCCTCCTTTCATCAGGGTGAAGAATGAGTGAAGCTGGCCGGTGATAGGTGAAACCAGGTGGAGGGGTATGATGGAGTTGGGCGACAGCAACTGGTAGGTGATAGGCAATAAGAATAAAAGGGGCAGGTGGAGGCAGGTGGGGGTCTAGATAGAAGTTGGAAGGTGATAAGTGGAACCAAATGAGGGGGAGATAACAAGGAGATGAAACCAGTTGGAGGAGGGGATAGGAGAATCGGTTGTGTCTCTGGGTGATGAGCAAATGAGTACAATAGGTAACAGAGTAGGTATGTAGCCTATAAACAGCCTTAAGAATTCAATGAGAAACTCAGTTTAATGTCCCTTTAACCTAATGTATTCAAAGAACAACTGTCCCATTTTTCCCCCTCGCACTTCTGTGCAACATAAATTCTTCATTCTTGGAACAATCCTCTTTGCCAAGATATTCTTCTTGTAAGATAGGGCCCAGAAATAAAACACAATATTTCAGCTGAGGGCCAACGGTAATTATATCTTGTATAATAATCTCCCTGATAAAATATAAACAAGTTCCACTGCCTTTCAATAGAATTGAATTTCAGATGTTGCTTCCCTATTACAGATATATGGAAAGTAATTGAAAATGAACTTCTGCTCCTTTCAGTTTTATTACAGAACAAGCTGGTCCCTGTGGCTCAGTATGAAACCTCAGTCACTTATTTAAAATGGCAAACATGGATGTTTGAAGACTGGTGTTCAGATGTTGTTTTGAAAACTGGAGAATGTTCACCAATTAATAATGCTCCTGGAGCCAACTCAATTAACTTTCTTCATGTGCCCATGCCATCAACAGCGGTTTTCCTTATTTTCTGCCATGATGCAAGTACACGTACACACACACCCCTCCCTCAAGAGAAGAGATGACCACCCCAGTTAGCACTTATGATTTGCAAGTTTCTGTGTCTCAGCCAAGTTTCAGTTATCGGTGGTGAGGAGAGAAGGTGATGGGGGTAGGGTTGCTCTCATGTTGAAATCGTCCTACAGAATACTGATGCATTTAACATTTGATCATTTGCTCACAGTGTACAAATAATACTACATTTACCTTGCAGAGAATTAACTATCATGTCATTGTGTGCCTTAGCAATGATTTGAACAGTTACAAGAATCAGGAGTTCACCTGCACCCAGTTTCAGAAACTAGTTGGAAACTATCTGTAATATCAGTGCATGCCATAGAAGGTGAAGTCTTCTTTAGTCCCAGGCTTCAATTAGTCATCTTCAAGCGATGCACGCAAAATGCTGGAGGACTCAGCAGGCCAGGCAGCATCTATGGGAAGAAAGTACAGTCAATCACCTTCTGATCTTGAAGCCCATTGGACAATTCAGGAGGATGAGCAATCTGGAATACTTTCAATGATTGCTGATAGACCAGAGGGGGTCATCAGCTGGAGTTTTAACCCCCATTTGTATCCACCAATTCCGTCCTCATACTGTCAAACCCCAATCCCCTGTATTCTGTCACTCGCCATCCTGTACCCACCACATGCCTTTGTGGTACGAGAGCTACACCATGTCACCAGACTGGGTGATTACTACTGGACAATTCTACAGTCAGTGAATTATTATATAGTGATACACAAGGCCTATTCAATCTGTGGTTGTTCAGTTTAGTTTATTTCCCTTCCTGTAGCAAGCATTCTCAGGCCAGAAAGGCCAAGGGAATGATCAACATTCTTTTCCTCTGTCGTAATGAAGACCTGTGCTGCCTAGACTACAGTGAAATAATATACCGAATGTGCAGTTTAATACGTGAGAACCACAGAGAGCTGCAAGATGTGCTAATTCAAGGTCTCCTGTGTACATTCACAGGGAAATATCTACGTGAACATGTCTCACTGAGTCTCCATATTTGTTTGCACATGTTGCATTGCTTTGCAAACTAACGCAAAAGAAAAAGACAAAAATACCCAGACTTTCAAATTTAGATTAACCAATCAGCTAGATTTCAATTTCTCATTATGTTCATGACTTTATTACTAACTGATGTGTTGATCCAGAAGACCGGGGGAGATTATATAGGCTACCTTACCCCTGCGGCCAAGTGGCTAAGGCGTTGGTCTAGTGATCTGAAGGTCATTAGTTCGAGCCTCAGCTAAGGCAGCATGTTGTGTCCTTGAGCAAGGCACTTAACCACACATTGCTCTGCGATGACACCAATGCCAAGCTGTATTGGCCCTTGCCCTTCCCTTGGACAACATCGGTAGCATGGAGAGGGGAGACTTGCAGCATGGGTAACTGCCGGTCTTCCATACAACCCTGCTTGGAAGCTTTCCAAGGTGCAAATCCATGGTCTCTCGAGACTAACGGATGCCTATAAAAACTCCTGTCCAAGGGGAACTTTGCAGGCTGTATTTCAAAGACTAGGGAGTATTGATTTAAGGACCTGCAGCAAGACTGAGGGTCCTCATTGTACCATGCCAGCGCCAGCAGCAATGTTCCTGCTAAAGTGTGCGCGCACATCTTTTGCTACTAACGCACAAAGGAATTTAAACTGGAGCACTAAAGCTTGTCATGCTGTACCTTGTTGGCATGGTCAGTATACTTCACAATTGTACACAATCACATTTCCTTTTCTGGTTTCTAATGTGGATGGTTTTGACAATGTGGAGATTGCGATGCAGATTTTAGTACTGGCTTTGTATGACATACATTTTGTGAGAGTGCAGATGAACAAGAACAAAATGATCAAACCCAGAGGAGATCAAAAGGTCTTTTTGAGTTATTTTATTTCTTTTAAATGATGAAAAAACTGGACTTGATAGTTTATTATCCTTAGAATAGCTTCAGGCTCACTTCCACTTAAAAACTCTGTGCGTGCATATTGTTGGTACTGAGCAAAAACATGCACAGCCCAAGATGTCTGCACACCAAATTAGAGGGAACATTGGCAAGCAGGTTAATTGATTCTCTATGCTAGTCCTGGGAGCATCAAACAGGACAAACAGGCAGAAGTTCACTATGTTCCAAGTATGGTCTGAACAATATCTGTTCAAGCATTACATCCTTGCATTTATATTCTAGTCCTCTCAAAGAGAATTCCAACATTGGATGTGTCTTTCTTACTACCCATGTAACATGCAAGTTAACCTTTAGGGAATCCTGCCCTAGGACTCAAGTATTTTTGCACTTCCAATTTCTGAATTCACTTTCCATTTAGAAAATAGTCTATTCCTTTATTCCTTCTAATAAAGCTCATGACCATGTACCTCCTGGCACTGTATTCCATCTACAATTTTGTGGTTCATTTTCTTATCTGTCAACATTCTTCTACAGACTGCCTACTTCCTCAACATTACCTGTCCCTCCACCCATCTTAGTATTGTTGGCCACAAAGCCATCATTTCCGTCATCTAAGCCATTAACATATAACATGAAAAATAGAGGACCCAACACTGAACCCTGTGGAACAGAATTAGTCACTGGCAGATAGCCTAAAAAGGCCCTCTTTATTCACACTCCGTCTCCTACCAGTTAGCCAACCTTCTGTCCATGGGCTCTTATCTTGTTTAGTAGCATCATGTGTGGCATCTTGTCAAAAGACTTTTGAAAATCCAAGTACACAACATTCACTGACTCTCCTTTGTCTATCCTGACAGTCATTTCTTCAAAGAATCCCAAGAAATTTGTCAGGCAAGATTTCCCTTTAAGTAAACCATACTGACTTTGCTCTATTTCTATCATGAGTCTCCAAATATCCCAGACTTCATCTTTAAGATGTTAATCTTGCCAGCTACTAAGTCACATTAATTGGCCTAAAATTTTCTGCCTTTTGTCTGCTTCACTTCTTGAAGATTTGAGTGATATTAGCAATTTTCCAGACATTCACAACCACGTGCTTCAAAAAGGCAACAATTATACCAGTGCCCAAGAAGAATACTGTAGCCTGCCTTAATGACTATCGCCCGGTGGCACTTACACTGACAGTGATGAAATGGTTTGAGAGGTTGGTCATGACTAGACTGAACTCCTGCCTCAGCAAGACCTAGACCCATTGCAATCTGCTTATCGCCACAATAGATCAGCGGCAGACACAATCTCAATGGCTCTCCAAACGGCTTTAGACCACCTGGACAACACAAACACGTATGTCAGGATGCTGTTCATCGATTATAGCTCAGCATTTAATACCATCATTCCCACAATCCTGATTGAAAAGTTGCAGAACCTGGGCCTCTGTAATTGATTTACTTGTTTATTATTTATTTATTTATTTATTTATTTATTTTCCTCTGCTAGATTTTGTATTGCATTGTACTGCTGTTGCTAAGTTAACAAATTTCACATCACATGCCAGTGATTATAAACCTGATTCTGATTTTAGAATCTAATGATTCTTGAAAGATCACGACTAATACCTCACCAATCTCCTTAGTAATAGTAAATACACTCACTTCTGCCCTGACACTCTCAAATTGCTGGTATGTTGCTGAATAATACAAATACTTGCTCGATTCATTTGCCATTTTCACTCCATTGCTACCTCTCCAATTTTATTTTCCAGCAGTCCAATCTCCTCTCTTGCCTCACTTTTATCTACAACTGGTAACATCCCAAAGTCACGACACAATAACATTAAACAATTAAGCCTACATAGCAATAGTTATCTACATTTTCACAATACTAAACACCATTAGAATAGTCCAAAAGTTCCTAGCAATTGAGAAATGAGTGCACTCAGCTATACTCATACCTTAGGGTTTACCAGCTTGAGCTGAGAAAAAATTAAAATATAATAATTTTTTAGAGCACTTTGATACAAGCAATGCAGTTCAAAGTGCTTTACAATAGGATAAAGTGCAAACATGAAAATAAAAGATAAAAAGATGTTAGTTGAAAGCAAAATTAAATTGTTAAGTTTTAAGCTAGTATTTAAAAGCATCAACCGAGTCTAGATCCCTTATACTTATAATCCACAGTTTAGGAACATAGTTGTAAAAACTCACCTACCAATTATCTTTTGAAGGAGATTATTTAAATTTAAGATGCAGGCAGAATAAATCCTGAGAGCTCAAGCAGGATTATAAAACAAAAGTGATTCTGTGATGTACTCCAGCCCCAGACCATTGAGAGCTTTTAAAAACAAGTAAAGGAACTTTAAAATTAAATCTAAAAGATACAGAAAGCCAATTCAGAGCCTCTAGGATGAGAATGATATGCTCCTTCATATTGGTTTTAGTTAGGAGTCTAGCAGCAGCATTTTGAATGTCAGGCCTGCACAGACAGACACCTCCCCATCTTCATACAGCTAACAGAAATCACCTGCTACTCATTTCCAATTCAACACGTACAGCCAATTTACACCCAGCTCTCATCCCCAGCCCTTGTTCACTCATCGAACCAGCCAGCCGCAGTCAGTTACTCCTGTCTTCAGGCAACTTCCTGGACTGGACTCTGTGTGCAGCTTGGACTCCCTACCTAGTGTATCTCTCACCCATTCTGCATCACAGTCATTGACAGACATCCCTTGGGCTCTTTAATGGTCATGCCCATGGCCTGTGCACATGAGCATCGGAAGAGTACAGCAAATCCATCCAATCCCTCCCCGTCAACTCACCCAACACTCCTGTAATCTTCACTCTCTTCACTCACGACCCTCACTTTGCCTGGTCACCCTGTTCACCTGCTGACTCACATATGTGCAATGTCTTCATTGGGATTCATCCCTTAAATGACTTCATCCTTAAGTGACTTCATCCCTTAAATCTGTGCAGATGGACGAAACCTTCAAACTCACCAAATTCCCACAGAAACACCATGACTTAGCCATCACTTTCAGTAATGCCAGCACACTGCTGCCTCACAGACCAGATGACTACACTATTGAACCCTTTCTGGACCCCATCCCTCCCTGAGGTTGCCAAAGCCATGAATGATTATTTCACCAAAGAGCTACAGCATGATGTCATTTCAGCATCCTAGTCCCCATCCAATGCAGGATTCTAAAGGAAAGATTAGGTCTTCGTCCCTGAGTCGACTATCGTTGGCTCAACAAAGTCACTATTTAAGAATCGCTACCCTCTCCCTCTTGATGGATAGCACATTCGAAACTCTGCACAGGGCCCAGATCTTCACCAACCCGGATCTATGGAGCACATACAGTACAACCTCATCTGCTTCTTCCAAGATGGTGTTCATAACACTCACTGGCCACTACGAGTACTTGTTGATGCCTTTCGCAGTTTCGAACAGTCCAGCCATTTTCCAAGCCTTCATCAATGAGATTCTCTGAGACAAGCTACATAGTTATGTGCTTGCCTACCTCGATGATATCTTCATCTTCTCCAAGTTCCCAAGACCATATCTGTCACATATCTTCAGTCCTTCAGCATCTCCTTGAAAACCAGCTGTATTGCAAATTAGGAAAGCGCTAGTTCCTCACCCCAGTCATTTCCTACCTGGGTTATGTCCTTTCATCCCAAGACATAAACGTGGACTCAGATAAGCCATGCGTTGTAGTTGAATGCCCCCGACTACAATTCCTCAAACAGCTAAAGTGCTTCCTGGGCTTCTCCAACTTCTACCACCATTTCATCCATAACTACTGCCGTATCATGACTCCTCTTCACCTCCCTCACCAAGTCACCTTCCTCACGGATAACCTGGTCTGCTGCCATGAACCATGCTTCTTGAGGAGCTCAATGGACGCTTCACCACTGCTCTTATTCTCCGGACCTATTATGGTAGAGGTGGGTGCTGGTACTGTTGTCTTCCAGTGAAGACTGAATGGGAGGACAAGCTCTTATGCCTTCTTCCCATGAAAGTTCAACTCCATACATCACTGTTATGGAATAGGAGACAGGGAGCTACTTGCAATTGAGGAAATGGAGACACTGGCTAATGGGAAAAACTGAGCTCTTCTTGATCTGAACTGTTCACTTGAACAGACCCACCAACTCAACCCACATCAGGTTCGCTGGATCCTCTTCTTTGAGCAATTCAATATTACCACCTCCTAATGGCCCAGCTCCAAGAGCATTAAGGCAGAAGCTCTGTCACGACAGTTCAACCTAGCTGAAGCAAGATCACCTCTCAACCCCTCATTCCATCTTCACAGATCCTCACTTTGATCATCTGCAATCTTGAGAACCAGATCAGTAGGCCCTTCAGAATAAGCATGCTCCAGCCAACACACCTGACAACTGTATATGCATGCTGGTGGTCGTGTGCTCTGAGGCACTCCAGTGGGTCCACACCTCACACCTCTCCAGCTGTCTAGATGTATGGCAGACTTTGGATTTTCCTCAACAATGGTACGTACGCCAACAATGGTACGTACGAAATTTGTGTAGATATGTGGATGGGAGGATATGGAAGCAATGTTCCGAGTGCAGGTCGATGGGACTAAGGAGATTAATGGCTCAGCACAGACTAGGTGGGCTGTTGGGCCTGTTTGAGTGTTTATGACTGTATGACAATCTTGTTTTGTGGCCCCTTTTGGCTTGTAATTTTGCAGTTTGTTGTTAAAGTGTTCACTTGTTGCTGAATGGTCTCCGCTGCTCTGTGTTTGAGTCAAGCCTCCTCTACAATTCCTGTCGCCAAATGAGTTGACATTTTTCAGTTGGTTGCTTTGGAAGGCAAATAAAAAGTGCATTCCAGTAATCTAGTCTATTCAATGTAAAGTCGTGAATTAGTTTTTCAGCATCATTGCGTGACAGAATTGGATGTATCTGTGCAAAATTTCTTAAGTGTAAAAATGTTGCTCTGAGTTCCTTCCACATACACCATTGTGACACACTGAAGAATTTCTACTGCCATGTTTCCTCTCTGGAGTAAGTTTTCTGTCCATCTAGCATTTTCCCAGACACCTTCTCTGACCAATCTTACATTGTTTGGGACTGTGCCTTTCAGCCACTGTCACTCGCCATTCTGTTAAATGAGTTTCAATGGAGGTAATTTTCTTCTGCTGTCATCACAGAGTGACAGAAATATCATATTTTTAAAAATACCTTTGAGGAAAATCCTGGACAATGAGAATTCACCCATGTGACCAGAGTTAAGATCACCTGAATATTAATCTACCATAGTCTTTTACACAGACTATATTTTCTGCACTTCAGCCTCCAATTTCTCTGAGTTTCAGGATCACAAGATAGCCATACATGTGACTTTGCACTCTCCACTCTTTCCACCGGCTGCTTAATTCCAAACCTTTACTGCATCACCCTGCCACAAACTGGCAACATTAAAAGAACTGCAGTTAGATCTGCAAGCAATTTACTTAAAAAAAGCAGATTTTCAAGTTAGTGTTCTCATTGGGTTGGGGTTAAAGATCTCTCTTGCTGGGATCCTCATTTGTTACAGGTGTCATTCAATATGATGGAGTACAATCCATACAGAATGCCATGGACTGAGCTTGCTGATCTAAGGTAAAGTATTACCCTTAATTTTCCTCATTGTTGGGCAGTGTGGGAAGAAACCTCAGTCCATACGATTGACTCTCAGGCAAGAATAGCTCTGCCCGTTGTCTTCAATAATAATAAAAATAATAATAACTTATTTATAGAGCACTTAGTTATACAAATGATGTAGTTCAAAATGCTTTACAATGGCATAAGGTGCAAACGTGAAAATAAAAGTTAAAAAGTGCCATCTGAGTCTGCATCTCCTTTAGTTTTAGATATTGACTTCTGGTGTTTCGGAGTGTAGTTCAAAAAAGATGACCTGGCAATTTTCTTCTGAGGGAGATTATTTACATTTAACATGCAAGAAAGAAGAAGGCCTGAGAGCTCGAGCAGGATTATAAAACAAAAATGGTTATGTGATGTACTTCAGTCCCAGACCATTGAGAGCTTTGAAAACAAGTAAAAATCTAGCAGTGACCTTCTGAATAAGTTGAAGTTTGTCAATAGATTGCCAGTGCATTGCAATAATCTGGTATATTTGATTAAAAATATGTGGATTAATTTTTCAGAATCACTATATGATGGAAATGGACATACCTTTTCAATATTTCTTAATAGTAGAAATGCTGTTCTGATCAATTTCTGTACGTAGAATTTAAAATTCAAAACTGAATCAAAGATAATGCTCAGTCTTGCTAATTCTGATTTTACACGAGGAGCCAAGTTCCCAAGTTTATCAAGGTTTATTTCTTTTGGCTTTGGGACCAGCCAAAATTATTTCAGTTTTATCTTCATTTAGATTTGGAAAATTGGTGCTCACCGATTTGTTTATTGCAGCCATACCGGAAGTTAGAGAAGACTGTGTGTTACCGTTATCATCAGACTCAAGTGAGATGTACAATTGTGTGGCATCTGCACAATTGTGGCAATCAAGCTAATGTTCTCTAATGATATCTCCTAAGAGGATCATGTACAAGGAGAAGGGCAGGGGAACAATAGAGCTTCCCTGAACAACACCAAAAGGTACACTGGATCTCTTAGAAAATTGGTCTTCAAGGCAAACAAAACAGATTTCTCTCTATGATGTGTGAGCAAAACCAGTTAAGGACACCACCAGAGAGGCCAACTTTCTAAGTGATCTAGGAGAACGTTGTGGTTAATTGGTTGTCAGAGGCTTTCTGAGATGCATAACATTGGGAGCATTTAATCGGCTGTGGGATTTACAGTAAGCTGCCATTCCATCCAACATCACTGGCATATAAAGCATAGATGTGGATATTTTCAGCCACGGCAGCAGTAACATTGGCAGAGATACAAACAATCTGCTGGTCAGAGACAGCTCTGTAATAATCTCCAGTCTACTATTTAAACTTTTACTAGGTTTCACATTAGAGCATGTCACTGTTGCAGCTTCAAACCTAACCATCCACATGGCACAATAGTCACTAATGAGCAGAAGCAACCTCCAAAAACTCCCTTATGATGATGGTGAAATGTTAATTTGCGCATGTAGCATTGCTTGAAATTAATGGGGTTCTAATGGAATTAAAAACTATTAGTGTTGCTCTTTGTCTGAACTGATGGACATTGGGAATATTAGAGCTATGTGTTTGTTACCTGTTTGATTGTGTGTGCTAATCATGTCCACTATCTGAGACCGTGAAAGTTAGCACCTTGAACAGCTTCAGGATGGGAGTGTTAGCACTGTGCACTGATACTGATAAGAAATGTTATCATTGTACCCTGACTCAGATAGGGTGTGAAAACACTGTGTACTGTCTCAGATCTGGAATATCACTGTTGCATACTATTTAAATTGGGAGCATTAGTATTGTGCACTAACGATAGGCTTAGCAATCTAGTACTATATTCAGCCTCGGTTCTGAGTGTTGGCACTATAGATTATCTGATTAAGTATTTTAAAGCTATTCATCTACAGTCAGAATACTGTGGACCAATTGAGACTTTCAGGGGATTGTGCTAAATAGATGGTCTCAGATTAGAATACCCACCTCCCTGTGTTGTTACCATAATAATCAGTAAAGCAAGGGGACCAAACATGGCCAGACAGGCAGCTCTGCAACTTTGCACCCAGGTAAAATTGTACAAGAAGTAAGCGCTACCAGGCTACTGGATTTTAGTATGTGTTTTGGCTGGTACCAATCCTCTGTAGGTTTGGTGTTTGAGTAGAGTGCACTATGATAGTTGAAATGAGGGACGAGTATTGTTCTCAGTCACATTTCTACAATGAGGTCCATTGCAGCACCCCTGGCTGCAATCTGCTGACCTGCATTCATGCAATTCGGGCAGGATGTTACTGGTTTAATGGGAACATTTAGATAAGGCAGGGACAGGTTAAAATAAGAGCCAGTTAATTCTGCTGGTAACAATCACAAACACAAAGCTACCAGAGCGGGCACTGTGTCTTCCCACTGCAATTATTGAGCACTTGATCTATCTAGAAACTGGATAATTCACCTGGAGCTTCTCAGAAACCTATAAATGTAAACTCTTAAAATTATTGTTGATATAAACAGTGGAATTAATAGCTTGCAAATAAAAAAAGTAGCATTATACATATGATGTTCTTTTGGTAACATGGTTTTGCACATTGACAAAAGATATCATTGCTATCAGAACTTCCAGTGAATCACCAAGCAAAATATTTTGTGTAGGTCTCAGACAAAGCACAGACTGGTAACAGAATATACCTAAGAGAGAGTGGATGAGAATCCTTTCTCAGTAAGAGACAGACTGTCGATCTCGGATGAGCAATATCAATGAGAGATAATTAACCCAATGAGCAAGGGTTTTGGAATACAACTTAACTCTGTACGCTGAGACAGTGTGCTGTGGGAAGTGAGGCTAACCAATCTAAGATCATTAAATGTCCCATTGGAGGCTGCCCTTGAAGGGTCTGTTTGAGGAGTCATTGGACATTGAGACAATCCTTTTTTCAGCTCCGATTAGCAGCCCTCCAATCACAAATGCATTCTCATTTCTGACAATCTGTCTCTTTATTTACCTCAATGATTTATTTTCAATACATTGTTTCAAATTCTCCTCACTTAAGACAGTATAAGCCAATAATAAACCACCTCTTCCTTATGATTTAGAAATCTAAATCCTAGCATTCTTCACAAATAGATTTAAAATAATTGGTGGATGGTTAGGTGGCAAATGTGGAGAAACACTTTCACCCAGAGAGTCTGGGACCTGAAATTCATTCTTTGAAAAACCATCAGAGGCAGAAATATCAAATGTTATTTTCATTTTTATGGTACCTTTGATGTAACAAACAAATCTTACAGGAGTACTTCAGAACAGTCAAGAAGTTGCAGTTAGAGAATAGATGTCATTGAAATATAGCATAGGTGATGATTACAGAGACAGAAGTGACAAGAGCATTGAAGGACATGGTATTAGTGGGAGCCAGTGCAAGTCAGAGTCAGAATACACAGGATTGTTCATTAAGTGAAAGAGCAGCTCTATTAGCTATAGTACTAAACCATTGACATTAGGAGAGTCTAGTCATGACAGCTTTCTTCATAGAGCGAGGAAAGTCAGCCAAGAATGTACTGAAGTATTCTGGAGGTAACAGAAACGTGCATAAGGATGCATCAGCAGAGAGACCTTGGTTTTTATAAGGTTAAGAAAACAGAAAGCACTGCTTTTAGGATTGCCCTGCGGAATTCAGCTTTGGGGCGTCTTTGAACAATATAGCATTCTGATTAACAGGTCAAAAGCCTTTGGTGTAGGAACCCTGTCAGTCCCTTGAGAGCAACAATATGAGGCAGGCTTGGTTCCTGTTCCATATTTTATGTATCTTAATCTCTGATTCAACCCCAACCTTTGTTTATGGGATTAAAGCAGAAACTGCTGGAAGCACTCAGCAGGTCAGATGCCATCTGAGTCGAAAGAAGCAGGATTAATGTTTTAAGTTAACAACCTTTGTTGAGAACTCCTCAGATTCTAAGAGCTAAGATTTAGCCTTCTTTCCCTGATGACGCATACCAGTAACTTTCCCACAGTAGATGTTGAACAACAGTCCGACAGTTAATTGTTTTTCTCCTCACTTGTTTCTTGTACAATAACACTCCATTCAGAATTTCCCAATCCTAAGGCACAAATCCTAAATTTAGAAAATTAGAACCAATGAACTTGCAATTTCCTTTGTGCACCACCCAAGGGTAAAATCCACTGAGATCTAGAATCTTGAAGAAATGAAAAACAAAAAAAAAGTTAGTATGGAACAAATAGACAATCAAATAGTGTTCCAATATTTCATAAAATTGAAATGAGTCTGTATTGTTAAGGCAATATCTCACATAACAGCTGCTGACTATTGATTGCTAAAATATTATTGAGAAATTGGAATGCACAGCAGTGAGGCTGTATCCATTATTCAATTGAAAACACATCACAGAAGAAGATCCCTTTTAATATCTGATGCCTTAATACACTTTTGTTTTGCTTTTTATTTACCCAATGCCGGCCCCCTAGGCCTGAGTTGATGTAGTAGTCATAGTAGTACTTAATACACTCAGACCAGGTTACTCTTGAAGAAGCAGGCCTTTCCACATTTTTATTCCAAGGGCACCTGCCTAAGTCGATGACAGAGCAGAGACCTTGGTGTTGAGAATCCATCTCAGTAAGTGTACTGTAGCTGGGTCTTGTCTTGGGCTCCCACATCTGTCCAGCTGATGGCACTTGTCCAATTTTGTTCCCCTCACCAACCACTAACGTGCTGCCCTGCTATCTGCTAGCTTCAGCTAGCTTCTCTTGCCAATCCCATGGCCTGAATTTTGTCCTGAGCACTGCCAATCGTTCACACCAAAGCTCCTATCAATCACCCTTAACTGATTGTCACACCACACATGGAAACCCCAATTCCCACTGTTTTGATATCTCATAATTGTAGCTGTAACGCTCTGGAAAAGGTTTCGCTGCTAACATAATGGTCTTTCTGTAGAAGCAATGTTTGGGTTATGGTTAAAGATAACGGGTGCTTTGGAATGTGAGCTGTGTCCTTTATTCAGTGGGAGATGAAGACAGACAGGCAGACAGACAGACATACTTTATTGATCCCGAGGGAAATTGGGTTTCATTACAGTTGCACCAACCAAGAATAGTGTAGAAATATAGCAATATAAACCCATAATTAATTAAATAATAATAAGTAAATTATGCCAAGTGGAAATAAGTCCAGGACCAGCCTATTGGCTCAGGGTGTCTGACACTCCAAGGGAGGAGTTGTAAAGTTTGATGGCCACAGGCAGGAATGACTTCCTATGACACTCAGTGTTGCATCTCGGTGGAAAGAGTCTCTGGCTGAACGTACTCCTGTGCCTAACCAGTACATTATGGAGTGGATGGGAGTCATTGTCCAAGATGGCATGCAACTTGGACAGCATCCTCTTTTCAGACACCATCGTCAGAGAGTCCAGTTCCACCCCCACAATATCACTGGCCTTACGAATGAGTTTGTTGATTCTGTTGGTGTCTGCTACCCTCAGCCTGCTGCCCCAGCACACAACAGCAAACATGATAGCACTGGCCACCACAGACTTGTAGAACTCGTAGAGGAGAGGAGATGCTGGAGAGAACCAGTCGTAGGATTCGACCCGGTGGGGGTATCGGGATTCAATGGAGCCAGGCGTCAACATTGACTGAGGATCGGTGAATTGAGCTCCCAATGATGCACATTATAACTATAATTATAATGGGTCTTTTTTGGTTTTTCTTTCTTTTCTTTACTAACCCTTTAGTTAAGATTCATAAATATAATCCCTTTAATCGTATGCAGTGTGCTGTCTGTTGTTTCTTGGCACTGAGTTGTAACAAGGTTGCAAATTACACAGCATCCACACAAACCGGGGTTTGGGAAGCCGTCTTTTGCGGCTTGTGGGAACGGAGTGTGTCTTCCCTAGACTTACACAGCCAAGGAAACCAGTGGTGTTTCATAGCCCTACTAGTCCCAGACTCTGTATCCTTCTCCCCTATGACATACTAGGTCTCAGATTATTTTATCCATTCTGTATGGGCAGAGGATGTGAAGGAAAAATCTGTCAATGTGTTATGGCTATTCTTTGGGACTCAGGACTTTAGGTCATGGGCACTGCTGGTAGGTCATCAAACATGTATTCATTAACAAATGAAAAACAAGAATTTTGCGGATGTTGCAATTCTGAAATAAAAATAAAAATGTTGGAAACTCCAAGCAGTCAGGCAGCATCTGTGGAAAGAGAAACGGAATGAATGTTTCAGGTTAGAAACCAATTTGTCAGAAGTGGGAAAGAATTAAAAAGTTCATTTGAAGTTGCGGTTAAGATGTAGGGAGCAATGGGTTACACAGTGGTACAACTGCTAAGGATAGAGATGTGGCTGTGAAAATGAGTTTTGGTTGGGACTGCAAAATCATTGAGGGTAAACAGGGCAACAAAGGCAGATGGAAGTCTTGTGGAGAGTGGAAGAGAACGTCTTCAAGGTTCACATTGGGAAGCCAAGTAGCAGTACATTCAACAGAATATGACAATTAAAAAATGCTTCCTCTATCTGTTTTCTGCATATTTGACAATAGGCATACTGTAAATAAAATATTAGAGGCACACCTTTCGCAATGTCATGTCTTGGTCATTTTACATTAGGTTTTTATAGCCACTGACATCGGATTATGTTTGCAGCTGAACTATGCTGTGGATTGAGAAATTGCTGTTTGAGTACAAGTCTCGTGCAATGTGACTGCAGCTAAAAGTGAGTCACTATACTTGGTCAGATAACATTACATGATTGTTAGGAAATCTGTATCATATTGTAAATACAACATGAGTGTGTGGTCTAGACTTGTTTTTTTTAACAAATCGCTACTACTGTCTGAATTACTCAGGCTCTAGATGATCATCTGTCTTTTATTTATTGAGTGATTGACGATGTGGTGGGCATTTAGAGTCGACATCTGCATTACTAAATCTGAATTACTTTGTGTGAGTACATTGCAATAAAGAATACATTCACACGGATCTTATACTTCTTATCACAATTGCGTGTTATAAAGCTAGACTGAAAATGAAAGAGATTAATAATGACGTGTTTAGCTTTCTTTCTACCCTTAGTGAAATAGCTCGCCTCGGTAAATTAACAGGTATTTATTTTTCCCAGTGGTGAATTTCCAAGTTTCCTTTTGAATAAAATATCTCCTGCTCTCCAAGAAGCAACTGAAGAATAGGTAGTTTCAAGTGCTTTCTTACTCTAGTGTAAGTAAGCAAAAGTAAATACTCAAAATAATTCAAGTCAACAAGTGGAAGATTTTGCAGTCTCACATCATCCAAGAAAATATAAAAAATTGCAGTTGTACCTTAAGGCACATTGTTATCTCTCCATCTCTCAGAGGTTAATGTTTGTGCTTGTATTGTTACACTGCCTGTTCTACCCACCTCTCTTTGTCTCTCACAGGTGGAGCTAAATAAACTCATTCTTTGCGCTAAACAAGAGTTACTTCGATTTACATTCTGAAATTGCTATTAGTAGTCTTCCTTGTGCTAGTTTTTCAACATGATAAAATACAAGAGATTCTGCAGATGCTGGAAATCCAGAGCAACACACAAAATGCTGGAGGAACTCCGCATCGATGGACTGGAAAGAAAGGGGGTAGGAGCCAGAATAAAAAGGTGGAGGAGGGGAAGGACTGCAAGTAAGAAGGTGAAAGGTTAAGCCAGGTGAATGGGGGAAGGGGGAAGTACTGGAAGCTGGGAACTGATTGGTGGAAAAGGTAAAGGACTGGAGAAAAAGGAATCTGTATGGAGGAAAGGACCATGGGAGGAAGGAAAGGAAGAAAGGCACCAGTGGGGAGGTGATAGGCACGTGAAGTGAAGAGAAGAGGCATGAAGAGAGCCAGAGTGGGGAATTGAAGAAGAGGGAAAGGGGGAGGGAGAAAGATTATTGGAAATTGGAGAAATTGATGTTCATACAATCAGGGGATTGGAATTAAAAACCAGGGAATCCTGCTTTTTGAAGACAGAGTGAAAGTGCTCCAAGTCTGGAGACAAACTCTCTACTGATATTTTTAATAAATCTACTGACTCCCGTGGCTATCTTGATCATACCTTTTCCACCCTGTCTCCTGTAAAAATGACATTCCCTTTTCTCAGTTCCTTTGTCTCCACCACATCTGTTCCAGGGCAACAGAGATATCCACCTTCTTCATAGAATGGGATTTCCCTTCCTCCACCATTGATGCTGCCCTCACCTGCACCCCCTCCACTTCCCAGATATCCACCCTTACTCTATCTTCCCACTGTCTTAATAGGGGAACAGAGTTCCTCTTGTCCTCACCTACCATCCCATGAGCTTTGATATCCAGCACATCATTCTCCACAACTTTCGCCTTCTTCAATGGGACCCTATCACCAAATACACCGGTACCTCCTCCCCTCTCTTTTCTGCCTGCAGTGATAGCTCTCTCAGTGATTCCCTTGTCCATTCATGCCTCACCACTAATCGCCCTTCTGGCACTTACCCCTACAAGTGGAGGAAGTGCTATGCCTCCCTATTCACTTCCTCCCTCACCTCCATTCAGTCCGCAAACAGTTCTTCCGGGTGAGGCAACACTTCCCCTGTGAATCTGTTGGGGTTGTCTATTGTATTCCGTGCTCTGGATGTGGCCTCCTCTATATTGGTGAGACCTGATATATACTATCAAACACCTTTGCCCCACCACAAAAATTAGGATTTCCTGGTGGTCAAATATTTTAATTCCTTTCTCCATTCCCATTCCAACATTGGTCCATGGCCTCCTCTACTGCCACAATGAGGCCACTCTGATATCGGAGGACCTCATATTCTGTCTGGGTAGCCTCCAACCTGATGGCATAAGCATCTGTTTTCCCAAATTCTGGTTATTACCCCCCTCTCACTTCCCTCTTTTTCAATTCCCCACTCTTGCCACAGTCGTTGAAAGATTGGGGTCAGAGTTCAATGGCATGGAATGTAAGATGACTGGGGAACCTTCATTGCTGCAACCTTACTCCGCCTTTACTGCAGTCGTGATGTGCCATTGACTTGACCATTCGCTGCAATATGTTTAGCACAAGATTAGGCTATATTCATGGTAATGTTTGCAGCACCATTTTTTGGTGAAGGGTTGGTATGCATCATGGACTTTAAGAACTTCATTTGCTCCTTCACATTGTGGCTTTTCAGAATTCTCTGTCTTGCCAGTACAGTAGCTGCAACTTAGTAGTTAGGAGTGTTGGTGATTCACTGGATTGTGGGTTCAAATCCCACATAACCTAGACTGACACTGCAGTTCATTACTCCGCCCCAATGAGTGCATGCCTGGATATCTAATGGTTATAAGATAAACACTACTAATGCTGCCTAAGTACTTCATTGGCTCCAGGAATGCCCTGATTTTATGATAAATGTTAAATGAAGCTCTCTTTACAAGTGGTTCAATGGATGAAGATGGTTTTACACATATCTGGCCTCAAAATAGGATCATTCCCATTTCCCAGCTAATATCATCATCTGATCTTACTCCTGCACAGTGGGCATACTGAGAAGCACAAGTGCTGTAAAAATACTTCAGTAACTCAGACCAGGATCCAGGACTGAAGGTCCACTGAACAGGCCAAGGCCTCAGAGCACAGAGAGATCAGCAAAGACTAAAGAGCCCAGATTTTCCTCTTTGTCCAAAAGACATCAATGGGATTTCAACAGAAAATTAACAGAAAGAAGGTAAATTGAATGGTGGAGCATAAAGTAATGAGAGGAAATTAGTAGTGTGATATTGTTAAGGCAAGGAAAACTTTAAAAGGGTTGAGGCAATGCCTCCAAAAGCTGGTGTCATTCATTAAGGACCCCCATCACCCAGGACGTGCTCTCATCTGATTGCTACCATCAAGAAGGTGGTACAGGAGCCTGAAGACCCACACACAATGCTTCAACAACAGTTTGTTCCCCTCTACTATCAGAATTTTTAATGGACAGTGAACCCATAAACATTTTCTCAGTATCTTCCCTTCTCATTTTGCACTACCTATTTAGTTTTCATACAACTCATCGTAATTTATGGTTTTATTGCTCTGCATTGTGATGTAACACTTGCACAAGACAACAAATTTCATGACATTTATCAGTCACATTAAAGCTGATTCTGATTCTGAGTCAGTGAGTAGGCAATGAAATGTGCTTTGGGACTAAGTGAGGAGCAGAAGGGAGCTGACAGGCCAGCCGGTATCAGAGTGTTTGAGCTTTTAACAGTCTTAGATGAAATGAGAATAAAATACACAAGCTTTTGGATCAGGAGCACATGGAGGAATTTAAATCTGTTTGCATTTGTAGAAGCATGTCAGACAGATACAACTCAAGCATAAGTGCACATCCACATTCTTTATTGTGCGTGTTTAATGATCATTGGATGGAACTTCTTCTTCCTCCCACCTGTGCACAAATTGAATGCTTACTTATTGGGTGAGTTCTTGCTGCGATTATGGATGGAAAATAAATATTGGACTTTCCCTTCCTTTTCTGCTTCTAGATGGACAGGAAAACACACACATACACAAACCTTACAGATATTTGAATAACCTTACTGATATTTTTAACTGGGATCCTCCTTCAACGTAGCTTCTTTCCCCGCAAGACCATAGCACATCAGGGTAAATGTGACTTCTGGATTAATTTTGGGCCAACAATGAATGGAATGCAGACAGTGGGACCAACTGTCCTTGCCCGTATGGGATGCAAGGCCTGCTCTAGTTATTTGGATCAGCTGCCGTCATCTATCATGACTCCAGGGACAAAGGTTCAATTTTTTGACTGCTTTTTCTACTAGTCATAAGCTTAAATTATTGGAAGGGGACAGACATAAAATGGGAAAGGTGGGAATGGGATGGAGGGACTCTGCAATACCAGGGTCATCGTGAGCAGACAGTGGCCAGGAGGGAAAATTATCTTCAGCAGAACAGTGGCGGTAGCATGTCACTGGGCCACAATGTGCAGTGAAAAATGCAGAGGTGAGCAGTGCAGAGCTCACAGCCAGCTTAATGCAGGAGCTCCTAGGTTTGTCATTTACACATGCCAGGCTCTGATGTATACTTATATGGTTTAAAGGGCGATCAAGCTGTGGTTTTCCACTGAAAAGCCAAAAAGTAGGCAGAATGTTGCCACCCATAATTGGCCCTCACTCTTTCCATTTACTTTCAATGGTAGCAATTTATTTCTGGTCATGAGTATCAAACATATGGAACAAAATTACTGGTATGCACACCAATGCTCACAACATGCTGGAGGAACTCAGCAGCTCAGGCAACATCTTTGGAAATGATAAAACAGTCAACGTTTCAGCTTGTCACCTTGCTTGGTTCCTTTCAAGAGACTTCTTGACTACTGGAACCAGTTTCATAATTCATCAGTTAAATGAACCATACAGATGGAGTAAGATTTCCTGATGCAGCATGGGTAGCTCATGTTCCAGACACCATTAGCAACACAGGAGGAGAGAAGTAAGAGCCACATTGAATTGCTGAATGTTAAGACATCGGATATAGAAATATACATACAGGAGGCCCTTCACCCTTCCTGGCTGCTCAATTGGATTGTGGCTGAACTATGGGTATTCATATGAAAATGAAGCCTGAGTGGCTTACTGAAAGAGGATTCCTGAACCAGACTATAAACTTTCTACAGAAAGCATGGTAGCAACTCTTCTTTCTAAGGGAAGCATGGCACGTCTCTACTTTCTTATAACTTTGTGAAGATTTGGCATATCATCTAAAACTATGACAAATTTCAGTAGGTGTATGATGGTGAGTATATTGAGTGGCTGCATCACGGCCTGGTATAGAAACATCAATGCACTTGTAGAGAAAAGCCTTCAAAAAGTAGTGGACATGGCCTAGTGCATCATGGTAAGCTCACCTCACCACTGAGCGCATCTACGTGGAGCGCTGTTGTAGGAAAGCAGCATGCATCATCAGGATCCCCACCACTCAGGCCATGCTCTCTTCTCATCACTGCCTTCAGGAAGAAAGGTCATGAACCTCAGGACCCACACCACCATGAGGAACAATTATTACTGTTCAACCATCAGGCTCCTGAACCAGCGAGGATAACTTCTCTCAACTTCAATTGCCCAATCACTGAACTATTCCCACAACTTATGGACTCATTTTCAAGGATCATTCATCTCATCTTGTCAATATGTATTGCTTGCTTATTTACCTATCTTTCAATCTATTTGTCATTAGAGCTTACCTTATCTCCTTCAAAGATTGCTTTTAAATTTCTTGCTGTAGAGCTCAAATCCATGTTCTAGTGTAGATGAATTCTGCAGGTATCCCACTTCTGTTCAGCATCCAGATGCCGTACGCACATTTGTACATGAATGGGTGTCAGAAAAAGACAGTGAAGTCATCTTATCCTACAACAGTGATTACATTTCTCGGATACTTTCCGGTCTGTAAAATACCTCAGAAATTTCTAAGCTTGGGAAATTTATTTTAAATTTTAAACGTGTTTTCTTTTCCTTTCTCTTTTCTTCTTCCTGTTTTTTCTTTTATTTACAGTTTCTTCCTTTACTACTTTCTTTTTCACTTCTTATTTTTACTTTGTCTTTTTCCATTATTTTTTTCTTTACTGTCATTACTTCCATCTCATTGCGTGGCTAGACATAGCTCAAATACCAGCTACAAATTTGTTGATGATATAACCATTGTTGGTAGAATCTCAGGTGGTGACGAGAGGGCATGCAGGAGTGAGATATGCCAACTAGTGGAGTGGTGCCACAGCAACAACCTGGCACTCAACGTCAGTAAAACAAAAGAGCTGACTGTGGACTTCTGGAAGGATAAGATGAAGGAGCACATAGAGGGATCAGAAGTGGAGAGAGTGAGCAGCTTCAAGTTCCTGGGTGTCAAGCTCTCTGAGGATCTAACCTGGTCCCAGCATATTGATGTATTTATAGAGAAGGCAAGACAGCAGCTATGCTTTATTAGGAGTTTGAAGAGATTTACCATGTCAACAAATACATTCAAAGACTCCTATAGTTGTACTGTGGAGAGCATTCTGACAGACTGCATCATTGTTTGGTATGGAGGGGCTACTACACAGGACTGCAAGAAGCTATAGAAGGTTGTAAAACTAGACAGCTCCATCTTGGGCACTAGCCTACAAAGTATCCAGGACATCTTTAGGCAACGGTGTTTCAGAAAGGCAGCGTCCATATTAAGGACCTCCAGCACCCAGGGCATGTCCTTTTCTCACTGTTACCATCAGGTAGGAGATACAGAAGCCTGAAGGCACACACTCAGCAGTTCAAGAACAGCTTCTTTCCCTCTGCCATCTGATTCCTAAATGGACTTTGAAGCTTTGGACACTACCTCACTTTTTTAATATACAATATTTCTGTTTTTGCAGTTTTAGAAAATCTATTCAAGATACATAATTGATTTACTTGTTTATTTATTATTATGTTTTATTTTATTTATTATTATATGTTTTTTCTCTCCCTGCTAGATTATGTATTGCATTGAACTGCTGCTGCTAAGTTAACAAATTTCACATCACGTCAGTGATAATAAACCTGATTCTGATTCCTATTATTTCTTTCTTTTTTCATTGTTTTTTTTATTCTTTATTCTTTTTTTCTTTCTGTATTTAAAGCTTTGCCTGAGAAGCTGTTAGTGTGAAGGGGCAATGTTTATGCCCAAACCTGGTGCCATCTGGGATGAAAATCATACTTCCGATTTGCAAACTCCACCTTTCCTCCTCATCATACCTTGTGTCTGATTTAAATTTCTGCATTGCACTTCATAAAAGAAGTATAAATTAGTTGAGGCAGTCACTTGATACTGGAGCCAGAAAGTCTGTAACCTCTTGGTGACTTTATCAATCAAGCTTTAAAGAGAAAGTAAGCCAGAGTTATGACCTACAGCCTGTCGAGGAATTAAACACTGATTTTTACCTGCAGTTGATTAATGAAAATTGTATTTAATTTCTGTGTGCTTCAAGAGCAAATTAAAGTTTGGCAACTTGACAACACAACTTGAGCCACCTGATTAACAGATTAAAGAATGTAATCTGGATTTTCTGGCACTTTTTCATGGATCTTAGGACATATTGCAATCCACTTTTTGCAACACTTTGACTTCATATTTAATGATCGGTTAATGCTTCAAAATGAACAAACCAAAATTCAGCAGGGAAATAACGCACACACACACATGGATCTGCAACAGCTGAAATCTACGAATGAATCAGAGCTCAGGTTCAGATTAAGATTTATCTTTCGCATGTACATCAAAACATACAGTGAAATGCATTGTTTGTGTTAAATAGCCAACACACCCAAGGATGTGCTGGAGGCAGCTTTCAAATGATCCCCACATCTGCCCTCATCTCATCCACCCACCACCCCACGAGGGATAGGGATCTTCCACGTTCGGCACTTTATTCTCCATAACTTTTCGCCATCTACAACGCAACACAATCCCACTACCAATCACATCTTTCCCTTCCCCCCCCCCCCCCCATTTTCTGCTTTCCACAGTGATTGCTCCCTACGCAATTCCCTTGTCCATCCATCCTTCCACACTGATCTTCCTCCTGGCACTCATCCTTGCTAGCAGAACAAGTGCAACACCTGCTCCTACTCCTCTTCCCTCACTCCCATTCAGGGCACCAAGCTGTCCTTCCAGGACAGGCAACACTCATCTGTGAGTCTGTTGGCGTCATCTACTGTACCCAGTGCTCCCGGTGTGGCCTCCTGTATATTGGTGAGGCCTGATGTAGATTAGGATACCACTTTGCCAAGGGCCTATGCTCCGTCTGCCAGAAAAATGTGTGGCCACCCATTTCAATTCTACTTCCCAGTCCCATTCCAACATGCCGGTCCATGGCCTCCTCTACAGTTGCAATGAGGCCACACTCAGGTTGGAGGTACAACACCTTATAATCCATCTGAGTAGCCTCCAACCTGATGGCATGAACACTGATTTCTTGAACTTCCAGTAATGGCCCCTCCCACTCTCCTCCACCATTCATCATTCCCTTTTCCCTCTCTCACCTTATGTCCTTACCTGCCCATCACCTCCCTCTGGTGCTCCTCCCCCTTCCCCTTCTTCCTTTCTGTCCTCTCCTATCAGATTCCCCCATCTCTAACTGTTTATCTCATTCACCAATCAACCTCCCAGCTCTTTACACCCCTCCCCCTCTCTGGGTTTCACCTATCACCTACTACCTCCCCTCCCCTCCCCCCACCTTCTTACTCTGAATTCTCATCTTTTTTCTCTCATCTGATGAAGGGCATTAGTCAGGAATGTCAACTGTTTACTCTTTTCCATACACACTGCCTGTCCTGCTGAGTTCCTCCAGCTTTTTGTGTCTGTTGTTTTATGTTTCCGCAACAGTCGGCGACCTCTCCACAAATTTGCTGCTCTAAATCCCATGGATTGTCAGGTAGCCTAGAGTGTAATCTTATTAATGTGGTCATCCCTTTTTTATTCCTCAACTCCACCCATATGGCCTAGTAGAGGAGCTCTCCAGTCTGTCCTGTCTGAGCATTGCTGTGACATTTTCCCTGACTAGCAATGCCACCAACCTCCTTCAATCCCTTCCATTCTATTTCATCTAAAACGACGGAGCCCTGGAACAATTGAGCTGCCATGGCATCCTGCCCCTACTGCAACCAAGTATCACTAATGGCTAAAATGTCATAATCCACTTGCTGATCCATACCCTATGCTCATCTATCTTTCCTACAATACCTCTTATAGTGAAATATACACAACACAGATTATTAGTCCCACCATGCTCTACTTTTTGATTACTGATTTTGTATGTAGGCTTAACAACATCTTTCCCCACAACCACTCCACTATTTGTTCTGGCGGTCTGGTTCCCATCCACCTGCAACTCTAGTTTAAACCCCACCCCTATGAAGCATTAGAATATTAGTGCCTTTCGAGTTCAGGTGCAAACCTTCTCTTCTGTACAGATCCCACTTCCCCCTGGAAGAGAGCCCAATGATTCAAAAATCTGAAGCCCTCCCTCTTTCACCATCTCCTTAGCACATGTTAAACTGTATGATCTTCCTACGTCTGGTCTCAGTGGCATGTGACACAGTAGCAATCTTGAGATCACTACCCTGAATGTCTTTCACCCTGGCATCTGGGAGGCAGCATACAATCAGGGAATCCCATTCTTGTCTCAGAACCTCCTATTTGTCTCCCGAACCATAAATGACCTATCACTACAGCTTGACTCTTCTTCCCCCTTCCCTTTGGTGGCAGAGATCTGACTGCAATGGCTTTCCTCTGCTAGGTCATCCCCTCAACAAAACCCATAGCAGTATATGTATTGTTGAGGGGAACGGGCACAGGGGTACTCTGCACTGGCTGCCTATCCCCTTTCCCCATCCTAACAATCACCCAGTTATCTGTGTCCCGCACCTTAGGTGTTACTACCTACCTGTCTCACCTATCAATTATCCCCTCAACCTCTTGAATGAACCAGAGTTCATGCAGCTTCTGCTCTAAATCTTAAACATGGTTTGGAAGAAGCTGCAGCTGGAAGAACTTCTTGCAGTAGTAGTTGTCAGGCACTCTGGAAGTTTCCCTGCCTTCCTACATCCCATGTGGAGCATTCCACTGTCCTGCTTGTCATCGCCATTGCTTTAACTATGCAATAAGAAAGAAACAATGAAAGAAAAAAATTAAACTTAAAATCCACCTATAGCCTCTGCCTCTACTCACTGATGACTCTATGATCCAAAGCAGGATCTCCCCACTCTAATACTGGCCCGCTCACTCAACGACTGCTCCCACAGTGGCCACTCCACTTAAGCTTAACTTCTTTTTATTGGCCCTTGACAAGTGCCTAATTATGCACAATCCAACTCCAAGAGAATTGTGGTGCACAGAGTGTCCAGACTGCCCCCTCACTTCTTTAGAGATCTCCCTACCGCTATGCAATCCAGAGGAACTGGAATTCTCCTAAAGTCCTCAATGGTCAGAGGTAGGGTCATGTTTCCATGGATCTGCAGTAAGAGCTGTCAGCTCTTCACTGGCTTTAAAATCCAGGTTAATATTTAATGAATCCCCTTCTGACTGATAGTGTTACTTATAGTACCATGTGGATATCACTGAAAATTAGTTTCTGGTAATTTATTATACTGAGATGCATTGAAAAGCTTTTGACTGCAAGAAACAACCTCTCCCTCAATGTCGCAAAAACAAAGTAGCTGGTTGTGGAATACAGGAGGGACGGTGACCAGCTAACCCCTATTGACATCAATGGATCTGGGGTTGAGAGGGTAAACAGCTTCAAGTTCCTCGGCATCCGCATCACCGAGGACCTCACATAGTCTGTACACACCGGCTGTGTGGTGAAAAAGGGACAATAACACCTCTTTCACATCAGACGGTTGAGAAAATTTGGTATGGGCCCCCAAATCCTAAGAACTTTCTACAGGGGCACAATTGAGAGCATCCTGACTGGCTGCAGCACTGCCCCGGTATGGGAATTGTACCTCCCTTAATTGCAGGACTCTGCAGAGAGTGGTACAGACAGCCAAGCACATCTGTAGTGTGAATTTCCCATGATTCAGGACATTTATAAGGACAGGTGTGTAAAAAGGGCCCGAAGGATCATTGAGGGCCCAAGCCATCCCAACCACAATCTATTCCAGCTGCTACTATCTGGGAAGCAGTATCGCAGCATAAAAGCCAGGACCAACAGGCTCCGGGACAGTTTTTACCACCAGGCTGTCAGACTGATGAACTGATTTGAGTGTACTCTATATTACATTGACTGTACTATTTACTATAAATTATTATAAATTACTATGATTGCACATGGCACATTTAGATTCAGATGTAATGTAAAGATTTTTACTCCTCGTGTGTGAAGGATGTAAGAAATAAAGTCAATTCAATTAAATTCAATTCATTTGGTTAGATCATTCCATACATAAGTACATTGAGATACTAGAAAAAAAATCAGAACCTAGAGTATGGTGTTACTGTTACTGAAAATGTGTTGTGCAGGCAGACAAATAAAGTGTAAGGGTTATGATGAGATAAATTGAGAGTCAAGAGTTCATCTTTATTACTTAAGAATTTCATACAGAGTGTTATAACAGCTAATCAAAACCGTCCTTGAGCCTGATGGTATGTGTACTCAAGCTTTTTTACCTTCTGCCAATGGAAGTCCCGGGGGCAGAGAAGAGAGAATGATTAGGATTGGAGAGGTCTTGATTATGTTGGCTGTTTTCCTGACACAGCAAGCAGTGTATAAAGAGTCTAAAGCGGAGGGGCATGTTTTTGTGAAAGATTGGACTGCATTCACAACTCTCTGCAGTTTCTTGTGGTCCTGGGCAGAGCAGTTGCCATATGAAGTTGCAATGTATCTGGATCGGATGCTTTCTATGGTGTATCTGTAAAGAAAATAAGGGAAAAGAGAACAAAACACAAATACTTGTGGGCTTTGAGTTGGTGGTGTGGGTGAGAGAACATTAGAAGAAAAATTCCTCCTGTGTTGGACAGGTGAGAATAGAACAAAGTGAAGTATCTCAAGCAATTCGACAACTAGAAGTCATGGAGTCATACAGAATGGAAACAGGTCCTTCAACCCAACTGATCCATGCTGACCCAGATGCTCATCCAAGCTAGTCCCATTTATCAGTGTTTGGTGCATAACTTTTGTTGAAGGGTAAGTGCAGTTCTGAGCTTCCTGTGCCAGATGAACAATTGGCTTGGTCCAGATAATTGCATGTATGAATTAGGAACAAGTATAGGCCACTCAGTCCCTTGAGTCTGCTCCACACTGCACTAAGAATATGACTGATTTCATCTCCATACTCCTGCCTTTGGACATTCAAGAAACTACTTTTTTCAGTGTCAAATATATGCAAAGATTTCTTCCTCTGAAGAAGAGAGATTCAGAGCTTCACAATCCTTTGAGGGAAAATATCTTGCTGCAGCTCAGACTTTAACGGGTGAACCTCTTATTTTTACAGGGATCTGTAGTTCTAGATTGGGCTACATGAACCATAATATGATAAGTTTTTATCTGCAATTTGAGAAGGATAAGGGCAGCTCGGAGGTGTCAGTGTTGCAGTTGAACAGGGGAAACTATGGAGCCATGAGGGAGGAGCTGGCCAAAGTTGACTGGACGGATAGCCTAGCAGAAAAGACAGTGGAACAGCAATGGCAGGTATTCTTGGGAATAATGCATAAGGTGCAAAATCAGTTCATCCCCAGAGAAGGAAGGATTCAAAGGGGGGAAAGGGGCCACAGTGGTTGACAAAGGAAGTCAGAGATTGCATAGCATTAAAAAAAAGGAAGTATGACAGAGCTAAGGTGAGTGGGAGGACAGATGATTGGGAAGTTTTTAAGGAACAACAGAACTTAACTAAAAAGTCAATACGGGGAGAAAAAATTAGGTACGATGGCAAGCTAGCCAGGATTATAAAGGAAGATAGCAAAAGCGTTTTTAGGTATGTGAAGAGAAAGAAGATAGACAAGAACAATGTTGGGCCCTTGAAGAATGGATTGGGTGAAATTGTTATGGGAAACAGAGAAATGGCAGAAGAATTTAATGAGTACTTTAGATTTGTTTTCACTAAGGAAGACACAAGCAATCTCCCAGATGTTTGGATGGGCCAAGGACATAGGGTAACAGAGGAAATGAAACAGATTGACATTAGGAAGGAAACAGTGATGAGTAGACTGATGGGACTGAAGGCTGACAAATCCCCAGGTCCAGATGGACTGCATCCTAGGGTACTAAAGGAGGTGGCTCTGGAAATTGCGGATGCATTGGTAATCATTTTCCAATGTTCCTTAGATTCAGGATCAGTTCCTGAGGATTGGAGAATGGCTAATGTTATCCCACTTTTTAAGAAAGGAGGGAGGGAGAAAACAGAGAACTATCGACCTGTCAGCCTGACATCGGTGGTGGGGAAGATGCTAGAGTCCATTATTAAGGATGAAATAGTGGCATATCTAGATAGCAGTGATAGGATTGGGCCGAGCCAGCATGGATTTACCAAGGGTAAATCATGCTTGACTAATCTGTTGGAGTTTTTCGAGGATGTAAGCAGGAAGTTAGACGGGGGAGATCCAGTGGATGTAGTGTACCTCGATTTTCAGAAGGCATTTGATAAGGTCCCACATAGGAGATTGGTGGGTAAAATCAAAGCTCATGGCATTGGGGGGAAGACATTGACATGGATAGAAAACTGGTTGGCAGATAGAAAGCAAAGGGTAGCGGTGAATGGGTGTTTCTCGGAATGGCAGGTGGTGACTAGTGGGGTGCCACAGGGCTCGGTATTGGGACCACAGCTGTTTAAAATTTACGTTAACGATTTGGATGAAGGCATTGAAAATAACATCAGCAAGTTTGCTGATGATACTAAGCTGCGTGGCAGTGTGACATGTGATGAGGAAGTTAGGAGAATTCAGGGTGACTTGGATAGGCTGGGTGAGTGGGCAGATACTTGGCAGATGATGTTTAATGTGAATAAGTGTGAGGTTATCCACTTTGGGAGAAAGAACAGGAAGGCAGATTATTATCTGAACGGTGTAGAGTTAGGTAAGGGAGAAATACAAAGAGATCTAGGAGTCCTTGTACATCAGTCACTGAAGGTGAATGAGCAAGCCCAGCAGGCAGTGAAGAAGGCTAATGGAATGTTGGCCTTTATTACAAAGGGAATTGAGTACAAGAGCAAGGAAATCCTCTTGCATTTGTACAGAGCCCTGGTGAGACCACGCCTGGAGTATTGTGTACAGTTTTGGTCTCCAGGGTTAAGGAAGGACATCCTGGCTGTAGAGGAAGTGCAGCGTAGATTCACGAGGTTAATTCCTGGGATGTCTGGACTGTCTTACGCAGAGAGGTTAGAGAGACTGGGCTTGTATACGCTGGAATTAAGGAGATTGAGAGGGGATCTGATTGAAACATATAAGATTATTAAGGGATTGGACAAGATAGAGGCAGGAAATATGTTCCAGATGCTGGGAGAGTCCAGTACCAGAGGGCATGGTTTGAGAATAAGGGGTAGGTCATTTAGGACAGAGTTAAGGAAAAACTTCTTCTCCCAGAGAGTTGTGGGGGTCTGGAATGCACTGCCTCGGAAGGTAGTGGAGGCCAATTCTCTGGATGCTTTCAAGAAGGAGCTAGATAGGTATCTTATGGATAGGGGAATCAAGGGATATGGGGACAAGGCAGGAACCGGGTATTGATAGTAGTTGATCAGCCATGATCTCAAAATGGCGCTGCAGGCTCGAAGGGCCGAATGGTCTACTTCTGCACCTATTGTCTATTGTCTATTGTCTATTTCCTCATCTAACATTCTTTTGTACCTCATGTGTTCAAATGGAGCAACCTCACACTCAATTAAACTCTGTCAGGTTTAAGCACAACCTGTTGAAAATGTCGTCGTTATCCCTGTGTGATCAGGTACACCATTCCACTATTTCAGTGTGACCCAGTACAGTGTACACATACTCCAGTGTGATACAGTACATTATTCCCGAGTGTGATTCATAGAAACATAGAAAACCTACAGCACAATACAGGCCCTTCGGCCCACAAAGTTGTGCTGAACATGTCCCTACCTTAGAAATTACTAGGCTTACCCATTGCCCTCTATTTTTCTAAGTTCCATGTACCTGTCCAAAAGTCTCTTAAAAGATTCTATCATATCCGCCTCCACCACTGTTGTCAGCAACCCATTCCACGCACTCACCACTCTAAAAACTTACCCCTGACATCTCCTCTGTACCTATTCCTCAGTACCTTAAACCTGTGTCCTCTTGTGGCAACCATTTCAGCCCTGGGAAAAAGCCTCTGACTATCCACATGATCAATGCCTCTCATCATCATGATTCTAGTCTGTTGCAACAGTGTTCCATTGTGACCAGACCACTTGATCCAGTGAGCTCCAGTCCTCTATTCCATTGTGATCCAACACACCATTTCAGTGTGATTTGGTCCAGTATGCATATAGAAAGGTTTCACAAGAACAAAAATGAAAAAAAGTAGTTCATTCCCTATTTTCCAAGTATATGTGAGCTAATTAGTGGCTTACAGACCATAACACTCACCTCCCCTTTTTGAAATAATACCATGAGATCTTTAACTTGCATTTAAAACAAAAGAAATCTTAGGTTAGTGTCTGATTAAGTACTGCACTGGTTAAATGTGAAGTCCTTCAGCAGCATGCTGGCCTGGAAGATGCGTTCTGTTCTGTAGAACAGCTTGAGTACAGGTCTGTCACTCTTGGTATCAAAAGTGCTAAAAACTGAGCCAAGGAATAAGTTGATGAATACAACCTAATTGCAGTGCATTAGATGATTTCCTTAACTCTTCAAGCCTTTGCACGTTATGACTTTACCCAAACCCCTCAATTAAATTAAAGCAAGTACGTGACTTCATCTAACAATTACTTCCAGTAAACCTTAACCTCATTGTAAGACTCTCTGTATACTGGCAGCTCTGCTATTAGGTTGTTGCACTTCAGGATTTGACTGTTTCCAATCTGTTTTATGCTGCCTTGTGTGGCAGTTTCTGCAGCACGGTTTCAAAGCACAAAATGCACCACTATATATTAATAAGTGTAGCACGTAACTTGTACCAATTAAATTGATTCTTCTGAAAATGACATTTGTAACATTATGACAACGATTTCCTTCAGTGAAATTATTCCTAGTAAAATCTAGAACACTTCACTACTTATGAAAACCAGTATGTTGACTTTTTCCATTCTACTATATCTTCTCTTTGGATTTCATTATTATTTGTGCGATATAGATGTTCGGTAGGGAGCCTCTTTCATAAGCCGCTGCAGTCCTGGTGAATTTATTCTCACAGTGCTGGCAGTTGGGTTTTTCAAAAGTTAGACCCGTTGACCCAGTGAGCAGAGCTAAATTCGCAAGTCAGGATGGTGTGTGACCTGGAGGGGACCTTGAAAATGGTGGTGTTCCCATGCATTTGGTGCACTCGTAGACCTTTGTGTTGAAGATCTCAGGTTTGGGAGGTGCTGTCAGAGCAGCATAAGTGAATAAATTGGGTAAACATCTTGAAAAGCACAACTTCATTCTACCCAGTATCTAATAATGACAATAACCTTGCTCAGCTCTATCTTATCCTTCCCATTGTATGATGAATAGAACTGCACACAATACTCCAGGCATTGGCAAACCACCATTTTATAAACCAAAGTATGGAATTCTAGCAAATATGTATTTTGTCCAAATGTCTTCTTCACCACCTTATCCACCACTGCTGCAACTTTCAAGGATCTATGTACTTGTATCAGGGATCTATGAACTTGGACATGGCATCAAAGATTACAGGGAGAAGGTCGGGAACTGGGGTTGAGGAGGAGAAGAAAAATAATCAGCCTTGGTTGAATGATGGAGCAGACTAGATGGACCAGATGGCCAATTCTGCTCCAATGTCTTATGGTCTTATGCATCCGGAGGCCCCTCTGTTCATCAACAGTCCCTAGGACAGTGCTATTTAATGTATGCATTCTACCCTTCTTTGCCCTCCCAAAACACATCAGCTAATATTTGTCAGGATTGCCATTGCTCTGCAAACTGCTGTAAGTAGTGTAGTTACCTCACAACTTGGGTTTGAATCTGACCTCCAGTTCTGTCAGTGTGGAGTTGAATACTTTCCAAGTGATTCCTAGGATGATTCCAGGGTATTCCTGTTTCCTTCCACATCCTGAAGATGAGCTGGTTGTTAGGTTAATTATCACCATGTGTGTATTAGTTGGTGGAAGAATCAGGGGGTTCCTAATTGGAGAATACATCACAAAGAAATGAGTACAGGAGGGTGATTGATGAAAGTTGTCTGAGGGCCAGCATAGACTCAATGAGCCAAATGGACTCCTTTTATTTCATAATGAATTATGAGAAACCACTCACAAGAAGATGATGAGATTATAGAAGTTTGGTTAAACAACAATCCGTCACTGTTCTGCATTTTATCTGGGTATAATCCCCTTCTGCCTCTCCTACTCTCTGTCCTTAGAACAACCACTTTGACCATGCTTTTAGCTCAATATCAGTTTGATTTAAGCACACCTAGGGCATGTCTTGGTTTTTGCAATTTTTTTTGCAGAATTTGAGGTGAGAGAAATTCAGGGAGGGGATGTGGAATCAGAGTGGGGAAGGTATGTGGAGCAGAGGATCTAAGCAGGGAATAATTTAGTTCACCTGGGACCTACACGGTGACAGGCAAACAGCTTGCGTTTGCTCTTCAAGAAACAGACACTGTTTCATGTGCCTTGTGTCAAGATTTCACAGGACGCTGTGAGCTGTGACCAGAGCGTAAGTACAATAAGCACCAACAACTTCCAATCCTTTCCTCGTATGCCTGCTGTGCTACCTCAGAAATAGACTGGAGACAAAACAAGTGGGAAATATTGTAAGCACAGGGGGTTTGATTTTTAACTGATGCTCAAGAAGGAAGTGCATAATTACTTTAAAACAATCTGCAGCCAAGAAATTGGAGGCAGGAACTAAGGCAGACGTGTGAATCCAGAGAGGGAATAAGAGCGTTGTAAAAGGGCCACAATAAATCCCTGTGATCTCAGTGCAGATTGACAAGCACCAGAAACATTCCAAACAGTGTTCCAACATACTCCTGGAGTTAACAAGTAGCAGACACAGAGAGTTCAAACAATCCCTCCCAAGGAGGAAGTCACTATGGACCTGCAGCAAGAAGCTTGCAAGCAATACAGGAAGTGTTTGGAAAATGGTGCCACAATTGTGCAGAATATCTCAGTTCTCTGGCTGTGACCAGTTTATCGCAATAATTTAAGCTTTCTGAACTCTATATATGAATAGATTTCCTCAGAAAAGGAATTACATTTTTCAGTGCTGCTGTGGGGTAAGGTTAGGAGAGGATGAAACGCCACAGACACATACTAGATCAGGGAGTGTTGGAGCTTAGAACTACTGCAAAGGAAAAAAGAGTTGGCAGGAAGAGGACACAGCTGGGAACAGGTAGTGTGAAGAGGGGAAAGTAAAGGAGAGAATGAGAGGGCGTGAAAGAATCAAAAGGCAGAGGGAAACAAAGAAGTTGGGGGGAAGAAAGCTGGACTTCTTTTCACTGATCACATTCTGTGTCTGTTCTGGGAAGTGCATGACTAGAAACATGGCGTAAATCTGAGGACTGGGAGCACGCAAAGAAAACCCCAGAGATTAAGGGTAATACTTTTTGAAAATTTCCAACGTTTATTTTCATGAACTTTTCTCTGACCTGAAGCACTGACTCTATTTCTCTTTCCACAGATGCTGCCTGATTTGCTGAGCGTTCCAAGCGTTTTGTGGTTATTTTCGATTTCCAGCATCTGCAGCTTTATTCTTGATTTTTGTGTCCAGAACACAACGCCAGTTTGAAATCCTTGCTGAATTTCTGCTTCCAGGCTAAATCTGTTTGCTGGGAGGCAGGTTGACGAGATGATTAGATGCAACAGCCATGTTCATCCTGCATGTCTTTTATATGATTGCAAGTATCTGCTGGATACTAAGAACATCAAGTACTGCAATCTCATCGGACAGTTGCTTGATAGCAATGGAGCTGGACTTATTGTGTATCACTGCTGTGTTGATGTCTCAACCTGTTGTATACTGCTGTTGCAAGAAGGTGAACGGTCCAACAATTGGAGTGCCTTGGACGTTTTTATTGGGATCGCCAGACCCTGCTGGACATTGGTAATGTAGAATGTTGCAAATCCAGATTACTGATTCGTTGGCAAGACTGACAGCGGGGGAGCTGTATTGCTTCATTTATGGTAAGGACTGGGCCCATGCTCTGGGGTGGCCTGTTGAAGCCAACCAGGAGAGGAGACGTTGACGAGGTGTGGGAGAGCCTTTGTGAGGTGCATTGGGATACATACTGGGCTAGGAGCTAGGTCCTCCTGTCAGTGCTACCCTCCAGTGTTCACTTAGTAAAAGAACAAGCTGGACCTGGAAAACATCCCATCTATCTACAGGCAAGCTGCTCCGGGAGATGAGCGTATTAGTATTTTTTCCTTTGTGACTGTATATTTTTCTGAAATCATAACCATATGTGATATTTGTGCTATGTGGTGCTGGTAATGTGTTTTGCACCTTGTCCTGGAGGAATGTTGTTTCATTTGGCTATATCCATGCATGGTTTCATGATAATTAAACTTGAACTTGAATTCAGACACTCTATCAGCTGTAAATGCTGTAAGTGGCAACCAGACAGGAATGCGGGAACTGCCAATGTTTCTGCAGCACAGTTTGTCTCCATTCTAAATGTGCTGTTCTTGGAGAGGATGTTGGGTTGTGAAACTATCATCCAATTTGCTGCTTCTACCATTTTCACCCTTTCCTTATTTCAACATGTTGGAGTTTGATAGATACTTAACTCACAATGGTGTATAAGGTTATGGACAGCTGAAGGGGGAATGGGGTTGAGAGGAAAAATAAATTAGCCAGGATCAAATAGCAGAGCAGACTCAATCAGCCAAATGGCTTAGTTCTGCTCCTATATCTTACGGTCTTATGGTTAATACAACAACCGAGGTCTGAAGGCCCAGAAGCAGCTTGTTGTGAGGTCAAAGACGGGTCTGTGTGCGTGGGTGGATGGGTGGGTATTAGTGTGGGAAAGGGGCCGGATTTATTGTTTTTGTTTTGTTGTCACTGTGTTGTTGCTGCACGTTCTGTTCTGCTGAACGTTATGAGTTTGCCATATTGGCACTAGAATGTGTGGCCCCTAGACTAAACTTCGGTGTTTTTCCTTACTGTAAACGGCACATTTCACTGGAAGTTTCAATGTACATTTGATAAATGAATCCAAAATTGAATCTGAATCTGAACTGCAACCTGACATACTAACTTCCATACTTAATACCATAGGATGTGTATAGCTGGGGGTCCAGCACTAATCTCTCCAGCATACTAGCTATGGCTGCCAATTATAAAATAACCCATTTATCCCGTCCCTTTGATTTCCATCAGCCAATCCTCAATTTACACCAATTCATTATCTTTGATATTCTGTGCTCCAATTTTGTTTCATAATTTCTGTGCTATCTCTTCAAAGGCCTTATAAAAGCTCAAATACACTGAATCAAATGGTTCACCCTTATCTATTCTCTCTCTCATAGCAACTCTGTCCAATCCTAATTTTATTCTCCAAATATTCATTTGACCACATGAATTATAATAATTATGAAGCACAGTCAAGAAAAATGAAGGAATAATCACTATAAAAGAAAAAGTTAACTAATGGAAGAGCATTAACCTCCATAGAAGACATCCCCATGATCTGAGCAAACTAGATGTTTATAAGGAAGTGTCAAACACATGGCTCAGTGTTGGAGATCTTTTCCCAGAAGCAGAGGGGCTTTTTGTGACAATACAGGACTAAGTGGTTAATACAGAAAATGATAAAAGTCTGTAATAAAAGACCAACAAATTCAAGACAATAGATGCAAAAGAATACCAAGAGAAACTATAAACAACACAATACATTACAGGATCCTGCAGCAATTTAACACAACCTGATTGTTTAAGCAGGCACAACCAAGTGGCAAACATCATTCATCAAAATCTTGCTTTAAAATACAAACTCATAAAAGACACCATATCTTACTATAAGTACAAGCCTGATCCAGATTTAGAGTCAGAGTTCTACAAATTATACGATGACTGATCAGATAGAACAATCTGTTTAACCGTCTGGATATAATATTGCAGGATAAGCTGTCAAGAAAATTTTACTTAATAGATATAGCCATTCCAACACACACATAACATAGAGAAATCAGTAAATGAAAAACACCAGAAATATGCTGAATTAAAAGAGGAAATTGAAAGACTATGGAACATGAAGAGGGTATACATTGTCGCAATAGTATTATCTACAGCTGGTATCAGCCAATCACTAGACAATAGTATTAAACAATTAAGCATGCACAGCAATATTAATGCAAGTCTTCAGAAAGCCACAAGATTAAACACTATAGAATAGCCCTAAAGTTCCAGGCAATTGAAAAATGAGTGTACTTGGCCCTGCCCAAACCTTAGGTTTTATCAATTTGAGATGAGAGAGAAAAAAACCCAATAATAATAGTGTCATTTCGTTTTCCTTGGTCTTTTAAAACACAAATATTCCCATAGGTTCATTAACCTTTTCCTTATAACTTAATACATGAGTGATGTTTAACTGTTCATGGTTCTGAAGGAAAATTGTGAACCTATAGAATGGATTCCATGCCGTCTGATCGTTACGTGTTTCTGGTATCTACTGTTTTATATTTCTGTGACCTGCAAACGATGCTCATCCTTTGCTGATTACATAATGTCCCACTCATCCATTACCTCTGTTCTCACTGATTTATATTCATTCATATTTCAGGAACACATTGATTTAAAAGTTCTTATCAAACTTCTCTGTGGTGAGACTCCATTATTCCCCTTTAGCACCACTAACCTGAATGTCTTGGTTAAGTTTCTGACTGTCTCTTCTGGTTGTCTTATGTGGGTTGGTAACAATTTTTTAACTGATAACTGTCCTGTGAGTTGCTTTGTGACAATTTGCTCTGTTAAAGGAATTAGACAGCATTGTTGTTACATCTGTTGCATCTGCCCTAGGGTCTGACTAGTGTGCATGGTACTGCTTACTTTCACAGACTGCTGAAAAAGGGCACGGCTCTGGATTTGGTTTGTCAGATATAAGCATTGTTCCAAGTGATGTTTTACATTGAAAGAATGCCTTGCTTATACTATAGCAGAAGGCTTTCTAATTGCTATGCTGCCCCTCTATAGTCATGTGGGGAATTCAATTCCTCTTTCAGTAATCTGAATAATGTTACAAGGGAGTCAGAGTTGAGAACTGAATTGTGCATCATGGGGAATTTGATTAATTTATCAATGCCTCTCAATACTGAAATGTGCAATTGTCTAAGCACACTCCACAGCCTGTTACTCTGTACAATAGATGCAAACCTAGCCTTGCTATAATTCAACACTTTTCATTTTCAACATCTCGTGACTAAATAACATGACTTGAACAGACATGTTACTGCAGCATGTGATTTGAACAGTGGCAATATTGGGGTTTCGCTGCATGTTACAGGAAAATATCAGAGCTCCTATAGTACTAACAATGTTACACAATGCACCTTTGTTGCTACTACAGTGATTAGACTTTGAAAGAACCACTCTTACAAAAAGTTCTTTATGGTATAAAGTGCAATTTGCTAGCCCAGTTCCCAAAATGACCTCTGGCTTCGCCACTTAATGTTGTACTGAACAAAGCTTTTGGGTCATAGTGACTTCAGACACAGGAACTGCCTTTAGGAAAAATCCAAAAATATACAATGAAAGTTGCTGAGAGTGCATGAAAGATAGCCATTGATTGACTAAAGACATTGCTATAACATTACAAACAGGATTTGAAAATACATCATAAGCTGCAATTAACTTTTTTAAAATTAATGCCAATTGAATGTTTTAATAGACCTATGAGAAGTTTTAAAATCCAGCTATGGAAAGTCTCAGCACATTCCAGTAGCTGTCTGGACAGGGTGAATAGTGGGAGGCTGTTCTCATTGGTGGAAGGGTCAAGGACCAGAGGTCACAGGTATAACATAAAGCAAAGCGAAAAGAATTAAAAGTAACATAAAGAAAAACTTCTTTACACAGCATGTGGTTGGAAACTGGAATGCACAGCCTGCTGATGAGGTGGAGGCTGGTTCTATTGTGGTCTTCAATAGGGAATTAGATAAATATACGGAGGGGGAAGATTGCAAGGCTACAGAGAAGGAACGGAGGAGAGAAGGGGAGAAGGGCAAGTACTAATGTACTGCCCTGGTAGCGAGCTGCCTTGGGCATGTTAGGCTGGATAACGTCCTTCTGCCACGAAAAACAGAAAGTTGCTGGAAATGCTAAATCATCTGTGGAAAGGAAAATGAGAACACAAGAGATTCTGTAGGTGCTGGAAATCTTGAGTAGCACAGGCAAAATGCTGGAAGAACTCAGCAAGTCATGCAACATCCTTGGAGCGGAATAAACAGTCGATATTTTGAAATCTGATGAATTGTTTCTGTCTAAAATATTGACTGTTAATTCCACTCCATGAATGCTACCTGACTTGCTGAGTTCCTTCAGCATTTTGTGTGTGGCTGTTACAAAAAGGAAGCTGAGTTCCACTTTTCATACAGATGCTTCTGAGGTACCTGCCCCCTTTCTGTATCATTATATCCTCTTGACTTGGATGTCAGGGGCTTTGAATGAACTTGATCTATTTCTCACACCTCTGCTCTCACTCACACTTCTTAAGGATGGAGAAAGGACAGAGTTCCTCTAGTATCAAACAAGAGAAAATCTGCGATGTTGGAAATCCAAGCAACACGCACAAAATTCTGGAAGAACTCAGCAGCATCTATGGACATGAGTACAGCCAATGTTTTAGACTGAGACCTTTCATCAGGACAACTGAAGTTCCTCTAGTTTTTACTTTCCACTCTATCAAACTTCACACTTAACAGATCACCATCGCAATTTCCTTACTTTCAGAGATTCCACCATGCTTCCCCTTCTTGCATTTTAAAGGAATTCTCTGGTCTGTTCTTCTGTTTTAACCAATGACTCTCTTTATCATGGAACTTTTTCACACAAATGCAGATAATATAGAACATAGAACACAGAAAATCTACAGCACATTACTGGCCCTTTGGCCCACAATGACCATGTACCCTACCCTAAAAACTGGTTAGAATTACCCTAATGCATAGCCTCTATTTTTCTAAGCTCCATGTATCTATCTAAGAGTCTCTTAAGAGACCCTATTGTATCCACCTCTACCAGCATCGCCAGCAGTGCATTCCACGCACCCACCACTCTCTTTGTGAAAAACGTATACCCAAATCCCCTCTGCACCTACTTTAAGCGCCTTAAAATTACACCCCCTTGTGTTAACCATTTCAGCCCTGGGAAAAAGCCTCTGACTATCCACATGATTAATGCTTCTCATCATCTTATACACCTCTATCAGGTCACTTCTCATCCTCTGTCGCTCCGAGGAAATAAGGCCAAGTTCACTCAACCTATTCCCATAAGACACACTCTCCAAACAGTCAATGCTCTATTCATGCTAATATTTTTCTCGTAATACCATGAGCTATTATCTTTCTGAAAATCCAAGTACACAACATCCATCAATTCTCCTTTGTCAACCCTACTTGTTATTTCTTCAAAGAATTCTAACAGATTTGTCTGGCAAGATTTTTCCTTAAGGAAATTATGCTGACTATGGCCTATTTTATCATGCACTTCCCAGTACCCTGAGACCTCATCCTTAATAATTGACTTCACATCTTCCCAACCATTGAGGTCAGACTAACTGGCCTATAGTCTCTTGTCTTCTGCCTCTCTCCCTTGTTGAAGAGTGTAGTGACATTTGCAATTTTCCAGTCTTCTGGACCCATTCCAGAATGTTGTGATTCTTGAAAGATCATTACTAGTGCCTCCACAGTCTCTTCAGCTACCTCTTTTTGAACTCTGTGGTGACATATACAACTTCAGACATTTCAGTTTCCTTTGAAACTTCTCTCTAGTAATGGTAACTTCACACACTTCATATTCCCAGCACCTGGAATTTACACTACACCACTAGTGTCTTTCATAGTGAAGACTAGTGCAACATACTTAAACAGCTAGTCTGCCATTTCATTGTCCCCCATTACTATCTCTCTAGCATCATTTTCCAGCAGTCTGATATCCACTCTCACCTCTCTTTTACACATCATGTAACTGAAGATACTTTTGGTATCCTCTTTAATATTATTGGCTAGCTTAATTTTGTATTCCATCTTTACCTACTTAATAACCTTTCCATTGCTTTCTGTTGTTTTTTAAAAGCTTCCCAAACCTCTAACTTCCCATTACTTTTTGCTTCATTATATCCTTCTCTGTAGCTTTTATGTATTGGCTTTGATTTCTGTTGTTAACCATGGTTGTGTCATCTTCCTTCTAGAATGCTTTTTTTCCTCTTTGGAACATATATATCCTGTGATTTCCAAATTGCTTCAAGAAATTCCAGCCATTGCTGCTCTGCCATCATCCCTGCCAGTGTTTGTTTTCAATCAGTTCTGGCCAACTCCTCTCTTATGCCTCTGTAATTCTCTTTACTCCACTGTAATACAGATACATCTGACTTCAGCTTCTCCTCAAAATTTAAGGTGAATTTGATGATATTATGATCACTTATCCCTAAGGGTTCATTTACCTCTAATCAATTATGGTTAATTGCACAACACCATTTCATCATGGCTGATCCATTTTTCCTCTCAGCCCCAATCTTCTGCCTTCTCCCCCTATCCCTTCATGCCCTGACCAATCAAGACTCTAACAACCTCTGTATTAAATATACATAGACTAGGCCTCCACAACTGCCTGTGACAAAAGATTCCACAGTTTCACCACTCTCTGACTAAAGAAATTCCTCCACATCTCCTTTCTATAAGGATATCCCTCTATTCTGAGGCTCTGTCCTCTTGTCTTAGAATGCCCCACTATAGGAAACAGCTTTTCTATATCCATTCTATCAAGGCCTTTCACGATTTGACAGATCTCAATGAAGTCACCCATCCTTCTTCGGAATTCTAGTAAATACAGTCCCAGAACTATCAAATGCTCTTACTGTGACAAGCCATTTAATCCTGAAATCATTTTCATGAACTTCCTTTGAAACCTCTCCAATGTCACCACATCCTTTCTAAGATAATGGGCTCAAAATTGCTCACAATACTCCAAGTGAGGCCTCACCTGTGATTTATAAAGTCTCAACATTACATCCTTGCTCTTATATTCTAGTCCTCTTGAAATGAATGCTAACATCGCATTTGCCTTCCTCAACACTGACTCAATCTGCAAATTAACCTTTAGAGAATCCTGCACAAGTCTCAAGTCCCTTTGCACGTCATTACTTTTTGTATTTTCTCTTGATTTAGAAAATAGTAAACCCTTTCATTTCTTCTACCAAAGTGCGTGACCATACACTTCCCGACACTGTATTCCATCTGCCATTTCTTTGCCCATTCTCCTAATCTGTCTGAGTCCTTTTGTAGCCTCTCTGCATCATCTGCTGAAAGCTAGATCTGTTCCATTCAAGTCTGGCAACCCAGGCCTGTACCACAAAAGAAGGTATGATTTGCGAAGGGCTATTTCCAGGGCGAAGAGACAATTTCGAACGAGGTTTGAGGCGACATCGGATGCACGACAACTCTGGCAGGGTTTGCAAGGCATTAATTCCTCAGAGCTAAATCCAATAGCATGAATGACAGTGATACTTCACTACCAGATGAACTCAACACCCTCTATACCGGCTTTGAAAGGGAGAACACAACTGCGCTGTGAAGATCCCTGCTGCACCTGAAGATCCTGTGATCTCTGACTTTAAAGACAGTGAACCCTCGCAAGGCAGAAGGTCCTAATGGAGTATTGGTAAGGCTCTGAAAACCTGTGCCAACTAACTGGTGGGAGTATTCAAGGACATTTACAACCTCTCACTTCTACGGGCGGAAGTTCCCACTTGCTTCAAAAAGGCAACAGTTATACCAGTGCCTAAGAAGAATAATGTGATCTGCCTTAATGACTATGGACTGATAACACTCACATCTACAGTGATGAAATGCTTTGAGAGGTTGATCATGACTAGACTGAACTCCTGCCTCAGCAAAGACATGGACAATTGCAATTTGCCTATTGCAACAATAGGTCAATGGCAGACGCAATCTCGATGGCTCTTCACACGGCTTTAGACCACCTGGATAACACAAACACATACGTCAGGATGCTGTTCATCGACTATAGCTCAGCATTTAATACCATCATTTCCACAATCCTGATTGAGAAGTTGCAGAACCTGGGGCTCTGTACCTCCCTCTGCAATTGGATCCTCGACTTCCTAACTGGAGGACCACAATCAGTGCAGATTGGTGATAGCATCTCCTCTTCGCTGACGATCAATACTGGAGCATCTCCGTGGCGTGTGCTTAGCCCACTGCTCTACTTTCTATATACCCATGACTCTGTAGCTCAAATACCATCTATAAATTTGCTGATGATACAACCGTTGTTGGTAGAATCTCAAGTAGTGACGAGAGGGCGTACAGGAGTGAAATAGAAACATAGAAACATAGAAAAACCTACAACACAATACAGATCCTTCAGCCCACAATGCTGTGCCAACATGTACTTTCTTTAGAAACTACCTTGGGTTACCCATAGCCCTCTATTTTTCTAAGCTCCAGGTATCTATCCAAGAGTCTCTTAAAAAACCCTGTTGTATCAGCCTCCACCACGGTCACCAGCAGCCCATTCCACACACTCACCGCTCTCCGCATAAAAAACTTACCCCTGACATCTCCTCTGTATGTACTTCCAGGCACCTTAAAACTGTGCCCTCTTGTGTTAGTCATTTCAGCCCTGGGAAAAAGTCTCTGACTATCCACACGATCAATGCCTCTCATCATCTTATACACCTTTATCAGGTCACCTCTCATCCTCTGTCGCTCCAAGGAGAAAAGGCCAAGTTCACTCAACCTATTCTCATAAGACATGCTCGGCAATCCAGGAAACTGATGAGATATGCCAACTATGCTGCAGCAAAAACCTGGCACTCAATGTCAGTAAGCCAAAAGAGCTGATTGTGGACTTCAGGATGGGTAAGACAAAGGAACACATACCAATCCTCATAGAGGGATCAGAAGTGGAGAGAGTGAGCAGTTTCAAGTTCTTGGGTGTCAAGATCTCTGAGGATCTAACCTGGTCCCAACATATCGATGTAGTTATAAAGAAGGCAAGACAGTGGCTATACTTCATTAGGAGTTTGAAGAGATTTGGTATGTCAACAAATGCACTCAAAAACTTCTATAGATGTACCGTGGAGAGCATTCTGACAGGCTGCATCACTGTCTGGTATGAGAGAGCTATGCACAGAACCGAAAGAAGCTGCAGAGGATTGTAAATTTAGTTGGCTCCACCTTTGGTACTAGCCTACAAAGTACCCAGGACATCTTTAGGGAGTGGTGTCTCAGAAAGGCAACGTCCATTATTAAGGACCTGCAGAACTCAGGGCATGCCCTTTTCTCACTGTTACCATCAGGTAGGAGGCACAGAAGCTTGAAGGCACACACTCAGCGATTCCGGAACAGCTTCTTTTCCCTCTGCCATCTGATTCCTAAATGGACATTGAACCCTTGAACATTACCTCAATTTTTTAGTATATAGTATTTCTGATTTTTGCACAATTTTTAATCCATTCAATATACGTATACTCTAATTGACTTACTTATTTATTTAATATTATTATTTTATTTTTTTCTCTTCTATATTAGGTATTGCATTGTACTGCTGCTGCTAAGTTAATAGTTTTCATGTCAAATGCTGGTGATAATAAACCTGATCTGATTCTGATTCCTCAAAACTACATGTCCCTCCACCTACCTTCATATCATCTGCAAACTTTGCAACAAAGCTATCAAATCTATCATCCAAAACATTAACACATAATGTAAAAAAAAAATCAGTCCCAACACAGACCCTCGTGGAACACCACTAGTCACTGGCAGCCAGTCAGAAAAGGCTCCCTTTATTCCCACTCTTTGCCTCCTGCCAATCAGCCATTGCTTTATCCATGCTAGAATCTTTCCTGCAATACCATGGGCTCGTAGCTTGTTAAGCAGCCTCATGTGTGGCACCTTGTCAAAGGCCTTCTTGGAGTCCAAGTAAACCACTTCAACCAATTATCCCTTGTCTCTCCTGCTTGTTATTTCTTCAAAGAATTCCAACAGATCTGTCAGGCAAGATTTTTCTTTAAGGAACTCATGCTGACTTTAGCCTATTTTATCATGTGCCTCCAAGTACACCAAAATCTCATACTTAACAATCAATTCCATCTGAGGTCAGGCTAACTGGGCTATGATTTCTTTTCTTCTGCCTTCCTCTCTTCTTAAAGAATGGAGAGCTAGGCACAATTTTACAGTTCTCTGGAATCATACCAGAATCTAATTATTCTGTAAAGATCATTACAAATACTTCCATAATTTCCTCAGCTACCTCTTTCAGAATCCTCGGTTGTAGTCCACTTGATCTTATCTGCCTTCAGACCTTCAGTTCCCAAGCAACTTCTCCCTAGTAATAGCACATGAATTCACCTCTGCCCCTTGATACCCTCGCACTTTCGCTGTACTGCAAGTGTTTTCCACAGTGAAGGCAGATGCAAAATAATTATTCAATTCATCTGCTATTTCCTTGCACTCATTACTAACTCTACAGCATCATTATCTAGAGGTCTGATATCTACTCATGCCTTTCTTTTATTTAATGTATCTGAAAAAATTTTGGTATCCTTTTTGATATTACTGGCTTGCTTACCTTCATATTTCATCTTTTCTATTTCTATGCATTCTTTAGTTGCTTTTTGTTAGTTTTTATAAGTTTCTCAATCCTGTAACCTCCTACTAATTTTTGTTCTACTATATGCCCTCACTTTTGAGTTACATTGTCTTTGACTTCCTATTCCAACCACATTTGTCTTAGCATGCTTTAGAATATGTTTTCTTTGGGATATAGTTTTCCTTCACCTTCCAAATTCCTACCAGAAACTCCAGCATTTGCTTCTCTTCCATCAGCCCCTCTAGTGTTCCCTTCCAAACAACTTTGGTCTGTTGCCCTATTATGCCTCTGTAATCCCCTTTACTTAATTGAAACACAGATGTATCCAATTTGAGCTTCTTCTTCTCAAATTATGGGGTAAATTCTATCATATTCTGCATCCTAAGGTTCCTTTACCTTTACTATCTATTCAAATCCAGTTCGTTACACAACACCCAATTCAGAATAGCTGATACCCTAATGAGTTCAACTGCAAGCTTCTCTAACAAGACCATCTCATAGGCATTCCACAAATTCTCTCTCTTGGGACCCAGCACAAGCCTAATTTTCCCAGTCTACTTGCATATTGAAATCACTGATGATCATCATAACATTGCCCTTTGACATGTCCTTTCTATCTCCCTTTGTAACTTGTAGCCCACATCCTAGCTATTATTTGGAAGCATGCATATACTTCCCATCAGGGGCTTTTTACCCTTGAGTTTTGTAACTCGACTCACAAGGATTCTACATCTTTTGATAAAATCCTATGTCATCTCTTCGTATTTGACTTCATTTTTTTTACCAACAGAGTCATGCCACCCCTTTTCTACCCACAAGAATATTGATCCTCCTCCGGTTTGGGTGTAACCCGTCCCTTTTGTAGAGATCATTCCTTCCCCAGCAGAGATCCTAATGATCCAGAAATCCAAAGCCCTGCCCCCTGCACCAGTTGTTCAGCCATGCATTCATTTGCCAAATCATCCTATTCTTTCCTTCATCGGTGTGTAGCACAGGTAGCAATCCAGAGATGACTTCCCTTAAGGTCCTGTTTTCTACCTTGCTCCCTAACTATTGTTTTCAGGCTCTCCTCCCTTTTCCTACCTATGTCACTGGTACCAATATGTACCAAGACTTCTGGCTGCTCACCTTTCAAATGAAGTTTGATTCCTGAATCAAAATCAGCTTGTGGAACCAATGGATAAACAATATGAAATATTGGGGCAGTCCATTAAACCTATAGAGAGGTTTTCCATCAGAATCCTCCAACCTCCCTCTATCCCAATAGAAGGAACTGATCCATTTGCAAATATCTTTCGTGTAAGACAATGAGATCTGGCTTGATATCTATTTCCGTTACAGACATTGGTCTAATGAACTAAAAGAATGCAATATAGGAAATCTGAAACAAAGGATATGTTATTAAACATGGGCTGAAAATTGCTTAATGGACAGAAAAGGCAATAAACAAGTCATTTTCAAGTTAGATAACGGTGTCTTGTGGCTGCCACAGGGAGTGCTGGTTGGCCTCAAAATTCATTCATTCATTCATTCCAATGCTTTGGATGTAGGATCACGGGCAATGCATCCAAGTTAACTGATGAAGCAAAGGGTCATGAATTGGGAGGAGGATGCAAAAAGCCTTTGAGAGGACCCAGACAAGCTGAGCAAATGCAAATGCTTAATTCTACCACAGCTTTGAGCTCAATTTGAGGCAGCTCCGCTAAAGTTATTTGAAAGGTCATTGGTGCCAACACTGAATAGAACTCATGTGAGTCAGTTGTTGCATCCATTACCAACTTCCAGTTCACTGCTGCTTCAGGAGTTATGTTCGAATCATTGTTTAAAAGTTACGAAGATATATTCCGGGTCGTGTTCGTCAGTAAAGACAACTCATGGAAGGCATCTACTTCGCTCTGAAAATTGGGTAATGTTAAACCTGAGCGTTATTCTGCGTAAGAACCTGCATGGCCTATCATTTGACAAAACTGTCTGACATCTAACAAGCATTTTTGAAGAGCAGTCATCTCTCTTCAGTGTTCACTACCAATACATAAAACTCGTTAAACATGACACCAATGAACTCATCACATATGCTGGTATTGTCAATTGTGAATGAGAAAAGTTCAAGCTGGGTAAAGTGACTGAATCACAATTCAAATGTCTGATTTGATTTGCTGACTTCAGACAGCTGGCGATGCAGATATTCACAAATGGCTCCTTGGGCAGACTGGAGCAAGACCCTGATATGATTTTACAAGATGTCATTCAAGAATGTTAGCATTTGAACAACCTGAAAAACAATTCCAAACTGATCAAACAGAACTATGTCAATGCAGTTTCCAATGGCCCAGATATCAAGACTCAGCAGGTCTCCAAGTGACTAAACACAGATTGCTGGAACTGTGGTGCTCGGCATTATGCAAGGAACTGTCAATACAAGAAATACATTTGCAGCAAGTGCCAATTCTGTGGTCACAAAGAAGCCTTTTGATGTCCTTCACTGTCTTCTGGGCCAGTGAAACTCAAGGCAAGAAGTTTCAAAAGCCATCAGAATCTACAAGGAATTTAATGGTCACGTTTAAAGTTGACTTCACCCCCAGAGAAGGTCCATCAATGTATTTATCAACAATCAGTTGGTCAAGCTACAATTCTTTACAGCGTTGGACATCACCGCTATTTCCAAATACACATGGTGGGCAATTGGGTTCCCACCAGTCAAATCAATTAATCACTCCGCCTGCGATGCATTGAGTGGAATACTCAAGCTGATTGGTCAACAGTGTGGGTTACTTAGCAGAGCAGCCAGATCTGAATGTCCTTGGCGTTGACAGGATGGACAAGCTTGATCTCTGGAGCATCTCTCTGAATGAGGTCTGTATGAAGACATTGGCTGTTCAAATCATTTCAGTTGGCACCATTCACTATCAGTATGTGGGACCAACTGTGCTATGCAACAGTATTTCAAAAAGGTTCCGGCTGTTGCACCAACCTGCAAACAGAACTCTCCAACTCCATCCAGACACAAAGCCAATCTTCTGTCCTAAAATACTGGTACTATATGTTGCCTTACTAACCATGGAGCAAGAACTTGATTGCCTGCAACAAGCTCGTGTGATCAAAGCTATCAAATATTTACATTGGGCAGCTCTAATAGGTATTATCAAGAAAGCCAAAGGTCAAGTAAGGTTGTGTGCAGACTTCTCCACTGGTTTCAGTGTGGCTCTGGAGACACACTGGTATCCAGTACCAGTACCGGCAGACCTCTTTGAAAAATTCAACGGCGGTCCCTACTTTGCAAATTTTGACTTGGCTGAAGCTTATCTTCTGGTAGAAGAGGTGAAGAATTCACAGGAGTTTCTCACCATTACAACACACAGGGGGTTGTTCTCCTTCTATCATCGGCCTTTTGGGGTAAAGGAGGCTCCTTCAATTTTCCAACAGTTTATGGATACCATGCTGAGCGCTATTGATGCTGTTGCCGCTTACCTCGACATCATTGCAATGAACACAGATCAGAGATAACTATCTGAATACCTGGAGCACACGTTTAAGAAGCTACAAGACTTTGGGCTTAAAAATGCAGCCTCCTGATGTCTTCAATCAAGTATATGGGATTGGTTATAGATGAGCATGGTCATCACCCAGATCCCAAAAACATCACAGCTATCTTAAAGATGCCTCTATCAGATATCAGCACTTTACGATAATTTTTGGACATCATCAGTCATTATTCAGCATTTCTCTCAGCAATGCACCAGCTGAGTGAGTCAGTCAATGCCCTGCTCAACAAGGAAATATTCCAAACAATGCCAAGAGGCTTTTGATCAGGTGAATAACAGGGTATCATCTGACCTTCTCTTGATGTATTTCAACCAGAGTTGCCAATCGCTGTCATGAAGGATGGATCCAATAATGGTTTGGTGCTCTCATATCCCATATCTTTCCTGATGGCTCCAATAACACTGTCATGCATGCAGCTAGATCACTGACTGCAGCTGAAATTAACTATGGACAAATCAAAGAAATAAGCCTTATGAATCATCTTTGCTGTGAAGAAATTCCACAAGATTCTTCATGGCAGATGCTTCACTCTCCTTACTGATCACAAGCCACTGTTGTCCATCTTTGGATCTAAGAAAGACATCCTGGTACATGCAGCTAACAGTCTACAAAGGAAGGCAACAATATTTTTAGCCTACGATTTTGAAATCAACTACACATCAAACCAGGAACTTGGTCAGGCAGATGTCTTTCCAGATTTATGAATGAACAGGTTACTGTAAACAAAGACACAGTCATGGCTGTAATTTCAGTGGATTCTGAAGTCCACCAGGTTGTATGAGATGCTACTGAAGGTCTTCTGGTCACACTCGACAAGATCAGAGCAGAAATGTCTGCAGATGCTCTCCTTCAGTGTATTTCAAAATCCCTCATTGATTGATGGCAGATCAAGGTTGAGGAAGATGCTGTACCCTTTTACCAAAATCATACATCACTCTCAACATCTTGAATGTTCTTTGGGTAAACTACTTAAGTAGGCATGCTTTGAGATGTACAGTTGAGTTTTGAGTTTGAGATTTTGTAGTTGCGTGGTTCTACAGGATAAAGGAGTATTTCAAGTTCTGGCCTTGTTCTATCTCCTGGCGCTTGGTTTCATCCATAGTTAATGGTGAGTGAACACAACAGTTACGATAGAGGGAATGCAAGGAAGTTTATTTCTTGGATAGGACATTTATGCTATGTCACAACAAAGGACACTGCCATTGATTTTGGGTGCTCTCACAGGTGGGCAGCTGAAAGGGGATGACAATCACACATATGAAAATGAACACATTCCAGCCAATTAAGATTTCTGGTAATTATATTTAATTCTCTTCTTTGTGTGACAGTCTTGACTGAAGATCAGTGATAACATTCCCTGCTTTAGAGGGCAACCATAGGGAACAGCTCTTCTTCTATCTTGATGACTCAGCTGATCTGCCACTGGTGCTTGGCCTTCTATGACTATTTTCACACAACCCATGGATCAATTGGTTCTGAAAGACGCTCCAAGAGTGGGGACTGGCATGCCTATCTACCGGCCTGAGCTCTATTAGCATTTCCCCTCCTAAGCCAACTGTTAGTGTGGACCCTACTGACTGTCCAGCTGAATGTGCTCACCTTCTTCAGGTCTTCAGTAAGGAGAAGTCCACTTCTCTACCTACACATTGGCTTTACTACTGCATCATTGACATCTTACCTGGTTCTAGACCTCCTCAAGGCTGTCTCTTCTCTCTCTCATGGAAGAATACATCATGGAGGCATTGGCCTTAGGATTTATCTGCTCAACTACCTCACAAGCAGGGACAGGCTTCTTTTTTGTGAGCAAGCAGGATGGCAAGTTCCATCCCTCATTGATTAGTGGCTCCTGAACATCATCACAGTGAAGAACTACGACCCTCTTCCCCTGCTGTGCTCTACATTTGAACATCTCCAGGAAGCAACTATATTTTCTAAGATTGATCTGCATAATTCCTACAAGTACTGTAGGTTCACATCCAAGAAGGGGACTAGTGCAAGACAGCTTTCAATACCCCTTCTGGTCCCTATAAGTACCTTGTGATGCCATTTGATCTGGCCAATACCCCTGCTGTTTTTCTGGTCCCGGTCAATGACATTTTCTGGAACATATTGAATCAATTTGTTTTTGTGTATTTGGATGACATTCTTATCTATTCCTGCTCTCACCAGGAACATGTCCAGCATGTTTGGAGGGTTTTCAGACTGCTCCTTGAAAAAAACCTTTACCCCAAGCCAGTGAGTTGTAAGTTCCGCAAGGAGCAGGTGTCGTTCTTGTGCTACATCCTCACCCCTTCCAGTGTTCAAATGGACCCATGTAAAGTTCAAGCAGTCACAGAGTGGCCCTGACCATCTATGGTGTGGCGCTTCATGGGGTTTGCATTTATCACCGTTTCGTCAAAAACTTCAGTTCCATCATGGCTCCCATAAATGTACGTGTCAAGAAGGCTTCTGCAGGATTCCACTGAGCAAGTGAAGCAGGCCAGGCATTCTCAGAACTAAAGAGTTGCTTCGCCAATGCCCCAGTGCTACAACATCCAGCCTCATCCCGTCCATTCATCATTGAGGTTAATGTATCTGATCTTGGCATTGGAGCTATACTTTCTAAACGCTCTTCAGTAGATCATCAGCTGCATTCTTGTGCTTTTCTTTCCCAGTGCTTGACTCCAGCAGAGTTTAACTATGATGTCAGGAGCAAAAACTTCTGGCTGTCAAGGAAATCCTGGAAGCATGGTGACACTGGCTGGAGGGAGAAAAGTGCCCCTTTCTAGTACGGACAGATCACAAAAACCTCTCCTATATTCATGATAGCATGTGACTCCCAACAAGCCTGTTGGGCTCTTTTCTTCACCCAGTGCTCTCCCCTACCAGGATGACATTTCTGATAACAACATTAATCTAGATTCCATCCTTCCCTGCAGATGTATCACTTCTATAGTGATTTAGGAAATAGATACAGAAGTGAAGGTTGCCCAGCCATCAGTTCCAGGCCCAGGTGGCGACCTCCCAACCAGCTCTTTGGCCCAGTCACTGTTGTGCCCCAGAGCGTTGGAGTGAGGTCATTCTTCCCACCTGGTCTTGTCTTGTCCATACTGCACCAACTGCTGCCACTGGACTATAAATGTGCAGGAGCAGTGTGTGGTTAAGTGTCTCGCTCAAGGACACACAAGCTGCCTCAGATGAGGCTTGAACTAATAACCTTCAGATCGCTAGTCCAAAGCCTTAACCACTTGGCCACGCGCCATACTGGTGGGGCACCTGGGACCTTGAAATTTATAAAGAGATGATTTTAGTGGCCATCTATGCCTCAAGATGTCCACAACTTCATCCCTGTCTTCCCACTTGCTCCTGGAACAAGGCGTCATATCAGTGCCCTGCTGGTCCGCTCTGCCCACTACCTGTGGCCCCACCTCTTGGTGGATTTTATCACTGGTCTGCCTCCGTTAGATGGGAAAACTACCATTCTGGTAGTTGTGAACCAGTTCTCCAAAAAAGCCTACTTTATTGTTCACCCCAAGCTTCCGTTAGCTCGTGAGACTGCCATCCTCATGGTTCAGCATGTGTTCAGACTGCATGGCTTTCCTCAGGCCAGAGTCACAATTCTGTTTCCAAAATACCCTACCAACCCTGTTTTGCCTTGTCTCATCCAACCATCATGCTATGAGGAGAGATGAAGTTCACTGCGCCTATATTCCACAGAGTTTATCAGAATAAAGGGAGAATATATTGAAACACACAAAATTCTTATGGGGGTTAACAGGTAATTGTTAAGAGGTGATGTCTCCTCTGGCTGGGATTTTCTGAAGCAATGATCAAAGTCTCAGAATAAGGGGCCAGCTATTCAGGACAGAAATGAGCTGAAATTTCTTCACCCAGTGCGTAATGAATGTAACTGGGTGACCATCGAATGCTGTTCATTATTGTTAAAAAGTGTACTCAGGCATTCATCCAGGTAATGCTAGAAAAGTTGTCTGTGCCTTTAAGTGGAGATGGTGACGTCATTACCCATGCGTGGGAGAGTGGGGAGACCATTTTGCTTTCTGCTGCCAAAGCCGGTAGGGCGTTGGAATCAAGCTCCCCCCACCCCCAGAGGTACTGGGCTGGGTGAGGAAAGATTTTCACGAGTAAAGAACTCGATGCTGGATAGCGTGGCTTGCAAAGTTCCTCACCGGCCAAGTAGAATTGCCACTACCCTATTAGTACTGTACGCAATTGGTCGAGACACAAGTGTGTGGATTGAAGGTTAAACGGAGATTGTAAGCGGCAGGACCTGATTGTAAAGTCGTTCGTTTTGTTTTAAGACCCTCTTCTGGTACTTAAGCATCTAAAACAGATAAAGGAATTTAAACCCAAAAAAGTAGTTGTTGTCCTGAGTGTGTACTTTTCCCCAGGCCACAACATGAATCTTTGGAATTCTCCACAAAATAGATTTTTAGATGCTTATTTGCTGAGTATATTCAAGACAGAGATAGTTTTTCAAGGTTACCAGGAAAACTTGAGGAAGGAAAGGCAGTGCACATTGTCTGTATCAGCTTCAGCAAGGTTATTGACAAAGTGCCACAGAGGAGGGTGGTCCAGAAGGTTCAGTCACTTGTCATTCAGGATGAGGTAGTGAATTGGATTCAACATTGGCATAGCAGGAGAAGCCAGAGAGTGGTAGTAGATGGTTGCCTTTCTGCCTGGAGGCTTGTTATGTAGTGCTGTGTCACAGAGATCATTGCAGCGTCCACTCTTGTTTGTCATCTATATTAATGATTTAGATGATAATGTTGTGAAGTGGAACAGCAGATTTGTGGATGATACTAGGACTAGGGGTGTAGTGGACAGGGAGAAGGCTATCAGAGCTTGCAGTGTGATCTGGACCAGCTGGAGAAATGGGCTGAAAAATGGCAAATGGAATTTAATGGAGACAAGTATGAGCTGTTGAACTTTGGGAAGACAAGCCAGGGCAGAACATACACAGTGAATGATAAGGCATCGAAGAGTGTGGTAGAGCAAAGTGATCTGGGAATACAGATCCATATTTCGATGAAAGTAGGGTCACAGGTATATCAGGTGATAAAGTCAGATTCTTGCACATTGCCCTTCGTAAATCAAAGTATTAAATACAGGAACCCCCCCATTAGGTGTTGTTGATTGAACTGAATTCTTCATGTTCCCAAATTAACTGTGTGTGTCTGTGTGAAAGAAAGAAAGTGGATTGCAATTGGCTAAGAAACAAGAGCAAAATGAACCAATTATTTTCCTCATTGTTTGCGGTGTCATCTAGACGTCATTGGTGTGCTACTGATATACTAGATGCTTTTGACTAAGTACAACATTAAGCTTTACTGTTTCTAGTGCTGATTGCTTGGCAATGGAGGAAAAACTAAATAAGGGAAGGGTTCAACTTTCCACCAATCTAACTATCAGAAAGCCTAATTCAGCCAATAAGCAAAGTGTGATTACTTTAATAAATCACAACATCTTAACCAAGTGATAAAATAAACTAAAAACTTCATCAGGATATTTATCGGTAAAAGCTCATATATTACAAAACTGGCTTTCGGCATTACTTTCCTCTGCAGTCGCCTGAGTGTTTCCAGCTGCTTAAAGTGAACAGCCTCAGTTTCCTGGTTGAACACTTGCCAGTTGTTCTTTATTTTGCTCTGTGTTGCTGCTTGGAGGATGTGGGCGATAATTTACTCAGCATGTCCAATAGACTACTCTCAAATGAGTGTGCCTGCTTCCCTTGCTTTTGAGGCCAGCAGTGTATATATATATATATATATATGTAACAGGCCAACTCAAATACTAAACAGCAGGAAAAACTGAAAAAAAAATCCCTAACTAAGCAAATGGTCAGCAGTCCTTGGATCAACGTACTTTCCATGCAGTTTTACTGATTGGAAAAATAGAGTTTACTTCATTTTTGTACCCATTTCCTACATTCTATACTATTCTATAATTCTGCATTGTATTTACTTGTTTTTGTCATATTTAGGTCTTCTTAGCTCCTGTAGTTCTGAATGAGTTCATTCATGCTAAGGTTCACCCACGAACAGCAGTAATCCTCCCATACCTAACAGCGTGCTTTCAATCCTTTAAATAGGTGACCCCTCTAACCTTTCATCTCCTTGACCTTCCAGATCTCTTGTTTGTTAGGAGATCTTCATTCTTGCTTGGCAAATCTCTAGTGTCATTTATCCCAAGAGCTACTGCGATTCTTGCCCTCTTCGTGATTAGAGAATTGGGTACCTGATTTTCCCTTTACAGAGAAGGTCAGTGGGTGGGACTAGTTCCCCTGGGAAATTCCCTCATTAATGTCTTGGGTTGAAGTAACAGTCCAAAATAACAACTGCCATTTTTCTTCACAGTATATTGATGGGAGGCTTTTCCCTTGATTATATTTGGTAGGAACCTTTGATGCCTATTTCAGTCAGTTTTGTCCAGAAGTTAAGACCAGTCATTCTCACCTTACCTCTCAATGTCATTTCCTCTGTCTATGTTTAGACCAAGACTGTAATGACAGAATCCAAGCTGAGCAAAGAGTATGTGGCAAAAGATCAACATAGGTGAGAAGCTGGATAATTACAGAAAGATCAAAGAGGAAGTGAAAAAGGAAATAAGAGAGGCAAAAAGAGATCATTAGACTGGCAGCAAATGTAAAGGGGAATCTAAGAAGTATTCCACGGCATTTGAACAAAAAAAAGGCACATAAGAAAAATAACTGGCAAATGTTACAGAATCGTATCATCAGGTTCAAGAGCAGCTATTTCCTTTCAACCATTTAGTTCTTGAACCAACTGCACAACCCTAATCACAACCTCAGTAAGGTAACACCTTGGCCACCCTGCACCACAATAAACTTTGTGGATTTTTTGTTTTAATTGTGTTCTTTCTTTTCTGTATAATTGTATATAATTTATATCTCATTTGTGTTTTTCCTGTGAATGTTGTTTCAAATGCTTTGTGTCTACAATGTTGCTGCAAGTAGATTTTTCATTGTACCTGGTAATACATGAATTTATGCATATTTTCTCAATGTACTCAAGTTTGACTTTGTTGTTGGAACTGATCATAGAATAAACAGGAAAACTCTGCCAACTGAGGGAAGCTGCAGGATGTCTGGAAAATTGCAACCACTATACCCTTGATTAAAAAGTGACAGTCTAATTTTATGATAGGGTAAGTTCTGGACTCAATAACTGGGGAAACAATTAGTAGTGACCTGGGAATGTGTACATTGATTAATATTGACCTGCATAGATTTGTTAAATACAAATTGTGTATAACAAATGATAATCATTTCTTTTTACTGATATAACAAAGAGAAATATGTCTGTGCTGCTACACATAGACTTCCAAAAGGTGGAACACAGAAAGAACTCAGATTAATTCTAAGAATAATATAGTAGGGGTGATAAAAAGTTAGCTTAAGAACAGGATACAAAATTAATGGTGAAAAATTGATTCTTATATCAGAAAGGAAAATGCAGCACAGTTCACACTGTGACCAGTTGAGAAACATTAATAATCTGATGTTGATTTTACAGGTTAAAGTGGGCTAGTTCCCTTAGGTGGGAAGGACAGTGAAGGAGTCACAGTGATCTAATGCAGTTACATCAGGTTGGAAACTGTGCCATCAGGCTAAAGGACAGTTTTACCTCACTGTTATAAGATAATTAAATGTTTTCCTTGTACAGTAAGATGGATTCTTGTCCTCACAATTAATCTCATTATGATCTTCCACCTTATTGTCTACCTGCACTACACTTTCTCTGTAGCTGTGGCCTTTTATTCTGCAGTCTGTTATAGTTTTCATCTTGTACTATCTTGATGTATGATGTAATGAATTGCTCCGTATTGATAGCATGCAAGATAAACTTTACACTGTACCTTGGTACATGTGACAATAATAAACAACTTCCAATTCCAGTTCCTGGCCCTCTCCTCTACATGTTTTATTGAACCAATTTTTCCTCCCTTGTCATGATGGAAGTGGTAGAATTGGTGTATTGAGATTGTACAATAGTAGAATACAATTTGACTGCTACTGAAGTCCAGGAGGCTTCATGGTTATTCAATATTGAACTGTTAAATTCGTTACCACTTCAGTAAAGCTATGCACCACCTGGATTATTATATTAAAATGAGGAGTGAAATGAGGAAATAGGAAAATGAGGTGATATATAGGAGTAACAGGGAGGTAGTCACCTTTAACTTGCAGGAGGTGGGTACTTGGGTGACTTTCTGAAGAGGAAAATGGAATAGTGCCAAGTGCCAAGTACCCCTGTGGCTGTTCCAGCAATAATAAGTATGCCACTTTGGATACTGTTGGGAGGGATATACCGGGGGAAGAGGTAGCAACCTGATCTCGGTAACTTGAAAATGACTCTGTGGCTCAGAAGGGAGCTGGGTTGGGGTGCAATGTTGATAGGGAATTCCATAATTAGGAGAGCAGACAGCAGATTCTGTGGACGTGAAAGAGACTCTTGACTGGTACGTTGCTTGCCAGTTGCAGGAATGTCGCACATCAGGTCCACAACATTCTAAAGGGGGAGGGTGAACAGCTGGAAGTCATGGTACATATTTGTACTGTAGGTAGGAAAACCAAGGAGGTCCTGAAGAGATAGTAGGGAGTTAGGTAGAAAGCTGAAAAGCATGTCCTCCAGAATAGTAATCCCTGCATTGCTGTCTGTATCATGTGCCATTGAGGGTAAAAATAGGATGATTTGGCAGATGAATCTGTGGCTGAAGAATTGGTGCAGGGGCAGGGTTTCAGAATTGTAGATCATTGGGGTCTCCTCTGGGGAAGAAATGACCTGTACAAAAAGGATAGTTTACACCTGAAGCTGAGGGGCACCGATATCATTCCACAATTTCTAGAAGGATCACAAGAATCCTGAAGAAATACAGGATTAATATCATCCACAAGCCCATATGGAAGCTCAAATCACAGCATATGTGGTCAATGATGACCTGGGACTCAAGATGGCTGATGTTTACAGGGCTTCCTCTGAATGTGGAGCAGTGTTTATCGGCCAGTTGGAATGCACAGTGGAAACCTGCGTCAAGGAGCACAGGAGGTGTATCCGCTTGGGTTACCCGGAGAAATCAGTGGAAACATAGCACTGCATTCGCAATGCTCATCAGATTGACTTCAATGGCACAAAACTACTGTGCTGGGCCAGTGGCTTTTGGGACAACCTGATGAAGGAAGACATTAAAATAAAACTAGAGGAAAAGAATTTTAACAAAGATGAAGGTCACGCTCTAAGTAAGAACTGAAATTTGATTGTAAACAGTGAAAATCTGATGGGATGAGGACTAACCGATCAGAAGGGATAGAAAACGGGAGTATAAAGACCACCGGACTAGACATGCCCAGGCATCATCCCTGATGAAGATGGCAGAGTTTCTCATCTGAATGTCAGTTAAAATTGACACTTGTACCCAGCTAGAAGGTTGAGAAGAGTTTATTCATTACCAAGGATACACTTTGTATTGAAAGGACAGGCAGGTAGGCAAAGGGTGTTGGGTGTGTGGCACTATTGGTAAAGAAAAAAATCAAATCCTTAGGAAGAGGTGACATAGGATCGGATGATATAGAATCCTTGTGGGCAGAGTTAAGAAACTGCAAGTGTAAGAAGACCCTGATGGAGTTATGTATAGGCCTCCTAACAGTAGCCTGGATTTGTAGCCTGGGCTACAAATTACAACAGGATATTAAAAAGACTTGTAAAATTAGCAATGTTATGATAGTCATTAGTGATTTCAATATACAGGTAGACTGGGAAAATTAGGTTGGTTCTGGATCCCAAGATATGGAATTCCTAGAATGCCTATGAGATGGCTTTTTAGAGCAGCTTGTGTTTGAACCTATTCAGTGAATGACAATTCTGGATTGGTTGTTATGTAATGAACCAGATTTGATAAGAGAGCTTAAGGTAAGGGAAGCCTTAGGAGCCAGTGATCAGTATAGGATCCCTGCTAAGGAGAAACTAGAATTGGATGTATCAGTATTATAGTGGAGTAAAGGGAATTACAAGAACATGAGAGAGGAGCTGGCCAAAATTGTTTGAAAGGGAACACTAGCAGTGATGATGGCCAGAATAGAAATGGCTGGAGTTTCCAGGAGCTAATCAGAAGGTGCAGATAAAAGAGATACCAAAAATGAAGAAATATTCTAAAAGGAGAATGAAGCAATTGTGCCTGAGAATGGAAGTCAAAGAGAGCATAGAAGCAGCAGAGAGGGCATATAATATAGCAAAAAATAATGGGAAAGCAGAGGATTGGTAAGCTTTTAAGAACCAACAGAAGGAAACTAAAAAGCCATAGAGAGGGAAACGATGTTCTATGAAGATAGTAATAATAATATAGCTAATATATAAAAGGATACAAAAATCTTTGCTCAAATATATAAAGAGTAAATGAGAAACAAGAATGGATATCAGACAGCTGAAAAGATACTGGAGAGGTCAGAATCATAATCAGGCTTATTATCACCGGCATGTGACGTGAAATTTGTTAACTTATTAGCAGCAGTTCAATGCAGTACATAATATAGATGAAATAATAATAATAATAATAGTCAAATAAGTAAATCTTATTCAGTATACTTTATACAGCATAGGCATATTTAATAAATTAAAAATTGTGGCAAAAAGGAAAGTTAGTGTCCAAGGGTTCAATATCCATTTAGGAATTGGATGACCGAGGGGAAGAAGCTGTTCCTGAATTGCTGAGTGTGTGCCTTCAGGCTTCTATACCTCCTAAAGAAAAGGGCATGCCCTGGGTGCTGGAGGTCCTTAATAATGGGTGCTGCCTTTCTGAGACACCGCTCCTTGAAGATGTCCTGAGTACTTTGTAGGCTAGTACACAAGATGGAGCTGACTAAATTTACAACACTCTGCAGCTTCTTTCAGTCCTGTCCAGTGGGCCCCTCCATACCCCCCAGACAGTGATATAGCCTGTCAGAATGCTCTCCACGATACATCTAAAGAAGTTTTTGAGTGTATTTGTTGACATGCCAAATCTCTTCAAACTCCTAATGAAGTATAGCTATTGTCTTGCCTTCTTTATAATTACATCAATATGTTGGGACCAATATGTTAGGATCTCTGAGCTTAGATCCTCAGAGATCTTGACACCCAGGAATTTGAAACTACTCACTCTCTCCACTTCTGATCCCTCTATGAGGATTGGTATGTGTTCCTTCATCTTAGCCTTCCTGAAATCCACAATCAGCTCTTTCGTCTTACTGACGTTGAGTGCCAGGTTGTTGCTGCGGCACTACTCCACTAGTTAGCATATCTCCCTCCTGTGAGACCTCTGGTCACCACCTGAGGTTCTATCTACAAAGGTTGTATCATTAGCAAATTTATAGATGGTATTTGAGCTATGCGTAGCCACACATTCATGTGTACATAGAGAGCAGAGCACTGGACTAAGCACACACCCTTGAGGTGCGCCAATGTTGATCGTCAGTGAAGAGGATGTTTTGTTAGCAAACCACACAGATTGTGGTCTTCCAGTTAGGAAGTCAAGGATCCAATTACAGAGGGAGGTACAGAGGCCCAGGTTCTGTATAGAGAGCCTAACACCGGCCTCTGATTCAGAGATCACAGAGCCATCAGGTGTAGCAGGGTTCTGCACAGCTGAGGTTGTGTTCTCCCTTTCAAAGTGGGCACAGTAGGTGTTGAGTTCATCTGGTAGTGAAGCATCGGTGTCATTCATACTACTGGGTTTCACTTTGTAGGAAGTATTGTCTTGCAAGCCCTGCCAGAGTTGTCGTGCATCCGATGTCACCTCCAACCTTGTTCGAAATTGTCTCTTCTCCCTTGAAATAGCCCTCCGCAGATCATACCTGGTTTTCTGGTGCAGGCCTGGATCACCAGACTTGAATGCCACAGATCTAGTCTTCAACAGATGACGTACCTCCTAGTTCATCCATGGCTTTTAGTTTGGGAATGTACAGTAAGTCTTCATGGGCACACACTCATCCACACAGGTTTTAATGAAGTCAGTAACAACTGCAGCATTCTCATCCAGGTTCAAAGATGAATCCCTGAATACAGTCCAGTCCACCAATTCAAAGCAGTCCTGTAGGCACTCCTGTGCTTCTTGGTCCAAACCTTCTTGGTCCTCAATGCTGGTGCTGCAGTCTTCAGTCTCAGCCTATACTCAGGGAGTAGAAGTACAGCCAGGTGATCAGACTTCCAGAAGTGAGGACATGGAATAGCATGGTAGGCATTCTTGATGGTGGTGTAGCAATGATCCAGTGTGTCGTTTCCTCTGGTATTGCAAGTTATCTGTTGATTGTAGTTGTTAAGTGATTTTTTCAGACTGGCCTGGTTAAAATCTTCTAAAACGATGGTGAAGGTGTTAGGTTGTGCTGTTTCATGCATGTTGATCCCATTACTCAGATCATCTAAAGCCTGAGGTGGAATGTAAACTGCTACCAAAATGACCCTAGAGAACTCCTGTGGTAGGTAAAAAGCACGGCATTTAACTGCTAGATATTCCATGTCGGGAGAGCAGAATTGGGACAGCACTGATATATTTATACACCAAGAAGAGCTGATCATGAGGCATACTCCTCCACCTCTGCTTTTGAGAGACTCTATAGATTTATCCTGATGGTGTATAGTAAACCCTTCTATCTGAATTGCAGCATCCGGTACGGAAGGGGTTAACCAGGATTCTGTGAAACAAAGGACACACGCAGTCCTAATGTCCCTCTGATTCAGCACCCTAGCTCTGAGATCATCTATTTTATTCACCAGAGACTGCATGCTTGCCAGCAAGATAGTCACTTTTGGAAGTTTAAAATGCAGTTGTAACCCCGATCTACAGCCATGATTCTTCTGTGGGCGCTTCTGTGCACAGTCAGAGATGTTTCCATCAGTTTTAAGCCCCGATAGTTTCTTTAAATGCATTAAGACATCTTTGTTGACTGTACTGACCTTGTACTTTTTAGCAGTGTCAGACTGAAATGAGAATATTTAATCATATCCATTGAGAGTACTGCTGCTACTCAAGTCACCCCTAGGTGCTCAAGAAGTAAAAACTGTGATAGGGTCAAAGGAATGGTGGATGAACTTAATACGTATTCTGCAACAGTCTTCATTGTGGAAGACACTAGCAGAATGCCAGAAACACAATAGTGTCAGGGGGCAGAGGTGAATGCCATTGTTATTACTAAGACCAAAAGACCATAAGACATAGGAGCAGAATTAGGCCATCTGGCCCATCAAGTCTGCTCCACCATTCAATCATGGCTGATCCTTTTTTTAATCACCTCCTCAACCCCAGTTCCCGGCCTTCTCCCTGTAACCTTTGATGCCATGTCCAATCAAGAACCTATCAATCTCTGCCTTAAATACACCCAACGACCTGGCCTTCACAGCTGCATATGGCAACAAATTCCACAAATTCACCATCCTTTGCCTGAAGAAATTTCTCCACATCTCTGTTTTGGAAGGGTGCCCCTCTATCCTGAGGCTCTGCCTTCTTGTCCTAGACTCTCCCACCATGGGAAACACCTTTCAACATCTACTCTGTCTAGACCCTTCAACATTCGAAAAGTTTCAATGAGATCCCCCCCTTATCCTTCTGAATTCCAGTGAGTACAGACCCAGAGCCATCAAACGTTCCTCATATGATAACATTTTCATTTCTGGAATCATCCTTGTGAACCTCCTCTGGACCCTCTCCAATGCCAGCACATCTTTTCTTCATTCTTACAGAAGGGAGGGAGGCAGAAGAAATGAAATTATAGGCCACTTTGCCTGACTTCAGAAGGTCTGGAGTCTATTATTAAGGATGGGGTTTTGGGATACTTGAAGGCAAGTGACAAAATAGGCTAAAATCTGCATGGTTCCCTTAAGGGGAATTCTTGCTTAACAAATTTCTTGGAAGTATTTGAGGTAATAGCAGGCAGCATAGGCAGGATGTTGTTTATTTGGATTTTCAGAAAGCCCTTTGACAAGGTGCCACACATGAAGCTGCTTAACAAGATAAGAGCACATGGTATTAGAGGAAAGATACTAGCACAGAGAGAATATTGGCAGGAAGCAAAGAGTGGGAATAAAGGGGACTATTTCTGGTTGGCTGCCAGTGACTAATGTTGTTGTTGTGACTGCTTCATTCATCTTATATATCAAAGATTTGGATGAAGGGATTGATGTCTTTATGGCCAAGTTTGCTGATGTTACAAAGATGGATGGAGGGGCATGTAGTGCTGAGGGAGTAGGATGTCTGCAGAAGGACTTAGATGGATTAGGAGAATGGACAGAGCAGTGGCAGATGGAATATATTGTACGGAAGTGCATGGTCATGTACGTTGATAGTAGGAATAAAGGCATGGTATATTTTCTAAATTTTCAAAAATCAAAGGTGCAGAAGGATTTTGGAGACCTCGTGCAGGATTCCCTGAAGAGTAACTTGCAGATTTAGCTGGTAGTAATAAAGGCAAATGCAATGTTGGCATTCAATTCAAGAGAACTAGAATTCAAATGCAAGGATGTAATGCTGAGGCTTCATAATCATTGGTCAGACTGCACTTGAAGTATTGTAAGCAGTTTTGGTCCCCTTAACTAAAAAAAGATGTGGTAGCATTGGAGAGTCCAGAGGCAGTTCACAAGAATGAGGTGGTTAACATATGAGGAGCCAGAGTTTGGTGAATCTGTGGAATTCATTGCGATAGCCGGCTGTGCAGGCCAAGTCATTGGGTATAAGGAGGAGGTCAATAGGATCTTATATAATCAGAGTGCCAAAGGTTACATGGAGAAGGCAAAAGAATGTGATTGACCAGGATAATAAATCAGCCATGGTCAAATGGTGGAGCAGACTTGATGGGCTAAATAGCCTAATTCTGCTCCTGTGTCTTATGGTCATATGGTCTAAATCAGTCTTTGTCTCTACCAAAACTGAGCAAGGTTAGAAGTGCCTGCAGCAGGTATATTGATAAGGGTTAGATCATGATGGTTTTTGGCTTGTGTTGTTGGTTTTCTCATCTCTTGCTACAGGCACTGGGACATGTAGCCCAGTATGTGCTGTTGAGCATCCGTTGGTATTAAGAATTGAAACTCCCTGAGTGCCATTACATTGCTATCCTCATTGCTGCTTCCAAGCAGTGTAACGCGTGTGGGAAGTGCTGAATTATCAGCTGAAGGAAGGCAGTAGGTGGTGATAAGCAGGTTTCGTTGCCCATTTTGATTAATACCATGGTTCCAGAATCAATTGTGAGGAATCCTAGGACCATTTCCTTTTATAATTGTAGCTCTGCTGAAGTGGACTTTGGTGTGAACCATTTTGAAAGAATATTGCAGAAAAAAGTTAATAGAACATGAAGAAGGCGGAGTTCCTGGGAATACTTTGAATCCAAATTTTCCAAGGTGGCTGATTAACTCTGCCTGGTAGAACAGCATGGTTTGTCTTTGATATTCTGCTGGCAATGCAGGCCGCACTTCTGCTGTGCCTCCACAATGCTGGCTACCCATGCTAAACATTAAAATGATTTGACACCTCATTTAACTGTTGGACCTGTCAACATTGAGATGCTTGGTTCATTGCACATTAGCAGTTCCTGTCTGATGAAGCTTCACCTACTAATCTCTTTTCCTTTCACTTATTACATTTAAGCATGATATTTGAACCCTTAATTGCGATGAACAAATTGCTTGGATTAATTTCCTAAATAGCCTAAGAAATCATGAAAAACAGTCAGATCTCTGTGAGGAGTTTGCTATCACATGGAGAGCAATTCCAGCATTTGTAATCATTCCTCAAACCTTAAATTTCTGGTAAATGAAATCAGAATATATTACTGAGCACTCTTCTCGGAAAATCTATGATTAGAGGACTCAGAACAGGAGAGAATGTGCTGGCTATTTGGAGATACAATAGGCTGCTAGATGCTGGAATATGGAGCAACAAGCAAAAAGCAGGAGGAACTCAGCAGGTTAGCAGTGTCTGGGGAGGAAAACTGACAGTCATAGCTTCAGGTTGCGACCCTTCATCTGGAGTGAAAGATAGAAGGGAGATGAAGAAAGTTAAAGGCAACAAAGGGCTGTAGATGATGGAGTCTAATAGGAAAAGAGGGTAAAGCATGGGATCAAGTAATCAAAGTAGATGGGCAGATTACAACACTGAGGGGTGGAGACCCAGAAGAAGGAATCTGTGGGTATTAGGCAGCTGGTGTGGATGAACAAGGGAAAGAAACAGGGTGATGGAGGGATGGGGTAGGTGTAGTAGGAACTGGGTGGGTCAGGAGGAGAGAGAAAATGGACAGAGTGGGAGCAGTTTAACTGAAATTGGAGAACTCAATGTTCATGGTGTCAAGTTGTAGACAACCCAGGTGAATACAAATTGCTGTTCCTTTGGGTGGTGCTTAACCTTACGCTCGCAGTGGATGAGGTCAAGGACAGATGTGTTGGCATAAACGGAGTGGGAGGGGAATTAAAATGGGTACTAATGGGGAGCCCCAGACAGCAACACACGATATATCAAAATGTTTGGATATGGCCCAAATGTGGAGAGAGTGACACTGAAGCAGATCAACAGTTCACTGACTTCAATGAGAACTGTTGGCAGAACTTAAAGGAAAAGAAAAACAATAAACTCTAGGCCAACGGGGCCATTAACTAAGACTCTTAAATTGAAAATTAACACCAACACTACGGCTGGAAACAATAACTAATACTGAATGAATACTGCTGCTTGACAGCATCAGCTGAAACAGTAGTCTTCTTTCCAGACAAGGATAAGGGTAAGCAGGGAGAGTGAACATTGCTCTCCTTCTGGTAAAGTCTTGACAAGACTACAAGGAAAAGAAAGGAGTTAAAATCACCATAATGGAACACTAATGACCTGAAAAGTGCCTACTCATGAGCGGGATTATCGAACCTGTTGCCCAGCCTGCCTGTGTGGGCATATAAACCCTGCAGTAGAGTCCAGGGCTGTGACACAATATGCTGGAAGAACTCAATAGGTCAAGCAGCATCGATGGGAGAAAAGAAATTGTCAATGTCCTGGGACACGATTTTGATGTAAGTTTTTGGCCCAAATCATTAAAAATTAATTTCCTAGAAAATTATGTTGCTTGGTCTGTTGAGTTCTTCCAGAATATTGCTCCAGCTTCCAGCATTTGCAGTCTCCATGGTGGATAGAGTGCAGTTGCTCAGCAAAGTGGCCATCCAGTCTGCATCTGGTATGATGTACGATCTGGTTCTGATATGTCTATTCATGGCCTCCTCTACTGTCAAGATGAAGCCACACTCAGGTTGGAGGAACAACACCTTATATACCGGCCGCCTCCAACCTGATGACATGAACATTGACTTCTCTAACTTCCATTAATGCCCCTCCTCCCCCTCTTACCCCATCCCTGATATATTTAGTTTCTTCCCCCTCCCCTTTTTTTCTCTCTCTCTCTGCCCATCACTCTGCCTGTTCTCCATCTCTCTCTGGTGCTCCCCTCCCCCTTTTGTTCTCCCGAGGCCTCCCGTCCCATGATCCTTTCCCTTCTCCAGCTCTTTATCCCTTTTGCCATTCACCTTTCCAGTTCTCAGCTTCATCCCACCCCCTCCAGTCTTTTCCTATCATTTCACATTTCCCCCTCCCCCCACTACTTTCAAATCTCTTACTATCTTTCCTTTCAGTTAGTCCTGACGAAGGGTCTTGGCCCGAAACGTCGACAGTGCTTCTTCCTATAGTTGCTGCCTGGCCTGCTGTATTCCACCAGCATTTTGTGTGTGTTGCATCTGGTCCTGTTGGTGTAGAGGAGATTGCATCAGGGCATCAAGTGAAATAAATAAGACTGGTGGGGAAGCAAGTGAAAGTCTGTTTCACCTGGAAGGGCTACTTAGAGCAAGGAGGTACAATGACATGTTTTTCATATATGCCCCCTTTGGTTACATGGGAAAGTACCTAGGAGGGGGTGGGAGAGAGATGGGTAGGAAGGGATGAGTGGACTAAGGAGTCATGGATTCTGGAAAACAGAAAGAGATGGTTGAATGAATACTGAATTATCCATCTTCCATTAACTGTTCACCCCCTGCCCCTTTTCTTTCTGCGCCTGATCTGCCCAGCTCCTCCCAAGCCTACCCCAGCCCCCCATCACCATATTTCCCCTCCACCCCACCTCCATCTGCCTGTCACCCATTTTTCCCACCTTCCCACTTTCTGTCCTTAATTGGCTCCATGGTGATCTTTCATTTCTTATCAGATTCTACTTCTGCAGCCTGTTGTTGCCTTTATCTATGACTCCCGGCCTCTAATTCATTCTTCCGTTTTCTCTCCGATATTGGCCTATCATTTCCATCCTTCCTGGATCTTCCTATAATCAGCTAGCTTTTGCTCCATGCCTTCCCTCCACCTTTTTTATGCTGCCTATGTCCCCTTTACCTCAGTTCAGAAGAAGGATCCTGACCCAAAATGTTGTTCCATTTTCCTCCAAAAATTATACTAGACCTGTTGAGATCCTCCCCTTTAGTACTTAGCCTCTGGGTTCTTCCATCTAATTTGATTATAGCTGGTCTTTTGCCTCAGCACCACATTACTGGACTACCACATATCCATGGATTTCCTAAATATCCATAAATCTATTGATCTCTATCTATCTTGTATGTCTGCAGCAACTGAAGCTCCGGAGCAAATGTGGGAGGAAAATTTGAAAGATTCACTACCGTTTAGGTTAAAAATATTCATTCCACTTTAACCCTGTTTGACTGAACCCTTTTTTAGTGATTGTAAAGCTTTTGGTCTCAGTACAACATCATCTCTACAGCTGTGTACATCTCAATATCTCTCTATATGCACTGTAAGAATTCTGTTAAAATAGCATTTGAAAGTATTTTCTAGATTTTCTCCTGCCTTAGCTATGATTGCTTTTGGTCTTTCATCATCACTTGGGCTTTGTTACTTGTTCAATGTCTTGTTCCCCAAAGTTACTCCTCAAATCCTAATGCGTCATCAGATTTCTGAAAATGAAGTCACAATAAAAGAGCCAGCCAATATCAAACTCTCATTGGGTTTAAGACCATAAGATATAGGAGCAAAATTAGACCATTTGACTCATTGTGTCTATTCTACCATTCAATCATGTGTCGTTCTTATTCAACCCCATCCTCGCACATCCCCTGTTCCCTGTAGCCCTTAAACCCCTTACCAATCAAGAACCTATCAATCTCTGATTTCAATATACCCAGACATAGTCTTCACAGCCCTTAGTGACAATAAATTCCACATATTCACCACCATTTAACTGAATAAATTCCTCTTCACCTTAGTTTTAAAGGGAAGTCCCTTTATTCTGAGGGCCGTGCCCTCGGATCTTAGAATCTCTGACTAATGGAGGAAACCTCTCTGCATCCAATCTCTCCAGACCCTTCAGCAGTCAGATAGGTTTCAGTCAGGTCTCCGCTCTTCCTTCTGGACTTCTTTGAGTACAAGCCTTGAGATATCAAATGCTCCTCATACACCAAGCTTTTGATTCCAGAAATCATTCTTTTGAACCTCCTCCGGATTTTCTTTGGAGCCAGCACATCTTTCCTTGGACACAGGGCCCAAAATTGCTCACATTGCTTTTCATTCAACTGGATGCTGAATTTCTGAAAATGTGAGAACTTGCTATGTGGAGATGGATTGCCAAATTTTGTGCATTTACAAGTTATTCAGTTTCAGAGGAAGTAATAAAATGTTTTGAGATATCTTGATATTGTACTGGAGCTACCTAAATTTATCTTTCTCCTCCACCCTCTGTATGATGGAAACATTAACTCTGCTTCTCTTTGCACCTACTCTGCCTGACCTGCTGATTGTTCCAAACATTTTCTGTTTGTATTTCAGATGTCCAGCATCATTTGTTTCTTCTTGATTTTCACTTAACTAAATTCAAGACTGTCTTCAGGTAGTAATACCTCTTCTCTGCATTTATTGCTGGAGCCCAGGCCTGCTCCATAGCTTTCTTCTCGATATAGGAACTCTTTCTAACATGACTGGAGCTGCATAGGTTGAACAAGAAGGAATGCAGGCCAGTTACTATGTTTTGCTTCGGGGCACCTACATAGATTAACCCTTACATACTGTTCATATTCTACACCTTCACAGAATGGTCTGGGTCAATTTTGACCAAATGTCAAAACAGGTCAAATTTGACCTGAGCAGAAAGTAAGGGTTAAGAAAGGTGAAAAAAAGGATTTTGTTCTTCTAATCAATATCTGATGGCATTTTGTAAAGTGTACACATGAATATTGGTCAAGGGTATGGCTGTGATCCTTTGCAAGGTTGAGCAGCTTGCCACTGCACATCATCTCTGCTCACACATAAAGAACTTAAGCCACGTTAAAACTGTGAGTATCTTAAGACCGTCATTATGTCTGTCGTAAACTAATCGATGCAATTTTTTCAGCAAGTTTGTTCTTCCAGAGCAATTGTCCAATTATCAGCAAAGATGGAAGTGAACACAATAAAACTGGTAATTTTTTTATTCCTATGCTCTTTGCAAGAGTCATTGCTGTTGAGAGGGGGAAGGTAAAACTGGAGTAGTATATAATCTTTTCGTTGATATTATTGTCCCATACTAAACTGTTAGTCTGACTCACTAGTCTAACTGTACTACATGTTCTGGCCAAAGCTATTGATCAATATTTGCAGCAGACTTATTTACAGCTGTTTTTCCTGCTGATTAATAATAAAAATTGCTTTACAGATTAGTTTTAATAGTTTCAACATGCACTCCATCCACCCTAAAACTTTCCTTTTAAACCACATGTGAGCTGTTTAAAACAAATTACTAAATTGAAGCTTTTAACCTGAACAGTGTACTCCTGTGCTCTGATATTTTGGAGAATGATAAGAGCCAGCAGTGTAAGTTACACTTTAAGGAAGGTCTTTATGAACATTGTGCTTTCAGTGATTTAAGAAGGATGTCTTAATTTAAATTAAAAAATGAGGCTTTCATGACAAGGGTGTGAGTCAAACAAATTTAGTTAAGGACCCTTTGCCTGGAATGTAGATTGGGTGTATCTTTAGTGTGCTGAAACCACTGCACTTACTGCTGGTGCCAAATTGTGCCTGCCTCATAAAAACCTCAAAATTGGTGATAAAAAAAACTGCGCAACAGCATTAAAGTGTTGTACACCCAGAAAAAGAAGCATTAAATCAAGGCCTGTGGGTCTCTCAGTGGGATCAGATTATATACAGGCTGCAGCAGACACTTCACTGTGCAGCAAGCAAGCAAGGCATCAGCCCTTAAAGGCACACTCCAAACAACGATACAAACTGTAGCAGACATGGAGGCAGCAAGGGGACAAAGAGAGACCCTTAGATTTACAGAATGGGCCAATGAAATGCTCATTAATTCAAACGCAGTGAAGAAGGATTTAAGGAAGGTGAGGATTACAGAATACCTGTTTGGGCCACCATAAGAAGAGCTGAAAAGTAGCAAGAAATTTCATGTATCTATTAGTGAATTTCAATTTGAATTTGAATTTATTTAAAGCTTACATTCGTCCCACAACACGAGGGAATAAAAATCTTCGCATTATAACTCCATTGCAATGTACAGAGATGTAAATTTATAAGACTAATGGCTTGTAGAAAGAAGCTGTCCTGTAGCCTCATCATTCTGGCTTAAATGCTGTGGTAACGTCTGCCAGACGGAAGCAGTTGAAACAGTTTAAGGTTGGGGTGACTGGTGTCACCTATGATCTTCCAGGCCTTCTTTATTGCATCAGTTGCTGTAAGTGTCCTCAGTGGAGGGAAACTCACATCCACAGATGTGCTAGTCTGTTTGTACCACTCTCTGCAGTGCCCAGCGATCAAGGTTGGTGTAGTTCCTGTACCAAGCGATGACAGTCAGTCAGGATGCTCTCAATGGTGCCCCTGCAGAAGGTCTTGAAGATTTGGGGGCTCTTGCTGAACTTCCTCAGTCGCCTTAGGTAGAAGAGACACTGTTGTGCTTTTTTGCCACACAGCCAGCGTGTACAGTCCAGGTGAGATCTTCAGTGATGTGTACACTGAGGAACTTGAAATTACTTACCCTCTCAACTGCAGTCCCATTGACACTGATCAAGGCAAGCCCGTCTCCGTTCCTCCTGTAATCCAAAATCAGAACTTCTGTTTTTGGACATTGAGGGAGAGGTTGTTATCTTGGCAACACTGTGTCAGGGTGTCTCGTCACCACTAGAAGAAAGGCCAATCAAAGTCGTGTCAGTTGCAAACTTGGTCAGCAGATTGGAGCTGTGTGTGGCAGCACAATCGTGGGCGTAAAGGAAGTAGAGGAGGGTACTCAGGACACAACGCTGCTGGGCACCTGCATTGAGGGTCTGAGGGGCAGAGGTGAGGGAGCCCATCCATACCACCTCTCGGCGATCTGATAGGAAGTCTGGGATCCAGCTGCACAAGGCAGGGTGCAGGCTGTGGTCTCTGAGTTTCCAGTCAAGCCTGGAGAGAATTATGGTGTTAAGTGCTGAACTGTAGTCCAGAAATGGCATTCTAACAAATGCATCCCTCTTCTCCAGGTGGGTGAGGATAGTGTGTAGTGCAGTGGCTATGGCGTCCATTGGTCAACTGGTTCCATTGGTAAGCGAATTGTAGGGGTCCAGTGTGTGGGGTATCATGCTGCATGGTATTTTGCTGAAAATTGAGGTGAGGCGACAGGGTGCCAATCGTTCAGGCATGCTACCTTGGTTTTCTTAGGTACAGGGACAATGATGGATGATTTGAAACAGGAGGGAACTACACACTGTGAATGGGAGAGATTAAAAACATCTCTAAACACCAGCCAGCTGTTCCACACACACTTTGAGGACCCACCCTGCAATGCCATCTGCCTTCGGCTGTTGACACGTTGGAGTGTCCTATGTACCTCAGCCTCGGAGATGACCAAAGAGCAGGTCTCGTCAGCAGCTTTCCTCAGGAGTTCAGACATATCAACCTCAAAATCGGCATAAAGAACATTGAGCCTGTCCGAGAGCAAGGCGGCAATTTTGACTGTCCTGCTATGTTTCTTTTCGAAGTCTGCGATGGTGTGCCTTCCTTGCTATACACTGTGTTATACATTGTTATACCTTGCTACACATTGTCGCAGAGCTGTGACTGGACTTTGTCCCTGTGTTGCCATTTGGCCACCCCGATGGCTCTAAGTAAATCATAGTGGCCTCTCTTGAGCTCCTGTTAGTCTCCGGAGGCGAAGGCTTTATTCTTTGCACTGAGAGCAACACACATTTATTCAAGGCTTCTGGTTTGGGTAGACCTGGACTAATATTTGGCGAACAATGTCATCAGCACACTTCTGAATGAAGCTTGTGACCACCTCTGTGTATTCAGAGATGCTCTCAGCTCAAATACATCCCAACTGACGATTTCAAAGCAGTCTTGTAACATTGAATCTGTTGGACCAGCAGTGGATGGGTTGCACTATGGCCGCTTCCTGTTTCAGTTTATGCCTGTAGGCGGGCAGGAGCAAAATGGAGGAATGGTCAGACTTTCCGAATGGAAGACAGAGAAGTGCTTTGTAGGCATTGTGGAAGGGGAAGTAGCAGTAGTCGAGTATGCTTCCTCCCTATGTGCTCACAAATCACAATATTGTTATTGGAATTGGTTTAACATTGTCACATGAAACAAGAAACAATGAAAAGTCTGTCTTCCATGCTATACAGTTCACACAGATGGCTACAAGAGCAGGTCAAATGCTAGGAGCCCTGCAGCGTGTAACTCACATCCTGACTCCCCAAAGCCTGTCCACCATCTACAGGGCTCAGATCATGGGTGTAATGGAATACTCACCACTCGCCTGGATGAGTGCAGCTCCTTCAACACTCAAGAAGCTTGACACCATCCAGTACAAGGATGGTACTTGATTGGTACCCCTTCCACAAGCATCCAATCCCTCCACCTTCGACAAACAGTTTCAGCAGTGTGTACTGTCTGCAAGATGTACTGAAACACCACACCAAAATTCCTAAAGCAGTCCCTTCCAGCACTTACCATTCTAGAAGGACGAGAACAACAGGTACCTGGGAACAGCACCACTTGGAAATCCCCCTCCAAGTCACTCACCATTCTGACTTGGAAACATATTGCCATTCCTTCATTGTTGCTGGGTCAAAATCATGGAATTCCCTCCCTAATAGCACTATGGGTTTATCTATGCCTTAGGGACTGCAGTGGTTCAAGAAGGCAGCTCATCACCACCTTCTCAAGGGCAACTAGGGATGGGCAATAAATGCTGGCTTAGCTGTTGATGCCCACATCCTGTAAATGAACAAATTTTTTTTAAAAACAGATTAAATCATTACACTGTTCATTGAGGTAGAATAGGGTAAAATAATAACAGTCAACGTTTCAGGTCAAGACCCTTCATCAGGACTGGTGAAGGGTCTCAAGCCGAAATATCTTGTTTATTCCTCCCCATAGATGCTGCCTGTCCTGCTGAGTTCCTCCAGCATTTTGTATATTTTACTCTGATTTCCATCACCTGCAGAATTTCAATAACAATACCAATGCAGAATTAAGTGTAAAAGCGACTGAAAAAGTTAATAAAACAATAAAGGCAAGATCATAACAAGGTAGACTGAGAGATCAAAGAGAGTCCATATTATTGTACAAGAGGTCTGTTCAAGAGTCTTATAAAAGTGGGATAGAAACCATCCATGAGCCTGGTGGTAAATAATTTCAGACGTTTGTATCTTCTGCCGGATAGGAAAGGGGAGGAGGGAAAATGTCCAGGGTGGGTGAGTGAGGACTTTGATTACGCTGATGCTTTACCGAGGCAGTGAAAAGAATAGGCAGAATCAAAGGGGAGGAGGCTGGTTCGAATTGTGTGCTGAGTTGTGTCCACAACTCTGCAGTTTTTTGCAGTCACATACAGAACAAGTGCCATGCAAAACCGTGTTATATCCAGAGAGAATGCTCCCCATGTTCATCAGTAAGGCTGAAGGAGACGTGCAAAATGCTTACAAGTTCCTGAGGAAGCAGAGGCATTGGTGAGCTTTCTTGGCCATAGCATCCACATGGTTGGACCAGGACAGGCTATCAGTGATGCTCACACTGAGGAACTTGAAGCTCTCAATGTCATGATAATGCCATTGGTGTAGACAGGCACATGTGCAGCACCCCTCTTTCTGAAATCAGTGGCTATCTTTTTCGTTGATATTGAGAGAAAGGTTGTTGTCATGACATCATGTCACTAAGCTCTCTATCTCCTTCCTGTACTCTGACTCATCATTATTTGTGATGCAGCTCACTACAGTGGTATCATCTGCAAATTTATAAATAGAGTTAGAGCAGGATCTGGTCACGCAGTCGTGAATGTACAGGGAGTCAGGGAGTAGATTAGGGTCTGAGGACGCAGGCTTGTGGAGCACCTGTCATGGCATCAGTGTTGCTTCCTGTCCTCCCTGATTGCGATCTGTTGGTAAAGAAGTCAAGGATCCAGTTACAGGGGATGGCATCGACTCCTCCTGTCTGGAATTTGGAGAGTGGTGACATACCTATTCTCTTCTGTGTAACCAGGAGACTGTCAATTTTTTTCATTGTTAAAGTTGGACTTGTGCACTTAAAAGTTAGAATACATAGTAATGCTAAAATAGCTGCCTGTGCCTTTAAGGAAAAAAAACATTGATGTCATTATGCATGTGCAGAGTAGTAAAAATGAATTACAATGTTCTAGAAAAATGAACATCAAGTACTGCTTTTTCCAAGAGTACTGGTCCAATGGTGAAGAAAGATGAATAATATTTAATAATATCCATGTAAGTTCATTTATACTTGTTTGTAAATCTAGAATATCAATAATTTGACATGGATGCTTTAGATTTTCGTGAGTAAGGTATTGGCACTGGATTGTATGGTTGTACGAAGTTCCTTGTCAGCCTAGTAGGTTAGTCTTTCTAGTAATTTAACTACAAGGCAATATATTGTAAAGAATTATTTTATTTTTTAAAATAAAAAAGGTTTATTTTTGTCTTACTTTATTGTTTCAAGACCAAATGTGAATGTAATGGAGTAATGTGAATGTGTTAATCTCTGTTCATCTAGTGTGAGCGAGGAGAACTCGTTTTAAGATCTAGCCTTTATGTGTTTGGAAGTTAAGCATATGTGTGCCAAAGTGAGTATTCATCTTAGCTGAAATGAGATGTATTTATTTATATTTTTGACATTGTGTATCAAGTACAGGGTTGGTGGGATTCTAATTTTGTTTGTATTGTTTTTTTAGGATTGCCACTACATTATTGGTTTTGTATATTTTGTTTTATTTATTTTTATACTGCATACGTAACTAGTTAATACTTGAGTGGGGACCAAAATCAAGCTGAGATTGTAACAGTAGGAACTGTGTTTTTTAAATTCATTTTGTTGTTTTTATTTTGATACCCTCTTACTGCATTAAAACATCTAAAACAGATGAAGGAATTAAAGACCCAAAAGAGTATTTGTTGGCTTCAGTGTGTATTTTTCCCAGGCTACATCTGTTCAAAGCGTGTGCAGAATGTGTTAAACTAATGGAGAAGGGATGTGCTCGCGTTGGTGATGCTGCCTGCCTTTGTTTTGTAACCCATTATAATATGTAAGCCCTGCTACAGCTGACGGCTGAACTGGGACTTGGATTTTGGACTGTTACTGTCTTTTAGCATCGCTGATAGCTTTATTTCTTGAAAGGGTCAGTGTAACCTGGTTTGAATGATGCAGACCTAGACTTCAAAAGAGAGTGGTTCATATATGGTTTCCAGTTTGGAAACATCTGAATTGGCCTATATTCTAGTTTATACACACACACACACACACACACACACACACACACACACACACACACACACACACACACACACACACACACACACACACACACACACACACACACACACACACACACACACACACACACACACAAAGGCACAACAGCTACATTGTGTATTATGAGGTTATAATAAGGTTGCATTTGTGTTTTGTGTTTATATTTATTGTGCTTTTATGCTTATTGTGATTTTATACTGAAATGAATCCGTTCTTCTATACACTTGTGTAGTGAAGAATGACAATAAACAACCTTGAATCTTGAAAAACACACATTGACATACTTAGCCAGCTGTAGATACATGCAGTTACTCAATGTACATCTCCCACCCTACTACTGACAACCTCCCACTCCTTCCACTCACTTTAGACAATTGAAAAAAATTACTATCTTTCACATACTTCATTTAAAGTCAAACAGGAAGGATCAAGGGAGAAGTCAGACAGATAGATGGGCATCCTCTCGAGTTCAAAGCTTCACCAGGCTGAAGGAGTTGACCTTCTGCAACACTGGCAGGAGTCCACCACTGTATGATCCACCTCATCAGCAGAATCTGTCATGTATGTTCTGCAAAACTGTGTTTCATTCTGATTACTGCTTCTGAGTGGATCGATAATCAAACACAAGATGTCAAAGATGTTTGGATGGATTTTTCATGTGCAACATCCTTCCATTTTGATTTTCTGGATGAGAGGAGAGGCTTCCTCTTCCTCCTCACCACTGCATCAGGACTTGGAGACATGGGGAGCAGGATGGAAGAATGGAGGAAGGGGAGAAGAGAATGTGGATTTTAATGATGAGCACAGTTCCTTACAGTACCTGACACTCTACAGAGAGTGGCACCATCTAAAATTTGCAATATAGTTTAGAGGGGCACATGTGATAGTTGGTGTGCGTTTGTGAGCCCAGTGTAGAGGTTTTCCTGTGGGATGATTCATGCATTCAGACTACCTTGAAGGACTCAGATATCAACTGTGGTTGGGATGCTTTTGCAGCCAAGACTGATGTGAGTGGACAATGAGGTGGACAGGCCAGTCCAACCAAATGCAAGAGATGACAAGGTGATGGGAAAAGTTCCTCTCCATGCTTTTTCAGAAGGTTCTGAGGAAGCACTGAAACTGATGGGCACTCCTTGACAAAGACTCAATGACAATCCCATTGCAGTGGTTGAGGTGACAGCTGCCGTGGCAACACAGATGGAGACCATGGTCCTTTTATGTCTCTGTCATAAGGGAATATGAACAATCAGTAGAAACAAGTTACTTAACTGTTGAGAATCACCAGCCGGTTCAATATGACCTCTCATCACGAGAAAGTAATCCACCTGATTTATTCCCATTTTTTTGCCAATCACACAAAGCTAATTTTAAAGTCATGGAAGAGATTCAGATAATTTCTCATTATTGAATGACTCATCATTACATATTATGATGCATTTACCATTTGACATCATTTCCTGTCATCAAAATGAGACCTGGGATATCTGATTAAATAGTAACATTTACATGCACTGTGATGAAGTACAATGAGTGGTTGGTGATGAAACATATCATTTCCTGCCGAGGTGTGACTTTGATTTACTTCAATATGCCTACCATCCCAACAGGTCAACAGTAGATGCCATTTCCTTATCACTTCACTTAGCCCTGGAACATCTTGATGGTGAAGATGCACATATCAGGATGCTCTTAATTGACTGCAGCTCAGCATTCAATGCTACCAGCCCCTCAAAACTAATCAATAAGCTCCAAGACCTAGACCTCAATACGTACCTCCTTGTACAAGTGGATCCTCATTTTCCTCACTTGCAGACTCCAATCACTTCGGATTGGCAACATCTCCCCACAATCTCCTCCAGCACAGATGCACAGCAAGGATGCGTGCTTAGTGCCCTTTGCTACTCAGTTTTTACTTACAACTGTAAAGCTAAGTACAGGCCCTATGCCATACTTAAGCAGCAGACAACATCACTGTTGTTGGCCGAATAAAGGTGGTGACGAATTGGCATATAGGAGGGAGATTGTAAATCTGAATGGCACCACAACAACAACCTCTCACTCAACATCAGCAAAACCAAACAGCTGATTCTTGACTACAGGAAGAGGCAACCAAAGGTCAATGAGGCAGTTCTCATGAGGGGAACAGAGGTGGAGAGAGTCACTGACTTTTCATTCATCTGTGTTAACATTTCAGGGGATCTTTTAGTATTTGCACAATTTATCATCTTTTGCACATAGGTTGTTTGTGTATAGTGTTTAAATGATTCCGTTGTGTTTCTTTGTATATATGTTAGTGCTACTCGGGATGGCTTAAAACTGGTTTGGTAGGGGGATGGGAAACTAGTGCACCAGGTCAGAAAGTGGAGAGATGCAGAGGAAGGTAGATGCCACGGCAGGTAAAAACAGACAGGAGCAAAGGAATGACAGGATAGGATGGATAGTTTAAAGTGTGTGTATTTTATTGCTAGAAGTATTATGGGTAAAGGTCATGAACTTAGAGCATGGATCAGTATGTGGAATTATGTATTGTGACCATTTCAGAGACTTGGTTGAGAGAAGGACAAGAATGGGTGTTTAATGTCCCAGGGTGTTAGAAAAGGTAGAGAAGAAGGTAAAAGACGGTGAGGGGAGTTGCAATACCATTCAGGGACAATATCACAGGTGCACCAGAGGGGACATAAGGGAAGACTCATCCAATGAATCTAGATGGGTAGAACTCAAACAGAGGAAGGGTACAATCACTGTGATGGGATTGTGCTACAGTACCTCTAACAGTTACTGGGACATTGAGGAAAAGATATGCAAGCAGATTAAGGAAAAGTCTCAAAGCAATAAGTTTGCTGTCATGAGGAATTTCAACTTCCCTAATATAAATAGGGGCCTTCTTAGTGCAAGAGGTTTAGATGGGGCAGAATTTGTTAGGTGCATCCAAGTGGGTTTCTTAAATCAATATTTAGATCGTCCAACGAGAGGAGGGACTTAACTGGAACTTCCATTGGGTAAAGAGACTGACCAGGTGACTGACCTTTCAGTGGGTGAGCAGTTTGCGAACAGTGAACACAACTCCTTGACTTTTAAAATAGCTATATCTATAATATATTATAATATATAATATATACTGGCCCAATCAAAGGTGGTGACAAATCAGCATATAGGAGGGTGATTGAAAATCTGACTGAGTGATGCCACAAGAACAACCTCTCACTCAATGTCAGCGAGACAAAGGTACAGATTATTGAGTTCAGGAAGAGGAACCCAGAGTCCATGAGCCGGTCCTCATTGGGGGAATCAGAAGTGGAGAGGGTCTGCAAATTTAAATTCCTTGGTGTTATCAGTTCAGAGGATCTGTCTTAAGTGCCATTACAAAGGAAGAATGGCAGTGCCTCTTCTTTCTTAGAAATTTCTAAGAAGATTAGATTTTGAAGATTCAGTGTGTCATCTAGAATATTGATAAACTTCTATAGATGGGTGTTGGAGAATATGTTGACTGGTTGCATCATGCCTGATATGGAAACACCAATGACCTTGAATGGAAAAAGCTACAAAAAGTAGTGGATATGGCCCAGTCCATCATGGGCAAAGCCTTCCCCACCATTGAGAACATCTACATGGTGCACTGTCACAGGAAAGCAGCATCCATCATCAAGGACCCCACCATCCAGGTCATGATCTCTCCTCACTGTTGCCATCAGGAAGAAGGTAGAAGAGTCTCAGGGCCCATATCATCAGCTTTAGGAACAGTTCTTACCCCTCAAACATCAGGCTCTCGAACTCAAAGGGATAACTTCACTCAATTTCACTGACCCCATCACTGAAATGTTCCCACGACCTATGGCTTCACTTTCAAAGAGTCTTCATCTCATGTTCTTGATATTTATTGCTGATTTATTATTATTATTTTCTTTATTTTTGTATTTGCAGAGCTTGTCTTTTGCACATTGTTTGTCTATCCAGCTGGATCCAGTCTTTCATTGATTTTATTGTGCTTCATGTTCTTACTGTGAATGCCTGCAAGAAACTGAATCTCAGGGTTGTATATGGTCACACTAATGTACTTTGCAAATAAATTTACTTTAAACTCTGAAGTTGAACTTTGAGCATTGAACTTATAAGGACAAACTTATACCTACAGAAGAGTATTAAATTGGAGCAGGTCAAATTATGAGAGTATTAGGCAGGTACTAGGAAGGGTCAATTGCAAGTCCACATCTGAAATATGAAGAGTGTCTAAAGACCAACTGCACCGAGTACAGGACAGATATGTTCCAGTCAGAAAGAAGAATAGGAAAAACAAGGTAAGAGAATCTTGGATGTTGAGGGAGGTGATGAATTTAGTCAAAATGAAAAGGGGTAAGTATATAATGCTTAGGAAGCTACAATCAAGCAGAAGGATTCTAAGGAAGCCAGAAAAGAACTCAAGAAGGGAATTAGGAAGGCCAGGAGGGGCAATGAAAACTCCTTTGCAAGTAGGATTAAAGAGAGTCCCAAGGCATTATATACATACATCAGGTGCACAGAGATAACTAGGGAGAGAGTAGGACAACTCAAAGATAAAGAAGGGAACATCTGCTTGGATGAGAAGGATGTGGATGAGGTTGAAATGAGTATTTATCAAGGAGAGTTACGTTGAGGATATGGAGATCACTGTGAACAGTATCAATATGCTAGGACAATTTTGAAGTGAAGGAGGAGATGGTGTTGAGTCTCTCAAGAGTATAAGACCATAAAATATCAAAGCAGAAGTAACCCATTTGGCCCATCGAGTCTGCTTCGTTATTTCATCATGGCTGACCCATTTTTCCTCTCAGCCCCAATCTCCTGTTTTCTGTCCAGGGTTTATCCCTTCATGCCCTGGCCAATCAAGAATCTATCTAACTCTGCCTTACTACACACAAAGACTTGACCGTCACAGCTGCCTGTGCAATGAATTCCACAAAATCACCACTCTCTGGCAAAAAGAGCATTAAGGTGGTTAAGTCCTCAGAGCTTGATGGGTTAATCCTAGTTACTGAGAGAGGCAAGAGAAGAGATTGCTAGGCCTTTACCAATACCTTTGTGTCCTGTCTAGCATCAGGCAACATCCTGGAGACTGGCGAGTAGCTGATGTTGTTCCATTGGTTAAGAAGGGAACCAGTGATAACCCTGGAAACTATAGGCCAGTGAGTCTCACGTCAGTGGTAGAGAAGCTATTGGAGAGAATTCCCAAAATAGGATCTATGAGACTTTGGAAAACCATTGCTTAATTTGGGAGAGCCAGCTTGGCTTAGTACGGGGTAAGTCATGTCTTATGAACTTGATTGACCAGGTGACGAGAGTATTGATGGAGGGAGAGCTCTGGATGTTACCTAAATGGATTTTAGAAAGGTGTTTGACAAGGTCCCTTATGGGAAGCTCATCCAGAAGATTAAGATGCATGGGATCCAAGGTGAATTGGCTGTTTGGATTCAGAACTGGCTGGCCTAGGGAAGACAAATGGTAGTGGTCAAAGTGATTTATGGAGGACTGCGATTAGTGGTGTTCCACGGGATCTGTACTAGGACCTTTACTGTTTGTGATGTATATAAATGATCTGGATGAAAATATAGATGGGTGGATTAGTAATTTTGCAGATGTTACAAATTTTGGGGGTGTTGTGGATAGCAGGATATAGATCAGTTGCTGATAGGGTGGAGAAATGGCAGATGGAGTTTAACCCAGCCAAATGTGAAGTGTTGCGTCTTGGTAGGTCAAATGTAAACAGACAGTACACTATAAAGGACAATCCCTTTAATAGTGTTGAAGAGCAGAGGGATCTCAGGGTCCAAGTTCATAGCCCCCTGAAAGTGGCTTCACAGGTTGATAGGGTGGTTATGAAGGCATATGGCACTCTTGCATCTACTTGTTGAAGCATTAAGTTCAAAAGTCAGGGTGTTATATTGCAGACTTATAAGCATACACTTCTGGCTGCTAATTATAAAAAGTATGCCAAAACTTTGGAGAGGGTGTAGAAGAGGTTTACCAGGATGCTGCCTGGATTAGCTGGCATGTGTTATAATGTGAGGCTGTTTTCCCTGAAGCAGTAGAGGCTGAGGGAAAATCTGACAGAGGTTTATAAGATCATGAGAGGCAGAAGCAGAGTGGTCAGACAGAACAGTTTTCCCAGGGTTGAAATATCTAATACCATAGGCAAGCATTTAAAGCGAGAGAGGGTCATTTTAAAGGAGATGCGAGAGGCAAGTGTTTTGACTAGAATAGGCTGCCTGGGGTGGTGGTAGAGGCAGATATATATTAGGGATTTTTTTAAGAGGCTCATGAATATGAGGGAAATGGAGAGATATGGGATTATGCAGGCAGAAATGATTTGTTAGTTGGCCATTAGCTTACTACTTTATTTAATTTGGCACAACATTGTGGATCGAGGGGCCTGTTCCTGTGCTGTACTGTTCAATGTTCATTGTTCTGTGTTTTATATTGTGAATGCCCATAAGAAAATAAATCTCAGGGTAGTATATATTGACACATGCATACTTTGATTATAAATTTACTTCTGAGCTTTTGAAAGTAGATACTTCAGTTTTTTAAATGCTATTATTTTTCATTGTTCATTACATCAAAATCAAAAACAGAATCTTGTGAAATGCATTTTTTATTTTACGACAGAGCATACAGAATACATTTCTCTTCCTAGCAACACACATAAAATGCCGAAGGAACTCAGCTGGCCAGGCAGCATCTATGGAAAAGAGTGAACGGTTCATGTTTCAGGCTGAGACCATTCACCAGGACTCAGCTTGGATGTCCAGCAACTGCAGATTTTTGCTTGCTTGCAATTTGACATTTCCTTGTGACTTTGTTTTGCAAGGAAGGACAAGTGCATTTGTATCCAAACAAACAGTTCTTCCTTTCTGACATAGTTTAGTATCTCATAGTTCTTCAGTGGTCTCTGTCTTCCCTTCAGACCCTTACCCAAATGGTGTATGTTCCTGTGCAATCATGAATAAGAAGTTTGACCAGGGGTACAAATCACATCCCAGACCCTTCACCCAATAGAAAGTTACACTTGGTGAAGTGCTATTAGCTTGCATGAAGCATCAAACCAAGCCTCTGTTAAACCTTGTAGTTGGGGGAAGGAGAAAAAGTGTAAAATTAGTCTTGACAATATTTGAAGAAGAGCAGGGTATCTTCTGATTTCCAGACATATATCAAATACTACCATTAAAATTAATTGCTTGTGCATTTCTCATCTCTGCTTGTGGGATTTTTCTGATCAAGATCCCAAGAACCTTTCCAACATTAAGTCAATGATGATAATTACAACATTATATTTTCTGATAACCTACTGTAAGATGTCCGGATCCTATAAAACATATTCTGTAAATACAAGTCTTTTTGTGAGATTCACAGTGAAACCTGATTCTGCTCAAGTCAATAAAGGGATGAGGTACTGACACTGGATAATAAATGACTGTCGTGAGCTTCTTGAAATGCTTGTTTCAATTTCAGCCTAGTGGAGGATAGCTAACTTAGCAGAGACAGAGAAATCCTCTGCCAAAAGTTGATCTTGTATGATCTAATACTAACCGTTTTGTTTTCTAACTCCAAACCATTAAACTAATTTGAAGAAAGACATGGGAGTCAGAAATGGGAGTCTAACTTCGTGTTTACGTTTAAATGAGCTGCACGGGTATCACATGGTAGCTTCATGAGGTTTGCAATTCACTTATTTTTACATGTAACATGTAATGAGTTATTTAAGCAAACATAGAATGCTTAATCAACATACATATTTACAAGATTACTCAAATATTACTGAAATATTAAATACACACCATTCCTCCCTGCTTAACTATTAGCTCCAACTCTGTAGAGAATGCATCTCAACTTAAATAGACAGAATACTATATAATACAACTACTATATACAGACATCCACAGCATATTAAATTTTAAATTGTCTCATTCAGACTCTGTGGTGGATTCTTACTCTTGTGGGATAATGTCTTTCTTCACAAGGGAGGTCAATATGCTTGGCAAGAGTGGCTGCAAAAACAGTCTCCGTGATGTTTGTAGGAATTGACTCTGAGACTACAGGAAGTGGTCCTGACAGCTCTGGACACCTTCCTTGTCCATTTCTTGGCTTTTCTCTCTGAAACTACTTCAATCCCTTTCTTTTTTCATTCTCATGTTCTTTCTCTCTTTCACACATTTCTTTTCTTGCTCACATTCTTTCTCTCTATCTCTTCTCTTTTCTTTCAAATTCTTGCCTTTCTTTTTCTTGCCATCCTTTTTCTTCTTTCTAGGATGTGCTTCTTGATCTTGGGAACATGCATTTAGCTCACTGGAGTATTCTCTTATTAATCCTATTGCTTCCTTTGTAATCTGATCTCTCCTCTTGGTTTCAAGATCAGAAATCAAGTCAGGTTTAATTATCATTCAGACCATACATGGACACAGTTGAATGAGACAGCATCCCTCTGGGGTCCAGGTGCATAACATACATCCAAAGTAGTGAGAGAGAGAGAGAAAAAAAAACACACATATCTTTATGCAAGAAAAAACATGTATATTCCAAGTCTCTGAGTAACATGCAAATTGATGGTACAGCTCCTGGCAATCCAGCCTGCCAATTTGCTGGTCAAACACTGGAGGGCAGCACTTACAGGAGAGGCCAGCTCCCAACCAAGCACAGATTCTGTGCTACACCACCTCCAGTGTCATCCCACCTGGATTTCCGCAGCAGGCATGCACGCTTGAGGCCTAGTTCTTGCTACAACCGAGACCACGCTGCTGCCTCGCCGCCTGTCATACCACAAAGCAAGGGAAACAGGCCTGCAGCATCGCATATTATCAACGGCCAACAGGATCTTACGATTGCAAGAGAAATGTCCAAGACAGTCACTCACAGTTATACTTCACTGTGCTTTCGCACACCAACTTTGATGTCTTCAAGTAGCAGGCAGCACCACGGTCTGCACCCAGGTCAGATCCTACGCACTCTCTTGGACCCGTCCACTGGCTTTTCCAGCCCAACAGCTGGCTTCACCTCCTCCAAGCTGAGAGGCGGCATCTTCTTCTCTGACTTGTCCATTGTCTCCTTTGACACCCTGGCCGGGAGCTCCGAACAATAAACAGTTCACTGATGCAGTAGACATTCTGTATCCATTGTTCTTGGAGTCCAGTATAGGTTTACAATTAAAAAAAACACATTTGAAAAAGAAATGAGTAGCTTTGGTTGGGCCCCGAGAGGCTGCCGCGTTCAAACATGCCGACATCTTACCAGAAGCCTATCTCATCCACAACATCACCTGACACATCCTCTGTGTTGTATCTCCATTGACTCCATTCTTTAACGTTTTCCATTCATCCAGCTATACTTTGCATCTACTTTGCAAGCTGCTTTTTGTCTCCCATTTGAAGTTCATGCAATAACCTTAATGCATGCAGAGTAGATGCTGGTTCTTTATACTCATAAAAGGCGAATGCTTGCAGTTTTCCTGAAACTCCTTAAACTCTATGCCAGCTTAAAACCAAGCCACATTTCACAACATATCAGAAGCTTTCTGTAGTTTGTTTCCTACAAAAACTGTTATAGGCAAACCACGGCGTTCATGCTTCCTCTGAGCAGCATGGTCCTACCTTGGTCCAATATGCTTTCTAATCAGAGGCACAGTGGTTGGCACTAACATTTGTTCAACTTCTTTTGTGCAGCGTTTCATGATATACAGCATGGAGACAGTTGTAATCTCATCCATTACCTCTCTATATTCGCTTTCAGTTGACTGCATGAGATGTGGAATACAAATGGTGGATGTATCTTTAATCAAGCTGTAGTTGCCTCAGCCAATCACAGCCCCGGAATACCAACCCTCCTATTCTTACCACATACAAGACCAATGTGGCTTGCTGATTGTTATATTTCACTACTGCCAATGTCATTCCCATAGAAGTTTCTCCATTGTAAGTTCTTAATTGGATATCTGAAAACTTCAGTATTTTTGAAATGCCACTCAAATCCATTTTTGGAATGATTGAAACAGCTGAACCAGCGTCCAATTCCATTTTAATTATTTTTCCTTTCATTTCTGGTGTAAACCATATTGCTTGTCTTAGTTAGTTTTCTCATTGTAAATCTCAAGGCTAGTTAGTCTTCTGTCACTCTTATCATGATCTGATTTTGCATCAACAGCATGCAGATTAGGGTTCTTTTTGAAGCTGCAACACGACTTTTTATTTTTTTCTCTTCCCCGTGCAGTCCATTTGTTTTAGTCTGCTCAACGTACTCTTTGTTTGTGTCTTACTTTGTTGCATTTTGTCCAAGTTTCACCTTTCCTTTAAATCTGCATTGGTCTGGAGTACATGAACCCAACCACAACACAACTTGTCCATTCTGGATGGTTTCTGTTTAGGCATTGCAATTTTGTTCACGCTTACTCTCATTCAGACTGCAACTCAGATGTGTGTGTGTCTCTCCGCATTTGCCATTGATACAGCTATTTCAATTGCTTATTTAAATATAAGTTGTGCTTCAGTTACGAGCTGTTTTTGAATGCTTACTTTTAAGATTTCACAAAATAAGTAATTTCTCAGCCCATCACTGAACTAACAATGTTCAGACAGTCTCTTCAATTTAGCCATGTCCACTGAAAAGGGCTCCCTTTCCTTTTGATTCTGTTTATGTAACCTAAAGCGTTCTGCATTCAACAATGGTTTTGGTTCTAAATATTCCTGAATTTCTTTAATGATATCAGAAAATTTAATTTTGGCTGGTTTGGTTGGAGCAGTTAAACATCAAAGCAAAGTATATGCCTTTAAATTGAATGCACTCAGCAAAATGGGCACTTGTTTCTCATTGACTATTCTATTTGGTCTAAGATGCTGCTCAATCTGTTCGGTGTATAAAATCCAGTTATCTATTGTGTAATCACATGCTTCAATCTTTCCAAGTTTGCTATCCGTTTCTGCTCTTTTTTCAAATGATTATTATTACCACCTGTGAATACTTCCATATTCTGCATTTTCTTTAACTTGCTTGTTTATCTCCCTGTCTACCAAATTCACGAATGTCTCATCGTGCTTCAAAAGACAGGTAGTTGTCTCAGGTTCATTTTATAAATACCTTGTCACCATTGTTATGTTTTGTAACTCCAAAACAGTAAAATAATTAAATTAAAAACTTGGGAACCCAAAATGAGAGTCTGTGTTTATTTTTATGAGAGGTGAACCTGTATTGTGTGGTAATGTCATGATGAATGCAATTCACTTATTTTCACAGATCATTCATAATGAATTATTTAAATATAGAATACTTATATCACCGACATATATACTTAGTCAACAAGATATTTACTAGATTGCTCAAATATTAATGAAATATTAAATACACAACATTGACAACTTCCATTAGTCCATTAAGGAGGTTGTTAAAGTGCCTTTGGTTTCTACTAATGGAGGGTTTAACCAACAAGATTATCACTGGAAAAGTTAAATGCACAAAGATCAAATCAGCGATAGAAATCAAGAGATGTTCCCAAGGACAACAATCTTAGTTCTAATGGGGCTGTTGACTGTCTGACAAGATTTTTGCTTTCTCTAATGGAATTAAAATAGGAATGGGGTTATTATCCTGTTACTCAGATCAATACTTAGTCATTTTAGATTATCTGGTCACTGTTTGGAGGAGCTAGATGTGCACAAGTTAGCTATACCTACTTTACATCTGTGACAACATTTTAAATGTATTGATCATTAAGAACTGCATGGTGCCCTGAAAGAGTTAAGAAAAGTGCTATTTAAATCCATCAAAGTCAAGTTTATTATATGCACAAGCACGTGATGAAACAGGTGCAATGAAAAGCTTATTTACAGCAGCACCACAGGTACATGACATCAGATAAGCAGCATTCATAAGAAAAACATAAATATAGAAACATATAAAATAGGTGCAGGAGTAGGCCATTCGGCCCTTGGAGCCTGCACCGCCATTCAGTATGATCATGGCTGATCATCCAACTCAAAACCCTGTACCTGCTTTCTCTCCATACCCCCTGATCCCTTTAGCCACAAGGGCCATATCTAACTTCCTCTTAAATATAGCCAATGAACCGGCCTCAACTGTTTCCTGTGGCAGCGAATTCCACAGATTCACCACTGTCTGTGTGAAGAAGTTTTTCCTCATCTCGGTCCTAAAAGGCTTCCCCTTTATCCTTAAACTGTGACCCCTCATTCTAGACTTCCCCAACATCGGAAACAATCTTCTTGCATCTAGCCTGTCTAATCCCTTGGGAATTTTATACGTTTCAATAAGATCCCCCCTCAATCTTCTAAATTCCAGTGAGTATAAGCCTAGTCGATCCAGTCTTTCTTCATATGAAAGTCCTGCCATTGCAGGAATCAATCTGTTGAACCTTTTCTGTACTCCCTCTATGGCAAGAATGTCTTTCCTCAGATTAGGGGACCAAAACTGCACACAATATTCTAGGTACGGTCTCACCAAGGCTTTGTACAACTGCAGTAGAACCTCCCTGCTCCTATACTCAAATCCTTTTGCTATGAATGCCAATATACCATTTGTCTTTTTCACCGCCTGCTGTACCTGCATGCCCACCTTCAATGACTGGTGTACAATGACACCCAGGTCTCGTTGCATCTCCCCTTTTCCTAATCGGCCGCCGTTCAGATAATAATCCGTTTTCCTGTTCTTGCAACCAAAGTGGGTGACCTCAATTTATCCACATTAAATTGCATCTGCCATGAATTTGCCCACTCACCTAACCTATCCAAGTCACCCTGCATCCTCTTAGCATCCTTCTCATAGCTAACACCGCCACCCAGCTTCGTGTCATCCGCAAACTTGGAGATGTTGCATTTAATTCCCTCGTCTAAATCATTAATATATATTGTAAACAACTGGGGTCCCAGCACTGAGCCTTGCGGTACCCCACTAGTCACTGCCTGCCATTCTGAAAAGGTCCCGTTTACTCCCACTCTTTGCTTCCTGTCTGCCAACCAATTCTCTATCCACATCAATACCATACCCCCAATACCGTGTGCTTTAAGTTTGCACACTAATCTCCCATGTGGGACCTTGTCAAAAGCCTTTTGAAAATCTAAATTTACCACATCTACTGGCTCTCCCCTATCCATTCTACTAGTTACATCTTCAAAAAATTCTATAAGATTTGTCAGACATGATTTTCCTTTCACAAATCCATGCTGACTTTGTCCTAAGATTTCACCTCTTTCCAAATGTGCTGTTATCACGTCTTTGATAACCGACTCTAGCATTTTCCCCACCACCGATGTCAGACTCACCGGTCTATAATTCCCCAGTTTTTCTCTCCCTCCTTTTTTAAAAAGTGGGGTTACATTAGCCACCCTCCACTCCTCAGGAACTAATCCAGAATCTAAGGAGTTTTGAAAAATTATCACTAATGCATCCACTATTTCTTGGGCTACTTCCTTAAGCACTCTGGGATGCAGACCATCTGGCCCTGGGGATTTACCTGCCTTTAATCCCTTCAATTTACCTGACACCACTTCCCTACTAACATGTATTTCCCTCAGTTCCTCCACCTCACTAGATCCTCGGTCCCTTACTATTTCCGGAAGGTTATTTATGTCCTCCTTAGTGAAGACAGAACCAAAGTAGTTATTCAATTGGTCTGCCATGTCTTTGTTCCCTATGATCAATTCACCTGTTTCTGACTGTAAAGGACCTACATTTGTCTTGACCAATCTTCTTCTTTTCACATATCTATAAAAGCTTTTACAGTCAGTTTTTATGTTCCCTGCCAGCTTTCTCTAATAATCTTTTTTCCCTTTCCTAATTAAGCCTTTTGTCCTCCTCTGCTGGTCTCTGAATTTCTCTCAGTCCTCAGGTGTGCCGCTTTTTTTTTGCTAATTTATATGTTTCTTCTTTGGACTTGATACTATCCCTAATTTCCCTTGTCAGCCACGGGTGCACTATCTTCCCGGGTTTATTCTTTTGCCAAACTGGGATGAACAATTGTTGTAGTTCATCCATGCAATCTTTAAATGCTTGCCATTGCATATCCACCATCAACCCTTTAAGTATCATTTGCCAGTCTATCTTATGTATATAAATTATACACAAGTTTAACTATAAAACACAATTAAAACAAAAAGTCAATTTTAGGGGAAATTGGTCAAACTGATTATGGTATTATTAAACTGTAGTGATCAGGGTTTTGCCAGTTTGTTAAAGAACTGTATGGTTAAAGGAAGCTCCTGTTCTTGAAACTGATGTTGTGAGGCCTCAGACTTCTGTACCTACTTTTTGATGTTAGCTGTGAAAAGATGGCATATGTATCTGATTCACTCTCTGTTTTGACTTTCTACACTACTTATTAATCCAACTTTGGTTCTGTGATTTCATAGCAGAGCAAATACATGGATTGTTATTCTTCTGCTTAATTCTTTTCCTCAAGATTCTTGTCAAACATATGCCCAGAATTTTTAAAAAATCTGCCATGAATCACAGTTTAATAGATTATAGGAAGAGGGTAGTCTCTAATAGGGTAAAACCGGGGTGACCATGCAAAAAGATGTAAACATCATTTGGAACAGTTAGAATGTGAGAAAATGGACAAAAGCAGCAGGACAAAAGGATTAGAAGTTCCAAAATGCAAAGCAGAAAGACACGCCCAGCAGGAAAGGCTTGGCATGTCTTCATTTTTCCACACGGACAGAAAAAGGAAAATTAAGTGGGAAAAAGTCAGAAAAGCTAAGTGAATATTATAGACAAATGATACAGACTGAAAAATCAAGTTATTTGAAGTTGTAAAACTCACTAAGTCCAGAAGCTGCAACATGCCCTAATGGAAGATGATGTGCTGTTCCTTAAGCTTGTGTTGGGCCTCATTGACTGAAAGGTCATAGTGGGATTGGGGTGGAGAGTTAAAGTTACAAAGCATATTTGAACTTGGAGCAGATGGTGACATGAAATGAGATCTTGCCACACACCACAGAATTTTGTGTAATAAACTCAAGAGATTCTGTAGATGCTGGAAATCTTAAGCAAAATGTAAAAAATGCTGGAAGAACTCTGCAAGTTAGGCAACATCCATGGAGGAGAATGAACAGTAGACATTTCAGCTGGGGTCCCTTCATCATGATTGGAAAGGAAGTGGGCAGAAGGCAGGGGAATGGAAGGAGTACAAACTGACAGGTGATAGGTGAAACCAGGTGAGGGGGAAAGGTCCAATCACAAACAAGAGAAGATCTGTACATGCTGAAAATCTGAGCAACACACACAAAATGCTGGAGGAACTCAGCAGGCCTGGCAGCATGAAGGAAAAGAGTAAAGTCAACGTTTCGGGCTGAAGGGTTTTGGTCCGAAACTTTGACTTAACATTTTTCCTAGATGCTGCCTGGCCTGCTGAGTTCCTCCAACATTTTGTGTGTGTTGAGGGGGAAGGGTGATGGGTGGGGGATAAGATATGAATTTGGGAGGTGATAGGTGGAAGAGGTAAAGGGCAGATGAATCAGGAATCTTGTATCAGAGGACAGTGGACCATGGAAGAAAAGGAAGGAGTAGAGGAACCAAATGGAGGTGATGGGCAGGTGAGGAGAAGACCAAAGATGAGAGGGGAACTGGAATAGGGCATGGGAAAAGACAGATGATGAATGGGGAGGAAGAACTGAAAGTTAGAGAAATTGATGTTCATGCTATTTGATTGGAGATATTACTCTTCTAACCTAAGTGTCACTTCATCCTGTCATTTGGGAGATCCTACTCATGACTTTTGCACACATATTCTCATCCTTATAGTTGATACACATCCACTAGTTAGTCCTCAGGAGTACCTGCCCACATTGCCAGCTGTCTGGAGATAAATTTGAACAGCTGCTAGGAATGGTTAATGTGTTGTATTGTCAATCACCTATATAGAGATCCTACACTCTCATCACCCTCTGAGTGAAGAAGTTTCACCTCATGATCCCCTTAAGCATTTCAGGTTTCACCCTTAACCCATGGCCTCTGATATTAGTCTCACCCACCCTCAATGGAAAAAAAACAGCTTGCATTTACCCTATCTATAACCCTCATAATTTTGTGTACCATCTATCAAATCTCCCCTCAATCTTCTACATTCCAAGCAATAAAGTGCTAACTTATTCAATCTTTCCTTTGAACTCAGGTCCTTAATTCCCGGCAACATCCTTGTAAATTTCCTCTGTACTTTTTCAACCTCATTTACAAATTTTCTGTAGGTCAGTGACCAAAATGATACACAATGTTCCAAATTAGGCCTCAACAACGTCTTATACAGCTTCAACTTACCACCCATTTCCTGTACTCAGTACTTTGATTTTTGAAGGCTAATGTGCCAAAAGCTCTCTTTAAGACCCTATCTGCTTGTCCATCATTTTAATGAATTATGGACCCATATTCCCAAATCCCATTGTTCTGCTGTACTCCTCAGTGCCCCCTACCATTCACTGTGTATGACCTATCTGAGTTGGTCCTCCCAGAAGTGTAACACCTCACAGTTGTCTGTATTGGGTTCCATCTGCCATTTTTAGTCCATTTTTTCAGCTGGCCTTGATCCTGCTGAAAGCTTTGATAGCCTTCTTCAGTCTCTGCTGCACCCCCAACCTTGGTGACATCTGCAAATTTGCTGATTCAGTTAACCACATTATCATCCGTTATAGAAAAGCTCCCTATGATTGGTTAGTCATGAACTACCATTCACAAAGCTATGCTGATCATCCATAATCAGTCCCTGCCTATCCAAATCCTCATATATCCTGTCCCTTAGAATGCCTTCCAATAACTTCTCCACTACTGATGTCAGGCTCACCTGCCTATAATTTCCTGTTTTATTCTAAGAGCATTTTTTAAACAGCAGAACAGCATTAGCTATCTTCCAGTCCTCTGTCTCTCAGCTGTCACCAAGAATGATCTAAATATCTCTGCTCAGGTCCCAGTAATTTCTGCACTTGCCTCCCACAGGGTCCAAGGGAACCCCTTGTCAGGCCCTGGGGATTTGTCTGCACTTACTTGCCTCAAGAGAGCAAAGACTTTTTCTCTGTAATCTCAATAGGATCCATGACCTCACTGCTGTTTTGTCCATCTTCTATAGACCCTATGTCTGTTTTCCGAGTGAATCCAGATGCAAGAAATCCATTTAAGATCTCCCTCATCTCTCTTAACTCCACGCATAGATTACCATTCTGATTATCCAGAGGACTTATTTTTTTGTGTTCTCTTGCATTTCTTATACTCAAGTACCTCATTTGTTCCTACCTGCCTATATCTGTTATTCACCTCCTTTTTTTTTCTAAACCACCGCTTCAATATCTCTCAAAAACCAAGGACTCTTAAACCTGTTATTCTTGTCTTTTATCCTTGGAAGTTTGTCCAACCACTCCTTATAGCAAACCTTGTATTAATTAATAGAACTACTCTCCCCCAAGCCCTCACATCATTCCTATGCTGACCACAAGTACATACAGTGCTTGAAATGTAGCTTAACCAAAGTTTTTGTACAATTGCAACATGACTTGCCAACATTTATACTCAATGCTTCCCATCAATTTGTGTTGGCTCTTTCAGAGAGAGCAGGAATATGTCCTTAAATGTGGCCTAGCTGATTGCTAGAAGCTGTTCAGATCAGTGATACCAGACAACAGCAGTAATGGAGATCAGTTGAGGGTTTCAGAACCAATGAAATCTGGGCATATGGGTTTGGAGGCATACAAGAAAATCTGGATGTGTTTGAGGGCACCAGTTGACTCCAATTGCTGTGTTTCTGCTGTTTTCCTCACATTTCCTAGGCCTTGTTTTTACTATATTCATGCCCATTCCAACAGAAATTATTGAGTAGCTATCAGAACCAAATCTCCACTTCATTTCCTAAATCTGATGAAAGGTTATCAACCCAAAATGATAACTCACTCACTCACTCTCTCTCTCTCTCTCTCTCTCTCTCTCTCTCTCTCTCTCTCTCTCTCTCTCTCTCTCTCTCTCTCTCTCTCTCTCTCTCTCTCTCTCTCTCTCTCTCTCTCTCTCTCTCTCTCTCTTTAGATGCTGCTTAACTTCATGAGAATATCCACCATTTCATGATTTAGCATAGGCTATGATGATCTCACTCTCACATTCATGCAAAGACACAGAAACAAACTGACACTCATGCAGACACACAGACACATACACGCACACACAGAGACATATTTACACACACACAGACACAAACACACACCTGCATAGGCACATGCACACAGTAATACAAAACACACATAACTCTCCTTTACTTTCTAAGACCACTTTTATTTCTTCCACATCAATTTGTTGAAAGTGAAATCAGCACTGACGAGGAATAAAACTGGGATTTCTCAGGCCTTCACTCCAATAGATTTAACCACTTCTGAGCACTTGGAAAAGAGTTATAGGATATGTTAGTGAGAAATGTCCCCTTGGTACTGTAACAAAATGTGTTCCTTTTTTCTCAATTCCTCACTGTAATTAAAGGTTACACCTTAATCTGCAATTATTCTTTTTCCAGATTGCTTCCAGAAATTTCATCTGTGAACCATTGAAAAAGATGTTTCCTTCTATGTCATTCCTCTACATTAATCCAGCCAATCATTGCAACAAAATGCATTGCAATCTTTATAACCCTGATATGAATTTCACAGATATCCCCAAAGCTCAGTAGTGGTAATATCTTGAAATGTATGGCTGTGTGCATGTGTGTATGCATGAGTGTGTGTGTGTATGTGACCTTGTTCTATGTCATTAAGAAACAAGGAGTTCACCCATCACAAATATACCAGATTAAAGCAAAGAAGTGCTTTAAATGTAAAAGAAAGGTTGAATGGAAAGCTGGACTCATTACTGAAGAGTCCAAGGCAGAATGACTTGGCCAACTTTGTGGGTTTTACAACATGCAGCTGAGGCAAGAATGATTAACAATGACATCTGCAAGGAGTACACACTGAACTGCTCTGCTTAGACTTGTCAGGAGCAAATGCACAACAAAATACGGGTAAAACTAACCTTGTGCTATCTAAAAATTGTCACCCATAAGTGATCTTACATGCTCTATATATACCAAGCTGCCTTAATGGCAAGAAATCATCACCCAAAAGATTTCAAATCACTAGGGAGGAAATGTGAAAAATGAATTCAACACCATAAAGAAATATCCAGGAAATATAATTGTCATAACATTAAACTCCAGAAAGCCCATCTTTATGCAGGAATATATGCTTTATTTCAGCTTGAGGATGGGCATAAATAGGTAAAACTAAACAAAGGGAAGGTTGAGGGCACTGTTAAGGCTAGAGTACATGAAACATTCCTGGACATGGTTCAAAAAATTATGCCATGTCTCTGTCACCTTGTAGTGGTATTTACACCATTGCATAAACCGCAGGATTGTTTGAGAAAGGAATAAGAGAAGGGATAATGTCTCTGCTGGAGAGTTTACTGATGTGATTCTCTCTGGTGCACTATCCATTCACTGAAGCTCTCATTTGTTTCCTCCAGTTATTTACTGCGAGCAAAGGTAATCCACACTATCAACATCGGGCAGAATAGACTGATTATCTTTGTATTTGGCATTCTATTAGACAAGAAGGACAATGCTTTAACATTTGGAATATTTCTATGAGATCCTCCCTCATTCTGAGCTCCAAGAAATACAGCCCAAAAGCTGCCAGACGTTCCTCATACAGTAACCCTTTCACTCCTGGAATCAATCTCGTGAATCTTCTCTGAACCCTCTCCAATGACAGGAATCGATTGTTAGAGATGAGATTATGGTGTACCTGGAGGCACATGACAAGATTGGTCAAAGTCAGTATGATTTCCTGAAAGGGAAATCCTGCCTGACTAACCTACTGCAATTTTTTGAGGAAATTACAAGCAGGGTTGACAAAGGAGATGTAGTAGATATGGTATACTTAGATTTTCAGTTGGCCTTTGACAAGATGCCACACATGAGGCTGCTTGGTAAGATAAGAACCCATGGAATTAGAGGGAAGTCACTAGCATGGGTGGCGCATTGGCTGATCAGCAGAAAATAGAGAGTGGGAATAAAGGGATCCTATTCTAGCTGGCTGCCGGCTTCCAGTGGAGTTCCACAGGGGTTGGTTTTGTGACCTCTGCTTTTTACGATGTATGTCAATGGTTTGGACTATGCGATTAATGGATTTGTGGCTAAATTTTCCAATGGTACAAGGGGTGATTGATAAGTTCGTGGCCTAAGGTAGAAGGAGATGAGTTATACAGTTCTCGTTACTTGCACATGCAGGTCAACTCTTTGAGTGATTATGCACAAAGTTTGAAGTTAATAACTCATCTCCTTCTACCTTAGGCCACGAACTTATCAATCACACCTGCTGTGGACACTTTCTGGAGGTCCAAGATCTGTATGCTCCACGACCACTGGGCTAAGTGTGTTAATGTAGGAGAAGACAATGTTGAAAAACAAATGTGCTAGGTTTTCTAAAATTGATTCCTTCTACCTTAGGCTATGAACTTATCAATCACCCCTTGTAGGTGGAGGAACAGGTAGTGCTGAGGAAACAGAGAACCAACAGAGAGACTTAGATAGTTTAGGGGAATTGGCAAAGAACTGGCAAATGAAATACAATGTTAGAAAGTGTATGGTCATGCACCTTGGTGGAAGAAACCTTGGGAGTACTTGTGCAGGATACCCTAAAGGTTAACTCCAGGTTGAGTTGGTGGTGAAGAAGGCGAATGCAATTTTGCCATTCATTTCTAGAGGTATAGAATATAAGAGCAGGGATGTGATGTTGAGGCTCTATAAGGCACTCATGAGACAACACTTTGTGTGCAGTTTTGGGACTTTATATTAGAAAGGATATACTGTCATTGGAGAAGGTTCAGAGAAGATCCACAAGAATGATTCCAAGAATGAAATGGTTACAGTATGAGCAACATCTGGCAGCTCTTGGGCTGTATTCCCTGGAGTCCAGAAGAATGAGAGGGGATCTCATAGAAATATTCTGAACGTTAAAATGCCTGAACAGATTAGATATGGCAAAGTTATTTCCCATGGTAGGGGATTCTAGGTCAAGAGGGCACAACTTCAGGATTGAAGGACGTCCATTCGAACAGAGAGGCGGAGAAATTATTTTAGTTATAGGATGGTAAATCTGTGGAATTTGTTGCCACGAGCAGCTGTGGAGGCCAAGTCATTGGGTGCATTTAAGGCAGAAATAGATAGGTTCTTGTTTAGCCAGAGCATCAAGGAGTATGGGGAGAAGGCAGGGGAGTGGAGATGACTGGAAGAATTGGATCAGCCCGTGATTGAATGGCGGAGCTGACTCGATGGGCTGAATAACCTACTTCTGCTCCTATATCTTATGGTCTTATGCTTGAAGAAGTATTACTAGTGAAGGTTCCATGATTCTTGTGAGGTTGATCATTCATATAGATTATCAACTCGAACACCTCTTGACATTCATGTATTTAAAATTCACAGCTCCCACAACATTAATATTAATAATGCAGTAACAGCCTATTTATCTATCCCAATTGGATTTTTACACAAATATCTAGCATCCAAACAGAATGCCTCAGAGGGCCCTATCAATATGCTGATAGAAATAAAAAGTAGTTTACATGCTTCAGATAGTAGAGGGTGATTTTCCTCTCACCATGATGGATTTCGTGTGATTGAGGCAAAGACATTCAATGCAAGTACAACATGTAAATATACTTTGAATGTCTGGACTAATTCTGACATACAGTATGTTTGGATAAGAATATAAAGCCTCTCCATTTCAGATATTGTGAAAAAGAGGATATGACAAAATCATTAGAGCCAAAAATTATGAAGCTGAGTAACCTTACGCAGACTATTTGGCAACCGTTGACGTGAATGTTATAACACTTAGCTTTGGCTGCCATCCTGGAATAAACAATGATCTCAAAGAGTTGGCTAGCAAGTGCACACATTGCGAAGACTGAGAACTTACGGCAAATGTGAAAGTGGTTCTCCAGCCCCTTCCGTGTATTCACTCTGGGAGAAATATGAACAACATCTTGGAGTCAATGGAGAGCTGTTCAGTTACGGATGAGATAAAACATCTGAGGTGAGGCACCGCTTTTCAATGCACCATAGAGAAATCCAGTTGCATTTTTGTGATGTGATATTCCAAAAGAGGGAATTGGTAAAGGTCTATCATTTCAGATATTTCAATATGAACACCTTATAAAATGAAATGGTACCAGAAATTGGTTCAACTTTACTTACTATCTAGACTCAAATAGAGAAGGTGAGAGAGAAGCTACAAAGCTAAAAAGGGAAGACAAGCAAATGGGTACAAAAGGATTTATTTCTTCTGATCTATTGTTCACTGTGAAACCTCAGCAGCTGACACTCCTGAAAATATACGACTGCTTATCAGAATTAGGATCGAGTTAAGTTTGGTTCAGCAAATATAAAATGGAAAGTCAAGGAAAATAGTTGAAACAAACAAACTTCATAGTAATACCATGAAAGAAAGAGGTTCCGGTTACATGAACACATTCACATGCTGAGACTTCCAGGTTAATTAGATTAAAACATTGATTGTTGGAGCAATTATGGAGATATGTGATTCCACAAGATATTTCAGAATCAGAATTAGAATCACACTGATAAGTGGCATGAAATGTGTTGTGTTGCGGCAGCAATACTGCAAAGACATTAAGATTTATAAATTTCATGAATAAATAGTGCAATAAATCAGAATAATGAGGTAGTGTTCATGGGTCCATTGACCATTTTGAAATCTGCTGGTGGAAACAGAGAAGCTGTTCATAGATCATTGAGTGTAGGTCTTTAGGTTCTTATCCCTTCTTCCTGATGGTAGTAACGAGAAGCAGGCACATCTTGAATGGTGGGAGTCCTTAGTGATAGGGTTGTGCCCATGATGGAGCTGGCTGTGGATGTAACTCTCTATAGCCTCTTGTGGTCCTATGCACTGGAGGCTCCATACCAAGCTGTGATGCAACCAATCAGAATGCTGATTAGAAACATGCAAGTATCTTTGGTGACATACCAACTGCCTTCAAACTCCTAACAATGTAGAACTGCTGGCATGCATTCTTCATGATTGCATGAATACCTTGGGCCCAGGATAGACCCTCTGAGATGTTTATGCCAGAAACTTGAATCTGCTCACTTTTTCCACTACTGACCACTCAATGTGGTCTAGTGTATATTTTCCTGACTTCCTCTTCCTGTAGTCCACAATCAATTGTTTTGTCCTGCTGATGCTGTGTGTGAGGTTGTTGTTGCAACATCACTCAGCCAGCTGATCTACCACATCCCTGTAAGCCTCATTGCCATCTGAGATTCTACCAAGAGCAGTGGTTTCATCAGCAAATTTATAGTAGTGTTTGAGCTGTGCTTAACCACTCAGTCATGAATGTAGAAAGAATAGAACATTGCATTAAACTCGCATTCTTGAGGTGTGTCTATGTTGATAGTCACATGGGTGAGAGATAAAATAAGCTGATATGGGCCTCTTGATCTCTGCATGAGATGCTCAAGAAAAGAGAATTGTGAGTTTAATTATACACCAGTATTGGACATTCCAATGGAAGGGCATGACGAGAGACCTTGACAAGAATGGTGGATTATCGGAGGCAAGGATTGAGAAGCTGGAACAAGAACTGAGTACAAACAAAATGCTAATTGATATCTCCAGTTGGGCTTACAATTGAGCATCGAGGCTCCATTCAGGTGCTCTTTAAATACTGAATTCGTGGTGCCCAAAACATGATTGGCAATTAGTGGGATGGTTCTGAACCCTTAAAGGGGCTGTACCAGCTATTCGTCCTCTGGAGGGTTAGAGTGTCTAAACCCCGGAAGCTTGTAAAAGGATCCTCTCCCCTATGGCCAGCTGCTGACAGCTCTGGCTACTCAGAGATGGTGATGGTAGTCGTGGATGAGAACCAGATCCAAGATGTCTTTTTCAGTCACCCAACACCTTTTCTTGGGTCCGAGTCCTTTTCAGTCTGTGCATTTATTGATAAGTCCAGAAGTCTTCTTACTGTGAAGACCTGTTCCCCATCGATAAACCTGGGTGGTGGTGGGGCTTACGGTGTTGGGACTAAGGGGCTGGTGCTTACAGGTTTTAATTTAGAGATCTGAAAAGTAGGATTGATCTTCAGGGCCTTGGGGAGCTGCAAGGTATAAACCACTGGGCTTACTTTTCTCAGGACTTTGAAGGTCCAATGAACTTAGGCACCAACTTTTTAGACTCCGCTCAGAGAAGCAAATTTTGAGTGGACAGACAGACCTATTGCCCAGGCTGCAAAGTGGATCTCTGTCTCCTCCTTTGGTTCACCTTGGTTTCTGCCTTCTGGGTAGAGGCCAGCAAAATTTATCTTGCCCTAATCCAGTTCTGGTTGCAGCATTGGACGAGATCTTTGGCCACAGGAACCCCAACCTTGGCCTCCTGTTCCAGAAAGAGTGGCAGAGGATAACCAAACTGGCACTCGAATGGTGACATCCCATGCACTGAATGTTGTAAGGTGCCGTGGGTGACCTCTGCCCACATCAAATGGTTACACCACTCAAAAGGTCTTTCTGAGGCCAGGCATATTAGGGTACGTTCTAAATCTTGGTTGACCTGCTTTGTCTGGCCTTTGGACTGTAGGCGAAACCCAGAGGAAAGACTTGCTGTTGCCTCAATCAACTTACAGTAAGCCCTCCAAAAATGTGATGCAAATTGTGATCCACAATCCATGATAATGTCCACCGGGAATCCATGGATCCTGAATGCTAGGTCCAGGACAATTTTGGCCATCTCCGCTACTGATGGTAGCTTATCAAGGCAATGAACTTTAAGGCCTTCAAAAACAAATTGATAATTACCATGATGTTAGTCTTCCCCTCGGATGGCTATTGTAGATGATGAAACTCAAAAATGAAATGATCACCTGTGAAATTCGGACTTCTCCAGCTTGACATAAACCATGGTCTAGAAGCCTCTTTAAAATGTCCCGGCATGAGGAAGAAGCTCTTCCATTGACTTTGAGAAGATTAAGATATCATCCAAGATGAAGGTGTACTTATGGATAGTATTCCAGAGCACATCATTCATAAAGGCCTGAAAAACTGCGGGAGCATTAAAAGGACCAAAGGGCATGACTGTAGTACCCGTCAGTGTATTGAATGTGGATTTCAACTCATTGCCCTCCTTTATACGGACCAGACTGTCCACACTCTGCGGGTCTTGCTTCTTGGAGAATTTCAAAGGCTGTATTCATGAGTGGAAGGGGCAAACGATTCTTGGCCATTATGTGGTTTAACCCCCTATAGTCAATGCATGGCCATTCTTTTGTATGAAGAAGCCTGCACTGGCTGGTGAGGTGGAGGGCCAAATGAAGCCCATTGCAAGAGCTTCCTCTATATATTCTTCCAGTGCGCTTCTTTCTGGGCCTGAGAGCACGTGTGATCAATCCTGTGAAGGACAAGTAGCAAGCGGAAGGTCTATAGCACAGTTAACACACACAAAATGTTGGAGAAACTCAGCAAGCACTTGCAGATTTTCCCTTATTTACTATAGCACAGTCATAGGGTTGGTGCGATGGAAAAATTGAGACCTCTCCTTTGCTGAAGACCTCCTCCCAGTTCTTGTAGATGGAAGGGATTTCGACCGGTTTGAGTGTTGCCATCACTTCTGGTCCTTCCTTCGAGGAAGACTCCTGAGGCTTCTTAGGTGGCAGGGAGGCCTCAACGTTCCCTCCCTAGGTTCACAAAACTCATTCGTAGAAGCAGTGGCCAAATCAGAGTCTAAATCATCGTCTGTGCCCTCAGGCAATAGCAGCAATGTGTTACACATGGTCCTTGTGCCCCTGGGAATAGGCTCCAAGGGTCTGCATACAGGTGTTTTTTGGCTTAACTGCAAGAGTTCCAGACTGCTCAGGCACCTCCTTGGTCTTCTCCTGAAATAAGGATTCCCTCGCTCTAGTTTCCATGCGGCCTTGACTGGACCGGGTCAGGACACACAAGTTCCCATTGGCCAGGACTGGCTTCTCTGTCCTTGACAGCAGGACTAGGTTTCCAGAAGGCTTCAGGTTATCTCTTACAAAAGACCTTCCCCATGTTGACCATTGGTCTCGGGAGAGCCTGGGGGTTGGAACTCCACGCTGTAAACATACTCTCTTACAATGTCCGGACCAAGCAATGATTTTCCCTTCCCCCCAGTTCATGGACGGATTACTCTGAGACATCCACGGGTGCCCAAGGAGCAGGTGTATGAGTGGTGAGTCAATGATGTAGAAACGAATCTCCTCCACATGATCCTGAATCTTCATCTACAAGCCCAGTGTCTGTTACTGGATCTGCCCAGAACCTAGTGTGTGACAGTTGCAGCATGGACTGGCTCAAACCGCGCAGCGGCATGTCAAGCCAATGGGCAGTTCCTAAGTCCAGAAAATTACCCGCTGCCCCAGAGTCCACAAAAGCCTTCACCTGCCTCTGATTCTTACCTCTGCTTTCCACGTGAAGCCTGAATCTATCGGGTTGGAAGTGGTGGCTGATACTGTAGCAGTCCTCCCGGCACTCGATGGTCTTTGCTGCAACCTTGGATATTCTGCCCACAGGCGACCTGAATCCCTGCAGTAATAGCGGCAACCTTGACTTTGACACCAGGACCTCTCATTGGCGGGGAGTCCAGTGCGGTCGATTTGCACAGGCTCATTAGGATCTTTCAGCAGGAGGCAGGCTGGTCATGGTCCGAGGTTGGGGAATGGAATCACGAAGTCTTGTGGCCAGGATCGGGCTAGCCCTCTTTGACCCACTTTCGCTCTGCCAGATGATTATCAAGACGAATGGACTGGTCCATCAGAACTTCTAACTCCTCTGCTGGCTCTCCTGCTCTCTGCTGGCGAGGGCATCCTTCAGTTTGTCTCGGAGTCTGTGGCAGTATGGAGTGGCTAAGGCTTCCCCGTTCCAGCCACTCTCTTGGGAAATGTCAGAAACTCGATAGCTTAGTTAGCCACTGACCATCGTAACTTCATCAGATGGTCCGAGGCTCGGCTTGCTCTGGTGGAGTGATGGGAGACGTCCCTCAATGCAGCCTTGAATTCCTCAAAATCCAAGCAAATCTCTGACCATTGTTCCAATGCAGGGTAGCCCAGGCCAGGGCTCTTCCAGTCAGAAGAGAGATAATGAAGATCACCATTCCACTCTCTGAAGGATACCAGAAAGGCTGAAGTTCAAACACTAATCAGCATTGATAGAGGAAGGCGTGTTAAGAACCCGGGTCACCGTCAAATCTCTCCGGAGCTGAGGGATGTACTGGCTCTGCAGAGCGACCGACAGGCTCACCCATGCAACTCTCGCTTCCTTCTGGTGAAAGCTGACATATGATGACCTGGAGGTCATGTATCTCCAGGCTCTGTCTGGAAATCCTCTCACTGTGACTGGCCTCAGTGGACAAAAGACTCTGATAACCCACTGGGTCCATGTTGGCTCAATCAACTGAAACAAGAGACCTTGACAAGGGTGGTTAGGAGCAAAATGCCGGCGTATCCAAGGCAAGGATTAATACAGGATATAAAACTGGAATGTGAACTGAGCACAAGCAAAACGCAAGACAATATCTCTAGTTGGGCACTGAGGCTCGATTCAGGTGCTCTTTAAATGTTCAATTCTTGGCACACATTACATGATTGCCAATTAGTGGGATGGCCCTGAACTCTTAAAGGGACTGTGCCGGCTCTCCATATTCTGGAGAGGTGGAGTGTTTAAACCACAGAAGCTGACGCGGTTGTGTGCGCCTCGTAACAGAGGGTATTTCACAGAGAACATGTCGGAATTGAGATATGAAGCAGTAAATGCAATGTGTCTAGAAAACAATACTCCATCAAAAGCTTCTCATAAGTCTCCATGATCAAGGCAATGCAATTTACCATTGCAAGCATCAAGAGAATTCACAGCACTGTTAATGAGATAAGTCTACAAGTTTGTAAATGCTTTGAAATGGTTGTACTCTCTTTTATATAGGAAAAGCCATGGATTACAAACAAGTATGACATCTCTGTAGGACAGATTTGGTCACAGGTGTATTGTGGTTCTTGTGTACAATCCAAAGAGAATCTCAAATAAATCAAATGCTCCTTTTGGTTCTTTTTGTTTCCACAGTATTATTACTTTGTACATCTTGAGAACACAAAGGGTAGATTCATTGCAGATTTTGAGGAATAACATAAAAGCAGAGAGAATTTGGTGATGCTTTAAGTGATCATAATTAGAGAAAAACAGGTACCCCAGAGAATAGCAGACCATTCTATAGGGTGTTGATGAAGTCATTTGGGGTCATCATTTCTAATTAACAGCTTATGAAGGAAAAGGGCCATCTTTGTCATTGGTCAATGATAGAGCAAGCAAGCGTCAACTATAGTGCATGAGATGGTTGAAATTCCTGCCAATATTTATTGCATCAAACTAAAGATGAATAATGGCTTCTTGGGAAAGTCATTGGCGATAATCCACATGGAAAAAATTGAAATACTCAGCAGGTTTCAGCTCTTTGAGTAAGTTAGTGTCAAGCTGTTTGTTTCCTCCACAAATTAATCTCATGGAAAAAATGAGTGAATTCTATTACAAAAATAACCTTCTTAGATGTATGTTTATTTTAGCAGGAACTTCTTCACTGTGGAGGCTGCTGACTTACGTAGAAGTAAATAAAATACATGTGACTACACCAAATACTTGTGTGGGAATAGGCTGAACTTAACTTGTCCTGAACTTTGTCCAAAATTCAGGAAATGCATTTAACAAATCAGCAAAGAAAATTTCATTAAACTAATGGAATAGTTAGCTATTCTTCCATCAGCATCTCCAAAATTTAGTCTATAAGTTAGTATTTTACTGTTGCTGTATTCCAATGGGCTTGACACCTGAGCAATAATATATCAACACAGTGCTCTCCATATCCAGGGATTATTTTGTTGCTTTCTTCTTTTCAACAATATGCTTGCTTCATTTCAGAATGAGTAACAATTAAACCAACTCAGGATTTGTCACAAATGATCTGACAGAATCCAATTTGCATTTGCTTAGTGATAATAATTGTGCTGCTCACATTTTAAGTGATGATAGTTACAACGGGAAGCAGCTTTTGTATATATTTACTTGACTGTTCATAATTAATAAATTATAGACTTGCAGCCACAGACGGGTGACTACCTCCAAACTTTGCTGTGACAGGCTTGAAGCTCATTCACTGAGCATGCAATCTATACTAATGCTGCAGGTTTGGATAAAGTTAAATTTGACTCAGACTAATGAGACAGTGCCCTGTTAAATCCTGTTCGCTTATTTTTGGGGCATGTCTAGTATATGGCAGAACCTCACAAAAAAAGATTGCTGCAATTAACCCTAAAATGTTAATTTGTTTTAAAAAAAAATTATACTCATGAGCCTTTCACGTGGGATGGTAGGTAGGGAGGTGGTGAGGGTTGAAATTGTGTGAACAAATACCTGAAGGCAATTGAAGGAGGGATTCAATGGTCTCAACTCAATCATTCAGTTAATTTTGACTTTTAGCATTTGCGTCACTGAGTTGAGTAGCAGGTGTGATGAACACCACGATGACTCAATCACACTTGTGCTTAAAGCAACAGGGTACAAATCAAATTCAACAATGGATGTTGAACTTTGAACAAGAGCTGCTCCCAACTACAAAGGTACACATCTGTGGTACTAAGGAACTACGTAACTAGGGAACCTCTGGACTGTACTGTCTTATAACAGTGGGTTAGAAGGTGTCTGTGAAGCTGCTAATACATGCTTTTAGGCTTTTGTATCTTCTACCTGATCGTAGAAAGAAGAGCGAATATCCAGAGTGGATGGGGTCTTTGATTATGTTGGCTGCTTTACTGTAGTATTGAGACAGAATCTATGGAGAGAAGGCACTATGTAATGACCTAATGCAGGGAAAGCTTTTCACATGTTAAGCTTTCACAGGTATCTCAGTACATTTGACAATAATAAACCAATTCCAACTCCAAAAATGGATCTGGCATGGTTAACTGACAAAGGGGTGAAGACATTGTGACATTTGCCATGGAATCATTCTGTAGTTGCACATGTGCACATACACTGTATACAGCAGAAGCCCTCAAGGTTAGTGAACCTGCATGAGTGAGCGGCTGCATGTGAATAGATACATCCATTGGAATCTGGTCAGACCTAAAATCTAAATCATCCTGATCAGTTGTATCCATTTCAAATATAATTAATTTCGGGGAAAATGTTTTGTGTCATAATATGTAGTTGTCTGCAGTTTCTTGTCAAAATTCTGGGCTAGTCCTGAGGACAGTAATGTTTTATCTACTGGGCCGATGATAACTCATGCCAAGCAGATCCAAGAAGCAGCTGGTCTTGGTCCTGGAGCCTATAATTACCTGACAGGACACTCAGAGCCTGATGTGGGCTGCCTTTCAGGGGTGTCAAGAATGCTTATCCTCTGTGCGGCAGAATATGCCTCTCTTCATACAAATGCCCTGTGTTTGCCCTTCATTCCATCTCATGGCAAGTTTTGTGAGAAATAGTCTCTGGTATTCCTGTGACTCTGGCTCCCCATCTGATTACAGTCCTCCCCTGAGAGATATAACGGCATATAAGGTAGTCATACTGTCTTGGCCACAAGACAACAAGATAAGTCTTGTTGTCAATATTAATATGATCTCTAAATCACAGTGTGGTGCCATTGAGTTTATGCTGGTCAGTTTCTTCAAAATTATTCCCCCCCTACAGAGTGGTTTAAATGAGAACATATTCAGCTGCTTGATTGCTTGATTTTCATTTCTGCTTGCAGGTCCTACTGTTCAGTGGCAGGTTCCCCTTAAGTGACATACTTTTTCTAATTTCAACTGTTTTGGTTCAGTAATGTCCACATTTGAAAAATCATATCCTTTTCTTCAAATTCCTCCATTTCTTTGCCTGTCTATCTTTGTAACTGTTTAAGACTACAAAACTCTGAGATCTATGCACTTTCCTAACTCTGGCCTCTTCCTCCCACCTTGATTTCTTTGCTGCAGGGCACAAGGCTCTAAATCAGCTTTCAAAACTTCTCCACCTCTTCCTCTCCTTCTCCTTCTTTAAGACATGCTTTAACAGGTATCTCTTTTGTTCCTCTGTCCTGACGGCTGAATTTTGCTTGTGGTTCTGACTGGAATCAGTGGTTTTTGGTCATTGTAACTGCGGTAAGTCTCAGCACTGTGAACACTTTGAGACACAGAAACAGGTTCAGAGGACCAGAATAATTAGTTCATTTGCTGCTCCATGGAGTTCGTTGGTGGGGCCTAATTTTGCTGTGATTCATATAGCACTGTTGAGAAAAGATCTCCTAGATTCTGCACAAGGTCAAACTTGCATGTGATCTGATACAAAACTGACTTCAAGAGTGATTGTAAGGAAAGATTTAAGAATTAAAGTAGAATTTACAGTTTTGTTAATTTGATATTGTTTTATTATTAAAATAATATCAATTTTTTAAAATTTATGTTTGATTTTTAACTTATGACCTTTTTCTCAAATGAAGGCTTCAGTTTTAATAGCTTTTAAATGTCTCTGAAGATCAGAGGCTTTTAAATGTGTGAAAATCATTGACCACTTTCACAGCTTGCCCTCGGGTTTTTCACTGTCACAGGCTGACACAAGAAAGATTCAGGTGAAGAACAGTGAACTGATCAAGCTGAGCCTGAGGCCATGTTGCTGGACACCAGGGTGCAGAAGGTTGATGAGACAGGGCTTCTGCCTCCAGCCTGGCTAAGTGTGGAGGCAGATGGATTGAGGGAAATGATATTGGGATGGGAGATTGGGTTAGCATGATCTGGCCCCAGATACATTCCAGCATCAATGATTTTTTAACAATTTTGAAATCCTTTGTGATTCTTATATCAATGTAATATATTTTATTGTCGCAGATAATTTGGTCCTTATAAATAAAACTGGCCTACCCGAACTAAATTGCTGGTTTAGCTGGATTAGCTGGATTAACGCACTAAGTAATAATTATTACTGATCAATAAACTTAGTGCTTGCGGAACAATTTTGTAATCAGTCGCTTGTTTCAGAGTTGCAATACATGTGACTCCAAGAATATACTATGTTTCTGTAAAGCTGCTGAAACTTTTTCTCTGAGGGTTGAAAACATATTCAGCTGAGCATCCACAATACTTTAGGTAGTCAACTCTAAGTCTCACAGTTCTCTCAACTCATCTGAACCACTGACACTTTTTTCAAGTATTTCTCGGGAGTTCTAACACTTTTTTTTGTGAAATGATTGCAAACTGGTTACAGTTGTAGGCATCTGTCAATACTCAGCTAGAAGGCAGCTTGAAGCTTTTCTTCATTTTGCTAAATGCTGGAAAACATTCTGCAACCCAGGCTGGTTTCACCAGCAGGAGTAGGTGCCCCTGAATTCAACCAGAGGATACTGGTTGTGGATGCAAATTAATCATAGGTGACTCCCAGTTAATGGTGAAACGACATGAAATAAAAGGAAGAGAAAAATGGGTCAGACAGTAAATATTTAAACTCTCATGTCATATCTTGACAGCTTGACCTTATCTCTGCAAAGTAGATAATTTGTTACTTCTATTGAAAATTAGATTTACTATCTTGGTTAAAATCTTTTGTTCTTTTGATTATAAATTGTAAGAGCTTTGCTTTCTATACACAAACTCACTTAAGAGCTGCTGTGTAGGATCTTGTACCTCAGGCAGGCATAGTTTGTTCAATGATCAAATGCAATTCCATTTTACCTTTCCTGCAGTGCTTGTCATTATTGTTAACTTCCACAATGGTACAAAAAGGAATCAATAACAGGGAGAGAGAACCCACTCAGGTTTTGCTTCAAGTAAGGTTGGTGAAATAGAGAAATAAATCACAACATCCACCATATTTAACTGAGTGTGGAGAGAGAGGTACAATGATGGCAACACAAAGATGGCATTCACTTGTTACAGTCTATGTGCTAGACTACCAGTTAGTTCCTGGACAATAGCAGAAAGTGGAATGAGGGACCATTGATAGGACCCTGTGATTTTTGGGGATGGTTCCTATAAAATGGTAAGGGTATGGACAATAGTATGTGGCTAATGGTGGTCAATCAATAACTAGAAGGGGACAGACACCAGTATTGAAAGCAAGAAGCTAAATGCTTCGTAAAGGAGTTGAGGTGTGCTCTGTTGCTTCAAAACTCCATGAGACATGCTGAGCACCACTTACCCCACAGGGTCGACAGGTCCTAGCTTTCAGTATTTAGGAAATGTGTGGAAACCGTGAAATTTCAATTGGGTGACCAATTAAACAATGAAAAGTTTATTGAGGAGGTGGGAGGGAGAGATGATTGGTTATTCCAAGAAAGAGAGAGCTTGTAAGGCAGGATGGTGTCCAGGAATACTTTGTTCAAGACTAGACGTAAACTAGGTCAAATATAGGAAGGGCACAAAAGGCGGTGAAGTTGATGAAAATGATGCGTTGTCATAAATGCAGAGGCATATTGGATAGTCAGAATCTATCCACATGTATCAAGCATTAAAAACAAGAGGGCACAGTTAAAGGTGGGAAGAAGGAATTTTGATGGGGATTTGAAAGGAAAGTATTTTATACAGAGAATGCATGATATCCAGAACCTGTGGACAGAGGAGGTAGTGGAGTCAGAGGGAGACAGGCATAGAATGAATTGGACCTGATGCAAACAGATTAATGTACAGTTCTGTAGAAAAGTCTGAGTTATATATAAGGATGCTTAAGACCTTTGCATAGTACTGTGTAATTTCATGTATTGCACTGTACTGCTGCAAGAAAAAAACAAATTTCATGACATATGTGACTGATGATAAATCTAATGTTCATATGGGTTTCTGAAGTGGACTGAGGGTGGGAAGGAGACAGGGAGAGGGGAATTATGATTGGGAAAAGGAGAAAGGAGTGAGGAGGGAGTGGGAAGCCCCAGACAGACATTCTAAAATGATCAATAAATAAATTGTTTGGAATCAAATGGCTTTGCCTGTTGTCTCAGGGCTGGGTCTGTCTGAATTTGTACCACTCCCCTGCCCCACGCACTTGTCTTCCGCCTGTCCCACATCCCTCCCATGGCGCTCTGCCCTTGCCATTCCCAATATCGTTTGCTCCCACCAAATGTACAAACTCACTCTCCGCTCCACTCATCTTTCCAGCTCATCCTTTTATGACACCTCAAGCAGGTGAATGAAGTGCTCTGCATTACTTAAAATGAGAAAGAAACATCAGTATAGAAACACTATGAATCCAGAGTCTCCATAAATTCTGCCCACATGTGTCTTGGAGGATCCACACCACTCTCACTGTAGAGCAATAATTGATTATGAAGGTAAAGCAGTCGAAGGTGATAGTCCTATTAATTGTGGTGGTAAATACATGCTATGGGCTGTCTCTAGTGCTGAGAGCAACCATTGCATCTGCTGGTAGACTGTCACTCACCTTCAGTGCTTCAATGGGTGCTTGGAGTTTTGATACCTTCCTCAACAAATAACTAAACCTAGAAAGCTGGAATGGTGGAACGAGAGTACTCAGGACTGGCAACTGGACAGCAATACCAATAAGGCAGCTGTGATTGACAGGATTTTGGCCATACTGCCAAGTTAGTAAAAGATGAGAGTATCTCAGCATTTCCACACAGAGTGCAGAATGTGGGAATATAATTTGAGACATCATTTACAACAATGCAATTGTATTACATGGGAATTGAGAACAGAAGAATTATGACTTGTTTGAGAACAATGTGCCTGTAATGGAACATGGTTTGCCATTGGGCAGAGCTCCAAGAAATGATATCATTGTGCCTAAACTTCATAAGACTTTAAGAAATAGAGCTGTATAGATATAGAGCAGATTTAGGCTATTTGGTCCATTGAGTCTGTCCTACCAGTGTCATAGCTGTTTATTTTTAACCCTATTCTTCCACTTTCTCCCTTAACTCCTTTATTAATCAAAAACCTTTGAATTTCTACCTTAAATACACTTAATAATTCAGTGTTGACACCACAGTGGTAATGAATTCCACAGGTTCAGCACCTTCTGGCTGAAGGATTTCATCCTCAGCTCAGTTTTAAAGGGTCATCCCTTTATTCGGATATTGTGCACTTAGATTCTAGACTCACCTACTAATGGAAGTGCCCTCTGTTTGTCCATTCAGAAATCAGGGTAAATCACCAAGTTTGGCATGCTCGTGCTCCTACAGTTTCTGCTTGAACTTCTCTTTCTCTTTTAGAGAGTGGGATACATGTCCTTGAATATATATGGTAAAAATTTTTGACTTTTCATAAAATTAAATGTGATGGCAGCATTTGTAATAACTACCAAAGCCATTCCCATTCTGGTATTTTGTGAAATGTCCTTCCCATGAAGCAAAGTAATTGGTCCCTGCCAAATCTCACGTAGATCAAGCAATCGTTGTTGACTTGGAGCATTGTCTACATGGAGTTTGCATGTTATCGCTGTGACCATATGGGTTTTCCCCGGGTTCTCCGGTTTCCTCCCTCATCCCAAATGGGCCAAATGAGAGAGAATAAGGTTACAATGAAATATCTATAGGGATGACTACTGATAGACATATCCTCATTGCTGCCAGAGATTTGATGGACCAAGTGCTTTTTCACTCTCTCTCTCTCTCTCTCTCACACACACACACACACACATACTCTCTCTCACTCACTGTCTCTTTCATTCTCTCACACACTCTCTTTCTCACTTTCTCTCTCTCTTACTCTCTTTCTCTCACTGCATCAGGGACCAATTTTTCAAGCTCTCTCAAAGCATCCAGTTATCTTCTGACACTGGGTATATCCGGACCACGAGACCATAAGACATGTGAGCAGAACTGGGCCATTCAGCCCTTTGAGTCTACTCCACCATTTAATCATGGCTGATCCCTTTTCCCCCTCCTCAGCCCCGGTCCCAGTATTCTCCATGTAACCTTTGATGCCGTGTCCAATCAAGAACCTATCAAGCTCTGCCTTAAATATACTCAACAACCTGCCACCACAGCTGCCTGTGATAATGAATTCCACACATTCACTACACTCTGGCTAAAGAAATTCCTCTACAGCTCTGTTTTAAATGGATGCCCCTCAATCTTGAGGCTGTGCCCTCTAGGCGCCCCACCATGGGAAACATTCTTCCACATCTACTCTGCCTAGGCCTTTCAACATTCAAAAGGTTTCAATGAGACCCTCCCCTCATCCTTTTGAGTTCCAGAAAGTACTGACCCAGACCTATCAAACGTTCCTCATATGATAACCCTTTCATTCCTAAAATTATCATTGTGAACCTCCTCTGAACCATAGAAACATCGAAAACCTACAGCACAATACAGACCCTTTGGCCCATAGTGCTGTGCCAAACCCTCTCCAATGCCAGCACATCTTTTCTTAGAAGAGGAGCCTAAAACTGTTCACAATACTCAAGGTGAGGCCTCACCAGTGCCTTATAAAGCCTCAGCGTTACACCCCTGCTCCTGTATTCTAGACCTCTTGAAATGAAGGCTAACATCGCATTTGCCTTCCTCACCACCGACTCTACCTACAAGTTAATCTTCAGGGTGTTCTGCACAAGGACTCCCAAGGCCCTTTGTATCTCAGAGGTTTGGATTTTCTCCCTGTTTAGAAATACTCTGCATGTTTATTTCTATTACCAAAGTGCACGAGCAAGCACTTTCCAACATTATATTTCATTTGCCACTTTCTTACCCATTCTTCTAATTTGCCCATGTCATGATCCGGTCCGTGAATTCCTCGGTCCGGCTCACGGTCCGGTCCAGTCCGTGGACTCCAGACTCCAGGTCTTCTGGCATTCCCTTGTCTCATTTGGGGTTAATCATAGGCACCTGATTCTCATCTTGGGGGCTAGGAATATAAGTGGCCCTGGGGTCAAGGTGGCTGCTGGTTTGTCTTGTCAGCATCTTGTCCTTGTCTCTGTGGGGTAAGTCAGACCGTCATTGCTGGTATGCTGAGGCTGGACTGTTCCCTTCTGTCCCTCTGGAGCCCTGCTGGCTCCCAATGCCTGGAGCCCTTCCCTGTCCTGTCTCGCCTCTGCCTGGAGCCCTGCCCTGTTTGGAACTGTCTCTCTGTATCCATGCCTTTACTAGGTAGGTCTGGCTGTTTGCCCCACCTAGTGTTGGGAACTGTCTCGTTGTGTTCAGTGTTCTGTGTAATGAGACCTGGCCCTACATCCTGTACCCAAGGAGGGGTCCTGGCTCAGTGTTCTATGTTCCTGTCTCTCCCTTGACTGTGTTCTGTGTTCCTGTTCTCCCTCGACCCAGGCTCTGTGTTCTGCATTCCCGTCTCTTCTTCAACCAAGTCAAGGCTTCGGGGTCTTGTCCAGTCCTAGCCACATCCTAGTACCTTGTCCTGTCCAAGCCACGGCTTTATGTTCTCGTCTCGTCCATGTGCCACGCCCAGCCCAGGAGTACCTCAACCAAGGCTCTATGTTCTCGTCTTGTCCATGTGCCTCGCCCAGCCTAGGAGTACCTTGCCCTGCCTGGTGCTGGGGTTCCCTTATCCTGTCCAGGAGTCTCACGTCCAGTCCTGTGCCTCACTTTGTCCTGTAGCCACATATTGTCCTCGCCTGGTCTGGAGTCCGAGCCCGAGTCAAGACCCAGGTTCTGGGTCCTTGTCCAGTCTCTGGCTCGGAGTCCAAGCCCAGGCTCCTAGTTCCCATTTCCATGTCCTGGTTCCGCTATCCTTGTCAAGTCCTAGCCCAGGCCCGAATACCTTGTCTTGTCCGGGACCTGTGTCATGTCTAGTGTCCTTTCTTCCTCACTTCCATTGCTTCCTTCTCATGCCCAGTCCTGTTCCTGGTAGTTCAGTGTCTGTCTTGCTTTTGGGTCCACTCCCATTGCCCCCCAATATGACAGCCCAAGCTCTTCTGCAGCCTACCTGTTTCCTCAACACTACCTGCCCCTCCATCAATCTTCATATCATTTGCAAACCTGGCAACAAAGCCATCCAGTCCATCATCTAAATCATTGATATACGGCACAAAAAGAAACGGTCCCAACACGGACCCCTATGGAACACCGCCAGTCACAGACAGCCAACCAGTAAAGGAACCTTTTATTCACGGTCGCTGCCTCCTACCAATTAGTCAATGCTCTAACCATGCCAATAACTGTCCTGTAATGCCATGGGCACTTAACTTGGTAAGCAGCCTCATGTGTGGCACCTCAAAGGCCTTCTGAAACATCCACTGCACACCCTTTATCTACTCTGCATGTAACCTCCTCAAAGAATAACAACAAGTTCACCAGGCAAGATTTTCCCTGAAGGAAACCATGCCAACTTTGTCCCCTCTTGTCCTGAATCACCAAGTACTTGATCACCTCATTCTTAACAATTGACTCCAACATCTTCCCAACCACTGAGGTCAGGCTAACTTGTCTATCATTTCCTTTCTGCTGCCTTCCTCCTTTCCTTACAGTGGAATGACATTTGCAATGTTCCTGTCCGCTGGCACCATGCCAGAGTCCAATGATTTTTGAAAGATTATTACTAATGTCTCCATAATCTCTACCACTACCTCTTTCAGAACCCTAGGGTGCAGTTCATCTGGTTCAGGTGACTTACGTACCCTTAGGACTTTCAGCTTATTAAGTACCTATTCCTTTGCAATTGAAGTTGCACTCACTTCTCTTCACTCGCACCCTTCAACATCTGGCACACTGTTAATGTTTTCCACAGTGAAGACTGATGCAAATACTCGTTTAATTCATCTGCCATCTCCTTGGCCCCTGCTATTATTTTCTGGCCTCATTTTCTAGCAATTCTATATCCTCTCTGTCCTCTCTTTTATTTTGCACATACTTGAAGCTTTTACTATCCACTTTGATATTATTTGCTAGCTTGCTTTCATATTTCTTTTCCCTCCTAATGGTTCTTTTTGTTCTCTGTAGGGTGTTAAAAGCTTCCTAATCCCCTGACTTCCCTCTAAGTTTTGCTTTGTTGTGTGCCCTTTCTTTTGCTTTTACATTAGCTTTGACTTCCCTTGTCATCCATGGTTGTACTATTTTGCCATTTGAGAATTTCTCCATTTTGGAATAAATTTATCCTGACACTTCTACTCTCAGCACTGGCCTACTTCCAAAAGTGGCCACCCTGCTTTCCCTTCTGTATTTCTAAACAAGTTTTGCTGAGCTGAGAGAAGCCTCGTTGCTATGACCTGTTCCTGCCGCTGATTGGTCCATCAGAACGAGCCTGCACGCCTGCAAAACTCTCCTTTTAAATAAGCGTTGCCGACCTGCGAGAAACCTTGTCACTGTGATCTGCTCCTGACACTGATTGGCCTCTTGCAACAAGTATGAAGGGATCAAAAAGACAAAAGGACCATCAGCAAAGAAAATAAATTTATTGGAAATAAGACGAATACGACCATTGGCATTGAATTATATGACCAAGTGCAATTTATTTAAAACCAGCTGCCCAACTGAAAGTGCTCAGAGTGATCCATTCCTACTGACCCACAGACTTTGGTGAACAGACTCCTACTCCTCAGTCTCAATACACCACTGTGCAACTGGGTGTTGGACTTCCTAACCAACAGACCTCGTACAGTCAAGATATACAACTGCTTCTTCCTCCCAGCCATCCTGAATATGTGTGTCCCCCAAAGCTGTGTGTTGAGCCAATTGCTATTCACACATGACTGCACAGCAAAACATCTGGGTAACCATACACAGGTTAGCCAATGACACAATGGTGGTGAGGCTTGTCACCAACCATGATGAAGCAGCCTACAAAGAGAGCTGGACTGTACTGTACAGCACAAAAGTGAAGGTGAGACTGGACTGTAACTATACTCAAGTCATTCTACAGTTGTGCAGTAGAAAGCATCCTAACAAGCTGCGTCACTGCATGGTACGGAAACAGCTCTGCAGCAGACAGGAAGGCTCTAGCAAAGGCAGTCAAAACCGCCCAGTGTGGCACCGGATCCAGGGTACCAGCCATCCAGGACATGCATACAGAAAGGTGCCAGAAAAGGGCCAGTAACATCATAAAAGATCTCATCCACCTGCTCATGGACTGTTTGTCCCATTCCCATCAGGGAGGAGGTTATTTAGCATCCATACCCGGACCACCAGATTCAAAAACAAATATTTTCCCCAAGCAGTAAGGCTGATCAGCTCCTCCACTCTCTAACCCATCCCTCCATAATCCCAACCAAAACTACTATTCGATTTCCTGCCAGCCACCTTATGTACCTAGTATCACTTTATGTTCATATAATCAATCTACCTACAGTATAAGCTATCTTATATATTTATTGTTTTCTTAATTATTGTGTTTTTGTGCTGCACTGGATATGGAGTAACAATTGTTTTGTTCTGCTTTATGCTTGTGTACTAGAAATAACATTAAACAATCTTGAATCTTTAATTACAGCACAAAAGTGAAGGTGAGAATGAGCAGAAAGATCAAAAGTGGGCTCAACCAAGGTGTGTTCTGGCACCGAAACTCTGGCATGTTATTCTCACTGCTGCTGCCATACACCTTCAGATCATACACAGAAATTGTCTGCCTACCCAACAGAAACAATGGAAATCTGCGTAATCTTTAAAAGAGTGAGAGCCAATACAGAACTGTACCAGGTCCTCACAGGGGAGTTAATTTATGCTAATAACACCATGGCAGCATCACATAATGATTTGCCCTTCCAGAGGCTCATGTTCACATCCTCTGCAGCTATAAGACATAACAAATTAACCATCACCATCAGGCAGTTTAGTATTTCAGCCCAGCACAGTTGTAATGCCAATATTAAGCAGTGTGTGATAAAAGATATTCAGCGCAAAATGTTAACTCTATTTCTGTTTCCAGAGATTCTGCCCGAGCTGCAGAGTATTTCCAGTATGTTTCTGTTTTTATTTCAGATTGCTGGCATCTGAGGCTTATTTGAATTCCATTGATAATGTGTTACTGGATGTGATTGATGGCTTTGCATATATAGTGTAATTTCCCAGATCACTAGCACTGTAAAAACTGCAGATGCTATGGCCAAACTGACCAAGAGCAACCTGATGGAGAGCTCCATCTTTTGAATCTACCAAACCTGTGGCCTTAGCAACACTGGAGTGGAGAGGTCTGAGTAGCATAACAAAGTCATTAGAAAAGGATCAACCTGGTGCAATGAGTGAAGGAAGTGAACCCAAGTGCAGGACACAGGCACGGAGATTGAGTTGGGGATGCTGGCGCAGACATGAACATTGAACAGCAAACAGGAGGAATCTTGTCACGGAGACAAGATTTTCATGGAATATCTTGAAACTGGAGCTGAGAACTGAAGGTTCGAAATGGTCAGGAAATGAAGTTATCACACAGGAATAGACCAACGAACTGGCGACTAGTGGTTGACGTAAGGGTTCTTATACTGAGTCTTTGATGGAAACCAGGTGTGCCATCATTAAAGAAAATTAGGAGCAAGATAGGGAGTTAACGATCGGGACCATGGCACAACCATATCCACTACTTCCATCTTTGCTGCAGCAGATGCATCTTAGGCATCTCCTAGAGAGACAAGGCCATCGATTTTGAGGTGCTGTAACACTCTAGGTTTGCCAGTAAACATTCATTACAAAGCGAGTCATGGCTAAAATGGATTAGCCACATTCACTGGATAGCTGTATTCCTCAGCACACTGGACAGCAAACTGGGCACCAGTTAGCATCACCATCTGCAATACAAAGAGGACAGTAAGTGCAGGTGGCATGCATTGGAACTGACAACTGGGAGACAACTATCTGTGGTTGATATCTCTGTTCAGGAGGGCATAGAAAAGGCCAGGAGTAATGGGAATCTCATCTATCCTGGAATATGGCCCAGAGGTGAGCTGGTTTATCATATGCTGAGCACACTGCATTATCTGCAGCAACTGTAGCAGTGTCTGCCATTCCAGAATGGAGCTATATCCAGATCATAATCTGGACTTTAACCGGATCATTTTCAGCATGTGGACAACCACTGAGGGGTTAAGTAACACACAAAAAATGCTGGAGGAACTGGGTAGGTCAGACAACATCTATGGAAATGAATAAACAGTTGATGAGTCGGGCCGAGACCCTTCATCAGGACTGGAAAAAAAGTACAACTATCCCTTCCCCCCCCCACCCCACTTTCCACTTTCTGCAGGGGTCACTTCCGATGTGATTCCCTTGTCCACTCATCCCTCCCCACTGATCTCCCTCCTGGTATTTATCCTTGCAAGTGGAACAAGTGCCACCCCGGCCCCTACACCTCCGCTCACTACCATTCAGGGCCCCAAACAGACCTTCCAGGTAAGGCAACACTTTGGGGTAACCTACTGCATTTGGTGCTCCTGGGTGTGGCCTCCTGTATGTTGGTGAGACCTGTCATAGATTAGGAGGCCTCTTTGCCAAGCACCTACATCACCTGAAAAAGCGCTATCTCCTGATAGCCATCAATTCCAACATGTCAGTCCATGGCCTCCTCTACTGCTGAGATGAAGCCACATGGCTTCTGTTTGGATAGCCTCCAACCTGATGGCATGAATATCGATTTCTTGAACTTCTGGTATTTGCCATCCCTCCACTCTCCTTCACCACTCCCCATTCCTGTTTCCCTCTCTCAACCTTTTCCTTGTGTTCTTCCCATCACCCTCCTCTGATGCTCCTCCTTCCATTTCTTCCATGGTCTTCTACCCTCTCCTATCAGACTCCCCCACCTCCAGCCCTTTATCTCTTTCACCTATCAACTTCCCAGCTCTTTTCTTCACTCCCTCACCCTCTCCCAATATCATCTATCATCTACTACCTTGTTCTTCTTTCTTCCCTCCCTCCACTTTCTTACTTTGACTTCTCGTCATTTTTCCCAGAACTGATGAAGGGTCTTGGCCTGAAATGTCGACTGTTTATTCCTTTCCATAGATGCCCTGCCTGATTTGTAGCATTTTGTGTGTGTTGTTTTGGACTTCCAGCACCTGTGCGTTTTCTCATTAGTGATGAGAAAACTAAGAAAACTTGACCTGCTTTAGGTCAAGAGCCAAAAAGAGGGTTAGAATTAGTGGTTTGCGAAAAGAAAGCTTAAATCTTCCAATAATCCTGATAAAGTGTCTTAGCCAAAATTCCCCTCCACTGATACTGCTTGACTTGCTCTGTTCCTACAGGATTTTGTGTGTTGATCAAGGTTTCTAGCATCTGCAAAATCTCGTGTTTCAATTCTTCAATGCAAGTGGAGACTTATTGGAGTGATCGTTACTGTATGCAAAGATTGAACTCAAGCAACAGCAAATCATTTAGTACAGCAGGATCCAATCTATGCTTCACTCTAAACACACCTGATGGAGATAATTAAAAAACATAGCTCATTTTCCTTAATTTTATACTTTTCCAAAGCAGTCATATTAATAAAGTGTGCACTTCATTAAAGGTTTAGCTGCACTCCAGATAATTGGACAATATTAGACTTCTTAGATCTGAGAAGAATAAAGCAATATGCCAATATACTCATTTGAGATGCCAGTCACTTGGTGAGTTCCCAGTGGATTACAAAATCATTAAGTCATGTAATTTTAGACACAGAAGTAGATCCTGTCCAGCTGTGAAAGAGTTTTCCATCCTAACCCCACTTCTCAGCTTTTTCTATGGCATTGTAGGTTCTACTTACAGAATATTTTTAATGTGATGAGAATGTATCCTTCACTATTTTCAGGCAGTAGCTACTGGATCAACACTGTTCCAACTGCCTTCTCATCCCTCACTAAATTCCATTAAACCTATGCCTCCTGGTTCTTTACCTCTTAACTAAGGGAAGTTGGCCCTTCCCATCTCTGTTACCCATGCATTACTCATTACTTTATATAGTGGATTTAAATCTTTCCTGAGCTTCCTCTGTTAGAATGAATGCAACTACAACCTTTCCATGATACATATCAAAAAATTCAGTCCCAGCAACATCTTTCTTAGTAAACCTCCTGTGTAGTCTTTCTAGTGCTACTCCCATCATTCCTCTAACATCGTGACCAACGCAGTACAGTTATGGTCCAGTCATTGTTCAAGCAGCTTGAGGTGTTCTTATATTCCAAGCACTAAGTTCTTGAAGGTGTGCTCTGCAACTAGATGACATCTGTGAAGAACAGGAAGATGAAAAAAAAAAGAAATGGAGTATAGCTTCCTGAACATTGATTCAAATAAATTTGGAGAAAATTATATTAAGTGAAAACAAATTCAGTGAAAGAAGAAGCAGTTGAGACGTGAACATTTATGGGTATGCAAGAAAGACAACTGTTTCTTTAGTCAATATCAGAAAATCTTAGACCTGACTTCTACCAGTAGAATTAACTACTAGTAAGATGGGTTTTGTAAAAGGCAAATTAACTTAAGGATAGAGGGTTAATGCTCTGGAGGTTTAATGCTATTAAAGTTCTGATACTGTTAAGGGATTCATGTTCTGTGATGGAGATCAATGTTCTTGGTAATGTTCTAAATCATGGAATAAAATAGGAATTTCAAAACAGATTAAACTGACAAACCATGGGCAATCAATGCAAATCAACTTACTGAAAGTCACAAAATGTGGCAAGTCCTAATTCCCCTTGAAATCTGTACAATGATCAGAAAGAACAAATTATGTCTTCCTCAAAGAATAAAGACCCCATATGAGCATACAATTCCAACTAGTGCCCCCAGGGGAATTATAAACCAGTTTTATCACAATGCATTAGCAGTAATTATCTGTATCAGTCACCATCAATCAACCAGTACGTTAAGTTTGTGCCAAAACCATGACATCAACCAACTGTCTGCACATACTTTTATTCCTATTTCTCTGGTAGACGTACTACTTGAACCTAGTCCATTAACTTGCATATCTTTTCCTTTTTGTTGGTTGCTCTGGATCAAAGAATGTCTTGCTTGCTCTTTGCTTTTGTGGGCTTTGAAATGGTTGATGAGGCCAATGTGAGGCATGTAGACTCTTCCACAGATGGGTCAGGAGATGCCTGATGGGGTAGGTTGGTGGATAGTTTGTGCAGTGGTGCACTTTGTTTTTGTGTATTTCATAGTTCAGTAATCTTGTAAATATATTCTGTGATTAAGCTTTCTTTGTTGTTTATATAATTCATTGCAGTTATATATAAAAATATGTGAATTGCGTATGTTATGATGATACCATGAGATAAGTGAACGACTCGCTTAAATTAAAACACAAAGTTAGACTCACATTTTGGACTCCCACATCTTCCTTTCAATTTGTTTACTATTTTGAAGTTATAAACATAACAATGGTGATGAGGTACTTTAAAAACGAACCCCAGCTACCAACCTGTTGAATCACAGCGAGAAACAGTCGAGTGGAAAAACAGTACAGCATGTGCAAAGACAGAAAAAAGCAGAAAATGGAAGAAGTTATCCGTTCATAACCAGTGAGTACTGGGTGATAAAATCATTTTTAAAAAATCAAATAAAAATACATTGGAAACAGACGTGTTTGATTGCTCAACAGGTAAGGAAGGAAAGGTTATGCTTTGCAAGGAAAGTTTTGAGTACAAGATTGAATCTTTTCCTCTATCTACCTTATTACCACTTCCCATGATAAAGTTTGGATAGCGTGTCTGTTTTGGGAGTCTGGTGCCAGGTGTGTAAACAACATCGATTTAGAAGGTTTCTACAATTCACTAGCTTGCTTCCACGTGTAAAATCTACCTGATTGCATCTAGCAGCATCACATATCTCCTCAACAAAAACCTCACCAAAAGCAGAAATTGGTGCTCCAGTGTGTATACATGTCATTTCTAAGCTTAATCCATTAGTTTATGTTGTTATGACCTCAGCCCCCTCCTTTGTGAGAATCGCAAGAGAGAGAGAGAGCCTTACGGTTTGGAATGTGGGCTGGTCGCTCAACAAGACAAAAGCCTTGGACATAGCCATTGTCTTGGGAGACACCTTTGTGGAATAAGGAACTGGCCTACATGCAGACCCTCAGGGCAAGAGGAGATGGGTGATGGGGGAAAGATTGCCTCGCCCCCCGACCCTGATGGACATTGACAACCCTGCCAGTCCAGATAAAAGGTGGGCTGCCGAGGCGGGGCCTCAGACGCACCAAGGAGACACACGAAGAAGACACGAAGGAGACACTTTGAAGGAAGCCACATGCGTTAGATTCCGGATCGGGAGTCTGTGGCTGGAACCAAAGGACAAACCGTTTTAACTAACAACAGGGATTTGCTTCGCAAAGCCGACGGGCAAGTGTTCCTTCTCTCTCTATCCAACACGTGAAATGTCAGCGGTTCCCGAAACAGGGAAGCCTGCAGACTTGGAGTGACTCTTATATTCCAGTGGACTCAGTATCCCCTAGACAACGATAGAGCTCATTTTTGATTGATTATTACTACACCTGTGCTTTAGATTGAGTTTTGACGATGTATATGATCTGAATGTTTTGTAGTAACCATACGTTTGTGCCCCTTTATAAATAAAACGTTTGAAAATAGTAGCACCAGGCTTCAGCGGACCTATCTATCTTTGTTGGTAAGTCACCCGGTTACTGGGGAACGTAACAATGTACATCAAGCTGCTCTTCAATAAAATAGCAATTACATAAAAGTAATATAAGAAAGAGACTGGGAATTTTATTTGTAATTGCTGAAGTAAGAAAAACAGAAATGAAAGCCACCTTTCTGTGGAGAAGCTCATTTTTCTTTGACTTTACAATGTGAAAACATTTCAGTACATTCTGTTATAAACCCATGTACTCTCACAGCTACCTGGACTACACCTCTTTCCACCCTGTCACTTGTAAAAATGCCATCCCTTTCTCTTCATTCCTCTGCCTCTGCTGCATCTGTTCTCAGGATGAGGCTTTTCATTCTAGAACAAAGAAGATGTCCTTCTTTTTCAAAGAAATGGGCTTCCCTTTCTCCACCATCACACTGCCCTCAACCATATCTCTTCCATTTCACGCACGTCTGCTCTTACCACATCCTCCCGCCACCCTACCAGAGATAGGGTTCCTCTTGTCCTCACATACCACCCCACCAGCCTCCGCATCCAGCACATAATCCTACAGAACTTCCACCGGGATCCTACCATCAAGCACATCTCATGGTGAATGCTTGCTACTCATAGCTCACCTGCTTGGAGGTGACATAAATAGTCAAAGTCAAAATCAAGTTAAAGTAAATTTATTATCAAAGTATGTGTATACCACCCTGTACTGCACTGGGGTTCATTTTCTTGCAGGCATTTACAGGAAAATAAAGAAATACAATAGAATTTATGAAAAACTATACATAAGCAAAGACTGACAAACAAGTAACGTGCAAAAGAAGACAGATCATGCAAATAATAAAAATGTAACTGAATAATACTGAGAACATGATTTGTAGGCTCCTTAAAAGTGAGTCTATAGTTTGTGGAGGCAATTCAGCATCGAGGTGAGTGAAGTCATCTATGCTGATTCAGGAGCCTGATGGTTGTAGGTTAAAATTGTTCCTGAACCTGTTGATGTGGGATCTAGGGCTCCTGTAATTCCTGCCTAATGGTAGTAGTAAGAAGAAAGCATGTCCTGAATGAAGTGGCTCCTTAAGATGGATGTTGCTTTCTTGAGGCTGCGATCATTGAAGGGGGTTGGGTGGGTTGCCTGAGATGGACCGGGCTGCATCCACCACTTTTTGTAAAATAGAGTGGTGTCAATGCCATCCCCATCTCATCACACTTCTTACTGAAACACTCAACCCTTCCTTTATTTAGATATAATTGTTCTGGCTCTGCTCTCCTATCACTATATAGCATTCTGTTGCTCCAGTCCTAACGAGATAACTTCCTCTCTGTGCTATAAGTTCATCCGACAGCCAGTTTATGCATTTCAACATTCCATAACAAAAGATTACAATAAATGGCTTGTTAATCAGTTTTGATGATTCTGGTTGAAGATTAATCTGTTTAAGTGATCCTGGTGGAGGGATCAATTTTGTTTCCAAACAAGTTGTCATGTGCTGACTATCTATCCATATAAACCTCAAAGGATGCATAGTTAATAGCAGTAACCAAAATAAACCAATTCACAGGTGAGAGTTCAAATATCCTCTATCCAGATACATGTTGGTAAGCAGCAGGTTTACATATGGTGTTTACATCATAATTTATGTTCTTACATAGTACTTGTATAGACTTAATATAAAAACATTGTATGTTTTACTACAGAATGTTTAAATCATTGGAAGCAGTTTGAATGGGGTGACAGGAATTGGTAGCTGTCACATACCAATGATATTCACTGGAAGATGTTTTGAGTATTGCTGTCTTGCTAACACAGATATTGAAAGGTGTGCTCAGGATTGTTGATTAATGAATGAATATAGTACTGATAAAGTTCCTCCCTGAGGACTTCAGCAAGAATGCCTCTGCAACTAAGCAAGAGGTTGCTGCACACCTCTTTTTCATGCTACTGCTTGTTTTTCTCAGCTGACTATTGCCTTTTGACATATTTTTTGATGTTATACATTTTTGGGATGTGGCAGGCATTGATGAGACCAGCGTTTATTTTCCATCCCTAAATATGGAAGTCACGAGTTGCCATCTTGGACTCTGAGTCTTTCATGTAAATGTACTTCCACAACAAAATTGGCAAATGAATTCCTGGATTCAGACCCAGTGAAGATGAAGGGCTTGTAATATGTTCCCATGTTAGTATTCCCATGGGTGCTAACTTGAGGTTTATCTCTTGAGGCCATTGAGGCCATTGTTCTTCTTTGTGGTATGGATTGCATGGACCTGGCCTTACAGTTAAGCAAAAATGTTACAAATGCCTTGTGCCCTGTGGTGAACTACATATACCTGTCTGGACATGCCCCCCCCCACCCCCCCCCCCCCGCTGACTGCTCCCGTGGCTCCTCCTACAGACCCCTGTATAAAGGCGATTGGAGGCACTGCTCCTCCCTCAGTCTCCAGGATGTTGTGTGGTGGTCTCTTGCTGCTGACAGTGCTTTCTTCCAGCTAATAAAAGCCTGTCTCGCCTCACATCTCTGAGAGTTATTGATGGTGCATCATGCCCAAATCATTTATGACTACCATCATGCCATCAATCCAAAGCAGCATCCTTTATTTTATTTCAAAAATACACTACATTCATGAAAAATAAGTACAAGAAAATGCAAGGCTTTCTTTATATTTGTAGTTTTGTCCAGTACATACACTCATTGGTGTCAATCAATACATTCATAGTATCAATATGGCCTCTTGGAACAACATACTTAATTGATTAATTAATTAATTAATTTTATTTAGTGATACAATTGGCCCTTCCGGCCCTGTGAGCCACACGGCCCCAGCAACCCCTGACGAGCCCGGTTAACCCTAACCTAATCACGGGACAATTTACAATGACTAATTAACCTATCAGGTATGTCTTTGGACTCTGGGAGGAAACCAGAGGATACAAAGAAAGCCCACGCTTTCCACAGGAAGGACCCACAGAGACTCCTTACAGAATGATGCCGGAATTGAACTTCGAATTCCTGAATGGCCCAAGCTATAATAACACCGTGTTAATCCACACTACCATGGCCTCTATTGAACTTAACTAAGGCAAATATCTGTTAGTAATTCCCGGGTGCTAACATGAGAAATGCACCTTGTAAGTTAAAAATTGGCAGATATCTCCAGATGTTGACACAATAGTATTAAACCAGGCCCATCTGCTGTGGTGGCAATCTTGACTCTCAAGAAGTTTGCCTTTCCAATTCAAGCAATATGCATGGTATGCTACTTTAGAATGAAGGCATCATAGTGGGTGCACGATAATTGAGCTGGATGCAAAGGGACTAATAGAATTTCACTCTAACATTAACAATGACGATAAGGTGACCTGGCTGTTACCTTTGACTGTGTGTGATGACGTGTGTGGCCTTGATTTTCTTCAATTGTATAAAAGGATTTTGTTAGGATGAGGTTTTCCTTTCCAGAACAGAGATGTCCTACTTCTTCAAAGAATGGGGTTTGCCTTCCTTTACCAATGATCTCCTCCATTTCCCATACATCCACCCCCGTGCCTCGTCTTAATAGGAATAGAGTTCCTCTTGGCCTTACATACCACCCCATGAGCCTCCACATCTAGCAATTCATTCTCCACAGCTTCCACCGTCTTCAATGGGATCTTAGCAGCAAAGACTTTTTTACCTCGCCCTGACTCTCTTTACTTTGTAAGGATCACTCCCTACGCAACTCCCTTGTCCATTTATCCTTACCCACTGATCTCCCTCCTGGCACTCATCCCTACAAGCAGAAGAAGTTCTGCACCCATCCAATCACCTCCTCTCCCAGCAATATTCAGGACCTCAAACAGTCCTTCCAGGTGAGGCAACACTTCACTTGCGAATCTGTCGGTTCATCTACTCTATGTACTGATGTCCCCAGTGCAGTTTCCGCTACATCGGCAAGAACAGATGTAGACCAGGGGACCGTTTTGTTGAACATCTTTGATCTATCCACAGCAAGAAAGATTTCCCAGTGATCAACCATTTTAATTCCAATTCCTGTTTTCATTCCGATATGCTGGACCATGGCCTCCTCTGCAGCCAAGATGAGGCCACTCTCAGGTTGGAGAAGAAGCACCACACATCCATTTGGTTATCCTCCAACCTGTTGACAATAATGTTGAACATAATAAGAACATAAGAAATAGGAGCAGGAGTAGGCCATCCGGCCCATCGAGCCTGCCCCGTCATTCAATAAGATCATGACTGATCTGTCCATAAACTCAGCTCCTGCTACCTGCCTTTTTCCCATAACCCTTAATTCACTTACTATGTAAAAAACCTATCTAACTGTTTCTTAAATATATTGAGCGAAGAAGCTTCAACTGCTTCCCTGGGCAGAGAATTCCACAGATTCACCACTCTCTGGGAAAAAACAGTTTCTCCTCATCTCCATCCTCAACCTTCTCCCCAAATCTTCAGGCAGTGTCCCGTAGTTCCAGTCTCACCTACCAATGGAAACAACTTTCCTACTTCCATCTTATTTATCCCTTTCAAAATTTTGTATGTTTCTCTAAATTTTAATTTCTCCCTCCCACCTCCTTCACTCTTTCTCCATTCCCCATGCTGGCTCCCTTCTCACCCCTTCTCTTTTCTTTAGCTGCATGGCACCTCAATCTGGTGCCCCTCCTCCTTCCCTTTCTCCAAAGATCTATTCTCAGGTCTGCCTTGACTCTGCGCTTGCCATAACCAGGCCTTCCCTACTCTTCTGCCACCACTTGTCTCCACTTACCAAAACCACTCTCTGCTCATCTCTTCATTGTTAGCCTTGATTGTTATTAATAAGGAATATAGTAGTTTCCTTTGTTTTGTTTTTTGCCACCTGTAAGCAGTCGCTGAGCATAACCAGCGCCATCATTAACCAGAAGTGTTTTTATGCAATCAGAAATGTTCTTCTGCACACCATTATTGTAACGTAAGGCTGTTTGAGTTACTGTCTCCTTCCTGTCAGCAGGAACCATGCTGGCCATACTCCTCTGATATCTCTCATTAACAAGGCATTTTCATCCATAGAACTGCTGCTCACTCACTGTATGTTTTTTTTATTTGTTCTTTTTTGCAATAGTTTCTTTAATTTCTTGAGACTAATATTCACATTCAAAGTCACTCAGATCACATTTCTTTCCCATTCTGATGTTTGGTCTGAACAACAACTGAACCTCTTGACTATATCTGCAAGCTTTTATGCATTGAATTGCTGCCACATGATTGGCTAATTAGATACCTGTATTATCGAGCAGGTGTACTTAATGAAGTGGCCACCGAGTGTATGTATATGTGCAAGCACAAGCAGGTGTCTATGTGTTTCACATCCATGTAAGAGAAGATGAAAGATTTATACAGATTCTATATTTGCATACAAAAAGAAAAGGAACACTTGTTTGATATAAAAACTGCATGAGCTTTGTCATAACTAAGTAAATCAGTGGTTAATTGACTTAGCTGATATACACTACAGCAACTGTTAGAGCTTAATACCTGGCTTCATTGCCCTGCATTAAAGAAAAAATTCTACGATCCCTGCTCCTGATTGTTATCCAGTGACGGTACTTGCCACTTTTAATCAATTTCGGATCAGGGATAGGGCAAGGACAAAATTATGTCTAGAATTCTATTGTTTAATCTGTTTCTGATAAACATTTCAGATACTATTGAAAGCTAAAATATATTTTATTCCATAATTATAAATAAAGTAAAAAATATTAAAAGCTGAAGGATCTGCATCACCAGAGGCAGAAGTGTGAAATGGAACAACGTTAAATTATATTTTTTCAGAGCGTGGTTCACATTTATGGGAAGTTTTGCTGTATAGTGAAAAGGAGTTTATATAGAACCCCTGAACTAAAAACAGAAAATGCACAGCAGGTCAGGATGCCTTAGTATAGAGAGGAACAGAATTAATGCTTCAGGGTGAATATCTAACATGAAAGTATATATTTCTAGCATTTTCTATTTTAGATCAGATTTTCTGCATGCATAGATGTCATAAATTCTTTTTTCGTGCAGAACCATAATTAGATGTAAGGTCAGAAGTGTTTTCAGGTTGGTTACTGCACTATATAGTTGTGCATAGGTAAAGTCAGAAAGCAGAAAGTGACTATATTTGCAGAGCAATATAGATTTTGGATTTAACAGATGAAGTATTGGTTCTAAGTCAGATGAAATCTTTGTAAAGAATGCAGAGGGTCAAAGATCTAAGAGCAAGACACGATGAGGCATGGTGTTGCTGCCTCAATGAATGTCACCCATAGCATTCACATCTCATGTGATGAAGCACTTCGAGATGTTGGCCACTGCTAGAATTAACACCTGTCTAAGCAAGAACCTGGTCCCACTGCAAATTGTCTACTGCCACAATAGGCCTACAGTGGATGCAATCTCATTGGCTTGCCACTCGACCTTGGACCATATGGACAACAGTAATACCTACATCAGGCTGCTGTTTATCAAATACATTTGTAGATGCCGTCTGAGCAGTCATGAATGTAGAAAGGGTAGAGCAGTGAGTTCAGCATTAAACATCATCATTCCCTCAGTACTAATCAACAAGCTTTAGAACTGGGCCACTGTACCTTCCTCTGTAACTGGATCTTTGACTTCCTCATTCGGAGACCACAGTCAGTGGGGATCTCCTCCATGCTGACAATCAACACAGAGGCATCTTAAAATTTGTGTTTAACCCATTGCTCTACTCTTCCTACATTCGTGACTGCATGGCTAGGCTCAGCTCAAGCAGCATCTACAAATTCACTGGTGATACAGCTATTGTTGGCAGAATCTCAGATAGTGATGGCGAGCCTTGCAGACGTGAAATAACTCAGCAGATTGAGTAGTGTCACAACAGCAATCTTGCACTCATTGTCAGTAAGACCAAGGAATAGATTGTGGATTTCAGGAAGGGGATGTCGGGGGAACACACACCAGTCCCCCGACATCAGTCCTCATCGAAGGGTCAGCAGTGGAACAGGTGAGCAGTTTCAAGTTCCTGGGTGATCACAGTTCTGAGCATCTATCCTGGGCCCAACAGATTGATGTAATTATGAAGAAGGTATGGCAGTGGGAATATTTCATTAGGAATTTGCTGTGTCATCAAAGACAATGTAGAGGATCAGAAAAAGGCTGTTGAGGGTTGTAGTCTCAACCAGCTCCATGTCTCAAGATGGTGGTATCTATCATAAAGTGCCCTCGCCAATCAGGATCTGCCATCTTCTCACTACTACTCTCAGAGGGGAGGTACAGGAGCTTGAAGATACACACTGAGTGTTTAAGAGACAGCTTCTTCACCTCTATAATAAGAGTTCTGAATGGTCCTTGAATGCTACCTCAACATTCTGCTTGTTTTTTGAAATAATTATTTATTTTATATTTTCTTATTGTAGCTTATATTTTTAAGGTATTGCACTGTACTGCTTCTGCAAAATGACAATTTTCACCACATATATCAATGTTGATAAACTTGATTCTGATTCTGATAACTTTTCAGATGCAATATTCTGACACAAATTATGACCAATGCCTTCCTCTACTACTAATTAAACAAGGTTAAATTATTATAGAGAGTGAAGGTATATCCCTGTGTTAGTTAAAGATGCCAACAGCTACTAGAGCAGTTTTCAGAGAGTTCAGCAGTGAACCTGACTGCATTTCTCCTTACTACTCCCAAGGTTATTATTCTTTAGGGTAAATTCTAGCTCTCCCTGATTGGGGCCCAGGTCATCATAATATCTAGACTGGTACCCACATCTAAAGGTATGATATCTCAACAATCGGCAGACACAAGGTGCCCTTCTCCACTACTAGGTGAGGGTAGATCTGCCCAAAACCACCTTACGACTTCAAGTGCAGGATCAATTGAGAACAACACAAGTGCTCACTTATATCAGAATCAGAATCAGGTTTATTATCACTGGCATGTGTAGAGAAATTTGTTAACTTAGCAGCAGCAGTTCAATGCAATACATGTTAATATAGAAAGGAAAAAAAAACTAAATGAATAAGTAGATCAATTACAGTAACTATATATGTATATTTAATAGTGCAACAGAAATAATATATAGCGAAGTAGTGTTCATAGGTTCAATATCCATTTAGGAATCAGACGGCAGAGGGGAAGAAGCTGTTCCTGAATCACTAGGTGTGTGCCTTCAGGCTTCTGTATCTCCTTCCTGATGATAACAATGCGAAGAGGGCATGTCACGGGTGATTTGGGTTTGTAATATTGGATACCACCTTTCTGAGGCACCACTCCTTGAAGATATCTTGGAATCTATGGAGGCTTGTACCCAAGATGGAGCTAACTAATTTTACAACTTTCTGTAGCTTCTTTCAGTCCTGTGCAGTAGCCCCCCACTCAATACCAGGCAGTGATGCAGCCTGTCAGAATGCTCCCCATGGTAAAAGTTTTTGAGTGTATTAGGTGATAAACCAAATCTCCTCAAACTCCTAATGAAACATAGCAGTAATCTTGCCTCCTTCATAGCTGCATCAATATTTTGGGACCAGGCTAGATCCTTGGAGATCTTGACACCGAGGCACATGAAATTGCTCACTTTCTCCACCTGATCTTTCTATGAGGATTGGTTTGTGTTCACATCTTACCTTTCCTGAAGTCTGCAATCAGCTCTTTCATCTTACTGTCATTGAGCGCAAGGTTGTTGGCGCAACACCACTCAACTAGCTGATAAATCTCACTCCATCTCCATCAGAGATTCTACCAACAATAGTTGTATCATCAGCAAATTTATAGATGATATTTGAGCTATACCTAGCCACAGTAATAGGTGTATAGAAAATAGAGCAGTGAGCTAAGCACTGAAGTTTGCCTGTGTTGATCGTTAGCGAGGAGGAGATATTATCACCAATCTGCACAGATTGTGGTCTTTCAGTTAGGAAGGCAAGGATCTAATTACAGAGGGAGATACTGAGGCACAGTTCTCCAGCTTATCGATCAGGTCTGTGAGAATAATGGTGCTAAGGGCTGTGCTATAGTCAATGAACAGCACCCTGAAATAGGTGTTTGTATTGTCCAGGTGGTCTAAGGCCATGTGAAGAGCCATTGAGATTGCATCTGCCGCAGACCTATTGGGCGGGATAGGCAGATTGCAATGGATCCAGGTCCTTGCTGAGGCAGGAGTTGATTCTAGCCATGACTAACCTCTAAAAGTTTTTCATCACCGTAGATGTGAGTGCTACTGGACAATAGTCATTAAGGCAGCTCTTCTTAGGCACTGTTATAATTGTTGCCTTTTTGAAGCAGGTAGGAACTTCTGACGGTAGCAGTGAGAGGTTGAAAATATCCTTGAATACATCCACCAGCTGGTTGGTACAAGTTTGCAGAGCCTTACCAGATACTCTATTGGAGCCTGCCACTTTGTAAGGGTTCACCCTCCTGAATGCCTAACATTGGCCTCCGAGACAGAGATCACCAGGTGCAGCAGGAATCTTCACAGCTGCTGTTATATTCTCCCTTTCAAAGCAGACATAGAAGGCATTGAGCTCAACTGGTAGTGAAGCATTGCTGCCATTTATACTATTTGTTTTCGTTTTGTTGGAAGTACTATCCTGCAAAACCTGCCAGAGTTGACATGCATCCTATGTTGCCTCCAACCTCACTCGGAATTGTTTCTCCACTCTTGAAACAGTCTTCCGCAAGTTATACTTGGTTCTCCTGTACAGACCTGGGTCACCAGAGTTAAGTGTCACAGACCTGTCCCTCAGAGACTGTGAACCTCCTGGTTCATCCACATCTTTTGCTTTGGGAATGTACAGCAAGTCCTCATTGGCACACACTCAACCACACAGGTTTTAATGAAGTTGGTAACAACTGTGGCATATTCAACCAGATTCAAAGATGAATTCCTGAATGCAGTCCAGTCCACTAATTCAAAGCAGTCCTGTAAGTGCTCCTGTCCATACCTTCTTGGTCCTCACTACTGGTGCTGCAGTCTTCAGTCTCTGCCTATTCTCGGGGAGTAGAAGTACAGCCAGGTGATTGGACTTTCTGAAGTGAGGGCGTGGAATAGCACAGTAGGTATTCTTGATGGTGGTGTAACAGTTGTCCAGTGTGTTATTTCCTCTGGTGCTACAAGTAATTTGTTGATGGTAATTATTTAGTGACGTTTTCAAGCTGGCCAGGCTAAAATCCCCCAAACTGATGGTGAAGACATCAGGGTATGCGCTTTCATGCATGTTGATCCCATTGGTCAGGTCATCTCCAGCCTGTTTGACTTGGCCTAAGGTGGAATGTACACCACTACCAAAATGATCACAGAAATCTCCCATGGCATTTAATTGTGAGATATTCCGGGGCTGGTGAGCAGAATTGGGACAACACTGATACATTTGTGCACCAAGAGGAGTTGATCATAAGGCCTACACCTCCACCTCTACTTTAGACAGACTGGACAGTCCTATCCAGACAGTGTATACTGAACCCACCAATCTGAATTGCTGTGCCTGGTACAGAAAGGGTTTAGCAGGAAACAAAGGACATAATGTCCTTCTGATACAGCACCCTAGCTCTGAGATCTTTGATTTTATCTACTAGAGACTGTACATTTGCCGGCAAGATAATCAGTATTGGGAGTCAAAAAACCCTTTTTCTTAAATGCACCTGTATCCCTGATCAGCAACCACGTTTCCTTTAAGGAGTCCAATGAGAAGTGTGGCCACAATCAGCATTGTTTCAATCAGTTTTAAGGAGCAATAGATTGGTTAATCACATTAAAACATCTTTATTAGTTGTACAGACCTTGGAAGCAGTTGTGATTCTCAGCTGTATCAGGCTGAAGCGGGAATATTTAATCGTATCCATTGAGCTACGCTGCACGAGGTACCGTGGAAGCGTCGTTCCATGGACACGTACATAGAAATTGAAATGCACATACACATGCGTTACTCCTATATTCAGTCTCCGACATATACTTAGACATACTGTACATTGCAATCTCTCTCACACACACACACACACACTCACACACACACACACACACACTCTCACACACACACTCTCACACACACACACACACACACACACACACACACTCTCACACACACACACACACACACACACACCACCCCCCCCCCCCCAAATAAGGGTATGTTTTCAGAGTGTGTGAAATAAAAAAGAAAATAATATTAATTTGGTCGTGATTACATATTGGAAATGTAAGACCTGTGATTCCACTACACGTTGCCTATGGCATTTCATGTATTTTTTAATTGCGCACCATGACCTTGATCAAAACACAAATGTTAGACCAAAATATGATGTGCCTTCAAACTGCATGGTCATAAATTTCTTGTCCAGGATGTCTTGCTGATTATGGATTGTAAATTGATGGAAAATAATATGTCCTCCTTACCCTCCCCCATTTTCTTATTCTGGCATTGTCCCCCTTTTTTTCCAGTTCTGATTAAAGGTCTTGGGCAGAAATGTTGACTGTTTATTCATTTCCAAAGGTGCTGCTTGACCCTGCTGATTTTCTCCAGCATTTTGTATGTGTTGCAGTTATATGACCACTTGCTTACATTTCTAACAGGTTAGGTGCCATCATTTCTGACTCTTGCACGAGAACAGAAGTCCAAAATTTTGTAGCCGTTCTTCATTAACAGTTTTTTGATTAGGATTCCAACCATGTAAAACAAAAGTAGTGCAACTTCTCAAGTAAGAGAAGTCTTAGGCATATGATGATGGTCAGATTTGACAGTTGTCTAAGATCTATTTGTTTTCTTGATGGGCCTTGGCCTTGCGCACTCTCATGACTGCGTAACATTGTTTACAGTTCTGACAATGAGTTTGTGTTCTCCACTTTTGATCAGTAGTTTTTTGCAACATATTGATACTGTTGGTCCCAGAAATACTAGTTTCAAAATTCCCACTTAAATCAATGGTGAGCACTGGCATTTCTGAACAAAAAATAAAGTTCTAGAGGAGATACACGAGTCTGGAATTTGGCTGTGAAAGGGAAGGTGAGGAAGAATTAGTCAGGTAGGATTTCAATCAAGCTTCATTCATTTGGTTGCTAGGATCTGAGGATTATCATTAGAGGACTAAACCTGCATTTATTGTAGTTCAGAAGAATGAAGGTAATATCAGTGAAGTACATAAACTTTTTTGAGGGTTTGGCAGAATAGATGTTGAGAAGCTATTTCTCTGAAAGGAGAATGAAGAATTGAGCATTGTAGTCTGAGATATTTAGAAATGAGATATGAAGAACTTCCTGAACTTAGAGGGTTATGATTTCCTTTTGGAATTCTCCATGCCAGATGACTATCCGTACTCAGTCTTTGATTATATAATTACATTGTGCATTGCACCAAACATACTGTTACATGAAAAGAAAACATTTGTTTTAGTAATTGAATAATTTGGTATAATTTCTTGAATTTACTAGATATTATTGCATTTCACTATTTTTATCATAACAACAGTGCAGAATGTAGCATGCAATGTGTTAATATGTTCCTTGATAGCAGATCTAAAATATCTACTAACTTTCTTTACTGTAGTTTACAACATTAGAATGTTGTTTTATGAGTCAGACCTCATGATTCCTTGGAATGCTTGATGCATAAAATTAAAGTTCAATGAGTTCTGTAGTAAATTAGATAAAACAATGTGTTTTCAAAGCATTGAATGGGATATCCAGAAATCCCTAAAGTGTAGATCAGAAAATAATTGCTGTCTTATTAAAACTGTAAACATTATTACTATCATGTTCAGTGTCCTGTGATGTGAAAATATTAATATGGTTTTTGAAAGTGATTTCATTGGTGACAAGAAAAGCTCATGTCAACAGCCTGTTTTAGCTATCTAATTCTGGTCTACTATTGCCTTTATATTTCCTACTTTCACCCACTTCCATAAATTTTGTCCAGTTTTTTTAACATGCAAAATTCCAGAAGCTGACAGAACTGAAATAGTTCATTTTCATTACAAACATAAAGCAATATTAATGTTGTTGCTTTCTTGGGCTCTGTGTATTGCTCTGTACATTGTGAAAAGCTTACACAGTCAATGAAATAATTCCAATTTACTTTGAACAAAGGTTAAATGTATTTGCTGATCCTGACATTAATTGCATTTTTCACCCCACTGGTTTCAGCAGTACAGAAGTTATGACCTGTGGAAAAATGCCAGGTTGTACCTGAACCTGAGTGCTGTTGGGGGGGGTTTAAACAAATTTGGTAGGGAGATGGGAACCGGGCTGTGATAGGGCTGAATCAAATACACATCATTCATAAGAAAAACATGAACTAAACATAAATTATACACAGTTGCTACAAGAAGGACAACAAAAGAAAGTTTATTGTTGCAGGATTGGTAGTGATTCGGGTTGTGCAGGGATAGGTTGGTTCTAGAACTGAATGGCTGACAGGAAGCAGCTGCTCCTGAACCCATTGCTGGGAGAATTCAGGATCCTGTTCCTCCTGCCCTGTGGTATCTGTGAGACCAACGCACCAAAAATGTTGCAGGAACTCAGCAGTTCAGGCAGCATCTATGGAAAGGAATAATGAGTCGATGTTCTTGGTTAAGACACTTCATCAGGACAAAGGGGTCGGTCTGAAACATTGACTCTTTACTCATTCCATAGATGCCTCCTGACCTGATGAGTTCCTCCAGCATTTTGTGTTTGTTACTCTGGATTTCCAGCATCTGCAGAATCTCCTGCACTTTTGGTTTCCTAGAGGTTCCTAATTGCTCATTTTATGTTCTTTTTGATATCTCTCACCCCGATTCACTGTGACGAATTTCATTTATCCTGATGTGATTGTACTTTGAAACCTGACAGCAACATTTTTTTCTATGTACGTTGCTAAAATAGGTATAAACCTGCAATGACCTTTGTAGGTCATTCTTACTAATAAAGGAAAATGAAAAGAAAAATGCTTACACGTACAGACTCAAAGAAAGTATAAGAAGAGCTCATTTTCTTAAAAATCAGTAGCATTCCAGCTACATGTCAGTGAGATATAATGAATCTAAATGAAAATTCTGGTTCATTAATGTTGAACACTTTAAAGCCAGGACAGAGGTATAATACAGGCTGTATAATCAGACTTACTGAACTCCACCTGTTCAAAATGTAAACACAAGATCCAGCTGTAGTCGCTAACTAATTTCCACCAGGTAGCCAAACGACAGAGGAATAAGGCCTGATCATTACAATAACATAAAATATTCCTTAAAATTCCCATAATATCTCAGGATTCTATGGAGTTTCAATTTTTCATGAGTTTCTATCATCCTCCAGCTTAGTCAAGTGATAAAATTAGACATTTGAATTCCAATCACAAGCAAGAGAAAGTCTACAGATGCTGGAAATCCAAATCAACACACACATAATGATAGAGGAAGTCAGCAGGCCAGACACCATCTATGGAAAAGAATAAACAGTCAACATTTTGGGCCGAGACCCTTCATCAGGACTGGGGGAAAAAAGATGAGGAGTCAAAGTAAGAAAGTGGAGGGAGGAATGAAATAAATGTGAGGTGACAGGTGAACTGGGGGAATGTGAAGGAAAGAGCTGGAAAGTTGATTAGTGAAAAGGTTACAGGGCTGGAGAAGGGGGAATCTGACAGAAGACTATGGAAGAAAGGGAAGGGGGAGGTGATGGGCAGGTAAGGAGATAAGGTGAGAGAGGGAAATGGGAATTGGGGAATGGGGAATAGTGAAGGAGAGGGTGGGGCATTATGGAAGTTGCCAGTAGTTTTGTGTTAGGACATCAGCAGAAATTCTTGAAGATATCTCAAATGAGCCTATTGTAGCTGCCAGCTGGAGTCAGCTAGTACACACAGAAATAGATGCCACAACAGATTTGCCATGTTCTGGACAAGGGAGGTTGAAGTCAATTGCTACTCTTTTGTCTTTCCATTCAAAATCTGTTAACTGAGACCACATTGGAAAAGGACCCCAGAACATCCTTATGCACCATGTTTCATTTCCCAACCCCCTGCTGATTAGAAACACAGCCACATACTGTATATTATCTTTGATTTAAAAAAAACTTAGTTAAAAATGTTTTTGAGTACTTTCACAAATTAGAAAAAAAAATCCTGCTCTGTGGTAAAAAGCATTGCAAATGATGATGAAGACAAGCTTTTGTCATAGTGTAGTCCAAATTCAGAATTGCTATAGACACATCAGCAGCTTATCATTGTATAAAACTCAGGACACACTGACAATGACTTCTGTGTAGTGGTTGAAAGGAACATCTTTCTGATACTTTTCATTCTTACTAATAAAGGAAAATGAAATGAAAAATACTTATAGATACAGATTCTCAGGAAGTATAAGAAGAGCTGAATTTCTTTCCAGCTACATGTCAGTGAGATATAATGAATCTAAATGAAAATTCTGGTTCATTAATGTTGAACACGAAGGTCAGGACAGAGCTACACTGTATATTCAGACTTACTGAACACTACCTGCTCAAAACGTACTCTTGAGAGATAATTGATATATTTGCGTAATTGGCAATGTGGTTGGGTTTCTGCAGGCCATCAGTAAACAATATTAGATTGCATGCCAGAGGTCACTAAGCATCCTGGAAATTGTGCACAGAAAGAAAATACGAGTAAAATAAACAAGCCTCAAGAGTAGTTGACAACTCAGTTAGAATGTTCAGTAAGAGCATATGTTTTATGCCTAATGCCCTTCCCTTGGACAACATCGGTGGCATGGAGAGGGGAGACTTGCAGCTTGGGCAACTGCCAGTCTTCCATAAAAAAAAAACCTTGCCCAGGCTTGTGCCCTGGAAACTTTCCAAGGCGCAAATCCATGGTCTATCGAGACTAACGGAGGCCTACACACACTATGTTTTATGCAAATGAATTAATTCACACACCAGGATTCAATACAGGGATCTCTATATTTTTGTTTGAGAGTACCCTCTGAGTCATAAGGCAACTTTATAGAGGCGGAAGACAAAGAACCAAAATATTATTTTAAGCTGGAACTGTAAATTGCAAATAGAAAATACTGCAAATATTAATCATGTCATGAAGCATCTGTAAAATGAAATAATTAACACTAAATATCCATAAAAAACATTTTAATATGAAGGGATAGTTCAATGACCTTTGGAAGAAGCTGAAGGTTTATCATTTTAATTCTGAAATTCATGTTGATATTTTCTCCAGTAAGGTAAAACAAAAAGATATTTCATTAAGTATATAACAGAAGACCAAATTTCATATATATTGGATTAACAGCTTCTATTGTATATCAATGCTAGTTTATTTTTTAAGATCGAGGGGTGAATAGAGGAGGTATCAGTGAGTTGTCGCTGTGCCTCGGCAAGGTAGAGGTCAGTATGCCAGACTACAACAGCGCCCCCCTTATCAGTGGGTTTTATAGTGATGTTGGGATTGGTGCAGAGGAAGTGGAGAGCAGAGCGCTTGGAAGGAGTGAAGTTGGAATTGGATCAAGGTTTGGTGCCCGTCGGCAGTTAACCATAAAGAGGTCCAGAGCAGGCAGAAGACCAGAGCAGGGTATCCATGAAGACGAGAAGGGTTGAAGATGGGAGAAGGGGTCATTTTGGCCTGCTGCATTCCACCAGCATTTTATGTATGTTGCTTGAATTTCCAGCATCTGCAGAATTCCTCATGTTTGCATTATTTTTAAAGATATAACTGTACTTTGAACCAAAGATATATAGATGTAAATCAGTTTATAGAAATATAGAAAACTTACAGCACAATACAGGCCCTTCAGCCCATAAAGTTGTGCCGAACATGTCCCTACTTTAGAAATTACTAGGGTTACCCATAGCCCTCTATCTTGCTAAGCTCCATGTACCTATCCAAAAGATTAAAATAATTTCATCCATAATGCATAAATGCATCATCGACTTTCGATTCATTTGGTTGATTTCGGTTGCAGGGGGATGAAAGGGTGATAGAAGTTATTAGAAGAATGGTAGTTGGAAAAGGAAATTACAGTGGTCTGTGTTGGGGGCAGTAGGGATGACAGAGTCAGGTGAAAGTGAACAAAATTCTCTTGTGAAGGATCTCTTAAAGTACAGATATATTTCAATAACAGATTCCAGTCTTGGCCAGAGCTTAATTGCGGATCTTTTTATATACTTAAATAGAATTTTAAAATATTATTGGTATGAGTATTATTATTATTATTATTATTATTATTATTATTGTGACAGAGGTTTTGAGTAGGTTGGAACTTTATTAATTGGCATGTAGGAGCAGGTGGGGTGATTTTACGGAGGTGTATAAAATCATGAGGCACATAGACAGGGTAAATGCTGAGTGTCTTTTTCCCAGGGTTGTGGAAATCAAGAACTAGAGGGTGTAGGGTTAGGGTGAGAGAGGAAACATTTAATGAAAACTTGAGGGGCAACTTTTTCACCTAGAGTGTGGAATGAGCTGCCAGAGTAAGAGAATGGGCTAGGAACAATAACAACATTTAAAAAGCGCTTGGACAAGTAGGTGGATAGAAAAAGCTTAGAGGGATGTGGGTCTTATGCAGACAAATGGGACTAATCTTGGTCAGCATGTACCACTCAGACCAAAGGCCCGTTTCCATGCTTTATGAAGCTATGACTCAATGAAGTATTTTGTTTTATATTTAACTATATACCATACAAAACATTAGAAAAGTTGCAGTATGACCTCCAGAACTTCACAATTAACTTCAGCAGTAATCCTGAATCCTCATGCATTCAAATCTTTGAACCACATTGACTGAAGCCTTTTTCTCTACAGGTCCTCCCAGGTGATGAATGCCGGACTTAAGTATGTACTGCCTATACATACAATGAGTGTTTGGTGGGATGGATTTGCTGACTGCTCTGAGGCTGCAGGCACCTTGTGACACCCAGAAATTCAGTTTGCTGCTGCGCTTCTGACTTGTGAATTGTTCTGGTCACAAATAGTTTACAGGAATGAAACCCAGCTGTAATCTGTGGAGAACAAGTAATTAGAATTTGATCACCCTGCCTTGTTGGTACTGGCAATCACTCTGCAATTGATAACATCAGGAAAACAAAACTTTTAAAGTTTAAATCACCTTCCCCACCCTAGAAGCCCAAAGCATTTGGAATACCCAGACTACATGTTTTTTTCTAAACTTTGAGTATCCATTATATTTCTGTATTTTAACTAGTATTTATCTATTAATCAATATAATTGCAGCAATTTATTGGGTCATTATCAAATTGGTGTAATAGGTGGTTGATGGTCAGCAGAGACTTAATGGGTCAAAGGGCCTATTTTTATGTTGTTTTTCTTTATGATTCTAAAAATTCTTTCTGTGTACACATGAACTCCTGTGTTTCTTGCATCAGCAACTATTTTATAAAGTAAGCCTTGTTGTCAAATGCTTTGGGATATTCTGAAGTGCTTTTAATTCTAAATTTCCCTTTTCTGACTATCTAATTCCAAAATCCCACCTATCTGAGGAGATTTGTCATAAGCCCAATGCCACTTACTATGAAGAAGTGCCTGCTCAGTGCTTGTTCTGAGCCTGGCCTGACCAGTAAGTACCAGGGTTACCTTGGTTTTTACCTTCGTAAATCTCATTGGAGTACCACTGAGGGTAGGAAATCCAGCTGAGAAATATTCCATTGTTCAATGCCCCTGATGGCAGAGCCATCAACAGAGCTGGAGGTAGTTAAGTTAAAATTCAATAAATCCTATTTGCAAAAATAAATCCAGTTACAGTATAAGAAATGTATTGTGATATCCTCTGCACATCTGATAATTTTTGTTTGCATATTGAATAATGAATAAGTGAGCATGAGGTCAGGAGAATAATCTTATTAACCATTCAAACAGCCCTAAGAGGAAAACTGAAGCAATTTTTGCCTGTAGCCTCTATTTGATCTTTGTTAGATCATAGAAGTAAGTTCTGGCATTCTTATTGCTTGTAATGTTAATGGAATATTTTAAGTTACTCATTATCTAACAGAATGTTCATCAAGGTAGCAACTTGAACAGCCTGTCCTCATTGTTTTATTTACATTTTCTTCTCTATCCCAATTGAATGAGACAACATAGTGCTTTCCAGTTTTGTCCCCTATCCTACTGTAGTCAAAAGACTAAGGTAGAATAACAAGTCAATAGTCAATTCTGCAGTCTGACAGGATGCTGCTTTCAGTTCTTCCTCAGCAAGTCTGGAGAGAGAGTGATGGATGTAAAGTGAACACTGTGGCACACCCCTGCTTCACATGGATAATGGTAAAGATGTTGATGTACCACTATCTATTTCCCCTGGAACCTGTGGTCCTCGTGCAAAAATAGAACACCACAGTGAAAACTGATTTGTTCATGGTAGAGCAAATGCTGGACATTGCTGAAGAACTTACAGTAGAAATTGATCAAATTATCAATGAGAAGAGCAGTGCTTTTTATTCATGTGTTGTGCCTTTATCCAATGAGGTTGTCAATTTCTGAATCTCTGGAAAGGTTAGAATTTAACTTGCACTTTCCAATTTTCCTCCACATTGGACAGGAAGTAAAAATTGGATCTCTAAGAGATAGTTAGGTTTTCCTCTGCTATAAGCATCCATATCGCCACCCAACTATCAGTTCTGGGTTATATACGTACCAGAAATTACATGAGGTGATAAACCCAAACGAAATACGGTCTAACTTGGAAACAAAGTAGACTGCAAATGCTGGAATCTGGAGCAACAATTGAACAACTGGAGGAACTCTGTGCATTTAGATGCAGGGTCTTGAACTAAAATGTTGACTGCCTATTCTCCTCCACAGATGCTGCCTGACAAGTCACATTTCTCTAGTAATTTTTTTTATACACTTGAAATATAATGACTCCTCAGCCCATCACTTTTTCCCTGTGTCTCCTTTTGCTTTTACTAGATATAAATCTAATTGTTTTTTAAGTTGATACATGCATTTATTGATCTTTTTTAATGGGTTCTATTGGGTTTGTTTGCTGCTGTCTATAAGACGATGAATCTCAAGGTTTTATGTAATATACATACTTTGATAATAAATGTGCTTTGATCTTTTGAACTTGGAACTTTTATTATTGTTGCTTGTTTCAAAGTACAGTGAAAAACTTTGTCTTGCATGCCATCATTTCATCGCATCAATGCAATGATGTAATTTTAAGGTTAAACAATAACAGAATGCAGAATAAAGTGTTACAGTTACAGAGAGAGAAATTGCAGTACGGCGCAGACAGTAAGATGCAAGACCATGACAAGTTAGATTCTAAGGTTAAGAGACCATCTTCATGTTCTGTTGGACCTACAATGGTTTTATAACAGTGAGATAGAATCGATCCTTGAGCCTGATAGTATGAGCTTTCAGACTTCTGTATCCTCTGCCCACCAGGAGGTGGGGGAGGTGAGAATGTTTGGGGTGGATGGGGTCTTTGATTTTGGTGGGTGCTTTACTGGGGCAGTGAGAAGATTAGATAGAGCACATGGAGGGAAGGCTGGTTTCCACAATGTGCTGAACTGTGTCCACACTCTGCAATTTCTTGTGGTCATGGGTAGACCAGTTAACAAAACCGAGCTGTGATAGATCCAGATAGGATGCTTTCTAAGGTGCAAAGTAGACGTGGCAAATTTTGTTAGCCTCCTGAGCCATATTAGAGCATTCTTCTCCTATTTTTAGACAGCTTTTTGAGTAACATTTGGGTCCCACGTTTCCTGCATTATAAGAGTGAGCACTTTAAAAATGCCTCATTGGCTGTTGTGGAGGGGGAGTGATTAACACTAAAGAAATGTGTTTTCCTTCTTGTCACTGAAGCTGTTAATGGAAGGGGGGACTATAAATTTTTAATGAAAGTTTGCTCCACACGAAACCACTGAAATAACAAGGAAGTGAGCTCATAGAGTGACTTAAACTGTCAGATTTCCTTCAGAGACTATATTTTTTTCTGCTTACTAGCAAGTCCAGTATCACTGGTGAGGGTCTCTGGACTAGGGACATGGTCTGGAAGACTCCTATAGACTTTTGCAGCTCAGTTTTTTAATACGTCTTGATTGGATGCCAGATAGACAGACAGATATAGATAGATAGATGAATGAATAAGTAAATAAAACTTTTGAAAAATTAAAAAAAGCACTATCACTTGTGAGAAGGATTTTAGTCAGCATCCCACTGTAGATGAGTAACTTTGCTTCATTAAGTTCAAGTTTATTGTGATCTGATTGTACAAATAAACAATATTTCTCTGAACCATGGTGCACCCAGACAACTTACATCAAACACAGCACATAAACTAAAATATTATATTATAAATAAGCTATTAAAATATAATTCAAAATGCATGAAGTAAAGTGCACCATTGGTAAACAGTATAATAAACAGCTTGCTGTCCTACTGATGTGACCTAGGTGGTGGCAGAGTATTCATTAGTCTCTCAGCCTACGGGAAGAAGCTGTTAACTAGTTTGGCAGTCCAAGTCCTGATGTTACCTCAAGCATCAAACAATCTGGGCGATGGGTGGTAGGGATCCTCAACAATGCTTTGGGTCCTTTGTTTGCAACACTCATAATAAATGTCACTAATAGGGAAGGTTGGGAGACCCTGATGATCTTCTCGGTGGTTTTTAATATCGTCTTCAGGGTCTTTCAGTCCAATGCTTTGTAGCTTCCATACCACACAATAATTCAGCCAGGTGGGACAACCTCAATGGTGCTCCAGTAGAAAGTTGTTAGAATGGGGGTGGGGAGCCTTACACATCTTACACAAAGCACAAATGTTTTAGATGTTGCTATCGGCCCAGGTTAGATCGTCCGTTATGTGCACACCAAGGAATTTTGTGCTCTTGCCTTTCTCCACAGCAGAGCTATTGATGTGCAATGGTCGATCTGTGCCTTCCTGAAGTCCACAAACAATTCCTCTCTGTAGCTGACTCATCATTGTTACAGATGAGGCCATCCTCTGTAGTGTTATCAGCAAACTTGATGATGGTTTGAGGTAAATCTGGCAGTGCAGTTGTGAGTTAGCTGTATGAACAGAAGTGGACTCATCACACAACTCTGCAGGTCTTTGAGATGTTGCTGCCAACTTGGACTGACTGGGGTCTTTCCATCAGGAAGTCCAGTTATAGTGAGGGATGTTGAGTCTCAACGACATCAGTTTACCCAACAGCCTTTGAGAAATAATTGTATTAACTGCAAAACTGCAATCAATAAACAATATCCTGGCATTTGAGGCATCATTTTCTAGGTGGGAGAGGACTGAGTGGAAGGCCAAGGCTATGGCATCAGTGGATTAGTTTAAGCTGTGGGCAAACTGGAAATGGTCCAATGTAGCTGGAAGGCTGGATTTTATGTGATCCATTACCAGCTTCTCAAAGCACTTGATGATTGATGAAGTCAGTGCCAATGGGAGATGATCATTTAGGCTAGTTACCATTGATCTCTTGGGCAGTGGAATCATGATGGCTGCCTTGAAGCTTGCAGGGACAGGGGCCTGTTTCAGAGAGACAATTAAAGATGTCCTTTAACATCTCTGTTAGATGTTCCTCAGCACCTGACCAGATATGTTGCCCAATCCTGCTTCTTTGTGTGGAGTTTACCTTGGCTAGGGTCCTCCTCAACTCAGCTGTGGCCAGCCAGAATGCTTATTCCTGAGGAGGGGATTTTCCTCAATGTCACATCATTGAGGAGCAGAAACCGCTGGACCAGACAACATCCCTGGTAGAGTGCTCAGAGAATGTGCAGAACAGCTAGCAGATGTTCTCTCGGACATCTTCAACATCTCCCTGAGCAGCCACTGTCCCAACATGCTTCAAGGCCGCCACCATCATCCCCATGCCGAAGAAGTCTTCAGAGTCCTGCCTAAGTGACTACCGTCCCGTTGCACTTACATCCATCATCATGAAGTGTTTCGAGAGGCTCGTCATGAGGCATATCAAGACCCTGCTGCCCCCCTCACTGGACCCCCTGCAGTTTGTGTACCATCCCAACCACTCAACAGATGACGCCATTGCTACCACCCTCCACCTGGCCCTAACCCACCTGGACAAAAAAGACACATACGTTCGGATGCTGTTCATAGACTTCAGTTCAGCATGCAACACAATCATCCCTCAGAAACTGATTGGAAAGCTGAGCCTAATGGGCCTGAACACCTCCCTCTGCAACTGGATCCCAGACTTCCTGACTGGGAGACCTCGGTCAGTCCGGATCGGGAGCAGCATCGCCAACACCATCACACTGAGCATGGGGGCCCCCCAGGGCTGCGTGCTCAGTCCACTGCTGGTCACTCTGCTGACCCATGACTGTGCTGCAACACACAGCTCGAACCACATCATCAAGTTTGCCGATGACACCACTGTGGTGGGTCTCATCAGCAAGAATGATGAGTCAGTTTACAGAGAGGAGGTGTAGCGGCTAACGACCTGGTGCAGAGCCAACAACCTGTCTCTTAATGTGAACAAAACAAATGAGATGGTTGTTGACTTCAGGAGGGCATGGAGCGACCACTCCCCGCTGAACATTGACGGCTCCTTGGTAGAGATCGTAAAGAGCACCAAATTTTTTGGTGTTCACCTGACGGAGAATCTCACCTGGTCCCTCAGCACCAGCTCCACAGCAAAGAAAGCCCAGCAGTGTCTCTACTTTCTGCGAAGGCTGAGGAAAGTCCATCTCCCCCCCCCCCCCCCCCCCCATCCTCATCACACTCCACAGGGGTTGTATTGAGAGCATCCTGACCAGCTGCATCACTGCCTAGTTCGTAAATTGCACCATCTCGGATCGCAAGACCCTGCAGCGGATAGTGAGGTCAGCTGAGGAGATCATCGGGGTCTCTCTTCCTGCCATCACAGACATTTACACTACACGCTGCATCTGCAAAGGAAACAGCATTATGAAGGACCCCATGCACCCCTCATACAATCTCTTCTCCCTCCTGCCATCTGGGAAAAGGCTCTGAAGCATTCGGGCTCTCACGGCCAGACTATGTAACAGTTTCTTCCCCCAAGCTATCAGACTCCTCAATACCCGAAGCCTGGACTGACACCTGGCCCTATTGTCCTGTTTATTATTTATTGTAAGGCCTGCACTGTTTTTGTGCACGTTATGTAGTCCTGTGTAGGTCTGTAGTCTAGTGTAGCTTTCTCTGTGTTGTTTTTTTTTACGTAGTTCAGTCTAGTTTTTGTACTGTGTCATGTAACACCATGGTCCTGAAAAAACGTTGTCTCATTTTTACTACGTACTGTACCAGCAGTTATGGTTGAAATGACAATAGAAGTGACTTGACTTGACTTGACTTCATTTCCAGTCTCTCCCTCCCTCGAGTGATATATGCCTCCAATGAGGTGGATGCATGCCAGAATGATTAAAATTGGATAGAGTCATAGATCACTGTAGCATAGAGACAGGCCTTCAGCCACCTAATTCATACCAAGCTATTATTCTGCCTCGTCTCATCAATCTGCACCTGGATCATAGCACTCCATACACCCTCCCATCCATGTGCTTATACAGACTTGTCTTAAATATTGTAATTACAATCATACCCCACCTGCTGAGATCTCATTCCACACTCACAGCACTTTCTGAATGAAGTTCCACCTCAGGATCTCTTTAAATGTTTCACCTTTCACCCTTAACCTATGACTCCCTAGTTCTAGTCTCGCCCAACCTCAGTGGGAAAAGCCTGCTTGCTTTTATCCTATCTATACCCCTCATGATTTTGTATGCCTCCATCAGATCTCCCCTCATTCTTGTACAACCCAGGGAATAAAGTTCTAACCTATTCAACCTTTTCCTTTATCTCAGATCCTTGTAAAATTTTCTCTGTCTATTTCAATCATATTGATATCTCTCCTTTGGGTAGGTGACCAGAACTGCACAAAATACTCCAAATTTGGCCTCAATGATACCTTTCATAACTTAAAAACAACATTCCAAATCCTGTACTCAATACTCTGATTTATGAAGGTCAATGTACCAAAAACTCTCTTTACAACCCTATCTACTTGTGATATCACTTTGAAGGAATTATGGATTGGTATTCCCAGATTCCTTTGTTCTACTGCACTCCTCGGTGCCCTACTATTCGCTGTGTAAGCCCTATCCTGGGTTGACCTCACTTTGACTCCAGACACATCAGCAAGGTCAGAAATGTTGTTGTCAAGGAGGAGGGCAGGTTTGGGGTCAAGGGTTGGGAGGGGGTGTTGGTGGGTGATGTGGATTCCTGGATTTGAGCAGTTTTAGTTCTCATCTGATGGTGTCATCTGAAGGACAGAAATTGACTTATGTTTCTTTGGATGATAAAGAAAGGAGATAGCCCCAGAATAATCTTTATCTGGGAGCGAACATGCCCATATGTTACCTTGTTTGTCAAACACCCATTGCTTTTTGTAATATGATCCTTAACGTCTTGCGGGTATGTGCTGTGCCAAAATGCCCATATTTCATCTTTTACTCATTGCCTCTTCATTAATGTAAATAAGTGATACAACTGTGTGATATAATATCTGCAATGGAAGGCAGTTGTCTCAGAAAATATTAGTGAATAACATTGCAAATATGTTGTTTATTTAATTAACTCATATATTTAAAAATTGTGACAGGAGCTGACATTGCAATACATTAATAAGCTGAATATATAACAATAGTTCCAGTAAAACAGATACCATTGATTACGCATGAGCTGTGATTACCAGGTCTGATTGTTGGAAAGCCAGAGTTACCAGGCTTATTAACAGTACAGCTAATTTTATTAGGTGTGAAAGTAACACTTACATTGATAGTGAATGCTTCTTTGCCTGAATTTATAGCCATTGACTGTTATGAATCTTCAGTTAATGCTTGTAGTTGTGTTTTATTGCAGTACTTGATTAGGTACAACAGCAGCAGCTTATCAGAATCAAGCCACAGACTATTCTCTGTGGACAGCACATAGCTAATAATTTCCAGGTCAAGAAAATTCATCGTAGCTTCCTTAATGCTAAAATGATTGGTAAAGCACTCAGGCCATGGAGAAAAATAAACGTTGGGGATAAAAGACATGCCAACAGCTTTCATAATGGATGTAATTATCACTTCTCTCGGTGGCTTTCAGATCCCATACCTGAGAGGAGTTCAGGGAAAAGAAGTGAGGTAAGAGTGAAATCAGTGACATTCACTTGCTCGAGATTAAGGTGATTCATTCAAAGCCTGTACTTTTATTTTTCTCCCCCTCAAAAGTGCAGCTCTTCAGTTGTCTTGGTGACAGCCTGTGAAGAGGGCTGCACTGAAGCCCACTCACAATGAATGTTACCTTCAGCCCCACATTCCTAAAGCCAGCAGCCAGCCATGGTTACACCCTGGTGAAATAAGATATTCCTCCCTGACCTATTCATTAATGAGGACCAGTTAGTTACACATGCAGGGCATAACAACCCTCTTTACATCCAATTGATCATCAGGCCGAGGGAAAACATGGGAAGACATTGTACAAGTGGCACAGTCAATCATGTGGCTTGAGCACCTGACTGAGGCACAGGATGGGGGATAGGTGGGGGTTAATTTAAAACTTTTTTAATCTGCCTTTGTCTCTCTGCAGCTGACTATCCTTTGGAACCTATTATTTACACTCAAGATAGCCCAAATGGGCAGTCTTAAGAATTAGATACATATATATTCCAAAATGGAAAATTGGCAAAATACAATTAACAGCTTCAAAAAGAAAAACTAATGTCAGCCCCAAAAAGTAGACTGGAATGTAAACTCAAATAATTATTGGGTTTTTGCAGACATTCATTGCTTGCACTTAAGTTACTAAACACAAATAATGTAAGCACAGAATGCTTGAAGAAATCCAAAGAATAGTGCATCTTAACAAGGAGCGTACTCTCTCATGATGGTCACTTCAATGTAAACTTATGCAGCAAAATTTATAAATCTTCAATTTTTACAAAAGCAAAAATTGAACATGTTTACTCAGTGTACCTTCTGAATAATATTATGTTTCTTTACAAAACACTCCAAAATCAGACAATGTGTCTTTTTGGCAATGTGCTCTAACATGCCTACTTTTGTAATGTGACTCAGATTAAACCTGGAACGAAAGTGTTATTTACGTTCTCAACTAACCATTGCTGCGTAGTGCGTAACAAAGGTCACTTCAACAATTACTCCCTTTCTCCTCATTTCACCTTCCTGTTCAGCTCTATGCAATGTGACACTCTATCTGGCTCGATAAATTTCACAGATCTGCTGTTTCTCCTCCAAGTTCCTGCTCTTCCAGTTTATGCCAACTTTCTTTCCTCCCTCCTCCCTGGTTTATTCTAATGTGTTGCTGAATCATGGATTAATTCATGCTGACATTCCGCTCTCCCACTGTATTTCAGTTAACTGCCTAGCTCTTTCACGAATACTTTCAATTTCTGTTAAATTCCACTTCCTTTCCTTATCTTCTTGTATGGTTGCCAATACATCTATTTTGCTGTTCCTTTTATTGTCAATAGACAGTAATAGACAATAGACAGTAGGTACATGAGTAGGCCATTCGGCCCTTCTAGCCAGCACCGCCATTCACTGTGATCATGGCTGATCATACACAATCAGTACCCCGTTCCTACCCTCTCCCCATATCCCTTGACCCCGCTATCTATAAGAGCTCTATCTAACTCTTTCTTGAATGCATCCTGACACTTGGTCTCCACTGCCTTCTGGGACAGAGCATTTCACATATCCACCACTCTCTGGGTGAAAAAGTTTTTCCACATCTCTGTTCTTAAACTGTGGCCTCTAGTTCTGGACTCACCCATCAGCGGGAACATGTTTCCTGCCTCAAGTGTGTCCAATCCCTTAATAATCTTATATGTTTCAATCAGATCCCCTCTCATTCTTCTAAATTCCAGTGTATACAAGCCCAGTCGCTCCAATCTTTCAACATATGACAATCCCGCCATTCCGGGAATTAACCTTGTGAACCTACGCTGCACTCCCTCAATAGCAAGAATGTCCTTCCTCAAATTTGGAGACCAAAACTGCACACAATACTCCAGGTGGGGTCTCACCAGGGCCCTGTACAGCTGCAGAAGGACCTCTTTACTCCTAAACTCAATTCCTCTTGTTATAAAAGCCAGCATGCCATTAGCTTTCTTCACTGCCTGCTGTACCCGCATGCTTGCTTTCATTGACTGAAGTACAAGAACACCTAGATCTCGTTGTACTTCCCCTTTTCCTAACTTGACTCCATTTAGATAGTAATCTGCCTTCCTGTTCTTGCCACCAAAGTGGATAACCTCACATTTATCCACATTAAACTGCATCTGCCATACATTTGCCCACTCACCCAACCTGTCCAAGTCACCCTGCATTCTCATAACATCCTCCTGACATTTCACACTGCCACCCAGCTTTGTGTCATCAGCAAATATGCTAATGTTACTTTTAATCCCTTCATCTAAATCATTAATGTATATTGTAAACAGCTGCGGTCCCAGCACCGAACCTCGCGGTACCCCACTGGTCACAGCCTGCCATTCCAAAAGGGACCCGTTAATCACTACTCTTTGTTTCCTGTCAGCCAGCCAATTTTCAGTCCATGTCAGTACTCTGCCCCCAATACCATGTGCCCTAATTTTGCCCACTAATCTCCTATGTAGGACTTTATCAAAAGCTTTCTGGAAGTCCAGGTACACTACATCCACTGGCTCTCCCTTGTCCATTTTCATAGTTACATCCTCAAAAAACTCCAAAAGATTAGTCAAGCATGATTTTCCCTTCATAAATCCATGCTGACTCGGACTGATCCTTCTACTGCTATCCAAATATGTCGTAATTTCCTCTTTTATAATTGACTCCAGCATCTTTCCCACCACTGACGTCAGACTAACTGGTCTATAATTCCTTGTTTTCTCTCTCCCTCCTTTCTTGAAAAGTGGGACAACATTAGCCACCCTCCAATCAGCAGGAACTGTTCCTGAATCTATAGAACATTGGAAAATGATTACCAATGCATCCACGATTTCTAGAGCCACCTCTTTAAGTACCCTGGGATGCAGACCATCAGGTCCCAGGGACTTATCAGCCTTCAGACTCAACAGTCTATCCAACACCGTTTCTTGCCTAATATAAATTTCCTTCAGTTCATCCTTTACCCTAGTTCTTTTGGCCACTATTACATCTGGGAGATTGTTTGTGTCTTCCCTAGTGAAGACAGATCTAATGTACTTGTTCAACTCATCTGCCATTTCCTTGTTCCCCATAATAAATTCACCCGTTTCTGTCGTCAATGGCCCAATTTTGGTCTTAAATATTTTTTTGCTATTCACATACCTAAAGAAGCTTTTACTATCCTCCTTTATATTCTTGGCTAGTTTACCTTCGTACCTCATTTTTTCTTGGCATTCTGCCTTTTTTGTTATCTTCTGTTGCTCTTTAAAAGCTTCCCAGCCCTCCAGTTTCCCGCTCATCTTTGCTATGTTATACTTCTTCCCTTTTATTTTTATACTGCCCTTTACTTCCCTCGTCAGCCATGGCAGCCCCTTACTCCCCTTACGATCTTTCTTCCTCTTTGGAATGAACCGATCCTGCACCTTTTGCATTATTCCCAGAAATACTTGCCATTGTTGTTCCACTGTCTTCCCTGCTAGGGTATTGTTCCATTGAACTTTGGCCAGCTCCTCCCTCATAGCTCCATAGTTCCCTTTGTTCAACTGTAATACTGACACATCCGATTTTCCCTTCTCCTTCACAAATTGTAGGTTAAAACATATCATATTATGGTTACTACCTAATGGTTCCTTTACCTCGAGGTCCCTGATCAAATCCGGTTCATTGCTCAACACTAAATCTAGAATTGCCTTCTCCCTGGTAGGCTCCAGTACAAGCTGTTCTAAGAATCCATCTCGGAGGCACTCCACACACTCCCTTTCTTGGGGTCCAGTACCATTCTGATTCTCCCAGTCTACCTGCATGTTGAAATCCCCCATGACAACTGTAACATTATCTTTGCGACATGCCAATTTTAACTCTTCATTCAACTTACACCCTACATCCAGACTGCTGTTTGGGGGCCTGTAGATAACTCCCATTAGGGTCTTTCTACCCTTAGAATTTCTCAGTTCTATCCATACTGACTCTACATCCCCATATTCTATGTCCCCCCTCGCAAGGGACTGAATATCATTCCTCACCAACAGAGCCACCCCACCCCCTCTGCCAGTCAGTCTGTCCTTTCGATAAGATGTATATCCTTGAATATTCATTTCCCAGGCCCTGTCCGCTTGAAGCCATGTCTCAGTTATTCCCACAACATCGTACTTGCCAATTTCCAATTGAGCCTCAAGCTCATCTACTTTATTCCTTATACTTCGTGCATTCATATATAATACTTTTAATTTGGTACTCCCCTCTCCCTTCATATCAATTCCTATTTCACTTGGCCATACTGTATGATCTCTTCTTGAGCTTTCAACTCCATTGATTCTGTTGTCTTTTTTAACTTTTCTTATTTTCACTTTCCCTTTAACTCCATCCTTATATTTCCAGTTCATCACCTCCCCCCACTACTTAGTTTAAACTTTTTTCTTTCAGAAGAAATGCAAAAAGTACCACATAAACGTAAATTTTCACTGTTTGCCCTGTAAAACCATAGACAAACTAAAGTAATTATAGAAAAGTTACAGCACAATACAGGCCCTTCGGCCCACAAAGCTATGCTGAACATGTCCTTACCTTAGAACTACCTAGACTTACCCATAGCCTTCTATTTTTCTAAGCTCCATGTACCTATCCAGGAGTCACTTAAAAGACCCTATCGTTTCTGGCTCCACCACCGCCGGCAGCCCATTCCATGCACTCACCACTCTCTGCGTAAAAAACTTATCCCCGACATCTTCTCTGTACTTATTTCCAAGCACTCTAAAACTATGCCCTCTCGTGCTAGCCATTTCAGCCCTGGGAAAAAGCCTCTGCCTATCCACATAATCAATGCCTCTCATCATCCCTCATACCTCCATCTTTAGGCTCCCGCTACTATACCCATTCTACTCACTAAGACTTCTTGTCCTAGACTTCGGTCATAGTTTCTGGCTAAACCAGATTCTTTACAGATATTGAACTCAACTTCTGATTTGAAATTCACTCCATCACAGAAGCACCCCCTTCTGCTTCCATAACACCTTCCAGCATTATTATTTCCACACCCTGTTTGATGTTTCCTATCTCCTTGCCTTTATTATTCTCAAACTATATCATTTAGCATCCTGAGGTATGGTCTTCCATCCTCCATCCTCTGTAAACTTGAACATATTTAAAGCTCTGTTGCCTATAGTTTGAATTATTTCAGATCTATTGCCATCTGTGATCAGTTGTCTTTTTTTTGACTCCCTATCCACCAAGTCCTCAGTTTTAAATCTCTTATTATGATGTGCTAATCTTGCCTAGCCATTGACCCTCTGCATTGCTACAGACTCCTCTGATCCTACGACTCTCAGTAAAATCTGCATTCCTCCGACTCTGCCCTAAAGTATATCTCCTGCTCCTTCTGTTCTTTTGTTAGTAGATATACTTCTACCAGATTAGATTTTTGGGTTTGGAATACTTCATAATCCCATTCATTTCTCCAACTCACACTTTGCATATATCCCTCCAGAAATTCTACATTACTTTCAATCATAACTCTTTTATTAATCTCCCTCACTCTCCAAATAATTGGTGTTCTTTGAAGGACCTTGTGATACATTCCCACAATAAGCTGACATGCTGATTGTTGCTGTCCTGTCTGACATAGTTTTCTCTTTCTCTTTCCACCATCTGTGAACCCATCTAAATCTCAACATAATTAGAGTCAAAGTGGTTGTGGAGGAGGTCTGTTTCTACGATGCCCTTGCCCAAAATTCACTTCTCATTTGTAGACTTAGTTTTAGGACCACAAACCTTTACTCCTGCTACAGCTAAGTCAGCAGAGACCAGTGATGTACCTTTGGACTATTCTTTATTATGATGCCAGGTGTGCATTGTCCAATGATCAATGTCACTCTGAAATTTTGTATGAAAGCTCCCAGCTCGATCTGACACATTAGAGAATTTTGAAGACAACATCTTGAATATTAGGAACAGTTCTACTTTTTCACTTCACAATCCCACTTGATTTTGGAAATGAAGACTGTCAATGCTTTAGTTGTCAGTAGCATATTTGGAAAGAATGGTTTTATGACATGTGATGGCTCAGCTGCCAAATGTCTTACAGTGCTATTATTGAAATGATCCTGGATCATCAATCCACTGTTTGATCACCAGGCACCTAATTTGGAGAAGGCTGTCCAAGTTGATTCAGTTGGAGTTCAATGGAGCAATAATGAAAAGGAATAACGTGTTTTAACTAGTTACCTGTGTGTGTGGACTTGGAAAACAAAACAAGTAACACATAAACAAAATGCAAATGCTAGAGCAGTGCAACCTTTTGAGCATGAAGAAAGTAGAATGTTGGACAATTCCAGAGGGGTTGTATAATCACCATGACAAGTAAAGTCCTTCATATGCAGATTGGCTGTAATGCAGATAAACATTTGTCCTTTTTTCACAGTCATTCATGACCTGTTTAGTGCAAAATTTAAATGTGTCCTTTTAATGATGCTTTCCTTTGACTGTGAAAATCAGTTTAGAGCAGATTTGCTTCTAATTTCCAATTACCTGTAAGCACTCTTTAACTACTATTATGCCTGCTTATTTGTCAGATAGTTCTGAGCATTATCACATCAAAAAAAGATAAAAATTACTTTTATTCCCTTTGCTAAATGACTTTTCTCATACTTCTGTTTTCAAGATACTTGCTTTTATCCATTCTTATTGATATTTTAGCTCAATGCACTCATTTCTTTGTTTCCCCCCCACATTTTGATGCCTTTATTTAATTTATATCCTCAGCTACACTTCTTTCCACAGTTCTGATGAAAAGCTCCAAAACCTGGGCACCTATACTTCCCTCTGTAACTGGATCCTCAACTTCCTAACTGGAAGTCCACGATCTGTGCGGATCAGAAATAACTTCTCCACCTCACTGACATTCAGCCCTGCTGCACCTCAGGGATGTCTGCTTAGCCCACTGCTCTACTCTTTCTACACCCATGAATGTGTGGCTCGGCACAGCTGAAATGCCATCTATAAATTTGCTGACAACGTAACTATTATTGACAGGATTTCAGATGGCGACAAGAGGGTATACACCACCTAGCTGAGTGGAGTTGCAGCAACAACCTTGCACTCAGTGTCAGTTAGACCAAAGAACTGATTGTGGACTTCAGAAAGAGTAGGATGAGGAACGCACACCAGTCCTCTCAGAGGGATCAGAAGTGGAAAGAATGAGCAATTTCAAGTTCCTGGGTCTCAATACTTCTGAGGATTTATCCTGGATCCATCATATTGATGCAGCCACAAAGAAATCCTAATAGTGGCTATATTTCATTTGGAGTTTGAGGAGATTTGCTGTGTCACCAAAGACACTGGCAAAATTCTACAGATGTACCATGGAGTGCTTTCTAACTGTCTTAATCACTGTCTAGTATGGGGGGGGTGGGGGTCACTATTGTACAGGATCAAAATCAGCTGCAAAGAGTTGTAAACTTAGCTCCAGCGTGGAGACGAGCCTCAGTAGTATCCAGGATATTTTCAAGGAGCGAAGCCTCAATAAAGCAGCATTCATCATTAAGCACCCCTATCACCCAGGACATGCCTTGATCTCATTGCTATCATCGGGAAGAAGGTACAGAAGCCTGAAAGCACGCACTCAATGATTCAGGAACAGCTTCTTCCCCTCTGCCATCCAATTTCTGAATGGATCTTGAACCCACAAACACTCCCTCACCACTTCTTTATTTTTATCTTTGCACTACTTAGTTAATTTAACTCTTAAATATATACACCTACTGTAATTCATGATTGTTTTCTATTATTATGTTGTGGCGACCCACTTTCTGCGCAGGCGAACCGGCTCACAAATAGCCAGCGTTGGGGGGAGACTTTGGTAATGCACCTCCGACGTCATTTCCGCCCGGAGAGGGCGGGTGCTAGGGATTTAAATGCCAGCACCGCAAAGTTTGAATAAACTAGTCTCGAAACGACTTATCGACTGCGTGTCGTTATTTTAGCTCTGTGTGTAGCACATCGCTACATTGGTGACCCCGATGGTCCAAACGGGATTTGGACCAAAGATGACCGACTCTTCATCTGTTCACGCAGTTTCGCTAAAACCGCCGACTTTCTGGACGCTGCGACCACGCGTGTGGTTTAGCCAAGCAGAAGCCCAGTTCCAGATTTGGCAGGTATCATCTGATTCCACGCGTTACTATCACGTGGTGAGTGCCCTTGACCAGGAGACACCCGCAACAGGAAGTCAGGACCCACCCTGAGGGCCGCAGACAGCAGCACGATATGGACCTATGGCACCCGCACAGTGCAGCTGCATTTCGGCGCCCGCCGGTTCACGTGGGACTTCACACTGGCCGTGGTGGCCCAACCACTCCTGGGGGCAGACTTCTTGCGAGCTCACAGCCTGCTGGTCAACTTGCAAGGGAAAAGACTGGTACATGCCGAGACTTTCCAGACGTTCTCCCTGGGTGAAGCCAAGTTGCCAGCCCCACACCTGGACTCCATCACGCTGTCGGACAACGAATTCACCAGAATCCTGGCAGACTTCCCATCGATTCTGGCACCGCAGTTCACGGCAGCCATGCCCAGACACAGGGTACAGCACCACATTCCGACCCAGGGACCACCCCTCCACGCCCACGCACGAAGGCTCCCCATGGAAAAGCTCCGCTTGGTGAAGGAGGAATTCAAGCAGATGGAGGAATTGGGGATCATACGGCGGTCCAACAGCCCATGGGCCTCCCCCCTGCACATGGTGCCCAAAGCAACAGGGGGCTGGAGACCATGCGGCGACTACCGCAGGTTGAATGAGGCTACAACACCGGACCGCTACCCTGTGCCGCACATTCAGGACTTTGCAGCAAACCTGCACGGCGCACGGATCTTCTCCAAGGTAGACCTCGTCTGGGGATACCATCAAATCCCGATGCATCTGGACGACGTCCTCAAAACGGCACTCATCACCCCTTTCAGCCTTTTCGAGTTCCTCCGCATGCCGTTCGGCCTAAAGAATGCCACACAGACGTTTCAGCGGTTAATGGACGCGGTGGGACGTGACCTGGACTTCGCTTTCATCTATTTGGACGACATCCTCATAGCCAGCAGCAGTCGGCAGGAGCATCTGTCCCATCTCTGTCAACTCTACGCCCGACTGAGTGAATACGGCCTCACGATCAATCCGGCCAAGTGCCAGTTCGGTCTCGATACCATCGACTTCCTGGGCCACAGGATTACCAAAGACGGGGCAACACCTCTACCCGCCAAGGTAGACGCGATCCGCCACTTTGCCTGGCCCAACACGGTCAAAGGCCTGCAGGAGTTCGTTGGTATGGTGAACTTCTACCACTGTTTCCTCCCCTCAGCAGCCCGCATCATGCGCCCTTGGTACACCCTGATGTCGGGTAAAGGCAAGGACATTACTTGGGACGAGGAGGCCGGGGCTGCTTTCGTTAAAGCCAGGGAAGCCTTGGCAGATGCCGTGATGCTGGTGCACCCCAGAACCCCCAGTACGGACGTTCTGACCGCCCTCATGGTGGACGCATCCGACACAGCAGTCGGTGGGGTGCTGAAGCAGCTCATCGAGGGGCGCTGGCAACCCCTGGCATTCTTCAGCAAGCACCTACGACCACCCGAACTCAAGTACAGTGCTTTCGACCGGGAGCTGTTGGCACTGTATCTGGCAATCCGGCATTTCAGGTACTTCTTAGAAGGCAGGCCATTCACCGTGTTCACGGACCACAAACCGTTGACCTTCGCATTCACGAAGGTGTCCGATCCCTGGTTGGCTCGCCAGCAGCGACATCTGTCCTACATCTCCGAGTACACGACGGACATCCAGCATGTCCGGGAAAGGACAACGTCGTGGCGGACGCACACTCCAGACCAGCTGTCCAGGCCCTGTCCCTGGGGGTGGACTATGCAGCACTGACGGAGGCACAGCAGGCAGATGACGAGCTGCCCAGCTACAGGACCGCAGTCTCGGGTTTGCAGCTGCAAGACTTTCTCATAGGCCCAGGTGATAGGACCCTCCTGTGCGACGTGGCTACCGGCCAAACTCGCCCCATCGTCCCGGCAGCCTGGAGGCAACGGGTTTTAGACTCCATATATGGTTTGGCACACCCATCTATCAGGACAACCATCCGGCTGATCTCCAGCAAGTTCGCGTGCCACGGACTTCGCAAGCAGGTCAGTGAATGGGCCAAAACGTGCGCGCAGTGCCAAACAGCCAAGGTGCAGCGGCACACTAAAGCCCCGTCGCAGAAGTTCGAACCCACCCACCGGAGGTTCGATCACATTCATGTGGATGTCGTGGGCCCTCTACCAGTGTCCCGAGGAGCGCGGTACCTCCTAACGATGGTAGACCGGTTCAGGAGGTGGCCGTTCCCGCTCACCGACACATCTGCCGATTCCTGCGCCCGAGCACTGATCGCAACCTGGGTAGCACGCTTCGGGGTACCGGCCCACATTACCTCCGACAGAGGCACCCAGTTCACCTCCAGCCTGTGGTCGGCTGTGGCCAGCCAGTTGGGAACGCAGCTACACCATACAACTGCCTACCACCCACAGTCGAACGGACTGGTGGAACGCTTCCACCGTCACTTGAAGTCGGCTCTCATGGCCCGCCTGAGAGGACCTAACTGGGTGGACGAGCTTCCCTGGGTCCTGCTTCGAACTCGTACAGCACCCAAAGAGGATCTGCACGCCTTGTCGGCCGAGTTGGTGTACGGCACGCCCCTGGCCGTCCCGGGAGAGTTCATACCAGTCCCAAGGGGACAAGAGAAAGAACCCACAGCAGTCCTGGACAGACTACGTGAAAGGCTCGGCAACCTGGCCCCTGTACCAACTTCACAGCACGGACGGACCCCGACCCATGTACCCAAAGACCTGCAGGACTGTAAGTTTGTATTTGTACGAAGGGGCGGACACCGGGCACCGCTACAGCAGCCGTACGAGGGGCCGTTCAAGGTGATCAACAACAACGGGTCCACGTACGTTCTGGACATTGGGGGGAAAGAGGACGTTTTCATGGTGGACCGACTCAAACCAGCCCATGTGGTCTTGGCACAGCCGGTTGAGGTTCAGGCACCGAGGCGCAGAGGCAGACCTCCCGAACAGAGGCTGATCCAGACTGTGGACATTGGGGGGTGTATCGCCGGTTCTGGGGGGGGGGGGGTTATGTGTGCAACCCACTTTCTGCGCAGGCGAACCGGCTCAGAAATAGCCAGCATGGGGGGGAGACTTTAGTAAAGTACCTCCGACGTCATTTCCGCACGGAGAGGGTGGACGCTAGGGATTTAAATGCCAGCACCACGAAGTTTGAATAAACTAGTCTCGAAACGACTTACTGACTGCGTGTCATTATTTCAGCGCTGTGTGTAGCACATTGCTACAATGTATTGCATTAAGCCTGATTCCGATTTCTTTAATTTTTGGCTTGTTGTTGTTCCCTCAAGCTTTACATTCTGAGATTACAAATAATAGAGAGAGCTCCACAAGCTTGATCCCTACAGGCACAGAAAAGCCAACAAAAACAAATGTACTTCAGAATACACTTTCTTATCTGTTTCTGTCTTCCAGAAGATGGAGCAATGAATAGATAGGAAATCCTTGATTTATCTTGGCATCAAGTATTTCTTTGCATTTTAAAGTCAATTTGTCAAGAATCAGATCTCTGGCATTCACATTTCTCTTGCTATAAAGGTTGAAGGGATTAAAGGGATAGAGCACATTACTAGAGTATTCCAGACAGCATAAAAGCAAAGCAAGATGCAGGAACAGCTCATCTACATTCACTGTTGCCAGTTCACTGTCCCTGACTGAAGGGTTGTAGAGACATCACCTGCAGTGCATTTGGAGGCATGTGACCACAAACATTACAACAGCTATGAGAATGTCACAGGAGGTGGCCAGAAGATACAGGCCGGAATCAGCCGTAATGGAAGTGAGAAAGAATGTGCTAATACCAGTAAAGAGTACATTTAACATTATAGACCAAGAATAAATTTCTAGGCAATAGCACTTTTCCCATCTACTTCTCATTTTCAGGCAAGCGATCAGGTCTGATGCCTTGAGTATTTTACAGACCGTTACAATGACACAAACGCTACAAAAATAGCTCCAATGGAATTATATTCAAACAGAAACTCTGAATCTCATTCTGCCACTCAACTTTATTTATTTATTTACCTTTGGTTTTACTGCCATTTCAGGTTGAAGATTACCATTTGAGTTGGCGAAAGGAACCCAACCTGAATGCTTACCGTCATTTTGAACGGGAAGCTCAGTGGCAGATTCAAAGAGTCAGGAAAATACGCACAGGGGCCACTTTATTGTACACCTGTACGTACATCTAAAATGTGTGTCAGGCCCCTGCTCTACTCGCTTTACCCTTACCACTGTGCCATGAAGCATAGCTCTAAAACCATATTCAAGTTTGCTGGCGATACCACTGCCGTAGGCTGAATCAAAGGAGAGAGATTGAAAATCTGGCTGCGTGGTTCCACAACAAAAACCTCTGACTCAGTGTCAGCAAGACCAAGGAGCTGATTATTGACTTCAGGAAGAGGAAGCAAGAGGTTCATGTGTCAGTCCTCATCAGAGATTCAGAGGTGAAGAGGGACAGCAGCTTTAAATTCCTCAATGTTATCATTTCATAGGATCTAACCTGGATCCAGCGAGTAAGTGCAATTATGAAGAAAACATGGCAGTGACTCTACTTCCTTAGGAACTTGCAAAGATGTGGTATGACATCTAAAACTTCGACAAACTTCAATAGATGTGTGGTGGAGAGTTTATTGACTGGCAGCATCACTGGCTGAAAATATTGCCAAATTCAGGAACAGTTATTGCTGGTCAACCATCAAGCTCTTGAACCAAAAAGGATAACTTCATTGAACTTGTCTCATCACTGTAATGATCCCACAACCTATGGACTCACTTTCAAGAACTCTTTCTCATGTTCTTGATATTTATTGCTTATTTATTTATTAGTATTATTTCTTTCTTTTTGTATTTGCATAGTTTGTTGTCTTTTGCACACTAGTTGAATGCCCAGTTGCTGTGGTCTTTCATTGATCTTATTATGGCTATTATTCTGTAATGGGTTTATTGAATATGCTCTTAAGAAAATGAATCTCAGGGTTGTATTTCGTGAAATATATGTACTTTAATAATACATTTATTTTTCACCTACTGGATAATGCAAATATGTGACAACAACTCAATGCATATAAGTATAGAGACATGGTCAAGAGGTTCAGTTGTTATTCAGACCAAATATTAGAATGGGAAGAAATTTGATCTAATTGACTTTGACCATTGGATGATTGTTGGTGCCGTACAGGGTGGCTTGTATATCTCAGAAACAGACAATCAGGGGTTTTCACACACAAAAGTTCACAGAGAATAGTGTGAGAAACAAAAATACATCCAGAAAACAGCAGTTCTGTGGGTGAGAATGACTTGTTATTGTGAAGGGTCAGGAGAATGGCCAGACTAGTTCAAGCTGACAGTGACTCAAATACCGTAGATTCCGGACTACAGAGCGCACCTGATTAAAAGCTGCTGGCTCTAATTTTAGAAAGAAAATCAATTTTTTACTTGTACAGGCCGCACCGGATTTTCGACCGCACCGGATTTTCGGCCGCAGGTGTCCCACGTTGTAATATGAGATATTTACACAGAAAGATATTACACGTGAGGATTTTTTAACTTTTAATTAAATCCATATGGTAACATAAACAAATACATATTGCAAATGCTTTTTTTCGAACCGTGCCTGTAACGCGGCTACTTTTAAATATACGTTGCGTATACTTTTTTACTGAACAACATTCCAATATCTCCTAACGACTGGTAAAAAATATATATACTGCAGCCTACCAGGAAAAGTTATTGATCGCCTTTAACTTAAAAGCAGCGTTCGCTCAGATCTAATGCCGCTCCGCCGCTCCCCCCCGCCGTCCCGTTTATCGCAAACTGGCATTTTTCCCACAAGACGCGGCGAAACCGGGTGTGACGTCATAGCATCCTGCGATGTAGTACAGAAAACAAATATAGTTAAAACTCTTCTAACTTTAACTAGAAAATGAATTACTAAGTGAAAATATTATAAACTAAATAACTGCCATAAAGGCAGCACAATGCTTTTCTTCGAGTGTTTTCCATGTTGATGAGGGTGAGTACAAATGACTGATTTACAATAATTTAATTGTGAAAGTGCGCTTGATTTATCATACAATTTCATTGGACCTCTGTGAACTACTCATCAATTTTATTGGTCTACTGTTACGAGGCAAAATGTTTTTGGCGGCATGAAAAAAATCATGTATTAGCCGCACCGTATTAAAGGCCGCAGAGTTCAAAGCTGTTCAAAATGTGGGAAAAAAGTAGCGGCTTATAATCCGACATCTACGATAACTAGGTGTTACAATAGCAGTGTGCAGAAAAGCATCTTTGAATGCACAACATATTGAATTTTGAAGTGGATGTGCTACACCAGCAGAACATGATCATTCATTCAGTGGCCATTTTATTAGGTACAGAAGGTACCTAGTAAAATGCTCATTGAGTGTATAAATCTCTGACATCAGTAGGATCCATATGGAATAGATTATTTAATGTCAGAATTCTGCAGATGTGGGTATTGGTGCTACCCTACCACTCAAATATGTGATAACTACACTTTTAATTTGAGAAATGATCACTGAAGTGGGTTTGATTGTGACAACACATAAAATTTTGAAAAAGCAATAACCAAGTTGAACAAAAATAATTACAATGTAAGAATGACAAAATAATTGATTTTAATGCTGTTGGTTGAGATATTATATTGTTCTGGATACTGAAGATAACTTCCCTACCCTATCATAAGGTAATGTTCAGACTTCACTTAGCATCGTATCTAAAAGTCCCTCTTTACTGCATTGGAAAATAATTGCCTTTTGAACTCAATACTCTGCAGCAGAAACCTTCTTAATTCAAAGAAGTGAATACTGCCAACTGAGCTAAGTTGACACCATGAGATGCTTGGGAATTTTTCATTGACCTCAATAAGAAATAAAAAGCTGAAAAGATGTTTCAGACTTGACCTGGTAAATGACTTATGGAACTTACCAGAGATGAATGGGAATTACAGTGTGACAGAGGAAAGAATCCAGGCAAAAGTGAGGTAATATTATTTAAGACATCCATTTCCATGTGGACACTTGGTGGATATGTTCCACCTGTCTAATGCCTGCTGGACATGGTTATGCAAAAAATATTTCCCTGTGTCAATCTTTGACAGTAGGAAATATTTATCACAGACATGGTGATATATTGAAAAAAATGAGGTTTTGCAAGTTTTCCATTTGTTTTCACAAGTTACATCACTGCAATCCAGGCGGAGTAGGTTGAACCAGTCTTTATGAGTGGGAATTTTAAACGTATGTGAAATATCCCCCAATTCATTGGTTGTCATAGTTTCCATTACCTATTATCATTCAGTTTGCTTGGATCAGACCATGCCCCATAGCTAACCACAGGTCCACGCTGATTTGGCACAAATGTTGCTGATATGCCACATTTTCAAATTATGCAAATCATTTTAGGTGCATGAACAGTGATAACTACATTTTAGATGCATTTAAGTATGGAAGAATATTTAATTTACTAAAAAGCACGTATGTTATTTTGAAAATAACTAGCATACACCATTGCACAATCATAAAAAAATTGCAGTTAGTAGAATTTCTAACATTTTTAAAAGCTATTAAGTATTTTAATGCAGGTTTATGTCCTTTTCAGTGATAAATTAGCTGGAGGGCAGACTATGCTGACTAAAATATGCTTAGTTGTAAACCCATTTTTGGTTGTATTAATGGAAATGCAACAGATTATGACTCCCAAGTAATCATTATTTATTTTAATGGAAATGATTCCATTTTGTGATCCTCATTTTGTGCATACCTCATGAAAGAATTTTGTATTCATATTAGACAGTCAGATGCTCAGAAACTTGAAGTGCAGACTAACTGGTATAGCTATAGCTGTGATCTTAGATGTAATGCACCAGTTTTTCCCAAAAGTAATAAATCTTTTCCAACATATTTAAGCAAGTGAAAGATGCCTGAGTGCTATTATTGCCCCAGTGTTGGATTCAGTTGTGAACTAAAGCAAGAAGCACATAACATTCCAACATTGGAAATGAGGAACAAAAATTGTTATTAGATTGTTAATTGGCATTACATTTCTAATCCTGGTTTGTCTTCTTGTGAGCTATGCAAAGGAATTACAGCTTTAATGTGATCACGATGAAGCTGACAATAATCTCTCTTTGCTGAAGATTCATATTCACATGTAATGATCTGTCCATACTGCACCAGATATCTGATTACTGCAATAATGCTTAGTGGGACAAGTGGCACTAAGCAACCATGGTTACAGTAGGATGCAGGGTGTATCAGTTAATGACTTCCTTCGAACTGACCCCACTTTATCATGGCAAATCAGACAATGAACCACTTATACAAGTAAAAATCAGTCTTATTATAATCTCCAGCAGTCCAGCAGTCCAGTCAATTGCACCTGCTGTGGACCACTTCTACAAAGAAAGGATCCGTATGCTCCAAGACCGCTGGACTATGTGTGTACATGTAGGAGGGGACTATTTTGAAAAATAAATGTGCTAGGTTTTCTAAAATTGACTCCTTCTACCTTAGGCTATGAACTTATCAATCACCCCTAGTGTTTAGAGAGAGCAACATAGTTAATGTTTAAAATCAATGATGTACCTTCAGGTTTCTGTTTCTCTCTTGACAGATGATGCCTGATCTGTTATTTTTAGTATTTTCTATTTTTATCTCAGATTGTTAGCATTTTTAGGATTCTACCTTACGACACAGATATCATCTTTTTCTCCATGGATAAAAGTACAGTCGATATTTCGGGCTGAAACCCTTCGGCAGAACTGGAGAAAAAGATTTAAAAAGTGGGGGGAGGGGAGGGAAAACCACCAGGAGATAGGTGAAACCTAGAGGGGGAGGGATGAAGTAAAGAGCTGGGAGGTTGATTGGTGAAAGAGACAGAAGTCCATGAAAGAAAGAAAAAAGGGGAAGGAGAACTGGAGGGAGACGATGGGTGGGCAAGGAGGTAAGGTGAGAGAGGGAAAAGGGGATGGGGAATGGTGAAGTATTGGGGGGGGGCGTGCTGCATTATCAGAAGTTTGAGAAATAGATGTTCATCCCATCAGATTGGAGGTTACCCACACGGTGTTGTTCCTCCAACTTAAGTGTGGCCTCATTGCGACAGCAGAGGAGGCCATAGATGGACATATTGGAATGGGAATGGGAAGTGGAATTAAAATAAGTTGCCACTGGGAGATCCTGCTTGTTCTGGCAGACGGAGTGTAGGTGCTCGGTGAAGTGATCTCCCAATTTACGTCAGGTCTCACCGATGTATAGGAGGCCACACTGGGAGCACTGAACACAGTAAATGAACCCAACAAACTCACAGTTGAAGTGTCACCTCACCTGGAAGGACTTTCTGAGGCCCTGAATGGTAGTGAGGGAGGAGGTGTAGGGGCAGATGTAGCACTTGTTCCGCTTGCCAGCATAAGTGCCAGGAGGGAGATCAGTGGGGAGGGACTAATAGACAAGGGAGTCGCATAGGGGGCGATCCCAGCAGAAAGCAGAAAGTGGGTGGGGGGGAGGGAAAGGTGTGCTTGGTGATGGCATCTACATTCCCACCGCCAGGACAATTGGGATCTCCCAGTGGCCACCCATTTTAATTCCACTTTCCATTCCCATTCCGATATGTCCATTCATGACCTGATGAGAGTACACTTGCCCCCCAATCTCTCTTCTTCACTATTTCCCATCCCCTTTTCCCTCTCTCACTTTATCCCCTTGCCCACCCATTGCCTCTCTCTGCTGCTCCTCCCCCCATTATTCTTTCTTCCATGACCTTCTGTCTCTTTCACCAATCAACTTCCCAGCTCTTTACTTCATCCCTCCCTCTCCCAGTTTCACCTATCTCCTGGTGTTTTTCTCTCCATTCCCTCCCCCCACTTCTTAAATCTACTCCTCAGTTTTTTCCCCCAGTCCTGCTGAAGGGTTTCGGCCCAAAATATCAACTGTACTGTTTACCATCGATGCTGCCTGGCCTGTTGAGTTCCTCCAGCATTTTGTGTGTGTTGCTCGGATTTCCAGCATCTGCAGATGTTCTCGTGTTTTTAATCTTTGTCTCATACTGTATTTTGGCTTTGTTGCTCTTGGGATAATGTCCCATTAGTAACTTCTTGCTCAATTTCTTGTTGAAGTTATAAGATAGCGCACAATGCTCACCAGCATCTGGTCAAATTTTAGAATATACTGGCCTTTGAGGAGACTGCAGTGGGATTCATTTATCTATTTCGCTTTGGCAAGATTATGCCAATGCACTACCCACTATGTGAAATACCACAGCTTTTTACTACTTCAGTCTTCCCATTCCAAATGGGATAATCTTCATCATTTCCTCACTTTTATTCTCATTTCCTGATAATATACCACATCAACTGGTAAGTGAAACAAAAAATAATGTTTAGACCCTTTATCAATTACGATCACAGAGATTTACAGCTCAGAAATGGGCTGTCAGGCCAGCTCATCTATGCCAGCCAAGATGCTCATCAAAGTAAGTCCTATTTACTCAAGTTTGACCCATATCCCTCACGACCTTTCCTGCCCCATTTATCTGTCTGAATGTATTTTAAATGTTCTTCTTATACCTGCCTCAATTACTTTCTCAGACATATACTTACCATTCTCATAGAAACATAGAAAACCTACAGCACAATACAGGCCCTTCAGCCCACAAAGCTGTGCCAAGCATGTCCTTACCTTAGAACTACCTAGGCTTACCCATAGCCCTCTATTTTTCTAAGCTCCATGTACCATCCAGGAGTCTCTTGAAAGACCCTATCATTTCTGCCTCCACCACCGCCGCCAGCAGCCCATTCCATGCACTCACCACACTCTGCGTAAAAAACTTACCCCTGATATCTACTCTGTACCTACTGCCAAGCACCTTAAAACTATTCCCTTTTGTACTAGCCATTTCAGCCCTGAGAAAAAGTCTCTGACTATCCACACAATCAATGCCTCTCATTATCTTGTACACCTCTATCAGGTCACCTCTCATCCTCCATCGCTCCAAGGAGAAAAGGCCAAGTTCACTCAACCTGTTCTCATAAGGCATGCTTCCCAATCTAGGCAACATCCTTGTAAATCTCCTCTGCACCCTTTCAATGGTTTCCACATCCTTCCTGTTGTAAGGCGACCAGAATTGAGCACAGTACTCTAAGTGGGGTCTGATCAGAGACCTATATAGCTGCAACACTACCTCTTGGCTCTTAAACTCAATCCAACAGTTGATGAAGGCCAATGCACCGTATGCCTTCTTAACCACAGAGTCAACATTTGTAGCAGCTTTCAGTGTCAACTGGGACCCCAAGATCCCTCTGATCCTCCACGCCGCCAAGAGTCTTACCATTAATGCTATATTCTACCATCATATTTAACCTAACAAAATGAACCATCTCACACTTATCTGGGCTGAACTCCATCTGCCACTTCTCAGCCCAGTTTTGCATCCTATCAATGTCCCGCTGTAACCTCTGACAGCCCTCCAGTCTATCCACAACACCCCCAATCTTTGTGTCATCAGCAAATTTACTAACCCATCCCTCCACTTCCTCATCCAGGTCATTTATAAAAATCAGGAAGAGTAAGGGTTGCAAAACAGATCCCTGAGACACATCACTGGTCACTGGCCTCCATGCAGAATATGACCCATCTACAACCACTCTTTGCCTTCTGTGGGCAAGTCACTTCTGGATCCACAAAGCAATGTCCCCTTGGATCCCATGCCTCCTTACTTTCTCAATAAGCCTTGCATGGGCTACCTTATCAAATGCCTTGCTAACAAGTCAATGCAAACAAGTTGTCCCTCATGTTCCTAATAAACCTTTCCCCTCTCGTTCTTGATTCTGCAACCATGGGGAAAAGGCAGCGTGTATTCACCCTATTTATAGCCCTCATGATTTTATACACCTCCATAAGGTCACCCCCATAAATTCTTATACACTCCAAGGAATGAAGTCTCACCCTGCCCAACCCCTCTCTGAGTTCTGCCAGTACCTAGTAATTCTTTGCTGCACTTCTTCCCGCTTAATAGCATTTTTCTTGGAATGGAAATTAGGAGAATGAACAGAACTAAACATGATACTCCATGTGCGAACAAGAATTGGTGCTCAGCTGTGTAACCACAAGATATTCCAGAGGAGGTCTCTGCTGTATTTTACTCCCCCAAATTCCTCGAGCCAAAGTACTTTCATAGACGAGCCATTTCTGAGTCATTATTGCATTGGAAGCCATTCTGAATAAGGGTCTTAGACCCAAAATGTTAACTCTTTCACTATTCACAGATGCTGCCTGACCTGCCTATTCCTAAGGGAACAGAGTGATCCTAGATCACTTGTAGAACAGAGTGATCTAGGAATAATGGTGCATAGTTCCCCGAAGGTGGCATCTCATGTGGATAGGGTGGTGAAGAAAGCTTTTGGTATGCTGGCCTTTATAAATCAGAGCATTGAGTATAGGAGTTGGAATGTAATGTTAAAATTGTACAAGGCATTGGTGAGGCCAAATCTGGAGTATTGTGTACAGTTCTGGTCACCGAATTATAGGAAAGATAAAACAAAATAGAGAGAGTACAGAGAAGATTTACCAGAACGTTACCTGGGTTTCAGCACCTGAGTTACAGGGAAAGGTTGAACAAGTTAGTTCTTTATTCTTCGGAGCGTAGAAGGTTGAGGGGGGGATTTGATAGAGGTATTTAAAATTATGAGGGGGATAGATAGAGTTGACGTGGATAGGCTTTTTCCATGGAGAGTAGGGGAGATTCAAACAAGAGGACATGAGATGAGAGTTAAGGGGCAAAGGTTTAGGGGTAACACGAGGGGGAACTTCTTTACTCAGAGAGTGGTAGCTGTGTGGAACGAGCTTCCAGTAGAAGTGGTAGAGGCAGGTTCGCTTTTGTCATTTAAAAAAAATTGGATAGGTATATGGACAGGAAAGGAATGGAGGGTTATGGGCTGACTGCAAGTCGGTGGGACTAGGTGAGAGTAAGCGTTTGGCGTGGACTAGAAGGGCCGAGATGGCCTGTTTCCGTGCTGTAATTGTTATATGGTTATACGGTTATATGGAAAAGTGTACACTCATTTGATATTTATTCAGTCACCCATGAATCAGAATCAGATATAATATTACTGACATGTGTTGCAAAATTATTTGTTTTACTGCAGCAGTACAATGTAAAACATAAAAAAGCTATAAATTATGATGAGACAAATATATTAAAAAAGAAATTAAATAAGTAGTGCAAATAGGGAGTAAAAATAGTCAAGTGATATTAATGATTTGGTTGTCAAAAATATGATGACAGAGGGGAAGAAGTTTTTCCTAAAATGGTGAGTGTGTTGCCTTCAGGCTAGTCTATCTCCTCTCTGACAGTAGCAATGAGAAGAGGACACATCTTAGGTGCTGGAAGTCTTTAATGATGCCATCTTTTTGAGGCAACAAATTAATGTCAAGCTTATGTAGAGATGAAGATGCCTGACATTTTATGGCATTATATAAAGGATAGTGGATTCAGAGAATATCCCTATTGAAAAGTGGAGGAAAGGAAACAAAGATTAATGAGAAGAGATGCTGGGATGTTGCCCTTTGCTGTAGTCATTAAAACCCAGTGCATGCAGGTAAAGACATTCTCCATTCAGGTTTAGCTGAGGTGAGTCAAGGTCTTTTCACCAATAATGTCTAAGTCTTTTCCTCCTTGAATGGCAAAGCACAGTAAACTATATCAATTTTGACACATGATCCGGAACACAAAGCAGAAGCTGACTGGATCTGTCTAGACAGTGGAAGTATGTGCTTTATCTCCCAGTCATCCTCTTAGTGACACGTCTTGTGGAGGCACATTCCATATTTCATCACTCCTGTGAGGCTGCGCAGGCCCTTTTTACTGTGCGTCCTATTTATAAGAGCCATTGTCATTGACAAGCCATCTGGTGATGTGACTTTTCTTCTCTGTGGGAATGCAGTGTAGGGATGTCAGTGGATTAACTAACTACCAAGAGCAAGCCTACTGTCTTTAGCAAAGCTCTCCAATCCTTGATCTCTTGGCCTCTGTCCATATTAACTGACACTAACAGAAGATTTACTCTGTAAATCTTATTCTGGTTTACCCAGAGTATAAAATCTGTTGACCTTCATTGAATTATATGTTAGCAAGGTCAGTTCATACTTGACGTACATGTTACAAAAATGAACTAAAGGAGCAAGAGAGTCTGCAGAATTTTTACTTAGAAGAATACATTGCGACGGAAATCTTATTTTAGTTGGTGGAGCATCAATCTCCATGGGACATTTACTGAATTCAACAGCGGAATTCAAAGTAGCCCAAATAAATTACATTAGTTTCATCATATGCCCATTTTCCCACGGTAGATATTCTGTCAGGGTTACAATAGTCAACAAATGAGGTTGAATAGAATCTCTTCTTTCTTCAAAAGACTAATTAAGGATGGTACATGCTATTGGCTCCTACTTTTCCAAGGTAAAAGTACCAGAGGTCACTAAGGCTTTGAAGGGTTGGAGAAATGTAGTGTGTCTTTTTCAGCAAACATACACTTTAAAAGAGAGGCTTCGAGGTGAGCATACAGTACATTCATTATTCTATCAAATACTGCAAGAAAGAAATGCAATCATCATCTTGCTGTATTTTCCACTATTCTCTATGGAAAGATGTGCTGGCCTTGGAGACTGTCCAGAGGAGGTTCACAAAACTGATCCCAGAAATGCACAGCTTAACCTCCAAGGAGCATTTGAGTGCTTGGCCTGTACTCAGTGGAACTCAGAAGGATGAGAGGGGATCTCATTGAAATCTATCTGATACTGAAAGGACTGGAAGCTTTCAATATGGGGACGATAGAATCATAGAACACTACAACATAGAAACAGACTCTTTGTCCCTCTAGTCTATGTCAAACTGTATTCTGCCTATTCCCATTGACCCACACCTGGATCATAGCCTCCATACCCCTCCCATTCATGTATTCATCCAAACTTCTCTTAAATGTTGCAAACAAACCCACATCCACCACATCCATTAGCAGCTTATTCTACATTCACAAAATCATTAGAGAGAAGAGGTTCACTCTTAAACATTTCACTTTTTACCTTTAAACTCTGACCTCTAGTTCTAGTCTCATCCAACCTCAGTGAAAAATGCCTGCCTGCATTTACCCTATCTATATCCCTCATAATTTAGTATACCTGTGTCAGATCTCCCCTTGTTCTCATATACTCCAGAGAATAAAATCCTAACCTTTTCAATCTTTCCCAATATCTCAGATCATCAAGTCCTAGCAATATCCTATTTAATTTTCTCTGTTCTCTTTCAATCTTATGGATACTTTTCTTGTAGGTAAATGACCAGAAGTGCCACATTTGGTTCCACCAACATTTTATGCAACATCAACATAACATTCCAACTGTACTTAATACTCTGATTTATGAAGGTCAATATGTCAAAGGCTCTCTTTAAGATTCTATCTACCTGTGATGCCAATTTCAAGGAATTATGGATCTGTATACTGAGATCGTGCTGTTCTATCACATTCCTCAGTAATGTATAGTAAGTTGTGTATGTCCTATCCTGATTTGTCCTCAGAAAAAGTAACATCTTGCACTTGTCTGCATTAAATTCCATCTGCCATTTTTCAGCCTATTTTTCCAGCTGGTCCAGATCCCACTGCAAGCTTTAATAGCCTTCTTCGCTGTCCACTATACCCCACCCCCCCCTTTCAAATCTTGGTGTCATCCACAAATATTCTGATCTAGTTTATCATCCATGTCATTGAGATAGATGACAAACAACAATGGACCTACCACTGATCCTTGTGGCACACTATTATTCAGAGGCCTCTGGTCAGAAAGGCAACCATCTAGTACCACTCACTGGCTTCTTTCACTATGCTAATGTTGAACCAATTTACTTCTCAATTCTGAATGCAAGCAACTTAAACTTTTGGACTAGCCTCCCATTTGCAACTCTGTCAAAGGCCTTGCTAAAGTCAATGTAAACAGTGTCTCCTGCATTTCCTTCATCAACTTTCCTGGTAGCCTACTCGAAAACACGATTAAATTTGTTTTGTATGACCTACCACTCAGAGAGCCACTTTGACTACTAATCAGGCCCTGTCTATCCAAATAATTATATAATTTGATCCCTTAAAATCCCTATCACCACAGCTCGCCTCTTCTCCCCACTTCTGAGTCAAGCTTAGTAGTCAGTACCATCCTAGCTTATTCTTAGATCCTTTCTTGACCAATGGACAACATTATCTATGCTCCTGCTATTTGGCTCCTCACCATGGCTAAGAACATTATAAAAACTTTCCGTTTCTGAATGAGCCATCCACAAAGTCCAAACGGACAGCTTGTCAGCCCTGGGGACTTATGCCACTCCAATTTACTTCAAGAGACCAAGCAGGTCCTCTTCTTTAATCTGATATGGTCCATGACCTCTCTACACATTGCCTTCTGTAGACTCTGTGCCATTCTCCTAAATAACTGCAGATGCAAAAAATCAATTTAATAATTCCATCATCTCTTTTGGTTCCATGCATGGATAGATCATGATACTGATTCTCATGTGAATCAATTTTGTCCCTTGCTATTCTTTTGCTCTTAATGTATCTGTAGATGCATTGGGATTCTCTTTCAGCTTGTTTGCCAGAGTAACCTCATGCCTTCTTTTACTTCTCTTTTAAGTGTTATTTTGTTTTTCTTGCACTCCTCAAGTGCCTTATTTATTCTTTGCTGCCTATACGTGCTGTGCATTTCCTTCTTATTATTAACCAGGGTCTCAATATCACTCAAAAACCAAGGCTCCGTACACCTGTTAGCCTTGCCTTATATTCTACAAGAAACTGCAAACTCTGTACTCTCAACATTTCATTTTTGAAGTTCTCCTAATTACCAAGCATCCCTTTGACAGGAAACACTATCCAAATCCATACCTGCCAGACCCTTTCTGATGCCATCAATATTATCCTTTCTCCAATTTAATATTTCAACTTGAGGATCAGTTCTATCGTTCTCCATAATTATCTTGAAACTAAAACCAAATATAGGCAGCCGGTGGTGTAGAGGCATCAGCACTGAACTTCAAGGCAAGTGGTCCTGAGTTCTAATCCGTTTGGCTCCTTGCATGCTTTCCATCTGTGCTGGGTTGGACATCAAGCTAGCAGCTCGGCCTCGTAAAAAACAGTCAAATGATGTGGAAATGGTAAAAATGCCACCTGATGCACCACAAGGCGTGAAAAGGGACAGCAGCAACAAAATAAAATATCTTGAAAAGGTCTGAACGACAGGAAGTCGGAGATTGGGAGAGAAAGAAGAGTGACTCACACAAGCCGGTAAGTGTGCATTTAAAAGCAGTGCTTCACAGGAGTTTTGGCTTTGAGCAATGGTCAATTAGAGGTTAGGAGCGAGACAAGGTGTGATTCACACAGACCAGCAAGTGTGCATTGTAACGCTGCACTTCATGGCAGTTTCGGTGTTTGAATGGCGGCCAATCAGAGATTGGGATTCATTAGCAAGTGCAAGTTAAAATATGGCAGGGCAAGCAGAGCAATCTTCTTTGGAGTGGTCATTGTTGGAGTGGGGATTTTGAGGCTTCAGCGAGGTCAGTCTTGAGTGAGAGAAAGGAAAAAGCTGTAGGTAGATTTTTGGGTCAGTCCATTTGTTATTTCCTTCTTTATAATTGCAGAGTTAGGGGGCACCAGGCAGGATAGTTGAATGTTCTTCTTGATGGGTATAAGAAGGCATGGAGATCTCTAGTGTCCCTGACGACTTCCCCTGCAAGAAGTGCATCCAGCTGCAGCTTCTAACACAACACATTAAGTAGCTGGAGCTGCAACTGGATGAACTCTGGATTACTTGGGAGGCTGAGCGGATGATAGACAGAACATATAGAGAGGTAGTTACACCCAAGGTGCAGAACACAGAAAACTGGGTGACAATCAGCAGGGTGAAAGGGGTTAACAGCCAGTGCAAGATACCCCAGTGGACATCCCCCTCAAAGATAGGAAAACCATTTTGGATACTGTTGGGGGGCATGACCTAGCAGAGGAAAGTTGCAGCAGTCAGGTCTCTGGCAATAAGTCTGTCTCTGTGGCTCAGGAGGGTGGGGGGAGAAGAGGTGAGCTGTGGTGATAGGGGATTCATTAGTTAGGGGAGCAGAAAGGAGGCTCTGGATGAGCACGAGATTCCTGAATGGTATGTTACCTCCTGGGTGCCAAGGTCTGGGACATCTCGGATCAAGTCCTTCGCATTCTTAAGTGGGAGGGTGAGCAGCCAGAGGTCATGGTCCATATAGTTGCCAATGGCATAGGTAGGAAGAGGGGTGAGGTTCTGTAAAGTGAGTACAGGGAGTTAGGTGCTAAGTTAATGGACAGGGTCTCTAGTGTTGTGATCTCAGGATTGCTAACTATGCCACATGCTAGTGAGGCCAGAAATAGGAAGAATATACAATTTACCACATGGCTGGTGTAGGAGGGAGGGCTTCAGGTTTTTGGAACATCGGGCTCTCTTCTAAGGAATATAGGACCTGTACAGAAGGGATGGTTTGCATCTGAACTGGAGGGAGATTAATATCCTAGCGGGAAGGGTTGCTCGCACTGCATGGAGGGAGAAGGGGTTTAAACTAGCATTACAAGGGGATGGGAAACAGAGTGCCAGAACAGGTAATGGAGAGGTTGTGGAGACAGATGTTGTTAAGATCTCAAACAAAGTCAGGAATCAGAAGGTTGAGCATAGTGTGATGAATATCATGGGGCAACAAAGATTTTGTTTCCTGAATACATTTGGGCTTATCTTATAGACTTCAGGCAGCTGATCAATAAAATTGCCATGAAATTTCCCTGTCATGCACCATTTTTTAAAAAATCACCTATATTTGTTATTTCAATTCATTATTCAAGTCAATTAAAATGTTGCCCACAATGTAAGTTGAAAAGTTTTCTATCTTGACCAGGCATGCGTGGGCGTGCTTAGGCAGGGTGGATGCTGCATGTCAGGACAGGTTTTAGAAAATGAGGACATAATGTCAAGAGGAGGCAGATGAATATGCTGTGATGCACAGGAGGGGAGTGGAAAACAACACTGATACTGAAACAGATTTTGAACTCTTTATGTCGAGTGAGCCTCATCTGATAACTTAATCCAAGTTAAATGACCTGGTCGGAGACTTTGGTTTGTTGAAGGCAAAAACAGGATTACTGCATTCAAGACTGCAAGGATGGGATCTGCTGTCACCAGGCACAAATATTTCTGTGAAGGATTTCAATATTTGAGTCGGATGTTTCCCAGGATAACTGATGCCATGATGAAGGAAAGCATTTTTGTTGGCCCACAAATCAAACAAAGTCATTAAGGACAGGCAACTCAAAGAACTTCTGGAGGGTCTGGAGAAAATCTCATGAAGGTATTACATGAACAATGTTGTTGAAAATTTTCTTGACAACTACAGAGCCCCAAACTACGTACAACTAATTGACAACAAACTTCAGGCATACAAAACCACAGATGCAACATATCACTAAAAGGTTAGATTCTGCATTCCCATTTAGACTTCTCTCCTGCAAATCTTGGTGCTGCCAGTGATGAGCATGGTAAAAGGTTTCACCAGGATTATTACAGTCAATGAGAAACAGTATCGGCAACTGGAATCCATCAATGCTGGCTGATTATTGTTGGACACTGAGTACAAATGAAAATCATCAACTTAGTTGAATTATTGCAAAGCATCTGCACCATTAGGCAATTAAATTCCTTATATTCAGTTAAAGCTAATTTCTTGTTTCTCCCAATTCCTATGTGATACAAGTATGCTGAAATTATATTTGTGTTCAGCTTCAGGCAGTCTATCATAATCACAAAAAGTTCTGAAGAAGCAACATTTGAAAAAAATTGTTGTCAAGTGTATTTTGAGTTGCATATGTTTTAACGCAAGAAGTATTGTAGGAAAGGCAGATAGACTCTGAGAATGGATCAGCCCACAGAATTATGATATTGCAGCCATTAGTGAGACATGAGACTTGGTTGCAGGAGGGGCAGGACGGGCAGCTCAACATTCCAGGGTTCTGTTGTCTTAGATGTGAAAGAGCGGGGTGGTGTCGCTAGTCAGGGAAATTTTCATAGCAGTACTTAGTCACAATTGGCTAGAAAACTCATGTAGTGAGGGTTTAAGGGTGGAACTAAGATATAAGAAAGGTACGACCATGTTAATGATGCTATATTACAGACCACTCAACAGTCTGAGAGATTTAGAGGAACAAATCTGCAGACAGATCACAGACTGCTGTAAGAAACATAAAATTGTGTTAGCAGATGATTTTAATTTTTCACATATTGACTGGGACTGCCATATTGTAAAATGACTAGATGGGATAGAGTTCATCAAATGTGTTCAGGAAAGTTTCCTTAATCAGTTTAGTACCGTAGACTCCGGACTACAGAGCGCACCTGATTAAAAGCCGCTGGCTCTAATTTTAGAAAGAAAATCAATTTTTTACTTGTACAGGCCGCACCGGATTTTAGGCCGCACCGGATTTTCGGCCGCAGGTGTCCCACGTTGTAATATGAGATATTTACACAGAAAGATATTACACATGAGGATTTTTTAACTTTTAATTAAATCCATATGGTAACATAAACAAATACATATTGCAAATGCTTTTTTTCGAACCGTGCCTGTAACGCGGCTACTTTTAAATATACGTTGCGTATACTTTTTTACTGAACAACATTCCAATATCTCCTAACGACTGGTAAAAAATATATATACTGCAGCCTACCAGGAAAAGTTATTGATCGCCTTTAACTTAAAAGCAGCGTTCGCTCAGATCTAATGCCGCTCCGCTGCTCGCCCCCCGCCGTCCCGTTTATCGCAAACGGCATTTTTCCCACAAGACGCGGCGAAACCGGGTGTGACGACATAGCATCCCGTGATGTAGTACAGAAAACAAATATAGTTAAAACACTTCTAACTTTAACTAGAAAATGAATTACTAAGCGAAAATATTATAAACTAAATAACTGCCATAAAGGCAGCACAATGCTTTTCTTCGAGTGTTTTCCATGTTGATGAGGGTGAGTACAAATGACTGATTTACAATAATTTAATTGTGAAAGTGCGCTTGATTTATTTCATTGGACCTCTGTGAACTACTCATCAATTTTATTGGTCTACTGTTACGAGGCAAAATGTTTTTGGCGGCATGAAAAAAATCATGTATTCGCCGCACCGTATTAAAGGTCGCAGTGTTCAAAGCTGTTCAAAATGTGGGGAAAAAGTAGCGGCTTATAATCCGACATCTACGGTACATAGAAGTCCCAATGAGAGAGTGTGCAATACTCCTATTAGAGAATGAGCCAGTGCAGGTGACAACTTGGTAACTGGGAGATCTTCAAAAGTGAAAATTTGAGAGTAAAAGGCATGTCAGAATAAAAGGCAAGGACAACAAATTTAGGGATCCTTGGTTTTTGAGAGATATTGAGGCCTTAGTTAAGTAAACAGAGGAGGTGCTTAGCAGGTATAGACAGCTAGGAACTTGAGGAGTATAAGAAATGCAAGAGAACTCTTAAAAAAGAAATCAGAAAAGCTAAAAAAGGCACAAGATTGCTCTAGCAGACAAAGTGAAGGTGAATCCTAAGGGCTTCTACAGAAATGTCAAAAGGTTTGCAAGGAGCGAAAAGGGTCATCTGGAAGATCAGAGGGGTAAAATGTTGGAGCTTTTGGAAAACACCAAGTTGGATAAGTCACCGGGACTGGACGAAATATACCCCAGGCTACTGTGGGAGGTGAGGGAGGAGATTGCTGAGCCTATGGCAATGATTTTTGTATCCTCAATGGGGATGGGAGAGGTTTCGGAGGATTGGAGGTTTACAGACATTGTTCCCTTATTCAAGAAAGGGAGTAGAGATAGCCCGGTAAATTATAGACCAGTGAGTCTTACTTCAGTGGTTGGTAATTTGATGGAGAAGATCCTGAGAGGCAGGATTTGTGAACATTTGGGGAGGTATAGTATGACTAGGAATAGTCAGCATGGCTTTGTTAAGGGCAGGTCGTGCCTTACAAGCCTAATTGAATTTTTTGAGGATGTGACTATACACATTAATGAAGGTAGAGCAGTAGATGTAGCGTATATGGATTTCAGCAAGGCGTTTGATAAGGTACCCCATGCAAGGCTTATTGAGAATGTAAGGAGGCATGGGATCCAAGGGGACCTGTTTTGTGGATCCAGAATTGTCTTTCTGACAGAAAGCAAGGAGCTGTTTTAGATGAGTCATATTCTGCATGGAGGTTGGTGACCAGTAGTGTGCCTTAGGGATCTGTTCTGGGACCCCTTCTCTTCATGATTTTTATAAATGACCTAAATGAGGAAATGGAGGGATGGGTTAATAAATCTGCTAATGACACAAAGGTTGTGGGTGTTGTGGATAGAGTGGAGTTCTGTCAGAGGTTACTACGGGACATTGATATGATGCAAAACTGGGCTGAGAAGTGGCAGATGGACTTCAACCCAGAAAAGTGTGAGGTGGTTCATTTTGGTAGGTCAAATATGATGGCAAAATACAGTATTAATGGTAAGACTCTTGGCAGAGTGGAGGATCAGAGGGTTCTTTGAGTCCAAGTCCATAGGACACTCAAAGCTGCTGCACAGGTTGACTGTGTGGTTAAGAAGGCATACGGTGGATTGGCCTTCATCAACTGTTGGATTGAGTTCAAGAGCTGAGAGGTAATGTTACAGCTATATAGGACCCTCGTCAGACTCCACTGGAGTGCTGTGCTCAGTTCTGGTCACCTCACTACAGGAAGGATGTGAAAACTATAGAAAGAGTGCAGAGGAGATTTACAAGGATGTTGCCTGGATTGGGGAACATGCCTTATGAGAATAGATTGAGTGAACTTGGCCTTTTCTCCTTGGAGCAACGGAGGATGAGAGGTGACCTGATAGAGATGTATAAGATGATGAGAGGCATTGCTCATGTGGATAGTCAGAGGCTTTTTCCCAAGGCTGAAATGGTTAACACGAGAGGGCACAGTTTTAAGGTGCTTGGAATTAGGTACAAAGGAGATGTCAGGGGTAAGTTTTTTACACAGAGAGTGGTGAGTGCATGGAATGAACTGCTGGCGACAGTGGTGGAGATACAATAGGGTCTTTTAAGAAACTCGTGGATAGGTATATGGAACTTAGAAAAATACAGGGCTATGGGTACCCCTAGGTAATATCTAAATAAGTACAAAAGTAAAATTTTGTATTCTACAGGTACAAAAAAGTCCTGTTTTGTGCTGTAGGTTTTCTATGTTTCTGTGCATAGAGCCAAATGAGATAAGGGAGATCATAAATAGATTTTTAAAATCTGTATTCACTCAGGAGAGAGACACAGTCTGTAGAAGTGAGGAAAATCAGCAGCAAGATCATGGACTCTCCATAGATTACAGAGGAGGAGGTGTTTGCAGTCTTTAGGCAAATTAGGTTGGATAAGTCACCCAGGCCTGACATGTTGTTCCCTCGGACCTTGTGAGAGGCAAGTGCAGAAATTTGAGTGGCCCTGCCAGAGAAATTTAAATCATCTTTAGCAACAGATGAGATGCTGGAGGAATAGAGGATAGTTGTTTGAGAAAGGCTGTAAAAATAAACCAGGAAGATGTAGTCAGGTGAGTCTAATATTAGCAGTGGGAAAGTTATTGGGAAGTATGAGCATTTGGATTGATGGTGTGAATAGGAATAGTCAGCATGCTTTATGCATGGTGGTAGGTTGTGTCTAACCAATCTCATAAAGTTTTCCAAAGAAGTTACCACAGACAGACAGACAGACATACTTTATTGATCCCGAGGGAAACTGGGTTTCGTTACAGCCGCACCAACCAAGAATAGTGAAGAAATATAGCAATATAAAACCATAAATAATTAAATAATAATTTAATCATGCCAAGTGGAAATAAGTCCAGGACCAGCCTATTGGCTTAGGGTGTCTGACACTCCGAGGGAGGAGTTGTAAAGTTTGATGGCCACAGGTAGGAATGACTTCCTATGACGCTCAGTGTTACATCTCGGTGGAATGAGTCTATGGCTGAATGTACTCCTGTGCCTAACCAGTACATTATGGAGTGGATGGGAGTCATTGGCCAAGATGGCATGCAACTTGGACAGCATCCTCTTTTCAGACACCACTGTCAGAGAGCCCAGTTCCACCCCCACAACATCACTGTCCTTACGAATGAGTTTGTTGATTCTGTTGGTGTCTGCTACCCTCAGCCTGCTGCCCCAACACACAAAAGCAAACATGATAGCACTGGCCACCACAGACTCGTAGAACATCCTCAGCATCGTCCGGTAGATGTTAAAGGACCTCAGACTCCTCAGGAAATAGAGACAGCTCTGACCCTTCCTGTAGACAGCCTCAGTGTTCTTTGACCAGTCCAGTTTATTGTCCATTCGTATCCCCAGGGATTTGTAATCCTCCACTATGTCCACACTGAAACAGGGGTCACAGGTGCCTTAGCCCTCCTCAGGTCCACCACCAACTCCTTAGTCTTTTTCACATTAAACTGCAGATGATTCTGCTCGCACCATGTGACAAAGTTTCCCACCGTAGCCCTGTACTCAGCCTCATCTCCCTTGCTGATGCATCCAATTATGGCAGAGTCATCAGAAAACTTCTGAAGATGGCAAGACTCTGTGTTGTAGTTGAAGTCTGAGGTGTAGATGGTGAAGAGAAAGGGAGACAGGACAGTCCCCTGTGGAACCCCAGTGCTGCTGACCACTCTGTCTGACACACATGATGATTGATGAAGACAAAGCAATGACTTCTGTTTACATGAACTTTAGCAAGGCATTTGACAAGGCCCCATGTGGAAGGTTGGTGAAGAAGGTTTAGTCACTTGGCATTCAAGATGAGGTAGTAAGTTGGATTAGGCATTGGCTTTGGAGGAGAAGCTAAATAATGGTAGTAAATGGTTGTCTCTCTGATTGGAGGCCTGTGACTAGTGGAGTGTTGTTGATTGTCATCTATGGGCTAGGTGTTAATGTGGTTAACTAGAAAAGCAAGTTTGTGGATGATACCAAGATTGGTGGTGTAGTGGACAGCAAGGAAAACTAACGAAGTTTGCAGTGGGATCTGGACCTGCTGGAAAAATTGTCTGAAAAATAGCAGATGAAATTTATTGCAGAAAAATATGAGGTGTTGCCCTTTGGGAGGACAACCAGAATAGGGTTTACACAGTAAGTGGTAGGGTACTGAGGAATATGGTAGAACAAAGGGATCTGGAATGCAGGTCCATAATTCATGAGAATATAGAATGCTATGGTGTTCTAAAATATATATTGATACTCAAATCTACCGATATCAGTGGTTCTGGGACTGCACACACAGGTCTGGACTGAAGTCCTCTTTTAAAAAATGGAAGCGCAGAAGCCAAGGTGGTCCACAGGCATGAATGAAATGCAAAAGCTTCAGACTCCCACTCTCAGCTATCCTGCTGGAGAGTGTACAGACTTTGCAAAATAAAATTGAAGACCTCAGAGCAAGCTTGCAGTACCTGAAGAACATGAAGGATAGCTGTGCACTTTGCTTTACAGAAACATGGCTCACACCCTCCTTTTTGGACGCAGCATTGTAGCCCGATAACTTCACCATTCTCCACAAAGACAGGACAGCTCAGTCTTTTAAAGGCAGAGGAGAAGAAGTATGCTTTAGAATTAACTCATTGTGGTGCACAGACGTGGTGGTTCTGTCTCAGTTCTGCTCACCTGACCTGGACATCTAGCAATGAATTGTCATCCATTTAATTTGTTTGGAACCATTCTGCATCTTCTTGGTAGTGGGGACCTTCCACCTCAAGCCAACGTCAGACAGGCTCTTCAGGAGCTGGGCACCGTGATCAGCACACTCTTATGCCTTCCCTATTGCTGCAGGAGATTTCAACCAGGCCAGCTTGAAAAAGTCTCTGAACAACTACCATCAACATATCCCCTGTGGAACCAGACAACCCAATATACTTTACCACTATTATACCACCATCAAGAATGCTTCGACTGGACAATATTCAGGCATTCATCTTTGAAATTTAATGAATACACTTTAGTTGTAACCGACTTCATCAAGACCTGTGTGGATGAGTGTGTGCCTTTAAGAACATATTGGACATGTCCAAACCTAAAAGCTGTGGATGAACCAGGAGATGCTGTAGCATTCAAGACCGGTGATCCTGAACTATACAAGAAGTCCAGGTATGACCTATAAGGCTATTTTAAGGGTGAAGATTCCAGTTGAAGTTAGAGATAGAATCGGATGCCCATCATCTCTGGCACAATTTGCAGATTGTTACTTCCTACAAGGCAAAACTAAAATCATGAATGGCTGTGATGTTTCACATCCAGATGAGCTCAATGTTATTTATGTATATTTTGAAAGGGAGAATAAAACTACACCTGTGTGAATCCCAGTGGCATTGATTACACCATTTTCTTCTTCTTGGAGGTCGACATCAAAACATTTTTCAAGAGGGTTATCTACTGCGCTCTTATCTACTGTGATGAAATGCTTTGAGGAGCTGGTCATGGCCAGCATAAAAACCTGCCTAAGCAAGGACCTGGACCCACTGCAATTTGCCTATAGCCACAATAGGTCTATATTAGATGCAATCTCCCTGGCTCTCCACTCGGCCTTGGATCACTTGGACAATATCAATACCTATGTAAGGCTGCTGTTTATTGATTACAGCTCAGCATTCTACACAATCATATCCTCGGTTCTAATTAACAATCTCCTGATGAAGGGTCTTGGCCCAAAATGTTGACCGCTCGTTCCCACGGATGCTGCCCGACCTGCTGAGTTCCTCCAGCGTGTTGTGCATGTTGCTTTGACCCCAGCATTTGCAATGTACTTTGTGTTTACCAGTAATTTTAGATTGGTTTCATCATCTCCTCCACAATCTCCATCAGCATGTGTGCACCACTGGTCTGTTTGCTTTGTCCCCGGCTCTACTTGCTTTACATTTAACGTCATATTCAAAGGTGCTGATGACACCACTGTCATAGGCTGAATCAAAGGTGCTGATGATCAGCGTATAGGAGGGAGAGTGACAATCTGGCTGAGTGGTGTCAAAACAAGAAGCTCTTACTCAATGTTAGAAAAACCAAGGAGCTGTACATCCTCCCCGTGCCCACGTGGTCTCTTTACTCCAAGTGCTTCTGTTTACTCCTGCTTTCCAAAGACATACTGGTTGGTAGGTTAATTGGTCATTGTAAATCATTCTATGATTATGCTAGGATTAAATTGATGGGTTAGTGGGCAGAGTGGGTTGCAGTGTCTGTAGAAACTACACTGTGTTGTATCTCAATAAAGTAAATAAAATTTAAAGCAAAATATGGGGTACTTGGAAGCACATGATAAAATAGGCCAAAGTCAATATGGTTTTCTTAAGGAGAAATCTTGTCTGATACATCTTTTGTAATTCTTTGAGGAAATGAGAAGCAGCATAGACAAAGGAGAGTCAGTAGATGGTGTTTACTTTCACGTTTAGATATCCTTTGACGAGACACCACACATGAAGCTGCTTAGCAAGATAAGAACACGTAGTATTACAGGTAAGATATTAGCATAATGGAAGATTGGTTGATTGGCCAGTGGCAGTGTGGAAATAAAGGGGGCTTCTTCTGGTTGACTACCTATGACTAATGGTGTTCCACAGGGGTCAGTGTTGGGATCGCTTCTTTTCATGTTATGTTTCAATGATTTAGATGGATGGAATTGAAGGATTTGTAGCCAAGTTTGTAGATGATACGAAAATAGTTGGAGGCGCTGGGAGTGTTGAGGAAAAAGGAAGTCTGCAGAAGGACTTACACAGATTGGGAGATTGGACAAAGAAGTGGCAGAAGGTATAAAGTGTAGGGAGGTTTTTGGTCATGCACTTTAGCAGAAGGAATAAAGGTGCAGTCTATTTTCTAAATGGGGAGAAAATTTAGAAATTCAATGTGACGTTATAAAGCATTTGTCAAACTGCACTTGTATTGTGAGCAGTTTTGCACCCCTTATCTAAGAATAGATGTGTTTGCATTGGAGAGTGTTCAGGGTTTCACAAGAATGATTCCAGGAATGAAAGCGTTAACATATGAGGAGCATTTGATGTCTCTAGGCCTGTACTTGCTGGAGTTCAGAAAGTGAGGGGTATCTCAGTGAAAGGTATCAAATACTGAAAAGGGCTGGATAGTGTGGATGCAAAGCGGATGCTTCCTATATTGGGAGAGTCTAGAACCAGAGAACACAGCCTCAGAATAGAGGGATGTCCACTCAGGACAGAGATGAAGAGGAATTTCTTTACCCAGTGAATGGTGAATCTGCGGAGGCCAAAACATTGGGTATACTTAATGTGGAAATTGATGGGTTCTGGACTAGAAAGGGCGTTAAAGATTACGGGTCAATGCAGAATGGGATTGATAGGGATAATAAATCAGCTATGATGGAATGATGGAGAAGACTCAATGAGCCAAATGGCCTACTTCTTCTCCTTCTCTTATGGTCTGATGGTCTAATATATTGGAGGGGAAATTTCCAGATTTCAACTACTCTCAGTGAGTAATTGCTTCTGAATTTTATTTCTTCTGACTTGGCAGTGATTTTAATATTATGTCCCTTTATGCCTAGACCTGTCACTAAAGCAAATAGCTTCCCTCTTACCTACCCCACCAAATCTCCTTGAGACACTTCAATTTGGTCATTTATCTTTAATGCTCATTAGAACAAAAGTAAATCTAACCATTCCCTATAATTTGTCCATTATGTCATTTCTGCACACCAAATACATCAAGTGAATGCAAAGTTAACAGGAAACCAATATTCCAGATGGGATTTCCAGCGTCTCTACATTTGAAGCACATCATCTTCCCGGTTGTATTCAAACATCTTTCAAATTATGTCATGGAAACAGTTACTATTATAGGTTTTCACAAATAAAATAAAGTGAGGCATTTTATGTTTAATGAAACCCGTAGCACATGTAATGCTCTGGTTAAGATTTCTGCTGCTATGCTGTAGGTACTTCATTTTAGCAGTTTCTGCAAAGGCAGTGTGTCCTGCTGGTAGAATGTTTTACTTTCGGTAAGAAGCCCTGCTGTTCAACCTAGGAATGTTGTGTCAGCCAATCAGGATAGTGTAATTGGGAGAAAGTTCTAGAGAGAGCAAGGCGGAGAGAGATTTGTGACAGACAGTAGTCCGGTTCGAGGTCTTTTGGGTGGATGCTGCAGAGAGTACAGGAGGGAAGTTGACTGAGAATTCAATAGGAAGGAGCATCCGTGTTGCACAAAGGGCTTTGTGCAGATGAATGGCTCCAAGGAAGAAAGGCCAATACCCCTGAGAGAGAGACCATTTGTTTCAGATGGATTTCGAGCGAAGTTTTGAATGTGGTGTGTGCTTTCACACAGACCATGAGCCCAGCGTGTGAGTAAAAGACTACTCCAGGATGAGCTATAACTTTATGCACTCAATGGACTAGTTTAACTGTAATGGGCCAGTTAAATTTTTTTCTTTTCTCTTTCCTTCTAACTGTTCGATAAAGCTGAAATTTATAAATATACTTTCTTTATACTTTTATGCACTATGCAATCTGTTATTTCTTGCTGACTGTTAATTGTGTAAGGGCAGTATTTAAAACAGCATTTGCTTAAATCAACATTTCATTAATTGGAACATCACAACATAGAAACATAGAAAACCTACAGTACAATACAAACCCTTTGGCCCACAAAGCTGTGCCGAACATGTCCTTACCTTAGAACTACTAGGCTTACCCATAGCCCTGTATTTCTCAGACAGACAGACATTCTCTAAGCTCCATGTACCTTTCCAGGAGTCTCTTAAATGACCCTATCGTTTCTGCTTCCACCACCGATGCCAGCAGTCCATTCCAAGCACTCACCAATCTCTGCGTAAAAAACATACACATGACTTCTCCTCTGTATCTGCTTCCAAGCACCTTAAAACTGTGCCCTCTCGTTTTAGCCATTTCAGCACTGGGAAAACGCCTCTGACTATCCACATGATTGATGCCTCTCATCATCTTGTACACCTCTATCAGGTCACCTCTCATCTTCCATCGCTCCAAAGACAAAAGGCCAAGTTCACTCAACCTATTCTCATAAGGCATGCTCCCCAATCCAGGCAATGTCCTTGTAAATCTCCTCTGCACCCTTTCAATGGTTTCCATATCCTTCCTGTAGTGAGGTGACCACAATTGAGCTCAGTACTCCAAATGGGGTCTGACCAGGATCCTATATAGCTGCAACATTAACTCTTGGCTCTTAAACTCAATCCCACGGTTGATGAAGGCTAATGCACCATATGCCTTCTTAACGACAGGATCAACCTGCGTAGCAGCTTTAAGTGTCCTATGGACTCAGACCCCAAGATCCCTCCGATCTTCCACACTGCCAAGTGTCTTACCATTAATACTATATTCTGCCATCATATTTGACCTACCAACATGAATCACCTCACCCTTATTCAGGTAGAACTCCATCTGCCATTTCTCAGCACAGTTTTGCATCCAATCAATGTTCCACTGTAACCTCTGACAGCCCTCCACAATATTCACAACACCCACAACCTTTGTGTCATCAGCAAGTTTACTATCTCATCCCTGAACTTCCTCATCCAGGTCATTTATAAAAATCATGAAGAATAGGGGTCCCAGAAATGATCCCTGAGGCACCACTGGTCATCAGCCTCCATGCAGAATATGACCGTCTACTCTTTGCCTTCTGTGAGCAAGCCAGTTCTGGATCCACAAAGCAATGGCCCCTTGGATCCCATGCCTCCTTACTTTCTCAATAAGTCTTACATGGGGTACCTTATCAAATGCCTTGTTGAAATCTATATACATTACATCTACTGCTCTACCTTCAGCAATGTGTTTAGTCACATGCTCAAAAAATTCAATCAGGCTCATAAGGCACGACCTGCCTTTGACAAAGCCATGCAGACTATTCCTAATTATATTATACCTTTCCAAATATTCATAAATCCTGCCTCTCAGGATCTTCTCCATCAGCTTACCAACCACTGAAGTAAGACTCACTGGTCTATAATTTCCTTGGCTATCTCTACTCCCTTTCTTGAATAAGGGAAAAACATCTGCAACCCTCCAATCCTCCAGAACATCTCCCTTCCTCATTGATGATACAAGGATCATTGCCAGAGGCTCAGCAATCTCCTCCCTTGCTTCCCACAATTGCCTGGGGTATATCGCATCAAATCTCGGTGACTTATCCAACTTGATGCTTTCCAAATGCTCCAGCACATCTTCTTTCTTAATATCTACATGCTCAAGATTTTCAGTCCACTGCAAGTCATCCCTACAATCACCAAGATCCTTTTCCGTAGTGAATACTAAAGCAAAGTATTCATTAAGTATCTCTGCTATCTCCTCCATTTCCATACACACTTTTCCACTGTCACACTTGATTGGTTCTATTCTCTCATGCCTTATCCTTTTTCTCTCCACAAACTTGTAGAATGCCTTGGGGTTTTCCTTAATACTGGCCACCAAGGCCTTCTCATGGCACCTTCTGGCTCTCCTAATTTCATTCTTGAACTCCTTCCTGATAGCCTTATAATCTTCTAGATCTCTATCATTACCTGGTTTTTTGAACCTTTCGTAAGCTCTTCTTTTCTTCTTGACTAGATTTACAACAGCCTTTGTACACCACAGTTCCTGTATCCAACCATCCTTTCCCTGTCTCATCGGAAGGTACATATGCAGAACTCCACGCGAATATCCCCTGAACATCTGTTTCGAATTTAGGCTCCCAAGATCCTGCCTGATAGCCTCATATTTCCCCTTACTCCAATTAAACATTACCCTAACTTGTCTGTTCCTATCCTTCTCCAATGCTATGGTAAAGGAGATAGAACTGTGATCACAATCTCCAAAATGCTCTCCCACTGAGAGACCTGACACCTGACCAGGTTTCTTTCCCAATACCAGGTCAAGTACAGCCTCTCCTCTTGTAGGCTTATCTACATATTTTGTCAAAAAACCCTTCGTAAACATACCTAACAAACTCCACCCCATCTAAACCCCTCACTCTAGGGAGATGCCAATCAATATTTGGGAGATTGAAATCTCCCACCACAACAACCCTGTTATTATTACTCCTTTCCAGAATTTGTCTCCCTATCTGCTCCTCGATGTCCCTGTTACTATTGGGTGCTCTATAAAGAACACCCAGTAGAGTAGTTAACCCCTTCCTATTCCTAACTTCCATCCACAGAGACTCCGTAGACAATCCCTCTGTGACTTCCTCCTTTTCTGCAGCCGTGACACACCCCCACCTCTTTTTCCTCCGTCTTTTACCTCCTTCCCTGTCATTTCTGAAACATCTAAAACCTGACACTTGAAGTAGCCATCCGTACGCCTACACCATCCAAGTTTCTGTAATGACCACAACATCATAGCTCCAAGTGCTGATCCACGCTCTTAGCTCATCCGGTTTGTTCATAATACTGTTCACATTAAAATAGACACATCTCAAACCATCGGTCTGAGCATGTACCTTCTCTATCGCCTGCCTATCTCCCCTATCGCATTCTTTCCAAGCTTTCTCTATTTGTGAGCCTCCATCACATCGGTTTGGTTCCCACACCCAGCAATTCTAGTTTAAACTCTCCCCAATAGCCTTAGCAAATCTCCCCACCGGGATATTGGTTGCCCTTGGATTCAAGTGCAGCCCATCCTTTTTGTACAGAGATCCGAATCCCTGCCCGCAGTTCCAATCCCTCAGCCACGCATTTATCCTCCACCTCATTCTATTCCTATACTCACTGTCACGTGGCACAGGCAGTAATCCCAAGATTACTATCTTTGAGGTCCTGCTTCTCAACTTCCTTCCTAACTCCCTATAGTCTGTTTTCAGGACCTCCTCCCTTTTCCCGCCTATGTCGTTGGCGGACAGACAGAGAAAGCAGGATCTCCCAGTGGCCACACATTTTAATTCACGTCCCATTCCCATTTTGCAAATCACCTTTCCAGCTCTCAGCTTCACCCCATCCCCTCCGGTCTTCTCCTATTATTTCACATTTCCCCCTCCCCCTCTTACTTTCAAATCTCTTACTATCTTTTCTTTCAGTTAGTTTAGACGAAGGCACACAGGAAATCTGCACCGAGTAGAGGTTTAGCCAACTTAGCTAGGACAAAATCTCATGTGTAATGTTCCCACTGAAGCAGAGCGTCACCCGCCGTGTCCCATAAGTCTGGATGTTGTTGCCATTGACGGTCTCTGGTGAGGTTTTGTTGCCCTTTGCCTTCTCATTCATAGGCGATTTCAGCTGCACACTCACTTGAGCACTCGTGTCACATAGGAATCGTTGTCCTGAAAGGGTGTCTGTGATGAACAGTAGACATCCCTGGCAGTTGGAACCCATGGTATTCACAGACCTCTGATGTCCCGATATGCTGTAAGACTGTCAGCACCTCCTAGCGTTTGTACCAAAGCGCATTCCTGGTGTCAACTGTTTCGCAGGCGTGGGCGTCTTTATGTTGTGGGTCTTGATAACTAGGCTTACTGAGATAGAGAAAGGAGTAGGAATGTCACACAGCTGGCTAGCTGAGTGTAGACTATCAGCCAGTTTAGCAAGCTCCCTATAGTTAACGATGGTTATATGAACTGAATCAGGTATTTGCTGCATGAAGAGTTCTTTAAAAATAAAACAAGGATGGTGATCTCCCAGGAGAGAGAGCATGTGGTCCATTAGCTCTGAAGGTCTAGCATCGCCGAGGCCAAGTAAGGAGAGCAACGGTTTGGCGTGCTCAGACTCTGATAACCCAAAAATTTGTAAAAGGTGAGTTTTCAGCATTCGTTTTTTATCATGTTCAGGTGGATGTTCAAACAGACTCATCACTCTCGCAGCCATGGACCTGCTGAGTGATGCTACCATATAGTAGAATTTGGTGTCATCGACAGCGATTTCTCACAAAATGAACTGGGCCTCAGCTTGTACAAGCTAAGCAGTGGCTGAGTTGACTGACATGTCCAATAACTCTGGAATTGTCCTAGCGCATCGGGGTCACCAATATAGGTTTTTGCAAATAAAATGCAGTGAGGTGTTTTATGTTTAATGAAACCCGTAACACATTTTATTGAACTCAAAGACCTAAACGGAAAAGCGCGCTAAAAATCCTCTTGTAATAATGTCATCACGTCAGACCAGACTCTTAAAGCAAAACCCCCAATTCAATGTCGGTGGTTGCGAATTATGTACTTTTTTCCCCAATTATGTTACCCCACACTATCAAGAAAACCTATTGCCTACTCCAGCCATATGCTGGGCTGGAAGGATACCAAGTGCCTTGAAACTTCATGCTATAGAATCATTAAAACACATTGATGCAATCTCAAAGAAGGCACAGCAGCAGCTCTGTGTTGTTAGGAGTATAAGAAGGTTTGGTATGTCGCCAAAGACTGTCAGATTTCTATGGGCGTACAGTGGAGAGCATTTTAACTGCTTGCAGCATAGTGTGGTATGGATGCTCCAATGCACAGGATCATAAGTGGCTGCAGAGGTTTACAGACTCAGCCAATCCCATCACAGGCACAACACTCCCCTCCATCAAGGACCTCTTCAAGAAGATGGCATCTATTGCTATGTAGCCTTACCATCCAGGACATGCCCTCTTCTCATTACTACCATCAGGGAAGGCAGAACAGGAGCCTGAAGGCCCATATTTAACAATTTTTGAACGGCTTCTCCCCTCCATCATCAGCTTTCTGAATGGAACACAAACCCATGAATAGAACTCTGATATTCCTTTGTTTTTCACCACTTACTTTATTTTTGTTATTTATAGATTTTTATGTCTTTGCATTGTACTGCTGCCATGAATCAACAAACTTCACATGATATGTCAATGATTCTGAAGTTACCACTGTGGGCAACATTAGCATGAGCCATTCAGCTTTATACAGGAAGTCATAGGCATCTTGCCAGCTGCTGCATCCAGACTTTGTGAGTAAATCAACAGAGGCAAAACCTGGCACTGCTATTTCTCCAAGCGATTAAGTTTTTCTAAAGTCCAAAGTATCAGATTGCATTTTCAATGAATGGCACTAAATAACACCTGGAACTAAACCAAAATTCACAGTGCATGTGTAAGAAGGGAAATCTGATGAAAATAGAAGACATGCTAAAAATAAAGTTATTAGGAGGGGTAAAAAAAAAGTTATGGTCAGAGAAAGAGCAGAAACGGTGGCGTGTTTAAGAAAGGGATACTCAAAAGCCAAACCATTATATTGCATAGTTGGAGGTGCTTTGACTCACCATGTCCACACAGACTATCTATTCTAATCCCATTTAGTAGGATTTGGGCAAGTGTCTTCTGTGTCTTATGACTCTGGTGCTTGTCTTGGTGGATATGTTATTTCCAGTCTGCACAGATTATGGTCTTCCGGTTAGGACATTGAGGATCCAGTTGCAGGGGGAGGTACAGAGGCTCAGGTAATGTTGTGTTTCGATCAGTAGCTAGAAGCTGTAGCTTTTGGTTCAGGTTGTTGTTGTTCACTTCTATTGTTTGCCTGGTTTGTGTTTTTTCTCTTGTGTATCGGGTGTTGGTCATTTATTTTTATTTTTATTTTTATTCTTTTCTTTCTTTAATTGGGTTCTTTTTGGTGTTTTTGCTTTGTGGCTACCTATGAGCAAGCAAATTGCAAGGTTATACAATTTATACATTCTTTGATAATAAATGTACTTTGAATCTTTGATTATAATTACAAACATAGATAAAGGGGTTACAGTAGATTTTAAAAGAAATTTTGTTCAGTGTGTATCCAAAGTGCAGGATTGTCTGAGCTCTGCCAGTTTCAGACAGGTCATAGTTCACATTTCTAGATTAATGAACAGGGTTAGGTGGGTTCCTCTACAATCAGCCCCATTATTCTTACATCAGTGTATCTGGTGAGTAATATGCAACTGTGGGAAGATGTCACCGAAAGCATTTCACAAAAGTATCATTCTTTCAGGTGAGAGGGAGGTTTGATAGAAATACTCATGCATAACTTATCAAAGTAAAGTTAACATCATGTATTAAAAAAGTAGTTGATGAACATTGGATTAGAGCAAGCTTGATAGTGATTTACTCTGTCATACAACGAATACAAATACATCTGCACAAGCATACAGATGCACACACATACATTTGCACATATAAACATCTGTTAGTATATATACATGATCTGCATTTTTTGTATTTCAACTTATGGAGCATAATCTTAGAAATAGCTGATGTGTTTGAGCTATCTTATAGAAATTTATCTTTTATCAGCCTCCAATCCCTTGTCTGAAAGTGGGTTTGACTAAACAAGACAATATTTAAGAGGAAAACCAAGACAATAAAGATTGTGGATAAATAAAATTAAAAATAGATGCTTGATTAATCTGAAGATTTTGTGACCATTTTTTCAGAGACTGGTTTGCAAATTAATGCACTTGTATGTTCTTTAAGGTAGGTTAATACAAGTTTGAAAATGTTCTTATGACAGACATTATGGCTACTGTGGGGTTCAGTTTTGCTTTGTGTGCTCAGTGGGATATATTTTGGGCTGGACCCACTATAGAATTCAAATAATAGTGCAGAAACGGGAAGTTAAAAGACTTGATGTACAGCCAGCATTGGTTCTCAAACTTTATTTGCAAATTCGGGAGAAACTGCCAATGCTGCCTCAAGGAATTGACATCAAGAGAAAAAAATATTCAACCACCTGTCTCTCCAGCAGTAGCCTTTGGCTATGTTCCTACCTTGGCAAAAGGGTGTTTTGCAAAAGAAATTGAAACATCTTTGAGCTGGTGAACACTAAGTTCTGCCAAATCTTGACACCAATCTTCATACAGGGGTCCATCAACATCAACCCCTTAGTAACATCTTCAAATGCTCTAATATCCATTAGCATATGAAAAAATAGGCTATAACAGCTGAGCTCAAGTTTAACTTTTGGTGCTTCCTGTGTGACGTTTACATGTGACCATATAGGTTTCTACAGTGTGCTGTAGTTTCCTTCTGCACCCCAACAACCTGTTGATTGGGAAGTTAACCGATCACTGCAAAAATAGTGAGGAATTGATGCATGTGTGGGAGGCATTCGGGGATGGAGGACAAATGCTCCATCTCTATAGCTCTATCATTGTTACGTTCCCCAGTAACCGGGTGACTTACCAGCAAAGATAGATAGGCCCCTGAAGCCTGGTGCTACCATTTTCAAATGTTTTATTTATAAAGGGGCACAAACGTATGGTTAATACAAAACATTCAGATCATATACATCGTCAAAACTCAATCTAAAGCACAGGTGTAGTAATAATCAATCAAATATGAGCTCTATCGTTGTCTAGGGGTTAAACGATTTGTCCAATTGAAATATAAAAGTCTCGCCAGTTCATGGAGGCTTTTTGCCGCTTGAGGGACCGCTGCGTGTTCACGGGTTGGAGAGAGAAAATAAACTTGCCAGCCTTCTGGACTCAAAGTGTGAGATCGAGAACGGGAGTTCCTCGTTGTCAGTCTGAACTCCTTTTCGGGGTTATTAGCCACTCGATTCCCTAGCTAGGGGATCTGAATCATACGTGGCTTCCGAGCATCTTCCCGTTATTACGAGAGGAATGAGTGATGGTGTCCGTCTAGTGCGTCGCTGGAGTAACGCCTCCAGCGGTCTCCTTTTTATCATGGCTGGCAGATTTGCAAATGTCAATCAAGGTAGGGTGAGGCCATCCCCACACCACATTGCCCGAGGGTGTCCATGTCCCTGATAGCTGGCACGTACTATAGAGTTGCAATTCACACAGGTGCCTCTAAGAACAATGGTCAACTCCGTGGCATTGTCTCTCATTTCCTGGGTCCAAGACCCGAATTAATAGCGATCTTGCGATTTGCTTGAAGGAGGGGGCTGAGGTCATGACACCTCCCCTCTTAAAAGTTTTTTACCAGCGGTTAAAAACAAGTTGGTACAGGATTTTTTTTTGGACTCTAACATACTACACAAGCATTTCTCTTCACAGAGTACTACCATTATACATTCCAGTCAGTATCTAAACAGGTAACAATTACTGTGCCCCTTTCTTTAATATCTTAACCTCACGTACCGTACTAAAGTCTGGTAGCATCAAACTTCAGCTCAATAACAACCTATTTTTATTTATTTTCTTCAGCAACACAACTAAGGAGGTGTGATCTTAGCTTAGGTGCATCTACAAAAGTTTATACAAATACTAATCGTTTCGGTCATGTTATTTTACCAGCAGGTCTCCAAAGGGATTGTCTTTATTATTCACAGGCTTTGGGCGCAAACCCGTACAACCGGCGTCGCTGTTTAAAAATGACAACTTCTATTGACCATCGCCTCTTTCCCAGGGAGTCCCCCCGTGGGAAATCAAGATGGCGGCGCGACGACGCAGGGCGCAGCGGCCACTCCAGTAAGGAATATCCATTATCTGTAAGTAGGGGCCGTGCACAATCCTGATTTGATTGAGACGGATGTGTGAAGCACGGAGGAACATCTGGCGAAACTTCTGACATGCCTGTGCTGCTGACGCTGCTACTGAGCGATCGGAGAGATCTCCAGAGAGGAAGGCCCCGAATCCTCGGCTTTGCCTGTTGCTTGGTGGCCGGAGCCGGGGTTGAAGCACTCGGCAGAGATGGTGCTCGGTGCTCGGTGTCGGAGGGCTGGTCGGAGGCACGAAGTTGTCGGAAGTTTTCGGACGGACTCACAGTTGGCTGTGCTCGGGTGCTTCCAGAGGCTGCATCGGGAAGTTTTGCCACGTTGGAGGTTTCTTCCTTCTGCCATCTGCGTGAGATGATGGGCTATCTGGGACTTTGAGACTTTTTTTTACCGTGCCCATGGTCTGCTCTTATCAAATTATGGTATTGCTTTGCACTGTTGTAACTGTATGTTATAATTATGTGGTTTTTTTTGGTCAGTTAGTCTTGGTCTGTCTTGTGTTTATGTGATATCATACTGGAGGAACATTGAATTTCCCCTTGGGGATGAATAAAGTATCTATCTATCTATCTATCTATCTATCTATCTATCTAATTTGGCGAGGTACTCTCCCGCCTTTCCTTTCCACGAGGGTTATTCTCTTAACTCCGTGTCCCCAACCTAGTCCATCATGGGAGTTTCCGCCCAATTCTTTAATGCTACACAGGTAGTTAACCCTTTTGTCAAGACCATACAGGCTGATGTGTTTCAGTTCGAACCTTTTTCTCCGGCCGCATTTAAATTTCGGCTTCCTCACAGCGCTTTCTTGAATAACAATAGCGTGTGAGGCCCCTTTACATTCCAAATCAACCTGTAATCGATGCGCAGGCATCAATCTAGACTTTAACTTTTTTCCCTTCGATTTGGGAACTACAGATTTACCTTTCTCCTCCACAACAACAGTTATCTCCCCATTCGTAAACTCCACCTTAACTCTGAACACCCCCTTCAGCACAGACACCTTCTTCCCCGAACCAAGTCTATCTGATCCAAAAGGACGGTCGTCTCGTCCAGCCGAGTCAAATACCTCAGACTTTTTCTGAGCTCCGTGACTAGGTTTAGGACCACGGGCCTCCCCATCTTGGACACACTCAAACGGAGCATTGGCCTCTTCCAGGCTTTCAATACCCATACCCTTTTCAAATTCTAACTTCCTCTGATCCTCCCACTTACTCTCTGGGCAACTCACTTCCGAAGTAAACTCAACCCCTTGGGCTGGAACAACCTCGTCTGCCAATCCAGCAGACTTCAAGGGAATGGCATCCTTTTCATCAAGGACTGCCCTCATTTCATTATCGGGAACACCTTTAGACTCATCCAGGTCCAACCCTGGACCTTTTAACAGCTTTATCTGTTTCTCATCTTTATTTCCTACCTCTAGGACCTTTTTCTTCGCTAAAGGAGGATCTACCTTCTCTCCCTTAACCCCTTTTACGTTACTATTCCTCGTTTTACCACCCTCGAAACCCTCGTGGCACAGGGTCGGTAAAGACGTCTGGGCCAATTTTAAACTGCTCGCTTCCTCAGCTGCCGCTCTCGACAGGCTGCGAGTGTCCGCGCATGCGGGATAGCTCGGGGACTCTATGGGCGGGGCCTCAACTCTCACGGGCTGGGTTTTCAGCTTCACGGCTGCTCCAATCTTCCCACCCGCTAGGTCGTTACCCAGAAGGACGTCCACGCCTTCCCCCGGCAACTCCGGCAGGACCCCCAGTTCCACTGGTCCCGACACCAACTCACAATCTAGAAGGACCCTATGCAAAGGCACTACCTCGGTCCAGTTTTCTATGCCTCTCAGGGCTACCTCGCCCGTCGGAGGTCCGAATGGTAATACGTTACGGCTAATTAATGATAGCTCCGCCCCCGTGTCTCTCCAAATCTGTACGGGGATAGGCGGGTCCCCCTTCCTCACAGACACGGTTCCGGGTGACAGATAAATCTCCGACCCCTCGCGCTCTCTGCTCCCTTGGGACCCTCTTGCCGATTTTCTGATTACCACTGCACGCCCGATAGGGATCGCTGCTCTCTCTCTCTCTGGCTCCTTTCTCGGAGCAAAGCATCTAGATGCAATATGACCCACCTTTCCACAATTAAAACAGGTTAAACCAGGAAATCTCCAGGTTTCCTGCCTGCTATCCTCATTTTTTCTGCTTGCTCCCAGCGGGATCTCTGCTTCAGCCGGCAGGCTTTCCCTACCATTCCGACAGTCTCTCGGGTAACTTTTTGGCAAGGAAAACTTTGTCTTGTGGGTTAGGGCATATTCATCTGCGAACCTAGCAATTTCTGAGATGGACTGATTCGTCCTCTCATTTAAATACATCCGGATCTCTTCCGGAACACAACCTTTAAATTCCTCAATCAAAAATAACTCCCTGAGACGCCCATAATTCTCGGCCACCTTTTCCGCGGTGCACCAACGGTCCAAGAGCACACCCTTCTCATGGGCTAGCTCGGTATACGTTTGATTCCACCCTTTTCTTAAATTTCGGAACCTTTGTCTATACACCTTAGGTACTAACTCGTAACCTCGGAGAATGGCCTCCTTTACTTGATCATAATTCCCTTCCCCTTCTGGGGACAACGCGGCATATGCCCGCTGTGCTTTCCCTTGTAACACACTTTGTAACAGAGCCACCCACTGCTCTCTGTGCCATTTCTGATTCACTGCCACCTTTTCAAAAAGCAAGAAATAACTATCAACATCCGTCTCCTCGAAGGGGGGGACCAACCTCAACGCCCGACTAACATCAAACCCCTCCTCTCTCTCTTGCCCTTGAGCTCTTCGCTCTTGCTTTCGCCTGTCCAGCTCCAATTCATGGCTCCTTTGTTTCTCTTTCTCTTCTGCTTCTGCTTCTAGCTGCTTTAGCTGGAGCTCATGACCCCGTTTCATCTCTAATTCCTTTAGTTTGAACACCTGCTCCCTTTCCTTTTCCTTTGCAGCTCATTCCTCAGCCTTTTCCTTTGCAGCTGCTTCTAGCTGTTTTACTTGAAGATCATGTTCCAACCTTACTTTCTCCAACTCTACCTGATCTGTCCCACTCGCTAATCTCTTTTCGGGGATATTTTCCAAATCCTCAGCTGCAAACACCTCCTTCCCAATGTAATACTGATTTATGACCCCTCGCACTTCCTGCTTTTTCATTGATGATCTCACCTCTGCGAGGCCTAACCCCTTTGCCAGATTTACCAAGTCTGATTTGGTAGCCGTCCCTAGCGCCTCTACAGTCGGGTTTCTCATAAATTCACCCACATCCATCTTTGCTGGTTTCCTGTCTGGCTACCTGCGTAACCAGATTTAAGTTTGGACTTACAGCCCGATTCACTGACCCTCCCCTTTGGTTTCAAATCCGGGACGAGCAACCCACTTGTTACGTTCCCCAGTAACCGGGTGACTTACCAGCAAAGATAGATAGGTCCCTGAAGCCTGGTGCTACTATTTTCAAACATTTTATTTATAAAGGGGCACAAACGTATGGTTAATACAAAACATTCAGATCATATACATCGTCAAAACTCAATCTAAAGCACAGGTGTAGTAATAATCAATCAGAAATAAGCTCTATCGTTGTCTAGGGGTTAAACGATTTGTCCAATTGAAATATAAAAGTCTCGCCAGTTCATGGAGGCTTTTTGCCGCTTGAGGGACCGCTGCGTGTTCACGGGTTGGAGAGAGAAAATAAACTTGCCAGCCTTCTGGACTCAAAGCGTGAGATCGAGAACGGGAGTTCCTCGTTGTCAGTCCGAACTCCTTTTCGGGGTTATTAGCTACTCGATTTCCTAGCTAGGGAACCCAAATCACACGTGGCTTCCGAGCAGCTTCCCGTTATTACGAGAGGAATGAGCGATGGTGTCCGTCTAGTGCGTCGCTGGAGTACCGCCTCCAGCAGTCTCCTTTTTATCATGGCTGGCAGATTTGCAAATGTCAATCAAGGTAGGGTGAGGCCATCCCCACACCACATTGCCCGAGGGTGTCCATGTCCCTGATAGCTGGCACGTACTATAGAGTTGCAATTCACACAGGTGCCTCTAAGAACAATGGTCAACTCCGTGGCATTGTCTCTCATTTCCTGGGTCCAAGACCTGAATTAATAGCGATCTTGCGATTCTCTTGAAGGAGGGGGCTGAGGTCATGACAATCATGGATGAGAAGTCTGTGTGCAAGTCAATGGGACTAGGTAGATGAATGATTCAACACAGGCTAGATGGGCTGAAGGGCCTATTTCTCTGCTGTGGTGTCCTATGACTCTATGCTGAGGGATGCACAGAAGCTTAGTGCAGCTAACAAAAAGGGATCTGTGGACAAGGAACCAGAGTCTACCTTTTGTTACTGCACAATGGGAGTCTGTGTCAGCTGGTAAAACACCTCAAGCTTTAAAGTAGTATATCACCCCTGGGGTGGTCTCGCATGAGTGGCAGTGGTGCTATGCTTTAAAAAAAAGTTAACACTACTAAATGTACAGACCATGAATGTACAAGTTTGCGATATTTATTCTTTTGCATATATTTTTAATATTTTTTTTTGTTTTTGAAGGAATGGAGTGCAGGAAAATATGTAGAGGAATGAGATTAATAGTAGTACTTGGAGAGAAGGTACTCCAAGGCCAATGGATCTTCCATATCTTGCAGAAGTATGACGTGTGTTGGCGCATGGCCTAGTGGGCAAGGCATCAGACTAGTAACCTGAAGATCACTGGTTCGAGCCTCAGCTGAGGCAGCGCGTTAGCGTCCTTGAGCAAGGCACTTACCAACACATTGCTCTGTGATGTCACCGGTGCCAAGCTGCATGGGTCCTAGTGCCCTTCTCTTGGACAACATCGGTGGCGTGGAGAGGGGAAAGCCTGCAGCTTGGGCAACTGCCGGTCTCCCATACAACCCTGCCCAGGCCTGTGCCCTGGAAACTCCAGGCGCAGATCCATGGTCTCTCGAGACCGACGGATGCCACCACCACCATGACGTGAGAAATTTAGCAGAGATGCTAATAACCATAAGATTTTCCCACTGATAAAACAATGCAGCTTTCAACATGAGAAGTGGAACATTTCCAAGTAGCCTCTAACCCTGTTTCAACAAATTGTGTCCTTTTTCGTGGAAAACTGGATTTCTGCTTGCCTTTCACTCCAGAATAGGGCTGCACATCTGCTTCCTACAGCTGTGCATGATCAGGGTTCAGAAGTGAAAATAATATTTGTGAACTTTAATATCAGAATCAGTTTTAATATCATTGCCTTACATGACATAACATTTTTTGTTTTGTGGCAGCAGTACAGTGCAAAGACATTACTAAATATATAAATAGTGCAAAAATGAGTAATGAGGTGATGTTTAATTGTTCATGTGCCATTCAGAAATCTAATGGTGGAGGGAGAAAAGCTGTTTCTGAATTATTGACAGTGAATCTTCAGGTTCCTGTACCTCCACCCAGATAATTGTAACAAGATCAGGACATTTCCCTGATGATGGGAGCTCTAAATGATGGATACCGCTTTCTTGATGTTTGAAGGGCTGAGATGGCCTGTTTCCGTGCTGTAATTGTTATAAGATGCCCTAAGGGGTGAGGAGGGTCACGCCCACGATAAGCCTGGCTGAGTCTAGAACCCCCTGCAGCCTCTTTCGATCCTGTGCATTGGAGCTTCCACACCAGGCTGTGATGCAACCAGTCAGAATGCTTACCACTGCGCATGAAAAGAAATTTGCTCGAGTTATTGGTGACGTATAAATCTCCTCAGACTCCAAAAGAGATAGAGCAGCTCCTTCATGATTGCATCAATGTGTTGACACCCAGAAATATAAAGTCACTCAAAACGTCCACTGTTGTTCCCTCAGTGAGGGCTGGCTTGAAGCCTACAATTAGTTCTTTGGGTTTTTTTTTGTCTAGAATTAACCTTTACCTGAGCAAAGAGCTGGGCCCACTACAATTTGCTTACCACAACAGATCTACATGTATATAATCTCACTGGCTTCCCGCACTGCTTTGGATCACTTGGACAACAACAACGTGACCACCTGTTTATTGATCACTGGTTCTTGCTTTACAGTATACCAGCCAATTTACTTTACTCCTCTACGCCTTGTAGTTGCCAACAACAGCATTGTCATCTGTAAATTTATAAATGGCATTTGATCTGTGCTGGGTCTTTGAGTGTGGAGAGAGTACAACAATGGACAAGTGAACATCCTTGTCATCGAGCAGATGTTATCACCAATCTGTTTAACTGTGGCCTCCTGATGGCCAAGTTGAGGATCAAGTAGAAGAGGGAGGTACAGGGACCCACATTTAGATTCTTAGTGATTAATGCTGAGGAGATGATGGTATTGAACACCTATCTGTAATAAATAAATAGCAGCCTGATGGATGTTATGTTATTGTCCAGGTGCTCCAAAGCAGAGCAGGGAGGCATTGAAATTACATCCATGTACACCTGCTGCTGAAGTAGGTGAATTGCTGTGGGTCCAGGACTTGTTCAGGCAAGGCTTCATTCCAGCCATACTAAGCTCTCAGAGCATTTCTTCATGGTAGATGTGAACGCACTGTCTACTCCTGCTGAGGCAGCACACCCTGCTCTTCCAGGGCTGCGATATAATTGCTGCCATTTTGAAGCAGGTGGGAACCTCAGACTGCACAGTGACAGAATGAAGATGTCCTTGAACACTCCAGCCCGTTGGTCAGCGCAAGTTTCCGGTACCCAGTCAGGTACACCGTCGGGGCCTGCACCTGACCTTTGGGACAAGATGAGTTACAACTGCTCTCAGGTTTGGTCTAATGGTACCATATGGGAATGGAAGAAAACAGCTCTCTAAGCAACTGACATTATTAAGTTTGGTGTTGCCAATTCAGTATTTACCCTGACCATTAGATATCCTGACGTTAACATAAACAATTGTCCTGCTTAACTTCATGCTTTTGGTTCCATAAGTTGTGAATAATGTTGTTAATCTCTTTTTTATTATTATTTAAATAATAAAGGCCATGCTTGGAATAATGTTGTCTAGATTTGCAAGCCTCAGGAATTGCCTTTGAATATCTAGGATTCAAAAATTAACCTCTAGGTCTAGAACATTGCTGCAAGCAACTGAGGAGGGAAAAATCATGAAGACATTAAAGGAAATATCTTCATTTTTATTTGTTCATTAGAAAATACATAATTCAAGGTTCTTTAAAAGGCTGCTTGTCAGACAGTGATGAATCATCCACCTGGGACCAAATGAGTTTATTTGCCTTTTTTAAAATTTTTTTATTTTTTATTTTTTACTGAGTTAAGTATTGTATGTAATTAGTTTTGCTACAACAAGTGTATGGGACATTGGAAAAAAGTTGAATTTCCCCATGGGGATGAATAAAGTATCTATCTATCTATCTATCTATCTTTCAACTGGTGAGTGCAATGGCTTTTCATACTGAGTTCATCATTTGCTATGCCATTAATACCTTGCTGTACCAGACCCTGTGTTCTATAAAGCATATCCTTCTTCTTGCTTCAGTCCGGTCTAACTGCCCATACAAGCAGCAAAACCAGGACACACACAGGCACTATGGCGAGGGAAGGTGATTAACCAAAAAGGGAGTCCTATATGATTTATGGAAGAGGTGCAAAGTAAGGGTCAATTGGCTGTAATGGAAAATTCATTCAAGATCTTGAGGGTCAATAAGTAAATCAGAAACTACAGTAGGAAGTGTGGAGATGAACTCTCAGTCAGAATAGAATTGGTTACAATCATTAATTCACACCATCAGTCCTGCATCAGCAGGTGAATTAAAGCAGGAAATACTGCGAATTATGCAGTGTTTCAACAGCTTAGAAAATTACCCTGTTAGCTGAAGAATTGTGTGCACTTGTTTTCCTTAAACTTGCAAAAATGGCAAGCATTGTAGTTCAATTCTAATCAATTCTTCATTCATGTATTCGCTGAATGATACAGATGACTAGCTATTGAGCTGCACCATGTGCAACCTTGCATTCTGTTCTACCGCACCTGTGGACTGCAGCATCAGCGTGTTCCACATGTTGCTGAGCCAGAGTTCAAGCACTTGCTTCAAGCAGGCTTCAATTATACCAGTGCCCAAGAAAAACATGGTGACCTGCTTTAATGACTATCATCCTGTAACACTTACATTCTGCCTGAGGAGTGAGTCAGATCTGCTCCAATTTGCCTCCCAGAGCAACATGTCCACAGCAGATGCATGTCATTGAACAGCAAAGATGTATACATTGGGATGCTCTTTATCAACTACAGCTCAGCATAGAATACTATCATCCCCTCAAAACTAATCAATAAGCTCCTAGACCTTAGCCTCAATACCTCCTTGTGCAACTGGATCCTTGATTTTATCACTTTGTCACTTATCCCAGTCACTTTGGATTGGTAACAGCATCTCCATCAGCACACATGAACCACAAGGCTGTATAATTAGTCCCCTGCTCTACTCGCATTACACAAGACTGCGAGGCTAAGTACAGCTCTGGTGCCATATACAAGTTTGCTGTCATAGGCCGAATTAATGCTCCTGATGAATCAACATATAGAAGGGAGAGTGAAAATCTGGCTGAGTGGTGCCATAACAACAGCCTCTCACTCAATGTCAGTGAGACCAAGGAGCTGATTATTGACTTCAGGAGAAGGAAACCAGAGGTCCACGAGCCAGTCCTCATCGGAGAACCAGAGGTGGAGAGGGTCAGCACCTTTAAATGCCTGGGTGTTATTATTTTGGAGGACTTGTCCTGGACCCAGCACACAAGTGCAATTATGAAGAAAGCTTAGCAGTGTCTCTACACACTTAGGAGTTTGAGAAGATTCAACATGACATCTAAAACTTTAACAAAACTCTATTAATGTGTAGTGGAAAGTGTATTCTCTGGCTGCTTCACAGCCTGGGAAAAAAACACAAATGCTCTAGAATGGAAAATCCTACAGAAAGTGATGAATAAATCAAAAAACAAGAGAAAATCTGCAGATGCTGGTAATCCAAGCAACACACACAAAATGCTGGAAGAGGCTGGGCAGCATCCATGGAAAAAAGTACAGTCAAGGTTTCCAGCTGAAATCCTTCGGCAGTGGTGAATACAGCCCAGTCCATCATTGGTGAAGCCTTCCCCATCACTGAGCACTTCTACAAACAGTGTTGTCACATGAAAGCAGGAAAACAGCATCCATCATCAGGGACCCCCACCAGCCAGAACAGTATATGGAGACATGTACGTACTTTGATAATATATTTACTTTGTAATTTGAACTTTGGATTTTTGATTGAGCTCCTGAACTTTGTTCCAGACGTGCGTGGCATACCAAGTATGGTCCCATTCATTGAATGAGGTTTTTGACAGCTAATTAAAAACGTAATATTGGCTATAGGTTTTCACCAGAATTTTATTTATACTGTGTATTTGTTAAATTAATTAACAGAAGTTCACTGTATTATTAAAGAATCTTATTAATAGTTTTATTATTTAAATCAATTTCAACTTCAAAGTTATAAAGGGTGGCAGTCTGAACCATCAGCCAGTGACCTGGCCATTACTCATGGCTGACTCCATTCAGGGGATGGCTGCAGAATCCAGGCCTTTGGAGACTGGCAGCTGCATGCCCACAAAGGCTTAGTGCGGCAGCAGGTCAACCGCAGGAGTCCAGTGAGGGCAGAGGATTGGATCAAATATGATCCAGCCCAATAAGTGCTAAACTGCATAATGAATAAGCTCACTTCTTGTCATTTACATGTAGGTCTCCTTCAATTGAATTCATTATTTTGTATACTGAAGTGTACAGCTGATTCGGAGCAATTTTTCCCGTGTCACCTTGGGGTGGTCACTTTCAATCTAACACTAACTTGTATACTTTATTTGTGGACAGGATCTATCATGTCATAAAAACAGAAAACCCCTTTACCAGATTCTAATTGGAGAGTAACAAAATTTGATAGAATCCTTGAGGTGCCTTAAGTTATTAAGAAATAAATGAAATAATCCTTGTAAGATCTGTTTTTGACTGCATCATTTTATGTTGCTTACAGGCAAAAAGAACAAAATGGTTTTAGTCTCTTGTCATATATTGACATGCTTTTGATAAACTTATCTTCCTTATCTCCTCTGTACCAACATCTCATTTTCACAAAACATGGGATTAACCTCCAAACTGGCAAAGAATACAAAGTGCACAGGAGCATGTATCAAAGTAATAATGTAGCTTGGGGTTTATCCGATGACCATAAGCCAAGAATTTTGTTTTTGCAGTCTGTTTCTTCTGAACTGTACAATACAGTATATTATTGTCGCTTAACACACCTCTAGGTGCATTTATTATTATAACTATTTTCAACATATAACATTGTTTCATTTGCTCGTAAATTATTAAGTTCTGTGTCTAAATAATTTCATTATATTTGTCAGTAAAGGATCAGGATTTTATCATGAGATTTATTTTTTCTTGCATCAAAATTGTATAGAAATAATCAAACTATTGTAGAGCAACATTCAGTTGCATTTAATGTTAATCTTTATAATGTTTTACATTTTTTAAATTTTCTACAAAGTTGTTCCGCTGTATGACCATTACATTTTGGAACATGTATATTAATGTTAGTTTAAACATGAATAATACTTTGCAGTAGCATTTTTCTCAGAGGAATTTCATCTGATTATAAGTACTTTGCAATTTGCAACAGCATGATTGATGCTAGGCTTTCATGAGGAGAATTTTAACAGCACCTCTTCAACACTCAATGCACAACCAATTATGCGTCTGAGCCAGTAACCTTGAATTTATGTTGCTATGGCTACAAACTGGTCATGCATTATGGATTATCATTGAAATTCTACACCCTACCTAACATAATAAGAGCTGGGACTTAATCAAATCAACCATTCTGGGTTGCACAAAGTAAAGAACTAGCTCTCATTGTTCAGTGTCTAGAGATGGAGCAGGCTGTCGGATCAGCAGCTGCACTGCTGGCCCTGATAGATTGCCCCATATACATCCATGAATGTATAGACAGATGGCTCTCAAAGCCAGGAATTCCCAGCTCAGGAAGCAGCTGTTCTGAGTAACCTCTGCCGTCTCACCTTGTTGTCATGGAACATTGAACACAGACTGAGAATGTGCACAGATAGACGCAAAGTCGAATTTTGCATCTATCTGTACACATTCCTTTTTTTAACCCTCCACAGTGTGATGATCCTTGCTAGAGATGGGGTAAGCCTGAATGGAAAAAAATACCTCTTTCTCCACTTTTCCTGCCTCCTCCTGGTGGATTGAGCAGAGGTTTTTGCAAGCCATTGGAGTTGCATCACGGCCCTGCATTTCAAGCAAACATTTACAGCTCTTCAGTTTTAAGATTTTACAGCTGAGTATCTGTTGAAAAGCTGGGCGCATCAGTAATAACCAGGATACACTTTGGAAATGATAGCCAATTATTGTAAATGAAAGAAAAAATGTCATTGTGATTTATTTGAGTGTGCTCCTCCTTGCTCTGAGTCTGCAACTGAATGCTATCACAATTGTCATAAACAAGAATCCACTCCAATTTGCCTACCATCATAACAGGTCATTGGCTTTTCACTCAATCCTGGAACATCTGATCAGCAAAGATGCGTTAATCTGAATGCTGTTCATTGATTACAGCTAGGCATTCAATACTTTCAACCCATCAAAACTAATCAATAAATTTCAATCTCTGCGCCTCAATACCTCCTTGGGCAGTTAGATCATTGATTTCCTCAATTGCGGAACACTGTTAGTTTGGATTGGTAACATCTCCTTCACAATCTCCAGCAGCTCAGGGATACCACAAGTCTGTGTGCTTACCCCCCTGCTCTATTTGTATTTGGTCAAATCAGGGTGTGACAAGTCAGCATTTAGGAGCGAGACTGAGTGCTGCCACCACAACACCTCACTCAATCCCAGCAAGACCAAGGAGATGATTATTGACTTCAGGAGGAGGAAACTGGAGGTCCATGAGCTAGTTATCAGAGGTGGAGAGGGTCAGCCACTTTGACTTCCTTGGTGTTATCATTTCAGAGGATCTGTCCTGGGTCCAGCACACAAGTGCCATTATGAAGAAATTACACAGCACCTTTACTTTCTTAGAAGTTTGCAAAGATTCAGCATTCATCTAAACCTTTGAGAAACTTCTATAGATGTGTAGTGAAGAGTATATTGACTGGTTGCATCACGGCCTGGTATGTAAACACCAATGCCCTTGTATGGAAGATTCCACAAAATGTAATGGATACAGCCCAGTCCATCACAGGTAAAGCCCTCCCCACCACAGAGCACATCTACACGGAGCACTGTCACAGGAAAGCAGCATGCATCATCAAGGACACGCACCATCCAGGCCATGTTCTGTTCTCACTGCTGCCACCAGGAACAAGGTACAGGAGTCTCAGGACCTGCACCACCAGGTTTAGGAACAGTTATTATCCTTCAACCATCATGAGCTGATAATTTGTTTTTTTCTCAGTTGTGCTGAATGAAGGTTGGGTAATATTGAGACACTGAGTGGTTGCCTAAGGTCTGTCTTAGAGGGTAGACAGACTCACGACTGGTATATTTAACATACTGTATGTCTCTAAAACTGAACCAAGGGATACTTGCTCTTTTTATAGAGGGTAACTAATTAGAATCAGTTTAGCCCTCAGTTTAACTTCTGTTATATTATAGCCTTCCTTACAAGTTCTTCCTTCTTGCTGTAGACTTTGAGAGAAATGATATTGATTTTGCTGCTACTCAATCTCAGATTAGTTAGCTAAACATATGTTAAGCTTCAGCTGTAGTATCTCTTTGCATGGTTGGATTATATTGGCATTTCTAGTGCTTAATGCATGTACAGTACATACCTCTTGCAGAACAGTAGGACATTCTCAGAGAAGGATCTCTATTAAATCAGACATATCCTCTTGGAGTACTGGCATTTCATGCAATCATTCATAGCTCTTCAGTTTTGAGATGCCTGAGATTGCTGAGTGTGTCTTGTGAGGCTGTGTGTATCAGAAATAACCAGGATGCACTTTCCAGTTGATGGACTATTATTATAAATTAAAGAAAAAAGCCCATCTAGAGGGCAAACGTTCAAAGTGAGAGGGAGAAAGTTCCAGGGAGATGAGTGGGGAAGGGGAGTGGTGGGTGTTTGCAATGTTCTGCCAGAGATGATGGTGGTAATGGTAAATAAAAGGCTCTTAGAAGGTGAGGTAGATAAGAGGTGGTGTTTGAGAGGTTAGGCACATGAATATGCAGAGATGAAGTGATATGGACCATGTGAAGAGAGAAGAGATTAGGTGTTATTAGTTTAATTAATTCCACACAACACCATGGGCTGAAGGGCCTTTTCCTATAGTGTACAGTTCTATGATCTATGTGTAGGTCTTGAAGGGAACTCTAGCCCAACTATGAAAACATTATAGAGCTAAAATGTTCCTCAGCTGACATCAGTACTGGCAGGTTTAGCTAGCAGGAAGTTTGATTTAGTTTTAACTATCTCCCTGGTCCAAAGGTGTCAAAGTTAATTGCTGCAGCTCTGCTGATGGCCTGGTTGTGCTCAATTAATCCAATATATACACTCAGTGGCCACTTTATTAGATACAGCTGTACACCTGCCTGTTAATGCAAATATCTAATCAGCCATTCATGTGACAGCCGCTCAGTGCATAAAAGCATGCAAACATAGTTAAGAAGTTCAGTAAGTATTTAAATTCTTGAAACTTGTTGCATTGTTTAATACAATTTAAATCAATAGTGTTGAGTGTTTACTTTTTAGTTATTGCTATTATTATCTTTATCATTTCTTCTTGGGGGTGAGAGTGGTAGGTGTTAGGACCTCTCTCCTGAATCCTCCTCATACTCCTCTTCTGTAGGTATTGGTTATGGACCCATTTAGTTGGTCCACCAATGACCAATAAAAAGCAGTAAAAGAAGAAGAGGTTCTGCTGTAGTGGGGGAGAGATAGTACAGCTCTGAATCTAGGGGGAGCATTGTGAAGGTGATTGGTGTTAGAGCAAAGGATTGAGCTTGCTGTTGGGAGTTTTCTCCCAGGCAGCATTGGGTGGGGGGGAGGAGGTGTAGTTAGAGATGGCAGGAAGTAATGGAAAAGATGGAGATAGTGAATGCAAAGTGGTATTGGGTGATAGGAGTTGTATGGAGCAAAGGTGAATTGCAGGTTTTTGGGAAATGGAAAAATAGGTGGCTGATTAAGGATTGTATTGATTTGTTGTCCAGTGATGAAGACAATAAATGTCATTTTTTAAAAAGGAAGTGTTTAAGGTATTGCTGAGTTTTGAATGTGGTCCTATTTCTGATATAAACCCAATAAGACTAACTGAGGATTTGAAAAAAAAGCATTATTGTTGATGTAAAAACTTTGAGATGCAAGACACTCCTAGTATTTTGTGAAGATAGTAAGCAATGTGAGAAAGCTTTGGGTTAAAAGCTGTGGGAGAAAAGAAAGTCACACAAAGCAATTGCTTTGAAGGATAGTGGCTTTGGGGAGTAACCTCTGGAGTACCTCTAGGGGTTCTCTATCTGGGGTCTGTGGACACCTCACTTAATGCAATTGGTCCATAGCATAAAAATGGTTGGGAACTCCTGGTCTAGATATCTATGGACCAAGTTAAAAATAATTTAGTTGGGGGATAAATTGTGGGTGTTTTTAAAAAAAAAAAAAAGAAAATTTTTTTTAAAGGTTTGGTGGTGGAGTTAAAGCAGATAGTTTATTGATGTTGATTAAATTTGATAGAAATGTGACTTTAAATTTGCCAGATAAGGTTAATTTAGGTTAAATGAGTTATATGATTCAAGTCTATGTGCCAGCCCATCTGAGATGTTTTCAATGGTCGTGTAGCAGCTGTGTGTAAGGGTAAAAAGCAATATGGTGGACAACATAATTATGGCAATTGTGGAGAAGGCAGTCAGAAGTGGGTTTCATATCACAAACGTGTTGTGAAATTTGTTTTTGCAGCTGCAGTAAAATGCAATATGAGGAAAAACTAACTTTGTGTGTGTATATATATATTTATACTGTAGTGTTCATAGGTTCAATGGCCATTCAGAAATAGAATGCCAAAGGGTAGAAAGCTATTCCTGAATTGTTGCATGTGTGCTTTCATGTGCCTCCTTCCTGATCATAACAATGAGAAGAGGGCATATCCTGGGTGATAGGGGTCCTCAATGCCATCTATTTGAGGCATTGCTCTTTGAAGACTGTCTCTATACTATAGAGGCTTGTACTCGTGATGGACCTGATTAAGTTTTCAACTTCCTGAAGATTAATTCAATCCTTTGCTATAGCCCAACCCCTGCCCCACCCCCATCTCATACCAGACTGGGACGTAACCAGTTAGATTGCTCTCCATAGTACATTTGTAGAATTGAGTGTATTTGGAGACATGCCAAATCTCAAACTCCTAATGAAATGTAACCATTCTCTTGCCTTTTTGTAGCTGCATTGATAGGTTCAGTCCAGATTAGATGCTCGGAGATATTAATACCCAGAAGTTTCAAATCGCTCACTCTTTCCACTTCTAATCCCCCTGAGGACTGGTGTGTTCCCTCGTCTTGCCCTTTCTGGTCCACAATCAGCCCTTTTGTCTTATTGAGGTTGAGTGCAAGGTTGTTGCTAAGATGCCACTCAACTAGCTGATACATGTCACTCCTATACATCTCATCACCATCTGGAATTCTGCCGACAATAATTGCTTCATCAGATTTATAGATGGCATTTGAACTATGCCTAGCCACACAGACATGGGTGTAGAGAGAGCAGAGCAGTGGGATAAGCACACATCTCTGACGTACACCAGTGTTAATTGTCAGTGAAGTGGAGATGGTGTTTCCAATCTGCACAGATTATGGTCTACCAGTTAAGAAGTCAAGAATCCATTTGCAGAGGGAAGAATGGAGGCCCAGGTTCTGGAACTTTTCAATCAGAACTGTAGTAATGATTGTGTTAAAGGCTGACCTGTAGTCATAAATAGCATCCTGACATGGGTATTTATGATGTCCAGGTGACCCAAGGCCATGTGGAGATCTAGTGAGGTCTGTCCACCATAGACCTATATTGGCGATAGGCAAATTTTTGTGTGTCCATGTCCTTGCTGAGATGGGTTGCCTGTGGCCATAACCAACCTCTCTAAGTACTTCATTTGCATAGTTGTGAGTGCTATTGGATGATAGTCGTTTAGGCAGCTCACCCTGCTGTTCTTGGGCACTGGTATAATTATTGCCCTTTTGAAGCAGGTGGGAACTTATGACTGTAGCAAGGGCAGAGAGAAAATGTCTTTGAACACTTCTGCAGGTTGGTTGACACAGATTTTCAGATCTTTGTCTCTGTCTCATCCATGGAGGATGAGTGGTTACCTTTGTCTAAAGTGGGATAGCACAGAGTTTTGGAGATTGGAGTTGCTTATGAGTCAATTGTGGTTGAAATTTGGGAAGAATGTTAAAAGTACAGATAATAAATTTTAGTGGCACTTGTGAAAAGTTACCTCCTGATATATTGGAAAGTGTGGGTGGAAAGGAGAAAAATAAGGTTATGGTGTGGGGATTTTAATGCTCCTAGAAATATGTGGGCTTGTGGTTACACAAATATGAATGGAAGACTTTCTGGAAGGAAAGTACTTGATGTGCTTGAATGGTGGTAGGGATCCGAGGATAAAAATAGTTAATAACACTTTCTGCTATTGATCTTATACTGGTATCTGTGGACACAGCAAGTGTGTGTAACTGGGAAGTGCATAAGGATACAACAATGGGGAGTGATCATTTCCCATTATCTGCACAAAGAGAATAGATGTATACCAGAAGAAAGGTTCTCATGTCCCTAGATGTGATGTTAAGAAGACAAAGTGGGATGTTTTTGATGATTTATGTGAAAGTAGATTTCCTGATCATTTTGTTTTGGAGGATATTGTGTTGAGTAATAATACTTTGCTCTTTTCTCAACTCAATAGCTGAGAAATCAATTCCCACATCATCGGGAAATATAAAAGAGCTGTTCCCTGGTGGGCAGATGAATGTAAAAGAGCTGTGAAGGAGTGGAATAAAACATTTTGGGAAGTTAATCAGTGTTCCTCTTATTCATCTTTCATGTGGTTCAAAGGCCAGCGAATCCTGTGAGTGTGGCGAAAGGGTACAGAACATTGAACACGTTCTGCGCAACTGCCCACCCTCACCTGATTTAGCTGACACCGACCTGCTCAACATCAACCAAACAACACTAGAGTGGCTGGCTTGTCTGTTGTGACAAGCTATGATGATGATCTTTCATACAATATAAAAGAGCTGAAACCATAGTTAGAAAAGTAGTGAGAAGGGAAAGGAAACTGTATTGCAGAACATACTGTTATAGCATTGGGGGAAAAGGTCCAGTTAGGGGAGGTTTGGGGCTTGATACAGAAACCGAAGCTTTCCAACTCCCTTAATGCATTACTGATTTTGTATGGTGGGAAGGTTGCAGTTACTGACTCTAAAAAAGCAGAGGTATTAGCAAAAGCATATGTCAGTTTATATAGATTGGCCAACTTAAGTAAAGACAGGTCTTGTAGAGAAACAGTTTTGGCAAGCAATCCTCAGTGTGAGAAACCAAGTATGCTCCAGTTCCTGCTTGGATGTCAAATTTACATTGTCTGAACTTAAAAGGGCTATTAACAGTGCTGGTCAGACATCACCTGGAAAAGATGATGTTTGTTATAATATGCTTACATGGTTATTGGATTCAAAACTTATGTTGGTTTTAAAATTCTTTAATACAATATTTGTTGAGAGGCAACTTGCTGCTTAAACTGGAAAAGATTGGAATTGGTAGTAGAATGTTGAACGGGATTCAACATTTTTTATGTGATAGGAAGATACAAGTTAGGATGGGAACAACATTCTCAAACGATAGAGAATGGGACTCCACAGGGGAGTGTGTTGCTCAGTCCTTTTTTAACATTATGATTAATGATATTTTCTTAAATGTTGGCTCAGACATTTCCAAATCATTATATGCTGATTGTGCACTGTGGAAGAGAGGTAGGGATATAAATTATATAGTTAGGAAAATGCAAGAAGCTATTAATGAAGTGGAGGGTGGGGGTGTCAGTTGGGGTTTAAGTTTTCTGTTGCAAAGGCTCTAAGTTATTTTTTTCTAAAAGTAACATGAGCATATAACTTGAGATTAATTGTAGGGGTAAATCTCAAACTAAAGTTTCTCAGTATGTGGATGGACACAAGGCTAACAAGGAAGATGCATGTGAATAAAATACTAGAGAAGTGTAATAAAGCCCTTAATGTGTTCAGGTGCTTCATTGGGTGTGATTGGAGTGCAAGTGAGAGGTTACTTAATCAAAGACAGATCCAATTAAAACAATATGTATTTGTTTAAGGGTCAACCTCACCAACAGTCAGAAAACCCCTGGATAAAGTTTAGCCTCAAAAATTGTGATTGTAGTGGTGCTATTAAATCATCTCCAATTCTGGCATTTCTGATAGAAATGGATGAAATACCTTTATGTCTACACAAGTTACAGTTAGCATTGTTTATTGCATTAACATAAGAGGATATAAATTTGGTCAACCAATACAGGCACAAAATTTTGGTTAGTGTGCATAATGGTCCCAGTGTACCCCTATCTCTCACTCCTCCATGGGTTTTCCCTTTGTCTGTGGTTGACTTGTCTTCAGGAAAAGATCAAGATGAGGAATGATTGTTTAATCATAGCACAGGAAGTTTAGTGAAATGTGCAAGACAGATGTATAGGTTCTTACATAGCTACACAGATGGTTCAAAAGATCCAGTGACAGGTCCCACAGCTATTTCTGTTTATGTTCCAAAACTTCAGGTGTTTATTAAGAAAAGATTATTAGACAAAGTATCAGGATTCATGTCTGAGATGGTTGCTGTTATTTTAGCTTTGGAATGGGTTAAAGAAGTACACCATGATTTTGTATTTCTGCGCTCTGTTTCTTTCACAGTCTTGACATCTATTATAACAGGTACCTCAAAATGTAGACCAGCTATTCTTGATATTGGACAGCATCTGTTGAGGCTGCGGGGTCTAGGTCTGTGTGTGCTTTTCAGTTAGGCTCCTGCCCGCATTGGGGTTGAAGGAAATGAGGCGGCAGATATTCTTGCCAAGCAGTCACTTAAAATTAAGGATATAAATGCAGTGGTGCTTTTGCATAAGGGGGAGATGAAAGCCATAATTACAATGTCTATTCAATCTCTGTGGAAACAAAACTGGGATAAGGAAAAGAAAGATGGCATTTATATAAAATATGGTGGGAACTCAGCTGGTAGATGGGTATAAAAGGAGAGAAGTTATCATTGCATGTTTAGACATACTAGGTTGAATAATTCTCTGTTCAGAATTAATATGCATGATACTAGCATCTGCAGGGAGTGTACTTGTCAAGAAATGGTGCAGCATATATTGTTTGAATGTAGTTCCTTTGAGGTGCAAAGAAAATGTCAACTTGCTAAATAGATCTTTGGGACAGACAGAGTTTAACATGGAAAGTTTATTGGAATGTCACTGCCATTGTAATATATGTGCATTTGACTTTCTAAAAAGCATACATTTTGGTATTATTTGAGTTATTGTTAATGAGAGAGATCAGAGGAGAATGGTCAAACTGGTTTCTATAAACAGTATGATACACCATCCAGTATACTTAAACACTGACAGAGGGGTAAAGGGTTGCTCTGCTTGCTGGGGGGAAAAAGGAATTGAATAACAATCAGGTGAGCACCTTAAAAGGTTGATGTGCTTGTCCAGATCAATGCCAAAAAATTGACCTCGCCCTTTTTAAACACATTTGTTGTGCAAAGTATTCTGAATAACTATTGTGTTACCATGAATATATCATTTAATCATAGCTCTTAGACTTTTGATTAGAGAAATAACTATTTTTTCAATCTTTTAATGTTTATCAGCATTTAATACACAGTCCTTTTTGTTCGTATTATGCTATTTAAAAATCTATTAGGTCTTTGAGGCTACGGGAATCACGTACAGGCCATCTGTACAGGGTGGGAGATTTGCTATTCTGAACTCTTTCGCATTAAGATATGGTCACCATTAATTGCACTATTTAATAAGAGTTATTTAATGCCTTTAAATCTTTCAATTGACTTTGTGAGAATTGAGCTCCTGGCTACAGATCAATAGCTCAAACTGCTAGATGCAAGTTCATTAATCTATTCTCCATTATACCATACTTTAGCATAATAAAGAAGGTGGAAGAAACCACAAATTGAGCTTTTGAAATTTGTGCAGAAGTGTGTTTGTGAAGAGCGGATGCTTTTATTATAGAATTTACGAAAGCTGATCTTCAATCCTTCCAACAGCTAATCTGTCTCTTTGTTTGATATTTGACAAAAGCTTTCATGAGTGTAAACTAAATGCAGCCATAATATCTCCTAATAGATATTGAAAAATAATTAGAAATTAAGTGGGCAACTTGATTAGGTCAAATTGTAGAATAAATTTGCAAATGAAAACAATTCTCTAATAAGCACACACTCTGCTTTATCATTACAATCCACAATTGGTAGCCACTGGCTGGAGCAAGGTATGATACCTGATTGATTGGTGCTGCAAAAAATCACCTCTTGCTCAACACCAGCAAACTAAAGAGCTGATAGCTGACTTTACGAAGGGGAAAGGAGAGTGATCATGCACCAGTGTGAATTGGTGGACTGGTGATGGTGGGAATCAGCAGCTTTAAATTCCTGGGTATTAAGATATTGGATGACTTGTTCTGGGCCCAATACATAGATGCGATCTTAAGGAAACCATGTCAGTCTCTCTCCATTCTTAGGGGTTTAAGGAGTTTTGGCTTGTCACTGAACTCTCTAACAAATTGCAACAGAGGTACTGTTGAAACTATCCTCATGGTTATATTATTGTCTGGTATGGCATTTCAAATACACAGGACCATAAGAAGCTGCAGAGATCTGTGGACTCTGCCTAATACATCACAGGCCCCTTCCCACCATCAGCCGCATCTACAGAAGACCTAAATCATCAGGTTGATCGAGAAAGATTTCCCACAAGATATTTTTTTTCTTGACCCATCAGCAAAACATTTGTAATGCTCAGGCTTGCCCAGCTCATGTTCATCTAGGGGAAACCGCCTCTGGCCCCGCCAACTGGGAAATCACATTTGTGTGGATGCTGTGTAATGTACCACCCAATTACAAACCCACAATGCAAAATATCAGACAGTACATCATAGGCAATTAAATGATTTAACTTTGTGAATCTTAATTTGAATATAGGGTTAGTAATGAAATTTTTAAAAAGGCCCAATTCGAGGAAAGTCAAAAGTTCACGTTGGAGCTCATTCAGTAGTCATTCTTCCACCATCGATCTCCTCTGAGTGTCAATAACCTTTGGACCATCAGATCCCAGTCCACTCTGTCTGGTAGTCTACCAGGTCTCTCTACATGCATCTTCCCTCTTCATCTCACCTTGATAAAGACCACAAAAAAAATCTTTCCAGACAAAGCAACAATCTCTGATTGGCTAACATGCATACCACAGTCCTGTTATCTCCAGCCATAACCCAAACATTGCTGCTACAGAGAAACTGTTATCTCAGCAGCGAACATTACAGAGAAGCCATTACATTAGCAGTGAATCCTTACAGAACATTACACATTAATCACTACAGTTTAGCAGCATTTATGTCAACTTTTGTCACATTGAACTGAAATTGACTTTTTGTTCTTTTTGTATATTTTCTTGTAAGAAGTTTGTATAATTTATATTTAGTTTCTGTTTTTCTTGTTAATGCTGCTTTCTGATGCTATGGGCCTATGAGGCTGCTGCAAATAATCTTTTAATTGCATCTGTGCATACATATGCACATAATGCAGGACTAAAGGTGTTATATTTGAATGCACACAGTATACAGAATAAGGTCGATGAACTTGTTACACAGTTACAGATTGGCAAGTGTGATGTTGCAGTTATTACTGAATCATGGCTGAAAGAAGATTATAGCTGGGAGCTTAATGTCCAAGGATACACATTATATTGAAAGGACAGGCAGGAAGGTTAGAAAGAAGTGACAGAGGGTTGAAAGGTGTTGGATCATTGTGGATATAGCTGAGGAACTGCAAGGGTAAAAAAGACTCTGATGAGAATTGTGTACAGATGCCCTAAACAGCTGTAAGGATTTGGTCTATAAGTTACAATGGGAGATAGAAAATGCGTGCCAAAAGGGCAATATTGCAATAGTCATAAGGAATTTCAATATGCAGGTAGATTGGGAAAATCAGATTGGTACGGGATTCCAAGAGGGGGAGTTTCTAGAATACCTACGAGATGGCTTTTTAGAACATATCATGGTTGAGCACACAAGGGGATCAGCTATTCTGGATTGGATGTTGTGCAATGAACCAGAACTAACCAGGGAGCTTAAGGTAAAAGAACCCTTAGGGATAAGTGATCACAATATGATCAAATTCACCCTGAAATTTGAGAAGGGGAAGTTAAAGTCAGATGTGTCAGTATTACAGTGGAGTAAAGGGAATTATAGAGGCATGAGAGATTAAATGAACTGGTCAGAATTCATTGGAAAAGAACATTGACAGGGATGACAGCAGAGCAACAGTGACTGGAATGTCTGGAAGAAATTCGGACTGCACAGGAGATACACACCCCCCCCCCCCCCAAAGAGGATGAACTCGAAAGGTGCAATGACACAACCATAGCTAACAAAGGAAGTCAGCCCTAACATAAAAGCCTAAAAGAGGGAATATAATTAACTAGTGGGATGTTGGAAGATTGGGAAGCTTTTAAAAACAAACAGAAGGCAACTAAAAATGTCATTAAGGTGGTAAAGATGGAATATTAAAGTTAGCTAGCCAATAATATTAAAGAGGATACTAGAATATTCTTCAGATTCATAAACAGAGGCTAGAATGGATATTGGACCACTGGAAAACGATGCTGGAGAGGTAGTAATGGGGAAAAGGTGGATAAACTGAATAGGTATTTTGCATCAGTCATTAGCAGGGTGGTGGAAGATCCAGGTCTCAGAGGTCATGAAGTGTTCGAAGTTACCTCAACTGGAGAGAAGGTTTTAGAGACAGAAAGGTCTGAATGTAGATAAGTCACCTAGACCAGATGGTGTACACCCCAGGGTTCTGAACGAGGTGGCTGAAGGGATAGTGGAGGCAGTAGTAATGATCTTTCAAGAATCACTAGATTCTGGAATGGTTCCAGGAAACTGGATAATTGCAAATGTCACTCCACTCTGAGAAAGGAGAGAGGCAGAAGAAAGGAAATTATAGACCTATTAGTCTTACCTCAGTGGTTTTGAAGATGTTGGAGTGAATTGTTAAGGATGTGGTTTCGGGGTACTTGGAGACTCATGAGAAGTAGGTCATCGTCAGCATGGTTTTCTCAAGGGAAAATCTTGCCTGACAAATCTGTTGGAATTCTTTGAAGAAAAAAACAAGCAGGATAGACAAAGGAGAATCAATTAATATTGTGTATCTGGATTTTCAGAAGGACTTTGACAATGTGCCACACATGAGGCTGCTTAACAAGTTGAGTCCATGGTATTGCAGGAAAGATAGTATGGATAAAGCAGTGGCTGATTAGCGGGGCAAAGAGTGGGTATAAAGGAGCCTTTTCTGATTTGCTGCCAGTAACCAGTGGTGTTCCACACAGGCCTGTGTTGGGACTGATACTTATTGTGTTCTATGTCAGTGATTTAGATGATGGAATTGATGGCTTTGTTGCAAAGTTTTCAGATGATATGAAAATAGGTGGAGGAGCAGGTAACTTTGAGGAAATAGAGAGGCTATAGAAGGACTCTCTATAAAAGAATGGATAAAGAAGCAGCAGATGGAATACAGTGCTGGGAAGTGTGTGGTGATGCACTTTGGTAGAAGAAATAAAAGGGTTGACTATTTTCTAAATGGAGAGAAAATACAAATATCCGAGGCACATAGCTATTTGTAAGTCCTTGAGCAGAATTCCCTAAATGTCATTTACTTGGATTTTCAGAAGGCATTTGGTAAGTGGCCACACATGAGGCTGCTTAACAAGATAAAACCCTATGGTGTTACAGGAAAGATACTGGCATGGATAAAGGAATGGCTGACAGGCAGGAGGCAGCGAGTGGGAATAAAGGGGGCCTTTTCTGCTTGGTTGCCGGTGACTATTGACGCTCCTCAGGGGTCAGTATTGGGACCCACTGCTTTTCACATTGTTTGTCAATAACTTAGTGGAATTGATGGCTTTGTGGCAAAGTTTGTGGATGATATATAGATATCTGGGGGGTAGGTACTGTTGAGAAAGCAATGTATTTGCAGCAGGACTTAGACAAATTGGAAGAATGAGCAAAAAAAGTGGCAGATGGAATACAGTGTTGGGAAATGTATGATAATGCTATTTGGTAAAAAGAACAATAGTGTGGAATATTATCTAAATGGGAAGAAGATTCATACCTCAGAAGTGCAGAAGCACTTTGCAGTCCTCATGCAAGGCTCCCAGTAGGTTAATTTATAGGTTGAGTCTGTGGTAAAGAAGGCAATGCAATGTGAGCATTTATTTCAAGGGGAATAGAATATAAAAGCAAGGAGATGATGCTGAGCCTTTGTAAGACACTAGTCAAGGCCTTGACTAGTGTCTTACAAAGGCTCAGCATTGGAAAGAGTCCAGAGAAGCTTAACAAGGATGATTCATAAGGGTTAACATATGATGCGTGTTTGGCAACTTTAGGCCTGTACTCATTGGAATTGAGAGGAATGTGTGGGGGATCTCATTGCCACTTAGTGAATGTTGAAAAGACTAGATAGGGTGAAAGTGGAGTGGATATTTCCTATGGTGGGGATATCCAGAACATGAGGGCACAGTCTCAATATTGAGGGGTGACCCTTTAGAACAGAAGTAAGGAGGGGTTTTATTAGCCAGAGAGTGGTAAATCTGTAGAATGCTCTGCCATAGACTGCAGTGGAGTCCAAGACTGTGTGTATATTTATGGCAGAAGTTGATTGTTACCTGATCGGTTAGGACATCAAAGGATATGGTGAGAAGGCAAGTGTATGGGGTTGGGTGAGATCTGCGATCGGCCATGATGGAATGGTAGAGCAGACTTGATGGGCGGAATGGCCTAATTCTGCTCCTATGTCTTATGGCCTTAACCTGTAGGTTGAGTCTGTGGTGAGGAAGTCAAATGGAATGTTAGCATTCATTTCAAGAGGAATAGAATATAAAAGCAAGGATGTAATGTGCCATTATAAAGCACTGGTGAGGCCCCACTTGGAGTATTTTGAGTAGCTTTGGGGCCCTTTATCTCAGAAAGGATGTGCTGAAACCAGTGAGGGTTCAAAGGAGGTTCACGAAAATGATTCCAGGATTAAACTGCTTGTCACATGAATATTTGATGGCTCTGCACCTGCATTCACTGGAATTCAGAAGAATTGGTGATATACCATGTCATCGGCAAACTTGATGTGATTGCTCGGGTGTTTGATCTTGTGATTATGTGTGAGCAGAGTGTAGAGCAATCAACTCAGCACACAGCCATGTGGGGGATGGGGGGCATCTCTGTTAAAGATGATGGAGAAAGAGAAGCATTTGTGCATCCTGACTATCTGAAGTCTGTTTGTTAGGACATCTAACACCCAGTTACACAGTCGTCATTTTAGACTGAGAAGAAAGAGTTTGTCCACCAAGATCTATGTGACAATGATGTTGAATGCTAAACTGAAATCTAGAAACAGTATCAGACAGACAGACATACTTTATTGATCCCGAGGGAAATTGGGTTTCGTTACATCCGCACCAACCAAGAATAGTGAAGAAATATAGCAATATAAAACCATAGATAATTAAATAATAATAAGTTAATCATGCCAAGTGGAAATAAGTCCAGGACCAGCCTGTTGGCTCAGAGTGTCTGACACTCTGAGGGAGAAGTTGTAAAGTTTGATGGCCACAAGTAGGAATGACTTCCTATGATGCTCAGTGTTGCATCTCGGTGGAATGAGTCTCTGGCTGAATGTACTCCTGTGCCTAACCAGTACATTATGGAGTGGATGGGAGTCATTGTCCAAGATGGCATGCAACTTGGACAGCATCCTCTTTTCAGACGCCACCGTCAGAGAGACCAGTTCCACCCCCACAACATCATTGGCTTTACGAATGAGTTTGTTGATTCTGTTGGTGTCTGCTGCCCCAGCACACAACAGCAAACATGATAGCACTGCCATCACAGCCTCGTAGGATATCCTCAGCATCATCCAGCAGATGTTAACATCGTCTGGCAGTATTCTGACATAAGTGTCCTTATTTTCTAAGGGTATCAGGGCCAGGTGCATGACAGATCCTATGGCATCTGTTGGAGAGTGGTTCTGTCAGTAAGCATATTGGTGAGAGTCCAATGTGGCAGGAGTGGAATTTTTGATAGTTGCCAATATCAGCCATTCAAAGCACTTCATGATGATTGGCAGTAGTCATTTAGTTCTGACGGTGTGGTGTTCTTTGGTATAGGGATGATGGTGCTGATATGAAGCATGTGGGGACAGCAACCTGGAAGAGTGCAGATATCTGTGAAGACATCAGTGAGCTTGTCTGCACCCACTCTGACTACTTGGCCTGTGATGCAGTATGGGCTGGCTGCCTTATAGGGGTTCAGTCCTTCTGATGTCTTCTGCTGTTACAGACAGTGGTGGCTCACCTGGGTGGGCTGTAGCTCTCGTGGCCAGCATTGTGATGCATGCCTTGGAAGCATGCACAAAAGCTGCTTAAAGCATCAGGGAGGGAGGAATTACTGGTGCAGCTGACAGTCTTGTGTTGGCAATAATGCCTAGCCACATACGCCAAGGATCATTACTGGACAGGTATCCTTGAATTTTTTTGTATGTTGGTTGCCTTTGCCATCTTGATGCCTACAAGGGATCAAGAGGGAAAAGGCCATCTCCTGGTTGCTCAGAGATTTTCTGTCACTGGAAATGAAGGCAGCGTCCTGGGCTTTTCGTAGGAGCATACCGCCATGTTCAACCAGGGTTTAGGATTAGGCTGTGAGATAACCATTCTTGAGGTACCTTCACTGTCTCTGCATGTACTAATTTAACCAAAAACAGATCATCTACATTCTTGAGGTCTGTGTCTTCTCCATTTGTTGCCTTCTCCCTGTACATCTGCCAGTTAGTCCATTCAAATCAGACTCCAAGCATAGTGACTGCCTTTTTAGGCCATACAATGATGGTCTTCTTGACTGGAATCCCCATTTTCTCAAGCGGTTGGTATGCTGGGATTAACTTTATGGAGAAGCGGTCAGAGAGGCCACAATGAGGGCTTGTAGGTTGACAACCTCCCCTTTCACAATGTAAATTCAGTACAACTGATCCCTCTCCTTTGACCCTGTGAACTGAACGTTCCAATGATTTAGTAAAGGTTGACCTTTGTTTATAACATGAAGCATCATTAATAAACTCAGGAACCAAAGCACCCAATGGCAAGAGTGCAGAACTCTCTCATTTTCCAGTGAAGTTCCAGTCTTCAATTCATTCTCAAGTCTCTGGACAGGGATTGAAGCCACGGCCTTCTAACTCAAAGATGACATTGTAGCTACCAAACCATGGTCAACATTGCATCAGTTCACAATCTTAGCTAGTTTTATTGTCATTGCTGAGGACAATGAGATTGCGGTGCTACTGCATTCAGTGCAAAACAGCACAGTGGCAATTCAGTTACTAAAAACATAATGACTACATTTAACATAATACGAGGAAATCTGCAGATGCTGGAAATTCAAGCAACACACACAAAATGCTGGTGGAACGCAGCAGGCCAGGCAGCATCTATAGGGAGAAGCACTGTTGGTGTTTCAGGCTGAGACCCTTTGTCAGGACTAACTGAAAGGAAAGATGGTAAGAGATTTGAAAGTAGGAGGGGGAGGGGGGAAAATGTGAAATGATAGGAGAAGACCAGAGGGGGTGGGGTGAAGCTGAGAGCTGGAAAGGTGATTGACAAAAGGGATACAGAGTTGGAGAAGGGAAAGGATCATGGGACAGGAGACCTAGGGAGAAAGAAAGGGGGAGGGGAACACCAGAGAGAGATGGAGAACAGGCAGAGTGATGGGCAGAGAGAGAGAGAGAGAGATGAACCCACACTCAGGTTGGAGGAACAACACCTTGTATACCTACGCTCTGTCCGCCAGAGAGAGCAGGATCTCCCAGTGGCCACAAATTTTAATTCCACGTCCCATTCCCATTTTGATATGTCTATCCATGGCCTCCTCTACTGTCAAGATGAAGCCACACTCAGGTTGGAGGAACAACACCTTATATACCAACTAGGTAGCCTCCAACCTGATGGCATGAACATTGACTTCTCTAATTTCCGTTAATGACCCCCTCCCTGATATATTTAGTTTCCCCCCCCTTCTCTCTCTCTGCCCAGCACTCTGCCTGTTCTCCATCTCCCTCTGGTGCTCCCCCCCCCCCCCCCACTCTTTCTTTCTCCCTAGGCCTCCCGTCCCATGATCCTTTCCTTTCTCCAGCAGCTCTGTATCCCTTTTGCCAATCACCTTTCCAGCTCTCAGCTTCACCCCACCCCCTCCGGTCTTCTCCTATCATTTCACATTTCCCCCTCCCCATCCTACATTTAACATAATGTCTGGATTATTTAGAATGAAATCTAAGTTACAACTGAATTTTTAAAAAAACATCTCTGGAATTTAAAGAAACAGGCTGTCCCATTCAAGTGCTGCATAAGCTCTTGCTATAAAATAGCATCAAGAACTATGCCCATGTATTGCACTTAGATATTGTCCATAGAGCCTATGGACTATGGGTGAGTGGGTGGGGAGGCCAAATATATTTATTAAGGCTGAATGTATAATTTGCAAATGTGTGTTTCCAAATTTTCATTTTGTTCTCCTTTTTAATTAGCCCTTGAAGGATAACAAACTATTCATATGGACTTCTCTATAATAATTTGCCCTGGATGCCAAAATTCTGGTAGTAAATGTTGAAATGAGATACTGGAGGCATCCAATGTTGAATCTTCAAAGCAATAGACAGAATGCACCAGTGCTAAATGCTGATAAGTAAGAACATTGATACAAAATAACACACACAAAATGCTGGAAGAACCCAACAGGCCAAGACTCTATGGAAAAGAGTACATTTCAGGCCAAGATCCTTCAGCAGGACTGGAGAATAAAAATGAGGAACCAAAGTTAGAAGGTGGAGCAGGGAAGGAAGAAACACAAGGTGACAAAGTGCTGTGTTTAAAGCCTAACTTGACGTTTTGTGGAAGAAACTAAGATTTTAATTTATATACATTTTAGCAACTAATGTTATTCTGAAGTATTTTACATTCAGTTGTTTCTTTTCATGACTTGAAATCTAGGATATGAGGCAGTCATTGTGCACATAGGAATGATCAATTAACATCAAAAAGAAAATACATATATTCAAAAAAAAAGAGAACTACTGGCCAGGACACAAAGGAAAAATGACACAGTTCTTTGAATTACATGATAATGAACACGAGAGAGTGGATACACTGACAATAAGTATTTAGAAAAACTTTTTCTACTAAGGTTATTCTACTAAATTAGAGGATATGATGGATTTACATGGACCTCACACAAATAGAAACAATAAACTTGCACCATTAGAGGTGTGCAAGGATAGAACTTTAAAAGATTATTTGGATTACACTATATATATATATATATCTATATATATCCAGAGGAAGATATTCAATGTTTTAGTTCACAGGAATAATTTTAAGAATAGAGATACTCAAAAGCAAAACTTTTTGTCAATCTATCCCAGCTGGAAGCATTATCCCCCCACTTCACAAGATTTTAGGTTCAAGTACCACAATTTAGAAATTTGTGGTAGATACTTCAGTAGAATGTCATGAGTACATTGCAGTTGTGAACACTGAGATGTATTCTCCTGGGTAAGACATTAAACTACAGTCCTGTTTTCCTCTGTAACACCATGTCATTGGAGATTAGGATAGTTACCTCAACATGCAAGCCAAAACTGGTCAATAATAAACATTGCTGAAGAAAAGAACAAAAGAGTTCTATCACTTTGCTATTACAAGAAATTTGTTGTGTTCAAGTTGGTTGCTTGATTACCTACTTCACAAAGGTGAATAAACTTCAAAATGTTTAATTGGCTGTAAAGCACTTTTAAGTCATAGGTGCCAGATGAATCATAGACACCTTTAAGTCTTAATGATAGGTGCCATTTAAACACATGCCTTTTTTGTACAGCTGGATAGACTTCAACCAAACAAGCCGTTCACTTTGACTAATTTGGTAAATGAAACAATTAGGATGAATTTGAGCCAGGTTAGCAGGAAGTTGGGCCACAACATGCTCTGAGTGTTCTGAAGAGCAACAAAGATGAGAAGAGTAGTTTGAGACTTTTTTTTTACACAAAGCCAAATGCAATTGAAATAGATAAATTAGGACTGATTGTTAATAGCCAGTTAGAAAATTTTAAGTTATTATAGTTGGTTAAAGAGGATAGCATTGGCTTGCTAGTACAGGAATCAAACTAAGATTTGTCACCTTAATATCATTCGAGTAATACTCATATGCATGTTATCAGACTAGAAGGGACCCATCAGTAAGCATCCAAACCACTTTTTCAATTAAGGTGATAGGTGCATTTTAAGATGGGAATTGGGTTAGAATAGCTGACAGGTACACTTTGCAACATCATCAACTTGAGTGAGGAAAGAATTGAGAGGGTAATTGTGAGTTTTAGGAAGAACAGAAGACCAAAGGAAAGGAAAGACATGTTTATCCATTGCTGAAAAAAATAGTTCAAGTTCAAGCTTAATTGTCATTCAACCATACATTAATGCATGAATACAGCCAAATGAAACAGCATTACAGTGGGGTTACAGTGTAAAACACAGTATCAACAGTACCTACAGGCACATACAGTGGTGCTGGAAAGTTTGTAAACCTTGTAGAATTTTCTCTATTTCTGCATAAATATGATCCAAAATATGTTCAGATCTTCATGCAAATTCTAAAATGAAATAAAGAGAACCCAATTAAATAAATAACACAAAAGCATTATGCTTGTTCATTTATTTATTGAGAAAAATGATCCAATATTACATGTATTTGTTGGAAGAAGTATGTGAACCTCTAGGGCAATGCCTTCTACAAAAGCTATTTGGCATTAGGTGTTCCAATCAATGAGATGAGATTGGAGGTGTGGGTGTGGAAGTGCCCTGCCCTATAAAAAAGACACACTAAGTCAGGTTGCTGACAGAGCCTGCTCTTCTCAAGAAAGATCCGCTTATGTGCACCTATGCCTTGATTAAAACAACAATCAGAGGACCTTAGAAGAACTGTAGAGATGCATGAAGCTGGAAAAGGCTACAAAGACATTTCTAGAGATCTGAGCATTCATCAGTCCATAGTATGAGGAATTGTCTACAAATCGGGGAAAATCAATACTGTTGCTACTTTCCCTATGAGGGGGCGTCCTGCAAAGATCACACCCAGAGCACAATGTGCAATGCTGAAGGAGGTGATAAAGAACCCAAGGGTAAAAGCAAAAGACCTGCAGAAACCTCTAGAACTTGGGGAACTCTCTGTTGATATGCATACTATAAGAAAAACACTGAACAAGAATGGTGTTCATGGAAAGACATCACAGAAGGAACCACTGCTCTTCAGAAAAAAACATTGCAGCACTTCTCAAGTTGCAAACGACTACTTGGGTGTTCCAAAATGGTTCTGGGACAATGTTCTGTGTTTAGATGACACAGAAGTTGAACTTTTTGGCAGAAATGCACATTGATACGTTTAGAGGGCTCTGCGCACAAACACCAAAACCTCATCCCAAATGTGAAGCATGGTGGATGGAGCACGATGGTTTGGGGCTGCTTTGCTGCCTCAGGGCCTGGACAGCTTGCAATCATTGAGGGAACATGGTTTCAAAATTATCTCAGGATATTTTATAGGAGAATGTCAGTGTAGCAGTCTGTCACCTGAAGCTTAATAGAAGTTGGATAATGCAACTAGACAATGATTCAAAAAACAAGATTAAATCACCAACAGAATAGTTTAAAAGGAAAGAGATTTGTGTTTTGGAATAACCGAGTCAAAGTCTTGACTTTAATCCTATAGAGATGTTGTGGAAGGACCTAAAGCAAGCAGTTCATGCAAGGAAGTCCACCAACATCCCAGAGTTGAAGCAGTTTTGTAAGGAGGAATGGCCTAAAATTCCTCTAAGCCAAGGTGCAGGACTGATCAACAATTACCGGAAACATTTGTTTGAAGTTATTGGTGTACAAGGGGGTCAGACCAGTTACTGAAAGCAAAGGTTCACATACATTTTTCCAACAAATACATGTGTTGTTGGAACATTTTTCTCAATAAATGAAAGAACAAGTATAATATTTTTGTGTTATTTAATTGAGTTCTCTTTATCTAGTTTTAGGACTTGAGTGAAGATCTGATCACATTTTAGGCTTTACTTATGCAGAAACAGAGAAAATTCAGCAGGGTTCACAAACTTTCTAGCACCAATGTATAGTACATATGAAATAGCAAGCAGATATCAGTAAAATACAGTCATAAAAAATATTGTCCAATACCCTGAGTCCTTGAAGGTTGCTGCAGTCTGTGGTCAAACACAATATGACTTGTCATTTGCTGAACGAACTCTGGGGGGTTAGCACCAACTCTATCTTGGACACCGCACCACACTACCCTTGACACAACAGTGGAATGCACCAACTCCAATGCCTCTTTCCTGTGCAGCCATAAACAGGTGACACCACAGCATAAAAGCAACTGCAAAAATAATATCTAGGCATTAGTGGAAAATGGAAGGAGTAGCAATAGCAAAAGTTAAATAGAACCCAATTTTAAAAAGAGAAAAGCCGGTGTTGTATTTATAACTTATACAAATGGTGAAAAGTTATTGATTTCCACTAATGACATCCAATTTATTTTGGAACAATGATAATAATTAATGTTCCACATCCTGAGGTTGATGATAAAATTTAATGTAATTATGCAATGGCAACTGAGTTTGTATTAAAAGAAGAAAAAATTGTTCCCTTTTTATGAAAATGTTGAGCTGTATATTTAATATTAATTCAAGACAAAGGAATCAATCTGAAATTGTATATAGCTTCAGAGATACATATGTTGCTAGTTCAGTTTTGATCTTCCCATTAAAGAAAAAATGCACTAGGGAAGTAGAAATTTTGAATGGTATTGGAAGAGAAATTTCAGGCTAAGTCCTGAATTTAGAATAATCGAGGTTTTAAGGAATTTTTACTCTCTAATAAAGGAATATAACAAAGGTATTTAAGAATGAAGTGAATGTGGAACATTTAGATTTAAGAAGGATCTTTTTCAAAGCATATGATAAAATTGAAAAATTAACAAGGAAATTGAGAAGACAATATAATTGTGCAAAATATGACCAATGAGATTGATGGAACCCATAAACATGCAGTTTTAGCAAAGAACTCCTAATAGAAATGGAAAGAGAAGGAAGGAACATGTTTGGGGTTTTGGGAGGGCAAACTGGAAGGACTAACGTCAGAGCATTAGTGGATTCTTCCTTAATCCATGATGTTGCCTCTAGTTATAGCAGCACACTGCAGAGATCATTTGGATAAAGAATGAACACAGGATCTTCCTGAATCGAATGATCCAACTACTGGAGAAATCTGCTCAGCCATCAAGCAGTCAAGACCTTAAGCTTTTAATACAGAGAAGCTTTCAGTCAAAGTCATTTGTGCATTAAGAATTTTCTATTAAAGTATTGTAGGGTGTATTAATAGCTCAACTTGCTGCAGATGAATTCCATTTTACTCATTGAATACAGCAGCTGCTGCTAAGTCTGTCCATCTGATTTCATTTACCATAATCAGTTTCATCTGGCTCTAATGTAATAATAGACTTTTTCTCAGTGAATAGCATAGCCAGTTCCAGGTACTGTTCATTAGGTCATACATTCACAGAGTTAAAGCTTGATATTGTAAACTTTGTGCAAATTACTTCGGTTCTTGAATACCTGCTTAGAAAATGTTTCTACTCAGGTAATTATAGGAAAATCTTTCATTAAACTTTTGATTGTTTGTTAATTGAGAACCAGACGATAACAATATGAGAAGAAGCACCATCTGATTTTTAATATTGCTTTAGCCCAATCCACATATGCAGTATTGCATTCTGAGACAATCACATATTTCTTATTGTAATTAAGCTTTTTTATGTATTGCACTGTACTACTGCTGTAAAACAACAAGTTGTATGACTTACAGCAGTGATTCCGATTCTGATCTGATTCATCGGTGCACATTGTTCTGCTTGCTGGTATACAGTGCCTATAAAAAGTATTCCATCCACCTTGGAAGTTTTCATGTTTTATTGTTTTACCACATTAAATCACAGTGAATTTAATTTGGCTTTTTTTTTACAGTGATCACCAGAAAAAGGCTCTGTCATGTCAAAGTGAAAACAGATCTCTACAAAGTGATCCAAATTAATTACAAACATAAAACACAAAATAGTTGATTGCTTAAGTATTCACCCCCCCTTTAATATGGCACATCAAATTAGCAATGATACAGCTAATTGATTTTAGAAGTCACATAATTAGTTAAACGGAGATCACTTTTGTGTAGTTAAGGTGTTTCACCTGTAGTACCAATACACTGAGATCTGGACAGTCCGACTGCTGATGAGTCAGTACCCTGCCAAAAATGATGCTATGAAGACAAAAGAACACACCAAGCAACTCTGCAAAAAGGTTATTGAAAAGCACAAGTCAGGAGTTAGATACAAGAAAGTTTATGAGTCACTGAATATCTTCTGCGGTAGAGTAAAGTTGATCAAGAAATGGAAAGAATATGGCACAGTTTTAAATCTACCTAGAACAGGCAGTCCTCAAAAGCTGAGTGACCATGTAAAAAGGGGATAAGTGAGGGAGGCCACCAAGAGACCTATGCCAACTCTGGAGGAGTTACAAGCTTCAGTGACTGAGATGGAAGAGACTGCACATACACAACTGTTGCCCAGGTGCTTCACCAATCGCAGCTTTATGGGAGAGTGGCGACGAGAAAGCCACTGTTGGGAAAAAAACTCTTGTAAAATTTCAGCTAGAATTGTCAGAAGGCATATGGGAGACTCTGCAATCAGCTGGAAGAAGGTACTTTGGTCTGGTGAAACCAAAATTGAGCTTTTTGGCTATCAGACTAAATGCTATGTTTGGTGTAAACCAAACACTGTACATCATCAAAAACACACCGTCCCTACTGTGAAGCATGAAGGTGGTTGCATTGTGCTTTGGGGATGCTACACTGCAGCAGACCCAGGAAGGCTTGTAAAGGTAGAGGGTAAAATAAATACAGCAAAATTCAGGGAAATCCTGGAGGGAAACCTGATCCAATCTGCAAGAGAACTGTGACTTTGGAGAAGATTTATTTTTCCAGCAAGGCAATAACCCCAAGTATAAAGCCAAAACTGTTGTGTAAACCCAACAAAGTTGAAGTGCTGGAGTGGCCAAGTCAGAGTCCAGACTTCAATCCAATTGAGAATTTGTGGCCAGATTTGAAAAGGAATGTTCACTCATGATCCCCATGTAATCTGACAGAGTTTGAGCAGTTCTGTAAAGAATGGGGAAAAACTGCAGTGTCTAGATATGCGAAGCTGACAGAGACCAATCCACACAGACTCAAGGCTCTAATTGCTTCCAAAGGTGCAGCTACTGAATATTGGCTTGAAGGGGGTGAGTAATTGTGCAATCAATTATTTTTAATAATTGCAATAAATTTAGACCAAATTGTGGAAATTTGTTTTCACTTTGATATGAGAGTCTTCTGTTGATCAGTGTTGAAAACGCCAAATTAAATCCACTGTGATTCAATGTTGTAAAACAACAAAGCATGAAAACTTCCGGGGGGAGGGGGGTGGTGAATACCTTTTATAGGCACTGTATGTAGTACTTATGCTCATTCTGTTGCATGTACTACGGTGGCAGAAACGGACCCAAATGTATGTAGATATTAATCATATTTTGTGGTTTATTCTCTTCCATCATAGAGGAAGATGGGGAATGGAGAACTATGAAAATGAGAACAATCATGATAGAAATCATGCAATCTTTAGTTAATAACAAACCTGATGTTATTAGACCAGCTGACGATAATGTAGTGTGCATTATTAAATATGAATGGCAGACAGGAACTTGTATTAAGTCTTTCTTTCACTTGATGTCTGCCTCATCTTCCTAGACTTTGCCTGCATGTATCTTTAACATAATCTTTCTCTCTTTTATTAAGCAGGAAGAAAGCAGCAGTTTTACATTTCTACACCATAAATATGTATTCAGGTTCTTGCAATAACCCTGTAGGATAGCTTTCCCTTCTAAATGTTTAAGTTAACTTCTCACTCAGTATGATTGGATTAAAAAGATTCTTAAAAAAATAATTGCTTTGATATTTATGAAGTATGGCAGGCCCTATTGCTTTGAAAAAGAGCCATCGGTACTTTTTCTCTCTATTAATGTTTACAAACTTGTTAGCATCTTGGCATTTTTTTGAATTTGTCAAACTTGTATGCATAGGAAAATATCAGGACGAGGGAATCAAAGTATTCAAATTCTTTCTTTGGTCAAGTTTGCAAAAGTATCATATGATGTGGTCAGATTGACTGGAAGAGCAGTTTTCTGGTTTGTGTTGTTAACTAATCTTAGCAATAACAATTTTCTTCACTATTATGGGTTGGTATCAGAAGGTTTGGTCCTGAATGCAATTTAATAAGGACACCTGAGGTCAACTTTTAACTCAACTGGCCTGGAAAGCTAGATTTATACTTCCCCTCATTATACACAGTAAAGACTCGACCGAGAGTGAAATGTGAAGTCAATTCCCATTCCCATTAGATAGATAGATAGATAGATACTTTATTCATCCCCATGGGGAAATTCAACTTTTTTTCCAATGTCCCATACACTTGTTGTAGCAAAACTAATTACATACAATACTTAACTCAGTAAAAAATATGATATGCATCTAAATCACTATCTCAAAAAGCATTAATAATAGCTTTTAAAAAGTTCTTAAGTCCTGGCGGTAGAATTGTAAAGCCTAATGGCATTGGGGAGTATTGACCTCTTCATCCTGTCTGAGGAGCATTGTATCGATAGTAACCTGTCGCTGAAACTGCTTCTCTGTCTCTGGATGGTGCTATGTAGAGGATGTTCAGAGTTATCCATAATTGACCGTAGCCTACTCAGCGCCCTTCGCTCAGCTACCAATGTTAAACTCTCCAGTACTTTGCCCACGACAGAGCCCGCCTTCCTTACCAGCTTATTAAGACGTGAGGCGTCCCTCTTCTTAATGCTTCCTCCCCAACACGCCACCACAAAGAAGAGGGCGCTCTCCACAACTGACCTATAGAACATCTTCAGCATCTCACTACAGACATTGAATGACGCCAACCTTCTTAGGAAGTACAGTCGACTCTGTGCCTTCCTGCACAAGGCATCTGTGTTGGCAGTCCAGTCTAGCTTCTCGTCTAACTGTACTCCCAGATACTTGTAGGTCTTAACCTGCTCCACACATTCTCCATTAATGATCACTGGCTCCATATGAGGCCTAGATCTCCTAAAGTCCACCACCATCTCCTTGGTCTTGGTGATATTGAGACGCAGGTAGTTTGAGTTGCACCATATCACAAAGTCCTGTATCAGTTTCCTATACTCCTCCTCCTGTCCATTCCTGACACACCCCACTATGGCCGTGTCATCAGCGAACTTCTGCACATGGCAGGACTCCGAGTTATATTGGAAGTCTGATGTGTACAGGGTGAACAGGACCGGAGAGAGTACGGTTCCCTGCGGCGCTCCTGTGCCCTCTGAGTGGTTCAGGTTAACTTTGCAACCTCTACTATCTGAGTTTAAGTATAAAATCCCTCCATGAGAGGGAGAGGGTTAGCATTTGTAGAATTTTTTTTTGTCTGTACATGTTAGGATCTTCAGGATGATTGTGCAAGTTGGAGCAGAGATGGTGCTACTGCTATACAGTTCCAGTGGCTCAGGTTTGGTCCTGACCTCCAGTGAGAGCACGTTCGCATATTATCCTGTTTGATTATATGCTTCCTCTGGGTGCACTAGCAACTCCAAAGACGGAGAGTTAAGTGTCCACTGTCAATTACTCATTGTTACGTTAATGGTGGAAGAAAGAAGAATTGAAAGGACATTGAAGGGTATGTGTGAGAGAAATACTGCAGCAGGGGATTGTGTAATAAGGAAAGGGAGAAAGGGCCTCCAGGAAATTTAACACTTTCTAAGAATTTGGTAGTGAAAGACTGGCCAGTTTTCTAGAAGATTATATTTTCTATCAATAGCCAGCACATGCTAATTTTTTTAAAAAAATGTTAGTTACATAGTTATAATTTTTTTTAGTGAACTAATAAGTTCAAAGGGAGCATGGAAACCTGGCACTTGTGAATACAGGAAAGGGATCCAAGTGAGTCAAACATCGAAATATCCAAGCAATCCAACAGTTGATTGTCAATTTTACTACAATGTGATTGCTCCCACAGGAGCAGCTGAATGGCCTCTTACGTAGTGCAAGATAGAATAATGAAAACTTAAACAAAAATTCATGGCAGAATACGTGGATGCAAGAATATCTTTAAACATAAAATGCAGACAACAAATTCTGCAGTTAAAACCCACTCCCAATAATTGTTTCAAGCAGGTAATTTATTACTGAGCTGAGATAGTCTGTCCACCTAAAATCTTGCAACTTTTTCAAGTGAAGTGTAATATTTAAGACACAGGCAACACGAGTGAATCTGCAGATGCTGGAAATAAATAAAAAACACAAAATGCTGGCAGAACTCAGCAGGCCAGACAGCATCTGCTAGCATTTTGTGTTTTTTATTTAAGACACAGCATCTTCAGGTGGGAAGCCCCATGTGCCACTAGGCACTAAGGGTTCAGACGATGACGATCTTTAGATGGGGCCTAGTGGAGTCTGCCAGTTTTGTAATGATGGAATTCAGTCCTACGGAGGTTTTCTTTTCAGTCCTCTGATTCTCCGTTTAGCCAAGCTGTCAACAAAAACCTTTCTCAGTGAGCAGTTAAGACCTAAAAAGGTGATATCAGAGTAGCAATATAATGTTGAAATTCTGCAAATTTGTGTTTCAAATGATGCAAAAGTAAAGTCTGTGAAGTGGGGAAAGGCTGCAAACCTGTTTGTGAATTGCTGACTGTGGGGGTTGGGGTGGTACCGCATGTAATATGAGAGCTTCCAGCTGTCCTTAATTAGAGCGGGAAAAGACACAGAGCTCCTTCTTAAAAGATGTGTTGAAGGGAAACAAATGACTTGAATACTGAATGCAAGCATAAACAGCTCCCAACTCAACAACTAACTGTGAAAAGCTTAGAGGAGCTTACATGGGCTGTGAGTGTTGGGGTGGTGCAGTATTCCTTCCCTCAATCATGACTGCTTTTGAAAATTCCAGACACATTGAGTTGTGGTCTTGGGAAGAGCAATCTTTTCCTGACTTTTATGAGCAGCTGCTGGATTCAGTGCCTCTGCTCGATCAGTACCTGGAAGAGAATGATCCCACGTGTGACAGTGAAGTACGCAGGGAGACCTAATGTAAGGAAGGCACTCTGCTGAAACCAGAAATACAATTCAATGAAAAAAAGCAAGGAATTGGTTAAGTTGTGGACTACACTCCAGGTGTATAGATTACATCGTACAACCTATGGACTAACTATCAAGGATTCTGCAACTCGTGTTCTCAGTACTATTTTTTTTGTATTTGCACAGATTGTCTTTTGCACATTGGTTGTTAGTTTCTGTTCATTTTTAATTGATTCTACTGTATTGAATTTCATTGTTCTACTGTGAATGCCTGCAAGAAAATTAATCTCAATGATGCATGGTGATATAAATGTACTTCTGATGATTAATTTACTTTGATCTTTGTTACAAGTTCAGAACTCATGCCTCAGTAGAGGGTAGTGTTCTTAAAGTAACATGATGTAAAATGAATAATTGACCTGATTGTGTAAAACTTATTATAGGTATTTAAAATATTAAAAATTAATCATTTATAAACATTAAATTTACATTTGGAAAGGACAAAAATGAGTTATTTGTGTTTTCACAATTGAAGGAATACTAGTAACTCAGACAAGAACAGAAGTGCTGTTTTAAGTTTGTTCAGGCTGTAGTTCACTGAATGCCCAGGACTGCACTGTCTATTTGCAATTTAGTCCTGTAGAATGACAAACCTCACTAAGGTTGATGGAAATGCAGGAAACTGCTGGAGGTTTTGAAGAAAGTTTACAGGGAACATAAGAATAGAATATCCCTGGGGCTTCACTGATGGTTCATTGTGGTAGGATTTATATAGCACCTTTCATGACCTCAGGACATTCCAAAGTACTTTACAGCCAATTAAGTACTTTTGAAGTTTAGTCTCTGTTGTAATGTAGGAATCATGGTGGTCAATTTGTGCACAGCAACCAGCAATGAGATGATTAGAAAATTCAAATTCTTGATGTTTATTCAAGGTTAAATATTGGCCACCACATTACAGAGAACTCCCGCTCTTATTCAACATAGTGCCATGTGATATATTAAACTCACCCAAGATAATACCTACTTCTAAAGCGGTGCACCTATGGCACTTTAGCACAAACAATTCTTCACTGGAGGATCATCCAGAACTTGTTGCTGCAATGGAATTTAACTCTGCACGTTCTGTGCTGAAGTGAGAATTCTGGGCTGCCATTGGCTATGAATTCTTAGGCTAGTAATGAGGTGACTGCATCCTATAAATATAGAATGCTGCAGGAAATAATTAGTTTAGAAGTAAAATATCTCTTTCTCCGCCCTCCACCACCACCACACCTGTTTGGAAGACTGCTTGCAGAAAGAAAGAATATAATAAATGGGAGACTCTGACATTCTTCCATTTTCTTCTGCTCCTGCCTGTGTGCGTTCATCAGTGGACTGTTGAGAACTGATGAAAGGCTAACTTTGAGGAGATGCGAAGGGATTTAGAGAGAGTGGATTGGGTCAAGTTGTTTTATGGGAAGGATGTAATAGAGAAATGGAGGTCATTTAAGGGTGAAATTATGAGGGTACAGAATCTTTATGTTCCTGTTCGGTTGAAAGGAAAGGTTAAAGGTTTGAAAGCGCCATGGTTTTCAAGGGATATTAGAAACTTGGTTCGAAAAAAGAGGGATGTCTACAATAGATATAGGCAGCATGGAGTAAAGGAATTGCTCGAGGAATATAAAGAATGTAAAAGGAAACTTAAGAAAGAGATTAGAAAAGCTAAAAGAAGTTATGAGTTTGGTTTGGCAAATAAGGTGGAAGTAAATCCGAAAGGCTTGTACAGTTATATTAAAAGCAAGAGGATAGTGAGGGATAAAATTGGTCCCTTAGAGAATCAGGGTGGTCAGCTATGTGTGGAGCCGAGGGAGATGGGAGAGATTTTGAACGATTTCTTCTCTTCGGTATTCACTAAGGAGAAGGATATTGAATGGTGTAAGGTGTGGGAAACAAGTAAGGAAGTTATGGAACCTATGACAATTAAAGAGGTGGAAGTACTGGCGCTTTTAAGAAATTTAAAAGTGGATAAATCTCTGGGTCCTGACCGGATATTCCCCAGGACCTTGAGGGAAGTTTGTGTAGAGATAGCAGGAGCTCTGACGGAGATCTTTCAGATGTCATTAGAAACGGGGATTGTGCCGGAGGATTGGCGTATTGCTCATGTGGTTCCATTGTTTAAAAAGGGTTCTAGAAGTAAGCCTGGCAATTATAGACCTGTCAGTTTGACATCAGTGGTGGCTAAATTAATGGAAAGTATTCTTAGAGATAGTATTTATAATTATCTGGATAGACAGGATCTGATTAGGAGTAGCCAGCATGGATTTGTGCGTGGAAGGTCATGTTTGACAAACCTTATTGAATTTTTTGAAGTAGTTACGAGGAATGTTGACGAGGGTAAGGCAGTGGATGTAGTCTATATGGACTTCAGCAAGGCCTTTGACAAAGTTCCACATGAAAGGTTAGTTAAGAAGGTTCAGTCGTTAGGTATTAATGCTGGAGTAATAAAATGGATTCAACAGTGGCTAGATGGGAGATGCCAGAGAGTAGTGGTGGATAATTGTTTATCGGGATGGAGGCCGGTAACTAGCGGGGTGCCTCAGGGATCTGTTTTGGGCCCAATGTTGTTTGTAATATACATAAATGATCTGGATGATGGGGTGGTAAATTGGATTAGTAAGTATGCTGATGATACTAAGGTAGGAGGTGTTGTGGATAATGAGGTGGGTTTTCAAAGCTTGCAGGGAGATTTATGCCAGTTAGAAGAATGGGCTGAACGTTGGCAGATGGAGTTTAATGCTGAGAAGTGTGAGGTTCTACATTTTGGCAGGAATAATCCAAATAGAACATACAGGGTAAATGGTAGGGCATTGAGGAATGCAGTGGAACAGAGAGATCTAGGAATAACAGTGCATAGTTCCCTGAAGGTGGAGTCTCATGTAGATAGGGTGGTGAAGAAGGCTTTTGGAACGCTGGCCTTTATAAATCAGAGCATTGAGTACAGAAGTTGGGATGTAATGTTAAAATTGTACAAGGCATTGGTAAGGCCAAATTTGGAATATTGTGTACAGTTCTGGTCACCGAATTATAGGAAAGATAACAATAAATTAGAGAGTGCAGAGATGATTTACTAGGATGTTACCTGGGTTTCAGCACTTAAGTCACAGAGAAAGGTTGAACAAGTTAGGTCTCTATTCATTGGAGCGTAGAAGGTTGAGGGGGGATTTGATCGAGGTATTTAAAATGTTGAGAGGGATAGATAGAGTTGACGTGAATAGGCTGTTTCCATTGAGAGTAGGGGAGATTCAAAGGAGAGGACATGATTTGAGAGTTAGGGGGCAAAAGTTTAAGGGAAACACGAGGGGGTATTTCTTTACTCAGAGTGATAGCTGTGTGGAATGAGCTTCCTGTAGAAGTAGTAGAGGCCAGTTCAGTTGTGTCATTTAAGGTAAAATTGGATAGGTATATGGACAGGAAAGGAGTGGAGTGTTATGGGCTGAGTGCGGGTAGGTGGGACTAGGTGAGATTAAGAGTTCGGCACGGACTAGGAGGGCCGGAATGGCCTGTTTCCGTGCTGTGATTGTTATATGGTTAACTGCTTGTTCTTGCCGATAACACCCATATACCATCATCTATTTACAGGACGTGTGACTGTGTATGCGTGCTTGCTATCTTGTATGTGGATTTGTGCCTTGTGATGTGTATGAATACTGGTACTGTGGTTTGCATCTTAGTCCCAGAAGAGCATCGAATTGGTATGAACATCAAATTCTCCAACTTCCGGTAATTCCCTTCCTCTCCCTTCCCCCATCCCACCTCTACTGTCTCCTCTTCTAGCTGCCTATCACCTCGTTCATGACTCTGCCTTCTTCTACTACCCATAGTGCTTTCCCCTTAGATTCCTTCTTCACCTTTCCTGCCTATCCCCTCCCTGCTTCCCCTCCCCCACCCCTTGATCTTTCCTCTGATTGGTTTTTCACCTGGCACATTCCACCCTCCCCCCACCTTCTTTATAGGGCCCCTGCCCCCTCCTTTAATCCTAACAAAGTGTCTCGGCCCGAAACGTTGACTGCTCCTTTCAATGGATGCTGCCCGACCTGCTGAGTTCATCCAGTTTTTTTGTACGTCCCAGAACGCTGTTTGGTTGTATTCATGTATGGTCGAATGATAATTAAACAAACCTGAACTAGAACTTGAAGACCTAACAGCTAAAATAATTCGCTATGGTTTTTCTTACATGGATGTATCCAAACATCAGTGCCCTACTGTCATACTGAACAAAAAAGGCTTCATTTTCTAGATATGGTGGTGCTAAAATGCAACTAGACCTAAAATTCACAAGTTTATTTTTTCTTGAACTGTTCCTAGAGGATAAAGCCAAAAGATATTTTTAGCCAATGAGCAGGAGCTGAAAGGGAAAAGGCAAGTCTTTCAGCATCACACTGTGTTCAAGCAGTGGCTTCTCTCTCCATTGGAAAATCAAATCAAGCTCAATTATCATTCAAACCATGCATGGATAACAGCTGAATGAGACAGTGTTCCTCTGCGGCCAAGGTGCAAAACATTCAAAATAGCAAGCATGCATTCAAAGTGGTGAGTAACATTAAAAATGGCAAATAACATAATTCAAAATAGCGAGCAAAGAAGCATTCACGGGGGGGGGGGGGGGCGGGGGAGGGGAAGTGGAAATAAAAAACTTGTAGTCCATGACCCTGAGCAGTATACAGGCACGTGCAATCCAGTCTGTCGGAGAGGCCAGGCCCCAGCCAAGCGAGGACTCCACACTGTAGTGCTTCTGCTCACCTGGTCTGGTTCATCTCTGTGGATGGACTCTCTTTTGTGAGCTTCCATTCTGAAAGCTACAGTATTTGCTTCATTTTATTTTTGTTTCTCTCTGCACATTGGGTGTTTGACAGCTATTTTTAGTGGGTTTCTTTGGACCTGTTGTGGCTGTTTGTAAGGAGACAAATCTCAAGATTGTGTAATATTGCATACTTTGAGAATAAATGTTCTTTGAACAATGATATTTGAAGGGACTGTAGATGCCGGAATCTGGAGCAACACGCAATCTGCTGGAAGAGCTCAGTGGGTTGAACAGCTTGTCGAAGTCTCTGTCCTGATGCAAGGTTTCTGTCTAAAATGTTGACAAGTTTCTTTCCTCCCACTAACGCTGCTCAGGTCTGAGTTTTTCCAGAAGACCGAATAGTATTTGTGTACCTTTAAAAGAAGAAACAAAATAATATTTTTCTTTATGATCCCTAGGTTTATTGACAATGACTTACTGAAAAATTAAAATACTTTGGTAGATCTCTGTGCTGCCAACTCTTCCTTATTGAAGGACTATCATAAATCGATATTTCCATGCCTAAATGGCAAGCAATAAGCAGGGTGAACTACTTCAAATGCCCAATACAGAATGATTAATTCTTGCCATAATGACCTCAAAAATATTAAAATATAAGGAGAGAAATGTAAATGACATGTTTTGTGTGGCAAATTGATTTGTACAGTTCCAAACTCAATTTATATCACTCACTAATGGTCTGAAGCCATTGCCTGGTTTACTTTTTATAAGAGCTTTTTGGATAGCTGAAGACAATGTGAAGAAGACCAATATTGTACAGACATATACAGTATAATGACATAAAGATTTCAATACTAATAGGGCACACAGCAGCAGAAAAGAATAGTCAACATTAAAATTGCAAAGAAACAATGCAGGAAGCTTTATTGCTTTTCATGATTTGCTATCTCATTCAATTTCCCCTGAATTGTATTAACTAGTTGGATTGTTCATCTGAATCATAAAAAAGTGAAGTCACTTCTAGACATTCAGGAATATCTTGTCCAAAGGTCCAGCAGGGAAAGGGTTGGTGTTGTACAAACAGCCAAGTTCCATCTTTAATTCCTGGATTGTGTCTGTGCTGCCTTTATGGCAGTTATTTAGTTTATAATATTTTCGCGTAGTAATTTGTTAGCATTTTTTTAGTTAAAGTTAGGATTGTTTAAATCAATTGATTTGTCTGTAATACATCGCGGCTGCGATGATGTCACATCCGGGTTCGCCGCGTCTTGTGGGGAATTACCGGTTTGAGATTCACGCAAGGGTGGGGGTCACTCACATGTGCGACCATAACGCTGACTAGGGTCTCTCTATGCACCAAAGACACAGTGAAAGCAACGCTGTAAGTCATTAGATAATCGGTATTTTGAGTTAAAATGTTAACGCCGATTCTGTTAAAAGTAACGACGGTCGGTAAGGTTTACCTTTTCGTCAGTTAAAGAGTCGGGATAGTTTGTATTGAAGTGTATCTAAAGCAGCCAATGGAGCAGCTAGATTCTGACTGTATGCTGCACTTTAATGTAATGTAGTTATTGTAGTTTTACCTTTGCAAGTATTCACAATGTAAATGTGATATTTAGAAGGGAACAAACACTGTACCAATCTTGTATTGTTTTTCAACAGTTTTCACCATGCGTTAATGTGAAGAGTGAACAGTAAATGGTTAATCTTACTGCGGTCTCGTTTGCATTGATTCTGGTTTATCTCGACGTTTACCTCGGCGTTACTTCACACCCGAGCGAGAACGTTACAGTGAAAAAGCGGCATTATCAGGTGTTTAAAGTGCAGCCATGTCAACCCGATCCAGCATCAAGTCGTTGTCAAAGTCATCGTCATCCTGCGATAGGGGCAGTAGGGCATCAAGTAAGGCCACCCAAGCAAGAGCGAAAGCAGAAGCCGCCAAGGTGCGAGCGCGCTTTGCCAAAGAAGAATTAGAAGTAAAGATGAAAGCGGCTGCCAGAGAAGCCGAAAACCAGAAGGAAAAGGCTGCCAGAGAAGCCGAAAACCAGAAGGAAAAGGCCGCCAGAGAAGCCGAAGCGGCTGCCAGAGAAGCCGAAAACCAGAAGGAAGCGGCTGCCAGAGAAGCCGAAAACGAATTGGAAAGGAAAAGGGTAGAGGCACGGTTAGAAGCGCTGAAGCTAGAACGAGAAGCAGCAGCTGCCGAGGTGGAAGCAGAGTTAATAGAAGACGCCGAAGAAATGCATGATCCGAAGGACGGAAAATCTACCTCAGAAAAGATCGGATTGGAACGTACAAGGGACTATGTCCAATCTCAAATGGAATGGAAGACTCTTTCTTCCTCTCTTTACTTATTCGATAACGTCCCACTTCACGAGGAGTCTTGGAGAGGCCCGACGGCATCACGTCCATCCGAGGAAGATAATTTACCCTCGCAACTCCGTGATGAACCCAGGAATGCAAGGGCTCACGACAAGTACTTCTCGACACCGAACTTACCGGATTTGGGGAGAAGAGAGGCAAAGACTGAGTCCAGACCAGCAAATCCCATAACAGATGTACGCCCTCAGTCATGTACCTGTGGACATGTTCCCTCAGCCCGCACGCCACCTGCAGACGAATCCGCAGCACGGTATTTCGCACGACAGGATCTCGTCACTTCAGGACTATACCGGTTCGACGATAAACCTGAAAATTACCGTGCATGGTACTCCACTTTCACCAACGCTATCGACGGAGTCCAGCTCAGAGCAACCCAGGAGTTGGATCTTATGGCAAAATGGCTGGGAAAAGAATCATGCGAACAGGTGAGACGCATGCGTTCAGTGTACATCAACAAACCCGAGCTAGCATTGAAGAAAGCATGGGAGAGACTTCAGGAGGGCTACGGAGCCCCCGAAATTATCGAGGCGGCGCTATGCCAACGTTTGGGAAATTTTCCTAAGGTGTCAGCCAAGGACCACACCAAGCTAAGAGAATTCGGAGATTTACTCATGGAGATTCAAGGCGCCAAAGAAGATGGCCACTCAGCTGGTCTAGTATACCTAGACACTCCAACCGGGATTAGACAACTCGTGGACAAACTTCCATTTGGGCTGCAGGACAGGTGGTTGTCCGTTGCCTCAGATTACAAGGAAGAACACGAAGGTCAATTCCCTCCCTTCGAGTATTTCACCAGGTTCGTGTGCAAGGAGGCGAAGAAGCGAAACGATCCTAGCCTCATAGGTCCAGGAAGCAGTACAATTTACACCAAGCCAGATAAATCCACTTCGAATAATTCCAACATCACTAAACCAGTCTCAGCGCTTAAGACTGAAGTCCTTACAACTAACAACGACTCTAGCAAAAATTGTCCATTGCATAACAAACCCCACCCCCTCAAAAGATGCAGAACGTTTAGGGAAAAACCCCTCGAAGAGAAGAAGGCCCTCCTCGAGGAGAAAGGAATATGCTTTAGATGCTGTTCCTCGACCTCTCACTGTGCGAGAGAGTGTACGATCGCCGTGAAGTGCCTGGAATGTGATAGCACTAATCACGACTGGGCCATGCATCCTGGCCCGTCACCGCAAACCGACAACGCTCCTTCACCCCCACAACAGGACGGCGGGGAGGGAGAAGCTCACTCCAGGACAACTGTTGTCAGCTCGAGCTGTACGGAAGTTTGCGGTCAAGCTCAGGCAAGCCGTTCTTGTTCAAAGATCTGTCTCACTAAGGTGTACCCTAAGGGAGCCAAAGACAAGGCCATCAAAGCCTACGTAATTCTGGACGATCAGAGCAACCGCTCGCTAGTCAGTCCAAAGTTCTTTAACTTGTTCAACATTGAGAGTGAGCAGTTCCCATACTACCTTAGAACTTGCTCAGGCAACATGAAAACTTACGGAAGGAGGGCCGAAGGCTTCCAGATCGAGTCCCTGGATGGTAAAGTCCTCATCTGTCTCCCCCCACTCGTAGAGTGCGAGAAAATCTTGAATAACCGCACTGAGATCCCGACGCCAAGTGCAGTGCTACACCAACCACATCTCCACCACATCGGCAAATACATCCCAGAGCTGGATCCAGAAGCAGAAATACTCCTGCTATTAGGGAGGGATGTTCTCCGGGTACACAAGGTTAGGCAGCAGGTCAATGGACCACACGACGCCCCCTTTGCCCAACGCCTGGATCTGGGCTGGGTGGTGATAGGAGAGGTGTGCCCTGGCAACGAACACAAATCAACGGTTAACACCCTCAAGACCAATGTGCTAGAGAGTAGCCGCCATATGATTCTTCAACACCGCACAAGTTCCATGTGCGTCCAGGAAGCACCACAAGGCTTTAACAAGCGCAAAGTAACTGACGAGACGCTGGGTCAGTCTGTCTTTGCTCATAAGGAGCACGATAATAAACTTGCTCCATCGACTCAAGACGCCATCATCTTAAAAACGGAGGACACCAAGGTCTTCAGAGACAAAGCAAATAGTGGGGTCGCCCCACTACCTTTCAGAGAACCACGCCAGTGCTTGCCAAACAACAAAGAGCAGGCAGTCAAGCGGTTCACGCCCTTGCAAAAAACCACGAAAAGGAGACCTGAGATGCAGCAAAGCATCCGATCGACCCACGAGGTACTGGGCACACCAATGGCAGAGGTCACAGCCATTATGAATGCACGACCACTCCTACCCGTGTCTTCTGACCCGGAAAACCCCTTCATACTGTCGCCATCAATGCTCCTTACGCAGAAGGCAGGAGCTGCCCCTCCACCAGGGGACTTCTCCGATAAGGACCTGTACACAAAGCAATGGAGAAGGGACCTTCAAGTTGGAGATTTAGTCCTGCTCAAGGACAAGCAAATCGCCGGCAACTGCTGGCCAATGGCCAGAATCACTGCCACATTCCCTAGTAGGGATGGACATGTCAGGGAAGTCGAGTTGAAAACTACCGACCAAGGCGATGGGAAAATTTACCAAAGGCCTGTTACAGAAGTCATTCTACTTCTACCTAACGACTGATTTAGAGGCTGAAGTTCGTATTATGTTCATTGTGACCTTACGAAGGCCAAGCGGGGAGTGTGCTGCCTTTATGGTAGTTATTTAGTTTATAATATTTTCGCGTAGTAATTTGTTAGCATTTTTTTAGTTAAAGTTAGGATTGTTTAAATCAATTGATTTGTCTGTAATACATCGCGGCTGCGATGACGTCACATCCGGGTTCGCCGCGTCTTGTGGGGAATTACCGGTTTGAGATTCACGCAAGGGTGGGGGTCACTCACATGTGCGACCATAACGCTGACTAGGGTCTCTCTATGCACCAAAGACACAGTGAAAGCAACGCTGTAAGTCATTAGATAATCGGTATTTTGAGTTAAAATGTTAACGCCGATTCTGTTAAAAGTAACGACGGTCGGTAAGGTTTACCTTTTCGTCAGTTAAAGAGTCGGGATAATTTGTATTGAAGTGTATCTAAAGCAGCCAATGGAGCAGCTAGATTCTGACTGTATGCTGCACTTTAATGTAATGTAGTTATTGTAGTTTTACCTTTGCAAGTATTCACAATGTAAATGTGATATTTAGAAGGGAACAAACACTGTACCAATCTTGTATTGTTTTTCAACAGTTTTCACCATGCGTTAATGTGAAGAGTGAACAGTAAATGGTTAATCTTACTGCGGTCTCGTTTGCATTGATTCTGGTTTATCTCGACGTTTACCTCGGCGTTACTTCACACCCGAGCGAGAACGTTACAGTGTCCCAAGGGTGGTAATTTTGGCAGCCAGGTCATTACGCATCTCAGTACACTGCTCCATCTTATTTGCCGATACACTTTAATATCTGTATAAACTAGATTGAGTGTTTTGCTGCAATCAAAGCAACAGTACTCCACAAAAGAAACAAAGCTTTTTGTGGTACACATTTCATGACTTTAGAAAACCTCAGTGATTTACATAGAACAAAATACTTTTGAAATGTAAAACTGGAAAAATTTAGGAACAATACAGTGCATTAGCCATGGCATCACTAAGGAATATCAGGCAGACCTTTTTGTGATAGGTTTTGAAAAGTAAATATCAGCTAAGGTGCCAAGGACATGTCTTGTATTCCCTGGATAGTTTACACCCGTATGAGAAAGTTAACTTTAACACCAAATTTGAAAGCTGGTAACAATTAATTTGTTCAGCACATTGATCAGTTCTTGTTCTTGTCCTCAAAGGCAGTTCATCACGGTCAAGGATGACTTGCTTCTCGGGTTCTGTGAGTCCTAATGAGGCTAATGTAGGTTTTGTTGCAGGTTAGCATGAGATGCTGATGAGGCATCTGGTTGAGAAGACAGGAGATGGTGCACTCCTTCTACCATTTGTCCTCAGCCTCTGTGTATTCTTGATAAACAGGCTTGATAATGCCATTCTGAAATCTCCTTTCCCTGCTTTGTGAGGTCAGGAGCTAGGAATTCCTGAGTCAGGGATTTGTTACACATTTTCAAGGAGGTTTTTTTAGTAACACCCCTACCCCCCACTTGGAGTACTGTGCTCAGTTCTGGTCACCTCACCACAGGAAGGAGGTGGAAGCCATAGAAAGGCTGCAGAGGAGATTTACAAGGGTGTTGCCTGGATTTGGGAGGAAGCCTTATGAGAATAGGTTGAGTGAACACAGCCGTTTCTCCTTGGAGCGACGGAGGATGAGGGGTGACCTGATAGAGGTGTATGAGATGATAGGCATTGATCCTATAGCTAGTCAGGGGCTTTTTCCCAGGGCTAAAATGGTTGTCACAAGAGGACACAGGTTTAAGATGCTGAGGAGTAGGTACGAGGAGATGCTAGGGGTAAGTTTTTTACTCAGAGTGGTAAGTGATTGGAGTGGGCTGCCGGCAATGGTGGTGGAGGTGGATACGATCTTTTAAGAGACTTGGATAGGTACATGGAGATTAGAAAAATAGAGGGCTATAGGTAAGACTAGTAATTTCTAAGGTATGGATGTGTTGGCACAACTTTGGGGGCTGAAGGACCTGTATTGTGCTGTAGGTTTTCTATGTTTCTAATATCCTTGAATCGCTCCCTTTGTCCATCAGGTACCGTAGATTCCGGATTTTAAGCCGCTACTTTTTTCCCACATTTTGAACAGCTTTGAACTCTGCGGCCTTTAATACGGTGCGGCTAATGCATGGCTTTTTTTCATGCCGCCAAAAACATTTTGCCTCGTAACAGTAGACCAATAAAATTGATGAGTAGTTCACAGAGGTCCAATGAAATTGTACGATAAATCAAGCGCACTTTCACAATTAAATTATTGTAAATCAGTCATTTGTACTCACCCTCATCAACATGGAAAACACTCGAAGAAAAGCATTGTGCTGCCTTTATGGCAGTTATTTAGTTTATAATATTTTCGCTTAGTAATTCATTTGTTAGTTAAAGTTAGAACTGTTTTAACTATATTTGTTTTCTGTACTACATCACGGGATGCTATGACGTCACACCCGGTTTCGCCGCATCTTGTGGGATACCGGTTTGCGATAAACGGGAAGGAGGGGGGCGAGCGGCGGAGCGAAAACGCTGCTTTTAAGTTAAAGGCGATCAATAACTTTTCCTGGTAGGCTGCAGTATATATATTTTTTACCAGTCGTTAGGAGATATTGGAATGTTGTTCAGTAAAGAAGTATACGCAATGTATATTTAAAAGTAGCCGCGTTACAGGCACGGTTCGAAAAAAAGCATTTGCAATATGTATTTGTTTATGTTACCATATGGATTTAATTAAAAGTTAAAAAATCCTCACGTGTAATATCTTTCTGTGTAAATATCTCATATTACAACGTGGGACACCTGCGGCCGAAAATCCGGTGCGGCCTGTACAAGTAAAAAATTGATTTTATTTCTAAAATTAGAGCCAGCGGCTTTTAATCAGGTGCGTTCTGTAGTCCGGAATCTACGGTAATCTCTTTCCTTGTTGAAGCTCAGCAGTATGTCTATTCCAGGAGTCTTGCTGAAGGCATATGACCTGCTCATTGGAGCATTTTAAATGCAGTTATCTTCTGATATTGGGGATGTTGATCTGGGAGGCCTCATTGACATTAAGTTAGGAGAGTTTTGAAGAGACATTGAAGGCAATGGCAGCTAAACTTCAATGTCTACCTTTGGTAGTTGATGGCTTTGAAGTTATGAGAAGTGGTCCATTATCATTAATGACTCGTAATGGAACTTTTGTTGGATCATTTTTTATAAAGATTATTCTCTGGTATGCTTCATTTAATAAATCAAACACAGAGCTGAATCTCAGCCCTCAAAGGCAAGTACACAGTACATCCTGAAGATTGATACTTGAGGTGGGGCAACTTTAATTATGGAGAGGAGACAGCATAGGTTAAACATAGGCTGAGATGATACAGTTTTGCTTGACACAAGTCTGATTTGAGATTGTTTGTTATTCCTCCCAATTAATTAATTTAAATACATTTTGAGATCAAGACAGTTTAGGTACAGTGTTTGAGGCTATTCCCTGCATTTTTCTTGGAATTGGCACAGACTCTGTATGGCTTTTGTTGATTTGAGGATAGTGTGATTTGTCCATGAGGTGCTGTCTGAGGAGATCTACTGTACCTTTTGTGAGGTGCTTTACACTTCCAGTATTGGTTCTACTGTTCCAATATTTCCATTAAACAGCAACATAGGGTTTGGTCAATGACAGCATAGGTTCATTAATCTGCTACTATGTGACTAGCTAGCTGGCATTGTATTCCAGTGTAAGATTGAGTTGCCTTAAAACCCACAGATCTGCATCAGGAGCAAGCTGCATTTGACCCTCCCCCCCCACCCCCAGTGGACTACCTAAGAGAAGAAGATTTGCTTATATGCCACCAAGAAGGTTAAACCAGCAGAATTTGTATCTAAGATGTGCATCTTGTAATTGCTTCTAGTATTGTCCTAGAACGATAACCTTACCAATGTTAAACTGTGTATCTTTGTGGCCACCTATACTTGTGTATAACTCTAAATCTGTCTGTATTTGTGTATATGTCTGCATCAATATTTTCCTGTCTCTGTGTAGCTAGAAGTAAACAAGAACTCTGGTCCCTCATGAGGGACCAATCAGTGTTGCTGTTATTCCCCTGTCGTTCAGCTTCTCTGTGGTATGTTGACTCTGTCAATTCAATGCACCACACTGGGTGTTTATAGTGCAGCAGCACGAGAAAATAATTTGGATACAACACTAAGTGAACGTCTCTTAGAAACATCAGTGCCAATGTGACTTCATGTTAATCCGTTTCAAATATCCAATTCTGTTCCAAACAAAGGTTGCATCATCAGTGCATTGAGATGGAGGTATAGAGCAGCAAGACAACATAGCCATCCCTGCCCATAGTACAGAGGGATAAAACAAAACACTGGCAGTAATACAAAGTCTCCTAACAGGATGCAGGGGGAAAAATAAAACAACCAGCACTCTACTTCAGGATTGGGAGCCACTCTTGTGGGCAAGTTGGAGAATTTTTGGATCTGTGGACTCTATGTAAGAACAAACAGATGGGCTGTAAAATTCATGAACTTTCCAACACCCAACGGGTGGGTGACAGCTCAGACAAAGCTTTGGAAAGAGGTGGTCGCTATGGTTGGGAATAGGGGACAGCGTGGAATCAATGAAGTCATACAATTTCAATGGAATATTTTTCTACCTTTATTTTAAATATCTTCATGTTGGACTGCAAAGACTTCATCTTGGTCCTGCCTATTCTGCCTTTGGGCAGGGAATGAGAACCACAAAGGACTTGCTCAATTTTCATCAATGCTCTTTCTCATCTCCGAAAGTATTCATTTAGACTTGTTGGCCCATTTGTAGGAGGAGTGCACAGGAATCACAACTGCAGGCCTTCTAAGAGATTCATTCCTATTGTAAGATCCCATAAAACATGCACTGGAGCATGTCCTCAGAGCACTCATCAATGTGAATTTTTTGGCTGTAGTAATAGTCTTGGAGATTTTCATTTTGGATAAATAGCTTATTAGTTCCCAGATAGGTGCTAAAGGTTCATGATTATAGGCACATTTTGACTGGCTGCTTTTGAACCTAACTTCAATAGATCAAAATGAATATTGTCTGTTTTGTATTTCTCAGTGCATGTCAACGAGCAAGAACATAACCACATACCTCTCCAAAATTTAATTTTTAAAAAGCAGAACTCGGGGCCAACCTTCCGTACCCAAACAAAGGAAGTTGTAGTCACTGTTATCTCTTGTTATATAATTTATCCAACAAAGGAATGTCTAGCCATCCTTTCATAGCAGATCTCTTGGGAACATTTTTGTTTTTTTTCATACTTGCTGTTAATTCTTGCTGCACTGCTATTCTTCTTTCCTTATTCACCAAGCACTCTGGTCTCAGAAAGCCATAAAGTGCTTCCTCCTTTGATCAGTCAGAGCTTTTTTTTACAAGGTTGCTATCACACTCATTGACTTTCTCTCCCAGCAGGACATGAGTTTCAATCCATGCTACATAACTAACGGGTTAGTTCAAGAATTAGAATTGCCCACTGACAAAGACACAGGCAGGCTGAGGTTCTGTTTTACCATTGACCTAATCAGCTGGTTGAGAATGCAGCCTGCAAACTCTTTGAGCTTACTGCACTTTCTTAAACAAGTTAGAGTATAATGCAAAATCTATAACACATGCTTTATCAGAATTCTCTTTCACTTTTGATTATGCCTGCTTTTCATATAAAAAGTATAATCTCCGTTTACAAAGAAAAAGATCCAGCATAACCTACATCTGAATAGTGTTTTTATTCTGTCATGCTCCAGATTGATACTCAATAATGTTGAAAAATATTCTGACACAAAGTTCTAGATGTAAAAGAGAAATATTTTATACCTACGTTGTGGCCAATGAGCATATGTTTGTGATCTTCTGGTGTAGTCCAACCACTTCAAGGTTTGATGTGTTGTGCATTCAGAGCTGCTCTTCTGCACATTACTGTTGTAATGTGTGGCTATTTGAGTAACTTTTGTCCTTTTCTCAGACTGAACCAGTATGGCCATTCTCCTCTGACTTCTATCATTACCAAGACACTTTCACCCACAGAACTGCTCCTCACTGGATGTTCTTGCACCAATCTCTGTAAACTCTAGAGATTGTTGTGTGTGAAAATCCCAGGAGATCAACAGTTTCTGAGATATTCAAATTACCCCATCTGATACCAATAATCATTCCAGTATCAAAATCACTTGGGCCACACTTCTTCCTTTTCTGTTGTTTGGTCTGAACTATAACTGAATCTATTTTTATGCCTTGAGTTCCTGCCACACAATTGGCTGATTAGATATTTTCATTAACGAACAGGTATACAGTTGTAGCTACCACTGAGAATACAAGTATAAATGTAATTGAAATATTAATGGTAAATTAGTATATTGCATGTGGCCTGGGTAATTCTGTGTAAAAATAAAAAATCGAGTGTCCACTAATAGCATCAGGAATCAGAATCAGGTTTATTATCACCGGCATGTGACGTGAAATTTGTTAACTTAGCAGCAGCAGTTCAATGCAATACATAATCTAGCAGACAGAGGAAATAATAATAATAAATTAAATATAACAAATAAATCAATTATGTATATTGAATAGTTTTTTTTAAAAATGTGCAAAAACAGAAATGCTGTATTTTTTTTAAAAAAGAAAGTGGTGTCCAAAACATCAATGTCCATTTAGGAATCGGATGGCAGAGGGGAAGAAGCTGTTCCTGAATCGCTGAGTGTGTGCCTTCAGCTTCTGTACCTCCTACCTGATGGTAACAGTGAGAAAAAGGCAAGCCCTGGGTGCTGGAGGTCCTTAATAATGGACGCTGCTTTTCTGAGATACCGTTCCCTAAAGATGTCCTGAGTACTTTGTACGCTGGTGCCCAAGATGGAGCTGACTAGATTTACAACCTTCTCCAACTTTTTTTGGTCCTATGCAGTAGCCCCTCCATACCAGACAGTGATGCAGCCTGTTGGAATGCTCTCCACAGTACAACTATAGAAGTCTTTGAGTGTATTTGTTGACATGCAAAATCTCTTCAAACTCCTAATATAGCTGCTGTCTTGCCTCCTTTTTAACTACATTGATATGTTGGGACCAGGTTAGATCTTCAGAGATCATGACACCCAGGAACTTGAAGCTGCTCACTCTCTCCACTTCTGGTCTCTCTGAGGAATTGTATGTGTTCCTTCATCATACCCTTCCTGAAGACCACAATCGGCTCTTTCATCTTACTGACATTGAGTGCCAAGTTGTTGCTGAGACACCACTCCACTAGTTGGCATATCTCACTCCTGTATTGCCCTCTCATTACCACCTGAGATTCCACCAACAATGGTTGTATCATCAGCAAATTTATAGGTGGTATTTGAGCTATGCCTAGCCACACAGTCATGTGTACACAGGGTAGAGCAGTGGGCTAAGCACATACCCCTGAGATATGCCAGTGTTGATCGTCAGTGAGGAGGATATGTTATCACCATTCCACACAGACTGTGATCTTCTGGTTATGAAGTTGAGGATCGAATTGCAGAGGGAGGTACAGAGGCCCAGGTTCTGCAACTTCTCTGAAATCATCAGAGAAAGAGTAGAGGCAGTGGTGCCATGGAACTGGGACATTGTGACAATTATAGAGACGTGACCGTCATAAGGGCAGGAATGGCTGCTGGATGTTCTGGGGTCCAGATGTTTCAAAAGCGACAGGGAGGGAGGTAAAAGAGGTGGGTGAGTGGCATTGATAATCAGAGATAATATCACAAATCCAGGAAGTGAGAACTTCATGGAGGGATTGTTTATTGAGTCAGTGTTTGTACAAGTCAGAAACAGGAAGGGAGCAATCACTTTATTGGGAGTATTTATTGACTAATGTGTAATAGCAACAAGGACAGTTAGGAGTAGATTAGGATGCATATTTTGGAAAGGTACTTGCCTGAACAAGTGTCAGATCTCAGTGATCACAATTTCCTCATCTTTAGCATAGCCTTTGAGAAAGATAGCTGTATGCAATATAGATATTTAATTGGGAGAGAGAAAATTATTGGGGAGGAACTTGCGAATGTAAATTAGGAACAAACGTAGTCAGGAGAAATCCACAATGAAAACGTGGAGGTTGTTTAGGGAGAACTTGTATCATTTTCTGGACAGGGTTGTTCTATTGAGGCAAGGATGGTTGGGTGATGAAATTGTGGTTGACCAGAGACAATAAGACATAGGAACAGAATTAGGCCATTTTGCCCATCGAGTCTTCTTGGCCATTCAATCATGGCTGATCCTTTTTTTTTCCCCTCCTCAGCTCCACTCCCCAGCCTTCTCCCCATAACCTTTGATGTTATGTCCAATCAAGAACCCATCAAGCTCTGCCCTAGAAACACCCAATGACCCGGCCTCCACAGCTCCCTGCAGTAACCAGTTCCTCAAATACACCACCCTCTTGTTATAGAAATGTCTCCACATCTGTTTTAAATGGACACCCCTCTATCCTGAGGCTGCGTCCTCTCGTCCTAGACTCCCCCACAATGGGAAACACCTTTTCCACATCTACTCTGTCTAGGCCTTTCAACATTAGAAAGGTTTCAATAACATCCCCACCCCATCCTTCTAAATTCCAGTGAGTACAGGCCCAGAACTATCAAACATTTTTCGTATGATAACCCTTTCATTCCCAGAATCATCCTTGTGAACCTCCTCTGAACCCTCTCCAATGGCAGCACATCTTTTCTTGGATGAGGAATGCAAAATTGTTCATAATACTCAGGGTGAGGCCTCAGCATCACATCCCTGCTCTTGTATTCTAAAGTTCTTGAAATGAATGCTAACACTGCATTTGCCTTCCTCACCACCTGCAAGTTAACCTTTAGGGTGTTCTGCACAAAGACTCCCAAGTGCCTTTGCATCTCAGATTTTTGGGTTTTCTCCCTGTTTAGAGATGCTCTGCATGATTATTTCTACTACCTAAGTGCATGACCATGCATTTTCCATCATTATATTTAATTTGCCACTTTCTTGCCCATTCTTCTAATCTACCTAATCTGCCTAAATCCTTCTGCAGCCTACCTGTTTCCTCAACACTACCTGTCCCTCCACCGATCTTCATATCATCTGCAAACTTGGCAACAGACTTGACTTAGGAGAGTTGTAAGGGGACATGAGAAGGCCTTGGTGGGTAGGATGAAGGAAAGCCCAAGACATTCCACATGTAATACAAAGATCAGGAGGATGATTAGAGTGGGGGTAGGATTGATCAAGGATAAGAGAAAATATCTGTAGTTAGGGGAGGTTCTTAATGAATACTTTGCTTCAGTATTCATCAGTGAGAGGGACCTTGACAAATATGAGATCAGTGCAGAACAGACTAAAGTGCTCAAACATGGTGATGTTAGGGAAAAAGAACATTCTGGAACTTTGTGGGGGGTGGGGGGAAGCATTAGTATGGATAAGTCTCCAGAACCGGACAGGATAAACCCCTGCTCACTACAGGAAACGAGGCTAGAGATTGATGCATCTTTGGTAATGATTCTTGCATCCTCACTGGCCACAGAAGTGGTAACTACAGAAATCTTGATACATTATGGAGATTTAATAGACTGTTAGATAGGCATATTGATGAAAGAAAACTAGAGGGCTATATGAGAGGGAAGCAGTAGATTGATGTTGGAGTAAGTTAAAGATCAGCACACCATTTGTGAGTCAAACTGTGCAGTACTGTTCATGTTCTACAGTGAAGTCTTGGGTGCCTAAGAATTTTGCACAGCAGTGTAGTAATTTTATGTATTGCTCTGTACTGCTGCCACAAAAACAAACTTGACATGCTGTCTGTGAGAAACCTAATTTGGATATGGGTCTCTATTTTGGACAGAGTTGGGAGGGAGTGGGGAGAGGAGAATCATGGTTGGGGAAAGGGAGAGGGGTGGCTGCAGGAAGCACCAGAGAGATTCTTTAATAATCTGTTAAACCAATTGTTTGGAATTACTTTGCCAGGTGTCTCAGGACTGGTTGTGTCTGCATCAGTGCCACTTCCCACCCCTTCCCACTTCTCTGTCGTGTGTGTGTGTATGTGTATTTTTTTAACATACAGTGCTGTGTAAAAGTTTATATATAAAATATAGCATCTTGCTTTTTTATATTTTCTTTTGACAGAGGAAATCATCAGGTCCATTGACTCCATATTGGTTCCCAGGTCAATTGCTGATAGTTTTTTCCCCTATAATGTATAATCCCTAAATGGACTCCTGCAAGATTCTACCACCTACACGTAAACCAGGAGCAAATTATAGTGGCCAGCTAACCTACCTGTATGTGTAATGGAACACTTGTAAACAAGGAGTTTGGTTATTGGGTGTATGAGCAGTGGATGGTGGGATAAGAGAAAAGTGCAAACAAATTTCCAACATTGATTACAGAACACTGAACAGGGATAGGATATTTCGCTAATATATTCTCAACCAGCACAAAAATCTGAGGCAGATGGATATGTCGCTGTTTCTGCTCTGACACGGATCAGCTAAGTCAGCACAGGCTGTGAATCAATACAGCTCTTTTGAACCTAACCTCAGCCAATTGATGAAATGATCTTTCAGTCTGATTAAATAGCCCAGACTGATGTATAACTGGTGCTTGCTTATTTTAATGTTACCTGTGGGGAACATAAATTAAGTATTTACCGAGGAGGTGTTTTTTTTTCAGGGTTTAAAAAAAAAATTGAAACTAAGGTCCTGCTGGCTACGCAGTACAATTGCTCAGCAAATCAGCTAATCAAGAACAATTTAACTCCAACAGTGTAACAGCAGAGCAGCAATCCCAAGGAATAATCTAACTGAAATATCAGAGAAGCACTGAGCAAAGGTTAATTGTTTATTAGTGATTGTGGCAATTAATAACTTCTTCCCGGACAACTAATGAACCACAATGATCAGCTGGCTTAGTGACTCATTTGCTCAGTACATTGCCCCCTGTGTGCAGCAGTGCAAGAGGTCTCCTGTTTCAATGCTCTGCATTTACTGAGGTAATTGGTAAATGGTTTATTATTGTCATACGTGTCAAGGTACAGTAAAAATCTGTTTTGTATGCTCTCCATCAGATCATTCCAACACAAATACATTGAGGTAGTACAAGTGGAAGTCCACATTAGAATGTGAAATGTAGCGTACCAGCTACAGAGGAGGTGCAGTGCATGCAGGCAATAAGGTAGATGGTGAGGTCAAGGATCCATCTTATTGTACGGGGGTTTCATTCAGTAGTCTTGCAGCAGTGGAACTGATGCTGCCTCTGAGCTCTGCTTTCAGGCTTCTTTAGCCTGATGGAAGAGGAGAGAAAAGAGAATGCCCAGCATGGGAGGGGTCTTGATTATCTTGGCTGTTTCTCTGAGGCAGAGAGGTGTAGATAATCGTTGGAAGGGAGTCTGGGAGATGCGCAGGGACGTAACTGCTTTCAAATGTGACAACCTTTGCCTTCTACCTGACTTTGTCCTTTAACTGTCCCCTCCCTCCTGTTGCTTCTCCATCTCTGTCATCTGCCTTTTAAACTAAGGGATGGTGATCTGTGGCCGAAGGCTAAGCAAAGGGAATACTGTTCAAAGCTGCAGCTCTTGAGTTGTCATTAGCAACCCCTCCCCTGTGTGAAGTGTAAGGACAGAAATGGAATTCAGAGATGTTCCAATAATCAAACTTCCAGCCTATATGACCAAGGTAACAGATATGTTGCACGTTACCCCCACTCTGCAAAACAGGGACTGCAGGATATTGTGAGCACAAAAACTATACTAATTCTTGATATTGCTGATTTAATATTTCTCTCACTGGTTGAAGAAACCTTAGCCAAGAACCTGTCCTGGAATAAATTGCATTGATTGTACAAGGTAGAACAAAAAAGACCAATCGTCAGAAGATCTGGTATATCTGTATATCTGAGATGGTTTATCTTTTGACACTTGCTAGCAGTTGATTAATCATTGCCTATCCATCTGTATGGATGGAACATAGGTAAAGTGTACAAAGATTTGAAATGGAACAGTGATTTAGCTGGTCGGAATAGATCTTGATATATGCGGCAGAGACCAAACCAAATGTGCCATTTGTTGGTGTGTTTAGAGGAGCATAAATGGGTAAAGCTGAATCAGTCTGTTAGATATTTGATACTTATTGTACCCTTAAGCACAAATAATGTAGAACCACATCAATCACATAGCAGAGAATTGTTTGGAAACTTTCTCCTACAAAAAGGAACCCTGGGCTCATAATTAATGGAACCTAGAATTTGACAGCCCAGAGTTTTTCACTTCAGCATAATCTGCCTATACTGGGATTACTGAGATTGCTCACCAACTGCGCTTAATAAACAAAGCATTGAAGTGTAAGTGTATCATTAATTCTAGAACTTGTCTTTCATTCACTGTTTTCACAATCCTGACCAGAAGTCATATTATGTAATTTATTCTTTCAGTTTGTTTTCTTTCCAGTTTCCTAGCACTAGATAATATCCTGTATCTCATTTTTGTTTTACAAAATTGGATTTCATATTGTAGTTGGAGGTTGTTGCACATGGTGTCCCACATTTCATAGTGATGACAAATTACTGGATGTAAGACACTTCAGGACATCCCTGTAATGGATGAGAAAGACATAACATAAATACAATTTAAAAAAAAAAAAATCTGGATCAAAAATGTATCATTATTTTTATGGCATTCAAATCTTATCTGCCTAGCCAACAACCTTGAGCAAATTTTTATTCAGTAAAGGCTCCTGGAAAATATTTAACAGGTGGAAGCCCGGATGATTGTTCAACCTTTGGCTCACTGTCCCAGAAAGAAAACAATGGGAGCAGATGGAGTCCTCTTGGTGCTTCAAGTCTCATCTGTAATAATGTCTGTTCTTCTATCTCAGCCTTATTTTACTGCACTGTCATTTGGTATCTCCATTGCCAGAAGTTAATTAACTGCTGTTTTCTATGAAATCAGTGATTGAACTCCAAAGGTTCACTATCCTCTGAGTGAAGAAATTTGTCCTTTTCTCAGTCCTAAGGGATTTACCTGATATTCTGAGACTATACCCCTGACCCTTGACTGCTTGGCAATGGGAAACATCCTCTCTGTCAGGCACTGTAAGATTTTTGTAAAATTCGTTGAGATCTACTGTCATTCTTCTAAACACTAAAGAGTCATTCTCTTCAAACCCTCATCATACAGCAAACCTACCAATCCTGGAACCAGACTGGCAAATCTTTATTGCACTCCCTTTGTACCAAGTGCATCTTTTTTTTCCAATAGGAACACTGAAACTGCCCACGATAATTACAGCATGTCCACCAAGAACCCATGTTTGTGAGTTTAACTTGAGCTCTCCAGATGTCAACACAAGGGTCCAGTAGGTGTATGGAGGTGGCTAGAAGATAGGGAGGGGAGATATTGTTGGGGTGATAATATGGTGAGAATGGCATTAACCCTCAATAAGGACTCAAGTACTCAGGACTGGAATCAATTGTTAAAGATGAGGTTATGGGGTTCTGATGTTACAGGACAAGATGGGACAAAGTCAGCATGGTTTCCTTAAGGAAAAACTTGCCTGATGAACCTATTGGAATTCTTTGAAGAGATTACATGTAGATACAGGGGATGCATAGGATGTTGTATTTGGATTTTCAGAAGGTCTTTAACAAAATGTTGCATATTTGGACTTGCAGAAGACCTTTGACAAGGTGCCACACATGAGTCTGCTTACCAAGTTAAGAGTCCATGGTATTACAGGAAAGTTACTAACATGGTGGAGCATTGGCTGATTGGTAGGAGGCAGTGAGTAGGAATAAAAGGATCCTTTTCTGGTTGGATAGTGGTTTTCTGTTGGTGCTGGGACCAACTTTTCATGCTGTATATCAATGACTTAGATAATGGAATAGATGGCTTTGTCACCAAGTTTGCAGATGATACGACGATTGGTGGAGGGGCAGGTAGTAGTAAGGAAACAGGTAGGATGCGCAAGAAAGTGGCAAATGAAATACAATGTTGGAAAATGCACAGTCATGCATTTTGGTAGGAAAAATAAATCTACAGAATATTTTTTAAACGGGGAGAAAATCAAAAGCCTGAGATGCAAAGGAACTTGGGAGTCCTTGTGCAGAACACCCAAAATGTTAACTTGTAGGCTGAGTCGCTGGTGAGGAAGGAAAATTGAATATTGGCATTCATTTCAAGAGGTCTAGAATACAAGAGCAGGGGTGTGATGCTGAGGCTTTATAAGGCACTGTTGAGGCCTCACCTTAAGAATCGTGAACAGTTTTGGGCTCCTCATCTAAGAAATGATGTGTTGGCATTGGAGAGAGCTCAGAGGAGGTTCGCAAGGATGATTCTGGGAATGAAAGGGTTATCATATAAGGAACATTTGATAGCTCTGGGTCTGTACTTGCTGGAATTGAGAAGATGGGGAGGGATCTCATTGAAACCTTTCAAATATTGAAAGGCCTAGACAGAATAGATGTGGAAAGGATGTTTCCCATGGTAGGGGAGCCTAGGACAAGAGGGCACAGCCTCAGGATAGAAGGGTGTCCATTTAAAGCAGAGCTGCAGAAAAATTTCTTTTGCCAGAGGGAGGTGAATTTGGGGAATTTGTTATCACTGGTAACTGTGGAAGCCAGGTCATTGGCTTTATTTAAGAGAGTGTGGAACAATTTGTACAGGTGGTGCATGCAAGCTCAATTTCAACATTTAAGAAAAGTTTGGATGGGTACACAGATGGTAGGGGTATAGAGGACTGTGGTACCAGTGCAGGCCCATGGAAGTAGGCAGTTTAAATGGCGTTGCATGGACTAGATGAGCCAAACAGCTTGTTTCTGTGCTGTACTTTTCTACGATTCTATGACCTGTATCGTTGAATATTTTTACCCCCAGCTCAATGTGTCGTCATTTTCATAAATATTGTTTAACTTTAATATCCCCCCTTCCAACCAAAACCTGCCACACATTTCTAGTCGTATCCATTTTAGCACCTGAAAGCTGAAAGCATTTGAACTGTTGTCAGCAGTCATTTGCGGAGGGTAACATAAATACCAAACAGTGGTACCTTGATGGCTATCTCTGAATTGAGTATTCAAATGAGGATAAGTAGGATATGAATATTACTTCTGAGCTAAATACTGAGGGGAAATCCTACAGAATTCATCATTGGGAAGAAGGTTAATCCTGGTGCAATATCCTTGTTCAGCATTCGCTGCAATCTCTCTTTAAAGAATTGGCAAAATGTATGGTAATGCAGTTTGTGAGGAATACTAAGGCTGGGATATACACAAGAAATGGTAAGAATCCAAACGATAATGAGGAACAGAAGGACATTCGTATACATGTGTACGGGTACTCAAAGGCAGCAACATGGGTAGATAACGTGGTAAAAGGAGGCGTACTTGCCTTTATTTGTTGGAACACAGTTTATAAGTGCACACTACTGTATACATTTCCGGTCACCACACTGAAAGATGTGATTGCACTGGGGAAGAGGTAGAGAAGCTTTCATTTGGAGCCATTTTTATGGTACAAAATTCTTGCCACAGCTGATACAGTTCTCATGGTCCAATGATCAATAATTCATGGTTCAATAATTTTGGCCGCCTCATCATAATGTTTTTACTTTGAAGCAGCATTGATGGCTACAATGGAATATTTTCTATCTCTTTTGACCTCACTTCCTTATCTCCCTTTATATAAATGCTCCATCACATCTATCTTTTTGACCTAACATCTCCTCTGGAGCACTGTCTCAGTGCAGAAGCCTGGATTTTCCTTGTTCTATTAAAACATTTTTCATAAATGTTGGTTCTTGATGTTGTTCAGATGTGGCTGTGGATGTATTGTCCTCATTCAATACATGCTGCTGTCCTACTGTTCAGATACAGTATGAAGATTTGCTATTTGCTTGTGACCATGATGCATAGTGAATGATTAAATGTACCATCATTGTGCCACTGTGGTGGGGGATATCTTGATAATAAATATTTTTTACCCAATCCTCTTCAGCTCTTTCATCAATGGCATCTGCCATAAATGCAGAGCAGAGTGTAGTGTTCAACTCAATTCACAAATTTGGACACTGTTCAGGCTGGAGCTGATTAGTGGTTGGTGGTATTAATGATGCCAACATGCTCCACAGTGGTCACCTTTTTAAAACGAGACTCCAATCACCTCCCAACAAATTTCAATGGTAAAAACATGCTGAGAACCCAGAGTGACTGAAAGTTTATCTTGGCTATCCACAGAAATACATTGATTAGGAGTGTTTTCTCTGCTTCATGTGTTGATGCCTTAAGGATTTATTACCATCAATAAGGTGTGTGATAGAATGTTTTGTTTGAATGTATGATCAATAAAATGATACTCTATAGAACCTAGCAATCTGCTTAATTGGCATTCTGCTCATGGCATTATACATCCAATTCACTAGCATGCCATGTCTAATATATAATCTGTTCTGTGGATTGCTTGTTTCTTTTTATTGTTTGCATGATTTGTTCCTTTTTTTTTTTGCAGATTAGGTGTCTGACTGTCTTTGTAATGTGGGGATTTTCATGAATTCTATTGTTTCTTTATTTTGTGGCTGCCTGGAGATAGATGAATCTCAAAGTTGCATCAGATACACACACTTTGATAATAAGTGTACTTTGAGCTTTTGAACTAAAGGACTCGGTCTTTGTTCCAACCCCTCCTCTCCAATGACCACCTGGCCAACACGTGATCCTTTTACCCACAACCTAGCTTCTCACCTAGCTCTTGCATTGATGTCCAGCACTCATCTTGTCTGTTGGCTTGACTCACTCTGATTACTTGGCTCAATCCTCACCCCAACTTTGCCTGCCCTTGTTCCAATGAAATGGTTTGGCGTATTAAGAGCTGGTCTTCCCACCGCTGCATTGATCGGTGTGCACTAATCTTGGTCCAGCCAGCCGTCAAACTACACATTTAAAGAACTAAACAAATGCCATTCAATTTCTTAGTCTTAATCTATTAGTTAGTCTCCCTGATCTCAGATTCAGATTTAATATCATCGGCATATGTCGTGAAGTTTGTTAATTTCTGAATCATGTATCATTCTGCGCGCTCCAAAAACAAAATTGACAGTGTTAATAGATGCAACATTCCATTAAGTATGTTTGTGCCGAGTCATTTACACATTTGGACCACATTCAGGTTATAAAAGAAGCTGTAGTGTCCTTGGAAAAAGCTGGGGTTTTTTTTTTTGATCGTCAATGAAGCAGTGCAATCAGCCCAAGCCAAATCTGTACGTCTGTCCAAAAGCCCCCAGTGACTTAAAGGTGGCTATCAAATGGCATTGCTAGCACAGCTATTGATCAAAACTGATAAAAGGGAATAAATGAATTCTTGATCATTACAATGACCCATTCTAAAGTAGTAATATTTGGCTGGCTACATCACGAATCTAAAAGCTGTAGAAACAAAGTAGAAATGCCAAAACTAGATAATCCAAATTGGGTGAATGAAACAGAGGCAGGTTTATTATCACAGTTATATGTCGTGAAATGTGTTGCTTTATAGAAACATAGAAAATAGGTGCAGGAGTAGGCCATTCGGCCCTTTGAGCCTGCACTGCCATTCAGTATGATCATGGCTGATCATCCAACTCAGAACCCTGTACCTGCTTTCTCTCCATACCCCCTGATCCCTTTAGCCACAAGGACCATATCTAACTTCCTCTTAAATATAGCCAATGAACCGGCCTCAACTGTTTCCTGTGGCAGAGAATTCCACAGATTCACCACTCTCTGTGTGAAAAAGTTTTTCCTCATCTCGGTCCTAAAAAGCTTCCCCTTTATCCTTAAACTGTGACCCCTCATTCTGGACTTCCCCAACATCGGAAACAATCTTCCTGCATCTAGACTGTCCAATGCCTTTAGAATTTTATACGTTTCAATAAGATCCCCCCTCAGTCTTCTAAATTCCAGTGAGGAATGGCAGCAGTCCATTGCTAAGCATAACATTTACTACATTTTACAATCATGCAGTTTATTTAAAAAGTAAATAGTGTAGAAAGAGCAAAAATAGCAAGGTAGTGTTCATGGGTTTATGGATCTGATGGCAGAGGGGAAGAAGCTGTGCCAAAAAGGCTGAATATGTTTCTTCAGGTTCATGCATCTCCTCATCGATGATAGTAATGAGAAGAAGGCATGTCCTGAATAGTGAGGGCCCTTCATGGTGGATGTATCCTTCTTAAGACCTCACCTTTTGAAGATATCTGCTATGGTGGGAGGCTAGTGTACAAGATGCAGCTGGCTAGGCTTGCAACCCTCTGCAGTTTTTTCCAATCCTGTGCACTGGTGTCTCCAAACCAGTGGAAATGAAACCTCTCAAAATGCTCTCCTTGAGTACATTTGTAGAATTCTGCAAGAGTCTTTGACAGATTAAATCTCCTCAAACTACCAATGAAATATAGCTGTTGTTATGCCTTCTTTGTAACGATCAATATGCTGGGCCCAGGATAGATCTTCATAGATATTGATGCTCAGGGACTTGGAACTGCTCACCCTTTCCACTGTTGACGCCTTGATGAGAATTGCGGTGTTTACTTCCATTTGCCTCTTGCTGAAGTCCATAATCACAAGTACATTGTTGAGTGCAAGGATGTCCTTGTGACATCAATTAAAAAGCTTTTTATAAACTACATGAGGTTAATTAAAATTAGAATTAAAGTTCTTCAAGAGTTTCCTATCCTGGCATGCATTCTCCTAGTCAGGAAGTCTAATTAGGCACCAATATTCCTGGTTTTATTTGAAAGCTGATGGGGTTATTTTAGCCAGGGAGGTATAGAGTGATGCTATTCCAGCATTTCTTGTTTGAAACCAGGATAGACAGACCACAGTAGTCCTAGCAGTTGGTTAGAAAATTTTCAACTTGTGCAGAGTTTCTAAAGCATCCAGAGGTTTTCTACTGAAGCAAATATTTTGAACAACAGCACTTGTGGTTTCCCTAAGATGGCATGCATTGAAAGTGCAGAATTATTCCAGGACAGAGGCTGAACTTTGCCTAGGTTCTTGGATGTAACAAAGGAAGTACTCATGCAGGCGGGATTCTCTGTACCAAAAGGGGAGAAAGATGGCCCCCAGTCCTATTCATTGCTCTTGTCTGAAGCAATTTTCATTGGCCGAAATTATATAACCCTTACTAACCCAGGTCAAGGGAGACTACCAACAAAACATTAAGTCTTCAATTAGCTCCTATAAGGCAAATTAGCGAGACAATCATAATCAGTTTCACTATCACTGGCATATGTCGTGAAATTTGTTAACTTAGCAGTAGCAGTTTAATACATAATATAGAAGAAAAAATAAAATAAGTAAATCAATTACAGTATATGTATATTGAATAGATTTAAAATTGTACAAAAACAGAAATAATATATATATTTAAAAAGTGAGGTAGTGTTCACAGGCTCAATGTTCATTTAGGAATTGGATGGCAGAGGGGAAGAAGCCATTCCTGAATCGCTGAGTGTGTGCCTTCAGGCTTCTGTATCTCCTACCTGATGGTAACAGTGAGAAAAGGGCATGCCTTGGGTGCTGGAGGTCCTTAATAATGGACGCTGCCTTTCTGAGACACCGCTCCTTGAAGGTGTACTGGCTACTTTGTAGACTAGTACCCAAGATGGAGCTGACTGAATTTACAACCCTCTTCAGCCTCTTTCAGTCCTGTGCAATAACCATCTCCCCCCCCCCCCCCCCATACCAGACAGTGATGCAGCCTGTCAGAATGCTCTCCACAGTATATCTATCAAAGTTTTTCAGTGTATTTGTTGGCATACCAAATCTCTTCAAACTCCTAATGAAGTATAACCACTGTCTTGCCTTCTTTATGACTACATCAATATGTTGGGACCAGGTTATGTCCTCAGAGATCTTGACACCCAGGAACTTGCAACTGCTCACTCTCCACTTCTGAGCCTTCTGGGGATTGGTATGTGTTCCTTTGTCTTACCCTTCCTGAAGTCCTTTTAAAGTTAAGTTGTCAGGATATTTCAAGAAGAAAAATTTACATGTGAAGTCTTGACAAAACATTCAGAAATATCTTTTGTAATATTTTGAAACTCTTCTTCACATGCTCAGAAGGTGTGAACATGAGATGATGAGCTTCAAATTGGTGCCATGCTTACTCACAGCAGCTGGTTGCTCTTAGAGGAGTTAAGACAAGTGCTCATGAGCAAAGTGCCTCTTCAAGGCAATTTAGGAGACAATCAGACTCTTGACAATCCTTGTGGCTGCCACTCTTCACTAAGCTTCACCACTTTTGTCAAGATGTTGCCTTCTGCTAAACATGGGCTACATTGGCATTTCTTGCCAAAAGCACCTGTGGAAATTAGCACCAGCATTCCATCCTCTTCCATCTCACTGTCTAATTTACTTGTATTTATTACGAAAGGAGTTGGGGTGTGGAATGAACTCTGTCCCTTCTCTTACCTTCCCATTCTTTAGGCTCACAAGCAAGAGACTGACCGCTAAGTTAAATGTTATTTCCTGGACATTTGTGCTGGCAGTACAGGAGGAAAGGACTTTATATTTGGGTGCTTTCTTTTCACGGCCTTTCACTGCATTTGACTGCTGCACTTCCATGGTAGGACAGGGAAGTTAGTTCATGACGCTAATGGATGGTGCAACAATAGTTTTGACGATCTAGATTTTCCCAAGACAATGTTCTCATTGCAACCGGGAATCTACACAAACACCATACACTGGCACATGCATGCCTTCAACCTCTCTGTAGTAACCCTGAGCCAGTCATTCTCAATGTTTCCTGGTCCCCAGTTCCCCTTTTTCTTCACTATATTTGTTGCTGCAACAGAAAACTGTTTTCTTTCCTTTCAGCTAATTCTGTGACCTGTGTCTATCTCCATAGCTATTGCCTAAGCTTCTGAGTGCTTTCAGGATTTTTTGTTCATTGTTCCTCAGTGTTTTCCTCATCATCACTTTACTGGGGCCGACTTCCTTCTGGCTTGTAGACGGGAAAGGATTCTTGGATTTGCCTTCCATTTGAAACTTGAAATATCTTCTCAACTTCACGAAAAAGGAAGGAGCTGACTCACAGAATTTCAACTCTTGATAAATGACGTTGGGAATGACACTAGCATACATGTACATGTAACAAATGATCTCTGGGATGTTGTTTTCCTGGCTCCTCTTCCTAGTGTGCTTTGTTTCCATGGGCACTAACTAGCAGTTACTATAACATATATAGTAACTATAATATACTATAACATTGAAACTTTTGGGCATGGTGCAGTCAGCAATGTTTTGACCCATCTGTAGATCTCAAGTGGTCATTCTTCATGTAAGTACAGCAATCTTTTTGGCTAGTGGCTCTGGCGTCTCCCTGGTCATATGGTTTACCATTCTGTCCTCCGTGTGAATGTCAAGCAAGCTCTGCACCAAAGAGAATCATCAAGCTCTTTGGTCATCTCTGATCATTTGCACACAATGCATGCATTCATACAAATACAGACACACTTGCATGCCGTGTAGTAGGGCCACTGGTCAAGGTACAGAAAGCGGGAGCTGTCTAATAATGTAATTTCCAAACAAGCAGAGAACAAATTTAGCTACATTACTAATTCCTGACCTAAAAGAAGCTAATCTAAACCAAAATAAGATTGCATCTAGGATCTTTCAAGTCTTATTAACCCTGATTATAGCAAAGCATTTACCTGTCAAGCCACTAAATATGTTGCTGCAGCATTTTAAAACAAAACTTATTTAAATACCTGAAATTCACAACAGCGCACAATACCAAAATGTCATTCTTTTTTCTGCCGTGGTTTGTAATATTACAATAAGTGGTAACAAAATGCAATAGTATTCTTTATAAGGTTATACCTGAAATGAATCAATGATAGAAACTGTAGATGATAAACTGGATGCTACAAAGTAATATTATCTTTAATACGACGGTGGAACAGAAAAATGTCAGTCACTCCTGAAATTGCTGTCATTACCTATTACAAGCAATTTGTCATACCATGTGACAAGCAGATATTTTGGAAGATCAATACTCCTTTATGATTGCTTCATTGAAGCAACTTAAAAGAAGTCCTTAGTAACTCAGGAGAACATGCTTGGCAGATCTGCTTACTACCAGTCAGCACCATTCATTCTGTTAAGATCTCCTTTTGCACTTGGATGTAGCTAGAGCTGTTGAAAGAATTTTCATAGATTCTCTACTGGTATGTCACTCTAGTAAAAGCAGGACCTATAATATCCTTGATAAACTGGACAGAAATTCAGCTTTGGAGCTCTTTGCTATGAAACAATAATCCTTTGATTATTTAAAAAGCAAACAGGAGGAAATCTGCAGATGCTGGAAATTCTGCTGCGTTCCACCAGCATTTTGAGTGTGTTGTCCTTTGATCATTTGAAGGGTTTTGGATGCTAAGAGGGTCAAGATAAATCAGCACATGCAATTTTCACTTCAATTTCATCATTTCATTCATCTTCATTGCTTGGGCTCTGAAAGTTAAATGTCCATTTAGCCACTGGAGGGGTGGGGGGGGGGGGGGGGCGGATAAGGAAATATAGAAAACTGCATGCCCTCAATCAGGTGGCCAAAGCCAAAAATGCAACAGGTAGTATTACTATTACTGGCCTGCTGAAAAGGCGGGGGTCAGTTTCTATGGTTTTACATTAGCTTAGCTACAATAATTTCAATCTCCACCTGAGCCACATCCATTGTCCCTCTCTTACAAGAGTTTTGCATGCACGTGAACCGTGAAAACTCACCCATATTGTCGGAGCATTGTTCAGCTAGCAGGATTGTCCAATTCAATCACTGGACAGAGGCAATTCTACATCATTCAATGCTTATAAATTGTAATATTTTCTCCAGTGCTCAAAATACTAAAATTAAATTTGAGAATCACTGTTATTACTGTATGTTGTTCCATTAGTGTAATGGAGGTAATATTACTTTTGAGTATACAGAATCAGTTTATTCTATACAGTCATATTCAATCAGTTACTATTTCTATAAACATACTGTGCAGGTGGGCTTGCATTATGAGGAATTGTGTTCCTTGAAAACTGTCTGTATCACAGTTTTTGGTATTGCTATGTCACGTGTCAAGAAAAGCAGGTTAAAAATTTGTATGTTCACATTTTTCATAAAATGCATTCAATCAAATTTTATGTATCTCAATTTTATTGGGCAGTTTTTTTTTGTAAAATCTTTAAGGGCAAATTTCCATTACCCAAATAGCCATAACATTCTGGTTGCTTGTATTCTGTGGTGCGCTAATTGGGACGATTTCAAGTTTAATTCCTGACCATTGCAATAGTGAGTTTAATTGGTGTCAGGGCTGCTGAGTTATGAAGAGGAAACTCTGCATATTATCCTTCTAAAGACATCCATTAATGCTGGATTGAATAGGGATTTGTTTAAGATTTTCTTTATAATTCAGTTAAAGCTTTCTTTTAAAATACGCTGGATGTTCCACCATAACACAAAAATTCTAAAATCACTCCCAAAATAAACTACTGAGAAGGTAGCATTTCTCTTTGTCTAATATTGAGAGTATAATCTCTCCACAAAATGCTGATGCAAATCATTCACCCATTACCAAACCACATCCTCATCTCGGCTGCTCATCTTGCTTATAAAAGCAAGCCAGCAATTACTGAGGCTTCTGGAAAAGCAACTGTAAACAGGGCTCACATTAATTAGGTAAAATTTAGTAAACTTTATTGACAAAGCAATTCCAATAAGCTATTTAATTGCTTAAATATCAGGGATCACTATTTTGTTGAACACTGGTGGTTTACTTGGATCTCTGTGGTAAGATTCCAGGCTTCTAGTGACTGATCTAACTCTACAACTCTGTAAAAGTTCAAGGTTGGCAGATCAGACTACACATCTGCTTCCTTCCCCCTCCTATTAGATTAAAGAAAGCATTTACTTTCCTAAAATTCCTTGTTTGTTCCCAGTTTGATTTCAAGCCCTTTACAACCAATAGCCTCTTGACAACAATATAGGTGGAAAATAATTATTCTCCTTCTTGGACAAAGGACTTTGGGAAAAGGATGACTTGCTTCCACTCCAGTCGTGTGGTTTCTGAGATGTCTGATGAAATTGCAAAATAACTGCAGATTCTTCCATAGGTAAGATGCTGGTGACTGATGGAGCAGACAGATTATGAGATGGTCTGCTCTGCCTACTACTTACAGGACTTCTACCTACTTCTGATGTACAGCCTTGTGGTTCTCAGTATCATTTGTGAATGCTCCTGCTCCAGTTAGAACAGCGATTTATCGGAGATTCTCTAGAAACAATGGGGATATTGGAACTTTTGTAGGAGGGTGTCAGCACATCCTTGAATCCTTTCCTCTGGTTTCAAACGTTGAAGTGCGGGGCCTGTGTAGCAAAGCCAACTGAGTTTAATTGGAGACTCAGTACTGAAGATTTTGCTCTTGTGAATTTGGAGGATTTTACCGTGACAGCAAAAGAACTTTTTTTCCCAATGCCTTGAAGTCATTGCTATAGGTAGTCTAAGCAGAAGAGGGTAGAGATACCTGCAGCCCTGTCTGAGAACTTGACTTTTCGATACCCTTTCCCTCAAGCGTTGTTCTGGCCCATAAAAGGTAGTGGTGAAGAAATAATTTGGAGTAGCTTTGTCATGAATTACACTTGCAACTAAGAATGATTGAACTTTCATCATAATTAGCATTACTGAATTATGCATATTGCATGCTTAGCTTTAATGAACAGGGACTAGCTTTCTTTCATTATATTGGTTGGGGGAAATAAAGCAATAGCAAGACACAATGGAAAATCTGCTGCCTACTTTTGAAATAGGGACATGGGTTCTATCATATACACCTGTAAGGTCAAGAAGAGACATAGTTTAATGTTCCTTCTGAAAGAAGAAGCAACAGTTGATGCAACATTATCATTATAGTGGTGTAACAGCTTTGATTATGTCCTCAGGTCTTCTAACTTTGTAACTGAGGCAAGAATGTTGATACCTGGTACTTGGATGTTAACAGACTAACGTAAGAATCATAGAGGTATACAGCATGGAGAAAGGTCTTTCAGCCCAACTTGCCCATGCTTTACAAGGTATATTCCCTGAGCCAGTCACATTTGTCTGCACTTTGCACACAATCCCCTAAACCAGGGATTTTCAACCTGGCTGCATGGACCCCTTATTTAATGACATTGGTCCATGGCATAAAAATGGTTGGGAACCCCTACTCTAAACCTTTTCCGAAATTAATTTATAGATTAATTTCTCCTTTTATCCCATCAAATAAGCTGCACCAAATAGACATTATGTATCTCAGAATCAGGTTTAATATCATTGACATGTTGTTGAAACTTGTTGTTTTGTGGCAGCAGTACATTGCAATACTTAATAATAAAAAGCAATTATAAATTACTATATGAAGTATATATAAATATGTGGTGCAAAAAAATGAGAGAGTTCATAGGTTCATTGTACTTAGAATAACATATCCTTTACATCTCAAGCTGTATATAAATTTATTCACTAAATGACATTGCTGTTGAATATCTTTTTTTTACTTTATTATTTTTATATTGATTGCTTTCATATTCAGTTAGCATAAGAGACAGACAACAGAAACATCCATAATTCTTTGATAATTTTACTGGGAGGCTTGTATTGTCTGTTGTGGACTATTGCCACGGCTTCTAGTACCAAGTGAACAGAGAGACGGCTGAAAATAAGGAGGCAACCACCTACATGCAGACTAATTGGTAAATTGCGGTTTGCAGAATGAGATCTTAGCTGGCCTGAATCCCGTCACCACTCTTTTTCTGGAGCTGAGCCATATGCTGCAGCTGCTGCTAGCTTTATCTGGCCTGCTGATCTACAATGAAGCCAGTGCTGTGTGATAATTGTGTCTGCTTGGTGACTACAGCAGGTAATGCCTTCTTTTCAGGGTCTATCAAGCTCCATCTGTGCTCATTGATATCAATCGGTCTTTTTTTCCCCTCTTTCTCGGAGTGCCTGGTGGCCTAGAGTGATGTGATCTGATGCAAGTGCAGAGGCAATGAAAAGACTTAACTAAGGCTATACCCTTTCCACTGGAAGCCATATCCCATGTTCAAATTATGACCTTCTCAAGCCATTTTTGTTCTGGGTGAGTGCGTAATGATTTAACCCAGTCTGCAATATTTGTAGTGTAGGATACAAAGTAATATTTGGACTTCTGTGGAAGTATTGCATTTTTAAGATGTGTGTTGCACATTATCGGCAAATGCAGAAGTGGAAAGAATCAAGCGGGCTTGCTGTATTCATGGTTTTTATTCCCTGGGATTATTCCTCATTTGAGAGATTTTGCCAGGTTCCTGAGCTAAGGAGAATTTCATGGGCAGAGAACCATCAATGAAGCATTAAGCAATGATTTGGTGCCATGCATCTTCAGCGCATCCTTTTTCAAAGATGAAAAAGAAGCTAGCGAGAGGGATCATTTTTAAAAATCATTGTAGAATGTGAACCAATGCAGAAAGTCAAATGCTGTCATTAAAATAAATTGCCAGCATTATGATGTTGTGACAGTCCTACTACAAGCAGCTGCAACGTGATGGTGATCTGCATGAATATGTGCAGTCACCCACTGTCTATCCCTACCTCTGGCCACTTGTCTGATCCCTGGGGCCTCAGGAACTGTGACTGGACCAGTGTCAATAGGCCAGTGTGCAATGATACGTTCACATGGGTGGAGTCGGACAGCTGGCTTGTCCTGCCCACCATGTAAGTTCATTTCATTTACTGCGAGTGACAAAAGCACCCCTGGAGAGCAATGCGCTTAACGTGCTGGGAGTGCCTTGGGGTCCAAGGGTGAAAGGTCAAGTGTCAGCAGCAATTCACTTTCCCAGCTCCTGCAGCTACAACCTTCAGACCCCTTGTATAAATCAGCTGTTGGGGGGGGGGGGTGTCTCAAATGGGGTGGTTAAGAATTAAAAATAGAATTCTTCACTTGCCACCATCCCCCCAGAAAAACTCACACTAGGACACCCATCACTCAGAACCAAACTGCTTTAAATTTCCTCTGATCTCCTCTATTACACACAGCCACATAGCAGTTACTGTCTTTGGACATGCATATCAATTGATGAGGAAGCAGTTGGGTTTTAATTTTATATCTTACACATGGCAGAATGAGCTTTGAGGTGAGCAGGATGAACCTGGTGTGAAATGCGTTCCAGGTGTATTTTGATCACGTTTTGGGTCACGTGCACCATAGGCTATAGCATTACACTTTCCCTCATGGGCCATTCACACAGACACAGACACAGCAGCAACAGAAAATGAACTTCAAATCCAAAAGTTGAATCCAGTCATGGGATATGATAAAAGTTAATTCAATAAATCTTGAGAACAAAATTGAGCAATGAACCTGTCGGGATCATTTGCTGGATGAACCAGAATCAGCATCAGGTTTATATCCTTGTTAAATATGATGTGTCTTTCGTTTTGTGGCAGAGGGCTTTCAGGTGATCGGAAGAATGTATAGTGGGGATGTCAGAGGTTAATGTTTGACACAGTGTGGTAAATGCATGAAATATACGGCCAGAGGTGATGGTGCATGCACATACATTGGGGACATTTAAGAGACTCGTAGACAGGCACATGGATGAAAACAAAATGGAGCCAGTGAGAACGCTCTCCACTGTACATTTATAGATATTTGCACATCTTTGGTGACATGAGGTGTAACCAGCAAGGGTTCCTTACAAACCATGTTACGGTAACAGGAGCTACAGGCTGGATGACCTTTGGCTCATATAGGAGAAAGAGAAGGTGATAGATGGGAGCTAGTCACACCTATGTTGCGGGATGCAGGTAATTAGGTGACTATCAGTGGAAAGAAAGTGAATTGGCTGACAGCTCAGTGTACCCTTGTGGCTGTTCCCCCCTCAATAATACGTATACCTCTTTAGCTACTACTGGGAGGGAGGACCTAGCAGGATAAAGTTGCAGTGATCAGGTCTCTGGCACTGAGTCTAGCTCTGTGGCTCAGAAAGGAAGGGGGAAGAAGAAGAGTACATTAGTGATAGAGAATTCCATAATTAGAGGAGCAGACAGGGGATTGTTTGGATGTAAAAGAGACACCCAGATGGCATACTGCCTCCCAGGTGCCAGGGTCGGGAGGAGAGTGAATTCTGGAATGATTCTACACAAGACTGGAAATTGGTAATGTTTACAAAGAAAGGAAATCATGTGAGTTAGGCTGACTTCAGTGGCTGGTAAGCTGTTGGAGTACATTGTTAAGGATGAAGTTTCAGGGTGCTTGAGGGAGGTGATAGGCAGGTGAGGAGAAAAGGTATGTGGCTGCAGTGGGGAATTGAAGACGAGGGAAAGGGGAGGAGGATAAAGTTACCGGAAGTTGTAGAAATTGATATTCATGCCATCGGGTTGGAGGCTACCAAGATAGAAAATGAAGTGGTGCTTCTCCATTCTGAAAGTGCCCTTATTGTGGCAGAAGAGGAGGCCAGGAACCAACATGTTGGAATGGAAATGGGGATAGGAATTAAAATGCTTGGCCACTAGAAAAGCCTGATTTTGTCAGATCAGAGTTGCTGAACAAAGCAGTCTCTCCCCCCCCCCCCCCCCCACCCTCCAAATCTATGCTGGGTCTCACCAATGTAGGGGAGGTCATATAGGGGCACTGGATACAGTCGATGACCCCAGCAGATTTTCAGGTGAATGTTGCTTCACTTGGAAGGACTGTCTGGGGCCCTAAATTGAGATGAAGGAGGAGGTGAATGGACATGTGTAGCAATTCTGTGCTTGCAGGGATAAGAATTTTTAACAATTTTTTTCCCATTGTTTCTCAGCATATATGACAATAATAGACCAATTATTAATTACTAATTTTTTGTTTTAGCTTTACGTATTTAGCATCTGTGAAGCAAAGTCCCCAGATGTCTGAAAAATCTCTCTCTCTCTCTCTACTCTTGTTTTGACAATAATTACTCCTGTATTTTTTTTTAAAGCACCCTGCATTGAATGTGCCTGTCTACTGTGATGTGCTTTCTGGAGCAAAATACTCTGGGAACCTGCTTTAAATTACAAGCCTACAACAAGAGGAGTCAGCACAGAAACAGGCCCTTTGTCTATGCCATCCTATCTATGCTAACTCCATTCCAAGCACATAATCCTGGCAATTCAAATTCTCATCAAAGTGTTATGATCCAAGAACCCCTCAGGCAGCATATTCTAGATTCCAATGATCCTCGAAATAATTCTTCCATGGACCTCCTCTGCACCTCCTAATGCCTAATAGTAATCTTATGCCCCTGGTCATAGATTCCTCAGCTCAACTAAAAAATGCCTCGGTACCTTCCTTAACAATGCCCCTTCTTATTTTGAATACCTCAATCAGGCTACTCTCCAGCCTTCTCAGATTAAGAAAAATAAACCCAGGTTGTTTGTCTCACATAACTGATATAGAATAATATGGATGAGCAGCCAGAGGCTGTGGTGCATCTTCACACCAATGACATGGGTGGAAAGGAGGAAGAGGGTCAGCAACTTTAACTTCCTCGGTGTTATCATTTCGGAGGATCTATCCTGAGCCCATGAGCCCAGTATGTAAGTACTATTATGAAGAAAGCATGGCAGCACCTCTACTTCCTTAGAAGTTTGCAAAGGTTTGGCATGACATCTAAAATTTTGACCAAACTGTAGATGTGTGGTGGAGAGTATATTGACTGGTTGCATCACAGATGGGTATGGAAACACCATTGCTCTTGAACAGAAAATCCTACAAAAAGTAGTGGATATGGCCCAGTCCATCATGGGTAAAGACCTCCTCACCATTCAGCACTGTCCCAGGAAGATCACATCCATTATTGACTAACCCCCTACCCAGGCCGTTCTCTCTTCTTGCTGCTGACATCAGGAAGAAGATACAGGAGCTTCTGGACCCACACAACCAGGTTCAAGAACCGTTTAACAATTACCCTTTAACTATTAGGTGCCTGAACCAGAGGCAATAACTTCACTCAACTTTACTTGCCTTATTATTGACCTATTCCCACAAGCTATGGACTTAATTTTGCAGGAATCTTCATCTCCTATCCATTATTTATTTATTATTATTTCCTCACTTTCAAATTTGCAAAGTTTGTTGTCCTTTCCATATTGTTTATGCTTCCTGTTAGGTGCAGCCTCTCATTGAATTTATTGAGTATGCCCACAAGAAAATGAATCTTGGGGTTGTATATTGTTTTATATATGTATTTTGACAATAAGTTTACTTTGAACTTTGAGATCCTCCACAGTGAGTAGAGGAAGTTGGGGAAAAGGCTGAAGCACAGGACCTCCAAGTTAGTGATCTCTGGACTGCTCTCTATGCTACGTTCTAGTCAGCGCAGGAATAGGATGATGCTACAGATTGGCTGAGGAAGTGGTGAGGGGGCAGTGTTTCAGATTTCTAGATCATTGAATTCCCTTCCAGGCAAGGTATGATCTGCACAAAAAGGGCAGTTTACAGCTCACCCCGTGAGAACAAATATCCTTGGAGGCAAGGTTGTTACAGCTGTTTGGGAGTGTTTAAACTAAGTTGGCAGGGGAATGAGAAATGGAGGGATAGGGTGTTGGTATACAATTTGATGCAGTGTCTATTGAGATTGAGGATGGACAGGCAAATGGGGGAAGTGGTGAGGTTTAACACTGGGGGCAAAATTGAAAATGGTGATAAATACAAGACTGGGGTTTTGTATTTGAAAGCACACAACGCACGGAATAAGGTAGATGATCTTGTAATGCAGTTAGAGATTGACAAATATGACATTGTGGGCATCACTGAGACGTGGCTGAAAGAAGATCCTAGTTGGGAGCTTAACATCGAAAGGACAGGCAGGTAGGCAAAGCTGGTGGTGGCTGTGTTGCTGAAAAATGAAATCAAATCCTTAAAAAGAGGCAACAATGGATCAGAAAATGTAGAATCCTTATGGGTAGAGTTAAGAATCCGATGAGGTTATATAGAGGCCACTGAACAGTAGTGAGCATGTGGGATATAAACTTCAACGGGAAATAGTAAATGAATGCAATAAGAGCAATGTTCACCTGATGACTTCAGTGGTTGGGAAGACGCTACAGTCCATTATTAGGCATAAGGTTTTGGGGTACTTGGACACACATGATAAAGAAGGCCAGAGCGAGCATGGTTTCCTTAAGGGAAAATCGTGCCTGACAAATGTGTTGGAACTCTGAGGAAATAAAATGGAGGATAGACAAGGGAGATTAAGCGATGTCATTTACTTGTATTTGCAGAAGGCCTTTGACAAGGTGCCACAAATAAGGCTACTTAACAAGATAAATGCCCATGGTATTACATAAAGTACATTAGCATGGCTGACTGGCAGGAGGCAAAGTGTTAGAATATATGGGGCTTGTTCTGGTTGGCTGCTGGTGCTGTTCCACAGGGATCAGTATTGGGACCATTTCTTTTCACATTATCTGTCAATGATTTGATGATGGAATTGATGGCTTTGGAACCATACTTGCAGATGATACAAAAATAGGTGGAGGGCAGGTAGGATTCAGGAAGCAGTGAGTCTGCAGAAGGACTTAGACAAATTTGGAGAATAGGCAACGAAGTAGAAGCTAGAACAGTGTTGGGAAGTGCCTGGTCATACACTTTGGTAGAAGGAATAAAGGCATGGACTATTTTCTAAACGGACAGAATATATATAAAAATCAGAGGTGCAAAGTGACTTTGGAGTTCTTGTGCAGGATTCCCTAAAGTTAACTGGCAAGTTGAGTTGGTGGTAAGGAAGGCAAATGCAATGTTAGGATTCATGTTGTGGGGACTAGAATATAAAAGCAAGGATGTAATGCTGGGCCTTTTATAGACCATTGGTCAGAATGCAGCTGGAGTATTGTGATCAGTGTTGGGTCTCTTGTCTAAGAAAATTTGTGCTGGCATCGGAGGCAGTCCAGAGAATGTTCACCAGAATGATTCTGGGAACGAAACAGTTAACACACGAGGAGTGTTTGATAGCTCTGTGCCTGTACTCACTGGAAATTAGAAGAATGAAGAGGGATCTCTTTGAAACCTCATTGATTATTTGAAGGGAAAGAATCCAAGTACATACTGACCTCTGATTGGAACAAGAGTAAGTTATCTATTGTCCATCTTTGGTAAAGGGAATCTACTCAAGATTTTCATTGCTCAATTTCTATTTCTGTTTGCCCACAGAGCTAGAGAATCTTAACTGTGCCACTAAAGAATGTGGAGAGTTTAAGTTTTATTTGTGTAATATTCAGCATTAAGTTTAACAAATCTCCTCGGGTAACTCCCCTGCTCCTTAGTTCCTGTCACTATGCCACTTATTAAGTTGAGATCCAGTTTTCTAAGTCCCACTTTTTTTTTATAGAATTCCTTATCATAATTTTTTTCTTGTTTCTTGGAAAATGTTTTAATGCAGCAATGATGGACAACGCCAACATCACCAACACTGTAAAGCGGGCCGAAGAGGATCAACAAAACTGGACTCTCTGGTATAGCCATGTCTTAACTTTACCAATGTGGTCATCTACCAAGGCTGCTCTGGTTTTTCATGGTTTAAGAGTTCCCCATGACCACTGTAGAAGGCATTGAGAGGATAGTTAATAAGTACCTGCGGAATTGGCTGGGATCCCCCTATGTTTTTCTTCAGTGGAGCTCTACATAAGATCAGGCCATCTACAGCTCCCGTTGCTACCTTGAACTCCACCACTTCTGATGACAAAGTTTAGAGTTGTGTTAACGAAGAGGGGCTCCGATGACAAGCTAATAAACCAAGCAGGAGTTACAAGATCAGGCAGAAAGTGGGCCGCCAACTCAGCCATAGACCAGGCAGTGAGCTCCCTGCAATTGAGAGACCTCATTGGCAAACAATGCCTAGGATGGCAAGGACTCGGCTTAGAACACTTCCAACGATGGAGGAGTGCAAGTGCAAGGGATAGATATGACATGGTCCAGGCAAAGGTACAGAACCACGAGGATGAAAGGTGGGTGTCGAAGGCAGCAGAGTTGGGGTCACAGGGTGCCTTGATGAAATGGGATCTTTCCAAGTGCAAATCACAAACGAGAAAATCTACCAGTGCCAGAAAACCAAGCAACACACACAAAATGCTGGAGGAACTCAGCAGGCCAGGCAGCATCTATGGGGGAAAAAAAAGTACAGTCGATGTTTTGGGACAAAACCCTTGGGCAGGGCTGGAGAAACAAAAGATGAGTAGATTTAAAAAATGGGGGAGGGATGAACAAAGAGCTGGGCAGTTGGTTGGTGAAAGATACACCATCACAATTGCTGAGAGAGGATTCTAACTAAGGCTACGTCCACACTACGCTGGATAAATCCGTAACTGAAGCTTTTCTCTTCGTTTTTACCCTCCATCCACACTAAAACGCTATTTTCGTCCCCCGAAACCGGAGCTTTTCAGAAACGTTTTCCAGGGTGGGTATTTTTAAAAACACTGCTCGGGCAGATCAGTGTGGACAGGGTAACCGGAGACTTCTGAAAACGTTATCAGACGGCAGTGCGCTATTTCATTGTTTTCTTGAACGCAACCTAACAATTTCAGAACAGAAGGCAACGAGACTGAAGCCAGAAGAGTTAGAAATCTACTCACCAAAGACTTTGACCCATAACTTACTGGATAAATAAGTATACTGTACTCACTTTGCCCTGTTTTCTGCCCTTGCTCGTATGAAGGTGGTTTACCTATTTATGCAAGTACTTCTCTGACAATAGATGTGTAACAGCCTAATGTATCATTGTATGGAAATACAAGGTAATACTGACACAGACATGATTTACACATTTAACAAGGTGCTTTATTAATGCAATAGAGTTGTCAGTTTTTCCAATGTTCGTCATCAGCCGGGTCATACAGTCCATAAATTCCCTGTCGGTTGCCTCCATACGCTTCAGTATTTGTTTTTTTTTAAAAACTTTTAAATCTTCCTGCATGAGAGTCAACAGCTGCCCGTCGTTTAAGTTTTTCTAGTCTGTAACTGAACAAACACGCACCGTCTTTCACAGTGAGAATCAACGCCAAACATGTCGTTTGTTTTTGGTAGGTGGTCCTGCGCATGCGCAGCAGGAGGAGATTCGACGTAATCTCTGCTTCAATGTGGATAGAGATATTTTTAAAAATGCATAGTGTGGGTGCCTATCATTTTTACGCGAAACCGACATTTTCAAAATTATCCGGTCAGCAGGGTTTTCTGGCATATAAACTGTCAGGATGCAAAAACAAAGATGGTATAGGTCAAATCTTGCTGTCCCCTGCTGACATACTGGAGTGGGAGAGGTGTAAAATGAGACCAGCTGGCAGAGAGGCAAACCAGGCAGTCATTCTCATCAGGGAGAGGGCTACAGCCGTCATACCAAGGAGGCCTAAATCCAATCTTCTGCAAACTGCCAAATCATGGGAGATGAGGGTTGATGTGGGGAGAAAGCTGCAGTTTCCAGAGGTAGTACTAATCACACTTCGACCTGACATTGTAATGTGGTCCACTGAAGACAAGAAAATCATCCTGGTGGAGCTCACAGTACCAGGGGAGGAAGGAAGCAAGGAGGCTCATGAGAGGAAGGCCCTTAAGTACCAGTCCTTAGTCAAGGAATGCAGGGACAAAGGATGGCTGTTACACTTGGAAATTGGATGTAGAGGGTTGCTGGCAAGGTCAGCACGGACCTTGTTGTCCGTGCTGGGCCTTGATGAAAAGAGCAAGAACCAAGCAGCTCGTAGGATGGGGGAGGAAGCAAAAAGAGCCTCTTGCTGGATTTGGAACAGGCAAGAGGAGTTGAGCTAGAAGTCAAGAGCAGATGGGCAGTGACTTGGCCACCTATGCTGACCTGCCACTTGGAAAGTGTAGTGGTTAAGGGTTGAAACGCTCTTAGGCACCACCTGATGACATCTGCTCCTGGCCAAAGAATACGGTTACCTCATCAGGTAACTGTAGAGAACCCCAGCAATCATATTCTTTTACATGCCATTTTACAAATATTTACAGATTTTTCATAAAACAATCCCATTGAGGAATTAGGATGAACTGTGACATGAGAATTGTGCCATTAAAGAATAGATGAGGGGGTGTGAAAGTAAACTAATCCTCATAACTTTGTGTCTGAATAGCAACAAAGCTGGTAAAGTAAGCAAGGATGGAGTGACTGGGAGCTGAGAGTTTTATCTGAATGGCAAAGGAATGTATCTTCTGATGATCCCTGGAAGCAGGGCAGCAAGCACTGATAGATCAGAAAATGGTCCCTACTTTGTTCAGCTCCTCCAGCAGATTGACGTCTTGATTTCACTCGATCTTTGTGGATTCTGAGGAAGCTGATGGTTCTGGAGAATTGGTCCAGAAACTAAATTGGTCGGCCAGGTAAACAGTTTGGCAGGTCATGTGCACTTTCCACGATTTATCCATGGTTTTTGAGTGTGGACTGGAGGTTGGTAATGCCTTATGAATGCCCCTTCTTCATACAGCCATGAGTCAGGGATCTATGAATCTGTAGGAATATTGCACTTTTCCAGAATTCTAGTCATCTCCTGACATGACAGAGCTCAGTGGAATATCAGGATCAGGAATCTGATGGTGGGCCAAGGAAAGACATAGCATGCCTTTCAGATCTAGTGGAGCAGCTCAGATGCTCAGGACTCGGATGTTCACCTGGAAGATGACATCGATGTTGGTTCGGCAATTTAACAAAATGTGTTTTGGATTTATCGGAGCTGGAATTGTGACATGGCTCATCAGAAATTATTTCATCAAGTGAGATCTGAGGGAACAGAGAAAAACACTGAAAGGATGCTCTTAAAATCTTGAAAAAATGTGATATCCTCACTGCATCACTGGAATCCCTGGTCAATCAAAATAGGGTTGGAACATGTGGACAGCCAATGAACATATTAAATCTATGATGGAAGCATATGGAGACCAAGTGTAAATAATGGAAAGAATGCATATCCTAATCCTCATTCTTCCTCACCAGCACCTATTCATGCCTCAGCTGTACTTCCCACTGAAGTGTCTGTAAATTTTAAATCGGTCCTCAACCTGCAAAAACAGGGTGGGAAAAGATTACCTTTGGCCATGAGAGACTGCTAAAGAGGAAGAAAATGGTAATCCCAACTGTTTTTGGGTTTGCACACTTCTGTGTCTTCTTGCCTTGCCTACTTACCCAGGTGACAGGGAAGGCTGAAAACCAATCCATCTTTGATTTTAAGGTTAAATGAATCTGTGTAATTTTAGTCCATGATAATGGGTATGTAACAGAAAGCTGCTCCAATTTGGACCTAATCAGAATGGCTTGCCTCGCAGTGCATAAATATCCTTTTACTAAGTGTAACTTGTAACTGGCTGTTCAAAAGGATTCAAAGTACATTTATTACCAAAGTGTGTATGCAGTATACAATTGAGATTTGTCTTCCCCACAGACAGCCACGAAACAAAGGAGAACCATGGAACCCGTTCAAAAAAGAAAAACAATCAACACTCCCTCAATGCACAAAAGAAATTGCATTAACAGCAAAAAAAACTAAAACACTTAATCAAAAGGCATATTTCAGTCCATCTCAGTGTTCATTATCTGCAGGCTGCTCGATTCAAAATCACCCAAAACTAGCAACAAAAAGAGAAGCAACCAGAAAACTAGAACATATCATAAAATGTTGTGTTATGATCACAATCCATAAACCACGTTGAGTAAACCTTGCTCTGGCACCATCTTCCAACAGCATTGAGAGAGGGATCATTTGAACGGAAGGGCCTTCCCTCTGGAGCAGCAAGAAGGATAGAGACGATCACATGCAGACACCTTCCTCCGGCAGCAACGAGTGTGAGGCTGCTATATGGCACTGAACACTTGCTTGCCCTCTGCACTTGCCTTGATGATTTCTATCTTCCTCAGCTCTTTAATCGCAAGATCGGTGAGAAATGGAGTTGATCGAGGGCTCGTGCCCTATCTCCTGGCCTCCACGATGCACGCTCTGCTCACAGCCTCGTGCTACCCTCTCGGGCACAGCAAAGCTCCAAATCACAAGAGGACACACCACCAGAATGTAGCTTGCAGGCTCCAGCAGTCGTATCAAAAAGAAGTGAAAGGAGTTGCTCCATGACCCATATTGAGGATGTTGTCCTTGGTAGCATTGTTGGCTGGTGCCATCTTCTTCTGGCTGTTCTCTATTTTGTTGAATATGTTTCATATTGTTAACTGAAGTTGAAAACCAAAACACCAGGCCCTACAGAGAGAGAATTGCAGCAGACTATAAATGCTTTAAAATGGGGAAAAAAAAGTGCAAATGATGAAAGCTGAAATTAAAAAAAAATGGAGATACTGGAAAACACTCAGCAGATCAGACGGCCTCTGTGGAACAAGAAATAGAATTATCAAACCATTTTTTTTTCTCATTTCTGGTAAGGTGTTATCAACTTGGAATGTTAACTCTATTATTCTTTGCTCAGATGATGCTTGATATGCTGAGAATTTCCAGCAGTTTCTTGCTTGAGAACAGAAGCTTCTATCCCGTAGAGGAAATGACTGCATGAAAGCTGCTTTACTAGTGTAAGTTATTTAAAAGTAACGTGCTGTTGTTTGTTTAAATTGCCAGCCATCATTCAATGTCTTGGACAGGGAACAAGTTAAAATACAAAAAAAAAACTGTTTTAGGGGAAAGATTTAGTAGGAACTTGATGAGTAATTTTTTTTTTTCTATACTGTTTTGTGTGGAATGAGCTGCCAGTGGAAGTGATTAAGCCATCTACCCCAAAAATTGGTGGTTTTGATGATCTACAATATTCTGATCTGTGATCTAGGCAGTGATTTCCGGCCTTCATATTCTTCCCATTCAAATCACACAATGTTGATTCAGTTCAACTGGGTGCTGAGATTATAAACTCAGGAGATGCTGCAGATGCTGGAATCCAGAGCAACATGCACAGAATGCTGGAGGAACTCAGCGGGTCAGACTGCATCTATGGAGAGGAATAAAGAGCTGTCATTTCAGGCCAAAACCTGTCTTCAGTACTGGATTCAATCATTCTGAACCTTTTCCTTTCCATGAACTTGTTTATCCACAGTATAGTTGCCTCTGTCCAAGTTTAGTTGCATTGAATTCAATGTTTTCAAAATGAATTACTTCTAATATGTTTTATTTCCAAGATCATTCTCTGTTTGTCACATCTGAAGACCTCTAACATCAAACTCAATCACTCTGCCCCACTCAACTCTTGCAAGCACCAGCAGCAAATCCCATTCCTCTAACCTTTATCTTGCATGTGGGCATCTTTGCCCAGTCCACATTTTTTGCCTGTCCCTTTGCAAACAAGCAGGCATCTGAGCTGTCAGGCTTAGGCAACACGTCTGTCCCATTCAACAACTTGGGGGCCTAGGAAATTAACTCCGACTCCGATGTGACTTTTTTGTCGGAATCAGTCAACGCTTGTCCCATTCCACTGAGTTGGAGAGGCCCAGGAAGGGAAGAATTGCAGAGTCATTCAGTTTGGAAACAAGCCCTTCAGCCAGTTGGTCCATGCTGGCCAAGATTTTCTTCTAAGCTAGTCCCATTTGCCAGTGGTTGACCCACATCCCTCTGAATCTTCCCATTCACATATATGTTAAAGTAGCTTTTAAATGCTAATGTTCCTGCTTCATCTGGCAGCTCACTCCAGATACTGACCACTCTTCAGGGGAAAAACCTGCCCTTCCAGGTCCAATTAAATATCTTAACCCTATACCCTGTAGTTGTTGATTCCCCAGCCTTGGGGGGGGGGGGGCAGTGCACACTGAATGTATCATAAACAAGAGATTTTGTAGAGTAACACACGCACAAAATGCTGGAGGAACTCAACAAGCATTTATGGAGGGGAATGAACAGTCAATGTTTTGGGCCAAAACAAGGACTTTGTCAGAACTGATGAAGGGTTTTAGCCAGAAACACAGACTTTTATGCCACCTAGTTCTTTCTTATACAGCAATGATGTTAATCATTATTCCTTCCAAGAATACCAGTTCTGCAAATTCAAGGCAAATCCTATTCAGATGACATGGGTGTTGCTACTCCATTCCTTGTAGTGCTTCAAGGCATTTTAATTCATTTATTCAGCAGTGAATAAATATTAATAAGCTAATTTGAATACATTTGTGATGGGTGTTTGCATTAGCATACCAGAATTCCTGAGGGACACCAGGGGAAAGAAATTCACCACACCTAGGAGGGAACAAAAATTGTGCTCATGCTAATGCATTTGCAATTGTGCATTATGGAGTTGAACTGATGCATTTCTTCTGGCTTGCAAAGGCTTCACAGGAAAATCGGTCTCATTCCCCTGCCCTCCACAGCAAATTCAGCACCTGAAAACAGGCTTTGAAGGAGTGATCTGGCAATCAAGCATGGAACACTTCCCGGAAGTTCCCCTAAAGAACACAGTATTACAAATAAAATTCTTCATGTAAGTTGCACCAAGGATCTCTTCAGCATGAGTTAAATTGGTCATGTGTGTAAATTGGAATTCCTCTATTTGTTTAGTTTTAATGTATGAGAAACATGAGTGGAAGTGGGCTACATAATAGCTTAAGCTTGCTCTGCAATTTCCTGCCTTGTCCTGTAATGCTTGATACCCCTGAAGTCTAAAACTTATGTTTTTTTGAAAGAAATAAATACATTTTCCTGATGTGGGCACCGCGAGTAAGTCCAGCATTTATTGTTTAATTGCCTGTGAGAAAGTAATAATAAGTCATTTTCTGCTGCAACCCATTTGAGGAAAGTATTCTCACAGGACAGATGGAGAGGGTGTTCCTGATGTATAATCGGGTACAATGAGGGAAGGGTGATATATTTCCAATTCATAATGAGGCAGGCAGCTTGAGGAACACTTGTCTTGATGGTAGGTGTCATGAATTGGGAGGGTATGAATTTTACAGATACTGCAGCCATGAGATGCTTGCAGTGAGGACTGGATTTTCAGAATAGATGATGAGATGCCAATCATACAGGTTGTCACGGCTTGGATGCTGTCAAGCTTTTGGAATGATTGGTAAATGGGCTTCTTATTATCACATTTACCAAGGTACAGTGGAAAAATTTGTTTTGCATGCTATTCACAATCTTTTCATAACTTCAGTACATCAAGGTAGCACAAGGGAAAAGCAATATCAGAATGTTGTTTTGCAGTTACAGAGAACGTGCAGTACAGGCAGAAGATAAGGTGCAAAGACATAATGATGTACATTGTGAGGCCTAGAGTCAACCTCTCGAATGAAACGATGGAGTAATGACCTCGCAAATCTACCTCATCATGGCCTTGCGCCTTATTGTATGACAGCTGCAGGCAAGTAGAGAATATTCTATCACTCACCTAATGTGTTGTTATTGGTTGGGCTTTGGAATGTCAGTATCTGAGTCGCTGCTGCAGGATAGCTGGTGACCAGCTCTTGTAACCAAGATGTTCGTAGGACTGGTCTAGTGAGCTTTGGGTTGGAATTGGTTTATTATTGTACCGAGGTGAAAAGCTTGTTTTGCCTACTGTTTATAAATATCAAATTATTGCACAGTACATTGAGGCAGAACAAGGTAAAACAATAAGAGAATGCAGAATAAAGTGTAACAGTGCAGGTAGACAATAAGGTTTAAGATCACAACATTGTAGATTGTGAGGCCAGGAGTCCATCTTATCACACAAAAGAACCATTCACCAGTCTTATCACAGTGGGCTGAATGAACGAGTATCATCGTTGTTACTCTCATTATCACAGAAACCATGCTTTTGGTTAATTGACTTCCAGGTGAGGAATGGTGATGGTAACGCCCTTAAATATAAAAGTTAGAAGATGTTTATTGCAAATTTGAATCTAAAGGCAATAATAAAAAAGATTAGCATGGTGAACTAGGCAATCATAATGTGTCTGTAGTACATATTAAACTCTTAAGACATTAATTATGTTTTGATTGTATATTAATATTCGCAATAAGTTTTATGCAAGAGTGTATAACTACAAGATGTGTGAAAGAAATTCTTGACTTATTAGTGCTAAGTGCTTGAGAGGGTGTTGTGTGCAGATTGTACTCATTTCACACACATTTGGTTATGTTGATGAAGATGAGAGCAACAACAGTTTATTTCCCCCACAATCATTTGATAGCAGTGACCAAATGCAAATAACCTCATTATTTAATACTAATATAGAAGTGAGAAAAGCAGCCCACCTACCCTATGTCCACATAATAGTTGCATTCATTTGAATTGGTGTCAGGTTTTGAGAAGGCATTCATTTATTTACTGAGTTACAGGATGGAATAGTCCAATCCGGCCCTTTGAGCCACGCTGCCCAGCAACGTTCCAATTTAATCCTGACCTAATCATGGGACAAGTTACAATGATCAATTAAGGCATGACTTTGGACTCCAGGAAGAAACCAAAGCACCCGGAGGAAGCCCTTGTGGCCACAGGGAGAATGTGCAAACTTCTTACAGGTTTTTGCAATGAAAGATGGCAAGAAATGCTCTGATAGCTATTGAATGGGTCTTTTCAGGGATTCTGATTGGGACATGTAAGAGGATATGATGTTCTATTGACTCTCACTGGCCAGGTGCAAAGTGAGGATCGGTACTTACTGACCTGAAATGATACCACTGCTCATGGAAATGTATGTAGATGAAGTCACACATTTGGGAGCAGACTGGCATGATTGGCTAGAGGAAGAATGGATGGTGAGGGTGAGAAGGAAGTGATGAAGAACACAAATCACATTCATATATTACAGATACCGATAAATATTGGTATATTTTCTTCAATAGTTAGAGCTAAATAGTGATCCACTAAAATTTAGTTTTAATGATAGCAATATGCAATGATATTATATGCAACTATATTCTATATTCAGTATATGTGACAATGAATATATTTCTACCCCACTGACCTGCTTTTACCATTGAGGAAAACACATAATTTCAAATTTAAGTAAAGCTGGATTCTAGGAAAATCTCTGACCGTGTTGTAGAACAGAGGGGAAGACACTTGTCTGGGCAGCTTGGACCGGGAGAAGGCGTCTTATTGAATATCATGCATCTACACAATGGATGTGTTCTCCAAGATCTGTTTGAGGAGGGAATCAAGGACTGAATCTAACTGTCCATATAGAATCAATACTGCAGTCCAAATTAACTTTTAGAAAATGGACAGCTTCCCCATCAAATCAGGAGTTAAACAAGGTTGTCCAGTCTCCGCTGTCTTGTTTGTACCGTGCATAGAACATTTTTCAGAATCCATCAGAAGGATTGCAGTAGAAAAGAAGTTATAATGGGCAGAGAGTACTCTGATCACACTGTCCCAGTCCATTAACCCATCCCATGTTCTTCTGCTAATGGATCAGCAGCAGTGCCCAGTTTGAGCTGGGTCAGAGTCATTTGCAGCAAGAAGGTCTCCATGTTCCTTGACAACTGGCCCGGCCAATCGTTTGTTCGCTTCACCAACAATTCTGACTAAACAAAGGTGAAGAGAACCTGGATAGGATAAGCTGGGATGTAATGCAAAACTTGCCTGGATAGTCCAAGTAATATAAAAACTGGGACTCTGGGAGAGACACTCCCTTTCAGCATTGGTCAGAAACCTGGCCATCAGGTGTGAGGTTCTCAGTGCTGCTATATGAGACACAGGTGTGGCCCATACCCCACTCCTTTATCATGGCAGTCACCGGTGTTGTGCTCTGTCTCATCTGAGGATTCAAAGGGAAGTGTGTCCAATGGATCATGTTGCAAAGCCCTAGGAGACAATGGAATAAATATGCCCAATATTGCCCATTGTCCTGAAGGTCACCCTAGTATAGTAATGCTATAACCACTTCGCACTGCAATGGATTTCAGTTTTTTAAAAATTCTAATTGTGTTCTTCCGTGTAAAACTGTATAACATTTTTTTTCCTTGTGAATGTTGTGTGTTTGATGCTATGTGCCTCTAATGCTGCTGCAAGTAACTTTTTCATTACATGTATGCATACATGTGCTTCTGTATTTGACAATAAATTCAACTTCGACATGTCAGTGTGTGGCTCCATCAGACTGTGCAAAGAACTGAAGGTCACAAACGCAAAGTGTCACTCCATACTGAAGTTCTTCCTGCTTCTGCTGTTCCCAGGCCTCATTGCCCTGTAATACTCAGTTAGACTTTGCTGCACAACTTTGAACACAAGTATATCTGGGCGGAGGAGGACACTATGGATCCTGTCAATAACTCCCCAAGCAGACTGCCAAAGGCATTTGGCAGAATGCCTAATTGCCGGAGTTCATCAACAAGCAACAGCGCCTTGCTTATCTGGTAGTGAGAAAGGAAGATTCTTCCTGCACCTTCAAGATAGCTGCTGCCTTCAAAAGAGCTGCTATAGACATGTCTATTGCCCACCTCTTGGTGAACTATGCTTTTGCCAAGAAGGTCTGAAAAAATACTTAGGGGTCCTGGTCTAAGTTTAGCCCAAACTGTTATGTACTAGAGAACTCTGGTCTCAGTCTGTTCTCAGAAGTGTATACTGAGACTATCATCAACTGCTTCTGAAAGAAACACTTTAGTCTGCTTGAACTTGTAGATCTCCCAGTGCAACAAGAGGTTGGTAAATGACTTGAATTTTCTAGTCTGGGGGAGTACATGCTGGGGGATGGATTGAAGCTCTTTGGGGAAAGAATTCATTGTACAGTCATGCCATCACTAGACATCAAGGAACATGCTTCCGTGTAAGAGTCTTTTAACCACTTCCTAGGTGTCTTATTGAAAAAGGAAACCTAACTGTCTTTATGGCATTGTAAGTTGAATGTATTAGTTTGATGGCAGAATGAATGTAAAGAAGGATGTATACTGAGTATTGCTTTTCCTTGATGCATTTTTATGAATGAAGAAAAAATTTCAATTAAATTAAGATTAAGCAGGAATGCAAAATAAGTAATATTCTACTATTACTGCATATATTCAAAAATATGTTACCAGCCTATTTTAATTTTGGACAATAGTTTCCTCCCACTTGTATTCACTGCAATCAGATCCATTAACAGGACAAATGTGGTATGTGAAGCGTCAATCATTATAAACAATTATTTCTGCTTGTACTTCAGTTTCCGACTTGGAGGAGCAATCAGGCATAATGTATTGCTTGTACAGTTATGTCAATGCTGGTAATCCAGTGATTAATTATCTGGCTGCACTGTAGTGCTTAGAAAAATGTAAATGCATAGTTAAACTAGTTGATCGAAAAAAAAACGCCGGCAATATGAATACAGCTCCACCAGAACATTGCTGTCACTACCATAATTGACAGCATAAGTGGGTCAGTGAAGTGGCTGGCCTCCACTAATTTATTTTCACCAACATGCTATACATATTCATGAGGTCCTCTGTTTGTCTGTCACTTTAGATAATCTTACTTGTATTCCAAGCTTTTTGTGAATAAACTTATGATTTGAAAAGTCTTTCAGCTTGGAATGATTTCATTAATAATACCAGTTTTCAGTTCCAATTAAAGTGTACTACTTTCCAACTGTACTTTGCAATCTATATTTTAATAAAAAGAACATTTTCCTGTTTTGATTTGTAGTTCACTAAGCATGTTTAAAACTCATGTGTTCTGACACTCATTTGATTTATAATAATTTGTTTTTGATTTATGGACTGTTGCCATCCTAAAATGACTACTTAATGCTGCCATTCTTATTAAGTAAATTACTTCCTGTACATAGATTAATCAATATTTACCATGTAGTATGAAAAAACACATCGGAAGTTTATCCCAACAGTAAAGTAATAACTGCATTGCAGACATGCAAGTGCAAAAGAAGCATACCTTCAATGTCGTTAATATTGCTTCCTTGCAATTAAAAGTTTTGAGATGTTGAATTTGATTTCCTCATTAGGTATATATCTTCATTAACAGAAAATTATTAAAGTAATTACAAAAAATATTCTGTAATTAAAAGTATAAATAACTAAGGTGAAAAATAATCACAAGAGACATTTGTTGTAATACATCTGCCACTTACATTCTCATTAAGTTTATAAATCAACCAATAAAATAAAGGTGAGGAAGAACAGTCTCCCTAATACTGTTAGTACACCACAATTTCAAAATTTATTCTGGATTTAAGAAACATTTTTTTCTCAAATCATGCATTAAAATAACAAGGCGAGTAGCGTGCAAAATGTGGTGGTATTTGATTTTTGTGCATGTAATTTTTGGTGGGATGTGCATTTTGAAGCTGCTAATTGCAATTCTCCCCTACTTGCATGCATTAGCGTAATTTCCTGCACACTTGCAGGTAGAACTTCTCCAGAGCTCAAAGAAGACATAGACAGTGAATCCAGTCACTATTGGGCAACAATGTGCTATGTGGAGCATGCTCAAAGGATCTTTGGCAGTTCAAATATGGGCTATCCCATTTCACTGATTTTGACCTGCGGAAAGGCTGGACACCTACAGGGAGATGAAAAGAGTCTGAAGCCCCAAAATCTGAATTGCAAATGATTGTTTTTCTGTTTGTCACATATTTCCACTATCGTCAACTTGGGCATACTTGACTAGCTGCAGAAGTTCCAAATGCAACCGTGAGAATGGAATATGATGGTGGGAATACAATATGGTGAATGAGGGAATACATTATAGGTGTGAGAATGCAACCTTGAGAACACAAATGTCACGTGGTGGGGCATTGTGTTGACAAGTTTTGATTGGTTTGGTGCTTTGAGCTGTTGCTAATGTATTGGTCCACTGACTGCAGCATTTTATATCATTGACGTGAGTATCAATACAGAGAGGTTGGGGGTTCAGGACTTTTTGAGACTTCACCGACGAGCTGGATCATGAACAGCACCACAGATTGGGCAGAATGGGAGGTGTGCTACAGAGAGTGAGGCCCAAGCACACCTAGGTAAGTATTTTAATGATTGCTCTTCTGTCCAACTAAACACAGTTTTGTAGTTCTAAGTAGATAACTGGAGTCCGTCTTTCTGCCTTACCAAGTCAGTCCATGAACTTTTCAGGATAACCTAATGCTTAGTGTAGTCAGCAATGATCTTGCGGATGTGGTAACAAGCAAAAATGTTCAGGAGTAAGTCTAAGAAGAAAGGCCTCTCTCCCCCCCCCCCCCCCTACTAAAGTGATTAGGGTTCCCAGACAAGAAGGGAAATCAGAGAAGGGATTTTTGGCTGCAGGCAGCCATGATAAAACAACGACACAAGCCAATCCATCAAAAAGAGGAGGAAATGGGGAATCTCAAGCAATCAGAGGGGAGGGGTGGCGGAGGATGAGCTATGTCCTACAGGGAACAGAAGTGAAGAATTGCAGAAATTGCAGCAAAGTAACACTTAAAATGTGTGCTAACCAAACAGGGTAGACACTTTGCACAGCCTTTCTGTTGAAGCCTGGGAACCGAGGTCACTGAGCATACCAAGACATGATAAAGAGGCAACTGAGGGATTTTAGGGCAATTCTTACTATTGGATGTTTATTTTATTAATTCTCAAGTATTATTGGCCTTTAACACATGGATTTAATTGGTTCTTAACACATGAAATATGTATTGTGATTGGTACTTTTGGAAAGCACAAAGTTTCTATTGGATCAATATTTGTATACAACTGGTCAATTTCTGTATAAAAATGGCATTCAAGTTTCAGAGCAGTGTGGTGATGGGGCTATTTTGTTCTCCTTGTGCATGAGTGAATGCAGTGTGATTGAGCAATGGCTGCGAGTTGTCTAGAATCCAAGTAATTGGCAATGATGGTCTTCCACAGTCTTCCATAAACTTCCACTTTGCCATACAGGAGAATGAAATTGCACTCTGGTAACTGGGCAGTCCCAAATCCTAGGCACCTCGTATTTGAGCAAAGGACTGGGTCTGCTGTTGGATTGCAAATTTCCCGCTGTGTGGAGTAGTCAAGGTATACCATCACATTAGTTGCTGACGTATTGAGAAATGGGAGTTAATGGAGGAAAGCCATAGCAGTTAAAAAGAAGTGGGGGAGGAATATCTCAACTGGGTTTCGGTCTCACGAGTACTCTTGTGGGCCAGGTGCTATAAAGAGCATGTGAGTGTGAGTATGAAAAGGAATTTTGGAGTGTGGTTGACTGTGAGTGGTGGTGTCCCTGAGCTCTGAGGGGGATTCCAGTGGAGTGCATGTCTGTGCATTATGATGAGAAGACTTGGATGGAAACTGTGTTGCCCTTAAGGCATTTGTTTAGTTTATTATATTTTCACTTTAGTAATTTAGAAAACCAAAAGGAAGCGGCTGCCAGAGAAGCCAAAAACCAGTTGGAACGGGTAAGGATAGAGTCAGAGTTAGAAGTGCTGACGCTACACCGAGAAGCCAAAGCTGCCAGGGTGGAAGCAGAGATATTAGAAAATGCTGAAGAAATGCAAGATCTGGATGACGTAAAATCTACTTCAGAAAGGACCAGATTGGAACGCACAAGCGACTACGTCCGATCTCAAATGGACTTGAAGAGTCGTTCTTCCTCTCCATACTTGTATGTTAACATCCTATTTCATGAGGAGTCAAAGAGAAGTCCAATTGCATCACATCCATCTGAGGAAGACAATTTACCCTTGCAACTTCGCGACAAATTCAAGAATGAAAGGGCTGATGACAAATACTTCTCGACACCAAACTTACCGGATTTGGTGAGAGGAGAGGCAAAGGCTGAATTCAGAACAGCAAATCCCATAACAAATGTACACCCTCAGTCATATACCCGCCGACATATTCCCCCAGCCAGCATGCCACTTGCAGTTGAACCTATGGCACAGTATTTAGCACGACGAGATCTCGTCACCTCAGGACTATACCAGTTTGACGATGCCTGAAAATTACCGTGCATGGTACTCCTCATTTGCCAACGCTATCCACGGAGTCCAGCTCGAAGCAACCCAAGAGTTGGATCTTATGACGAAATGGCTGGGAAAAGAATCATGCGAACAGGTGAGACGCATACGTTCAGTGTACATCAACAACCCCAAGCTAGCCTTACGCAAAGCATGGGAGAGACTTCGGCAGTGTTATGCGGCACCTGAAATGATTGAAATGGCACTATTTTGACGCCAGGAAAATTTTCCTAAGGTGTCAGCCAAAGACCACACTAAGCTAAGAGAGCTGGGAGATCTACTCATGGAGATTGAAGGCGCTAAAGAAGATGGCTATTTAACTGGCCTGTCATATTTAGATACTTCATACGGAATTAGACCAATCGTGGACAAACTTCCATTTGGGCTGCAGGAAAGGTGGGTGTCTGTTGGCTCAGAGTACAAGGAAGAGAACGGTGGTCGATTTCCTCCCTTTGAGTATTTCACTAGGTTTGTGTGCAAGCAGGCGAAGAATCGAAACGACCCTAGCTTCATGAGTCAAGGTAGCAGTACAATTCACACCAAGCCAGTCAAATCCACTTCGAATAATTTTAACATCAATAAACCTGTCTCAGTGTGTAAAACTGAAGTCTCTACAACTTAACAATGACCCTAGCAAGAATTGTCCATTGCACAACAAACCCCACCCCCTCAAAAAATGCAGAACGTTTAGGAAAAAACCCCTTGAAGACAGGATGGCCCTTTTCAAGGAGGAAAAAATGTTTTAAATGCTGTTCCTCTACGTCTCACCTTGCTAGAGAGTGTACGATCTCCGTGAAGTGCCCGGAATGTAATAGCACTAATCACGATGGGGCCATGCACTCTGGCCCATTACCGCGAACCGACAAAGCTCCTTCACCCCCACAAGAGGACGGTGGGGAGGGAGTGGCTCACTCCAGGACAACCGTTGTCAGCTCGAGCTGCACAGAAGTTTGCGGTCAAGGTCAGTCAAGACGTTCTTGTTCAACGATCTGCCTCACTAAGGTGTACCCTGAGAGAGCCAAAGAGCCAAAGAGCCAAAGAGCCAAGGCCATCAAAGCCTACGTAATTCTGGACGACCAGAGCAATCGCTCACTAGTCAGACCAGAGTTCTTTGACTTGTTCAACATAGAGAGTAATCAGTTCCCATACTACCTTAGAACTTGCTCAGGCAGCGTAGAAACATGTGGAAGGAAGGCAGAAGGCTTCCAGCTCGAGTCGCTGGATGGTAAAGTTGTCATCTGTCTCCCTCCGCTCTTAGAGTGCAATGAAATTTTGAATAACCGCACCGAGATCCCAACGCCAAGTGCTGTGCGACACCAGCCGCATCTCCACCACATTGCCAAGCACATCCCAGAACTGGACCCAAAAGCAGAAATACTCCTGCTACTAGGAAGAGATGTTCTCCAGGTGCACAAGGTTAGGCAGCAGGTCAATGGACCACACGATGTCCCCTTTGCCCAACGCCTGGATCTGGGCTGGGTGGTGATAGGAGAGGTGTGCCTTGGCAATGCACACAAATCAACAGTTAACACACTCAAGACCAATGTGCTAGAGAGTGGCCGCCATTCAATTTTTCAATCCTGCACAAGCTTCATGTGTATCAAGGAAGCACGACAAGGCTTTAACAAGTGTACTAAAGTAACTGACGACACTGGGACAGTCAGTCTTCACTCAAACTGAGCATGATAATAAACTTGCTCCATCAGCACAAGATGCCATCGTCTTAAAAATAATGGACACCAAGGTCTTCAGAGATGAAGCAAATAACTGTGTCGCCCCACTACCTTTCAGAGAGCCACGCCAGCGCTTGCCAAACAACAAAGTGCAGGCAGTCAAGCAGTTCACGTCTTTGCAAAAAACCCTGAAAAGGAAACCTGAGATGCAGCAACAATACGTAGCATTCATGGAGAAGATCTTCGCTAATGGACATGCTGAAGTAGCACCGCCACTGAGAGAAGGTGAGGAATGCTGGTACCTCCCAACATTTGGGGTTTACCACCCACAAAAGTCCAATCAGATCAGGGTGGTCTTTGACTCCAGTGCTCAGTGCGCTGGTGTCTCCCTTAATGACGTGCTCCTCACAGGCCCCGACCTTAACAATACCCTTCTCGGGGTCCTGCTGCACTTCCAGAAGGAGAAGGTCACAATCCTAGCAGACATCCAGCAGATGTTCCATTGCTTCTTAGTACAGGAAGACCATCGCAATTTTCTCCATTTCTTATGGCACAAGGACAATGACATTAATAAGGAAGTCATTGAGTACCATATGAAAGTCCACGTTTTCGGCAATAGTCCATCACCTGCCGTGGCCATCAATGGGCTGCGAAGAGCCATCAGAGAGGGCTCTTAAGTTTGTAGAAAGGCACTTCTATGTCGATGACGGCTTGATATCGCTACAGAAAGAAGACGAAGCAATCGATCTGCTCCGACGTACACAAGCCTCACTCGCTGAGTCAAACCTCCACTTGCACAAGTTTGCATCAAACTGTCAGGCAGTAATGGAGGCCTTTCCACACGATGACTGTGCTCCGGCAATCAAAGACCTCGATCTAGATGGAGAAACCATACCCACACAAAGGATTTTGGGCCTCCTTTGGGAGATTACAACTGACACTTCCACGTTCTCCGTGCTGACCGTGATCAAGCCATTCACCCGCCGTGGAGTTCTCTCCACTGTCAACAGTGTTTTTGATCCCTTGGGTCTACTGGCACCAGTTATGATCCAAGGAAGAGCCCTTCTCAGGGAACTTGCCTCTGAACTCTCTGACTGGGATACTCCCCTACCAGAAGACAAGCTAAAGAGATGGGAGGCTTGGAGAGATTCACTTCAAGATCTAAAACAGCTACATATGCTACATAGGTACACTGCGGACGAATTGGCCCAGGTAAAGGATGTCATCCTTAAAGCAACTCAAAGAGCAGCTTTTGCAAGGGAGTTTTCGGCCCTCCAAGTTAATGAACCAATACCAAAGGACAGCCCTTTGAGGAAACTCAACCCGATCCTGAAGAACGATCTCATTTGCATTGGAGGCCGGTTAATACACTCTCGCCTTTTCAGCTGCAGAAAAGAGCCCAGTAATCCTGCCCAAAGACAGCCATGTGTCCTTACTGCTCACTCGCCATCACCATGAACAGGTAAGGAATTAGGGCCGTCACCTGACGGAAGGAGCAATCAGGGCAGCGGGACTGTGGATCTTGGGAGGCAAAACACTGATCAATTCAGTACTTCACAGATGTGTAACCTGCAGGAAACTGCCAGGGAAGATGGAAGCTTACCGTATGGCGGACCTCCCACCAGAACGCCTTGAAGCCTGCCCTCCTTTTACGTATGTGGGGCTCGATGTATTTGGTCCGTGGACTATCACTACTAGATGCACTAGAGGAGGTCAAGCAGAGAACAAACGGTGGGCCATCATGTTCAGCTGCATGAGTTCGAGAGCGGTACACATTGAAGTCATCGAATCTTTGGATACATTCAGCTGCATTAATGCTCCAGGCGCTTCTTTGCACTAAGAGGCCCTGCAAAACAGTTAAGGTCTGATTGCGGCACGAACTTTGTTGGAGCGTCCAAGGAGCTCGGGGATGGACAAGACGGTGCAAAAATACCTCAGTCAGGCGGGATGCAACTGGGAGTTCAACACACCTCTCACATGGGGGGCTCATGGGAGCGGATGATTGGTATCGCCAGAAGGATCCTTGATTCAATGTTTCTGCAGCAACGCACCCGACTGTCCCACGAAGTACTGTGCACACTAATGGCAGAGGTCACAGCCATTATAAATGCACGACCACTCCTACCTGTCTCTTCTGACCCGGAAAGCCCCTTCATACTCTCACCTTTAATGCTCCTTATGCAAAAGATAGGAGCTCCCCCTCCACCTGGGGACTTCTCAGATAAGGATTTGTACACAAAGCAATGGAGACATGTTCAGGCTCTTGCAAATCAGTTCTGGTCCTGTTGGAGACATGAATATCTACCTTTGTTGCAACACAGACAAAAGTGAACAGAACCTCCCAGGAATCTTCAAGTTGGAGAATTAGTCCTGCTCAGGGACAAGCAGATCGCCCGCAACTGCTGGCCAATGGCCAGAATCACTGCCACATTCCCTAGTAGGGATGGACACGTCAGGAAGGCTGAGTTGAAAACTACTGACCAAGGTGATGTGAAAACTTACCAAAGGCCAGTTGCAGAAGTCATTCTACTTTTACCTAAGGACTGATTTAGAGACTGAAGTTTGTATTATGTTCATAGTGACCTCAGGCGGGGAGTGTGTTGCCCCTAAGGCATTCGTTTAGTTTATTATATTTTCACTTTAATAATTCGTTTGTAATTGTTTTCTAGTTAAAGTTAAGGTTGTTGAAAGTAAATTCATTGTCTGTGATATTTCACGGCATGCGATGACGTCACACCCGGTTTCGCTGCGTCCTGTGGGAAAATACCAGTTTGGAGAAACGGGAAGGAGGCGGCTTGTGTGTGCAGGATCAGCGCGAGAAAAGTTTTCTTTCTACGCACTACTAACATCATAGAAGCAACGCCTTTTCACCGTACGTTAATGTGGAAGAGTGAACAGTAAACGGTTAATCTTACTGGGATCGCGCCTCATTGACTATGGTTTATACTGCGTTGTTTAGTTCAGAGTTTTTACACCTGTGTGAGAACACTACAGAAACTATAAGGTCATCTACATTTAATCACTGGAGAAATGAGGTGCTGAAACAGTTGAAGGAGTCATAGAAACATAGAAAACCTACAGCACAATACAGGCCCTTCGGCCCACAAAGTTGTGCCGAACATGTCCCTACCTTAGAAATTGCTAGCCTTACCTATAGCCCTCTATTTTTCTAAGCTTCATGTACCTATCTAAAAGTCTCTTAAAAGACCTTAACACATCCGCCTCTACCACCGTTGCCAGCAGCCCATTCCACGCACTCCCCACTCTCTGCATTTTTAAAAAAAAACTTCGCCCAACACCTTCTCTGTACCTACTCCCCAGCACCTTAAACCTGTGCCCTCTTGTAGCAACCATTTAAGCCCTTGGAAAAAGCCTCTGACGATCCACATGATCAATTCCTCTCATCATCTTATACATCTCTATCAGGTCACCTCTCATCCTCCATCACTCCAAGGAGAAAGGCCGAGTTCACTCAACCTATTCTCATAAGGCATGCTCCTCAATCCAGGCAACATCCTGGTAAATCTCCTCTGCACCCTTTCTATGGCTTCCACATCCTTCCTGTAGTGAGGCGACCAGAATTGAGCACAGTACTCCAAGTCCTGCAAACTGTGGGAGGGGTGAGAGAGAGAGAGAGGTAAATGTACAATGAACAGATCAGATAGAACCTATAAGAAAACGTAGATTGACCTAAGATACACAGATAGGCGATGATGTTAATAAATGGATAGAACACATGTATATTGTATTTCAAAGTATTCCTCAAGACAGGGACACCCATCTTAATAAATTTTATTGTAAGTGGCTGCAACCAAGGTTAAGGGAAATGTATACTGTTACTTGTTAAACCATCAGAGAGATAAACCTGCCATAGGGAAATAGGGATAAAATATTGTTCGTAATACTTGGAAAAATTTGCAACAGCTGTCCTATACAATTTGAATGTTATTTTAACTTGTATAAAAGTTGTTTAGTTTTATATTCAACTAAAATGGCAATGATCACATTTTGACTTTTCATTCGGCTTACAATTTCACTGTAAGCATAGTTCTTTTGGCTCAGGTGACCTAATTGTGATTAGCATTATTTTTGTTTTGAACAAGGTAGTCTTCTATTCAGGTAATGCTATTCTAAATGTTTTTACAGTTATTTGGTTCATGTCATGGAGATGGGGACATGGTAGGGCTAAAAGAAGATGTGTCCATGAGGGATGTGTTTTGCTACTGGACAGCCTGGCCATTGTACTTGAAGATGTCCTTACCACCAAAGCAACTTTAATAACAGTCAATTTCTTCCTCCACCAGCACCTCAGACTATGCAATTTACTTTAATTACTTTAATTTACTTTGGAAATATCCCTTTCCCAAACTGTACTGAAAATCTTGTACAATTACAGTTCTACCTGTTCTAAAGATTTCTGAACCTGTCATATTCCTGATTTGTATAAGAACAATAATATATCCTGGTTCATGCTGGAATCACCTTTTCCACAATTTGTGCTTCAATTGGTCACAAGCACCTTTAAGCAATGAATCAGCTAAGTGCTGTAGGAACTGCAGGACAGCCAGTCTCTACTAGTTTCTAAAGTCACTAATCAGCTATTCAGATATGAGAGATGTGACATCAAGTCCTAAGCTTTCCCAGTCAAAGAATGATGATATTAAAATGTTTGCTTGCTCAAATACTAGAGACTCGATGGGCGAAAGGAGGTAACACTGTGCGGCAAGTAATATCCGCTGAACCCTTTTGAAATGGAATCCTTGAGTAGATCTCAAGTGAAAACAGTCCTCACTTTACCAGTAAAGTGATACAGCAGTTAACAAAAGCCATCACACATCCTGCCTGTAACACCCTCAATTTAAGGGGGTAGTAGAAAGCCAAAACTGGGCCATGATAAACTGTTTGTGTGAGGAAACTGAACTAAAGTGGCCAGAAGCACTTCCACCAGCTCTCACGACAATATGCTCCGCTCCAAACCATGTAACAGGTCAATTTCTGAATGAAATAGCATTGGGACGTCCTCCCCTTTTGGTTAACAAGTGGACCTCCATGAGTGAAAACATGTTGCGGTACTGTGTAGCACTAACGCAGCTCTTAAAAGTTTCCATCAACAGGTATCTGAAGCCCAGGAAGATCATGATGACTACAACAGCCGGGAAATTGGTATTGGTGCGATCCTACAATCAATAGAAATGCCCATTTCAAGTACTGCTCTGAAGGGCTGAGGGAAGCCAACTTGGTCCATACATTGCCCATTAAGCCAGTGGTGCCAGCAGACCAGGGAACCAATAGCCAGAAAAACCCTGTTGACAAGGACTAACTAACTACTTGATCATTACTGTTTGCAATATTAAGTGATTGCTATGCATTATACATTCTAGATAATCTGTGCATTTGTTTTCTGCCTTAGAACTCTGTTAGTAGGATAGTGAAAGACAATCAGTACATTTAAGGGGTGGTACATCCCAGTTACAAGCAGTTCAACTCGATGTTCCCTGCCATGAATGTAACTCTCCACTCGGTAAGGAAAGGTGTTGACTAGTTGGTGCAGACTGTACAATGCTAAAACAGACAATCATCCAGTGTGCTTTAGTGACTGTGATCAGAATCTTTACACAAGATTCCAGTTGGTGCAGACGGTACAATGCTAAAACAGACAATCATCCAGTGTGCTTTAGTGACTGCGATCAGAATCTTTACACAAGATTCCATTGGGGGATGAATGCAACAATGTCAAATGGCTTATACTGGGTGTGTGACTCCCGTGTTTACCCTTGGCTTCCCACGGGCTGGTCTGGCTGCTCTTACTTTGTGTATCTGTATCATATTGTTGACCAAGTTGAACATCCAGCTTGTAGGTAGGGCCTCGAAGCAGAGCTATCACAGAGGCAGACAGATTTTGGATTGTAACCCTACCTGCCTACAGAATGGCTGGACTGTCCTGGGAAATGGTATCTATGGCATCTCCAATGGAGACATTAGCCAATAGTATGGTTTCAGCTCTAGAGCAGACAAAGAACATGCTGATTAAACTGTCAGCAGAAGTGGTGGTGACTTAGACAGTCTTCCTGCAGAATAGAATGACATTGGAGTATCTGCTTGTGGAAAAAGGAAGCTCCTTTGCCAGAATCACATCCCTGAAGGGAACTGGGGGCCCTTTGGAGTGCTAGGAGGCTGGTGGGCTACTGTAGTGCACTGGGGTGTTACTACAGCCATTTTGCTTTTATGCTTAGTAATTTTTTTGCAATTTGCTTGTAATACAGTGGAGCACTCCTGGGGTTGTATTAAAGACTATGTGGATGGGGTGTAATGGGGTTGTGGTATTCAAGGGGTGGTACGTATTGTAAAGGGTTAACCTTCGTGCTTTTCAAATGTCTTCACGACAATGGCCTTGGGTGCATGAGATGAGCTGCAGAAGCTTCAATTATGACTTTGAGAATGCAATAGGACTCTGGGAATACAATACAACTGCAAGGGTATGAACACAGAGGTGGGCCTCTAGAAGAGTGGTAGCAAGTGATCATTGATTTGATCTGATGTGAATGCATTGGCCCAGTCACTGCAGCATTTTATATCGGTGGAGTGGGTATGAAAGTACAGTGATTGGGGGCCCAGAAGTCTTTGGGGCTTCACTGACAGGCTGGATCGTGGATGGTGCTGCAGATCGGGCAGAGTGTGCTGCAGTGAGTGGGACCAATACACATCTAGATAAATATTTTAATGCTTGCTATTCTGTCCGAACAAACAAAGTTTTGTAGTTCTAAGTAAATAATCAGAGTCTCTGCCTTACAAATCTTCTGGAGTAATGCAGCAAAGGCTGAAGAAAATTGGCACAAGGAAGCATACAAAGAGATCAGAGGAGACTGTAATACCCTGATGACTAGGTTTCAGAGGTTTGGTGACCATGTACAGCTAGTCATGGTCAATGGAAATTCAGACAATTCTGTGACCCACATCTGCTGTATAATTACTCTCACACATACAGTATCTCACAAGACGCACACACTTCCTGCTATCCAATCTTAAATACACAATATATACATATTACAAGTTCTCTGATTGGTTGGAGGAGAGAATGTCGGAAACAGTAAGTTTCACGCGGATTAGGAGTAGGCATACAGTCAACTGACCACAACCAGTCGACAATGGTGGCATTGAGGGACTATATATTTAAGTACAGTCCTCCTTCCTGTGCTACAAACTCCGCTGCTTTGAAACGTGCATGTCATTCCTCTTTTCTCAACAAGCTATTTTGAATTCACAAGAAATCCTATTTGCAGATCCCAGCAGCATATGAAGGAAGAGCAAGAGAATGCAGGGACGTGCAGTTAGTAAGATGCGTCATTTGTAGATTTATTCAAAAGCATTGGCCAATCATGTCAAGTTACTAACTGTTGTAGCTCTGCATCTGGATAGTGATTTTTTTCAGTGGCTGATAAGAGTGAGAATCCTCTGTAATTACTGTAATCAAACTTGTTTTCTTCAAGATGTTCACAATCACACTCTATTTGAGATTAAAAATAGATTGCTCAGTTGTCTTATTACTGTTCCATATACTAAGGCATATTATAACAATAGGTGAGCTAGATTCTGTTATTCTTCTTATAGACAATGATGCTAATGCATGGGTTAAGAAAGATTCCAAAAGGCCTTGTACTTCTATCTTTGACAAATCATGGAACTGGATCTAACAGGTCTTTGTTCCAAGCCTTCTGGCAAGAGTTGTCTGTCCTTACCCCTTACCTGTCAATTGCTCTTTGCTAGAGAATCACAATGTGTAGGGCTGTGGCAATAAAGTCACTCAGGGTGATCAGTTTATTAAGGTTGTGGACAAGGAGCATTCAATTCCAAATCCAATTCCTATTTGCCCTCATCTATTGCTTCCTGGCGTAGGGTCTTTTCACTGATGAACAGTGTGTGTGCTTGTTGTACATTAGAATGAACCAGAGGGTCAATAGCATTCACTGACACTAAACGGGTGGTTGATGCAACGTCAAGTAATTTACCTCTCCTATTTAGGGTTTGTTCCTTGTGCAACTTACCTTTCAAACAAATATCTATCTGTCAGAAATAAATTTACATTGATATGGCCATCTGCCTTTCATCACCTGCTTCTGGCAGTGGTGTCAACTGTTGAAGCTTGCTCCATTGTGGTCTACCCTGCAGCACTAGAAAACTTCAGTGAATGCTCTCTTTCCTCACCAATTTTTCACTCTCTCACCAGTGCCAGATTTAGTTCCTATTTGAAATCCTAGCAAATGTGACAGCTTCAGTTTACATCCTCCTTGAACACAGCATGTTTTGTAATAACTAATCGTACCTCAGCAATGCAACACCTCTTGCAAGCCATGGATTTGTTTCAAATTGTATTTTAGCATAAATGTTTTGTTTTCCTTCAATATATAATTTATGTTCAAATTTACTGTATGCATAATTTTATCTTCTGTGTGGTGTCTGAATCTACATGCCTGTGCTGCAGTTGCAAACAAGTTTATCATTGTAGCTGTTCCTCAATGAACTTGTCTATGTGACAACAAACTTGACTCACATTTTTGGCCTTCCTGGGGCCGATCAGTGGCTCTCAGCCACATGCCAGCTGATGTACTGATAATGATCAGCTGCATAAAGATTCAATACTGCCAAGGCATGAGGTAATTATCCATCCCAATATATGTAGATATATGCTATATAGAACCAAGTTTGAGAAACTGAATATGTTGCATAGATCCCATATCCCACATTTAGTAATGTCAATCCATGGATGAACTTCTAAGTGAATTCCCCTTAGTGACAATACTCCTCCTGATCCCTCTGTCTTCAAATTTCTTTTTGGTCCCAACCCGCAAGGTAAATTTGAATCACATTTCAAGAATTTAAATAAGGGCTGGATTAAGGATCTTGACCAGAAATGTCTACTGTCCGATTCCTGATCCACTGAGTCTCTCCTGCATCTTGTTTTTCACTCTGGATTCCTGCAGCTAGAGTCTCATGCATCTCCCTTGAATAATATGGTGTCTGTAACCACTAATCGTGCCCTGTAAGGTACTGAAGCACCATGAACCACATGCCTCAGGATTGGTGGATGCATACAGATATTGCACTGCACTGACTTGCTGCAACTCTCATAGCAAGCAGGACCATAATTGCTCACTGACTTGTTCCACAATGGATTGACACTAAATAGTTGTTGCCCTTGTCCTTCAGTGTTTGAGCCCATCTCTAAGTCAGGAGTGGGGAAAAAGGAAGATCAATGGGGAGGGAAATGGTTGGCACAAGAGAATGTAGATGCTGGAATCTGGAGCACCAATCAGCTGGAGGAGCTCAGCTAATCAAACAGAGTCTCTGGGAGGAAAGGAACTGTTGCTGTTTCAAGTTGAAATCCTTGATCAGATCTGAGTGGAGAAGTGAGATGGCCTGTGTAAAGGGGTGAAAATGGTAATTTATCCATGAAACTCTACATGGAGTTGGAAAGAGCTAAATTGGAAAGTGTGCGTGTGATACACTGTGCGAGTGTATCTGTGTGTTACTATGTATTTTTTATTCCACCTTCCCCACTCCCCTCCACCCAACACACACACAAACATAAACACATATATTGTTCAAAGAGACACACAATCTTCTAACAAAATGCATTAACTTGCTGACACTTTGAATGAAAGTTAATTTCTAATGGTATTGTATTTTCCATGTACAGTTGTCCCCATATTACAGCAGTTCAGGTAAAGAAAATCCACCCCAACGGAATTCACAAATCACTAAAAAATCTGAGATAAGAATCAAAATTCAATCTTATAAAATTTATGTGAATAGAGGAAACAAACACCAAAGTTATTTCTTTTTCAACTCTTACTTCTTGAAACATATATCATGCCATGGATGATATATTAACAAAATGCTGGAGGAACCTTAGTAGCCACGATTTTATGTATAAGCCGATTATTTGACCTATAAAGCAACATTGATATTTATTTCCTGAGGGAAGGAAATGGGCATTCAAAGTTTCAGTTCAAGATTTTTGGTCCGTGGTCCTTCTGAAAGATTTCAACATGAAATTAAAGAATCCATTTCCATTACAGATGCTATCTGACTTCTTGAGTTCTTCCAGTATTAGATTTCAGGCACCTGTAGTCTCTTGTATTTCCTTGCTTGGTTGGGCAAGTTGAAAAACACTTCCAAGATTTTGACATTAGCTGGATGACTTCTTCATGAAGAGAGTGTGAGAGAGGTTCTGTTTGGCACTTTCAAGATTAGTGCTTCTTTATTTTCCCAGCATAACTTTTCCCACTTTGTCCCTCTTTGTTACTATACACGTCTATTTCCCTTTTCTCTAATCTGGTTTATATCATTAATTTTCTCTTCACAGTGTTAATCTTGTTAACCTAAGATGCCAACTTCCCTTTTGCCATTCCTAATTGAAAATCATCAGGCTGCAGATGTCATTGACGTTCTCCAAGAAACAAAAGAGAGAATCTAATAGCAGGTTTCCATGGGGTTAAATGCATACATATGAATCAAGGATAAGTCCTTAAAGGAACTTGTTATCTTAAAGCTTACAATAAAAGTCACCAGCATTCGAAAATCAAAATATAGTCATTTCCAACCACCTCATGTAATCATCTGATCTATGAAACATTTAGCCATTACATGAGTCACTAACAGTACATTAACAGCTGGGTCAAGCATGAGTTTCTCTTCCTCACTCACATATGCAAAATAGTGTTCTACGTAAATGTTATTTAATCTTTCACATGCACTATAAATAACATGTTTTTTTTGTTCTTGTTTTAAATACTGGTCCTCATGGACTTTATTATTTTAATAGTGGGTTGGTCAAGGAGTGGTAATCAATTATATTAGATAAGAATTCATGATAAGAAACATGACCAGTTTCCCATGTAAAATATGAAACATTTCCAAAGTTGGTATCCAAAGTGCTTGTCACTATCTCTTTCCAGTTTTTTCCCCACCCTGAGGCTAATGCTTATCAGGCACCCATGAGACAATTGTTTCCTTACTAGGAGTAGTAATGACAGCATATTTAGCATAAGTGTTCATTGTCAAATATCTCCCCAGTAAGATTTTAAGTGTGAGTTTTCTCTAATGACACTTTGGTAGGTTACTGCTTTGAATTTTGTGGAGAAATAAGCAGGATCACTTTAATGACAACTGTCTTGATTTGGATTTTAACATATGAACAGGAAGTAAGCACCCAGCAACAATTTGATACATCTAGCTGTGACTTCCATTCCTCTGAATATCACTTTGTAATTCTCCACCGAGCATAATAATCAAACAAATAAAATAACATATGTCACAAGTATCAAACCCTGACCCTTTGTTTGACACTTTGACATTTGACACATTATTTGTCAATTCACCAGGAAATTAATAACCACATACTTCACAGTGAACAAATCAGAATGGAGCAAGAAAGGTTGGTGGGAGGAGTAGTAAATTTATGGTGCTTATAGATTCATGTGTCAATTATTTCCAAGATTTGATCCCATGGCTATTTAGGGTGGCATTTTACATCTTTCAGTTTTATCTGTGCTATCTGCTGGATTCTCGATTAGTCCTTCATCTGTTTGGTCATGGATATCAGCTGATAGCCCATCCAAAGGCTGATTTTACAATGTCTTGAAATGACTCCAGGCTGAAGATGCATCACAATCAAGCCCAGCTTGCTTCTCCATTGTCCAATACACACTCACAGTTCCAGAGCAGGGTGTGGTGTCTAGCGAGGTAGATCAACGTTTGTGGATGATTATTTCCTTTGCTAACCCTAGGTTCCTGGGTCAACATACTCAGCACTGAGGACTGACGCTGGGACTTCAGTAGATAGATAGATAGATAGATAGATAGATACTTTATTCATCCCCATGGGGAAATTCAACTTTTTTCCAATGTCCCATACACTTGTTGTAGCAAAACTAATTACATACAATACTTAACTCAGTAAAAAAAATATGATATGCATCTAAATCACTATCTCAAAAAGCATTAATAATAGCTTTTAAAAAAGTTCTTAAGTCCTGGCGGTAGAATTGTAAAGCCTAATGGCATTGGGGAGTATTGACCTCTTCATCCTGTCTGAGGAGCATTGCATCGATAGTAACCTATCGCTGAAACTGCTTCTCTGTCTCTGGATGGTGCTATGTAGAGGATGTTCAGAGTTATCCATAATTGACCGTAGCCTACTCAGCGCCCTTCGCTCAGCTACCGATGTTAAACTCTCCAGTACTTTGCCCACGACAGAGCCCGCCTTCCTTACCAGCTTATTAAGACGTGAGGCGTCCCTCTTCTTAATGCTTCCTCCCCAACACGCCACCACAAAGAAGAGGGCGCTCTCCACAACTGACCTATAGAACATCTTCAGCATCTCACTACAGACATTGAATGACGCCAACCTTCTTAGGAAGTACATTCGACTCTGTGCCTTCCTGCACAAGGCATCTGTGTTGGCAGTCCAGTCTAGCTTCTCGTCTAACTGTACTCCCAGATACTTGTAGGTCTTAACCTGCTCCACACATTCTCCATTAATGATCACTGGCTCCATATGAGGCCTAGATCTCCTAAAGTCCACCACCATCTCCTTGGTCTTGGTGATATTGAGACGCAGGTAGTTTGAGTTGCACCATATCACAAAGTCCTGTATCAGTTTCCTATACTCCTCCTCCTGTCCATTCCTGACACACCCCACTATGGCCGTGTCATCAGCGAACTTCTGCACATGGCAGGACTCCGAGTTATATTGGAAGTCTGATGTGTACAGGGTGAACAGGACTGGAGAGAGTACGGTTCCCTGCGGCGCCCCTGTGCTGCTGACCACCGTGTCAGACATACAGTCTCCCAACCGCACATACTGAGGTCTATCTGTCAAGTAGTCCACTATCCAATCCACCATGTGAGAGTCTACTCCCATCTCCGTTAGTTTGTGCCTTAAGATCTTGGGCTGGATGGTGTTAAAGGCACTAGAGAAGTCAAGGAATGTAATCCTCACAGCACAACTGACCCCCTCTAGGTGAGAGAGTGATTTGTGCAGCAAATACGTGATAGCATCCTCCACTCCCACCTTCTCCTTTGCACTGCTGAATTTCTCAAAGAATAAATATACTGAACCTTTGAGAGGACTATCTCAGCACTTCTGTACATGTGGCAGATTAAGCTTTCAACTGGTTCTTTGCAGAACCAAAGAATTATAGATTCATAGAAAATAGACGTCATTTTGAAACTATGCAGCCTTTTGTATTCATACATGGTATAAAAGAGCTGCTACTTTTACTACCAGGTTCTTGGCTCTTCAACTGCATAGCCATGTGCTTTTTAAATATGATGCATGTTTATGCCTTTGAATTATTCCCATTAAATTTTGAGTTGCAGGAAACAACCATATTTCCCCTTCTCTCCTCTAACCCTTCTAAAATCACTTTAAATCAAAGATCTATTACAGCTTTTACAGCTCTATTGAGGAAATAGCTTCTAACAATTTATTCACTTTGGTCCTTCGAATTTTTGGAGATCTCAGTTAATTCTCCACTCAGCCTCTCCTGCGCCAAGGAGAACAACCTGCAGCCTGACAAATATTTTCTCATAGCTACAGTTTTCCAATTCATAGAGTCATGGAATTATACAGCACAAAAGTGGACCCTTTGCCCAACTTACCATGTGACAATGATACCTGTGTAAATTAGACCATAAGACAAAGGAGCAGAATTAGGCTGTACGGCCCACAGAGTCTGCTCCACTATTTCATTATGGCTGATATATTTTCCCTCTCTACCCTATTCTCCTGCTTTCTCTCTGTAGTCTTTGACACCCTTACTTATCAAGAAACTGTCAACCTCTGCTTTAAAGATACCCAATGACTTGGCCTCCACAGCAGTCTATGGCTACGCTTTCCACAGATTCACAACTCCCTGGCTGGAACATCTAATCTCTGATCTATACAGGCGTCCTTCTATTCTGAGACTGTGCCCTCTCCCACCAAATGGCGATATCCTCTCCACGTTCACTTTAGCTAAGCTTTTCAACGTTCGGTAGATTTCAGAGAGATACCCCCTCATTCTTTTAAATTCCAATGAGAACAGGCCCAGAGACAGAACGTGCTCCTCATACGTTGATCATTTAATTTCCAGGATCATTTTCATGAACTTCCTCTGGACTCCAATGCCGGTGTTGTTCCTCCTTCATGCCTTGTGATGCATCAGGCAGCAGCCTTGCCATTTCTTTAGCTTTTTATGAGGCCATCTTGCTAGTTCAATGCTCAACCCAGCATTCAAGGATATGACCAGGTTCAAACCCAGTACCCTTCGCCTGGAAGTCTGGTGCTGATGCCACTACACCACAGGCTGGCTAAATGCCAGCATATCCTTTCTTAGATATGAGCCCCAACCTGCTTATTATGCTCCAATGCTTTATAAAGCCTCAGCATTAAATCCTTGCATTTATATTCTCATCCTCTCCAAATGAACAATAACATTACACTTGGCCACCTTATTACCAATATTAATTCATTTGCCTTTTTATCATTGTAATTGTATCTGCATCTAGCATTTCTTACTTACTGGTATTGAAAATCTATTTGCCACTCCTCGCCCTATTTCCCTAAATATCCAAGAATTTCCTATAGTCTACAATAACCTTTGTCACTATCATGCCACCTCCTAATTTTATGTCAACTGCAAACTTATTGATCAAGCCTTGTACATTTGCATCCAAATCATTTACAGTATATAAATAACAGATATGAAGAAGCCCAACATAAACAAGATAAAATATGCATATGCTGGAAATCCAAGCAGCACATACAAAATGCTGGTGGAACGCAGCAGGCCAGGCAGCATCTATAAGAAGAAGTACAGTCGACGTTTCGGGCTGAGACTCTTCGTCAGGACTAACTATCTTACTGTCTCTTACTATCTTTTCTTTCAGTTATTCCTGATGAAGGGTCTCGGCCCGAAACATTGACTGTACTTCTTCCTATAGATGCGGCCTGGCCAATACATACAAAGTGCTGGAGGAACTCAATAGGCCATGCAGAATCTATGGAAAAGAGTATAGTCGATGATTTGGGCTGAAGAAAAAAGATCACTCCTCATCTGCCAGGCCTGCTGAGCTCCTCCAGAATTTTGTGCATGTTTCAAGGGTCCCAACACTTGTTTCCATTCGAAGAAACAGCTTTCAATCACCATCCTTTGCTTTCTACCTGCAAACTAATTTTGAATCCACCAAGGCATGCTGAAGACCAAATAGGCAGATCCACTACCTTACCCTCATCTACCTTTTTGGTTACCTCTTCAAAAAAATTCTTAAATACAGTGAATTTTGGTTAATTTAGCTATCGATTAATCTGGGCAGCTGCTTATTTAGGACAACTCTTAAAGAACAAAACTAATCAAGAAAATAACAAGGATTCTCTTCATTTATTTGGGACACTATGCCACTTAATCGGGACAGGTAACTGTTGCTGAAAAATTTCTAACTAGTGTCAGTCACATGCATTTGTATGACTGTTAGACTCTACACCATGATCTTTGTCACTGATGACTGGCGAGACACAAGACAATTCAGAACTGTTTTGCTCACTATGGTTTCAAGCACTCAGACTTGGCGATGCCAGAAATCACTGGGTATGAAAATTAAACAATTTCACTGCTTCAATAAGTTAGGAACTATGAAGAATTTGAAGGTATCAATAATCATCTTGCATGTTACAAAGAAAACGAAGATTTGGAGGATGCAGTCACTGAAAGCATTGTATTAAGCAGTCCATTATCTGCGCTGATTTCAAAGTTCAAATTTCAAAGTAAATTTATTATCAATGTACATATATGTCACCCTATACAGCCCTGAAGTTCATTTTCATTCTCAGTAAATAAAAGAAATACAATAGAATCAATGAAAGGCCACCCCCCCCCCCCCAACAGGACAGTAATCAATGTGCCAAAGACAACAAACTGTGCAATAAAATTGCAACATCATGCATCTCACAGCCAATCACCACTCACTTAGATAATCACAATATGCTTACAAAAGAGCAGAAAAGATGCTGTAAGGGTATGAAAGGATATCAGGAACAACTTATAATAGATCACAAACAAGAGAAAATCTGCAGATGCTGGAAATCCAAGCAACGCACACAAAATGCTGGAGGAACTCAGCAGGCCAGGCAGCATCTATGAGAAAGAAAACAGTTGATGATTTGGACTGAAACCCTTCTCTAAGTCCTGCCGAATGGTTTCAGCCTGAAACGTTGACTACTTTTTTCATAGATGCTGCCTGGCCTGCTGAGTTCCTCCAGCATTTTGTGTGGATTGAACTGATAATAGATTCTGTTTCAAGCCCAGTGGAAGAACTGTTAGAACATGTAGAAATCTACAGCACATTACAGGCCCTTCGGCCCACATTGTTGTGCTGACCATGTAACATACTCCAGAAACTACCTAGAATTTCCATACTGCATAGCCCTCTATTTTTTTAAGCTCCATGTACCTATCTGAGAGGCTCTTTAAAGACTCTATTGTATCCGCCTCCACCATCGTCACCGGCAGTACATTTCATGCACCTACCACTCTCTTTGTGAAAAACATATCCCTGACATCCGCTCTGTACCTGCTTCCAAGCACCTTAAACTATGCCCACTTGTGTTAGCCATTTCAGCCCTGGGGAAAAGCCTTTGGCTATCCGCACACTCAATGCCTCATCATCTTATAGTCCTCTATCAAGTCACCTCTTATTCTCCATCACTCCAAGAAGAAAGGGCCAAGTTCACTCAACCTATTCTCATAAGGTACGCCCTCCAATCCAGAGAATATTCTTGTAAATCTCCTTTGCACTCTCTCTATAGTATCCACATCCTTCCTGTAGTGAGGTGACCGGAACAGAACACATTATTCCAAGTGGGGTCTAACCAAGGTCCTATAAAACTCTAACATTATCTCACAGCTCTTGAACTCCATCCCACGGATGATGAATGCCAACACACCCTACACCTTCTTAACAACATTGTCAACCTGTGCAGCAGCTTTGAGTGTCCTATGGGCATAGACCCCAAGGTCTCTCTGATTCTTCACCCTGCCAAGAGTCTTACCATTAGTATTATATTCTGCCTTCAAATTTACCCTTCCAAAGTGAACCACTTCACACTCACCTGGGTTGAACTCCATCTGTCACTTCTCAGCTCAGTTCTGCATTCTATCAATGTCCCGCTGAAACCTCTGAAATACATCCAGACTATCCACAACACCCCCAACTTTTGTGTCAAAAGCAAGCTTACTAACCCAGCCTTCTACTTCTTTATCCAGCCCATTTAATATAAATCACAAAGAGGAGGGGTCCCTGAACAGATCCCTGTGGAACATCATGGGTCACCATCCTCCATGCAGAATATGAACCATTCACAACCACATGTTGCCTCTTGTAGGCAAGTCAATTCTGGATCTACAAGGCAAGGTCTCCTTGGATCCCATGCCTCCTTACATTCTGAATGAGCTTTGCATGGGGAGCCTTATCAAATGCCTTACTGAAATCCATTTACACTGCATTCACCAAAACAAGAAACTTTCATGTTATACTGACTACCAAAAAGCATTTGATTCTGTCCCACGGTTAATAGAGAAAACAGGGCCATATAAGATGCATCATATATAGATTCATTCAAAAGCCTTGACCGATTATGTCAAGTCACTAAATCTTGTAGTTCTACATCCAGATAATGTTTTTGGTTGTGGTTGATAGCAGAGACAATCTTCTGTAATTACTCTAATCAAACTTGTTTTTCTTGAAGATGTTCACAATCACACTCTATCTGAAATTTAAAATAAATTGGTCATTTGTCTTATTATTGTTGCATATACTAAGGTACATTAGAAGGCACATGTCATCTATACAGATCATTTTGTTGCATCAGTGCATTGAGGTCAAACAAGGAGAGATTTAGGCCAGTTAGAAGAGTGGGCTGAAAGATGGCAGATGGAGTTTAATGCTGATATGTATGAGGTGCTACATTTTGGTAGGAATAATCCAAATAGGACATACAAGGTAAATGGTAGGGCATTGAGGAATGCAGTAGAACACAGTGATCTAGGAATAATGGTGCATAGTTCCCTGAAGCTGGAATCCCATGTGGATAGGGTGGTGAAGAAAGCTTTTGGTATGCTGGCCTTTATAAATCAGAGCATTTGGGAGGAGTTGGGATGTAATGTTAAAATTGTACAAGGCATTGGTGAGGCCAAATTTGGAGTATTGTGTACAGTTCTGGTCAACGAATTATAGGAAAGATGTCAACAATTCAGAGAGAGTACAGAGGAGATTTACTAGAATGTTACCTGGGTTTCAGCACCTAAGTTACAGAGAAAGGTTGAACAAGTTAGGTCTTTATTCTTTGGAGTGTAGAAGGTTGAGGGGGGACTTGATAGAGGTATTTAAAATTATGAGGGGGATAGGTAAGTTGATGTGGATAGGCTTTTTCCATTGAGAGTAGGGGAGATTCAAACAAGAGGACATGAGTTGAGAGGTTCCCAGTAAGAGTGGTAGAGGCAGGTTCGATTTTGTCATTCAAAAAAAAATTGGATAGGTATATGGACAGGAAAGGAATGGAGGGTTATGGGCTGAGTGCAGGTCAGAGGGACTAGGTGAGAGTAAGCATTGGGCACGGACTAGAAGGGCCGAGATGGCCTGTTTCTGTGCTGTAATTGTTATATGGTTATAAGGGAAAAGCACCAACAGAATGTGAAATATGCTATGGTTTCAGATAAAATGCAGTGCAGGCAGTCAACAAGTTTGACTAGGTAAGTACAGAACACTTAACAAAGTGGCAATAGAGCTAATAGAATTTAAAACAGAGCAGCAGGATACAATACAACCAATGGATGAATATGAAACATATAAGTATCTAGGATATCAACAAAGAAAATAGATCAAAGTGCGATAAAGGGAAAACTTTTGACAGAATTTACTTCAAGGCTTAAGGAAATCTGCCACACAGAGCTCAAAAGTAAAATGATAACAAAGGTAATAAACACTTTTGCCATACCTATATTAAGGTATTCTTTTGGCATAATGTCTTGACCCAAAACCAATCAGGAAAGTTTACAAAAAAAAACTGAAATGACAAATTTTAGAAGCTCTCTGCACACTTGAACACACTTAGATAAGCACTACCCAGGGCTGAAGAAGGGAGATGAAAAACAGATATAAAAAAATTGCACAACAGGTAGAGACTGAAGACTGCAGCACCAGTAGTGAGGAACAAGAAGCTATGGACCAGGGAGGCACAGGAGTGTTACAGGACTGTTATGAATCGGTGGACTGGACTGTATTCAGGGAATCATTTTCGAGCCTGAATGAGTATACTACAGTTGTCAGCAACTTCATTAAAACCCGTGTGGATGTGAGTGTGCCTATGAAAACTCACTGTACATCCCCAGACTAAAAGCCGTGGATGAACCAGGAGGTTTGTAGGCTAGATCTGTGGTATTTAACGCTGGCAATCTGGACGGTGTATAAGAAAACTGGTATGACTTGTGGAGGGCTATGTCAAGAGCCAAAAACAATTCTAGGAGAGGTTGGAGGCGACATCAGATGCACATCAACTCTGGCAGGGTTTACAGACCATTACTTCATAAAAAGCAAAACCCAATTTTATGAATGCCAATGACTTCACTCCCAGATGAACTCAGTGCCTTTTGTGCTCACTTTGAAAGGGAGAATAAAACCACATCTATGAGGATCCCTGTAGCATCCGATGACCTTGTGATCTCTGTTTTGGAGACCAACATCTGGCTGTTTTTTAAGAGGTTGAATCCTTGCAAGGCAGCAAGGTGCAGTGGAGTACCCGGTAAGGCTCTGAAAACCTTTGCCAACCAACTGGTGGGAGTATTTAAAGACATTTTCAATCCCTTGCTGCTACAGTTGGAAGCTCCGGCCTACTTCAAAAGGGCAACAATTATACCAGTGCCTTAGAAGAACAGTGTAATAGCTGCCTCAACAAATATCATCCAGTAGTGCTCACATCTACAGTGATGAAATGCCTTGAGTTTGGTCATCGCTAGAAACAGGAAGGATCTGGACCCACTGCAATTTGACTTTTGCCACAATATGTCTACAGCAGAAGCAATCTCAATGGCTCTCCATGCAGCCTTGGATCACCTGGACAATGCAAATACTTATGTCAGGATGCTGTTTATTGACTATAGATCAGCATTTAACACCACAGTCCTACAGTCCTGATCAAAAAGCTACAGAACCTATGCCTCTGTACTTTGCTCTGCAGCTGGATCCTTGACTTCCTAATTGGAAGATCACAATCTGTCCAGATCGTAAGTAATATCTTCACCTTGCTGATAATTAACACACGGATGTGTGCTTAGCCCAATGCTCTACTGTCTCTATAGCTCAAACTACATCTATGAATTTACTGATGATACAACTGCTGTTATCAGAATTTCAGGTGGTATCACAAACGTGAGTTCAGCAGCGCATCAGATTCAGCAAGTGTTTTAGTCAACGGCCCTGTTTGGCTTGGCGTTTATTGTTTTCTTTTTCCCTTTAACACTGTTTGCATTAAAGTCTGTGAACTATCAACCTGTTTCAGTGTCTCTCATTCCGCACTTGGGTCATATCCGAAGCTGGTGACAGCAAGTCTCGACCACTCAAAGATGGACCCAGTGGAGAGAGAGCAGCTGACCTTGGCCATGAGATTCATTGGTCAGAGTGATCCGTCGAGGCAATAATGTCCTGTTGGAATTCCTATGTATGAACTCTTGTTTCTGTCTCCAGCGTGACAGAAGGATCTTGCCAAGTAATGCACCCAACGAAGTTTGAACAGTGACGTTTTGACATTGGTGGCTTGAGGAGAGGCTGCCTTCTATTCTCAGTGTATGGCCTGACTCTACATTTCGGGAGTCCCGAGTCTACATCGAGATTCTCCAGTATCCATTCCAAGCTTTTCAAGTCACAAGTACCCAGGTTCCCAGCATTGTGGTCCCGTGCCTCAGATCTGCATAACAAATGAGCGCTTCATGCAAGTTTTCAATTGATTCAACATTGAAGTCAAGTGTAAATTCTGGAAGAGCCCTACTCCAAAAGCTGATCCCTGGCTGCAGTGTGCAAATACATAAGTAAAGTAACCCTGTCAAGAGTATTTTAACCTCTTAATAAAAGTCATGGTACAGACTGGGGAAATTGAACTTTCATGTAACAAATTAGACAGACCTAGTTTAGCGATTAAAGAAACCTGTCTATGCTGTCATGATCTGTAAACTTGAGCATATCCTAATTGCCTCTGGAAAAAATTGTGAAAGATAAAACACTGAGCAATATTTGAAAAGGTTCTTTCTCTAGGTTTCAATTATCATGTTTTCAAGTTTTCCCAAGGACTTTTCTCTATGTTCCCAAGGTTTTTATTTTTCCGATTGTTTCCAAGGCCTTTTCAATGTGTTTAAGGTTTTCAATGTCCTCTCCATCTTGAGGACTCCCAAGCCTCTCTCTCGGCCCCACCCGAGTTTTCTTGATCTCAGTCTGCTGGGGTTCCCAGGTCTCAGTTTCTCTGGATCCCTGAGTCTCCCTGCCTTTCGAGTTCCCCATGTCTCTTGAGTCTTCCCTGGATCTCGAGTTTTCAGGTCTTCCTGGGTCATCGAGTGCCAGCTATAGGGAGGAGGTCCTGTAGTGACCTCTTCAGGCCTGTGCAGGGCATCAGAGCATTGGGCTCTGAGGTTTTTAGAGCTGCTGAACTGGTTAATTGTTGCTTAACAGTTATTGATGGTTTTAGAGTTTCTTGCGTTTCTCTCGAGCGACTCACTCTTTGTAATGTGCTTTCCTGGTGCTTTCTGTTTGTTTAAGTTTATTTTGATAAGTTCAGATTCTGTGTTAGTTTTATTCTTGAAGCAGATACCGAATTAGCTCCAATTTGAGGGTCCTCATTTTGAGAATGATTTATCTCACGGTGTCACTTGGTCAAGCTACCTCTGTCTAAGCTCTTGTTTCTGTCTTGACATGGCAGTCTTTGGCTTTGATATTGCCAGTGTACACCATGGCACTTATCTACCAGCATCACTGAAGGATATCTTGGACAAGTCCCTCATTCAGGACTTCCAGCGGAGACAGGTCTGTGGCGCCTCGGGGGCTGCACCTAGGGAGGGGGGCCCTGTCACAACCACGGATTTGTCATCATATTTGGGCCATGCCATCTTCTTAGTTAGCATCAGACAGGAGGTACAGAGGCCTGTTGCTTCCCTTCAACCATTTAGTTCTTGAACCAACCTGCAAAACCCCTAAGTACTACCTCAGTATAGCAATACTATAACCACTTTGCACTAAACTTAGTTTATTTTTTATTCTGATTGCATTCTTTGTTAAAATTGTGTATATTTGTGTTTTTCTTGTGAATGTTATGTAACTGATGTCATGTGTCTGTGATGCTTCCGTAAGTATGTTTTTCATTGCACTTTGCATACAGATACTTTTGCTCATGACAATGAATTTAGCCTTGAAAAGTTGTCTGTAACCACATTTGTCTGTGACAGACTATGAATCAAATCAACTTAATTCTTGCTTTCATGTGTATTTGAATACAAAATTCCCACACAACAGGGAAATAGGTGATCAGATAACTTTTTATTTTAGTTCTGTAGATATAAAATAAATATGCGTTGTCTACACAATAGTAAAATTAACAGCTAGCAAAAACTATCAACCTTATTAGCCTTCGTCTTTCCTGATCTCAGCACAGTATTACAATAGACAACAAATTGCAGCTCCGGGATCCTTCTGAATTGTAAAAGCCTTCGGTCAGAAACAACCTTTGTCCTTCAATTGTAGGTTGGATTGAAACAGAATTGGCTTTTTGTCTTTTCTTTTGATCATTTAGATCCAGTCTTCCACAGTGACAGGCAGAAACAGGGTAGGCATCATGAAGACTGACATTTCTGTCATTCAATTTTGCATGACCTGGCATGTGTCTGGTTCTTGACAATGTAAAGTCTATGCTTTGAGGTTGTCACTCTTATTCAAGTTGACACATTTACACAATTACATCCTAAAAATATTTAACCTACTGTACCTATCAGAAATTCCAATATTTGCATGATGATTCTTGGGAAGTCACTGATTGACAAAAGAGTATTTGGTAAGCACTTTCATCAGTCTACACTGCAACAAAATATTCAAATAACATCACTGCTGTATAAAAATGATGGTCCTTAGAGCCTCAGCTCTCTTTCCAAGCAGCAACTGGCTTGCAAAATATTGTGATGACAATGTTGCCCATTAAATCCTTTCTTTGGAAAGTAGGATCCAAATCATTGCTTGATGTAGATAAATTTGAGAATCAGTTAACACAACCGAGTCAATAGTTTCCGAAAGACTTTTTTAAACCTGATTGCTATATTATTATTGGGTGGGTGACTGTCTTACAGATATTTAAATATTTGTAAAAATTAAATACTACAGATACTAAAGCTGTGAAAGAAAACATAGAATCCTGGAAATAGAAAGTCAGGGAGCAAATGTGGAAATGAGATCTCTCATCCATCTGTTAACTGTATTGTAGGGGAACAGGCCCTTCACGGGGACAGATTAAGATAATTACTTCTGCTTCCTTGTGATCTATATCCTCCATATTCATGTGCCTGAAAACCCCCTTAATTTACACTTTGGTATCTGTTTCCACCAAGCCCTCTGTTTTAGGCATTTATCAATCTCTCTGTAAAATTCATATCCTGCAAATGCCCTTTTAAACCTTCCCCCCTCTGGTTTAAGATGGTGCTGGTGAAGCTCAGTGTCTATTTGCTGCTGGCCTATGAAATAAAGTAAGCAACTAAATACTTCGTTAATCACACTTTTTCTGATAAACAATCATCACAAACAATAGTCTGTAGCTTCTCTTTGGACTTGGAGGTGATTTGATGCAGCAGAACCAAGGCGAGGTGAGGCAGCGGGCCTATTGCAGAGAGTGAGGAAAGCCCCAAGGTTTTATCGATTTAACCGCTGGGCCGAATTGGAAAGGTCAGGTACAGGCCGAATCACGGTGGTGGGGTCCAGGCCCTAGAGCATATTGAAGCGACAGAACCCTGATGTTTGAACGATGATTTAAGCACGGGCCAAATAGATAAGGTCAGGGTGTTGAGGTCCGAGTTGAAGGATGGGCTAGTCCAGCCTGATTCTGATACTTCAATAACCCTGTAGTTAGAAATCAAGACAAGAGTCTCCCACAATTGTAATCACCCAGAGACAGTCTCATTTTACAAAACACAATAAATGAATGGTAGTCCAGCCAAATGCCAGCACTTTCAGAAGACTTACTGAAAAAAGAAATGTAAAGGTAATTTTAACAAGAACTGGGCAATGAGTTAGACTTTGAGTGTTGTTTTTTAAAAAAAAATTGTACTTATATGCAAGAGCAAGTGAATAAACTAGTTAATGTGATGGCAGAGAAAGATTGTTTCATTTATTTGAAGTAAGCCCCGTGACAAGTCATAATGTTACTAGGTTCTAATTGAACACTGGGGATACCTCTGCCCTACACTCACTGTAATAGCTTGATTCATGGATCTGTGCTATTGTTTCCCTCCCAACCATCCCCCCCATTCTGTTACAACGCATTGAAAACCAGTCAGTAATGAACAAATGTACATTTTCCACGTAAGACATTGCAAGGGTGTCATATTGCATATATATTCCCATGCTTAATGCCAAAGGAAAATAAACCCCAGAGCCTTGAATTGAATGAACCTTGAGACCTGTCTGAAGGCTCAGGGGAATGAAGTAAATGAAATGCCCATCAGTTTGCCTCTGCTGAGCCTCCCTGTAATTGACAGCTCTGTGCTTCATTATAAATGGATCACCCACCAACCAGCCACGTCGGTCTGAGAGCAGGTGCCATGTCTGTGAAACGGAGTATACCCAAAGACCAAGACCCCAGAGATTTACATGAGTGTAACTGAAGGAAAATCAGATGATTTAAAAAAAATTGAGGATCTTGTGATAGTTCAGCTGCCGACTGTACTGCTTGGTTTGGAAACGGAGAGATTCAGTAATTACCTCTCTGTGCTGCGATACATTAACTCAGCTGCAACAACTGTCGGCAAATTACGCACAGTTAGCTAAAGCAATTGACTCAAGTTGTTGCGCATATGAATGCAGTTTTTCACATGATTGCTCATCTGAAAAAGGCCGTGAATAACTCAGCCACACCGCCCAGGGAAGTTAAAGAAAAATGTAAACCTACTGATGCTGGAAATATGAAATAAAAACAGAAATTGCTGGTAACACTTTGCAGGTCGGGCAGCTTCTGTGGGAAGAGAAGCAAGTAATATTTTAGATATCTGATCCTTCAGCAAAATTGCTTTTCTATGCAGCTACAGGATTTGCAACGTTCAGCGTTCCCAAAAAGGTCTTCCTCAACACTGAAAAAACCAAACCAGTGTTCAGTCTGCAGGCTCAACCCTGAGCTTCTGCCTTACTCCAACTTTCATTCATCATTTGGCTCCATGTTATTTTCAGTGAAAAGTCACCTTACTTTCGTTGTTGAAGATTGTGCACATTTGGGCAAATTTTTGTGAGATGATTGAATTTCAAAGCAGCTGAACTTCCATCAATGTCAGTATAAAGTGACAGGAGAAATTTGTTGGTGAGGAAAAAGTGAATTACACTTAACAATTTGCAAGTGTGGAGGAGAGAGGAACAAAGGCAAATAGGTTGTTGGATCTTTGAGGTACAGAACGCAGGAATTTCTAAAATTTGGAATAATGGAGAATGCTGGAAAAACCAAAATAATCGGGCTGCATCTATAGAGAGAGAGAGAGAGAGAGAGAGAAACGTGTGTTACATCAGAACTAAAAAGCAAACCGCTGGAGGATTCCAGATTCCAGCATCTGCATTCCTTTGTGTTACCACTTTACATCAGAACTATCCTGAACTGATAAATAAAACTGTAGCTGCTCTAAAACAAAACTGAAACAAAAATAGAAGAAATAACAGCCTTGGCTTGTGAGCGTAAATTGCTTCCATTGCCTATGAAAGATTAAAAGCAGGTAATCTTCTGTTTTCTGCCAATATAAGTGGGTTGCTGGGTGATCTCAGTTCATTGGGCTGGAATGGCTGTATCTGTAAATATATAATCAATCAATCAATAAATGAAGTTAAGTGAAATGAAATTAAATAACATAAAATAACTGCAGTTCTCTTATACATCACTTAAAAGGCCAAAATTTGGCATCAAGGTTTCTGCTATTTTGTTGTTGGTTCCATGCAATAATTTCATTACTAAAGAGAGGAATTGTGTGATTTATTTTAGATTTCCACCAATCTCACCCTGTCTAATGAGCACAGAAGCTAAACAATAGTCTCACTGCAGTCAAGGAACATCTGGACCTTTAGGATTCACTGGTTTCAATGATCAAGATAGAGTAACACTGGTTCCAATGGGCACACTCCAGTGGTGTGTTGTATTGATGATATCATGATGTTATATTATGACGTCACTGTAAATAAAATGCCCATCATCTCCATGTTGATGTCACAATCTTTATCCAGCTGAAGTGAAAGTCAAGTTTCCTATCATATGTACAAGTATATTTAGTTCCAGGTGCAATTACAAACTTATTGGTGGCAGCATCGTGGGCACAAAACATCAGATACACATTTACAAGAAAAAACGTAAATTATACAAAAAGGAGCACAATTGAAAAGAACTGCATTCTGTGCTAAGTAGTTATAGAATGGTTATACTGATATATACTGCTATACTGGGGAGGGAATAAGGGCTCTAATAATCCGGAGCAGATTCAGAACCCAGAGTCTACCGCCATCAATGCGGGTTCCAATGACCTTCAAAGTGCCGATTGCATAACCTCCAACTCCGATTCCAGCCTTTTCAGATCCCACCGCCAGCTCTTGAGCCCTTGGAGACTCCAACTTCCTTTCACCCTTCACTCCCCGAAAGCCCCAACATGCCCCTCCCCTCTGACACTACCAACCCCCTTCCTTCCTTTGATCCCAGCTCTCAACCACAATGGGTCATCATCGTCCCCTCCAACCTTTTCCTCCCTGAGGCAGAATGTTCTGTCCTCAGTAAAGGCCTCACCTTTGTCCCACTGCACCCACACCTCAGTGAATTCCGCACCCACCATGATGCTGAGCTCTTCTTCAGCCGCCTCCATCTCTGTGTCTACTTCTTTGACAAGGACTCTTGACCCCTCACCGATGACCCCTTCTTCCATCTTCAGCCCTGCTCCTCTTCCTGGATGTTCCATTCTGGTCTTCTGCCCTGGATCTTTTCATTGCTAACTACCGATGAGCCATTAACTGTCTCGACTTCACCACTTCTCGCTCTAATTCTAACCTCACTCCTTCCAACCACACTGCTCTCCACTCTCTCTGCACTAATCCTAGCTACAACATCAAACCCACAGATAAGGGTGTGCTGTAGTAGTCCAGTGGACTGATCTCTACCTTGTTGAGGCCTGGTGACAATTGTCAGATATCTCCTCTTACTTACCCATTGAACAGGACCCCACTAAGGAGCACTAGGCCATTGTCTCCCTCATCATCACTGACGTTATTTCTCTTGGGATCTCCCATCCACAGTCACCAACCTCATAGTTTTCTTACCCCACAGTTCCCATTTCTACCACCCACCCAAGATCCATAAACCTGCCTGTCCAGGTTGACCCATTGTTTCTGCTCGTTCCTGCACCATTGAACTTAAAACTGCATACCTCGACCCAGTTTTATCCCCCCTAGTTCAGTTCCTTCCTACCTACTTCTGTGACACCTCACACGATGTTGATCTGTTCAATGATTTCAAGTTCCCTGGCCCCGATCATCTTATTTTCACTCTCGATGTCCAGTCCCTATACACCTTCATCCCCCACCTGGAAGGTCTCAAAGCTCTCCGTTTCTTTCTGGACAAGAAACCCAACCAGTTCCCCTCCACTAACACTTTCCTCCGTCTAGCGGAACTTGCTCTAACTCTTAATTTCTCCTTCGGTTCCTCCCACTTCCTTCAAACAAAAGGTGTGGCCGTGGACACCAGCTATGCCTACCTGTTTGTCAGCTACGTTAAACAATCTATGTCCCAAGCCGACACTGGTATCACGTCCCAACTTTTCCTACACCACATTGACAACTGCACTGGACCTGCTTCCTGCACCCATGTGGAGCTCATCAACTTCATTAACTTTGCCTCCAACTTCCTCCCTGACCGTAAATTTGCCTGGCCCATTTATATCACCTCCCTCCCCTCTCGCCATCTCTCCGTCTCCAGCTCTGGAGACAGCTTATCTATTATGCGTTGCCTCCCTGGTGACAAGGTCAGGGACTATTCGGATCAAGTCCAAAGCATTCTTAAGTGGGAGGGTGAGCAGCCAGAGATGCCAGCATGGGTAGGAAGAGTGACGAGGTCCTGCAGATTGTGTTCAGTGAGTTAGGTGCTAAGCTAAAGGACTGGACCTCCATGGTTGTGATCTCAGGATTGCCATTGGTGTCACATGCTAGAGAGATGAGAAGTAGGAAGATAATAGAGTTCAAGATGTGGCTAAGGAGATGGTGCAGGAAGAAGGCTTCAGTTTTTTGGATCACTGGGCTCTCTTCCAGGGAAAGTGGAACTAGTATGGAAGGGAAGGTTTGCACCTGAACCGATGAGGAACTAGTATCATTATGGGAAGAATTGCTCGTGCTGCAAGGTGGGAAGGGTTGCGGGGAGTTAAACTAGAGTTGCAGAGTAATGGGAACCAGTTCCCCAGGGTAGGTTGTGGCGTGTTTGTGGGGAAAGGTGTTGTTGAGTTTACATGTAAAGCCAGGAATCAGAAGATTGAGCATGGTGGGACTAATGTTCTGAGTTGCGTACATTTCAATGTAAGGAGTAAAAAACGTGGATGAGTTCAGAGCATAGATCGGCACATAGAATTATGACATTCTGGCAATTAGTGAGACTTGGACGCAGGAGCGGCTGAACTAGAAGCTTAATGTTTCAGGGTTCCGTTGTTTTAGACGTGATAGAGTGGGAAGGGTTAAAGGGAGAGGAGTGGCATTATGAGTCAGGTAAAATGTCCCGGCAGTGCTTAGACAGGACAGACTGGAGAGTGGAATTGAAGAATAAGGAAGGAACACCATGTAAATGGGATTCTATGATAGGTCAGCTAATTGTCAGCAGGATGTCACAGACTGTTGCAATAAGAATAAGGTTGTGAGGAGAAAGATTGGAGGATAGTTAATGTTGTTGCATTGTTTAAGAAAGGTTCTAAGAAACAATACTGTGCAAATGCCTTGGGCACATATATACAGTATTGCTCGGCTGCCTAATACTTTTGCACGGTACTGCAGTAATTTTATGTATTACACAGTACCGCTGCAGTGAAAAAAAAGCAAATTTCCTGACATATGTAAGTGATGATAAACCTGATTTTAATGTGGGTCTCTATCGTGGTCTGGGAGTAAGGAGAAGGTAATCATGATTGGAAAATGGGGAAGAGAGAGGGGAGGGAGCAGGAAGCACCTGAGAGACATTCTGTAATGATCAATAAACTAATTGTTTAGAATCAAATATTCCTGCCTCGTGTCACAGTGCCAGATGTGTCTGCATTCACACCAACTCCACCCCAGCACTCCTACACTGCCACCTGTCCCATACCCCTCCTGCAGGCACTCCACCTTCACCATTTCCAATATCCTTTACTCCCCCCTGATTTATAGTCTCACTCTCTGCTCTACGTTGACAAATACAATGCTGTGCAAAAGTCTTAGTCACCTTAGCTATATTTATACGTGCCTATGACTTTGCATAGTACAATAAGTCAGGATGATATAAGCTGGTGAGCTTGACATCAGCAGTGGGTGTTCTAAAGACTGGATATATAAGTATTTGGGTAGACAGGGTCTAATTAGGGATAGTCAAAATTGATTTGTGCACATTAGATGTTGTGTATTTAATACTTTAGTAATGTTTGAGTAATTTTGTGTATATATTGGTTGATTAAACATTCTTATTGGTTTAAATAGCTCATTATGGGCTATATTTATTACAGCTTGTCCGGTATGATGTTGTGGCCATCACTGAATCATAGCTGAAGGATGGTTGTAGTTGGGAGTTGAATGTCCAAGGTTACACGTTATACTGGAGGGATAGGAAGGTAGGTGGAGAGGGTGGCATGGCTCTGCTGATAAAAAATGTCATCAAATCGGAAGATGTTGAATCCTCATGGGTTGAATTAAGAAACTGCAAGTGTAAAAGGACCCTGATGGCAGTTATACAATAGTTGGGATGTAGACCACAGATTACAATTGGAAATAGAAAAGGCATGTGTTAGGGGTCACCCTAGATTGAAAAGGGGTCTGGAAGAGACCCTATGAACTATGCTGCTATTAAGAGAGAGAGAGGGAGGCATCCAGCGCAATGAGAGAGAGAGAGAGACAGAAACTACTCGAAAGAATGATGTTATGGTTCCTCTGCTGATTGTTTACCTTTCTCTGAAGTCACTTGCCTGCTTGTAGAGAGTCTGCAGAAAGCGGTGGGCGGAGCAGGTTGACGGACAGCTGGTGTCCAACATGTGGAGATAAAATGCAGATCCCCTGAGACACACCAGGGCACACCACAAGACACACAGTGCGGACACAATGAGCTTTGTTGCACCCACACGAAGGTGGGGTTTTGGAGGATCGATTCGGGGAAATTGATCAGTGGCTCACAGTGTGAAAATGTGCGACCAGTGGGGAGTTATTTGTGTGTCCATCCTTGCCTGGGTGATAATTCCACCACTGAAGAACGGTTGTACATGTTACGGTCACAGTCGGCTACTACAACAGGATTTCGGAAGACAATGGGAAGATCGACGGCATCACCTCTCACCTCTCTCTCTCTCTCTCCAATGTTACTCAACTAACTACTTCGAACTGAACTGAACTCTCTCCATCATATTGTAAGACTGTACCCATTTACCCCTAGGATTGAAAGAGTCTAGTTTCGTTCCTATTTCCACACACACACACTCACACACACACACACACACACACACACACACACACACACACACACACACACACACACACACACACACACACACACACACACACACACACACACACACACACACACACACACACACACACACACACACAATTGCTAACCTGTTCAATATATTTGCATTTATGTTACTGTATTGCTTAGTTACTAATAAACACTATTAGTTTATAGTAATACCAGACTCCAGAGTGTTTTCCATTTCTGCTGGTTCTTTAACCCGGTCATGGGGTACGTGACACGTGTCAAAAGGCAGTCTTCACCGTGGAAGACACTAGCAGTGTGCCAGCTGTTGTAGCGTGTGAGGGAAGAGAAGTGAATGCAGTTACTATTAAAAGCAAGAAGGTGTTTAAAAAGCTGAAAGACCTAAGAGGACATAAGTTACCCCGGCCAGATAAACTGCAATTTAGGGTTCTGTAAGAGGTGGCGGTAGAGAATGTGGAGGCATTAGTAATGACTTCACAAATCATCGGACTCTGACATAGTGCCAGAGGACTAGAAAGTTGCAGATGTCACTTCACTCTTTAAGAATGGAGGAAGGCAGCAGTAAGGAAATTATAGACTAGTTAGCCTTACCTCAGTGGCTGGAAGACGTTGGAGGCAACTGCTAAGAATGAGGTTATGGAGTATACGGTGACATAGAACAAGATTAGACATAGTCAGCATGGTTTCCTTAAGGGAAAGTCTTGCCTGATGAACCTGTTGGAATTCTTTGAGTAGACTACAAGTGGCGTAGATAAAGAGAATGCAGTGGATGTTGTATATTTGAACTTCCAGAAGACTGACAAGGTGCCACATGTCAGGCTACTTACCAAGGTAAGATCCCATGGCATCACAGGAAAGTTACTGGTATGGTTAGAGCATTGGCTGATTGGGTGGAGTCAGCAAGTAGGACTAAAAGGATCCTTTTCTGGTTGGCTGCCAGTGACTAGTGGTGTTCTGCAGAGGTCGGGTTTGGAATCACTTCTTTTTATTCTGTATATCAATGATTAAATGATGGAATAGATGGCTTTGTTGCCAAGTTTGCAGCTGATGCAATGATTGGTGGATGGGCAGGTAGTGATGAGGAAACAGGTAGGCTGCAGAAGGACTTAGATAGATTAGGAGAATGGTCAAGAAAGTGGCAAATGAGGAGGAAAAAAGGATTGAGCAGACTCAGTGGGCCAAATGGCCTAATTCTTTTCCTATGTCTTATGCTCTTATCGTTTTATATGGACTATTTTCTAAATGGGGAAAAACTCTAAAAATCTGAGATGCAAAGTGATTTGGGAGTCCTTGTGCAGAACACCCTAAAGGTTAATTTGCAAGTAGAATCAGAGCGAAGAAGGCAAATGCCATGTTAGCATTCATTTCAGGAAGTCTAGAATACAAGAGCAGGGATGTGATGCTGAGCTTTTATAAGGCACTGTTAAGGCCTCACCTTGAGTATTGTGAACAGTTTTAGGCTTCTCATCTCAGAAGATAAGAAATGAGAGCAGGAGTAGGCCATCTGGCCAGTTGAGCCTACTCTGCCATTCAATAAGATGTTTGCTGATCTGGCCACGGACTCATCTCCACCTATCTGCCTTAATTCCTCTACTAGCCAATAATCTATTCAACTTCGTCTTAAATATATTTACCGAGATAGCTTCTACTGCTTCATTAGGCAGAAAACTCCACAGACTCACCATTCTCTGGGAAAAACAGTTCCTCCTCTTCTCCACCCTAAATCTACTTCCCTGAAACTTGAGGCTATGTCCCCTAGTTCTAGTCTCACCTACCAGTGGAAACAACTTTTCTGCCTCTATCTTATTTATCCCTTTCATAATTTTATATCTTTCTATAAGATCTCCTCTCATTCTTCTGAAATCCAGTGAATACAGTCCCAGGCGACTCAATCTCTCCTCACAGTCTAACTCCTCATCTCTGGAATCAACCTGGTGAACCTCCTCTGCACTGCCTCCAAAGCCAGTATATCCTTCCTCAAGTAAGGAGACCAGAGCTGCATGTAGTACTCCACGTATGGCCTCGCTAGTACCCTGTTCAGCTGCAGCCTAACCCCTTTAATCCCTTTAGTAATGAAGGCCAGCATTCCATATGCCTTCCTGGTAGCCTGCTGTACCTGCAAACCAACCTTTAGTGATTCATGCACAGGCACTCCCACCCAAGTCCCTCTTCACAGCAGCATGCGGCAATATTTTACCATTTAAATAATAACCTGCTCTTTCATTTTTCCTTCCAAAGTGGGTGACCTCGCATTTACCAACATTGTACTCCACCTGCCAGACCCTTGCCCACTCACTTAACCTACCTATATCTCTCTGCAGACTCTCTGTATCTTCTGCACAATTTGCTTTTCCACTCAATTTAGTATCGTTAGCGAACTCAGATACACAAAAGATGTTCTTAGATAAGAAACGATGTGCTGGCATTGGAGAGAATTCAGAGGAGGTACACAAGGATTTTTCCGGGAATGAAATGGTTATTATATGAGGAATGCTTGATAGCTCTGCGTCTGTACTCGTTGGAACTTAGAAGAATTGGGGGGGGGGGGGGGGCGGGTGGAATCTCATTGAAACTTTTCAAATGTTGAAAGCCCTAGAAAGAGTAGATGTGGATAGGATGTTTCCCATGGTGGGAGGAGTCTAAGAAAGAAGAGCACAACCTCAGGTTAGAGGGGCGTCCATTTAAAACAGAGATGCGGAGAAATTTCTTTAGCCAGAGCATGATGGATTTATGGAGTTTGTTACCACAGGCCGCAGTGGAGGCCAAGTTGTTGGATATATTTAAGGCAGGGTTTGATTGGATACGGCATCAAAGGTTATGGGGAGAAGCTGGGGTGTGGGGCTGAGGAGCAGAAAAAAGAATCAGCCATATTTGAATGGTGGAACAGACTCAGTGGGCCAAATGGCCTAATTCTGCTCCTATCTCTTATGGTCTTATATGTACAATTGCAATTGTCATCACAATAACGTGATTTGTGCGCATCTCGCTTAAAAGTAAACTCAAACTTAGATCTGTATTCTCAGAGTCCTGTGTCAGCCTTTGAATTACTTTAATATTTTGAAGTTACAGAACTTAACATTGGTGTCAAGGTATTTTTAAAACAAAACCTAAACAGCAAGCAACCCATTAAAGTGCAGCAAAATTTTGAAAGAGAAAAAACACAGCGAGGAACAGCAAAACAGAGCAGCACATGCTCTTCTAAAGGGAAGACATGATCGAGTTTTTTCATATCAGAAAGTGGAAGAATTCATGGTTTCATAAAGAATGAGTTCTGGGTGATAACCATTTCCATTTCAGCGTACATGGCTGAATTGCAGATTGTCTGAACATTGATAGTTCAATAATAGGCTTATTGATGCACTGAGATATCGCTTAGTTTGTGGAATCTTACAAGAAAACATTCAAAATAGCTCCTAACTGAAGCACCGCTTACATTTAAAAGAGCAGTTGAAATAGCTGTGTCAATGGAAACAGCAGAGGGAGACACAACTGAGTTGCAGTCAGGAATGAAAGTGAGCGTGGACAAAATTTCAGCATCTAAGCAGTAAACAGCCTAGCCGAACAAACTGTTTTCACATTGTGGCAGGGGCTCAGTACACCAAACAAGTGCAGGTTTAAAAGTGAAACTTACAGAAAGTGCAACAAAGTAAGACACATGCAAAGAGCATGTTCAGTAGATGAAAATAAATGTACTGCTCAGGGAAGAAAAAAAAACGAACAGTCCAGTTGCAGTTTCATAAGGAGCATTAATCTGCATGCTGTTGATGAAAAATCTGATAATGATGAGAGTGACACGGGATTTTGTAGATTTAGTGTGAAAATTAAAAATAGACAACCAATATGGTTTAACCAGAGGTGAACGACAAATTAATTAAAGTGGAATTAGACACTGGTTCAGCTGTTTCAGTCAGTCCATGAAATGAGTGAATGGAATTTCGAAGATACCAAACTGAAGCCTGCAAATATTCACCTAAGAACTTAAACTGGAGAAAAGATAACTCCTGTGGGAATGGCATTCATAACTATAAAATACAACAACCAACAAGCCACATTGTGCTTGGATGTATTAAAAACAAGAGAACCAGCATTGTCAGAGTGTATTCGGCTGAAACAACTATAACTCGATTGGAGACCCATCCACCACTTGCATGCCACATCCTCTGCAATAAAGCCAAATGGAAGTGAATTAAGAAAGGTACTGGATGGTGCCCCAGTTGTCAGCATGCCCTGCACCATGACCCATTGCCCAACAGAGAGCAAACAGGTGTTGGAGCTGACCTCTGTGTCTCTGATTGGAAAGCATATTTGATCAAGGAAGGTGCTGCAGGGATCAGTGCTAAATCCATTGTTGTCATCTATGACAACGATCTGGATGATAATGTAGTAAACTAAAGCAGCAAATTTGTGGATGACCCTAAGTTTGGGAGCATAATGGACAATAAGGAAGGTATCAAAGCTTCCAGCAGAAACTGGGAAAATGGGCTGAAAAATGGCAGGTGGAATTTAATGCAGACAAGCATTAGGTGTTGCATTTTGGGAAGATGGACCCAGGGTAAGACTTACACAGAGAGCCGTAGAGCTCTGAACAGTGCAGTAGGACAGAGGAATATGGATCCATAATTTCTTGAAGGTGGTGACAGAGGCCGATAGGGTTGTAAAGAGAGCTTTTGTCACATTGGGCTTTATAAGTCAAAGTACTGAGTAGCGAGCTGGGATGTTATGTTGGAGATGTGTAAGACATTGGTGAGGCTTAATTTTGACTATTGTGTGCACTTCTGATCACCTTCTTACAGGAAAGATATCAATAAGATTGAAATACTGCAAAAAAATTTACAATGATGTTGCCAGAATTTGAGGACCATAGTTATAGGGAAAGGTTGAATAAGTTAGAAATTTCTCTCTCGCTCGCTAGCTTCTGTCTGAGGAAAGTGTAGGAGTCTTTGGTTCCATGTTGCAAGGATTGATCAGTGAGGATTATAGCTGTGGACTCATTTTGAGCTTCACGTTGCATGTGCTTCTGGATTCTGGTTACTTTTATTTTGCTGCTGCTGAGCGTTATGATCAGGGTGATCAATATGGACTGCGGTGCTTTGGCGATGACTGGCTCCGCAGCCTGCATTCAGTTTTCGGTGTGGTGCTGAACTGAAGTAAACCGAATACTCCTGGACTCCTGGTTTGATGTTTGATATTCTGTGTGCCGTTCGCTCACTTTTTGCCATTTGTGGAACTTGTTCCTTTTTCACACATTGGGTGTTTGATGTTTTCTTTGAACGAGTTCCATGGGGTTTCCTTGTCTTTTACTTTCATGGCTGCCTGCATTCTGTATAAATTTCAAAACTTCAGAAGTTCAAAATTCAAAGTAAATATTATCAGAGTGCATATATGTCACCACATGTACGAAAGCTGCTTTCCAATGACAGCGTTTCATGTAGAGGTGCTCAATGGTTGAGAGGGTTTTACCCAAGGTATACTGGGCTAAATCCACTACCTTTTGTAGGATTTTCCATTCTAAGGCATTGGTGATTGAGCCAATCAATACACTTTCCACTACAGATCTATAGAAGTTTGTCAGAGTTTTTGAATCTCCGCAGACTCCTAAGGAAGTAGAGGTGCTGTCGTGCTTTCTTCACAATTGCATTTACATCCAAGAATTTAATGTTGCTGACTCTCTCCAACTCTGATCCATCGACGAGGACTAGATCATGTACCTCTGGTTTCCCTCTCCTGAAGTCCACAATCAGTTCCTTGGTCTTGCTGACATTGAATGAAAGGTTATTGTTATGACATCACTCAGTATAATTTTCAATCTCCCTCCAGTATGCTGATTCATCACCGCCATTGATCCTTCCCACAACAGTGTTGTCGTTAGCAAACTTGAATATGGTGTTAGACATATTTTGATAATAAGTGTACCTCTGAACCTTTGAATCTTTTATTCCCAAGAGCATAGAACAATAAGTGGACATTTGATTGAGATATACAAAATAATGAGGGGTATAGAGAGGGTCAATGCAAGCAGACTCCTTCTGCTTAGGTTAGGTAAGACTAGAACAAGGGGTCACAGGTTAATGGTGAATGGTGAAATGTTTAAGGGGAACATAAGGGGGAACTTCTTCACTCAGTGGGTAGTGAGAGTGTGGAATGAGCTGCCAGTGGAAGTGGTGAATGTGATTCGATCTCAATATTTAAGAGAAATTTAGTTAGGTACATGGATGGGAGGGGTATGGAGGGCCATGGTGCAGGTGCAGGTCAATGGGACAAGGCAAATTAATAGTTTGGCATGGACTATATGGTTGAAGGGCTTTTTTCTGTGCAGTAGTGTTCTATGACTCTATGCCTATGCTTCTAGGTGAATGGTTGAAGGGAATTTGCTGGTCCTGAACTTAATGGTTTCAACTTCAGGCTTATTTTGCCCCTGCTCAATGGTAGCTGTGAGAAGATGGCATAGCTTGGGTGGTGGGAGTCACTGATTTTGCCTTCTTCAGGCAGTACCTTATGTAAATACTAACCACAGAGCAGAAGGTTGCATCCATGATGTTTTGGTTCGAGACCACTACATTTTGCAGTTTTTTACATTCTAGCACATTTGAGGTGCTGTACCAGACCATGATGCAATGTTCAGGATCAATGTTCCCTCTAATCTTTAGTAGTCAGTGTGCGCAAAAATCTTATGCATTTTTTTTCCTGTGACAAAAGTATGTGCGCACTGAATGCACACATGGCACAGTTTATGTAGGTTTACAAAATATTTGACATAAAACTACACAGAATAACAACAAAATAACACACAAATTTAAGTCACTCAGTTATCTCTCTCCTGTCTTTAGCATTTACCCATTTTTTGTAAACTCTATCCAGACCAATAGACCTTCCATCCAATTGATAGCTTTTGATTCTCATTAACATATCCAAATGATATTCACCTAAATGGTTTCTCAGCTTGTTTTTGAGCTGTTTCATTAGGCTGAAACCTCGCTCACAGTCTGCACTAGACGCACAAAAGGTTTTCCCAATGTCCATGTGCAAGGTCGCAAAACTGTTCATTTTGGAGTATAAATGCCACCATTTGAGCAAAGTTTGAAATCAGTTTGGATTTACTTTTTCTTGCACAGAAAATTTGAAATAATTGAACTGTCTAACTATTACAGTATTTTCAGCTAGAAAATCATGATATTTTAGACATAAGGCATTAGTTTGTAAATCGCCAAATGTGAAGTCAAACTGCAATTGCGGAGAAATCAAAAGCTGACCATGCTTGTGCCTCATCTTCATGAAACCTTTCTTCTCAATGAACACAAAGACTATTTATAAAAGTCAGCAGTGAACTTGTATCTACTGTGACATTTTCTTCACGTTGTTGGATTAGCAAAGCTTTAACTTTGTCACTCCACGAAACATTGTCTCCCAGATACTGCTTTCTTAACTTGATAATTTTGCCTCACGCAAAATGAAGTGAATCGATCGGTGTCAGGCCACTGTTTTGCAGAATCTGGCACAGTGCAGCCAGTTCATCAAAGACATCAATTAAAGCCTGTAAAGCTACTTTGTATGTGATGTTTATCAATTTCTTGTGACAGTATTTAGCCACAGGCTCATTTGACTGATCTTCTTCAAAATATGTGATAATTGTTGTCCAAATGTGGTTTACTTGCCAAATGACGCTTCAAAAAGTCAAGTTTCCAAATATCATCCCACTTCTTTCCACTAGCAAATTCTCCAACAAATTTTGCATCATGACAATACAAACAGATAACTCCAGTTTCTGAATCATACATAAATATTTATCGTAGCTGAACATTCATGACATTATGAGCTTTCGGTGTAACAGTTTCTGCTATTTTGTTAAGCCATTCAACTTTAAACAAATTTGCAGATCTTTTGCGCTTCACACCCTTCGTTTCTTTTGAATTCAACATAGAGAATCAATATATTTTTCAGTAAAAACTTAGTAAGCTATCTACAGGATTTGAAACAGATCGTTGTAAATTTTACAATATGAACACTGTCTGCCAAAGATGGCTGCCACCGTGATGCAGCTGTACAAACCGGAACAGGAAAGGTGAGGTGACATAAATTAGTGACGTGCATTGTGGTATCTGAAAAACCAACTAACTAGTTAACAGAAACATTTAGCTAAAAGATTATTTTCAATACTTTCAATAATTTTTCAATAATTACTACATTATTTTAGGTAACTAACCTTTAGTGCGCACATTAATTTCCTTTGTGCGCAGGTTGAAAAACGTGTGTGCGCGCGTACATACGCACAGCTTAGAGGGAACATAGGTCAGGATACTTTCAAATATATTGTCTGTGCACAATCTATTTAATACAAATGATAATGTAGGATTATCAGAATATTATCATGTTTATTTGTCCCAGTCTTCTGAGAATAGGAGTACAATGCAATACAAATACAGTATATAAATCTCTGATGGTCACCCGCAAGTGCAATCCATTTAAATTCATTTTATAGATCCAGCTGAGGCAACATCTACTCTCTCTGGTGGATATAAAATACTCCATACTAATTCCTGGAAAAGCAGAGCCTTCTTTTTATTTATGGGCCATTTTTTTTGTCAATTAACAACACTATAACAGATAATTAGGCACCTATTTCAATGCTGTCAAAGTCAAACGTCAAATACAGTAGTATATTGTCAGATGCACAAGTACATGTATGCACAGATAAAATTTAAAAAAACCTTCTGGGAGCAGCATCACAGGCACATTGCATTATCTAAGCAGAACTTACAAGACAAACATCAATTAAACAAATCAGAATAAGCATCAGAATCAGGTTTAATATCACCAGCTTATGTCGTGAAATTTGTTAACTTTACAGCAGCAGTATAATGAAATACATGATAAGTAGATATAGAAACAAACAACTGTTAAATTAATTAAATATATATATTTAATAAACATATTTAATAATATTAATTATATATATATATATATAAAACAGTTAAAATAAGTAGTACAAAAGTAGTGAGGTAGTGTTCATGGGTTCAATGTCCATTTAGGAATCATATGACAGAGGGGAAGGAGCTGTTCCTGAATTGCCTTTAGGCTTCTGTACCTCCTTCCTGATGGTAACAATGAGAAGATGACAAGTCCCTAGTGATGGGGGTCCTTAATGATGGATGCCACCTTTCTGAGGCACTGTTCCTTGAAGATGTCTTGGATACTACGGAGGCTAGGATCCATGATGGAGCTGACTAATCTGATAAGTTTCTGCAATTTACTTCAATCTTGTACTGCAGCGGCCCCCTCACCTCCACCAAACGGTGATGAAGCCAGTCAGAATGCTCTCCACGGTACATTTGTAGAAATTTTTTGTGTGCTTTGGTTGGTAAACCAAATTTCCTTAAAACTCCTAATGAAATATAGCTGCATACACGATTTTTACAAGAAAGAACACAAAAAGGCTTATTTTAGTGTAGCATGATCAGTTGTCACAGTGTGGCTAAACTGTAGCAGAGTAGGGTTTTGTGCTGACTTTAAGAAGCTGGTGGCTGAAGGAGATAAGCTATTCTTGAACCTGGTGGTGTGGGATTTCATTCTTTTGTACCTCCTGCTCAATGGTAACTATGAAAAGATGGCTTGATGGAGGGGATCTTTGAAGATAGGACTTCTTGATGATTGTTAGCTTCAAATTGACTGTCTCATCTCCTCCGTAACTCAAGTGGTTGCCCTTCATTAGTAATTCATTGTTCTAAAGCACCCTGGAGACATCCCAAGTTTGTGAAATGGTCTGTATCAGAATCAGGTTTATTATCACTGGCACGTGATGTGAAATTTGTACGTCCTATAATTGGCCGCAGCAGCCTAGCATAATCCTGAGATATGGAGCTGAGAGCAACTATGATCTTAAGCAGCATGACTAAAGAAGTCAAGCACATCATGAGCCTGTATTTTAGATCTCAGGTCAGATTGAGATACAGTGAGGGCAACCGATTTGAATGTGTTTTGCTTTAAATGACACACTTTAAAGGAAGTAAAAGTTATTAAAGTCTGAAGTCCTGTATATGAGAAATGTTATTTGTCAGGCCAATGAAGATTATACTAGACATTGCACTGTTTCATTATTATGAAGAATTTTAAATCAGGAAAAAACAAAACCCAGTTGAAAAGTAAGGGATATCATTTCAAGAAGGGTCTCAAGACACATCAAAATGCACACATTATATGCCAGTTTTCAACTGCATAGTATCATTTTTCTTTGGTAACACATGAGGGTATTTCTCAACAAATATTTTTCTATTATTGCCTATATTGTTGTTTGATTAACTAGCATTTACCCTCTTTAAAAAAAGCTGATGTTGATCCATTCAAATCAGCTCTGCCTTTTGATTCAGGGTTCAACAGCATATGCAGTGACGTATTTAAGAGTGTGATTCATGAACTGCTGAGGTATTTGTCTAAATCAATGTAAAAAGTGTGGAGTGAAATATTGTATTATTTAAGGAATAATTTTACATTCTTCAAAATATAGAATCTGTAGCCTCAGCATAAGTGCATTTTTTTTTTAGCATGTATGAGTTAAATGACTGTAAATTCCTGGTAAAGCAGAAAGCGTTGGCCTGGCACTCTTCAAAAACTTAGAACATTGACAAAGTGTTGATAACCTTGCCTTATAAAAGACAAAACTATCAACAACACGGAAATGTGAGGGATGAGGTTTATACTTTATGAGTGATACATATTATGAGCACTGTTGAGTATTCTGAGCAGCGTTTATTGCTCAGAGCAGCATAAGGCAAAATGCATCACGTATAGAATTTACTTAATGTGTTTTAAACAAAAATGAAGGACTCATTTAAAAAGAGAAATAAAGTCTGACACTTCGAAACCCAACAATATTGGCCATCCAGGCAGGTGCAACTTTAATAATAAACCTCAAAAGGTATATTAATATCTGGCTGTAGAGAGGGATAGCATGAAACTGCTGTGCCTGCTGTTTGGAGGAAGATACAATTTTCAAGTGCATTATTGCCCTCCAGCTGAAAAAATATCCATGCAGCCATTTCAATTCCTTTGTTGCAGACACTGAATCATACCATCACTCCTGTATGGAGTGTGAATTCTTCAGTATATGTGCATATGGATGTGGAAATATGTGATTGTGTGCCCGTATGCAGTATCATATATATGAGAGTCTATATATATGTTTACTTGTTTTGGGTATACCTGTATATTTATGTACATGTATGCATATACTATACTGTATGTATGTACATTTGTATGTACATATGGAGAAATACTTACAATGGCTTTCAATAATGTTGTGCAATAAATATACTGAACATGGAAATCAGAACCTCAATAAATAAAGATGTAGATTGTACAAGTGATATTGCAACAACTTTCCATGCAGTAATGACACTTATAATTCACAGTATGTGCCTGACCTGTGGATTATGCCCAGCTTTTTCTGCTCTTCAAAATGTCTGCATCTGCAATTTTACATTTTACTTAGCTTCACCACACATCATTACCAGCACAGGGACATGCATATACAACTTTGCACTTAATTGAAGCAATGTATTTCTCCCCTGCTGATGACCACCTCATCTTTACAAAATTTCATGTTCATTCAATGGTTAGCAATCCTGGCTCTGAATCAAAAGCTTAAAAAGTACAAGATCCACTCCATGTAATGGGGGAATATTTACTTTGGCTTTATCTTCAGGAGACAGGGTGAAAAATGATCAAATATGGAATCTGATCCACCTCTATTTTAATTAACAGAGCTGGGAGAACCAGTTTTGAAACCAGGTCCGTTCTGAATTAGTTATCTCCTTCACAGAAGCAATTTAGTTGCCAAACTTAGCTTAAGTGTTTTCTAGTTAGGGAAAAGAAATAGTTTCTTATTATTCTTGAGCTTCTATTGGCAAGTTTACTGGTGCTTCAGTCAGACAAGACCAGGATCAAGTGTAGCTACTGATGATAAATTTTTAGCTTTTGAAGCTCTGTTCTGATGACTGCCAAGTTGTAATCAGGATGTTGGTGCCTATGGGACAAAAAGCACAGCAAGAGCAATCATACTTCAATGAAAGAGTATTGTAGAAGGCTAGAAGAAGAAATGCATTTTATAGTAGACATAATGTGTAACATTAGCTTTCTAAATGGAAACAATGGTGACCGGGGCAAAATGTAGTACACCAGGTTTTAGATGGTAACAGTGCTTTGTGAGAAGCAATTGGTTCTTGGAGTAATAATTGCAGGCTGCAGTTAAATATAACGTGAATTTTTTCATTTGATTTACTTTTTCACTATTTTGTTTATTGGGATAATTTAATTCTCATTTTACCTTTTCTTAATCAATAATTTATTGCTGACAGGTTTGCCTTTTCAATCTTTCTGTAAGCAGAGAATGAATTTAAGAGCTTGTTATCAAATCGACAGATACATTCAGTTAAAAGAATCCAACTAAAAAGATCCATTTCTAAGTCCTTCTGTTGTTTACAGTGCCCCCAAAATGTATCTTACCTGTCTGAAGTCAGTCATACATCTTCACAGATGGGCACTCTGCATTTGTGAGTCCAATCTGTGTGTGATGGCAGTCCGTTTAGCCATGCACTGTACAGCTATGTTCAGTATTTCTTCATTCAATTTTACTCCTGGTGGGGTGCTGAACACCATTCAGGAAGACAATGGCATTTTCAATTTCATAAATAAAGACAGAACTAATAAAGTACCGGCACATTTTTACAAACATCAGATACACTTTAGTACTTCTAAAAATCCAATAATATGAAAGGCATCAAGACCATATGTTTGTCCAGGGCTATTAGAGGAACAAGAAACTCGAGTAATGAGGAGAAAATGATCAGTGTTCTTTTCAAGGCAGAGAGAGAACAGTAACAGGAAATTGCATAAAAGTTTTATAATTATTTTTAAAAATTCAAGAGAAGGGCTATTTTCATTTTTCTTTCCATAGATAGTGATTCTGGGGAATTAATAATGATAAAGAAAGAGATGTGGATGAAATAAATAGGTATTTTGCAAGAGTAATCACTTTAGAGAATACAAGTAACATAAATACATGAGCAAGAGTAAGCTAATCAGCCTCTCAAGTCTGCTCTGACATTCAATAATATTTTATCTTGGTCTCTCATCATTTTCCCACTCTCCCATAGGCTGTTTGCCCATGTCAGGACAACCAGAATCAGACAGTTGCTTTCCCCATGCAGTAAGGCAGATCAGAACCTTTACCCACAAACTCACCCCTCCACCCCCCAACCACAACTACTTTATCATTTCCTGTGAGTCACCTTATGTAGACACTCCTGTGCTTAGTGCATACAATCAGTCTTTGTGTATATACTATCTCATGTATTTATACGTATAGTGATTTTTTTTAGTATTATTGTGTTCTTTATCTTATTGTGGTTTTTTTTAGCTACATTGGATCCGGAGCAACAATTATTTCATTCTCCTTTACACCTGTGAACTGGAAATGACATAAATCATCCTGAATCTTGAAAAGATGTAACTAATGAAAAGGTTAATGTATTGGTTTGATTTTTCTAGATTTATGTAAGATTGAAAAAGAGAGAAAATAATACCTTTATTCAAAAGAGGAGGAAAAAATAACACAGAAATCTATAGGCCAAGTAACAATATCTGTATTAGAGAAATTTTTAGCAGCAATTTGGAATGCTATGGCAGAGCACATTAAAAAAAAATCAAAGATTGTCAAGCAACGCCAATGAGATTTTCATAGAGAAACAGAGTTATACAGCACAGAAATGGGCCCTTTGACACTCCACCTCCATACAGAATATTGTACACTAATTCATTTCCCTCTTTAGGACCATATCCTTCCATGCCCTGTGAAAGTCTATGAAAGCCTGGTCAATTTATATAATGGTTAAAATAAATAATCTATACTTTGATTTCCTTATGGCATTTAATAAGGTGCCAAATCAAAGGTTATTGAAGAAAACAGAAGTTCATGGTATAGCATGTAACATATTGGTGTGAATAGAAGATTAGCTGGCTAGCAGGGAGCAACGATTGGGTGCAGATGGGTTTCTTGTTGGCTGATGTAGCATAGGAATAAATGTTGGAGTTTGACCTTTTTTTTTAACCATTCATATTAAGAACTTGGATTAAGTCTCAGAATACATGGGTACTACCGTAGATTCCGGATTATAAGCTGCTACTTTTTTCCCACATTTTGAACAGCTTTGAACTCTGTGGCCTTTAATCCAGAGCGGCTAATACATGGTTTTTTTTCATGCCGCCTCGTAAACATTTTGCCTCGTAACAGTAGACCAATAAAATTGATGAGTAGTTCACAGAGGTCCAATGAAATTGTACGATAAATCAAGCGCACTTTCACAATTAAATTATTGTAAATCAGTCATTTGTACTCACCCTCATCAACATGGAAAACACTCGAAGAAAAGCATTGTGCTGCCTTTATGGCAGTTATTTAGTTTATAATATTTTCGCTTAGTAATTCATTTGTTAGTTAAAGTTAGAAGTGTTTTAACTATATTTGTTTTCTGTACTGCATCCCAGGATGCTATGACGTCACACCCGGTTTCGCCGCGTCTTGTGGGATACCGGTTTGCGATAAACGGGAAGGTGGGGGCATTACGCGAGCTCATCAGACCCGAGCACATTAGACCCGATTAGACCCGATCGCGTTACGCGAGCTCATCAGACCCGAGCACATCAGACCCGAGCACATTAGACCCGATTAGACCCGATCGTGTTACGCGAGCTCATCAGACCCGAGCACATCAGACCCGAGCACATTAGACCCGATTAGACCCAATCGCGTTACGTGAGCTCATCAGACCCGAGCACATCAGACCCGAGCACATTAGACCCGATCGCGTTACGCGAGCTCATCAGACCCGAGCACATCAGACCCGAGCACATTAGACCCGATTAGACCCGATCGCGTTACGCGAGCTCATCAGACCCGAGCACATTAGACCCGATTAGACCCGATCGCGTTACGCGAGCTCATCAGACCCGAGCACATCAGACCCGAGCACATTAGACCCGATTAGACCTGATCGCGTTACGCGAGCTCATCAGACCCGAGCACATTAGACCCGATTAGACCCGATCGCGTTACGCGAGCTCATCAGACCCGAGCACATTAGACCCGATTAGACCCGATCGCGTTACGCGAGCACATCAGACCCGAGCACATTAGACCCGATTAGACCCGATCGCGTTACGCGAGCTCATCAGACCCGAGCACATCAGACCCGAGCACATTAGACCCGATTAGACCTGATCGCGTTACGCGAGCTCATCAGACCCGAGCACATCAGACCCGAGCACATTAGACCCGATTAGACCCGATCGCGTTACGCGAGCTCATCAGACCCGAGCACATTAGACCCGATTAGACCCGATCGCGTTACGCGAGCACATCAGACCCGAGCACATTAGACCCGATTAGACCCGATCGCGTTACGCGAGCTCATCAGACCCGAGCACATCAGACCCGAGCACATTAGACCCGATTAGACCCGATCGCGTTACGCGAGCTCATCAGACCCGAGCACATTAGACCCGATTAGACCCGATCGCGTTACGCGAGCTCATCAGACCCGAGCACATCAGACCCGAGCACATTAGACCCGATTAGACCCGATCGCGTTACGCGAGCTCATCAGACCCGAGCACATTAGACCCGATTAGACCCGATCGCGTTACGCGAGCTCATCAGACCCGAGCACATCAGACCCGAGCACATTAGACCCGATTAGACCTGATCGCGTTACGCGAGCTCATCAGACCCGAGCACATCAGACCCGAGCACATTAGACCCGATTAGACCCGATCGCGTTACGCGAGCTCATCAGACCCGAGCACATTAGACCCGATTAGACCCGATCGCGTTACGCGAGCACATCAGACCCGAGCACATTAGACCCGATCGCGTTACGCGAGCTCATCAGACCCGAGCACATCAGACCCGAGCACATTAGACCCGATTAGACCCGATCGCGTTACGCGAGCTCATCAGACCCGAGCACATTAGACCCGATTAGACCCGATCGCGTTACGCGAGCTCATCAGACCCGAGCACATCAGACCCGAGCACATTAGACCCGATTAGACCCGATCGCGTTACGCGAGCTCATCAGACCCGAGCACATTAGACCCGATTAGACCCGATCGCGTTACGCGAGCTCATCAGACCCGAGCACATCAGACCCGAGCACATTAGACCCGATTAGACCCGATCGTGTTACGCGAGCTCATCAGACCCGAGCACATTAGACCCGATTAGACCCGATCGCGTTACGCGAGCTCATCAGACCCAAGCACATTAGACCCGATTAGACCCGATCGCGTTACGCGAGCTCATCAGACCCGAGCACATTAGACCCGATTAGACCCGATCGCGTTACGCGAGCTCATCAGACCCGAGCACATCAGACCCGAGCGAAAACGCTGCTTTTAAGTTAAAGGCGATCAATAACTTTTCCTGGTAGGCTGCAGTATATATATTTTTACCAGTCGCTAGGAGATATTGGAATGTTGTTCGTGCTGTTCAGTAAAAAAGTATATGCAACGTAATTTGTGTTACCGATACGTATGTATATTTAAAAGTAGCCGTATTACAGGCACGGTTCGAAAAAAAGCATTTGCAATATATATTTGTTTGTTACCATATGGATTTAATTAAAAGTTAAAAAATCCTCACGTGTAATATCTTTCTGTGTAAATATCTCATATTACAACGTGGGACACCTGCGGCCGAAAATCCGGTGCGGCCTGTACAAGTAAAAAATTGATTTTATTTCTAAAATTAGAGCCAGCGGCTTTTAATCAGGTGCGCTCTGTAGTCCGGAATCTACGGTAAATCTGTTGATGATGCAAGGATGGGTTTGACAAGGATGGGAGGACATAAGGAGGCTTCTCAGGGACAGAGATAGAATAACTGAGCCAGCAAACTCTGACAAACACTATAACGTGAAAAAATTTCAAAATTAGCAGGAAAAATGAAATATAAAAGCATTTTATCTAAATGATGAGAGTTCACAGAACTTTGAGGCAGAGACAAAATGGTAAATAATTTGATTTATTATTGTTACATGTATAGTTAACAAAAGCATGTTTTGTTTACCATCTGTACGGATGACCTTGTTATCACAGTGCATTGGATCTGGATGGATGGTATTCATGACGTGTCTTTCACTGAACCTTGGTACCCGGAACAATAATAAACCAGTCTATTTTCCAATTTTTCTTTTCCTCAAAGTTCTGTGATCTCTCATTAAATGCTTTAAATTTTTTTTCTAGCCAAAATGTGCAATTTTACATTTTCTTCACATTTCAATATTTGTCAGATTTTTGCCCACACTCTTGTCCTATCCACTGGATATACTAGTACTACATATGTTTAAGACTAAAATACTTCGATAGTAAATTTACTTTTGACTTTGTCTTGCCTGGCGACTACTTGCTGGTGGCCAATGAAATGAAGAAAACAACTAAATGCTTTGCTAAACACACCTTTTCTGATAAATGATCAACATAAACAATTGCGAGTGACTTCCCTTCGGACTTGGAGGCAATTTGATGTAGTAGAACTGAGGCAAGAAGAGGCATCCAAGAGCAAGGAAGACACAAGGTTCAATCAATTTAAGTGGCAGGCCGAATTGGAAAGGTCGGTACAGGCGGCTGGGTCCAGGCCCCAGTACATATTGAAGTGATTGAACCCAATGTTTGAATGACAATTTAAACATGGGAATAGATTGAAAGTCAGGGTGTCGGGGCCTGAGGCAAAGATGGGTTGGTTCAGCTCACTATTCAGTGACATTAACTCAGCTCTGCACTGAACTGAGGATCTGTGGGCAGACTCCCTTTGTGAACTTCAGTTCTGAATGCTGTTTGCTTGCTTTTATTCTTTGCATGGCTTGTTTTTTTTCTATGTACATTGGGTGTTTGATGGTCTTTTTTAAATGGGTTCTTTGTTGTTTTTGTGACTGCCTGTAGGAGATGAATCTCAAGGTTGTGTAATGTATACATAGCCTGATAATAAATACACTTTGAACTTTGAATATATCGTGGCAGTTGGCAATGAATCACTAATTTGAAAAAGGGGGAGAATAGAGATTAAAAGAATAAAATGTAATTTGTACAGAAAATGCTCAAGAAAGAAGATCATGTTTTCATAAATTATGTTTTTCTTGTGAATGCTATGTGCCTGAGATACTACTACGGGGATTTTTCCCCAGTGTACTCACGCATATGGCAATAAATTTGACTTCAAATTTTATTTGATGCAGATATAAATAGAGGATTAGCATGACAGGAGAGCTGTGGAATCCATTCTGGATTGCTCCAGCAAATAACTCATACAAAAGCAATAGGACAAATTATTTAATTCTGTGCTACAAATTTCTGCATCCTATTATTCATGGAACTAGTCTATTTCTTTCTCTGCTTTCTGATTTCATCTTGTGATTTGTATTAAGAGTTCACATATATGTGAATATCAAGTGGGCAGATGGGTGGGTTTGCCGGCATTATACATATATATGGTGCTCAAGATCTGTCAGCCTTTGGGATCAGATGGGTTTTATGCATGAAGTGCCAACAGGCTTTCTGACAATAAAGAACTATTCTGAACATTCAGTTAAGATATATATCAGCAGAAAAAAAAACTCAAGGGGAGAAATGGCCTCCTCCGGTTTCCATTTTCAGGAGAAAGAATGGAGAAAAGAACTGTGAGAACATTAGTTTGAATTACCAGGAAGCTGTAACCACTCTGTGTGCAGTGGGGGAGTGAGCTCATGATATTAAAGGTCAGTTACAACTACATCTGGGATAACTCTCTGACAGTATCCTGTGGCCTTTTCATCACTGTTAATGCCCAAAGAAGGATCTGTTTTTTTTTAATCCCCATCCTTAAACAATATCCATCAACATAACACAACCTTACAAATGTCTTCAATCAAACACCAAGCCAGCAGGAAACCTAAGCTTCTTAATGATACACCAGCTATCAATTCATTCAGCAACTGGACTGAATTAGCTTCTATTCATTCTTCTCCACAGTACATTCTGTATGCATATATCAAAAATACATATTATTCTATTGAACATGATTTTATTATTTGTAAGCCTGATATTTCAATGTTTATATCCATACTTCTATAGCATTCATTAGGAAAAATCTCAGGTTACTTATAGGGGGCATGAAACTAGTCTCTATTGACACAGGTCACTGCGTTGCCTAGTTACCAGGACGAGATTGACAATGAGAAGGCACCTTGCCACTCTTTTCCCAAGAAATCAATATGGCAGGTTTGATGGTGATGATAGGAGAGGACCAGAAAAGATATGAAATTACTTTTGAAGCTTATATTTTGAAAGTCTCAGAAAAAGCTTAGCTTTAGCCGCATTATTCTTCCCTAGCTATTTTTAATTTCTCTTTAGTTCTCTGCCTCCTTTTTCCTTACCCTTTTCTTTCCCATTTTTCAGTGAACTACAAGCAGCAGCTGATATATTTTTCAGCACAGATTCTGCAATGTAATATTCCTTTGCTGGGACAATCAGAATACAGGAAGATATTTTTCTTTCCATTTCTTTTTCACCAAATCGAAAATTACAGGCTGGCTCTGAGGGAATAGAAGCCCTTGATATTTCTGACCTTTGCTGACACCCCTTTCGTCACTTGTCAGCTCTTAAAAGGGGTATTTAATAGTGAATCTTTGGTGGTGACAAGGTAAGTGTCTGGTATTCTAGTACTGCCTTTCATTAGAAGCTTCTGCAGACTGCCTAGAGACAGTTAACTCTTCCATTTCCTTTGCAGTGGGACATTTCACAATCCTTTAAGACAACATAAGAACAGAATGTAGCATTCATTGACTAATGTCTTTGTTTCTATGGAGTCGCAAAATTGAACCAGTGAAAAACCATGTATCTATATAGAAAGGGATAGTGTAGAAGATATAATCATATGAACATTGTGACTTCAGGAACATGAGTAGGTCAACCAGCCCCCACTTCCCCATTCAATTAGGTGATAGCTGATCAGGACATCAACTCAATTATTCTGTCTTTCCCTCATATCCCTTGATACCCTTACCTAAAAGAGCTCTATCGATCTCAGTCCTGAAAGCTCCAATTATCCCAACATCCGCAGCTTTTTGTGGGAGCTATTCAGGGTTTGTACCACAGAAACTCTTTTGTTTCAGGTCCTTATTGAAAAAGAAATCTTACAGGACTTTTTACCTAATCATTAAGAAGGCTTTATCTGTGTTCCTGTTGAATATCTTGGTCCACTTAAAGTGCTTTTCCCACCCATACAAATCCAGGCTCTGAGCTTTACACACTGGAGATTCTGTCAAAGAGAGAATCCGGCAAACCCGAAGAGCCAGCAGAGTTGTTTGTGCTGTAATTATTGACTTAACATTTCTAAAACATACGCAGTACCGGTAACTAAAAGCATTTTGCCATTAATATAGTGTGATCCTTAGGTACATGCACAGAAGTATATATTCCATTTGTGTTCAGGGATTATGAATTGTTTTGGACTTCCCCCGTGTTCATCTTTGGTGGACACCACTTTGGTTGACCTCTGTAAGGCCACATTTGCAAATGTGTATTTAGCCAGCTTGAACAAAATAAGTAAACTACGTTGAGGATAAAATTAAGTTTTCAGCTGTTTTACAAAACACATTGACAATGAAGAAATTGTTCCTGAAGTCAGGCAGGACCAAGCAGAAACTGCAGATAAACTGGAGAAGAAAATGAAAGTCTAACAAATGTCCATTCTAAAAGATCTATGGATGAAGGTACAGATGGCATTGTGGCCGAGTTTGCAGACAATACCGAAGTAGGTGGAGGGACAGGTAAGGTTTCACAGAGACAGGGAGTCCGCAGAAGGACTTGGATTGTTTGGGAGAGTGGATAGAGAACTGACAGATGGATTACCATGTAAGGAAATCTACACATTGTAGGGAGAATAAAGGTATAAACTATTTTCTAAATGGGGAGATAATTCAGAAATCAGACCTACAAAGGGACTTGGAGTCCGAATTTGGGAATCCCCTAGTAAAGAAAGCAAAAACTTTGAGAGAAGTGGAACATTAAAGCTAAGATATATGGCTGAGGCTTCTTAACATATTGATCAGACTGCATTTGGAATATTGTGAGCAGCTTTGGGCCTTGTATCTAAGGAAGGCTATGCTGGCCTTGAAGATGGTACAGAGGAAGTTCACAAGATAGATCCTGGGAATAAAAGGCTTAACCTACGAGGAGCATTTGGCACCTCTGGGCCTGTATTCAATGGAGTCCCGAAGAATGAGGAGAGATCTCATTGAAACCAACTGAATTCTGAAAGGCCTGGATAAAGTGGATATGGTGAAGGTGTTTCCATTAATAGGACAGTCTAAGTTCTGAGGGCACAGCTTCAGAATAAAGAGCTGTCCCTTTAAAACTAAGATGACAAGGAATTTCTTCAGCTGTAAGATTGTGAGTTTGTGGAATTTGTTACCATGGAGGGCTGTGGAGGACAAGTTATTGGGAGTATATAATAAAGAGATTGATAGGTTAAGGGTTACAGGGAGAAGGCTGAAGAATGGGAATGAAAAAAAAAATGGCCATGATTGATTGACTGAAAGTGGGGTAGACAAAAAAAAATTGCCATGAGTAAAGGTAGAGCAGACTCGATGGGTCAAACAGCCTAATTCTGATTCCTATATTTTATGATCTTATAAGAAAGGGGAAATATCACAAGAATAACCTCAACTGTAGCAATTAATTCTGAAACACAGACATGAGAGGGATATTGTGAGATTTTATTTTTCTATTTTTATTTAGAGATGCAGTGTGGACAGGCTTTTCCGGCCCTTTGAGCCATGCTGGCCAACAACCCACCAATTTAACCTGAGCTGAATCATCGGAAACATTACAAAGACCAATTAACCTACTAACTAGTATGTCTTTGGAATGTGGGAGGAAACCAGAGCACCCCAAGGAAACCTATATGCATATGGGAAAGAACATACAAACTTGCTTGCAGAGAATGTCAGAATTGAACTCACAACTCCAGCATCCCAAGCAGTAATAGCAAAGCGCTAATTGCTACGTTACCATGGTGACAGATACTGTTGCAATTTTTTGTTGCAAATGATATCATTGATGAAGATAAACAGAAGTTCATTCTGATTAGGTGTTGGATCTCCTATGTGTAATTTAATAAGAAATGCACTTGGCCCAGAGAAGTCTATGATAAAAAAAATTAAGGAGTTAGTTTATTTGTCGAAGAAAGTCAAGTGAGATTATATAGAGTTAAAGTTTTATTCAGGGACTAGGAATGCTTACAATACAATTCTGATCATGCAGAAGAAATGAGGAAATTAACACAAGGCCATCTCTTTCAGAAACTAAGGGACAGGTTACTGTGAGGAACAATGATTCAGGGATGATTGTTATCAGAGGTGATTCAGACATTTGAGAATATGTTGAAAATTGTTCAAGGAATGGAATAAGCAAATAAAAACCTTCAGGACGTGCAAGTGAGATTGCCTCTGCCACATAGTAGTGTGCATGCAGAAGTTGCAGCAAAGTGCATTGTTCCAAAACAAATCAAGTTACATTTACAAAAGTTAAGACGATGCAGATACTGTTGTGGAGGGAAACAGATGCTGACGATATGCTGGTTTTTGCAACAACAGTGTTATACAGGTGATTCAAAAGGCCACATCACTAAAGCATATAGAAACAACTATAGACAAAATAAAATTAAAAGCATAAAGTAAGTTTCTAAAGTTTCAATGCTTTGAAGTTTCTAAAGTTTCCATCATTCTCACCACATCAAGGAAGCAAGTAAAAACTGTAAAATTGAGATGGTGTTCCCAATATTCAACGGAAAAGGAGCTGACTTAACAAATTACCACTTTTGATTTTTGTAATGAATGTGAATACCTGGGACATGGTACTTGAATGTCACTGGGTGTGAAAGCACAGTTTGGTGACCAGATGTCTCCTGACCTATGTTTCAAGAGGCACAACTGAATTTGAAAACTCATAGAGGAGAAAACACTGAAATGCTACCAGAAGACCTGAAGGTGCAGGGACGAGTTTTGCAGGGGAAAACAACCGGTGATGCTCAGCATTCAGAGAAACTAGCCTTCCTTCCTTGGATGCTGGTTACACTTCTCATTGCATTGGTAAATCAACCTACATAATCAAACACCCCAGCAACCATGGACATTCCCTCTTCCCTCACACAACCACTCCTCCAATCAGGCAGAAGCTACAAAAGCCTGAATGTATTTACAAGGCTCAAGGCGAGCTTCTATCCTACCATTATTAGACTACTGAAGAGTTGCCTATTATGATAAGATAGACTCTTGACCTCCCAATCTACTTGATTATGGCCTTTCACCTTATTGCCTACCCACACAACACTTTCATTTTATTTAAAATTTTATTCTGTGTTCCGTTATTGTATTCCCTCATACTACCTCAATGCACTGCTATAAAAAAATTATCATTATGGATGGCATGCAAGTCCAAATTTTTCACTGTAGCTCGATACATGCAGCAATAATAAACTAATTTACCAATTCAATGTGGAGAGGTAGTCGAGAAATGATGAGAGGTCCTAGAAGTCACACAGAAAATGGTCGCTGTGAAAAGCAGAAATTGGGACAGTGGAGAAGGTTTTGCTGGTTCATGATGGGTTCTTATTGGAGCTAATGGCAATGAGAAATGATGAAAAGCTGGATGCAGAGGATATTGAGGTGAGAAATGAATCTTAACCCTGTTCTGCCTGAGAGAGGGGAGGCTGAGAACAGATATGTTGGAGATGGAGTGTGGGGTCCATCATCTGCAGCAGAGGGGAAACCATATTTTCAGAAGAAGGAGGGCATTTTTGAAGTCCTTAGAGTGGAAAGCCTCATTGTGAGAACAAATGGAACAGATTCATTGAAGTGGAAGGAGGAGAATGAGTGGAGAAGAGATGTAGTGGAGACAGTTGTGATACATAGTATAAGACCATAAAACCATAAGACATAAGAGCAGAACAAGGCAATTCAGCCCATCCAGTCTGCTTCACCATTCCATCATGGCTAATCCCGGATCCCATTCAACTCCAACCACCTGCCTTCATACCATACCTTTTGATGCCCTGACCGATCAGGAAATGATCAACTTCTGCCTTAAGTTATACACACAGACTTAAATATATGTACAGGATTTCACCTTGTTAGGCAGCCTCACGTGTGGCACCTTATCAAGCACCTTCTGAAAATCCAAGTAAACTGCTTCTCCTTTGTCTACCCTGCTTGATACTTCCTGAAAGAACTCTAACAGATCTGTCAGGGAAGATATCCCTTTTCAGAAACCTTGCTGACTTTGCCTTATTTTATCATTAATTTCCATGTACCCGAAACCTCATCCTTAATAATAGACTCCAACACTTTCCCAAACACTGTTATGCTAACTGGCTTATAATTTCCTTTCTTTTGCCTTCCTCTCTTCTTAAAGAGTGGAGTGGCATTTGGAATCTTCCAGTCCTCTGGGACAATGCCAGAATCAAGTCTTTCTTGAAAGATCATGATCAATGTATCCATTATCTCTTCAGCAACTATTCTCAGGACTCTGGGGTGCAGACCATCTGGTCCAGGTGACTTATCCACCTAAAGACCTTAGTAGACCTCAGTGGATAGTTAGTCTCCTGAGATAAAGTGAGAGAGATGCAGGGAAATAAGAGGAATGCCAGAAATAGTCAAGGTGACTTTGAAGGCAAGTTGGAACTTATGGCAAAGATAATAAAATCCATAAGTTCAGCACAAGCATAGGAAGCCCATTCAACAGCTGATGTCACGGAGGAGTGCTGATTCCAGTGCAGGTTTGGAACAAGGACTGTTCCACATAGCCAACACAAAGAACATGAGTATCTTGTGCCAAGATCAACGCCCATCACCACATATTTAATTTATAGCAAGTAGGAGGATTCAAAAGAGAAGAGGGTAATAGTGAATGAGTTTTGTTTTTGACTGGAAATCTAGAGCAAGTGGTATACATCGAGGATCTGTGGTGAGTCTTTTGTTATTCATAATGTATATAGATGACTTAGATGAGAATATTGGTGAGACAATTAGTTAATTTGCAGATATGGATCGTGAAGGAAGTCATGCAAGGATACCAAGGGTCATGATTCAAGAGGTTATAATTCAAAGTTTAAAGTTCAAAGTAAAGATTAGCTGGACAGTTAGGCAGAGTGGTGGTAGATAAAAGTGAATCCAGAGAAGTGCAATGGTAATGCATTTGCAAAGGATAGAAAGGCATAGGTGGATACATAAATGAAATTAGCTTAGATTGGCATTACAGCAGGCAAAGACAAGATGGATCAAAAGGCCACATTTTGGTCTTGTACTTTGTATGATTCATGTTTCTTTGAAATTGTATATGAGTCATGTATTTTAACGGACCATGTTACAGGATTAGGCATTTGACTATCTATATACACAAAGCTTATTCACAAATAGCTGATTATCATTTGCAACTTTGTCCTCATTTGCTCTCTTTCTGAGAGTCATAGAGTGATTGACAATATTGGGGTGATTCATGGGGTGATTCACAATATTCTGATTACAGGAGCATCAAGAGATCAATGCCTTAGGAACCTGGAAGAAGCACTGAAACTTCAAGTGGTAGGAATCCATTTAAGGAAAAGTAAATGACAAACAAAATAAAGTAGTGGGGATGCTGAAGTTAAAGTGAAAGTAAAACTCATTACAAATGTTCTTACCATAACTGTAGTTATTAAGCTGAAGATATATCTAGAATTGTTGGTGAATTACAATAAGTTCTTGACAATTCTAGTGATGATTTTACTTCAGTTGCACCAGTTGCTAAAAGGATAACCAAAAGGTTTTGAGATGTTTGTCAGACCGCAGTTGGAGAATGGTGAGCAGTTTTGGTTCCCTTACCTGAGAAAACATGTGCTGGCATCAGAATGTTCAGGAGGAGGTCACAGGAATGATTCAGGGAACAAAAGGGTTAATGTATGAGAAATATTTGATGGCTCTGTGCCTGTACCTACCTGAGTTTAGAAGAATGAGGGACAAATATCATTGAAATCTGTAAAATATTGCAAAGCCTAGATAGTGGAGAGGATGTTTCCTATGGTGGGGGAATCTATGACCAGAGAGGACAGCTCAGAATAGAAGGGTATCCATGTAGAACGGAGATGAGGTGGAATCTTCTTTTTGCCAGAGGGTAATGAATCTGTGGATTTCATTTTCACATATGGCTGTGTAGGTCAAGTCATTCAGTATATGTAAAGCAGAGGTTGATAGGTTCTTGATTTGTCAAAGTGTCAAAGGTTACAACGAGAAGGCAGGAGAATGGTGTTGAGAGGGATAATAACTCAGCCATGATGGAATAGTGGAGCAGACCTGATGGGCCAAATAGCTTAATTCTGCTCCTATGTCTTATGATTTTATGCTCTTATTTGCCATCTCTTCTTTGATGTCCAGAGTGTTTACAGCAATGGAGAAAATTTTCTCTCAGCTGGATAAAGAAGAGTTATTGTCACCATGAAAGGAGTGCAGTGGTTTCACACATGTCACTTCACCATCTGCACAATTGATAAACTCCTGATTTGCCTGTTCAATGACATGAAGCCAGTGCTTCAGATGATTTTCTTGTGAGTTCAAGGATTGGCATTGACTATGAAAGAATATGCAGTTATTTCCTAAGTAGGGAAATGTTTTGAAAGCATAGAAGTCCCCAGTCAACTTCTAGCTGCAGAGTTGGCTCCTGATGAAGGATTGTTATTCCAAGTGCTGACAATATGCTGAACTTGATTCAGATTCATCTCTTTTTCACATCTACATCCAAACATACTGTGAGATATGTTGTTTTGTGTTAACAGCCAACACGACCTAAGGATGGGCTGGGGAAATTCCACAAGTGTCACCAGATATTTAGGCATCAACATAGCATGTACACAATGTTCAGCACAAGCAGCAACAACAGAACAACAGCAAAACATGTCCCTTTCTTCCCTCTCATCCAGCTACCCAACCACTCACACACACATTGTGGACAGTCTGCCAAGCCTAGGACAAACAGCCTCTGGGCCTTCAGCCTCAGTGGAATCGTGGACTCACAGGTGTTAGGCCTCTAACCTCTACAGGGGACTTGCAGACCCAGGGCTTTGGCCATTGGGCCTTGATTTCTGGACTTCCGATCAATCTTCAGGCTTCAGTTGGTGTTGGTTCCAGAGCTCACTGATGTTGACACGAGGTCTATGACTGTGAGAGCTGTGCAAATCTGACAGTGGACCACGTAGCGTCCCTGAGATACAAGAGATTAAAAGGTCTAGAAAGGGCAAAAGGACGGAATAGGATGTCCAAGAGGAGGAGAACAGTTTGAGGCAATAGAAGAGATCATCAGTGGGGTCAGGGGAATATAACAATGTTTATTGTCTCATTAGGGCATGAAAGAGAAGCAATTACTGCTAGTATCCTATCATTTTCAGAAGGCATTTAGAACTGAATGAAAGGATGGATGCATAATGAGTGAATCTGGGGTTGTCCTTCACCCTTAAGGCCTCTCATTGTTTCTGAAACAGTTCAATCACGTACAAGGTGAAGTGAAAGGAGATAGCCAGATTGTATGTGTGGTTGCATAAAATGGATTCTAACATTGTATCTTGCATCAGATATCAAGGAAACAGAAGTGTTTATGCTCTTCTATGCTTGCACCTCAGGGACTGGACAGAACATCCATGGTGTGGACTTCGGATGATTATACTGGGTTTTTCTTCGCAAGTTAAACCATAGACCATAAGACATAGAAGCAGAATTAGGCCATCTGGCCCATTGAGTCTGCTCTGCCATTCAGTCATGGCTGATCCTTTCTTTTTCTCCTCCTCAACCCTAGTTCCCAGCCTCCTCCTCGTAACCATTGATGCCATGTCCAATCAAGAACCTATCAATCTCTGCCTTCAGTATACCCAATGACCTGGCCTCCACAGCTGTATGTGGCAACAAATTCCACAAATTCACCACCCCTTGGCTAAAGAGATTTCTCCACATCTCTGTTTTGAAAGGGCACCCGCCTATCCTGAGGCTGTGTCCTCTAGTCCTAGACTCTCCCACCATGGGAAGCATCCTTTACACATAAACTCTGTATAGGCCTTTCAACAGTCAAAAGGTTTCAATGAGATCCCCCCTCATCCTTTTAATTCCAGCGAGTACAGACCCAGAGCCGTCAAACGTTCCTTGTATGATAGCCCTTTCATTCCTGGAATCATCCTTGTGAACCTTCTCTGGACCCTCTCAAATACCAGCACATCTTTTCTAAGATGAGGGGCCCAAAACTGTGCACAATACTCAAGGTGAGGCCTCACCAGTGCCTTATAAAGCCTCAGCATCACATCCTTGCTCTTGTATTCTAGACCTCTTGAAATCAATGCTAACATGGCATTTAGATAGATAGATAGATAGATAGATACTTTATTCATCCCCATGGGGAAATTCAACTTTTTTTTCCAATGTCCCATACACTTGTTGTAGCAAAACTAATAACATACAATACTTAACTCAGTAAAAAAAAATATGATATGCATCTAAATCACTATCTCAAAAAGCATTAATAATAGCTTTTTAAAAAGTTCTTAAGTCCTGGCGGTTGAATTGTAAAGCCTAATGGCATTGGGGAGTATTGACCTCTTCATCCTGTCAGAGGAGCATTTGCCTTCCTCACCACTGACTCTTCCTGCAAGTTAACCTTTCAGGCATTCTGCACAAGGGCTCCCAAGTCCTTTTGCATGTCAGAAGTTGTTTTGCTTAGTTACTTGTTTGAGGGAATTTTTACTGCAGACAGTTGTCTAAGAAACAATTTGTTCTACCTGGAGAGAGGAGGTTACCAGCATTTTTTGAAAAATTTCCTTAAATAATATTGACATGGCTTGGGCAATATGTGGTATTATATTGGAATGTGGTGATACTGGTTATGATGCTCTATGGTGCAGTTTTACTCGGCCTCCAGCGTGAGCTGGGGATGGAAAAGAGGAGACCAAAGCAAAGATGGTCAAAGAATAAACTAAAGGAGAATAGGAAGAGGTGTTTTAGCTGAGTTACTTTCCAACCCAATCTCGCCCCCTACATTCTTCTAGGGTTCATGATCCCCCTCCAAATATGCAAACACGGATGTATTTAGAATGGTCTATTATGTCAGTGGGGACAGCGATCTGGAGATCTATCACGTTTTACATGAATTGTTCAGATACGTAACTGGGCTCAGACAGGAAGACCACTGCCACCCAGAAACATCCTGGGCCCTGGATTGTTCTAGAGAACTGCAGATGAAATATAGCACATCTTCCATTCTGCAAAAAGGATGCCACATACGCTTTCTCTTCATGGAAAGGAAAAGTCATTTACTTCTCCTTAGGTCAACAGCAGTAGACATCACAAAGCTGTTGATTTGTTGTGAATGGGATTTTCCTAAAGGATCAATAACTGATAGACGCTGCACATCTAGCTGGCTGGGGTCCGTATTTGAAAAAGGAAATAAAGAGTGGGAAATGGGAGACAAGGGTTTGTTCTTCTAGAATTGGGACAAATAGTCTTCTGTTTAATAATATGATAAAAGGGTTATTGCACTCACAGTTTCTACAGAAGATATCCTAGTGGCCAATGCCATACATCAAGGAAGCTTGACTAATTACATCTGAGTCTGTCTTTTCCTGCCCTCATATGTGAGCCACTAGCTAGGCCAGGGGTGTCAAACTCATTTTAGGTCACGGGCCGGATTGAGCAAAATGCAGCTTCATGCGGGCCGGATCAGTCGGACGCGTGCGAATGCAGCTTTCGTTGCCTCAGTTTTTTCAGCCTGCTCTCATGTGTCTCAGTCTCTGCTATAACTACAAAGTGTTTCATTTTACAAATTCCGTTTCTTATGAAGAAGACTGCCGAATAAACACTAAAACCCCTGAAAAACTGGTACCTGAATAAACTCAGCATTAGCCATATCATACGCCATAGGCGCTTCGATTACTGGGGCCAGCTTTAATAGTAATTAGATATTATCTCGCGGGCCAAAGATAATTCCACCGCGGGCCGGATTTGGCCCGCGGGCCTTGAGTTTGACATATATGAGCTAGGCAGATAAGTGGCCTATGGGGAACTAATACTTTCCAGCCGATGTTTTGTCCCTCAGTGTTGTTCAGTCTCCAGGTCATATTAGAGGATGTGATTACTATCAGGATCAGGTTTATTATCACTGGCATGTGTCATGAAATTTGTGTTAACTTAGCAGCATCAGTTCATGATATCGGAAAAGAAGAAAATAAATAAATAAATTGCAGTATACATATGAGGGGTGATTGATAAGTTCGTGGCCTAAGGTAGAAGGAGTCAATTTTAGAAAACCTAGCACATTTATTTTTCAACATAGTCCCCTCCTACATTTACACACTTAGTCCAGCCGTCATGGGGAATACGGATCTTGGACCTCCAGAAAGTGTCCACAGCAGGGGTGATTGATAAGTTTGTGGCCTAAGGTAGAAGGAGATGAGTTATACAGCTCTCGCTACATACACATATAGTTCAACGTTTTGAGTGATGATGTAAAAATTTGGTTAATAACTCATGTTATTAACTCATCATGGGTGATTGATATGTTTGTGGCCTAAGATAGAAGGAGATGAGTTATTAACTTCAAACTTTCTGCATTTTCACTCAAAGAGTTGACCTCCATGTGCCTGTAATGAGAGCTGTGTAACTCATCTCCTTCTACCTTAGGCCACAAACTTATCAATCACCCCTGCTGTGGACACTTTCAGAGGTCCAAGATCCGTATTCCCCATGACCGCTGGACTAAGTGTGTAAATGTAGGAGGGGACTATGTTGAAAAGTAAATGTGCTAGGTTTTCTAAAATTGACTCCTTCTACCTTAGGCCATGAACTTATCAATCACTCCTCATATATTGAATAAATTAAAGATCATGCTAAAAACAGAAATGATATATATTAAAGAAGTGAGGTAGTGTTCACAGGTTCAATGTCCATTTAGGACATTCACAGTTTTAGGATCACGTCAAACTAAGTAGAGATAGTCATCAGGATTCCCAAGGTTTTGTTGCTTGAAGTGGTGATTGAATAAAAGATGAAATACGAGAAATACTCAGCAGGACGGAACCGAATCAGGTTTAATATCACTCGCATATGTCATTAAATTTGTTTTTTTTTGTGGTAGCAGTACAGTGCAAAACACAAAAAGAGCTATAAATTACAAAAAGTTGTAATTCATTTATTTTTGTCATTCATTACGTGTGATGTGTCTGTGCATTTTTCCCTCAATCCTCGGGTCCTGAACCAGAGGTTTGGGAGCTTGAGGGCTCAGCACAGTATCCATGCTGTTCCTAGTAATGTGCCCTCTGGACTGAGATCTCAGATGTTGTTCCTGCGATTTATTGAATCCACTCTCCCAGTCCATGCGTCACAGCTCCAAGTGCTCCTATCACCACCAGGATTACCCAGGTTTTAACCTTTCACATCCTTCAAGCCCTGGTATTTCTCCACTTCTCATATATTTGCTTCCTGATGTTACTGTCATTTGGGATTGCCACATCTACTACTATTGCTTTCTTCTGCTCCTTGTCCACTATTACAATGTGTGGTTGATTACAATGTGTGATTGTACATGCTGATTAGTCTGTGTTTGGAAGTCCCACAGGATCTTAGCTCTGTCATCCTCCCTACCTTCTCAGGTGTTTCCCATTTGAACTTGGGAGTGTCCAATCCATTCTCAGTGCAGATGGAACATATGTGTGTGTGGTGCAAGAAGAGATCAAAAGAAATAGTGAGGTCGTGTTCACGGGCTCATGAACCATTCAGAAATCTGATGGTGGAGGGGAAGAAGCTATTCCTAAAATGTTGAGTGTGTGTCTTCAGGCTCCTGTACCTCCTCCCTGATGGTAGCAATGAGAAGAGGGCATGTTTTGGGTGACAAGGGTCCTTAATGATAGATGCAGCCTTTTTGAGATATCGCCTTTTGAAGATGTCATCAGTGGTGGGGAGGGCAGTGCGCATGATGGAGTTGGCTGAGTTTACAACCATCTGCCCCTTTTTTTGATGCTGTGATTGGGTATCTCAAAAAGGCTACATCTATCATTAAGGACCCTTGTCCTCCATAGCAGGTTGTGTTGCAACCCAAAGTGCACTCCATGGTATATCTGTAGACATTGGCTAGTCTGGTAAAATACCAACTCTCCTCAAATTTCTAATGAAATCTAGCTGCTGTCATGCCTTACTTGTAATTGCATTAATATATTGGGCCCAAGATAGATCATCAGAGAAGCTGACAATCAGGTAGCAACTGTGTAGAAAGAGAAAAAATAAGTTGAAGTTTCAGATCAATAACCCTTCATTAGGACTGGACCAGGGAGAATACATGTATGTTTACAATAAAGCACAGTAAAGCCCAGTACAGGCCTTTTGACCCATGATGTTGTGTCGAAAATTTAACCTATTCCAAGGTCAATCTAACCCTTACCTCTTTCATTGCCCTCCATTTATCGTTACTCCAACTGCCTAAGAATTCTTAAATGTCCCCAATGTCCCTATCACCAACCCTGCAGCATGTTGCACACACCCATCACTCTCTGTAAAAAAAACTGCCTCTGACATTCACCCTATCCTTTCCTCCAAACACCTTAAAATTATGCCCCTCCTATTAGTCAGTTCTGACCTGGGGAAAAGAGCTGGCTACCCATTTAATCTATGCCTCTTGCTGTCATATACACAGCTATCAACTTTCCATCCTCCTGCTCCGCCAAGCTTTTTAAGTGATAAAGAGGAGGGACCAAAGGGCATGACCAGCATCACAGAGAGAGAATCTTTTCAAACACTTTCAAGTGGTCACACAGTTTGCCACTGACTACTGCTTCTCACCATTTTGAGCTTTTCATAAGGCTACAACTCTGCGGCAATATGGAGAGGCTACGTTGACATGGCTTGCTTTGTAGCCCTGGGATTCTCTTGAGGTGTTCACTTGATGAGCCTTTGTACTCAGGATGAACGCATGCTGCATAAAAATTTTAGCCAAAGTGATGATGTGCCAGTAGATTTTTGGCAATGAGCAGTTACAACTGCTTTACAGTTTATATCTGTCTAGAAACTCCAGTGGAGTACAAAGTCCTCTGAAGGCTGTTCACCTCTCAAGCAGCATCACCAAAATTAGACTATCTAGCCATGTTCACATTGTTGTCTCTACAAGCTTTCTGTCTGTAAACTAGCTGCGGTTTTTTCATTACTGCGGTGACCATACTTCAAACGCAGCTTACGTTGTAAAGTGACCTAGAACTCCTAAAGTTTCATTATGGACTTGAGGCCTTGTACTGTGCTGTACTGTTGTGAAACGCTATATAGTTGCAAGTCTTTCTTTTTTTAACTCTATCTAATGAAGTGAAATGTACACACAGAGAACCCTGTTAAGGCATTTTCCAAGAGTCAGTTAAACTTTGCATTTTGCTGACAACGCCAAAGTCCTTCTCCCGTCTTGATCATTTATTACCATGCACAACGGCAACATTAGAATATCGCCTTTGTTGAGTGAATACAGTTTGTGAATGCTAAGCCATTTTATTTACCCTTAGTGGCCAAAGGTCATTATGAAGAGAAACTGTCTTCTCTGCATACAAGTGGCTGACAGCAAGATACTGAAGGTCACAAAGGGTCACAAAGAAACCATTGTGAGATTGCTCAGTACTGCTTAGATGATTAAGTCAATTACGGCCACACATTTGTGGTGAAAAAGCTTTTAAAGTTGCAGTAATAAATCAAGAACCCAGGCTTGATGTGGAATCCTTTTTTAAAGACAAAAGGAGAAATAGTTGTACAAGGAATAATGTCCTCTCTGAGAAGCTGCCACACCGCAGTATCAACACATAGGACTTGTGTTTATACGTGTATGCAGTTCCTTCCTGATTGCTGTCATTATTCTGCGCCAAACTGATTAATGCCTCCATTGAAGACACCCAGTCAAGGAGAATGCAAGGAATGAATTCTTTACTTGTAAACTGAGCAGGGATGTCTCATTTCCAGTGTTATCTTCTATTCTGCAAGGATGAATCCTAGCATTTTATGAACGAGGACAGTGCGTCCCTTCTTCCACTGATGGGAGATGTAAAACAGGGCATGCAACAGTGACAGTGAGCTGTTCATAAACCTTCAAAATTGTTCTCTGTTGAATCACATACTATTGATGCTTTATGCCACTTAGGAGGTCAAAAGTCAAGGTAAATGCTTTTGTTCCATTATGAATACAGAGCAGAATAATATGAGAACAATAATTGTTACAAAGGAGATGATGACATGAAATGTGAAAATTTATCACCAGGATTTCTGTATAATTTATTTTACACACTTGTAGATATCTAAAATCAACCACAGTTGCTGTAGAACTTGTTGTTTCCTGAATCCTCGTGGGTTTTTTCACCTTTAATTTCCTGACATGGCAAGCCCATTAGCTGTTTGATTAGATTCCCATGTTTGTCCAGCTGAACGAATCAACACTACACTGTATAAAATAGAGAAAATGCCACCCTAAGTCATTAAGTGAAGGTCTAAAATGTCTCTATGTGTAAAACACAGTGAATTATGCCATGCTGAAGCCTGTGAAATGGAAGTCACAGGTTTATTCTCCCAGAAGCATACAAAGTGCAGGAGGAAGTCAACAGGTTAAACAACATAAATGGAGATAACTGGACTATTGTCCTTTCAGGTCGAGACTGTCACAGTGTGTGCTGCCAATGACAGAAACCAAATGTGGAGGAAAGACAAACTCTCATGTAGAGATGGTGACCAGAGTTTATACATAGCAATTCCAACTGACCATCAGTGGGTCGGCTAAGCGATAGTGCGAGACTTAACATTCTCAAAACTAGGATCCCACAATAGTGCTAATAGAGCGGATGCTTAAATAATACAACATGGAATTCCTGAGCCTATCAAAAGAAACTTAACAAATTCACTAATTTACTAATTCACTAATTAACTAATTCAGGTGTTCGAAAAAGCATTGGAGCCCAACATTCTGGCTCACTGCACAGGCCTGGAGTGCTCATCACAGTGATGCTTCATCGGGACTGAAAGAAAGAGGAGGAGTGAGGGCTGGCTGCCAGGTGAGGAGGGGTGATTGGCAGATGGAGGAGGGTGGAAAGAATGTGAGTGATGTTAGAAGCTTTGAGGTGATAGAAGTGACAAAGGGTTGAAGATGGTTTAATCTGATAGAAGAAGAAGGTGGAGCATGGAATAAGGGAAGGAGATGGGGAGGGGAACCAATGGAAGGAGTGTGTGGATGAAGGGCAGATGGTAAGGGTGGGCAAAGGGCAGATATAAGGTTATAGGGTCTGGTAGGTCAGGAGGAAAGAGACAAGGTAAAAGGAGAAAGGGGGACAGAGAGAGTGGTTACTGGAAGTCTGAGAATTTGGCGTTCATGCTACCAGGTTGGAGATTGCCCAGTCAGAATTTGAGGTGCTGTTCCTTTATGTTTATTCCCCTTGTTTACAGTAACTTAGGAATCTCCATGAGATATTACACCAGCCTATTGGAATACATGGCATCAAATGGAAGTTATTACCTAGAAGTTTAAAAGGGTGCATTGGAACAATGTAGTAGTGGGAACCAAGCCATGCCATTAGTTGTTGACCACTCACTGAAGCTTCTTTTGGGTAGTCACTGGGCACAGGCTTGGGAGGGGTGGGAATCAGGCTGGAAAGACACATCTGGTGATGCGGTGGGATTGTACTGGGGAAGGAGACTGCCAAGGTAATTAGAAGAGGGGATGAAGGAGGCTCTAGGAAGCTAGAAAAAGGCACTTGATCTAGGGAAATTAAGAACTTCCATGTATGTGTGTGGGGGGGGGCAATAGGTTTGCTGTGCGTTGGTGGGATTTCAGGACCTCTACATCGGGGGAGGGTGTTAGGAACCAATACGGCAGTGGTGGTAGTGATGATGAGGGTTGCCGTCACTGGGAGAAGTAAATAGGTTGGATTTTGAAATGCTGAATATCAGTGGAATATAGGGTTGGAAGAGATGATTTAGGAGGAAGTCCAATTTTTGGCTGTTTCCCAGTCTGGTAGTATGTTGGAAGGGAATGCTGGCAAGAGTGTGCCCAGCAATAGATGGGCAACATGGCCCACAATTTCCTGTAGTAATCCAAAAGGTGAGCTGCATTGCAAATAATGTCATCCATTTCCAACTATGAGATTGACTGAGAGCAGGATGCAGCTACTAGCAATTTGCATTATGTAGCAGAAAACATCCTCTAGAAAATCCTAAAGCCTCACTGCTTCATGTCATTTCCATCACAATAATGACATCATGAGATCTGAAAATGAATTTCAAGAATTTACAGAGTTTGTCCTCTGTATGATAATCTCAAACTTTTGCAGTTAAATGTGATCCAAAAGAGTATTCCCATAGTATAATCTGCCACTATTACTGCATTGGAAACAACTTTACATCAATATTTCAAAATGTAACATATGTTAAAACATTTTAAAAATGGAAAAATACTTTCTGATATGCTCTCTGTAATAAATCTTAATTACGTTTAGCTACCCTGATGATAAAACAGCCAGATTAACGATGTCACTGTTCCTGGGTGTAAGACATAGCAGAAAAAAACGGATGCCTTATAGCAACCAACAATGGAAAAGAGAAAAGTCCCACCACAGATTTCTTTGTGGGGTTCTTTATTTGAGGCTTGTTGTTGCTGGTTTATTAAATTGATTACTGGGATAGGAAAGGGGGTGGGGGGAGATGTTGCGTAGGATTGGATGGGGTATTTTTATATGAGGAGACATTACGCTGACATAGAGCAGTGATCTCATTGAAACGTACAAATATCCCACAGGGTTTGAGTTGATGTTTCCCCTGAATCAGGAGTCACAATGTGAAAATAAAGGATAAAACAGTTATGGCCAATGTGACACGAATTTTCTTCATTTGGAGATTGGTAAACTTGTAGAGTTCCCTCCCTTAGAATGGAGACTAAATCATTGGACATACTTGAGAAGGAAACACATTTCTCACAACAAAAAATGGCTAAGTGCAGGAGGAGAAAGCAAGAATGTAGTGTTGAGGTAGAAGATCCACTATGATCATATTGGATGCCTGACCAGGGTTAACTAGTCTAATGTCCTAATCCTGATCCTTTTTTTTTTCTTTGTTCCTCTGTCAGCCATTTTGGACAGAAATGAAAAGGCACTGTTCATCCAATGGGTCGTAAATCTATGGAATTCATGATCCAAGAAGAATGTAGAAGCTTCTTTGATAACTATACTCAAGAATTTTAGATATTCTGGGGATCAAGTGGTATGGAGCTAGCACAGAAAAAGAGAGCTGAGGTAGAATATCAACCAAGATTTCGCTTAATGTTTTAATTCTAATTGCATGCTCTGACAGGATGACCTAGGTCATACACTTCAGTTAAACTAATTTTATAAGCGAAGTACCTAGCACAGCTGTTAGTGTTTCCTATGCCTGGAACAAGTGACTGCAGGTGAAATTATCATCCCAGTGGTTTTACAAATCAGTGAGTTGGCATCAAGAATTTTACACAAATGTAGTTCAATAAAAGTGAGTACTTTTGAGAAAAAGGGGTTTCAAAGAGAAAGAAGTTAATAATTCTTTCAGAAAAATTGATGATTGGTATGTCACATTGTTAATACTTACTGAACTAAAAGTACTGACTGTGATGTCAATGATTGACTGAATCACATTGAAATCTTTGCATACTGTTTTAAAAGGATTAATATCTTCATTAAAGGCATATTCTGTGAATGCATTAAGCATTCACCTGCTATTTGAAATAATTACTTGCTTGATGTGCACACATATTTGCAATCAGTCTCACTCATTTTCATGTTATCCTTATGAATCTCATTTCAAGTATCTTTCTGATAATAAAACTCCAAGGTATTTGACAATGCAAATACTCTCTGAATGTGACCTATCAAAGATTAAACTATTAGTTTAATCCTTTGTTCTGGACAGAATCCAGTTCTCAATATCAGTAGTGAAAGGACTGTGTGCACGCCATATTTGATCATTTTCATAATCCATATTCTCTGGTCTTGTTGGACTCCAATGCTGCTTCATTTTAAAGCAGTTTTTGTTTCAGCTGCTGCTAAAATTGCAAGAAGAGTGCACGTAAGATAGAGTCTATACATTTAACCTGCTAAGCAGGCTACAACCTGTAAAGTTGTTGGAAAAGACTGAAGAAAGAAGTAAAATGGTTCCCTCAGTAATTAGTTTCATGAATTAATCATGAAAACTTCCAAGCAGCACGCCTACTTGAGTCTTGTCCTATTTGGACTTCATGGTTGGTAATTAAATTAATACCAACCATCTGTTGCTATTGCACCCAAATTGTTGTAAGGAACATACAGTACAGTAGTTGTTTCCATGTCAAATGTAAGGCAGACTGTGAGACCAGGACAATATTTTAGTTTTGCTGATGGCTAAACTTTTATAAAGGTTACATTTTCACACAGGTTGCTTGTGTAGGTAAAAAGTAATACCATCATTTTTGATTCTCCCTAACTGGAGGAAAACAAAGGTATTGTTCTATTTGCTACTTTTCCCTCCATAAGTCCTTTTGCTGACAGGACAGCTGTGCCTATAGCAGTATCTCAAGGGTTATCAAGCTCCTGCTCCTAGTACAGTGCAGCCTAATGTGTTTGCAAACAGAAATACTGTATATGTCCCATTAGCAAAATGATAATACATTAAAAGAGAATAAAGGTGGCATCATGCGATCTCAAAACTCATGTTTGGATGACATACACAAATATGCTTCAATGTTAGGCAATAAGATAATAAGACCATGAGACATATGAGCAGAATTAGGCCATATGGCCCATCGAGTCTCATCGAGTTTTTGCTTAATTTGGTTGTTCTGTGTTTCATACTTCTTTGGTTTCTGCTGATTGATTGGTTGCCAAATTCAGGTGTAACTGGGCAAAACATGGGATTGATGCACCATGGAAACATTAGGGTAGTACATGGTGAAAGGAACTGTTATTAAGATGAGCTTGTACAACTGAAGCTGTTTTTTCTGCGAAAAGTTAACAGAAGAAAGGCAAAATGGAATGCTATTGGCTTTGCTGACTGATAACTTCTAAGTTCAAATGAAGACTTTAAACCCTATTGGATATAAATAGCCATAAGCACTCTCACTGAAGGGAGATTTTACTGTAACTACCCAATCTTAAAAGACAAATTCAATTCCCTATTTATTCTCCGTGGCAAGTTGAGCTGCTAATACCCACTATTTGAGTGGTGGGTCCCCTCTCCCTACCAAGGAGAAGATACTTTCTGCTAACAAAGTAGTTTAAAACATAGTTCATTTACTTTCAGTGATACATACACATTTAAATCCAAGCAATAATCTTAAGATATATTTAAAACTCACAGAGGAGTGCTATTTTAAAAATTTTCAAATTACAAACTATTTCTAAAACACAAGCCATTTCTAAAACATAAGGCACAAAGGATAAAGCTCAAAGCATGAAGGATTTCCAAAACAAGTGTCCAATTCCTATAAACTAAAAAGATTTACTAATATGTAGACAAATAAATCATCTTTCACAGAAATCAAAGCCAGAGGAGTGGAAGCTAGTTCACCCTGTGTTTCTTCCATGTTTCTTGATGTTCTTTACCCCATTCCTGATAAGCCTAAACTGCTCTCTACAATTACACCTCTTCCCTCTCCACTTGGGTGACTTCTCATATATATGATTATTTCCTCAAATACCCTTTGAACACAAAAGGACTAAAAGCATCTTAAAAGGACTAAAAGTTCTCAGCTAATGCTGTAAAGTTAACTTCCTTGGGTATAAAAACCATAAAAGCACATCAATTATTTGATATGCTGAATGATATTATCCATCTCATCTTCTAGCTTCCTTGAACTAAGAAACTTAAGAGTCAGCTTATCTGATTGAAACAAGTCAAATTCAACAATCCTTTGTTTTATACTGCATCCCATGAGCAGTATTAAATTAAGTGTAGTGAGCTACTGGAGACAGAGCATTTGCAAAGCTGTTCTATAGATGACTTTGTTTTGACAAAAGAAAAGGAAGCATCCAAAATGTTCTGATTGCTGAGTATTGCTGAACTTGGTGCTTCTGCTAGGTGATGTTGGTGGTGTTTGTGCTTCTGATGATGTGTATTGAGCTTTGTATTTCTGATTGGTAGGTATCGGTGGGTTTGGTGTTTCCGAATAGTGATGACTCTTGGCAATCTGTCTCTGATTGGCAAATATTGTTGGGTTTTGTGTATCTGATTGGGAATATTCATGGGATTGCATTTTCTGACTGGAAATTTCAACCTTCTCAGCAATTACACTGAGCACACCAAAACACTACTTGCAATTTCCAAGCAAGTAAAATAAATTATCTATGAAAATGCTATGTGTCTGATAATATTCGTACTGGAATTTCTTGCTGGGCGGCAACATTTTGTACTGTATGATGTTTCAAGTTAAGTAAACATATGTATGAATTACACTACTTATGCTGCATAGTTTGTGTTTTTTAAATTTTGAGTACATTCAGTATTTTTCTCCTAAAATTAGAGCATGTGGTTAAGTCTCTGTTGTCATAGCCTTGCCTTTTGTTGGCTAGTCAGATATTTGTATTGGGTGACATTATGTTAAGAGATTAAAGACGGTCAGTGTGTGTAAAAAAAATGCTGAAAACACTCCTGACTATAATTGTATTGCCAGTGTTGTATGTGGGCTGGATGCTACAATGTCGGCATTTGATAGAGGGTGAGTTTTGTAATGATGAAACATAAACAGAAGAAGTTATATAATGAACCAGTCTACTCTTTCAGCACTATGTAAACAGCTCTGACTTACAGACAGATGGCCTTGCCTAAAACTGTTTGGCTTGTTTTGTCTTTTTTACCCCCTCCAGGACTACTGCCTGAAAAGAGATCTGTTTACAAAATCTACAACAATCAAATGGCCATTAATGCTGCAATTGCTACAGGCAGGATTTCGAATTGCATCATAGCTCATAATTAGCATTTACTTTTTCAGATAAAATGAGCAAATTAACTTGCTGTATAAAGTACAGCAAGTTAATTTGTACTTTAAAGCATAACTGGCCACAGTTTTACTTTTCAAAAGCAAATCACTTGAAAATGACAACCATACAACTATATAGCGCATTTGGTTCCTTCACCATTAGATTCAGATTCAGGTTTAATATTACCGGCATATGCCATGAAATTTGTTGTTATGAGACAGCATTACATAATGAAAACTGTAAATGACAGTAGAAGTGTAAAAAGCGAACAAAAAGGTAATGAGCTAGTGTTCATGGGTTCAGTGTCCATTCAGAAATCTGATGGCAGAGGGAAGAAACTATTCCTGAATCATTCAGTGTGTGCCTTCAGGCTCCTGTACCTACCCCCTGATGGCAGAAATGAGAAGAGGGCATGTTCTGGGTGATGGGTGTCCTTAATGATGGATGCCACCTTTTTCAGACATAGCTCCTTGAAGATGTCCTGGATGCCAGGGAAGCTAATGCCCATGATGGAGCAGACTGAGTTTACAACTTCCTGCAGCTTATTTCGATCATGTGTAGAGAACATCTCATACCAGACAGTACACCTGTAGAAATTTGCTAGTGTCTTTTGTGACATACTAAATCTCCTCAAACTCCTCATGAAATATAGCCATATAGCCATGAGGACACTTTTAAGTTATAATAGGCTTACTTTGAAGGAACCATTTTGAGATGTCCTCAACTAATTTTCATCAGCGATGAAAGCACTGAATAAGGAAAATGAATTATTCAGTCTGAGATGTAGCAAGCACCTGAAAGTCTGGAAAAGGCTATCAGGCTTCGAGGTGATATTTTTCTGAAGAGATGCACTTGAATTTATAAAGGACATTCCTGGATTCAGGAGCCTCTGAATGGTGACACAGAATACCGGTAGGTCATCATGTTCTATCTTCTCTCACTCCAGCCAAAGCCCTGCCTGATTTTTGTACAACTCAGCATGCCTTAAAGCAGAACAAAGATCTCACCTAATAAAACATCATAAGGTACTTAGCCCTTGGTTGCTGGTTGACTCCTGCTTGCTAGTCCAAATATGCTTGTTTTCGGAGATTTTGTGCACTTGGCAGAAGTTGGAAACCTCTATCGGGAGAGGTTTGACTGGAATGGAGAGGTGCTTCTCCATTGGTTGGCCTGACAGAGCTTTGAAGGTGAAATGGAGACAGCGAGTGATAATGACAAAAGAGCACAGAGATAAGCTACGTGAAATGAGAAGTGTAGGGGGTGTGGCACTTTCGGTAAGAGGCCACTTCGGGTTTCATTGAGGGAGTGAGAGTGACTTTGGGTTTAAGATGGCACTGGTGAAGCACAGAGACTACTTGTCAGTAGCAAACAGAACTACTAACAACTTTATTACTTGCACTTTTTCTGCAATTTGATGAGGCAAAACTGAGAAAGGGTGAACAGAAGCAAGGCAGAGCCAAGGTGGTGGGGCCCAGGCTCAGATTCAAGCGTGAGAAAAGTCTCAAGGTTTGATTGATTTAAGCATTGAGCTGAATTGGAAATGTCGAGAACAGGCCAAATGGAGGTGGGGGGCCCAAGCCCGAGTGCTTATTGAAGTGGTAAGGCCCGCATCTGAGAGGAAGGAACGATCCCAAGTTTGATAAATTCAGGCACCAGGCCGAATTGGAAATGTTGTTTTAGGCCAAATAGTGGCAGCAGGACATGGGCCTGAGAGGAGTAATGAGTCAATGTTTTGCCGTTGCTGGAGCGGAGGTGGAGGCCACTTGATGCAGCAGAAACAAGGTGAAGAGAGCAGAGGTAAGGCAGAATCGAGGTGGTGGTGCCCAGACCTGGGTCGAGTGCAAGGACAGACCCAAGGTTTGATCAATTTAAGCCCTGGACCAATTGGAAAGGTTGGGTACAGGCCTAATCAACAAGGTGGGCCCAGGCCAAGAGCATATCGAAGCAGCAGAGTTTGAGTCCGAGAACAAGGTATGTCCCAAGATTTGATTGATTTAAGCACCAGGGAAAATTGGAATGGTCAGGATGTCAGGGTAGGAGGCGAGGGACGGTTGGTTCAGCTTGCTACTCTGCGAGGTTTACTCATGTCTGCACTTGATTGATGCTTTGACCTGCAATTAATAGTCTACTAGATCTGTGGACTCTCAGGCTGTGGCTGTGCCAGTGCCTTTACTTCCTTAGGGGTCTGTGAGATTTGGTATGATATCTAAAACACTGACAAACTTCTATAGATGTGTAGTGCAGAGTATATTGTCTGGCTGCATGTTGGCCTAGTATGGAAACACCAAAGTCTTTGAATGAAAAATCCTACAAAAGATAGTAGATTCAGCCCAGTACATCATGGATAAAGCCCTCCCAACCATCGAGCACATCAACAAGGAAAGCCTCCGTAGGAATGAGTGTCCATCATCAGAGAGCCACGGCACGCAGGCCATGTTCTTTTCTCATTGCTGCCATCAGGTAGAAGGCACAAGAGTCTCAGGACTCACATCACCAGGTTCAGGAATAGTTATTACCCCACAGCAAACAGACTCTTGACAAAAGGAGGTAAGTATGATCACTTGCCCATCAACTGAGACATTCCTGCAACCAAAGATCTCACTTTAAGGCCTCTTTATCTCATTGTCTTATGTTCTCATTATTTATGGCTAGCTATTTATATTTGAATTTGCACGGTTTGTTGTCCCTGTACTGGTTAATCATTCATTGATCCTGTTATAGTTAGTATTCTATAGATTTGCTGAGTATGTACAAGGGAAAAATGAATCTCAGGGTTGTATGTCATGACATATATGTAATTCGATAATAAAATTTACTTTGAACTTTGAAATCAATCAACAAAGAATGCTGGAAATGCTCAAAATGTCAGAAAGTATCTACAGAAAGAATAGAATGCAGTCAATTCTCACCTTATATCAATGAATGAAATCTACAAGCTGAAACCACAAAATCACAATCTCAAATTCAGGCAAAGAGATCATTCATTACCTGTGGTCTTCTGGGTGACCGTGTCTATTTCCAGGGTGACATTCACAAAATTTCACTGCTCGTGATACACTATTGCTTCAGAGGTAACCAGAGAATGTGGGTACTGTGGAACACACTGTCATTCTCCCACAGCCAATGTGTCCAACAGGTGTGTACTGTTTGTAGCTTTTCATCCACAATGAGAAAGACTATTTTCATTATCCTATTTGTCAATGTGCAGCTGGTGTATAAGCATAGTCAAAGTTCAAATTCAATGTAAATTTATTATCATAGCACATATATGTTACCATATACCTGTAATTCATTTTCATGTAGGCATGCTTAGTAAATTGAATAACCATTAGCAGAATGAATGAAAGACCATGCCCAGGGGACAACCAGTGTGCAAAAGACAACACCTGTGCAAATACGAAATAAAAATAATAAATAAATAAATAAACAAGAAAGCAATAAATGTCAAGAATGGGAGATGAAGAATCATTGAAAGTGAGTCCATGTATTGTGGGGATACTTCAGTGATGGGGGAAAGTGAAGTGCTGTGAAGTTATTCCCTGATGTCAAAGCAGGATGCTGGTGAATGTCCATTTTCCTGGCACTTATCAAAACCTTTTTCGCTTTGTGTCCGTCTTCTGACCCATCAGAGCAGAATATATTCACTGGGCAATATTTTAGAACTACCTAGTAGTTCTGTCAGGAATTTGGACCCATGAGCAGTAAGCATACAGTGACACCCATTCCATTGCAGAGAAATTTACAGAGCATCCCACCAGTGCCCTCTAACAAAGTTTCCACTGCCTAGTCAACGCTGGACAAACCATGCACTGCACAGTTGAATGAGTTCTAATTAAAAAAAAAAAAATTCTTTGCAGCATTTTGCACAAGCTGGCCATTAATCAGATAGTTGCAAAGTCATCACTCGTAGCAGAGAAACTAAGGAGCAGGAGTAAGGATGCTGTGAAGGAGAATGAAGAAGAAGGAAGTTAAGGAGTATATATGTAAGAGGTGGTGGGTCAGAAAGATAAGGGAGGAGTCAGTATAAAGTTCCTCTGTCTGTATAGGCTCGACATGATCACATCATTCTTGAGCCTTTCCATTAACATCAACCTCGGCATTCCATTCACCCACCATGTTTCTTAAGCTTGATCGACATCACTTCATCATATTTTTCTGACAATACAAATCTAAAAGTCATTTATTCCATTGGATTCCATCCAAGATGATTAACTCATTGCTGAATGACGCACATAAAATGCAAGTAATTGAGATCGGTTCACTCTTTGCTCATATTTTGCTTCCTCAGAATTACCAGGAGATACCTGAGCATACCTGGTGGAAGTGTAATAGTCTTCAAAGGAGGAGACAGCACATTACCTGTAAACATTGAGTCTAGAAAGCCCAGCTTCAGTGTTCCAGTTCTGTGGGCTGAAGCTGCCAGAGTTGTCTGGTAACACCAGCAACCGCACTGGCAGAATGGTAGGGATGAGCACGGGAATGCGTAAAGAGAGGCCATATCTGTGGTGCAGAGCCACTCATACTCTCAGGGGGATATTGCCCTGGTAATCTCGCAGGGGAAAATGCAGAGCGATTCCTGTGATGATAAGGACTTTGCAAAGGTATAAAACTAAAATGAACTCAAACCTAAACCAACCACAGCAGAATAAAAATTGCCCAAACCCAGGAATTTACCATTGCAAAGGTGACCTGGCCTGAACTGACCCATATCTTCAAGCCCTTTTGGGCATGGGTTGGGGATCAAAATCAGGCAAAATTTAAGCTACTTTTAACACTGGAAACCAGAATCACAATTACTGTAGTCTGCACTTAGCCTTCAACTATACCTATTGAACTGACTTTATTTCTTACATCCTTCACACACATGAAGAGTAGAAATCTTTATGTTACATCTCAATCTAAATGTGCCATGTACAATCATAGTAATTTATAATAATTTATAATAATTAGAACAGTCAATGTAACATAGAAATACACTGAAATCAGTGTGAGTTAATCAGTCTGATGGCCTGGTGGAAGAAGCTGTCCCGGAGCCTGTTGGTCCTGGCTTTTATGCTGCAGTACCGTTTCCTGTATGGTAACAGCTGGAATGGAGTGTGGCTGGGGTGACTCGGGTCCTCAATGATCCTTCGGGCCCTTTTTTCACACCTGTCCTTGTAATTGTCCTGAATCATGGGAAGTTCACAACTACAGGTGTGCTGGGCTGTCCACACCACTGTCTGCAGAATCCTACGATTAAGGGAGGTACAGTTCCCATACCAGGCAGTGATGCAGACAGTCAGGATGCTCTCAATTGCGCCCCTGAAGAAAGTTCTTAGGATTTGGTGGCCCATACCAAACCTGCTCAACTGTCTGAGGTGAAAGAGGCACTGTTAGGCCTTTTTCACCACACTGCTGGTGTGTACTGACCACGTGAGGTCCTCGGTGATGTGGATGCCAAAGAACTTAAAGCTGTTTACCCTCTTAACCCCAGATCCATTAATGTCAACAGGGGTTAGCCCATCTCCACTCCTCCTGTAATCCACAACCAGCTCCTTTGTTTTTGCAACATTGAGGAAGAGGTTGTTTTCTTGACACCACTGTGTCAGAGAAATGACTTCTTTCCTGCAGGCCATCTTGTAATTGTTTGAGATTATGCCAATCAATGTAGTGTTGTTTACAAATTTAATTAGCCGATTAGAGCTGTAGGTGGCGACACAATCATGGGTATACAGCGAGTAAAGGAGGGGACTTAGTACACAGCCCTGATGGACACCTATGCTGAGAGTCAGAGGGTTGGAGGTGAGGGAGCCCACTCTTGCCACCTGCCAGCGATCTGACAGGAAGTCTAGGCTCCAGCTGCACAAGGCAGGGTCAAGGCCGAGGTCTCTGAGTTTCTTGTCGAGCCTGGATTATGGTGTTGAATGCTGAACTGTAATCCAAGAACAGCATTCTCACATAAGCATCCTTCTTCTCCAGATGTTTAAGGACGGTATGTAAAGCAATGGCTATTGTGTCATTTGTCGATTGGTTGTGTCGGTAGACAAATTGTAGGGGTCCAGTTTGGGTGGCAGCAAGCTGCAGATGTAATCCTTGACCAGCCTCTCGAAGCATTTGATTATTATTGAGGTGAGTGCAACGGGATATCAGTTGTTCTGGTATGTTACCTTGATCTTTTTTGAAGCAGGAGGGCACTCTACACTGGGAGAAGGAGAGATTAAAAGTGTCTGTAAACACAACTGCCAGTTATGCGGTGCACATCCTGAGTTCTCACCCTGGGATGCTGTCCTGTCCCACAGCCTTGCAACTGTCCTCTCATTGGAAACATCTGTGTACCTCAGCCTCAGAGATGACTAGGTTGCAGGTTGAAGTGATGGGTTTCCTCGGAGGCTCAGAATTAGCGACATCGAACTGAGCATAAAAGCGATTGAGCTCACTTGGGAGAGAGGCCGTGATGCTGGTGGCACCACCACGTTTACCTCAAGATTTTGCTGGAAGATGTCTGTGGTATTTACTGTTCATGCTGCAAATCATCCTGCAGTGTTGACCATCAGATGCTATTTCAGATGTTGCTGAAGAAACTCATCCACTCAGGGTTAGGGAATAGTGGCTCCCACACTCTGCTCAAAGCCCTGTGCCAAGTTGGAACTGGATTTCTCCACGTTCTTTAGCTTTGAACTCAGGCTTTTCTTACATACCCAAGTATATGGGTTCCATTAGTCATGGAACTTCTGTTGGAGAGGCCATGATGTCAGAGCAGCATGTGTGGGTACAGATATCCCGATATACTTTCTTATTCCTTGATTATTCCAGTGTACCAAAGTTGTTGAGGGAGGTAATTGTGTTTCCACATGAACAGATCACTCATGACATTTACTGCCTGAGCCATAAGAACAGGCAACAGTTTCGTTTACAGCGAGGAAACGTTTACTTGATAGGTGAAGGAGTTGGGTGTGCTATAGACAGTGGATGAGAAAGCCACATTTAATTAGTGGCAACTCAATGCCATTTGGTTTACACTCCAGCTGATATCAAGAGTTCTGAGAAACTTTTGAGATCAGTATGGTAGAACAATACCTGAGACGCTGTCATATTTTCTCTCTACTTAAAATTTAATAAATATTAAATCTTGTGCTATTTCATGGAGGTGTAAACTTAGTCAGCTTCAACATGGGCACTAGTCTCCGTGGTATCCAGGACATCTTCAAAGTACAATGACTCAAAGTGGCTGCGTCCATCATTAAAGTCACCCATCACCCAGATGATGCCTTGTCCTCATTGCTACCATCAGGAAAGAGGTACAGAAGCCTGAAGAAATGCATTCAATTAGCCAGGACAGCCTTTTTCTCTGTGTCAACCAATTTCTGAATGTACATTGAACCCCTGAACACTACTTTGCTAATTTTTTATTTCTATTTTTGCACTTCCTGTTTAATTTAACTATTTAATGCATACATACTAATCTTTTTTTCCCTATTATTATGTATTGCATTGTAATGCTGCTGCAAAGGCAAATTTCATGACGTAACCTGATTCTGATTCCGATGTTCTTTCAGTAATTCCAAAAAAAAGAGCTTTTACTGTATGTTTACTGTATTGATTGTCAAATTGTTTAACTGTGTGGTAATACAAAGCTACATCCTATCACAATTCACGGTAGTTGTGACCAGGTGCAGGACCAGAAGATTTCCAACCCTGGCAGGCTAATTTGAACTATCACCTCATGACAGATAAATCCTAAAAGATGATAGATAGATAGATACTTTATTCATCCCCATGGGGAAATTCCAACTTTTTTCCAATGTCCCATACACTTGTTGTAGCAAAACTAATTACATACAATACTTAACTCAGTAAAAAATATGATATGCATCTAAATCACTATCTCAAAAGCATTAATAATAGCTTTTAAAAAGTTCTTAAGTCCTGGCGGTAGAATTGTAAAGCCTAATGGCATTGGGGAGTATTGACCTCTTCATCCTGTCTGAGGAGCATTGCATCGATAGTAACCTGTCACTGAAACTGCTTCTCTGTCTCTGGATGGTGCTATGTAGAGGATGTTCAGAGTTATCCATAATTGACTGTAGCCTACTCAGCGCCCTTCGCTCAGCTACCGATGTTAAACTCTCCAGTACTTTGCCCACGACTTTATTAAGACGTGAGGCGTCCCTCTTCTTAATGCTTCCTCACCAACACGCCACCACAAAGAAGAGGGCGCTCTCCACAACTGACCTATAGAACATCTTCAGCATCTCACCACAGACATTGAATGACGCCAACCTTCTTAGGAAGTACAGTCGCCTCTGCACTAACAAAGTGCTTTTCAAAAATGTTTGAACCTAGCAATAATTATCAGAAGAAAAAGAAACATTAAAGAAAGGTTATAAATAGACTAATAGTGATGCAAGACAAAATGAACCCTGTTCATTTCTGTAATCATGTTTCAACATTACTATAAGGGTACATGCTTTTGTGGTGTTTGTAAACACAATGCTTCCTAGTTTTATATGGTATGTTGCTGGGAAGTTCTTAGAAATCATACTGTGCTTGAGATGAGCCAAATTTAGCAGATTTTTACCTCAAACATATCCTAACTCACTGATAAATAGCACAGTATAATTCAGGTGTTACCAGGAACTCAAATGGATTCAAGGATTAGTGATAAATATGTCATAGAATCATAGAAAATGACAGGACAGAAACAGACACTTTAGCCCATGTAATCCATGCTGAAACATTTGAACCATCTAATCCCATCAACCTGCACCCGGACCATAGACCTCCTCACCCCTCCCATCCATGCACCTATCCAAAACCGATTATTGCAAGTTTAAACTATTATTTCCAAGAACAATGTGATTGATCATTTCTAGAGATAACATTTGAAAAGTTCAATCAAACTTGCATGGATGCTTGGTCACATGAAGTACTGTTCACACGCTGGGGTCCATTAAATGAGAAGGGCACAGATGTGGTGGAAAAATACAAAAAGATTTACAATGATGCTCTCAGAAACTTATAGAGATGGAACAGTCAGTAGGTCTCTTCCCTAAAAACAAAACACGAATAGAACAAATTATAAAATCAAGAAGCAGTTTGAAGAATAGACATGGAGAAAACGTTTCTGTTTTTGGGAAAGATCAAAATGAATGCCTGTGGTTACGCTGATGTTACCAACAAATTAAAACATTTTTTTCCCAAGTTATGGAAAGAACACTTAACTTCTTACCCAAAAGGTTATTTAAGGTAAATGTTATGGTCTAGAGTGTCTGAACAATGTTATATTTTTATAAATGGTGTCTGAGCTGTTAAAGTTGGGTACACATCACATCAGTGATAATTAGGTCCACTATGAATTCAATAGAGCTGAACACAGAAATTGAATAAAATTCAGCATGCTAACGGTATTGACCAGGTTTGAATACTATGCAAATATTCCAGTACTTACAGGTCTGCTTCTGTTTTAGGGGAGTGTTCACAATAGGAGCGATATTGATACTGATTTTTTTTTAAAATTCAAATATTCAGCATCATTTGGTATGTTTAAGGCAGGTATGTAGAGAGATTAATGCAAGCAAGTCAGCACTAAGTGCAAATTATATGCCAATTGCTCTTCACACACCAGGAGAAGAGCAACTATTATTTTGAAAACATCTTTGTTATTTTGTACAAAAACTTTTAAGCAAGAGAATTGCTATAAAACGTTAGGGAGAAATATCATTGTTAATTTTGTGACATTATCAGGCTAAATGGAAGAATATGTCAGTGTTATTAGAATAGCGTTGTTGCATTCCAGCAAAAACAAGATATGCACATGAAAGGGAGGATATTAGAGGCAGATATGGTACATGAAAGCCACCAAAGACTAATGGCTTCCTTCTGCACTACAAATTCAACATAAGGTGCTGATTCATGATTACAACACCAATTCTAAAGAACCTACATAGATTGAAAGTAATGCAAATCAGCGCATTTAACATTTTTTAATTTTAATTTAGTCAATCTGCTAGACTTGATTTAACCAATGTCTTCATTCACATTCAGCAAAAAAAAACATAAAATATAATGGTTATATCTTTTTTGCTGGTAGAAAAATCAATTTATAGCTTCTAATTGGATGAGATGTTAATTTTGTGCACCTTGAATCCCAAAAGCTGCAGATTGACATAAGTTACTTCATTGATATAACCCAGTCAATGTCCAGCAGGATTTTCAAATGAAGTGCATCAGTTTTTGCACAGCAAGGATTAAGGAAATTAATTGACAGAGACTAATTGCTTTTACTTAGGATTTATTCCTGAGCTCTACTATGCTACAGGAAAACAAAATCTCAAACTTGCTTGAAGCTTAGTATAATCTGGTGATGAATGTTTTAGTAATCTTTTTAAAGTTAATTTTTGGAGGTTTGCTTTAAACAAATTGGTCTTTGTTTCGGGTTGGAAAGGCCCCTAAATGTCGTCAATGCTTTAATTTGATTGGTATCAGCTGCTTGCCCTGTCTTAAAATGGTTCACATTGGAAGGTAGTCTGAGATGGGGCTGCTTGTGAGGTTAATTAAGGTTATAGTTTGCCCCTTAACACAAGGAATTTAATCTTTAAGAGTTTGAGGTTGCCTCTGTGTCCCATGAAAAATGGACAGAGTGATCTCATTCAAGGCATAAATGGATAAGTGTGACTTGCAATGATATTAGCTTTTTGCACAGATTATTGACCAAGTGACCATATCTACAGGTTTAGGTTTCTGCAAACAGTTTTATGGTCTGTTACCACGGTTACAAGAGGCATAGCAATGAAAGAAGCTGTAACTTGATTACCATGTAATTCACTGAGCACTGTGAAGCCCCTGACCTGTCTGTGGCTCTTATTCTGTAAACAGGAATCAGGGCAATTCTCTGGCGGTCACAACTTTGCCCCTTATCTTTAATTAAGAGTCATTTTTTCCTGTAGAGATGGATTTGTTCATTATTATTTCTTTCTAGTTTATGATTCCGTAGCAGCCATGTAAATTTCATCCAGTTAAGAATACTTGGCATTACACTAGAGTGTTTTCATGTGATTTTAAATAAAGAGATCTACTGCAAAGTTAATGTTGCTTGATGGATTAATGAGTGAACTCATTGTATGATGTGGCACTCTGCTTGTTACATAGACGACATTTTCCCTAGTGTCTACTGAATTAGCTGAACTCAGACAGGTTTTGGCAATAAGGGTGTGGTGCCCCTTTGGGTAATGGGAAGTGTAAATAGTTAGGCGCCCTGCTGCTCATTGCTACCTTGTGACCTATGATGGATAGTGCGCTTGGTTGCATGTTTAATGAGAGTAGGATTGTACTTCTTCTAGTTGAGGAATGAGCAGAGAATTAGAAGCTGCTTGTTTCCTCTGCCTTGTGGGACCATATCCCAGCATGAATCTTTAGGGATTGACGTCTGTAGTGGTAGGGAAGGGAAAATTTGAAATGGAAAGGAAGGCCGGTTAAATGAAAGAGCTCCTGCAAAGACTACCTACAAGCTGTTAAAGGATGATTTACTAAGTTTCTAAACAACGGAACAGATAATTACATTAGTTCACCATCTATTGCTTCTTGTGCTGCTTGTCGATTTGTCTGTTGTATTCCTAAGGGATTGAAATTATCTCTGGTGATTTTGCCAGGTAAATCCAAGACAGAAATTGCACTCACTAAAATCAAATTGCAATGCTTTGTAGTAGTAAAATGATCAATAGAGCCTGTTCTACAGCAAACTTATTCTGCAGGGTCAGTACAGTGAATCACCCTTCACAAACTCTTACTTAAGCTGGGCTGCTGTCAGCAGCTTGACAGAGTCGTCTGTCAGTCTTTCAAGTTGTCCCTATGTGTATTCTTCCTCTGCCAGGGATGAGGCCTTCTGCTGGAGTTTCTGTAGTACTGAGCTTTTACAGGATGGGGTTGGTAACCCATGCCCAACCCTCCTCCTTTTGGAGCCAGGATTGGGACCATCCATGGCAAAGTTCTTCACAAATTCAGTCACCCCAAAGGTAGTACAGGTCCTCTCCAGTTGATGTATGCCTGACATATAAGCAGCCCGTACATATGATCAACCATCTTGGAGACCAGGGGATGGATTTGTGGGCTACTGTGGGACTGCAGGTATCTTCTGCTACCCGGGCACTCTGTTTATGAGTGCATTGCTCAGGAATCCTTTTGTAACTTGGGGATGACCTGTAAGTGGAGGTCTACTTGAACTAGAGACCATTCAGCCTATTGAGTTCATGCTGGCAGTCAAACTCACATTTACACTAATCTTCAACCTCCTATTATTCTCCCCACATTCTCATCAATCAACAACCGCCCCCCCCCCCCGAGTTAACCCATCACTTACATACTAATCAAGCACATGTTTGGAATGTGGGCGGGAATCCGAGGATCTGGAGGAAACTTATGCAATCACAGGAAGAAGGTACAAACCCTACTCATAAGGCACCTGAGGTCAGGATTAAACTTGGGTCCCTGGGGCTGGAGACAGCAGCTCTACAAGCTATGCCAGCTTGTAGTCACCATAATGTGTGATTATGTTGTACACAATAATACTCACACATAATCATAATTTTATAATTAGAACTGTTGCTTTGTTTTGAGATAGATGATAGATCAATATTGGATGGAATACAGGAAAAAACTCACTGCTGGAGCAAGAAATTTCAACATACCTGATTTAAACATAGAAATGTGTCTTTCCAAATCTTGACTATTTTGCATGTCTTGAAGTGTCCAATGTATTGGGACACATGATCAACCTTTTGTACCTAAAACCTTTGGTCCCTTGGTCACATGGGTATACTTTATACGTAAGTTTTCACCATTAAAACTGACAGGCTATTGAATTTTGGGAGCCTCACAGATGAGCCTCATGTTTAACTGCTGGAAGAAGCTGATCAGTTGTCATTCACACCATGTTCTTCAATACCGGAGCATTAATTCTTGGCTTTATTCATGTCTCAGTGATTGATAATGGGCTCCAGCCATTCTTGAATACTGCCAGGTAGACTAGAGGATCCATATTATTTCAGATAGGTTTCCAATTTAACTTTTCATAGCTTCTGTTTCCCATAATCTTCCCAAATGTTGGCAAATCACTCACCAGGTATCCTCCATTACAGGTATCTAGTGTTTCCCATTCCCCACACTCACCTGTCCTGAGTTTCTTTTTTTCCTCCAGTTCTTCACTACGCTATCCCTACTGTATATTTAATATTTCAGTAATATTGTAAATATATTGTTTGATTAAGCATACTTTATTAAATAATTCATTGCAAGTTAAATATAAAAGTACGTGAATAGCACATGTTATTATGCTACCACCTCACTAAAGTAACAACAAAATATACACACATCTCCCGGTTTCTTGTGTTTTTCTTTCAGTTAGTTTCTGGAGTTACAAAACATAACACGGGTGATGAGTAAATTTTAAAATGAACCTGAGATGATCTCCCACCTGTTGAAGCGCAACATGTTCTTTCTTTGTAAGGGGGGGGGGGGGGAGGTGGAGAGAGAGACATACAAGTTCAAAAAAAGCAAAGGACATTATTTTCCCTTGAGAAACACAGCAAAACGTTTCAAGTTAAAAAGGCATAAAGCTTTCATGCCACATCCTCGGTAATAGTGTCAACTGAAAATGAATTAAGAAAGGTACTGGATGATACCACAACATTGGAAAACTCAAATATATCAGGGGTAAAATAGCGTTAAGTCAAATTACTACACCCAAGTTTCACAGAGCTCTCACTGTTTCCTGATACCATCCGTGATAAAGCAGCCAGTGAGCTAGATCACATGGAGGCTTTCCAAGTTTGAGTGGAGCCCATGGACAATGTCAGTGGTCCCAGTGGCGAAGAAGAATGGATGTTAGGATCTGTGATAATATTAAGTCACCATCATCCCTGTACTGAATGTAGATCAATACTGTACCCTCTGCCCAGGTCAGGGATATCTTTGCAAACCTTTCTGGAAGGGAACACTTCACCAAAAAGAACTTAGCTGACGCCTGCCTACAGATGGAGATGGAAGAACAGTCCAAATATTTACAACAATAAACACTCACAAAGGGTTTTATCACTATAATATGCTTATTTTTGGAGTAGCATCTGCATCTCCCCGCTGGCAGAAAACTATGGACCAGTTGCTGCAAGGCTGGCCAGGCACACAATGTGACCTGGATGACATCACTGTTACCGACAAGGATGACAAGGGGCATCTCCAAAATCTCAAGACAATGTTAGAAAGATTAAAAGATTATGGATTCAGAGCATGGAACAACAAGTGTGAATTATTTTAAACCAAGCATCACTTAAATTTAGTCAGCTGCATCTTGGGTACCAGCCTACAAAGTACCCTGGACATCTTCAAGGAGTGGTGTCTCAGAAAGGCAGTGTTCATTATTAATGACCTCCAACTCCCAGAGCATGCCCTTTTCACACTGTTAACATCGGGGAGGAGGTACAGAAGCCTGAAGGCACTCACTCAGCGATTCAGGAACAGCTTCTTCCCCTCTGCCATCCAATTCTTAAATGGACATTGAACTCTTGGACACTTCCTCACTTTAAAAAAAATAGTATTTCTATTTTTGCACAATTTTTAATCTGTTCAATATATGTATACTGCATAAAGTATACTGAATAAGATTTTCCTGTTATTTATTATTATTATTACTATTATTTTATGTTTTACTTCTGTATTATGTATTGCATTGAACTGCTGCTGCTAAGTTAACAAATTTCACGTCACATGCCTGTGATAATAAACCTGACTCTGATTTTGATTCTGGCTCTGATAAATATGGTCAACAAGGATTACACAATGTGCTGAGAAAATTCAAGGCCAAAGGATATGTTACAGTTGAGGTTCATTTTAGGATTTGTCAATTAAAAGCAGGTTCCTGCCAAACCTAGCTACTGTGCTCCAACCCTTGAACCCATTACTGCAGATTGGAAAGAAATGCCAATGGGCAAAGCAGTGTGAAAGTAAAGGAAATTTTGGCGGCAGACATAGCACGCACACGTTATGATCCACAATGTCCTGTCAATCTTTCCTGTGAAGCCTCATCTTATGCAGTCATGCCATATACTATGAGTGATGGAAGTGAATGCCCCATAGCCTTTGCATCATGTTCCCTTACCACTGCAGAGAACAACTACGCACAAATTGAAGGAGGGGCCTTGATCCTGGTTTGGAATGTAAAATGTTTTAACCAGTATTTGTATAGGAGAGAGTTTACCCCTATTACTGATCATCAACCACTAGTGTCCATTTTCAACCCACAGAAGGGTGTTCCACTAACAACAGGAGCACAAATGCAGAGATGGTCCCTGTTTCTTCGAGGACAGAATTACAAGATTGAATTCAAGAGTTCAGATAATCATGGAAATGCTGATGGATTGTCCCATTTACTCCTGGGAAAGAAAATACATGAACAATTTACAAAAGAGGACACACCACTTGACATATTCTCCCTAATGCCAATCAAAAGTCTCTCCGTTACCACAGAGACGGTCCAAAGGGAACCCAGAAAAGACCTTACACTGCCTCAATTCCTAATAGCAATACAAAATGGCTGGAATGTGCAGCAGAAATTCCAGTTCCCACATTTTTACCAGTGACAGGATGAACTTGGTTGCCCGATGTGGGGATTGAGAGTTGTTGTACCATCCAAGCTGAGAGCTAAAGTGTTGGATAAGCTAAATGCCAGACATAAGGCATGGTCAAAAAGAAAGTAGTGGCATGATATTTTGTCTGATGGCCTGGGATAAATCAGCAGATCAGGCAGCTCACCATGCACTGTTTGGGATGCCATCATATCCAGAAGATGCCAAGAGCAGCTCCTCTCCATCCCTGGGAATTGCCTTGGCAAAAGATTCATGTGGGTTTTGCCAGACCTTTCATGGGCACAAATTTCTTTGTAGTACTGGATGCGTTACAAACGGCCAGGAATGTTCCCAATAGCCTCCACTACAGCCTCCCTCACTGTTACTCTGCTGAGAAGCTTCTTCTTAAGGACTGGTGTCCGTAACAATTAATAAGTGACAATGAACCACAGTTTCTTGTAGAACAGTTTCAGTCATTCCTGAAAATGAATGGAATAAGACCTATTTCATCTACACTGTACCACCCAGCCAGCTGAGTGGTACGGTGTCGATGTAATAAGTCTCATTCCATTCATTTTCAGAACACCAACAGTGAGCGAGAGGCTGTAGTGGAGGCTATTGTGAACATTACTGCTCATTTGTAATTGTATCCAGCCATTGAAACTTGTAACTCTTCCAGAATTGTCATTGGCCTCCTTCACTAGTCCCCTTCTTGTACAGTCACTCAGTTTTTGAGGACACCTAGTTCTAGGCAGATTTACACCTGTGCCATATTCTTTCCATTTCTTGGGGTTTGACTTAACTGTATGCCAATGGATATTCAATAACTTGGAAATTTTCTTGTATCCATCTCCTTGACTTGTGCTTTTCAGTAAACTTTTTGCGGAGTTTCTTAGAGTGTCTTTTTGTCTTCATGGTGTTGCTTTCATCAAGACACTGACTCACCAGCAGTGGACCTTCCAAATCCAGTTGTATTTTTACTGCAATCATTTGAAACACCTTGACTGCACACATCTCCAAAAACAGATCTCCCTTTAACTAATTATGTGACTTCTAAAACCAATTGGCTGCATCAATGATGATTTATTGTGTCATTTTAAAGGGGGGCGGGTGAACACTTAGGCAATCAGTTATTTTGTGTTTTATATTTGACATTAACTTAGATCACTTTGTAGAGATTTGTATTCACATTGACATGAAGGAGTCTTTTTCTGTTGATCAGTGTTAAAATAAAGCCAAAGTAAATCACTGTTAATTAATGCAGTAAAACACTTTCGAGGGGGTGAATAAAAACACAAAATGCTGGCAGAGTTCAGGAGTTCTGCTGAGTTCTGCCAGCATTTTGTGTTTTTATTTATTTCCAGCATCTGCAGATTCACTCGTGTTGCCTTCGAGGGGGTGAATACTTTTTCTAGGGATTTTACTTAATGACAGTCTCCACCATTGTCTAGGACAGGGGTGTCAAACTCATTTTAGGTCACGGGCCGGATTGAGCAAAATGCAGCTTCATGCGGGCCGGATCAGTCGGACGTGTGCGAACGCAGCTTTCGTTGCCTCCGTTTTTTCAGCCTGCTCTCATGTGTCTCAGTCTCTGCTATAACTACAAAGTGTTTCACTTTACAAATTCCGTTTCTTATGAAGAAGACTGCCGAATAAACCCTGAAAACCTGGTACCTGAATAAACTCAGCATTAACCATATCATACGCCATAGGCGCTTCGATTACTGGGGCCAACTTTAATAGTAATTAGATATTATCTCGCGGGCCAAAGATAATTCCACCACGGGCCGGATTTGGCCCGCGGGCCTTGAGTTTGACATATATGGTCTAGGACGAACAAATTCCACAGATTCGCCACTCTCTGGCCAAAGAAATTCCTCCTCAGCTCCGTGCCAAAAGGATGCCCCCCTTTTTGGAGGTTGTGTCCTCTGGTCTTAGACTCTTCCACCATAGGGAACATTCTCTCTGCATCCACTCTGTCAAGGCCTTTCATCATTCAATAGGTTTCAATGGGGTCACCCCCCCATTCTTCTGAATTTCAGTGAATACAGGCCCAGAGCCATCAAACGCTGTTCTTATGACAAGCCATTCACTCTTGGAATCATTTTTGTGAACTTCCTTTGAACCCTCTCCAGTTTCAGCACATCCCACCAGTGCTTTAAAAAAAGTCTCACTATTACAACTTTGTTCTTATATTCTAGTCCTCTTGAAATGAATGCTAATATTGTACTTGCCTTCCTCACCACAGACTCCACCTGCAAATTAATCTTCAGGGAATGGTACACAAGGACTCCCAAGTCCCTTTACACCTCATTTTTTTTTGTATTATCTTTCTATTTAGAAAATAGGCAACCCTTTCATTTCTTCTACCAAAGTGCATGGCAATACATTTCCCAACACTGTATTCCATCTGCCATTTCTTTGCCCATTCTCCTAATCTGTCTTCGTCCTATTGTAGCTTTTCTACTTCTCAAAACTACCTGCCCCTCCACCTATCTTCATATATTCTGCAAACTTTGCAGCAAAGCCATCAATTCCATTATCCAAATCATTGACATGTAATGTAAGACGAATAGGACCCAACACAGACTCCTATGGAACTCCACTAGTACCGGCAACCAACCATTTTTTTGCCTCCTGCCAATCGGCCACTGCTTTATCCTTGCTGGAATCCACCCTGTGATACCATGGGCTGGTAGTTTGTTTAGCAGCCTCATGTGTGGCATCTTGTCAAATGCCTTCTGAAAATCTAAGTACGTAGTTTATATGTAAGAAGAGCATGAATGGCATGCATCATTATACCGTCACATCATATGTGCATGCCTCACTAAAGTAAAGGCTTCTCCTGGTTTCCTGTGTTTTTCATTCAGTTAGATGATGGAATTAAAAAGTATAACAGACCCCAATTCCTCACTTCTTCAGCGAACTTCTTTCTCTGGAATGGCAGTAAGTCCTGATAGGAGGGTTTGTTGAAACACACACAGTGACTTGGGTTTTAAGTGTGGTCAAATATCTGTTTTGCCTTTCAACAGCCCAAAGGCAGGATTTGCTGTAAGCCATATTTGGACATGGCCTGAGGTTCCTTGATCTGAGCTGAATAAATCATTGTTCGTCGGTGAAGCATTAACCAATGCTTCATTTCCTGTGGTTTGGAAGAACTTTTAGCCCTTAGCTGAAGGAGGCCACAGAAATTTTCCCTGATATGTTCGACAGCATTTTGCCCTCTGCCACATTCTTTGCTGACTGTGATAGAATTCTTTCTAAGTTATCAGCTGAGATTTCTATATACCACAGTGTCCATATGTCAACAAAATAGTTTATCAGTAGCTATGTCATAAGAGGTGTTACATCGATGAAAGTGCTGGCTTCTGTTAAAAAAGAAATGAAAATATGTATCTCCTTGGAGCCCCAGGATAGAAAAAATGTCCTTTTATCTCCCCATTCTTTGTCTTTCCTGCTCTCCTTGTTTTCTTGATAATTATTGAGTCTGTTATGTTCACTTTTATGGAAGCCTTATTATTGACATTTGTGCATGTTGATTACTTATGGCTGTTTGCATCATTATCTTGTTTTAGGCCTGGAACAATTCACCGCAGTGAAGCCCAGGTCCTAATGTGAGGTACAATCCGCTGTTTGGACAATCTAAATGCCGGGCTCATATAGACTGGAAGGGAAGGGTGTCAAGAGTCTGGGGAATTTGAATTACTCAAGGCGTCATGCAATTTGGAGTGGTTGAGATTGGCTTCTTTGGCAGCAAAATCGCCGCAGCGGGGCTGAGGTCCTAGTGTGAGGTGCGATCCACTTTTGGACAATTTAAACAGCAGCCCGGATAGACTGGGAACTCGCTCTCTACTATGCTAATGTTATGAGACTGCCCAGAGCAGCTGTCGTTTGTGTCTGTGAACTTTCTGGCAATTTGCCCTGTTAATATGATGAACCAAATAGTGAGGCTTTGGTCTGACTCCAGGGATTTGGATTAAAGGACCCATTTGGTTTGGAATGTTGTTGTTGCTCACTTCTATTGTTTGCATGAATTGTTCTGTTTTTTTCCCTTTTTTTCTCTGTGCACATTGGGGTTGGTCTTTTAAAACAAGAGTAAATCTGCTGATGCTGCAAATCCAAGCAACACACAGAAAATGCTGGAGGAACTCAGCAGGCCAGGCAATGTCTGTGGAAAAGAGTACAGTCCACGTTTCAGCCCGAACCATTGACTGTACTCTTCACCATAGCTGCTGCTTGGCCTGCTGAGTTCTTCCAGTATTTTGTGTGGGGTTCGTCTTTATTTTATTTTAATTGAGTTCTTTCGGGTTTCTTGCTTTGTGATTGCCTGTAAGCAAACAAATCTCATGGTTGAATAATTTATACGTTCTTTGATAATAAATGTACTTTGAAATGTTGAACTTTGTAATTTGGTGGTTGCCATTGTGTTGTCTGTTATGGTATTGTCCTGTGTTTAATGCTTGGCAGCAAACCCCAGTCATTTCTGATATGTTCCATACATTGGCAATATAGTAACTCTGATTCTGATTCATTTAATCTGCTGACTAGGAAAAGTTGAAATAAAACAGAAAATGCTGAGAACACTCAGCAAGTCAGGGGGCACCTGTAATTCAGGGCAATGATCATTAGAACAGGGAAGGGCAGAAAAGATTTATCTTTGACAGGTCTTCAGCATGGAACATTTCCTCTTTTTCTCTATCCCCAGATGCTACTGACCTGCTGACTATTTCCTGTGTTTTTTAGTCCTATATTACATTTTCTGCAGCTGCGGGATTTTTATTTTCAACATCTGGGGAAAGTTACTTTCCAAACCTCTGGAAGTCATTCTTTTGGTAGATTATTTTTCATGTGAATAGGTAAACGTGTCAGGAAATATAGAGGAGGCTTAACCCAACAGCAAAGCGGTGGAGAACACAACAAAAGAGAACATGAAAAGGGAACAAGGTAACTGAAGGCTAGAAGGAGTTGGTTGGGGCTAGTTGGTTTGATGGGTCATCTAAGGACTGTGGATGAGAACTGGGTTTAAGTAGGCTGAAGGTAATGAGATGGAAACGAGTGACAGGTGACTACTGTTAGCTGGGTGGAGACTGGAGGTGCATGCCATGCAAGTTTGACACACGGTGCCCCTCCTACATTCAGAACCTGATGGCCCGGGACAATCCAGATGGATCCGGTGGAACTCCTTTGATGACCAATGGATCTAAGGTGAAACTGGATGGCACCCAACATCTCTCTTCACAATCCAGCAGGTACTACACAACCTGTCCACAACAATAGGAATCCATCAACTGGCAAACATATTCACTGGACCACCTTCCACTATCCTTGGTTCCAGAGACGCAGGGCCTGTTGGGTTTAGTGGTCCATGGACACCAGAATTCAGGCTAGATACATGGAAGGTAGGTGTGATCCTGGGGGGGGGGGGGGGGTGGTGGCAGCTGGTAAGTGATTGGTTGATGCTATGGCTGATCCTAAAGGGACCAATGAAACATTGTGAGAGCTTGCGGGAGTTGGTATGCAGGGGTAGATCTCAGGTAGACAGCCACACATGGTCCCCAGGCCAGAATAGTCTGGCTGGGCACCAGTGGTGGTTAGCCTGGTGGTAGTATGCACGCTTGGCAGCAAGGATGTCCATATATGTCCTCTTCCAAGCAGGCCCAGATAGGTGAACTAGGACCCTGGAGGACGGACCTCCACTGTTGGCTCCTCTGCGGGTAATAACGATGGTTGGTAATTATGAAGCACTACAAAGGATGAGATGCTGTACCTATGGCAGAATAGGTTGTAGATTGTGGGACTGTTTGGCTCAGAGCAGATATCTCTTCATGTGGAAGTGTTAGAAGTAGTGAAACATCACAGAAACGACTCCACTTGTCGATTGAGCCTTTCTGATTGACCATTTGTCTGCGGATGATAGCCAGAGGATAACTCAATGAGGTGCGGAGGAGGGAACAGAAGGATCGCCAGAAGTAGGAGATGAATTGTGGACCCCAGTGGCCACTGTCAGGATTGCAGGGGCTCCATCTGAAGGTGGCAAAACTGTGATAAAATCCATGACAATGTGGGACTACAGGCATTTGGGGAGTGGTAGTGAACCCAAGAGACCAGAGGGCCACTGGTTGTAGGAATTGGACTGGGCACATTGACCCATTGGGGTGTAGAGGAGGACTGAGAGAGTGGACCAGGCTATGTTGCTAGAACGAGTGGCCTGGGGTGGAAGCTTACCAGTTAGAAGGTCCCTCAACTCTACCTGATAGTGCTGTTTTCCCAGATGCAGCGGACATCTGATGTGAGGGTGATTGGCTGCTTTACAGTAAGTGCACGAGTCACATTCAGGCACTAGAATCTGGACCTCCGAGGGACGAGGCTGCCTGGTGCAGAGTTGATTTTGTACCAGCCTCAGCCACCTTCTCTGACAGTTTATTCCATGCATGTTATAACACCCACTGTATAAACAAAGTATTCCCCCAAATTTCTATTGAACATTTCCCCTCTCTCCATAAACTTATGCCCTCTAGTTCTTGATTGGCCAACCATTGAAAAAAAAGACTCAGCAGATTCACCCTATTTATGTTCCTCAGGATTTTATACACCTCTATAAGATCACCACTCGGTTTCCTATGTTCCAAGGGATAGGGTCTTAGCCTATCCAACCTCTTTCTATAACTTAGTCCCTCAAGTTCTGGCAACCTCCTTATAAACCTTTTTTGCACACTTTTCAGTTTAATAATATTTTTCCCCGTAGCAGGGTGCCCAGAAAAGATATCACTGAACTGGAAAAGGTGCTACTGACCAGCAGTTATTTCTCCCCACTGAGGGATTACGTGGGCATAAGAAAACAAAGGGAATTAAACCAATAGGGAGTGGTCATCAAACATATCCTGTGGGATAGAACTAATGGATTGCATCAAATATGAGTAGACCACAAAACAAAAGTTTCTCAGGGGCCAAATATTCTAAAATCTGTCATGTCTGATAAAGGCATGAATTATTTATCAATGTTCTGGGCTAAGTCAATTATATTTTTAGGATCTGAGTAATATTGCACAAAAGACTTAAAGCGGATTCTTAGTTGATAAGGTGTGTACGTTATCTTTGAGCAACCTCCTCCCCACACACTTTGGGCATTATATATATTTTTAAATTGTACATTGCACTTGTAAAGGGCAATACGATATTGCCTTTAAACATCCTTGATATTGAATTGCCTCCACAAGATTCACTAACCTTTTCTTCTAAAGGAGCATCTGCTGAGCCCGCAGTCCCTGGTGTAATGCTTCTGTTGTGCATGACATCAATCATGAGTAATGTATCTGGATAAGGCTGATAATGCATGATGTAATTGTCAGAGGAGTTCAATTATCAGCACATTACTAGTGGGATTACTGCAAGAACAGGTTGTAATTTACTCATGGCTAATTCATAATCAACATGAGTAAAATCACAACAGACGAGCAAACATCCATATCTTCCCACAAATTATTGCCTACTTTCATTCCGTCTGCTGATCACCTTGGAGTTCAGTTAAGCCATCACTGCTTATACTGATCACTAATTTGAAATGATCCAACTATCCACTTTAAAATCATGACCTGAGTGGTTGCTTTCATTTATAATGATCAAAACAATCCAATTCTATTGATCAAATTAACTGTATTCCAGTGGCAATCAAAGTTTAGTATTTCTCGCGATGAAACTAAATTCACATTTCATTGTGTGCATGAAGTGTGAAGTTCTTTTGAATACAGAAAAAATTACCTCCAACCATTAGCCTGTGTTTACAAAATATTGATAAGTATCTCCTGGCTAAAGTTTAAAGCTACTCTGGACATTTTCTTTCCCACTACTGAATCATCTGTCAAAACAAAATGTTTTCATTTATATTGCACCTCACATGACCTCTAGGCAGCCCAGAATTCTTTATCCAGTGGATTGCAGTTAATTGGGCCATTATTTAATCATGGCAGCCGCTTACTTGTGTCAACACTTAAAGTTATTTGAGATACTCTGCCATTTAACTGGGACAAGAGGCTGTTGCTGAAGTTTCCAGCTAGTATCAGTTGCTTACACTCACATGGTCATTAGACACTACACCGTGCTCAGAACAAGCCGTTTTAAATAGAATCAGATGCACATGTTTGTGTTCAAAAATCACTGATAGTTGGTGAGAAGTAAGCAGTAAGACTATTTAGAACCGTTTTGCTTACTGCAGTTTCAGACGTTCAGGCTTGGAGATGCCAGAAACAGATGGGAGTGAAAATGAAATGATTTCACTACTTCAACAAGTGAGATACTATGAAGAATTAGAAGGCATTGACAATCATCTTGAAAGTTACAATGATAAATGAAGATTTGGAGGATGCAATCATTGAAACCATTGTATGAAGGCAGTCCATTAGCTGTACGAGGTGCTTGCACTGATTTTGTTCATTTAAAGTCAATCAAAAGAACACAACAGTGTTCACATGGATGAATGCCTCCATTGATACTATTAGGAACTAATATACAGATTTATAATACTGTAGTGGTATGGCAGTGTTCCATTTTGTTCTGTATTTCATTTAAATACATATTTTGCTACTCAGTGAAAAGATAGTTTATCTGTTTTATATCTTTTAACTGTTTCCATAAAACTTTGGCTAATTGGGTCAACCACTTAATTGGGCCAAAATGCACTGGTCCCGGTGTGTCCCAATTAACCGGAATCCACTGAATTTGAAGTAAATGAAAGATTCAGGGGAAAGGAGCAGGGTAATATCAATCCATTACTTCCTTCACCATTAATGTATTCTTGTTTGGAAGTAAATTGTGTTGTATGAGGGAAGTTATTGAGACCAAAACTGATAAATCCCAAGGATATATAAATTGGATTTCTAAAGAGGTCTATTGATATAATAAGAGTTTTAGGTATCATCATCCCAAATTTATAAGATTCTGGAATTTTTTTGTGTAGATATGAGAGCGCAAATGTGATCTCAGTTTTTAAGAAAGAGGGGAGAGAGAAAACCGTAGTAAGATTGAGTGTTCTGATTTGTATTGAAAGGTTTAAAAAACGGACAAGGCTGGAGATACTCAACAAGTCAGAGGAAGAAAAGCAGAGATGACACTTCAAGTTGAAGACTCTTTGCCAGACTGCAATGAAGGCAAAGAAGCTTGTTAGGCTGCAAGAAAGGTGGGGAAAGGGGATGTTACAAATATGGTAAAACCGGAATGGGCATGGGGGTAAGCTGTAAATAAGGTTATCTCATCTACGATTGGGGGGCACAAGAAAATGCAAGCACTGGAATCTGGAGCAATACACAATCTGTTGGACGAACTCAAGAGGGTAGATCAGTACCGATGGGAGGAAAGAAATAGTTTTCATTTTGAGTCAAAATCCTGCATCAGGACTGAGTGTGGAGCGGTGAAATGGTCAGCATAGTGAGTAGAAGTGGAGTGTTAAGAAAGGACTCTGAGGTGATGGTTGGACTAAGGAAGGGTAAAGATGAGTCAGTTGATGCCAGGGAGTAGAATTGAGCAGGGGTTGAGCTGGGAGACAGTGGCAGGTGAATGATGAGGTGGACAGAGAGAGAGGAAAAAGAAAAAAAATCAACAGATGGAAAAAATCATAAACACAAGAGATTCTGCAGATGGTGGAAATCTTGACGAACACACACAAAATCCTATAGGAACTCAGCAAATCAAATAGCATCTATGGAATGGAATAAATAGACAACATTTTGGGTCTAGGGCCTTCATCAGGACTGTAGAGGAAGAGGTCTGAAACCAGAATGAAAATGTCAGGGGAGGGGAAGGAGTACAAACTGGCAGGTGATAGGTGAGAGACCAGGTGAAGGGGAAGGTAGATGAGTGAGGGCAGGGGGATTAAGTAAGAAGCTGGTAGGAGATAGCTGGGAGAGTGACATGCTGTACACCTGTCCCTACACCTCCTCATTCACCATCATTTACGGCTTCTTCTAGGTGAGGTAACACTTCACCTGTGAGTCTGTTGGGATCATGTGTTGTATCCGATGTTCCTGGTTTGGTTTCCTCTACATTGGTGAGACCCGATGCAGAGCATCTTCACTCTGCCCATTGCAGAAAGCCGGGTCTCCCAGTGGCTATACATTTCAATTCAACTTCCCATTCCCATTCTGACCTGTCTGCCCATGGTGTCCCCTGCTACCACGATGAGATCAAACTCAGGTTGGAAGAGCATATTTTGTCTAGGTAGCATCCAAACTGATGGCATGAACATTGATATCTTTAACTTATGGTAATTTCTTTCCCCTCTTTCCTTCTACCTTTTTCAATTGCCCATTCTGGTTACCGTCTCACCCCTCCTCTTCTCTTCACCTCCAGCTGGTTCCACTCCTCCCCTTCATTCCATGGTCCACAGTCCTCTCCTATTAAATTCCTTCTTCTTCAGCCCTTCTTCCACCCATCCCTTACCAGCTTCTTATTTCATCCACCTTCCCACTCACCTGGCTCCACCTACTGCCTGCTAGCTTGTAATCCTTTCCCTCCCCCCACCTTTTTATTCTTGCTTTGGCCCCCTCAGTTGCACATAGAAACATAGAAAACATACAGCACAATACAGGCCCTTTGGCCCACAAAGTTGTGCTGAACATGTCCTTACCTTAAAAATTACCTAGGGTTACCCATAGTCCTCTATTTTTCTGAGCTACATGTACCTATCCAGGAGTTTCTTAAAAGACCCTATCGTATCCACCTCCACCACTGTCGCCGGCAGCCCATTCCACGCACTCACCACTCTCTGCATAAAAAAACACTTACCCCTGAATTCTCCTCTGTACCTACTTCCAAGCACTTTAAAATTGTGCCCTCTCGTGCTAACCATTTCAGCCGTGGGAAACATGCTAATGATAAGTTGAGAGTTTTAGAAAATCAAGGGATGCAGGTTCTGACATAGTCCCACATCATCAGTATGATTGCCCTGTTCTACTTCAGTAACATCACCCGCCTCCGCCCTTATCTCAGCTCAGGCACTGCCAGGTCTATTATCCATAGCTTTGATACATTACTTCCACATTGCATGTAAAACTCGGCTACACAGCTGCTAACTTAGACTAAGTCTCATTACTCTATTACAATTGTGTGTTTGCTGATGTACATTGACTACCAACGAAGAGTACATAGAGCCAAACATAGAACAGTATAACACTGAACAGATTCTTTAGGCCACAATGTTGTGCCAATCTTAATGACAATTTATACTAACTGTCCTCCTCTTGTGTGTGATCCCCATGAGCCACAAGCCAATATCTCAAAACCTCCTAATGTCCAAACTGCCCCCCTTGCTTTTTTCAAAACTGGCACTCAAAATCCAATGGGGCCGTTTGATGAGTAAGTGAGTTTGGATTGGAAAAATAATCAGATGTTCCTACCACTGGATTGTAGTCAATCCAAATAGAATGTGAGGTATTGTTTACCTAGTTTGTATCTGGCATTATCCTAGCTGTGAACAAGGCTGTGGACAGATGGGTTAGTGTGAAGGGGAGTTGTTATGTAACTGGGAGCACAAGATACACTATCTGTTGCACTCAGATCTGCAAAATGGTTGCCTAGTCTACACTTGATCTTGCTAATGTAAAGGATGCCATTTATCATCTTCTAGCCTGTGTCTCCACCTTCTCCTTCCCCAGCCTTGCTCTATTTGCCCATCATTCACCCCTATCTGATTCTATTATCACTTTCCAGCCACTATCAATACTTTTCCCCTCCCCCATCTCCCCCTGGCTCCATCAATCCATCATCACCCATCTCATATTTCCAACCTTTGTCTCATTCTTGCCCCTCATCTCTTCACTCACAGTATTGATGTAGGGTTCCTACCCAAAATGTCAAACACTTTCTTGCCTCAAAGGTACTGATGAACTGCACCTCACTAGCTGATGCTTAAAGTGTAAATGCATTTAACAGACATTTAGAAACTGGTTAAATTATTTCCACTCTATGCAGTTGTTGAATCATGGACTGAATCTTTGTGGGTTATCGAAGCTTTCAGGGTAGTTTTGGGGACAGATCCACTCCATAGCATAGCCAGAGGCCCTGCAGATCTACCAGAGTTCTGGAAGCATTTTTTCCAAACAGAATGCACTTCTACATGTCAGCTTTGTTGGTATGTGTATAATGACTTCCCTAGGAGTTTGCGAAGAATCGGCATGACATCTAAAATTTTGACATACTTCTGTAATTGTGTGTTGGAGAGTAGAATGACTGGTTGCATTGCAGCCTGATGTGGAAATACCAATGTCCTTGAATGGAAAAATCCTACAAAAAGTACTGAATACAGCCCAGTCCATCATGGGTAAAAACTCCTCCACCATTGAGCACATCTACGTGGAGCATTGTCGCAGGAAATTAGCGTCCATTATCAGGGACCCCACTCCCTAGATCATGCTCTTTTCTCAGTGTTGCCATCAGGAAGAAAGCACAGGAGCCTCAGGATTCGCACCACCAGGTTCAGGACTAGTTATTAACCCTCAACCATCAGGCTCTTGAACCAATGGGGATAACTTCATTCAACTTCAGGCCCATCACTGAACTGTTTCCACAAAATATGCACTCACTTTCAAAGACAATTCATCTCATGCTCTCAATATTTCTTGCTTATTTATTTATTATTTAAAAAAAATTCTTTTTGAATTTCCACAGTTTGTTGTCTTTTTCACACTGGTTGACACCTAAGTTGGGTGCGGTCTTTCATTGATTTGATATGGTTATTATTCTATTATGGATATTTTGAGTATACCCACAAGAAAGCAAATCACAGGCTTGCATATGTACTTTGATAATAAATTTACTTTGAACTTTGATGACTATTGATTCTAAGAAGGGAGTCCAGGTCAGTAAGATGTAATCTATTATTTTATTTTCTGAATTATTGTGAATTCATTAATTAGTATAATTTTATCCATAACATTAACTTTTAATCAAATTGGCTGAAGATCAGCAAAAATCCAGGCCACCTTGCCCATCACTGGTATGACTGACAGGCAGTTGTGATATTCAGTTTTACTTGGTTTCAAGAACTGTACTTCAGAAAGAGTTCAAATTTCTAGAAAATGTTCGTGCTTGTTGAATAATGGCTTAACTTGTGCTACAATTTCTGGGAGGCACTGTGGGACGTGGATGTGGGGGGTGGATCCAACAAAGAAACACATCACAGCTTCAGACTCAGAATTCTCACAAGCCTGTCGGAGCTGTGTAATTGTGCAATCATGTCACTTACTTGAATTATTTCATTTCCGCTTATTTGAATTAAAGAATAAAGTAAGTAAGTATAGAAGATTTAAAAATGATTACCAAAATATATTGCTGGAGCCTGAAATGAATTGACATGAGCTTTAATTTGCAATGTGCATACATTATGTTTCCTTTCCAAGCTGTCACAGTTATATTATTGTTGATACATTCACTGACATTTGAAATGCTTTGCAATCAATGAGCTAAGCAAGAATGAAGTGTAGAGTCATGCAGAGATGATGGACATTCCCTCATTGCTGCTACAGACTGATATAGATTTAGGAATGAATAAGTTCCATTTTTTCCTTGGAACTGACCATGAGAACACAATAATAAAGTCTACTATTTAACATAACGTCATGGTACAGTGCCCTTTCATTATTCATTAACTACTACCAATATTAAGAATTACAACGATGGTAATGGTTGATATAGCTTCCTGATGATTGATGCCACTGATACTGAAAATTAGACTGAATAATGCGACATGCATTTTGGAAAAATGAATTAGGACATAGACAACAATGGGCCTACTTACGGTATAAATGATATTGATTTTAGTAATAATTTGTAGTGACAGTGGATTTCTAATGGAAAGTAAAATGATTCACATTTATTTCCTTTAAAAAGTTTTATGTTTGACATAAAATGAGGATCATAGAACAATCAACAAAATAAATAGTAAATTCTCTGACATTTTGTGTCCATGGGTAGAGGCATGAAGAGTCATGGAGTTACAGAGACATAAGCTGATTAGCATTGAAATAGGTTTTTCCTATCACCATATCTATATCACCCAGCATGTCAACGTATGCTAATCACATTTGTCCACATTAATTCCATATTCCTTTATGCCATTCTCATTCAAGTACCTGTCCAGATGCCTCTTAAATGTTGTTACTACATCCACTCCCTGCTCACTCATTCCAGTTATAGGGTACACTGTGTGTGAAAAATTTGGCCCTCTGATCCCCTTTAAACTTTCTCCATCTCATCTTAAACCTCTGCCCATTAGTTTTAGACACCCTTACCATGGAAAACCGTACCAACTATCTAACCTCTATGCCTCTCATAATTTCACTCCAGGAGAAAATAGACCTACCCTCTCCAACCTCTCCAGAGAATTCAAAACCTCTGATCTAAGTAATGGGTATGATCTGCACCCAAGCATGCCAGCTTCCAGAATTCTGACACTCGAAATCTCTGAGTATAGATAGCTGGTCTGGCCCCTCTGAGGAGTCGGGACATCCTGCTAACTTGCTGCCATGTTTTGCCACCAGGATTTCAATATTTAAGGAGCACCTGTTGAGGTTCAGTGTTTAATCGTCAACTCAAGTTGGTTTATTGCCTAGCATCTTGTTTTGTACTCAATTCTAGTTTCAGTCTTGTATTGTGTCTCAATCCTAGTCTCAGATACTCCAGTACTTTGGTCCTAACCATCCCATCAAGATTGCTTGTCACAGTAATATCCTTATTTTTTTCAGAATCCTTTCTAGCTGAATCACATCCTTCCTATTACATGGTGATCAGAACTACACACAGTACTCCAAGTGTGGCCTAACCGATGTTTGGTGCTACTGGAAGATGACGTCTCAGCTATTATATATGATGCCACAGCTGATGAAGACAAGGATGCCATATGTCTTCCACACCACCCTGTTTGAAATAAGTTCCCATTTTCAGGAAACTATGCACTTGTACCTCAAGACCTGTGTTCAAAAATACTCTCCAGGGTTCTGCCATGCACTGTGTATGTCCTGCCTTGATTTAATTTCCCAAAATATATCATTTGCACTGATCTGAGGTAATTCCATCAGACATTCCCTTGCCCACTTTCCCAGTTGCTGTATATACAATTGCCCTTCTGTTCACTAAACCACCAATTCTGGTGTCAGTAACAAACTTACTAACCATGCCGCCTACATTCTCATCGAAATCATTAATTGATGTGACAAAAAACAGAGGAAACAGTCTATGGGATGTCACTGGTTACAGACCTCCAGTTTGAAAACAACCCTCCACTACCATCTTCTGCCTGCTACCACCAAGCCAATTTTGTACCTAAATTTCTATCTCGCCCTGACTTCCGAACCAAGCTACTATGTGGCACCTCATTAAAGGTCTTGATAAAGTTCATGTAGATAATGTCTACCACCCTACTGTCATTAATCCTTTTCGTCTGCTCTTCAAAGAACTCAATCAAATTCATGAGTCATGATCTCCATGAAGAAAGTCATGCTGTCAATTTCTAATCAGTCCTTATCTTTCTAAATGCAAATAGATCCTGTTCCTCAGAATCCTTTTGGTTAATTCTCACCATTGATGTAATGCTCACTGGCTTATAGTTTCCCATTTTATGTTTGTTGCCCTTCTGAAATAAAAGCACAATGTTAGCTATTCTCTGGGGTTACGATACTTCACTTATGGCTAATGAAGATTCTAACATCCCTGCAAAGGCTCCAGCAATCTACAGTCTTTCATCTATAATGTCTGGGATACAGTTGGTCAGGCCCTGGAGATTTATCCACTTCTATGAGTTTCAAGATCTTCCTTTCTGATGTTAATATGCTCCAGAATATCATACTCTTCCCTTCCCTCTACTAACAACTGTCCGAGTCTTGTCCATGGTAAGGGCAGGCAGGAAGTACTCTTTTAAGATGACACCTCTTTCCTACATTTCCAGATGTACTTTACCAGCCTAACCTTTAAGAAGGCTGCTTTGTTCAAAGCTACAGTACCTCTTTGCTCTTACTATAACAAATGTTTTCAAATTTTCCTTTATCTTAGCAGCCAGGGATAAGATAAAGGAAAATCAATTATGTCCTCTTTTTTACTCTCTTAGTTTCCTTCTTCTGTTTACCCATACATATTCTACATTCCTCAAGGGGTGCACCTGATCCAACTTGTCTATACCTAGCAAATGTCTCCTTTTTTCCTGACTAAACGTTTAATTTCTCTTGATAACCAAGAGTCCCTAACCTTGCAAATTCACCCTACACTCTATCAGAAACATGTTTACCCTCAGCACTTCTACCTCAGTTTTAAAATCCACCTACTTGCAAGATGTTGTGGAATTGAATTTAGGAGCCGAGAGGTAATGTTGCAGCTATGTAGGACCCTGGTCAGACCCCACTTGGAGTACTGTGCTCAGTTCTGGTTGCCTCACTACAGGAAGGATGTGGAAGCCATAGAAAGGGTGCAGAGGAGATTTACAAGGATGTTGCCTGGATTGGGGAGAATGCCTTATGAGAATAGATTGAGTGAAATTGGCCTTTTCTCCTCGGAGCAATGGAGGATGAGAGGTGACCTGATAGGGGTGCATGATATGATGAGAGGCATTGATCATGTGGATAGTCAGAGGCTTTTTCCCAGGGCTGAAATGGTTGCCACAAGAGGACACAGGTTTAAGATGCTGGGGAGTAGGTACAGAGGAGATGTCAGGAGTAAGTATTTTACTCAGAGAGTGGTGAGTGCGTGGAATGGGCTACTGGCAATGGTGGTGGAGGCGGATACAATAGGGTCTTTTAAGAGACTTTAGGATAGGTACGTAGAGCTTAGAAAAATAGAGGGCTATAGGTAAGCCTAATAATTTCTGAGGTAGGGACATGTTCGGCACAACTTTGTGGGCCGAAGGGCCTGTATTCTGCTGTAGGTTTTCTACGTTTCTATGTCCCTTTACATGCAAACAGCCTCTCCCAATCCAATTTTAGTGAGATCCCCCAATACTGCAAGTCTTCCTCCAATTTAGGATTTCAACTTGAGAACCAGTCCTATCTTTCTCCACTAAATTATGGTCGCTTATTCTTAGTTACTCAGCACACAAAATGTTGGAGGAACTCAACAGGTCAAGCAGTTTCTATGGAGGAAAATATACTGCCAATGTTTCAGATTGTGAGCAGCATTTTGTGTGTGTTGCTCCAGATTACAGAGTCTTTTATAACCACTTTTCCCAAGAGGTGATTGAGTGTACCAGTAGGGCCATCTATATAATTTCTTCAGAAAACCTTCCTGGACGCAGCTATCAAATCCTGCCCTACCTAATTCCTTATCACTAAGGCAGTCCCAGTCAAAACAGGGAAGTTAGAAGCCACCTATTACAACCCCTATCACTCCTACATCTATCTGAGATATTTCTACATATATCATCCTTAAATTCCCATTGACTATTGGAGGGCCTAAAGAATAATCCCATCAAAGTGATCAAACTTTCATCATTCGTGAGTTCTATCCATATGGTGTAGCATCACCTCAATACCACAATGTTCTACTAATCAATAGTGTAACTCTCTCTCCTCTCTTACCTTTACCTCTGTCACACAAGGCAAATGACAGTGTTTGGCTTTCCACACTACTGTCCCACAGACTACAGTGAACAAACTCTGACTTCTTGGCCTAAATCTACTATTGTGCAAATGAGTGTTGGACTTCCTAACCAACAGAACTCAGATGGCCAAGACACACAACCACTCCTCCCTCCCCATCACCATCAACATGGGTGACCCCAGGGCTGTGTGCTGAGCATTTCTGTACACTCTGCTGGCACCTGGCTGCACAGCCAAGCACCAGATGAATCACATTGTCAAGTTTGCCAATAACACAACACTCACCAGAAATGGCCTACAGAGAGAAGGTGGAAAAGCTCGAGGCCTGGTGCCAGGCAAATAACCTCTCACTCAATATCAACAAAACAAAGGAGATGTTCACTGAATTCAGGAGAACTCACACCCCTCTTTATATCAGCGGGACGACAGTGGAGACTGTGAGCAGTTTCAAACTCCTGGGGGTGCACGTCTTACACAACCTTTCCTGACCACAGAGCACAATCCATACATTTAGGAAAGTTCACCGATGGCTTTACTTTCTGAAGGGAGCTGAACTTTGCATTCTATAGATGAGCAGTAGGGAGTATTCTGACAAGCTGCATCACTTCATAGTACGGAAACTGCACTGCGGCAGACTGGAAGACTCTGCAACGGGTAGTCAAAACTGCCAACACATCACTGGCACCAATGTACCTGCCATCAAAGACATATATACAGAAAGGTGGTGGAAAAGGGCCTGTAACATCATGAAGGATCCCACCCACCCTGCTCACGGACTGTTTGCCATAGCCCCCATCAGGGAAGGAGCTACGTAGCATTCACAACAGGACCACCAGATACAAAAAATATTTCATTCCCCAAGCTGTAAGGCTAATCAACACCACCACTCACTAACCCACCCCTCCACAAACCCCCACCTCCACGTTATCATTTCCTGTCTGTCACCTTACGTACAGACACTTCAATGCCTATCATCACTTTAAGGACATACAATCAATCTATGCATATAAGTTGGAGGAACTCAGCAGGCCAGGCAGCATCAACAGCAAAGAGTAAACAGTTGACGTTTTGGGTCGAGACCTTTCATCATGACTGGAAAGTAAGGGGGGAGGAGTCAGACTAAGAAGGTGGTGGGAGGGGAGGAAGGAGTACAAGGTGGCAGGTGGTAGGTGAAACTGGGAGGGGGAAGAAGTGAAGTACAGAGCTGGGAAAATGATTGGTGAAAGAGATAAAGGAATGCAGAAGGGGGAGTCTGATAGGAGAGGACAGAAGACCAGGAAAGGAAGGGAAGGGGGCGGAGCACCAGCGGGAGCTGATGGGTGGGATAGAAGAGAAGGTGTGAGAGGGAAACATGAAAGGGCCGACAGCACCTCCAGACTGAGAATTTGTGCATTGACACTGGAACCCCCGTCTCTCCTACCCCACCACCACTCTGCAATCCCATGTCTCTCAGGCCCCACCATTCGCTCCGGGTCCTTGGAGTCTCCATCATCCTCCTACTCCAACTTTCTTAAACACCCCAACCCTCTTCTCTCCTCAGACACTACCAACCCTCTTTCCTCCTCTGATTCTAGTTCTTGTACATGCCTGATCTTCACAATTCCCTCTGATTTTACCCTCTCTGAGGCAGAATGTTCTGTCCTCAGTAAGGGCCTCACCTTGGTCTCCCTGTACCTGCACCTCAGTGAGCTCCACGCCCGTCATGACATCAAGCTCTTCTTCCACCACCACCGTCTCCATGCCTTCCGCTTTGGCAAAGACTCTCCTCCTTTTCTTGGACACTTCACTCTGGTCTTCTGCCTGCTTTGGATCTTTTTATCGCTAACTGCTGATGAGACATCAACCATTTCAACTTGAACACTTTTCTCTCCAATTCAAACCTCACTCCCTCTAAAAACACTGCTTTCCACTCTCTCCACACTAATCCTAACCTCACCACCAAACCCACTGGTAAGTGGAGAGCTGTAGTAGTTTGACAGACTGACGTCTGGCTTGTTGAGGCCAGACGGCAACGCACAGACACCTTCTCTTATTTACCCCTTGAACAGGATCCCACTTAGGAGCATTGTCTCCTGCACCATCACCGACCTCATTGACTCCAGGGATCTTCCATCTACAGCCACCAACCTCATGGTTCCCTTATCTTGCACCTCCTGTTTCTACCTCCTACCCAAAATCCGCAAACCTGACTGTCCAGGTAGACCCATTGTTTCTGCCTGCTCCTGCCCTACTGATGTCTGCACAGCTCAACTCTATTTTATCCCCCTTGCTTCAGTTCCTTCCTACCTAAATCTGTGACACTTTACACATTCTCGATCTTTTCAATGACTTAAAGTTCCTTGGTCCCATCATCTCATTTTCACTATGGATGTCCAGTCTCTATCCTCTATCAGGAGAGCCTTAAAGCTCTCCACTTCTTTCTGGACAACAGACCGAACCAGCTTCCCTGCACCACCACTCTCCTCTGTCTGCCGGAACTGGTTTTCACCCTCAACCATTTCTTCTTTAGTTCCTCCCACTTCCTTCAAACCAAAGGTGTAGCCATTGGCAAACGTGGTTCCCAGCTATGCCTGCCTTTTTGGTGGCTACATATTTCAAGCCTACACGGGCATTGCTCCTCAACTCTTCCTGCACTATACTGATATCTGCATTAGTGCCTCTTCATGCTGAGTTTGTCAATTTCAATAACTTTGCCTCCAACTTCCATCCTGCCCTCAAATTTACATGGTCTATTTCCAACACCTCACAAGCCTGCAAATCCAACACATAATTCTTCGTAACTACCGCCATCTCCAATGGGAACCCCCACCTAGCACATCTTTCCCTCTCGCCACTTTCTGCTTTTCACATGGATCACTCCCTATGTTACTCCCTTGTCCACTCATCCTTCCCCACTGATTTCCCTCCTGATACTTATTCTTGCAAGTGGAACAAGTGCCACACCTGCCTCACAACCATTCAGTAGCCCAAATAGTCCTTCCAGGTGAGGCAACACTGTTGGGGTCATCTGCTGTATCCAGTGCTCTAAATGTGGCCTCCTGTATATCAGTGAGATCGGGACTCCACTTCATTGAGCACCTTCATTCCATCCGTCACAAAAAGCTGGATTTCCCAGTGGCTACCCATTTCAGTTCTACTTTCCATTCCTATTCTGACATATTGGTCTATGGCCTCCTCTTGTTCCACGATGAGGCCACACTCAGATTGGAGGAGCAACACCTTATGTTCCATCTGGGTAACCTCCAACCTGATGGCATGAACATCGATTTCTCAAGCTTACGATAATTGCCCCCCTCCTCTTCTCCAACATTCTCCATTCTTGTTTCCCTCTCACACCCTCCCTTCTAACTTGCCCATCACCTCCCTCTGGTGCTCTGCATTCTTTCCTTTCTTCCATGGTCTTCTGTCCTCTCCTATCAGATTCCCCATTTTTCAGCCCTTTACCTCTTTAATCAATCAACTTCCCAGCTCTTTACTTCACTCCTTCTCCCTTTCCCAGTTTCACCAACCAACTGACACCTTGTGTTTCTTCCTCCTCTCCCCTCACCTTCTTAATCTGACTCCTCTTCCCTTTATTTCCAGTTTCGGGTCTCGGCCTGAAATTTTGACTGTACTCTTTTCCTAGATGCTGCCTGACCTGCTGAGTTCCTCCAGCGTTTTGTGTGTGTTGCTTTGGATTTCCAGCATCTGCAGATTTTCTTGTGTTTATGTATCTAGTCTATTTTATGTATTTATATTCATTGTTTTTTGTTATAATTATGTTCTCTGTTGTATTATGTTTTTTTGTGCTGCATCGGATTCAGAGTAACAATTATTTCATCCTCCTTTACACTTGAGCACTGGATATGACATTAAACAATCCTGAAAATTGACCATTCTTGATCCTGTCTTTATTAACATGAAATTGTCGGCTGAAAACAGCAGTGACACTATAAAGTTGTACACTTTTTACACAAGCTCACTAAGTAAGTACCCTATGGTATTTACATAAATATTGGCACTATTGCTACTCCCAGACTTTATTACAACATAGAGTGAAGACAGTCAGCCCATCAAATTCATTCTCACTCAGGGCAATTGTGTTCCAGCACTTATTTCCTTGAAATCTATTCTTTGTCACATACTTACTCCGCTTTCCTTCCCTGACCATCTACCAACACTAGTAAACAAGTAATCTTTCATATGTGGGAGGAAACCAACAGACCCACATCCTCATATGGAGAATGTATAAACTCCACACACTCAGCTATCCGACGTCAGGACTAAATCCGGGTTGCTGAAATCGGTAAGGCAGCTACAAACAATCTCGATTCAATAATGTGGATTACTCGTGAACAAGTCCAATATTTAACATTTTAAAGATTATTGACAGCTTGATAAAATTATTATATCTTAGGTTTACTGACATTATGCCGACATTTGGGTTACTCTATTGGTTATGATAATACAGTAATAGAGGTGAGGTTCAGTCTAAATGGGATAAACTAGATAAGCCAACTGCTTTGGAATGTGACAATGGTAAATATACTGGATCTTGTCAAGAATGTTATAGAGTCAATTCCTAAGATTGTAAGAAAGCATAAAATGGATGTTAGCACCTGGAAACTGTTGTATGTCTCTTTAATTTTATTCCCATTAAAATAAAAAAATCCTGTCCTCTCTAGCCTATTTTATTTTTGTCAACAGTATAAATTCTCAAGAATTCTAAAATATTTCATAAACCAAGACTGAAACACTCAAATAGGTTACATTTCTGGTCTTAAGAATCTTCGTGTATTTAATTAGTTTTCTATCTTTTGTTATGAAGAAGCCACATCTCTTTATCTTATCTGTGCATTGAAGATTGTTTACAATTTCATAAGGTCTTTGGTGTTGGAGGTTAAGTTCCTTCAAATGTATCAGTCTTCCTTTGTATGAATGAATTTCCTAATTTATAGCGACACTCAGAAAAAGAGAAATTTTCTCATCGAGAGATGACAAGGAGTTAAGAAAGCAAAGGAATCTGTAGTTGATAACATCAAAGATGTGAGGAACCATAAACCCATGTTCAATTTATGTGTAGTTTATTTAATCCTATGATCTTTGGAGTTCAGATAACATTTGGAAGCTTATATTGTGAAAGTAAGTAGGAATCAAAAATCTTTTAAGTAGAAGCATCTTTCATTGTCTCCAGGCTTGGCTATCTCATTCTAATAATATAAAACTGGAATTTTGTAGTCAGTTCAGATCTTTCTTCTGATAATAAGGTAATTTTCTACCAAGCTATTACTGTTTCAGCATTATATTGATACTCTGTTGTACTTAACAGGTGCACAGCTGGAGGAAATTCTTCGTGAAACTAGAACAATTATTGTTGGATCAGTTCCAAAGATAATTTGAATTTTCCTAGTGAAGTTTCTTCTCCATTTACTAATTAATGATATTTTTATGCTACATTAATATTTCAGGGTAGATGTTAGTGTTCTCCACCTGCCTGCTAAGCTGGGGGCAATGAATTGCCCATACAACCTTTATACAACGGGCCTGGTTTTCATTCCATCAAATCAAGCAAAAAAGAATATATATATTTCATTTTGTCAAAGTCAGCAGTTAGCCTTTTGAAAATTACTCAGATTAGTTTATTTTTCCTAGACAAGAATCATTAATCTCAAAATAGTCAGATTTTGACATTATTGCTGATATATTAAAGGGCTGCTTCAATGAATAAATTTCTTATTATCTTGGGTAAATTGTTTCCACCTTGGCATGTTAATTTTGCTAAATTTTTAAGGTTTTTAAGTAGTCCTTTGCTGTCTACAATGAGCAGTCAATCCTTTTCTCTTGTTAGATGCGCACTCAATTTTAGATTTTTTGGGTGCACTTGACTTATGAGTTAGCTGTTGGGTCTGATGCAGAATGTTTCTGGCACAGATGGGGCTAGACAAGATGGGTAGTTTGATTGTTTGGGATGTTGAATAGTCCTTCTGCATGCTTCTCTGTGGGGAATTGAGAAAAACAGCACCTTTGCAAATGTGCTTTCTCTATTTTAATTCCCATGAATCAGTGATGTTACGTATCTGTATAACTTGAAAGACAACATTAGAGATTTTTTTCTTCTCACATTTCAATCATTATTCCTTCATGATCAAAGGATCATCTCAGCTCTCTGAGGAAACACACAAAATGCTGAAAAAAGTCAATAGATCAGGCAGCATCTATGGAGGGAAATGAACAGTTGACATTTTGGGATGAGATCCTCTAACAGGACTGGGAAAAAAGGGAGATTGCCAATATAAAAATATAGGAGGGTGGGAGTGGAGCAAGAGGTGGTGGGCAATCAGGTGTGAGAGGAGGAGAAAGGGAAAAATGTAAAAAGCTGGTACATGATAGGTGGAAGTGACAAATGACTGGAGGGAGGAATGTTTGGGTGACATGCAGATTGACAATGGGGGAGGTGAAGGAGAAGCGGTGATGGGGCCAGTAAGATGGGGGGCAGAGGGGAATGACTACCAGAAGTTAGAACAATTGATGTTCATACCATCATGTTGGAGATTACCAAGTTAGACCAGGAGGTGCTGTGCTCTTACTCGGTCTAGCCTCAACTTGGCAGTATAGGGAGCAATGGACAGGCATGTTTGTGTGGGAACAGAAAGTGAAATTTACATAGCTGGCCACTGGGAGATCTTGTCTATTAGAAACACAGAGCAAAAATGCTCAATTAACTTGTGTAGCACATATGTTACCTTGCTGTCATTCATCGCTGGGGTTGCCTTAACTACCTTAGTCTTAATGTAGTATGCATGCTTGCCTAGTTTTTGAAGGCTTGAAGAGGAGAAGCTACAGCAAGTCAACATCCAGTCTTGTCCTGGAGAAACTCATGAAGTTGGCTGAGCACTAAACCATATGAAGGAAGTCACGCCATGTATAAACATTTTAAGCAAACCTTGCGTTTCAGGACTAACATTTCCATTCTAGATCTGTACGCTTTGAGGTGAATATTGTGGCTAATTTGGAACCCACACGCTAACACAGGGTGGGGCAGAGGAGATTGACAGGGTAGATAGGTGGGTACCTTGGAAGCAATGGGTCCTCATCTATATGGGATTACCTAGTTAATTACGGCATAGTTAATGAACCAGTTCTTGTTGGAAGTATGCAATGAATGATGGTAAAGTGAGCAGGCAAGCTTAAAGTTGGATTTAATTAATGTAAGGAATAGAAAAAAATTATTGAACTCATTTAGCTTATTATTTTATGGACTAAACACAGACTTTTTGAAGTATACTGAGTTCATTCATCTCCTGGGAAATATTCAATAAAATAGCTAAACATCTTACTAGCTATTTACCAATACATTTTATATATTCATCCGTAAGTAATTGGTTTTGTTAAGAGAAAATTGCTGTTTCTGAGAATCTCAGGTATATTACAGAATGCATTTCTCCTGTCTACGGGTATCTTTTTAATCCTCAGTTCCATTCCAAAGTTGATAATTAATCCAACTATTTTTTAAAAAGTGCTAATTGATGGAACATTGCAGATTTTTTGTTTTTCTGGCACTTTAGTCTGTTCATCTGTTGTTCTTCTGTTAAGCCAAGTACAGACTCACTAATGGTGAGTTCTTTCATTACCAGCTGCAGATCGATTGCAATTGCTGGTGATCTTAACATCTGCAAAAATGTGATGACATTGAAACCTATCTTCAGTTTATTAGCTCTGTAAATACATGATCATTTATTTCAATTCAATTACACACAACATGATTAGAAAATATGATTTTTTTTTGTCATTTAAATGTAAACCATTCCACACTTGGAAATGGTGTTCTGCATTGTAAAGAAAAAACATTAGCAACAGGTCTGTTATTTCTTAGAAAACAAAGACAGTGTAAAATCACTTAGAAAATAGATTCTTGTGTCACAAAACCACAGGGTTCTCTAAGTATTTCATTGAATTGAATTGACTATATTACTTACATCCTTCATATACATGTGGAGTAAAAATGTTTACGTTACGTCTCCGTCTAAATGTGCAATGTGCAATTACAGTAATTTATAATAAGTGTTATGTATTATATACAACAGGACAGTCGATATAACATAGAAATACAGTTGTATCAGCATGAATTAATCAGTCTGATGGCTTGGTGGAAGAAGCTGTCCTGGAGCATATTGGTCCTGGCTTTCATGTTGCGGTACCGTTTCCATGGTAGCATCTGGAACAGTTTGTGGTTGGGGTGACTTGGGTCCCCAATGATCCTTCAGGCCCTTTTTTCAGAATCAGAATCAGGTTTATTATCACCAGCATGTGATGTGAAATTTGTTAACTTAGCACCAGCAGTTCAATGCAATACATAACCTAGCAGAGAAAAAAATAATAATGAATAATAATAAATGTTGCAGGATTTGTTTCTTCAATTTAAAATAAGCTATGACATACTTCTGAGAAGATCCAAATGAAAAAAAGCATCTGCTTCAGTCGATATGCCAGTTGTAGTATGCGCCCGCCTCATAACAGACAGTGATGCAGCCTGTCAGAATGCTCTCCATGGTACAACTATGGAAGTTTTTTTTGTGTATTTGTTGACATTCCAAAACTCTTCAAACTTCTAATAAAGTATAGCCACTGTCTTGCCTTCTTTATGACTACGTGAATGTGTTGGGACTAGGTTAGATCCTCAGATATCTTGACGTCCAGCAACTTGAAGCTGCTCACTCTCTCTATGAGGATTGGTAAGTGTTCCTTCATCTTATCCTTCCTGAAGTCCACAATCAGTTCTTTTGTCTTACTCCTGTATTACTCATATCTCACTCCTGTACGCCCTCTCACCACCACCTAAGATTCTACCAACAATGGTTGTATTGTCAGCAAATTTGTAGATGGTATTTGAACTATGCCTAGCCACACAGCCACACATACCGAGAGCAGAACAGTGGGCTTAGCACACACCCCTGAGGTGTGCCAGTGCTGATTGTCAGTGAGGAGGATATGTTATCACCAATCTGCACAGACTGTGGTCTTCCGGTTAGGAAGTCGAGGATCCAATTGCAGAGGGAGGTACAGAGGCCCAGGTTCTGCAACTTCTCAATCCAGATTGTGGGAATGATGATATTAAATGCTGAGCTTTAGTCAATGAACAGCATCCTGATTTAGGTGTTTGTGTTGTCTAGGTGGTTTAAAGCCATGGGAGAGCCATTGAAATTGCATTTACCATTGACCTATTGTGGCAATAGGCAAATTGCAGTGGGTCCAGGTCCTTGCTGAGGCAGGAGTTCAGTCTAGTCATAACCAACCTCTTGAAGCATTTAATCACTGTCGATGTGAATGCTACCAGGCAAAAGTCATTAAGGCTGCCCACATTATTCTTCTTTGGCACTGGTATAATTATTGCCTTTTTGAAGCAAGTGGGAACACACCTGTCTCTGTAAATGTCCTGAATCATGGGAAGTTCACATCTTCAGATGCACTGGGCTGTCGGCACCACTCTCTGCAGAGTCCAGCGATTGAGGGAAGTACAGTTCCCATACCAGGCAGTGATGCAGTCAGTCAGGATGCTCTCAATTGTGCCCCTATAGAAAGTTCTTGGAATTTGGGAGGGCCATACCAAACTTCTTGAACCATCTGAGGTGAAAGACGCGCTGTTGTGCCTTTTTCACCACACAGCCAGTATGTTCGGGCCATGTGGGATCCTTGGTGATGTTTATGCCGAGGAACTTAAAGATGTTCATCCTCTCAATGCCAGATCTATTGATGTCAATAGGGGTTAGCCTGTCTTCATTCCTCCTGTAGTCCACAATCAGCTCCTTTGTTTCTGCGAGATTGAGGGAGAGGTTATTTTCTTGACACCACTCTGTCAGGGTGATGACTTCCTCTCCGTAGGGTGCCTCAATATTATTTGAGATTAGGCCAATCAGTGTAGTGTCATCAGCAAATGTAATTAGCAGATTGGAGCTGTGGGTGACAACACAGTCATGGGTATACAGAGAGTAAAGGAGGGGGCTTAGTACACAGCCCTGAGGGGCACCTGTGTAACATTTCCACATTTATTTGCTGAAACTGCCTGCAGGAAAAGTTCATCTTTAGCGGCACTTCATACATACATATGGATCAACAATGTCACCTGTTATTCCTCTAAACTCCAATGAGAATAGTCTTACTCCACATCTCCTCTGAATGCAACCTCCTCAACCCAGAAAATAATTTAGGCGGAAAGATCATTCCTGATGTTAAGAATCTTAAATGAAAACTGAAAATGCTGGATATACTCAGCAGGTCAGGCAGGAGCTGAGGGGGAAAGAAATGATGCTGGAATTTCAAGTCAATGAACTAGTGTCAGAATTGATGACAGGTTTGATCAATCTAACGGTGACCCAGTCTTTTTCCTCTTTCTCCCAAATGCCTCCTACTGATATTAACAATCAAGGGTGCAACACCTTGAAGGCAAATGTAGATGAAAACACCAAACAATTTTCCAGTGCAACGAAATTGGATAGGATCCAATTAAGGGTGCTTAAAGTTCAAAGTTCAAAGAACTTTGTATACAACACCTACATTAGTTTAGATCCCTAATATAAATATTAGTACATTGGCTGAAAAGTTTTTAAAAGTGTATTATCTTACTTTCTACTTCAAAAGAATGATATCTCCCAATCTGTTATTTTCTCCAACAGGAACATATGCAAAGCTCAAACAGTCATGTCATTGCTACATTGATCACCGAGAGTATTGTCAGAACTTAACGGAGTCACAGAACAACTGCAGATAAGGCTCTCATGAAAGAGAGTAAATAAAGGGAAGAGGAAAACATGGTAAGCTGTGTTTGTGTCACCACACCTCTACTACCATGTGGAAAATTGGCCACATTGATGCCCATTGCTGCCAGTCATTTAAGTCCACTGTTAGGAACAGGATGAACAATGAAAAAAAGAGAAGCAGAAGGCTGCACTAAGATTCATATAGTATAAAGGCAACGCACATTGACTGATGACTTTACAAATATTTTGGCTCTTGTAAGATGTGATGATCAAAACAACAGAATTAGGATAGAGATTCTAATTCAGATTTCACTGTAGGGTCCCTTTTTTATTATACAACTGTCATACTACAGTCATTCCCCTGATGTGTGACATCTACTTTCAGTTAGTAAGTGGACAAGGATGCATTGCTGTTATACAGTACTGTGCAAAACTCTGATGCACATATATATAGCTAGGGTGCCTAAGACATTTGCACAGCACTGTATTTGTCAACATGGAGCAGAGAGTGAGTTTGTAAATCTGCTGGGGACAAAGGTAGCAGAGAAAGACTGGTTAATTAAACCTTTTAGTAACAATTTAAAAATGTATATAAAGAAGACAAAAGAAAATCTACTAGGCGTCCTAAAATATGAAGGGCCTTTATTGATATCGGTTTATAATTGTCACAAGATGAAATATGGTGAAAAGTTTGTCTTCAATGCTTTTTATAGAGATCAAGTTATTACACAGTGCATTGAACTACAGTAAGGTAAAGTGATAACAATGCCGAATAAGGTGTAAAAGCTACTGAAAAAATGCAGTGTAGATAACCGATAAAGTGCAAGGTCATAATGAGGTAGACTGTGAGGCCAAGAGTCCATCTTGCTGTACAAGAGGTCCTTTATACTAGTCTTTGATAACTAGGAGTCTGTTGAGGAGAGTGTAGGTATCTGTGTTGTGCTGAGCTGCATCCACAAGTCTCAGCAGTTTGCTGCTATCATGTGCAGAGCAGTTACCACACTGAGCCAGTTATGCAACCAGACAGTGGTGCATCGATAGAATAATTAGAGAGGCACTGCCTTCTTCATTATAACCAGAGGTGACAAATTTTAAATTAATTGCAAGGAAATACAAAACGGAAATAAGAAGAACTAATTTTTATGACTTAGAATACACTGCCTGAGAGGCTGATAAAAACAGATTCAGTAATAGTTTTATGGAAAAGATTGGGATTAATATTTGAAAAAGATAGTTCCCATGTTATGGGGAAAGAGGAAGCAACAGGGAATAATAGTTTAGTCATTTCAATAAGTTATCATATATCTTATGTCATACGTCTTTTGTGTTGTGACCTTTCACACAATATCCCTGAAGGCTGCTGATATTAGAATGATATTCATTTCTCTAAAGTTTTCAGAAGAGAGGAAGTTAAGGAATAAAAATAAATGAAAAATAACAGGGTATTACAGCTTGCTAATGCTGGTTGCTTTGCTTTCGAATGTTAATAGAGATGCACTATTTGATAAACAGTAAGTGGATTGTATGCTATGAAAATCATTTACACTTAATAGCCATAATAAAATCTAAATACAACAAGATAAATTCCTGCAGCAACAAGTTTGTGTTTTGGTTGATGCAATCTTTGTAAGATAAATGGATAATGACAAATTAAACCAGTTGGAGTCAACACTGTAGTTGCTGAGCCAAGCACTATGTCTCAGCATTGTTGACTTCAGTGCATTACCTCCTCTCTAGCTCATACTACAACTGGCATATTGACTGGAGCAGATGCTCTTGTTCATTTGGATCTCCTCAGAAGTAAATCATAGCTTATTTTAAATTGGAGAAACAAATCCTGCAACATTTTCAATTTCAGTAAATAGGAAAGATTGTGAATAAATAATATGAAGAATTCAATTTTCATTGGGATTGTAAAAATACTTAAATGTAGCGTTCCTATCTGCCCAGCGATAACAAAGGTCTGGTAAACTTGACTTCGTTGGTATTTGCATAAATTTCCCTCTCTGACACCCGTCTGTCTGAATCTTGACTATCACTATCACTGTTAGTGCTGATTTGCTTAATCCCTCTCTGGCCTTCAACTGTTTTTCACTTGAGCCCTGCTTGTCTCCTAGATCAGCATTTTCATCTTTGTCTGAATTCTAAAAAGTAACAAATCCATCCAGATGTTAACATATTCAGTGCACAGAGCCTACCTGCTCAATGTCACATCTGGTAACACCACTCAATGTCTGGCTGGTTCACTTCTGCCTGAAATACATTAAAGTCATGATTTAAGGATTTGCAGAAAGGGTTTGAAATGTCGAGAGCTGTGTCACTTGCCACAAGATAACCAGTCTCTGACTTGCTTTTGTAGCCTTAGCTCAAGTTGAGCTACTGGTCAATAGTAAGCTCGAGGATGTTAATAGTGAGGAACTCAGTGATGATAATGCAATTGAATGTCAAGGATAAATGTTTGAACTCTCACTTATTGGATAGGGATATTGCCTGGCACTTTTGTTGCTTACTGCTAATCAGACTATACCTGAGTATAATGTAGCTATTGCTGTATGGTCTGCTTCATTTACTAAGGATCTACAAAAGGCATTGAACATTATGCACTTTTCAGTGATCATTCCCACTCCTGACTTTTTGATGGAAGGAAGGTCATTGTTGAACCAGCTGAAGCTACTTCAGCCATCTCTACTGCAAAGTATGACTCTAAGTTTTGAGCCTTTTTCCTTTGGTGCCTGCTGGTTTCAATTTTGTATCCTTCCATTCCCTTGCCAGCCAATGTCATTCCCCAAGCATACAACTTTGCTTTCATGCACATTCCCATTACGTTGGTTTCAAATTCCCTTCTGAGCTATACACTGGTATCCTTTGTTTGCATCCTCACCCCACTCCACCTTCTGGTTCCTTCATTTGCACCTTACAATCCTTTAACGTGTTGTGATCTTCAGATCAGTAACTACCTGTTGTGTAATTCTCTGTTTAAATCTGAACAAGCAAGCTTTCCCCTCTCCCTAGCACCCACGAAGGCCCAAAATAAAATGATGTATGATATTCACTATGAATTTAACTACTGTGGGGCATTATTACCTCTCTTCAGCTTTTGAAACAGTTGATCACATGATCTTCTGTCTTCTAGATCAATGCAACCTAGCACTACTTTTTAATTCACCAGATCATAACCTATGCATCTCTATCAATGATTCACTTGGAATGAAGTTGAATTATCGACTTTTGTATAATCCAATCCACCTCCAATCCCCACCATTAATTCATTCCCTGGATTTCCCTACTACTTATATTCCAGCCAAATGCATTCGCTCCCTGTTCCTCTGAAATTCTGAAGGCCTCAGCCACCCAGAACACACTCTGAAATCCCATTCCATCATTATTAGTATTGCCTGTCTGCTGGGTTAATATATACTGGACAACTCTGCCCTTTGAGATTGCTTTCAATGCTTCTCACAATATCTTCTTTAGCTTGGCATGCCTTTGTTTCTGGAAAGTTTGGGATTTTTAGGTTAAAGATAATGGATGAATGCTTGTTACTTTTTATGATGACAATAATTATAATGATGATGATGATGATGAAAGGAAGGGTGCTATTAGATGATATGATAAACCAAGCCCCCGATTACCCATTTTTTTGAAATTAATATATTACATTCTTTGACACTACTTGAAGAACAATAGTTACTTTTCAGTGCTCCAAGCAAAGATTTTTAACAAACATCACCAAAAATTTAGATTGACTGTAAAACAGAGAATCTTTTACATTGACGGGGCAATTCTAGACATGATGTGACCATTCTGTTTGCCTGTAATTTAATAGTGATGGTCTTCAAATCAATTTGTTGTGTTGAAGTACTCACACATGTGGCATGATGAACGGGTAATCTTCATGTTATCTAGTTATGCTATATCCAGTCCACATTCACATTATGTATGCACTGGAACTGCCAATCTTTTTTGGGTGTATTGCTTCTTGGTACAATGCCTGCTTCATAAGCTGAGTTGTCTTTCGTTCAGCTAATGTATTCAAAATTGTTGAAAATAGGTTCCAGCTGCATTAATGTCTCAAGCAAGTATATACATTGGAAAGAAATGATCTGCATGTTGAAGTTCAGTTATGTAAAGTAGGAATGGGTTTTACATGGAACATTTACAGTACATACAAGGGTGCTGGGAGTTGTATTCGCCAGGCAAGCATGGGTAGTCTTCTTAAGAAATGGAAAACCACTGAATTTTATTATGAAGTCTGGCTGCTGCATTATGGCCTGGTATGGGAACACCAATGCCTTTGAGTGAGAAATCCTACAAAATGTAGTGGATTCAGCCCAGTACATCATAGGTAAAGCCTTCCCAACCTTTGGGCATATTGACTGTAATTTTGCCGTAGAAAGTAGCATCCATCATCAAATATCCTCACTACTCAGGCCACATTCTTTTCTCACTGCTGCCATCAGGTAGAAGGTACAAGTGCCTCAGGATTTGCATCACCAGGCTTAGGAACAGTTACTACCTCTCAGCCATTAGGTTCCTCAACAGAAGGTGATAACTACACTCATTCTTTTTCTGGCATTCCCACAACCAATGTTCTCACTTTAAGGACTATTTATCTTGTTATTTATTGCTATTTGTTAGTATTTGCATTTGCACAGTTTGTTGTTCATTGATCCTGTATACAGTTACAGTTCTATAGACTTGTTATGTATGTCCACAGGAAAAAGAACCTCAAAGCTGTATGTACTTTGATAATAAATTTAATTTGAACTTTAAACTTTGATGCCTTGTGTCAAGGGTTGATTTTGGAAAATTGTTAAACTACATGATAGTTGATCACTTTAGCACATCTGATGCATTGGAATCACACGTTTATGTTCAAGGAAGAGCTTGTTTGGTAAAAGTACAAAAATAGCATTTAAGTGGGTGCTTTGTCATCAAGACTTGCCAGGAGGAAAATTGAACAGTGTTGAAAATCTTGTGCTGAAGTTGCAATGTGCAAGTAACCACGCCTGCTTTGCCTTGTTGTTTGCCAGACTGATACTGTGGCCTCAACAATCTGTTTATCCTTCCAACATCCAAGCTTGCTTTAGCTGAGTGATACAATTAAGAAGCCAGCAGGTTCTGTTAGGACTTTTGGTGGGATTGAGATTGCAGGAGCATTTATTCTCCAGCTGGAAAAAGGTCCCATTGATAACTACCCTCTGTCTTCTATGCGCAAACCAGTTCTCAGTCCAAGTGACCATTGACCATGGATCCCATGCACTTTTACCATCTAGATGAGTCTCCCATGAGGGAATTTGTTAAATGCCGTACTAAAATCCATGTAGACAACATCTACAGCTCCACCTTCATCAATCATCCTTGTCACCTCATCAAGAAACTCAATCAAGATAGTAAGACACAACTTGCTCTGCACAAAGCCATGCTGGCTCAACCTAATTAGGCCATGTCTTTCCAAATGCTCACCAACCTTGACCCTAAGAATTTTCTCCAGTAACTTCCCTACCACTGATGTGAGACTCACTGGTCTATAGTTTCCAGTATTATCATCCTTGTTTCATTCTTGAATAATGGAAAACCATTAATTATTCACCATTCCTCTGGGATCTCACCTCTGGCTAGAGAGGACACTAATATACTTGTCCAGGTCCCAGCACTCTCTTCTCTTGCCTTTCTCAATAACCTGGGTATATCTCATCAAGCCCTGGGGATTCATCCTTAATGCTTCTTAAAAGACCAAGTCCTTCCTTCTGACTGGAGCATACCTGTTCTATACTCTGCGCTAAACACCCTCCACATGTCCAATGTGAATTTGCTCAAAACAGCTGTTCCCAATTAATTCTCCATAGTTCCTGCCCAATGCTCTCATAATTTGTCCTGCTCCAATTTAACACTTTCCCACAAGGTCCATACTTATCCTTATTGAGACCTACTGTATCTTAAAACTTAAGGAATTATGGCCATTGTCCCCTAACTGCTCATACACTGGAAGGACGGTCAGCTGGCCAGGCTCGTTACCTAACACCAGGTCTAATTACGGACCCTTCTCTTGTTGGACTAAATATACATTGCTTTAAGAAATCCTCCTGGATGCACCTAACACATTCTGCCCCATCTAAACCTCTTGCATTTAAAAAAAGTATCAGTTTATATGAGGGAAGTTGAAGTGTTCATGACAACAACCTTATTGGTTTTACACCTTTCCTTGATCAGACTGCATACCTGCTCCTCAATGACCTGATGGCTATTGGGGGACTGTAGTACAATCCCATCAGTCTGGGTGCACCCTTCCTATTTTTGACTTCTACTCCTATAGACGTGGTGGACTAGCTCTCTGTGTAGCTATAATAGTGTCCCTGCAACTCCCACCCTTTTACTTTCCTTTCTTTCTTTTCCTAAATACTGAAACCCTGGATTATTAAGTACCCATTTCAGTCCTTCATTTAAACAAGTCTCTGTAATGACACTATAGTTCCATGTACTGATCCATGTTCTATGTCAAGGGTTCCCAACCTGGAGTCCACAGACCCCTCAGTTAATGATAAGTGGCCATGGCATAAAAAAGGTTGGGCACCCCTGCACTAACTTCATTACCTTTACCCACTATACTTCTAGCATTCAAATACGCAAAATTCAAACTTCTCATCCCACCATACCTATTACTTTGCTCCTGCCGATTTTTACTCGCCCTGGCATCAACATCCTTCTACTTTCTGACCTGGCTCTCTGGTTATCACAGAAAGACAAGGTTAAGGATTGTAAATCTCAGTCTAGGATGAGAGTCAGTGTTAGTTAATGAGCACAGAAGAAATGATGACTGAACAGGATCTAATGCAATTAGAACACAAACAATGGGGTATTTTGGATATACTGAAGTTTACAAAGGATAGGAAATTGTAGAGAAATAGGTGGATAGTGATGTAGCAATTAGGATAGCTTATGTGGATTCTTCAGATTGAATGGTCAAAGGTCAGCAATCCTGAAATCTTGTTTAGTCAAGGTCCAAAGGTAAATCTCTGAACATCAGGTCCTGGGGTCAAGGCCTGAAGGTCAAACCCATGATTAGCAAGTCCTGGAGTTAATACCCAGAAGTCAGCAAAGTCCGAAGGCTATAGCCAAATGTCGAAGTCCAGAGCTCAGTGAATCCAAAGGTAGAAGGCCCGAAATGTCGCAGGCTGAAGGGAAAGGGTGAGTCTGGGCCAGATACAGGAGTTTAGAGGACCGGTGTCTGTAAGTTTGAGAGTCGAGGGACAACGACTGAAGGTCTGAAGGTAGTCCATCCAGGGGATGTGAGGTGGTGGGAGCATAGGTAAAGGGCTTATTTTTCTTTTGTTTTCTTGTTTGTTCTGCTGTTGTTGATGTTGCTGCTCCTGTTGCATGTGTTGTGCCGAAGATTGTGGTATGTCATGTTGGCATCAGAATGCATGGTGCCACTTGTAGGCTGGTCCCAGCACATCCTTGGGGCGTGGTTGGATTAACACAAATGGCGCATTTCACTGTATGTTTTTGATGTACATGTGATAAATAAATCTGAATCTGTTAGGAATGAAAAAGGAGAAACAATTATATCTCTTTAACTCTCCTTCAAATATGTAAATGAGTTTTAATGTTTCATACTGACTCAGAGTGGCAAAGGGCCTGAAGTCATGCTGTAGGACTCAATTATTTTTTTTGTAGGATTTGGTCCACTGAACTAAGAAAGGTACTAGTTTGAATAAAGAACTATCTATTCACTTGAACAAGCCATAATGTGCTTTTATCATCCAGGACTCTTGCCACTACAAGCCATTCCATCAAAGTATGAAATCTAGTGAGGTCAGTGCCTGAATGAACCATATTGTTTTCAAACTAATGTGTAATGCAAAATAAACATTCTAATGTTTGGCTTTTTTGATGTCCGGGTCAAGAAATCATCTGGTTTAACATTCTTAAAGCATTATGTATATTTGATAGTTAACACTTAATGAGCTGAATTTAACATTTATAGAAATCATGGCATTAATGAATATAAATATGTATCAGCAGAGTAGTCCAGTGACTTGGTTGTGGTGCTACTGAACTCTTGCACTAAACTGCCACAATTACCTTTTATTGTATTTATGAATGGCCATGCAGATTTATAAATTATATATGAAGATCTGTCTGCCTGTAGTGATCAGGCTTGTAAACCCACTCATGTCACTTTTGTAGCTTGTTGTTGGTAAAGTTCAAAAAATACAGCATTGAAATTCAACAGGGATTCCTCTGGTTTCTCAGATTACCTGGTCCTGGTGAAAAGAATGGAAACCCACACCTGTGACGTTGTCAACAACAGAATTGTTTTGTAATGCTGTCCTAGCTGGTTGGCCACTTGACCAGCTCTTTGAGATCATGCAAAGTTTTAACCCAACTCATAATAGGACTCCACGTCCAGTTCACTCATCAACTATTTGATGTTCTCTGACCTATATTGAACCCAGTTGTAGCTATCACTTGATTCAAAATGATTTCACCTTATTTTGAAATCTCTCTGTGACCTCATGTACCCACTCTCTGGAAGGTCTCTATGCTCTGCAACCCTCCAGGATCTATGTCCTTTTCCTGTTCTGGTTTATTACAAATTCCTGAATTTAATTTTTCCATCATTGCCAGCTCTGCATAGTTTCTTTGCCCTCATCTCTAGACTTGACATTGTGGATAGTTCCAACTCTCAAACTCAATCTTTCTTTGAAAGTTTGTAAACACATCTCTGTGAGTCACACATCCCCATGTCTCCACATGTGGCTCAGTCTCAAATAATTCTGATATTGAATATATGCATCACCATAAGTTATCTTTTTTTATAGTGAGGCCATTTAGCACGGCCAGGTTCATGCCAGCCACTTTTTCCTCTTTGTTAATCCTAATTGCCTACTACAGTCAGCCCTCCTTATCTGTGGGGGATTTGTTCCGGGACCCCCGCGGATACCAAAAATCGCGGATGCTCAAGTTCCTTATTTAACCTGTCTCAATACGGTGGTTTTTAGGACCCAGCGGAACACCAGACCTTACTTTCCCTGTTTCAGTGTGGTGGACTTTAGGACCTGGCGCAGCTCTGAATCCACAGTGTTTCTGTTCACGAAAATAATCACGATCACAATTGAAAATAAAGTGGAAGTAATAAGGCAATCGGAGAGAGCTGAAATGCTATCGGTCATTGAAAAAGTGTTAGACTACAGTCGGTCAACGATGGGAATAATTTTAATGGAGCATTTGAAAGGCCCTGCCCTGATGAAAGCTACAATTATTACTAAGCAATGCAGTGGTTTAATTATTCAAATACATATGTTTCTTAAGTGTTTTATATGCATAGAAAGGTAAAATATGTACTATATACTAAGACAAACGCTTTACTAACTGAGGCTACATAATACCAGATGTACCTGTTCCGACTTCAAATCCAACTTAAAGATGGACTCAGGAACGGAACGCGTTCATAACCCGGGAACTGCCTGTACTTTAAAATCATCTCTAAATTACTTATAATAGCTAATACAATGTAAATACTATGTGAATAGTTGTCATACTGTATTGTTTAGGGGAAAATGACAAGAAAAAAATAGTCTGTACATGCTCAAACAACGAGTGCTGGAGAGAGAACTTCCGGGTTTTCCTGATCCACGGTTGGTTGAATCCGCGCATGCGGAACTTGCAGATAAGAAGGGCCGACTGTATTTATCATAACTCCTTAAGCCCCTCCTTTCCTCATACCTATCCAAATGTCTCTTAAATGTTACAATAGTACCTGCTCCAACCACTCCTTGGGCTGCTCATTCCAAATACTCACTACCCTCTGTATAAAGAAGTTCACTCACTGTCTTTCCATTCTTATCGCAGATCTGTGTCCTCTAGTCCTGGGGAAAAGACGATGATTGTGCATCCCTCTCCAGATGCTGGGAATGCTGTTTGCATGTTGGATGTCTTTGGTTTGGAGTCTTAGCACAATGAAGGAAGACTTGAACATATTATTTATTTGGAGATACAGCATGGAACAGGCGCTTCCAGAGCAGCAACCCTCCTATTTTCTTTAGCCAGAAGGTAGCGAATCTGTGGAGTTCATTGCAACTGGTGGCTGTGGAGGCCAGGTCACTGGGTACATTCAAAGTGAAGGTTGAAAAATTCTTGGTTAATCAGAGCGTGAAAGGTTTCATGGAGAAGGCAGGACAGTAAGGTTGAGAGAGAAATGGATCAGCCATGATTAAGTGGCGTAGCAAACTCAATAGAGCAAATAGCTTAATTCTGCTCCAATACCTTATGGTCTTATTTAACACTGGACTATTCAGAATTAATCTAACCATTACCTCTTAGGACTAGTGGAGGAAACCAAAGCACCAGAAGGGAACTCAAGCGTTTCACAGGGAGAACACACTCTACAAACACATTACTGTATTCAGCTCCAAAGTCCGAATGCCCTGAGCTGTAATAGCACCATGTGCCATTATTTGTTCTCCCCAAAATCTCGTCAGCTCCTCACAGGTTCTACCACACCAGGGGCAACTTTACAGTGGCGAGTTAACCTAACAGCTTGCATGACTTTCTTCAATCAATTAAAACCGTGTTGTCCCCTTCCTTCTCCTTGTGTTTGATAAGAGACATTAGCACCCCTACATTTGTCTTGGCAACGCATACCGCTGGACATTTCCATTGCACTGCCTCCTCTGATTTCTTCAGGCAAAACTGTCACAAAGCTATGCCAGTTGGGGAATCAATGCTACAGGAAATCATGGAGATAAAATTATGTATTGGATCTACTGCATTGGGCAAGACCTGAATATCTGGAAGCATACCACGGGTGCAGATGGTACTCAGATTTTAAATGAGATTCTATTGCACTATATATAAAAGCATTCTATTATGTGATAGTCCACTGAATTCTAAAAGGTTTTTTTCTTCTTTTTACTTAACTGGAATCACTGATCAAGATAGAGTTGTGTGCCTCGGTATAATCACTACCAATTGTCAGGTTCAGACGACAGCAATCAAAACACATAGAAATATAGATGCCAGCATGGATAGAGCACTGGCTGATCGGCAGGAGGCACAGAGTGGGAATAAAGGGAGCCTTTTCTGGTCGATAGCTGGTGATTAACGGTGCTCCACTAGTGGGACTGTTTCTTTTTACATTATATGTCAATGATTCTGTGGTTACGTTTGCAGATGATACGAGGATAGGTGGAGGGGTGGGTAGTGTTGAGGAAGCAGAGAGGCTCCAGAAGGACTTAAACAAATTAGGAGAATGGGCAAGGAAGTGGCAGATGGAATACGGTGTCGGGAAGTGTATGGTCATGCACTTTAGTAGAAGGAAGAAGTGTAGACTATTTTCTAAATGGAGAGAAAATTCAAATTCAGAAGAATGAGCGCGGATCTCATTGAAACCTGTCGAATGTTGGAAGACATAGAGTGGATGCAGAAAGGATGTTTCCTGTGGTGATGGTGTCTAAAACCAGAGGATATGGCCTCAGGGTAGAGGGACATCCAATTAGAAAGGAGATGAGGAGGAATTTCTTTAGTCAAAGAGTGGTGAATCTGTGGAATTTGTTGCCTCAGGCAGCTGTGGAGGCCAAGTTCTTTTGTATTTTTAAGGCAGAGGTTGATAGCTTTTCACTATGGATGACCAGTTCCTGTACACCTCCATCTCCCATTCCCCATTCCTGTTTCCCTCTCTCACCTTATCGCCTTACCAGCCCATTGCCTCCTGCTAGTGTTTACCCCAATTCTCTTCCATGATCTTTTATTCTCTTCTATCAGATTCCCCCTTCTCCAGTACTTTATCACTTTCACCAGTCAAATTCCTAGCTCTTTACTTCACCACTCTCTGTCTCCCAGTTTCAACTATCACCTACCACCTTGTACTTCTTCCTCCCTTCCCCCCACCTTCTTACTCTGACTTCTCCTCTTCCTTTCCAGTTGTGATGAAGGTTCTCGGTCCAAAACTTTGACCGTTTACTCTCTTCCATAGATGCCGCCTGGCTTGCTGAGTTCTACCAGCATTTTAATCGTGTTGCTTTTGATTTCCAGTATCTGCATATTTGTTGATAGATTCTTGATTAGTCAGAGCATGAAAGGATACAGGGAGAAGGCATGAGATTGTGACTGAGAGGGAAATGTATCAGCCATGATGAAATGTCGGAGCAGAATCAATGGGCCAAATGCTCCTATATCTTATCGTCTTATGAACAAATCAGAAATGAGAATGGAAAATGCCAGAAGCAGAACAGTATCTAGTGTGAGTTAATGCTTCATGGTGAAAGGCTTTCTCATTTCAATTTCTCTTATGATTAGAAGTGGACCATTTGGACCCTCAAGACAATTGCTGTCAAACATCAGGTTTTCAAAAATCAAAAATGATTTTCATCCCTTGTTGCACGTGTTTGAAAAATGACTGATGGAATATAATGCAGACAAGGGTGAGGTATTACACATTGGGAGGACATACATTGAGGAGTGTGGTAGAGGAAAGAGATCCGCAAATCCAGACCCATAATGCCTTGAAAGTGGCTCCTCAGTTAGACAGAGTTGTAAACAGAGCTTTTGGTACATTGGCCTTCTGAATCAAAGCAATGAGTTTAGGAGTTAGGATGACATGTTGAAGTTATATAAGACTTTGTTGAGCCCAAATATGGAGTACTGTATGCAGTTCTGATCATCTACCTACAGGAAATAAATCAATGAGATTGAAGGAGTACAGACAATATTTACAGGGATTTCACTGGAAATTGAGAACGAGTATCAGGGAAAGGTTGAACAGATAAGGACTTTATTCCTTATAGGTATCTCCATTGTCAAAGGTCAACTCATGAATCAAAGATTTCATATTGATGAAACACCTGTCCCAACTGTTTCAGAAATGCCAGTGAAGAGCTTGGGTCGATGGTATGATGCTAAGCTCAAGGACACTGAGCAGTTTAAACAACACAAAAAAGATACCATCATGTACATAGCTCACATCAACAAGACCTTGCTGCCAGGAAAACTCAAGCTGTGGTGTTTCCAGTTCGGCATACTCCCAAGACTCATGTGGCCTTTAACAGTGTATGAAAACCCCATCAACAAGGTGGAAAAGCTCGAAAGAGTGATCAGCACACATGTGAAACAGTGGCTTGGACTTCCACGATGCTTAAGTCCTGTTGGACTGTACGGGAACGGCAAATTGGAATTACCAATTACAAGTCTTGTGGAAGAATACAAATGCACCAAAGCAAGGTTGGTCATTACCCTCACTGAATCTGAGGATACTGTTATTCATGGCAACGGGGAGGAAGTGGACCCCATCTGAAGCCATTCAGAGTGCGAGGTCTGCTCTTCAGTTCAGAGATGTTGTTGGCCAAGTCCAACATGGGACAGCCAGTCTTGGGCTCATCCCAAAGGCTCCTCAATGGCTCAAGGCAACATCAGTACAGAAGAGACGGCTTGTGGTGGAGGAGGTGAGGAGACAGGAGGAGGCAAAGCGACACGCCAGAGCTGTTTCAATGGCCAAGCAGGGCCAATGGACTAATTGGGGAAGCCTGGAAAAGAGGAAACTCAGTTGGCGTGACATCTGGGAGGTGGAGGGATCTCAGCTAAGCTTTGTCATCAGAGCCACTTATGACGTCCTACCAACACCCCAGAACCTGATCCAGTGGTGGATAAGCACATAGATGGAGGGGCAGGGAGGGCTACCATCCAGGTGCAGGTCGATGGGACTAGTCAGAATAAAAGTTCAGCATGGGTCTTTTTCTGTGCTGTAATGTTCTGTGACTCTATTTTACTGTAAGCTATTCTCCCACACATGGTATTGGGATTGGTACTGGTAAATAGTTTATTATTGTTATATGTACTGAGTTTCAGTGAATGACTTAGTTTTGCATGCTATCTATATAGATCATTTCAAAACATAAGTAAGTGCATCGAGATAATACAAAGTTAAAACAATAACTGAATGCAGAATAAAGTGTTACAGTTACAGAGAAAATGCAGAGCAGATAGACAAAGAAATGCATTGTCTATGATGACTGTGAGGTCAATGGTTTATTTGCAGTGGACAAGAGGTCTGTTCTTACACTGTGGGATAGAAGTTGCCCTTGAGTTTGGAGGTGTGTGTTTGCAAGCTTTTCAATCTTCTGCCCATGGAAGGATAGAAAAGAGAGAATGTCTGGCTGGAAAAGTATCTTTCATTATGTTGGCTAGTTTATCAAGAGAATAGGAATTATAGATAGAGTCCATGGAGGGAAGACTGACTTCATGATAGACTGAGCTGTGTCCACAACTCTCTACAGTTTCTTGTAGTCTTGGCCAAAGAAGTTGTCATACAAGTTGTGATCCATCAGGATAGGATGCTTTCAATGGCGCATCTACAAAAAAATAGTGAATTAGTGAGGGTCAAGAGGAACATAGTAACTTTCTTGTGTCTTCTGAGGAAGTAGAGGCACTGGTTTGCTTAATTGACAATTGTGTACACAGTTTTTAACTCCACTCTGATTCACCTACAACCCATCTATTCTAGGGGTAATTAACCTACCAAAAAGAATACCATTAGGATATGGGAATAAACCCGAGCACCCAGGACAAACTCCACACAGGTAATAGTGAATGTCAGAATCAAATCCAGGTCTTTGAAGCCATGAGCATCAGTCCCTGTGCTGTCCTTCATCACAACAGAAAAATTATCTTAACCCTGAAAAATCAATTCTGTTTTTCTTTCCACAGGTGCTCTCTGACTTACAAAGTGTTTCCATCACTTTCTGACGTTATTTATGATAGTGATGTAAGATTAAAATAGTAAAGAATAATTTGCATTAAAGTCACATCTTCCACAGTATCAACATATCCCAATGCATCCACAGCTAAACAGGTGCTTTTGAAGTACAAACTCTGAAATGTCAGAAACGTGAGAGCTAATTAGATTCCAGCAGGTTCTACAGTGACCAGAAAATGTTTATTACTGATATCAGTTATGGAATAATGCCATACTCATACTCTGTTCCAAAAGAATGCTAGGAATCAATCATCTGAGAGCCTTAGGATTTCCTCTAAAACCTCTATTACATGACCCTGCTGATGAAAACAATACACAAAATGGCTGAATATACAATGGACAGGCTTTTTAATGCATTAAGTATGCAAGAGCTGTTTTATGGCACCTGATGCCTTGATCCTAGTGAAATACAGTTGTAGAAAAACATTTCTTGAACCTCTGCATATGGTTGGATTAATGTGTGTTTCTATTCAGCGAACTATTTTTAGACCAGCACCTCTAATACTACAGTGGCCTCCTGGAGTGTTAGCCCTCAAGCTGCAGCCAACATGTGGACTGAGGCTTGGTCCACAGCATTCCGATTTAGAAGCAAGAGTTCTATCCGCTGAGCCATGACTGACCTAGTTAATTGGCAAAAAAAAAGAGTCAATTGCGTTCATTCTTGAGGCCCTGACTTCTGTGATGCCTCTGTGATGTTGCAGATCAAAGAAGAGGAGAAGATTCCATTTACTTTTATAGACATAATGCACAAGGCACATTTGTAAACAGATGTGTGTTACATCAAACAAGAGATGGATTAAAGAAAATACGAATAATAAAATTGCAAGTGCATGCATTTGTTCTTGGGATTGATTACACACATATTTCCAATTTTATTTTTCTGTAAGGATTTCAAAAAGATCATTTTCAGGAATTCTATTATATAAAGTTATTACTGATGAGAAATCCATGTGAAAGAAGTATGTTTGCAATAAAAGGTGCTGTTTGGACCAACTCATACATCCATACATGTTTGTGTATGCAGACAGATGTAAAAGCATTTTTAAGCATTTGCTTGTCTTTATTTATTCATTTACAGAATAGGCCAGCTAAGTGCTCACTCAACTGCCTGGGTAGGTCTGGAGTCATGAATATAGGATGCATAATAACAGTAAGTTACTCTCAATGGACCAGATGGGCAAGTAGTGATCACGTTACTGACACCAGCTTTCTAATTGCAGCATTATTTATGAACTGAATTTAAATTTCCCAATGTTAGAGCATGATTTGAAGTCATGTCATTGAATCTTAAGACCTGTAACTGAACCATTATACTATTGCTCCCCTGCAGGACCGAGCTTTTCATATTGTTACACAAATAGCTGGGCAAAAATAACAGGGTTTATTTCAATTCTAGTTACAAAGGGCATTCACTAATATTTTGCAGATTTTCAACGACCTTCAAAGCCAGACTGTCACAACTGTCCAGGCGGTTTATCCATACAATATCCTCAAGATCTTTTGACTGCTTGTTGGTGGCAAAGGCATTTGAGATAAATTTGTTTGTCTCTGATGATAGAAATTTCAAAAATGTACAGATCAACTTAGATCATTACAATAAATAAAAATGTATACTTAAAATCTTACTTGAAGCTCATAAATAAATCAAACCATTAAGATTAACTTTAAAATATCCTTCTTGTGCATACTTTTTCACACAGACTTGATGATCTCATTAATTGAATGTTAGGCAACATATGCTAACCATCCCTGGCATAAAGCTAAACTGGAATCCAAGTCATAGGTTCTTATAGTTACAGTAGCCTGCAGCAGAGAAACAGATCCTTTGGCCCATCTAGTCTGTGCCGACCTGTTTTTATGCCTTGTGTCATCTGCCGGCACCAAGACTATGTACCCATCCAAACTTCTCTTAAATGGTGCAATTGAACTCACATCTACTACTTCTTTTGATATCTTGTTCAACGCTCACACCATCCTCTGGATGAAGAAGACCCCCCCCCCCAAGTTCCCCTTAAGTATTTCACTAAAACTATGATCTTACCTAGTCTCACCCAACATCATGGGGAGAAGCCTGCACATATTTATACTATCACTACTCCTCATAATTCTGTAGTCCTCTGTCAGATCCCCCTTGATTCTCCTATGCTCCTGGAAACAAGTTCCTTCCTTATTTAACCTTAATACTCAGGCCTTCAAATCCTGGCAACATCTTTGCAATTTTTCTCTGCATCCTTTCATACCTTTCCTGTAGGTGGGTGACCAGAAATGCACACAGTACTACAAATTAAGCCTCACCAACACCTTATACAATTTCAGCTTAACATTCCAACTCCTGTACTCAGTGCTCTGATTTATTAAGGCTAATACAGTATGCCAAAAGCTCTCTTTACAACCCTATCTTTCTGTGAAACCACTTTCAAGCAGTTACAGATAGGTGTAACCAGTTCCCTCTGTTCTACCACAGTCCTCAGTACCCTATCATTCACTGAGTATGTCTTAACTTGGTTTGGCCTGCCAAGGTGCAACGCCTCACGCTTGTCTACATTAAATTCCATCTATCCGTTTACAGCCCATTTTCCCGGATGGTCCAGATTATGCTGCAAGTTCCTTGCTGTCCATTATATCCCCAATCTTGATGCCATCCATAAATCTGCCAATTCAGTTTACTACATTATCATCCAGATCATTAATATAGATGATAAACAACAACAGATCTAGCACAGATCACTGAAGCACATCGCTCTTCATAGTCCTCCTATCAGAGAGACAAATATCTACCTCCACTAAGCCAATTATGAATCCAATTTACTAATTTACCCAAATCCCAAATGACTTCACTTTCTAGACCAACCTCCCATGCAGGACTTTGTCAAAGTCCTTGCTAAAGTCCATGTAAAGAATATCCACCACCTTCCCTTCATCAACCTTCTTGGTAACCTTCTTAAATAATTCTGTAAGATTGGTTTGATATGACTTAGCATGCAGAAAGCCATATTGCCTAATCTATCTATTGAAGTATATTTATATATCCCATCTCTTAGAATGCCTTACAATACTTTATAAACAACTGACATTAGAATCTGTAATTTCCCAGTTTACTCTTAGAAACTTACTTGACAAGGGCACAAAATCTGTTCATCCCAGTCCTTTGGCACCTCATCTGGTGCTCTAGACATTTTAAGTATCTCTGAATCACAATCAGGTTTTATATCATTGGCAATTCGGGCTCTCATTTCGGGCACTCTTCTGCAGACTTACCCAGGACTGCATAAAGTGCACAAAACAGTACAGGCATTACAATAAATAATAAACAAGACAATTCAAGGGGACACCTCATTAGGCCCTGGAGATTTATGCAGCCTAATTTGCCTCAAGACATCAAACAGCTCCTCTTCTATAATCTGGATATTGTCCATATCCACAGTATTCTTTTGCCTTAGCTCTATAGACCCTATTTTTGCCTCCTGAGTAAATACAATGATAAAGATTTATTTTAGATCTCCCCCATCCCTTTCAGCTTCATGCATGATTGACCACTGATCTTCAGGATGACCTATTCTGCCTCTTATTATCCTTTTACTCTTAATATTTTGATATTAGTCCTTGGGATTTTCTTTCATCTTGTCTACCAGAGCAACCTCGGGGGTCCGGTTTTAACCTTCCTGAATTCTCTCTTTGGTGCTCTCTGACATTTCTTATAGTCCTCAAGCACTTCATTTGATCCTAACTGCCTCAACCTGATAGGAATTTGTTTCTTCTTCTCAACCAGGGCCTAAATGTCTCTTGAAAACCATAGGTTTCCTGAATATGTTAGCCTTTCCTTTTATTCTACAAGAACATGCAAACTCGGTACTCTCAACATCTTGCTTTTGAAGGCCAGTTAGTTACCAAGCATTCTTCTGCCAGGAAACAACTCAGCCCAATCTTTTCTGATGCCATCAAAACTGGTCTTTCTTCAATTTGGAATCTCAGCCCAAGGACCCATCCCATGTGTCTCCATAATTATTTTGAAAGTAATCAAATTATGTTCTCTACACCCAAAACGGTCCTTTATACACACTTCTGTAAACTTCCCTGTTTCATTCCCCAAGGGGAGAGCCAGTATTATTCCCTCTCTAGTTGGAACCTCGATATACTGATTAAAAAAATGTTTAATTAACAAACTCTATTCCATCCAGCCCATTTTACAGTATGGGAGTCCCAGTGAATATGTAGAAAATTTAAATCACCTGCTATCACAACCTTATTTTTCTTGAAATTGTCTGCTATCTGCAGTTCTGGTCAAGATTGCAGGTGTGAACAACACTCCATCGACCGACATCTTTTGGATAGACCATGAAACAAAAGAGATGGTTGTTGACTTCAGGAGGGCATGGAGTGACCACTCTCCGCTGAACATCGACGGCTCCTCAGTAGAGATCGTAAAGAGCACCAAATCTCTTGGTGTTCACTTGGCGGAGAATCTCACCTGGTCCCTCAACAACAGCTCCATTACAAAGAAAGCTCAGCAGCATCTCAACTTTCTGCGAAGGCTGAGGAAAGTCCATCTCCCACCCCCAATCCCCATCATATTCTACAGGCGTTGTATTGAGAGCATCCTGAGCAGCTGTATCACTGCCTGGTTTAGAAATTGCACAAATCAGATCGCAAGACCCTGCAGTGGATAGTGAAGTCAGCTGAGAAGATCATCGGGGTTTCTCTTCCCGCCATTACAGACATTTACACTACACGCTGCATCCGCAAAGGAAACAGCATTATGAAGGACCCCATGCACCCCTCATACAAACTCTTCTCCCACCTGCTGTCTGGGAAAAAGCACCGAAGCATTCGGGCTCTCACGACCAGACTATGTAACAGTTGCTTCCCCCAAGCTATCAGACTCCTCAATACCCAGAGCCTGGACTGACACCAACTTACTGCCCTCTATTGTGCCTATTGTCTTGTTTATTATTTATTGTAATGCCTGTACTGTTTTGTGCACTTTATGCAGTCCTGGGTAAGTCTGCAGAAGAGTGCAGTTTTTTTCTGTGTTTTTTTTACGTAGTTCAGTGTAGTTTTTGTACTGTTTCATGTAGCACCATGGTCCTGAAAAACATTGTCTTGTTTTTACTGTGTACTGTACCAGCATTTATGGTCGAAATGACAATAAAATGTGACTTGACTTGACTTGACTTGTCTTGAAACTGTTTATTTCACTTTTTTACGTATGTTTTTTTCATCTCTAATGTGTGTTTGGAACTCCCGGAGCCTGCGAGTTGCAGTTTGGAGATTGCTTGGGTGATCCAGCACTTTGCTGACCCTGAGAGGATTGCAGGAGGCAGCGAACAGGAGCCTCAAGGCGAGGAGGCTGTGGGAAGGATCGCGAGCTGATGTTCAACTCCATTATGCCAATTAAAGCTTCCCCTGTTTGCTGAGTAAAGCAACAAGGAAGTTTGAAACATCGAGGCGAATGAGGAGGGCAGGTGGTGGAGAGGAGAGCATGTGTGGCCTACTGCTGACCTGGAGGGAATGCCTCTGGGTCTCTCTCCTTGATGATGTTCAGGATATTACTGAGGTTTCCTGCATTAATGGATTTGGACCACGGACATTTTCTGTCTTATTGTTTTTTTATACTTTGTTTTCACCCATTCTTTCTTGTTTTTTTTGGTGTAGGTTGAGGGGGATTCGGAGCCTGATGTCCTTGTTCCATTTTGTGCAAGGGGAGGTGGTTTTGGGGTTGATGATTGTGTTGCCATTCTGTTTGTGCAAGGGGAGTGGTTTTGCTGTTTCTCACTGAACTGATTTCCTTGATTTTTTATTGTTTCATGGCTATCTGGAGAAGAAGAATCTTAGAGTTGTATACTGCATACAATCTTTGATAATAAATGAACCTTGAAACTCTTTACAAATTTGCTCCTCTCAATCCTGCACAAATCAGATCGCAAGACCCTGCAGCGGATTGTGAGGTCAGCTGAGAAGATCATCGGGGTCTCTCTTCCCGCCATTACAGACATTTACACTACACGCTGCATCCGCAAAGCAAACAGCATTATGATGGACCCCACACACCCCTCATACAAACTCTTCTCCCTCCTGCCGTCTGGGAAAATGCACCGAAGCATTCGGGCTCTCACGATCAGACTATGTAACAGTTGCTTCCCCCAAGCTATCAGACTCCTCAATACCCAGAGCCTGGACTGACACCAACTTACTGCCCTCTACTGTGCCTATTGTCTTGTTTATTATTTATTGTAATGCCTGCACTGTTTTGTGCACTTTATGCAGTCCTGGGTAAGTCTGCAGTCTAGTGCAGTTTTTTTCTGTGTTGTTTTTACTATTGGGAGGTCTATAACACACACCCATTAATGTGATAATCTCTTTCTTATTCCTCAGTTACAACCCACATTGCCTCAGTAGATGAGTCCTCCGGTATGCCCTGTCTAAGCCAACATGGGGGCATCCTTATCACGTGCCCCAGCCACTGCAACTGATGCTGGGTGATCATGGCCTCAATACTTCTGCAGTTGGTCTTTACAAGTATTTCAGTGTGAGGCACCCGCTCACGCCAAGTAAGTCCCAGGATGCGCTGAAGGCAGCTGATGTGGAAGTGCCCCAAGGACTTGATGTGACAGCTGTAGGTTACCCAAGCTTCACAGCCATAAAGGAGGGTGGTGACACAGACCGCTTGGTATACAGTGGAAGGACAAAGGCTCCTGTTCTGAAAGACTCTACGCCGAAGTCTCCTGCAGAGCGTTATATGGTCAGCTTCATCATGGTCGACGCTCAGCTGGAGGGCCGAAGAAGTGCTATAAGGATCAGATGAAGAATGCTTTAAGGAAGTGCAAGATCAGACCTGAGGATCTGGAGGATGTTGCTGCTGACCGTAACACTTGGCGACAGCTGGGTAGGGATGGGTTTTGTATTCTGGAGATGGAAAGAACAACCAGAAGACAGCAGAAAAGAGCCAGGAGAAATGCAGCCATGGTTGCTATCGCTACCACCACTGGCACATATACATGTCCCACCTGCAATAGAGCTTGTGGGTCCAGGATAGGACTGTACAGTCATCACACCGTTAAAGGAGTGGACGTCGTCATTGGATTCCGATGGACAACCGAAGAATGGCCTGTCTGAACACATCCATGACATTTTACCTGATGAGTAATGCAATACTTCCCCTTTGATACCTCCACATCTATCATGTCTACAACAATGAAAATCCAGAACACTGAGCTGCCAGTCCTGACTCTCCCACAAGTAAGTCCCATAACTAATGGCTATACCATCATAGTTCCATGTGCCATACATGCTCTAAGTTCATCTGCCTTACCTACAGTATTCCTTTCATTGAAATATATGCAACTTAGAACTTTAGTCTTATCCTGCTCAGACTTTGGGTTTCCACCTTTGCATGTAGGTTTAACATCTACTTTCCCCATAGTCACTCCACTTTCTGACCTTCTACTCTGGCTCCCACCCCCTCTAGTTTAACCCTTTAACCCCCTCCCCAAAGCAGCATGAACAAACATTTTCACAAGGACATTGGTCCTCCTCGAGTTCTGTTGCAAGCTGTCCCACCTGCCCTGGTGAAGAGCCCAGTGATCCAAAACTCTGAAGTTGTATACCCTGCATCATTTTGTCAGCCGCCTAATGTCATAGTATCAAATCCCCACGTAGAAACAGAAGTAAATGTTTACTCATAGGAATTCTACCAGAGCATCAGTGGCTCGACTGAGGGACACTGCCAGTCACAAAAACCCCACAAAAAGTGCCTATTAGGAATCTGCTTTAAATAATCAGAGTCTGTGGAAAACCAGTGCCAGTCAAAATAAACTTGACAAGATTAAGCACAAGGGCTAACCGGTCTAGATAAGACAACAATTAACAAATACAGGTGCACACCCCTGCAGGGCTCATGACACTTAATCTCCATTAAGGTGCATTATCTTCCATTTCTGGCCTCACTAGCGTATGGCATGGGTAGCAATCCTGAGATCACTGCCCTGGAACCTGTGTCATTTAACTTAGCACCTAACTCCTGAACACAGTTTGTAGGACTTCAAAACAACTTCCTGCTATGTCATTGGTATTGACGTGGAACACAACCTCTGGCTTTTGACCCTTCCTTTCAAAAATGCTGTAGACTCGATCTGAGATATCCCTGACCCTGGAACCAGGGAGGCATTATATCATTTATAAATCACGTTCTTATCCATAGAATCTCCAGTCTATCCCCCAAAGCAGTGAAGCTCCTATCACTACTGCTCTCCTCTTCGCCTTCTTTCCCTTCTGAGTTACATAACTAGACTCTAAACCAAAGATCTGACTACTGAGCTCCTGCAGCAAGAGAAGCACTCCATGGAAGGAAGGGAAAGAGAAGAGGGGAAAGGAAGAAAGTAGGAAAGGAGGAAAGGAAGGGAAGGAAAGAAGGGAGGGAGCGAGAAAGAAAGAAAGGAAAGGAGAGAAAGAAAGGGAAGGAGGGCGAGAGAAAGAAGGGAGAGAGAAAGGAAGGGCGAGAGAAAGAAAGGGAGGGAGAAAGGGGAGTGAGAAAGGAAGGGAAGAAGGAGAGAGAAAGGAAGGGAAGAAGGAGAGAGAAAGGAAGGGGAGAGAGAGCATGGAGGAGAGAAAACATGGGGAGAGAAAGGAAGAGAGGGAAGGGAGAGAGAGGAGGAAGGGAGAAAGAGAACTTGTTAGAAAACTCACTCTCGCTGAAGCCTCAGCTCTCCGCTCTAAACCAAAATGGTCACTCCATTTAAACGTAACTTCTTTTTATTGGCCTTTGCATTTTGCTGAATAGTCCAATGGATTTATAACTAACAATTTGCAGTTGTGCCTCTTTCTGGCTCTTGCTACCCGAAGCAGAACAGAAAATCCCAGCAGGCACCACTTTTTAAATCTCCTGGTCACTCATTCGTGCAATGCCTCTGGATTGAGTGCTGAGCCCAGTGAGAGAGAACAACATCTGTTCTCCTGACATCCCCCTTGCAGCGCACAGGCTTGAAACAACTGTCCCATGCATTGCTGTCAGCTGGCACTTCTCTGCAAAAACACTGACTAAATATTCAGTATTCCCTCATATTTGTATCCATTTCCTCAGCTGTTTTGCTAACTGTCACTGGGTTTCATTTGCAAAACCTGATTACATGTATCACCTTGATTAATTTATTCCTGTTTTAAATAACAGAGTATAGAAAATTACTTTCTATTTAACTAGGAAAACATTAGACATTAAAAATTCTTTGAAAAGGGAGTTGGGTAAGCACTTGAACAAAAGATTTGTGGAACGGGACTGAAAAAATTGCTCAAAAGGGTTCTTCTGTTGTCTTGAAGGGCTGAATGGCCTCCTCCTGTGTTGCAAAAATTGTGTGATCCCACGACTCACAACTCTTTTGAAAGCTATTGAAATGCTTGAGTAAATGGCACATTAGTTTGACAGTTCCATAGAGCCACAGGACTTCCACCTGCTGTTCTGATTTTGCACTAAATGTCTCCTGAAACTCGGGCAAATTTACATAATAAGGGCAGTCAATGTGATAGCTATTGGCCCAACAGGGCACCAGCTCAAACTGTGAACATAATCTTAAAGTGACAGTCCACTGGTCTTCATGAGCCAGGGGGAGATAAAAGTTACAGCTGGGGTTTGATTTCTACTTCCTGGTGTGTTTTGAGGTGTCTTGTTGAGCTGTACAAGTAGGAGGGAAATGTAATTAGTATTACAGTCAATTAACATTAGTTTCCCCAAGGGATGAGGGAGGATAAAACCATTAATGTTTTCATTCTGGTTTGTTGCTGAATGCTTTGCTGGAGAGTTCAATATGTGTGAATCTTTAGCCTCAAATGCAAGCTCTCACAGGTAGAGGGAAAGAAATATTTCCAAAAATATAGAGTGTTTTACAGCAATGCACATGATATTTGAAAGGTAGAATATAGAACAATAGTAGGGTATGGCTCTATTCTACTCGGCACTATATTCCACAAGGTATCCTTCCTTCAGATGTGAGTTGAGACACTGAACGTCAGCTGGTTGTTTGGCTGGGAAGCTCAAGTAAATTCTATCTTCTAGCAGTTGTCCGATTGTGCATCTGGGCAATGTCCTGTGACCTCTGGTATCTGGGCCAAAATGTAGTCCAGATGGTTAGAATGAAAGTCTTATTTCCCTTTACTGGTTGAAAGGTCATACACTGAACAAATTCTTGGATTCAGCAGGAGTACTTGTCTTGCATTGCAATATATATACTGAGCCTACAGCTCCTGAAGAGCTGTAATGGAGAGCATCTAAAAGGTTCTGCCACTGTCTCCCTGGCTGCTGATTTTAGCAAGACCTGTCATTTTACTGCTGGTCTCCTGGATACTTTCAGTATACACATCCCCAAAGACAAGGAACCGCAGATGCTATTTTTATATGGACTATTTCATGCATTTAACCTACCATAATTCTTGCTAACTTGCTGTTCACTCTGAAGGTTTATGGACTGGAGTGAGATTTGAGTAGGAAATGGAACTCAGCATGTGTTTTTGGGACAGTGCTGAATCATGGTTTCATACAAATTTTTTTGGCACTGAAGGGTCCTTTTGGCTTATTGAGCCCATCAGCTGTTTGTAGACAATCAAGCTATACCTATTGTCCTGATCTCATTCTACTTTCCTAAACATTATTTTCTCTCACGATCTAATTGTTGTACAGCCTTTACTTCCACGACCCTTACAGTAAATGAGTTTCAGATCATAATTACTGAGAGTGAAAAGGTTGTGCCTTGTGTATTTTGCTTTCACCTTTAAATGTGGATTCTCCTTCCCTTGAGTTATTGACTGATATGTTTAGATAAATCTGCCCCCCCCAAAAAAATTCAGCTCAGATCTTGCCTGTCAACATCAAATTTTCTCACCCTTGTCTGAAGAGTTATGGAGAGCTACAGCATGGAAACAGACCCAGACAGCAAAACCATCAAACACCTGTTTTTACAATATTCCTACCCTAATCTATGTTATTCTACGCATATTTTCTGAACCAACTTCTCTCGACTAACTATGGATCTAAGGTTGCTCATCTCTGGAAACATTCTGCAAGATTTTATTTTTCATCTTCTCCAGAATGTTCACAACTTTTCTAAAGTGCTTCTGACCATAATTGAATACAACAAATAAGTTAAAATTATCATCGCCTCCCTGTGTTTCAACTCCAATTCTCTACTTCATGAAGTTTATATGCTTTATTAACTCTCTTAACATAGCCTACACCTTCAAAGATTTGTATCCAAGTGACCTCACAAGTTTTCTAGTCCTGTTGCTGCTCCTGTCACCTAGTGCCTGTTTTTCTAAATAGCTTTTGAAACTTTAGAACTTTGGTCTTTCTGCCTGTGCTTTTTGCCAAAATGAGGCACGTCACACTTCATTGTATCACTTCATCTGTCTCTTAGATGCACATTCAATCAACATAGATGTGTGCATTGATCATCAGTCTAGTCTTTGCTTAATACACATACACATTTTGTCCCATACAGAACTGAATTTTTTCCAACTACATATATTCATGCCTCTGTCTGGATTGTTGTATTTAGTCAACAATGTTGTGGTTCCAGCAGAATAGAACTCTCCGGACGAACTAAATGTATTTTATGCTCGATTCAAGGTTTACAAGACTGAACACCCGAGGAGAGCTGCTGACGAGATGTGCTCCTTGGTCATCTCCAAGGCCGAGGTACATAGAACATTCCAAGGTTTCAACAGCCGTAAGGCAGCGGGGCTGGAAGTCATCCCAGGGTGGGTCCTCAAAGTATGTGCGGAACAGCTGGCTGATGTGTTTACAGACATTTTTAAACTCTCCCTCTCCCAGTGTGTTGTGTCCTCCTGTTTCAAAGCATCCAACATGGTCCCTATACCTAAGGAAACCAAAATAGCTTGTCTGATTGGCATGATATTTGCCCATTTATTTATTGAGAAACATAATCCAACATTGCGTGTATTTGTTGGAAAAAGTATGTGAACCTTTGCTTTCAGTAACTGGTCTGACCCTCTTGTACACCTATAACTTCAAACAAACATGTAACTGTTGATCGGTCCTGCACATCGGCCGTTATCTGCTTCTCTGGGACTATGTTAATTTTCACCATTAAATTTAAACAGCAAACACAGAAACACATATCGAGTCAACAAAATCTGAAGAAAGAGGAACAAAGTTAATATTATAAGTCAAATTGTTTTTCATCCAAATTGCCTACTTAAGGCATCTTCTGTTCTTAATTTCAGATGACAAAAATCTGAAATAATGAAATTTTCATGCTCACTTACTTTCTTTCTCCTGTGATTTTAGCAGCATCTTCCCGATAAAGACCAACACACATAGTAGTCACTAAATATTCCAGTCTCTCTCTCCAGCTCCATGTATTGAAGACCTTCATGGTACTGAATCAGCCCATCCCCACTTATGTTACCTGCGTATTATTTCTGTGCCTACAAGAAGCTGATTCCTTTCCTGTTAACTGGCATTCTATACTCTGCTGGTACTTCTCACAGTTCCTCTCAACTTCCTACATTCAGCTAGTTGGGGCAGAGCTGGAAGTGATCTGCTGGCAATCTAGTTGTATTCCGTCCAATCAGCGATTAGGGGATGGTCTACTGGGGTGTTTACAACAACAACAGTTTGTGTTTACTTAATGCCTCCAAAATAATAAAACATCCCAAGATGCTCCACTGAGCTAAAGCCAACAAAAATTTGCACTAAGCCAAAGAAGGTGTTAGGACAGCTGACCAAATGCTTGATCAAAGAAACAGGGTTTTCAAACAGCCTTAACAGAATGTGGAGAAGCAGAGAGTCAAAGAACATTGGTGCCAAATTCCATGTTTCCTCCCTTTTCTCTCTGCGAAAAGCCACCAAGCTGCTGACAAAGTCTGCCGACATCGCTGGTAATGAGGAGAAGTGCTCCAAGCCACAGCACTGTAATCATGGTCCACATTGTCTGAAATAGTTGCTGTCTCTCCTAATACTTGCCCCTCTTCCAGGTCAGAAAGTGGCCAGACCAGTGGGGTCACTGGCTAAGTGCTCATCTCGTGACTCCTGAGGCCACCAGCTCTCTGGCAGAGTCAATTGCTCTCACATTGCCTGGAGTGGGCATCACATCAGCGTTCAACTGTCTAACGTGGTCCAGGCTCAGCCAAGCTTTTTCTCGTGCTTAAGAAGTAATAGAAAACAGTAAGCCTCTGGCTGAATGAGAGCCTGGGAAAAGAATAGGGTCATTTTGGGGCTTGCTGTGGGGCAGTGGGGTGTTGTTGATTAGGTGAGGGAATTGTAGTACAAAGCCTGGTATAAGTAGCATAGCAAATGAGTTTATGCTTCCACTAGTAGGTAAGGTAATATAATCTACCCATTATTAAGTGGCCAATGTGAAACCTTTAATAAAGATTTGTTTAACATAGGTTTATTGTAATTAGTGTATTGTGGACTCTAGCATATTTCTACAGTCCCAGGTGACTCAATCACTCCTCATATTCTAATCCCTCATCTCTGGAATCAACCTGGTGAACCTTACCTTACAACTACAGTGATGAAGTGCTTTGAGAGGTTGGGGATAAAACACATCAACACCTGCTTAAGAAGATACTCAGATCCACGCACAACAGGTCAACAGCTGGTGCCATTTCACTGGCTCTTCACTCAAACCTGGAATAATCTGGACAGTCAAGATACATACATCAGGATGCTGTTCATTGACTACAGCCTGGCATTCAATATCATCATCCCCTCAGAACTAGTTAATAAGCTTCAACACTTTGGCCTCAGTACCTCCTTGTGCAATTGGATCCTCAATTTCCTCACTTGCAAACCATAGTCAGTTCAGATTGGCAACATCTCCTCCACAACTCCGTCTGCACAGGTGCACCACAAGACCGTGTGTTTAGCTGCCTGCTCTGCTCACTTTATACTCATGACTGTAAGGCTAATCTGAGCTCCAATGTCATATTTAACTTTGCTGATAACACTATTATTTTCAACCTCTCACTGCAATGGGTGGAAGTTCCCACTTGCTTCAAAAAGACAATTATACCAGTGCCTAAGAAGAATAACGTGAGCTGTCTTAATGGCTATCATCCAGTAGCACTCACATTTACAGTGATGGAATGCTTTGAGAGGTTGGTCACGACTAGACTGAACTCCTGCCTCAGCAAGGACCTGGACCCACTGCAATTTGTCTATTGCCATAGTAGGTCAACGGCAGACACAATCTCAATGGCTGACGATCAACACTGGAGCACCTCAGGAGTATGTGCTTATCCCACTGCTGTATGCTCTCTATACCCGTGACTGTGTGGCTAGGCATAGCTCAAATACCATCTATAAATTTGCTGATGATACAACCATTATTGGTAGCATTTCAGATGGAGATGAGAGGGTGTATAGGAATGAAATATACCATCTAGTGGAGTGGTGTCACAGCAACAACCTTACACTCAATGTCAGTAAGATGAAAGAGCTGACTGTGGACTTCAGGAAGGGTAAGATGAAGGAACACATACCAATCTTCATAGGGGGATCAGAAGTTGAGAAAGTGAGCAACTTCAAGTTCCTGGAGTCAGGTTTTCTGAGGTCCTAAACTGGTCCCAAAATATTGTTGCAGCTATAAAGAAGGCAAGACAGCGATTGTACTTTGTTAGGAGTTTGAAGAGAATAAGTATGTCAACAAAAACACTCAAAAATGTCTATAGGTGTACCATGGACAGCATCCTGACAGGCTATATCATTGTCTGGTATGGGGTGGGGGCTACTGCACGGGACCGAAAGAAGCTGCAGAGAGTTGTACATTTGGTCGACTCCATCTTGTGTAATAGCCTACAAAGTACCCAGGACAACTTCAGGGAGCGCTGTCTCAGAAAGGCAGTGTCCATTATTAAGGACCCCCAGCACCCAGGGCATACCCTTTTCTCATTGTTACCATTGGGTTAGAGGTACAGAAGCCTGAAGGCACACACTCAACGATTCAAGAACAGCTTCTTCCCCTCTGTCATGTGTTTCCTAAATGGACATTGAACCCATAAACATTCTTTCACTTTTAAAATATATATTATTTCTATTTTTGCACAATTTCTAATCTATTCAATATACATATACTGTAATTGATATACTTATTTATTTATTGATTTTTTTCTTCTGTAATATGTATTGCATTGAACTGCTGCTGCTAAGTTAACAAATTTCACAACACATGCAGGTGATAATAAACCTGATTCTGATTCATTGGCTGAATCAAAGATGCTGACAATTACACAGGAAGAAGATTGAACATTTGGCTGAGTAGTGTCACAACTTTTAGAGCAATTATTGCATTTAGAACATTTACATTTAGCAAATAACTTTTGGCCACCAATCTTCAAATCTGAATATACTGTAGATTGTAGATTTAATTTAAAATGCAGCCCTGAACAATATATTCCTAAAAGCCTTGAATCACAGCCCAGACAGACCAGGAAACAGGCACTTAACTGATTGTCTACATATGCATGAATCCAATCAACATCCCATTGCATGGATACGACAGTAATTAACACTGATGGTGGGATGATCCAGACATTTGAAAGTGTCACAGGTGTAGATCAAGAGGGCATTGTAAATATGGATTTGTTTGAATCGTTCTGAATTTTCTTTGATCTTTATCATATAAAATCTGTAGTAGTACAGGGCACAGGCAGAACTTTTTCCCAATCAAGTATCTCCATATGATACCTGCTGTATCTTGTTTTGTTGAAGAAAGAAGTTGTTTCATAGCTACCAGGACTTTTCTCTGATGACTTCATTCATGCAACAGCAACAATTTCTAACTGAAAGGCAGCAAGACCATAGAGCTGATTATTGACTTCAAGAAGAGGAAAACAGAGGTCCATGAGCCAATCTTCATCAGGGTATCAGAGTTGGAGAGGGTCTGCAAACTTCAATTCCTCAGTGTTATCACTTCAGAAGATCCATCCTGTCTGCATCACGTAAGTGCCATTACAAAGAAAGCACAGCAGTGCCTCTACTTTTTTTTAGAAACTTGCAAAAGTTCTGCACCTCATGTTATTCAACAAAACACTTTTGTAGATCTGTGATGGAGAGTATATTGATAGGTTGCATCACAGCCTAGTATGGAAACATCAATTTCTTTGAAAGGACAAGGCAATGAAAAGTAGTGGGCATGTTCCATTTCATGACAGGTAGAGTCCTCCCCATCATTGAGCACATCTACACAGATCGTTGTTGCAAAAAAGCAGCATCCATTATTGAGAACCTTCACCATTCAGGCCATGCTGTCTTCTCATTGCTGTTATCAGGGAGGTGGTACTCGAGCCTTAGGACACATACCGCCAGGATCAGGAACAGTTATTACCTCTCAACCAACAGGCTCTTGAACAAGAGGGGATAACTTCACTTGCCCATTAGTGAAGTGATCTTTTGGTAATACGGCAGTGCATTTGGATGCAGCGGCCTCTCGGGCCAAACAAAGGTGATTTGGTCTTTTTTAAAATGTCTGAATTTATGATCGTAAGACAATGCTGGACATTTAAGAACTTCAAGCTCTCCCAATCTACCCCATCAGTGAGTTGCTCATTGGGAGAAGAGGTGGAGGAACTGCACTTCATGCAGACTGTGTTTCTAGCTGCTACAGGAAGGCATCAGAATTGGTGTACAATGGTGGTGATTGTCTTGGCCATTTCTCTTGTGATTGCAAGACCATGTTGCACATTGGTGATGTAAAATGCTATAAGTTCATTTCCCTTGTTTATTGGTGAAACAGATGGTAGGGGAGCTGCCATCTGTTGTAGTAATGACTAGGCCTCAAGCTGTGGTCTTGCTTATTGCAGCAATCCAGGAGAGGAGACGCCGGAGGCGATGCTGCAGGGCATCCATGTTGGGTAGGGGGCTGGCAACTCCAGTCGCTGCTGCTCGCCAGTGTTCAATCGTTGGAATGAAAATCTAGATTGTGCGAGCATACATGTTCATTGGTGAACTGCTGAGAACTATCTGTTCTTACTGATAGTATGAATGTACCATCAATTTGCAGGAGAAATCAAAGTTTTCAAAGCTGCATTTAATGTCAAGATAATTGTATGCAATATACATCCTGAAATTCTTTTTCTTCACAACCATCCATGAAAACAGAGGAATGCTCCAAAGAATGAATGACAGTTAAATGTTAGAACCCCAAAGCTCCCCCCCCAGTCCACCCCCCACATGTAAGCAGCAGCAAAGCAACATATCACTCAGGGACTTGGGCTATATATTTTTTGTGTGACTGTATGTCTACTGACTTTCTTATACAGTATGTGCTATATGTACCTTGTGTTGTTGGTATTGTGCTTTGCACCTTGGCCCCAGAGGAACGCTGTTTCATTTGATTGTATTCATGTGTATGATAATTAAACTTGAACTTGTAGTGTTCCCACAATCTATGGACTCACTTTCAAGGACTCGTAATTTCATTTTCTCAATATTTATTGCATATTAATTATTATTTACTTTTAACTATTTTACTATTTATTTCAAGACGTACAAAAATGCTGGATGAACTCAGCAGGTCGGGCAGCATCCGCTGACTGCTCCTTTCAACGGATGCTGCCCGACCTGCTGAGTTCATCCAGCTTGTTTGTACGTCTTGATTTGACCACAGCATCTGCAGTGCACTTTGTGTTTACTATTTATTTGCTTTTTACTATTGTGTACAGTTCTGGTCACCGAATTATAGGAAAAATATCAACAAAATAGAGAGAGTACAGAGAAGATTTACTAGAATGTTACCTGGGTTTCAGCACCTAAGTTACAGGGAAAGGTTGAACAAGTTAGGTCTTTATTCTTTGGAGCGTAGAAGGTTGAGGGGGGACTTGATAGAGGTATTTAAAATTCTGAGGGGGATAGATAGAGTTGACGTGGATAGGCTTTTTCCATTGAGAGTAGGGGAGATTCAAACAAGAGGACATGAGTTGAGAGTTAGGGAGCAAAAGTTTAAGGGTAACATGAGGGGGAATTTCTTTACTCAGAGAGTGGTAGCTGTGTGGAATGAGCTTCCAGTAGAAGTGGTAGAGGCAGGTTCGGTATTGTCACTTAAAGTAAAATTGGATAGGTATATGGACAGGAAAGGAATGGAGGGTTATGGGCTGAGTGCGGGTCAGTGGGACTAGGTGAGAGTAAGCATTTGGCACGGACTAGAAGGGCCGAGATGGCCTGTTTCCGTGCTGTAATTGTTATATGGTTATAAAAATTGTGAATGCACAGTTTGTCATCTTTTTCATATTGGTTGTTTGTCCATCCTGTTGGGTGTAATGTTTCATTGATTCCATTATGTTTCTTGTACTTAACATGAAAGCCCACAAGAAAATGAATCTCAGGGTAGTATACGGTGACATATATGTACTTTGATAATACATTTACTTTGAACAAGCAACAATACCTTGCACAGCACACCCGACTTACAAAATGACAGAAATTATTTTTAAAATTTAACATTCAGAAAACCAACTCCAATGCAACTCAAACATTGTAAATTGAAAGTGAAATAACTGAATTATAGGTTAAAGACATGATTTATATTTTATGCCTTAAACTTTAGGTCTGAATATCCATTAATGCCACTATCACAGTGATGGCCTGTCAAGTGACCTCACATCTGTGCAAATAAAACCAGCGCAGTGCGTGACTAACCAGAGGGACAGAGTGCTGAATTTGGGTTAATGAAGACTTACTGAGTAATCTGCATTGTAGCCACTATTTTAGGAAGGAAGCTGATGAGTGGCAGGTGGATGTTTTGGCATATGAGTTCATTCAAAACTTTGCTCCGCATATGCCAAATTGGCTCCTTTTTCCTGTGTTACATGTTGTTAAAGCAGGGTTTTGAATTTACAGCTCTCATTATTGATTCCATAATCTGCTGTAATTTTGGCCTCTTGATCATGCCCAAATTTTATGTCTCTGCCATGGAACCTTGCTTGCAGCTTTGTAATTTCCACTCAAAGTGTTTCTGCACCCGTACCTTACTTACAGTCTTTAAGGTGCTCCTTAAATAACATGTTTACCTTCCCTAACAAATTCTATTTGATAATGTTCTTGTGAAGCACCCTAGATGTTAAAGGCATTGACTGAATAAATAGAAGCATTTGTTGGAGTTCTTGTCAGGCTGACCCTGATGAGAAAGAAATGTTCAACAAACTGAGCAAACATTTCTACTCAGCTGTCCAGCCATTTAGTATTAAGGATAATGATTTTTTAAAAATCTGTTGTGGCTATCACTACACAACATTTAATTGGGTAGCATAAACATTTGAGGCTTGATCAATTAAAGTACTTAGTTAACAAACTAGGAATTTCAATACCTGTTGTAATCATAGCAGAATTGGTGGCAAGATTGATCCCAAGCCGTTTCTGTCTACGTAAAAATAATTTTGTAAAATAATAGCTTATTAAACTCCATTACCATCACTCTATATTCACCTTGCTATTTGTTTGGTCTGAAAACAGTCGATCATTACAGAGAACACCTTGTTTTCTCTGCTAATCATGCAATGGATATGTCTGCTTGGCAGGGAGTGTGAAGAAGGGAGCCAACAAAAGCTCAGTTCCTCAACCCCCACAACCCATCACAATCATTGCATACAATAAGCATGTTTGCATATGCCTGTCTGCGTGTCACACACATTTGTTTTAAGTGCCTCTGAAAACTGGTCAAAGTTACATTCCTGCACACACCCCTGCCACTTGGCCTGTTTTCTTTTGGCTTTTAGGCTGGAGCCAGGGTAATAATTCATGTACCATTACATTCTTGTTGTAAAACATTTACATTTGAAAAAGCATTTATGTCAAAGCAGCAAACAAATTCTGATTAATAGGAACTGCAATGTTACAGGTAGTGGTATATTGAGATGGACATTGACCTTTGAGTTCCTGGTTCTTAGTTCATATTTCAGTCCAGAATGATCGGACGAGTCTCCTAAATATTGAGCACCCTTACATTTGGCACTCATTTAGGCCAGACTGCAGGAGACTGATGTTTATCTACTGGTAATCTGCATTCAACATACTCTGCTAACAACATGAGCCTCTTATTCTGAAACCAGAATGGAAGATCATGATTTTTAGGTTCTGTTTCAGAATGTAGATTTTTTCTTTACGAGGATTTTCTAAATGTGTATATATTTAGGTTGGGACTGGAGAGTTTAAATTGTGGACTTTCCTACTAAACTGTGTGCAGACACATGCATCAAATGGTGAAATCACATACACAGCTTAATGAATGCAAATGTCACGTGATGAAGTGCACACACCATATAATTAAATCAGAACTGCTGCATGAGACGGGGGATGGGGAGTGAACTGCTTCAGGATGGTAGCTGGAAATGGTAATTAATAGTAATGGTAGGGTTCAAGCCTTGAAAATAGGTTAGCAATGATGTTCCGGTTAGGAAATTGCCTTCAGGCGGAACCTCTGTAAAATAGGAATAGCTGAGCTCAAAATAGAGGAGGAACACTGGGGAAGGAGGCAAAGATGCTGGCACGTGAATAATCAAATAAAATGTCTGATATGGAATGGATAATGAAGTGCTTAAGTAGATGAAAGAGACAGCGAAGTGACAACACAGAGGAGGGGATGACAATGGATGTAAAGCAAACAGGACAGGTAGCAATGAGTGTAAAAGAAAGAGATCCAAAAAGTTGATAGAGGAAAGAGAGAAAATGTAAGTGAAGTTCATAGTGTTTAATGAATATACAGTGCACTTTAATATTCATCTCCCCTTGGTTAAGAAAATATGCGGGTTGGACAACATGTTTCTGCAAGAGGTATCAGTAATATTCATTGTTATTCTTCTATAAATGTGGTTGCACTGACGTCTATTTAACTAAAATGAATGCTGAAGTATTTATTACCCTTAAAGTCTTATGAGAGAAGGATTAATTTTAAAAGAACTGTGGGCCCGATTTTGTATGCTCATTCAGGTATTACCTATTTACTGACAGCAGCAATGCCATGTTTTTTGCTGTCCAACATGTTAGTTTTACCTCAATTGCCATTAGATTATAACTTGGCTTGGCAAAAAAAAGTAAATGAAATAGAAATCAATTGCTCTTTGTGGACCAGAAGTTAATTATTTGAATAATGTGCACTGTAAATTTCTACCCTTCAGAGTATGGTAAACATAGCAATTGTAAATTCAATTTAAATAGATTTTAATGATTCTAAATGTTCTGTGAGCATCTGTCATAAAAGAAAACGGGGACAGAAGCAAGTTAAAATCATGTTTTGTTGGTTCAGACAAGTTGCATAAGCCTAAAATATCATCTTCAGTGTCCCTGAAAGAGGAAAGAAAATGCCTTACTTCTCCCAAGCATTTAGAATAGCTTTTGACAGGCGTTCCAACCACAATTGCTTGGCACCTCAGCTTTGGCCTGGCCAGACCCCAAACAAATGCTTTTCCAGGGTGTTAATACATGGCTGTGAGAATGTCTTTGTTTAACTTACAAACACTGTGATCATCATTGTAACAAAAAGCACAGGATTGTCATAATAGAAATTCAAAAATAGGGAGCATGGCCATTTTTATTTATTTGTGTTGCTGCTGTTACTTCTGGACAACTTTCAGTTCACTTTCTCACATCTTACATTCTTCTTCACCCCTTTTTCATCTACTCCTCCTCTCTAAACCTCTCTCTCCCCCCCTCTGTCTGCCTCTCATGCCAACTTCCTTTACCCTCCTCCTTCCATTCACTTCCTCTCTTCCAAATTTTGCTTTGCTCTTTCTTCCTCTCCTTTCCTTATTCAACTCCCTTTCTCTTCCTCTTTGCTGCCTCTTTTCTCCTCCTGTGGCTTCTCCCCTCCCTTCCTTCTCCCATTCTCTATTCCTCTCCTTTCATTTGCCCTCACACTCCTCTCTGCCCTTTCCCTTCCTCTTTGCTCCCTAACTCACTATATCTCCTTGTCTCTCCCTTTATTCCCACTATGTCCTTTCTCTTCATTCATCTTCTCCCTTTCTTCTACCTCCCCCATCTTCTCTCCCTCCACAATTCTTAAGCCACTTGGAACCTTGGGTGTTTTACTGAATGATGTTTATAACTGACCATCAATCAAATCTCCATTTCGGTTTTACCTCACTTCAGAGGGAACAGTGTAAAATGCAGGCTGGCACTTGCATGATGAGGAAGTACAACATTGATCTGTTCTACTGATATTTTGCCTTTATTCCCAGAGGGTTGCAGAAGATCTCATGGTGTTACTTTATACAAGAACTAAGGAAAACCTTTCTCACTGCTGTAAGACTTCTGAATTAAAACCTCTTTTACATACCTTCTCCTCTGCCTAAATCTGCAAGAAATTGCAGGCAGATTTGGACACAGCTCAGCACACAATAGAAACCAGTCTCCCCTCCATGCACTCCTCACTACCACGGTAATGCAGCCACCATAATCAAAGATCTTCTCCCTACTCCCATTAAATTGAAGGTACCAAAGCCTGAGCCTGAAACCATACATCTCCAGGCTCAGGGACAGATTCTACAGCTTCCATTTCCTGCACGTCTGCCCTCAAGGATAGAGTTCCCCTTGTCTTCATCTACCACTCTATGAAACTACATATCCAACACGTTATTGTCCACAATTTCTGCCATCTCTCATTGGATCCCACCACTGAGGACATTTTCCCCTCCCCTGCCCTCTCCACTTTCTGCAGGGATCACTCTCAAATGCTTAGCCTTCCCACAGATACCCCTCCAGTTACTTATTCCTCTAATTGTGTTAAGTGTGACACTTGTCCCTACAAATCCTTCACTGCTATACAGGACCCTAAATAATACTTCCAAGTGAGGCGGGACTTCACATGTGATTATGCATCATTTGCTTAATCTGGTGAGACCCAGTTGGGGGAATGTTTTGTCAATGAGAGGCTGGCTGGCGACGTAGTGGCATCAGCACCGGACTTTGGAGCGAAGGCTCCCGAGTTCGAATCCAGCCGACTCCCTTGCACGCTTTCCATCCGTCCTGGGTTGAGCGTTGAGCTAGCAATTCGGCCTTGTAAAAACAAGAAAGCCAGCTAAAATAAAAATCACAGTCATGACGACATCTCGATAATCCACTCGGAGTTAAGGGCTTTCTTCTTCTTCTTCATCAATGAGCTTTACTCCATTCACCGCAATCTCCTGGTTACCAGCCATTTTAATTCCACTTCCAATCCCACACTGACCCTGTGTCCACAACATCCTCTATGAATAAATTGAATTTAGACTCAGATTAGGGAAACAGCACCTCACTTTCTCTAACTTCATGTAAGCACTCCCATCAGTTCTCATTTATTTTCCATTATATTCCCTCCTCTTAATACAACCCCCCCCCCCCCCCACACCTTCTCAACCTGCCCGTGCCCCAAACATCCTCCATTCCTTCCTCTGGTCCCTTTCTCACCTCATTCCCTTTATTCTATCATCCATTCTCCCTCCAATCAAATTATATCTTCTTCAGCCCTTTATTCACTTTTACCTATCACCTCTCAGCTTCTTATATCATTCCCATTCTCCCTGTTCCTCAGTTGCCTCTCTCCCACTCATCTGGATCCAACTATCGCTGCCAGCTCTTGTTCCATTCCCTCCCCTTACATTTGTTTTAAAATACTGGTTCCACAGCACCTCTTTCTTTCAGGTCTTGATGAAGGGTTTTGATCACCGTCCATTTCCCTCCACAGATTCTGCCGAACCCATTGAATTTCTCCAGCGTTTTGTGTATTTCCACAGCTTTATTTCATTGTTTTAATACTATTGAACAGACTTTGTGTGAGAAAATGGTCTCACAATCTACCTTATCATGGCCTACACTGTACATTCTCTGCAACCGTACACTACATTCTGCATTCATCTATTGCTTTCCCCTTGAACTACCTCAGATGTACTGATGTGATGGAACTAATCTGTATAGATAGCATGCAAAATAAAGTTGATATTTCTATATTTCATAAATGTGACAGCAATAAACTAAACTAATAAACCTTCCCCAGTGATGTTACCATGTTCTTGAACCCTTAATTTTACATCTTTTATTGCCACATTACTATTCCTATTTTCTTTACCTCAGTTTAATAGTTCTGTTGCTCTCGTACCTATCCTTGTATTTATTGCTGTGTTTATTACTGACATGCACACTGTTTACACTAAGAGCTTCGTACAAACAAGGATTTTCATTGCACCCTGGTGTATTTGAAAATAAACTCATCTGCATCTGATTCTAAGATATGATGATTCTGTTAACATTATCCCTCAAACAGTTGTACTGTAACAGTATATCTGTTCTTTATTCACCATGGTTTCTGGTGATCTGTGTCGCCCTACCAAAAAAATTCAAAGTTCAAAGTAAAGTTATTATTAAAGTTCATGTATATCACTATCCTGAGATTCATTTTCTTGCAGCCAGTTACAGTAAAACAAAGAAGTTAATCAATGGAAGAGCATGTCTCTCCATGGAGGATATCGCCACAACCTGAACAGACTAGATATTGACAAGGACGTGTCAAATGCCTGGCTATACAGAATCGAGTGGTTACCACAAAACATTATCAAAAATACAAAATAAAAGACCAACAAATTTGAGATGATAGATGTAGAAAATGCCAAGGAAAACTAGAAGCAATCCAACATATTACAGGATCCTGTTGAAATTTCACACAATCTGATTAACACACATAGATACAATCAAGTAGCACCATCATTCGGTGAAATATTGCTTTAAACTACAACCTCATAAAATAAAACATACCTTACCATAAATACAAGCCTGATCCAGTTTTAGAGTGAGAATACCACAAGTTATATTACAACTGATCCGCTATTACAGAGAGGACAATCCATAATAACATTCTGGATATAACAATACAGGATAAACAAGCAGCAACAATTTACTTAATAGATATAGCCAATCGAAACACACCATAACTTACAGAAATCAATAAGTGAAAGCACCAGAAATATACTGAATTAAAAAAAGAAATTGAAAGACTTTGGAATATGAACAATGTATACATTGTCCTGATAGTAGTATCCACAACTGGTATCATCACAATGTCACTACACAATAGCCTTAAACACAGCAGTATCTATGTACATCTCCAGTAAGCCACAATACTAATCACTACTAGAAAAGTCTGAAAGTTCTTAGAAATTGAGAAAGGAGTGTGCTTGGCTCTTGGCTTTTCCTGAACCTTAGGTTTTACCAGCTACAGCTGAGGGAAAAAAAAGTAATTAAGTAATGCTGAGAACATGAATTGTAGAGCCCTTGAAAGTGAGTCCTTATGTTGTGTTCAGTGATCTGTTCCATGTTGAGGTGAGTGAAGTTATCCATGCTGGTTCGAGGATAGACTGTAACCACCACTTCTTCTAGGCTTTTCCATTCTTCAGCATTGGTGTTTCCACACCAGGCTGAGCTAAGGTTCCCATTATTTGGTTCTGACTACCCTTCAAATATGAATTACTTTGAAGATCATAGATGTTGATAAATAAATGTAAGGCTTCACCCTTTTGTTTTAGTTGTGTAAAACTCAATGCAGAGACCTGATTGAAAACTTCAGTTTATGATGTCTAATTTCTAAAACAATCTCTGCACTTCACTTTCATCAACCAGAACTCCTGAGCTAAAGAAAGAAAAAGTAATTAATGGAATGGAAATAACTATTTTTTTCAAAGTGGCCCACCCAACATAAGTCACCAAGTTCTCCAGGGATGTAGTGAAAAGGCCTGAAATTAACCCAAGATAGAGTGTGTCCCAGGCTTCTGCACTAATATTAAGGTGTGGAGAGTGGTAAACGTGTTGGAGAGGGGAGTGGTCTGGAGGGGATACCCTGTTTACTGCAAACTACATGAAACCTCTTAGAAGGGGCATGGTAAAGGCACAAGACTCATATGGTGTGAGAGTTCTCTTTGCTGAATTGATAAAGCATTGGCACTCGTAAACATCAGTCTTTGAAGAGGCTCATGTGAAGGTTTGATCAAGCTAAGATCATGATTTAACCCAAAGAAAAATAGTTTTGAGGGTTTAGTTTTCACTGGCCTCTCAAAAAGAATGTCAATTATTTTGTAGTCACCTCTTCAACATGAAGGCAGTGGTGAAATGTAGAATGTGATACAGAGGCATACAGGAATCATTAATTAAGATAGAACCCCAACCTCAAAGGTTTATAGTAAAGGTTACTGACCAGCCAATCTTGACACTTACCTGTGACCAAACCATAGAAATTTACCCCTTCTTTGCTAAACGTAAATGCTCAAACTTTCAACAGAAGCTTCTGCATTCGCTAGCTTTGCATGTGCTGAGACAGAGGATTGACCCCAAATGTACTGAAAGGTGGAGCAGGTTTGAAGGGCTGAGAAGCATCTTCCAGCTCTATTTTTCAATTTGTCTTAGGAGTATAGACCTTTAACTTCAGTGAGCTCATGTGATTTTATGCCTTCACAGAAACTAACTGAGATACTTCATGAGATGTGCCAAGAATTAGTTTCAAACAGCATAATTGTACATCCTGTCAACTACTACCATCTTTTAGTGAACTCTGTGGCTTCCACATCAGACAGTTGCCTCAGTACTCATATATAATAAATAACAATAATTTGCTTCACTCTAAGCAAAATATTCCAAAGTTTTTTTTTAATGTAGGGGACCTTTTAAAACATTCTTTAGATGATACCCTGTCTAACCTTTTGAGTTCATGGTTACCTGTGAAAGGGTGTAAGAGTATATGTTGCATTGTAGTAATTTATATTAGTTGTCTCAATGGGACCCACTATTATACCCCTGTGGAGTGGATCACTGCATTAGGAAATTAAAGCTGATGTAAGCTATTCATTTTTATTCCTGTCCTTAATTCAGACTGTCAGACTACTGATAAGCTGTATGACTGAATCAGGTACTACAATAAAAGTTGCTGGAAGTTTTATAATTAATAGCTGGTAGTAGCACATTGTTAAAGCAGCAAATTACACTTAGTGGACACTTTGTCAGCTACCACCAGTACCTAATAAAGTGGCCACTGAATGTATGTTCAAAGTCTTCTGCTGCTGTAACCCATTCACCTCAAGGGTTGACGTATTGTGGATTCACAGATGCCTCTCTGCATGTCACTGTTGTAACGTGTGGTTATGCTCTTCTGCACACCCCTGATGCAATGTGGCATTACTGTCAGCTTCCTGTCAGCTTGAACCAGTCTGGCCATTGTCCTCTGACTTCTCTCCTTAACAAGGCATTTTCACCCACAGAACTGCCACTAACTGAATGCTTTGTTTTGGTGCTTTTCACAGCATTACCTGTAAACTCTAGAGACTGTTGTGCATGAAGATCCATGGAGACCAGCAGTTTCTGAGACACTCAAATCACCCTAACTGGCACCAATAATAATACCACGGAGAAATTCATTTAGATCAGTTCTGCCATGTTCTGATGTTTGGTCTGGACAACTGAACTCTGATCATAACTGCATGAGTTTATGCATTGAGTTGCTCCAATATATGATTGGCTGATTAGGTATTTGCCTTACTGAGCATGTGTACCTAATAAAGTGGCCATTCAGTGTATAACTTTGCTTTTTCTTAAACACTATCTGTGTGGATTTCACACTTGGTTTTCTAAAAACTATCCTTTCAGAGAAATCTAGGTTCTCATTGACAACACAATGCAGTTTCCCTAACATACGCTGTCAAATTCTGGCAGCCATCCAGAGAAGCGTAGCTAAAATTGCAGCAAGAAACCAGATTGGCCGCAACTCTATTTCAGTCAAAACCTATTAAACCCTGAAAGGTGATAAGACCATAAGACATAGGATCAGAATTAGGCCATTTGGCCCATTGAGCCTGTTCCACCATTCAATCATGGCTGATCCTTTTTTTCCCCTCCTCAGCCCCACTCTCCAGCCTCCTCCCCATAGCGTTGAAGAATTTATCAATCTCCATCTTAAATATACTCTACGACCTAGCCTCACAGCTGCCCGTGGTAACAAATTCACAAATTCACAACTTCTGGCTAAAGAAATTTATCTGCATCTGTTTTAAATGGACACCCCTCTATCCTGAGGCTGAGCCCACTTGTCTTAGACTCCCCCACCATGGGAAACATCCTTTCTATGTCTACTGTGTCTCATCCTTTCAACTTTCGAAAGGTTTTAATGAGACCCCCCTTGCTCTTCTAAAATCCAGTGAGTACAGGTTCAGAGCCATGAAATGTTCCTCATATGGTAACCCTTTCATTCCCAGAACCATCCTTGTGAACCTCCTCTGAACCCTCTCCAACGCTAACACATATTTCTTAGATAAGGAGCCCAAAACTGTTCACAAAACTCATGGCGAGGCCTCACCAGTGCCTTATAAAGCCTCAGCATCACATCCCTGCTCTTGTATTCTAGATCACTTGAAATGAATACTGACATTGCAGTTGCCTTCCTCACCACTGACTTAAAGTTAACCTTTAAGGTGTTCTGCACAAGGACTTGCAAATCCTTTTCCATCTCAGATTTTTTCTCCCCATTTAGAAAATAGTCTGCACATTTTTTTTGTATCAAAGTGCATGACCATACATTTTCCAACATTGTATTTCATTTGCCACTTTCTTGCCCGTTCTCCTAATCTGTCTTTCTCTCCTCAACACTACCTGCTCCTCCATCAATCTTTGTATCATCTGCAAATTTGGCAGCAAAACCATCTATTCCAGCATCTGAATCATTGATATACAGCATAAAAAGCAGTCCCAACACCGAACCCTGCGGAACTTTTCTGGCAGCCAACCAGAAAAGGAGCCTTTTATTCCCACTCACTGCTTTTCAGGATCAAACATTTGGCTTTGTTCCACCGCCATATCAGAGTGATATAAATATCAGGTCCAGCTGTAAAGACAAACGCTTTATTATTGCTCATTATTCTACTGGTTTTCCAATTAGATTTGATCTTTTATTGCACAAAAGATTTGACCCATGTTTCTCTTTTCATGGCTGCTGTCTGACTTGCTTTTGCAAAATCATAGAAAAGAAAGCTCAGAACCAACCCTTCAGCCCATCCAATTCATGCCAACCCATTTAACAACCAAGTCCCATTGACCTGCACCTGAACCATAGCCATCCCTATTCTTACTCTCCATGTACTTATCCAAACTTCACTTAAACATTGAAATCAAGCTTGCATGCGCCACTTACTCTGGCAGCTCATTCCACACTCTCACAAACCTCTCAGTGAAGATTTCCCTTCATGTTATGTTCCAAGGAATTAAATCCTAACCTACTTAATATTTCCTCATAATGCAGTTCCTCCTGTACCAGCAGCATCCTTGTAAATGTTCTCAATACTCTTTCAACCTTATTTGCATCTTTCCTGTTAGTAGGTGAATGAAAATGTACACAATACTCCAAATTAGGCATCACCAATGTCTTTTACAACTTCAACATGACATTGCATTTCCTGTGTTTAACACTTCGATTTACGAAGGCAAATGTGGCTAAAGCATTCTTTACGACTCTATCAGTCTATTCTGACACTTTCAATGAATTACAGACCTGTGTCCCCAGATCCCTTTCCTCTACCACACTCCTCAGAGCCCTATCATTCACTCTGCAAGACCTACCTTTATTGGTCCTACTGAAGTGCAAAACCTTGCACTTCTGCATTAAATTCCATCTGCCATTCTTCACCCCCATTTTCCAGCTGGTCTAGATCCCTCTGCAAACCATAACATTCTTGCTCACTGTCCACTACACGTGGTATCATCTGCAAATTTACAGATCCAGTTAACCATATTATCATCCAGATTATTGATATAGATGGCAAACAACAGAGCCAGCATTAATCCCTGCAGCTCTCCACTAGTCACAGGCCTCCAGTCAGAGAGGCAACCATCTACTACCACTCACTGGCTTCTCCCACAAAGCCAATGTCTAATCCAATTTACAACCTCATTTTTGAAACTAAACATCTGAACCTTCCTGACCAAATTTCCATGCAGGACATTATCAAATGCCTTGCTAACATCCATATATAAAACATCCACTGCCCTGCCTTCATCAACTTTCCTAGTAACTTCCTTGAAAACCCCTATAAGTTTGGTTAGACATGACCTACAAAGGGGCAAACTATCCCTAATTAGTCTCTGTCTATCTAAATACTCAGAATACGTTACAATAAATTTCTCATTACTTATGTCAAGATAACTGGCCTATAATTTCCTCAATTATTTTTGCAGCTTTAGGAATAGGTGTGGTTCTGGAGGATACCTAATGTTGTTCCACTGTTTACCAAAGGATGATCTAAGTATCTTTGCCGGGGCACTGCAATTTCTGTACTTGCCTACCACAGGGTCCAAGGGACCAGCATGTCAGGCCATGAGGATTAATCCACCCTAATTTGCCTCAAGGCAACAGACACTTCTTCCTTTGTAATCTGTGTAGGGTCCATGGCCTCATTGCTGTTTTACCTCACTTCTATAGATTCTGTGTCCTTCTGAGTAAATACAGATACTAAAAATCCATTTAAGATCTCCACCATCACTTTTGGCTCCAAGCATAGATTACCAATCTGATCTTCCAGAAGACCAACTTTGTCCTTTACAATCCTCTTGCTCTTAATGTGTTTTAAGGATCCCTTAGGATTCTCCTTCACCTTGTCTGCTACAGCAACCTGATGTCATTTTTAGCCCTCCTGATTTCACCCCTATTGACATCAATGGATTTGAGTTGAGAGGGTAAACAGCTTCAATTTCCTCAGCATCCACATCACCGAGGACTTTACGTGGTCTGTACACACCAGCTGTGTGGTGAAAAAGGCACAACAGCACCTCTTTCACCTCAGACGGTTGAGGAAATTTGCTATAGGCCCCCAAATCCTAATAACTTTCTACAGGGGCACAATTGAGAGCATCCTGACTGGCTGAATCACTGCCTAGTATGGAATCTGTACCTCCCTCAATCACAGGACTCTGCAGAGAGTGGTGCGGACAGCCCAGTGCATCTGTAGTTGTGAACTTCCCATGATTCAGGACGTTTACAAGGACAGGTGTGTAAAAAGGGCCCGTAGGATCATTGGGGACCCAAACCATCCCAGCCACAATCTATTCCAGCTGCTACCATCTGGGAAGCATAAAAGCCAGAACCAACAGGCTCCGGAATAGCTTCTTCCACCAGGCTGTCAGACTGATGAACTCACACTGATTTGAGTGTACTCTATATTACATTGGCTGTTCTATTTATAATAAATTACTATGATTGCACATTGCACATTTAGGTGGAGACGTAACGTAAAGACTTTTACTCCTCATGTATGTGAAGGATGTAAGAAATAAAGTCTATTTAAAAACCAAGGTTCCTTAAACCTGTTATCTTTACCTTTGATTCTGATGGGCCCATACCAGCTTTGTACTCTGAAAATTAAATTCTGAAGGCATCCCACTTACTAAGAACAGTTTTGCAAGAAAACAGCCTGTCCTAAGCCATACTTGTCAGGTCCCTTCTTATACCATCAAGAACGGCCTTCTTCCAACTTCTAACTTGGTACCTCAACCTATGGAGCAGACCTATCCTATTCCATATTTACTTTGAAACTAATGACTATGCCCTCTGACTGTTTACCCTCCCAACTCCAGAATGCTGAGGACTAGATCTGAGATGTCCCAGACCCTGGTATATGAGAGGCAACATACTATCTGGGAATCCTGATCTTGTCCATAGAACCTCCTTTCTATTCACTTATCTAACAAATGCCCTCTCACTACAGCTCTCCTCTGTTCTCCCCTTTCCTTCTGAGTCACAGAGTCAGAGTCTGTGCCGGAGAACTGATTGCTTCAATTTTACTCTGCTAGGTCATTTCCCCCAGTCGTATCCAATGTGGTATACCTGCTGTTGAGGAGCGTGTCCACAGAGATACTCTGCACTGGCTGCTTAATCCCTTTCCCCTTCCTGACTATCACCCGCCTCTTGTCCCTCAGAGTTATTTTCCATTATCATCCGTACTGCTCATGTTAGTTGGTGTTAGGGCAATGCAATTACAGCTCGGGGAGTCGGAGTACAGAGCTGAATCTGGGTGTCTTCTGTAAGGAGTTTGTACACCCACCCCATAGAATGCATGTGTTTCCTCCAGGTGCTCCAGTTTCCTCCCATGGTTCACAGACATGAATAAAGCTGGCTCATTTCCTGTCTTCTGGTACCTCACTTGTGCCAGCCAGGTTTTAAAACTCTGTCAGGCCCCAATCAGTCTCTTCCTTGCCTCCCATAGCAGCCTAGGATTTATCTCCTGAGGCTCTTAAGCTTTAGATATATTTAAGTCTGCTAAGCATCCAAAACTCCCTCCTTACCATGGTGGCACCACTAGGTGGCCAGAGGTTGTCCCCCTAGCTTCAATGACGGTCACAGACAAGGCTCGGGCACTCATCAGCACCTGGGTTGCTCGGTTTGTCACCCCATCTGATATTTCCTCTGACAGCGGTCTCCAATTCACATCAGATCTCTGGGCTGTGATGGTCCTAACCTCAGCATTAGGCTACATCACACCATGGTGTATCACCCACAGTCCAATCGCCTGTGCGAGTGGTTTCACTGCTCCTTAAAAGGCTGTTCTGAGGGCTATCCTGACGGATGAATGTTGGCATGATCGTCCTCCATGGGTCTTGCTGGGGCTCAGAATGGCTCTAAAAGAGGGCCTGCAGTCATCTGTGGCTGTGTCGATATATAGGCAGCCATTATGTGTGCCAGGTGATTTTATTCCTGATGCCATGACCAGCTGGTTGGCCTCTCAGCAGCATTCTGAGTAAACTCAATTCCTTTGCACCTATCCCTACCTCCCATTGTGGCATACAGCATTCTTGGTTTCCAGCTGATCTACATTCTATCTCGTTCATTTTTATCTACCATGATGCACACCAGCATTACCTTAGGCCCCCTTACAAAGGCCTGTTATGCATTTTGGAATGGAGAGAAAAGACTTTTGTCATGGATAGGAGGGGTAAACCTGAATGTATTTTGGTAGATTGCCTTAAGCCAGCCAACCAAGACATGGAGGATTCTGCTACCATTCCCCTGGTGTCACGACATAACCATGAGTGTATCAATACATCTCTGAACGAGCCAGAGGCACCTGCTGTTACTGCACCCATGGAACATAGGGCCCCGGCCAGCTGCATCATTTGAGCTCCAGTCAGGCTCAATGCCGGATTTGGTGAAATCTCAGGGTGGAGTCTGTGTAGGGTAATGCAATGGATAAAAATATATGTATAATTCACAACCACTGACATTGAGCTGGGGTTCACTTTAAGATCTGGCTTGACGTGATGATGTAATGACATGAAGGTTTCTACCGAGCTCAATGTTCTGTGTTTGATTGACAATAAAGTTAGTTGCTATGGTTTCCCTTAAACTTAAAATGCCTTTGCCATTTTATTTACAAAAACCCACAGAAGGATGGGTGACAGTTCATGGAATGACTTGAAAAGGGTAAGAGGATGGAAAATACACGCGTCAGAGTAGGTGTAGCTGGTGTAGGTCAATAAGTCTGATGTAAGTATGACATAGTGAAAACGAAGCAGACTTTTGGAGGAACACATGTTTATAAAAAGTAGAGGGCAGGAGAGCACGTGAAGAGTATTGGTTTAGTCAATAGCAGTAAAACATGCATGGATGGGATTTTATACACAGGAGAGTTTGCAGCAAGGGCAGTTCTGGATAATGTACATCTTGGTGATAGGATGAATCTTAGAAAAAAAAATCAGCTCTGATTTAAGCACAACAGTAAATTTTGAAACAGTTTAGTCCATCTTCTACAATTTCTTGAGATGGAAATGGTGACAGAGAGCTGTACTCTGGTCTATGGTCTTCCATATAGTTAGTTAAGAGATATTTCTTGTCTCCCAACATTGACTGTCAGCTATAAAGTAAATAAGTCACATTATATGAACATCAGTGGTGATGCCTGCATATTATTCTCCATCTCTAATTGCCCCAAACAGAGGAGGTGCTTAAGATGAGCCATACTGGTGGGTTTGGATTTACATATTAGTCAATATGGAAATCATAGAAAATTTCTTGCCCTGAAGGACATTATACAAATAGATTATCACATCATGATTGCTGTGGCTGTATCTACCTTATTGAATGCAAGTTCCCCAGCTGTTCCATTGGTACTTGAATCCATTCCTATGGTTAAACTGTTCAGATCTCCACCAGCTGGTTTAGTAAAATTATCATCACAATAGCATGTCCCAAACATGAGATTGTGCGACATTCATGAAAGATCTCCAATCTGGAGCATAGATGCTGCTTCTCTCTCCACAGATCAAGGCTAATTTGAAACCTAATGTTCTCCATTTTTATTCAGTAGATAAATGTGAATGATGCAACTGTCTGCACTGTGGAAGACACTAGAAGTGTGCCAGATGTTGAAGGGTGTGAGGGAAGTAAAGTGAGTGCAGTTACAAGATAGAAAGTGCTCAAAAAGCTGTAAGACCCAAGAGTACACAAGTCACCTGGGCCAGATGAACTGCGCCCTAGGATTCCAAAAGACGTAGCAGAGGAGATTGTGGAAGCATTAGTAATGAATTTTCAAAAGATGCTTGGACTCTGGCATGGTTCCAGAGGACTAGAAAATTGCAAATCTCACTTCACTCTTTAAGAATGGAGGAAGGCAGAAGAAAGGAAATTATAGACCAGTTAGCCTGACCTCAGTGGTTGGGAAGATATTAGAGTCAATTGTTAAGGATGAGGTTATGGAGTACTTGGTGATACAGGACAAAAGAGGATAAAGTCAGCATGGTTCCTTAAAGGAAAATCTTGCCTGATGAATCTGTTGGAATTCTTTGAGGAGATTATAAGGAGGATAGATAAAGTGGATACAGTAGATTCTGTATATTTGGACTTTCAGAAGGCCTTTGACAAGGTGCCACACATGAGGCTGCTTACCAAGTTAATAGCCCATGGTATTACAGGAAAGTTACTGACGTGGTTAGAGCATTGGCTAATTGGTAGGAGGCAGTGAGTGGGAATAAAAGGATTCTTTTCTGGTTAGCTGCCAGTAACCAGTAGTGTTCCACAGGGGTCAGTTGGGACTGTTTCTTTTTATGCTGTATATCAATGATTTAGATGATAGAATTAAGTTAATGCCCCTCCTCCCCTTCTTACCCCATCCCTGACATATTTAGTTGTTTGCCTGTTCTCCATCTCCCTCTGGTGCTCCCCCCCTCTTTCTTTCTTTCTTTCTCCTGAGGCCTCCCATCCCATGATCCTTTCCCTTCTCCAGCTCTGTATCACTTTCGCCAATCACCTTTCCAGCTTTAGCTTCATCCCACCCCCTCCGGTCTTCTCCTATCATTTCGCATTTCCCCCTCCCCCCACTACTTTCAAATCTCTTACTATCTTTCCTTTCGGTTAGTCCTGACGAAGGGTCTCGGCCCGAAACGTCGACAGCGCTTCTCCCTATAGATGCTGCCTGGCCTGCTGTGTTCCACCAGCATTTTTTGTGTGTTGTTGTTTGAATTTCCAGCATCTTCAGATTTCCTCATGTTTGCTAGATGATAGAATGATAGAATAGATGCTTCATTGCCAAGTTTGCAGATGATACTACGATTAGTGGAGGGGTGGGTAATGTTGATGAAACAGGTAGACTGCAGAAATATTTAGACAGATTAGGAGAATTGTCAAGGAAGTGGCAAATGAAATACAATGATGGAAAATGCATGGCATGCACTTTAATAGTAGAAATAAATGTGCAGACTATTTTCTAAACAAGGAGAAAATCTGAAAATCTAAGATGCAAAGGGTCTTGGGAGTCCTTGTGCAGAACACCCTAAAGGTTAACCTGCAGGTTGGGTCAGTGATGAGGAAGGCATATGCAATGTTAGCATTCACTTTAAGGGGTCTAGAATACAAGAGCAGGGATGTGATTCTGAGGCTTTATAAGGCACTGGTGAGGCCTCACCTTGATGATTGTGAACGGGTTTGAGCTCATCTAGGAAAAGTTACGTTGGCTTTGGAGATGGTTCAGATGAGGTTCATAAGGATGATTCCAGGAATAAAAGGGCTATCAAACGAGGAATGTTTGATGGCTCTGGGTCTGTACTGGTTGGAATTTAGAAGGATGAGTGGGGATCTCACTGAAACTTTTCAAATGTTGAAAGGCATAGACCGAATAGGTGTGGAGTGGATGTTTCCCCTGGTGTGGGAGACTAGGACAAGAGGGCACAGACTCAAGATAGAGGGGCATCCATTTAAAACAGATGCAGAGAAATTTCTTTAGCCAGAGGGTGGTGAATTTGTTACCACAGGCAGGTGTGAAGGTCAGGTCATAGGGTATATTTAAGGCAGAGCTTGGTAGGTTCTTGATTGGACACAGCGTGAAAGGTTATGGGGAGAATGCCGGGGAATGGGGCGTAGTATGGGGAAAAAGCTGAGGGAATCAACAGCAGCCATGCCTCTGGCACTGAGTTGGCCCTGTTTTTGAAGAGGGTAGGGGACTGAAAAGAACGGCAGCAGCAATAGGGGAACAAAGAGGCATTTCTGTAGTTGTGAAAAGGAAACCAGGATAGTAGTTTGCCTCCCAGGTGCCACAGTCCGTGATGTTTCTGAATGCATCTGCAATATACTGAAAAGGGAGGATGAACAGCCAGAAGTTGTGGTACATATTGGTGCCAATGACACAGATATAAAAGGGAGAAAGTCCTGAAAACAGAATACAAAGAGCTAGGAAGGAAGCTGCAAATCAGGACCTCAAGGGTAGTAATCTTGGGATTGCTGCCTGTGTCACACAACAGTGAGGATAAGAGTAGAATGAGGTTGCAGATAAACGTGTGGCTGAAGATTTGGAGCAGAGGACAGATTTCTAGATAATTGGGACATCTTCTAGGGCAGTTGTGACCAGTACACAAGTGATGGGTTGCACTTGAATCCGAGCAGAAACAATATTCTTGAGGGCAGGTTTAAACTAAAATGGCAGGGGGATGGGAACCAGTATGATAGAGCTGAGGATGAGCCAACAGGTTTACAAATAGATGATGTGTATAACATGAATGTAAGGAAGGACAAGCTAATGACTGGGTACAAACGTAGACAGAGCAAAGAGTTATTTTGTACCACAGAAGGAAAATGCAAAAGGACGAAGAATGCAGAACTGAAGGTGCTATATTTAGATGCACATCGTGTTCGGAAAAAGGTGGACAAACTTGTGGCACAATTAGAGATTGGTCAGTATGACATTGTGGGCATTACTGAGTCGTGGCTGAAGGAAAGCCATAGTTGGGAGCTTAACATCAAAGCATATAATTTATATCAAAAGGACAGGCAGGAAGGCATAGGCAGTGGTGTAGGTCTGTTGGTAAGAGATGGAATTACATTTAGAAATAATTGGATATGTATATGGACAGGAAAGGAATGGAGGGTTATGGGCTAAGTGCAGGTCGGTGGGACTAGGTGAGAGTAAGCGTTCGGCACCGACTAGAAGGGCCGAGATGGCCTGTTTCCGTGCTGTAATTGTTATATGGTTATATACATCTTTAGAAAGAAGTGACATAGGGTCAGAGTATGTCGGGCAGATTTAAGAAACTGCAAGGGTAAAAAAAAAACATTATGGGAATCATATATAAGCCTTCAAATAGTAGACAAGATGTGGGGTTGAAATTGCAAAGGGAGGTGGAAAAGGCATGAAATAATGGTAATGAAACAATTGCAATTGACCAGTATGCAAGGAGATTGGAAAAATCAGGTTTGTATTGGATCGCAAGAGGGGGAATTTGTTGAATGCCCGCGAGATGGCTTTTTAGAGCAACTTGTGCTCGAGTCTACTCAGGGAAAGGCTATCTTAGATTGAGTGTTTGTAATAACCCAGATCTTATTAGGGAACTTAATGTAAAGGAACCATTAGGAGACAGTGGTCAAAATATAATTGAATTGATGGTGCATTTTGAGAGGGAGAAGCACAAGTCACATGTATCAGTATTGCAATGGATTGAAGGGTCATTCCATTCACAGAGTCATTAGAGAGGAGCTTGCCCAGGTGGACCGGAGGAGGATACTGATGGCAGACCAGAGTTGGCTGAACTTTCTGGGAATAGTTCACAAGGTGCAGGATAGGTATCTCCCACAGAAGAAGTTCTCAAATGGCAAGGGTAGGCAACCATGGCTGACATGGGAAATTGAGGACTGCCTAAAAGCCAAGGAAAGGGTATATAATGTAACAAAAGTGAGTGTGCAGTTGGATGATTGGGAAACTTTTAAAACCCAACAAAGGCAACTAAAAAAGCTTATAAGAAGGGAAAAGATGAAATATGAGGCAAGCTAGCCAATAATATAAAGCAGGATATAACCATATAACAATCACAGCACGGAAACAGGCCATTCCGGCCCTCCTAGTCCGTGCCAAACTCTTAATCTCACCTAGTCCCACCTACCCGCACTCAGCCCATAACCCTCCACTCCTTTCCTGTCCATATACCTATCCAATTTTACCTTAAATGACACAACTGAACTGGCCTCTACTACTTCTACAGGAAGCTCATTCCACACAGCTATCACTCTCTGAGTAAAGAAATACCCCCTCATGTTTCCCTTAAACTTTTGCCCCCTAACTCTCAAATCATGTCCTCTCGTTTGAATCTCCCCTACTCTCAATGGAAACAGCCTATTCACGTCAACTCTATCTATCCCTCTCAAAATTTTAAATACCTCGATCAAATCCCCCCTCAACCTTCTACGCTCCAATGAATAGAGACCTAACTTGTTCAACCTTTCTCTGTAACTTAAGTGCTGAAACCCAGGTAACATCCTAGTAAATCGTCTCTGCACTCTCTCCAATGTATTGATATCTTTCCTATAATTCGGTGACCAGAACTGTACACAATAAAAGTTTTTTAGTTATTTAAAGAGTAAAAGGAAGTGAGAGTTGATATTGGTCCACTGGAAAATGATACTGATGAGGTAGTGATAGGGGACAAAGAAATGGCAAATGAACTTAATGAGTACTTTGCATCAGTCTTCACTGTAGAAGACACTAGCTGTGTGTCAGAGAGCAGGAGTGAATGCCATTGCTATTAAAAAGGAAAAAGTGCTACTCAAACTCAAATGTCTTAAGGGTGATAAGTCACCTGGACCAAATGGACTATATGTAAGAGTTTTGAGTGAGCTCGCTCAACAGATACCAGGTACATTGTTCATGATCTTGATTCTGGCATAGTCACAAAGGACGGAAAAATTACAAATGTCACTCCATACTTTAAGAAGGGAGGAAGAAAAGAGAAAGGAAATTATAAACAAGTTTGTCTAACCTCAGTGGTTGGGAAAGTGTTGGAGTCTATTATTAAGGATGAGATATTGGGGTACTTATGATAAATTAAGTCAAAGTCAGCTTGGTTTCTGTGAAGGGAATCTTGTCTGGCAAATTTGATAGTGTTCTTCAAGGAAGTAACAAGCAGGGTGAACAAAGGAGAAGCAGAGGATGTCATTTACTTGAATTTTGAGAAGCCAGTTGATAAGGTACCATACATCAGGCTGCTTAACAAGATAAAATCCAATGACATTACAGAAAAGATACTGGCATGGATGGATTAATGGCTGACAGGCAAGAGACAGTGAGTGGAATAAAAGAGGCCTTTTCTATTTGGCTGTCAATGACTAGTGGTGTTCCTCAGGGGTCAGGATTGGGACCGTTACTTTTCATATTGTTTGTCAATCATTTAGATAATGGAATTGATGGCTTTGTGGCAAAGTTTGTGGTTGATACAAAGATAGGTGGATGGGTGGGTAGTGCTGAGGAAGCAACGTGATTGCAACAGGACCTAGACAAATTGGAAGAATGAGCAGAAAACTGGCAGATGAATTACAAGGTTGGGAAATGTCCAGTAATGCATTTTGGAAAAATGAACAATCGTGCAGACTATTACCTAAATGGGGAGAAGGCTCAAACATCAGAAATGCAGAGGGACTTGGGATTCCTTGCGCAAGACTCCCATAAAGTTAATTTACAGGTTGAGTCTGTGGTAAAGGAGGCAAATGGAATGTTGGCATTTATTTCAAGGGGAACAGAGTATAAAAGCAAGGAGATAATGATGAGGCTTTATAAGACACTAGGCAGGCCGTACTAGGGGTATTGCCAACAGTTTTGGGCCCCATGTCTCAGAAAGGATGTGTTGTCATTGGAGAAAGTCCAGAGGAGGTTCATAAGGATGATTCTGGGAATGAAGAGGTTAACATGTGAGGACCATTTGGCAGCTTTGAGCCTGTATTCATTGGAATTTAGAAGAATGTGGGAGGGGATCTCATTGAAACATACTGAATGTTGAAAGGACTAGATAGGTTTAAAGTGGAGAGGTTTCCTATTGTGGGGGTATCCAGAACTGAAGGACGCAGCCTTAAAATTGAGGGGCAACCTTTTAGAATAGAGGTAAGGAGAAACTTTTTTTAGCCAGAAAGTCGTGAATCTGTAGAATGCTCTGCCACAGACTGTGGTGGAGGCCAAGTCCATAGGTATACTTAGGCAGAAGTTGATCATTTCCTGATTGGTCAGGGCATCAAAGGATATGTTGAGAGGGTAGGTACATGGGGTTGAGTGGGATCCTGGGTCAGCTATGATGGAATAGTGGAGTGGGGAATAGCCTAAGTTTGCTCCTGTCTTATGGTCTTATGTCAGTATGCTTGTGGAACCAGCATCATGCTGGTGTACAATACTGCCCAGAACTTGCCTTTAAAGAAGCCAAGGATAGGATTTTTCTCGTGTCCTGAGGTAATATCACAGCAAAGAAAAGACTGCAGATTGTAATTTCATACGCAACAGAAAGTTTTCTATGATTGATATCACAACGAGTGTTATTTGTTACTGATAAGGCCATTTCAGTTCTGTGGGAAAGTGATAAACTGAACTGGAGGATATACAAGTAGTCCGCACTGGCTTATTTTAAAATCGCTACTGACACTGGCTACACATTAATTTGGATCATTGTTAGCTTTGCTTCCTTTATAAATTTGAACAGCATTTAACTTCACAGCTGGTGTAACTTAAGCATGGAAATTATTGTACAACAAGGACGTAAAATCCTTTTGTAGCAATTACACGTGCACAGCATTGGCTCAGTCTCCAGCATTGATTTATAAATCTCTACTTATTAAATAAGGCAAACAGCATCAATGACAAATGCCTGAATCAATAAGATAAAGTTTCTTTCAGTGGATTGGAATGATGGATAAAGTTGATTTATAACTCCTTATCCTTGTTTGTCTTCACATTACTGAAATCACATACAATTGATAAGATGACCATTCACTAATTACAGAGTGAGGTAAGTAATGAATAATCTCACAGAAACTGACACCTTCATTTTGTGCAATTTGTGCATATTTATGTTGTTATAGCATACTGGTATTGTTAAAAATTAAATTAATGTTTTTTTGAAACCTTGGCTCACCCACCATCTCCACCCCATCCTTTTATAAAATCTTAACTCATTTTGGATTACTCAGTCTTTAGAGTTCTAATCAGAAGGAGGAACTGAGGGAAATAAATATCATTCAAAATATAATATGAAGTTACTTGGTGAACTTGATAGCCAACAACCACAACATTGTCACATTTTAGTAGATGGCCTACAATCTTTACAAATCAGGTGAGTGTAAGGTGACTGACTGGATGCAATGTGGTTGCACCCTTTGCCTGAGGAGCCCAAAACCACAGATTGCAAGGGGTAGGAAGTTTACAACTGAGATATGGAGAAATGTTTTCTTTTAGAGAAGGGACATCTCTGGAAGTCTCTTGCATACCAGTCCTCGTACACCACAAGACACAGATCTCATTGAGAGGTCAGTGGTGGAAAGGGTGAGCAGCTTCAGGTTCCTGAGGGTGAAGATCCAGGAGAATGTATCCAGGGCCTAACACATTGATGCAGACATGAAGGAGGCACATCAGTGGCTCTATTTTGTTAGCAGTGAGAAGAGATTCGGTTTGTCACCAAAGACAGTAACAATTTTTATAGATGTATGGTGGAGAGCATTCTGACTGATTGTGTTACAGCTTTACTTAACTTTATTGTCACCAATCAATTGATACTAGAGCGTACAATCATCACAGTGATATTTGTTTCTGCGCTTCGCGCTCCCTGAAGTACAAATTGAAATAAATATAATAAAAATTTAAATTATTAATCATAATTAGAAAATAGAAAAGGGAAAGTAAGGTAGTGCAAGTCAGGTCCAGATATTTTGAAGGTACGGCCCAGATCCGGGTCAGGATCTATTCAGCAGTCTTATCACAGCTGGAAAGAAGCTGTTCCCAAATCTGGCTGTAAGAATCTTCATGCTCCTGAACCTAAACGAAGGCCCCAATGCACAGGATTGCAAGAAGTTGCAGAGGGTTGCAGACTCAGCCAGCTCTATCATGGACACAACCCTCCCCACCATCATCCAGAGTAGTGCCTCAAGGAGGTTGCATCCATCACTGAAGGCTCTAACCATACCTGGCATGCAATCTTCACATTATGACTATTGGAGAGGTGTTACAGGAGCTTATCCTTTGATGTATCCTTTGATACAGCTTCTTCCCATCTGCCTTCAGATTTCTGAATGGTCCATGAATCTATGAACACTAACTTGTTGCTCCATCGATTTGCTCTTCACTTATGTATTTGATAGTAATCGTATGTACTTGGACTCAAAGTGGTTAGTAAAATTTTTTTCAAGTGTATTAAAAATAAAAGAGAAATGAGTGGATATAGGACAGCTAGAAAATGAGGCAGCAGAAATAATAACAGGGACAAGGAGATGGCTGATGAACTAAATGAGTATTTTGCATCTTTCTTCACTGTGGAAGACACTAGCAGTATGTCTGATGTAGTACGTGAAGGAAAAGAAGTGTGTGCAGTTACTGTTACAAGAGACAAGGTGCTCAAAAAGCTGAAAGACCTGAAGGTACATAAGTCACCCGGACCAAATGTGAACTGCACCCTAGGGTTCTGAAAAAGGTAGTGTTAGAGATTGTGGTGGCATTAGAAATGATCTTTCAAAAATCATTGGACTCTGGCATGTAGCCAGAGGACTGGAAAATTGCAAATGTCACTCCACCCTTTAAGAAAGGAGGAAGGCAGCAGAAAGTATATTATAGATCTGTTAGCCTGACCTCAGTGGCTGGGAAGATGTTAGAGTCAATTGTTAAGGATGAAGTGATGGAGCTTTTGGTGACACAGGACAAGATAGGCCAAAGTCAGCATGGTTTCCATAAGGGAAACTCCTGCCTGATGAACCTGTTGGAATTCTTTGAGGAGTTTACAAGTAGGGTAGATAAAGGGGATGCAGTGAATGTTGTATGGGGGGTGCTGATTGGTATGAGGCAGAGAGTGGAAATAAAAGGATTGTTTTCTGGTTGGCTGCCAGTGACTAGGGGTTTTCTGCTGGGGTCAGTGTTGGGACCACTTCTTTTTATGCTGTATAGAAATGATTTAGGTGTTGGAATAGATGGCTTTGTTGCCAAGTTTGCAGATGATATGAAGGTTGATGGAGGAGTAGGTGGTGTTGAGGAAACAGGTAAGATGCGGAAGGACTTAGACAGATTAGGAGAATGTGCAAGACAGTGGTAAATGAAATACAATGTTGGAAAATGTATGGTCATGCACTTTGGTAGCAGAAATAAATGTGCAGACTATTTTCTAAATGGAGAGAAAATCCAAAAATCTGAGGTGCAAATGGACTTGGGAGTCCTTGTGCAGAACACTCTACAGGTTAACTAGCGGGTTGAGTCAGTGGTGAAGGCAATACCATGTTAGCATTCACTTCAAGAGGTCTAGACCACAAGAGCAAGGATGTGATACTGAGGCTTTATAAGACACTGGTGAGGCCTCACCTTGAGTATTGTGAACAGTTTTGGTCCCTCATCTTCGAAAAGATGTGCTGGCATTGGAGAGGGTCCAGAGGAGGTTCACAAAGATGATTCCAGGAATGAAAGGGTTATCATACGAGGAATGTTTGATGGCTTTGGGACTGTACTCGGTGGAATTCAGAAGGATGAGGGGGGTTCTCATTGAAACCTTTCAAATGTTGAAAGGCCTAGGCAGAGTAGATGTGGAAAGGATGTGTCCTGTGGTGGGAGAGTCTAGGACAAGAGGGCACAGCCTCAGGATAGAGGGGTGCCTTTTCAAAACCGAGGTGCAGAGAAATTTCTTTAGCCAAAGGGTAGTGAATTTGTGGAATTTGTTTGCAAAAGCAGCTGTGGAGGCCAGGTCATTTGGTGTATTTAAGGCACAGATTGACAGGTTCTTGATTGGACATGGCATCAAAAGTAACGGGGAGAAGGCCGGGAACTGGGGTTGAGGAGGAGAAAGTAAAAAAAGGGTCAGCCGTGATTGAATGGCAGAGCAGACTCAATGGGCCAAATGGCCTAATTCTGCTCCTATGTCTTATGGTCTAATTGACTATACTGCTGTTGCAGAAATACCATCTCCACATTATATAATCAGTGATAATAAATACAATTCTAATTCTGAATCACCAAGAGTCACAGAGACTCTTGTTCAGGTAGAGAGAGGTTGCTTTTGTGAGTGGAAAAATCTCAAATGAGGGGAGGTCAAACATGGAAGATAGAAAATAGAACATAGAATAGTACATCACGGAAATAGGTCCTTTAGCCCATGATGTTGTGCCTAACTAATCAAATGACTAATCAAATCAAATGACCAGCTAAACTAATCTCTTCTGCCTACACAATGTCCATATCTTTCCATTTACTGCACATTCATAAGCCTCCAAACATGAAGGAGGCACACCTCTTAAATAACTATCATATTGGTGTCCTCCACCACCTCAGGCACCCACCAATCTGCATATAAAATCTTGTCCTGTATATTTATTGCCTTTGAATTTACATTCTTGCTGCTTACATGCATGACTTCTAGTACTAGACGCTTCAACCCTTGGAAAAGGATACTGTCTACTTTGTCTGTGCCTCCCCTAAATTTATAAGCCTCTATCAGATCTCTCCTCAGCCTCCTCTGCTCCAGAAAAAAAAACAGTGTCATTTGCCCTGCCCCTTCTGGTAGGTGGCATCCTGGTAAATCTTCTCTGCACCTTCTCCAAAGCCTCGACATCCTGCTTATAATGGGACAACTAGAAATTAATGCAATCCAGATGTGTCCCAACTAGAATTTATAAAACTACAACGTAACTTCCTGACTCTTGAAATCAGTTCCTCAACTAATAAAAGCAAGCCATTTGCCTTCTTTATCATCTTATCACTTGTAGAGACTATGGACTTGGACTCCAAGACCCAACTGCACACAAACACTGTTAAGGGTCTTGCCATTTATCTTTTTATTTGATATCCAAAAATGAATGACTTCACAGATAATATCCATCTGCTATTTCTCTGCCCATATATGCAACTGATCTATATTCACTGTACCCTTTGCTTGTCTTCTATGCTATCCACAACACCACTAATCTTGTGTTGCCTGCAAATTTACTAACTCACCCATTTATGTTTTAATGCACTGATGTATATCACAAACAGCAGCGGTCCCAGAATGAATCTCTGTTGAACACCACTAGTCACAAACATCCAGCCAGAATAAACTTCATTGACCATCACCCTCTATCTTTAATAGGCAATCCATTTCCGAATCCAAATAGTCAATACATCATGTATCCCATACATCTTAAACTTCTGGATCAGCCTCTTTGAAAAACCTTATCAAATGGCTTACTAAAGTCCATGTAGAAGATGTCCACCACTCTATCAATCACCCTCATCAAAAAACTCAATCAAGTTAGTAAGACACAAATTGTCCCACTCTATGTCATACTGACTCTCTCTATATAGGCCATTGTTTATCAAGTGTGCATGAATTCTACCCCAGTAATTCTCCAGTAACTCTCCCTACCACAAACTCACTGATCTATAGTTTTCAGGAATATCCATAATTCCCTTGTGAATAAATGACTAACATTACCCTCTCACCAGTGCTCCAGGTCCTTAAAAGGACATGAAAATGCCTTGGGATTTCTGTTTAGTCCTATTGCCAAGGATTTTTCCTGGCCCCTCCCAGCTTTCCTAATTCCCTACTTGAATTCTTCTCTGTTTCTTTTCTAATCCTTGAGCTCTGCTTGACTTTAGCTTCCTAAAACTTGCATACATTTTCTTTTTATTTTGTCTAAGTTTACCACTTCTCTCAACATCTGAGATTCCCTTACCTTGCCATCCTTGTCCTTTTCTTCCTTCTTTTTACTGGGACATACAGTACCTACCCTGACTCTGTACAATTGGTCTTTCAACACACTCCACAAATTAGATGTGGACTTGCTCAAAAACAGCTGTTCCCAATTGACTCCCATTAGTTTCTACCTAGTACTCTCATAACTTTCATTCCTCCAAATTAATGCTTGCCCACAAGGTCCACACATTTCCTTATCCATAGCTATCTTAAAAATTCATTTGTGGTTCCTGTTCCCTAACTGACAAAGTTCAACTTATTATCAAAGCATGCATACCATATTCAACCTTGAGATTCATCTACTTGCAGGTACTCACGAAACAAAGAAACACAATAGAATCCATGGAAAACACGGACAACAAAGACCAACAAACATCCAGTGTGTAAAAGAGGACAAGTCGTGCAAATAGTAAAAAAGTAAACAATTAATACATAGATCCTGAGCTGCAAAGTCCCGAATGTGAGTCCACAGCTGCAGAGTCAGTTCATTGCTGACGCGGGTGAAACCGGTCCAGGAGCCCAATGGCTGCAGGCCAACAGTTGCTCCCGAACCTGGCAGCGTGCTTGGAACACAAGACTCCATCACCTCCCACCCGATGACAGTTGTGAGAAAAGGGGGAGGCTGCTCAAACACAGGCATACGGTGCTGAACACCAGAATGTTTTCTGCTCCTATTCTTCAGCTCTTTAATCTGGCTTGACACTTTCATCAGCATGCAGTAATAGAGCTGAGCACGAGTTCGTTCTCTGCTCTCGGGCCTCAGTGCAGTGTCCACCCCCAGTAATACCTGTGTTCTTGCAAGTGTAAGTTTGCCAAATCCTTCAGGCAGGCCAGTCACCTGGCGAGGCTCAGTTTCCAGTGCCTGGAGGCCTACTCCTGTTATGATTTTCTTATACTTTTATGCTGAGTTCTTTCAAAGAGATGAAAGGTTACTGTATTCAAAGGATATAGGAGGATGATGGAGGAACGTGGTGTTGAAGAACATCAGTAATGATCACCATGAATGGCCGAGCAGCCCTGAAGGATGAAATGGCCAATTTCTGCTTCTTATAGTCTTTACCTTTGCTGGATTTGAATATTTTAAAATGGCCACTAAATATCATTGATATTATCCTGAATATTGATTGACATTTGATGAAAACAAACCCTTGAAGAATGAAGCACTGAAGCTGCAAGGAAGGAGGAGGAAGCATCCTCCAGCCTGTCTGCGAGATCCACTTTGACGGTGCTGTAAGACCACGATTACCCACAACAAAATATCGTGAAACAACAAGCTATAAAACACCTTGGAGGAGCTGTAGCATTAAGGATGATACCATTTGCAATGAACTGTCACTTAACGGTGCACAAAGTCATTCCTATCCTGGAGTTGCTCAATCATCAGATATTTCTGTGACATTTAAAGATAGCAGCTGATGGATCTTGCTCTTATCCATTCGGCTGTCCAGAAGGTTATGACTTCAGCCAGACATGAGACTTATCAACAAAAGTTTGCTTTAAAAAAAAATTTCTTTACAATCCTCAGGAGATACCTATAATTCACTTGATGTAATGGTGTTGACAGAGTGGCCACAGCTCTACTGGTGTTTAGGGGGTCAGTTTTATCCATATTTTAATCTGCTTCACAGCTTGAGGATCAGATGTAAGGCAGTTCCCATTTTAGCTGGGGTCACCCGATTCATTCGGATTCAAATTCTGGGCTGAGTGAGAAGGAGGCATTTCTCCACACAGCTCACCCACTCACCAGTGTCCCCAAACAAATCTTAAAATTCTTCCAGACTCCACAGTGCTTCAACCCCGGTGGATTTTCTTTATCCCACTATAATAAATGAGCAGATGTAAGAGACCAAGCATTGTTAATTTCCCAAACAGCTGTGTCTCGTCCTGCACACTTCTGAGATTTGGATTGTCAATAGCAAGCATCTCAAGCTGCTGGAGAGGTGTTGCCAATGATCTTAGGAAAATCGTTCTCTGAAGGATCAGTAAACTTGAGTTGGTGAGCTCCCCCAGGCTAACATCTCAGCACTGACTACATTTAGCTGTCTCCCATTTGATGGTGGATGGAGAGATGCCCCAGCAGACATGCTACACCAAATCTGATTGCAACATGAAATGCTTCAACAATGCTTTCAAGTTCTCCTTGAGAAGGTTGAGAAGACTGAAGATTCAAGATTGCTTAATGTCATTTCCTGTACACAAATGTAAGGAGAACAAAATATTTATCACTCCAGATCCAAGGCAACACAAAAAAGACACACAGAATAGATAAATAACAAATAATAACAACAAAACACAAATATAAATACATAAGATAGCTTATATACATAGATTGATTATATATCCATAGGAGCAGAATTAAGCCATTCAGCCCAACAAATCTGCTCCATCCTTCCATCATAGATGATCCCAGACCCCACTCAACCCCATACATCTACCTTCTTGCCATATCCTTTGATACACTGACTGATCAGGTAACGATTAACTTCTGCCTTAAATATATGCATGGTCTTGGCTTCCCCTGCAGTCTATGGCAGAGGATTTCACAGATTTACTACTCTTTGGCAAAAAAAAATCCTCCTTACCTCTAACGGTTCACCCCTCAATTTTGAGACCGTGCCCTCTAGCTCTGGATACCCCCACCATAGGAAACATCCTCTCCACATCCACTCTGTCTAGTCCTTTCAACATTGGATTGGTTTCAATGAGATCCCCACACATTGTTCTAAATTCCAGTGAGTACAGGCCCAAACCTGCCAAACGCTCCTCATTCCCAGAAACATCCTCATGAATCTCCTCTGGACTCTCTCCAATTGCAAACATACTTTCTGAGAAATGGGGCCCAAAACAGTTGGGCCCAAATCTATTTGAAAGAATGCTCCTTTAGAAAGTTGATATGAATTGAATCAATAAACTAAGAGATCGCCGGGGAATATAACTTGCAAGTTATGTGAGTGCACTTTAAATAAGTCTTTGACAGGATTCTTCTTGACTTTCTAAGGAACACACACAAAATGCTGGTGGAACACAGCAGGCCAGGCAGCATCTAGAAGGAGAAGCACTTCTCTTCGTGTCGACACGACCCCTTCGTGTCGTCCCGAAACGTCGACAGTGCTTCTCCCTATAGATGCTGCCTGGCCTGCTGCGTTCCACCAGCATTTTGTGTGTGTTGCTTGAATTTTCAGCATCTGCAGATTTCCCCGTGTTGACTTTTTAAGGCATGGTTTTCGAGGAAAGGTAATGATGGAAACATTACATAGGGGCAGCACAGTAGCATAGGGGTTAGCACAATCGCTTGGCAATGTCAGACAATAATCAACAATCAGGGTTCAAATCCCACTACTGCCTTTAAGGTGTTTGTAAGTGCTTCCCATGACAGCATGGGACTACTTTGGGTGCTCCGTTTTTTTTGCACATTCCAAGTATGTACAGGCAAAGTTAGTGAGTTGTAAACATACTATGTTGGCACTGGAAATGTGGTGCCACTTATGAGCTGCCCAGTGCAATCCTCACTGATTTGATTTGACACAAAAATGACACATTTCACTGTATGCTTTGATGCACATGTGACAAATACAGCTAAGCTTTAATCAGGCACTGGGGATGAGAATTTCATAATGATAATGAGCTTGCTGCATTAATCCAGGGCTGCTTTGCAACCTTTGCCACAACAATCTAAGGGATTCAGTAAGAATTTTAAAGTACTTAAGAGGGAAGTTTTGCAGTAACTACCTTAAACTGTCATTTTTTATTCAAAGAGCACTAAATGAATTTTTCTGGTACTGTAAATCCATTGGATTAAAAAAAATCTTTCATACTCTTTGAGAATGTTTTAAAAGATAATTAATTTTAAAATTTAGAAAAGTTCAGTTGTGTTTATTTTCTTCAGCCCTCTGTGCATATTCAAAATCTCATTTATGTACAAAGTCAAAATCAAATTAGAGATTATTGTCATATGCACACATTCTGTACATGTATAGCCAAGTGCAACAAGAAAGTTACTTGCAGCAGCAACACAGATACATGGCATCATCTAAGCACCATTCACAAAAAAATATATAAATTAGATACAAGGAAGAATACATCGACAAGGACAAAATTAGAACAACAAGCCTATTTTAGTGTTAAGTGATCAAATTTGCATAGTACTGCTGAACTGTAATGATAAGTATTTTTTATTTATTCATTTATGGGATGTGGGCTTTGCCAGCTAAGCTAATTATCCCTAGTTGCCCTTGAGAAGGTGGTGATGAGCTCCCTTCTTGAACCGCTGCCAGTCCCTGAGGCATAGGTACACCCACGGTGCTATTAGGGAGGGAATTCCATGATTTTGACCCAGCGACAATGAAGGAATGGCGATAAGTTTCCAAGTCAGAATGATGAGTGACTTGGAGGGGGATTTCCAAGTGGTGGTGTTCCCAGGTATCTGCTGTTCTCGTCCTTCTGGATGACAGTGGTTGTGGGTCTGGAAGGTGCTGCCTTAGGAACTTTGGTGTGTTCTTGTAGTGTATTTTGTAGATCCACACTGCTGCAACTGTTCGTCAATGGTGAAGGGATTGAATGCTTGTGCATCAATTGGGCTGCCTTGTACTAGATGGTGTCAAGCTTCTTGAGTGTTGATGAAGCTGCACTCATCCAGGCGAGTGGCGAATATTCCATTACACTCCTGATCTGAGCGTTGCAGATAGTGGATAGGATTAGGGGAGTCAGGAGGTGAGCTACTTGTCGCAAGATTCCTAGCCTTTGACCTGCTCTGGTAGCCACAGTGTTTATATGGCTAGACCAGTTCAGTTTCCTGTCAATGGTAACCACCAGGATGTTGATAGTAGGGAATACAGCGATGGTGATGTCACTGAATTGTGCTAGTTCGTTCAAGAACTGAACAGCAGAAGGGAAGTGCATGGAATATACATAAAACATCAATTAAAATTATATCATCTCCTTCCTCTGCCGTTTCTTTAACTTGATACATACCCCTTCAGCCTGATGACTTTGAGCTCCTTGGGACCAGATTTTTTCAAGCTAACATCAATGAGCAACCTACAGTGGCAATGGGATGTTCATCTCAAAAAGATCGTTGGAGTTTAATGGCAACTTTCTCTAAGGTCAACAGCATGAAGCTCCTGCTTTGCCTCGGACTATATATTTATATTATTATGTAATATATGCAGATTATAACATAGTTTATTGAACAAGTTATTTCGTTGGCTATCCATGATTTACATTAAGCTATAAAACAATAATTGCTGGAAATGGTCAAAAGAGAAGAAAATATCTATTGGAAAAAATAACGTTTCAAGTTGATGAGCTGTCATTAGAACTGACAAAAGAATTTGATAAAAGATCATTGATTTTTCTTTCCTTACAAATGCCCCTGACTTGCTGAGCATATCAAGAGGTTTCTGAGTTTATCACCAATTTTAGGGATTTGAAATTTTTATTTGCAGTACATTTATTCCAAGTTGGTTTTTCCAAGTATATACACATTCAGCCTTAAATATTAAAACTCAGACTGCAACAGAGTGATTTCACCCACATAATCTCCTCCGTGAAATATATTTTTTTCTTAACATGTCAGGGCATAATCTAACTGTATTAATATTTTCACTTCTAGTGCCTTACTTCTCACATTCTTGTTACAAATTCTATGTGACATCAATGTTTTGGCATGTGCTGCTTTTTTCACCATATCCTCTCTTTATGTATATACAAGTCCTGCATTATTACTTGGCAATAATATTCATATGTCATTTTTCTATATTTGAAGCTGTGCAACAAAGTCTGATCCTTTCCCTAGGACCTTTGAATCTTTAATAGAGTGTTGACTCTTGCAGTGATGTACTGGCACGCAGTTGTTTCTGTGGTATAGTTGGTAACTTTCCTCCTCAGCCAAAAATTATCCTCAAGTTTCTTTGTAGCTGAGCTATCTAGGATCTGCAAGCTTATTCAAATAAATTAATTTTCCTTAACTGGCTGTTGTACTTACTTTAATAAATTCTTCACATCATGGCTGGATTAATAGACTAACAAAATTTATACTGTACTGGTAAAACAGCTCCTTAACAGTTTGAGAAGTATTAAAGGACTTCTTTTACAGGTATAATGTGATTGGCTGCTGCTTCTTCAAACAAAACTTTATTCACTTGAATTGGGTCTTTTCAGCTCAAGCTTCCTGGAGTTTTATAAGTGAACCATAAATTAAGAAGAAAAATGGACTATTCTGCTTTTAAAACAACAAGAATAAAATACACCCTCAGGTAATTATTATTTATTTGGACAAGTGCCTTAGTGTGCTGTCAAGTACTCAAAATTTAAACTAATCAACTGGAAGGTGACAGATAGAATGGAAAATGTAGTCATTAGCAGAGAATATAATAGGCCATGCCATTAAAGAAACAATTTGTGTAATGATTCACGCAGCCAACTACAAGCGATATAGGTGTACAGGTATTTGATAATCATATTTTCCCTTCCACTCCTGAATGAATATTGTATCATATTATGGAGAGAATGACATACTTAGTCAAAGTCAAATTCAAGGCTGTGATTCTCCAACATAAGAACTATGGCCAATGAGATCATGTCAAGCACTGTCATAATATTACAAATGGAAAGTTAAACACATGTTATATACCTGTACTAGAGTGAACTGTAGTTTTTTAAAGACAAATTGACACCACAGATTTATAAAGGTGATCAGATTAAATTAAGAAGATTGAGTTAATTTGGCCATTTGAAACCCAACAATTGTTAATAATCTTACAGATTTCAGGTTCCCTGGCCCCCATCAACTTACTTTTTACTATGGATGTCCAGTCCTTATACACCTCCATCCCTCACCAGGAAGGCCTCAAAGCTCTTTGTTTCTTTCTGGACACCAGAACCAACCACTTCCCCGCCACATCCATTCTCCTCTGCCTAGAGGAATTTATCCACACTCTAAATAATTTCTCCTTTGGGTACTCCCACTTCCTTCAAACAAAAAGGATAGTAAAACGTGGCACTCACATGGGTCCCAGCTATGCCTGCCTGTTTGTTGGCTACGTGGAGCAGTCTATGTTCCATGCTTACACTGGTATCCGTCCCACACTTTTCCTACGCTACATCGATGACTGCATTGGTGCTGCTACCTGCACCCATGTTGAACTCATCGATTTCATCCATTTTGCCTCCAACTTCCACCTTCCCTCAAATTCACCTGCTCCATTTCAGAATCAGAATCAGGTTTATTATCACCAGCATGTGACGTGAAATTTGTTAACTCAGCAGCAGCAGTTCAATGCAATACATAATATAGAAGAGAAAAAAATTATAAATAAACTAAAAATAATAAGTAAGTAAATAAATAAAATGAATACAGTATAGACATATTGAATAGATTAAAAATGTGCAAAAAATCCCAGAAACACTGTATATTAAAAAAAAAGTGAGGTAGTGTTCAAGGGTTCAGTGTTCATTTAGGCATCAGATGGCAGAGGGGAAGAAGCTGTTCCTGAATTGCTGAGTGTGTGCCTTTAGGCTTCTGTATCTCCTACCTGATGGTAACAGTGAGAAAAGGACATGCCCTGGGTGCTGGAGGTCTTTAATAATTGACGCTGCCTTTCTGGGACACCGCTCCCTGAAGATATCTTGTGTATTTAGTAGGCTAAAGCCCAAGATGGAGCCGACTAGATTTACGATCCTCTGCAGCTTCTTTTGGTCCTGTGCAGTAGCCCCTCCATACCAGTCAGTGATGCCACCTATCAGAATGTTCTCCATGGTATATCCATAGAAGTTTTTGAAGGTATCTGTTGACATGTCAAATCTCTTCAAGCTCCTAATGAAGTATAGCCACTGACTTGCCTTCTTTATATCTACATTGACATGTTGGGACCAGGTTAGATCCTCAGAGACCTTGAAATCCAGGAACTTGAAGCTGCTCACTCTCTCCACTTCTGATCCCTCTATGAGGATTGGTATGTGTTCCTTCGGCTTACCCTTCCTGAAGTCCACAATCAGCTCTTTCGTCTTACTGATATTGAGTGCCAGGTTATTGCTGAAGCACCACTCTACTGGTTGGCATATCTCACTCCCGTATGCCCTCTTGTCACCACCTGAGATTCTACCAACAATGGTCATATCATCAGCAAATTTATAGATGGTATTTGAGTTATGCCTAGCCACACAGTCATGTGTATATAGAGAGTAGAGCAGTGGGCTAAGCACACACTCCTGAGATGCACTGGCATTGATCATTAGCAAGTTGGATATGTTATCACCAATCTGCACATATTATGGTCTTCTGGTTAGGAAGTTGAGGATCCAATTCAGAGGGAAGTACAGAGGCCCAAGTTCTGCAAATTCTCAGTCAGGATTGTATTAAATGCTGAGCTATAGTTGATCAACAGCATCCTGACATAGGTGTTTGTGTTGTCCAGGTGGTCTAAAGCCATGTGGAGAGCCATTGAGATTGCATCTGCCAATGACTTATTGTGGTGATAGGCTAATTGCATTGGGTCCAGGTCCTTGCTGAGGTTAGTCATGACCAACCTCTCAAAGCATTTCATCACTGTTAATGTGAGTGTTACCGGCAATAGTCATTAAGGCAGCCCACATTATTCTTCTTAGGTACTGGTATATTTGTTTTCTTTTTGAAGCATGTGGGGATTTCTGCCCATAGCAAAGAGAATTTGAAAATGTCCTTGAATACTCCCGCCAGTTGGTTGGCACAGTTTTTCAGAGCCTTACCAGATACTCCATCGGGACCTTCTGCCTTGCGAGGGTTCACTCTCTTTAAACAGTCTAACATCGGCCTCTGAGACAGAGATCACAAGGTCATCAGGTGCAGCAGGGATTTTCACAGCTGTAGTTGTGTTCTCACTTTCAAAGCGTGCATAGAGGGCATTGAGCTCATCCGGTAGTGAATCGTCGCTGCCATTCATGCTATTGGGTTTTGCTTTGCAGGAAGTAATGTCTTGCAAAACCTGCCAGAGTTGCCGTGCATCCAATGGCACCTCCAACCTCATTCGAAATTGTCTCTTTTGCCCTTGAAATAGCCCTCCGCAAATCATACCTGGTTTTCTGGTACAGGCCTGGTTCACCAGACTTGAATGCCGCAGATCTAGCCTTCAGCAGATGATGTACCTCCTGGCTCATCCATGGCTTCTGGTTTGGGAATATACAGTAAGTCTTTGTGGGCATACACTCATTCACACAGGTTTTAATGAAGTTGGTAACAACTGCAGCATACTCTTCCAGCTTTGAAGATGAATCCCTGAATAGTCCAGTCCACTGATTCAAAGCAGTCCTGTCGGCACTCCTGTGCTTCCCTTGTCCATACCTTCTTGGTCCTCACTACTGGTGCTGCAGTCTTCAGTCTCTGCCTATACTCGGGGAGAAGTACAGCCAGGTGATCAGACTTCCCGAAGTGAGGGTGTGGAATAGCACGTTAAGTATTCTTGATGGTGGTGTAATAGTGGTCCAGTGTGTTGTTTCCTCTGGTATTGCAAGTGATTTGTTGATGGTAATAGCTAAGTGATTTTTTTCAGACTGGCCTGGTTAAAATCTCCCAAAATGATGGTGAAGGCATTAGGTTGCACTGGATCAACTTTGTAATGTCAGTTGATCCCATTACTCAGATGATCTAACGCCTGCTTGACATTGGCCTCAGGTGGAATGTAAACTGCTACCAAAGTGACCCCAGAGAACTCCCGTGGTAGGTAAAAAATATGGCACTTTACTGCTAGATATTCCAGGTCTGGTGAGCAGAATTGGGACAGCACTGATATATTTGTGCACCAAGAAGAGTTGACCATGAGGCATACTCCTCCACCTCTGCTTTTGAGAGACTCTATAGATCTATCCTGTCGATGTATAATAAACCCATCGATCTGAATCCCTGCATCAGGTACGGAAGGGGTTAACCAGGTTTCTGAGAAACAAAGGACACAGGTGGTCCTAATGTCCCTCGGATTCAGCACCCTGGCTCTGAGATCATCGATTTTATTCACCAGATACTGCATGTTTGCCAGCAAGATAGTTGATATAGGGAGTTTAAAATCCCGTTTCCTTAAACGCACTTGTAACCCTGCTCTGCACCCACACTTCCTTATGTTTGGGCACTTACAAACAGAATTGGTGTTGTTTCCATTAATATTAAGCAGCAATAGTTTGTTTAAACACATTAAAACATCTTTGTTGACTACTGACCTTGGAAGCAGTTGTGCTTTTTAGCTATATCAGGCTGAAATGGGAATATTTAATTGTATCCATTAAGAGCACTGCTGCTACTCGAGTTGTGCCTAGGCACACCGGAAGTACATTTCCCTTCCTTTTTTTGATCTCACTGTCTCTGCCTCTGGAGATAGCTCATCCACCAATGTCTCTTATAAGCCAACGGACCTTCACAGCTACCTTGACTATACCTTGTTCCACCCCGTTACTTATAAAAATGCCATCCCCTTCTCTCAATTCCTCCGTCTCTGCTGCATCTGCTCTTAGGGTGATGCTTTTCATTCTAGAATGAAGATGTCCTTTTTTACAAAGAAAGGGGCTTCCCTTCCTCCACCATCAGCATTGCCCTCAACCGTATCTCTTCCGTTTCATGCACATCTGCCCTTACCCCATCTTCCCGCCATGCTACCAGGGATAGGGCTCCTCTTGTCCTCATCTACCACCCCACCAGCCTCCGCGTCCAGCACATGATTTTCTGAAACTTCCGCCACCTCCAACTGGATCCCATCACCAAACGCATCTTCGCATCTTTCTCTCCCACCTCCCCAACTTTCTGCTTTCCATAGGGATCACTTCCTGTTCAACTCCCTTGTCCATCTATCCCCCCCCCACTGATCTCCCCCCAGCACTTATCCTTGCAAGTGGAACAAGTGCTACACCTGCCTCTACACCTCCTCCCTCACTACCATTCAGGGCCCCAGACAGTCCTTCCGGGAGATGCAGCACTTCACCTGTGAATCTGTTGGGGTCTGATACTGTGCTCAGTGCTCCTGGTGTGTCCTCTTGTATTTCGGTGAGACCTGACATAGACTGAGAGACCGCTTCTCCAAGTATCACACTTAGGTTGGAGGAACAACACCTTATATTCTGTTTGGGTTGCCTTCAACCTGTTGGCATGAACATTGATTTCTCAAACTTCCAGTAATGCCTCATCCCTCTTCACCATTTCCCATCCGCTTTTCTTTCTTTCATGTTATCTTCTTGCTCATCCATCACTTCCCTCTGGTTCTCCACCCCCCACTCCCCCTTTTTTCTTTCTTCCACGGCCTTCTGTCTCTTTCATTAATAAACTTCCTAGCTCTTTGCTTCATCCCTCCACCTCCAAGTTTTCCATATTGCTTGGTGTTTCTCTCTCCCCTTCCCCCACCTTTCAAGTCCACTTCTCAGCTTTTCTCTCCTCCTGCCAAAGGGTTTCAGCCAGAAATGTCGACTGTACTCTTCCACAGATGCTGCCTGGCCTGTCGAGTTCCTCCAGCATTTTGTGTGTGTTGTTCATATTTCCAGCATCTGCAGATTTTCTCTTGTTTATTACAGATTTAAATGATAAGAATCAAACACAAATAAATGTTTCTGTGGCTTATGCTAGCTCATCAGCAGTTTCTCAGATAATTTCTGTTGTTAGCTCTCTCTCAGCCTTAATGCATCACCTACAAATAAGTAATGGTTCTGATAAAGGTATTTTCATAAACTTTTTCTGTCATTTTACTAGATTAGTTCAAAACCCAGAGTGACTGGTGAAATTCTGAAAATTATTTCCTGTCCCCTTTCGTTTACATCTTATATGATCAGTGAAGCATTGTTATCGTTCCAAATACAAATCAACAAGTGTGACAACATCATCTATTTTTCATAACATCCACCTGTCTGCAGTTTAAAAAATGTATTACAAAGCTATAATGCAAATTAGATAAAAGAAAACATTCACTTAATAAGTGATATATCAATTAATATCTAATATTTGATCATAACCAGGATAAAAATACCTCAAGATGTGGTATGTTCTTCCTACAGTTCTCATTATGGGTTTACCAACCATAAGTATCACTTGGTTCAGGATAAGGTGTCTGTCATTTCTGAATGTGGAAGAGAAGCTTCCAGGTTGAATTTAGAAGTGGGAAAGTCGGATAATGCTGGGATTTCCCTTGAAATAATGCTTAATTATTCAGAGTTTTTTGAGCTCCCCATCTTTCCAATAGAACAATGCCTTTATGAACATTGCATTTCAAGTTCTGGAACATGAGTACTGAGGGCCACTGATGGTAGTTTTAAGTAATGCAGTCATTTTTAATTGCATATATAGCTTAGCAAGATAAGAGCCCGTGGAATTACAAGGGAGTTACTAGCATGAATGGAGCATTGGCTGATCGGCAGAAAGCAGACAATGGGAATAAAGGGATCCTATTCTGGCTGGCTGTCATTTACCAGTGGAGTTCCACAGGGGTCGGTGTTGAGACCACTGCTTTTTATGATGTATGTCAATGATTTGAGCTGTGGGATTAATGGATTTGTGGCTAAATTTGCCGATGATACAAAGATAAGTGGAGGAGTGGATAGTGTTGAGGAAACAGAGCGCCTGCAGAGAGACTTAGATAGTTTAGGGATATGGGCAAAGAAGTGCCAAATGAAATACAATGTTGGAAAGTGCATGGTCATGCACTTTGGTGGAAGAAATAAATGGGCAGAGAGAATTCAAAATGCAGGGATGCAAAGGGACTTGGTAGTCCTTGTGCAGGATACCCTAAAGGTTAACCTCCAGGTTGAGTCGGTGGTGAAGAAGGTGAATGCAATGTTGGCAATCATTTCTAGAGGCATAGAATATAATAGCAGGGATGTGATGTTGAGGCTCTATAAGGCACTCGTGAGACCACACTTGGAGCATTGTGTGCAGTTTTGGGCTCCTTATTTTAGAAAGGATATTCTGACATTGGAGAGGGTTCAGAAAAGATTCATGAGAATGATTTCAGGAATGAAAGGTTTACCGTGTGACATCTCTTGGGCTGTATTCCCTGCAGTTCAGGAGAATGAGGGGGGATCTCATTGACATATTCCTAATGTTAAAAGGCCTGAACAGATTAGATATGGCAAAGTTATTTCCCATGGTAGGGCAGTCTAGCACAAGAGGGCACGACTTCAGGATTGAAGGACGTCCATTTAGAACAGAGATGCGGAGAAATTACTTTAGTCAGAGGGTAGTAAACCTATGGAATTTGTTGCCATGAGCAGCAGTGGAGGCCAAGTCATTCGGTGCATTTAAGGCAGAGATAGATATGTTCTTGATTAGCCAGGGCATGAAAGGGTAACGTGTGAAGGCAGTGGAGTGGGGATGACTGGAAGCATTGGATCAGCCATGATTCAATGGCAGAGCGGACTCAATGGGCCAAATGGCCAACTTCTGCTCCTATATCTTATGGTCTTACTTTTTCTCAGCTGGGAACTCTACATATGTTGGTACACCACCAGCAAGAACCAATGGAGACTTGGACAGTCAATTTTGTACACCAGTGCAAAAGGAAATGAATCTGACCTGGAACATTACCAAAATATAATGGAGCATTGCCTCTGAGGCAGGAGAGGAAAATGTTGCTGGCCGCCTACTTCCTTTTGCACATGTTACAATTACATAATGTCCATGGGTTTCTCCACCTCCACATTTCTTCAGGATCCTGAGCTGCACTATTAATTTGTCTAAAATTACAACTTTCACCAATACATTCATGGAACAACACATGTGGAATTCTTCAATGTTCTTTCTAGGGAGCATGATCAGTTAATGATCAGAAGTGTTCCAGACAGCTTAACATAATGTAGAAAGACTTCCAGTTTTTCCATTTTTTACAACTAGTGACTTGGAGTGAATCTTTGCCCAATGTAATTGGAATTCTTGCCAATTCTGAAACATTCATTTGGACCAACTATTTCAAGTGATAAAAGGTTATGTTTTGCTTAATGCAGCTAAAGTCACCAACACTATAGGACTGCCTTGAAATATGATATCTTGCAATTGACATCAATCAACTGCTATTTCCTGATAACTAAAGGACAATTGTTTTTTTTTGCACAGATGATTTACATTGCAACAGTAGTCTTCTAATATTGCCATGTGATTTCAGTCTTCATAACACTGAGTTGTTGCCAGTCTTCTTAGATATATATTTTCATTTTCTAAACCTTCTTGATTTTCTTAAAAGATGCAATCCCTGCCACCTTTTCCTGCTGATAATCCATACCCCTGCTCCCCAGCAAAGCTCATATCTTTTCTTCAATCTGATTACTCCCTATCCAGTGCTTGACCAACCAGGTCACTGACCACACCTTTGTCCAATGATAAGCACAGACTTGACACATTCCAAGCAACAAACCCTCAACCCTCCACCAAGCCATCAACCACACTGCCCCTCCCATCACCCTATTTTCTTCATGGAGTCTCTGCCATTGAAGTACGTACAAAGAGATGTTATGGAGTAAACAACCAATACAGCAGATCATGACATTTCACGCCTTGAGTGATGTTAAAATTCCACTGGCAGAAACATAACCAAAATGGTTATTGGAGACACAGGGGAATGAACTTGCTGGAATCTAGAGCAGCAAGCAATCTATTGAAGGAATTGGAATTGGAATTGCTCTTTTATTGCCACTTGTACTGAGATACTGTGAAAAGTTTGTCTTGCATGTTCTTACACAGTGCATTGAAGTAGAACAAGATAAAACAATAGCAACACAGAATAAAGCATAACAGCTACAGCAATAATGCAGCACACGTAAGCATCAGGTGCAAAATCATTACAACTAGTAATGATTATTGCTCTTATAATAATATCACTCTTGATTGTGAGATCAAGAGTCCATTTTGTCATGCTTAGAAACCAATTACTAGTCTTATAGCAGTGGGGTAGAAGTCATCCTTAAGCTTGTTGGTACATGGTTTTGGATCCTCTGCATGACGGACTAGAGCAGGAGAGAAAATGCCCCAGAAGGGTGGGGTCTTTGATTGTGGTTGATATTTTACTGAGGCAGTGACAGGTATAGACAGAGTCCATAGAGAGGACCTGCTTTCTGCCAAGTGCTGAACTCTCTGCAGTTTCTGGCAGTCAAAGGGGGAGCAGTTGTCATACCAAAGTGATTTTCATCCAGATAGGATGCTTTCTAAGGTTCATTGATAGAAATTGGTAATGGTTGATGGGGACATGCCCAATTTCTTCAGCCTCCCTGAGGAAGTAGAGGTCAGCTTTCTTGGCCATGGGGTACATGTGGTTGGAACAAGACAGGTAATTAGTGATGTTCGCTCCTAGGTACTTCAAGCTGTCAACCCTCCAGCCTCAACGCCATTGATGTACACAGGAGCATGTTTATCGACCCCTTTCCTGCAGTCAATGATCTCAGCAGGTTGATCAGTATCTAAAAGAATTGCCAATGGTTGAAGTTTCAGCTCCAAACATCAATAATTCCTTTCCTCCCACAGATGTTTCTCGACCTGCTGAGTTCCTCAGCAGAATGTTTGCTCTTGAAAATGGTGATTGATTCACTGTGTAGCAACTGCTTAACCCACCAAGTGAGGACCCAGGAAATTCCAGGTCTGAATGAGGAATGGAAAAGGTAAATATTGGAGGATATCATTTAACAAGAAATACAAAGTAAAATATTTTGGAAGGGCAATTAGGAAAAGAAGGATATGCTCAAGAGTGTAAAAAAATAACAAGGATATGGAGGAATAGAGTCCTCACAGCTGAGAAAGAAAAATCTCTGAACTTGTGAGTGTAGTGTCATATGGCTAGTCTCATAACTAAATGACTGGACAACAAATTCAAAAGCATAGAGATACTGGAGATGTTGGAAATACTCAGCAGTTCAGGCAGCATCTGTAGGAAGAGAAACAAAGTAACAATTCAGGTCACTGGAACTTGGAGGTTCTTTGAACTATATTAATGGGACTTTTGTGAATGATATTAAGAATTACTGTAGGTCAGAAATCACCTTAGAGCCAGCAACTATTCACAGAATAGGTTAATCAGGATAATAAAGCAATATTTTTTTTTCGTGGCTGTTAACACAACAATGTGGAAGGATAGTTGTGATTCAATGGATTTCTATCTATTTTGGAGAATTTTGATAGTGAATAGTATCTTAAAGAATGTTGATAATGAACAAATGTATCTTAGATGTTCTATCATTTAGCACTAAGTTTTTGTGTGTTGTGAAACAGAGTTTGTTTTTTCTCTGAGAGACTGTAGCACGTTTCCAAGAATCAGGTAAACACCCTCAGTGCATATAAAGCTTTTGTAGAGGCTGTCAGGCCACATCAAAGAGATTGATTTGCCACATCAAAGAGCAGTCATATATCTCATCCAAACTGTGTTGCACAGATAAATCCCACAAGCCACATGGGTCCAGCAGCAGTGCTTAATTGGAAGGTTGTGACCTGATTCAATATCATTTAAATGGGCACTGCTTACCAAGTCCACAGATTGGAAATTCAGTTCATTCCATTGCTGTTAGTGATCATTACCATTTTTGCCTCCAAACTGCTGATACGCTTGTCACCTCCCCCTTACAAACATCTCAGTGCCTGATAATCACTGCTCCACTCGGTAATCTTCTGTAATACTTTCAGAATGCAATGAAACAAAACTATAGCTTCAAAGAGGCAGAAATTATTTCAAATATAACTATTTACATGCTGAGTCTCTAGGCCGTGTAACAAACTGAATGGGTATAAAATGATTATGCTGTTTGAAACAAAACAAAATGGAGTAACTTGGTGGTTCCGGCAGAAGCTATGGAGGGAAATGGAAAGTCAGCTTTTCAGGTTGAATCCCTTCATCAGGACTTAAAGAGTAGAGGGGAGATATCCAGTGCAAAGAGGCAAGGAGAAGGAGCTGACAAGTGGTAGATGGACTTAGGTGGTTGACTGGCAGATGGAGTCAAGTAGGGAAGGAAGGGTGGGGTTAGTTACTGGGGCTGAGTTGATAAGTGAAGATAATAATGTACTGTAAATAATGGATTCTCACTTGACTTCCTGTCAAGATGGTGCCTGCGTACAATATTCCTTCAGTTGACATCTTCTGGCTTGATTATGAAACCATATATTTCACTTCTTTTATGTCTTTTATGTTTGCTTTTCACCCTGGATGTGAGTCTAGAGCTGTTAGAGCCTGTGATTTGTGGTTTGGAGATTGCTTGGGTGCTCCAGCACTCTACCGTCTCTGAGAGGATTCTGGTAGTCAGAGGCAGCGTGAGCGAACCTTATGGTGGACAGGCTGCAGGGTGGGGTGCGCGCCGATGTTTGACTTTATTTCGTCAGTTAAAGTGATGAGGGAGATTGAAACGTCGAGGCGAATGTGGAGGGTGAGTGCCAGCTGCTGTCTTTTGATTGCTCTGTACCGGAGAGGCCTGCTGCCGTGCCTGAAGAATGTTTCCCTGGTTTTCTGCATTTTGGGTGTGGACTTCAGACTTTTTTCATTCTTATAGTTTTTTTTATATTCTGTGTTTTCACCTGATATTTCTCACTTTTTTGTGCAGGGAGGGGGATTTGGGAGGTGGTGGTCGATGTTCCAGTTCTGTTTGTTTTTTTGTGTGGGAGAGGGATTTGGGGTTTGCTGTGTTTTTTGTTTGGTTTTTGTGTGGAGAAGAAGAATTTCAGAGCTGCATACTTTGAAATAACTAAATGAACCTTTGAACTTTTAAGAAAGGAAGATGCTCCAACAGGAATAGTAGAAAAGGATAAGGGGACCCAGTCTGAGGAGTGTGTAGGTGAGGGGCAAATGAAGTTAGTTAGGGAAGGGGAAGAAACTGAGTAATAGTGAGTTGGAGTGGAGGTGCTAGAAAGAAGAGTGTGTTTGAGAGGACTCCTAGGTAGATCAAAAGGGCACAGATCGGGACAGAGTGAGAGCAAATTAACTGAAATTGGATAATTCAACGTTCATGCCATCAAGTTGTACACTCTCAAAGGAAAATCTGAGATGCTTGTCCTTCAGTTTACACTTAGGCTCACCTTGGCAGTGGAAGAGTCGAGGAGAGACAGACCGGTGTGGAAATAGGGAGAGGATGTAAGGAGCCTCACCGAGCCATTATGAACAGAGTGCAGGTGTTCAGCATAGCCGTCACCTGGTTTGTGCATGGTCTCAATGATGTAGAGTAGACCATATCAGGAGAACCCATCCCAAGTATCCCCATTCACCTCCCCCGCCATCATCCTGTTTCTTTTCCTGCTTGAACAACTCCATCTCTCCATCATCAGCACATGCCTACACACTCCGACTGCCGGTTCCCTTCCCCATACTATTCCCATATGCCCATCCACCTTCCTTATATTATTCCATTCTCCACATTCTTTTCCTCTCAGATTCCATCATCAGCTACCATCTTGTTTCGGCAGTCTGACGTACCCACCAGCTTCAAGCAGCTTTCAGTTATACTGGTGCCTAAGAACAATGTGGTAACCTGCCTCAATGATTATAGTCCAATAGCACTTACATCCACTATGATAACAGGAGGGAGGTTGCAAATCTGGCTGAGCGCTGCCACAACAACAGTCTCTTACTTAATGTCAGCAAGACCGAGGAGTTGATTATTGACTTCAGGAGGAGGAAAACAGAGGACAATGAGCCAGTCCTCATCAGGAGATCAAAGATGGAGAGGGTCACCAACTTTAAATTCTGATTGTTATCATTTCAGAGGATTTGTCCTGGGTCCAGCACATTTCTGGAGTGCCATTATTAAGAAAGCACACCGTGCCTCTCCTTCCTTAGAAATTTGTGAAGATCTGGCATGATGTCTAAAACTTTGACAAACTTCTATAGATGTGTAGTGGAGAGTATTATTACTGGTTGCATCACGGTTTGGTATGGAAACATCAATGCAATTGAATGGAAAATCCTACAAAAAATGGTGGATACGGCTCATTCAATCATCGGTGAAGCCTTCCCCAGCATTGAAAACATCTATAGGAAAGCAGCATCCATCATCAAGGACTCACACCACCCAAGCCATGCTCTCCTCTCACTGCTGCCTTCAGGAAGGAGGTACAGGAGCCTTAGGTCTCACACCACCACTTCAGGAAATGTTATCACCCCTCAACCATCAGGCTCTTGAACCAGTGGGGATAGTTTCACTCACATTCACTTGTCCCATCACTGAACTGACCCTACCACCTTTGGTGTGTGTTGCTTGAATTTCCAGCATCTGCAGATTTCCTCGTGTTTGCTTACAACCTTTCGGCTCACTTTTAAGGACCCTTCGTCTCATGTTCTGGATATTTATTATTGTTTTGTATTTTCTTTTGTACTTGCATAGTTTCTTGTCTTTGCACATTTTTTTTCCCCCATCCTGTTGGATATGGTATTTCATGATTTCTATTCTGTATTTTGGATTTACTGCGTATTACCACAAGAAAATGAATCTCACAGTTGTTTATGGTGACTATGTACTTTGATAATAAATTAACTTTAAACTTTGAACTTCTGAACTTTATCACCTCTACCTATCACTTTCCAATCTCTAACACTATTTCCACTCTGCATTTCTCCATCTGCCTATCACCTCTCTGCAGTTTGTAAACACAAAGTACACTGCAGATGCTGGGGTCAAAGCAAGACGTACAACAAACTGGAGGAACTCAGCAGGTCAGGCAGCATCCGTTAAAACGAGCAGTCAACGTTTCGGGCCAAGACCCTTCGTTAGGACTGAAGAGGGAGGAGGCAGGGGCCCTAAAAAGAAGGTCGGGGGGAGGGTGGGAAGGAAAAGGCTGGTAGGTATCAGGTGAAAAACCAGTAAGGGGAAAGATCAAGGGGTGGGGGAGGGGAAGCAGGGAGGGGATAGGCAGGAAAAGTCAAGAAGGAATGTAAGGGGAATGCACTATGGGTAGTAGAAGAAGGCAGAATCATGAGAGAGGTGATAGGCAGTTGGAGAAGGAGGCAGAGTGAAACTGGGTTGGGGGAAGGGAGAGGGAGGGAATTACTGGAATTTGGAGAATTCAATGTTCATGCCAAGGGGCTGGAGACTACTCGGACGGTATATGAGGTGTTGCTCCCCCAACCTGGGTTTGGCCTCATCATGGCAGTAGGGAATGGGAATGTGAAGCAGAGTTGAAGTGGGTGGAGAGAGTCGAGCACCTCCGCTCTGTCCGCCACGACAGACAGGATCTCCCGGTTGCCACCCACCCCTTGGCATGAACATTGAATTCTCTAACTTCCGGTAATTCCCTCCCTCTTCCTTCCCGCATCTCAGTTTCACACTGCCTCCTCTTCCAGTGGCTTATCACCTCCCTCATGATTCTGCCTTCTACTACACATAGTGCTTTTCCCTTACATCCCTTCTTCACTTTTCCTGCCTATCCCCTCCCTGCTTCCCCTCCCCCACCCCTTGATCTTTCCTCTTACTGGTTTTTCACTCAGCACCTACAAGCCTTCTCCTTCCCACACTCCCCCCACCTTCTTTATAGGGTCCCTGTCCCCTCCCTCTTCAGCCCTGATGAAGGGTCTCAGCATTTTCATGGATGCTGCCCGACCTACTGAGTCCCTCCAGCTTGTTGTACATGTTACCTTTACAATTAGTTCCACATATTGCTTGCTAGTTCTTGCTCCACTTCATGCCTGTCCACTTTATACTGACTATGTCCTCTTTATCTTTCATTCCAGCTGAAATTGTTAACTGTCCATTTCTCCTCACAGATGCTGCCTGACTTGCTGAGTTCCTCCAACAGATTTTTTGTTTTTCTTTTTAATATGAATCTTTGGGTTCAAAGTTCAAAAGTTCAGAGTTCAAAGTGCAGTTATTATCAAAATATTTATACTATATACAACCTTGATGTTCATCTCCTTACAGGCTGCCACAAATAAGAAACCCAATAGAACCATCAAAAATGTAGATTGTCATATACACAATGTGCAGGAAAATATGTGCAAACAATAAAAGTAAACAAATATCATTCAGAACTAAAGTTTGTGAAAGTGAGTCCACAGCCATGAAGCAGCTGGTCCAGAAGCCCATTAGTTGCAGGCCACAGCCTCCGTTCAGCACAGAGATGAGTAAACATCATGAGTAGCGAGCTGAACACTGATCTGTCCCTCTCCTCTGGCCCCATCATCCTGACATTTTCAACTTGTCCTTGTTGTTAGATCAGCCAGACCACAGGGCATCCCTTGCTCTCGGACCCGGGCTCTGCCATTTCAATATGCTGTCAGACCAGGACCCACTGCCTCGATTCAGGCCATACTTGACCTTTCCAATCTAGCCTAGTGTTTAAATCAGTCAAACATCAGTTTGTTTCTCACTCTCGTGCCTGGGCACCACCAGTCTCAATTTTGCCTCATTTCAGATCTGCTGCTTTAAATAGGCTCCAAACCTGTTCCAGCAATAGCCAGACATTGGCTTGTTCTCCACTCTTGAGCCCTGGCCCTGATGCCTTGATTCCCCTGTGCATGTTATGTCACAACTGTTCTTCACTTTTGAAACTGTTGATTGCAGTGATCATTCTTGAGAAGTGTGATTAATGAAGTAATTAGTAGTTTTGTTTGCTGCCAGCAAGTCGTCACTGTGCTTCACTATTGCCATCTTAAACTGGTGTTTTACAGTTTATATACTTATTTGCTTTAGTTGTAGAGTCAGAGAGCGGATGATTAATTTAACATCACCACTTTGGGTTTGCATTGCAGTGAATTTTATTACATGGAGCTATTGGTGCAGGATTATTTTATTACTGAAAATAAATGATGATGGAAAAATGCTTTCTTTCATGGAAATTGAATATTTCAAGCAGAGTAAGAGTCTTGAAACAGAAAAATAAACTGCTGGAAGAATTCAGCAGGTCAGACAGCATCTGTGGATGCTTTTGACTGATACTGCTTTGGGGTTGTAGATGGTTCGTAGAGGCACTCCCTGAATTAATATCTTGTGTACAAGATATTAAGAGGAATAGACAGAGTGGACAGCCAGCGCCTCTTCCCCAGGGCACCACTGCTCAGTACAAGAGGAAATGGCTTTAAGGTAAGGGGAGGGAAGTTCAAAGGGGATATTAGAGGAAGGTTTTTCACTCAGAGAGTGGTTGGTGCATGAAATGCACGGCCTGAGTCTGTGGTGCAGGCATATACACTAGTGAAATTTAAGAGACTACTAGACAGGTATATGGAGGAATTTAAGGTGGGGGGTTATATGGGAGGCAGGGTTTGAAGGTAGGCACAACATTGTGGGCTGAAGGGCCTGTAATGTGCTGTACTATTCTATGTTCTATGTAAATAAGGATGCCATTCCTGAAAATGGCTCTAAACCAATTTATCCTAAATCTGAAATGAACAACTTCTCAGTCAGGGAGAGCAAGTGGGCAACTAAAAAGAGAACAGAAGTTCAGTCATAAAATATAGTCAATCACTGTAGATATGGTCATAAAAGAGCCATTAAGATTCCAATAAAGGCTTTTCTTTTCAATTGTCATAATTTAAGCACTCAAATGTTTTTCCACACGGACAGTTTTGGCCTAGATTATTCAAAGTTATTTTAAACTTTGAAGACTCTATGACAAACATCATGGTCAAGTACAACACACAGGTTTCTTTTCATGGAGACATTGTTTATTTGTACGTATTTAGTGATCAATGGGAGAACTTATTTCAAGTTGGATTTTTGTAAGTAGGCATTCAGACCAAATTTAATCTTTCAATATTTGTAAAGTGGAAAAGAGTCTTTAATTTCTAATTTATCATTGACTATTGCTGATGCACTTTGCTTTTCTTTCATGCAGCTTCCTGCAGGCGTTTTCAATCTGCCATGCAATCACTACAGAAAGCACAGGGGCAGGCAAAAGCATATGGAACTCAACAATTATCAAGGGCAATTTGTTAATACTTTTCTGGAATTTGTTATTATTTCATTTGTAACTTTGGTTTGGAATATTGACCTTGTGTTTTTTTTTCGACACTGGGGTCGAGTGGAGTGTGTGGTAAAGTGGTTAGTGTGCAGTCAAGAGAACACTATGGTCAAATGGATGCTGTGATGATCAGGCACAGTGTAACAGGGTGGGAAATGGTGATAAATCTGGAACTGCAGATGCAATAAACAAGTCACTGAGAGATTGTGAGTATAGGAACAGAAGTATAAGTCAGATGAAAACATGGCTGAAAGGCTTCAGAACCATTTCTGGGGAAGGTGGGACCTATACAATCAGGGTGGGCTGCACCTTAGCCACAGTGGAACCAACATCGCTTCTGGGAGGTTTAGCAATGATGGTGTGGTAGGTTTATGCTGATTTGGCAGGGGAATCGAGAATAGATCATATGTTCTGATAGAGAGGGGCAGACACCTGGAGGAGAAAAAGATAGTAAGTTCTATAAGTGGAGCATGCAAGTAGTTGCACGAGGAGAACAAAAGGTTAAATTGCAACTATTTTAATGCAAAGATTCTCTCAGGTAAGGTATGTGAACTTAAATGAAGCTTTAACTTGCATCACTGTGATGTGGTTGAAAGATGGGCAGGACTGGCAGCTGTATATTCCAGGATAAAGAATTGTGAGAGAGAAGGATGTAACAGAGGAGGTGGCATTGCACTTGTAGCCAAGTTATGCATTACTGCAGAACTGAAAGAGGCTCCTCAAATGGGTAGAGATTAAGAACAAAAATGTTCATTATTTTGCCGAGTCATTGGGAGAAAGAGGAACAACCATAAGCTAATAGCAGAGGAATGTAATAAAATTGCGTTGTAGCATCAGGGCCTTTTAATGTGGCAAAATTAACTTGGATTGCCAAAGCATAAAAGGCTCAGAGGGAGCAGACTTTTTGATATGTGTCGAGTAGAGCCTTGTGACACAGCTCATTAATAAACAAGTGAGGAAAGGACCATTACTGGATCTTGTTTTGGAGAATGTGATTGATCGGGTTGGAGAATATGTCAGTCAGGGAGCATTTTGGAGTTAGCAAACTTATCTGTGTATATCCCAAAGAGATTATGGAAGAAGATGGGGTACAATCAGAATAATAGCCCTAAAGGAGAGATTAGAAAATCTAGGGTTATTCTCTGTGAAAAGGAATTGGCTGAGGGGAGATCTGATTGAAGCTTACAAAATTATGAGAAGCATGGAGAGAGGGGACAGTTGGTACTTTTCCCTAGGGCTGAAATGTCTACTGCTAGTAGAAACGTTTAATGCTAGAGGTCCTTGGAAGTGAATCAGTCCATAGATTGTGGAATCAGTTGAGCGTGAGTGAAGTTATCCACTCCGGTTCAGGGGCCTAATGTTTGAAAGGTAATAACTGTTCCAGAACTGATGGTGAGGGACCTAAGATTCCTGTACCTCCTTCTTTTGCCTGGATGACGGGAGTCCTAATGATGGATGCTGCAATCCTGTGACAGTGCTCCTGTAGATGTACTCAATGGTGGGGAGGGCTTTTCCTGTGAAGCACTGGGTTGTATCTACTTCTTGTAGGTTTTTCGGTTCATGAGCACCAGTGTTGCCTGGCCATGATGCAACATTCAGAGAAGGAGAAGGTGGGAATCTAATGCAGGGAAAGGTATCCTGTGCCTTAGCATGCTTAAACATGAATAAATCTCCCGAGCCAGATCAAATTTATTGCAGTTTGTTTTGGGATGGAGTTGATTGTTGTGACTCTGGTTAAGATACTTAAATCTTCATCAGATACAAGTGAATTACCATATGACTGAAGAATGGCAAATGTTGTCCTTGTTCTCAAGAAAAATAGTAGGGTAAAGCCTAGTAATTATAGACCTGTTAGTTTAATGTCAGTAGTAGGAAGTTATTGGGAAAAAAAAATTCTGAGAGACAGGAATCATGATTAAAAACGCAAAGAGATTCCACAGATTCTGGAAACCTTGAGCAAATATACAAAATGCTGGCAAAACTCAGTAAATCAGGCAGCCTGTATAGAGAGAAATGAACAGTCAACATCTCTGCCAAGACCTTCCATCAATGATAAGGATTAATGATCACTTGGGAAAGCAAGGACTCATCAGAAATAGGTAATGTGGATTGTCCTGTCTGACCAATCTGACTGACAATTTCCAAGAGGTTACAAGGTATGTTGATATTGGCTGTGCAGTAAATGTGGTTTACGTGGACATCAGTGAGGCTTATGACAAGATCCCACATGGGAGAATGGTCCAAAAGTTAGGGCCATATGATCTAGAGTAAGTTGACAAATAGAATCCAAAATTGGCTAGGCACTTGGAGACAGAGGGCATTGGTAGAGGATTGTGTTTTAATTCAATGTCTGTGATTAGTGGCATTCTATAGGGATCGGTGCCTTTGACGTTTCAGATATATGTGAATGTAGGATGTGGATGTAGGAAAAATGAACAGTGAGTTTGCAGATGACACTAAGATTAATGGTGTTGGAGGGTAGGCTTAGGCCACTAGGTGAAATTGATATGCTGGTGAAATGGGCTGAGAAATAGCAGATGGAGTTCATACCTGGTATTTATGCAGCGATAAATTTATTGAATGATAGAAAAGCCAGAGGGGCAGAGTGGTCTACAGCTGTTCCCAGTTCAGGATTTTGGGTTACTCATTATCATAGTCTATTGACTCAGCATTCTTACAATGGAGTTTTCCATTTCACTTGCTGAAGTCCTTCCCAATATTCCCTTTTGTGCTTTCCACATTATGAGTGGCCATTGCAGACCCTACTAGAAACAAATCAACTGTATTGTTTCCAAAAAAAAGTGATGTTAAACAACAGAATTGTTATGCCGAATAGGTACTGGTTTTAATTTGAATATACTGCATTTCTAAAAGGAAATATTTTCACTACATTTAAAAAATATGAAATATTGAGCTCCCTGTCACTAGACTCTATATATCTCCTTGAACTTTTGAACTCACATGATAGATTACTCATCACTGAACTTTCAGAGGTGGTAAGGGCCTTTTTTCTAAACAAGATCTCTGTTTTCAAACCTGAGACGGGGACAGTCAATGCTTTGTTCTTTCACAAATTCTTACAAATGTGAAGGTTAGCTGGATTTAATTCCAACTCACACACCTGAAACAAATTACCAGAGAAAAGCAAGATTTGTTAAATAGGCGTAACTAGTGTGCATCTGGATTTAACTTAACAGTGGAGATAAACCTTCGCTTTAATGGGAGCAGTTCTGTTTATTCACTGCTACACTATTGAATTCTATTGAGAGAGCAAAAAATTTCATTTATAAATCATGTTTAAAAATTCTCTAGGAAAAGGTTACAAATAACTTGTTGTCAGTGATGAAACATCATTTTCACACACAAGACCAGTGAGTGGTAATCGAAGAGTAATCAAATCTGCCGTGAAAGAGTGAATGCCTTTTACTGATTTTGAATTTGGAACCTTAGGAACCTTGCAGGTTTGTATTAGTCTTTTGAACTAACCTTTGCCAATTTTGTTTCCTTTGATACTTTATTTGGTGTTTTCCTCCCCTTCCTGTTTTGCTCTTCATATCCCATATATCTTTTCCTTCTCCTTCCGAGCAAAAGTTGACTGCAGTTGTCAGAGGTCAGCCAACACATGGTGGGCAGAGTTTTACATTCAAAATTTAATCAGGATCATTTCTTAATATGGAAATACACTTCTAGACACTTCCAATACTTTAACTGTTTTCAGAATTATTCTGTATATATATATAAAACAAAGAAGTAGAAGAGTGTGCCGCTTGAGTTTTATTTTGTTATTCAGTGTTAGAGAGGCAAATCTCAAGTGCTTCAAAACTCACTGCTAAATGAAGTTGTGGTTATTCTGAACTTTAGTGCTTAAATCCACAATCTCATTGTTCTCATCTGGGAAGAGATCCCTGGCATGCCCAGGGATCTCAGGATAGCTCTAACTGTGATTATCTTCAGGAAAGGAGACATCTGACTGTGATTAGCACCAAGACACTCCTCTAAGTGGCCAGAGAGCTGTACCCTGATCCCATCCATCCACAGACACAGTGCACATCATCTGCACTGCATTACAACTCTAGGAGAAATCCAGGAAGCAGAAGCAGCCACATGACGCGGCTGCGTTCAGCTTCACTAGAGCCTTTGACTCCAAAATTTGGGAGGGACTGCCGAACTCAAATTTGGCTGCCATCAAAGTTTCTCTCATCCAAGCATCCTAGCCATGATCCTAACCAACAGACCTACAGCAGTGCTAATCTCTGTAAGCATGACTATCCCCACATTTCTCTCAACCTTATTCATTGCATCTCACCTCAAATATATTTTCCACAAGCTAATCTTTAGAAGTAACGGGAAACCATTCAATTTGTAGTGTCATCACTCTGGAACTGAAGTCACCCAGATTGCAGTAGCCCAAGCTCCAAACCATCACTGGTTCATTCACTGAAGCCTACAAGAAATCAGGCCCTTCACACAATGTCTACAAGGCAAGTCTTCTCATTTCACTCATTGCTAGATGCTGCAAAATCTGAACAATGTCCTGTATGGTGGGAACCACCTCTTGGTCAAGGGAGACATCAGTAGTGGAAAAAAAAATCAACACAACCTTTGTTGAATGAGAAATATGATATATGAAAATGAAGATCAATTTCTATTCTGTAGACTGTATGACTATAGATGGATTAAATCTGATTGACATGGGCATGAGAGGCCAAATGGCCATTTTAGAATTCTAGATTAAAGTGACCATGTGGCCTTCACAGATCCTCTAAATTCACAGAAAGGGCAAGTAAACCAGTGTCAGTATGCTCCATCAAGCCAACAATCCTGACACTGAAGGCTTAGTTACACTCAATTTGCTCTTTTGGGTAGGTCACATTATTTGCATGCCCAATACCAGACTCCCAAAATAAACCCTTATGTTGTAGTTATGGGAAGGGATTACTAGGTAGTCCGATAAAACGTTCAAGGATGTGCTTAAAGTATCCTTGATTGAATACTGCATCCCTACTGGCTCTGAAAATCTTGCCCTTTGCCCACTCAAAGCAAAGATTTGGATGCTGTTGGGGAACTCAAGTCCATGCATTTTGGCATCTCACCTCACCATTGTACAAAATTTCCATCTGTCCACCTCATGAGCTCCCTTCTGTACCATCTGTTGGTCCAACAATGATCTCATCAATAACCTCAGAACAAACAAAATAGAAGTGGAAGAAGTCATCTCCAATTCTGAAGGGTGGATAGACTCAAATGAAGAAGACTTCTTTTGATTTTCTTTCTTTATTTCTCTTTTTCTCTTTCTCTATAAGCCAAGTAACTTTAATGGGTGATGGTATGTTCTTCAGAGTTTTGCTTATAGAATTCAGGGCTTTATGCGATGGCACAATTCACCACAGAATCAATTGCATCCCAATTCTGGATCAACCTGCAGCACGCAGGATAGCCACTGGCCAAATCCAGTTGAAACACACTTTTGAGGAATAGCTGATTTCCATGTCACATTGACATGATGTAGTATTGCCATTCCCCATGTGTTTATGGGATAACCCTGGTCTTGTTTCTCCAAGGTGCACTTGTCATTCTCATCCCAGCTCACAACATTGCTTCCTTAGCAGCAGAACAGTTTAAAGGTGGCTTTTCCACAGAGAGCTTGCCTCCCGTCAACCCTCTAATAAACCTCCGATCCTCAGAACTCCATACCTCAATCAGAAAACAGTGCCCATAGACCCACTGATGAGCCAGACCCTGGACTGTAATCACAGGCAATGAGGCTCCACTTACTTTTATTTTGCCCCCTTCACGTTTGCTCTCCCTTGTAATCCTTTAGACTCAGCTCTGACCGTGAACCTACCTATTTTCCATTTTCTGTTCTGCAACAAATAAAGGGAAGACCTCTACCTCATGTAAAGCCAGTTTAGCAGTGCCTGTGGTTCAGTGCTGTATACCCCAATAGCAGGCCCATGACCAAAACTACCACTGGTGTCATATGATGGAGGATGGTAGAATGAACTGAGAAAGAGAAAGGTCAGTAAATTACTCGAAGGGGTCCTACTTGGGTGAGATTTCCCACCCCAGCATGGCATCCCCTCGGGAAGTTCCTAGAACTTTATAGGTGGTGTGAAATATTTCCACTTCATTATTGCCTGGATTGGAATGGGGACCAGACACACCATGCATGATGTTGGTGTCAGTGGCACCCAAATGCATTAAGTGTCCCAACCGTGGACTCTGCCACAGGGTCTGCGCACACTTGCAGGCGAGCTGTGGAGTGGATTCAGCAATTACACTCATGAGTATGCACGTTCCAGCCAATTAGTGTTTCATTGTGGTGGTACTTAACTCCCTTCCTCTCATTCCAGTCTTGTTGAGACTTGACAAAAAGCAGAGCAATGTCAATGCTCCCTGCTTACAGTTGTCCTGGTTCTGGGAAAGAAGACTACTGTTTAGCCTGGTGCTGTTAAGGAGTGGTGTTTATTTAGTATTAAACTACTATGGCCAAGCTGCTGCATTGGTGTTAGCTTTAGTTTGACAGTTCTCATTAATGGCCCTGTTTGCCTAGCAGTTAGTGTTTTTATTCCCCTTATTTTCTGCACAGTTCCCATTAAAATCAGTGAACCACTGATCCACTTCATCCATCAGTGTCAGCATACTCCACCAAGCCAACAAGGAGGATGAGAGGTGACCTGATAGAGGTGTATAAGATGATGAGAGGCATTGATCTTGTGGATAGTCAGAGGCTTCTTCCCAGGGCTGAAATGGCTAACATGAGAAGGCAAAGTTTTAAGGTGCTTGGAAGTAGGTACGGAGGAGATTCAGGGGTACGTTTTTTAACACAGAGAGTGGTGAGTGTGTGGAATGGGCTGCTGATGACAGTGGTGGAGGCAGATATGACAGGATCTTTTAAGAGACTCCTGGATAGGTACATGGAGGTTAGAAAAATAGAGGGCTATGGGTAACCCTAGGTAATTTCCAAAGTAAGTACAAGTTCGGCACAGCGTTGTGGGCTGAAGGGCCTGTATTGTGCTGTAGGTTTTCTATGTTCTATGTTCTGTGTTCCCTTCAGTCTCTCTCTCTCTCTCTCTCAATCCAAAAAATCCAAATCTACGCATGTAAGATTATCAGCCAAGAAACAATTCCTTCAAAACCTTTTTTCTTGCTATCATGTACCTTAATTTACTCAGAAGCTCATGCTTTATCTTGTTTTGAAGTCTCAGTTATGATGCATATTTCATCCAGATTTAATGTGACACAGGCTGATGGCTTGCCTTTTGCAGCTGTCCAGGGGAGGAGACATCACATCTGGCTGATGATGGTGTCCATGTGGGTTGGTGGTTGGCCTGTCCTGTCAGTGTTGTCCTCCAGTGTTTGATTTCCAGAGTTACAATCTGGATTGTATGTTCATCTGCGGAATGTTGAGAACTGCTAGTTCTAGCCAATAACAGCCACGCACCATCAATTTACAAAACATACTGTATCACTCAGGGACTTGGGTGATATATATGCCTTGTGTTATGTATGACTGTTGGTATGATGTTTTGCACCTTGGCCCCAGAGGAACATTGTTTCTTTAGGCTACATTCATTGGTATTCATGGATGCTTGAATGGTAATTAAATCTGAACTTGAACTTGAAGATTTCACCAGTCCAGATTGTGGCTGGAAATTATAGCAATGGGTTTTTCCTGAAGTAAACTTTTTTGGGAGACATTGAACTAAAGCACCAAGTTTTTCAAAGAGGTGAAGGTCTCTTGTGGAAAATATTAAATATTAAGAATTCTATTCTACATTTTAATGTAACGAGTTTCATGTCCTATTTTGTGACAACACTGTACCGGAATTGTTAATCTCAATCATAATTTTATCAGTCAGTTTTATGACAGCTGCAGGTTGGTTAACAAATTGTTTTCATAGTCTTGCTTGTTGTGCTCTTCTTGAATGAAAACCACTGTTGGAGCATAGAATTTCAAGCAGAATGGTAGCCATTTGGTTCATTGTGCCTTGCTGACTCTCTAGAAATGGCACTAAAATTATTTCCTGCTCTGTTTTATTTTCCCCCACAGCTATATAAATTCTTTTCTTTTCAATTATAAAACCAACCCTGTTTTTAAACTAGGTTTGCTCTAAAAGAGGCTCCAGGCCCACCAAAGTGGTTGAGTCTAAAGTGCAGTCTGTAATGAATTAGGAAACCATTCAGTTTAGAGTTTGATTAATAATGCAAAACAAGTGTCCATCTAACCAGTGAGGTTCTCCAGTTACAATCATTCAGATTTGTTTTTAAAAAGATTTGCATGGAAAGGGAATTATAGAGAAATTTAGAGGAAGTTCCTGAGTATTCTTGACAGAAAGAAGATTTTTCAACTTGTGGAAGAATCTAGAGCTTTGTGTTACTACAGACAGTCTGCAAGTCACCAAAAGTTTCCTTTCCTGAGAACAATCCATCAGTTTATTTCTCCTCATATCGGAAATGCCATTTTTCTTTAATAAACTATATTGTATCACTCTGCATACACTTACAATTATACTTTCATTTCATTGAATAATCATTCTATCTCTGTTCATAATTAAGCTAATGAAATATATACAATATCCAGCTATTAATATTAGTTTGAAAAATGCTTTAACTATGTATGGGAGAATTTCCACAAACCAGGTCACTCATGACCCACTGAGCCCAGATATTTTTTTTAAAAACTATCGCTATTTATTACAGAAATGAAGCCAGTTTTTTCCCTCAGAAGATCACAAGTGGAAAATCTTTGAGTATTTTTGAGACAGAAATTGACAGGTTACTGCTAAGCAAGGTAATGGAAGATTACCATGTGTAGTTAGGAATGCTGGACTGAGATTAGATTAGCCACGATTTTATTAAGTGGCAGAACACTTTATGGAACTATGTGTTCTTTTCTGGCTCCAAATTCATGTTTGTTAGCAGGTAATTTTCTAGTGCACAAGAAGAGTAGGGGAATGCAGCTGACAGAATCGCTCTACAAAGTACCATTACAAATTTAATAAGCTGAGGAGTCTTTTCCTATGAGTCATAGGGCCATGGAGCACACAGCACAAAAATAGGCCCTTCTACCAATCTTATCCACGCTGACTTGTTTTTCTGCCTCATTCCATTTACCTGCACTTGGACCATAGCCCTCTATATGTCTCCGATTCACGTACTTATCCAATGACAATGATGACGTCGACTCAGGCCTGAGAGGCCATTGTCAGGCATTTTCATGCCTTACAAGGCGCGGAAAGACATTTCACAGTATTTTTTTCTTTAATTTATGAGGTCAAGTTGTGAGCTCAACACTCAACCTGGCACGGATGGAAAGCGTACTCGGGAGTGGCCTGACTGGATTTGAACTCAGGGACCTCCATTCCGGAGTCCGGCGCTGATGTCACTGCACCACCAGCTTATCCAAACTTCTCTTAAATATTGGTAATTGAACCCACGTTCATGTTTCTGCTGCCAGTTCATTTTACACTCGCACCAGCCTCTGAGTGAAGCTTCCCCTCAAATATTTCATCCTTCACCCCAAACCTGTGATGTCTGGCTCCAGTCTCACCAACCTCAGGGGAAAAAGCCTGCATATGTTTATTCTATTTATACCCTTCAAAATTTTGTACACCTCTATAAGATCTTCCCTTGTTCTCCTAAGGTCAAAGGAATGAAGTCTTAACCTACTCAAATCCTTCCCTGTAACACAGGTCCTAATCACAGCAACATCCTTGTAAAGCTTCTTCACATTGTACATTGATAATCCCCAAATTCTAGATGTGATTTCTTACTCTCTTGTGACCACACCAATTTGCTTATTTGGATTTTAATTTGGAAAGAAATGAACACAGAAATTAACATGAGTAATTTATGATACCCAAGGTGCAGCAGGCACAAACAATTGATAGTAATTTTGCTTAAATTAGATTTTATTCGTTTTGCACCAAGTTCACTACAAGAAAAAGAAATGGACATGTTCTGGTACACTGGTGTACTCCTCTCACTTTATCCTGTATGCCGTCCGGCATTGATTGCTTGCCATTCCAGAGACAGCTTCTTCATAGAGTGTTCATGATTATTACAACCCAGTGCATGGAGATAGATAATTGCTAACAGTCATCAATTAATAGTGGAGGACAATGGTCCCATTAAATAAGGAATTTGCACAAAGTACCTCATCATGTACGGAAATAGAATCAAACCCACACAAATCCTTGTTAAGGAAGGATTGAAGACTTACATTAGTTTTGCTCTTCACCCTCACATAACTGATTTGCAGCTCGGATAATAATAAAGACTAAGTGTGTGCTGTTTCACTTGGCATGTATACCTCATAACAGATGGTATATTCATTGAACCTTATTAAATGAGATTGAATTCCAGAAGATTGCTGACAGATGACTGAGACTTCAATCAAATAGCAGTCATGTACACTTCTAACAAACAAATATTTCTTTATAATTGTACATTTTCTTCTGCTGTCAGTAACTTGGAAACAGAGAATAATTTAGTGGAGTAGCAAATATTAAAATGAAGGGTGACACAAGATAATTACACAGTAATGAATGAGCATCATAAAATGAGATTAAAATGTTATTCAAGTCTCATTTATCAGGCTGTTGACATACTCAGGCAAACATCAGTGCTAGCCATATGTGGAAAAGGATTTTCACTCCTCCTCCAGACTTCTCTCCTCGGCACATGGACTAGAGACAAACTCTTTCTGCTGTGGCGGAATCCAGAATAAAGGGATGCAGTTGTAAAATTATAGTCAGGCAGCTTAAAAGCCATATTGGGAAGGAGTTAAAACATAGAAAACTTGAAATCTTCAACTAACTTCCACAATAGAACAGGTCCAGAAAATCCATCACATAGCACATGTTCTTTTGTTCACAGTGACATTGAATTGAGGTGAAAAATTGATTGCTGAATGTGAGTGTGTTTTTATTGCCTTGTTCACAGGATGGGGCTGTTGCACACAAGATCAGCAATTATTGCATATCCTTAATTATCCTGACATGAGTGTTTGGAACAGTGTGAAAGGTACCTGTGAACAAGAAAGAAAAGCTTGCAATTATCATCACAAGAGATTCTGCAGATACTGGGAATTTAGAGTTACGCACACAAAATGCTGGATGGACAGAGCAGGTTGGGCTGCATCTATAGAAAGGGATAAAACGTTGACAATCCGGGTTGTGAACCAGCATCATGATCAGAAAGGAAAGGAGAAGAAGCCAGAAAAAGAGGGCGGGTGGCTTCATCCTTCTTCATTTCCAGTCCTGATGAAGGGTCTCAGCTCAAAACATCAACTCTTTACTTCTATCCATAAATGCTGCCTGACCTGCTGAGTTCCTCTAGCATTTTGTATGCATTACTTTGACATTATCAAGCACTTTCCATAGCCTCAGGGCTTATAGTCTTGGATCTGCCTTGGAAAAGAAGTTGCTATTGAATGATTAGATGAGAGCAGGAACCACTCAGGAGAGAAAAGAAACAGAATGGGAAGAAGGGCAAAATCAGGACTTGGAGACAGAGGAAGAGGAAGTGATTGGGGAGGAGGAGGTACTCAGGTGTAAGATTAAGTGAGGGCAGAAAATTGGGAAAAGGGAGAAGGAAATCATGGGAAGAAAAGCAATTAGTGCGTTTCAGGACTTGTGAAAATGAAGGCAGCATATTTGATTGAAATTGCTCCGCCCTTGAGCTTGAATCAGGCCATGTCAAGATCAGCACAAAAGTCTAATTTAGACTTCAGCACAAATGGGCCCTATAAGATTTTCCACAGAACCAGAACTGCAAGAAACAAGCATAGACAACTCACTGCCTATTTTGGTCCACTCAATATCCATTTTAAACCCCAAAAACTGTGTGGTACACCTTGGGTCCTACAGAACAGAGTAGGGAGAAATGTGCCCATAGAAAGCTCACACTACAACTGTCTGCAAATCCTGTACAAAGCATAATGAAACAGTCATCATAAGTGCTATAATTGCACACTGTTTGGTGGTGGAAGAAAATTTTTGACAAGTGTTACTGATGTTAATTCATCAGGGATGTATATAAAGAGCAGAGCCCGACACAGCAGGGTGGTGGGCTGCAGTCATGGATGCTTTTCTCTCTAGTCGATGTGTCATCTTGAGCAAGTGAACTAAATTTCTAAGTTATAATCAAACCCTGATTCATTTACCTTTTGCATAATATCAGACAAACAAAATTAAATGCCAAGAATCATTGGCAGGAAGCTTGATTGATTGCCCTTGACAACTGAAATACCCACCCCCATTCACTAGTCCAGATCCACATTCTGTTCTATGGAACAATGTTAAATGTGACCACCAATGACCACACCAGACACAGAGTTAGCCATTGATAGTCAAGTGGCCACTTGCCTTTCAGCTGGAGAAGTACTGTGACTGTCAATCACCTTGCAGTGAACTCTTACTGGAAAGTAACATACACAAAATGCTGGAGGGACTCAGCAGATCAGGCAGCATATGGAAAGGAATAAAGAGTCAATGTTTCAGGTCAAGTTCCTTCAGCATTTTGTGAGTGTCTCTCTGGAGTTCCAGCATCTGGTCTTACACAGTGTATGGTAGGGCACTGAGGAGTGTGGTAGAACAAAGGAATCTGGGAACACAGCATTGAAAGTGATGTCACAGGTAGATAGGGTTGTAAAGAAAACTTTTGGCACATTGGCCTTCATTAATCAATGTGCAGTGTATAGGAGACAGGATGTTATGTTGAAGTTGTACTAGATGGTGGTAAGGCCTAATTTGGAGTATTAAGTGCAGTTTTGGTCACCTACCTACAGAAAATATATAAACAAAGTTGAAAGAGTACAGAGAAAGTTTACAAGGATGTTGCTGGATTGGGAGGACCCAAGTTATACGGAACGATTGAATAGGTTAGGACTTTTTTCCTTGGAATGTAGAAGATTGAGAGGAGATTTGATAGAGGTATACAAAATTATAAGCAGTATATGCAAGCCGGCTTTTTCTACTGGGAGGAGCCAAAGGAGAAATTATTAAGAGAGAGGACAAGTTTCGCTAGATGGAGGAGAGTCGTCGTGGAGGATAACAGGTTGGGTCTGGTGTGCAGAAAGATACGATGACCTTTGAGGCCTTCCTGGTGGGGGATGGAGGTATATAGGGACTGGACATCCATAGTGAAAATAAGATGACGGAGGCCAAGGAACTTGAAATCATTGAAAAGATGCAGAGCACGAGAAGTGTCTCCTTTGGCTCTTCCCACTTCCTTCAAACAAAAGGTGTAGCCATGGGCTCTTGTATGGGTCCCAGCTCTATCTGCCAGATCTCTCAGTGGCCACTCATTTTAATTCCGCTTCCCTTTCCCATTCCTCCCACTGTCGTGATGAGACCACACTTAGGCTGGAGGAACAACACCTTATATTCTGTTTGGGTAGCCTCCAACCTGATGGCATGAACATCGATTTCTCAAATTCCGGGAAAGAACCCCCCTTCACCATTTCCCATCCCCTTTTCCCTCTCTCACTTTATTTCCTTGCCCATCCATCACCTCCCTCTGGTGCTCCTCCCCCCTTTTCTTTCTTGCACAGCCTTCTGTCTCCTACACCAATCAACTTCCCAGCTCTTTATTTCATCCCTCCCCCTCCAGGTTTCACCTATTACCTGGTGTTTCTCTCTCCCTTCCCCCCACCTTTAAATCTACTCCCTAGCTTATTTCTCCAGACCTGCTGAAGGGTTTTGACCCAAAACGTCAACTATACTCTTTTCCTAGATGCTGCCTGGCATAACTGGGTTCCTCCAGCACTTTGTGTGTGAAGCTCAGATTTCCTGTATCTGCAGATTTTCTCTTGTTTGTGATGTAATTTATAATATTTTTTGCCAGACAAATAAACTCAATCTTCATGTGGTGACAGTAGTTAATTGACTGGTGGCATGTTTTAATGGAAGGAATTTTAACTCTGCTTGTCCAGCAGAGAGTGAACAGTCTTTACACTGAAAATCAGAAAGAAAGCTGTATTTTAGGAATTCTAACCTCCTCCCAGTGCTCAGTCAAAGCTGTTGGAACCTCTCAGTTTAGGTCTTGTGGACTCATTTTCAATATTAACTGGTGGTTTCAACAAGGAAGATTAGCCAGGGTGCTCATCCAGATCCCAAATGGAAGTCTAATCAGTCAGATGTCCCCAGAAGCTGATCCATCACCCATTAGGCATATTGGAATGACTTCATGTTTAGTAATTCTCAGCAATTCCCTTGATATTCTGGATAGTTAGAAAGTTGCTGAATTTTAATTGAGGACTGAATAGACGAATCTGGACTGAGTAAATTAAAGCTTGTTCCTACATAAATTCCAGCAAGTGTGTCTCTGCTTTAAGAACACATGCAGTGGTGGAAAAACTTTGGATCTAGCAAATGAATTATATGTGATTCTTCCCATTCATGCCAGAATTGTCTATTCTAAGGAGCCCGATGCATTGTCCATTGGACTAGCAATTCCCCAAACTCACAAACAAAAACAAAGACAGTTTAGGACTATGTTCTACTTATCCACTTAATTGCATGTTTACATACGTAATTGAATTTCTGAACCAATGTCTTAAAATTTAAATTGTTGCCAAGTCAATGCATTCTCACACCCATTTTATATTTGGAACAGTACTGTTTAGGTCACCTTTATTCCAACAAGTGAAAGTAAATATAAGATTCTCTCTTCTAACATTCTTGTGAGCAAGTTATAAAAAACAAAAAGGTCTTATTGAAAAAAATTGCTAACATAGAATATTTCTCCTTTTCTGTAATGTGAATCACACAAAATAAATGAAGAGAGGTTGAAACAGAGGAGATACCTGACTACTGTGTGAGACATTAAGAAGACAAGGGTAATTTAAAATCCAACTCATAATTGTCCCACTGCGGTTGACCTATATATTTACATAATTGCTATAAAATAATTTGAAAGCAGTTCTGTTTTCTGAAAATGACTTGATAGGATGATTCATTATAAAACAAAGAAAAACACTTTGTCTTTGTCAAAGGTTTTTTTTGACCTCATTTATAACACCCAAGGTGAAATAGGCTGATCATGTGATATGAGTGAAATGTAGGCTTGCACAACAGTCATACTGTTTTGCAAACCTTTATCTGGTTAAACTCTCAGTATCTCTAGGGAGATCAGCTGTCAAAAAGCATTGTGCGTGTTGGATTGATGCCACGCTTGTAGTGACCCTCAAATAGGTCTTGAGGGTGGTGAATGGGAGGAGTGGATAATCTTGATTATCTTGAGTTGATAATAAGGGGGTGGTGTGGAACAGCAAAGGAATGAAAAGAGTCTGGCAATTGACTTCTGACAATGCATTAGGTAAGGGTGTTTTTTAAAACTTGAAAGTAAAAAAAAATCTGCAGATGCTGGAAATCTGAAACAAAACCAGAAAATCCTGGAAAAACCCAGCACCCGTGGAAAAAGAAGCAGTAATGTTTCAGGTCTATGATCCTTTGTCAGATCTTTAAACAATTTAAACAACTTTAAAATATATTAATTTTTGCCTATTAGGTATCTAAAGTTGGCTACCCTGGCATTGTATTTCCAGAAATATCCATTAAAGCTACCATTTCCGAAGCTGCAACAATTTTGGGCACAGGCCTTGGCTGTCTATTCTTCTCATCATCACCTGCAGCACACTTCTGGATTAGAATATCTGCACTGACAGAGCCACACTCACTAAGCATTTTGGTACAATTTCCCACATATTACTTAGGTGCAGTGGAATTAGATGTATTAAACACTGAATCCAGTTTTGGTTTCCTGAAGTAGTGAGGAACACTCAGACTTTGGAAAAAGGTCCTGAGATGGGTCTTAATTTTAAATAGCTTAGTTGCTTGGATAGACTTAACCAAAAGCTCCAGGTTATGGACAAGTGCAGTCTCACAATAATAGCAAGGTTTATAAAATGTGGGACCAATTATCTTAACATGATAAGCTAGGCATGGCCAGGGTTCAAATTTGCATATTACGCAAAGATAAAGCTAGGTCAGGTTGTTAGATAGAGACAGAAGTTACTACAGATGCTGGAATCTGGAGAGAAAAAAAAGTAGAGGAATTCAGCAGGTCAGACAGGATCTGTGGGGGGAAATGGACAGTCAATGCTTTGGGTTGAAATCTTTCATCTGGGACCAAGCAGGAAGGAGTGAAAATTGATCTGGAAGCCATGCAGGACCAGATGGTGGCTAAGTTAAGTACCTAGAAAGGATATTACAGCTGTAGTAGTGTGGTGAACTACATATACCTGTCTGGACATGCCCCCCCTGCTGACTGCTCCTGTGGCTCCTCCCACGGACCCCGGTATAAAGGCAATTGGGGACTCCGCCCCGGCCTCAGTCTCCAGGATGCAGTGTGGTGGTCAATTGCTGCTTGTTCTTTCTTCCAGCCAATAAAAGCCTATATCTCACCTCATGTCTCCAAGAGTTATTGATGGTGCATCAAGTAGTAGTCTGGATGAGAACATGGTCGAAGAAGAAGGACACATGGCTGTGGAAGAGACACTCTTGTGACTCCATGAAGCACAATTGTTGATTTATTCCTGGTATAGGGTACCATTGAATTTGAGAAGTTCCTTTTACCTGGAATGGAGTCATGTCATGCAATTACAGCCATTACTAATAATGACCCTCAGAATTAATATCACAAACCAGAGAAAATCTGCAGATGTCAGAAATCAAAGTAACACACACAAAATGCTGGAGGAAATTAGCAGGCTGGGGAACATCTATGGAAAAGAACACTTAAAGGCTGAGAGTCTCCATCAGGCATTTGGTGTGTATTGCAGAATTAATATCACCTCCTAATCCAGATCTAAATCTAATCATCAAAATGGCTGTGGTGAACTAGATATACCTGTCTGACTGCTCCTGTGGCTCCTCCCACAGACCCTGCTGACTGCTCCTGTGGCTCCTCCCACAGACCCCTGTATAAAGGTGACTGTGGTCTGCTGCTCTCCCTCATTTTCCCAGGATGTAGTGTTGTTCTTCAGTCAATAAAAGCCGATATCTCACTTCCTAAGTCTCAGCGTGAGTTATTGATGGTGCATCAATGGCCTTGAAAGATTTTCCCAGCTTTCTTTCCTGACTAACTTGATCTTATTTTGTGCTAGGTGTCTGTACTGTATGCATCTATTTCTTAGTTTCTTGGATATGCATCAGGAATCCCTTTAAACAAAGGCTCACTTTGGCAGCACTCTTCTCTGGATCAGGTTACAGGGCAGAGAGTTATCACCAAAATCCAGGTTGACATGCAGTGCCATAACTCGGAGTGCTCCAATGTTGGAGGTGCTGACTTTTGAATGAGTCATTAAACTCACACCCTACCTGCTCTCTTTGGTAAACATAAAACATCCCGTGTTATTACAGTAAATTAACTACCACTAGTGCCTTGGCCAATATTGATCCCTTTCTGTAGGTCAGTGAAATAAAGGCTTATTTTCCATTGCAACTGGTGGGAATTTGCTTTTTCCAAAATAGCTGCCACATTTCCTGTTACAATGATGCAGAAGTATTTCAGAGCTTGAAAAGCACCTTGATGATTCAAAAAGGTCACAAAAAGTATCATATTAATGCAAGTCTTCTTTAGTGCTCTCCCCTGGAATCATTCCATTGCACAGCACTCCACATATTCTCTACTCTTCACAAAGATTTTAAAGGTCACAAGTTCAAAGGTCAAAGTAAATTTATTATCAAAGTACATTTATGTCACCATATACAACTCTGAGATTCACTTTCTTGCTAGCATACTCAATTAATCCATAATAGAATAATAACCATAACAGAATCAATGAAAGACTGCATCAACTTGGGTGTTCAACCCGTGTGCAAAAGACAAAAAATTGTGCAAATACCAAAGGAGAGAAATATTAATTATAAATAAATCAGCAATTAATATTGAGAGCATGAGATGAAATCCTTGAAAGTGAGTTCATTGGTTGGGGAATGATGGGGCAAGTGAAGTTGAGTGTAGTTATCCCTTTTGGTTCAAGAACCTGATGGTTGAGGGATAATAAATGTTCCTGAAATTGGTGGTGTGAGTCCTGAGGCTCCTGTACATTCTTCCTGATGGCAGCAGAGAGAAGAGGGCATGACTTGGGTGGTGCTGGTCCTTGATGATGAATGCTGCTTTCCTGTGACAATGTTTTCTTTAGATGTGCTCGGTGGTGGGGAGGGCTTTACCTGTGATGGCCGTATCCACTATTTTTATAGGATTTCCCATTCAAAAGCATTGGTATTTCTATACTGGGCTGTGATACAGCTAGTCAATATGCTCTCCACCACACATCTACAGAAGTTTATCAAACTTTTAGGTGTCATGCCAAATCTTTGCAAACTGCTAAGGAAGTAAAGGTTTTGCTATGCTTTCTTCGTAATTGCATTTACATCCTGGGCCAATGACGGATCCTCTGAAATGCTAACATTTGAGGAACTTAAAGTTACTGACCCTCTCCACATCTGATCCTCCAATGAGGACTGGTTCGTGGACCTATGTTTTCCTGTTCCTGAAGTCAATAATCAGCTCCTAGGTTTTGGTGAGACTGTGTGAGACGTTGTTGTGGGGCCACTCAGTCAGATTTTCAATCTTTCTCCTGTATGTTGATTTGTCACCACCTTGGCTCGGCCGGTGACTGTAGCGTCTTTAGCAAACTTGAATAGGGTATTAAGGCTGAGCTTAGCCACACTGTCATAAGTGTAAAGTGAGCTGAGTAGAAAACTATGAATTCAAACTGACTGGGCTCTGCAAGTCAGGAAATCAAGGCTCCACTTGTACGAGGATACATTGAGGCCAGGGTTTTGAAACCTATTGATTAGTTTTGAGGGGACAATGATATTGAAAGCTGAGCTGTGGCCAGTAAAGAACATCCTGATATGGAACGTATATCTTTGCTGTCCAGATGCTCCAGGGTTGAGTGAAAAGGCAATGAGATGGCATCTGCTGTGGACCTGTTGTGCTGGTAGACTAACTGGAGTGAATCAAATTTGTTTCTCAGGCACGAGTTGATATGTTTCATCAAACCCCCTGAAAACACTTCATCACTGTTAAATTAAGGCTGCTGGATGAAAGTTATTGAAGCGGGTTACAACGTTCTTAGGCACTGGTATAAATGAAGCCTGTTTGAAGCAAGTGGGTATCTCAGAATGCCAAAAGCAAGGGGCTAAAGATCTCAGTGAACACTCCAGCCAGTTGATCAGCATGGGTTTTAGTACTCAGCCAGGTACCCAGTCTTGGCCGGATGTTTTTCGTAGGTTCACCCTCCTGAAGTCTGCTCGCGTGTCAACATCAAAGACTGAAATCATAGGATCATCGGGGGATGTAGGTGTCTGTGATGTTTCCTCCATGTTTTGATGGTCAAAGCAAACACAGAAGGTATGGTGCTCATCTGGAAGCAAAGCCCAGTTGTCCCCTTTGCCACTTGATTTAACTTAATAAGAGGTGACAGCAGTCAAGCCCTGCCACAAACGTCAAGCATCCGTCATTGATTCAAGTTTAACCTGGATAGGTCACTTCATCCGTGAGATGGCTTTCTGGAGATTGTACCCAGGATGCTGATAACTATTGTGGTCACCAGAGTGAACGCCTCTGACCTGGCCGTCAGCAGATTGTGGATCTCATAGTTCATCCAGGGCTTCTGGTTAGGGAAGACTGAATGATTTTGTGGGTTCACACTCCTCTGCAGCTGTTTTATTAAAGTCTGTGATAACCATGGTGTATTCGTTCAGATCCACAGGTAGATCCTTGAACACACCCCAGTCCACCAACCCAAAGCCATCCCTTAGCTGCACCTTTCCTTCACACGACCAACTCTTTGTTGTCCTAATCACGGGAGCCTTGCACTCTAGTCTCTGCATGTATGCATGTAGGAGAAGGATGGTCAAGTGATCAGATTTTCTGAAATGTGGTCTGGGCATGGAATGGTAGACATTCCTTATCTTGCTATAACGGTGGTTTAGTGTGTTGGGACCTCTGGTGCTACAGGTTGTATGCTGATAGTAATTGGGCAGGGATTTCTTCAAACAAGGCTGGGTGAAGTCCCGAACTATGATTTGAAATGTGTCGTTTTGGACTGTTTCTTGTTCGGAGACGTCATCATGCAGTATCTCAAGCACTTAATTAGAGTGCTGTTGGTGGTATGTAAACTGCAGTCAGGATTATGGAGGAAAACTCCCTAGATAAATAGAACGGATGGCACTTGTTCGTTAGCTGTTCAAGGTCGGGGAAACAGGAGTTTGATCAAACTACCACACCAGAGCACCAGCAAGTGTTTATCATGAAACACATACCTCCACATTTTGCCTTTTGTGAACCAGCAGTACGGTCCAGCCTGTGAATCGAGAAGCCTTCGGGTCTGATTGGTATATCTGGTGTACTGGAGTAAGCCAAGCCTCTATTTCACATAGAACACAATGATCTCTCATTTCTTTCTGATACAGCAATCTTGTCCACAGGTCCTCATTTTTGTTCTCCAGCAACTGCACATTTGCTAACAAGATGCTGGGTAATGGGGATCTCAATTCCTGTGTGCTTCAGCCTGGCTTGGAGTCTCCCTCTCCTGTCTCGCTTTTGCCACAGTGGTGAACTTTTGTCTGCTTATAAGTGCCATACCTGCTTACTTGAGAGTTAAGTCCGTTGAGTCCTTCAGAAGATTGTGAAATTTATCACTTGTTAAGTCAATTTAAAAGTATATTGCTGAAAGGGAAATTACATTCTGCATATTGCAATGAGAAAAATTCAAAAGAGGTATATTTAAAAGTATTGTATGTAGCCTGCAGAACGTCGCTGTAATTCATCTTGCCACTTTTTACCCTAATTCCATTTTTGCACCTGCTAATGCCCTTGTTATATTTTGAGCCCTTATTCTGTCGTTACTTGTGTAGAATTATTTTCTCCTCATCCATCCTGTTAAGCATTTTCAAATTCATTACCTATCCACAGAAGTAGGGGCTCATCTCATTCAATGTCGCCTGTTAATAGATTTCTGACTATATTACACCAGTCTTAATTGTACTTTGCCCAGTGCCTTAAAATCCATTTTCAAAGTGTGGTAGCCAGTCTGTGCAATTTCAACCAGATCCATGTAACTTATGGTTTCCCAGCTTTCTTATTCTATTTTTGCAGACTAATCAAGATTTGTCTATAATGATGCTTATGAGTGAATGTCCAGTCGATATGTGAAAGTAAGGTTCTAAGGAAACATTATCATGCATTTGTGAAACTTTACCACAATGTGAAACATTAAGACAATTAGGACAATTAGGACAATTAGGAGAGACAGGCAAGAAGGAAAAGGAGGTGGGGTGGCTATGTTAATAAAGCAAGAAATCACTGCAATAAAGCAAAATGATATTGGCTCAAAGGATCAGGATAACGAAACAATTTGGGTAGAAATAAGAAATAGTAATGGGAAAAAAGCAGTGGTGGGAGTAGTCTATAGGCCTCCAAACAGCTGTAACTCAGTTGGTCGGAACATAAATCAGGAAATAGTTGTGGCTTGTAATAAGGGAACAGCTATAATTATGGGGGATTTTAACTTTCATATTGACTGGACTGGACACGGCAGCCTTGAAGAAGAGTTTATTGAGTGTATTCGGAATGGGTTCCTTGAACAATACGTTACTGAGCTGACAAGGGGGCAAGCAGTCTTAGATCTGGTCCTGTGTAATGAGACAGGACTAATAAAAAATGTCCTAGTAAAGGATCCCCTTGGAATGAGTGACCATAACATGGTCAAATTCCATATTCAATTAGAGGATGAGAGGGTTGGATCTCAGACAAGCGTACTGAGCTTAAATAAAGGAGACTATGATGGTATGAGAGCGGAATTGCTTAAGATGGATTGGGAAAATAGATTAAAGGGTAGATCGGTACTTGATCAGTGGTGTATATTTAAGGAGTTATTTTACAACTATCAAGAAAAAAATATTCCACTGAAGAAAAAAGGGTGTAAAAGAAAAAATAGTTATCCGTGGCTAAGTAAAGAAATAAAGCAAAGTATACGACTAAAAAGAAAGTTATATAAGGTAGCTAAATCTAGTGGGAAGATTGAAGATCGAGAAGCTTTTAAAGATCAGCAGCAAATAACAAAAAGATTGATTAAGAAGAGGAAGATAGATTATGAAAGTAAATTGGCGAAAAACATAAAAGCAGATAGTAAGAGTTTTTATAGTTACATAAAAAGAAAAAGGGTGGCTAAAGTAAATGTTGGTCCCCTAGAAGATGAGACCGGGAAATTAATGGGAGGGGACATGGAGATGGCGGAAACGCTGAACAAATATTTTGTATCAGTTTTTACAGTAGAGGACACTCAAAATATCCCAACACAGGGGGCTCTAGGGGGAGAGAAGCTAACTATGATTCAAATCACCAAGGAAATGGTACTTGATAAATTAATGGGACTGAAGGTGGATAAATCCCCTGGACCAGATGGCTTGCATCCTAGGGTCTTAAAGGAAGTGGCGGTCGGGATTGTGGATGCATTAGTGATAATTTTTCAAAACTCGCTGGACTTGGCAATGGTCCCGGCAGATTGGAAAAATGCTAATGTAACTCCTTTATTTAAAAAGGGCAATAGACAGAAGGCTGGGAATTATAGGCCAGTTAGCCTAACATCTGTGGTTGGCAAAATGTTGGAATCGATAATTAAGGAAACAGTAGCAGGGCATTTGGATAAACATAGCTTAATAGGACAAAGTCATCATGGCTTTACAAAAGGGAAGTCATGTTTGACAAATTTGTTGGAGTTCTTTGAGGACATAACATATAGGGTAGATAAAGGGGAACCAGTGGATGTGGTGTATTTGGACTTCCAAAAGGCATTTGACAAGGTGCCACACCAAACATTATTACTTAAAGTAAAAAATCATGGGATTGGGGATAATATTCTGGCATGGGTGGAGGATTGGCTTTCTAACAGAAAACAGAGAGTTGGGATAAATGGTTTATTCTCAGACTGGCAGTTGGTGACTAGTGGTGTTCCGCAGGGGTCAGTGTTGGGACCCCAACTCTTTACAATCTATATTAATGATTTGGAGAAAGGGACTAAGTGCAACGTATTGAAGTTTGCTGATGACGCAAAGATGGGAGGGAGTGTGATGAGTGCGGAGGACATTGAAGCCCTGCAGGGGGACATAGATAGGCTGAGTGATTGGGCAGACATTTGGCAAATGAAATATAATACTGACAAGTGTGAGGTCTTGCACTTTGGCAGGAAAAATAATAGAGCAAGTTATTATCTAAATGGAGAGAAACTGGAAAGTGCTTCTGTGCAAAGGGATCTGGGGGTCCTGGTGCAGGAAACACAAAAAGTTAGTATGCAAGTGCAGCAGGTGGTCAAGAAGGCCAATGGAATGCTGGCTTTTATTGGGGATGGAGTATAAGAACAGGGAGGTATTACTGCAGTTGTACCGGGTATTGGTGAGACCACACCTGGAGTACTGCGTGCAGTTCTGGTGTCCATATTTAAGAAAGGACATACTGGCTCTCGAGGCAGTGCAGAGAAGGTTCACTAGGTTAATTCCGGGGATGGGTGGTTTGATGTATGATGAGAGGTTGAGTAGATTGGGACTCTACTCATTGGAGTTCCGAAGAATGAGAGGCGATCTTATTGAAACATATAAGATTGTGAAGGGGCTTGATCGGGTGGATGCGGGGAGAATGTTCCCAATGATGGGTGAAATTAGGACTAGGGGGCATAATCTTAAAATAAAGGGATGCCGTTCCAGGACTGAGATGCGGAGAAATTTCTTCACTCAGAGGGTAGTGGGGCTGTGGAATTTACTGCCCCAGAGAGCTGTGGAAGCTACTACACTCAATAAATTCAAAATGGAGATAGACATTTTCCTGGATAAAAATGGCATAAGGAGATAAGGTGAGCGAGCAGGTAAGTGGACATGAGGCTAGGTTTAGATCAGCCATGTGATCTCCTGGACCAGTTTTCGATAGCCTGGATGGGTCGGAGAGGAATTTTCCAGATTTTTTCTCCTCAATTGGCAAATCGTTTTTTTTTCCCCGGGTGATCACTTGGGTTTGGGTGGGATGAATAATAAAATAAAATGGGCGGCATGGTGCCCTGTTGGTTGGCACTGTTGCCTTGTGGAATTCAGTGAAAACTAGAGTTAAGATTGGATCAGCCATGATCTTGTTGAATGGCGGAGCAGGCTTGAGGGGCCGATTGGCCTACTCCTGCTCCTATCTCTTATGTTATGTATGTTCTTATGTAAGGAAGTGCTGAATTTTGTGTGATTGTATGGGACAAGTAACAATACTGACTGATCTCTGTTTTGAAATTTATCTCAAAAAAATTGGAAGTAACATAACATTAGAGGGATGCTCCCTATCACCCTCATGATACAATTCCACAATGGAACAATTTACCTGTGCAGGCAGTTTGTTCACAAGAATGATTCCAGTAATGAAAGAGTTACCGTATGAGGAACATTTGGCAGCTCTTGGGCTGTATTCCCTGGAGTTCAGGAGAATGAGGGGGGGATCTCATAGAAATATTCCGTATGTTAAAAGGCCTGAACAGATTAAATATGGCAAAGTTATTTCCCAAGGTAGGGGAGTCTAGGACATGAGGGCACGGCTTCAGGATTGAAGCGAGTCCAGTTAGAACGGAGATGCTGAGAAACTACTTTAGTCAGAGAGTGGTAAATCTGTGGAATTTGTTGCCAAAAGCAGCTGTGGAGACAAGTCATTGGGCGCAATTAAGGCAGAGATAGATGTATCCTTGATTAGCCAGGGCATCAAAGGGTATGGGGAGAAGACAGGGGAGTGGGGATGACTGGAAGAATTGGATCAGCCCATTATTGAATGGCAGAACAGACTCGATGGACTGAATGGCCTACTGCTGCTCCTATATCTTATGGTCTTATGGTCTTACTTGGTTCAAGAAAAATAATAGTAAAAATTACAAATGAAGCATGGTAACCTTTTTCTCAGTTACGGTGTGACAGTAAAGCAAGACACACTTTAGATTTTTCTGCATGAAGCAATGCGCATGCCACTTCAGTAGCTCTGTAGTTTCGTGCAGGCAGTTGAAATAAATAAAATAGCTGCCGGGTCCTTTCTGCAGAGCAATTTCAATTTTTGTAATTATATTAATTGTTTATTGGAGCATTTTGGTATCTAATGCAAAAGGCTATTTGGTATTCACAACTTCAGAAATCTCTGGGGACAGCAACAATATTTTCTTTTTCCTGCTGCCTCTACTCCACTAACATGTTGTGGGGAAGATAAAAATCTATTTCACTCCTTGCAAAAGCGAGCTGGCAATGGCCCTGGCTGATTTTCTTGTTGAATTCCTAGGTACTGCAAATTAATCTAAGATCTACAAAAGATCAAGAAAGCAAGGCAGAGAGTACAAAGACTTTGATAACTAAGCAGGGGGAAAAATAGCTCAAGCAGAGGTATTTAAGAACAGGAAGATAAATGGCCACAATGGCTTGCTTTGATAGAACATCTGTAGTAAAACAGAGAAGAATGACATGAGGTTTGAGACAAACCTGTAATTTAATAGCCTAATTTCCTGCTTGCCCCACTTGAAATATCTGTCTGCCACTGATAGCTGATGAAAAACCACAAGGATTTGATTTGCTCCCCAGTGCAAGACAAGTTCAGGCCTATCTGTCCCTTAGGGTGCTGAGACTCAGAGTGCCACAGACAGGCCCAGTGTCTAGTATCTAGTATCTCATTATACATTCGGATATGTTTTTCTTTATTCTCTTCCCCTGGTGCTTTTGATGTCTCCTTCCTTCTCCTGCGGTTCACTTGAACCTTAGAAAGTTTAAAATGACTCACTTGACAAACACGAACCAGCACAGAATCAATACATGATCCCTGACTTAAACTGCTTTAGGCTGAAGTAATGCAATGTATGTGTCACACCTACAACACTGACTAATTCCAAATGAGCTCTGTCAATTTGTGGAGGCACAGGTATTTAATCTTTTCCTAATGCAACCTAATTTAGCAATTTTTGTTCCTGCATATTTTTCAGTTTTGTTCCTTGCAAATTTTGAGTATTTTGACATCATGACGCCATAGAAACACCACAGAAGTCACAGAGGTGACACAAGCAAGTTGTACACTGTATTATGTGCAGAACTTTTAACACAGCAGGGAATATCTAAGAGATTCGGTTGCCATTGGAAACAGATAAGCCCATTCAAAGCTGCTGCACTAGAGATGTCAAAACCCCTAAAAGCCCGAAGGGGAGGACCGGACATACGAAAAAATAGTTCTGTTGTATCCAAGGCATATGTGGTTAAAGAGGTACTTTGCAGCTTTGCAGAATGATGCATAGTAACATTTCTCTCCCTCCCTGAAATAACAGTCTCTAGATTTCATTGGTTCATTTTGTAAAGGTAAGATTATCTTTAAGGAACAAAAATCAAATTTTTCCAGGTTTGATTCCTGCACTAAGTTTACAGATGTTAGCTGCATGATCAAAACAAAAATACAACTGAACTCTATATCAGGTAGAGGTAAAAAATAGTTGACAGGCTATTCTGTGGATGTGAAAAAGAAACAAGGATGGTAGTTTGCCTCCCAGGTGCCAAGGTTCGCGATATTTTTGAATGCGTCCCCAATATCCTGAAGAGGGAGGCTGAGCGGCCAGAAGTTGTGGTACCAACAACATAGGTAGAAAAAGGGAGAGGGTACCGAAAGAAAAATACAGGGAGTTAGGAAGGAATCTGAGAAACAGAACCTCAAGGGTAGTAATCTTGGGATTGCTGCCTGTGCCATGCAACATTGAGGATAGGAATAGAATGAAGTGGCAGATCAACGTGGGCCTGAAGAACTGGAGCAGGGGCAGGGATTCAGATTTCCGAATAATTGGGACCACTTCTGGTACAGGTGGGACATGTACAAAAGGGACGGGTTGCACTTGAATCCGAAGGGGATCAATATTCTTGCGGACAGGTTTACTGGAGCTGTACTTGGGGAAAGGCTATCTTAGATTGGATATTGTATAATAACCCAGATCTTATTAGGAAGTTTAATGTAAAGGGACCCTTAAGAGGCTGTGATCATAATGTGATTGAATTGATACTGCAATTTGAGAGGGAGAAGCATAAGTCACATGTATTACTATCACAATAGAATGAAGGGAATGACAGCGGCGTGAGAGAGGAGTTTGCTCAGGTGGATTGGAGGAGGATTCCTGGTGGGGATGGTGGCTGAGTGGAGATGGCTGAAGTTTCTGGGAATAGTTCACAAGGCACAGGATAGATATGTTCCACAGAATATGAGGTTCTCAAATGCAGGTGGAAGACAACCATGACTGACAAGGGAAGTTAAGGACCGCATAAAAGCCAAGAAAAGGGACATATAAAGTACCAAGAGTAAGTGTGAAGCTTTTAAAATCCAATAAAAGGTAACTAAAGAGCTGTAATAAGGGAGAAGATGAAATATGAGGGCAAACTAGCCAATAATATAAAGCACGATACCAAAAGTTTTTCAATTATATAAAGGGTAAAAGGAGGTGAGAGTTGATATTGGGCCACTGGAAAATGATGCTGGTGAGGTAGTACCTGACATAAATTGGGAGATTGTTTCACCGAGTACCTACACTCCATCCACCAGAAGAAGTGGGATCTCCCAGTGGCCACCCACTTGAATACCACTTCCCATTCCCATTCTGATATGTCAATCCATGGCCTCCTCTACTGTCGCGATGAGGCCACACCACACTCAGGCTGGAGGAACAACCCTTATATTCTGTCTGAGTAGCCTCCAATCTGATGGCATGAACATCGATTTCTCAAACGTCTGGTAATGCCACCCCCACCTCCTTGAACATCCCCCATCCCCTTTGCCCTCTTCCACCTTATCTCCTTGCCTGCCATTACCTCCCTCTGCTGCTCCACCCCCCTTTTCTTTCTTTCATGGCCTTCTGTTCTCTCCTGTCGGACTCCTCCTTCTTCAGCCCTGTATCTCTTTCATCAAACAACTTCCCAGCTTTTTACTTCACCACCTCCCCCCCCCCCCCCCCCGATTCACCTATCACCTTGTGTTTCTCTCTCCTCTCCCCCATCTTTGAAATCTCATCTTTTTTTTCTCTAGTCCTGCCACAGGGTCTCAGACCAAAACGTCGACTGTACTTTTTTTCTGTAGATGCTAACTGACCTGAGTTCCTTGACCATTTTGTGTGTGTTGACTGATGAGATAGTAATGGGAGACAAAGAAATGGCAAATAAGTACTTTGCATCAGTCTTCACCACAGAAGACTATAGCAGAAGTACAGCAGGATTGAGCGCCATTGCTATTCTAAAGGAAAAAGTGCAAGCCAAACTGTAAATTCTTAAGGGGATAAGTCACCTGGACTGGATGGACTACATCCCAGAGTCCTGAGAGGGGTTGCTGAAGAGGTAATAGATGCATTGGTCATGATCTTTCAAGAATGACTCAATATAGGCATGGTCCCGGAGGATTGGAAGATTGCAAATGTCACCCTGCTCTTTAAGAAGGGAGGAAGGCAAAAGAAAGGAAATTATAGGCCAATTATCCTGACCTCAGTGGTTGGAGTCTAATATTAAGGATGAGGTTTCGAAGTACTTGGAGACGGATGATAAAGTAAATCAAGGTCAGCATGGTTTCTGCCATCTTGCCTGACAAACCTGTTAGAGTTCTTCGAGGAAGTAACAAGCAGGGTGGACAAAGGAGTGGTAATGGATGTTACTTACTTGGATTTTCAGATGGTATTTGATAATATGAGGCTGCTTAAGAAGATAAAATCCTATGGTGTTACAGGAAAGATACTGACATGGATAGAGGAATGGCTGACAGGCAGGAGGCAGCGAGTAGGAATAAAGTGGGCCTTTTCTGGTTGGTTGCCAGTGACTAGTGGTGTTCCTCAGGGTCAGTATTGGGACCACTACTTTTCACATTGTTTGACAATGATTTAGACAATGGAATTCAATCACAAACAAGAGAATATCTGCAGATGCTGGGAATCCAAGCAACACACACAAAATGATGGAGGAACTCAGCAGGCCAGCCAGCATCTATGGAAAAGAGTACAGTCAACATTTTGGGCCGAAACCCTTCAGCAGTCAACTGATGCAATCAATGGCTTTGTGGCAAAGTTTGTGGATGATACGAAGGTAGATGGAGGGGTAGGTGGTACTGAGGAAGCATGCAATTCCAGCAGGACAAGTTGGAAGAGTGGGCAAAGAAGTGGCAGATGGAATACAGTGTTGGGAAATGTATGATTATGCATTTTGCTAAAATGAACAATAGTGCAGTTTATTATCTTAATGGAGAAAAGGTTCAAACATCAGAGATGCAGGGGTACTTAGGTATCCTCATGCAAGACACCCAGATGGTTAATTTACAGGTTGAGACTGTGGTAAAGAAGGCAGATGCAATGTTGGCATTTATTTTGAGGGGAATAGAGTATAAAAGCAAGGAGTAATGCTGAGGCTTTATATGGCACTAGTCAGGCTGCACTTGGTGTATTGTCAACAGTTTTGGCCACATATCTCAAAAGGATGTGTTGTCATTGGAAAGAGTCCAGAGGAGGTTCATAAAAGGATGATTCCAGGAATGAAGGGGTTATCATAAGAGGAGTGTTTGGCAGCTTTAAGCAAGTACTCACTGGAATTTAGAAGAATGCATGGGGATTTCACTGAAACCTACCAAACATTGAAAGGACTAGATAGGGTGGATGTGGAGAGGATGTTCCCTCTGGTGGGGATATCCAGAACTAGAGAGCACAGCCTCAAAACTGAGGCGCAACCTTTTAGAACAGAGATAAGGTGGAATTCTTTTTAGCCAGAGGATGTTGAATCTGTGGAATGCTCTGCCATAGACTGTGTTGGAGGTCAAGTCCTTGGGTATATTTAAGGTGGAAGATCGTTTACTGATTGGTCAGAGCATCAAAATATATTGTGAGAAGACAAGGTGTTTGGGGTTGAGTGGGATCTGGGATCAGCCATGTTGGAATGACAGAGCAGACTCGATGGGCTGGATGGTCTAAATCTGCTCCTACATCTTATGGTCTTTTTTAATGATCACAATTGGAAATGAATGTGTGTATGCATAGATATTCAGTTATTTGTCTGCTCATGTGTGTGTGTATATATATATATATATGCACTCATGCATTCTGTCAGGGCAGATTTTGATTTTAATGTGATTTCCATAGACAATTATTGCTTTAACTAACCAATGAAGAATGGGCACTTTTATGAGGCAAAAGAAGGTGTTTGCCACCAATGGAAATCAAGCTTTGAAAAATGAGGGAAAAAGCCCACTTTGAGGGCTTCAGCAAAAGAAAATCCAGACTGTCAATTCACTGCCGTTGCCTTGCACTGTGAGAATAAATGCTCTTCAAAGCAAATGCTAATCAAGGCCCTCTTTGCTCTTTCAGGTGGGTATGAAGGACCAGGTAGTATAAGGGAGACATCTCCAGTGACCAAGCCAATATATATCCATCAACCAACATCAATGATTAATACATCCAATACCACTAGAGTGCCTCCACTTGCCTTACAGTTCTTTGGGATGTCTTGAGGTCATTTTCATTCACAATATTAAGACATTTTATTTTAGTTTTGTCTTTAAGGTAACTTAAATAAACTCCATATTTTATATATCATATTTCATCTATGAAACATTTGAATACCATGTATAACTAATTAAAATTTGGTTCATTTAGGTCAACTCAAATTTCTTCAGTCCAGTATAAATATGTCTCAGTTGGAGTTCAGGTTTAGATAAAATATCAACAGCAATGACAGATATTTATATAACATTGTTTAGTGGAAAAACAATCCAAGATGTCTCACAGCAGTATAATCAAAATAAATGGAACAAAAATGTGGCCAATTAGGTGAATTTTAAGGAGGCCCACAAAGGAGCAATGATGGTTAAAGACATGGAGGGGTTGAGTATTGTAAGGGACTAGCTTCCAACATGTAATACGCAAGGAGTCAGGATAATTTTGTACAACTTTTCATTTAAGAATTATGGAAAAATAGAAGGCCTGAATATAAATATCTTGCTTGTCCTGTTTTTGGAATATTCTGTTCAATGCCAGATGTTTCAGGTCAGTGATTTGCTACTGATTTAAAGTCAGTTACAGAAGTCTGAACTTAAACATCTGGCATTGAATGTTCATTTAGTGTAGAAATTGGAAATTCAATCACTCAGTGAAGCATTTTGTCTGCACTTATAAAATATGGTCAGTACTTAAAGGTCCATTCTGAGTTCTGATCATTATGCTTTCTGGTACTTTGGTCAATCAAATCAACTGGAGATTGAAAGAAAACATTTTTAAAAAAAAAACCTATTGGGACTTCTCATCCTGAATGCTATCCAGTAGCTGTGGGCAAAGGTTTATATTCACAGATGCCCAGGATGGACAATATCGGTATCTATGCAATCAAATGATGCAACAGAGTCTATGCTCCTTGTCACATCTCACGCATGGATCTTGGCTACATGGCTGTGGTACTGCAGAGAATTAGGCACCTATAAGTCACATCCCAGTAAGGGGGCCCTTACTGGTGGTGCAGAATATTTCATATTATTTCAGTTGCTTATACATATACAGTGTCTGACATTCCATTCATACCACAGCCCATCCTGTACCACTGAACAAGAAAGCTTGTTTTGCTGTGCAGGAAGTTATAACTTACCGTACTTTAGCAGGGAAATGGGCTCAGGAAGGTAGCAATGAAGACGAGGTAATAGATGCAAAACAGGATTGGAAAAGTTAAATAAATGGAAGGACTAGGTCAATGTGGGGAACAAGGTATGTTTACAGTACACACTTGAAAATCCAAGCAACACACACAAAATGCTGAAGGAACTCAGCAGGCCAGACAGCAGCTATGGAAAAGAATACAGTTGACGTTTCTAGCCGAGACCCTTCAGCAGGACTAGAGGAAAAAGATGAGGAAGCAGAGTTAAAAGGTGTGGGGAGGGGAGGGAGGAACACATAGGTGAAACCTGGATGGAGAGGGGTGAAGTAAAGAGCTGGGAATTTGTTGGTGAATGAGATACAAGTCTGGAGAAGGGGGATTCTAATACGTAGTTTAGGACAGAAGGTCCTTGAAGAAAGAAAATGAGGAGCACCAGAAGAAGGTGATAAGCAGGCAAGGAGATAAGATGAGAGAGGGAAAAGAGAAAAGGTAATGGTGAAGCAAGTAGGGAGCAAATACCGGAAGTTTGAGAAATCGATGTTCATCTCATCAGATTGGAGGCTACCCAAACAGAATATAGGGTGTTGCTCCTCTATCCTGAGTGAGGTCTAATTGTGGAAGTAGAAGAGGCCTTAGACTGACGTGCCAAAATGGGAATGGGAATTAGAATTGAAGTTGCCACTGGGAGATCCTGCTTTTTCTGGTGGACTTGTACCACATGGCTGCTTCCAGCTTGTCAATGTGGAGAATGTATTAAATAGTTGCTGTGGCATTATAATGTTTTAGAGGCAAAGTTACATGAATAAGAAGGCATGATCACTTCTAAATATTCCTGAAAGCAATAAGTTCAGGAAAGAAAGTGTAGGAAGAGAAGATGGGGTGACTAGATTGGAGAATACAGCATTCCTATGAAGAGATGTCTTGAAATGATTAAGGACAGAATTTAATCCATTTATGGAGACAGTAGAGATGCAGTTGCATGACTAAGTCTAACCTAACCGCCAGCTACCAATTACTGAGAAGGTGATTAAAGAGCAAAGTTACAGGACATTTGCAAGGCTTTAGTAAAGCCATAGAAAAGTGATAATAGGTTAGATACAAGTTAACCAATATTGACTGGGATATCGATAATGAAAGGGCAAAAGTGGGGGCCTAGTTTCTGAAATGTCAAGTATAAACACACTGATGACATCACTGTTGCTGGTAGAAACCTAAATGGCGAACATGAAATGTAAAAGAGTGAGGTAGATTGGCTGAACAAGTGGTTTCACAACAACAACCTCACACTCAACAACAACAAGATGAAGGAGTTGATAGTGGACTTTGGGGGGGGGGGGGGGGGGAGTTGGGAGACCAGACACCTGTCCTCACTGAGAGATGGAAAAGATGAACAGCTTCAAGTTTCTGAGAATCAAGATCTCCGAGGATATGTCCTGTGCCCAACGTATTGATGCAATCATGAAGAAGGTACACCAGCAACTCTATTTTGTTAGTGGTCTGAGGAGATTTGGTATGTCACCTAAGACTCCAGCAAATTTCTACAGCAGTAGAGCAGAGTAGACTGGTTGCATCACAGCCTAGTATGGAACCTCCAATGCACAGGGTCACTAGTAGCTACAGAAGACTGTAGACTCAACCCACCTCCATCACGAGCATAACCCTTTCCATCATCAAGGACAGACTGATGAGGCATTGCCTCAAGAATGTGTCATCCATCTCTCAGTACACACACCATTAGGGACATACTCTCTTTTCGCTGCTGCCATTAGGGAGCAGGTATAGAATTTTGAAGACCCACATTCAACGATTTAGCTCCAGCTTTTTTCCAACTGCTATCAGATTTCTGAACAGTCCATGAGCCTATAAACACAAGTTCATTTTTTTTGTTACATTACTTATTTTTTAATTTCACAATAATGTTATGTCTTTGCACTGGATTGCTGCAACAAGTCAACAAATTACACAACATAAGCTGTAGGTCAGTGATAATAAACTGGGAGAAATTCTGCAGATGCTGGAAATCCAAAGCAGCACACGCAAAATGTTGTAAGAACTCAGCAGATCAGGCAGCATCAACGGAAATGAATGAACTGTCAATGTTTTGGCTGAGACCCTTCTTCAGGACTGAAAAGGAAGGGGTAAGATTCCAGAATGAAAAATAGTGAAGGGAAAGGAGAATATCAAGGAGGTGATATGAGAAGCCAGAAGGATAGGAAAGCTAAAAGGCTGGAGAAGAAGGTCTCTGATAGAAGTGGACTATAGGAGAAAGGGAAGGAGGAGGAGACCCAGAGGAAGGTGATAAGCAGGGAGAAGAGGTAGAAGGCCAGAGTGATGAATAGAAAAAGAGGGAAGGGCAAGGGAAAATTTTTACCAGAAGGAGAAATTGATATTCATGCCATCAGGTTGGAGGCTACCCAGACAGAATATAATGGTGGTGTCATCGTGGCACAAGAGGAGGCCATGGACCAACATGTCAGATCAGGAATGGGAACTGGAATTAAAACGTTTGGTGACCAGGAATTTCTGCTTTTGGTGGTATTGTCCTGTATTGTCCTATTGTCCTGTTTATTATTTATTGTAATGCCTGCACTGTTTTGTGCACTTATGCAGACTTGGGTAGGTCTGTAGTCTAATGTAGTTTTTTTTTTTCTCTCTGTGTTGTTTTTTACGTAGTTCAGTCTAGTTTTTGTACTGTGTCATGTAACACTATGGTCCTGAAAAACGTTGTCTCATTCTTACTATGTACTGTACCAGCAGTTATGGCCGAAATGACAATAAAAGTGACTTGACTTGACTTGGACGGAGCAGGAATGCTCGATGAAGTGGTCTCCCCAATTTGAAATAGATCTCACCAGTGTAGAGAGGCCACATCAGGGGCACCAGAGACAAAAGACAAACCCAGCAGATTTGCAGGTGAAGTGTTGCCTCACCTGGAAGGACTGTTTCAGGCTCTGAATGGAGATGAGGTAGGAAGTTAGGTGTAGCTGCTGGCAGGTGTAAGTGCCAGGAACGAGGTTAGAGGGGAGGGACAATTGGACAAGGGAATTATGGTGGGAGCAATCCCTGCAGAAAGAGAAGAGATGGAAGAGGGAGGAGGTAAAGGTATGTTTAGTTGTAGGGTTCCTTTGGAAATAGCAGAAGATGCGGAGAACAATGTGCTGAATTTAGAGGCTCGTGGGGTTGTAAGTAAAGACAAGAGGATCACTATCACTGTTAAGGCGGCAGGAAGATGGGATGAGCACAGATGTTTGTGAAATGGAGGAGAAGTGGATGAGGGCAGCATCAATGGTGGAAGGAGGAAAACCCTGTACACTGAAGAAGGAGGCTATCTCTGATGTCTCGGAAAGGAAAGCCACATCCTGGGAACAGATGTGACAGAGACAAAGAAACTGAGAAAAGGAAAAAGCATTTTTACAGGAGACGGGCTGGGAAGGTATATGGTCAAGACAACCATGAGAATTGATAGATTGATTTAAGATGTCAGTCAACAGTTTGTCTCCAGAGATGGAGAAAGAGATAGAGAAAGGGGAGGGAGAATTCAAAACTGGACCAAGTGAATTTAAGGGCAAGGTGGGAGGCAAAGTTGATGAAATTGACAAACTCAATATGGGTGCCTTAAAAAGCACCAATGTAGAATCTCTAGGCCTGAATGGAGCAATTTAAAATTTACTATGCTGTGGATGCCTATTTATAGTAGTTGTATTATATAGTATGCTCTGTATGTAGATTAGATGAATTCTCTATTGAGTTGGAGCTTATAGCTAAGCAGGGAAGAGTGTTGTGTATTTAGTAATTCAATAATATTTGAGTAATATATATATAGTTTGATTATGCATTCTTTTTCATATAAATAATTGATTATGGGTTATATGTAAAAATATGCTAATAGCATACATCATCACACTGCCACGTGATATGAATGTGCATTGCTTAAAGTAAACTTGAAATTGCACCCGCATCCCAGACTCTCATGTTTTTTCCTATGGATTAGTTGAATGATTTGAAGTCACAAAACATAACAAATCTTCTCTGTAAAAAACTGGAATCTAAACTTGATTGGCAAAATACAGTGTAGGTACACTCCCATGAAGAAGCAAGAGGAGGAAGTTCAAGCCCATGCTCCATGATTGACAAATAAGATGGAAATAAAGCCAAGCAAAACAGGGCAATATGTTAGGAACCAGACTGTAAACATAATACTCAATCCAAGAAGGTTGCAAGGATTGTGAGATCAGTAGAGTTTTGGATATTAAAGATATGGAGTTTGTGCAGAAGAGTAGCACTGAGGTAAAAGATCAGCTATAGAGTCTGGGATGCGGGTGCAATTTCAAGTTTACTTTAAGCAATGCACATTCATATCACGTGGCAGTGTGATGATGTATGCTATTAGCATATTTTTACATATAACCCATAATCAATTATTTATATGAAAAAGAATGCATAATTGAAAGATTGAGCACAATTAGGAGTCTGAATGGCCTACTCCTGGTTCTATTTCTTAAGTTCTTAACACTCAAGAGTCAACCAGTTGCAGAAAGTTCAGTTGGGAAGTAAAGTAGTTATAAACAAGCCAAACATGAGAAAAGACTGTCAACAAAAATCCAAAAATATTCTATAGCCAAGTTAAAGCAAACATTGTGTCCATTAAAAACCTGAAAAGAAATGTATTTGTGCAGCCAGAAGGCATAGGTAAGGTGCTAACTGAATAGTTCACATCAGTTTGTTCAGCAAGGATGAATATGCAGCTGGAGTCTTATCAAAGGAAGAAACAATTAACATTCTGGTTGGGTAATGAAGGTACCAGAAATGCGAACTATACTTAAAATGAATAAAACACTTGGCCTAATTCAGATGCACCTGAGGTTGTAGAGGGAAGGAAGGATATTATAAAGTCTGGCCATCGATTTCCAAGCATTGATTGACTTAGGAGTAGTGCATTTGGAATGGATAATTTGTAAAAGTTACATCCTTGTTAAAAATATAGGGTAGATAGATAAAGTCAAAAATTTCAGACTAGCTAGCTTAAATTTGGTGGCAGGGAAAGTTTGAGTAAAATAACCAAGAATAGAAATGGCAAACACCCATGGATGTTAATTTATTAGAGGAAGCACATATAGTATTGTAAAAGGTAGATCATAGTAAGTAACATGAAAGACAATTTTCTTCTGAAGGAACAAAAAGGATTGATGTGACAGCCATGATTGGTGTAATCTTATATAAATACCCTATAGACATTTAATATAATGCCAAATGATATGTTTGTCATCAAGGTAGATAAAGGAAGTTATAGGAACATGGGTAGAGAAATGCCTACATAACAAGGACCAAAATGTGGTAAGGAAAGGTTCTTCTTCACACCAGACTCAGGTTTGCAGTGGGGTTCCCTGTAGATAAGGGCATCCCATCATTTTTTATGCCATTAAGCAAGGGATCTGTCTGGGAACCCCTGTTTAGATCAATACTAAAGGCTCTTCTTTCTTAATTTATGTTAATGAGTTGGATTTGAGTGTACAGAAAATAATTTCTAAACTTGTTGTTGACACAAAACCTGGAAGTGTAAAAAAATATGAAGAGGATAGTAGTTAACTTTGACAAGGTAGAGACATGTTGATTGATAGCATTCAATGCCAAAAATGTGCTGTTACATTTCAGTCAGAGGCAGAACTAGAGGACAGAACTTAAAAAGTGCTACAACTACAGAGAGATTTGTAAATGTGTGTGCATGGTATCCATTGAAAATAGCATTAAAAGTGCACAGAAAATGTTGCAGGAACTCAGCAGGCTAGGTAGCATTCATGGAAGAAGAGTAAACAGTCGATGTTTTGAGTCAAGACCTGAAGAAGGGTCTTGGCCCAAAACGTCAACTCTTTACTCTTTTCCATAGATGCTGCCTGGCTAGCTGAGTTCCTCCAGCATTTTCTGTGCATTACTTTGAATTCCAGCATCTGCAGATTTTCTTTTGTTTGTGTACAGGTTAAAAAGGTGGTTTAAAGAGGGATCCTAGAGGTTATTTATAAGAGGACAGGGAACACGGAGAAAGACATCATGATGAACCTTTGTAAAACACTAATTCATCCGTCACTAGACTCCACGTTTTGGAAAAGATTTAAAAGCTTAAAAGAGGGTGAGGAGGAGATTTGTCAAATTTATTCTGAAGATGGAAGACATAAGTTAAAGGATTGGAGAAATTGGGATTCTCTTTGTAAGAGAGGGGGTTGCACCAAAAAGCTATTTTAAATCATAAAAAACTCAGTGAGTTTAAGAATAATGAGAAAAAGTGGCATGTGGAAGAAACATTTGCGTAGTGAATTGCTAAGGATTGGAATGCACTATCAGGGTTAGTGCTAGAGATATACTCGATTTCAGTGTTTAAAGGAGAACTGTCCATGGTGGGAACCAGGAGACAGTGGGCCTCTCTAAAGGTTAGCATCTTGCTGCATTTTTTTGAAAGCTTGCTCTGCACTATTTCTGATTACCAGGACTCTGCGAGAGATCATTTGTTTCCTTGATACAGCAGCAATCTCATTTTCTTGCATGGCTAGTTGACTAAGTAGCTAATTTTTTGATGGAATGGGGTGGGGGGAGCTGTGCACCTGTATATGTCAGTGGAAGCTGAGCAGATTCATGCCCATTGTCTTGGACCTGGCTCTAGCTTTGGCATGGTTTCAATGAAAACAGAATACTTTGTTGAAAAGACAAGAATAGGATTCAAATTGAGTAGAGCACAAAGGCAAACATGGCATAAGTGTCACTGAAATTTCCCATGCACAGTAGGATTTATGCCGATTACAGATGTAGTTGCATTTTGCCTGTGTAGCATTACAAATCTTGTCACATATCCTGTCACTCAGTTTGAAAGTAGGATATCATTCACTGCCTGTACTGCTTGTATTTAAGGCTGTGCTTGCTGACTTTAGGTCAACCAGCACAAGCATCTAAACTACCTTGCCACAGAAGTAAAATGTTCAAGCAGTCACTTAAGAACTAAGTCATAGCACCTAGAGTTGAGGGATATGAGGAAGGAACATGATGGGGTCAAGGTGAAGTAAAGTGATGTCACTGCCATTTATTAATGAGTATAGAATTTACAAAATATAGAAGTGGCAAATATTCAATGTTAAACCAGAATATCACTGAATAAGCATAGAACAAAGAGAGTAGCACAGAGAGAGGCACTTCCACCCACCATGTCAGTGCCAATCATAACGTCAATCCCATTTCCTGAACATAAATAAAAACTGTAAGAAACTGAGAAAAAGCACTGCCAATACTGAAGAGGTTAAATGGTTAAATTACCATTCAAGAATGGTAATAATTGCGAGAGTGAAGATGTTGATGCATGAAGAAAGGTTGGGTAGGTTGGGATTATAGTCACTGGGGTGTATTAGAATGAATTGTGATTTGTGATATTGATAACTGGAGTGGGATTTGCAGGGTGGACGAGTGGAAGGTTAATCCCCTGGTCAGTGTCTAGAATCAATCGCTTTAAGTTTCCCATTTCCGACAGGGGTGGGAAGTATTTCTTTTAGAACCATAGACATCACAGCACAGTATGTGCCCTTCAGCCCTCCATGTTGTGCTGACCCATAAAATCCTTTAAAAAAAAGTACTAAACCCACACTACCCCATAACCCTCTATTTTTCTTTCATCTGTATGCCTGTCCAAGAGGCTCTTAAATACTCCTAATGTTTTAGCCTCCACCACCATCCCTGGCAAGTCATTCCAGGCACTCACAACCCTCTGTGTAAAAAACTTACCCCTGATGTCTCCCCTAAACTTCCCTCCCTTAATTTTGTACATATGCCCTCTGGTGTTTGCTATTGGTGCCCTGGGAAACAGGTACTGACTATCCACCCTATCTATGCCTCTCATAATCTTGTAGACCTCTATCAAGTTCCCTCTCATTCTTCTACGCTCCAATGAGAAAAGTCCCAGCTCTGCTAACCTTGCTTCGTATGACTTGTTCTCCAAACCAGGCAACATCCTGGTAAACACACAAAATGCTGGTGGAACGCAGCAGGCAAGGCAGCATCTATAGGGAGAAACACTGTCGATGTTTCGGGCTGAGACCCTTCATCAGGACTTACTGAAAGGAAAGATAGAGATTTGAAAGTAGGAGGGGGAGGGGAAAATGCAAAACGATGGAGAAAACCGGAGGGGGTGGGGTGAAGCTGAGAGCCGGAAAGGTGATTGGCAAAAAGGATGCAGAGCTGGAGGAGGGAAAGGATCATGGGATGGGAGGCCTAGGGAGAAAGAAAGGGGGAGGGAAGCACCGGAGGGAGATGGAGAACAGGCAGAGTGATGGGCAGAAAGAGAGAAAAAAAAAGAGGGGGGAAAAGCTAAATATATCAGGGATAGGGTAAGAAGGAAAGGAGGGGCATTAACAGAAGTTAGAGAAGTCAATGTTCATGCCATCAGGTTGGAGGCTATCCAGCCGGTATATAAGGTGTTGTTCCTTCAACCTGAGTTCGGATTCATTTTGACAGTAGAGGAGGCCATGGATAGGCATATCAGAATGGGAATGGGACGTGGTATTTAAATGTGTGGCCACTGGGAGATCCTGCTTTCTCTGGCGGACAGAGCGTAGGTGTTCAGCGAAACGGTCTCCCAGTCTGCGTCGGGTCTCACCAAGGCAAAGGAGCGTCGTCAAGTGGCAGCATATTCTTGTGAGGGTGAATGGCAGAACTTCGGCTGATAAGAGATATCAATGCTTTAGTAAGGGGAAATGAAGGCAGTGTACATTGCGTTTAAGCAGTTAGATACCAATGAATACCTTGACAATTATATAATTAAAATGTAAAAACAAACTTAAGAGGGAAATCAGGTTGTTACAAAAGGGATATGAGATGGATTTGGCTGACAGGATTAAAGATAATCCCAAGAAGTTCCTCAGTTATATCAATAGTAAAAGGGAGAGATTAGAACCTCTTAAAGACTATCAAAGCCGCCTATGGTACATGTGAAGCTGCAAGAGTGGCAGAGATTTTAAATGTGTCTTTCTCTTCAGTGTTTAGTAAGGGAAACATAATGAATGTCAAAGAAATGAGGTTAATAAATAGTGAGGTTCCATGTATATTATATGGAAGGAGGCATTTACAAACTTGAAACACGTTAAGGTCCTGCAAAGCTCCAGGGCCTGACCAAGTGCACAACCGTACATTATAAGAGGCCAGAGAAGTATTCATAGAGGTCCTTGTAGAGGTATTTGTTTTGTCATTAGGCACTGGCAAATTTCCAGGAGACTGTAGGGTGGTTAATGTTGTTCCATTGTTCACAAATTGTAGCAAGGTAATCCAGGGAACTACAAGCTGATGAGCCTGACTTCAGTTGTAGGAAGTTACAGGAGGGAATTCTGAGGGATAAGGTCTGCCATCACTTGTATAGTCAAGATGTGATCTGGAATAGTCTGATGGTTCTGTGCATGGCTAATTGGATCTAATTTTGAATTTTTCAAAGAGATAAGATGTGTGAAGGTAGAACAGTAGATGTTGGCTGTATGGATTTCACTAAATCCTTAACAAGATTCCACATGGGAACCTGATCTGGAAGGTTAGGGATTGAGGGAAGCTAGTGAGGTAGATTCCGAACTGGCTCGATGATGATGATTGAAAGTAGATTCTCTGACTGCAGGCGTGTGACTAGTGGGGTACTGCAGGGTTGGTGTTAGGACATCTGTTATCCATTATGGATGCAAATGGTTTGGATCTGAATGTACATGGCACGATTAGCAAGTTTGCCAATGGTGCTAAGCTAGTAGGTTTGTTAACACTGAAGCAGGCTACAGTTAATGCAAGGAAATCTTGATCAGTTTGGGGGATGGGCTGAGAAATTGCAAATGAATTTCAACTTAGGCTATATCCACACTAGACCGGATAATTTTGAAAACGCCGGTTTCGCGTAAAAACGATAGGCGTCCACACTATGCGTTTTTGAAAATATCTCTATCCACACTGAAACGGAGATTTCGGCGAATCTCCTCCTCCTGCGCATGCGCAGGACACATCTACCAAAAACAAGCGACATGTTTGGTGTCGAATCTCGCTGTGAAAGACGGTGTGTGTTTGTTCAGTTACAGACTAGAAAAACTTAAACAACGGGCAGCTGTTGGCTCTTGTGCAGGAAGATTTAAAAGTAAAAAAAAACAAATACTGAAGTGTATGGAGGCAACCGACAGGGAGTTCATGGACAGATTGACCCGGCTGACGACAAACATTGAAAAACTGACTAACTCTGTTGCACCTATAAAGCACCTTATTAAATGTATAAAACACGTCTGCATCAGCGTTACCTTGTAACAATGTTACAATGTTACAATGTTACATTAGGCTGTTACACATCTCTTGTCAGAGAAATACTTGCATAAATAGGTAAACCACCTTCATACGAGCAAGGACAGAAAACAGGGCAAAGTGAGTACAGTATACTTATTTATCCAGTAAGTTAGGGGTCAAAATATTTGGTGAGTGCATTTCTAACTCTTCTGGCTTCAGTCTTGTTGCCGTCTGTTCTGAAATTGTTAGGTTGCGTTCAAGAAAACAATGAAATAGCGCGCTGCCGTCTTACAGCGTTTTCAATAGTGTCCGGTTACACCGTCCACACTGACCTGCCCGAGCAACGTTTTCAAAAATACCCACCCTGGAAAGCGTTTCTGAAAAGCTCCGGTTTCCGGGGACGAAAACGTCGTTTTAGTGTGGACGGCGGGTAAAAATGAAGAGAAAAAGCTTCGGTTATGGATTTATCCGGCGTAGTGTGGATGTAACCTTCGTTTTTAAGTCTGTTTCCCTTCCTAAGGATATATTTCCCCAGTAGATGGAGCGCAGCATTAATTCACCAGATTGATTCCTGTGGTAATGAGCTAGTTGTGTAAGGAAAGATTAAGCAGATTGGATATATAATTAGTAATTGGCAATTAATTATTATTGTCACATGTACTTTGACACAATGAAAACTTTGTTTTGCACGATATCCATACAGATAATTTCATTACATCAATAGATTGAGGTTGTACAAGCAAAAAGCACAAACAGAATGCAAAATATAGTGTTACAGGTACAGAGAAAGTGCAGGCAAAATATAAGATGCGAAGTCTTGATGAGGTTGTGTGGTGAACTACATATACCTGTCTGGACATGCCTCCCCTGCTGACTGCTCCTGTGGCTCCTCCCACAGACCCCTGTATAAAGGCGATTGGAGGCACTGCTCCTGCCTCAGTCTCCAGGATGTTGTGTGATGGTCTCTTGCTGCTGATAGTGCTTTCTCTTCCAGCTAATAAAAGCCTACCTCTCGCCTCATTTCTCCGAGAGTTATTGATGGTGCATCAGGTTGACTGTGAGTTTGAGAGTTCATCTTATCATTAAAGAGGTCCATTCAATATTCTTACAACAGCAGGATTGAAGCTGTCAAGTGGTAGTATGCACTTTCAGGTTTTTGTTTCTTCTGCCCAATGCATGGGGAGAGGAGAGAATATCTGGTGTGGGAGGGTCTTGGATATGTTGGCTGCTTTTATGGCTGCTGGAGAGGGTCAGCAACTTTAAATTCCTCAGTGTTGACAGCAGCACCTAAGTGCAATTGCAAAGGTTGCATGTCAGTGCAGCTACTTCCTTTGGAGTTTGCCAAGATTCAGCATGACATCTAAAGCTTTGACAAACTTTTATAGATGTGTAGTGGAGAGCATATTGACTGGTTGCGTCACAGCCTGGTATGGACGCACCAATTGCCTTGAACAGAAAATCCTACAAAAAGTATTTGACACGGTCCAATCCATCACAGGTAAGGGCCTCCCCACCATTGGGCACATCTACACACAATGTTGTCACAAGAAAGATGCATTCATCATCAACCCAGGTCATGCTCTCTTCTCACTGCTGGTATCAGGAAGAAGGTACAGGTGCCTCAGGACTCACACCAAAAAGTTCAGGAACAGTTGTTATCCCTCAGCCATCAGGTTCTTTAACCAAGGGGATAACTTCACTTGCCCCATCATTGAAATGTTTCCACAACCTATAGACTCACTTTCAAGGACTCTTCATCTCATGTTCTCAATATTTCTTGCTTATTTATTTATTATTATTATTTCCTTTTTTTAGTATTTGCATAGTTTGTTAATTTTATACATGGATTGAATGCCCAGGTTGGTGCTGTCTTTCATTGATTCTATTATGGTTATTATTCTGTTACGGATTAATTGAGTATGCCTGCAAGAAAATGAATCTCAGGGTTGTATATGGTGACATATATGTACTTTGATAATAAATATTGATTTGGAGAAGCTACTGTGAGATAATTCTATAAGTACTAGGTAGAAGGAGTTTTTTAAGAAAGAGAGTAATGTAAGTACAGGGAAATATGTTCCCATAAGGGCGAAGGATAAGGACAACAAGTCCAAGGAATCTTGGATGTCAAGGGATGTCATGTGTTTGAAAAGAAACTATGAAGGAAATATTGGGGGGGGGGGGATTGCTGCCGTTTACGCATGGGATGGGGGTAATTGAGGGGGACTTCGGGGTTTTCACGTTTAACTGTCATTCATTCTTTGGGCACTTCTCTGTTTTCATGAATATTTGTGAAGAAAAAACACCTCTGGATGTACTTTGTATATTGTATACAATTTGCTGACATTAAATTTGACCTTTGAACCATGAACCTTTGAATATCAACAGTGAAAGGAATTGTTTAAAAATAAATTAAAGTGCAAAGTTAGGCCACAAAATATGATTGGGGGATATGATTAAGAAAAAATGTCATGGCATTTTATGAGAATATTAAGAACAAGAGTGTAATTAGTGAAAGAATGGGGTCCATTATGTCAAAGATGAATTCTGGAAATGGAGTCAAAGGATGTGGTTGAACTGAAGTTGAAGATTTCAATAAAGCCAGTGAATTTCTCAAACAAGTTAAAAAGCAAGAGATATTAGATTACTTAGGGGGCAGAAAGTGGATAAATCTTTAGAACACGATGAGATGTATCCCAGGTTACTATGGAAGGCAAAGAAAAATTACGGGTGCCCTAACAAGAAATACTTAAACCTTCTCTGACTGCTGGTCAGGCATCAGAAGACCAGAGTACAAAGCAGCAGGCAAAAGCATGTATTTGCAGTCCAGTTAATCTAATGCCAACGATAGGGAAGTTATTGGAAAATAAATCTGAGAGTCATAATTAATCTGCATTTGAAAAGACATGGATCAACCAATGATCGTGAACATGGATTTGTTGCTGAGAGACCCAGTCTGACTAACTTAGTTGAGTTTATAATATGCTTTGATATGAGTTTTGTGGACTTCAGTTAGGATGTTGACAATATCCCACATACATAACTAGTCCAGGAGGTTAGTATCCATAGGACCCAATACAAGTTGAATCTGAAGATTTTCTAATCGGAGATGTTGGAAACACACTTTTGTGATTAGAAGCTTGCTGTTTATTATGTACTATATCAGCCAAGATGAGAATGTAACAAGGGTAACCAGTAAGGTTGCAGATGACCTGAAAATTGTTGATGTTGTGAAAGTCTTAGGTTACTGAATGATATTGATTAGCTGGAATGTTGAGCAGAATTGTGGCAGACAAAATTAATTCTGAAAATTGTAGGGTTATATAAGGCAAGGTTGCATACCACAAATGGCAGCATCTATCCAAAGATCACAAAAGATGGCAGCATCAGTTGATTGGCAGGTGATCAAGACATACTGAGTGCCTGCCTTCATTAGCCAGGGTATAGAATAATAGAGCAGTGAAGCATTGATCCAACGTTATAAAACATTAGTTGAGCCATAGCTGGAATATTTGTACATTCTCACGAGAGTATTTCCTGAGGTAGTTCATTTCAGTTATGGGGTGTGTCTGGAGGGAAGTAGATCAGCTGGTTAAGTGGTGTCACAACAACCTTGCATTCAATGTCAGTAAAATCAAGCAATTGATTGTGGACTTCAGGAAGGGAAAGTCAACGGTCTACACTCCAGTCCTTTTTGAGGGACCAGCAATGGAAAGCGTAAGCAATTTCAAGTACCTGAGTGTCAACATCTTCAAAGATCTATTCTGGGCCTAACATAATGATCTAATTACAAAGAGTGCACTGCAGTGACTATATTTCATGAGGAGTTTGAGGATACTTGGTATGTCACTGAAGACTTTCACAAATTTCAACCGATGTATCATGCAGAGCATTATAACTGATTATATCACCACCTGGTATGGAGGGGCTTCTGCACAGGATTGGAAAACGCTGCAGAAAGTTGTAAACTCAGCCAGCTCCATCACGGACCTCTCTAGCCTCTCCAGCATCAAGGACATTTTCAAAAGCTGCTGCTTCAAAAACACAGCAGACATCCATCACTAAGAACCTCCATCAGCCCTCTTCTCATTGTTACCATCAAAGAGGAGATACAGGAGCCTGAAGACACACACAATGTTTTAGAAACAGCATCTTCCCCTCTGCTATCAGATTTCTGAATGGCCAATGAACTCATGTACACTACCTCATGTTATTTTTTTTTAATTTTGATCTCTTTTTGCACTACTTAACATTAGTCTGCTGGGGTATTTCTTGCTTTCTATTGATATGGTGGTCTGAAGGATCTGTTACTGTAGAAATCCATGACTCTGTGACTCCATAATGGGTGACCTACTCTGAGTGTGTGGAGCTTACACATTTTCCCTGTGACCACATGGGTTTCCTCTGAGTGATCCAGTTTACTTCCACTTTCCAAAGACATAAATATTGGTGGGGGAAATTGGTCACTGTAAATTGCCTCTGGTGTTTAACTAAGTGGCAAAATCTCAGGGGAGCTGAAGGGAATGTGGAGGAGAATAAAATCAGATTATTGCAGTATTACTGCAAACATGGGCTTAATGGTCAGGGTGAACTTGTGGAGTGAACGGCCAATTTGACATCATGTCTCTTTGAATGCTTCATTTGGGTAGATAATGGGAAGTAATTTCCTCTAGCTGGGAGTCAAATTGACATAAAAGTAAATACAGTGCTAGGCCATTTAGAGTGAAGCAAGGAAATATTTCATGTGAACTTTAGTGGAAATCTGGGGCCCTTTTCACATAAGCTATTGAAACTGGGTCAATTGTATATATCAACAGACTTTTAGTAAGCAAATACATAATGGCAATGAAGAAAAATAGAGGGATAGAGAAGAGAATCAAATCTGCCATTGAACTGAATAGCTGAAGAGGCTCAGCAGAGTCAATAGCTTAATGCTGTTCCTAAAGCATTACTGGGATTTTCTACTGGCTAGGAAAGTGAGTAGCAGAGCCATCCGGCCCAGAGCTTGTGTTGAGTTTTTGGATCCAAAGAGGTAAGCATGTTATGAATGGCATGAGTTTCAATGCAATGAGTGTGTGGGCAAATCAAAAAGGCTGGTTGTTACCCAGCAGTTCCCTTTGGCAATTGCCCACCATTGGATCTGGAGCAGAGCAGGAGCATGTCTTCTGTGCCACAAGTGAATCAAAGCTATTGGAGAATAGAAGCATAAAGTGAATGCAGAGCAGAGTAATTAACAAAAATAATGTAATTCTTTAGAAAATAATGCAAAATGTTTCCATTTGAGCAATTGTGTAAATATGTTAAAAAAATCATTGAATAGAGAAGAGTAAAAGACAGGAACAGGCCCTTCGGCCCACAATGTCTGTACCAACTATGATGCCAAGCTAAATAATCCCATCTCTCTGCACATGGCCAAAATTCCTCCATTCCCTGCTTGTTTGGGAGCCTGTCTAAATGCCTCCTGAACATCGCTGTCATATATACTTCCACCACCTTCCCAGGCAGAACGTTCCAAGCACCTGCCACTTTACCTAGCACATCTTTGGAAACACAAGAAACAGCTGATGCTAAAAAAGCAGTGCAAACATCACACTTCTGAAAGAACTCAATGGGTCAAACAGCATCCGTGCAGGGAAAGGAATTTCAGCTGGGACCCTGTACCAGAACATGATGAGGAGTTTCAGACCAAAATGCTGATCCCTGATGTGCTTTCCCTCCCAAATGGGTGACAAAGTATTATGCCACACCAGGACACATTAACAAGATTTCTAAACAAAATTCCTTAAGTTGAATTCTGAGAGAAAGAGAAATGTGCTTGCATTTCTTAGCTTTGTACCTTTGCTCCGGAAACACAATCCCTCACAGCAACAATGACTGACTACTTCAGCTTCTTTTCTCCAAAGGACTAGTGCATGAGCACAATCATCATTATACTTTTGGGGAAATTGTTTAAGCAAGTGATCGTGAAGGTTCTTACATCAGCACTTGTGGACCCATTTCTTCAGAGTACAGAGTGGGATAAAATGTGAAAGAGGCAATTAAAAATAATTGGCTTGTTTCTTTGAGAATGAAGTCACCAATCCTATGTTTGGAAGTTAAACTTCGCATGAGTAGTTCAGCAGGAAAGCTAAATCTCACAGTTCTCAATACCAGGTCATGAAACTTGGCAACAGCGTGATCTTTCCCCATGCTAAATTCAGGAGGTCCTCTTTTAAGTGTTATAAGTGGTAATACATCATACTGTGTTGAAATATTTCAAAATATAACCTTTCTTCTCTGCAGAAAATCACCTGCAAACCTTGTTTTTAATTGCATTTGCATTAATAACATTTACTGTGTTGTTATTATCTAAAGGACAAATATGAGAGTTTAAGATACTGGAAGAAAATATACCACCCTACTGTGAGCACAAAAATCACTTGTATTTATATTGAACTTTGAATTACATCAAGACTTCACAAAGCAGTTTGGAGGAACTACATGTTTAATTTGTAGTTAGTGTCACAATTTAAGAAATGCAAGTACTTTTGGCCCACCTGAACTTACACAAACAGCAAATTCATTATGTCCAGATCATTTTTTGGTTCACCAGGGATAATCTTGCCCAATCAGCAGCATCCCTAGGTCTTGAGTTCTTTGCCAAGAGTGGGAGTCGAATGCATAAGGTCGAGGTGAGTAGAGGCAAAATACACAGCACTTTGCTGTGGGTGATAACAACATTGAGAGTTCAACAGAAAATGCAGATGTAGAACCTTCCACTCAAAGTCAAGTTGGGCGTAAGCCCCCTAAACCTTCCATTTTACTTATGGGTAATTCCTAGTGCCACAATTGAGCTGAATCCTTTTCAGACTCAGCACCCTAATTGCCAACAATGGGAATGTTGTGAGGCCAGCCAGTGTTGATACTGCATAGCTTAAGTGAACTGAGTTCAATCCTGACATGGGTGTTGCCAATGTGAGCTCACATGCTTTCCCTGTGATCTGAGAGTTTCCACTAGATTGTCTGGGTTCCTCTTACAGCCCAAAGACTATACTGTTGTAGGACAAATAATAGGTAGGATGACTCAGCTTATTAGTGTGTGAGTTATCAAATCATTGAGTGGCACTACAACAGCAACCTCTCATTCAAAGTCAGCAAAACTGAAGAGCAGATTGTTGACTTCAGTCAGGGGAAGGAAGGCAAACATGTGCCAATCCACACTGGAGATTCAATGGTGGAGAAAGTTAAAAACTTTAAATTCCTATATATTAATATATCGGATGACCTGTTCTGGGTTCAACACATACATAACAATTATAAGGAAACACAGCAGTGTCTTTACTTTCTTAGGAGGTTAAAGCGGTTTGCATTGTCACCAAACACTCTAACAAACTGCTATAGATGGTCTATTGAAAATAATCTACAAGCTGCATCTTGGTCAGGGATGGCAACTCAAATGTTCAGGAATGTATCAAGCTGTAGAGAGAAGTGGATTACGCCCAATAAATTATAGGTACATCCCTCCACACCATTGGGAGTATCTACAGGAGGTGCTGCCTCAGGAAGGCAACACCAATCATCAATGATTTCCACCATCCAGCCATGCCATCTTCTCAGGAGGTACAGAAACTTGAAGTCACTGAAGCATTCGGGCTCTCACAACCAGACTATGTAACAGTTTCTTCCCCCAAGCTATCAGACTCCTCAATACCCAGAGCCTGGACTGACACCTTACTGCCATATTGTCTTGTTTATTATTTATTGTAATGCCTGCACTGCTCTGTGCACTTTATGCAGTCCTGGGTAGGTCTGTAGTCTAGTGTAGTTTTTCTTTTCTGTGTTTTTTACATAGTTCACTCTAGTTCTTTGTCTTGTAACACCATAGTCCTGAGAAAACATTGTCTCATTTTTACTATGTACTGTACCAGCAGTTATGGTCGAAATGACAATAAAGTGACTTGACTTGACTTGACTTGAAGTCCCATACCACCAGATTAAAGAACAGCTACTTCCTTTCCACCATTCGGTTTTTGACCAGCCTGCACAACCCCAATCACCATTACAGTTTAGTGGGGTCTAAATTTTCTTGATTTTGATAGTCATATAATAGTTTTTAAATTAATTGGATTAAACAATTTTTACGTAATCCTACTTCTATATGGAATTGCATTCCTTCTTTTGTCTTTTCCTAGGCTGGTGGATTGAATTTTTTTCTTTTGGGTAATTACAAAATAGACAAAGCTCCCCCCTGTTTATCTCAGTTTCATAAACAGATGCTTTTATCTTGGTCTTTGATTTACAAACACAACTTTTCTCCACATAGTTACTTTATCTGGAATAACCACAACATAACTTATAAGAATAAATCTTTGTTTTATAAAGATTGGTTTGATAATAATATTTTGTTAGTTAAACAGTTATTTAATTCAAGTGGTACTTTATTGAGTTAAACTGAGTTTTTATCCACCTTTGAATTTCCTGTGACTCCAAAAGAATTTGCTGTTGTTATGGATGCAATTCCCTCTGGTGTAATTATGTTGTTTAGAAATACATCATATTTGGTAGTTGATTTACCCAACTTGGATCCTTCCAGTACAGCTGTAGGAAAGATTTGTTTTCCTCCATCTTTTAAAAAATTAATAAGGGTATTAGAAGTTTGTTTCAAAAAGACATTACTTCTATTCCTACAGCTGTTAGATTTTGGAATAGTTGCTTGGGGAATCTGAGGTGGAGGAGTATTTGGGGCTTATTTAATAAATTTTTATTGATGAATAAAATTAAAGAAATTTCATTGAATATTATACATAGATATTATCCAACCAATGTTTATTTGACAAGGTTTAATACTGATATTGAAACTAACTGTTCTTTTTGTGCTTTATATCCAGAGGATTTATTTCATCTGTTTTGGGATTGTAAATATGTTAAAACATTTTGGGTTGATGTTCGTCGATTTATAGATCAATATATTAATGTAGATTTTACTTTTTGTTTTGAAAATGTCTTATTTGGGTTTACTAATAATACCAAATCTCATAGGGATAATTTCCTTATCATAAATCTTTTGTTAATTTACAGCAAATATTATATCCATAAAAGCAAATACAGCAATAAGAAACCTTCATTTATATTTTTTATGTCAGACTTCAAACTATACGTTAATACTCTGAAAACTTCCCATAACCAGAAAGCTGTAAAGACTGTACAAGTCTGTCAACGTTTCGGGTTATCTCTGTAAATGTTTCTGTTTTGTGACTCCTTTTAGATATACTTCCTTCTGTCCAACAGTATTTAGAGTGGATTTTCTTGTTTATTTTGATATTTAAAGTTAACAGTTATATATTTGTTGCTGCTTATGTGTGATTCCCTGGCTTTGTTAGTGTTTCTGTTTTTGTTTGTGTTCAATAAAAATAAAAAAGTTTTTTAAAAAAATTACAGTTTAGCAGCACTATGGCTACTTTGATCGTTTTGCACTATAATGTATTTAAGGTTTTTTTTGTTTTAATTGTGTATCGTTTTCTTGTGAAAATTGGAATAATTTAGGTTCCTTATGTTTTTTTTGTGAATGCTGTTGAAATGATTCTGCCTATGATGTAAGTTTGTCATTGCAGCTAAGCCTACATGTACTTGTGCATAGGACAATAAACTTGACTGGACTACACATGCTGGTAAAACAATTGGCTGCTGTAAATTACACAAGGTATTTACCCAAAAGATCTAAAGGACAATTGATTGACAAGGATACAGGGGGCATGGAACTGCTGGTATTGGTCAGCTGGAAGTCAATATGGACCTGATAGACTGAGTAGCCTCCTTCTCTAGCATGCTGTGTAACTCCATCTTTGGACAATGGCAGTGGAGGCCATCTAGGAAGCCAAGCTTGGGTTCTGGCAGTGATTTGAAAATGTAATTTCAGTTCTAGAAGTAACCAATGATCTGTATAACAAGGGCTGATTTAAAGAAAAACACGTTGTTGGCATTTGGCACAAATCACCAACAGAGCAGCTGGTCAGACTGTCCTCCCCTGGTGAATGCTCAGGTAGTGCGGCCGGACTGCAGTCACCACCCTTTCACTGGATCCTTGGGGTCCTCTTCAAGTCACGTTATCCAGCAGAGAGTGGTAGGGGTCCTTATTGTTGGGTTTCACCTTTTTGAGGCATCGTCCTTTAAAGGTGTCCGTGATGCTGGGGAGTCTAGTTCCCATAATGAAGCTGGCTGGGTTTACAACTTCCTGCAGCTATTTACTGATCCTGTGCAATGGTCCCTCCATACCAGATGGTGATACTACTGGTTAGAATGCTCTCCACCATAAATCTGAAAAATTTTTGTGAGTGTCTTTGGTGACTTACCAAGTCACCTCAAACTCCTAATGAAATATAGTTGTTGTTGTGCCTTCATTGTAATTGCAGCAATATGTTGAACTCAAGATAAATCATCAGAGATGTTGATTCCCAAGAACTTGAAACTGCACACACATTCCACTGTGGATCCCTTGATGAGGACTGGTGTGTGTTTCCTTGACTTCCCTTTCCTGAAGTCTACAGTTCATTCCTTGGTTTTAATGACATCGAGTGCAAGGTTATTGTTGCAACACCACTCAATCAGCTGAACTACCTCTCTCCTGTATGCCTCCTTGTCACCATTTGAAATTCTCCCAACAATAGTTGTGCCGTTGTCAAATTTGTAGGTGGTATTTGAACAGTGCCTAATGTTACGTTCCCCAGTAACCGGGTGACTTACCAGCAAAGATAGATAGGTCCGCTGAAGCCTGATGCTACTATTTTCAAATGTTTTATTTATAAAGGGGCACAAACATATGGTTAATACAAAACATTCAGATCATATACATCGTCAAAACTCAATCTAAAGCACAGGTGTAGTAATAATCAATCAAAAATGAGCTCTATCATTGTCTAGGGGATACTGAGTCCAATGAAATATAAGAGTCACTCAAAGTCTGCAGGCTTCCCCGTTTCGGGAACCGCTGGTGTTTCACGTGTTGGAGAGAGAGAAAAGGAACACTTGCCCGTCGTCCTTGCGAAGCAAATCCCTGCTGTTAGTTAAAGTTGTTTTTCCTTTTGGGTCCAGCCACAGACTCCCGATCCGGAATCTAACGCACGTGGCTTCCTTCAGAATGGCTTCCCGTCCCGACGGGAAGCACTTTCGTGTCTCCTTCGTGTGTCTCCTTGGTGCGTCTGAGGCCCCGCCTCGGCAGCCCACCTTTTATCTGGACTGGCAGGGTTGTAGATGTCCATCAGGGTGGGGGTGAGGCAATCTTTCCCCCATCACCCATCTCACATTGCCCTTAGGGTTTGCACGTAGTCCAGTTCCTTATTCCACAAAGGTGTCTCCCAAGACAATGGCTATGTCCAAGGCTTTTGTCTTGCTGAACAGCCAGCCCACATTCCAAACCGTAAGGCTCTCTCTCTTGCGATTCTCACAAAGGAGGGGGCTGAGGTCATGACACTAGCCACACAGTTGTGAGTGTAGACAGAGTGGAGCAGTGGGTAAGCATGGATCCTTGAAGTGCACCAGTGTTGGCTTTCAGCAAAGAGGAGATGTTATTTCTGATCCACATTGACTGTGATCTCATGGTGTGGAAGTTAAAGATCCAGTTGCAGAAGGAGATACAGATGCCCAGGTTTTAGAGCTTGTTGACGGTATGAATTTATTGAATGCTGAGCTGTAATCAATACACAGCAGCCTGACATAGGTATTGCTATTGCCCAGGTGATCCAAGGCCAAGTGGAAAGCCTTTGAGAGTGTATCGACTGTAGGCCTATTGTGGCGATAGGCAAATTGTAGCGGGTCCAGGTCCTTGCTTAGACATGAGTTGATTCTGGACACGAACAACCTGTCTAAGTATTTCATCACCATAGATGTGAGTGCAACTGGGCGATAGTCATTAAAGCAATTCATTCTAGTTTTCTTGAGCACTTGGTCTAATTGTTGCCCATTTGAAATAGGTAGGAAACTTTAAGTGTAGCAGTGAGAGATTGAAGATGTACTTGAATGCCCCTGCCAGTTAGTTGGCACAGGTTTTCAATGCCCTACCGAGTACACCATCCCCTGGCAATGCATAGGTTGCAAGAGTTCACCCTCTTGGAAAATGTTGTCATGTTGGCCTCTGAGACAGATATCACAGGGTCACAAGATGCTGCAGGGATTTGCACAGGTGTAGTTTTTTTTCTCTTTTTCAAAACCTGAATGGCAGGTGTTGAGCTAATCTGGGAGCGAATCATCACAGCCATTCATGATGTTAGTTTTTGCTTTGTAGGAAGTAACATTGGGAGATATTAACTAACACAAATATTCTAAAATATTTGATGGCAGGGAGCCAGGCACCCAAAATTAATGTTGTCAGGACTGTCTCTGAGTATCAGTCTACTGATGCTTACGTGATACAGCCTTACTCAATATGCTAAATGACAACATCCACCTGGTCCTCCAGCTTGTATTCAAGTCACATGTTGCATGGTTTAAAGCAATCCAATTAATACAACACCTTTGTCTTAATGTTCGGCTCTAGCGTTTGCAATTATTTAGTCTGTGGAACAGCTGGTGTTTTTAACTTCGAATTACTGCTTGCAATTTACAAAAAAACTGAAGGCTAATTGCAAACTTCCTGAACTTATTTATATTTACAATAATAACTGAGGCCTGGTTTTTGTTTGAATTAATATCTGCTATATTTAGAAAACCGCTAGCAGGCTCCTCTGGTTCTACAGGTGGTATGTTGGTGGTAACTGTTCAGAGACTTCTTCAACTTGGCCTGGTTAGGTTCCCCGCAGTCTTAGGGAAGACACCTGCATGCGCAATTTCGTGATTGCCGATCACGGGGCTGAGACTCTCCAGTGCCTGCCTGTTGTTGGCCTGAGATGAAATGAACACCACGACCAAGATGATGGCGGAAACCATTTTTGGCATACAAAATGGATGACATCTGACCGCAATATGTTTCAGGTCAGGCGTGCTGTCTATGCAGAAAATGGTGAAGCCATTGGATTGCAGCACTACATCTGAAATGGCGGCATTGAACCATGTCTCTGTGGCTTTGTTTTAAGTATGCTACAACAGAACTGAACTGATCCTAGCGGCATCAGTTCCAGATACTTCAAAAAAGCATGCACCTTACATGTCGGAAATTATACCAGAAACTGAATAAGTCAGAAGCTCTCATTGAAAATGATTTGTAGAAGCAACTTCTGATATTAACAAGACCCAGAGCAGCTTAGCAGATGTAGGCACACTTCTCTGTTATTATGTATCAACCATATGGCAGTGATGGAGTTAGAACATGCTACAAAATCAATCCATACAGTCAGGTTTTTCAGACACTATGTTCATTCCATTCAAAAAACAGATCATTTCTCCAACCCTTAGAGATTAAACCATCAACCATGAACAATGTGATGTCTTTATATTCCAGGTCATCCAGACAAGCTGAACTGTTGATACAGAGTGCAAAGCTAGATGCTATTACCCTTGATGTAATCTACAATTCACTTTCTTCTTACATTCTTCCCACTACTACTTTCATGTCCTGTTTGCTACAGCTGTTGTTCACCAATATATCTTGTGTTTAATTCAAATCATTACCACATCAGCCCCAATCCTTCTTTTGTCAATGGATCTAAAGCTAGATTTGTATGGTGGTGCAAATGGCTTTTAATAGATTATAGAAGCTACTGGAATATACAGCATTCATGTTTTTTCTTGGAAATTAATAAAACCATTTTCAATTTTGTGTTGCGCTGATATTATTGCTGAACCAGCTCTTTGAGTAGCACCTCAAGGCCGAAAATAGAATTTAAAATTGCCAATTGCATATTGATACTTTATCATTTGAGAATAACTGAGAGCAAAAGTTTAGTATTTTGCTAAAAGAAGGAAGAAAGCTGTAAAAGTCCCAATCAAACCCACTCACTTGGAAATCTGGTTTTATCACTTGGATTGTAATATACTAGCCTAAATGTCTGGGATTGCACATCAGAAATCTGCAAGTTAATTAATCATACAGAAACAAAAGACAATTTTAGTGAAAAGTTATCATCAAGCCTGCAGGAAGTCCCCATGAGATCCGCAGTCTGCTGAGGGCCAGGTCAGAGGCATTCAAGTCTCACGACCAAGAAAGGTACAAGACATTCAGAATCAATCCCTGGAAAGTCACCTCATAGGTGAAGTGGTTGCTCTGGACCAAACTTGTGAGGGCTTGAATGCTATCACCTCTTAAGTGAAATCAAGCGACATCAGATCTTCGCTTCCAGATGAGTTCAATGTCTTCTCTGTTCCCTTTGACCATCAAAACATTGAGGAAACTTCAGAAACTACCACTGTCCCTGATGATCCTGTGATTTCAGTCTCTGAGAGCATCCTTCAGGAGGGTGAAGCCATGAAAAGCATCTGGACCAGATGGGGTACCTGGTCAAGTATTAAAAACCTACACTAATCAACTAGTTGAAGTGCTCATTTCAGCAGTCTGAAGTACCCACCAGCTTCAAGCAGGCTTCAATCATACCGGTGCCTAAGAAGAATGTGGTAACCTGCCTCAATGACCATCATCCAGTAGCACATCCACAGATGAAATGTTTTGAGAGGTTGATGCTAAAGTATATCAGCTCCTGCCTGAGAGCAACCTGGATCCACTGAATATGCAAATCAATACAACAAGTGCCCAGCAGATGTCATTTCATTGGCTCTTCAATCAGCCCTGGAACATCTGGATAGCAGATGTTCTTTATCATCTACAGCTCGGCATTCAATACTATCTCCCCTCAATGCTAATCAATAAGCTTCAAGACCTTGGCCTCAAATCATCCTTGTGCAACTGGACCCTCAGTTTCCTCACATGCTGAACCCAGTCAGTTCAGATGGCAACAGCATCTCCTCCAGAATTTCAAAGCATGGCCAGGTTTGGGAACAGCTTCTTTCCAACTGTGATAAGACTGCTGAACAGATCCTGACCTGGATCTGGGCCATACCTTCCAAATATCCGGACCTGTCTCTCAGTTTTTTTTTGCACTACCTTACTTTCCCTTTTCTATTTTCTATTTATGATTTATAATTTAACATTTTTATTGTATTTACTATCGATTTGTACTCCAGGGAATGCAAAGTGCAGAATCAAATATCGCTGTGATGATTGTATGCTCTAGTATCAATTGTTTGGCGACAATAAAGTAATAAAGTAATAATAAAGAATTTCCATCAGCACAGGTACACCATAATTCTATGTGCTTAGTCCCCTGCTCTATTCAGTTTACACTTATGACTGTGAGGCCAAGTACAGCTCTAATGTCATATTCAAGTTTAGTGATGACACCACTGTCATAGGTCGACTCAAAGGTGTTTGGCAACAAATCAGCATGTCAGAGGGAGATTGAAAATCTGGCTGAGTGGTGTCACAATAACCTCTTACTCAAAGTCAGCAAGATCAAAGAGGTGGTTATCAACTTTAGGAGGAGGAAACCAGAGGTCCATGAGCCAGTCCTCATCAGAAGATTGGAGTGGAAAAGGTCAGCAACTTTAAATTCCTTGGTGTTAACATTTCAGAGGATCTGTCCTGGGCCCATAGCATAAGTGCCATTACAGAGAAATGACAACTTTCTTAGAAGTTTGCAAAAATTCAGCATGCCATCTAAAACTTTGATAAACTTCTACATATGTGCGGTGGAAAGTATATTGACTGTCTGCATCACACCCTGATATGGAAACAACAATGTCCTCAAATGGAAAATTCTACAAAGAGTAATGGATACAGCCCAGTCTATCACAAGCAAAGCCCTCCCCTCCACTGAGCATATCTACACAGAGCATTGTTGCAGGTAAGGTCATGTTCTCTTCTTGCTGTTGCCATTAGGAAAAAGGCACAGAAGACTCAGGACTCACACCACCAGGTTCAGGAACAGTTATTACCCCTCACTCATGAACCAGATGGCTCTTGAACCAGAAGACCCAACTTCACTTGCCTAATCATTGAACTGTTCCCACAACCCATGGACTCACTTTCAAGGATTTTTCATCTCATGTTCTCCATATTTATTGCTCATTTATGTGGAACTTTGAATCTAGAGTCCTATTACCCTTCTGTGTCTCTCTTCCACAGAAGGCAGTGCTATTCTGCCTGGTCTCCTCTTCTCTCATTCCTCCAAGTAAAATACCAAATACTGACTTCCTAGTTGATTCTCTAAACCTACAGAGCAGCATCACACTTACTCTTACACAATGTTCACGGTGAAGTGATTCTCAAAATTTCAGGTGTTTACTTCCAGTCAGCTGCACATTTTCAGGGAGGGCATTAGGGGATGTTTTTGTGCTGCACTGCATGTCCTTTAAGCAATGACAAGAGCTTGTTATCATTTCTCAGGGTTACAATTCTTAGTGAAAGTTTCATTACCAAGATAGTTTCCTGTACTAAATGCAGATGTTACAAGGGGGTTATACTATGAGGAGAGATTGTGTCACCTGAAACTGTATTCACTGAAATTCAGAAGAATGAGAGGAGAAACATATAGAAACATATAAAATTATGGAAGGGATAGATATGATAGAGGCAGGAATGTTGTTTCCACTGGTAGGTGAGACTAGAACTAGGGGACATAGCTTCAAGATTTGGGGGAATAGATTTGGGATGGTGATGGAGGTGGTTAGGAGAAAATGGCACCTAACTGTGACTCCTTTGCTTGCATCTTCGGAAACAGCTTTATTTCTATATTTAATATATCTGTTTTTACCTTTCAGGGTTCTTTTGAAGACCATGACCTGGAGTTACACGTTGACCTCAGTTTTTTGCAGGAATGGGACCCACTATCAGGGTCTCATGACTGGCATATATTCGATACACCAAGGACGTGGCCTAGATTAGCATGCCTTCGGAGATTCGGAATTTTGTGGCTCTGAAGGCAGGAAGACTCAAGGTCAGTGCCTCTGCAGGAAATCGGTGTGTTGTGGGAGATGGACGACCGAACGCAGCAAGCTGGCTGCATGCTGTGTGCCCAGAGACCCAAATTCTTTGGGCATAGAGCATGGAAAAAGTGATGCAATGGACTTTTAACATTGTAAATCAGCAAGCAGTTTGCTATATCTCCCCTCTCGCTGTGAAATCGAGACACCTCCTTTTCCCTTATTAGGGAGAGTGAGAACCTGTGGTATGTCAAATTATCAGGTGAACAAGGAAACTTCGGGGTACTGCAAGTCTGTGTATTTATTGATGTTTGCTGCACACTTGAATGCTCGGTGGGGGGCACTGATGCTTTTTTTGCTGGTAGGAGAGGGGGATCGTTGCTTTGCTGCTGCTTATGTGTGGGAGAGGGGAGCTGGGGGCTGGCTTTGGGGTTCTAACATTTAACTGTCATTCATTCTTTGGGGCACTCCTCTGTTTTCATGGATGGTTGCGAAGAAAAAGCATTTCGGAATGTATATTATATACATTTCTCTGACGTTAAATGTACCTTTGAAACTTTGCAACCTTTGAGATGAGGAGGAACTGCTTTTCCCATTGGGTGGTGAATCTGTGGAATTCTCTGCCCAATGAAGCAGTGGAGGCTACCTTAGTAAATATATTTAAGAGAGGGTTGGATAGATTTTTGCGTTGTAGGGGAATTAAAGGTTATGGGGAAAGCTAGGTAGGTGGAGATGAGTCCATGGCCAGATCAACCATGATCTTACTGAATGATGGAGCAGGCTCGATGGGCCTAATGGCCTACTCCTGCTCCTATTTTTTGTTTATGTTCTTATGTTCTTAATGCACTGGAATGCCAGCCGTGACTCCTTACTCAAGTCTCTGGAATGGGTCTTCAGTCATGATCTGCTGATTCACAATTGAGCATGATACAACTGAGTGGCCATAGAGTCATACAACATGAAACTGGCCCATTGACTCAACTTGTCCATACTGAATGTGTCTCCCAGTGAGATAGTCCCATTGACCCACATTTGCCCCACAGCCTTCTAAACTTCCCTTATCCATGTACTTATCTGGATGGATTTTAAATGTTGCTATGTGCCTGCCTCAACTATTTCTGGCAGCACATTCCAAATGCACAATATTCATTGCATGAAGAAACAGCCTTTGATGTCCCTTTAAAATTCTCTGCCTCTGATCTTGAACTCATGCCCTCTTGTTTTTAGCTTTTCCTCCCTTGGAAAAAGACAACGTGGTTTCACACTTTCCTTCCCCTTCATGATTGTCTAACCTCTATCAGGTCACCCCTCAATCTCTTGCATTCCAGGCAATATTAGTCTACGCAACCTCTTCTTATGACTCACATCTCAACCCTGCCCCAAGCACCATCCTGCTATCCTTTCTAGTTTCTTGCCTCCTTTCTAGTTTAGTAACATCTTTCCTATAACAGAGAGAGCAAAATTGTACACAATTCTAAAGGGTGGTCTCAGCAACCTCTTATATAACTGCAACATATGAGGCAACCCAACTTCTGCACTCAATGCTCTGACTGATGAAGACAAGTATACCTGTGTCAAAAACCTGTTACACCATCCTATCCACCAGTGATACCACTTTCAGCAACTATGCACTTACTTTCCTCTTCCCTCTGTTTCAAAGCACCAAGGCCCTACCATTCACAATAAAGCTCCTACCCTTGTTTGATCTCTTAAAATGCATTTACCTAGGTTGAAAGCTGTTTGCCAATCCTCAGTCCACATACCCAGCTGGTCAAGATCATCTGTAATTTTTCATAACCCTCTGTGTTATTTACTGCACAACACCACCTACTTTAGTATCATTTGCAAATTTACTAACCATGCTGTGTACACTTACATCCAAATCATAAATATCAATTACAAACAACAAATGTCTCAGCAACAACCCCTGTGGCACATCACAAGACATAGGCTTCTCAGTCTGAGAAACAATTCTCAACTATCACTGTCTGCTTCCTACCACTGAGCCAATTATGAATCCAATCTGCTGTCTTCTCTGGGATCCCATGCAATCTAATCTGCCAGACTAGCCTGCCATGAGGGACCCTGTCAAAGTTGTTGCTGAAGTCCATATAGGCAACACCCATAGACATCCCTCATCTACCCTCTTGGTTACTTTCTTGAGGAATTCCAAGCGATTTGTTAGACATGAATTCTCATGGATAAAACTCTTGTTGTCTGTCCCCACTCAGACCCTGTCTCTCCAAATGTTGGTAGATCCTATCCTTCAGAATCCCCTTCAGCAACTTACCCCCCAACATTGGCAGTATCAGTGGTCTGTAGATTCCTAGCTTGTTTTTTGCTATCTTCCTAAAACAATGGTATTATATTAGCCACTTTTGTGGCCAGAGATGCAATATAAAATTAGTTAATATGCAATTGATTTTTTAACTTAAAGCCAGCTTGGGGTCTCCTGCACTGTAATGCACATGTTAATACTGAGCAGACCAAATGGTGCACGAGGGTACTGATATTGCAGCCTGTGCTCATGCTACATTGAAAATAGCCAATATATTCTGCACTCCCTGGATCAGACAGCTGAAGACATGTCTCTAAGAAACATCCCAGTCATATGTATAATGTGTTACGAAGGTGAAGCAACTCTGAGGGGCCGAAGGGTACAAAGTCGCCCCCCTCCTTTTTGAGAATCGCAAGATCGCTATTATTTCGGGTCTGGGACCCAGGAAATGAGAGAGATACACATCATGAGAGAGGGAGACACAGAATACACAAGGGTTGGAATGTCTCCTGACATCAGCGGAACGGAACCACTGACTACTGCTATTGTCTCTTGGAGAAGGAATTGTGCATTGAGTACTGTACTATTCATTGAAACCCCTCAGGGGACAACCAGAGTGGTCTGGTTGAAGGATTGCATCATCCCAACCTGATTGACATCTGAGACCCTGTGAGTAAAGATAAAAGAGGGGTCTGGGGAACACCCCTTTAGACGCACCAGGAGAAACGCTAGAGATCCAGGGACAGAGTTTTATAGCCAAAGCCGGTGAGAGTTTGTGTGCATCCTCCCTTGCCTGGGGTGGCGGGCTCATCACGGAAGAACGGTTTAGCTAAAGGAGAGGTCACACTTGAACGGCCACACCAACGAGACTCCTGACGGATCGAAATCATAAAGGAAAGCCGGCAAGTTTTTCTCCTAATCTCTCTCTCTCTCCAACAAATTGCAACACAGTGACAACCAAAAAGATGGCAGCTTGTGTGAACTGCAGTGAACTTTATATTTCCATCGGACAATACATTATCCCCTAGACAACGATAGAGCTTATTTCTTATTGATTATTATTATACCCGCACTTTTAGGTTTAGTATTGACGACGTATATTATCTGTATATTTGCATTGATATTATTTTTGTGTATTTTTACTAATAAATACTGTTAAAAATAGTATCATCAGACTTCAACGGACGTCTCCATCTTTGCTGGTAAGTGACCCAGTTACGGGGTTCGTAACAAATGAAACAAGATTTATTTTTGCTCCGATGACTGCATTCAAAGCACAGTTTAAACCATATCTCGTAGTGACCATGACCTTGCTCACACTACTATTTAATTTTAGATGCCTTAGAAAAATGAAGAATGATAGCCTGACAGGGGATTTTTAATATTACTATGAAATTATTGATAAAGCAAAGCAGTTGCACTAGTTTCACAAAAGAAAAGAGTATTTTAGGTTGCAATTAGCGTGTACAATATTCGTAGCATAAGCTGCGCTTGTGGAGAGTGAATGAAATAGGTACTGATTACTACAGAATCCTGAAAGATCACCAAAGGTCCTCCACACTCTACTAAATTGTTAATAACTTTAAATAAAACAATGTTCTCTTGCAAACATTTTTTCATGTTTTAAATGGATTTACCACCATTTTGCTTTGTATGAACACCTCATAAAATCAGTTTTCAAACTATGCAAATATCAGACTCTAAGGAGGCCTTTGATGTTGCTATGCAGGTTTGTTGACAGTGATTTTCTGATAGCTCACCTTTGTTTCGGGAAAAAAAATCCCTTCACTTTGGGTAGAATTTATTATGGTGTGAATAAATTCCTTGGGTCATTCAAGGTGCCACGGGATCACAGGTCACTCCAGATTTGTGAAATGCACTGCAGCTAGGAAAGGAGCTTTGCTGATAAGCGGAAAAGCTCAGTCCTAGTGGGGCTGAGTCTTCACAGACATGAATGGCAAGGGAAACAAAAAAGATTGTTTCAGGTCTAATCATGTGGCTGTGAAATATGCCCCATTGTAGCGGTGTGCTACACACAGCGCTGAAATAACGACACGCAGTCGGTGAGTTGCAGTTGCAAAAGAGATTTATTCAAACTTCGCGGCCTCGCTTTAAAGCCTTCCTTTTCCCGCCCTCCCTGGGGGGGGAATGCTGTAGGGGCGCATATTCACAGTCCTGTCCCGTGCGCGGGCTTTTCCCCTTGCTGGTGAAGAAGGCCTGGCGCCCTTTTTGGGACCGGCCTCAATGCTGGCGCACGCCACTTTGTGAGCCGGTTCGAGTGCGCTGGGAAGTGGGTCGCCACACCTTCACTGCAGTCCTTGATGGCCTCCTAATGTTTTGAGTGCTGTAATATCACTGCCAAATATAAAGGCGATTGTAATAATCACAAATAAAACACAAGCCCTAAAGGCACCCTGACTGCTTCTCTCAGGCTAGCGTGCAATACCTGCAGTGGACCTGCATCTGCTCAGCTCCTGACAACAAAAGGCAGGGATCTGTGGTGTCCCACAAACATCTAGGGCGTTCTGTGGGCACGCATTCCACCCTATCGCTGTCATCAAACTCTGAAAGGGCAAAGGCAGAGCCATGTCTGAGTGCTGGCATTCATGGTTATTTGATAATCTGCAGCAACTTTCCTTTTTGGTTTGATAAAGGCGCCAGCATCCACACAACACAAAAGCATAACCACTGGACTGTTCAGTATCTGCACCTGCCCAAGGAGGCCCTGAAGACATTACATTAAAAGTTTGCTTTTATTATGCGTGTGGCAAAGGAAAGGCTTTAATGAGGTCTTGAGGACAATATTTCCAATTTATGTGGGAGATACATCTCCCTGTTAAATTGCATTCAAGAATAATAAAAGATCTTTTCTTTTTCAGTGAAATAATAACTGCATTTAAAGCAACCATAGTATAGATTTGGGACTACTTCGAAAGGGTCTGAATCAACCAAGGTAAAGCACAAAAAGTGAAGCCCAGCATGCTTCAGAATACCATTTCAAACCTAAGATTAAGTTACAGCTTTTTAACAGATTCTGTAAGAAGTCATAGAAATCTTTAGAAAAATTTGAAAGATCTCCATTTGAGCTTAGCCACAGGGACATTTGACACAGATATTAAAGTTCCCACTGATTTTGTGATTAACTTGTTGATTAGTTGCAGCATTTGGTCAATAGTGAGAGAAATTATGAGGTTGACCTTATCAGCATTTCAGCAGGCTGTATACTTCCTGATATATATGATGAGAATTAAACTGACTGGCACCTGAAAATGGAAGTGAGAATCACCATACTTTACATTCTCAAGCTATTTAATGATTATTCAGGCAGAACATTAAATTCATGCTGCCTGTTGTTTAATCTGATAACCAAGTGGAGACAGTGCTTTTTGCTCTTTTAAGTGGCTGTAAGATTAACAGTGAATGATATTTAAATAGTTACTCTAACATAAAGGCAGCCTGAACCTCTTAACAGGACATTGCATTGCAGCTGTTAGAAATAGTGAGATTATTTTGAATAACAGATGTAAGGGGTTTCTTCTTTTATGTTACTGCATATGTAATCAAAATGGCTTCTTTGTTTGTTAAAAGTTAAAATGCTTCTTTGTTATGCTAACTGGTGACAGAGTGCTTTCTCTTGCAGCTTGTTTGGGTTATAATTACTGATAACGAGAATTGTATTCATTTGTTAACCAATTGGGATAGATGTTATTCTTTCTTGTCAGTCTGTAAGCTAGTGTTGGGCGAGCTTTTGGGGAGACGGCACGAGGGAGAAGACGCGATGTTGTAAGCTGGGCGACGGAATGGCTCCCGAACAGGGGTCCCAGGCCCAGGGTTTTCAGCAAGGAGAGGATACGAGGACAGATTCAGGTGGAATGTCTGGTTGACCACCATTGTTGGTCCCAGGTGGCGGGTTGAGGAGGTCGGAGGGGATCGAATGGTGGCAAGAAGACTTTGTTAACCGAGCTCCAACGGTTGTGCACGAAGTGATTGGACTTTGAAAAGTTTGGCGCCTTTTTCTTTTCCTTTTATATTGTATCTCTATTAAGTACATAGTTACAATAAGATCTATAAAGTGTAATCATTTAATCACATATGGTGTACTGTTATTGGGCTTGGTGGGGACATCAGACAGTGTCTACACAAGCTGACTACCCAGTCTGGCGGGGCCAAAAGCTGCTCCCCCTAGAGGGAAGCAAGCTGAGCGAGCCTGAGGCTTAGCAGGGGGCTACACAAAATTGTATTAAAATGCATTAAGCAATGTCTGAACATAGAAGGGAATGTGAACAATTGTCTTCTGAGATGCATTGGGCATTCTGTTGCAGACTAAGGAGCAGAGGTCAGAGGATCAGGAGACAATGGGAATGAAATGAACTTGAGCTTAATAGGACTATAGTTCTTTCTTTTTCTTTTTACAATATTGCAACACATAGATACATCTCAACATAACTTGTGTACATTCATATATTGTAATAAAATTGATCAAAATGTTATAGCATAACACATAAAGGTATACCACTCTGTAATCAAAATTTTAAAGATAAGTCATACATCATAAAAGAAATTTTTTATATAAAAAAAGTCAACCCCCTACCAACTACCAAAGAAAAAAGCTGATGGATGATAATGGATAATTAGAAAAAAAAACATATTCACTTAAGAAGAGAAGATAAAAATATACATAAAAGTCTGTGCACTGTTAAACTTTATAAATTGGAAAAGTAATTTAGGAAAGGTCCCCAGATATCATAAAAAGATTGTTTCAAATTTAAGACTGAGCAGCAATCTTTTCTAAATTTAAATAAGATATAATATCACGTAGCCATTGAAGATGTGTCGGAGGGGTAGACCCCTTCCATTTAAGCAAGATTGCTCTTCTTGCTAAAAGAGAGGTAAAAACTAAAACCTGTAGGTTAGGAGTATTTAAAGTTATATCTTCATTTGCAATAATACCAAACAAGGCAGTAAGTGGATTTGTTTCAAATTGGACCCTAAGAAGTTGTGAGAAGGTATGAAATACTTCCCACCAAAACTTTTCAATTTTAGGGCAAAACCAAAACATATGAATTAAAGAGGCATCAGCAGAGTTGCATTTATTACAAAGCGGAGAAACATTCGGGTAAGCTCTATGAACCACTTTAAATTGTAGAAGAGAATGACAAGCACAGAAAGATGATTTATTAACCCGTTTAAGAATTTTATTCCATCTATCATCAGAAATCTGACAATTTAGGTCATCCTCCCAAGCTTTTTTAAAATTTTATCTAAAAAGTCTTGTCTTGAATCAATCAACAAGTTATAGATACCAGTAATAGAACCATTAACAAAAGGTTTTAAATTTAAAAGATCGTCCAGTAAATCTTTATCAGGACCTATAGGAAAAGTAGTTAATTGGAAATGTAGGAAATCTCTAATTTGAAGGTATCTGTAAAAATGTGTTTTTGGGAGTGCAAATTTATTTGACAATTGGTTAAATGAAGCAATAGATCCTGAGATAAACAGATCCCGAAAACACTTAATACCTAGTTCATCCGAATCTTTAAAGACTTTGTCAGTCATGGAAAGGATTTTAAAAAATTAAGGAGAATGGGAGATGATAATGAAAAATTCGCTAAACCAAAAAATTTCCTAAATTGAGCGCAAATCCTTAAAGTTTGCTTAATAGGACTATAGTTCTGTCACATCTAACATACAAATCAGATACCAGCTGAATTTAGAATCTTTAAATTGCTTTTCCTCTTCAAGGCTACTGAGCGAAGATATCAACAAAGGTATTCTTAAAGAAAGTGATGAAAATGTCATCAAAACATAGGAAATCTGCAGCATAATACAGGCCCTTTAGCCCACAATGCTGTGCTGAACATGCACTTACTTTAGAAATTACCTAGGTTACCCGTAGCCCTCTATTTTTCTAAGCTCAATGTATAGTGCCCTCTCGTGTTAGCCATTTCAGCCCTGGGATAAAGCTTCTGACTATCCACATACTCAATGCCTCTCATCACCTTATACACCTCTATCAGGTCACTTTTCATCCTTCGTCGCTCCAAGGAGAAAAGGCCAAGTTCACACAACCTATTCTCATACGGCATGCTCCCCAATCCAGGCAACATCCTTGTAAATCTCCTCTGCACCCTTTCTATAGTTTCCACATCTCTTCTTTCGTGATGTTACTAGAAATGAGCATAGTACTCCAAGTGGGGTCTGACCAGGGTCCTATATAGCTATAACATTACCTCTTGACTCTTGAACTCAATACCATGATTGATGAAAGCCAATGCAGCATATTGCCTTCTTAACCTCACAGTCAACCTGTGCAGCAGTTTTGAGTGTCCTAAGGACTTGGACCCCCAGATCCCTCTGATCCTCCACACTGCCTAGAGTCTTACCATTAATACTATATTCTGCTGTCATATTTGACCTACCAAAATGAACCACTTCACACTTATCTGGGTTGAACTCCATCTGACACTACTCAGCCCAGTTTTGCATCCTATCAATGTCCCGCTGTAACCTCTGACAGCCCTCCACACTATCCACAACACCCCCAACCTTTGTATCATCAGCAAATTTACTAACCCATCCCTCCACTACCTCATCCAGGTCATTTATAAATATCACAAAGAGTAGGGGTCCCAGAACAGATCGCTGAAGCACACCACAGTTCACCAACCTCCATGCAGAATATGACCCACCTACAACCACTCTTTGACTTCTGTGGGAAAGCCAATTCTGGATTCACAAAGCAATGTCCCCTTGGATCCCATGCCTCCTTACTTTCTCAAAAAGTCTTGCATGGGGTATCTTGTCAAAAGCCTTGTTGAAATCCATATACACTACATCTACTGCTCTACCTTTATCAATGTGTTTAGTCACATCCTTAAACCTCAAGGTCCTCAACCTCAATGTCCTTTTCCAAAGTGAATACCAAAGCAAAGTATTCATTAAGTATCTCTGCTATCTCCTCTGGTTCCATACACACTTTCCACTGTCACACTTGTTTGTCCTAATCTCTCAAGTCTTATTCCCTTGGTCTTCACATACTTGTAGAATTCCTTGGGGTTTCCATTAATCTTGCACACCAAGGCCTTCTCATGGCCCCTTCTGGCTCTCCTGATTTTATTCTTAAGCCCCTACCTGCTAGCCTCATAATTTTCTAGATCTCTATCATTACCTAAATTTTTGAACCTTTCGTAAGCTTTTCTTTTCTTCTTGACTAGATTTTCAACAGCCCTTGTACACAATGGTTCCTGAAACCTGCCATCCTTTCCCTGTCTCATTGTAATGCAGCTAAGCAAAACACCATGCAAATATCCCCTGAACATTTGCCACATTTCTGCCATACATTTCCGTGAGAACATCTGCTCCCAATTTATGCTGCCAAGTTCCTGCCTGATGGCTTCATATTTTCCCTTACTCCAATTAAATGCTTCCCTAACTTGTCTGTTCCTATCCCTCTCTAATGCTATGGTAAAGGAGATAGAATTGCGATCACTATCTCCAAAATGCTCTCCCACTGAGAGACCTGACAAGGTTCATTTTCCAATATCAGATCAAATACAGCCTCTCCTCTTGTAGGCTTAAGGACATTTTGTGTCAGGAAAACTTCCTGAACACACCTAACAAACTCCACCCCATCTAAACCCCTTGCTCTTGGGAGATGCCAATCAATATTGGGGAAATTAAAATCTCTTATCACGACAACCCTGTTATTATTGCATTGTTCCAGAATCTGTCTCCCTATCTGCTCTTCGATGTCCCTATTACTATTGGGTGATCTATAAAAAACACCCAGTAGAGTTATTGACCCCTTCCTGTTTCTAACTTCCACCCACAGAGACTCCGTAGACAACCCCTTCATGACGTACTCTTTTTCTGCAGCCATGACACTATCTCTGATCAACAGCGCCACGCCCCCACCTCTTCTGCCTCCCTCCCTGTCCTTTCTGAAGTATCTAAAGCCTGGTACTCCAAGTAGCCATTCCCGTCCTTGAGCCATCCAAGTCCCTGTAATGGTCACAACATCACAGCTCCAAGTACTGATCCATGGTCTAAGCTCATCTGCTTTGTTTGTGATTATCCTTGCATTAAAAGACACATCTCAAACCATCAGTCTCAGCACATCCCTCTCTATCACCTGCTTATCCTCTCTCTCCCACTGTCTACAAGCTTTCTCAATTTGTGAGCCCACCACCTCTTCCTCCATCTCTTCAGTTTGGTTTCCACCCCCCAGCAATTCTAGTATAAACTCTCCCCAATAGCCTTAGCAAACCTCCCTGCCAGGATATTGGTTCCCCTTGGATTCAAGGGCAACCTGTCCTCTTTGCACAGGTCACACCTGCCCCAAAAGAGGTCTCAGTGATCCAGAAATCTGTATCCCCGACCCCAGCTCCAATCCCTCAGCCAGGCATTTATCCTTCACCTCAATCTATTCCTATACACACTGTCACGTGGCACAGGCAGTAATCCCGAGATTACTACCTTTGCGGTCATGCTTCTCAACTTTCTTCCTAACTCCTTGTTGTCTGTTTTCAGGACCTCATCCCTTTTCCTACCTATGTCATTGGTACCAATACGTACCACGACCTCTGGCTGTTCTCCCCCTCGCTGCAGGATATAGTAGACACGATCCGAATCATCCCAAACCCTGGCACCTGGGAGGCAAAATACCATCCATGTTTCTTTCCTGTGTCCACAGAATTCCCTGTCTGACCCCCTAACCTTAGAGTCCCCTATCACTGCTGCCATTCTCTTCCTTTCCCTAACCTCTGAGCCACAGAGCCAGTGTTGCTTCCCCCAGGCAGGTCAAATCCCCCAACAGTACTCAAACAGGAGTACTTATTATTAAGGGTGACAGCCACAGGAGTAACTCTCTAGTATCTGACTCTTGCCTTGCCCTCTCCTGACAGTTACCCACTTACCTGCCTCCCGAGGCCCCGGGGTGTCTACTTACCTATAGCTCCTCTCTATTACCTCTTCACTTTCCCTGACCAGATGAAGGTCATCGAGCTGCATCTCCAGTTCCCTAACCCGGTCCCTAAGGAGCTGCAGCTCAATGCACCTGGCGCAGATATGGTTGTCTGGGAGGTTGGGTGTCAATCAGAACTGTGAAATAAGATAATCCTTGCTGGCTTGGAGACAGTTAGTTATACTAATTTGCAAATGTAATATAATTCACATATAGATGCATCCAAGTTGAATTAAATCATTTTCCAAAGGCATATTGAACCAAAAGCATTGCGAGCTTCAGCTAATAACAATTCATCACACACCAGTCAGCAATCTCTGCCAATCAGTACTCAACCCTTTAGTTCCTATGGTTTACTTTGTCCTTTATACTTAGCACTGTTACAATCCTTGCACACACAAAGCATTGCTTGCACATACATGCAGCTTTTTAATCTTGAGAGAGAGATACCATCCAAACAATAGTATACCTGGATTGGCAATATCAAACAAGTTGAAGAAGACAAGGACATTTTAAGTCTGATGAAGGAATCAATGCTGTAGAAAAACCTATAATTAACTTAACTGCATATCCAGAATAATTATCACTATACACCCTCTGACCTGTTGACAAGCTTGCAAGCTTGAGGGACAGTACCTTATATTCCACCTGGATTTACTGCAGCCTTCTGGATTGAATATTGAATTCTATAATTTCAGATAATTTAAATTCTGTCATTATCGGCCACCTATTTGTGATATTTGTTCAATTTGCGTTGTTTCCACTTTATTCCCCCCTTTGGAAGTAGACAACATACTGAGTCTGATCCGCTGGGCTTGTCCTTCTGATGTGCATTTCACAACAGATATGTCCTCACCTGCCGAGTACGTCCTGCATTTTCTGTTTTTATTTTTGCCTCCCAGCATCTGCAGTTTTTTTTTGAAGGAGTTTTCATTTATCTGTATATCTGATCTGATATCTCACATCCGAGATCCCGTTTCCCCTCACCTCAAATGAATGCTTATTTGCTTTTTTTTCTAGATTTTCCAGAACTCAGATAGTCCCAGTCAATTCATATAGAAATGGAAGACTGTGAAGGAATCACAATAAAACATACTTTTTAAGTGGCTGTCATGATCAAAGGGTCCTGCATATGGTGAGATGCTCGTCATAGGGGATACAGTGGTGAGAATGAAAGGAGCAGATACTTGCTCACTGTAGGATGAGAGTACAAGAGAATGAGGAAGCTGCAGAAGAAGGCTGGTGGATATATGGACTCATATTCTTATTGCACTGGAAACACTATTGAAAATCCTGCACAGAACATTAAGAGCTTAGAGAAGCTTAACACCGAGTCTTTCATTAGACTTAGTCAGTACTCCATAGGTGAAGTGATGGTCATGACCACTCTCACCCATACAATGTAATGGTCGAAGATGCAGCTTGTATTCTAACAAGAGATTGGAGTATTGCCATGTAGGTTGCAACCTCTGGTTCCAACCATCCATTCATCAGTACGCCTCCAACAGAACACTGAGGCGCTGCCCTGAGAGAGTTGCAGTGTGTTCATGGAGCAAGGTTTGCATGACAACAATCTTGCTTCCACCAGTTCTTTCAGTCCCTAAAATTCTACTCTTGTAGCCTAGACCCAAATTATGCTTTCTGATATTGGGGCTCCTAGACCTTGAGATCATATTCAAAGGGCATCTGTATCTTACCAAATGACAGTCAACAGACAGGTCATTACTCAGGCTACGTCCACACTAGACCGGAAAATTTTGAAAACGCCGGTTTTGCGTAAAGATGATAGGCGTCCACATTAAAACGGGTATTTGGGTGAATCTCCTCCTATTGGGCATGTGCAGGACACATCTACAGAAATCAAGCAACATGTTTGGTGTCGAATCTCGCTGTGAAAGTGTGCGTTTGTGCAGTTACAGACTAGAAAAACTTAAAAGGAAATTGCCAAACGACAGACAGCTGTTGGCTCACACAGGAGGACTTAAAACTAAAAAAAACAAATACTGGAGCATACGGAGGCAACCGACAGGGAGTTCACGACAGTATGACCCAGCTGACGATGAACATTGAAAAACTGACTAACTCTGTTGCATTAATAAAGCCCCTTGTTAAATGTATAAAACATGTCTGCATCAGTGTTATCTTGTATTTCCATACAATGTTACATTAGGCTGTTACACATCTATTGTCAGAGAAGTACTTGCATAAATAGTTAAACCACCTTCATACAAGCAAGGACAGAAAACAGTGCAAAGTGAGAATGCTTATTTATTCAGTAAGTTATGGGTGAAAGTATTTGGTGAGTACATTTCTAAATCTTCTGGCTTCAGTCTCATTGCTGTCTGTTCTGAAATTGTTAGGTTGTGTGGGGGTTGTGTTCAAGAAATCAATGAAATGCTGCACTGCTGCCACTATCTGTTCCGGCACGTCATGACAGCATTTTTAAAAATCTCCGGTTACCCCATCCACACTGCTCTGCCTATGCAGCGTTTTCAAATTCACACACTCTGGAGGGCGTTTTAGAAAAACTCCATTTTTGGGGGAGGAAAATGCCATTTCAGTGTGGACGGCAGGTCAAAATGAAGAGAAAAAGCTTCGGTTACAGATTTATCTGGTCTAGTGTGGACATAGCATTTAATGCAGCTGGGAGAAACACCACAATAGGCAAAGACCCAGAGAATTGAGGGAAGTACTCAGATGCATGGTTTACAATTTATGCTTCGTTTGGTAATTGAATTTCTAATGTTGGATTGAAATGTGCATTCTCCCGGTGATTTTTAATTTTGTGCTGTGGATGTGATGATTAGGGGAAGTGTAAATGCAGTGAATGGGAAGGCATGAACAAATAATTTAAATCACTTGTGATAAACCTGATTATTTAATTCTTGGCAGAGGAGGGAAGTGCTGCCTCTGTCGTTGTTTTCCTTTAGGCCTCATTGTCTGGTGTGCTTCCTCCTCAGCCCCATCCTCCTCCTCAATATGTGACAGGTGATGAAGTCTACCTCCTCATGAGCACCATGTTCGGCAGCTCATAACAAATTAGCAGAACCCTTGATGTCTGCCTACTTCAGGTGGAAACATTGCTTGAGGAGGCTGAGGGTTGCATGTGGTAAAATGGCTCTCAGTATTGGCTTGATGTGCAATATGTGCATGGCTCCCAAACCAGAGACTTGAGACATGCTGTGTGTGGATTCTACTGTCACCCAGTGTTAGCCTTTGACTTGCTGTGATGATTCAAGTACGGAGAATTCGGAGAACAAACTGTTTTGAATAAAGAAATCACGAATAGTGGGAAATATGCCTTGCTATTGAAAATGCTTTGTGTCTTTCATTTTATTGTTCATTTTGCTCTGTGTGAGTTTGCCTCCTTCTCCCAAATACATTGGCTTCTCAAGGAAAGTCTTACTAAGCCATTCATACTGAGGACATATTTTAACATGGGTTCATTGAACAGCAACAAGGTCAGTCTTGTGAAGATTCAGCCAAATATTGAAAAGATCCTACTTTGTAGAATTGATAAAAGTTGCCTCATTTGTCAGAAATAAAAAAAATAATCTAGTAACTGATCTGTAAGCAGTTCATGATCACTTCAATGGAGGCTGAAGGAAGCAAGACTATGCATATCTATACCCATGTCTTTCTGCAGATGTGCAGTAGAGCACATCCTAACATGCTGTGTCACTGTATGGAACGGAAACCGCGGGAGACAGGAAGGCTAGGCAATGGGTAATCAAAACTGCACAATGTATCATCGGCACCAGCCTACATACCATCAACGACGTACATACAGAAACACGAGAAAATCTGCAGATGCTAGAAGTACAAAGCAACACGCACAAAATGTTGGAGGAGCTCAGCTGATCAGGCAGCATCTATAGAAAAGAATAAGCAGTCAACGTTTCAGGCCAAAACCCCTCTTCAGGGCTGAAAATGAAAAGGGAAGGTGCAAAAATAAAAAGGTGGGGGAGAAGGAGCATAAATAAATACAGAAAGGTGCCAGAAAAGGGCCAGTAACAACATAAAAGATCCCACCCATTCTGCTCATGGACTGCTTGTCCCATTGCCATCAGGTGACAGGCCTCATACCATTCACACCAGGACCACCAGACTTAAAAACAGTTACTTTCCCCAAACAGTAAGGCTTCCAGGGCCTGCGTTCCCACAGCATGATGCAGCCACCACCATGCTTCTCGGCAGGGATGGTGTGTTTTTGATGATGCGCGGTGTTTGGCTTACACCAAACATAGCATTTAATCTGATGGTCAAAAAGCTCAGTTTTGTGTTCATCACACCATAGAGGCTTCTTCTAGCTGACCTCAGAGTCTCCCACATGCCTTCTGGCAAACTCCAGCTGAGATTTCATGTGAGGTTTTTTTCCCCCCCAACAGTGGCTTTCTCTTTGCCACTCTCCCATAAATCTGTGTCTGGCAAATCACTCAGGCAACAGTTGTTGTATCTGCAGTCTCTCCCATCTCAGCCACTGAAGTTTGTAACTCCTCCAGAATTGTCATAGGACACCTGGTGGCCTCCCTCACTAGTCCCCTTCTTGCATGGTCACTTAGTTTTTGAGGACGTACTACTCTAGGCAGATTTACAGCTGTGTTATATTCCTTGCATTTCTTGATGATTGACTTAACTGTACTCCAAGAGATATTCAGTGACTTGGAAATTTTCTTGTATCCATCTCCTGACTTGGGCTTTTCAATAACCTTTTTGCAGAGTTGCTTGGAGTGTTGTTTTGTCTTTATGGTGTAGTTTTTTCCAAGATACTGACTCTCCAGCAGTTTGGACTTCCAGGTACAGGTGTATTTTTATTACATTTAATTGAAACAGCTTGACTGCACGCAGGTGATCTCCATTTAACTAATTATGTGACTTCAAAAACCAATTGGCTGCACCAGTGATGATTTGGTGTGTCATATTAAAAGGAGGGTGAATGCTTATGCAATCAATTATTTTATGTTTTATATTTGTAATTAATTTAGATCACTTTGTAGAGATCTGTTTTTGCTTTGACCTGAAAGAGTATTTTTCTGTTGATCAATGTCAAAAAGCCAACTTAAAATCACTGTGATTCAATGTTATAAAACAATAAAACATGAAAACTTCCAAGGGGGTGAATACTTTTTATAGGCATTGATCTGGCCTTCCATGATCTTTGTGATATTTTCTGAGCAGAAAGCTTCTTTAATTTTGAAAGTTGGGTCGCTGGAAATTTTCTCTAAAATAATTATATTGCTTTGCAAGATTTTGCTGCAGGTATCTTCAAACAACAACTGCTGCTTGTTCTTTCCTGGTGTGTGAGCAAGTCATTTTTCACGTCACTGCCAAAAGACGCTGTTCAGTCACTGGAACTGCAACTACCAAAACACAAAATTAATGTTTTCCTCTCCAAGGGTGCTGTCTGTACAGCTGAGTGTTTTCTGTTTTTATTTCTGAAAAAAATATTATTCCTTGGACAGAAGGAGTGAGCCTATGTTTTATCATCTTAACCCTCCCTGCAGATGCACGCACCACAGTCAAAAGCTTTTCATCCTTTCTGTTCCATTTCCACATGACCAAGCTCCAATGAAATTCATCAAACTATCATTGTGGCTCTCCGTGCACAAACAGTGAAAATATTTCACAACACCTTCTAGGAGCTGAACATGCAGACAGGAGTGAGACAGTGAGACAAAGATATAATGGGAAACCTCAACTCAGTGATTCACTAGATTTCTGTTTACTTTGCTTTGAAAGAAATCTAGAATTCAACCATTTATGTTGTTTTATTCCCTTATTTCTTCATCCTTTAGAAAATGACTTGTGTTTCACTCTTCTATTTCAGAAATTGCTAAGGATCTTCTGATGGAGCAATAGAATGCTTGGGCTTTTATAACTTTGGTTCACTTTTCCCCCATTTCTCTTTTACCTGCAGTTACTTCTGCTGTGATTTCTTTGCTAATGTGTTATTCGTATGTGTCTTGTGTTAATGTAAATTACTGTTTAGGACTGGAGAGACCAAGCTGGAATATGTGAGACAGCATTATTTAAATCTCTCCCTTCATATCAACACCCTTAATGAAGAAAGATAACATTTTTTGAGGGCTGGAAGGTATTAAGTTGTAGCTCTCTAAATGTTTCCCTCCAAATTACTGGTATAATTGGTTGTCGACAAGTTAGGGTAACTATTATACCAGATATTAACCTACAGTAGAAAACGTGTGGAACCTTGCAAGTGTCCAATGTGTCATTGTTTTACCACTCAAAACTATTTTGCCTGTGGCATTTGTGGTGAACTAGATATACCTGTCTGACTGCTCCTGTGGCTCCTCCCAAGACCCTGCTGACTACCCCTGTGGCTCCTCCCACAGACCCCTGTATAAAGGCGACTGTGGCCTGCTGCTCTCCCTCATTTTCCCAGGATGTAGTGTTGTTCTTCAGTCAATAAAAGCCGATATCTCACTTCCTAAGTCTCGGCGTGAGTTATTGATGGTGCATCAGCATTGAATTTATCCAACCAGTACTCTTTGAGAGAAAATCTTGGCCTAAACATTTTGTCAGTTTTTGATTAGCAAAGGTACATCCTAGTTTAAAACAAAGACAAACACAGTTAAATTCATAGATAAGACCCTTGCCACTTCTTTCCTACTTCAGCAAGAGATTTGTTGAAAGTAAGAATTCAGAACCAAAGATTAAATTACAGTGTTTGGGACTAGTTTACAAAGAAAACAAGGCACAATTAGGCACAAGCACCATTAATCAGTACAGAGTCAACAAGCAGGCAGTTATGCATTTTGTCTTTGGAAAACAGATGGATGACATTGATCAATCTGTGTTTGATGTATTTGACCATATTGACATAGTGTAACAGAGGGAGTTCAGAGAATAAATTGGTGATTCACATTCATGCAGTTTAGTACAGTAATTGTGGCTGAGTGGTTAAAGCAATGGATTAGAAATCTATTGAGATTTACTCACCTATTGGGTGACAGGACAGCATTGCTATTAGTATAACACTATTACAGAACCAGTGACCCAGATTGAATTCAGCCACCGTCTGTGAGGAGTTGTCATTGTTCTCCCTGTGACCGTGTGTGTTTCCTCTGGGTGCTCCAGTTTCCTCACATATTCCAAAGATATACAAGTTGGATAGATAGATAGATACTTTATTGACCCCAAAGGACATTATAGTGTCACAGTAGCATTACAAGTGTATAGATAGACAAATATTAGAAGAGAAGTAAGAAAGATTAAAAAATAAGTTACCTCAAACAGTCTAACAGGAGGGGGTTATCACTTTCCCAGCTATAGACTGACTAATTATAGTGCCCAATGGCCGAGGGTAAGAATGACCTCATATAGCGCTTTTTGGAGCAATGCAGGTATCTTAGTCTATTACTAAAAGTGCTCCTCTGTTCAGCCAAGGTGGCATCAGAGGGTGAGAAACATTTTTCAGATTTGCCAGGATTTTCCATAGGATCCTTTGTTCCACCACAGCCTCCAGTGTGTCCATTTTGATTCCTATAACTGAGCCAGCCTTTCTAATTAGTTTATTGAGCCTGTTGGCATCACCCATGTTGATGCCATTGCCCCAGTACACCATCGCATAGAAGATTGTACTGGTGACAACAGACAGATAGAAAATGTGAAGGAGAGGCCTGCATACTCTAAAGGACCTCCTCAGGAAGTAGAGGCAACTCTGGCCCTTATTGTACACAGCCTCTGTGTTGGTGCTCAACTCAAGTCTGTCATCCAGATGCACCTCCATGTACTTGTAGGTTCTCACCACATCCACGTCCATATCATCAATGGTAAAAGAGAGCAGTGCATGCTTAGTCTTCCTAAAGTCCATCACCATCCCTTTGTCTTACTGATGTTGAAATGCAGATGATTCAGCTTGCACTATTTGATGAAGACCTCCACCAGGGCCCTATATTCCTCCTTCTGTCCTCTGTTTATACACCCTGAGTCATCAGTGAATTTCTTCAGATAACACGACTCAGTGTTATAGCTAAAGTCTGAGATATATAGGGTAAATAGGAAGGGAGACAATACAGTCCCCTGTGGGGCTCCCACATGTGTGTCCCACATGTGTCTGACACACATCTGTAAGCTGCACATACTGTGGTCTGCCAGTCAGGAAGTCCATTATCCAGGATATAATGGAATTGCCAACCTGTATTGAACGGAGCTTCTCCCCCAGCAATGAGGGCTGTATCATGTTGAAAGCACTTGAGAAATCAAAAAGCATTATCCTTACAGTAGGTTAATTGTCACATGGATGTAACTGGATGACCCATTGGGCTGTTACTATCCTCTAAATAAATAAATAAAATGAATAGTAATCAAGCTGAAGAGTCTATAGGTGTCATTCACCTGGGCTCTTTGTGTGCTATCACAAAAAAGATCATTATATACTGTAGGTTTGCACAATACTTCCAGTGCGACAGTCCTAATCCTATAATATTTCTGCATTGTGATGCTGACTGACAGTCCAAGTACAAAGGATACTCCTTGAATCCTCCAAGCAAAATCTGCAACTGTAGGAAATCTGAAATAAAAACAGAAAATGCTGGAAATATTTAGCAGATCCATGTAGTTGTTTATTTATTGAGGTGCAGCGTGGAACAGGCCCTTCGGTCCTTTGAGTTGCGCCAGCCAGCAAACGTCAGTTTAGCCCTAACCTAATCACAGGATAATTTACAATGACCAATGACCCTACCAACCAATATGTCTTTGGGAACTGGAGCACCCAGAGGAAACCCACAAGGTCATAGGGCAAATTCATCACAGACTACAGTGGGAAAGAAGTATCTGAGGAGCAAGGAACAACATAAATATTTTCTGTTCGGGAGGCTTCAAAAATAATGCACACTATTGAATTTTTCTTAACAAACTAAAGAAACAAAGAAACATGGGAGGTAATTGTAGTTTCATTTCTAAAATGTACTTTTCATCTTTTGACAATTCCTGAGGCATCATTACCTTCCTAATATCCAGTTCAAAATCTACATACCTCATCCAAGGGACCATTTTGCACATGTCATCCTGAAAATTAGTGTGGTAGGAGAAGTTGCATCTATCTTGTGTGAAATCTACAAAAGGAACATTAGGAATAGCAGGAAGAGATGACTCAGCACACTGGGATTTGTTTCTACTCTGGGAATCAGCAACTAAACACAAAGCTGTTGTTTAAGCAAGCTGTCAGATCTTTATTGGGATGGTGTGCATTCACTCAGGAATGCCATCCTGGACCACTACACATAAGTTCCAAGGGATCTCTCCGTGTTATTCAATCATATTTGCCACCAGCTCTGTATTTCTTTCTTTGATCTATTCATTTTTATGATATCATCCGGGAAATGTCTGTTGATCATAGAATTGAAAACTGTTGCAGGAATGGGAATTGGTTAAGAAACCAACTGTACAACTTGAAGAATGCATTTGATTCCAACAATAATAAAGTGCTTTTGCATGGCATTTTTGATGTAGTAAAATATCCCCAGACCCTCATTGGGAAAGGTATGTTGATTGGTTTCCTATCATCTGAATCCAACTCTTTGGGCTTAGAGAAACTTGGAATTTCAACATGCTACCAGTAAGTGATTAAGCTGAGATCAGAGATTTCCTTACTTCCCAGAAATTCCCTCCTGCACACTTCTCATTGCATATGTTGATTGCCACACAGGCATATTCATTCACCCCAAGGCAATCTTGCATAACCTAGTGCAAGTTTTGGTCCATCATGATGCACAGCAAAAAGGATGGACATGCTGTATATCTCATTCTTGATCCCATTCACTTGCAATATGGTGTATTGCAGGCTCGATTTTACCTTTGCAGTATGGGGCTATGAAGAATCTCAGCGTCAGCGGAATCATTTTGGGTGATAGGTAAAGCCAAGAGGGTGGGGAAGGGGCGATGAAGTAAGAAGGTAGTAAGTGAAAGGCTGAAGAAGAAGGAATCTGATTGGAGAGAAGAGAGGACCATGGGAAAAGTGGAAGGTGGAGGGGCACCAGGGGAGGTGATAGGCAGGTGAGGAGAAGAGATAAGTTGGGGTCCAGATTGGGAGGGGAAGTGGGGAAATTACTATCAGCTGCAGGCATATTTCTGTTTATTTTCCTGTCTCTAATTGTCATTCTGATGATGGAACTCCACTCAGGTGAACTTGTGACAAAGCAACAATTTTACAATAGGATTTCTGCTGATCTGGAACCAGAAAGGGCCCCAGGTCATAGTATGGCAAAATATAAAGACAAAGGCTACCTTGTCTTCATTTTCTTCTCTTAAACTTTCTTCATTTTAGCTAAAAAAAAATACCTGTTTAGAACTTTTGAAAAATAATGTCATTTTTAATGTAGCATTACTTCAGAGGTGCAGAGGAAATTGCAGTGGTATGGAAGAAGAGTTGGCCAAAGTAAATTGGCAAGGATGATAGCAGAGCAGCAATGATGTGAGTTTCTGGGAAAATTGAGTAAGGTGCTGGATAAAAGAATTTCAAAAACAAAGAAATACTCAAATGGCAAAATAGTACAATCGTGACTAACAAGGGAAATCAAAGCTAATGTAAAAGCCAAAAGGAGGGCATACAACAATGCAAAAATCAGTGGGAAGACACAAAGAGCAACTAAAAGAATCATTAGGAGGGAAGAAATGAAATATGAAAGCAAGCTAGCAAACAATATCAAAGTGGATAGTAAAAGCTTTTTCAAGTATGAAAAAAATAAAAGAGAGATGAGAGTGGATATTGGATGGCTAGAAAATAAAACCAGAGGAATAATAATGGGGATCAGGAAGATGACAGATGAAATAAATGAGTATTTTGCACCAATTTTCACTGTGGAAGACACTAGCAGCCTGCCAGATGTTGAAGGGTGTGAGGGAAGAGAACTGAATGCAGCTACTATTACAAGGGAGAAGGTGCTCAAAAAGTTGAAAGACCTAAAGATACATAAGTCACCCAGACCTGATGAAAGGCAACCTAGGTTTCTGAAAGAGGTAGCGGTAGAGATTGTGGAGGCATTAGCAATGATCTTTCAAAAGTCGTTGGACTCTGGCATGGTACCAGAGGACTGTAAAATTGCAAATGTTACTCCACTCTTTAAGCAAGGAGGAAGGCAGCACAAAGGAAATTATAGGTCAGTTAGCTCAGTGGTTGGGAAGATGTTGGAAGCAATTGTTAAGGATGAGGTTATGGGGTACTTGATGACACAGGACAAGATAGGACAAAGTCAGCATAGTTCCCATGAGAGAAAATCTCGCATGACAAACCTGTTGGAATTCTTTGAGGAGATTACAGATAGGATGGATAAAGGGTGTGTAAAGGATGTTATATATTTGGACTCACAAAAAGCTTTTATCAAGGTGCCACATGGTATTACAGGAATGTTACTGGCATGTTTAGAGTATTGGCTGATTGATAGGGTCAGCAAGTGGGGATAAAAGGATCCTTTTCTGATTGGCTGCCAGTGACTAGTAGTGTTCCACATGGGTCAGTGTTGGGACAGCTGTATATCAATGATTTAGATGATGGAATAGATGGTTTTGTTGCCAAATTTGCAGATGATTTGAAGATTGGTGGTGAGGCCAGTAGGTTGCAGAAGGATTTAGACAGATTAGGAGAATGGGAAAGAAAGAGGCCAACAAAATACATTGTTGAAAAATGCATGGACATGCACTTTGGTAGTAGAAATAAATGTGCAGACTATTTTCTAAATGAGGAGAGAATCCAAAAATCTGAGCACGAAGGGACTTGGGAGTCCTTGCGTATAACAGCCTAAAGGTGAACTTGCAGGTTGAGTTGGTGGTGAGAAAGTGAAATGCAATTTTACTATTCATTTCAAGAGGTCTAGAATACAAGAGCAGAGATGAGATTCTAAGGCTTTATAAGGCACTAGTGAGGCTTCAACTTGAGTATTGTGAACAGTCCTGGGCTTCTCATCTAAGAAAATATGTGCTAGAATTGGAGAGGTTTCAGAGGAGATTCACAAGGATGATTCCGGTAATGAAATGGTTATCATGCAAGGAATGTTTGATTGCTCCGGGTCCATACGAGCTGGAATTTAGAAGGATGGGGGTGGGGATGTATCTCACTGAAACTTTTCAGATGTTAAAAAGGCCTACACAGAGTAGATGTGGAAAGGATGTTTCTCATTGTGTGGGAGTCTAGGACAAGAGGATACAGGAGCGTCCATTTGAAACAGAGATGCGGAGAAATTTCTTTAGCCAGGTGGTGGTGTATTTGTGGGATTTGTTACCACAGGCAGCTGTGTAGGCAAGGTCGTTAGGTGTATTTAAGGCAAAGCTTGATAGGTTTTTGAGTGGACATGGCATTGAAGGTTATGGGGAGAAGGCGGGGGAGTGGGGCTGAGCAGGGAGAAAAAGGAACAGCCATGATTTTGTGGTAGAGCAGACTTGATGTGCCAAATGGCCAAATTCGACTCATATGTCTTATGGTCTTAACATTGTGGTCTGTTGTTACAAAAAGTTTTTTGCATATTTCCTTATACTTAAAACGTTTCTACTTAAATAAAAGCAAAAAATATTGCTGGAAGCAGTCTTGTGGAAAGAGAAACAGTAAAAATTGCAAACTCTCTGACCTACTGAGTGTTTCCAGCATCTTCTATTTTTGTTTCCGATTCCCATTGTCAATGGGTTTTTTTTTTTGATTTTCAAAATTCTATTGAAATCTTGCAAATATTTCCATAACAGACACATTTCCAGTAATGTTGTGCAGAATATTTGTTCTGACCAAAAAAAAGGTAAAATAAAGGCCAAACCTCATTAGAACAATGCAGAAAGGGCAAGCATAAAGTTGAAGTACTTATGAAGAAAAACTCCTTAATATTCATATCAATTCACTTGTGCTCCTAGTTCAAATCAGTTGAATGTAAGAACAGAAAGCAAAAAGTACAAAAAAAGTCACAGTGCTATATTTGAGTATCTTTGAGAGAATGACATTGAGATACAAATCCTGTAAATTATTCTAAGTTGGAGAGTTTAACAGCTCCTCGTATTTATGGTTCAGTACAGTGTCAAGACATATACTGTTCTCATTGCATCATCAAGGATGATTATTTTCTCTGTGGTCAATATTATTGTGGAGTCGAGGGGCCACTGCGTTCACATGGCATTTATTTATTTTCTTGATTTATATTTTTCATTCTCTTTCCTGATGGGTTATCATCTGGAATTGCTTAACACATCCTTCCCTGCTTACAAAAGGAATCATAAAAATTTTGCTTCACAACTGGATTTTTAGTCCTACTACTCCCTTTTCCTTTTTTCTCTTTTTGTTTGTTATCAAATGTTTTCCACTACTTCAAAATAGTCAAACTAATGTTTAACTGTGTAGCAAATTAGGTATTTAATTGATATGCAGAACAAATTAGAACTCTATCAATACTACTACAGTACTATAAAACCAAGTATTAGTTCCTAATAGTTATCGATAGAGGAATTCATCCTGTGTATCTCTATGCTGCCGCATTCCTTTGATTGAATAAATGAACCAAATCAGTGCAGACACCTAGCGTAGATATTGGACTGCTTTCATACAATGCTATTGATGATTGAATCCTCCAGATCTCTATTTTTATTGTAACATTCAAGATGATTGTCAATACCTTCAAGTTCTTCCTAGTTCCTAACTTGTTGAAGTAACAAAATCCTTCCATTTTCATTCCATTATGTTTCTGGCAACTCCAAGCCTGAACGCTTGAAACCATAGTGAGCAAAACTGTTCTGAATTGTCTTACTGCTTGTTTCTTGCCAACTATCAGTGACATAAATCACAGCTTTTTGAACACAAGTGCATGCAACAAACATTATTTTAAAAACTGTTCACTCAAAGTACTGTGTAGAGTCTAATGGCTACACAAGTGCGTGCATCTGACAATAGTTGGAAACTGTTCGGCAGCAGTCCCCTGCCCGAATTAAACAGCATAATCTGTCAAGTAAACAAAGGAAATCCCAGCTATTTTCTTGATTAGTATATCTTGATTTAGCCTAATCAAGGAATTGCCAGGAAAATAGATATCTACTGAATATTATCAAAGTTCTAAATACATTTATTATCAAAGTACATATATGTCATCATACACAAATTTGGGATTGAGTTCTTGTGGACATATACAGTAAATCCAAGAAACATATAGAGTTAATGAAAGACCATACCCAACAGGTTGGACAAATAATCAATGTGCAAAAGACAACAAACTATGTAAATACAAAAAAAAAATAATAATAAATAATAAATAAATGAACAATAAATAATGAGAACATGAGATTAAGAGTCCTTGAAAGTGAATCCATGGGTTGTGGGAGCAGTTTAGTGATGGGGTGAGTGAGGTTGAGTGCAGTTATCCCCACTGGATCAAAAGCCTGTTGGCTGAGGGGTAATAATTGTTCCTGAACCTGGTGATATGGGTCCTGGGGCTCCCGTATCTTCTTCGTGAGAAGGGGGCATGCCCTGAGTGGGAAGGGGCTTTAATGGTGGATGTTGCTGTCTTGCAACAGCACCCCATGTAGATGTGTTCTAAGGTGGGGCGGGCTTTACCCATGAGGAATGTAGTGTATCATTAATTTTTGTAGGATTTTCTGTTTAAGAGCATTACTCTGTCCATACCAGGCCTTAATGCAACCAGTCAATATACCCTCCACCACACACCTATAAGAAGCTTGTCAAAGTTTAAGATGACATGCCAAATCTTCTCAAACTTCTAAGGAAGTAGAGACACTGCATTGCTCGTGTCATAATTGCAATTACCTGCTGGGCCCAGGCTAGATCCTCTGAAATGGAAACACTTGAAAGTTAAAGTTGCTGACCCTCTCCACCTCTGATCCTTCAGTGAGGACTGGCTCATCAACCTCCGATTTCCTTCTCATGAAGTCAATAATCAGCTCCCTGGTCTTGCTGACATTGGGAGAGAGTTTGTTGTTGCAACACCACTCAGCCAGGTTTTCATTCTCCCTCCTATGTGCTGGTTTGTCACTACCTTTGATTCGGCCTACGACAGTGATGTTATCAGCAAGCTTAGGTATGGCATGGGAGCTATGCTTATCCACACAGTCATAAGTGTAAAGCAAGTAGAGCAGGCAGCGAAGCACACAGCCTTGTGGTGTACCTGAGCTGATGGAAATTGTAGCGGGGATGTTTTTGCCAATGCAAACCGACAGGGGTCTGCAAGTGAGGAAGTTATTGACCCAATTGCATAAGGAGGTATTGAAGCTGAGGCCTTGGAGCTTATTGATTTGGTTTGAGAGAATGATGGTATTGAATTCCAAGCTATAGTCACTGAAGTATATCCTGATGTATTTATCTCTGCTGTCCAGATTTTCCAGGGTTGAGTGAAGAGCCAAATGAAATGACATCTGCTCTGAATCTTTTCTGCCGGAGGGTAAGTTGGACCAGATCAAAGTCACTTCTCAGGCAGGAGCTGATATGCTTCATCACCAACCTCTCAAAGCATTTCATCACCATAGATGTAAGTGCTGCAGGACGATAGTCATTGTGGCAGGTTACCACATTCTTCTTTGGCACTGATGTAGTTGAAACCTGATTGATGTAGGTGGGTACCTCAGACTGGCAACGTGGGAGGTTAAAAATCTCAGTGAACACTCCAGCCAATTCATTAGTGCAAGTCTTTAATACTGGGCCAGATGCTTTCTATGGGTTCACTCTCCTGAAGGATGCTGTCACATCAACCTAAGAGACTGAAATCATAGAATTATCAAGGGCCGTGGGAGATCGTAAAGGCTCATCTATGTTTTGATGGTCAAAGCGATCGTTGAGCTCATCTGGGAATGAAGCCTTTTTGTCATCTACGTCGCTTGGTTTCACTTTGTAAGAAGTAGCAGCATTCAAGCCCTGCCATTGCTGTCCAGCATCCTTCACTGATTTAAGTTTGGTCTGGAATTGCCACTTTGCATGTGAAATGGCTTTCCAGAGTTCATATCTGAACTTCTTGGTCTCCAGACCTGAATGCCACTGTTCTGACCCTCAGCAGATTGCATCTGTCATGGTTCATCCAGGACTTTTGGCTAGGGTAGACGCAGAATGATTTTGTGGGGACACACTCTGCTATGACTGTTTTTATAAAGTCCGTGACAACTGTGGTGTATTCATTCAGATCCTCCAATGTGTCCTTGAACATGACCTAGTCCACTTACTCAAAGCATATATACAATACTGTGCAAAGGACTCAGGCACCCTAGCTATTTGTACACAGTACTGTATACATATGGTCATATGACATAATACAGCAGGAAACTTATAAGTTGGAGAACCTGCTAAACTCAGGCTTAAGTAAGCATCGAGTATTGCCATCACTTACTAACTGAACTGGTCCCAGTCCTCATTGATGCACAAATGTTGGGTCAACAGAAACCTTAATCGATGCAAAATGTGGCCTCAGAAAACTCAAGAATCTACTGTCTTAATAAATTTCCAACCTATTTTAGACTATAGTTTCTCACATAATGTGACATTCGTTGCTTAATTTGAGGAAACATTTGTTATTGCGTTCAAAACTTACAATCCATGTCAATACAAAACCCCACACCTCAATAGCCAAGTATATTGCCAGTAAGAAAATAGTTCTTTCTTTAATAGTAATTATGATTTAATTAGGATCATCATAATGAAAACAATTCATCATATTAATTGAAATTTAAATTAATTTAAACAATAATAATAGCAACCATTTTTAATTAGTCCAATGGAAAATATTCTGGTTTTATAACCTTCAATAACTTGTTTGAGATTTCTAATAGGTTCTATCAATTTTGTGGTTATGGTCTTTCCCATCACTGTACCCTTTCTTAGTCCAACAAATTCAGATGTCTGTTTTCCTCCAACTCCAGCCACATGTCTGTCCCAGTTTATGTTTTTCTCTGCATCATTCTCAACTGTACGTGTTTGTTTTTGGATGTGATACTATAAAGCAAGAGGGAGCAAGGACTCCAGGTAGGCGAGTTAGGTCTGGTTTTGACTTAACTCCCTCTCACTCTCAGGTTGCTCCATATTCTGATGCCTGAGATTAAATGATAACACAGGGGATATAAAGGGGCACCACCAGATTGGATCTGTATTTGGCTGGAGTTGAAACTACAAGGTGAAAGAAGTTTCCAAAAAAAAAATTCTGTTATCAGAGTAGTCACACAGACTATAGCTGCTTTGAACAAGTGGCCAAGGAGCAGATGATAATTTTAAACATGCTTCGACTTTCAGCTAAAGGTCCAGATTTTCATTAATAAATCCTGATGCTGTACCAAGTAAGGCCTTCCCTCGAACTACTGATCATCTCATTAGGGATTCCTCATCTAGGGATCATTCCCCTGTTATCCTGACCCTCCTTCATTTTTGCTTCCTCTCCCCCTGCCCCAATTTGTTTCTCCCTTTGATCCACTCTCTTGCTTCCTCACACCCCATTACCCTCTTCTTCATTTCTCTGCTTCCCATTTTTCTCCATGCTATTACTCTCGCCTATATCAGACATTCTTTCATTTTCTCTCGATCTCCATTTCTCTCCTTTTCTTCCTCCAAATAACTTTTCCTCTCACTTTCCTGTTGCCACCCCTTCCTTCACTTAAAGCTGACCAACCCTTGATTGCTGTGATGTTTTGCAATTCTTCGATACACCCTCCACGTGTTTCAGTAGCTAGCTGGGAGATTTATAGACTCTGCATTTCCGTTCTTAAATGAAGATCTTATAAGGGTCAAGAAGTCCAACTTTGTGCACTCTGTGCAAGGCAGCAGTGCCATGGGTAATGAGCAGAACCCATTGGTGTGGGTCTGAATACCTCTTGTAACTACTTCCTTCCATCAGTCCTGCTTCAAGGTAAACAGCTGGCAGCAAATACATTTAATAAATGACTCCAAAGGTAGAAAGTATAAAGGGAGGAATACTTACTGACTTTTAGTGAGCACCAAAGATGATAGCATTTTTTAATGTTAGTTTTTTATCATAGTTTTTTTTAAAGCAGAGTTTTTAATGTTACTGTATAAACATTCATTTGCATTGACATTCATCCTTGATGTTGATTGACAGCAATGAGTTTTATAATGATAAATATTCAACTGAAATGTGTAGAGGACAAAAGGCTTGAGGAATGCATAGCTATCGATCATTGAAAGGCTTCAGAAGCATGGAGATCACTGTCTGACAGGGGGTGGAGACCAAGAGCTTTATCACTTTTAAAAGGTACCTGGACATGCAAATGAACTGCCATCGACTACAATCCTACAGAGTGAGAGCTGGGAAATGGCATTTCATTCAATTTCTCTTTCTTCAAATAGTATGAGCAGGATGGGCTGAATTACCTTCTTTGGTAATACATTTGTTTGACAATATGATTCAGCCAAGTTCCACCATTTTCAGATATCCAAATATGACTTTATTTTGAGTTACTCTGACTGTTTTCTTTTGTGTGTTTAATGATTCAGTGCTACTTGAGATGTATTGTAGATGTACTCTTCGATTGGGTGTTCCTTGTTGTCTGCATGGTTCATTGCAGATTGCATGTATGTGAAAGGTGGGCGATGCTGTGCCACCACATAAAGAGGAGCATGCCTCTTTAAATGTAAAAAGTAATTATACATATTATCCCTGAGCTCCCATATTTTTCATGCAATTAGTTTTGGAGTTACAAAACATAACAGTGATGGCAAGGAAGTTTTAAAACCAACAGGAGACAACTACCTACCTGTTAGACTGCAGCATGTTCTTTGTTTGCAGAGAAAAATAGACACATTTGAGTAAAAAAAAGTCTCACATTTTTTCTTTAGAAGGGGGTGAAAGACGACTGAGTTAAAAAAAAACAAAATATGGACAAAATTCATGGGTTCATAAACTGTAAGTACCAGGTAATAATAAATTTTTAAAAAGCAGAAATGGCTGGCTATATGAGAAAGATAAATGTTTTCAATTGCACAACAGATAACTATATTTTGTATACTGAGAGAACTGAGCAGTATTTTGAAGTAAATGAAATAGTTAATGAGAAATCAGTGCTAGTTTTGATAAATGCAACTGGTGGAAGAACATATAGTTTGCTTAGAAGTTTGACTGCTCCAACCAAACCACGCAAAATTAACTTCACTGATATTGTGCATATAATGCAGGAACATTTAGAAACAAAACTATTGTTGATTGCAGAATGCTTTAGGTTTTATTAGTGAAATCACAAGGAAGGGGAGTCCATTTCAGCTTGCATGGTTAAACTGACAAAGTTGAGCATCGTCACTTCAGTAATGGGCTTAATAATACACTGAAATATCATTCGGTGTGTGGAATCTTTACTAGCTAGCACTCAAAACTGGCTAACTGAAGTGCAACTCACATTTAACAGAGCAGTTGAAATTGCTGTGTCAATGGAAACAGCAGCTGGAGATGCAAGTGAATGGCAGGCTAAAACATAATCGAGAGTAAACAAAATTGCAATGTCTAAACGGAAACCTGCTAGGCTGAGCAAATTGTGTTAGCATTGTGGGAAGAGCTCACATATGCCAGACCAATGACAAGTTTTAAAACCAAGACTTGCAGAAAATGCAACAGAGTAGGACCCATACAAAGAGCAAGTCAGGCAGACAAAAAGAAGTGCACTGCACAGAGAAGAGAAAAAGATAAGTCAAATTGCCATTTCAAAAAGAGCACCAACCTGCATTCTGTTAATGAAAAATCTGGTAATGATGAGAGTGTCACAGTTGTGGATCTTTTTTTAGGATCTTTCAATTACTGTAACAGGTTTCTCCCAAACCTGGCTACTGTGCTTCACCCCTTGGAATCAGGAAGAAATGGCAATGGACAAAGCAGTGTGAGGTCTCTTTCCAAAAGGTAATGGAAATGGTGATGCTAGACGTTGTACTGACACATTAACTGCACATCGTCCAGTTGCCTCCAACTTCCAACCTGCTCTCAAATTTACCCGGTCCATTTCTGACACTTCCCTCCCCTTTCTCAATCTCTCTATCTCTATCTCTGGAAGCAGCTTATCTACTGATGTCTGTTACAAACCCACAGACTCTCATAGCCATCCCTTTCTCTCAATTCCTCTGTCTCCACTGCATCTGCTCTTGGGATGAAGTTTTTCATTCTAGAATGGAGATATCTCTTTAAGGGGATTCCTTTCCTCCACCATCAGCCCTTCCCTCAACCGCATCTATTCCATTTCATGCAGGTCTGCTCTCACCCCATCCTCCTGCCACCTTACCAGAGATAGGGTTCCTCGTGTTCTCACCTACCACTCCACCAGCCTCTGCATCCAGCATATAATTCTCTGCAACTTCTGCCATCTCTAACAGGATCCCACCAGCAAGCACATCTTTCACTCTCCCCCACTTTCTGCTTTCTGCAGGGATTTCTCCCTATGTGATTCCCTTGTCCAGTCGTCCTTCCTCACTGATCTCCCTCCTAACACTTATCCTTGCAAGAAGAACAAGTGCCACATCTGCCCCTACACCTCCTCCCTCACCACCATTCAGGGCCCCAACAGTCCTTTCAGGTGAGCTGACAGTTTACCTGTGAATCTGTTGGTGTCATTTAATGTATCAGGTGCCCCTGGTGTGGCCTCCTCTGTATTGGTGAGACCCAACGTAGATTGGGAGACCACCTCTCTGAGCGCCTATGTTCTCCCTCCTAGAAAATGTGAAATCTCCCAGTGGCCACCCACTTTAATTCCATTTCCCATTCTCATTCTGATATGACTATCCATGATGAGGCTGTGCTCAGATTGGAAGAACAACACCTTATATTCCGTCTGGGTACCCACCAAACTGATGGTATGAATATCAATTTCTTTAACTTCCGGTAATGCCCAGCCCTCTCCTTCACCATTCCCCATCCCCTTTTCTCTCTCTCACCTCATCTTCTTGCCCACCCATCACCTCCCTCTGGTGCTCCTCCCCCATTTTCTTTCTTTCATGACCTTCTGTCCTCTTCTATCAGACTCCCCCTTCTCCACCCCTGTATCTCTTTCACCAATCAACTTCCCAGCTTTTTGCATCATACCTATCACCTGATATTTCTCTCTCCTCTCCCCTCCCCACCTTTTAAATCTACTCGTTAGGTTTTTTTCCTCCAGTCCTGCTGAAGGGGCTCGGCCCGAAACGTCGACTGTACTCCTTTCCATTGATACTGCCTGGCCTGCCGAGTTCCTCCAGCATTTTGTGTGTGTTGAGGGGCCTTGAGTCTGGTTTTGGAGTCTAAAGCAGTTTAACCAGTACGTGTATGGGAGACAGTTCACAAAGGAAGAACATTGAATTGAACTGAATTGACTTTATTTCTTACAGCTTTCAACTGCATGAGGAGTAAAAATCTGTCCATTACATCTCCATCTGAATGTGCAATGTGCACCTTATAGTAATTTGTAATAAATATGTATGTAAGATATAGAACAGAACAGTCAATATAATTTAGAAATGCGATTGTGTCAGCATGAATTAATCAGTCTGATGGCCTGGTGGAAGAAGCTGTCCCAGAGCCTGTTGGTCCTGGCTTTTATGCTGTGGTACTGTTTCCCGGATGGTAGCAGCTGGAATAGATTGTAAACACGAGGAAATCTGCAGATGCTGGAAATTCAAACAACACACACAAAATGCTGGTGGAACACAGCAGGCCAGGCAGCATTTATAAGGAGAAGCACTGTCGACGTTTCGGGCCGAGACCCTTCATCCTACCAGCACTTTGTGTGTGTTGTTGGAATAGATTGTGGTTGGTGTGACTCGAGTCCCCAGTGATTGTTCAAGCCCTTTTTATGCACCTGTCACTGTAAATGTCCTGAAAAGTGGGAAGTTCACATCCACTATAATAATAGTGCATAGTTCCCTGAAGGTGGAATCTCATGTGGATAGGGTGATGAAGAAAGCTTTTGGTATGCTGGCCTTTATAAATCAGAGCATTGAGTATAGGAGTTGGGATGTAATGTTAAAATTGTACAAGGCATTGGTAAGGCTGAATTTGGAGTATTGTGTACAGTTCTGGTCCCCGAATTATAGGAAAGATGTCAACAAAATAGAGAGAGTACAGAGAAGATTTACTAGAATGTTACCTAGGTTTCAGCACCTAAGTTACAGAGAAAGGTTGAACAAGTTAGGCCTTTATTCTTTGGAGCGTAGAAGGTTGAGCGGGGACTTGATAGAAGTATTTAAAATTATGAGGGGGATAGATAAAGTTGACGTGGATAAGCTTTTTCCATTGAGAGTAGGGGAGATTTAAACAAGGGGGCATGAGTTGAGAGTTGAGGGCAGAAGTTTAGGGGTAACACGAGGGGGAATTTCTTTACTCAGAGAGTGGTAGCTATGTGGAACGAGCTTCCGGTAGAAGTGGTAGAGGCAGGTTCAGTATTGTCAATTTAATTAAAATTGGATAGGTATATGGACAAGAAAGGAATGGAGGGTTATGGGCTGAGTGCAGTCCGGTGGGACTAGGTGAGAGTAAGCGTTTGGCACAGACTAGAAGGGCCGAGATGTCCTGTTTCCATGCTGTAATTGTTATATGGTTACAGATGTGCTGGGCTGTCCGCACCACTCTCTGCAGGGTCCTGCAATTGAGGGAAGTACAGATTTCATACCAGGCAGTGATACAGCCGGTCAGGATGCTCTCAGTTGTGCCCCTGTAGAAACCGTCTGAGGTGAAAGAGGCATTGTTGTGTTTTTTTTCACCACTGAGCCAGTATGTATAGACCAAGTGATGTCAATAGGGGTGAGCCTGTTTCTGTTCCTCCTGTAGTCCTTTATTTTTGTGACATTGAGGGAGAGGTTGTTTTCTTGAAGCCACTATGTCAGGGTGATAACTTCTTCTCTGTAGGCTGCCTCGTTATTATTTGAGATAAGGCCAATCAATGTAGTATCATCAGCAAATTTAATTAGCAGATTGGAGCTGTGGGTGGCGACACGGTCATGGGTCTACAGAGAATAAAGGAGGGGGCTTAGGATTCAGCCCTGAGGGGCACCTGTGTTGAGGGTCAGAAGGGCAGAGGTGAGGGAGCCCACTCTTACCACCTGCCATCAATCTGACAGGAAGTCCAGGATCGAGCTACACAAGGCAGGGTGAAGGCTGAGCTCTCTGAGCTTCTTGTCAGGCCTGGAGGGAATGCTGAACTGTAGTCCAAGAACAGCACTCTCACATATGCATCCATCTTCTCCAGATGTGTTAGGATGGTGTGTAGAGCTGTGGCTATGTGTCATCTGTCGATTGGTTGTGTCAGTAGGTGAATTGTAGGGATCCCAATGTGGGTGGTAGCATGCTGCAGATGTAATCCTTGACCAGCCTCTGAAAGCATTTGCTTATTATTGAGGTAAGTGCAACAGGACGCCAGTCGTTCAAACATGTTACCTTGGTCTTTTTAGGCACAGGGAGAATGGTGGATGTTTTGAAGCAGGAGTGCACTCTATACTGGGAGAGGGAGAGATTAAAAATCTCTGCAAACACACCACCCATTTGCGCCACGCGCATCCTGAGAACCCGCCCTGGGATGCCATCCGTCCTGCACCCTTACAACTGTCCAGCTGTTGGAAACACCTGCATACCTCAGCCTCAGAGATGACCAAGGTGCAGGCCACTTTGGCAGCTCTCCTCGGGGGCTCAGTGTTGGTGTATCAAACCAAGCGTAAAAAAGATTTAGCTCATCTGGGGAAGAGGCAGCGATGTTGGCAGCACCACTGCATTTAGCTTTGAAGTCTACGATGGTGTGCAGACCTTGCCATAAGCTGTGTGAATTGTTGGTGGAGAGTTGTGTCTGGATCTTGTCCCTGTATTGTTGTTTTGCTGCCTTGACGACGTTGTGTAGATTATAGCTGCATTTTGTTGTGTTCCTGATGGTCACCAGCGGTGAAAGTTCTGTCTCACGTGGTGATTGCAGCGTGCATGGAACTGTTGATCCAGGGTTTCTAGATTGAATAGACCCTGACCAATTTTTGGGATAACGTCCTCAGTGCACTTCCAGATGAAGCTTGTGCTGCACTCTGTTGTCTCCTGTTTATTTTAAAACTTCCTAATCATCACTGTTATGTTTTTATAACTCCAAAACTAATTGATTGAAAAGCATGGGAGTTCAGGGACAATGTGTGTGTACTTTGTCTTCACTTGATCATCGGCCACTAGCGTCCAATATCCACCCACAGAAGGATGTTCTAGTCACAGCAGCAACGTTACTGCAAAGGTGGGCTTTTTTTCTTGGAGGACACAGTTACAACATTCAACTCAAGAGGACAACTAATCATGGAAATGCTGATGGATTGCCCCATTTACCCTTCAGGAAATACCTGAAAAATTTACAAACGAGGACACTCAGAATCAGAATGAGGTTTATTATCACTGGCATGTGACGTAAAATTTGTTAACTTAGCAGCAGCAGTTCAATGCAATACATAATCTAGCAGAGAGAAAAAATAAATAATAATAGTAAATAAATAAGTAAATTAATTATGTATATTGAATAGATTGAAAAAATGTGCGGAAACAGAAATACTGTATATTTAAAAAAGAAGAGAGGTAGTGTCCAAAGATTCAATGTCCATTTAGGAATCAGATGGCAGAGGGGAAGAAGCTGTTCCTAAATCACTGAGTGTGTGCCTTTACGCTTCTGTACCTCCTACCTGATGGTAACAGTGAGAAAGGGGCATGCCCTGGGTGCTGGAGGTCTTTAATAACGGATGCTGCTTTTCTGAGACACCGCTCCCTAAAGATGTCCTGGGTACTTTGTAGGCGAGTACCCAAGATGGAACTGACTAGATCTACAACCTTCTGCAGCTTCTTTCAGTCCTGTGCAGTAGCCCCTCCATACCAGACAGTGATGCAGCCTGTCAGAATGTTCTCCACAGTACAACAATAGAAGTTTTTGAGTGTATTTGTTGACATGCCAAGTCTCTTCAAACTCCTAATAAAGAATAGCTGCTGTCTTGCCTTCTTTATAATTACATTGATATGTTGGGACCGGGTTAGATCCTCAGAGATCTTGACACCCAGGAACTTGAAGCTGCTCACTCTTTCCACTTCTGATTCCTCTATGAGGACTGGTATGTGTTCCTTCATCTTACCCTTCCTGAAGTCCACAATCAGCTCTTTCGTCTTACTGACGTTGGGTGCCAGTTTGTTGCTGTGGCACCATCCCACTAGTTGGCATATCTCACTTCTGTATGTCCTCTCGTCACCACCTGAGATTCTACCAACAATGGTTGTATCATCAGCAAATTTGTAGATGGTATTTGAGCTATGCCCAGCCACACAACCATGTGTATATACAGGGTAAAGCAGTGGGCTAAGTACACACGCCTGAGGTGTGCTGCCAGTGTTGATCGTCAGCAAAGAGGATATGGTAATCATTTTCCAATGTTCCTTAGATTCAGGATCAGTTCCTGGGGATTGGTGAATGGCTAATGTTATCCCACTTTTTAAGAAAGGAGGGAGGGAGAAAACAGAGAACTATTGTCCTGTCAGCCTAACATCAGTAGTGGGGAAGATGCTAGAGTCCATTATTAAAGATGAAATAGTGGCATATCTAGATAGCAGTGATAGGATTGGGCCGAGCCAGCATGGATTTACCAAGGGTAAATCATGCTTGACTAATCTATTGGAGTTTTTCGAGGATGTAGCCAAGAAGCTAGGCAAGGGAGATCCAATGGATGTAGTGTACCTCGATTTTCAGAAGGCATTTGATAAGGTCCCGCATAGGAGATTGGTGGGTAAAATCAGAGCTCATGGCATTGGGGGGAAGATATTGACATGGATAGAAAACTGGTTGGCAGATAGAAAGCAAAGGGTAGCGGTGAATGGGTGTTTCTTGGAATGGCAGGTGGTGACTAGTGGGGTGCCACAGTGCTCGGTATTGGGACCACAGCTGTTTACGATTTACATCAACGATTTAGATGAAGGCATTGAGAATAACATCAGCAAGTTTGATGGGTGGCAGTGTGACATGTGATGAGGATGTTAGGAGAATTCAGGGTGACTTGGATAGGCTGGGTGAGTGGGCAGATACTTGGCAGATGACGTTTAATGTGAATAAGTGTGAGGTTATCCACTTTGGGAGTAAGAACAGGAAGGCAGATTATTATCTGAACGGTGTAGAGTTAGGTAAGGGAGAAATACAAAGAGATCTAGGAGTCCTTGTTCATCAGTCACTGAAGGTGAATGAGCAAGTGCAGCAGGCAGTGAAGAAGGCTAATGGAATGTTGGCCTTTATTACAAAGGGAATTGAGTACAAGAGCAAGGAAATCCTTTTGCATTTGTACAGGGCCCTGGTGAGACCACACCTGGAGTATTGTGTACAGTTTTGGTCTCCAGGGTTAAGGAAGGACATCCTGGCTGTAGAGGAAGTGCAGCGTAGATTCACAAGGTTAATTCCTGGGATGTCTGGACTGTCTTACGCAGAGAGGTTAGAGAGACTGGGCTTGTACATGCTGGAATTAAGGAGATTGAGAGGGGATCTGATTGTAACACATAAGATTATTAAGGGATTGGACAAGATAGAGACAGGAAATATGTTCCAGATGCTGGGAGAGTCCAGTACCAGAGGGCATGGTTTAAGAATAAGGGGTAGGTCATTTAGGACAGAGTTAAGGAAAAACTTCTTCTCCCAGAGAGTTGTGGGGGTGTGGAATGCACTGCCTCAGAAGGCAGTGGAGGCCAATTCTCTGGATGCTTTCAAGAAGGAGCTAGATAGGTATCTTATGGATCGGGGAATCAAGGGATATGGGGACAAGGCAGGAACTGGGTATTGATAGTAGATGATCAGCCATGATCTCAGAATGGCGGTGCAGGCTCGAGGGGTCGAATGGTCTACTTCTGCACCTATTGTCTATTGTCTATTGTTATCACCAATCCGCACAGATTGTGGCCATCCAGTTAGGAGGTCAAGGATCCAATTGCAGAGGGAGGTACAGTGGCCCAGGTTCTGCAACTTCTCAATCAGGATTATGGGAATGATGATATTAAATGCTGAGCTATTGTCAATGAACAGCATCCTGAAGTAGGTGTTTGTGTTGTCCAGGTGGTCTAAAGCCCTGTGGACAGCCATTAAGATTGTGTCTACCATTGACCTATTGTGGTGATAGGCAAATTGCAATGGGTCCAGGTCTTTACTGAGGCAGGAGTTCAGTTTAGTCATATCCAAACTCTCGAAGTATTTCATCACTGTCGATATGAGTGCCACCGGGCGATAGTCATTAAGGCAGCCCACATCATTCTTCTTAGGCACTGGTATAATTGTTGCCTTTTTGAAGCAAGTGGGAACTTTGGTTTGTAGCAGTGAAAGGTTGAAAATGTCCTTGAATACTCCCGCTAGTTGATTGGCACAGGTTTTCAGAGCTTTACCAGTACTCTATCGGGACCTTCCGCCTTCCGAGGGTTCACTCCCTTTAAAGACAGCCTAACATCGGCCTCTGAGACGGAGATCACAGGGTCATCAGGTGCAGCAGGGATTTTCACAGCTGTAGTTGTGTTTTCCCTTTCAAAGCGTGCACAGAAGCCGTTGACTTCAGCTGATAGTGAAGCATTGCTGCCATTCATGCTATTGGGTTTCACTTTGTAGGAAGCAATGTCTTGAAGACCCTGCCAGATTTACCGTAAATCCACTGTCGCCTCCAACCTCATTTGAAATTGTCTCTTCGCCCTTGAAATAGCCCTCTGCAAATCATACCTGGTTTTCTGGTACAGGCCTGGTTCACCAGACTTGAATGCCACAGATCTAGCCTTCAGCAGATGACATATTCTCTTGACATATCCCCTTGACATATTGTCCCTAACCTAATTCAAGTCAAAATTCTCCCTATTATGGCAGGGTTGATTCAAAGGGAAACCAGAAATAAATATAATTATATTTATATATCTGTTGAGATGGATTCCATACTGAGTTGGAGTCAGTATAGCTAAGCAGAAAGAAGCTTTATAAAAACACAAAATGCTGGCAGAACTCAGCAGGCCAGACAGCATCTATGGGAGGAAGTAGTGACGACGTTTCGGGCCGAAACCCTTAATCAGGAGCTTTGTGTGTTTAATGGTTCAGTGGTACTTGAGTAATAGTGAGGACATATAGTATGATTGGGCATTCTTCGTTGTGTGGCTCATTGTGGGTTGTTTGTATGGGGTGCGTGAAAGACGTGCTTTGTTGTGCCACCACATTGTGGCCGCGTACCTCACTAATAGTAAAAACAAATTACACATTTCTTTCAGTTAGTTTTGGAGTTACAAAAACATAATGTCTTTGCTATGTTTTCATCGCCTTTTAAAACTGACATTGTTTGTCTCTTGAGCCTATCAGGTCAGCTGATTTAATTTGTGCAAATATTTTAAAACAGTACTCCTTATCTGGACTAACATATCAGTCATTAGTACTGATGACCTCAAGCGAATGGCCACTCAGTCATTATATACTATTCATTAGTGGGAAGTGACATAGTCACACTGAGATTTAGTTTTATGTTACCTGGTGGCCCCGTGGCTATTTGCTTTCTGGGCTTCCTGTTACTCATTATCAGGTCATCAGTTTGCACCTCTCCTGCACATCCTCCGACACCCTCCCTTGCACTGCTGCTATATTTCCTGTTTAGCCAGAGGGCTATTAGTTCCACAGTGCAGACTTTGAGGGAGGGAGAAAGAACTTGGCAGAGACAAATGTAAACAATACCAGAGCCTATTTTTAGATACTGTGTCAGCCAAGGCAGTCAGTGTGAGTCAGACTAAAACTGCTGATTTCATTTTGCTTGCTCACATGATAGAGATGAAGTCACAGAATCAAAGAAAGGCTGCGGCACAGAAGGCCATTCAGTCTATCAAGCCTGCAGCGTTTCTATGTAACCTCAATCTGTCTGATCACATACCCCCACAAATGCTCTTTAAATTCATTCTTTCTAGATGCTTATTGGGTGTTCTTTAGAACACAGTCGTAATTCAAAGACTTTTTTTTTCTCTCTGCACTCTTGGGGATTTGCAGTGTAACTTTAGAAATAAAGCCAGTTTGCTTGAAAACACAGCCACACATGCTAACAGAGACTGTGGGAAAGGTGATAGCATAAATGAGTAATATCCTTGGTGATTTCTTGAAGGATGTTGGGAGGGGCATCTATCTTGGTTGGTTAGGTTTCTATTACCAGTTACATTCAACGAGGCAACAATCCATTACTGATCCTGTCGAAACTGAAGGTGTAGGTACAAACAGTTTGTTTTCCAACTTCTTTTTGAAACTCTCTTGATTTGATATGCAAATTAACTCAAATGGCTGCCTTTCAATTTCACCTACTTGTTCTACCTGAAACATTCATCAGACTAAATATAATGTTTCTCTCCTGTGAACGAAACCATTCTGTGCTGTAGAAACAGGCTATACCAGGAAAGTCAGGCATCACACTGTAAGTGGATGTGTGAAACACAGGAGAACTCCACCAAGTTTATTGGAATAAAGGGCCAGCATTGCTGCTTGTGTGCTGACTGGCACCGCATCTGCTGAACTTATTCAACAGAGAAATTCAAGTACAGATGTGGGAAAGGGTTAGGCCATGAGATTCTGTGAATGCACAGAAAGAAAGTAACTGCAGGTTGGGTGCCAGCTGGAGGAGTTGGTCACATTCCTTTCCCTCCAAATATTACTTTATTCATAATTCAATTCAGACATTATTTTCTTCATTCATGGTACCAATTAATTCAATATATTTCTCTCTATTGTTTGTCTTCGAGTCAGAAATCGCTCCAGACTTTAACATAATTTACTATGTTTATCCACTACTATAGTAACAAGGAAGCACTTCGCTGTCAAAGATTGCTAGATTCATTATCATACTTTTATGGGATCTTGTTGTGTATCAGTTGGAGCTTCTTCTAATGCAACAATGCTACTCTATATGGCTTGTAGAAGCATTCAGATGCCCTGAGAATGAATCAGAACCAAATCAGGTTTAATAGCACCTGCATACATTGTGAAATTTGTTAACTGTGTGACAACATTACAACGCAATACATGATAGTACAAAATATATTTAAAAAATCAGTAAATTACAGTATGTGTACATGTACATTAAATAGTTATTAAGAATACATATGTATATTAATATGTATTTTAAATAAGCAGTGCAAAAATAGAAATTCAAAGGAGTGAGGTAGTGGAAGGTGCCACACAAAATGCTTCCCTTTTAATCATTGTGAGTATTTTTACAGAGTTGTCTTATGTTGTCCTTCACAGGGAAAAGTATCTTCATAAGAAAGTACTTCATGAGCACCTCTTAAGTTCACAAGCTCAGAATTACTTTGGAAGGGGAGGAAGTAGATAAACTGACGATAGAAAAGAACACATAAATTTTCTTGGGTTTTGCCAAAAAGAAGATATTTTAAAATGAGTATATGTTGAGTGTCCTCCCCACCTGAACTTGAGGCCAAACAATGTCAATGTTAAGCAGTTGTTTTGCATCTGGAAAAATAAACTTTCTTGCTGAGAGTGGCCTGAACCAAAATGTCAGAGCATTGCAAGGCATCAGAGGTTCCTGTGATATGATCCCCACCCTATGGCTGCCTCTGAGAAACTACAAATGACATCAAAAGCTTGTTTCAGGCTTGGCTGCCAGTCAAATCTATCTCCAACATGCTAAAACATTTAAAACTTGTTAAAAATGAAATAAGTGGTTAAAATTTAATGTATTATGAAAAATAGCTTGTAAAATAAAATGGTTAAAACAGCTAAACACACTTGCCTGCAATTCAAAACTGCCAAGAGCATAAATATTTTAACTATACCTTAAATGGGCCCTCAGGTCCTGTCACAGGTCTACCTCTGCACAGGATCTGAAAGGAGATACCCTGTTTTAGATAAAGACACAGAGCCTGCAGATGCTAGAATCTGAATCCAAAAAAAAGTTTCATGGAGGAATTCAACAGGTTGAGCAGCATTTATAAGCGGAAAGGAATTGTCGACATTTTAGGTTAAAACCCTGCATCAGCACAGAAGCTGCTTTAACCTGCTGAGTTTCTTCAGATGATTGTACATCCTATTTTAGATGTTTTGGAGAGGGTCAGTCAGCTTTAAGGAATCAGCGACAGTTGTGAGGGCAATCACAGCCAAAAGTTAAGCTTGAAAAGGTATGTTGTTCAGATTCAAGGAAACCAGACTTAAAAGAGAACTAAGATTATGGCAAAGGTGGGAAGGGGGGAGAGAGGAGGAGATAATACAGATTGAAAAAAGCTTTAAGAAGAGAATTATCAAAACAAAATCACACCGAGTCTTATAGTGATATATTAAAACCAGAAATCACATGTGCCATAACCTCCCAAGCGTGAATGGGATTTGGTCAGGTATGTTCCACTAAGTAAAAAATGGCAAGAAGCAGGTGTACAGGACTGAGATAAATTGGCTAGTAAAGTCGTACCACAACAGCAATCACTCACTCAAACTCAGCAAGACCAAGGAATAGATTGTGGACTTCAGGAAGGGGAAGTTGGGAGGAATCGTAACAGCCCACAGTGTGGAAAAGTTAAGCTGCTTTATGCTCCTGCATGTCAACATCTGTCCTGGGCCCAACACATTGATGCAATCAAGGAAAAAGCATTCCAACAGCTCTACTTTGTTATGAGTTTGAAAAGATTTGGTATTTCATTAAGGACTCTAGCAAATTTCAATAGATGTGGAGAGCATACCTTCTCAGCAACCTCTGTCTCTACATTACCCCAAAGTCCCCTACAGCTAAGGACTTGATGGTCCAAACTTTCTCTTCACATTCTGAGGAAAGGATGGTAGAATTGTACTCCTAGGCCTTTAATTTAAGTAGGAATTATCCTCTAGAGATATGTAGCTGAAGAAAGCAAAATCAATGTAAGAAAATCTTACGTTTAATTTTCAAGATGTTAGGGGAACTGAGGAGAGTGGGAGGAATCGCCAATTCATTGCCTAAAGCGATGGTGGAGGCAGAAACCTCTACCACACTTAAACAGTACTTGGATGTAGCTATGATCTACAGGTCTAGCGGCCTAATACTGGATTGTCAGGTTAGGCTGGTGACTCCTTAATGACGCATAGACATTGAAGTGCCTAAAGGATCCTTTTTATGTTCAGTAATTTTTAGGGATCTAGGCATTATCAGCAAAGGCCAACATTTATAGCCCATCATTACCGTTGAGGAGATGGTGGTGAGTTGCCTTCCTGACCATTGTAGTCTGTACACGTCATACGTTTTCTCATTTCTTGTGTGGCTGGAATTGGCTTCTCATTGTCAAATGGACTGAGATATAGTGAAAAGCATAGTTTTGCAATTCATCCATTCAAAACGCAAAGGCATTGAGTAGGACAAAGGAAAAACAGTAACAGAATGCTGAATATAGTGTTACACTTTGATTTACAGTTACAGAGGCAGTACAGTGCAGGTAGATAATAAGGTGCAAGGATCTTGACACGGTAGATGGGGAGATCAGGCATTCATCTTCAATGCAGAAGAAGTCTGTTCAAGAGTTTTATTGCTAATGTGTATTGACTTCTTATTCCTTTTGCTGTAATAAGGTTACACGGATAACCAATCAATATTATTTAACAACTTTACAACATAGTGATGTAATCAGCAGAGCTGCTGGCTCACAGGTCCAGTGACCTGGGTTGAGTTGTAGCCTCTGATGTTACTTGTATGGAACTTGCACATTATCCCTATGATCTTGTAAGTGTTCACGTCTCCTCTCACTTTCCAAAAATATGCAAGTTGGAAGGGTAAAATCTAATGTATAGGTGAATGCCAGAATCGTTATGGGGGTCAATGGGTAAGTAGAAAGAATAAAAGTGGAGGTTGTGTAGAATCTTTGTAAATTGGTGTGTGATGGAAAGCAATGGGTAAGCACACTCTTCTTTTTTACAACACACACACACACACACACACTCACTCACTCAGAAAACATTGCCTTGCCATTCTGCTGTGGTTGCAGTGAGTGAGTGCACTTCAATGTCTTCCCCGGCGTTCTCATAATGGGTCTTAAAGGGCAAACACGAGGAAATCTGCAGATGCTGGAAATTCAAACAACAACACACACAAAATGCTGGTGGAACACAGCAGGCCAGGCAGCATCTATAGGAGAAGCCCCCTTCGTCACGAAGGGTCTCGGCCCGAAACGTCCACAGTTCTTCTCCTATAGATGCTGCCTGGCCTGCTGTGTTCCACCAGCATTTTGTGTGTGTTATGGGTCCTAAAGGGTTGGCTTTCGGCTGCCTTCCCCGCCATACGTGGGGGATGTTTTTAGTAATAGGGATGTGTAAAAGTGTCTATGTGTTTGTATACTGTATTTAAAGTAGATGTTTTCTGTTTATTTTGTAATAAGATTGTAAAAAGATTGTGGGGTGCATCATATTCTAATTCATGCGTAGTCTTAAGGTAACTTTGTATGTAATTAGAGGTGGCATGTCATGCTGCCTAATAAATAGGGCTCATAGATCTCAGTGGGATCACGGAGAGATGGGGGCTGCCAGCAGTTCACACACAGAAGTAGTATGGAGCCATTACTGTGTATTCTGGTAGATTTTTTTTGTAAATATTGGCAGCTTTATATTCACTATTTTCACAAACTTTTGTAAGTTTAATTTCTGACACACTTAATAAACACCTTTGCATAAAGTACTAAGTGACTCCAGCCATTATTTTCCTTTAGTCAAGACCCACTTACCTAACGGGTGGTAGATTTACAGTGTGGGCTCAGTGGGCGAAAGAGCCTCTGCGACTCTAATATAGAGTCTCCAGGAAGAAAGTTGTCCAGTTATTGAGGATCAATTTGCGATGAATACTGTATTTGTTGAGAACTTACATAACATTTGCAAAAGAACAGTAAAATAAAATATATGTAAAAATCGCTCCATCTCTTTACATTTATATATTTAACATCTTGCAATGCAGAAAATTTATTCAGTGCCACTTCCACACACCATGCATAACATCAGTAAATTCCCTTTTTGTTTCACTATAATACAGGATGAAATAAGCAAAGTATTCAATATTTGGACTAAAACTTTTGCATGCTATCTGCTGAGTTACATTTACAGAAAATGCATTTGCCTAGATTTTAAATAAGTGAAGTTGTGAGCCAGCTCTTTACAGGACTGAATTTGAGGAAAACAATGCTTCCAAATACTTGCAAAAATTGCATTCACTAAGTGGCAAAATGAATGTAGCTTATTTTTCCCACCTGGAAACCTTCTAAACCATATATTTTGTATTAAAATACAGCTAAACTCAATAAGGAAATGCTTTGTAAACACTGCTGTGATTACAGGAGCAGATTGTTGTATGAAATGGAATTGTGTACACATCTGCTTCTTTATTAAAAGTCTGCTTGGAAATATTAGGAGCACATTCAGTTTCTGTTCTGTTGAGCACATACTTTGTTACTTAAAAGTTGACAAACAGCAATTTAGAATACTTAACTTGGGCGTATATCACTTATAAAATAAAATAAGTTGAAATTGAATATTCTGCACAAACTGAGGGAGTCATTTATCCATTAATGCTACTTTCTGGGTAAAAAAAAGCTATAAAAACAAACATCATTCTTAATTTAAAAAAAAAACTGATTGGAGTGGTTGTGATTCCTTACATGGGCAGACAGTTTCTATCCATGTCAGCCTGCTCTTCTATTGGTGAATCACATTTAGTCCCAGCATCCAGCTTCAGGGTGGTGAAGTTGAGTGTTTTGAAATGTAACAATATTAGCTCCAATCAACCACAATGTCCAGTTGGACAGGTGGAAAATGAAGACCAGGCAAAGTTATAAGGAGCAACACGCACAAAATGATGGAGGTGCTTAGCAGGCCAGGCAGCATCTGCAGAAAAAAGTACAGTCAATGTTTCGGGGCGAAACCCTTCGGCAGAACTGGAGAAGAAAAGCTGAGGAGTAGATTTGAAAGGTGAGGGGGGGAGGGGAGGGAGAAACACCAGGTGAAAAGTGAAACTTGGAGGGAGAGGGATGAAGCAAAGAACTGTGAAGTTGATTGGTGAAAGAGACAGAAGGCCATGGAAGAAAGAAGAAGGGGTGGTGTGTACGGGAGCAGCAGAGGGAAGTGATGGGTGGTTAAGGAGATAACATGAGAGAGGAAAAGGGGATAGGAAATGGTGAATGAGGTGTGGTGGAGGCATTATAGGAAGTTTAAGAAATCAATATTCATGCCATTAGGTTGGAGGCTACCCAAATGGAATATGAGGTGTTGTTCCTCCAACCTAAGAGTGGCCTTAGGAAGCCATGGATAGACATATCAGAATGGGAATGGGAAGTGGAATTAAAGTGGGTGGTCCCACCAGAACAAGCTGGAACTCCCAACACCCCATATTGCGTTTCAGTGACATCCAATCTGATGGCATGAACATTGATTTCTCAAACTTCCAGTAATGCTTCTACTTCCCCCTCCTTCACCATTTCCCATCCCCTTTCCCTCTCTTATGTTACCTTATTGCCTCTCCATCACCTCCCTCTGGTGCTCCTACCCCCCCCCCCCTTTTTCTTCTTTCTTCCATGGCTTTCTGTCTCTTTCAACAATCAGCTTCCCAGCTCTTTGCTTCATCCCTTCCCCTCCAAGTTTCACCAATTGCCTGGCAATTCTCTCTCCTCTCTCCCACCTTTCAAATCTACTCCTCAGCTTTTTTTTTCTTCAGTCCTGCCAAAGAGTTTCAGCCCGAAACGTCGACTGTACTCTTTTCCATAGATGTTGCCTGGCCTGCTGAGTTCTTCCAGCATTTTGTGTGTGCTGCTTGGATTTCCAGTATCTGCAGATTTTCTCTTGTTTGTGAAAGTTATAAGAATGTTGTTAATGCTCAGGTGTATGAAACTGAGGCCCATAGCGAAGTCTGTTCCTCAGGAAAGGGTTAAAAAAGTTGAAGGCAGGAAAATAAACAAAAGATTAACAGAGGAATAATAAGAGAAAAAAGAAAAGAAATGAGGAGAACGTTTATAAGGCACCATTCATGATTTCAGTAAAGATTTGTTAAGTACTGTCAAAATTGTAGTGATGGGAATGGTGGCGTTCAGCAAGGTCCCGTAACAAAAAGGAGTTATATCAACAAAATATCTAATTGAAAGAAAGATCACATACGGTTTGCAAGATTAGCTGTAAAAAATCCTATAATTGTCTCAATAGATGATATTAACTTCATCTCTCCCTTGCTGTGGTATTACTTACACTGGAAGGAAGGGGTCAAAACATTTCTGTCACTTGGTGAAAGTGTTTGAATTCTGAGATGATCTGTGGATCTGTGGCTGTATGGACTTCAGAAGTAAACAACATCAAACTGGATTACAGCTTCAGACAGCTGCTCTAGAGATCAAATAATTTCAGTCATTTTGAGTGTCATGTTTGAGTCTGTCTGTACATGTTACATAGTTGATATCATATTGTGGGATGGTCATTTGGAATGCAAACTACTTAAGAAGTAAAAATGACAAGATTGTGCCTCAGACAGATTGCTTTACTGATAGCTTCTTTGGTGTTTTAAAAACATAATGTTTAAAAATATACTTTAAATTTATTTATATAATGTTTATTAAACCTAATCCAATGCAAAAAATCATATTTTACAATTCTTTAGCCTTTTCTGCATTTGGAAGTCTGGAGCCTAATGTCACATACTGGAAAAGACAATAGAAAGCAACTATTTTGTTTAATGTCACAATATTAACAAAGTTCACTTTATTTATGAAGGTAATGAGAAGCATTGTGTGTACAAATGACTGCAGGAGTATGAGCAAGTCTAGAATTACAACAAACTCTTGCCCTCATACTGCCCCTTGCATGAAGTGAAAACTAGAGCATAATATCGGTCAAAGTTGATGGAGAGCAAATTAAGCATTGTTTACAAAAAACTTCATTAAAGTTCTGAACTGTGCAGAGATGTAGAGAAGCTGAGACACTTCAAAAATAATTCCAGAAGTTGGTATCTGGGTGGCTGCACATACGACAGGCCTTTCTGTTGCAAAGAAAGTAAAGGTGTGGGGATGGCCACAAGGGAAAGCATGCTGTTTTTTCAATGTGTAAGAGATTAACCAAGTTAATCTGTTTGATCCAAGACAGCGTCTTGCCTGGTCCTGCCATCCAAAAACTAATCCTAATGTTGTGGTTTGGGGGCATCAGGAAAGGAAGGCTACAAAGTAACAATAGAACGGGGATCATCATAATGGCCTCCTCTCTCTCTCTCTCTCTCTCTCTCTCTCTCTCAGTTATGTGGAGGACAGTTGTGGTGTCTGCTGTATGGCCCCAATGAATTAATATTAAAATTAAGAGAACCCTTATTTTTTGCACAGAGTCAATGATCACACACAACTCACCTAATCTTGTTCAAGATTCAAGATTGTTTAATGTCTTTTGCCATCGTGTATAAAGGAAAGAACACTTTATATTTGTTGCTCCAGATCCAATGCAGCTCTGAAAAGAACACAAAATATAAAGAACGCAATAAATATAATAAAAATGGAACTCAATACATATAAGTATCAAAGCTTATCGGGTAATAAGATAGGGTAGGCTGGTACTGGTGATGTATTGGGCAGTTTTGTCTAGTTGTAGAGTCTGCCGGTCCACTGCAGTATAGTTTCTGTACCTGGAAATGATACAGATTGTCAGGATGCTCTCTACTACGCATCTGTAGAATGACATGAGAAAGTGAAGGTGATGCTGAGCTTTCCTGTCTGTGTAGGATGTGTTGTCGGACCATGTGAGGATGTGTGTGAAGTACACTCTCAGAAGTTTGAAAATGCTTGCAGTTTCCACTGCTGTGCCACTGATGTAAAGGACAGTGTGAGTGGTACAGGTTCTCTTGAAGTCGATAACCACCTCCTTCAACTTGTTGAGATTAAGAAAAGGCTACTTACCTGGCACTAGGCCTCGAGCTCTTCCAGCTCCTCTCTGTAGAGTGTCTCATCATTGTCGGTGATGAGCCCCATTACTGTTGTGTCATCAGCAAACTTGACGATGTTATTGCTTGGGTGTTTGGCCAGGCAGTCATGAGTGAGTAGAGTGTACAGCAATGGGCTCAGCACACAGCCCTGGGGGGTGGGGTGTGAGGGAATGGGCATCTGTGATGAGGATGATGGGGGACGGAGGAGTGGTTGTGCATCCTGACTGTCAGAGGTCTGTTGGTTAGGAAGTCCAACACCCATTTGCACAGTGGTGTATTTGCACAGTGGTGTATTTTGAAGATGTTCTTTAATCCAAAGTATGGATCTGTGATGCTAATAGATGTTTATTCTCTCTGAAGGCATACTCAAGTTTATTTTAATTCAGTCACTTTACAAGATCTGGACTTTGCTGAGAAGGCCCGCAGTAATTGCCTTTTCCTAATGCTCTTAAGAGGGCAGTGGTGAGTTAACTTCTTGAACTGCTGTAGCTTTCCTATTGAAGGTAGCCCACAACACTGTTGACAGCTCCAGAAGATGGAGCAAATGAGAATAGAAAATGATATCATAGATGGCTGTAAAATTATTAGCAATAATCTTGCTTGCATGTTTGCTAATTTTGAGACTCTGTTCCTCAATTCTCTTTAAAATGAATTGACAATTTGATATCGATACCATGACAAATACAATTTAATTGGCATTATTTTAATGGTTGTTGAAATGTTGCATTCTACAAGGATACTAAGAAGCTGTTCAATGGAAATCTTTGTAACAGCATTTTTCTAACTGACACTGACTATTCTTCATCTTCACAGCAGAATATCCAGTGAGGCTATGCTGAGAAATTTCACTCATTTCTGCCCCTACTTGGCGAACAAGAGTGCCCCAATTTTATAACTTTCTTGGTGACACCTGATTTGACACAAAGGCAAAACAAAGCACTCATTTAGTGCATCAGAAATGGTTGAATTCAAATTTCAGAGCAAAAGTGTTTTAAAATATCTCAAAAAGTGTTTTTACTGCTGCTGGAGATGAGAACTATTCTTTATGAACAATCTTATTGTGAAGCCATTGTGGAGGAGGTGTTACAAGAGATTTTCTTTGTTTCTTACATGTAATGAGTTCAGAAATCTGATCCTGGGAAATCAGGAATTTTATTCTTTCAGGAGAAACAGTGCAAAACTTGTACAGAATGAATGGGAGATTATGCAGAATGAGTCAAAGATATCCCAACATGCAAATTTGCTGAGAAATTCACATCGTCAGAAGTGAACTGTCCTTAATGTAGATGAAAAGCAACTTCCAATTATGGTCAGCAAACTTCTCCCTTCAATACTGTGTTATATTGAGGAAGAAATCTCAAACCAAATAATGTTCATACAAGATTAAGCATATTGTTATTTACAGAGTCGTTTCCTCTGCTTAGATGTTTGTGCAGATTCAACATGACAACTAAAACTCTGACAAATTGCTATTGATGTGTCGTGGAGAGAATATTGACTGGCTGCATCACAGCCTGGTATGGAAACACCAATGTCCCTGAATGGAAAATGTTACAAAAAGTAATGGATATGGCCTAGTCCATCATGGGTAAAGCACTCCCAACCCTTAAGCATGTCACAGAGCATTGTGACAGGAAAGCAGCATTCTTTATCAGGGACCCAATGCCCGCCACCACATAAGTCATGCTCTCTTCTTCCTGCTGCCATCTGTAAGAAGAAACAGGAGACTCAAGACTCACCAGGTTCTGGAACTGTTAATACCCCTCAGCCATCAGGCTCTTGAACCAGTGGAGATAACTTCACTTCACTTGCCCCATCACTGAACAGTTCCCACAACCTATGGACTCACTTTCAAGGACTCTTTATCTCATGTTCTCAATATTTATTGATTATTTATTTAATATTATCTTATTATTATTATCTATTTTATTTTTCTTCCTTTTGCATTTGCTCAGTATGTTGTCTTTTGCACACTGGTTGTCCGCCCTGTTGTTGCAGTCCTTCATTGATTCTATTAGTGAGTATGTTAGTAAGGAAATTAATCTCAGGGTTATACATGGTTACGTATATTCATTTTAATAATAAATTTACTTAGAACTTTGAACTTTATTGCTTTTAACTCATGAGTCATGTCTAGATCAAAATTATGGGAAACGGTGAATAATGTTCAATATAGAAGGAGCAAGTTCTCATCTGACAGTTCAGTTCTCCCAAGGCACGCTGCTTTACTCTTCATTAATTATAGAAGAAATTAGTCATTTGATTTCTTCTCTCCAGTAGAGACGACAGCTCATGTCAGGGGCCCCTCGGGTGCTCTTACACCATCAACCTTCATGGAAAGGTGGCCATCTGTGGGCTCACTCAGCCTGCAGAGAGAATAAATGCAATTTTTGTCTGTTTCGTTGTTAATGATAATAACCATTTAAAGAGAACGTTGATAATGGTAATGTAATTAGGAAGGTAAGCAAAAAGGCTGAAGCAAGAAGAGATTTGTCTAGAGCAGGGTTTCCCTTACAGTGGTCCACGGATCTCTCGGCTGAAGAACAGTTGAGAAGTGAATGATTGTCAGAATTAGTGAAAACAGACATAGTAGTGTAGTGGTTAACACAGAGTTTTACATTACCAGCGACCAGGGTTGAGTTCTTGCAGCTGCCTGTAAGGAGTTTGTACATTCTCCCACGTGGATTTCCGCTGGGCAGTCTGGTTTCCTTCCACAGTCCAAAGATGTACCAGTTGGCAGGTTAATTTGGCACTGTAAATGGTGACATGATTAGGTTAGGATTAAAATCAGGAGCTTACTTTACGGCGCGGTTCAAAGGGCTGGAAGGGCCAATTCTGCGCTGTATCTCAATTAATAAATTACCAATCAAAAAGACAATGCTGGAAACACTTAATAGGTCAAGCAGCATTTATAGAAAGGGAAATAGAGTTAACACTTCAGGATGAAGGCCATTAGAGTCTATAACACATCGATGTTTCATGAGATGCCGTGGTCCATATTTTATTCCATAGTTGCCATGTTAACTGCAGACTTTTATTTTTGAAACAATGAAGTAATGGAGCTCACACAACAAACGGGATATATTTTTTCCTCAGGCAGGACAGTTAACTCGGGTTTCTGAAAAGAAAGAAAGCATGCTACTAGTAAAGTTGCTGAGCATGCTGGAGCAGCTGAAATAGCACTTTTATTTCTAGTGAAGTTACCAGATCACATAAGTGTTTATAAATTGCATTTTTAAAAGTTTGCCTGCATCCAGTGACAGCATCAAATATTTCTTGGCTGAATTTAGCATTGGTCAGGCTCCAGAGTGATACACTGACCTCATCGCCTTGTGGGCTCAGGTCTCTAGCTGTTGTGTCACCTCCCAATGATATAAATTGCTTTCTCCCACTGACCCGTTTTTCCTACTTGATTGACAGTCTGCCATTCATGATCCTAAAGTGAACCTGTTTGGTAAAGAAAAGAGGATAAAAATTAGTAATTTTCATGGGCTTCGAATTAAATTTATGAAGTCAATTAAAATTTTCAGGTAGCGGGGAAGGCATACGGAGGGGAAGAAGGGGTTTATACAGAAATAGACGTAGCATAGCAGTCAGTGTGACACTATCATGGCTCAGAACGCCAGAGTCGGAGTTCAATCCCAGTGTCCTCTGTAAGGAGACTTTACTTTCTCCCCAGGGAATGTGTGGGTTTTTGCTGGGTGCTCCAGAATCTCCACAGTCCAAAGACATACCCTTAGTAGGTTAATTGGTCATTGTAAGTTTCCTGGGATTAGACTAGGGTTAAATCAGAGGTTGTTGGGAATTGCTGAGTGATGTTTCTCAAAGGGCATATTCATACTGTACCTCTAAATAAATAAAACACTGTCAGAGTAAGGGAGTTATTCTATTTAATGATGGCATGAACACAAATAAGCATGCACTCATCAACTCCAAGTATAATTTATTTCTGTTTTTAAAGTTTCTAATATTTTTAATTTTGGTGCTTCCTTCAACATTCTCCATGTGAATCCACTCTTCTTTCCCTCCACAGACTTCCCCACTGGAAGCAATGTACCACATTGCTGACTCGGGAACTCCAGCAGCTTTGCTAATGCTGGTTTCACATTTCTGAAATGGTTTAACAGCTACTTAAGCAGCGTTCTAAAACCTGACGATTTCGTCAGGAGTAAGAAGCTTTGTTACATATCCTGTCTGCTACTAGCCTAGCCAAGAAGAGCCAATTCAGCACACGCTGAGTTTGAGCCTCTCTCTGCTTCATCTGAACAACTGAATTATTCATTGCAGAGTTGTTTAATGATTCTAAAAGCAATTGATGTCATTTGGGAGGATGAGACAAGAAGAGGGAGTGTTTTCAATAAATGTTAAACCTCATTGAACAAAAAACTATTTATTTTTTGTGCCATGCAGTTTACTAGAGACCGACTTAGCTTTTCAGCAATTCAGCCATTAATTTTTGCACCTTTAACGTTCAAGGTATAAAATGTACAGTTATAAACTAAAAAGAAATTCTTGCAATTATGACCTTTACCAATAAATGTATATAAAAGGGTGGAATAGAAGCACCCAAAAGGAATTAACTGTATTGATCTTCATACCACCATGCCTTCAAAAAATGCAACAAGATTAAAATTGGATTGCTTTCCTCATTTAGTGCAGGGACATAAAGGGATTAAATAGATTCCATTAGACTGCCATTGAGATGTTAACCACTGTGACAACCATTAGTAATTTTGTATTTATTGTGAATAAGTTAGAAAAATGTATTTGAGATCAGGACCAACTTCTGACCAATTCCAAGCTAATGTCTGTAGTGATCATAAATAAAATGAGGTTGATTACTCTCTCACAATTCCAGCTTTCATGAGTCTGCAGTTCAAAAAGCACTTGTGTAAGCAATAACCGGCAGTGGAATGATGCTTGCTTAATCCTCTTTGTAACCTGTATGCATCATCCCTGTGTTTAGGATATTATTCTTCTGAAGGCAAAGGGGCAGGAAGCCTTGTCACAGGATGCAAAAGAAATGGTCAAAATACACATCATTGTCATCAATCCACATGCTTCCCATCAACCATTAGCTTTTTTTGTTAACACCTGAAAAAAGAAGGGCTTCAAGTAATTCTAGCAAGGGAAAGAGAAACATTGTACATGTGCTGTAAAAGGCACTGTTTTCAATTATACTGTTGCATTTCAAAGGAAATATTTAATCATTGACTTCATGCATAATCATTAAATACTGGCGCTGTCAAAATATAAATAAAACTACTGCATTAACAAGAGCTGACAGCTTTCATTACGATGGAATCCAATAAATATAACATCAGTTTACACAATTTCCCTCAGAAAATAAATTCCAGCATTTGCAAATGAAAGAGCTATGTATTCAAAGCTTACTGGATCCAGCCTGGCATTCCCTCTTCTCATTTCTTCCACTGGGCAGAAATTACCTTGATGCCTCCCTGTGCAACTCAATACTCGATTTCTTCAATTGCAGACCCTAGTCAGTTCAGATTGGTAATAACATCTCCTCCACAATCACCATCAGCACAGGTGCACCATAAGGCTGTGTGCGTAGCCCCCTGTTCTATGTTTAGCTCACTTTATGCTAATAACTGTGACGCTAAGTACAGCTCCAATGCCATTGTCAACGATGCCACTGTTGTTGGCTGAATCACACATGGTGGCGATATAGGAGATTGTAAATCTGGTTGAATGGTGCCACAAACACAACCTCTCACTCAATGTCAGCAAAACCAAAGAGCTGATTATTGACTACAGGTGGAAGAAACCGGGGGTCCGTGAAACAATCTTTATTGGAGGATTGGAGGTGAAGTTGGTCAGTAAGTATATTTACTCGGGAGACAAAGCCATAGTGAGATCACGGACCCTATACAGATTACAGAGGAGGGGGTGATTTGCTATCTTGAGGCAAATTGGGGTGGATAAATCTTCAGGACCAACCAAGGTGTTCCCCTGGACCCTGCGGGAGGATAGTGCAGAAATTGCAGGGGCCCTAACAGAGATATTTGAAACATCCATAGCCATGGGTGAGGTGCCACAGGATTAGAGGACAGCTAAGGTCATTCTGTTGTTTAAGAAAGGATCTAAGAAAAACCCAGCAAATTATAGGCAGATGAGCCTGACATCAATAGTGGGACAGTTTTTGGAAGGTTCCAAGGGACTGGTTATATAAGTATTTGGATAGAGAGGGACTGATTAAGTATAGTCAACACAGCTTTCTGCATGGTAAACCATTCTTATAGAGTTTCTAAAGGAAGTTACCAGGATGGTTGATGAAGGCAAGGCAGTGGATGTTGTCTGCATGAACTTCATCAAGGCCTTTGTCAAGGTTTCACACGGGAGATTGGTCAAAGGGGGAGAAGCCAGTGTGTGGTCATAGAAGGTTGCCTCTCTGACTGGAGGCTTGTGACTAGTGGTGTGCCGTAGGGATTGGTGATGTGTCCATTGTTATTTATCATCCATAACAACGATCTGGATGATAATGTAGTAAACTGGATCAGCAAATTTGTGGACAACACCAAGATTAGGGGTGTTGTGGGCAACAAGGAAGACTATCAAAGCTTGCAGCAAGATGAGAAGCAGCTGGTGAAATATGTTGAAAAATGGCAGATGGAATTGATTGCAGACAAGTGTGAGGTGTTGCACTTTATGAAGACCAACCAATGTAAGTCTTATACGGTGACTGTTAGGACACTGAGGAGTGCAAAAGAACAGAAGGATCTGGGAATACAGGTCCATGATTCCTTGAAAGTGATGTCACATGTAGATGGGATCATAAAGAAAGCTTTTGACATAATGGCCTTCATAAATCTATGTACTGAGTCCAGGAGTTGGGATGTTAAGTTGAAATTGTATATGATGTTGGAGAGAATTAACTTGAAGTATTGTGTCCAGTTTTGGTCACCTTCCTACAGGAAAGATGTAAGCAAGTTTAAAGAACGCAAAGAAGATTTACAACAGTGTATCCAGGACTTCAGGGACTGAGTTATAAGGAAAGGTTAGACTTTATTTCCGAGAACGTAGAAGATTGAGGAGAGTAAGGGGTATAAATGAGGTAAATCTAAGCAGGCCTTTTCCACTGAGGTTGGCTGAGACTTCAACTAGACATCATGGGTAAAGGGTGAAAGGTGAAATGTTTAAAGGGACCATGAGAGGAACTTCTTTGCTCATAGGGTAGTGAGAGTATGGAATGAGCTGCCACCTGGTAGCTGTGGGGTCGATTTCAACATTTAAGAAAAATTTGGATAGTACATGGATAGAAAGGGTATGGAAGGCGGTGTTCTGGCTGAAGGAAAATGGGAGTTGGCAGATTAATGGTTCAACATGCACTAGATGGGCCAAAGAGCCTGTTTTTGTGCTGTAGCGTTCTATGACTCTATGATTCTATAGTAACATACATGAACATAGATAATGCGTATTACTTTGACTTTGACTTCTATCCCCGCTACAAAAAAAATTAAATGGTTCCTTAGTATGGTAAACCAATTCTTGATTTCACAGTCTACCTTGTTCACGTGCACTGCACTTTCCCTGTAGTTGTCATATTTTATGTTGCATTGTGATTGTTTCACATTGTTCTACCTGAATTCAATCTGTAATGATCTGATCTGTATGAACAATATGTCAGACATGCATCACTGTGTCCTGGTGCAATACTGAAATAATCCCAATTCCAAATTAGTGTGCATGAGGCCACCATTCTATACATCCACATGGAGAGCTGACACAAGAAAGCAGCATCTATCATCCGGGATCCCTACCACACAGGACATGCTCTCTTCTCGCTGTTGCCATCAGAAAGATGGGATAGGAGTCTCAGAACTCACACCACCATGTTCAGGAAAAGTTATTACACCTCAACCATCAGGCTCTTGAACCAGAGGGGATAACTTCACTCAACTTCACTTGCCCTATCATTGGACTGTTCCCACAACCCCTGGACTCACTCTTCAGCTCATGTTCTCTGTATTTGTATTCTCATGTACTTGCAGTTCATTGCTTTTTGCACATTGGTTGTTTGTCCGTACTGTTGGGTGCAGTCTTTCATTTATACTATTATGTTTCTTGGGTTTACTAAGCAAGCTTGCAAGACAACGAACATCAAGGTTGTATGTTGTGGCATGCACGCACTTTGATAATAAATTTACTTTGGACTTTACTTTGATTCTATCGTTGTTACTTGACTCTAATTAAAAATCCACCTTTGAGGAAGATACATGTTAATAACACTTTGGGGTGGGATCAGGAGAACATTGGAGGCAGGTATCGTTGGGGGCTGTGGGTGTGGTGTGAGGTTGATTATTTAACACTGAGAACCATTTGTGGATTCAACCTGTCATGTCTGATACTCTTGATGAAATAGAACGTTGCCGAGGAGGTGCTGGAGATGGACGCAGTAGACCAGGATATCAATAGGTTTCAATAGGTACATTTAATGTCAGAGAAATGTATACAATATACATCCTGAAATTCTCTTTCTTCACAGACATCCACAAAAATAGAGGAGTTCCCCAAAGAGTGAATGACAGTTAAAACTTTAGAACCCCAAAGACCCTCCAACTCCCCCTCAAACCACAAGCAGCAGCAAGGCAAAGACTTCCCCCACCCCCACCAGCAAAAAAACATCAGCGCCCTCCACCGAGCACGCAAGCGTGCAGCAGAGCATCAATAATGACAGAGACTTGCTGTACCCCAAAAACTACTTGTTCATCCAGTAATTAGACATACCACAGGCTCTCTCTCTCTCCCTGATAAGGGAAAAAGAGTTTCCCTGTTTCCCAGTGAGAGGGGAGACATAACAAACAACTCGCTGACTTATGATGTTAAAAGTCACTTTTCTCGATCTCTGCGCCCAGAGAGTCAGCACCAAATAGGCACAGCTGTCCGGGCACTCAACCCCCGGCAGCTAACCCGCTGCTTCCAATGTTCCACGACCTCCCGTGATGCTTCAGTCAGGGACACTGGCACGTCCCCAGAGCCTCAAAATCCCGGAACCTTGAAGGTGCGCTTGTCCTCCAAGCCTCGTCAAACAGCGGCCAGTCGTCAGGCCCTGAGAGTGGGTCCCATTCTCACAAAGAACTGAAGTCAGAGCGTAACTCTAGGTCAGGGTCTTCAAAATAACTCTCCACATCCTGAAAAAAGGGGAAAAAAAGAAAGAGACATCTAAGATAGCTGTCTCTAAAGATGCAAGCAAAGGAGTCACTGTTTAGCGCCATCTTGACTTCACGCTGGATATGTAGCATTTCAAAAAGAAGAAAATCATAACATTAATACAAGAGATTCTGCTGATGCTGGCAATCTTGAGCAATACACACAAAGTACTGGAGGAACTCAACAAGTCAGGTAGCATCTATGCAGTCAAATAAATAGTCAATAATTTGGACAAGACCTTCCATCAGGACTATCAAAGCAGGGGGCACAAGTCAGAATAAGAGGGTGGGGGGAGGTGAAGGAGAACAAGTTGGGAGATGACAGGTGAGTACAGGTGAGAGAGAAGGAGTACTGGTGGGTAAGGAATGGAGAATGATTTAAGAAGCTGGGAGGTGATAGGTGGAAGAAGTAAAAGACTAAAGAATAAAGAATATAATAGGAGAGCACAGTGGACCATGGAAGTCAGCGATGGACGAGGGAAACCAGAGGGAGGTGGTAGATAGATGAGCAGAGAAGTGGTGAGAGTGCAGCCAGAATGAGGAATAGAGAAAGAGAGCAGGAGGAAGAGTGAGTAATCACTGGAAGCTGGAGAAATTGATAATCATTCCATCAGGCTGGAGTACACCCAGGCAGAACATAAGGTGTTCCACCACCAACCTATGTTTGACTTCTTTGTGCCAGTAATGGAGACATCTCAGAAGTGGAATGGGACGATAAATTAAAACGGGTAGCCACTGGGACATCCTGCCTTTTCTGGTGGATAAGGAAAAGGTACTGGATGAAGCAGTTGGCCAATCTGCAATCACTGATGTAGAAAAGCTGCAGAGGGAGCACTGGATACAACGGGTGCCCTGGACAGACTCGCCAGTGAAGGATCGCATCACCTGGAAGGACTGGTTGGGGTCTTGAATGGTGATGAGGGCGGAGGTGTAGGGAAAGGCTTAGCACTTGTCACACTAGCAGGGGTAACTACCAGGAGGTAGATCAGTAGGGAAGGGTAAGTGCACAAGGGAAATATTTACAGAGTGATCATTACAGAAAAGGGTGGAGGGCATTAGTTCTATATGTACTTAGTAGAAGGATCACATTGGGATGTCAAATGTTATTGAGAATGATGTGCTACATGCAGAGGCTCGTGGGATGGTAGGTAAGTACAAAGGGAACCCTGTCCCTGTAATGATGGTGAGTGAATAAGGTGAGAGAAGATACGATGGAATAGGTGGAGATGCGAGTGATGGCAATCGTTGGAGGTGGAAGGGGAACCCCATTCTTTGAATAAAGAGAGCCATCATAGTATCAGTTTGAAATGTTTCTGCTTCAAGCCTCTCTTACAAATGGACTCTAGAATTTGAGGTCTGTTGCATTTCCCCCTACTTTCTGTAGCTTAGCTTATTCATCTGAAGAAACTTAACTAACAACTGCTTTCCCAAAAAGTAAAAGGATTGCTGACATGGCAATTAAATCTTTCACATTCCATTGAGTATAACACAGTACTAAAATCAGGAAAGCTGGGCAGCATCTGTGGAGAGAGAAACAGAGACATTTACCAGAATTTGATTTTCTTATTTCAGGTTTAGCATCTACACTACATTGTTGTGAGTCATGTTTGGTAAATAGCAAGTATTTGCATCTTGCTGAGAATAGCTGTGATATGAAAGACCATCAACAATGACAGATTTATGTCATATTCATTTAAATATACTTAAAACAAAAACCTCTTCAAATGCAAAATGATTTTACAAAGATATCTTCTGGCAGCCTCTGTCTAATTAAACAAAATATTAATATATATTTCAATAAAATTTACCAAGCGATAAAACTGAACATTGTAAAATGGCTTTTAAATTGTAAAGTTGCTAGTATTTAATACCAAATAAAATTTTTAAAGCCTGCTATGAATTAAGATCCAGAGCATTTGTCATATTATCCTTATTTTTTATCTGCCTGTCTAATATAGTTATTGATCAATAAAGATCTTGTATTAAATAATGAATGGATGAATGGTTTACTTTATTGTCAAACTCAAGCATTAGTAAGTTGGATTAGGTGAAAGTTACCTGGCCTCTGTTCCATTCCAGCTTTCATAACCAACAGAATGCAAATAGAATGTAGACTGATTATTATTGACAGGTTGTTAACATTTCAGAAGATGTGTCCTGAGCCCAGCATGTAAGTGCAATTATGGAGAAAGCACAGGAGTGCCTTTACTTCCTTAGGAGTTTGTGAAGATTCGGCATGACATCTAAAACTTTAATGTATGGTGGGAAGTATATTGACTGGTAGTATCATGGCCTGGTATGAAAACACCAATGCCCTTGAATGGAAAATCCTAGCAAAGGTAGTGGATATGGCTCAGTCCATTGTGGGCAAATTCCTCCGCACTATTGAGCACACATACACAGAGCACTGTCACAGGAAAACAGCATGCATCATTGAGGACACTCACAGCCGTGGCCATGCTCTTTTCTCACTGCTGCCATAATGAGGCTCAGGACCCCACCATCAGTTTCAGGAACAGTTATTAGTCCTCAATCAGGGGGCTCTTGAACCAAAGGGGACAACTTTTCTCAACTTCACTTGCCCCTTCACTGAACTGTTCTCACAACCTATGGACTCACTTTCAAAGACTTTTCATTTCATGTTCTTGATATTTATAGCTTATTTATTTATTATTATATATTTTTGTTTCTCTTCCATATTTGCACATTTGTTGTCCTTTTTTTGTCCATCATGTTGGGTGTTGTCCTTTATCGATTATATTGTGTTTTTTGGATTTACTGTGTATGCCCACATGAAACCAAATCTCAGGGTTGCATATGGTGACATAGACGAACTTTGAAAATAAATTTAACTTGAACTTTTCAATTTTGACTAATAGTCCATAGATGTACAATTAACCTGTGCCAAAAATTCAAAAGTACATCATCAGTAGAGTGAACACAGTAGAGTATCTCACTCTCATGTCTCTTTCACCAGTCATCAACATGGTCCAGCTGAAATGTGATCAGGTTAACACCCCATTTTTCCTTCATGACCCTTTACAACTCAAAAACACTCCCCACCCTCCATCCTCAATCTGTACGCAGTATATCTGTTTTCACCCTCTCTGGTATTTCCTCTTGTCTCATCTTTTTAAGTACCGTAGTTACATTATCTCTCTCAGTGTTGGTAGAAAGAAATATTTCTTTGGGACAAGTTAGCACACTTCCTCATCAAAATCAGTTCAAAGTAATGATGGCAGGATTGCTTCATAGATAAATCTCACCTTCATCTTTAATTATTTTCATTCTGAAATAATCTTAACAAAAGCAACAACAACAAGATGCTTTGGACTTAAAGGGCATAGCCAGAATACCAACTTTGCTTAAGGTAATTCCAACTGGAAAATGGATGAGTCAAAGATGCATGGCTCTCCTAAAGCACTCTCACCAAAGGTATGGCAAATGTTGGCTCAACTCATACAAATACATATAACCCCTTCAATAATTCCTGGTTGACAGTTTCTGTAAGTTTTTGTAGAAGATCAGATCATTATAGAATAACCAATGGTGAAGGGTGCAGTGCACCGGTGGAGATAGTCTCACTCACATCCTCACTTCCGTGGCCTGATGGCTGGTATGTTTTGAGGAAACAGGCAAAGTTAGAAGTTTGAGTACATTTGGTATGTCACCAGACACACTTGTAAATTTTTGCAGATGTACGGTAGAGAGAATTCCAACTGCTCTATTCACAGCTTGGTATGGAAGCCCCAATGCCACAGGATTACAAGAGGCTGCAATGGGTTGCAGATATGGCCAGCTCCATCACAGGTGCACTCCACCCCACCATTGAGGACTGAGGACATCTTCAAGAAGCGGTTCCTCAAGAAGGTATCATCTATCATAATGGACCCTCACCATCTGGAGGTACAAAAGCCTGAAGACTCATTCTCAATGACTTAAGAACAGCTTTGTCTCCTCCGCCATTAGATTTCTGAGTGGTTCATGAACACAACCTCATTATTTCCCTGAAACAAAGATTGACCCAAGGCCAAGTACAAGTAGGAGAAGGCAATCAGAGTTCCAAACACCAATATTAAGTTGAACTGGAAAATCATTCTTTTGTAACTGACTGTTCTTCAGTCTGGAAAGGCTTTCAGTCTATTACGAATTGCATAAAAGATTCCTTGGCATCATTATTTCACAGGACCTCATGCAGGAGAATCATATTTCCTCCGTTAATGTAAAAGCTCAGCAGAGGCAGGTCATCATTGATAATGACCACAAATTAATAGATTCTGGTAAAATTCGATTTAGCTCACCAATGTTTTTTCATGGAAGGAAGTTTGCCCTCATTACTCAGCTCAATCAATATGTTTCTTAATTGGTCTTTGAAATGGCCAAGCAAGTCAGATGGCTATGTTATTGCTACTACATTGAAACAGGGATAGAATAAAACTGGTCAGATTACCTAGCATTGAGCTAAATAACATCTACAGACATGACATTTGTGAATACTTTCCACTTATCTGTATAATTGCAGTGCTAATAGCTCTCAAGAAGTTCAACATAATCCAGGAAAGAGCAGCTGCCCAACTGGTACGCCATCTACTCCCACTATTATCCATTTCCTATACTTATGCTGCACAATGGCTGTAGTGTGTGCTGACTGCACAACACAGTGCAATTGCTCAACCAGGCTACACCAACAACAATTCCCAAACCTATGACGTATACAACCAAAACGTACCAGGCACACTGAATAGCATCATGATTATGTTCCCTCCCAAGCCCCGATCTTGGAGTGTCCTTTAGCCAATCTGCAGCAGTTCAAGAAGCTTGGCTGAGCACTAGCTTCCCAAGGTCAATTAGGTTGCCTTGTCAGTAATACACAGATACGAAAAAGTGAATGAATAAATAAACAATATCTGATATTCAGAAATCAAATACTTGCTGGAAATGCAACCTTCTACAGTAAGGAGATGACTCACTGACTCTACAATTTCCAATTATCTCAACAACAGCATGCATTGATTGGCACAGTGAAAGAGAGTAAGTGCCCAATTTTCAAAGGCTCTGCACTGGATTCAAACTAATGTGGGTGCTAAGGGAAAAGAACAATGGATTAAAATGCATTAATATGGATTGCAATGAACATACATGAATACAGATAATGCAGAACCAAATGAAACACATGTAAATTGATATCCACATACAAAGATTGTTGATTGCTTTTTCATACAGACTTAATATTACAATCAGCTTTCTCATCGTACTTCCGAAATTAATAACAATTCTAGAATCAGGCTTTTATGCATTCACTGGGGATTTTTAGAATGATTATTTTGAAAGCCTTTCCTTCCTAATCAAATTTACCCTACATTGCCTGAAATACTTTAAAGCGATAAGGTGATCCTACAATAATGCACTCAAGGAACACACAATAAATGTACAGCCACACACTTGCTATGTATGTCCTTAGTTTCCACCATTGTATTACCTGTAAGCAGCATCTATCATTGGATGAACTGGCAACAAAGAATAGTTTTAGTCTAATAATATTTTAGTCTATAAACTTGTAGTCATATTCCAACCAGTGGCACTATAATAACAAACAATATATGCAATTTCAACATATAACATTTGAAAGTAAACTTTAGTGTATATAATCTCTGATGTTTTTAAGGTGCATGTCAGCAGTGAAGAAGTTTTTCACCTCATCAATGTGTTTTCAGAAATTCTAATTACTTTTAATTAAATCAAGCATCCATGCTCTCTGTTAATACATTAAATTCTTCAACACACCTGGAGTACGCCGGCTTCATTGCTACCAGAGTTTACTGTCCAAGTAACGTTGTTAATATTTTCCCTTATAAGTGTAATTGTTTGTGATGTTGGATATGATTACATTTTGAATGGCAGATTTATGCCACTAGGAATTGATAACCCAAAAGTAACACATTGTACTATCTGTAATTATCATTAAAAATAAGACTTCAATATGTCGCAGAACATAAAGCTTTCTACTGCTCTTTAATTTGTTGAATTGTTGTTTTTCAAGGTAAATTGATCTTGAAAATGTCTGATTAGCTAGGTAAGAACCATTCTTTGGAGGTATAACATTTGCTGCTGTTATCAAAAGGCAAAGAGCAACATTACAGATATTGGAAATGTATAACTTTAAAAACGATTCATAGTAATACTCAGCAAGTCAGGCAGCATCAGTAAAAAGAGAAAAGAAGTCAACATTTTAGGATGATGACCTTTCTTTGGAAATGGGGAAAGTGAGAAAATAAACATATTTTCTCACATTCATTTCAAGAGGTCTGGAATAGAAGAGCAGGGATATGATGTGGTACACGTCATATACCGTCTAGGTTGTCTCCAGTCCCTTGCAATGAACATTGAATTCTCCAACTTCTGGTAATTCCCTCCCTCTCTCTTCCCCATCCCAGTTTCACTCTGCCTCCTCCTCCAGCTGCCTATCACCTCTCTCATGATTCTGCCTTCTTCTGCTACACAGTGCTTTCCCCTTACATTCCTTCTTCACCTCCCCCACCCCTTGATCTTTCCTCTTATTGGTTTTTCACCTGGCACCTACCAGCCTTCTCTTCCCACCCTCCCCCACCTTCTTGATAGGGCCCCTGCCCTCTCCTTCTTCAGTCCTGATGAAGGGTCTCGACCTGAAACGTTGACTGCTTGTTTCCGCGGATGCTGCCCAACCTGCTGAGTTCCTCCAGCATGTTGTACGTGTTGCTTTGACCGCAGCATCTGCAGTGTACTTTGTGGATATGATGCGGTTGTTTTACAAGGCACTGGTGAGACCTCACGTTGAGTATTGACAACAGTTTTGGGCCTCTTTATCTAAGAAAAGATGTGCTGGCATTGGAGAAGGTCCAGAAGCAATTCACAAGGCTAATTCTGAGAATGACAGGATTATCATACAAGGAAAGTTTGGAATTTAGAAGGATGGGGGGGGGGGGGGATCTCAACTTTTCGAATGTTGAAAGGCCTAGACAGAGTAAGGATGCTTCCTGTGGTGGGGAATCTAGGACAAGAAGGCACAGCCTCAGGATAGAGACATGTGAGAAATTTCTTTAGCCAGAGGGTGGAGAACTTCTGGAATTTGTTACCACAGGCAGTTGTGGAGGCCAGGTCGTTGGGTGTATTTAAGGGAGAGATTGTTAGGTTCTTGATTGGACACGGCATCAAAGGTTATAGGGAGAAGGCCGAGGAAAGGGGTTGAGGAGGGGGAAAAGGATCAGCCATGATTGAATGGCAGAGCGGACTCAATGGGCCAAATGGCCTATTTCTGCTCCTATGTCTTATGGTCTTACGGTCTTATACTTTAAGTTGCGGAGTTGGGCAAAAAGAACAATGTATGAACACCAGGAGAGATTGAATGATGCCAATGGTAATGGTGCTGGCTGAGAGAAGGCTAGACAATCTGTCTCAAAGAAGTGTAACCAGGAGATGAATGAGTGATGAAAAACTTGATGTCACAACTGTAAGATGCAAACATTGCTGTTGCTGGAAACTTGAAACAGAAGACCTTATTTGTTTCCTCTCCCACCAGGTTTTCAAAATCATTTTGATGTTCTTTCTGTAATCCTGAGCAAGCTATACCTAGTAGTGGCCTTGGACAATAAAGTCTATAACCAAATAGAACAAAACCTGGATGATATCCAGACCTGGGTTGATAGATGACAAGTAAAATTCATGCCACACAAGTGTCAACCAATGGCAAAATCCAACGACAGAAAATTTGTAAATGCTATTACAGCACCAGCAGTGGGTTCAATTTCTGCGCAGTCTGTAAGGAGTTTGTATGTTATCCCATGATTGCATAGGTTTCCTCCAGATGTTCCAGTTTCATCCCATATTCCAAAGACATAGGGATTAGTAGGTTAATGGTTTAATGGGTCTAACTGGGCACCACAGGCTTCTCGGGCCAGAAGGGACTGATACTGTGCTGTATCTCTAAATAAAAATAAAAATTCAAATGTAAACCTCTGATATTGAAAAGCAATACTGCCACTGAGCCCCCACTATCAATATGCTGGGGGTTATCATTGACAGAAACTCATCTGAAGATTATGTGGGTAAAAGTGCAATTCAGAGGCCCGGAATCCTGTGTTGAAAAGTTCATCTCTTAGCTTCCTAAAGCCCATGTACAAGATTAGGTCAAGAGTGTAGTGGAATACTCTACACTTTCATGGATGAGTTCAGCTGAGTAACACTCAAGAAGATCAACACCATACTCGACGTATTGTACTTTGTTAGGCACTGCATCCACAACCATGCACTCCATTACCACACACTGTGGCATCAGTTTGTTTCACATAAAGGTGCACTACAGCAGCTTAACAAAACTCCTCAGAGAGCATCTTCCAAACCCAAAACATCGACAAGCTAAAAAAAAAAGAGCAGCAAGAAATCGCCCTTCCAGCCACACAACATGTTGACTTGGAAATATATTGACATCCCTTTGTTGTTGCTGGGTCAAAATTCTGGAACTTTCTCCCTATATAACATACATATACTCCAGGACTGGAACACTTCAGAAGACAGTTCATAACTATCTTTTTAAGGGCAACTAAGGATGAAGAATTAGGTAAAGCTCACATTCCTTGACTGAATAGAAAATAAAAGCCCCAATCTCCCACATCCCCATCACAATGTATTTTTAGCTCAAAATTTTGAGCTCTGTTCTGCTGTCTTTGACTCCTTTGTTCAGGAGCCTTCCAATATACCCTTTCTCTTGCCTCTATGATTCCCATCTGGTTGGACCATCCAAACCTTAACTCTCTTACTTTCTCTCTAAACTAGCTGCAAGAACTACTGTATACATCCAGAAGTTTCTATTTTTAACCTTTGGCAGTTGTATGCCAGGGTTGATAGTCAGTGCTGCAAAGATGTTTATTTGATTGATTGATATCTCATTCCTTCCATTTTGCATGAAACACAAATTAGATAGAATTCTGAGTTTAACTTTGCTGTTATGCTTTGAGCTCTGTTGAGGGTAATAGCAGCTCCCCAGTTGAATTTAATTGTCTAAGTAATAATTTTGAAACTAGCATCATTTGCATTTATTTAACAGCTTAGTTTCAGGCCATACATACTCAGAGAATTAGGCTGAAGCAGATTTTAACAACCCATTTGAGAAATAATCCATTAGAGACACATAGAAGTGAAGCAGTTGCATCAAGATCCGTCAGAATTCCGAAACTACCAGCAATTCTGCACCACTGAAAGAGTTACTGACTGACAGGGCGGGACAACTGGAATGCAAATATATTTCCATGTTAGTGCAACAACAGCTTAAACAGCACTTGATCCAACAACCCCTGTGCTGTCAGTACATGTCTGGTAAACGTATACCAGCCAAACTCTGCTATTTACTGTATATTGGAAAGTGCCTACTGTATCAAAATAGATTATTCCACTATACCAACAAGATGATATCATTCAGCAAAAGACTATTTTTATTCAAGTCACATGTTAGGGATGAACAACTTATCAACTATATGACATGATCTACTCAGGAGGAGAATAAAGTTACAAGTTAACATTTCAGTGATGATTTTCCTTCCCAAACCTGCAAGACATGTTCACTTTCCCTGGAGGGTGGGTTGGTAATGACATCACACACATTTGTGAGACAGATCCCCTTCTAGTTTAGGTGCTAGCTGTCTTGTTTGTGTCCTCAACTCAGAATATTGTGGCTTCCAGTCCAGACACTGGATCTCATATCCAGTCTGATGCTGCCTGGCGTCATTTAGTATGAGTCGTACATTTGCCATGGAGATTTTAGACTAGAGTCTCACTTACTCTCTCAGATTTTAGTAACTACTTTATCAGGGCTATTTGAGGAACAGTATTTTCTCTCATGTCCTGCTCTGTTTCTCAAGAAAAAAAACAATGTCTGTCCAGCAATTATCACATTACTGGTACTGGGATGTCACTGTGAACATCAGTTGCTATGTTTCTTTCATTTCCACAGTGATTACTCTTCAAAAATACTTTACACTAAGATATATTGAGCATTGCGAAATTGTGAAATAGTCCGTATAATAGTAAATCTCTTTCTTTTTCCACAGTAAGTCCATCTATATGTAACTTTCTCCCACTTTTAGTTCCAGTTTTGTGCACCCTTCATCCATCTTTTTCCTTTCCCATAAAGGCCAATGTGGTGCATTCCCTGGTTGACAGTTATTCGCCTCCACCTTTATTATGCTTCAGCAACAGGTCTAGTCTCAGTGGTAGGGCTGAAATTTACCCTTTTCCTTGAAGATTAGTTGTTCCAACTGAACCTGCCCTTAGAAGATGACAGGCAGGGTGGAGCTAAGGGATCAACAAACAATCTACTGGAGAAACTCAGTGAATTGAGTTTCATCTGAACAGGAAAGACATTTCCAATGATTCAGTTTGAAACCCTACATCATGACTGAGAGTGGAGAGGACAGCTGGCTAGTATAAGCCACCTACTTTACTTATGATAGCTGTATGTACCAAATTTGTTGCGCTAAAACATAGCCATGTTTAGTATTAACATCTACACCACTTCCAATTTTTCTCTTGAATCCATATTAAACCCTACCCCCCACTGCCCCACCATTCACAATTTTTCTACCACCCATCACTAGGGACAATATACAATTGTGGCCATCATATCATGGCATACAGGAACAGGTCCTTCAGTTTAACTTATTTATGATAACCATCAGTCATCCATCTACACCAATCCCATTTTTCCTTTTGAATCCACATTAACAGCCAACCCCATTCCACTATTCCCTGATTCTCCTGCCACCTGTCAAACCAGGGACAATTTACACACAACATATACTGGAAAAAATCAGAGCACCCGGGGTAAACACATGCAGTCACGGGAGAATTTGCCAGGAAAGTCGAGAGCTATGAGGTGGAAGAGTTAACTGTGGTGCCAAAATGAAGGAGAGGATTTATCACATGACCAGCTCCCATAGTGTGCAGTAAATGACCAAATAGTTGGTCAAGTCTTGGATAAATATTAACCCAAATTTCCCTGATGTTATGTCAACTGTTTTGTTCAGCTAAGAGTAACATGGATTAGTGTTGCCTTTAAAACACAATGTTTCAGCCTTAAATGCTCAAGTTCCTGGAGTTATAGTTGAACCAAGGGTTCTCGGAACAGTAGATACCAAATTTGTTGTGTTAAAACACGGCGTTGTTTAACATTAATATCTAATCAGGTGATTCACAAAACTGGTGGCTAATTTCAAATTTTAAAATGTGCTAGGATTGTTTACACTCAGAAGCAAATATTAAAATTGTACTCGCACATGAACTAACTTTCCTGGTGTGCGTTTCGAGCAGAGCATTAGCCTTTAATGCAGACTCTCCCCATAACAGCCTAACTGTGCCAGCTCACATTTTGACTGTTGGAGAAGAGAGAGAGAGAGAGAAAGACAGACGGGAGAGAGAAATAAGGGATATGTGAATTAAGGGGCCTAAAGCAACAGCAAGATCACCAGAAGAGGTTTCTAGCAGGAGGTGGCTACAGTGGGCTCCTCTGGGGAGGTGAATGCTCTCACAATGGAGCAAAGCTGGAAGATATTTGATGATCTCATAACTTATTTCAGGTTGATGTGTACACAACTGTTCCCACCTCCATGTCGTGAAATGTATTGTTTATGGCAACAGTACAGTGTAAGACACAAAAATTACTGTAAGTTGCAAAAAATGAAAAAAATAGTGCCAAAGTAGAAAAGCAAAGAGACACTCATGGGATAATGGACTGTTCAGAAACCTGATAGTGGAGAGGAAGACAAAATGTGGAGTGTGAACCGTCTGACTCTTAAACCTTCTCCCTGATGGCAGTAATGAGAAGAAAGCATGTAATGGATGGTGAGGGTCCTGAACGATGGCTGACACCTTCTTGAGGCAGCGCTTTCTGAAGACGTCTCAGTGGTGGAGAGGATTGCACCTGTGATGGAGCTGGTTGAATCTACAACCCCTCTGCAAACGTTTTTGATCCTGTGCATTTGAGCATCCATATCAGCTGCTGATGTAACCAGTCAGAGTGCACTGTATAAAACGAACAAAGCAGATGAGCTTAGAGCATGGATCAGTACTTGGAACTATGATGTTGTGGCCATTACAGAAAGTTGATTGGCTCAGGGGCAGGAATAGTTACTTAGAGTGCCAGGCTTTAGATGTTTCAGAAAGGATGGGGAGGCAGGTAAAAGAGGTGGGAGCGTGGCACTGCTGATCAGAGATAGTGTCACGGCTGCAGAAAAGGAGGAAGTCATGGAGGGATTGTCTACTGAGCCCCTGTGGGTGGAAGTTAGGAACAGGAAGGGGTCAATAACACTACTGAGTGTTTTTTATAGACCACCAAATAGTAACAGGGACATCAAGGAGCAGATAGGGAGACAGGTTCTGGAAAGTTGTAATAATAACAGGTCCTGACGAAGGGTCTCGGCCGGAAACATCGACAGCGCTTCTTCCTATAGAAGCTGCCTGACCTGCTGCATTCCACCAGCATTTTGTGTGTGTTGCTTGAATTTCCAGCATCTGCAGATTTTCTCGTGTTTGCCATAATAACAGGGTTGTTGTAGTGGGAGATTTTAATTTCCCAGATATTGATTGGCATCTCCCGAGAGCAAGGGGTTTAGATGGGGTGGAGTTTGTTAGATGTGTACTGGAAGGTGACACAATATGCAGATAAGCCTACGAGAGGAGAGACTGTACTTGATCTGGTATTGGGAAATGAACCTGGTCAGGTGTCAGGTATCTCAGTGGGAGAGCATTTTGGAGATACTGATCACAATTCTATCTCCTTTACCATAGCATTGGAGAAGGATAGGAACAGACAAGCAGGGAAAACATTTAAATGGAGTAAGGGGAAATATGAAGCTATCGGGCAGGAACTTGGAAGTATAAATTGGGAGCAGATGTTCTCAGGAAAATGTACGGCAGAAATGTGGCAAATGTTCAGGGAACATTTGCGTGGCATTCTGCATAGGTACATTCCAATTACACAGGGAAAGGAAGGTAGGATAGAGGAATTGTGGTGTACAAAGGCTGTGAAAAATCAAGTCGAGGAAAAGAAAAGCTTACAAAAGGTTCAATAAAGAAGGTAATGAGAGATCTAGAAGATTATAAGCCTAGCAAGAAGGAGCTTAAGAATGAAATTAGGAGAGCCAGAAGGGGCCATGAGAAGGCCTTGGAGAGCAGGATTAAGGAAAACCCCAAGGCATTCTACAAGTATGGAAAGCATCAAGTTGGATAAGTCACTGGGACCAGACAAGATGTAACTCAGGCTACTGTGGGAGGCAAGGGAGGAGATTGCTGAGCTTCTGGCAATGATCTTTGCATCATCAATGGAGAGGTTCTGGAGGATTGGAGGGTTGCAGATGTTGTACCCTTATTCAGGAAAGGGAGTAGAGATAGCCCAGGAAATTAATGACCAGTGAGTCTTACTTCAGTGGTTGATATATTGATGGAGAAGATCCTGAAAGGCAGGATATGAACATTTGGGGAGGAATAACATGATTAGGAAGAGTCAGCATGGCTTTGTTAAAGGCAGGTTTTGCTTTACAAGCCTGATCGAATTTTCTGAGGATGTGACTAAACACATTGATAAAGGTAGAGCAGTAGATGTAGTGTATATGGATTTCAGCAAGGCATTTGATAAAGTACACCATGCATGACTTATTGAGAAAGTAAGGAGGCAGGGGATCCAAGGGAACCTTGCTTTGTAGATCCAGAACTGGCTTGCCCACAGAAGGCAAAAAGTGGTTGTAGACAGGTTGTATTTTGCATGGAGGCTGGTGACCAGTGGTGTGCCTCAGGGATTTGTTCTGGGACCCCTACTCTTCATGATTTTTATAAATGACCTGGATGAGGAAGTGGAGGGATGGGTTAGTAAATCTGCTGATGACACAAATACTGGGGGTGTTGTGGATAGTGCAGAGGGCTGTCAGAGATTACAGCAGGACATTGATAGGTTGCAAAAATGGGCTAAGAAGTGGCAGATGGAGTTCAATAAGTGTGAGATGGCTCATTTTGGTAGGTCAAATATAATGGCAAAATATAGTATTGATAGTAAGACTCCTGGCAGTGTGGAGGATCGGAGGGATCTTGGGGTCTGAGTCCATAGGTGCATTGGCTTTCATCAACCATAGGATTGAGTTTTGAGAGCTGAGAGGTAATGTTACAGCTATGTAGGACCCTGGTCAGAGCCCACTTGGAGTACTGAGCTCAGTTCTGGTCACCTCACTACAGGAAGGATGTGTAAACTATAGAAAGAGTGCAGAGGAGATTTACAAGGATGTTGTCTGGATTGGGGAGCATGCCTTATGAGAATAGGTTGAGTGGACTCGGTTTTTTCTCCTTGGCTGCCGGCGGCAGTGGTGGTGTCAGATACTATAGGTTCTTTTAAGAGACTCTTGGATAGGTACATGGAGCTTAGAAAAGTGGAGGCCTATGTGTAACCCCAGGCAATTTCTAAAGTATGTGTTCAGCACAACATTGTGGGCTGAAAGGCCTGTATTGTGCTGTAGTTTTTTCTATGTTCCATATTTCTATTTAGGGTTATATAATCGAAGGAAGCTGTTAAGGCCACTGTATCCAACATCAGCTCAGAAAAAAGTAACTATTTAGATTAATCTCAGTTTCGCAGTCCATAGTCTTATAGGCTACAACAAATTACACTTTGTAATTGTGATAAGGCATTTTATTTTCAACCACCCTTTCTGTCTATGAAGTTAGACTCTATAATTCATAGGTTCAGAGTGAGATACAACATGGAATCTGCCCTTTGAGTCTATCGAGTCCATGTTGTCAATCAGTCAAACATTTATACTAATCCTTTTGTTATTCTCCCCACGTTTATTTAGCTGTTCCTAATTGTACTACTCTTTTACACACCAATTAATTGTGAGTGTGCCCACAAGAAAATAAATCTCTGAGTTTTATATGGTGACATATATGTACTTTGATAATAAATTTATTGTAAACTCTGAACTTCTATCTTCCAAACAGGCACATAGCCTTCAGCTAGAATTCTACACATCTTCAGTCTCCACACTTTGAATCCTAATTGTTTCTCTCTTTCCTTTGTTATTCTCTTTCCCTTCATATATGTATAAATATCTGTTATTATTTCCCAGTATTTTATATACATCTTCATTGTCCTTCTAACCTTTTAAAATTTCCCTCCTGCACTTTTTAAACCCACCAGCTTTCCTTTGTTTGCCTTGACCATGTCATTTCCAATGAATCCATGGGTTTTAGTTTTGGGTCTTCCCTCTCTCAGGTAAAGTGAATATATTTGGTCATGACCCTCACAATCTCTTCCTTGAACACTTCCCTTTGCTCTGACATCAACTTACCTTCAAGTATCAGTTTCCACTTCACCTTTGCTAAATCACACATCAGTTTGGTGATAGTAACCTTCCCCAAATTATTCCTAGTGTTTCCTCGTCCTTTTCTTAAAACTAATTGAGTTATAATTTTTCCCCTATTTTCACTTCCACCATGTTTGTTCCTTAAAATGAACACCAGTGTTTCTCCTTGTTGGACACTAATTAAATAGTTCTCTTGGAGGCAGTTCAGGAATTTTTCACCCTCTGTAGCATTACCACTATTACTGTCCAAGCTAATCTGAGAGTAGCTGACATCCCTTGCTATGACATGCTTGTTATTTTTGCAGTTTTAAGAAATTATGCCAACTTCTGTAGAACATGGCTTAACAATCTGTCATTGAGTGAGGGCAGGTGCTCCAGGCCAATAAGGCAGAGGTGTGCTGTCAGAGACACCTGCAAAGTAGACCGTGCAGAGACTGACTGGAAACGTCAGGACAATTTCAGACAGATTGTGTTTCGTTGTAGTTGTATGTTGTCTGATACTGCTGATGTCTCCTGTGGACATTTGGAATAAGTCCAATGCATTAAATTTCAGGGCTGTAGTTAGTACTTTGACTGTCACAGAATGAGAGGCAAGTTGAATACAGGTCATTCTTTAGCAGACAACACAACTAGACACAACATGGAGTAGTCATAGTTTCTGCTCATTCATCCTCAAGCAGGATGACTGGATCTGTCAATATGGAGGCCTGGATAAGGACAAATTTGTGCTTCCTAAAAATGTTTTGCTATTGAACATATAATAATGCAAATGAAAATAAATATTTCTCCTACAATTATAAGAAAATGAGAGATGGGCACTATAGAATTGACTGAATTTAAATATGGAAAACGTTACTGATATGCATTTATAAAGTGCCTGTACAATAGAAAGCATGCCAGATATTCCACAGAGGAGAAACTACACAGACAATGAGCTTTCCAAGAGTGAGGATTAAAGCAAGCAGCTGAATGCTTAGCCGCATGGAAGTACAGCAACTGAGGATGATCTGATGATCATTTCAGCTGATCAATTTTAAGTCTGGCTCACTTTGCCACCCACACTTCATTGCCCCAATGTTTTCACATTCATTGTGAATACACTGCATGCGAAGTCAAATAGCCCATGAGAGGACTGTAGTACAGCTTTAAATATTAAAAAAAAAATTCTTATCATAGGAAGATATATTAAATTAGTAAGGGCAATTAGGGAGGTGCATAGTGTTATGAATTTCCACCCAAATATTTGTTTTTTATTTGTCAGGTCCAGCGGAAGAAACTGATCATGAACTGGAAAATATATTTTTATATTTTTATATTCTCTTTTCTTTTGTTTCTCATTACCTAAAATTTGACCTGTGAGTTCTTGAATTATATTTGTGTGCATTTAGTTTCACTTATGGCATAGGAAATTATCAGTTTAGTATTGTTAAAAAAGCATGTTTGGACTTAACCGACCAATGTACTCTTGGCCACTCTATCCCTTGTAAGGTGGCAGAAAGATGGGGTGACAGCAAACATCTGGGAAATGGTGGAGATATGGGTGAGGGCAGCATCAATAGAGGAGGAATGGAAACCTCATTCTTTGTAAAAGGAGGACATCTCTGGTGACCTGCAAAACAAACTCATACTGGGAACAGATGTTGCAGAGAAGAAGGAACTGATTTTTTTTCAGGAGACCAGGTGGAAAGAAGTTTAATCAAGATGCCTTGGGAATCAGTAGGTTTATAAAAGATATCAGAAGATGGTTCGTCTCCAGGTGATGCAACATTTCACCTACCAAATCTTTTGGGGTTGTCTCCTGTATCCAGTGCTCCAGATGTGGCCTCCTCTGCACTATTGAGACCCAACATAGATTGGAGGACTGCTTTGTTGAGCACCTTCCACTCCATCTCAAAAGTTTTCCAGTGGCCAAGCATTTTAATTCCTAGCCTTGTTACTGTTCTAACATGTCAGTCAGCGGCCTCCTCTTCTCCCACAATGAGACCACACTCTGGATGCAAGAGCAACCATCTAGGTAGCCTCCAACCTGATAGCATGAACATCAAATTCTCCAAATTCCTGTAATTTTTCCCTCCCCTTCCCTCTTTTTCATTTCCCCCATGCTTCTCTTCACATGCCTATCACCTCCCCGTGATGCCTCTGTTCCTTCCCTTTCTCCTATGGTCCACTCTTCTCCCTTATCAAATTCCTTTTTCTCCAGCCTTTTACTTTTTCCACCAATTGCCTACTAGCTTCTTACTTCATCACCAGTCCCCCACCCACCTGACTCTACCCATCTCCTTCTAGCTTGTACGTCTTCCCCTATACCCCTCCCATCTTTTTCTGGCTTCTTCCCTCTTCATTTCCAGTCCAGATGAAGGGTCCTGGCTCAAAATGTTGACAGTTTATTTACCTCCATAGAAGCTGCCTGACCTTCTGGGTTCCTCCAGCATTCTATGTGTGTTGCTTATTTTAAATTCTGCTTTTGTGGGAAGCTGTACATATGTCAAGGCCTTCATAGAAGTGAACGTTCACATTGGGATTATATCTCTGTTTATTTTATTTATATGCTTATCTGTTCCCATGATAAACAGCAAACTATTCAAACATTACTTTGAACGCATGTTGACTCTGATGAGCTTATATTCAGTTAAGATGTTGCAAACCTACACGATTCAAGCAGGGTGTGCCAAACCAACATTCTCCAAAAGGCGAAGTCATATGTTTTTTTGTATTAGTTATTGTATTTTTATTTTGTAGCTGTATTCAATTGGCTTGATTCATTCATTCTGCTTCTAGTGAACTGACCAACTTAATACATTTAGTTTGATCAACGACATACACAGGAGACTAAGCACCGAGTTTATTAGCAAATTTCAAGTGGTTTTGGATTGTGCATAATGTCTGAGCTGGCATTCCTTTTTAGGCCTTGAGGCGGTAAGATAACTTTCAAGCTAAGACTGCAGAGAAATTTTAACACTTAAAGTTCATTTGGTTTTACGGCAGTTTTCTTACAGGAGTGTCATAATACAATAAATTAATATTAGGTCATATTATGCCATAAAAGCCTTCAGTCTGTTGCCATTAACTCTCCTTCCCAAAGTGATGGCTTATGGCTTTATGACAATGGAGACACAAGGAATTGCAGATGCCAGAATCTGGAGCAATACACAAAGTACCAGATGAGTTCAGTAATTCAGGCAGTAATTATGGAGGGAAATGAAAAGACAACATTTCAGTTTGCGACCCTTCATTTGATCTCAAAAGAAAGTGGGAAATAACCAATATAAAAAGGTGGAGGAAATGGGTGAACCAAGATCTACAAAGTGAGAAATGGACCTAGGTAAGCACTAATTTTAAGTGGAAGACAGCAAGCAGGGATATGATAGTTGGAACACATCAATAGAAAGTAAATACCTGGGGTCCTTGCTGGGGCCAAAGTGAGGAGCCTGGATATGGAGCTGGAAAACATGGGGGAAGCTAATGGCAGTGACAAATGCCCAGGAAGGGCACAGGGCTGTGGCAGCGAGTCTGGCTGAGCACAGAGTCAAAGAGCAGGAAAGCAGCAGAGATCAAAGAGGATGAACAGTCGGGGGTGGGGGGGGGGGGGTTCTCACAGACATTTACTAGTTATTTCCCACTTTCATTTGAGATGAAATATGAAGGCAGACTAGCCAATAATCTGAAGCAGGATACCAAAAGTATTTTCAGTTTTATAAACAGTAAAAGTAGGTGAGAGTTGATATTGGACCACTGGAAAATGATACTGGTGAGGTAGTAATGGGGGAACAAAGAAATAGCAGATGAACTTAATGGGTACTTTGCAATATGCCTTCGCTGTGCAAGATACTAGCAGTGTGCCAGAAGTTTGTGAGTGTTGGGGAACAGCTGTGAGTGCTATTGCAATTACAAAGGAAAAAGTGCTGGTAAACTCAAAGGTCTTAAGGTGTCTAAGTGTCCTGGACCAGGTGGACTACATTCCAGAGTCCTGAGAGAGGTTGCTGAAGAGACAGTGGATGCATTGGTTATAATCTTCCAAGAATCATTTGATTCTCGCATGGTCCTGGAGGACTGAAAAATTGCAAATATCGCTCTACTCTCTAAGAAGGGAGCAAGGCAAATGAATGGAAACAATAGGCCAGTTAGCCTAACCTCAGTGGTCGGGAAAGTGTTGGAGTTTATTACTAAGGATGAGGTTTCGAGGTACTTGGAGACTAACGATAAAGTTAGTCAAAGTCAGTATAGTTTCTGTAAGGGGAAATCTTGCTTGACAAATCTGTTAGAGCTCTTTGAGGAAGTAACAAGTGGGTTGGACAAAGGATAGGCAGTGGATTTCATTTACTTGGATTTTCAAAAGATGTTTAATAAGGTGGCACACACGAGGCCGCTTAACAAGAAAAACTCCTATGTTGTAACAGGAAAGATACTGGCATAGATAGCAGAATAACTGACAGGAAGGAGGCAGCAAGTCGGAATAAAAGGGGCCTTTTCGGGTTGGCCGGCAGTGACTAGTGGCGTTCCTCAGGGGTCAGCATTGGTACCGCTGCTTTCACATTGCTTGTCACTGATTTTCACAATGGAATTGATGGCTTTGTGGCAAAGTTTGCAGATGATACGACGGTAGATGGAGGGTTAGGTAGTGATGAGGAAGTAATGCAATTGCAGCCAGACTTAGACAAATTGGAAGAATGGGCAAAAAGTAGCAGATGGAATACAGTGTTGGGAAATATATGATATTGCATTTTGGTAAAAGGAACAATAGTGCAGACTGTTATCGAAATGGAGAGAAGGTTCAAACATCAGAGATGCAGAGGGACTTAGGACTCCTCGTGCAAGACTCCCAGAAGGTTAATTTACAGGTTGAGTCTGTGGTAAAGAAGGCAAATGCAATGTTGGCATTTATTTCAAGGGGTATTGAATATAAAAGAAAAGGGATAATGCTGAGCCTTTATAAGACAAAAGTCAGGCCGCACTTTTGAGCCCCATATCTCAGAAAGGATGTGTTGTCACCATTGGAGAGAGTCCAGAGGAGGTTCATGAAGTTGATTCCAGTAATGGAGGTGTTACCATATGAAGAGTGTTTGGCAGCTTTGGACCTGTGCTCACTGGAATTGGGAAGAATGCATGGGGATCTCATTGAAACCTACCGAATGTAGAAAGGGGTAAAAAGGGTGGATGTGGTGAGAATGTTTCTTCTGGTGGGGGTACCCGAAACTAGAGGGCAGAGCCTCAAAATTGAAGGGCAACCTTTTAGAGCAGAGGTAAGGAGGAGTTTTTTTTAGCCAAAGTGTAGTGAATCTGTGGAATGCTCTGCCACAGACTGCGGTGGAGACCAAATCAGTGGGTATATTTAAGACAGAGGTTGATTGTTTCCTGATCAGTCAAGGCATCAAAGGATACGGTGAGAAGGCAGGTTTATGTGGTTAAGTGGTATCTGGGATCAGCCATGATGGAATGGCAGAGCAGACTCAATGGACTGAATAGCCTAATTCTGCTTTTATATCTTATGGTCTTATTGTTTCTGCAGGGTATTTTTTTAAACATGGAAATAATAGTTTAATCTGAATTACCACTAAGCAATTTGTGCAAGATGCTCTGTTTACATGCTTCAAGTATTAGAACCAAGGAAACTATTTGAAGTTGAGGCATGCGGGCTGGTTTGTTTCAGGGCACAGAGTGTTCCAAAACTGTTGGCTGCACTTCAACTGTCCAGTAAGTATAAATATAGCAAATTTTACCCATGGATATCATTCGGTCCTTTTTTTTTGCTGTAAATAAGATAAAACTAAACCTTATGTCATTTAATGCTGACTATTCCAAAAGGACATCATCAGATCCAGTTCATGTCAACTGAGCAGATGATGATACCTTTCAACTTTACGGATCTGTACTTTTTTTCCCTGTTCAATTCTAAAATCTAACTGCTACGTTTTTGGGCACTTCTACCAAAATTTCATTGCTGTCCTATTTCACTGGTTAAACCTTCCATTTACATCTTAGAACCACTTTGACAGTGAAGCTGTCATGTTAATGCTGTTACATAAATGTCATTATGTAAATGTTTCTGCAATTGAGTTGTTGATTCTTTTAGCTTTTTCTTCAGAGAATATGATTAAAACAAAATGCAAATAAAAGCAAATAACACTAGGTAAGCACACTTATGAGACTCCCTTGCAAAAGAAGTTTTTGTAAGTAGAACACATAAAATGACTATTCTGAAGGATACAAAATATGTGTGGAATAGATTCAATCACCAGTGTGCATTTCTTGAGGTAGAATGGATGTTCAAATGTGCACAAGAATATAGCTGCTTGTATCTGTACCTAAGGTCAAAGGAACTTTCAGAGGGAAAGTTATACAAAAAAATTCTCTATGCCTGCCAAAAAATGACCTTCCTTCTTTCTAAATGAATGGGCAGTACAAGTATGCAGTATTTATGGGTTTGCATGTTTTTGTATTTGTTTGTATGAATATGTGTCTCCATGTATTTGACTGAATTCATAAGTGCATCTGCATATGCAGTTGTCTGTTCTGTGGTTATGTCTGAGTCAGTGTGTATATGAGTGTGTGTATGCATGTGGCATTGATTAAAGATTAAATACAGTATGTATTAGTTTGTATATATGTATTTGTTACTTACTCTTGCTTTGAGAGTGAAGTAGAGAGTTTATATATACTAAGTGAATCTCGTTTTTTTATAGATTCCAGTCAAGATGGCACCGAGCTGCAGTCTCTGTTGAGGTAATAGCTCAGACTTAGTTGTGCTCTAAGATTGTAGGAAAGGTTTTGGGGCGAGTGGGGTGGGTTAAGGGTCAGATTACGGTCTAGGGACAGGGATGTGAAGGAGTTAGAGGTCAGACTGGAGTCTGGGCCTCTGCTCTGCAATCAAAGTCCAGGAACGTAGATGAGTGACGAAGAACAAAGGACATTTACAGATTTGGCCTCTGCTCTGTGCTTGAAGACCAGTGCCACAAAGGTCATCTGAATTCTAAACCTCCATTCTGCACTTGAAGAACTGTAAAGTGCATGTGGGACAAAGAACATCTGGAGTTTAGGCCAGGCAGCCTCTATGGATAGAAGAGCCTAGAATACCTAGGATAGATTCTATCTAGGATCCATTGATAAAAATTACCAAATATCTTTTGCCTCCTGAGGAAATATCAAAATCAGAATCAGATTTAATATCGCCAGCATGTGCTGTGAAATTTTTTTACCACAACAATACAATGAAATAAATGATAAATACGTGTAGAGAAAAAAATTGAGCTGCATTAAGGATCTATGTGTGTCTATCAAATAGTTAAGTTAAAATAAGTAGTGCACAAAAACAGAAATAAAAGAAGTAGTGAGGTAGTGTTCATGGATGTAAAATCCATTTAGAAATCAGATGGCAAAGGGGAAGAAGTCTTCAGGTTCCTGTACCTTTTTCCTGATAGTAACAGTGAGAAGAGGACATGTCCAGTGTGGTGGGGATCCTTAACAACCTGATATACCTCACTCCAGTATGCCCTTACATCACCATTTGAAATTCTGCCAACAATGGTTGTATCATCAGCAAATTTATAGATGGCATCTAAACTATGGCTACCCACATGATTATGGGTGTAGAGAGAGTACAGCAGTGGGCTAAGCATACATCCCTGTGGTGCGCCAGTGTTGATTCTCAGTGAGCTGGAGAAGTTATTTCCAATCTGCACAGTTTGTATTGGAGAGCTTTTCTTTCCATGGCATTTATGTGGTTGACCCAGGAAAAACTATTGGTGATGCTCACACATTCCACTCTCATCCTCAGCACCTTTGATGTAGACAGAAGCATATGCATCATCTCATCTGCATCCAACGACCAGCTCTTTTGTTTTGCTGACATTGAGGAAAAGGTTGTTGTCACGATACCATGTCAATAAACTACACACACACAAAATGCTGGAGGAACTCAGCAGGCCAGGCAGCATCTATAGAATAGAGTACAGTCAATGTTTCAGGCTGAGCTCCTTCAGCAGGGTCAGACAATGCTGAATTCCTCCAGCATTTTGGATTTCCAGCATCCGCAGATTTTCTCTTTATATCACTAAGCTATCTCCTTTCCATATTCTGACTCATCAATATTTGAGATACGGCCCAATATGGTGGTATCATCTACAAAACAGTAGATGGAATTTAACCTCAATTGTATGACAATGGTGTCACTCAAAATTACCCAGTCCATGTGACAGGTAGCGGATGAAGGATAATTTCCGTTGCTAGTGACAAAAAACATTTTTATCTCAACCTGCACAGATTGGATTACAACGTACCCCGTGACCAGGTTACAGAACCAGCAGAAATGGAAAACACGTTGGAGTCTGGTATTGCTATAAACTAATAGGGTTTATTAGTAACTAAGCAATACAGTAACATAAATGCAAATATATCAAACAGGTTAGCAATGATATATATAAATATATATACGTAAGTGTGGAAATAGGAACAAAGCTAGGCTCTTTCAAATCTAGGGATAAATGGGTACAGTCTTATGATTATGGAGAGAGTTCAGTTCAGTTCGAGGTAGTTAGTTGAGTAACATTGGGGAGAGAGAGAGAGAGCTGAGAGGTGATGCCGTCGATCTTCCCGTTGTCTTCTGAAGTCCTGTTGTGGTCAACAACAATGACCATGATATGTACGACCGTTCTTCAGTGGTGGAATTATCACCCAGGCAAGGATGGACACACAAATAATTCCCCACTGGTCGCACCTTTTCACACTGTGAGCCACTAATCGATCCTCCAAAACCCCCACCTTCATGTGGGTGCAACAAAGCTCGTTCAGTGTCCGAACTGTGAGTCTGGTGGTGTGTCTTGGTGTGTCTTTCTGTGTAACAGCGGACTTGGCTTTTATCTCCACATGTTGGACACCAGCTGTCCATCAACCTGCTCTGGCCTCCACTTTCTGCAGGAGCTTTACAAGCAGGCAAGGGACTTTGGGGAAAAGGTAAACAAGCTGGCAGAGAAACCATAATATCAGTCTTTCGAGCAGTTTCTGTCTCTCTTTCTCTCATTGCGCTGGGCACCTCCCTCTCTCTCTCTTAATAGCACCACAGTTCATAGGGTCTATTCTGGACCCCATTACAAGCTAGGTTTTCCCATGACGCATTAAAATTATTAAATTCACCAATTGGATCTAGGTTTCTCACAATGCTTCTTGCTTCTTCATATGAATGAATGTGTGGATAGATTATACTAGCCTTATGTTGCAGTAAATTGGTGTCTCACAATGCCATTAGTGCTATATGCATCAAATCAATTTACATCAAGGTAGCGTAAAATCTTGATGAGAGCTGTTCTGATCTGTATCAATGGGAAAGTACAATGCACTCTGGAGTAATTTGCATTGGCTAGAGCCTGGGGAAACTGCCATGTTGATGTGCTTTGAGATAAGTAGCGCTGGAAACAAGATTGATCTTTCAATAACAGGAGAGATTCTACAGATGCTGGAAATCTAGAGCAACATACACACACACTGATGGAGGTCAGGCAGTATCTATGGAAATATCAATGTATTGATATATTGATATTGATATATAGGGGGAAGGAGCCACAAAAAAAAGCTGGGGAAGGGCAAGATGCACAAGCTAGAAGGTGTTCGGTGGAGCCAGGTGGATGGAAGAGTGGGGATGAAATAACAAGGTAGTAGGTGCAAGATGGAAGAGGTAAAGGGCTGGAGAAGAAGGAGAGAAGTGTGGATAATGGCAGAAAGAGAAGGAGGAGGGGCAGCAGGGGAAAATGAGGACAAGAGAAAAGATAAGGAGCGGTTCAGAGTGCGGAATTGAAGAATGGGGAGGGGGGGGGGGAAATTATCAGAAGTTGGAGTAATCGATATTGCTCCTTCAGCTTGAGAGGGACCTCATCATAGCAGTAGGGAGGCCATGGATGGATGTGACTGAATGGGAATGGGGATTGTAATTAAAATGGTTGGCCACAGGGAAATCCTGCTTTTTGTGGAAGGAGTGAAGGTGCTTGACAAAGGATTCCCATAATCTACGTCAGGTCTCTCCAATGTAAAGGAGGCTGCATTGGGAGCACTAGATATAGTAGACTACATTAACAGTCAACATACCTGAACAGTTCTCTTAAACAATATACCCGGCCAGTTTCCCTCCAACAACAGACTCGACCAGTTTACCTCACCACCATCCTCCTCCAACTGGTAGAACTGGTCCTCAGACTCACCAATTTTGGCTCCTCCTATTTTTCCCAACCTTAAAGTGTAGTCATGTGCGCACACATGGCTGATAGCTATGACATGGAATGGTCCATATTCCAAACCTTTCCTGGTAATGCTCCCCAATTCTTTCTCAACTATATGCACCAATGCTGAGCTAATCAGTTTTATCAACTTTGCCTCCTACTTCCACACTGATCTTAAATTAACATGATCCATTTTTTAATACCTTTCTCCATTTTCTCCCTTTCTCTGTCTCCATCTCTGGAGACAAAATGTATACTGATATCTTTTATAAATCCACTAATTCCCTCAACTATCTTGCCAACACTCTTCCCACCCTGTCTCTTGTAAAAATGCCATTCTTTTTCTCAGTTCCTTCATCTCTGCTGCATTGTTCACAGGATGAGGGTGTCATGGTCCGGATCGGTTCCCCTTTAAATTTAGTTAAGTTGTGATCCAGACCATTGACTCCTTGTTCCCTTCTAATTCTGTTTCACGTGTCCCTTGTGCTTGGCAATCAAGGTAATCTACCCTCGACCCGAACCAGCAGCTTATAAGCCCCTGGCTTTAGCCGTTCGGGGTGAGAGTGTTAAGAAGCCTTCACATGTCGCCGCTGCTACGACAAGCCAAGAGTGATCCAGCCCGCATTGGAGTACCAGCAATTCACCTTCTGTCGCCAGAGTGGGTCCGGGCAAGATCAATCTACCAGGGGTGAGTGGAAGGCGGAGTCCTGACTCGATGTTTACGCCCCTTGTCCGTGTCTACCCCTCGAAGAGTCCTGGCTCAGTGCCTGAGCTGAAGGCGGAGTCCTGACTCAACGTTCAAGCCCCTTGTTTGTGTCTACCCTTTGAAAAGTCCCGGCTCGGTGCCTGAGTGGAAGGTGAAGTCCTGGCTCGATGTTCATAACCATTGTCTGTGTCTACCCCCCGAAGAAGAATCCCGATTCGGTGCCTGAGTTGAAGGCGGAGTTCCGGCTCGATGTCATGCCCAGTGTCTGTGTCTACCCCTGAAGAAGAGTCCCGGCTTGATGCCTGATCTGAAAGAGGAGACCTGGTTCAAGATTTCTTGTCCTGTGTTTTGGTGTCCATGTTTCTGGCTGCAGTGATCCATGGTATCCAAGTGTCTGGCGGTAGTGAATCAAGGTCCCAGTCTCCAAGTCCAAGGGCCGTGGCAGTCCCAGTCCCCAGGGTCCCAGTCATGGCCACGGCTGTCCAAGTTTCCCCTGTCCAAGTCCAAGGTCCGTGGCTGTCCAAGTTACCCCTGTCCAACTCCAAGGTCCGTGGCTGTCCATGTTCCCCCTGTCCAACTCCAAGGTCCGTGGCTGTCCATGTTCCCCCTGTCCAAGTCCAAGGTCCGTGGCTGTCCATGTTCCCTTTGTCCAAGTCCAAGGTCTGTGGCTGTCCATGTTCCCCCTGTCCAAGTCCAAGGTCCGTGACTGTCCATGTTCCCCCATCCAAGTCCAAGGTCCACGGCTGTCCATGATCCCCCCGTCCAAGTCCAAGGTCCACGGCTGTCCATGTTCCCCCGTCCAAATTCAAGGTCCACAGCTGTCCATGTTCCCCCGTCCAAGTCCAAGGTCCACGGCTGTCCATGTTCCCCCTGTCCAAGTCCAAGGTCCGTGGCTGTCCAAGTTACCCCTGTCCAACTCCAAGGTCCGTGGCTGTCCATGTTCCCCCTGTCCAACTCCAAGGTCCGTGGCTGTCCATGTTCCCCCTGTCCAAGTCCAAGGTCCGTGGCTGTCCATGTTCCCTTTGTCCAAGTCCAAGGTCTGTGGCTGTCCATGTTCCCCCTGTCCAAGTCCAAGGTCCGTGACTGTCCATGTTCCCCCATCCAAGTCCAAGGTCCACGGCTGTCCATGATCCCCCCGTCCAAGTCCAAGGTCCACGGCTGTCCATGTTCCCCCGTCCAAATTCAAGGTCCACAGCTGTCCATGTTCCCCCGTCCAAGTCCAAGGTCCACGGCTGTCCATGTTCCCCCTGTCCAAGTCCAAGGTCCGTGGCTGTCCTTGTTCCCCCGTCCAAATTCAAGGTCCACGGCTGTCCATGTTCCCCCTGTCCAAGTCCAAGGTCTGTGGCTGTCCATGTTCCCCCTGTCCAAGTCCAAGGTCTGTGGCTGTCCATGTTCCCCCTGTCCAAGTCATGGCCGCGGTGATCCCAGTTCCCTTTTTCCAAGACCCAGGTCCGCGGTGATCCTAGTCCCTAGTCCCCTGATCCGAGGTTTGTGTTCCTCTTTGTCCTCCTTGATTTCCCGATCTTCTGTGTAGCAAGTAATAAACACTATTTTATTGTATCTAAGAAAGACTTGTTTGTGTCCTGCTTGTGGGTCCTCTCCCAGCACCCTTGTCCCCACTTCGTGACAGACGGTTTCCATTCCTGGACATCACAGATGTTCCCTTTCTTCAAAGAAGGGGGTTTCCCTTCCACCACCATTGAGGCTGCACTCACCTGTATCTCCCCCATTTCAGGACATACATGATAGATAGATAGATAGATAGATAGATAGATAGATACTTTATTCATCCCCATGGGGAAATTCAACTTTTTTCCAATGTCCCATACACTTGTTGTAGCAAAACTAATTACATTCAATACTTAACTCAGTAAAAAATATGATATGCATCTAAATCACTAACTCATAAAGCATTAATAATAGCTTTTAAAAAGTTCTTAAGTCCTGGCGGTAGAATTGTAAAGCCTAATGGCATAGGGGAGTATTGACCTCTTCATCCTGTCTGAGGAGCATTGTATCGATAGTAACCTGTCGCTGAAACTGCTTCTCTGTCTCTGGATGGTGCTATGTAGAGGATGTTCAGAGTTATCCATAATTGACCGTAGCCTACTCAGCGCCCTTCGCTCAGCTACCAATGTTAAACTCTCCAGTACTTTACCCACGACAGAGCCCGCCTTCCTGTTCGCCCCATCTTCCCATTGCCCTAAGAGGATAGATTTCCTCTTGCCCTCACCTACCACACCATAAGCCTTTGCATCCAACACATCATTGTTTGCAACTTCTGCCATCTTCAATAGGATCCTGTCATAAAAGACATCTTTACCTCCCCCCTTCGTGTTCCACAGGGCTCACTTCCTCTGTGATTGACTTGTCCATTCGTCCCTCCCCACTAATCACACTTATCTGGGTTCAACTCCATCTGCCACTTCTCAGCCCAGTTTTGCATCCTATCAATGTCCCGCTGTAACCTCTGTCAGCCCTTTACACCATCCACAACACCCCCAACCTTTGTGTCATCAGCAAATTTACTAACCCATGCCTCCACTTCCTCATCCGGGTCATTTATAAAAATCACAAAGAGTAGGGGTCCCAGAACAGATCCCCAAGGCACACCACTAGTCACCAGCCTCCATGTAGAATATGACCTGTCTACAACCACTCTGCCTTCTGTGGGCAAGCCTGTTCAGGATCCACAAAGCAATGTCCTCAAAAAATTCAATCAGGCTCATAAGGCACAACCTGCCTTTGACAAAGTCAAAGCACCTTTGCTCTATCCTCAGAAAGCAAGATTTCCCACTAGACAACCATTTAAATTTCAATCCCTATTCATATTTTGACATGTCAGTCCATCACCTCCTACTGTCACAATGAAACAATTCTCAGGCTGGAGAAACAATACCTCATATTGTCTAGGTATCAGCCAACCTGAGGGCATTTCTCCAGCTTCCAGTAATTTTCCCCATTCCCGCTTCTTCAATGCCTTATTCAGCCCCCCATCTCTTCTCTTTTCCTGACCTGCCGATCACATATCCTTGGTGCCCCTCCTCCTTCTATTTCTCTCAATGTCTGCTCTCCCCTCCTGTCAGATTGCCTCTTCTCCAACCCTTTATCGTTTCCACCTATCGCCTCCTAGCTTCTTACTTCAACCATCCTCCACCTCCCACCTCGCTTTGCTTATCACCTTTTAGCTTATACCCCTTCCCCTCCCTTCACCAACATAGTCTGGACTCTCCCCCCTACTTTTCCAATCCTGATCAAGGGACTCGGCCTGAAATGTCAACTGCTTATTCATTTCCATAGATGTTGCCTTACCTTTTGAGTTCCTCCAGTACTTAATGTATATTGTTATTTCAATATATATTTGCCATCAAGATGTGTCATAGAATGTTCAGCTTGTTCTTCTCAACAAAGAATTTACTAAACCATAACAGTTTGCCCTAGCCAATCTTTATCCTTTCTTAAGCATGATGGGAACATGATTTACCACTGGACTTCAAATTATATTTATTCCTTTATTTTCAGTGTTTCCTCACTCTTTGCTCAGGCATTAAATGAGAGAAGTACACAGAAACTCAGCCCAGCATCTCTAGGGATTAGTAGCTAGAGGTGACTTTAATTATTAAAGGTTTGTACTTGACAAATGATGACCAGTGAAATGGAGTGTAACAACACCACATCCTAAAAGTTGTATTCAGTTGTTGCAGACATGCAGTGTGGCTCAAGGCCTTAAATATTTTTAAACTGCTGTCAAGCACAATGGAACATGTAAGTGTACATGTTCTGCCTGGAGCAGAGGGACCAAAGTAAAAAGCAGATTGGAAATTGGAGGACCAAATGGTGTCTAGGATTGATGAAGAGTTTGAATGGTATGGGATTGGAGGGTCAGCCTTTAGAAGATCAGTGTTGGAAGGTGTGGGTCTGATAGATCAACTATCAGATGTTTGGACATGGGATGTTGAAGTTGATTATCCATTAGAAGATTGGTTTTCAGAGTGGAGATAAGAAAATGAGGAATAAGATATTTGCCAGTAGTTTTTCTTGAAGCAGTGCACTTCAATATGTTTACTTGAGTGTGTGAATTGGGCCTTGGATGAATGATTCACCGAAGAGATGGTACCGCAATCAGTGCTGATTGCCAGCTGTATTGACCTGAAGTATTGATTTATATTCTGTTCTCGAATATCAGGACTTGGATTTTCACTTCCGTCCCTCTGATTCAGGCTTACAAGCGATCAAGCTGGATTTCAGTGAAGCTTGTTGTAGACTTTCAGGAAGATTTTCTGCCTTGCGTCTGACATATTCTTCCTGTTGGTGCAGCTTTCCAAGTCAAATTGAACTGCACAACATTCACCCTTATATGACCATATACCATATAACAATTACAGCACAAAAACAGGCCATCTCGGCCCTTCTAGTCCATGCCGAATGCTTACTCTCACCTAGTCCCACTGACTCGAACTCAGCCCATAACCCTCCATTCCTTTCCTGTCCATATACCTATCCAATTTTACTTTAAATGACAATACCGAACCTGCCTCTACCACTTCTACAGGAAGCTCGTTCCACACAGCTACCACCTTCTGAGTAAAGAAATTCCCCCTCATGTTACTCTTAAGCTTTTGCCCCCAACTCTCAACTTATGTCCTCTTGTTTGAATCGCCTCTACTCTCAATGGAAAAAGCCTATCCACGTCAACTCTATCACCCTCATAATTTTAAATACCTCTATCAAGTCCTCAATCTACCTTCTATGCTCCAAAGAATAAAGACCTAACTTGTTCAACCTTTCCCTGTAACTTAGTTGATGAAACCTAGGTAACATTCTTGTAAATCTTCTCTGTACTCTCTCTATTTTGTTGACATCTTTCCTATAATTCGGTGACCAGAACTGTACACAATACTCCAAATTTGGCCTTACCAATGCCTTGTACAATTTTAACATTACATCCCAACTCCTATACTCAATGCTCTGATTTATAAAGGCCAGCATACCAAAAGCTTTCTTCACTACCCTATCCACATGAGATTCCACCTTCAGGGAACTATGCACCATTATTCCTAGATCATTCTGTTCTACTGCATTCTTCAATGCCCTACCATTTACCATGTATGTCCTATTCGGATTATTCCTACCAAAATGTAGCACCTCACACTTATCAGCATTAAACTCCATCTGCCATCGTTCAGCCCAATCTTCTAACTGGCCTCTCTGCAAGCTTTGAAAACCTACTTCATTATCCACCACGCCAACTACCTTAGTATCATCTGCATACTTACTAATCCAATTTACCACTCCATCATCCAGATCATTAATGTATATGACAAACAACATTGGACCCAGTACAGATCCCTGAGGCATACCACTAGTCACCGGCCTCCAACCTGACAAACAGTTATCCACCACTACTCTCTGGCATCTCCCATCCAGCCATTGTTGAATCCATTTTACTACTGCAATATTAATACCTGACGATTGAACCTTACTAACTAATCTTCCATGGGGAACCTTGTCAAAGGCCTTACTGAAGTCCATATAGACAACATTCACTGCTTTACCCTCGTCAACTTTCCTTGTAACCTCTTCAAAAAATTCAATAAGATTTGTCAAAATGACCTTCCACGTACAAATCCATGTTGACTGTTCCTAATCAGACACTGTCTATCCAGATAATTATATATACCATCTCTAAGAATACTTTCCATTAATTTACCCACCACTGACGTCAAACTGACAGGTCTATAATTGATAGGTTTACTCTTAGAACCCTTTTTAAACAATGGAACCACATGAGCAATACATCAATCCTCCAGCACCATCCCCATTTCTAATGACATTTGAAATATTTCTGTCAAAGCCCCTGCTATTTCTACACTCACCTCCCTCAAGGTCCAAGGGAATATCCTGTCAGGATCCGGAGATTTATCCACTTTAATATTCCTTAAAAGCGCCAGTACTTCCTCCTCTTTAATCATCATAGTTTCCATAATTTCCCTACTTGTTTCCATTACCTTACACAATTAAATATCCTTCTCCTTAGTGAATACCGAAGAAAAGAAATTGTTCAAAATCTCCCCCATCTCTTTTGGCTCCACACATAGCTGTCCACTCTGATTCTCTAAGGGACCAATTTTATCCCTCACTATCCTTTTGCTATTAGTATAACTGTGGAAACCTTCGGATTTATTTTCACCTTACTTGCCAAAGGAACCTCGTATCTTTTACCTTTTCTAATTTCTTTCTTAAGATTCTTCTTACATTCTTTATATTCCTCAAGCACCTCATTTACTCCATGTTGCTTATATTTATTGTAGATATCTCTCTTTTTCCTAACCAAGTTTCCAATATCCCTTGAAAACCATGGCTCTCTCAAACTTTTAACCTTTTCTTTCAACCTAACAGGAACATAAAGATTCTGTACCCTCAAAATTTCACCTTTAAATGACCTCCATTTCTCTATTACATCCTTCCCATAAAACAAATTGTCCCAATCGACTCCTTCTAAATCCTTTTGCATCTCCTCAAAATTAGCTTTTCTCCAATCAAAAATCTCAACCCTGGGTCCAGTCCTATCCTTCTCCATAATTATATTGAAACTAATGGCATTGTGATCACTGGACCCGAAGTGCTCCCCAACACATACCTCCGTCACCTATTTCATTCCCTAACAGAAGATCCAACACTGCCCCTTCTCTAGTTGGTACCTTTATGTAATGCTGCATAAAACTACCCTGCACACATTTTACAAACTCCAAACCATCCATCCCTTTTACAGTATGGGCTTCCCAGTCTATGTGTGGAAAATTAAAATCTCCCACAATCACAACCCTGTGCTTACTACAAATATCTGCTATCTCCTTGCAAATTTGCTCCTCCAATTCTTGCTCCCCATTAAGTGGTCTATAATACATCCCTATAAATGTTACTACACCTTTCCCATTTCTAAATTCCACCCAAATAAGCTCCCTAGATGAGCCCTCTAATCTATTCTGCCAGAGCACTGCTGTAATATTTTCTCTGACAAGCTATGCAACACTTCCCCTTCTTGTCCCTCCAATTCTATCACACCTGAAGCAATGAAATCCAGGAATATTTAGTTGCCAATCACACCCTTCCTGCAGCCATGTTTCACTAATAGCTACAACATCATATTTCCAGGTATCAATCGATGCTCTAAGCTCATCCACCTTTCTTACAATGCTCCTAGCATTAAAATAAATGCATTTAAGAAATTCTCCACCTCTTCCTCTCTGTTTATCTCTAACAGTACAAAGAACTTTACTCTCTTTTTCTTCCTTCTCCCATACATCTGTTCCTACACTCTGGTTCCCCTCCCCCATTCATATCTAGTTTAAATCCACTGGAGCCTCTCTAGCAAACCTACCTGCAAGAATATTTGTCCCCCTCCAGTTCAGATGTAAACCGTCCCACCGGAACAGGTCCCACCTTCCCTGGAAAACTGCCCAATTATCTATAAATCTGAAATCCTCCCTCCTGCACCATGTCTTCAGCCATTTGTTGATCTGCACTATCTTACTATTTCTAAACCCACCTGCACATGGCATTGGTAGCAATCCTGAGATTGCTATCCTGGAGGTCCTGTCCTTTAACTTGGCACCTAGCTCCCTAAACTCACCTTTCAGGACCTCCTCACTCTTCCTACCCACGTGATTGGTCCCAACATGGACCACGACATCCGGCTGCTCACCCTCCCTCTTGAGAATACTGAGAACTCGATCCGAGATATCGTGGACCCTGGCACCAGGGAGGCAACAGACCATCCGGGATTCTCGATCTCTTCCACAGAACCTCCTATCTGTCCCCCTAAATATCGAATCCCCTATCACTACTGCTCTCCTCTTTTCCCTCCTTCCCTTCTGAGCTGAGGGTCCAGTCTCGGTGCCAGAGACGCAACCACTGCAACTTGTCCCTGGTAGGTTGTCCCCACCAACAGTATCCAGGACGGTATACTTATTGTTGATGGGAACGGCCACAGGGGTGCTCTACCCTTCCTGTCTATTCCCCTTCCCTCTCCTGACAATCACCCAATTACCTGTCTCCTGACTCCTAGGAACTCCCTGACTCCCTGAAACTCCTGTCTATTTCTGCCTCTGCCTCCTGAAGCTCATACAACTCCAGCTCCAGTTCCCTAACACGGTTTGTCAGGAGCTGCAGCTGGATGCACCTTTTGCAGGTGTAGTCATCAGGGACAGCTGTGCTCGCCCTGACTTCCCACATACTGCAAAAGGAGCACTCAACTGACATAACTGCTGCCTCCATTACCTACTCCTAAGCTAATTAGATTAATTAAAGGATCTTACCCAGCCTTACCTCACCTGGAGTGAAGCTCGTACTCAGCCTCTGCTCGCTTTTAAAATTCCCCCACTGATCTCAGAGGCCAACTTTCACACGCCTGTGCAGTCTAGCCTCTTTGCCCCGATCGATTAAAATAAAAACAGCTTCTCTCTGAGCTTCTTTTACCTCTTCCCTCTCCGCCTCTTGCTTTGATTTAAATGACCGTTGAAAACTTCCTCTCCTTTTTAAACCTTTTGCGCACTATGTCACGCGCCTGTGCAGTCTAGCCTCTTTGCCCCAATCAGTTAAAAAAAACAACTTCTCTCCGAGCTTCTTTTATCTCTTCCCTCTCCGCCTCTTGCTTCGATTTATTTTGTCATGTGGTTAAAAAAACAACTATTCGATGGTTCATTGAACAGCTGAAGGACACAGCAAGGAGGAGGAGAGTGAGGAAAAGATCTCGTAGACACAAAATGGCTTAACTTGCCCAAGGAGAATAGCAGCATGTATTTTGGCTAAGGATGACATTACTGAGGTCCTCCAACAAAGGGTGTTGTCAGCAAACACATTTCACCCTAGTGGCTATGCATGACATCACAATCAAATTGTTCGTACCTAGTGTCTGCATGCAGTTGATTCCAGGAAGCTCTATCCTCTTGATCCACGTGCCCTATTTACAGTTTGTTAACTAAGATGATTTTACCACTTCTCGACACTGAGCATAATATGACATCATTAGTTTTCCTTTGAATCACTATGAGATAATGTTGTTGAGCTCATCATGCAGTAACTTGTCTAGAATTACATGGAAATAGTTATGTGTGGAGAATTTTACATCCTTCATATCCTTCTCCCTATAGGTCTTGCACTTGTATCATATATTACCTACCCGGATTAATGCCAATTTTTACGATTTATGGCATGGGTAAACTGTTGTAAAAATACTGTGGAATATTAGAGTCTGCTGATTATCACATGGGAAATTGAACCTTGATGATAATAAGTGATAGATAATCACATCAGATTTAAAATATATAAAAATAATAAACATACCTGCATCTCCTAGATTTCTGAACGTGGTGGCTGAAGAGATCGTGGAGGCATTAGTAATGATCTTTCAAGAATCACTAGATCCTGAAATGGTTGTGAGAGACTGGAAAATTGCAAATGTCACTCCATTCTTCAAGGATGGACAGATGCAGAAGAAAGGAAACTATAAGTCAATTAGTCTGACCTCAGTGGTTGGGAAGGTGTTGGAGTTGAATATTAAGGATGAGATCTGAGGGTACCTGGAGACACATGGTAGAAAGGGCTTTAGTTTCCTCAAGGGAAAATCTTGCCTGACAAATCTGCCGGAATTCTTTGAAGAAATAGCAAGCAGATAGACAAAGGAGATACAGTTGTTCTTGGGTAGTTGGGTTTTCAGAAGGCATCTGACAAGGTGCTACACATGAGGCAGCTCAACCAGCTACAAGCTCATGGTATTACAGGCAAGATTCTAACATGATAAAACAGTGGCTGATGAACAGAAAGCAAAGTGTGGGAATAAAAGAGTCTTTTCTGGTTGGCTGCCTGTGACTAGTGGTGTTCTACAGGGATCTGTGTTAGAACCATAGAACCATAGAACACTATAGCATAGTACAGGCCCTTCAGCCCTCCATGTTGTGCCGACCCATATAATCCTTAAAAAAAAGTACTCTTTTAACATTATATCTAAATGATCTGGATGGTGGAATTGATGGCTCTGTTGGAAAGTTTGCAGACGATATGAAGGTAGGTTGAGGGGCAGGTAGTTCTAAGTAAGTAGAGAGGCTACAGATGGAATTAGACAGATTAGGAGAATGAGCAAAAAAATGGCAAATGGAATACAATGTCGGGGAGTGTATGGTCATGCACTTTGGTAGAAGAAATGACAGGCTTGACTATTTTCTAAATAGAGAGAAAGTACAAAAAACTGAGGCACGAAGGGACTTGAGAGTTAATGTGCAGGATTTCCTAAAGGTTAATTTACAGGTTGAGTCTGTGATTAAGAAGGCATTCATTTCAAGAAGACTAGAATATAAAAGCAAGGATGCAATGTTGAGACTTTATAAAGCACTGGTGAGGTCTTACTTGGAGTATTGCGAGAAGGCTTGGGCCCCTTTGTAAGGATTAGATTAGTAAGGATGTGCTGAAACTGGAGACAGTTCAAAGAAGGTCACAAAATTGATTCCAGGATTGAATGGCTTATCATATGAAAAGCATTTGATGGCTCTGGGTCTGTATTCACTAGAATTCAGAGGAATCAGGGGAGAATTCATTTAAACCTATTGAAAGGTGAAAGGCTTTGATAGAGTGGCTGTGGAGAGGATGTTCCTTATCTTGGGAGAGTCTAAGACCAGAGGACACAGCCTCAGAATAGAGCGGCGTCCTTTTAGAGTGGAGGTGAGGAAACATTTCTATAGCTAGAGAGTGGTGAATCTGTGGAGTACTTTGCCAAGTCTTTATGTCATTTTAAGGCAGAGGTGGATAGATTCTTGATTGATCAGGCATGATGGGATGTGGATGAAGTCAGGAGATTAGGGCTGAGATTGAAAATTGGATCAGCCATGATGAAATGGCGGAGCAGACTCAAGGCCTATGTCTGCTCCTATATCTTATGGTCTTATGGTCTTATCTCCACAAGCACACACTGTCACACAGCCACACACAGAGACACAGTGAGAAACATGGACACATTCAGTGACTACAGTTGGCATTACTGGTCGACCAATTGATTCGCAGAGGGAGAGAGCTTCACACAGAGAGCTTGGTGGAGAAGGGTTTAAAAAATAAGCATTTTGCGGGGAGGTTCTTGCTCCCTGTGTGGATGAGAGTTGGGGCTGTAGGAAGGATGAGCAACTTAACTATGGGTCTTTAGTTCAGGGAGCCATTCAAGAGTGGGGAGAGAAGAGTAATGTAGTGGTAATTGGGGACAGGAAAGTCAAGAGAATAGGCAGAGCTCTCTGTTGTGAGGACAGAGTGTCCAGAAAGCTGTGTTGCCTGCCTGCTGCCTGGGTTTGGAACATCTTATCTGACCTGCAGAGGAATTTGCAGTGGGAGGGGAAAGATGCAGTTGTTGTGGTCTGTGTGGGTACCAATGACATATGTAAAATGAAGAAAGAGGTTCTGATAAGGGAATCTGAGCAGCTAGGGACTAAATTAAAAAGCAGAACAAAAAGGTGGTTATCACTGGATTACCACCTGAGCCACATGAAAATTGATGTAGGATCAAGAAGATTAGAGAGTTAAATGTGTGGCTCAAAGATTACTGTGGGAGAAGTGGGATTGAATTCATGGGAAATTGGCATCGAACCATGATGGGACCTGGATCCTAGTGTAATGCCCTGGTTCATACTTTTTACTGTTATACTGTATGGATTTCATTTTTTGCTCGGTGTGAGCTGCTTGTTTTCAGCTTATGTTTGGATTACTATTGAGGATAAGAGAGAGGAGAAATGTGTGCCATCCAATTAGGATGGTCCGATTAAGGGAAGATTTCTCTGGTGGGGGGACTAAGGTTGAGCTTAGAGCTTTTGTTTGAGAGAGGATGAAGGGAGAAGACGTTGGGGAGAACCAGCCGTAGCATACAATCCGGTGGGAGACCTGTTTGTTCGAGATGGATTGCGAGCGACGTTCAAAAGGCACGTAAGAATGGAACTGCAGTTATGATGGGGGGCTTTAATCTGCACATAGATTATGTGAATCAATTTGGTCGAGGCACCCTTGAGGAGGACTTCATAGAATGCATCCGTGATTATTTAAATATATAATGAATACAGTGGATAGAGGGGAACAGATGAGTGTTATTTACCTAGATTTCCAGAAGTCGTTTGATAAGGCACCACATAAAACTTATCCATAAGATAAGGATACGTAGATTAGGGGGTGATGTATTAGCATGAATAGAGGATTGGTTAACTAACAGAAAGAGAATTAGGATACATGGATATACTCTAGTTGGCATTCTGTGGTGAGTGGTGTGTTACAGGGGTGTGTGCTGGGCCTGTAATTGTTCACCATATACATGAATGAATTGGAAGAGGGGACCAAGTGTAGTGTATCAAAGTTTGCTAATGATACTAAATTGAGTGGAAAAACAAATTGTGCAGAAGATATGGAGTGTCTGCAGAGAGATACAGATAGGTTAGGTGAGTGGGCAACGGTCTGGCAAATGGAGGACATTGTTGGTAAATGCGAGGTCATCCACTTTGGAAGGAAAAATGAAAAAGCAGATTATTATTTAAATGGTAAATGGTAAAAAATTGCAGCATGTTGCTGTGCAGAGGGACTTGAGCGTGCTTGTGCATGAATTACGAAAGGTTAGTTTGCAGGTGCAGCAGGCTGTCAAGAAGGTAAATGGAATGTTGGCCTTCATTGCTAGAGGGATTGAATTTAAGAACAGGGAGGTTATGCTGCAAATATACAGGGTACTGGTGAGGCCGCACCTGGAGTATTGCATGCAGTTCTGGTTTCCTTACTTGAGGAAGGATATACTGGCTTTGGAGGTGATGCAGAGGAGGTTCAGAGATTCACCAGGTTGATTCCAGAGAGGGGGGGTAAAACTATGAGAAGAGATTGAGTTGCCTGGGACTGTACTCACTGGAATTCAGAAGAATGAGACAAGATCTTATACTGTAGAAACAAATAAAATTACGAAAGGGATAGATAAGGCAGAGATGGGAAAGTTGTTTCCACTAGTAGATGAGACTAGAACTAGGGAACATAGCCTCAAGATTCGGGGGAGTAGATTTAGGATGGAGAAGAGGAGGAATTGCTTTTCCCAGAGAGTGGTGAATCTGTGGAATTCTCTTTCCAAGGAAGCAGTGGAAGCTTCCTCAGTAAAAATATTTAAAACAAAGTTGGATAAATTTTTGCATCATAGGAGAACTAAAGTTTATGGGGAAAATGCAGGTAGGTGGACATAAGTCCAGGCCAGATCAGCCATGCTCTTACTGAGTGGCAGAGCAGGCTCGACGGGCCAGATGGCCTACTCCTGCTCCTATTTCTTATGTTCCCATGTTTATATCATTAAGAACGTAATCCTAACATTCCCTCATAACTCCATTATGGGGCAAGGTTCCAACTGTACGTGGCCATGTCATGTGATTTTCATGAGATAACATCAGCATTACATTTACCATCCTTCCATTCAAAAGATTTGATTTATATCTTAACTTACACCATTATAAATACCTTTTTATTTATGCATCTTTACTTACCTGCCCCACTGAATCTATTGTCTCAGCTTGCTCCTGCCCCACTGAACTCATTTCTGCATACCATGACACTGTCTTATCCCCCCTTGTTCAATCTCTTCCCATTTATGTTCGTGACACTTCTCACGTTTTGAATTTTTTCAATGATTTTAAGTTCCCTGGCTCCCACCGTCTTATTTTCACCATGGACGTCCAGTCCCTATATACCTCCATCCCCCACCGAGATGGTCTCGAAGCTCTTCGCCTTTTTTTGGATTCCAGACCTAACCAATTCCCCTCTACCACCACTCTCCTCCGTCTAGCGGAATTAGTTCTTACTCTCAATAATTTCTCCTTTGGCTCCTCCCACTTCCTCCAAACCAAGGGTGTAGCCATGGGCACCCGCATGGGTCCCAGTTATGCCTGCCTTTTTGTTGGCTTTGTGGAACAGTCCATGTTCCAGGTCTATACGGGTATCCATCCCCCTCTTCTCCTTCGCTACATCGATGACTGCATTGGCGCTGCCTCCTGCACGCATGCTAAGCTCGTTGACTTCATTAACTTTGCCTCCAACTTTCACCCTGCCCTCAAATTTACCTGGTCCATTTCCGACACCTCCCTCCCCTTTCTTGATCTTTCTGTCTCCATCTCTGGAGATGGCTTATCTACTGATATCTACTATAAACCTACAGACTCTTACAGCTACCTGGACTATTCCTCTTCCCACCGTCTCTTGCAAAAATGCTTTCCCCTTCTCACAATTCCTCCGTCTCCGCCGCATCTGCTCTCATGATGAGGCTTTTCATTCCATGACGAAGGAGATGTCTTCTTTATTTAAACAAAGGGGCTTCCCTTCGTCCACCATCAACTCTGCTCTCAAACGCATCTCTCCCATTTCCCGCACATCTGCCCTCACCCTGTCCACCCGCCACCCCACTCAGGATAGGGTTCCCCTTGTCCTTACCTACCACCCCACCAGCCTCCAGGTCCAACGTATAATTCTCCGTAACTTCCGCCACCTCCAACCGGATCCCACTACCAAACACATTTTTCCCTCCCCCCCCTTCTGCTTTTTGCAGGAATCGCTCCCCACGCGACACCCTTGTCCACTCGTCACCCCCATCCCTTCCCACCGATCTCCCTCCTGGCACCTTATCCTTGTAAACGGAACAAGTGCTACACCTGCCCTTACACTTCCTCCCTCACCACCATTCAGGGCCCCAGACAGTCCTTCCAGGTGAGGTGACACTTCACCTGTGAGTCGGCTGATGTGGTATACTGTGTCCGGTGCTCCCGGTGTGGCCTTTTATATATTGGTGAGACCCGACAGACTGAGAGACCATTTCGCGGAACACCTACGCTCTGTCCGCCAGAGAAAGCAGGATCTACCAGTGGCCACACATTTTAATTCCACGTCCCATTCCCATTCTGATATGTCTATCCATGGCCTCCTCTACTGTCAAAATGAATCCAAACTCAGGTTGGAGGAACAACACCTTATATACTGGCTGGGTAGTCTCCAACCTGATGGCATGAACATTGACTTCTCTAACTTCCGTTAATGCCCCTCCTCCCCTTCTTACTCCATCCCTGACATACTTAGTCGTTTGCCTGTTCTCCATCTCCCTCTGGTGTTCCCCCCACCTCCTTTCTTTCTCCCGAGGCATCCCGTCCCATGATCCTTTCCCTTCTCCAGCTCTGTATCACTTTCGCCAATCACCTTTCCAGCTCTTAGCTTCATCCCACCCCCTCCGGTCTTCTCCTATCATTTCGCATTTCCTCCTCCCTCCACTTCTTTCAAATCTCTTACTATCTTTCCTTTTGGTTACTCCTGACGAAGGGTCTCGGCTCGAAACGTCGACAGCGCTTCTCCCTATAGATGCTGCCTGGCCTGCTGTGTTCCACCAGCATTTTGGGTGTGTTATTGTTTACTTAATGCCTGCTGAGATTTTTCTCTATTCAGTGCATTTGATTCAAATACTCATAACAGGTTGTCCATTTCTCCTATTCATTGCATTTGACCATTTGCCAAAACTCATCATAAATATTTAACTGCCATCCTCAAATAAGCAATCAGTAACATTATTCAAATCTGAATCAATAATAAACCCTGTGTGTATTTAAAAACACATAATCACATATTGCTAGGTACATTGAAATCACAAACTACAAACACAAAAAAAAAATGTTTGAAGTTACAGGTGTTTTTTTTTCAAAGTCTCATGTTTTGTACCAGAATTAAATGTTTGATTACTTGATTAAAAGAAGGCTTAACTATTTCATGTTAATTTCAAGAATGCAGAGAGGAAAAACATTAAGTTTTCAGAGGTAGCTTAGTATTAGCAGGTTCCAGGTTCATAGCTGTGTTGCTGATCTATATTGTTACTAATACTTAAATTTTAGAATTCTTACTCTTGCTCCTAAATTTGTCTACGTCCTAAATGCTCTATTTTGCTCTTCCAGCCACCCAGCTCTTTAGGAGAGTCTTACAGTAATGACATACAGCACAGAAACAGGCACCTTAGACCATTTCGTACAATGCCAGCCAAAAGTTGTCTCCCTGAATTTGTCATATTTGCCTGATTTTGTTCCCATATCTCTCTTAACCTTTCCTGTCCATGTACCCATCTTTTAACCACTGCAATGGCATTCATCTTTACAACTTGCATGTACCTACCACCCTCTGAGTGATAAACTTAGCCTTCAGGTCTCTCTTAAATCTTGCCCCTCTCACCTTCAAGCAATGCCCTCCAGTATTAGACTCCCCTGTACTCTGGGAAAAAGGATGTGATCATTCACTTTATTTGTGCCCTTCATGATTTTATAAGATCATTGTTGAGCCTCCTACACTCCAAGTGGAAATCCTGGCCCAAAGCCTAAAATGTATCCATTGAAACTTCAGAAGTCTAGTCTTGGAAATTCTCTCCCTAACAGTCACAGCCTCTCTGGCTTTCTTTTCTCTTTACAAAAAGTTCAAAGTTCAGAGTAAATTTAGTATCAAAATACATACTGTATATGTCCCTATATACAAACCTGAGATTCATTTTCTAGTGGACATACTTATTAAATCCAAGAACCATAACAAAACTAATGAGAGACCACACCCACATGGTGGACAAACAAGCAACGTGCAAAAGATAACAAACTGTGCAAATACAAAGAAAAAAAGAAATAATAGTAATAAATAGTCAAGCAATAAATATTGAGAACATGAAATATGAGATGAACAGTCTTTGAAAGTGAGCCCACAGGTTGTGGGAGTTGTTCAGAGATGAGGCAAGTAAAGCTGAGTGAAGTTACCCCACTGATTTAAGTTGGGGGAGTAATAACCGTTCCTGAACCTGCTGGTGTGGGTCTGTGGCTTCTGTACATTCTTCCTGATGGCAGCAGTGACAGGAAAGCATAATCTGGGTGGTGGGCTTCCCTGATGATGGATGGTGCTTTCCTGTGACAGTGCTACATGCAGTTGTGCTCCATGGTGAGGTGGGCTTTATGCCTGATTGACTGGGCTGTGTCCAATATGTTTTGTAGGAATTTTTGCTCAAGAACATTCCATTCAATTGCATCACAGCATAACAGGCAGTGATGCAACCAGTCAATATACTCTTCACCATACATCTATTGAAGTTTGTCAAAGTTTTAGATGTTACTCTAGATTTTCACAAACTTCTAAGGAAGAAGAAGCCCTTCCCATGACTATGTGGCTAGGCTTAGTTCAAATACTATCTAGAAATTCACTGATGATACAGCCATTGTTGGTAGAATCTCAGATGGAAATGAGAGGCTGTATAGGAGTGAGATATACCAACTAGTGGAGTCGTGTTGCAGCAACAACCTTGCACTCAATGTCAATAAGACAAAAGAGCTGATTATGGACTTCAAGAAGGGTAAGAGGAAGGAACACATACCAATTCTCAGAGGGATCAGAAGTGGAGAGAGTCAGCAGTTTCAAGTTCCTGGGTGTCAAGATCTCTGAGGATCTAACCTGGTCCCAACATATCAATGCAGCTATAAAGAAGGCAAGACAGCGTCTATACTTCATTAGAGCTTGAAGAGATTTGGTATATCAACAAAAACATGCAAAAACTTCTATTGATGTATTGTGGAGAGCATTCTGACAGGCTGAATAACTGTCTGGTATGGGGTAGTGGCTACTGCACAGGACCAAAAGAAGCTGCAGAGGGTTGTAAGCTTAGTTGGCTTCATCTTGGGTACCAGCCTACAAAGTACTCAGGACATCTTCATGGAGCAGTGTCTCAGAAAGGCAGCGTCCATTAGTAAGGACCCCCAGAACCCAGGGCATGCTCTTTTCCCATTGCTGCCATCAGGTATGAGGTACAGAAGCCTGAAGCACATATTCAGTAATTCAGGAATATCTTCTTCTCCTTTGCCACCTAAGTCCTAAATAGTCACTGAACCCTTGAACACTATCTAACTTTCTTAATATATTATTTCTATTTTTGTATGATTTTTAACATATACTGTAATTTTTATTATTATTTTTATTTTTTTCTTCTTCTATATTATGTATTGCATTGAACTTCTACTGCTAAGTTAACAACTTTCACGACATATACCAGGGATAATAAATCTGATTCTGATTCCATTGTGCTTTCCTTGTAATTGCACTTATGTGCTGGAAACAGGACAGGTGCTCGGAAATGATAACACTGTGGAGTTTAGTGCAGCTGACCCTCTCCACCTCTCGATCCCCTGATGAGGACCAGCTCATGGATATCCAGTTTCCCCCTCCTGAAGTCAATATATCAGTTCCTTGGTGTCACTGACATTGAGTAAGTTGTTGTTGTGACATCACTCAGCCAGATTTTCAATCACCCTCCTATATACTGATTGATCATCACCTTTGATTTGGCCAATGACAGTGGTGTCCTCTGCAAACTTAAATATGGCACTGGAGCCATACAGAGCTTTACTTGCCCATTATTTCCTGACATGGTTCAACATCAGTTTGCTGCTTAATAATGCTTCTGTGAACTAATGCTCTTGCTTCATTAAAGGCACAATGTAAACGGATTGTGTTGTTGCTGCTGATAGATTATACAGCAGTTTCCTAATCTTGTTTGTGCATCACCTTTCATGCAAATCCTATTGGGAAGGCTGACTCCAGTGTTTGACACTTTTTACGCAATTCATTATAATAGGCATCAAAGCGAATTTTTGTCCACTGACCTCAGAGCAAACTATCTGTCCAGAGGTCAGCTAATGACACTCCCAAATTGGAAACAAATTAGCACTTCAGAAAGCAATGCCAAGACAACGTATCACAAATGCCTTTACAATAGTGGTAAGAGGAAGAGAATGAAGTCATATGAAATTTCTGTTCCTGGTGATCATGCTGAGATTTCTGATGGTAATTAACTTTACGGGAATCAGCTGGGGGCAGAAGGGAGATCTGATGGCTCATGCATGGCCCAGCAATTTGAATAAATGAGTGAAGAATCAAAGAACGTAGGTCAGTAATGAATCAACAGGATTGGATCACATTTGTTTTTAACCAACGGTTTAGTCTGCATTTAGTCTCTCCAGTGTAGGAGAACCCACATTGAGAGCATTGAGGATGGGAGAAGGCTTAATTGACAAATCAACAAAGATACATGGAGAAAGTGTCTGAGATGTTCCTAAACATAATGGACCAGTATAATGTTGGGGCTGATCTTACCTGTTTACCTTTTAAAGGACAGTTTGCTGCCTGTATGAGAGTGAAATAGCATAATGATCTCTGCTGTGATTTTAGGAGATACACTGCCCACCTGAATCATCAGGTTGCAGGAGTGTGAGGGAGCAGCACAGAATTATATAAACACGAACTCTAGAGCTTAGTTTTATGGAGGCTGGTTTTCTAAAGGCCTTGTAAATAAAATTTGGCTCAGTGAACTAGCAAGCCCCAGTTGTACTGCATATCATGGTGTTTCGCTGTCCAGAAGAGTTTGCCATTGATAGTTATCCCGATTGTGTGGCCAGGCAGCTGGCTGAGCAGGGACTAGTCCAGAGAAGACCAGAAGAAGGATGTGAGCATCTAGCAACTGGGGAGAGAGGAGGTATTTGATCGTCATCCACCAAAGTTTGATACTGGAGTTTGAAAGTGAAGCAATGTGGTGGATATCTGACAGCAGAGAATTAGGGAGTTTGATGGTGGTGGAAGTGATATAGTTATGAAGGAAGCAATCCTATTCCTCTCTGATCATCAGCAATGCTGCTGGGTTTGTTGAGACCAAGGTAGAACCAGTTGGGGGTGAGGATGTTATATTACCAAAAAAGGCAACTGACTTCCCAGGCAACACACACAAAATGCTGGGGGAACTCAGCAGGCCAAGTGGCACCTTTGGAAAAAGTACAGTTGACGTTAGGGTATCAACTGTACACAATTCTATCTGCTTTACATAAAATTGGAGAGGGACAGGAGCAGACAAGTTAGGGAAATGTTTAATTGGAGTAATGGGAAATATGAAGCTATCACTCAGGAACTTGGAAGTATAAATTGGGAGAAGATGTTCTCAGGGAAATGTATGGCAGAAATGTGGCAAACGTTCCGGGGATATTTGCGTGTTTCCGGGGTTCTGCAAAGATACCTTCCAATGAGATAGGGAAAAGATGGTAGGGTACAGGAACCATGGTGTACAAAGGCTGTTGAAAGTCTAGTCAAGAAGAAAAGAAAAGCTTATGAAAGGTTCAGAAAACTAGGTAATAATAGAGAATTATAGCACTAGTAGGAAGGAGATTAAGAATGAAATTAAGGGAGTCAGAAGGGTCCATGAGAAGGCCTTGGTGAGCAGCATTAAGGAAAACCCCAAGGCATTCTATAAGTATGTGAAGAGCAAGGGATAAGACATGAGAGAATAGGACCAATCAAGAGTGACAGTGGAAAAGTGTGTATGGAACCGGAGGAGATAGCAGAGGTACTTAATGAGTACTTTGCTTCAGTATTCACTATGGAAAAGGATCTCAGTGATTGTAGGGATGACTTACAGTGGACTGAAAAGCTTAAGCATGTAGACATTAAGAAAGAGGATTTGCTGGAGCTTTTGGAAAGTATCAAGTTGGATAAGTCACCGGGACCGCACGAGATATATCCCAGGCTACGGTGGAAGGGGAGCGAGGAGATTGCTAAGCTTCTGGCAATGATCTTTGCATCATCAATGCAGACAGGAGAGGTTCCAGAAGACTGGAGGGTGTTGCAGATGTTGTTCCCTTATTCAAGAAAAGGAGTAGAGATAGACCTGGAAACTATAGCCCAGAGAGTCTTACTTCAATGGTTTGTAAGTTAATTAGAAAATCCTGAGAGGCAGGATTTATGAACATTTGGAATGGTATAATATGATTAGGAATAGTCAGCATAGCTTTGTCAAAGGCAGGTCTTGCCTTACAAGCCTGATTGAATTTTTTGAGGATGTGACTTAACACATTGCTGAAGATAGAGCAGTAAATGTAGTGTATATAGATTTCAGCAAGGCATTTGCTAAAGTACCCTATACAGGGCTTATTGAGAAAGTAAGGAGGCATGGGATCCAAGGATACCCTTTGTGGATCCAGAACTGGCTTGCCCACAGAAGGCAAAGAGTGGTTGCAGATGGGTCATATTTTGCATGGAGGCCACCAGTGACGTGTCTCATGGATCTGTTCTGGGACTCCTACTCTTTGTGATTTTTATAAATGACCTGGATGAGGAAGTGGAGGGATGAGTTAGTAAATTTGCTGATGACACAAAGGTTGGGGATGTTGTGGATAGTGTGGAGGGCTGCAGATGTTATAGCGGGACATCAATAGGTTGCAAAACTGGGCTGAGAAGTGGCAGATGGCATTCAACTCAGATAAGTGTGAGGTGATTCATCTTGGTAGGTCAAATATGACAGCAGAATATAGTATTAATGGTAAGACTCTTGGCAGTGTGGAGGATCAGAGGGATCTTGGGGTCTGAGTCCATAGGACACTCAAAGCTGCTGTGCAAGTAGACTCTGGGGTTAAGAAGGCATACGGTTTATTGGTCTTACCAACTGTGGGATTGAGTTTAAGACCCTAGAGGTAATGTTGCAGGTATATAGGACCCTGGTTAGACCCCACTTGGAGTATTGTGCTCAGTTTTGGTCACCTCACTACAGGGAGGTTGTGGAAACTATAGTAAGTGTGCAGAGGAGATTTACAAGGATGTTGCCTGGATTGTGGAGCATGCAATGGAGGATGAGAGGTGACCTAATAGAGGTGTATAAGTTGATGAGAGGTATTGATTGTGTCAGAGGCTTTTTCCCAGGGCTGAAATGGCTAACATGAGAGGGCACAGTTTTAAGGTGCTTTGAAGCAGGTACAGAGGAGATGTCAGGAGTAAGTTTTTTATGCAGAGAGTGGTGAGTGCATGGAATGGGCTGCTGGTGACGTTGGTTAAGGTAGTTACAATGGACTCTTGGACAGGTCTTGGATAATTTCTTAGGTAAGGACATGCTTGGCACAGTTTAGTGGGCTGAAGGGCCTGTATTGTGCTGTAGGTTTTCTATGTTTCTTGGTACATGGAGCTTAGAAAAATAGAAGGCTATGGATAACTCTAGGTAATTTCTAAAGTAAGAATTGTGGGCTGAAGGGCCTGTATTGTGCCGTAGGTTTTCTATATTCTTTGTTCTATGCGTTATTTAAATTTCCAGCATCTGCAGAAATGTATAATTTCTATAGATTACACATTTCTGTTTCTGTCTTGTTTTTGACATACCAGGAATGGTTTAGTTGACTCCCCACACCACTTCCCTATTCAATATATCACCACACCCCTAATTCCACTACCACCACTCTCCCCGCCTTCTTGCTCTACTAAGTGGAGCAGGAGATGATTCAAATTTTTCAGCTCATTTAATTTTTCCCAACTGGCCCACATACCCATTTTGGGGAATTGAAATTACCCTTTGTATTAATGTTAATGTCAAGGAATAGCCAGCTTTTGAACAGAAGCCAAATCCCAGTCGAGAGAGATCTGAATTCCCTTCTCAGCACATCTAGTTTAGTGAAACCCTAGCTGAGATCCAAGCTGCTGGAGCATATTTTCCTTAAGAAAATGCCAATTCAAGTTATTTGAGCCTGAAGATCAAAAAAGTATGATTCTTTAAATGAAACTAACAAGTCCTATTTGCAAAGTACTGATACTATGATATTTTCTTTATTTGTATTTCTTTATATAACACATCAATTGAAACACAATCCAAACATTTTTGTTTAAAATGTTTATGCCTATTGCAGCAATGTTAACAATTAGCTGAACGCTTTACTGTTGCACCAAATTTCATTCATGTATAAATGTTGTAGTTGCTTCTCTACAAATCTTAGACACTAATACATAGGAGCAGAATTAAACCATCTGGCCCAGCGAGTTTGCTCTGCTATTCAGTCATGGCTGATACATTTTTCTTCTCCTTCATAAAACCAGTTCCCGGCCTTCTCCCCGTAATCTTTGATGCCATGTCCCATCAAGAACCTATCAATCTCTGCCTTAAATACACCCAATGACCTGGCCTCCACAGCTGCACGTGGCAACATATTCCACAAATTCACCACCCTTTGGATAAATAAATTTCTCTGCATCTCTGTTTTGAAAGGGTGCCTCTCTATCCTGAGGCTGTACCCTCTTGTCCTAGATTCTCCCACCATGGGAATCATTCTTTCCACATCTACTTTCTTTAGGCCTTTCAACCTTCAAAAGGTTTCAATGAGATCCCCTCTCATCCTTCTGAAATCCAGTAGGTACAGACCCAGAGCCATCAAATATTCCTCCTATGATAACCCTTTCATTCCTGGAATCATCCTTGTGAACTTCCTTTGGACCCTCTCCAATGCCAGCACACTTTTTTAAGATGAGGGTCTCAAAACTGTTCACAATACTCAAGTTGAGGCCTCACCAGTGCCTTATAAAGCCTCAGCGTCAATCCTTGCTGGTGTATTCTAGCCCTCTTGAAATGAATGCTAACATGGCATTTGTCTTCCTCACTACCAACTCAACCTGTAGGTTAACCTTCAGTTTGTTCAGCACAAGGACTCCCAAGGCCTTTTGCATCTCAGATTTTTGTATTTTCTCCCCATTTAGGAAATAGTCCACACATTTATTTCTACTACCATTGTATTTCATTTGTCATTTTATTGCCCATTCTCCTAATCTAAGTGTATTCTGCCTGTTTCCTCAACACTACCTGCCCCTCCACCAATCTTCATATCATCTGCAAACTTGGAAACAAAGCCATCTATTCCATCATCCAAATCCTTTATATACAGCATAAAAAGAAGTGGTTCCCAACACCGACCCCTGTGGAAAACCACTAGTCACTGGCAGCCAACCAGAAAAGGATCCTTTTATTCCCACTTGCTGCCACCTACCAATCAGCCAATGCTTTAACCATGTTAGTAACTTTCCTGTAATACCATAGGCTATTAACTTGGTAAGCAGCTTCATGTGTGGCACCTTGTCAAAGGCCTTCTGAAAGTCAACATCCAAATACAACATCCACTGCATCCCCTTTATCTATCCTACTTGTTATGTCCTCAAAAAATTCCAACAGGTTCATCAGGCAGGATTTTCTCTGAAGGAAACCATGCTGACTTTGTACTATCTCCTCATCCTTAACAATTGATTCTTCCCAACCACTGAGGTCGGGCTAATTGGTCTATAATTTCCTTTCTGCTTCCTTCCTCCTTTCTTAAAGAGTGGAGTGATATTTGTAATTTTCTTGTTCTCTGGCACCATGCCAGAGTCCAATTATTTTTGAAAAATAATTTCTAATGCCACCACAATCTCTAATGGTACCTCTTTCAGAACTCTAGGGCGCAGTTCCTCTGTTCTGGGTGATTTATGTACCTTTAGGTCTTTCAGCTCTTTGAGCCCCTTCTCTTTTGTAATAGTAACTGCACTCACTTCTCTTCCTTCACACACTGCAACATTAGGCATACTGCTAGTGTCTTCCACAGTGAAGACTGTTGCGAAATACTCATTTAGTTCATCAGCCATCTCCTTGTCCCTTGTTATTATTTCTCCTGCCTCATTTTCTGGAGGTCCTATTTCCAATCCCATTTCTTTCTTATTTTTAACACACTTGAAAAAATTTTTTACTAGCTACTTTGATATTGTTTGCTAGCTTGCTTTAATACTTCATCTTTCCCTTCTAATGATTATTTAGTTGCTTTCTGTATGTTTTTAAGAACTTCCCAATTCTCTATTTCCCCACTAATTTTTGCTTTGGTGTATGCCCTTTCTTGCAGAGGGAGTCATGCTACTGTTGAACAAATGTAGCCATGTGAATTTTTTCTCAGATTGATATGTTGTAATGTGAACAAAGTCACCAAAGAGACACTGAAGCTGGTGGATATAGAAGTGTTTTATTTAGAAAAAGCAAGCAACAGGCATCATATTGGAGACACACTCGAAAGAAGAGGCCTGCTCAATCCAATATTACATATTTTTATATGCTAAAGATCAAAGGTAACAGCAGATTATTCTATAATTACAATGTATCTACAATGCTTCATTTGAATTACATACAGTTTTCACACAACTTCTTTGCACCCATTCTCCAGAAACTCAAAATGAATTGTAATCTCCACTGACTCCAGGCCACATTCATGTACATGGGGCATCTAAATTCTAGTTATTCTGAACTGCATTTAAAATTGAATCTGCAATCTACATTCAAATCTGAAGATTGGTTGCTGGTGAAATTAGTATTTACTATATACCCTAACTTTGATCATGTGGCAGCAACTTAATGGATGAAAGCATGCAGACATGTTCAAGAGATTCAGTTGTTGCTCAGACCAAAAATCAGAATGAGGAAGAAATGTGAGCTAAGTGACTTTTATCATGGAATGATTGTTTGCAGTAGTTGGGATTGTTTGGTTATCTCAGGAACCTGCTAATCTCCTGGGATATTCACGCACAACAGTCCCTCGAATTTACAGAGAATGGTGTGAAAAACAATAAAAGTATCCAGTGAGTGGAGGTCCTGTGGGAAAAAGTGACTTGTTAATGAGAGAGATGATAGGAGACTGGCCAGACTGGTCCAAGTTGCAGGAAGATGACAGTAACTCAACTAATTACATTTTACAACAGTGGTGTGTAGAAGAACATCTCTGAATACATAGCAGGCTGAATGTTGACGTGCACGGGCCACAGCAGCAGAAAAGCATGAACATACACTCAGTGGCCACTTTATTTGGTATAGTCCTGTAAAAGAGAGGTCATCACTACATCTGTGAGAATCCCTACAGAATCTGGTGACCCTGTGATCTCCGAAAGCCTTGAATCACAAACCAGACAGAACAGGAAACAGGCACTTAACTGACTGTCTACATATGCATGAATCCAATCAACATCCCATTGCACGTGCAACCCTCTCCCTGGGGCTTGTACCCCGACATCCCATTGCACGTGCAACCCTCTCCCTGGGGCTTGTACCCCGACATCCCATTGCACGTGCAACCCTCTCCCTGGGGCTTGTACCCCGACATCCCATTGCACGTGCAACCCTCTCCCTGGGGCTTGTACGCCGACATCCCATTGCACGTGCAACCCTCTCCCTGGGGCTTGTACGCCGACATCCCATTGCACGTGCAACCCTCTCCCTGGGGCTTGTACGCCGACATCCCATTGCACGTGCAACCCTCTCCCTGGGGCTTGTACGCCGACATCCCATTGCACGTGCAACCCTCTCCCTGGGGCTTGTACGCCGACATCCCATTGCACGTGCAACCCTCTCCCTGGGGCTTGTACGCCAACATCCCATTGCACGTGCAACCCTCTCCCTGGGGCTTGTACGCCAACATCCCATTGCACATGCAACCCTCTCCCTGGGGCTTGTACCCCAACATCCCATTGCACGTGCAACCCTCTCCCTGGGGCTTGTACGCCAACATGGCTCATTAGCAGTTTCTGTTAACAGCCAGTGACTCAGCGGTGAGAACGCTGCCTTTCATAAGCAGCACACATCTAGAGTTGGTATGATTTGGGGTTCAACCAAACGGATAATTTTGGGATGTTCTAATAAAGGAACCATGATTTGAGCAAAAGTGGATGGGATCCTCCCGGTGTCTTCCCAGGAGCTCTTCTCTCTGCACCTCTTGTCAAAAGACCCCAAACCAGACCGCTGTTCGTCAGAAAACTCCTCCCGCACAGCACTCAAGAATATTCCATGCCACCCCACTCCTGATTGGCTGACGCAACATTTGTACGTTGGACACCATGTTGCCTTAACTTTAACCGAAGCAAAAACACTCTTACCAGTCAAGATGGAACCAGTGAACAATGATTCCTTGAGAATAAATCTTTCCAATTATTTCACTTTTTTTAAACCTTCTGCTTGCTCTTCCTGTTTTGTTTGTGTGATGGAAACTGTTGGAACCTGTGATGTAAAGTTTGAATCTCAGTCGAAGGATCCAGCACTATGCTGTGTCCGGAGAGCTTTCTCGTGGAGATCGGAGATGGGGGACAGGGGGCAAAAGAGGTCTGAGAGCACAAGCTGACTCATGGAAAAGACCAGTGATGTGGCATGGATGGGGTCATGAACGACTCCATCTTGAAGCGGTGAGGAAGATTGAAGCCTCAAGGGGAATCCAATGGCTGACAAAAGAGATGTCAGCAGCTGGATCAGCACGTTCAACCCAGATCAGCAACATTCAGACCGGGATTGGTGATACTCTTTACGAAAGGACTGACTTTGTGCAGCCGCACAAAAAGACATTTCTGGGATTTATGTGATCATTGGACTTTACTTTATATTGATTTCCTTCAGCTGTTTGGTACTTGTTTTCTTATGTATGATTGGCAGATGAATAATCTTAAGTTTTTGTGAGTAACAGAGGGGTTGGAGGTTCAGTGCGACTGTCATTTATTTTCTGTAACTGAGGGAGTCATATGTGTGGGGGTCGTTGATTGTTATTGTGGTTGTTTTTTCTATGGGCAAAGGGGGGATTTTGGGGCCATCGAGTTTTGTTTCTTTTCTTTATTGTGCCGGTTGAACGGCGTTAATGTCTTTTCTCGCATCAACTCCCGTGGTCTTCCTGCATTTAATGGCAATCTGGTATCAGAGTTGTATTATACATGCACACATTGACAATAAAATGCATCTTTGAATAATGTTTGTACCTTTGAATCCTTACCAGTAGTTTTGCTTTTACAGAAAACTGCTAAAATAAATACCTCACAGCATAGCAGTAGAGATCTTAACCAGGGAATCACACATGGATGTAACAGTAATTAACAATTATTTTGGGTCTGGTGGTGGGACAATCCAATCGTTTTAAACTGTTGCATGTGTAGATCAAGAGGGCATTGTAAATATGGATTTGTTTGAATTGTCCTGAATTTTCTTTGATCTTTAGCATATAAAATGTGTGTAGTGCTGGGCATTTTTCCCATCCAAAAGGGTCTCCACGTGATGCCTGCCATACTTTATTGTCAAATAAAGAGGCTGCTTCATAGCTACCAGTACTTCTCTCCAGTGACTTCATTCACACAACAATGATTACCTTTGACTGGTTGATTATTGCTAGAATTAACTTCTTCCCAAGTAGAGACTGCAATTTATGTATCGCCGCAACAGGTCAGCAGTGGACAATACCTCACTGGCTCTCTACAATGCTTTAGAGTGCCTCAACAACAACAGAACACATGTCAGTGTGTTGTTTATCAAATACAGCTTTGCTTTCAACACCATCATCTGCTCAGGGTTCAGCGCCTCCCTCTGCAAATGGATCCTTAAGGTATTCATCAGGAAACGTCATCAGTGCAGATCACTAATAACATCTCCTCCTCTCGATAATCAGCACAGGTGCACCTCAAGCATGCATGCTTTGCCATCTGCTCTATTCTATCTACTATCATTACTGTGTGTATAAGCACAGCTCAAAGAAAATTAATAAATTTGCAGTTGGTAAATCTTAGATAGCTATAAGGTAGTGTACAAGAGTGAGACAGTTCAGCTGGTTGAGTGATATACCAACAGTAACCTCATACACAATGTCAGCAAGACCAAGGAATTAATTGTGGACTTCAGGAAGGAAAAGTCATGAAAACACACACCAGTCCTCTTTGAGGGCTTAGCAGTAGTATGGGTGATCAGCTTCAAGTTCTTGAGTACTGTAGAATCAATCCTACTCCTAACATATTGATGCAATCATGAAGAAGGCACTTTTACTTCATTAGGAATTTGAGGAGATTTGGTACGTCACCAACGACTCATGCAAATTTATATAAATGTATGGTGGAGAACATTCTGACTGGTTTTATCACTGCCTGGTATGCATGCTCCAATGGATAGAATTGCAAAAGGCTGCAGAGGGTTTAGACTCAGTCAGCTCCATCATGGGTACAACCTTCCCATTGCTATGAACATACTCAAGAAGTGGTGAATCAAGAAGTATTCATCCATCATTAAGGACTCTCAACACAACCTCTCCCTATTATTACCTTTGGGGAGCCTGATGGCCTACACTCAAGAATTTAGAAATAGCTTCCTCTTCTTCACCATTACATTTCCACGAACCCATGAACACTACTTCATAGCATTTTTGTTTGAACTGTTGATTTATGCTGTAATTTGTAGTAATTTTTATGCATTTGAACTACACTGCTACTGCAAAACAACAAACGTGATGACATATAAGTCAGTGATAATCTGATTCTGACAAGAGGAAGGGAGCAGCTGAGAAAAGCAGGAGGGCAGGGTCTGAGACATTTGAAGAGGTCAGCACCAGCAGTGCGGTGTCATCCTCCAGATTCCATTGCAAGGACTGATCAATGGGCTATATAGGACAGGCAAAATGCTGCCAATTGTAAATATATAACTACCCATGAGAATATTACTTCATCTTTCTTCTCATCTTAACTTGTTAAGTGTACCCCAGTTCTTTGTCATCATATCTACATATATTGTAGGTGCACATATCGTCTTCTATCGAGGCATTCTTCTTGAGCCTATCTATTCTTCTGTACCTAACACTCAGCCTACCTTTACCTTGTGCCAGGTTTCTCTCTCATGGTTGCCCTCAACAATGACCTTTCCAAATCAAAAAAGTCTAGTACTCCCACTCTTAGTTCATTTTCTTCTCATCTAGTGAGAAAAGGAACGCAGAGGACATTAGGATCCCACTACAATGTTTCTCACTGCCAGCAGTTGCAGAGTAAGTTGTAATAGAGATCAACTATCTCCAGTGCCTCCAGATACCTGGTGATACAATTAATGACAAATACATAGCACATAACTATGTCACCACTGAACAAAGTATGACTCTTTGCAAATCTCAGCCTTCATCGGGTAAACCTTGCACAGGGACTTCACATTGATAAGAACTGCCTAGATGACAGATTGCCTTGGACATTCAGTGCAGCAATTGGTGCCACACTGACAAACAGCTAGTTTGGGATGCTAACACTCTGACTAGAGCATGGAAATCTGTGTTAACATTCCAAATACAGTTCTGAACAAATGTTGAGGTGGTGTCTTTTGAATAAGGTGCGAAACAAAAACCATTATACAGATGAATTAAGGACAGCAAGTAAGTTACCCCTAGTTTCTTGGCAAATTAATTATCCTTTAATCAATATTCTTCAAATAGATAATCAGCAGAATATCCTATTCGTGTTTGCGGAGTTTGCTGAATGCAAACACTATATTTCCTGTGAAGTTTCCTGCATCACATTTCCTGTGGTAACTTGTCAATGCAATTCAATAGTGCTTCAAAGGCCTTAAAGCACTTTTGTTCTGTTTGAAAAGGGGTATGAAATATACAATAAAGAGACATGAAATGTACATTCAAACACAAGTCTTTCCTTCCCACTTGATGTGAATAAGTGTGAGGTTATCCACTTTGGGAGTAAGAACAAGAAGGCAGGTTATTATCTGAACGGTGTAGAGTTAGGTAAGGGAGAAATACAAAGAGATCTAGGAGCCCTTGTTCATCAGTCACTGAAGGTGAATGAGCAAGTGCAGCAGGCAGTGAAGAAGGCTAATGGAATGTTGGCCTTTATTACAAAGGGAATTGAGTACAAGAGCAAGGAAATCCTCTTGCATTTGTACAGAGCCCTGGTGAGACCACATCTGGAGTATTGTGTACAGTTTTGATCTCCAGGGTTAAGGAAGGACATCCTGGCTGTAGAGGAAGTGCAGCGTAGATTCACGAGGTTAATTCCTGGGATGTCTGGACTGTCTTACGCAGAGAGGTTAGAGAGACTGGGCTTGTACACACTGGAATTAAGGAGATTGAGAGAGGATCTGATTGAAACATATAAGATTATTAAGGGATTGGACAAGATAGAGGCAGGAAATATGTTCCAGATGCTGGGAGAGTCCAGTACCAGAGGGCATGGTTTGAGAATAAGGGGTAGGTCATTTAAGTCAGAGTTAAGGAAAAACTTCTTCTCCCAGAGAGTTGTGGGGGTCTGGAATGCACTGCCTCGGGAGGTAGTGGAGGCTAATTCTCTGGATGCTTTCAAGAAGGAGTTAGATAGGTATCTTATGGATAGGGGAATCAAGGGATATGGGGACAAGGCAGGAACCGGGTATTGATGGTAGATGCTCAGCCATGATCTCAAAATGGCAGTGCACGCTCGAAGGGCCGAATGGTCTACTTCTGCACCTATTGTCTATTGTCTATTACTTTCATCACTATCCTTTCCTTTGTATTCTTCTCGGTTCTCTCACAATATTTCATTATTGGTTTATGGCACATGGATATCAATGGCAAGCAAAGGGCTGATGATGAAAGATGTGTGCCTTATTGTCCCTAAGAAGTGAGTGTTGAGATGCAGTCCTTCTGGTAAGTCCTTCTTTCACAAATGCCATAAAGCAAAGAGATCTATGATTTGTCCCAGTGGTTTGAAGGGACAGTGATATAATTATTAGTCAAGAAGGTTTACAGCTTGGCAAAACTTGCAGGATCTGATGTCTTCCACTTGATTGTTGTCATTGTTCTTTTGATGACAGAGGCAATGGTTGTGATGGACAGTTAAAATACCTTTGGTAGAAAACTGAGTGCACTATGTGTATGGTGCACGGTGCAGCCTAGATGGTAGGAGAGGGAATAAATATTTAGTGTGTTAGTAATGAAAGTTAGCATCTCCTGGATAGTGTCAAGCTTCTTGAATTGTGCTAGAGCAGCAATGATCCAGGCAAGGAAATATAATTATGTTTTACTCCTGACTTATACTTAATTTTAGAAAAGCTTATCTGCCTAAGAACCTATGCACTTTGAAATTTTGTTAACATACAGTGCTTATTTAATCTGTCAGATGATGTTGCACGTAGCAAATTACATAAGAGACATTCAGCTGACCTATCCATCGGAAAGGCATCATCATCAGCCAATGGTTTACTCATTGACACATCTGATGGACAAATTGTATTCAATATGATCTCATTCCTCATGATTCAGAGAGTGATCTGCATCTATATTTTAATCTCCACGTTATCAGTTCATAACTTTGATTCCAGGAACTAAGTTTGAAAGAGTTGATTCATATAGGAAAGATGAATGTTTCCAGAAATCTATCTCACCTCTATATAAAGATCCTTTTGTGGTTGTGCACCAGATACACATGGATAAAGTGGATGCTCACTATTCTGTATTTCCAAATCTGTGCAGTCAATTACACCCTATACCCATGGGAAAACCACGAGCCATAAATCTCTGTACAGTACCTGCTCACTGTGACTGGTGTCATCAAAGGTGAGGTTGGCAATATTAGTGTGAGGTGATGCATATCGGAGAACAGGAACCACTGCTGCCTGGGATTTGTGTTAAGTCTCAGATCTTGATCTTCAAAGATATTTTTCTTCAATCGTTCATAGTTTGCATTGGGCCGTTGAAGGGGATGGCAAATTTTATCAATGATGTCTACATTATCTGAATGGTCTCCCAAGTTATGAGAAGTGATCCATGTTTTCCAGGGTTTTGCCATGAACCCATATGATCTGAGATTAGTGTTTGGTGGGATCTTGTTGACTTGTAGATGTGACTTACAAGGCTGATCCTCTCATGAGCTTTCATGAGAGTGTTGATGGTGGTTTAGAGTTCAACCTCTGAATTCATGCATGCAGCAAGCATTGCCTGCATGCAGCAGCTTGACTACTGGAATGCAGCGACCTTCATTCTGGAATGTAGATGCCAAAGGATGAGTTGTTCTGAAGAATAGTTCCCCTCTGGTGGGAAGTTTATTGAAGCATAGAAGCAGAATGGTGTCAAGGAAGACTTAATAACACAACTTGTTTGATGCAGGTTGTCACTGAGATTTGCTTTGTTGAAGACCTATTGGTTTGAGTTGCATCCCAACGAGAAGCAAACATTTACTGGAGAATTTCTGTGGGAGGCATGGCGGCACATCCAGTAGAATAACTGTCTCTCAGCACCAGAGACCTCGATTCAATCCTGATCACAGGTTTCATGTTCTCACTATGACCACATGGATTTCTTTTGGGTGCTTCAGTTTCCTCCAACATTCAGAACACAAGAAGTTTGGTATTTTACCTTGCTACAGCAAATTGGCCCTAGTGTGTATGCGAGTCATAGAATCTGCAAGCAGTTGGACTATTGAGAGAATTTAAATGGAAATAATTTTGAAACAATGGCTAGTTGATGGTCTGCATAGATAGAAGGGCCTGTTTCTAAGCTGTATGTTTCTAAGGCTCTCTGACTCTATGAGAGGGCTCTACAGTCTTCTTAACTGATGGAATCAAAGGCTTCGGTGAAGTTGAAGAAGGCCATGTATTATGGCATATGCTGCTCCCTGCATTGTTGTTGGAATTGTTGAGCAGTGAAACTCATGTCCATGATGCCCCTGGATGGACCGAATTCATATCATGATTTACGGAGTAGCTCTTCAGCCACAAGGGGTGGTAGGGGAGGACACTCTCTTAGACTGGTAGCCTGAAGCCTATTCTATAGTTACCACCGTGGACTTTGCTTCCTTTCTTGATGAAGATTACAGGATTTCTCATGTCTTCTGATATCTTTCCCTTTCCATATGTGGACAATGAGATTGTTGATTTATGACTGAAGCTCCTCACCATCTAATGTTAGAATTTCTGAGGGATGCTTTCAGTCACGTGTGGCTAGGGTGTGACCATTTGATTTTTTTGTAGGTAAGGAGTGATGGTAATACTGAACTGAATAGGTTGCAATGGGATAAGAGGTACTGTACTTTCAAAAAGTGCTGTGGCTTAAGGGGTCTTTGAAGTGAAACTGCCAGAGGAGGTAATTGCTTCACTCTGCCTTTGAAAAGTTTACTTCAATCCTTGCGTCCAATTAGAATGGACTGTAAATAGCCTTGACAATTATGTGGCTTCAGGATAGTCCTTGTGAAATTTACAAAGGCTAAAAGCTGGCTGATGTTGTTCTGTTGTTTAAGAAGTGTAGCAAGGAGAAGTCACAGAACTGCAGGCCAGTGAGCCTAACATCAGTAGTGAGGAAGTTACTGGAGGGAATTCTGTGGGACAAGATCTACCAGAATTTGGACAAGCAGAGGAGTCAGAATGGTCTGGTGCATGGAAATTCATTCTTGACAAAACTTTTAAACTTTTTGAAGAGGTATCCAAAAAGATAGATGAGGGCAGGATAGTGGAGATATGCCATTTGGCCTTTAGCAAGGTCCCACATGTTAGGCTGGTCTAGAAAATTAAGCTCCTTTAAAACCAAGGAAGGCTAGTTAGATGGATTCAAAACTAGCCCAGAGGTAGGAAGCAGAGTGTGGTGTTTGAGGTTTTTATCTCTTGGAATGGTGACTGGTGACTAGTGGTGTGCTGCAAGGATCAGAGTTGGGACCCTTCTTATCCATTATGTTTGTAACAACCTGGGAAAGGTTTTCCTGCTAATGTAATGGTTTCTCTGTAGCACAGTGTTTGGGTTATGAATAGAGATAATGGGGGCTTTGGAACGTGTGCTGGCCAATGAGGGGAGATGTTTTTCTTTCCTGTGTGCCCTAGTGAAGGTTTCTCGATCTTTTGTTTGGTGGAAGATGGAGAGAGAGAAGATGCCAGAATGGGGAAGTCGTAGACTACAGGACGGAGTGAACTTGGCATGGGGTCGGGAGTCAATGCCGGGGGGTGGGGGGTGGGGGTGGCGGGCAGAAGAATTGATGGGAGAATGAACAGACGGGAAAACACTGAGCTCCAATGTTGCGCATTAGACTGTTTCATGAGGATGGGCCCCTTTTCTTTTTTGTTTCTTTACTAACCCTATAGTCAAATTAAGAAATATAAAGCTTAATCATTTAATTGCATATTGTGTACTGTTTGTTATTTCATGGTGCTGATTTGTAACAAGGGAACACATCATGCAGCATCCACCCAAGCAAGATTTCTTAAGTTTGGCCAGGCCAGAGGCTGCCTTCTCCTAGACTAAGCTGCTAGCCGAACCCAGGGTTACAATTGTGGGGGTATTGTTTGGGATTGATTTCGTTGGATGCTGTGTGATTACCTGAGCAATGAACCAGTGGGGTAGATATTCGTACTCCGAATGAATTGTTAATTCGCTTGTTAAGTACTGTTAAAGTTGTGATTGCGGGGCAGAGGTTTGCTAAAATGGTAGGCGCAGCTCTCATTATAATGCAGACCAGTGCTGACGTAGCGGCAGCGGGTGGGACAAATCACAAGTCGAGTTTCCTGTAGTTGGGGGGCGGACATTTCAAAGACAGGATTCTATCGTGTCTCAGGTTGTTACACTCTCCCCCCACCAAACTTAGCTACAGTATGTCCTCTTGACTTTGAGATAATTTGCCAACCTTTCCTGCAAAACACAAAGTCCAACCCAGGTGTAAAAAGTAGTGACACAGCTCCCCAAAACGGTAGGGGCCACAATCTGTTCCCCCGGTGCTACATGTTTAGGTGTAAATGATAAGGATGTGAATGTACAAGGATTAATTAATGAATTTACAGATGTCATAAAATTAGATGTTGATAGTGAAGAAGGTTTAACACACATAAGGGATCTTGATCAACTAGGGAAGTGGATCAAGGAGTGACATGTGGATTTCAGTGCAGATTAGTGTGAAGTATATTTTAGAATGTTAGTGTAGGACTTATACCGTGGATCAGGGGGTTATCTATCTATCTATGGTGCCAATCATGATGTAAATGACACAGACACCTTGGCATTCTTTGCACAAAAGATGATAAGAACAGTTGCCAGTGCCTGGACTGTACATGCTGATAATTTATTATGAAGCCCATGGCTTCCTTTCAGATAAGGCCCTTTTCTGAATCTCAACAAAATAAACTTTGACTTGGAAGCCTTGATTGGTTTCATCTGCTTTCCCTTTCCAAGTGAATATGTTCAAAAACGAAGGATGTCTGGTTCTGAAGAAGTCAAAATAAAACACATTTAAGTGATAACCTGGAATTTAACCTCTTATTTCTGTCCCATATATACATACAGTATACACACATAAAAAAAAGATAAAAACACACACTATTAAATACACTTACAAATAAACAAAGAAACACACACGCACACAAAGCCTTCTTCTTCAACCAATGAGCTGGTCATTGACTTCTGGAAGGCAAGAGAGCACATTAATTCAATGGTGCAGTGGTTGAGAAGATTGAAGATTGAAGTTCCTAAGAGTGAACATCATCAACAGCCTGTCCTGCTACAGTAACGTAAATGCCACAACCAAGAAAGCTCACCAGCACTCAGCTTCCTCAGAAGTTAAAGAAATTTGACCCTCACCAATTTTGCTGATGCACCATAGGAAGCATCTGCTCTGGAAGAGTCATGTTTTGGTATGGCAAATACTCTATCCGTGACTGTATGAAAACTACTAAGAGTTGTGGACACAGCTCAGCACATCACAGAAACCAGCCACCTCTCCATCGACTCTATCTACATTTGTCTCTACTTCAGCAAAACAGCCAGCATAATCAATGACCCCATCCAGCCTGGACATTCTCACTTCCTCCCATCCCATCAGCTACAAGATACAAAAGCCTGAAAAAACATACCACCAGGCATCAAGACAGCTTCTGTTCTGCTGTAATAATGTTATTGGATGGACTCTTGACCTCACAGTCTAACTTGTTATAAATTTGTACATTATTGTTTACATGCATTGCACTTTATCTGTAAATGCAACACTTTAATCTGCATTCTGTTAGTTGTTTTACCCTGTACCCACCTGAACGCACTTGAATGAATTGAACTGTATGAGATATATGCAAAACCAAGTTTTTCATTATACCATGGTGCATATGACAATAATAAATCAATTTATTAATATTTATGCAGTTCCTTGGATTCAAGAATGACTTAGATTTGTGGTTTCTGAAGTAGCTGATGAAGCCAATGTGGGAACTGCAGGCTGTATCTCAGATGGGTCAGAAGGTGCATGATGCAACAGACAAAGTGGGTTAGTTGTGACATGGCATACTCCTGCCACATCACAAACTGAACTTCTGTGTGTCTCCAATGCAGCACCTGATAATTTCATGTTCTTTCAAATGCTTCTCCTCCATTTTAAGAGGTCAAGGGCCAGGAGTCAGTTAGAAAAAGAGGCTTTGTGAACATCCTTCTACTTACCAAGAGAGTCTCTGCCATGATCCTGACCATAGTTTACATACTGCAAAAAGCAGATGTCAAACAAGCATTCAAAGAATTGAGTACCATGATTAACAAACAAGAAACTGCCTACCCTAATGCCATTCAAATCCTGGCTGGGGACTTCAATCCAGGCTAATTGAAGAAATCTCTGCCTAATTATCATATAACACATCGCCTCCAACACCTGAGGACTCAACTCACTCGACCACTGCTACAGTACCATCAAGAATGCCTACGATTCCATCCCTAAACCTCATTTCAGGAAATCTGATGATCTAGTTGTCCTCCTATAAGCAGAAGCTTAAAGAGCAAGGCACCAGATGTAGGGACAAAAAAGAGGTGGTCACAGGAGGCAGAGGAGTGGCAATGGGATTCTTTCGAGTGGGTAGACTGGGCCATGTTCAAGGACTTATCAGCAGTCCTGAATGAAAGCACCATGGTCAACATGGACTTTATAAATACACTTGTGCATTAATGCGTCCACACAAAATTATTCAGAGTCTTCCCCAATGAGATGCCCTGGATGAGCCAAGAGATTCACATTCCGCTAGGGGACAGATCAGTGGTGCCCAGGATAGGCCACAAGAGGTAGAGGTATGACCTCCAGAAAACCATCTCATATGCGACGTGGCAATTCCAGACCAACCTTAAGCCATAGAAGGATGCTCGACAGCTGTGGAAGGATTTGAATGCCAATACCTCCTACAAAGCAAAACCAAGCAAGATAAATGACTACAAGGTTTCACTCCCAGATGAACTCAATGCCTTTTCTGCTCACTTTGACCGACAGAACATGGAGGCACCTCGTTCAGTAGCACTTGTATCCACTGTGATGAAATGCTCTGAGTGGTTAGTCGTGATGCATATTAACTCCTGCTTGAGGAGTGACTTGGATCCTCTTCAATTTGCCTGCTATCGTAACAGGACAATAGCAGATGTAATTTCATTGTTTGCATCACAGAGCGATATGAAAACACCATTGCCAACTGTTGCCAAGGGGAAGTAGGTACAGGAACAATAAGGTCCCACACACTCCAGATCCAAGAATAGTTATTACCATTCAACTACTAGGCTTCTGATCCTGAACTCACCTTAACTCTGAACAGATCCCACAACCTGTAGACTAATGTTCACAGTATTATTTATTTATTTACTTTTTTATTTGCACAGTTTGTCTTCTTTTGCTTCTGGTGAAGCAGTTTTCCAGATATCACTATCAATAAATAGGTTTGTAAAAGCATGAGCACAGACTGTGAGTGTTAGCCAGCTGTTCTGAACAATGAGTCAATCAATGATAATTTTCTCAATGCCGTACACATCAGGTAGAAATTTATCCTCCGCCGGTTGTTTGAAAGAAACAACTCTCCCGGAATTTTTCTTGCACTGAAGCTACACAATTACTACCACTGACAGCAGATGATATTGCTCTTCTCTCTTCCACACATAGACTTTACAAACATCTCACCTTATTGCCTCTTCTTCCTGAAAAACCCTTAAAAACTACATTTTTTACCAAACCTTTTAATGCTGCTCCTTACATGATTTGGTGGTGTATTTTATATGTTAAGTCTGTGAAGTGTCTTGAGATATTTTACTACATTAAAGGCAATGGCTGTTTATTTTTGATGCCCCTGAGTTCACAGGGTATAGGGAAGAATGGGAATTGCAAGTAATCTGTGGACATTCTACCGGCCGATCTTTATCTAAATTCTAATGGAGACAGTTTTTCTTTAAGGTACAAGGTAGCAAACTGTGTTGCTGTATTTTGTCCTCTCCAAAGCGTTCACAATCACGCTTTTAGGTAAAATAATTCTGATAAAGTGATACTATGTCGATAAAGTACTTATAATGTAGTCTGCAGAATCTCTTAAAAATGTATCCCGCATTTCATTTACTATTTTAAACTTGGAGCGAGGAAAAAGAAACATTCTGAAATGCATATGATTTAAATACAGTTTACATTGCTGTGTATTTGCTTTTGAGGCCAGAGGAGAAATCCAATCCATCCAGCGAAGTGCTATGATATTATGGAACATGCCTGAAAAAACAAATGTAATCATCAGACTGCTTATAGAAGTTATAATCTCCACTGAGCAAGTCCAAACAGTGCCCTTAGGAAACAGGCTTCTGTGACAACACCCACTGACCTGGGATGCTCCCAGGCAGACGTAGTGAGCAGCAGTCAATAGGGTTTATCATCAGCTCTTTAAGCTGCCCCGTCTGTCTTGCTTATTGTTCACCCACATAAAACATTTCTTATGACGGGAGTTGGCATTCTTTCCAAGAAGGTAAATGATGGTCTTGGATGACAGCCTCCTGCCCTCAATCTGGACTGAGGACAGATGGTAAAAATGATGATAAATTGGCAAGCAGTGTCTGCGAAGTCACTCAGCCACACACACCAGCAGAGCACCATCTAGTGGTACTTTTCACGCAATTGCAAATTGTTATACTTCGGAGATCAGTACAAACCTCAATACTTCTGTCCCACAGTCCATACTAACATGATATGTACTGCCTGATTGGCTAAATTAGTCCACAGTGCTAAGAAGGTAATTAGTCAATTAATATAATGAAGAAGGAATATGAAAATAAGCTAACAAGTAATATTAAAAAAGATACTAAAAGTTTCTTCAGATGCATAAAGTATAAAAGAGAGGCAAGAGTGGATATCAGACCACTATAAAAATATGCTGGAGAAGTAGTTATGAGGAACAATGAAATGGCAGACAAACTGAATAAGTCTTTTGCATTAGATAATCAACCTTTCACTCTTGAAGAATCTAGCAGTGTAGTGGAAGTTCCAGGTGACAGGGGTTATGAAGTGTCTGAAGTAACCATTACTAGATAGAAGATTCTTGGGAAACTGAAAGGTCTGAAGGTAGATAAGTCAACTGGACCAAATGGTGTACAGCTCAGGGTTCTGAAAGAGGTGGCTGAAGAGACCATGGAGGCATTAGTAATGATCTTACAAGAATCATTAAATTCTAGGATGGTCCCAGAAGACAGAGGAAGGGAGAGAGGGAGAATAAAGGAAACAATAGGCCAGCTAGTCTGACCTCAGTGGTTGGGAAGATATTGGAGTTGATCATTAAGGATGAGGTCTCAGGATACTTGAATACACATGATAAAATAGGCCATAATCAGCATCATTTCCTCAAGGGTAAATCTTGCCTGACAAATCTTTTGGAATTCTTTGAGGAAATAGCAAGCAAGATAGACAAAGGAGAATCGATTGATGTTGGGTATTTGGATTTTCAGAAGGCCTTTGACAAGTTGCCACACATGAAGCTGCTTAACAACCTACAAAGCCCATGGTATTACAGGAAAGATTCTTGTATGGATAAAGCACTGGCTGATTGGCAGGAGGCAAAGTGTGGGAATAAAGGAAGTCTTTCCTGGTTGGCTGCCAGTGACTAGTCATGTTCCACAGGAGTCTGAGTTGGGACCGATTCTTTTTATGTTATATGTCAATGATTCGGATGATGGAATGGATATTTTTGTTGCAAAGTTTGTAGATATTATGAAGATAGGTGGAGGGGGAATTAGTTTGGAGGAAGTAGAAAGGCTACAGAAGGTCTTAGATTAGAAGAATGGGAAAGAAATGGCAGATGGAACACAGTCTTGGGAATCATATCATCATGCACTTTGGTAGAAGAAATGAAATGGGTGACTATTTTCCAAATGGAGAGAAAATGCAAAAGACTGAGGCACATAGGGACTTGGGAGTAGTTGTGCAAGATTCACTAAAGGTTAATTTGCAGGTTGAGTCTGTGGTCAGGAAGGCAAGTGCGATGTTAGCATTCATTTCAAGAGGACTAAAATAAAAAAGCAAGGATATAATTTTGAGATTTATAAAGCACTGGTGAGGCCTGACTTGGAGTACTGTGAGCAGTTTTGGGCCCCTTATCTTAGAACAGTTGTGCTGAAACAGGAGAGGGTTCAAAGGAGGTTTGGCAAAATGATTCCAGAACTGAATAGCTTGCAATATGAAGAGCATTTGATGGCTCTGGCCCTGTATTCACAAGAATTCTGAAGAATGAGGGAAGACCTTACTGAAACCAATCAAATGATGAACAACCTTGATAGAGTGGACGTGGAGAGGATGTTTCCTATGGTAGAAGAGTCTGATACCAGAGGACCCAGCCTCAGAATAGACGGGTGTCCTTTTAGAATGGAGATGAGGAGGGATTTCTTTAGCTGGAGAGTGGTGAATCTGTGGAATTCTTTGCCACTGTTGTAATGAGGGGCGGGAAGTGGACCCAAGTGCAGGACACAGGCATGGAGACTTGACACGAAGATGGACTTGGACATGAAGCCTGGACTTGGACTTGGAGACTAGACTTGGACTGGGACTAAGAGCCTGGACCGGGACTGAACTTGGACTTGGAGCTGACAACACCAAAGACAGACGATTCATATCTTGGCTTGGAAGAGCGGCAAACGGTCAGCAATCCTCAGCTAGACACGAAGAGACAGAATTCCCAACTCGGAGTAGCGGCAAATGGCCGGACCTACTCAGCTGGAAACGAGACAACAGAAACCAAACAATGACAGTTCATTTGTATTGAGACACGGAGAAGCTCATGAAGACGGTCCCTTATTCTTGGCAGCTCAGAATGGCGACAACCAGCTAGCAAATCTCATGAAAACAACAGAATTCGCATCTTAGCTCGGAGTAGTGGCAAAAAGGCTGGCAACTCAGCTGGACACTAAAATGACTGAATTCAGTAAGCAGCCACAGGTACTGAAGCAACTTAGAGTCCACGATTCTCAGCTGCCCTGGGGTGAGCATAGCTGCACTGGCTATGGTGACGAACCAGCAGCGAGTAGAAGCAAGCCGGTGTTTTTATGCTGCCGGTTTGAATTAGGAATAAGTGCCCTAAGCAAGGAGCCCAGTGGAACACGGGGAAAAGGAAATGAAAGGGAAATGAGTAATCAACGGACTGGACAGTGACAGCCACAGGCATCTGTGGAGGCAAAGTCTTCTTGTATATTTAAGGCAGAAGTTGATTGATTCTTGATTGGTCAAGGCATGAGAGGATATGGGGAGAAGATAGGACATAGGGCTGAGAGGAAAATTGGATCAGCCATGATGAAATGGCAGAGCAGACTCAATAGGCCTAATTACCTGATTCTGCTCTTGCATCTTATGATCTTACGGTGTTCCAACAATGAATAGAGTAACCATCCTATTGCAGTGAATGGACTTGTCTGGTTTAAGCTATAATATTCAATACTACACCAAGACTGCTGAGGCTTTCTACAAAATCCAATATTCTATCAGAATATAGGGAGTGATAGAGAGGGTCCACACTCACCTCAGTGCAGCTGCTGCCCCAAATTCCTCTCATGCACCTCAACCTCAAAATGAGGTACATCTGTAAGGCTGCCATGTCCTTCCAAGTAACTACGGTAGTTCTGTCATACCTTCCAATTTTGTTCTCACTACAGCATCAGAGAGATTACTTGTGCAATGTATTCAGAAATTATCTCATTCACTTTGATTATATGAAAAACAGGTGGTGTCTCAAGCAATGGGATTTGTCAGCATTGCTGGCTTCATATCAGTGCAGATGGACTGAACTCATATGTCCATAAAGATTGTTTATAAACAGGAGAAGTTTCTACTTCCTAGAGTTTCAGGGCATCAGAGATCACCAGAGGAATTAACACATGGTCAATGTGATGCTTTTTTTCAAAGTACACTTGACATCTTCATCCTCCTGAGACTGCACTGCAGCCAGCACTGCCTGGAGAGATGGATCTATAAGCACATTAGGTATCCTCTGCTTACCTGATTTTACATACCAATGAACTCTCTAACCAGAGACTGTGCATTGGTTCAACAAGGGAAACACAAAGATGTTTAAAAAAAAAATAAAAATCGCTAATTTGCTGCTGGCACTAGTCTTGAGCAGATATCCGCGGCATACACCAACTATCTGTGGAGAGTTTACTGCATGCTGATTGAAGACAACAGCCCAATCTAGTGGAGAAACAGCAACGACATCAGTCAACACACACAAAATGCTGGTGGAACACAGCAGGCCAGGCAGCATCTATAAGGAGAAGCACTGTCGATGTTTCGGGCCGAGACCCTTCGTCAGGACGAAGGACATCAGCCTCAGGGTCACAAGGCTGAGCCTGAAGGGCCAAAGGAGCTAGAAGAAGTGTCACTGTTCAGCACCTTAGCCTTGTCTTTCTTTTGAATGGAGGAGTTGGGTGATAGATAGATAGATAGATAGATAGATAGATAGATAGATAGATAGATAGATAGATAGATAGATAGATAGATACTTTATTCATCCCCATGGGGAAATTCAACATTTTTTCCAATGTCCCATACACTTGTTATAGCAAAACTAATTACATACAATACTTAACTCAGTAAAAATATGATATGCATCTAAATCACTCTCTAAAAAAGCATTAATAATAGCTTTTAAAAAGTTCTTAAGTAGTTTACTTAATACATTGAGTCCTAACCCCGGCACTTTAACATATCTTACTCCTGGCGGTTGAATTGTAAAGCCGAATGGCATTGGGGAGTATTGATCTCTTCATCCTGTCTGAGGAGCATTGCATCGATAGCAACCTGTCGCTGAAACTGCTTCTCTGTCTCTGGATGGTGCTATGTAGAGGATGTTCAGGGTTTTCCATAATTGACCGTAGCCTACTCAGCGCCCTTCGCTCTGCTACCGATGCTATACTCTCCAGTACTTTGCCCACGACAGAGCCCGCCTTCCTTACCAGCTTATTAAGACGTGAGGCGTCCCTCTTCTTAATGCTGCCTCCCCAACACGCCACCACAAAGAAGAGGGCGCTCTCCACAACTGACCTATAGAACATCTTCAGCATCTCACTACAGACATTGAATGCCGCCAACCTTCTAAGGAAGTACAGTCGACTCTGTGCCTTCCTGCACAAGGCATCTGTGTTGGCAGTCCAGTCTAGCTTCTCGTCTAACTGTACTCCCAGATACTTGTAGGTCTTAACCTGCTCCACACATTCTCCATTAATGATCACTGGCTCCATATGAGGCCTAGATCTCCTAAAGTCCACCACCATCTCCTTGGTCTTGGTGATATTGAGACGCAGGTAGTTTGAGTTGCACCATATCACAAAGTCCAGTATAGGACAGTATAGGTGGCAGTATAGGATATAAGGATCTCCCTGACAGGGAAAATAAAGAACCACCCAGCATCTGCTTTCCATCGCATCTCCTACATAAAGAACCTGGAAAGTCAGAGTCTCCAAAATAAACTCTAAATGGCCCTCATCACATCTATTGGCTGGCATAATACACCAATAATCAGGCAGGAAAGATCAGCTCACAGATATATCCGCACTAATTACGTGATTTCCATAGAACCATAGAACATTACAGCACAGAAACAGGCATTTTGGCCCTTCGTGGCTGTGCCAAACCATTTTTCTGCCTAGTCCAACTTTCCTGCACCTGGCCCGTATCCCTCCATACACCTCTCATCCATGTACCTGTCCAAGTTTTTCTTAAGTGTTAAAAGTGAGCCCGCATTTACCACTTCATCTGGCAGCTCATTCCACACTCCCACCACTCTCTGTGTCTCCTATAAGCTAAAAAGACATACCAATGAGTTGCAGATGAACGATGTTCTACCATCTCTGCATCTCCCTAGTATAAGCCTCATTTTCTCCAATGTCTTTGCTTCAAGCAACCATCACTGGCTATCTATAACCTGAAGCATCAGTTAGGAAAGTCTTCATCACATACCCTGTGAAGCCATATTCCATTTTATCTGTATACATGACAGCTTTCTTACACCTGCAACTTCCAGTTCAAAGAACTTGCAGTAGTCTACAACTAATTCTGATACATGATGTGAGAGCATGAATTTTATTTGGGCATTACATTTCTTTTTATTGATCGACATTCTCACATCAGGATGAGAAAAATGTAACCACCTCATTCCAGACTTTTTTTTAAGTTGGCCCAAGTGGGACCAAAGGACTCCCTCCTGGTGATTATGAAATTGGCCACATTCTGAAAGCTGGCTTATTGCCCCTCTTTCCTACTGTCGTGGTATGGTTAATTGGTCCATTCCCGTGCCCTTAAGAGTAGCTTCCCCTCTCTGAGTTCTGCACTGAACACTGCCTGCACTAGCACCAAGAACTGCATTGGCCCTATTTTAGTGCTTGCCAATGGATGTAAACTACCACAGAACTCCTCCAAATCTCTTTTTGGCCGAGTTTATGATGTTGTTTTGAGGGCAACTTGAATCGGTTAAACACTAAGCATCATGGTGGGTTGGCCTACAACTCAAAGAATCATTCACATTTGCAAAGATCACAATTTAAAACCTTCACTTTTTTTTCCTCAAGTGCTGGTGAACAGTTTTGTTTCATCTGCATTCAGCATCATTCATCAAATGTTCAATTGACAGCATGATCTCCTAGAATTGTGTTTAATATTCCAAATGCAACCATACAAATGAATTGTAGTTAGTGCATCATTTCTATCAGTATGTTTTTACAAGAACTGAATCCTTTCAGAGAATGATTAAGACTTACAATAAAATAGATTTCTTGTCACCTTTAGCTGTTCTATTCCATCTGATCTTCCATTTTAAAATTCTACTTCTCTTTTCAGCTCATCTGCTTAACTTACTCAGATTCCACTGTGTGTTATCAATATTAATGCCTGATTAACTATTGACATTAATGACATTAGCAAGCAAGAAAATTAATTTCCAGGTGCCTGCTAAATTTATAATAGTGAGCAAAAAATCTTCCAGTGTTATTTTAAGTTTCCTATTTGTGGTGAAACTTCAAGCATATTCTCAATTTCATTACAAATAAGGAACAGAGGAAATCTCAAGCCTTTTGTTGCCAGAAATAACTGTCTCAATCTCATTTGTAAATGTCAAAGGCATTCAAGTATTCAACACAGATTATCACAGAACTCCAGTAGTCGCAGTCCAACAGAGACAAGTTCATTTATCATCCCCTTCCTGCCTTCCATTGTCAAGTCAGATTTTCAATTTTTCATTTGTTCCCTATTGCTGTTTTATTCCTCTGAAGGTCTTAGCTGAAAATCCTGACAATCGCCTTTCAAAAATCCATTGTGTGATAAATCTATCGATTAGACTATGCTGTTAATTTTGCAATAGTATTGGAATGGAGATGAAGGTGGGAGGGTGGGGGTGGGTGTACATAACACAAACATGCATACCCCACAGTTAAAGGACTTGTTAAAGTGGAGAATCTCCCAGTTTCACAGGTCCAGAGGATCATGAAGAATGAGGACATTGTTTGGGGACTACAGAATATCAAGAAAAATGCTGTAAATTCATATCTGTAGAGAAAACATGATTATCACTTGACACATACTTACAGATACTGTCTAACTTCTTGCATACATCCTGTATGTTCGGTGTCTGAATCCCCCCACCCCAGAAATATTAATGGTTTATTTTAATATCTCAGTGATTTATTTTTCTGGGCACTTTTTTCAGCAGTAGAACATATTCACTTTGGATGAGATTTGAGGCCTGGTTTAACACCCTTCTCCACACACCTGTTCTCTATACATGGGACTGACTAACTAGAGAGTTTAGACAGTGATTTGACCATGAATTACAATCTCCTTACTTACACAATTTCCCTATGATGGAAAGAAAGCTGGTGTCACTGGATAAGAATCCAAAGACCAATAGTCTTTCTTTCAATCACTTGGTCAGATTCCAATCGCTGATTGCTATCAGACAAGACCTAAAAAAGAGAACAGGATATGAGTTTTGCTTTGGATGTTACTGTTGAAATAACACATTGACCCTTGACCTTAATCATAGATGCTAAGCCTAAAATACTGCAGCATGTACTGTATACAGAATTACACTCCTCTTCTGAAAGTTAGTTCCTTTGACAGAATCAGAGTTGGAATCGGGTTTGTTATCACTGATGTAGGTTGTGAAATAGTTTGTTTTGTGGCAGTCATACAGTACAATACATGACTTATAAAATGAAAAATATATATACAGTTTATATTTGAATGAGTAGCACAAATAGAAAGCAAAGTAATGAGGTATTGTTAACAGGTTCATTTCTGTTAGGAAATCTGATGAAGGGGAAGTAGCTATTCTTAAAATATTAACTGTGTGTCTTTGGGCACCTGTAATTCCTGCCTGGTGGTACTGCCTTCAGTAGAATCAAATTTCAGGAGTGATTTTCAATGCAATCTGTTATTTCATTCTGGGCTTCACTCATGCAACTCAGGGATCAATTTCTGGCCCTCACTGCTTAACCCTGCAGGGCAAAGAATCACCAAATAGGAGAGGTACCAGGAGCATCAGGGTTTAATTCCACCTTGCAAGGGTAAAATGCAAACAACAGTATCTCTGTCACAGTGATAATAACACTTTTAAATCACATGTGCATTTGGGCTTGTGTTAATCACCATTCAATCCTTCATTAAATTGCTGCATTCACAGACTTCCTAAAGATAATTCTGTGGGCCTGAGTTATTTACTCAAGCATTTCCTTGAGACTCTAGGGTATATTCCAGATGGTCCAGGTGTTTTGCAGACAGATTGCTTGGAAAATAGTTGAAAGACATGACCATTGACCCACTGAATTAACACACATTCTGGTTGAATGCTCACTTCACAGTCGAGAACACATTTATATATAATTTATAAGAGCTGACCAGATTTGTGGCAGGACACAGAGGTGGAATAAAAATAAATAAATGAAGCTGCTCTCATGAATATACCGACTTATAAAGAGCTGCTGAAAGCAGTTAATGGAGAAATGACTGCTGCGATTACCAATAAATTCAATCATGGAACCGATTCTACTTCAATTAAAATTCATAAAAATGTTGACCAAGAAATTGCTCCACTACTTTTTTTAAACATTAACAGTGCTGTGGATCATGCAACTGCTAGGTAAGAAAATCATACAAAGCATGAGAACTTCAAACACAAAGTTCACAACAATATTGTAGGATTTCCTTGTGTAACACTGCTGAAACTGACATTACCAGTTTCAGTCCCAAGTTCTCTTTTGACATGTTACAAGATTTTACAGTTGTTGCAATGTAACATTTCAGGTGTAATTTTTCCACACAACTCCAAAAGGGATCAATACCTCACCAACAACGGGAAAGGGCAAATAAAAATAAGGGGTTTGGGAAGCCGAAAGTACTGAAGATGGATAAATCACCTGGACAAGATGGACTACACCCCAGGATTTTGAAAAAGGTGGTTGGGGAGATTGTAAAGGCACGATCTTTCAAAAATCACTAGATTCTGGAATAATTCCACCCCTTCTTGAAAAATGTCACTCCACTCTTCAAGAAGGGAGGGAGGCAGAACAAAGGAAATTAAAGGCCAGTTAGCTGGATCTCAGTGGTTGGGACAATGTTCGACTCAATTGTTAAGGATGAGGTTTCAAGATACTTGGAGGCATATGACGAAATATGCAAAATTCAGCATAGTTTCCATAAGGGAAAATCTTATCTGACATATCTGTTGGAATCCTTTGAAGAAATAAAAGGCATGATAGACAAAGGAGAATCAATAGATGTTGTATACGTGAGCTTTCAGAAGACCATAAGGTATAGGAGCAGAAGTAGACCATTCAGCCCATCAGGTCTACTCCACCATTCAATCACAGGGTGATCCAATTCTTTCAGTCATCCCCACACCCCTGCTTTCACCACATACCCTTTGATACCCTGGCTAATCAAGAACCTATCTATCTTTGCCTCAAATACACCCAATGACTTGGTCCCCACAGCCACTCGTGGCAGAGCACAAAAGGCTACTTAACAAGATTGTTGTAAGAACGTGGCAGTGGAAAACAAACCCAAGTGCAAAACACAGGCGTGGAGGCAGAGTCAGGAGGCATTATTAACATAGCAAGTATAGAGTCAGTATCCAGGAGCAACACTTGACCTAGAACTGGTAGTCCTAAGAACCATGAAACATGGTTACTGACACCAGAGTCAACCAATGAACTAGCAGCTGCTTGTTGTGCTCACAGGGGTTTTATACTGCATTTGCTGATGGAAGGCAGGTGTTTGTAGCTAGTGGAACCTGGGAATGATTGAAAAATAAACAAGGTGACTGAGGCCCAATTCCTGAGGTAAATAGCCAGGTGGGTGATTGCCAGAAGGGACCATGACAAAGATAAGAACTCTAGCACTGAAATTTAGAGGAATGATGGGGGATGACATTGAAGCCTATCAAATGTTGAAAGGCCTAGATAAATTGGATGTGGAGAGGAGGTTTCCTGTAGTGGGGAAGACAGAGTCTCAGAACAAAGAGAAGTCCACTTAAAATGGAGATAGGGAGGAATTTCTTTAGCCAGAGGTTGTGAGTCTGTGGAATTTGTTGCCACATGCAGCTGTGGAGGTCAGGTCACTGGGTGTATTTAAGGCGGACGTTAATAATTTCTTGATTAGTCAGGGTGTGTAAGGTTACGAGGAGAACGCAGGAGAATGGAGTTGAGAGGGAAAATGGATCAGCCATGGTGAAATGGCAGAGCAGACTCGATGGGCCAAATGGCCTAATTATGCTCCTATCTCCTATGATCTTATGGCAATTTTTGCCAATGAATTAAACAATACTGCAAAGATAGGAGTGGTTGGAACAGTGGATAGTCTAGTAAAGAGCAGAAGCCCTAAAGAGTCAAATTTCTTTTGTGGGGAGACTCTCCAGATCTTCAGTGGGCCTTCTTAGTGAGAGGTTAGCTGGTAAACTTTCTGCAAGCACCTAAATGTACTTTGAAGGAGTCTTCACACACGCACATACATTTCTCCAGCCACTCCTCCTGGCTCCTGTGTGGGCTGAAGGAAATGGAGATGAAGTCTCTTTTCCATAAAGATGGAATTTGTGTGACATTTCTAATGCAGCACGAAGCAACAATCTGTGCTGTGGTCTAGAGGGGATCTGAGGAACAACCTTTAAACCCAGAGAATGACTGGATTATACACTGAGAAAGTAGTGGAGGCAGTCACTGTCTCAACATTTAGGACATTGTCACAACTAGACAAGACCTTGAATTACCTGGAGCAGAAGACTATGACTGAATGCCGATAAACAGGATTAGTACAGATTGGTGTTTGATGGTCAGTTTTGGAATGATGAGCCTACGGGCCTGTTTCTCTGGTGTATGGCTCTAAGACTGGGTTAATCCTGAGAATCTGGGAATATGAGATTAACCGTGAATTTGCCCTTCATGGACTAAGCAGTCAATACCAACAAGTGCTGTTATGGTTGACTTGGTAGAAACTTGGTGGACATATTTCTTTCCCATTCATTTTGGGTGTTGAGACACACTGATTCCTGTCACTTTCTCCCCAGGTACAATCCAATCTTCCTCAAAACTTTGTCATTTTTTTCATAGACGGCACTTAGAAGAAAACTGACCTACAGACTGGAGTTCACAGTGGTTGGAGTAGTAGATGGCGCTGCTCGTAGAGTGACTCTAGTAAATGAGCAAAAAATTGGCAAAATCCTGGTTAAGAATTGTCTATGATATTGGCTCAATTTTTTTTTGCCTTCTTCACTAGCGTAGCCTGACACATAATGGGCAGCACATTACATATAAAGTCAGAGTTATAGAGCATGACAGAACAGACACAGGACCTTTGACCCATCTGCTCTATGATGAAATGAGTTTCAGCTTAGTAGCAGCTACCTGTCCCTGGACCCTCCCTCCATATATCTGTCCAAACGTCCCTTTAAGTGTTATAGTTGAACTACATCTACTACTTCAGTTGGCAGATCATTCCACACATGTAGTACCCTCTGAGTGAAGAGGACTTCCCATAAATATTTCACCTTTCACCCTAAGCCTGTGACCTCTAGTTCAAGTCTCACCTTAAAAGCCTGTCAGCGATCACTTTACCTATACCCCTCATAATTCTGTATACCTCTATAAGATCTCGCTCCATTTTTTGTCATTCTATAATGCACCATTGGCAACACATGACCACACACTCCTGGCTCCAGCTGTCACAGGCATTCCCTTTTCCTTTCCCATTCCTCTCCATTAAAACTAACTTACATCTCTCTATCCTAACGAACGGAATCTGAAAAGTCAACTCTGTTTTCATTTCCACAGATCCTGCTTGACTTACTGTGTGTGTGCAGCATATCTTGCCTTTGTTAAAGAAATGTTAGAATGGCTCTTATGTGTTGTTCCTGACAGCAGCTGCCTGCAGAAATTGCAGCTGCCACATCATTACAGGTACAGATATAAAACCATAAGATACAGGAGCAGAATTAGGCCATTTGGCTCATTGAGTCTGCTCCACCATTCCATCATGGCTGATCCAATTTTCCTCTCAGCCCCAATCTCCTGCCTTCTCCCTGTATCCCTTCATGCCCTGACCAATCAACAATCAAAAATCTGTCAACCTCGCCCTTATATACTTGGCCGGCACAGCTGCCTGTGGCAAAGAATTCTGCAGATTCACCACTCTCTGGGAAAACCCCCTCATTTCCATTTGAAAAGGACACCCCTCTATTCTGAGACTATGTCCTCTAGTCTTAGACTCTCCCACCATAGGAAACATCCTTTCCACATCGACTCTGTCAAGGCCTTTCACCATTTGATAGGTTTCAATGAGATCACCCTTCATTCTTCTGAATTCTAGTGAATACAAGTCCAGAGCCATCAAACGCTCTTCATATGACAAGCCATTCGATCCTATTACAGATATGAATCATGGGAAGTGGGTCAGAGCCCCAAAGAAATTGCTGTCATAGAAGTGAGGGAAAACACAGGAAAGGAGGGAACATCGGCTTTCAGTGTACCTCACCGCCACCCTCCGTTGAGGGCAAATTGCTGTGTTGTGCTATGGTTGTTTCCCCCATCCACCGAGACTCCGAGTCATCCAGCTGAGAAGCAGTGAAGCCGATGCATTTGCACAGTGAGTAAAGCAGGAATGCTGCTATGTGCCTTGCTGTTGGAAATATGCTGAGTAACAAGAAATGAAGCTGACAGATGCAGAAAGTAACACTTTGTGGATCAATGGGAACTCTTTACGTCACACATCCTTTACCATTTACTGTGGTGTGTGCTCCTTGCTTGTTTTTCGAGAAGGTCATGGTTGAAACTGTGAAAATAATCTGGTTGACATCAGAGATACATGAATGAAATCAGCTAAAGAGCAGGAGCTTGCTAAGGAAAATTACACTCAGAGGTGTGGGCCAATTTCCTGATGATCAATAATTTAACAACAAAAAGAGCACAAAGTGATCTAACTTTTGGCAAATCACATTTTACAATTTTCTTTGAAATTAATCCATATGTAATTCCACAAGTTTAAAAAGACACTAGCATGAACTTAGTTAATGTCCTTAAATTGTTCATCTTTGCACACTAGTTCCTCAAGCTAAACCCAATAGCTAGAAAATAATCGAGTGTGGTGATGCAGAATTGAGATAATTTGCCAGTCCCCCACCATAGATAACTGGGATTTGATCATATTGGCTACCATGAATTTAAACATCTCAGTTAATAATATGCAGTCAATCCCAAAGTATCCATTTTCCTGAGATGAATTTATAATCCCAAAATAATTTCTTAGCTTGCTTACACTTGCACTTACTGTGAAGGATAAACTTTAAGCCCCATCCCTGTGTAAGAAATAATGATTATGAAAAGAGAGATTAAAATAGGAAATACAGGAAACAGCAAAACAAGTGACATCTATGGGAGAGAAACAGAGGCAATAACTTTTCAACAAAACATTGTATTTCAGATATCCAGCAATTGTAGTATCTTGCTTTTGGTCTCCATCATATCCTGCTATGTGCCTGTGATGCTTTAAAAACTTTTCATTGCATCTGTGCATACACATCCCCGTGCATATCTCAGTAAACTTGACTATGATTTTATGAGGGGTGATTGATAAGTTCATGGCCTAAGGTAGAAGGAGTCAATTTTAGAAAAGCTAGCACATTTATTTTTCAACATAGTCACCTCCTACATTTACACACTTAGTCCAGCGGTCATGGAGTACACGGATCTTGGACCCCCAGAAAGTGTCCACAGCAGGGATGATTGATAATGTTGTGACCTAAGGTAGAAGGAGATGAGTTATACAGCTCTCGTTACATGCATGTGCAGTTCAACTCTTTGATTATGCAGAAAGTTTGAAGTTAATAACTCATCAGGGTGATTGATAAGTTTGTGGCCTAAGGTAGAAGGAGATATTAACTTCAAACTTTCTCCTTCTACCTTAGGCCATGAACTTATCAATCACCCATCTGTGGACACTTTCTGGAGGTCCAAGATCCATATGCTCCATGACCGCTGGACTAAGTGTGTAAATGTAGGAGGGGACTATGTTGAAAAATAAATGTGCTAGCTTTTCTAAAATTGACTCCTTCTACCGTAGGCCACCAACTTATCAATCACCCCTCGTAATCCAAGATCATCTCTCTTGACCCTTCTATCCTCACTCTTTCCTTCCATCTTGAATTTTTAAAATATATTGAACATAGAAAAAAGAACAGGAATAGGATCTTCAGCCCATTATTTTGTGTTGAGCTAATTAAGTAAGTAATCATATGTCCAACTAAACTCATCTCTTCAGCCTACACAATATCCAAATCCATCCATTTCATGTATGTTTTAGGAGCCTCTTGAATGCCTCTGTCATTTTTGCCTGCACCACCATTCCAGGCAGTACATTTAAGGCACCTACTATTGTGTAAGAAACTTGCTCCACACATCTCCACTGAACTTAACCACTCTCACCTTAATGCATGCTCTCAAACTTTAGATATTTCAACCCTGTGGAAAAAAAGTGGCTACCTACTTCATTTATTCTTCTATCTATAACATCTGTCAAATCTCCCCTTAGCCTCCACTGCTCCAGAGAAAACAACTCTCATTTGCTCATCCTCTCCTGACAGCATACACTCTCTAATTCAGGCAGCATCCTAGTAAACACAAAGTACACTGCAGATGCTGTGGTCAAATCAAGATGTACAAACAAACTTAATGAACTCAGCAGGTCGGGCAGCATCCGTTGAAATGAGCAGTCAACGTTTCGGGTCGAGACCCTTCATCAGGACTGAAGAAGGAGGGGGCAGGGGCCCTATTAAGAAGGTGGGGGGAGGGTGGACGGTGCCAGGTGAAAAACCAATCAGAGGAAAGATCAAGGGGTGGGGGAGGGGAAGCAGGGAGGGGATAGGCCGGAGAGGTGAAGAAGGAATGAAAGGGGAAAGCACTATGGGCAGTGAACCATCTCAAAAGCCTTAACATCCTTCCTATAATGGGGCAGGGAGAATTGAATGCATTACTGCAGAAACTGTCTAACTGGAGCTTTATAAAGCTGCAAAATAACTTTCTGACTCTTGAACTCATATACTTGACAACTAAAAGCAAGGATGCCATATGTTTCTTTGCCATCCTATCAACCTGTGTAGCCATTTTCATAGAGGCATGAAATTGGACCCTAGTATTCCTCTGTACATCAACATCTGCCTTTCCAACTACCGATAAAGGTTAACTGACCAGAATAATTAACTTCTTTTCCTTCTTCACAAATGCTGCTTTATAAACATTTCCATCTTTTTGAAGGATTATTTTTTTCAGATTTCCAACATCTGCAGTATTTTACTTTCAACAAAAGAGAGAGCAAAAAAAAAGAATGGTTGTTAGTTGCACCAGAATCCAATATCTGCAATTTCTTTTGTCTCTATTAGACAAATAAAAAGTTTTTGCTCAGTGTGAAAGGGAGTAAAGAAAAAAGCAGGGAGTACTGTCAGGTTTACATGGTTGTTAAGAAGACGTATGGTGTGTTGGCCTTCATCAATCGTGGGATTGAGTTCAAGAGCCGTGAGGTAATGTTACAGCTATATATGACCTTAGTTAGACCCCACTTGGGATACTATATTCAGTTCTGGTCACCTCATTACAGGAAGGATGTGGATACTATAGAGAGAATGCAGAGCATATTTACAAGGATGTTGCCTGGACTGGAGAGCATGTCTTATGAGAATAGGTTGAATAAACTCAGCCTTTTCTCCTTGAAGCAACAGAGGATGAGAGGTGACCTGATAGAAGTGTATAAGGTGATGAGAGGCATTGATTGTGTGGATAGCCAGAGGCTTTTTCCCTAGGGCTGAAATGGCTAACACGAGGGGGCATAGTGTTAAGTTGCTTGGAAGTAGGTACATGGAGAATGTCAGAGATAAGTTTTTCATACAGAGAGTGGTGGGTGCATGGAATGGACTGCCAGCAAAGTTGGTAGAGGTGGATACAATAGGGTATTTTAAGAGACTCATAGATAGGTACATGGAGCTTAGAAAAATGGAGGGCTATGTGGTAGGGAAATTCAAGGCAGTTTCTTGAGTAGGTTACATGGTCGGCACAATATTGTGGGCCAAAGGGCCTGAAATGTTCTGTAGATTTCAATGTTCTATGTTACTCTCCATTTAGGTCAAAGGTTTAGAAGTATTTGAGTGTAAGACATTAAGGTTTAAGTGTATTGACAAACGAATATGAGGTGTTATTTGTTCTGTACTCCTATGCATAGGATAGACTATACTAGACCTAATCATAATTCTTCCCTACAATGATTTACTTGTGGTAAGTTTCACTAATGCTTGTCATGACACATTGGTGGCGATAGCAGCACAGTATCCTAGTAGACAGTGCCGCTGTCACACCTTTCCAGTGCAATATGTTATGAGTTTGTGGCTGTGTGGGTTCACCAAGTTTCCTTCCACATACCCAAAAATGTACAGTTTGAAAGATTGACTGACCTCTGTAAATGACCTCTGAGTGTAATTTTAATGATGAGCACCTGAAGGAGAATACATTACAGGGATATAAGTGGAAATGAATGGGATTGCACCGAGAATTGCACACATTTTATGGGCTGAATGGATTCCTTCCACGTTATAAGGAAATATGAGAAAAAGATATTCCATCATTGGGAATTGTATGCCTTTAACTGGACACACTGAACTGGTAACAAGATGGCTCTAAACAGGAGTTCTAGACTGAGTCCCACTTAACAGTTGAGAGAAATAAAAAGCTGCCAATCTGCTGGAGGAAATCATCGGGTCAAGCTGCGCCTGCGGGAGGAAAGGAATTGTCAATGTTGATTGTTTTTTTGTTCTAGTTTCCAACATGTGCAGTCTCTTGTGTCGATTAGACAAATAATAAGCTATTGCTCAAAGTGAAATGGCAGAACAGTTGCCATTTTGGTGAATTTTCCTGTAGATTTTAGAAACGTGAAGCATTTACAATTGCATATTTAAAACCTTAGGCCTACCTACTGAGGTTGAACAAAGACCAAAGGATTCTTATTCTTTGTTGCTTTACTTCGAAGCTTACCTTCAAATAATTATAAATGTTTTAATGAAGAAAATCATTTCTTCAGATGTAGTTAATTACAGAGTCTTTTGAAGCAAATTATAGGTTAAAGTGCTAATGAAACAGACTCCCTGTTTACACTTTTATATACTACTTAAGTAATATATTAACTTTAATTTTACCCATCGCCAAATCTTTTCTTAATTCCTCTACTCATGATAATATTACTCTGAATAAATTGGAGTAACCCATTACCACATTGATGTAAACTTTATAATCTCAGAGCTTGTAGGAGTTATATGTTTATTCACGGTTTTACAACTGTTTCCTCTACTTCAGCATTCCTCTACTTCGCTTTAACATCCTTCTTATCACAGAGTACTCTAGTTACTATGAAGAGATGCACAGAACTGACGTTGTTCCTAAATAGAGGACCTTGAAGCAACCTTTTGAAGTACTGAAAAATATTGGAAGAATAAACTAGACATAAGTAAGTCACTTAACTCAGATCAGGCAATGACATTCAATTCTTATTACCTTGTGGTATATGATGACAGTGATTCAATTATTGTAATATATTTATGTTTTATTAAAGTATGTTGTGTGCTTTAAGTTATAGACATGAAAATGGAACAACAATATATCCCAGCAGATGTAATGTGATTTCAGTCTGGAAACATTAACAGTCAAAGTATTCATGTCTTGGTCCGAACAACCCTCTTCCACAAGTATAGTTTCAATACACTCCAAAGAATAGGAGAAAGCTATTTAGTTTGATCATGGATGATCTGTATGCCAATTCCATTCACCTAAATCATCTATATTCCTTGACACCATTACCCAAGAAATTATATCAATTTTAGTTTTGAAGATTTCAACTGGCCCAGGTTCTAACATGGCCTCTTGAGAAGAATTTTTGAATTTTACTGGGCTTACCATGAAGAAATGTTTCTTTTTTGTAATTTTTTTTTTATTGAAGTTCATCATCAGACAAAGATTTCCATAAGATGTATTTCAGACATTGTACATATATATTATATAATCATATATGTCACAAATCTCCACCTTGTATTTATCTGACATATGCACTTATAGAAAAGAGTAGAGAGAAAAAACAAGCAAAAGGAAAAAACTATGTACAAGTAGGGAGTGATCTTTTTTTTTACAACATGTTCATTGATCCTTGATGTCAAACATGCATATGAAGAGCAGGAGCAGTCAACCCCTCAAACCTGCTCTACCACTAAATAACATTGTGTTGATCTGTCTGCAGCTTTAATTTTGTAATCGTGTCTAACTGCAGCAACCTTTCACCCTCTTAGTTTTCAGGAATCGGCTTAGCTCTATCTTAAAAGTATTCAAAATCTTGTTGTCCTGATGAAGAGTCTCAACCTGAAACATTTATAGATGCTGCCTGACTTGCTGAGCTCCTCCAGCATTTTGTGCGTATTGTTCAAGATTTCAGGCATCTACTTGTATTTATTCAAAGTCCTTCTACTAACTCTCAAGGAAGAGAATTTCAAAGACTTATGCTCTTTGAGACAGAGAAAAGAAAGCTCATCGTTACATTAAATCTTTTATTTTTTAAATAATAATCTCCCGTTATGGATGTATCAACAAGAGTAAGCATCCTTTCTACATCCACCAAGTTAAGACCACTCAGTATTTTAGATATTACAGTCAAATGCCCTCTCACTCTTTTAAACTCCAGTAGATGCAGCCCTAACTTTTCCAAGCCTTCCATACATTGCAATCCTAAATGACTTTCAAGGATGAATTCTTTCAGCTCTGAAAAGCTCAACTGCAAACAACTACACAGCATTTGGGTCATTCCCGGGTTTTGGCTCCATGAAGATGAAGATCAGCATTCAATTATTTGTTAATTGCAATCTCTACTTTCTCTACAGCTTTCAATGACTTGCATGGATTCAAAGAGCAGACAATTGTCTTTGGTAGCAGCTGTTAAATGGGTGAAACAGTAACAAATAGCCTTTGCTCTCTGCTGAGTATTATATCACCACTGCTATTATAATGAGATTAGGACTGCAAGAAACCTAGGATGATTTTCTTCCTGCAAGTTTTCTCACTGTCCATATTTCCTACACTCTTTCTATCTGTTTTGTGAAAGAGCTAGTTGCCTTGGCCCCTTGGCTACTGACTTGTCATAGGGTGACAACGTGGGGTGGATATTGTAACTCAAAGGAAAAGAGAGGTTGCAAAGTTTTGTTTGACTGATGCTGCTTGGAGCAGTTGAGGATATTATTGCTTCAGAAATCTCATTGAAAAGCCCAAGGTTTGAGGTAATACTGACATTAGAGGTCACTTCAGGCCAGAGTACATGCTGAATTCTACGACTGGAGCTGTCAGTCAAATAGTTATTAGAAAGAAGCCGCAATGAACCTATTGCTTTAGATCAAAAGATGCCACAGACCAAAGTGGGTGTGATTCAAAGTGAAATATTAACACAATTTCCTTTGGCTCATGTCAGTTTCCAGAAACCACATGACTGGAATCTATTATCCTACCAGAAGTCACATAGAGTTTCCAGATATTCTGCTGAGACCAGGCTAAATACAGGCTCCAGAAATGCCAGTGGTTACAGCAAAAGATACCTAAATAAAAAAAAGTTTTCCTTCCTGGCAGGTTTCTAATAAGCTGCGAATCACAAGAATAATACACTGCTTACCTCTTATGGGGAGCCATTTATTTGTATTGATCACACATAAAACTGGATTAAAGGAAGCCACAAAACAAATTGACAGTAATTTCCTTTTTACTTAATAAATAAACATGATGAAACACCCACAGCAACTTCCATAACCGCTAGGAGAGAATAAAGAATGATTGACTATCAACAGAAATAATGCAGTCTTTAAGAGTTTCATACAGGATTAGAGCTGTAAGATTTTGAGCTGGAACTTGCTGGGAAATGGCAGCAGTATTATTGCAGCAAGTTGCCTGCATTTATCTTCTTTAATTATCACCAACCCAGAAGTCCCAAACTTGTTGTCAAAACTTTATTGGCTATTTCCTAACTGTGTATCTTTACTAAATGCTGCAGAGAGTGGGAAACAAATGTAGACTTCTTGCTGGTGAATCTGTCTTGCAAAACCTTATACTGGGTTGTGAACTTCCAGAAACATTCAAAGCACTTGAGAGTTTTGACAGTCAGCAAATCTTTCCCATCTGGCTTTTTCATGGATAAGGCTTGTATCTACCCATGTAACCTAGTATCATGTGATTCAGGGCACCAGCAAGTTCCAAGCAGTATTGCCTTCCATAGTACATAATGTTAATGAACTTCACAGGTTGGCAGTATAGAAATGGAGTCAACACAAAGTGCACTGCAGATACTGTGGGCAAATCAAGACGTACAAAAAAGCTGGATGAACTCAGTAGGTCAGGCAGCATCCGTTGAAATGAGCAGTCAACGTTTCAGGTCGAGAACTGTCCTGACGAAGGGTCTCGACCCAAAACGTTGACTGCTCCTTTGAGCAATGGATGACAAAGCAAGCTTGAAGCCTAAAAATGTATATTCATGTTCCTTTTCTTCTATGCTTCTGGATATAAATCAGGAGTATTTGCAAACAAAGTGAGGAAGATAAACTTTTCTGCTGATTTTGGGATCCTGATCTCAGTTTAGTAGAAGTATAAGTAAGCAGCAAGTAGAAAAGGAATTGATTTAATATTCCTTCAGATGTGCCTGGCTCTGTGATAAAAACTTTCGAACTTGCCAGTTTCTTCCTTCCATCCAATCAAACCAATAACTATATATTTTGCTAAGATTGTTTTTTTACATTTATACAGTGATAATGTTATTACCACTAGTTATAGTTTCAGGCTGTCTACAATAAAGGTAATGTGGAGAGAACTGGGTTACTTCCTTGTGAGTGAAGATTGGAAACCACACGGTGACTACACTAAGTAGTCACACCTATGGTGTAGTTTGAAATATAAATTCAAGCAAAACAGACTGTTCTAAGAGACAGAATCATTTGGTTATAATTCAAACTTGTACAGAATTGTGTTAATGATTGGAGGTAGGGAATACTAAGGTCAGAAAGTGGAAAAATAATGTCGGGTTAGGGAAGCAGTTCAAATGGTCAAAGCATAGTCTCACTAAAATTAAAAATAACTATGACAGGAAAAGGGCAGTGGAGATAAACATGATGGGAAAGGACATACACAAGCTCATTAAGATACATATCGGGTGCAGCAACACTGATCACAAGGAGAGAAGTAAAAATTGAATCAAAACTGAATAAGAAAATATAACAATAGAGAACCTGGCAGTGTATAGAAGGAAACTAAGGAGATTTGGGAGTGGCAGATTTTATGATGTAACAGAAGAAACAAGTAGCATATTTTATGAGTTTATAAAAAGCACAACTGTCATTAAAATAAAAGAAAATCTGAATTAGAATAAAACAGAAGGCTGTATAATGAGGGATGAGGGCAGAAGGGAAAAGATACTTTAGTTTTCAAAAAACTGAAGAGTGGGAGTGCCAAAGATGCAATAAAATACAGTGAAAAAATGAATTTGAATAATAATTGAAAAATCATAGATTGTAAATCCACAATGATGAAATGTTTTGAGAGGCTGGTGAATTATATCAATTCCTGCTTGAGAAGCAACTTTGATCTGCTCTAATTTGCCTACCAGCACATCAACCCATTGTGATAAAGTGTTTTGAGAGTTTGGTCATGAAGTGACTTGGATCCACTCCAATTTCCCTAATGGAGCAACAGGTCCACAGCAGATTCCATCTCACTGGCTCTTCACTCAACCTTGGAACGTCAGGACAGCAAAGATAAACATATCAGGATGCTCTTTAAGACATAAGACTATAAGGAGCAAAATTATGCCATTTAGCCCATTGAGTCTGCTCCACCATTTCAACACGGCTGATCCATTTTCTTTTCAGCCACAATCTCCTGCCTTCTCCCCGTATCCCGTCATGCCCTGACTAATCAAGAATCTATTAACCTTTTTCTTTAATTTGCCCAATTATTGGGCCTCCACAGCTGCCTGTGGCAACAAATTATTGACTACACCTCAACATTTAATACTATTATTCCCTCAAAACAAATCTATATTCAATATTCACTCCCTCTTGTGCAATTGGATTCTCAATTTCCACACTTGCAGATCCTAGTCAGTTTGGATTGGCGACAACATCTCTTCTGTAATCTCAATCAGCACAGGTACACCATAAGGCTGTGTGCATAGCCCCCTGCTTTACTGCGTAGCTAAGCACAGCTCCCATGCCATATATAAATTTGCTGACATCACCACTCCCATTGGCCGGATCAAAGGTGGTGATGAATCAGCATATAGGAGAGAGATTGAAAATCTGGCTGAGTAGTTCGATAACTACAACTTCTTACTCAATGTCAACAAGACCAAGGAGCAGATTATTGACTCCAGGAGTGGAAACCAGAGGTCCATGGACCAGGTCCTCATCAGGGGATCAGAGGTGGAGAGGACCTGCAATTTTAAATTCCTCAGTGTTATCATTTCAGAGGACCTGTTCTGAGCACAGCATGTAAGTGCAATTAAAAAGAAAGTATGGCAGCACCTTAGAAGTTTACAAAGAGTCGACATGGTATCTAAAACTTTGACGAACTTCTATAGATGTGTGGTGGAGCATATATTGACTGACTGCAGCTTGGTATGGAAACGCCAATGCCCTTGTTCAAGTGCTACAAAAAGTAGAAGAAATGGCCCAGTCCATCATGGGTAATGCCCTCTCCATCACTGAACCAGAAACACGGAGCATTGTCACAGGAAAGCAGCATCCATTATCAGAAACCCTCTTCACCCAGGACATGCTCTCTTCTACTGCTGCTATCAGGAAGAAGGTACAGGAGCCTTAGGACTCTCACCACCAGGTTCAGGAACAGTTATTACCCCTCAGCCATCAAGCTCTTGAACTTGCAACTTCACACTCAGCTTTAATTGCCCCATCTCTGAAATGTTCCCACAACCTATAGACTCACTTTCAAGGACTCATCATCTCATGTTCTTAATATTTATTGTTTATTTATACCTGTTGGGTGTGGTCTTGCATTGAATGTATTATGGTTATTGGATTTATTGAGTATTTCCACAAGAAAATGAATCTCATGTTGTATATGGTGACATTAACTGTATGCACTTTGATAATAAATTTACTTTGAACTTTGAACTTTGAAATTTACTTTGAGATGGTCACAAATGAAACCTAAAGCAAGAGTTTGATAAAAAGCTGATGAAAGCCAAGGAGGAAATAGCACGGATTTTGCCATAATTTTCCAAGCATTCCCTGATAGGTAATTTCTGCCACATATGCCATTATTGTTTCCTCAGTGGTTAAGACTGGGAATATTATTTGAGCTAGAGCTAGTAACCTTCAGGTTGTACAAAAGTTACACCACACTTATCTGTACAATTTGGTAGCAGGGGTTAGAGAATAATCTCCTACAGTGTCCCTAACTAAACATTGTGAGTTGGATATATAACTATTATTAAGGTATTTATTTGCAGTATATAGGCATTATCATTTATCCTTAACTGCTCCTGAACTGAGGAATACTAGTGAATCAGATGGTTTTGTATGTTAATTTAATAGTTACATGGCTACCATTAGGGTAACCAACTTTCAACTCTTCCATGCAGACCAAGATGCCTTCCTCAGCTTGTTCCATTTGCCTATGCTTGACCCATAATTCTCTAAACTTTTTCTGTCCATGTACTGTATCTATCTAAAATATTCTTAACATTGTAATTCCACCTGACTCAACCACTTCCTCTGGCAGCTCATTTCAGATACCTACCAACATAGTGAAACACCCTGGTATCACACGGTAGGCTTATTCAGAAAGTCAGAAGGCATGGGATCCAGAGAAGTTTGGCCAGGTGGATTCAGAATTGGCTTGCTTGCAGAAAGCAGAAGGTCATGGTGGAGAGAGTATATTCGGATTGGAGGGTTGTGACTAGTGGTGTCCCACAAAGATCGGTTCTGGGACCTCTACTTCTCGTGATTTTTATTAACGACCTGGATGTGGGGGTAGAAGGGTGGGTTGGCAAGTTTGCAGACGACACAAAGGTTGGTGGTGTTGTGGATAGTGTTGAGGATTGTTGAAGATTGTAGAGAGACATTGATAGGATGCAGAAGTGGGCTGAGAAGTGGCAGATGGAGTTCAACCAGAGAAGTGTGAGGTGGTACACTTTGGAAGGACAAACTCCAAGGCAGAGTACAAAGTAAATGGTGGGATAATTGGGAGTATGGAGGAGCAGAGGGATCTGGGGGTACATGTCTACAGATCCCTGAAACTTGCCTCACAGGTAGATAGGATAGTTAAGAAAGCTTATGGAGTGTTAGCTTTCACAAGTCGAGGGGTAGAGTTTAAGAGTTGCAAGGTAATGATGCAGCTCTATAAAACTCTGGTTAGGGCACACTTGGAGTACTGTGTCCAGTTCTGGTTGGCTCACTATAGGAAGGATGTGGAAGGATTGGAAAGGGTACAGAGGAGATTTACCAGGATGCTACCTGGTTTAGAGAGTATGCATTATGATCAGAAATTAAGGGAGCTAGGGCTTTACTCTTTGGAGAGGAGGAGGATGAGAGAGACATGATAGATGTATACAAGATATTAAGAGGAATAGATAGAATGGACAGCCAGTGCCTCTTCCCCAGGGCACCACTGCTCAGTACAAGAGGACATGGCTTTAAAGTAAGGGGAGGGAAGTTCAAAGGGGATATTAGAGGAAGGTTTTTCACTCAGAGAGTGGTTGGTGCGTGGAATGCACTGCCTGAGTCAGTGGTGAAGGCAGATACACTAGTGAAATTTAAGAGACTACTAGACAGGTATATGGAGGAATTTAAGGTGGGGGGTTATATGGGAGGCAGGGTTTAAGGGTCGGCGCAACATTGTGGACCAAAGGGCCTGTATTGTGCTGTACTATTCTATGTTCTAAGTTCTATGTTTCCTTGCCTGCGTAAGTCTAGAGAAGACAACCTCCAGCCCCGCCAAACTTGTGAGATTGAGGCACGCTTGATCCCACCCCAAACCCCAGTTTGTGTGGATGCTGTGTCATTTGTTACCCTGTTACAAATTAGTGCCATTAAATAACAGACAGTACACTGAATACAATTAAAGGAATTACATTGATGAATCTTAACTAAAGGGTTATTAAAGAATAACAAAAAGAAAAGGGCCCATTCTAATTTAACAGTCAAATATGCACAAGTTGGAGCTCATCTTGAACTTCTCTGTCACTCACGCACTAGGCCCTTGGTCAGCTTGAAAGCACACATCAACTTCTGAACGTGGCTCGCAATTCATCTCGAATAAATGGGTTACCCATCGGATCATATGCTACGACCGGGTCTCCCCAGCATCTTTTGTCTTTATCTCCTCTCGAGCAAAAGCTCCAAGCCCAACCTTAGTGTCCCCTGCTGGAGAAACCTCCCCTTAATCGGACCATCCTAATTGGATGGCACACATTTCTCCTCTCTCTTATCTTCAACAGTAATCCAAACATAGCTGAGAACATGCAGCTCTCACAGAACTGCACAAAATGAAATACATACAGTATAACAGTAAAAAATATGAACCAGGGCATTACACTATTTATAAAAAGTTTCCCCTCAGATCTCTTTTAGATCTTTTTCCTCTTACCTTAAATCTGTTCCCTCTAGAGTTGGACTTGCCTACCTTGGCAAAAAGACAATATTTATCCTATCTATGTCATTCATGATTTTATAAGTCTTGATAAGGTCACCCACGCAGCTTCTCATGCTCAGAAGATTAAAGTCCTTGTCCATCCAATATCTCATTTGCTTGATGTTTGTGTCTTTCTGCCATCAACTAAAATTGAAATTAAAGATAAGCAAATCAGATAATTGAGAGATAGGCAAGCGGTAAACAAGTCCTTGCCCCCAACTTTCCACTAGTTCCAGATGACCCTTCCCTTAGAGCTGACACCATGGTTTCCAGCTGAATTTACGTTGGGTCAGCCTCCAGTTACATTCCACCTCCTGTTGACTTAACTTGCTGCTGGTGCCACTGTGAATGTGTGTGCTTCGACCACTTATTGTACCTACATGACCCTTTTATGGGTGCTGGGGAAGGAGTGGGGTTTTCTAATTTTATCCCCACATTACTGATTTAGTACTAGAGGTCAAGAGGTCAGGCAGCATCTACAGAGAATAATAACCAGTTGATGTTTCAAGCTGAGACCCATCATTGGTAAGTTCTATGTTTCCTTGGCTGCGTAAGTCTAGAGACTGCATTTGTCTAGGGCCAAAATATTGACTGTTTGTTCCTCTTCATAAATTCTGCCTGACTTCCTGAGTTCCTGCAGAATTTTCTGTATGTTGCTCAAGATTTCCTGCATCTGTAGAACCTCTTGTCTTTAGTACCAGAAGTCTGATCTTTTTAAATTGCCAGCAAAAGGATGAAGGGATATGTTTTAAACCAGGAATTACCTGGACATGGGATGCCTATATCTCATTAATGGTGAAAATAAGGTCATAGGAGGGAAGATGATAAATTTAGGAAGTATTGAAAAGAGACACAGCAAAGTCAGCTGGTTATTAGCACTTGGCAGTGATACATGAGAAGAGTGTGAAGACCAGATAGAAAATCTTGCCACAATGGCCACAAGTCATAAGAGAACATAGCGTCAGAATAGAGGGGCATCCTTTTAGAACTGAAATGAGAAGGAATTTCTTTATCCAGTGAGTGCTGAAATGCTGAATTTGTTGCCACAGATGGCCATGGAGGCCAAGTCATTGGGTATTTTTGAGGCAGAGGTTGATAGCTTCTCTTAATTAGTTAGGGCATGAAAGGATACAGGGAGAAAGCAGGAGACTGGGCCTGAGAGGAAAAATGCATTGGTCATAATGAAATGGCAAAGCATACTCAATGGGCCAAATAACCTAATTCTTCTCCCATATATTATGGTATTATGATCTTACGTCTACTCCACAGATGAAGATTGAAGTGTATTCTGCTTCCTAGCTCAGTTGCAGGCCTAACTGTGCTCTGTGATAAGCAGAAAAATGCAAAGCCATAAGCTTGAGAAGCAGACACGTTTATACATAGGGTTAGCAACTTTGATAAATATTTGAAAAAAAGAAAAGAAAACTAAAAGAGCACAGGAAAAGGCCCAGGGAAAAGAATGAGGTGTATTGCTCTTTCACAAAACTAGGACAGGTATAAAGAAACAAATAGTCTCCTACAGTAGGCAATTCTGTAATCATATAACAGAGAGATTTAGTGGGGGCAATCATAGTTTGCTCATTCCTATCACCATACTTTGTGGTTTAACTGTTCATGGTGTTATTAACAGTGTGAGAAATTAATTAATGCTATCATTCAAAAATACTTTTGCACCTGCACAACAAGCTGAGCAGAGGCCCACACTCATCTAGATTGTCTGTTAAATAAAGGACCTGCAGAATAAAAAATATTTTATCCTATTCCAGGTGTTTTTTTGTGCTCATTAAATTGATGGATGATTGTGCTCAGGGACAGAATAGCTTTCCACCTTTGCAACCCGTATCAACATATATATACATAATGGTTGATGTGATTAGTTAGGCTTTCGTTCTTTCTCAACAGTGTACCTTACTCTCCATCTCAGGAAACTACCTCACCCCGTTGCACTGCTGCTGCTTCCATTTCCGATGTTTGATGGTTTCTCTAACTCAGATTGGCTGATGGGTGATAAATTATGGACAATCCAGCACTATGAACCAATGTCCCCTGGGGAAAAGGATTCAGACTGCCTGAATTAATTTAACTTAAGGGCTCTTAGCTGTCAAAGCGACTTTCATCCCATCTGTCCACGCTAGATTCAAATACTGGGTCCTGGTGATAAAAGGATAATTCTCTAAGTTACTGTACCACCCAAACCCCTGGTAAAGAATATATCTAAACTAATAAGTGGCATAAAACCTTGTGGAATTTTAATCTAAACACATTATTACATCAATAATATGAACAAGCTTCTACCTGTTCCATTAAAAGCAAACATGCACACAACATTGAAGAATATCTTAGGATTACCGTCTAATGATTGACATCAAAGGTATTGAGGAATATGCTAAGTTACCAATACTTAGGAAATATATTTGACTGTAGAAAATAATCAAATGTGTATATTTGACACATTGAAGCACTTTATAAACTTCAAAGACTCCTTTCAAGTTGATCCTGATAACCATCATGAATCATTAAGAACACAAGTCTTTCAACATTTACTGATAATATTACTGTTAATCATTTGCTTGCTTAATATTTGCCTCAGAAAGGCATTTTAATATAAAGATGCACTTGAAATGAAAAATGGACTAGCACTGTGGATAGAGTCATTAAATCTGTCCATAACTGTTGCACTGTGACCTTATTTACATCAGAACGTTGGAACAGTTCTGACCCTGGTTACCTGGGAATCAAAGGTAACTCCAGCTGAAACAAAGCCAGCATCTATTCCTGAATCCAGTGAATGGCAAGTATTCACTTTAAGCTGGTTCCACTCCAGAATAGTGGTGAACAGCTTCATATAATGTTAAGCCTGTGCACACGTTATGCTCCATGGACCAAATATAATTACTCAGAAGCTTCTCTTCGGTGAGAGGGATGTTTAGGTCAGTTTGCCCTGCAGAGCTGAATAAGAGTCAATGCTTGTATTCTAAGTCGGGGAGGTCAAACAAATCAAATCTCCATTCATTTGCATGGTTTCAAACTAGGGTTAGAGAAAGTGCTGGATGCATAAAGAATACATCAAGAGGAAGGTGTTTTTAAAACTTCACTACTGACTACACCCACAAGCTAGATTTTTGGTTAATTTATTATTTAATAAATATTTGCTTTTTTACACTTACTGTGCTGTATCTCTAAATAAATAAAGTATTTTTTTCCCGCTCCACCTCCGCAATGAAAGAAAATCGAAAGATCTCCAGAATTGGGCATACAGATGAGTGCAAATCATGCCTGCTTTAATTGTGGGAGGCAGGTTTTGACTTTGGTGTGGCCTGAATATTGTTAAGTGCCAATAAGCAACTGGCATTACCAGTTTCCTCAGAGGATGCATGGCTGTAGAGTGGGCACTGGGAGCAGGCACTGGAGGATTCAGTGTCTCCAAAAGGCAGCCAGGAAGTTGAAAAATTAAGGCATTTTCTGGCTGCAACAGCAAAGATACAGCTGAAGCAAGTACTGACAGGGCAATACGAATTTCTGACACAACTCAGAGGAAATGATGTATATTTATAGGCTGTTCTAGAGAGTTTTGATGTCAGGAATCTGGTTAACATAATCCAACTCAGGAGACTTACAGCTGGGCAGATTCAAAGAAAAAGGATGTGGTTGAACTTCGCAGTGCAGCAAGCCTAAATATTAAAATATTAACACTCATCCTCCCAAGGGCGTGGACTGGGAGTGGTGAAGAAGGTGTGGTAGATGAATATAACATGCTGTGCCCTATAAATTGATGTGCTCTTCCACCTTACTGATAATGGCCTAAGCATAGTACCCAAATCTGAATTGGCTATTAAATTATTTGTATTTGCAAATAAACTAGCCTAACCTCTATATGACAACCGGCAGCTTGTTTTTTTTTCTCCCTTGGTAGCCAGCCAGCTCTAGTTATGAATGGATTTTGAAAAGCTAGGTTTACATTTGGTTTAACCAGCAGATCTCAGAGGTTCCATCAAACAAGAGAGTCATGAAGATATGTTTCTAACATATGCTACCTCACTGTGGAGGAGGGAGGAACAATAGCACATGGTTCATAGATAGGACATTTACTGGCACCACTCTGGTCTCCTCTCCACCCGTGTGCTTTGTCACACTCCCTCAGCACCTGCTGCATCCCTATTCCTTTCCCCACTAAATTCTAAACCCAATTTCTTCTGCATCCCCTCCAACTGTTCTCCTTGTTCCTGGCTTGCTGCTGCCTCCAGTCTCTGGCTTTGCCCTACTCCATTCCCACCCTTCCATACATCTATTCCTCACCCCTTTCAAGCCCATATCCTTGCCAACAAGGCATTAAGAAGAGGGACGCCTCACGTCTTAATAAGCTGGTAAGGAAGGCGGGCTCTGTCGTGGGCAAAGTACTGGAGAGTTTAACATCGGTAGCTGAGCGAAGGGCGCTGAGTAGGCTACGGTCAATTATGGATAACTCTGAACATCCTCTACATAGCACCATCCAGAGACAGAGAAGCAGTTTCAGCGACAGGTTACTATCGATGCAATGCTCCTCAGACAGGATGAAGAGGTCAATACTCCCCAATGCCATTAGGCTTTACAATTCTACCGCCAGGACTTAAGAACTTTTTAAAAGCTATTATTAATGCTTTTTGAGATAGTGATTTAGATGCATATCATATTTTTTACTGAGTTAAGTATTGTATGTAATTAGTTTTGCTACAACAAGTGTATGGGACATTGGAAAAAAAGTTGAATTTCCCCATGGGGATAAATAAAGTATCTATCTATCTATCTATCTATCTAATCTGCTTGAATTTTAAGGGTTTACAAAGGATAGCCAACTAGTTTGGAAAGCTAAAACTTAAGAGTATAGTGCTTCACTTGCATTTTAAACTCTTAGAAAACAAGTTGAGAATCATTTATGTCAATTTTCAATAAAGATCATTTAGTAATTACCATGTAACAACATACTAAAATTTTCAAAGCATTGATTTTAGTTTCCGAATTGGCACTGTACTTTCTGTTGAGGAATTTAGAGTTCAAACTGAAATAACTAATTTCAAGTAAATATCTACGATGTGCTCAGGTTAATTTACACCTTTTTTTAATCAGCCTGTGTTGCAGGAGCAGTTTGTTAGCCCTGAGTGGAAAGCCTCTGGCAGCAGCTCTCTTAACTCCTTTTACCCTCCAATGATGCATCCACCCTCAGTTCACCCGAGCTGCTTGCCTTGGCGGTGATTTAAATAACTATTGATGCACCCAGTGTTCTGTGTTCAATTTATGACCTGTAAACTGAACACAGAACACAAGATGCATTGTTACTTTAATTAGCGGCTAGCAAAAGAGCAAGCCCCTGCTCAAATCTTCACTTTCATGCAGACAGATTTCTACCAGTTACGATAAGTTAACCTTTGCTGTAAAATCAATTCCCTGGTAATTGCAACAGCAGTGAAGGGATGAAAGCTGTCTCTTAGCGTAAAACATGACACACCTAGACAGAGCAATTCATCTGCACAACACTTAAAAAATAATTGTTATGTAGACTATTTTCTTATTAATGCAGGGATAACTAATTCTGCACATAGTTTGATGTAATCTGACACCAGTGAAGTATGGACTTTAAGTGCAAGAATTATGAGCAACCTGGTACTGAGCTTGCGGTATCCAGCTCACGGAAATGAAGTCAATAGTGGCACAACAAGCTAAATTTATTGTTGTGAACTCTGGAAAATAGCCTCCTGAGTACATTGTTTCTTGAGCAGACTGTCCCTTTGGGAAGACTTCTATGACTGCCAGACAGCATTAGCACACACTAAAGTTGTCTTGAAAAAGACCGACCTGCTTGAGAGAAAGAGAGTGCTCCACGTTTTTTTACAAAGCAGTATGAAGTCACACAGTGTCTGAAGTGCTCTCAAGTTAGTTTTCAGGAGAAAAGAAGTTGGGGCGGGGGGTGATTTTTCACAGCATGTGTAAAATAAATGGTCCTAGACTCAAAAACATTAACAGTCACACAGTTACCCCTACTACTGGTGCTGACTGATCTGCTGAGTGTTTCCAGTATTCTCTGGTTTTGCTTAAGATTTCCAGCACTTACAATTCTTTTTTGACTTACTGCTGCATTGATGGCAAAGCAGGGAAGCTTTGATACTTGATAAATCTGACTTTTACTTAAACAATTAGAAAGAACTTTGGCTGTTTACAGGGTTGCCTAAGGAGCAGGTAATTGCAGATTGCACTAATTTCATATAGACAATTTCCTGCTGCAGGTGATCTTTGCACTGTGAAATTGCCACTTGTGTACATTTCCCTTGAATAACCTGTACAGGGTTGTCTGTCCCTTTGGGAAGACTCCCATGAATGTCAGACAGCATCAATGCACATTATGATTGTCTTGAAGAAGACTGTACTTGCTGGAGAGAAAGGGAGAGCTTCCACAGAAAAGTTGTGGTGGTTAAGGCAGAAGCCAGGAAAGTGGTCCTGGCTGCCAGAAGAAGCCATGGGCTTGCCAAAGCCATCTTTTATAAAGCATGGCAGTAGAATAAACTTTCATGCACTGACAAGGAATTTCAGGAGAAGCTTGAAATGCCACGTCATGCCACTTACCACATACCACCAAAATCTTGTACTTTCCTCCTACACAGCTTAGTCTGGACTCTTTCCAGAATATTACTGCTACCATATGTAGAATACAGGACATTCAGTGCCCTTCAGCATATGACAGTAGGCCAAGACAGTGTATAACTCACCTGCATGAGAAGGTCAATTACACACTGCCAAACCCTCAAATTCAATATTTTACTCATAAGGTGGAAAGTCTTCTCTACTTCATGGACAGATGGACAATTGTGCTCCTATTCACTTGAAGGGCAAGTGTAATGAAGAACCTAAGTATGCTCGCCAACCACTTCACATTGTGATCCATACAACCATGGAAGTGTTTTGGTCATACAGTGGATCACAAGTGTAGCTCCTTTCTGTTTTGTATAGATCAGGCAGAAGGCTGCATGTCACTGGGAGAGTTATTGGGCCCTGGAAGGCTGCAGTCCAACATTTGGCACAGAGAACTTTGAGAACTTTTATGAGGAGGCACAAGGAATCTTGGCACCTGACAAATCCCTCCTGGCACTTATCCTTACAAGTGGAATAAATGCTACACTTGCCCCTAAACCTCCTCGCTCACCACCATTCAGGGTCCCAAACAGTCCTTTCAGGCAAGGTGACACATTCACCTGTGAGTCTGTTGGGGCATATACTGTGTCTAGTGCTCCCGGTGTGGCCTTCTGTATATCGGTGAGACCGGACTTAAATTGGGAGACCGCTTTGATGAACATCTCCGTTCTGTCTGCCAGAAAAAGTGGTATCTCCCAGTGACCACCCATTTTAATTCCACTTTCCATTCCCATTCCGATGCATCTATCCATGGGCTCCTCTATCGTTGCAATGAGGCCACACTCAGGTTGGAGGAACAACACCTTATATTCTATCTGGGTAGCCTGCAACCTGATGGCATGAACATTGATTTCTTGAACTTCCAGTAATGGCACCCCTATGCCTCCTTCACCAGTCCCTATCCCCTTTTCCCTCTCTCACCTCATCTTGCCTGCCCATCACCTCCCTCTGGTTCTTCTCCCCCCTTTTCTTTCTTCACCGGCCTTCTGCCCTCTTTTAGTAGAGCCCCCCTTCTCCAGCCCTGTATCACTTTCACCAATCAACTTCCCAGCTCTTTACTTCACCCCTCCCCTCTTCTCCCCCACCCCCCCAACTCTAATCTTCATCTTTTTTTCCCAGTTCTGCTGAAGGGTCTCAGCCCAAAACATCGACTGTACTCTTCTCGATAGATGCTGCCTGGCCTGCTGAGTTCCGCCAGCATTTTTTGTGTGTTGCAAGAGATTTCCATGGGGAATTCGTGGACAGTATGGAAGGAAGCAGCCTCAAAGACATCCACAACATAGCATTACCTCATACAGCCAGCAGTATTGCCACTGCCAGACCCATGAAATGAATATCTCAGGTGATAAATGCTAGAGGAAATTGTATCCACTTGTTTAAGACCCAGAGCTTTGGAAATGTTGTAGTAGCCTGCTGTGAGTACTGAAGCTGTTCAATTATGTTATATGCTGTCTGTAGAGTGTCCATTAAATCAACACCAGTGCAATATGAAGGTGCAATTGCTTCCAGTTGTACTGTGAGTGATTAATGAATATTATAAGATGCATCAAAAGATCCAATTTATGCTGGCAAGGGAGGAAACATACAGTAAGTGACTTGTGAACAGAAATGACACTGGGGAAATGTTAGCCACACTTAAGCAATTGTATATGAACGTCCCCAAGCAGAATTTCACCCAGAAGTAACAGCCATTGAATTCTAGTCTACACAAATCACATTAATACAGAAGAAAAGAGCATAGAATTCCATTCCCTGTAGCGTTACAGTAGTATAAACAGTGTATTAAATATTGCATCTTAAATTCATTTCATTGACTTCAGAGGAATGAGCTTCAAATGCAAAATCTTTTTATGTACTCAGTTTATCAGTACTGATTGAGGATGAATTTCTCAGCTATGGTGACTTGATTCTTTAAAATGTAGTTTAGATAGATAGATAGATAGATAGATACGGCTGCTAATATTAATGCAAACAAAACACTTTCAATTGTGCATAAATTAATTTGTTTGTCCATAGTCAACATACTTGAGAGTGAGCGAGAAGTCCTGGAGGATTTTCAGACATCTATTAAATTTTTATGAAGCAGTGACTGTTATAGTTGCCAAAGATTTGCTATTAACATAAGCAGATGCAGCCTCATCGGTCAGAAAAGTTGAAAAGGTTTGGCAGTGTCTTGCCCCCGTGAATCATGCCCGTTCTGGTGCCAGCTAAGAAGGGGATTTGTGCTCCATGCACTGGTGTCCCTCAGGTCCCAGCTGGTGCAATTTGACTGCAATGTCAAGGTGCATTTTACAGGTCACTGCTGACATGCTGAGGAGAGATGACCACTGCATCTGTTTCCCATTGACCCTACAGCAGCTGCTGAATGTAGAACAGAAGTTGCTGAAAGGAGCAGAATTTCCCTACAACTTTGCAGCCATTGCCTGTACCCATGTGTCCTGTAGGCATCTTCGATGAATGAGGTAGTTTCAAAAATAAAGCTAAAGGTTTGACTTCTGAATGTTCAATGGGTAATTAATCTCTTTCATATCATTATTGTATAGGTATTACATGCTGTTCATGTGCTGTTAATTGCCTCTCAGCAGAAAATTAGAACAGGGATTAATCTTCTAACACCATTGGAAAGAAAGAGCACAGCTGAAGCATTCACTCTGTGTTCTGTATTTATTTTGTAGATTATAGATATTGGAATCTAATGTCTTTATCCAGGCCACAGGTAACAAATGTACATAACATGAGAAAATCACAGCATAATTAATCTCACCAGAACAAATAACCATTGTAAATAGAGCACGTGAACTTGAAGGATCTATTTCTGTCATTTAATGTCATAGTGGAGAATGAAGAACTAGTCTTGCTTATGAGTCTCTGAAGTTTCTTCAACCTTAATATTTTCTTTTTATATATTTTACGGCCCGGAGTTTCCTGGTAGAAGTTATAAATACCACTCATATTTGTCACAGCCATCTATTAATCTTGTACTTTCCAGCAATAAGTCCTAACTAAAACTGCCATGATCCTCACTGTGGTCTTATGTGAACAAAGGTCTTCAGGATGTATGTCCCATGACATGAAGGGGCAGGACAATTCCAATAATAACAGACAACAGAACTCGCCTCTGCTGGCTTAGTGGCAAGTCAACACTGCCAATAAAATTGAATGCTTCTGAATGCATCAAAAACATGAATAATGATTTTTAAGTAGTATATTTAAAATAATATTTAGAAATAACCAGACTTGATTAAGTGTAAAAATGTTTGACTTTATACGTTGCTTTATTCTATGGAACCATTCTTTTTTTAAAAAATGAATGGAATTATTGTTCTTTTAGCAGGTTTAACCTGGCATGGGATCAGCAGGTATATTCAATATACTGCAGGGAAGTTTTTGATAATTGGTCATCCACAGATGAGCTCTATAATGGGACCATTGGAAGAGCATAGACAAGTAACACAGGAAATCAAAGGTCATTTGAGTCAACACAAGTCGATGCAATGGTCCTGAATTTGCTGAAATTTGTCTGGTGAAAAACTAACAATTGCACGAGGAGATGGCAACATTCACCAGGAGATCTGAGTCAAGGATATTTTTCAATGTATGCCACTTGCTTGTTTTAATTCCTTTTGTCTTTCTTAATCCTTCAGGAGGAACATGCCTTTCTCCTGCTCCTTCAACTCATTTCTCTCCTCTAATCCCTCTCTCTTATCTTCTCTTTCTCACTCATCTGATCTACTCTACTTTAATTCTTCTCTCATCTTTTCTATCTCCTTTGACTCTTCACTTTTCTTAGCCATTTACTCATCTGCAAATGTTTCCTGTTTATTCAAAACACATCTATTCCTCCATTCTTGTTTTCCTTCTTTCTCCCCTTTCTCTCTGCAGCTGAGATAATGTTCTTTAGCACATTCCTTGTTGATTTGAGAGTAAGTGAACATTTTTCCTGTTTTAAAATGCTCTATGTTATTTCCTCTTTCGGAATGAAGACAGCTTCACAACCACAGTAACCCCATAATCATTGTCTTTGTTGCAGAGTGCCCTTGAGTCATCACCAACTAATGGTGATCCAATGGATAGTGCAGTTGTCCATAGGGGTTTCATGGCAAGATTGCGGGACCCAAGCTGGGACCTGACCGGATTCGAACTTAAGACCATCCGCCTTGAAGTCCAGTGTTGATGCCACTATGCCACCAGCCTAGCCTATACCTATTCTTTCACATCACCACATGTGCCTCAGTAAATTCCAGGACATAAATGAACAACAAGCTTCAATTAGGCAATGCATGATGAACAGGGATAAATATCAGAACATAAGGAATAGAATCAGGACCAGTCCATTCAGCCATTTGTGCATGCTTGTTTATTCAATAAGTTTAAGGCTGATCTTTTCATTTGTACTACTTTCCAGAACTCATCCCATATCGTTTGCTCCTTTTCAATGTTCCATTCCTCCCTTCTTTTGCCAGCAATATTAGTTAAACTTGTGTTTGTGTTTAACAAACCAGTTGTGTTTAACTAGTTAAACTTGTGGCTAACATAAATACAAAATCTCTCTTTATCAACTTAGAACATTGCACCTCATTATTTGGATTTAATTAGGATTTCAAGACAAATTTCAGCCCTTATCTATAATGGAAGGCAAACACGAGGAAATCTACAGATGCTGGAAATTCAAGCAACACACACAAAATGCTGGTGGAACGCAGCAGACCAGGCAGCATCTGTAGGAAGAAGCGCTGACGACGTTTTGGGCTGACAAAGGGTCTCGGCTTGAAACATCGACAGCGCTTCTCCCTATAGATGCTGCCTGGCCTGCTGCGTTCTATAATGGAAGGTTTGCTTTTAATTGTAAGAACAATTATCATCCGTGATGCAAGTAAATGATCCAACATGTCAAGATAGCTAAAAAATATATATTTCTGGAAGAAGTTATTCAGTATGGTTGCCAATCTTTGCTTCAGAAAAGATTACTTTATTCTGCCTCAATCATTGTCTAAAAATTGTGTTTGAATGTTATTTAAAGAAGTCTCATAATTTCCCTAAAATGAAACTTATAGTGTGCATGTATTTTGACTTATTCAGTAAGAGTTTCATTAAGTGCATTCAAACTGAAAAGATTTTTCTATATTTTCTGATAAAACAATAAAAAAACCTGTCAGATATTTAGCAAGCACATGCAATATGTGATATAACTTTCTATTTATAAGACTTCAGTCTGCACAAAAGATCCAGTCAATGTCATTTTCTTTACTTCCCTTTCTATTCATTAACCATTTTGCTACAATTAATTTTTTTCAATGGCAACACCAGCAAGTGAGTTTCAAATCATAAAAATCATGTTTTACTCTATAAAGTGCTATATTAAGCAGTCTGAAAGTATCAAGTTGTGCTATGAACAAACTATGGCATCCCATTAATTATCACTAACGGACAAGTTAAATTAAAATATAGTGTGAATTTTAGAACCAGATAATGTTAAGTCTATATGATGCTTTAACTTCTGCTTTAGTTTATATATTTTTTTACTTTAATAAGGAATCTATTAAATTGAAGATCTCTTGGTACTGAAAAGCTTATTTGTTATAATTTGTGAAGTGAAGATGTGTTTGTTTTTCATGCAGTTAGCTGGCAAGTTAAAGATTTGCTTACAGCCTTCATTTCCTCTTGCTGTTGTTTAATTACTCTCCTTACCACCTGGGAGCACATTTGTTTATTGTGATAAGCCAGTATAATGAACATCTGACCCTGCCACCTGGACCATTTAGAGATTGCTGTTAAACTCAGGCTGCTGAAACACTTCTTGGACTATTGATTCACTAGTGCCCTTTGATTATCCTCTGGAGGCAGGTGACAAGCTTGACTGAAGCTCTTAGTGGTTCACAAGCCTCTTATATAAAGCATATAAATCTTGGCTGGATTAATTCAGGGTCTTAAGAACTGCATGAGATTTTCATTCACTGGAACATACTGAAGAGTACACCACATTAAACATATGTGTAGCTTTCATTCGAGGAACAGTGAATTAAGAAGGATTAAAAGGAGTTTTTAAATTTTGAGTTTCGTTTTTAACATTAAAAGTCGTGGTTCAAAAGTGCTCAATATGGGCCCAGTGAAGGAATAAGAATTTTGCTCCCATTGTCACAGTATCAGAAGGATCTAGCTTGCTCAGCATTTACGAAATATTAAAGTTATAAACCACTAAAATATTGGTACATAATGATGCAGCTAGAAGAGCTGCCGCCTGACAGCTCCAGTGAGCCAGATCAGGTGCTTTCTGGGTGGAGTTTGCATGTTCTCCTTGTGTCTGCACGAGTTTCTTCCAGTTACCCAGGTTTCATAGAGTCATAGTGTTCTATAGTACAGAACAGGGCATTTGAACTGCACCTGTACAATAGCCCTCAAAACCCCTCTCATCCGTATGTGTACTTATCCAAACTTCTCTTAGATATTCAAATCATACCCTCATCCATCACTTCCTTTGCCTGTTCATTCCACTCTCTCACCACTATCTGAGCGAAGAATTTTCTCCTCATGTTCCCCTTAAACATTTAACAGGTCACCTTTAACCCATGTAAAAAGTTTGCTTGCATTTACACTATTTATAACCTATCTATGATTGTGTATACCTCTATCACATCTCCCCTCATTCTCCTGCACTCCATGGAATAAAGATGTACCTAATCAGCTTTTCCCTGTAACTCAGGTCCTCAAGTCCTGGCAACATCCTTGTAAACTTTCTCCGTACTCTTTCAATCTTATTGATATCTTTCCTGTAGATAGATGACCAGAATTCCACACAAGACTCCAAATTAAGCCTGATCAACATTTTGTATAACTTCTACATAACATCCCAACTCTTGGACTCAATGCTTTGATTTATGAAGGCCCACGTGCTAAATCTCAAAGACATGCAGTTACAGTACATTGCCGGCATTGTACAGTATAAGTGAGTGTCTCATTGCAAGTAACATAGGCTCATGCATATTACAATTTTCTACTGCTGAATTGTCATTTGTTAAGACAAATTTTGGTGAGTAACTACCAGGTCTTTATTTTGAATGTATTAATTTAATAAGGCAATTGTTACTGTAGTGTGATTGTGTGAATGAAATATGGGAAGAAAATAGGCAGACAAATGGCAAATGGAGTTTATTCAGGACAAGTATGAGGTATTATACTTTGGCAGGTAGTTGAATGAAGAAACTATACAGCTAATGGTAGTCCCTTAATAGCACTGAGGTGCAAAGAGATCTTCAGGTCAAGGTCTATAGTTCAGTGAATGTGGCTATGCAAGATGATAAAGTGGTTAAGAAGGCTAATAGCATACTTGCCTTTATTGGTAGAGATGTTGAGTATAAGAGTAAAGAAGTCATGCTGCAGGTATATGAAGTTTATAGTCAGACTACCTTACATTACAGTATCATGTGCTGTTTTGGTCATTCCTTTCCAGGAAGTCTGTGAAGAGGGTACAAAGAGATTTACCAGGATGCTGCCTGGATTAGAGTGTATGAGAATAGAAGGAAAAGATGGACAAACTCATGTTGTTCTCTTAGAGTAGCGGAGGATGAGAGGAGACCTGATAGAGATATTCAAAATTATGAGAGGCGTAGATAGGATAGACAGAATCTTTACCCCACATCAGAAAGAAATGTCAAACACCAGAAGACATGTTTTTAAGGTTGGCGGAAGGGTTGGGAGGAGGGAGCTTGAAGATAATTTGAGGAGCAAACTTTTACGCAGAGTGGTGGGTACCTGGAATGGGCCACCAGGGGCGTCAAACAATTTCATAAAATTTAAGAAGCTTTCAGATAATCACATGAATATGAAGGGAATAAAGAGCGATGAATGATACACAGTAAGAGGATATTTATTATAAATTGGCATTAAGATCAGCACAACATTATGGGATGAATGGTCTGTCCAGTGCTCTACTGTTTTATGATATATCTTCTATCAATCGGCAGCAGCAAAAATGAGTGAGGAATGGGACTGGTCTGTTACAATGTATAAAATTCATGGGGAAATGGGCCTCTTTATGTTCCTTAGGGAAATATGGAAATAGTCTTAAAAGGGACCAATAAAGAGCATAGTCAGAGACTGTGACACTCAAATTAAAAATATTAATAATAGAGTTCATTCATGATCACTTAATATTGGAACAATGAAACCCTTGGCATTTGGATCCACCCTTCCTCTCACAATTCACATTTATGAAAGATCAGACAAAATTGCCCTTCTTTGCATCATGCACACTAATGCACTGTAATATTAACTGCATGAAAAATGTCACTGATCTTTGCAGATCTGAAATTTACGCAGCTCCACAATGTCATATCCAATTGTCGATATCCATGGGACAGTCAGTAAAGAAGAGGTCAGTGTCTTTTGGGTATACACAAGTAAAAATGTGTTAAACTAATCAATAGGTTGAAGCTCAACTTGAATTCTTCAACTCAAATTTCAGTCCTTATCCTATGCCTTATTTTGCTGAATATATGGCTACGTGTGTTTTAGTTAGAAGTAAAAAGAATCATAAACCTTCCTATGTCTCCCTGATGATCCTTTGGTGTCAGTATCTGAAGATGACATGCAGGCTGCCTTCAAGAGAGTGAATCCAAGGAAAGCATCCAGTCTAGGTGGAGTACCTGGCCAAGCACTGAAGACCCGTACCAACCAACTGGCTGGGGTACTCACAGATATCTTCAGCCTTTCGCTCTTGCAGTGTGGGGTACGTACTTCTTCCAAGCAGGATTCTATGGTACCAGTGCCCAAGAAGTGCATGGTAAAGTGTCGAAATGACTTTCACCCAATGGCACTTGCATTCACAGTGATGAAGTGTTTTAAGAGGCTGGTGTCTGAGTGGCAGCTTGGATGTACTCCATTTTGCCTACCTAACTACAGCAGGTACTATCTTGTTGGCTCTTCACACAACCCCGAAACATCTGGACAGCAAAGATGCATATATCAGGATGTTCATATTGATCACAACTCAGCACTTAACACCGTCATTCCCACTAAACTAACCAGTAAACTCCAAGACCTGGGCCTCAATACCCTTTGTGCAATTGGGTCTTGGATTTCCTCACTTGTAGACCCCAGTCAGTTTGAAATGGCAAAAACATCTCCTCCACGATCTCCATTGGCACAGGAGCACCGCAGGGATGTGTACTTAACCCCCTGCTCTACTTGCCTTGCACCCATGACTGTGTGGCTAAGTACAGCTCCAACACCATATACAAGTTTGCTGATGACATCACAGTTATGGCATGAATCAAAGGTGGTGATGAATCAGCATACAGGAGGGAGATTGAAAATATGGCTGTGCGGTGTAAAAACAACAACCTCTCACCCAATGTCAGTAAGACTAAGGAACTGATAGTAAACTTCAGGAGAGGGAAACCAGAGGTCCATGAGCCAGTAATCACTGGAGGATCAGAGGTGGAGGGGGTCAGTAACTTTAAATTCCTTGTGTCACTATCTCAGAGGACCTGTCCTGGACCCATCATATAAATATAATTGATAAGAAAGCACAATAGCATAACTAATTCTTTAGGGGTCTGTGGAGATTCGGCATGTCATGAAAATCTTCGGCAAACTTTATAGATGTATGGTGGAAAGTGTGCTGAATGGCTGCGTTATGGCCTAGTATGGGTACACCAATGCCTTTAAGTAGAAAATCCGACAAAAGTTAGTGGGCTTGACCCAGTACATCACGGGTAAAACCCTCCCAACCATTGAGCACATTGCATGAAGTGTTGCTGTAGAAAAACAGCAAAGACCCTCACCACCCAGGCCATGCTCTTTTCTCGCTGCTGCCATTAGGCAAAAGGTACGGATGCCTCAGGACTCACACATTCAAATTCAAGAACAGTTATTACCCCTCAACCATCAGGCTCTTAAACAAAAGGGGATAACTTCACACATTTAAGAACTCTTTTACCTTATTATTTCAATCATTTTATTTGCACAGCTTGTTTACAGTTTACAGATCCTGTTTATAATTACTGCTCTATAGATTTGCTAAGAATGCCTGCAGACAAATGAATCCCAGGATTGTATGTGGTGACATATATGCACTCTGATAATAAAATTTACTTTGAACTTCGAAGTTTGAAAAGAGCAATGTGTTGAACAATAAGGTTGCCAACCTTCCAGCATCATTCTGAGATCTCCAAATCTTCTGAGATTAGTTCCCTGGTTATTGCTGTGTGAAGAGTTGGGGTGGGTGGGGATCAGAAAGACATTAAAACCAATTCACATTTTCTTCTTTAATTTTTTTGTACACATTATTAGTTAAAGACTTAAAAATGGATAATTAAAGCTGTTCAATTGAGTGTGGCAGCTGGAGGTGAAAAGTCATGCAAGAAATGTCCAGGTAGACAACCAGAGCCAACATTAACCCTGACTCTAACTCCGTCATGCATCCAGCAACACCACTATTTGATGAATTCTTAAGGGTCTCCGTTTTATTAGATTTAAGAACTATAATCACTTTAGTTACTTGCACGCTTTGGAGGTCAGCTGGAAACATGGACTCAAACCCAAAGCCAATGAACTTTTTTTGTTATTTACAATGAAGTCATTGAGAATGCTGCAAATTAAAGCTGAGCAAAACATGCAAGGTATTCAGAATTTTTTAATTTTCTATTGGGATTAGGAGGAGTAAAGTTTAGATCCATCTTGCCATCAACTGTAATTTTCATCCATCTTTGTCTGACAGGGTAGATCCTTGAATCTGATCTCCACACCTGTCTGCTTGTCAGTAATAATGGGTTAGAAATCTATGGGATTTAAATAAGGCCTGGAGTTTAAAATAGCTTGGGCCTTATTTCCAAAAATGTTCTTTGGATTCACACACACACACACACACACACACACACACACACACACACACACACACACACACACACACACACACACACACACACACACACACACACACACACACACACACACACACACACACACACACACACACAGAATCTGGCTTCTAAGCTAGTTCAGGCTGGGATGAATGGTCTCTTTTCTCAGGTATATCATCTATGAAATTCAAGTAATTGAATAAATCCGGAACAAAAGAGGTAGTACTAGTCATGTTGATCATTGATAAAATCACTCCTGAACGACATTATGTCTTTTATGATACTGGGCTCTTTACTGTCTTACAAAATGGTTGATCAAGGCACCCTGTTCAAAATGCAATTAAGGATGCACAATAAATAAAAAAATCTTGACAAAGGCACTTGCATCCAGTGAATAAATACATGAAAATTAAAGGCTTGGTGTTATGTTACTGCCTGCCATTGATTTCAGAACAGCACAAGTTGGCTGTCACAGATAAAATGTTGAACTTAGGCAGAATTTCTTTTCAGAAATTGTGATGAAAGTGTGGGAGCTACAGTCACATGATAATACACACAAAATGCTGTTAGGAACTCAGCATGTCAGGCTGATAAAAGGCCTTGGCTTGAAACTTTGACTTTGTATTCATTTCCATAGACACTGCTTGACTTGCTGAGTTCCTCCAGCATTTTCATTGTATTACTGTGGATTTTCAGCATTTGCAGAATCTCTTGTGTTTATTATCTATTGTCACCTGGACTGGATATCAAATAAAATTATGTACTGAAAGTCTTGCTGCATATGTAAGATGGAAGAAGTGATTGTATATGGAGGGAGAATGGGGAAAAACTAAAGAGAGTGGTGAGTCCCATATAGAGAAGGAACAATCACAAAGACTCTCTAATTGAAAGTCTCTGTTCTAGGTTCTATAGTTTTGATTTTTACTACATGATCTGGCTGCAGTAAGATGGCGATGGTGTGAGGTTATGGAACTTTTAGGAAGAGGCGAATGCAGAGTCAATTCTGCCCCCAATCCTGAAATTTTGTAAATTGAAGCCAATAAGGACAACTGCCAAAATTGTGGTGCTCCCCTTTAAATACACAGAGGGAAGGGATGAAGCAGGGTGCTGAGATCAACACTATCTAGCACTCTAACCTAAGAGAGTAACAAAGCCAAAAGGGACCAACAAGGTGAGCTAAACTTTTTTTTTAGCTTCTCTGTGGATCATAAGGGATCTGTGACCTCAGCACTCTGGATTTTCTATGACCTCTCAAAGCCCTGATGGATTGATCGAAGTATCATGCCCTGCTTATTTCCGGCTGTTACCACAGTTGCCATCTCCAAAAACTGGCAGGGTTTCTTTCTAAGACACCCTCCGAGTCTTGATTGTACTCATCCCTCACTCTCTGAAGCAATATCAAAGTGTAATTAAATTCAATGACCAGTTAATTTGGAGGATACTTTTTATTTCACCTTTAGCATCCTCCCACAACATTAAGTGAAGCAATCTCTATGAATGGCCAAGTTCTTTGTGATATAACAGTTTTTAGAGAAAGATGTTGATATTTTCTCTTTACAAAATAACAAGCCATACTTTTACATGTTCTTGTAAATTGTGAAGAATGGCAAAGCATTTTGGACCATTGACTGACTGTAATGATATACAAAGTGATGTTGTAGACTGTGGCAGAATAATGATTAGGAATTTTCCAGGAGGCAGTTTTGTTTAGTATCTTTTCATTCTTCTTTTGTGAACAAATCCCTGATCTAATATGGAAATCAAAAATGCTGCAGATGCTGGAAATCAAAACTAGAAACAGAAACTGCAGGAAATACTCAGCAGGTCAGGCACCATCTATAATAAGAACAGAAAAATATATCAGATAAAATAATTTGACAAAAGGTCTGAAACATTGGCTCCATTTTGCTTACCACAGATTTTGCCTGAAATGCTGAGTATTCCAATATTTTAAGTTATTCAACATCTCAGTTCCCCTCAGCATCAGACAGACTGCATCAGGTAAGCAGAAATCAAAAGAAAAACATAAAGTAAACATTAGTATAACATAAATTTTACACAATTAGAACAAGAAAAACAAAGTCCATTTTAATTCCAAGTGATCAAAGTGGTCATAATGTTGTTACTCCTTATAGACTGTGTTACAGAATTGGAACTGAAGCTGGACAACCTACAGATCATTCAGGAGAAAGGGACTGCAGGGAGGTAATCATACCTAAGTTGCAGGAAGCATGTGTCTGGGTCACTGTCCGGAGAGGGAAAGGGAATATGCGGGCAGAACTGAGTACACGTGTCCATTCCCCTTAATAACAAGTATACCATTTTGGATAATGGTGAGGGGGACAATCTACTGGGAAAGCCACAGCAACAAGGTCTCTGGCATTGAATCTGACTCTATGGCTCAGAAGGGAAAGACAGAGAAGAGGAGGGCAGTGGTGCAGGGGATTCAATACTTAGGGGAACAGACAGGAGATTCTGTGGGCATGAAAAAGACTCCTGGATGGTATGTTATGGGCTGAGTGCGGGCCAGTGGGACTAGGTGAGAGTAAGCATTCGGCATGGACTAGAAGGGAGAAGATGGCCTATTTCTGTGCAGTAATTGTTATATGGTTATATCGTTATACGTTGCCAATATTGACTGGCATCAAAGAAACCTCAAGATGTTCTATACATATGTGAAGAACAAAAAGATAACTTGAGTGAGGGTACGACTTATCAGGGGTTAAAGAGGGAACATATGCCTGGAATCGAGAAGGTTGGGAAGGTCCTTAATGAATACTTGGCTTCCGTAGTCACCAGTGAGAAGGACCTTGATGAATGTGAGATTAGTGTAGAATAGGCTAATATGTCAAGTTTAAGAAAGACTGGAAATTTTGAAAAACATTAGGTTAGATAAGTCCCCTATGCCAGATGGGATGTACCCCAGGACACTATGGGAAGCAAGAGAAGCAATTTTCTTTGCATCCTCACTGGCCATAGGAGGAGTGCCAGAAGATTGCAGTGTAGCAAATGTTCAAGAAAGATATAAGGATAATCCTGGGAATTACAGACCAGTGAATTTTATGACAGTGGTGGGCAAATTGTTGGAGAGCATTCTTAGAGACAGGATTTACGAGTATTTGGAGAAGCAGAGTAAAATTAGGAATAATCATCCTGACTTTGTGAAGAAAATACATAGATTTTAGTAAGGTATTTCTTGTGACAGGTTCATTCAGTAAGTTAGAAGGCATGGGATCAATGGAATCTTGGCTGTGTGGATTCAGAATTTTACTTGTGCATAGAAGGCAGAGGGTGGTAGGAGATTGAGTGTATTCTGCCTGGAGGTTGGTGATTAGTGGATTGGTTCTGGGGCTCCTGCTGTTAATGATTTTTAACATCATCATTATGTACCATGTTGTATGACATTGGCAATTATAGTCTTCCATCTGTATCACGATTATTTTTGGCAAATTTTTCTACAGAAATAGTTTACCATTTCCTTCTCCTGGGCAGTGTCTTTGCAAGATGTGTGACCTCATCTATTATCAATACCCTTCTGAGTTTGTCTGGTGTCAATGGTCGCATGAGCAGGAATTGTGATATGCACCAGGTGCTCATATGACCAGCCACCACCTGCTCCCATGGCTTCATGTGATCCTGAACAGGGGGCTAAGCAGGCACTACACCTTGCCCAAGGGTGATCTGCAGGCTAGCGGAGGGAAGGAGCACTTTACACCTCCTTTGGTAGAGACATATCTCCACCCGCCACTATTTTATAAATGATTTAAATGAAGTGGAAGAATGGGTTAGTAAGTTTGCAGATGACATGAAAGTTGGTGATGTTACGGATAGTAAAAAAGGTTGTTATAGGTTACAACGGCATTTATAGGATGCATGGATAGGTGGAAAAATGGCAATTGGAATTCAATCCAAAGAAGTGTGAAGGGCAGACTTAAAGACAGAGTGCAAGGCATCACATTTCACAGACAAAACATCATACTTTGGGTTAGTATTACTCAGTATAAATGTTAATTGCATCTCTCTGGCAATATTTTCTTCTCTGTTTCCTTGCTCTCCGAGGCAATGATCCACGCTGTCCACTAAACGGATTAATGGGGCAAATGCAAAATATGTTGGATCAGACAGCAAATTCAATTTCATTATTTTCAATGTCGTCAGCTCTTACACTTAAATTGAATATCATTTTGTTTAAGTGTAATGATAGAATATCAGAGAAATCAGACTGTTAATCAGTATTGATCTCCAAGTCATTTCCAGACTATTTTCTGCTTTCTGTATGCTAGAGAAAAAGTAACGGTACTTTAGTTCACATGATGCATCTGGTAGTTGAAATTTACTCTGACCTCTTTATAAAATGCTTTTCAAGTCTACTTAGACTATAGCTTTAAACAAAAACTATGCAGAGCGTTGTGGATACAGCTCAGCACATCCTGAAAGCCAACTTCCTATCCACGGACTCTGTCTGCAATTCCTGCTGCTAACATAATCAAAGACTTCTCCTATCCCAGACATTTTGTCTTCTTCCCTCTCCCACTAGGCAGAAGACACCAAAGCCTGAAAGCACATACCACCAGGTTCAAGGGCCACTGTACCCTACTCTTTTAAGACTATTGAATCATTCACTAGTATGATAAGATGGACTCTAACCTTACTATCTATCTCATGATAGCTTTGCATCGTATTTGCTGCCTGCACTGCATTCTCTCTATAACAATTTATTCTACATTCTGTGATTGTTTTTTCTTTGTGCAACCTCAGTGCTCTGATGTGATTTCATGATCTTTATGGATGGGTTGCAAAACAATTTTTTTCACAGTACCTATATACATGTGACAATAATAAACCATTTTATCAATATTACCAGCTTTCATCATTTCATTGTTGATTCGAAGCGCCACATCATAGTGTGATAATTTCTTCTTTCTGCTTTCTTCCTAACAAAGTTGTGATACCCTTACCACACCCAAACATTTGTATGAATTTAAAGTACCAGTGTCTGTATATGTACCTCACATGATACATTTCCTTTGTCTGCACTTACTGTGTTGAAATCATAACTTGCTAGTGATCACAAAAGAGCAGGACATCATAAACACAAAAGATTCTGCAGATGCTGGAAATCTTGAGCAACACACAAAATGCTGGAGGAACTCAGCAAGTCAGAGGGCACCAAAAGAGGGGAATATTACAATCTATATTTTGTGTCAACAGTCTTCATTAGGACTGGAAAGGAAGGGGACGGAAGCCAGAATAAGAAGTTGGGGAAAGGGCAGAAGTACAAGCTGGCAGGTGACAGGTGAAACCAAATGAGGGGAAAGTGTGTTGGTGGAGGAGGGTGGGGGATAGAGTAAGAGGTAAAAGGCTGACAAATAAGGAATCAGATGGGAAAGGACAATGAACCATAAAAGAAAGGGAAGGAGGTGGTATAATAGGGAATTTAAAGCTAGGTGAGGAGAAGGGGTGAGAGGGAGCTGGAATAGGGAATGGGAAAAAAAGACAAGGGGAAATGGAAGAGAAATTACAGAAATCAATGTTCATGTCATCAGATTGAAGGTGACTCAGATAGAATATGAGATGTTATTCCTCCAGCCTAAGTGTGGGCTCATTGTGGTAGTAGGCAGGGCATGGACCAAAATGTAGGCATGGAATAGAAAGTAGAATTGAAATGGGTGACCAACAGGAATTCCCCCCGCACCTTTTGTGATGGATGGAGTGAAGCTGTTCAACAAAGTGGTCCCACAATTACATAGGTATCTCCAATAAAGTGGAGGCTGTACTAGGGGCACTAGATACAGTAAATGGTCCTCCCAGACTTGCAGGAGAACTGTTACCTCACCTGGAAGTGCTGTTTGGGGCCCTGGATGATGGCAAGGAAGGAGTGTAAGAGAGGGATAAATACCAGCTGGGAGATCAGTGGGTAAGGACACATGGACAAGCGAGTCATATAGAGATGATCCTTATTGAAAGTGGAGAGTGGTGAAGAGGGAAAGATGTGATTAGTGGTAGGATCCCATTGCAGATGGCAGAGGTTACAGGGAATGATGTGCTGGATACAACATCAGTATTCTTCTCTTCTATTTGAACCTCCTGCCTCCTAAACATAAAGCCCTCCACTCTGTCTGCACCAACTTCACCATCAAACCCACAGTCAAATGGAATGATGTTGTGGACTGATGGACTGACCACTACCTTGCTGAGGCCAGGTGGTAACTCACAGACACTTACTTAACTCTTGATCAGGACACCAGTAAGGAGAAATAAGCCATAGTCTTCTGCTCTATCACTAACCTCATGGACTCCAGTGATCTCCCACCTACCCCACTGTTACCAACTCATAGTTCCTTTATCCCAAACTGTTTGCTTCCATAGGCTTCTACATCCTACCCAAGATCCTCAAGTCTGACTGTCCAGTTTGGTCCATTGTTTCTGCTTGCTCCTATCACCCTTCAATTCCATTTGGTCCTCTTTGGCTCAGTGTCGTCATTCCAACATCTGTGCCACTTCACATGCTCTAGATCACTTCAGTGACTTTAAGTTGCATTACCCTGATCACCTCATTTTTGCTATCGGTCTCCAGTCGCTGTAAATTTCTATCCCATTTCAGAAAGGCCTTAACGTCTGTGCTTCTTTGCAGGCATCAGACCTAACTAGTTCTCTCCACTGGTTCTCACTCTCAACAATTTTTCTTTCAGCTTTGCACATTTTCTCCAAACCCAGGGTGTAGTCATGAGTACTTAAATGGGTTCCATCTATGTCTTCCTTTTCATCGGCTATGTGGAAAACTCCATGTTCCAACCTTATACTGGTAAGAGCATTAAAGACTGCATTGGTGCTGCTTCCTGCACCCATGCTGCACTCATCAAGTTCATTAATTTTGCTTTCAACTTGCACCCTGCCCTCAAATTTATTTGGTCCATACCATACTCCACCTTCTCAAACTCTCTGTTTCCAGCTCAAGACAGACTGTCTACTGATATCTTTTGTAAACCTAATTATGCTTACAGCCATCTTGACTATACCTCTTCCTACCTTATCACTTGTAAAGATGTTCTTTCCTTTTCTCAGTCCAACTGTCTCCACTGCATCTGTTCTCAGGATGAGGCTTTCGATTCTAGATCATCTGAGATATCAGCCTTCTTCAATGAACAAGTGTTCCCTTCCACCACCATTGATGCTGCCCACACCTCATGCTCCCACCATTATAACAGGGATAGGGTTCTCCTTGTCCTTATCTAACACACTTTGACCCTTGATATCCAGCATATCATTCTTCCTGACTTCCACCATCTACAACATGACTCTACCTTTAAGTACAATTTTTCCTCATGTCCCATTCTCCACTTTCCACACAGATCTTTCTATGCAACTCCTTTGTCCTCTCACCCTTTCCCACTGATCTCCCTCCTGCACTCAGGACACGTGCTACACCTGACCCTCCACCTCCACCATTCGAGGCCAAAAACAATCACTCTAAGTGAGGCGACACTTCATCTGCAAGTCTCTCAGGGCTTGCAGATGAAGTGTCTGGTGCTCCAAGTACAACTCCCTTTTCTTCGGTGAGACCCAACGTGCTGGAGACTGGGGAGCACTTCATCTAGAATCTTCACTCCATCTGCAACAAAAGGTGGGACTTACCAGTGGCAACCAATTTCAATCTGACTTTCCATTTCCATTCCAACATGTTGGTCATGGCCTGCTCTGCTGCTATGCTGGAGCAGAGAAGTAGCACAGCTGGTAGAGCAGCTGCCTGAAAGAACCAGCAACCGAGTTCTATCCTAATCATGGGAGAAGCTGCATGTTTTACACCTTGCAGGTTCCTCTTGTCGCTGTGATTTCCCCTGATAGTCCAAGTACATTCAAGTTGGTCTGCTGTAACATTGCCCCTTATATAATTGAGTGACTGAATTTGGGAACAATCAAATGGAATTAGTGTACGATTCGTGGCAATGTGTGGTTGATGCTTCATGTGGACTCAATAGGCTTAAGTGCCCATTTCCTTGTTGTATGACCCCATGACTCAACAGGATGGGAAATCAAAGTAACATCCATTCCTTAATTAAAGCAACACATGGAAATCCTTACAAATCACAGTGACTTCTTCATTCTAAAATTTGGTGGCTTTTAGGAAAAGCTCACAGATATTTTAGGGAGAAATTAGTTAAGTTCCATAATGAAGTGAAATGTCTTAACATAAATTAATGTTTTATTGTACAGAGATAATTCAAAGTTGGCTATTATAAAGCCAGATGGTATCTTGGAGGCACAAAATAGTGAAGTTATTTTTCTGGATGTTACCTCATCAAATGCATGTTCTACACACACTTGATACACTGTTCTATTATAATAAACAAAACTTATTATTGAACAGGAAGTAACTTAGCATCCGATACAAAACTGCTTAAATTCAATACCACATAGGACTAGATCCACCTGAATGGGATCTAGACAAATAAACACAAATGATTAAAATATCCAGTAACATATGTGCACAATAATAAAAGGAAACAAAACCAACAATCAGATTAATTCAGATTAGTGATGTGAATATTCCTTGGATCTCATTACAATCCCTTGAAGTGAGGTTGGGTGGGACAACAACCAGAGGTCATGGGTTAAGGGTGAAATATGAAAAGTTTAAGGGGAACACAAGGGGAAACTTCTTCACCCAGAGGGTCATGAGAGTGTGGAATGAGCTGCTAGTGCAAGTGGTGCATGCAGGCTCGATTTCAATGTTTAAGTTTGGATAGGTACCAGAATGGTTGGTGCAGGTTGATGGGACTCTTCGGTTTAAATAGTTCAGCACAGACTAGATGGGCCAAAGGGCCTATTACTAAGCTGTACGTTTCTATGACTCTGTGATTCTAATTTCATAGCTTCCAATTTGCACTACACCTTTCCCAATATCCCTGCCACCAGCTTGTATGATTTAAGTGGGAAATGGATGCTTTCCCTAAGGCTCTACCGTGGAATTTGGGCCTATTCTTTTCCTGTTGTTCCACAACTAAATGTTACATATGCTCTTCCCAACTCTAGCACAATGAGGGCCGATATTTCCATCAGCTCACAAGAGACTGTGGAGGTCTGCTTTAGAAGAATTATTTACTTACTTCCAGTAATTAATTCTATAGCTCCCTAGCACATGGAGTAGAGTATATATAGAAGTGCTAATCACTACAAATGGGCTTTATCTGCTGGCTTGTGTTGGATTTCCAGCCATATATATCTGATTAAGAGATAACTTCTGTTATGCCTGAATATGCTTCCTCGAGTTTTTATTCCAGAGCATGGTCAGTTCCATTGCTGAATGATCTAAAGACACTTTGTCATTGTTTATTTTCCCAGGCAACAGAAAAATTTTGCTGAAGTAGAATGAACATCCACAGCATATTAGGCATGCAGTCTGACAGATGATCTCTCTGTATTTAGAAGTTTAAAACTATAGGGGTATAATTCTCATGGACATCTTCTTTTAATAATATATTTATTCTGCTTTTCTAAAAACAAATATCTGCGTGGAGACAAGTTCAAATAAACTCACTGATGTTAAGATGTGATAAAAACTACAAGATAATCATGGCATTAATTCAGATAATCAAGAATAGTTTCTATTATTATATATTGAAATTCTGTAGGTGTTGATGATGTCTTCTAATAATTTAATAATTGTGCTTTCATCTTTTGTCATCCAACATGGTTGGTACTTAACTGCAGAAAAATTAAACTAATAACTTTTTATGCATAGAAGGCATTCAGGAAATAGTGGGGTCATAAATCCACAGTAAATAAAGAGCTCAAAGAATTAGCATTAGTGAATTTGCTACTCACATCTAACATTCCAGTTAGGGAGAAGGACAATTAACCTAGATTCATATTTATGTTCTGCTCACTCCCAAGGTAATTTATTAGTGGCTTTGTGTCAAAATTTAGTAAAATCAGCAGTGGGAAGATGCTGTGAAATTGTGTCCCAGCAAAAATCTTCATGAATAATAGGGACAAAAATGTGAATATCAATAGAATATTCAATTGTGAGGGCATCTTCAACACTGGAGTTTGATCTTGTCTGGGAGAGCATCGCAGATCTGCATATCACTGCCACATTCAGGATACATTTTTTCAGGTCAGTTTAGCGATAAACGTAATTTGTTTTTTAAAATATATATCCTCTAATTATTTGTAGAAGAAATAACAATGTAAAGGTTTTATTTAACAGTTTCACTGATATTGTGCCATCTCATTTTTCTTCAATTGGCCATCTGTGGTTGTAAAACAAAACATTAAAAGATAATTGCAGTAAAGGAAGTTTAGTAAATGTTTCCAGATGTACAGATGTAGTTTTATTAGCCATAGTATAACCCTAATCTGAACCCATAAAAAGGTGATGCACCTTACTTTGATTACATCCAAGCCAAAATGTGGTGCAGTCACCTACATCTCACCCGATCTTACAGGAATATCAGAGAAAAGGCGCCACGTTTAAAAGCAGAAATCTTAGACCTAAATGAATCCAGACAAAGTCAACAATAATAGAAATGTTGTTATCAAAAGCTGATTTTGAAAGTACTTTGCACTAATATTGTTCCTTTCATTATCTCAGGACTTGAAATCCTCCAATGAAGTACTTTTCAACTATTGCAGTATAGAAAATAGAAAAACCAATTCCTGAACAAAAAGCTCCCACAAAGAGCAATATGGGAACCACTGGTCAATCTGTTTTAGTGACATTGAATGAAAAATAAATAACCCCTGGGATGCCAGGAAAAATCTGCATTACTTTGAAAAATCACCTTGATGTTCGTGGGGCAGTTAGTCATGAGGTCAACATGTGATGCTCCTGATTTTCCCTAAAATAAACTGAAGCACTAACAATTCAGAAGTGCAGAGAATCTTCCAAAAAGTTTGTTTGCGTTTATCTCAAGCCTTCTGCAACCTCACATCCAAAGTACATTAAGACAAATGAAGTACTTTTGATGAGTATCCAGTATTGATTGCTGGTGAGCTTGTAAATTTCATCTTTACTTAGGCTGAACAGATATCCTGCTGATTGACAGGACCTCGAGGTTTTTTTTTGTTATTTACTCATCACCCAGCCCCTTAATCTGGTTTGTACTAGTAATACAAATTATATATTTCTGACACCACATTAATAGAAGTAGATTGTAAATTTATAAAAGAAAAATTATCTAATATTTCTCATGGACATAAATAATCCTTAAGAGCTTCACAGACAATGAACAACATTTGAACCGTAGTTACTGTTGTAAAAACATTGGAAAACATATCTGCCTATTTCTACACAGCAAGATCCTAAAGTACTTTGAGATAAATGATTTGTTTGTCTTGGGTCTGGTGATATTAACTGCTAAGCCTACGGGGTTATTGAGCCCATCTGAGATGGTCTCAATTCCAAAGGTCAGCACTCTAAAGAGTGCAGGACTCCTACAGTACTGCAGTAGTGCTAATGTCGCAAAACTACGACTTCAGTATCACCAGGGCAAAAGTCACTACATAGCTGTAGTACTCATTGCCAATTCAGGTCCCAAATATGAACAAGTATAACCATCATTGGTCATCAAGTACCCAAAGATCAAGGTTTGTCCTTTAAATTGTCAGGAATTGACAAACTAACAACTACAAAGGTAAACACAAAGAAATCTGCAGATGCTGGAAGTTCAAGCAACACACACAAGATGCTGGTGGAACGCAGCAGGCCAGGCAGCATCTATAGGGAGAAGTGCTGTCGACGTTTCGGGCCGAGACCCTTTGTCAGGACTAACTGAAAGGAAAGATAGTAAGAGATTTGAAAGTAGGAGGGGGAAATCTACAAACTACAAGGTTTGTACAATCTTTGTACAAACTACAAAGGTAATCTTCTTTCAATTTCTTTCTCTGTTCTGGAAAGACTTTACAAGCACTGACAGCCCAGCTACCCCCCTCCTGATATTACGCTATTGTGCTATCCAGCAATTGAGACTGAAGCTTTTTGCAGATGTTGAGCACAAAAGAACCCAGCAGGATCACTTAATACTGATTAGAACTTTGAACCCTGATTATTTTCTCTCCCATGTCTACCCACACATTCCTCATCTCAGAGACAAAGGTGAACCAGATCACTGCTGGTGCTACAGTGCTATAGATCAGCCAACTTTTTAGAAGCAAACAATTGAATTTGGTATCATTCTCATTTGGATGGGTCAATACTGAAACAGAGCATCACTGACTTCTGGCAACCCCACACAAATAGACTTCAATAGTAACTTTAAAGTAAAAAGCTTCAGTAACAGGTGACTTTGGCAAACTTTGTGCAATTAGGTATGACTGATAAAATTGTGACTTACACAGTTTGCTATAATCAGGTCATAATTAGTGTTGTGTAAAGATTTAACATAGTTTCTTTGCTCTTAATACTCAGCAACTCAGCAGTTTTCACCAGCTTCCTAATAAACCATAGAGGGTGCTTTAGAACTGGTAGTATCATTACTACAGAGGTAACTGTGAATAGGAGGGAGGTATATTCAGTTCTGATGAAATACTAAAAGTCTACACCACATGAATGTATTCACCATTTTCCACTAACTATAGGTGGAGATGTCCCAAGGTATCGAGTCCTATGGTGCACTTCTATTATTAGTGAAAAAGAATGACTGTAGATGTCATCAAGTGCATATGGGGAGGGGTGGTGGTCTCATTCTACAGAATGTGAACTTTTGAAAATCCCTCAAGAAGGATGGGAGTTGCTGACCTGAGGTAAGTAAAGCATCCCATTTTTTCTTTTAACTTTATTAATCATTTCCAGCTCAGGTACCTTTTTTAACCAAGGATAGCCTCAATCTATTCTTTCCCCAGCATTGCCACGCAGGTCCAAAAACATAACACATCTGCTAACCATCATTGCAGGGAGAGCAGATAAATAAGTTGTTCATTGAAGAAACTTTTAAAACCTATAGCCAAGGGATTTCAGATAACAAGATGGCTTGCAAGTATTCTCTGATGCTTTCTGTCGCAGGAAATTATGCATTGTTAATGCAAAGTGAAATATTATATAGGATTATTCTCAGGATTGTTTACAGAAGAAGAGATTGAATTCTGTCAGGGGCCATTCTATAAAACTAACAAAGGACTCATGAAAACAGTGTCAAGTACTTCACTACAGAATCTGAGAGTTATTGAGAAATGTTTGAAATAGGCTAGTTATCTGTCTGATTTAGATGACATACTGTATATTTTCATATGCAAACAGCATGTGTTGCTTGTTGCTCCTTGGACCAAGCAGGTATGACACCTTTAATCAGATGAAAGTTCATCTTTATGGTCCGAAATAAGGTAGGAGGCAGGGGACTCCAAATCAGGCTGAATTGCAGAGGGATGAGGCTTCCCCTATCTAGCATCTTGTTAGCAAATATGCAATTCCTGGAGAACAAAATTGGGGACCTGAGGGCAGTTTTGCTATATCAGAGGGAAATGAGGATTGTCGTGTTCTGTCTGAGTGAGATATGGCTTTCTCCCATCGTGCCAGATATAGCAGTCAGACCACAAGGCTCCTCAGTTTACAAAATGGATTGAACTGATGATTTGGAAAAAGCAAAAGGTGGAGGGGTGTGTTTCATGATAGACACTTGGTGGTTCTCCAATGTGGCGGCTTTGTCAAACTTGTTTTCCCCTGACCTTGCAACCTTGAATACTAAATGGTTAAATGTTGTCTTTTCTATTTACTAAGGGAGTTCTCCCCCCATAATCCTGACTGCAGTTTACATACCACCAGCAGCTGACTATACCAAGCACTTGAAATAACTACATAATGCCATCTCCAAACAAGAAACAATTCATCCCAATGCATTTCAAATCATAGTCGGGGACTTCAAACAACACACACAAAATGCTGGTGGAATGCAGCAGGCCAGGCAGCATCTATAGGAAGAAACACTGCCGACACTTCAGGCCGAGACCTTTCATCAAGACGACGAAGGGTCTCGGACTGAAACATCAACAGTGCTTCTCCCTATAGATGCTGCCTGACCTGTTGCGTTCCACCAGCATTTTTGTGTGTTGCTTGAATTTCCAGCATCTGCAGATTTCCTCATGGACTTTAAGCTGGTTTGTTAGAAGAAAACTCCGCCCAGTTATCATCAGCATACAAGCTATAGCACCAGAGGTCCCAACACACCAGACAACTGTTACACTATGATAAGGAATGCCTACATTCCATGCCCAAACTGCATTCAGTAAAAGGAGAGGTTAAAGAGCAAAGCTCCAGAGATTGGGACAACAAAGAGATGTTCACAGAAGGCAGAGGAGCAACGATGGGATTGCTTCGATTCGGTGGACTGGACCCTGTTCAAGGACTCATCTGTAGTTTTGAATGTATACACCATGGCTGTCCCGGACTTTATTAAAACAGTTGTAGATGAGTGCGTCATGAGATGATCCTTCAGTCTTTACCAAGCAGAAGCCCTGGATGAACCTGAAATCCACAACCTGCTGAGGGAAGATCAGAGACATTCAAGTCTAATGACCAAGAAAGCTACAAGAGGTCCAGATGCAATACCGGTATCCGGAAAAATCATCTCACGGGCAAAGTGGCAATTCTGGTCTAAATTTGAATCAACAAAAGATGTTCGACAGTTGTGGCAGAGTTTGAATACTATCACCGCTTAGAAAGTGAAATCAAGCATCATAGGTGACAGCAGGGCTTTGGTCCCGGATGAGCCAATTCGACTGGAAGAAGCATCACAAACTTCCACAGCCCCCAATGATCCTGTAATTTCAGTCTCTGAGGCTGACGTATGAGCAGCCTTCAGGAGGGTGAACCCACAAAAATCATCCATCCCAGACTGGGTACCGGTCAAATACTAAATACCCATGCTGATCAATTGGCTGGGGTGTTCACTGACATCTTTAACCTCTTGCTTTGGCAGTCTGAGGTACCCATTTGCTTCAAGCAGGCTTCAATTATACCCAGACCTAAGAAGAATGTGGTAACCTGCCTCAATGACTCTCAGCCATTAGCACTTTTATCCATACTGATAAAGTGGTTTGAGAGTTTGGTCATGAAACATATCAACTCCTGACAGAGAAGTGACTTGGATCCACTCCAATTTGGCCACTGCAACAACAGGCCCACAGCAGACTCCATTTCACTGGCTCCTCACTCAACCGTAGAACATCCTGACAGCAAAGGTTCATACGTCAGGATATTCTTTCTTGACTACAGCTCAGCATTCAATACCATCATCTCCTCAAAGCTAATCAATAAGTTTGAAGACCTTGTCCTCAATACTTCCTTGTGCAAACAGATCCTCAATTTCTTCACTTGCAGAGACCAGTCAATTTAGATTGGCAAAAGCACTTCTTCCACGGTCTCCATCAGGACAGGTGCTCCACAAGGCTGTGTGGTTAGTCCCCTGCTCTACTCGCTTTACACTTATGACTGTGTGGCTAGGTACAACTCCAATGCCATATTCAAGTTTACTGACAACACCACTGTCTTTGTCTGAATATAGGAGGGAAATTGATTAAAAGGTTGTTATAGCACCTGTCAGCCAGATTTTTAATGTCAGCAAGACCAAGGAGCTGATTAATGACTTCAGGAAGAAGAAACCAGAGGTCCATGAGCCAGTCCTCACCAGAGGATCAGAGGTGGAGAGGGTCAGCAATTTAAATTCCTTGGTCTTATAAATTTGGAGGACTTGGCCTAGGTCCAGCACGTAAATGCAATTATGAAGAAAACATGGCAGCACCACTACTTCCTTAGGAGTTTGTCAAGATTTGACATGACATCTAAAGCTTTGTGTAGTGGAGAGTATATTGACTGGCTACATAACAGCCTAATATGGAAACACCAACGTCCTTGAATGGACAACCTTGCAAAATATGATGGATATGGTCCAGTCCATTGGGGTAAATCCCTCTGCACCACTAAGCAAATCTACATGAAACGTTGTCACAGGAAAGCAGCATCCATCATCAGAAACCTCTACCACGCAGGACATGCTCTCTTCTTGCTGCTGCCATCAGGAACAAGGTACAGGAGCCTCTGGACTAACACCAGCAGGCTGAGAAATTGTTATTACGTCTCAAACATCCGGCTCTTGAACCGAATGTGATAAATTCACTCAACTTCACTTCATTACTAAAATAATCCCATAACATATGGACTTGAGTTCAAGGACTCTTCATCTCATGTTTTTGATGTTTATTGTTTATTTATTTATTATTATTATTATTATTATTATTATTATTATTATTATTACTTTGTTCATTTTGTATATGCACACTTTGTGTCTTTTGCACTCTGGTGGAATGCTCAAGTTGGTTTGGTCTTTCATTGATTCTATTATGGATTATTAAGTATGCCTGCAAGAAAATGAATCTTGTGGTTGTATATGGTGACATACGGAGTAACATATCAACACCAGGTGCACTGAGCTGCAGCTCCTGAGAGAACGTATTAAGGAAATGAAGCTGCAGCTTGATAACCGTCAATTGATATGGAAGAATGAGAAGTAATAGACAGGAGCTGCAGGGAAGTAGTCACCCCTTGATGGCAGGAGACAGGTAACTAGGTGACTGTCAGGAGAAGGAGGGCCATTGCAGAATAGACCCGTGGCCATACCCATCAATAATAAATATAGCCTACAACTTTAGATACTACCGGGAGGAGCCACAGTAGACTCTGGCACTGAGTCTGGTGCTGTGGCTCAGAAGAGCAGAGAGTTGAAGAGAACTGAAGTACTGACAGGAGATTCCTTAGTCAGAGAGACAGACAGGGTTCTGTGGACATTATAGAGACACCCAGATGGTATGTTGCCTCCCAGGTGCCAGGATCAGGGATGTCTCAGATCAGGTCTACGTTTTCTGGGGTGAGGGGGAACAGCCAGAAGTTTTGGAGCATATTTGCACCAATAACATAGATAGACAAGTTGAGGAGGTTCTGAAGAGAGAGTTTGGGGAGCTAGGTAGAATGCTGAGAAACGGGACCTCCAGAGTAGAACTCTCTGGATTGCTGCCTTAGCCACATGCCAGTGAGGGTAAGAACAGGATGATTTGGCAGGTGAATGCATGGCTGAGGAACCAGTTCACGAGGCATGGGTTCAGATTTATGGATCATTGGGATCTCTTTTGGGGAAGGTATGCACTGTGTGAAAGAGGTAGGTTACACTTGAACCAGAGCAGGGTCCAATATCCTTGCAAACAGGTTGGCTAGAGTTGTTCGGGAGGGGTTAAAATAATTCGGCTGGGGATAGGAACTGGAGTGATCATGTTGAAGATATGGTAGCTGGTTTACAAACAGAGGCAATGTATAGTGAAAATAGGGCAAAATTGCTGTCAACAGGATGAACTGCAACATAAAAAGTAAACAATTTGAAAAGGTTGAATACAGGACTGAAGGTGTTATATTTGAATACACACAGAATTTTGAATAACGTAGATGAACTTGCAGTACAGTTACAGATTGGCATGTATGATGTTCCAGGCATCACTGAATCATGGCTGAAAGAATGGAGTAGCTGGGAGCTTAGTATCCAAAGATACACATTGTATCAAAAGGACAGGCAGGAAGACAGAGAGGGTTGTGTTGCTCTGATGGTAAAAAGTGTAATTGAATCATTAGAAAGAGGCGACATAGGGTCAGAAGAATCATTGTGCATAGTGCTAAGGTACTGCAAGGGTAAATAGATGCTGCTGGGAGTTATATACAGATCCCAAACAGTTGTAAGGATGCGGTCTACAAATTTCAATGAGAGATAGAAAATGCAGAGGAAGGCCTATGTTACAATAGTCATGGGGACTATTTCACAATGGGGACCTTCACGGGGACCTTCAGCATCCTTCCCATAGTGGGACAACCAGATCTATGTACACTACTCCAATGTGGTCTGCAAAGCTGCAACATAACCACTTGTTTTTTGAACTCAGTGCCTCAACTAAATAAAACAAGCATTTAATAAGCCTTCTTAACCACCTTATTGACCTGTATAGCCACTTTCAAGGAGCTGTGAACTTGGCCGCCAAGATCTTTCTGCTCAGCAATAAAGGGTCTTGCCCTAAACGGTGCACTATCTGCATGCATTTGCCTTACCAAGGTGCAGCACTTCACATTTGTCTGAGATAGACTCCATCTGCCATTTCTCAGTCCATATCTGCAAATGATCTATATCCTTTGACAGTTTTCTACACCATCCACAACTCCACCAATTTTGGTATCATCCACACTCTTACTAACCCATCCATTTACATTTTCATTGAGGGCTGGTAAGACATGACCTTCCCCAGACAAAGCCATGATGGCAATCCCTAATTAGGCCATGGGCTTCCAAAATGCTCATATATCCTACCCCTAAGAATTTTCTATAGCAACTTCCCTACAACTGATGTGAGACTCACCAGTCTAGTTTCCAAGATGTTCCCTTGTTCACTTCTTAAAAAGAGGTGCAACATCAGCCACTCACCAGTCTTCTGGGACCCCACTGGTACCTAGAGAGTACACAAAAGTACTTGTCAAGACCCCAGCAATCTTGTTTCTTGCATGCCTCAATAAGCTGGAGTAAATCCCATCAGGCCCTGTAGACTTATCCACCTTAGTACTCATTAGGAGACCCAACACTTCCTCCTCCGTTACCTCAAAATACCATGTTTATGCACTCAGCACTGATCTCCTGGACCTCCATGTCCCTTTCCTTGGTAAATACTGCAGTAAAATACTCATTAAGAACCTCACTCACATTCTCTGCATCCAAGCAAATGTTTCCTTCTTTATCCTTAAGCAGTCTTACCCTCTCCCTAGTTATCCTTTTACTCTTGATGTATGTATAGAATGCCTTGGGATTCACCTTAATCCTGCTTGACAAGAACTTTTCATGGCCCTTCCTGGCTTTCCTCATTCCGTACATTAGTTCTTTTCTGGCTACTTTATAATCCTCATGTGCTTCATTTGATCCTACCTTCTGAACACTAGAATACTACAGCACAGAACAAGCCCTTCAGCCCTCGATGTTGTGCTGACCCATATATTCCTTAAAAAAAGTACAAAACCCACACTACCCCATAACCCTCTATTTTTCTTTCATCCATGTGCCTGTCCAAGAGGTTCTTAAATACGCCTAACGTTTGAGCCTCCACCACCATCCCTGGCAAGTCATTCCAGGCACCAACAACCCTCTGTGTAAAAAACTTACCCCTGATGTCTCCCCTAAACTTCCCTCCCTTAATTTTGTACATATGCCCTCTGGTGTTTGCTATTCGTGCCTTGCAAAACAGGTACTGGCTATTCATCATATCTATGCCTCTCATAATCTTGTAGGCCTCTATCAAGTCCCCTCTCAACTTTCTATGCTCCAAAGAGAAAAGTCCCAGCTCTGCTAACCTTGCCTCATAAGACTTATTTTCCAATCCAGGCAACATCCTGGTAAATCTCCTCTGCACTCTCTCCATAGCTTTCACATCCTTACTATAATGAGGTGACCGGAATTGAACACAATACTCTAAGTGCGGTCTCACCAGAGATTTGTAGAGTTGCAACATGACCTCTCTACTCTTGAACTCAATCCCCCTATTAATGAAGCCTAGCGTCCCATTGGCCTTCTTACCTATCCTATCAACCTGTGCAGCAACCTTGAGGGATGTATGGATTTGAACCTCAAGGTCCCTCTGTTTATTCACACTCTTAAGTAACCGACCATTAACCCTGAACTCAGCCTTCTGCTTTGTCCTTCCAAAATGCATCACCTCACACTTATCCGGATTGAACTCTATCTGCCACTTTTCTGCCCAACTCTGCATCCTGTCTATATCCTCTTGTAACCTTCGACAACCTAGGGCTCCATCCACAACTCCTCCAATCTTCATTTCATCTGCAAACTTACTCACCCATCCTTCCGCCTCTTCATCCAAGTCATTTATAAAAATCACAAACAGCAGGGGTCCCAGGACAGATCCTTGCAGCACTCCACTAGTCACCAACCTCCAGGCAGAATATTTTCCTTCCACTACTACCCTCTACTTTCTTCCTGTAACCCAATTTTTTATCCAAACAGCCAAGGTTCCACTGATCCCATGCCTCATGACTTTCTGGATGAGTCTCTCGTGGGGGACCATGTCAAATGCTTGTCAGAAGCTTTACATACTTTTCCATTTTCTTCTTGGCTAAACTCATCACCTTTTTCGACATCCAAGCTGTCACTTTTGCGGCCACAGAATGTCTTGTCTGTGCCCATAACCATTGCGCCCCTATCACTACTGCACTGCCTGACTCTACCCTTCCCTGCTGAGCCTCAGAGCCAGCAACAGTACCACAAGCCTGGCTTCTTCTGCTGTGGCCTATTGAGTCATCTTCTCCAGCAGTATCCAAAGAAGTATACATAAAGTATACATATACACCCATGATTGTGTAGCCAAGTTTCCATCAAACTCAATATATAAGTTTGCTGATGACACCACAATTGTAGGCTGTATCTTGGGTAATGATGAGTCTGAGTACAGAGAGGAAATTAAGAACCTGGTGACATGGTGCGAAGACAATAACCTATCCCTCAACGTCAGCAAGACGAGGGAATTGGTTGTTGACTTCAGAAGGAGTAGCAGACCGCATGACCCCATCTACATCGGTGGTGCGCAGGTGGAACAGGTAAAAAGCTTTAAGTTCCTTGGGGTGAATATCACAAATGACCTGACTTGGTCTAACCAAGCAGAGTCCACTGCCAAGAAGGCCCACCAGCGCCTTTACTTCCTGAGAAAGCTGAAGAAATTTGGCCTGTCCCCTAAAACCCTCACTAATTTTTATAGGTGCACCGTAGAAAGCATTCTTCTAAGGCGCATCATAACCTGGTATGGAAGTTGTCCTGTCCAAGACTGGAAGAAGCTGCAGAAGATCGTGAACCTAGCCCAGCACATCACACAAACCAATCTTCCATCCTTGGACTCACTTTACACCATACGCTGTTGGAGCAGTGCTGCCAGGATAATCAAGGATAAGTCCCACCCAGCCAACACACTTTTTGTCCCTCTTCAGGTTCAGGAGCATGAAGATTCGTACGGCCAGATTTGGGAACAGCTTCTTTCCAACTGTGATAAGACTGCTGAACGGATCCTGACCCGGATCTGGGCCGTACCTTCCAAATATCTGGACCTGACTTGCACTACCGTACTTTCCCTTTTCTATTTTCTAATTATGATTTATAATTTAAATTTTTATTATATTTAATTTGATTTGTACTTCAGGGAACACGAAGCGCAGAAAAAAATATCGCTGTGATGATTGTACACTCTGGTATCAATTGTTTGGTGACAATTAATTATTTGTATTTGTATGTTGCTGAGGGGCCACGGGGAACCCTACGTATTCACCTTACCTCTCCTGATGGTCACTTACTTGCTGTCCGAAGCCTATACTCTGGATGATGTGACTGCCTCAACAAAATTCTCATCTATAATGTCTTCAGGCTCCTGGATCATCCTGAGTATACCCAGCTCCATAACCTGGTCAGTCAGGACCTGAAGTTAGGTGCCCTTTCCACAGATGTCATCTTCAGGGAAACCATCAGGTATCCTGAATTCCCACATCTGACCCGTTGAGTTCCTCCAGCTTTTTGTGTGTAGTAGCAGATAGCATGTCCCACATTCTGACCTGTCAAGATTTCACTGCATCATCAACCATAGGTGAAGCCACAGATTGTTTGGCAATATACTTACAGACTGTCTCTCAAAACTGCATTACAGGCTTTCAGCACCCTTTTAATTATGCTGTGGAACAGCAGAGAGGGCACGAGTGCAAGTAATTTCATAAGCGCAGATCACTAATTGAAGGTTACTGCCCCTTCAAAATTAACTCTAGCACCAAACTAGATCCCATTAATTACTCACATTAGTCTGAAATTGAAAGTGTGGAAAGATGCAAAATTATCTGGAAGGAATTAGAAGAGATTAAACTACATAACCACTTCTAAACATTATTTCTTGAGAAGAAATGTCACCGAAGAGTTAAATGTACCAAAAGTACCACAGTATTTATCTTGATCATTGCCATGCTTTCAAATTAATCAAATCATTTAATTACATTTACCTCAACACTGTGACTTGTCAGTGGATCAACAGCAAATAAAATGCAGGTTTAAAAATGAATCTACTTCATCTGCAGCTGGGAAAACAGTAAAAAAAAAGCCTTAATGGCTCCTCATGCTACCCTTCAATGCTGGCCATCTGCTTTTCTGACAATCCACACTGAGTAGGGAGGCTGGATATGAAGTGCAAAAAATTTAACTGTTCAGTTTTTGTTTAAGGAATGTTTATTTTTGCAATGATTTGGGTCATAGAGTCATAGGATCACAGAAAACTCCAGCACAGAAACAAGCTCTTCAGCTCATCGAGCCCATACTGAACCATTTAAACTGCCTAGTCCCATCAACCTGCACCCGACCATAGCCCTCCATCCATGTATCTATCCAAACTTCTCTTAAGTGTTGCTCTCAAAATCACATACACCACCTGCACTGGCAGATCATTCCACACTATCAGAACCCTCTGAGTGAAGATGTTTCCCCTCATGTTCCCCTTAAACATTTCATCTTTTACTCTTATCCCATAACCTCTAGTTGTAGTTTCACCCAATCTCAGTGCAAAAAGCCTGCTTGCATTTACCCTATCTATACCCCTCATAATTTTGGATACCTCTATCAAATCTCTCCTCAATTTTTACGTTCCAGGGAATCAAGTACTAACCTATTCAGTCTCATCTTATAACTCAGGTCCTCCAGACCCAGCACCATCCTTGTAAATTTTCTCTGTACTCCTTTAACCTTGTTTATATTTTTCCTGCAGTTAGGTGACCAAAGCTGCATATAGAAACATAGAAAACCTACAGCCCTTTGGCCTGTAATATAATATAATATAATAATCCAAATTAGGCCTCACCGATAACTTATACAATTTTAACATAATATCACATGCCCTGTACTCAGTACTTTGATCTATGAATGCCAATGTGCCAAAAGCTTTCTCTATGACCCTATCTACCTATGAGGCCACTTTCAATGGATTATGGACCTGTATTCCCAGATCCCTTTGTTCCACCACACTCCTCAGTTCACTACCGTTCACTGTGTAAGACCTACCCTGGTTAATCCTACCGAAGTGCAACACCTCACACTTGTCTGCATTAAATTCCATCTGTCATTTTTCAACCCATTTTTCTAGCTGGTGCAGATCCTGCTACAAGCTTTGAAATTCTTCCTTGCTGTCTACTACACCCCCAATCTTGATGTTATCCACACATTTGTTGATCCAGTTAACCACATTATTATCCAGATCACTGATACAGATTTCAAACAACAACGGAACCAACACCGATCCCTGTGGCACCACGCTAGTCACAGGCTTCCAGTCAGAGAGGCAACCATCTACTACCACTCTCTGGCTTCTCCTGCAAAATTAACGTCTAATGCAATTTACCACCTCATCCTGAATGCCAAGAGACTGAACCTTTTTGACCAATGTCCCATGCAGAAACTTGACAAGTGCCTTGTTGAAGTCCAGATAGACAACATGCACTGCCTTGCTTTCATCAACTTTCCTGGTAACTTCCTTGGAAGTCTCTATAAGATTGGTTAGATATGACCAACCACACACACAGCCATATCGACTATCCCTAATCAGTCCCTGCCTTTCCAAGTACTCATGTACCTGGTCCCTTAAAATACCTTCCATTAGCTTTCCCACTAGTGGCGTCAGGCTCAGCTGCTTATAATTTCCTGGTTTATTCTTAGACCCTTTCTTAAACAACAGAACAACATCCTCTGGTCACTAAGAATGCTTTAAATAGCTCTGTTTGGGCCTCACACAGGGTCTGAGGGTACATCTTGTCAGGTCCTAGGGATTTGTCCACCCTAATTTGCCTCAAGACAGCAAATAACTCTTCCTGTATTCTGCATAGCATCCATGATCTCACTGCTGTTTTGCCTCACTTCTATTGACTCTGTGTCCTTCTCACAAGTAAGTACAGATGCACAAAATCCATTTAGGATCTCCCCCATCTCTTTCGGCAACACACATAGATTATCACTCTGACCTTCCAGAAGGCCAATTTTGTCCCTTACAATCCTTTTGCACCTAACATATTTGTAGAACCCCTTAGGACTTTCCTTTACCTTGTCTGATAGAGCAAACTCATGCCTTCTTTTAGTCCTCCTGATTTCTTTCTTAAGTGCTCCCTTGCATTTCTTATACTCCTCAAATGCCTCATTTGTTCCAATCTGTCTATACCTGCTATGCACCTCCATTTTTTCTTAACCAAAGCCAAAATATCTCTTGAAAAGCAAGGTTCCCTAGACCTGTTACCTTTAACTTTTATTCTGACAGACACTTACAAGCTCCATACTCACAAAATTTCACTTTTGAAGACCTCCCACTTATCAAGTACAATTTTTCCAGAAAACAGCCTTTCTCAATCCACACTTGGCAAATCCTTTCTGATACCATCAGAATTGGCCTCTTCTCCAAATTAGAATCTCAAAACATGGACCAGATCTATCTTTTTGCATCTTTACTTTGAAACTAATGGCATTGTGGTTACTAGATGCAAAGAGTTCCCCTTCTCAAACTGCACCTGCTCTGTTGCATTCACTAATAGTAGACCAAGTATTATACATTCTCTTATTGGGACTTCTATGTACTGATTAAGCAAACTTTTCTAAACTCTTTTGACAAACTCTATCCCACCTAGTCCTTTTACAGTATGGGAATCCCAGTCAATATCTAGAAAGCTAAAATCACCTACTATCACAACCTTGTGTTTCTTGAAAAAGTCTGCAATTTCTCTACAAATTTGTTCCTTTAAATCCTTTGGACTGTCGGGTGGTATATAATATAGTCCCTTTAATGTGGTCATGTTTTTCTTATTTCTCAGCTCCACTCATAAAGCCTCACCAGACTCCAGCCTGTCGTGGCTGAGTACATTTCCCCGACTAGTAATGCCACCCCTCCCTCTTTAATCCCTCCCACTCTATTATATCTCAAAGAATGGAACCCCAGAATACTGAGGTGCTAATCCCATCCCTCCTGCAACTTTCTAATGGCTACAATATTATAATTCCATGTGTTGATCTGCACACCAACCTCATCTGCCTTTACTCATGGAATCCTCATGAATAGTTTCGGCCAGAAAGGTTGACTGCTTACCCTTTCTATAGATGCTGCCTGGCCTGCTGAGTTCCTCCAGAATGTTGTGTGTGTTGCTTGGATTTCCAGCTTTTGCAGATTTTCTCGTGTTTGTGCCTTTCCTATAATACTTCTTTTTGAAAATGATGAATGTCCCTAACTTATAAAGGCAAAGTGGAACAATTTAAAGTCTTTTTTCAGTGACAAGACACTAGAGTGTTATAGGTAAGAGTTTCTGTATCTGTCTCAGCAGGTCTAGATACCTTACAGAGCCCCCTTTGCCTTATGGTACACTTGTCAGGCATGAGTTAGCCAAGATTTCTGTGCGGGCAGGCAGTCACCACCAGTGACAGATCTGAGTTCAATTGCAACATTTAAGATAATTTTGGATAGGTAAATGGATGAGAGAGGCATGGAGGGCTATAGTCCAAGTGTGGGTATAGGGGACGAGGTTGGCATGGATAGTTGGATTGAAAGGTCTATTTCTGTGCTTCAGTGCTCTGTGACACTAAGACTTAATGAACCTAAATGGAGTAAATACAAAACTACCTCAGAGACAAGGTTGCCTGCAATGAACAATGAGCCACTCAGCACTCCAAATTCTATCCAATGTCAACAATGCACAATCCACTTGAGTGAATGAGTTTAGCAACAAGAACTATCTAGAGAATCAGCACCATCCAGGACAAATCAGATGATTTCATTTGAGCCCTATCAACCTAATTAAACATTAATTCCTTTCACCATAGGACATTGTGACACCATTATGAAGATTCTTGGGCAGACTATTCCAAAAGATACTCCCAAATGAATGACTTCTACCACTAGGATGGGCAAAAGCAGCAGATATATGAGAACATAAGCTCAGCTGATTCCCTTGGAAAACAGTCATCGTCCGGACTTGCGAACAACTGCATTGCTACTGGATCCATATCCTGAATCTTCCTACCCTGTGCTGTGACACTATGGCACTATGGAAGTATCTTTCTGAGAAAGGCCATAGTGGTTCGAGAAGATGGCTTACTGCTATCTTCTAAAGATGGACTTGCTGGTGATGTCGAGATCTAATGATGAATAGAAAAACAACATAGTTCACATGTTATTTTCATCTAAACAAAGCCAAATATGTAAATGTTGTGCTGTCTCAATTGATTTTAGTCTTTCCTCAATTAGAACTCTGTAAATCTAAGCTTTACTTTTCAACTAAGGGCAAAAGTAAAGCAATTTACTCTTCAGTGGATCTTTTGTTAAGAAAATTTTGTTAACTAATTCTGCAAAATAGCAATTTTTCTATTACTTGCCAGCTGTCAAAACCATATTGAGTGAATTCTTTTTTGTCAATTCACCATTGGCATTTAATGACAACTTACATGTACACGGTGTTAATGTGAAATGTGATGATGCGAAGGCCATACTTCCAAGTGTGAAACTTGTGAAAAGTGTAATGCTACTGGCACAGTTTAGTTATACAGACAGGGATTTAAACTGCAATTACTCTGAATTTAATAGCTGCAGTCTCAAACAACAGATTTGGAAGCCGAAGAGAGGGTGCAGAAGAGATTTAACAGGGTGTTGTCTGGATTAGAGAACATGCCTTATGAGGTATGGTTGAATGAGCTAGGTCATTTTTATTATGCACTGGACCAGCAGTTATGGTCAAAATGACAATAAAAGTGACTTGACTTGACCTGACTTGACTTTTGATGAGAGGTGAATTGAATGACATAAGAGACATTGATAGAGATTATGGCCAGTGCCTTTCTCTCAGGGTGGCAATGACTTATACCAGAGGACATCCTTTTAAGGTGAGTGAAAGTATGGCAGAGATGCCAGAGGTAGGTTTTTAACAGGGTGAGTGGCAAGTGGCCGAATGCACTGCCAAGGATGGTTAAAGAAGCTGATACATTAAAGAGACACTTAGATAGGCACATGGATGAAAGAAAAATGGAGGGTTCGGGACTGGGTAGGAGGGCAGGGTTAAAAGATCAACACAACTTTGTGGGCCAAAGGACCCATACTGTACTGTACTATGTTACCTTATGTCCTTGTGTATTACAATCAATGCTTCTTATTTCTCTGCCAATGCCATTGTTCTTACTCATTTGTGCTTTATTAAAAGCTTGACTTCATCCATCCAGGAACAAATGATGAATAAAAGCAATAGCTCATACTTTTATCTTAATTGATGTAATGAAGTTAGCACAAGAACAGTGAGTTTTCATCCATCTCTGAGAAAGATTTGTCCAGTCATCTTGATGATCTAATTAAATGAGATGACCCGATGTTGGGATATGGAATGGCTCAGTAATTAAGTACTGAAAACCATATTGTAATAAAATGCTTTATTGATGTTGTTCAGATAGCCTTTAGTAAAAAAGGAAGTACAAAATATTCTATGTAAGATATTGTTGGGGTTCATTTTATTGCTGTTTAGCAGAGTTAAAAATGTTTTGTCTCTGCTCCTGACACTAATTGGTATCTGATATCAGATGCACTCATTTCTTGAGTGGAATTAGCAGAAGCATTGATTGTTGTGAGGATCTCTTTAGCCCTTACTGGTCAGGTGGATGGATGACAAAATATTACTGGCTGCACATCTGATAAACGAATCTTCAAAAGCAAAGTATTGCAGATTTTGGAAATCTGAAATGCAAATAGGAAATGCTCAGCAGATCAGGAAGTACTTCTGGAATAGGAAACGGAGATGGATTTCAGTCTAATAAACTTTTAACAGAACTGAGGAAAGCTGCCAAATGTAAGTTGGGTGACATTTTTTGCAAAATTCATCCAATCTGAAGGCATGACATTGCTTGTCATTTTAATTTGCTCTCCTACTTGCACTGATTTCTTTGATCTTTGATTCTAACAAAACTCAACATCAGGTCAATGACCAGTGTCTCATCTTTCAACCAGGCACAGTGTAACATTCTGGACTCCACAGTGAATCAACAATTTCCAATAATCAGCCCTTTCAGTCTCACTTTTCTCCAACAACATAGAATTGGTCCAGCAACCCATGAGATTCAAGGTATTCCTGTTACCAAGACTTTCTTGCCAAGATCCTGAATGTCAATATACTCATCAAGGCTAGCCTCATGAATACTGTTTCTGCAAGAGCAGGTCAGAAGCTCATTAGCCTAGCGCCTTCACTTCTAAAAGCCCTTCCAGCATGAATAAGCATGAGTTGACAGTACAATGGAATAGTTTGGATGAGAGAGCATGCAACAATGAAGCTCAGATCGATCAAGAACACAACAGCTCACATGACTGGTAACTCATCATAAACATTTATCCCATTGCCACAGATGCATGGTGAAAGTAGAGCATGCCAAACACAAATTGCACTGCAGTAATTCATCTCAGCTATCCTGATAGCACATCACACAATTTCAAGTAAGATAAAGACTATAAAATCATAAAAACATAAGACCCTGGAGCAGAACTGGGTCATTTGGCCCATCGAGTCTGTATCGCCATTTCATCATCGCTGATCTATTCCCTTTTAAGTCTAATCTCCTGCCTTCTCCCTGTAACCTTTCGTGCCCTGACTTATCAAGAATCTGTCAACCTCTGCTTGGAATATATTCAATGACCTCAACCACACCCTCCTGTGGCAACAAATTCCACAGATTCACCACCTTCTGGCTAAAGAAATTCCTCCTTATCTCATTATAAATAGAGTTCCTCTGCTCTGAGGTTATACCCTCTGGTTCTAAACTTCCACATTATAAGAAACATCCTCTCCAAATCCACTCTATCTAGGCCTTTCGATATTCAGTAGGTTTCAATGAGATACCCCATTTTTCCAAACTCCAGTAAATAGAGGGCCAAAGACATCAAACACTCTTCATATGATAAGGCTTTCAATCCTGGAATAATTTTCGTGAATCCACTCTGAACCCTTACCAATGTCAGACAACAGACATTTGTGAACAATAACACCTGCAGGTTCCCTCCAGGCTCGACACCATTCTGACCTGTCACTGGGTCAAAATCATCTTAATTGTTACCCAGTAACATTGTGGTCCAACCATACAACTCATCCATCACCATCAGTGGAGAAGGTTCAGAGAAGATTCACAAGAATGATTCCAGGAATTAAAGGATTATCATATGAGGAACGTTTGGCAGCTCTTGGGCTGTATTCCCTGGAGTTCAGGAGAATGAGGGGGGATCTCACAGAAACATTCTGAATGTTAAAAGGCCTGAACACATCAGATATGGCAAAGTTATTTCCCATGGAAGGGAAGTCTAGGACAAGAGGGCACGACTTCAGGATTGAAGGACGTCCATTTAGAACAGAGATGCAGGGAAAATTACTTTAGTCAGAGGGTGGTAAATCTGTGGAATTAGTTGCCATAAGTGACTGTGGAGGCCAAATCACTGGGTGCATTTAAGGCAGAGTTAGATAGGTTCTTGATTAGCCAGACCATCAAAGGGTACGGGGAGAAGGCAGGAGAATGGGGATGCCTGGCCTGGAAGAATTGGATCAGCCCGTGATTGAATGGCAGAACAGACTCGATCAGCTGAATGGCCTACTTCTGCTCCTATATCTTATGGTCTTATCACCAATGCCTCCTTCCCCATCTTCTCATGGACATATAGGGATGTGCTCATACTGAAAAATGATTGAACACATAATAGAAGACAACATTTCCCTCTCCTCTTCTGCTAGTTTCAGATTTTATGTATACCCTCCTATTCACACTCCCTCAACACATCTCTAGACCTCCACTATTGTCCCACAGCCTCTCATGCCTTCTGATGGAGGTAAAAAAAAGCTGCTAACCATCACCGGATCACCCATGCTGAGGAGAGCGAACAAGGCTCATGCCTGCAATTGATGACTTTTCATCAGGTTCATTATCTCTCTGCCTCCTCCTATCTTTCACCGTATCATATTACTCGTGGGCATTGGACCCCCAAATTTGGAATTCACTCCCAGGACTTACCAATCATGAATTTAATCTTTAGGTTTCAAGTTCTGGACTGGGACAGATCTCTGATTGTGGTGACCTTGTGATTCATTTAGAGCTTCAGCCTTTTACCTCTGCACTCACCTCGTTCTGGACTTCAACATTTAGCTGTGCCCTCTGGACTTTGAAGGGTTTGATCTTCGGCCCTAAACTTCCAGACTCTCATGAATCTCCACTTCTGAGCTCACATGGACCTCTGACCCCAGTGACCCAGTGGGAATTGGGTTCAGTGGTCCTCATGATTCATGCGCATACGTGGGATTCACCTCCTCAAGTAGACCTGTGACTAAGGATTGCTGGTCTCCACAGTGCCTGCCACCATGACTTCCATTTGACTGCAGAGCACTTTGACCTGGAATCAAGCTGCTGCCCAGACTCTTCATTTACTACCCCTTACCTTTAATTCCTTCCTCATCTCTATTCCTAAATCCTAATCTGACATAGAGGACTTTAGCTATGGGGAAGAGCGTGGATAGACCAGGAATAAATTTACTTTGAACTTTGTATTGAAGGAAGCTGAGGGGTAAACTGAAGTATATAAAATTATGAGATGCACAGGTACAATAAATAATCAGAATGTTTTTCAGATGGTAAGGGTATCAATATAAGAGGAAATAGGTTTAAGCTGAGAGGAAAAAGTTTTATAAGAGATTAGAGGGAAACATTTTTTTACCCAGAGAGTGAATGATATTTATCTGTCTATCTATCTATCTATCTATCTATCTATCTATCTATCTATCTATCTATCTATCTATCTATCTATCTATCTATCTATTCATTCATTCATTTATATTTATTTATTTAGAGGTAGAATACGGATGAAGTCCTTTGGACCCAACGAGCCACACCACACAGCAACCCATCTATTTAACCCTAGCCTAAATACAGGACAATTTACAATGATCAATTAACCGACTAACTGGTACATCTTTGGACTGTGGGAGAGAACCAGAGCACCCAGAGGAAACTCACGTGTTCAAGGGAAGCACAGGCAAACTTCTTATAGAGGACTCCAGAATTGAACATCAAACTCTGATACCCTGAGCTTTGACAGTGTACCACTATCAGTTATGCTACCATACCTGTAATTCGATGCCAGAGGAGGTGTTGCAGCTGGATATGAAAATTATAATTAAGAGACATTTAGACAGGCATTTAAATAGTCAAGGCTCAGAAGGAAAAGTGCTTAATGCAGGCACATAGGATGACTGTGGTGCAAAAGGTTTGAACTAGATGTAGTTAGCCAAAGGAACATTTACTTTGCTGTACAACTTCATGACTCTATGACTCATCAGTATAGTCGTTAGATTTCAGGTAAAGTGTTCTGGTGAAGATAGACCCCACGATGTATACCTCAATAGGGAAACAACTGATCCACAACAAAGTCCAAATATAGAAGGAAGGAAAGATAGAGAAGATTTAGGAATAGGAAGAACAGGAAGAACCAATGCATTCATGATATTTATCTATGTGTACGTATTCATGATATTTAGTTGTGTGCCAAGTTTGTGTTAAGATTTTTGTAAGCAGCGTTCTTGATAGAATGTATTTAAAATTACCAAAATAATTATATTAATGCAATGATTATAATGAAGGATTTCAAACCAATTTTCTTGCAGTCTACCTGAAGAAGTAGTTGTCTAAATAGTAAATAGTTATCGACTGGTTAAGTGTAATGTATACAGCTGGTTGATGGCTTACATAGGTTTACTCTTTTCAAAGGGGACACACTATAGTATACATGAGTGCAAATGTGCCTTCATGATCTGAGTATACTGAGAAGCATGTCACTATACTCATGACTCTGAATTTCAGGAATACCTACCTTAAATAAATTATAGTCTGGTATTAATTTTGATGTTACTGTAAGTCCAGACCAAACACATAGATATTAAAATTTGCTTGAGAATCACGTTACATAATTCCATGCACCAACCCATGGCGACCTTGTCTATTGCCCACTGTAGGAGATTTATCCAATTGTTTTCTTTTATTTCTCTGTGACATTTGATCTATTTGTTCTAATTTAAAGCACTTTTGGGCATTTTAACAACATTAATAAAACTATATAAGTACAACCTATTTTCATTTGTTCAGTTAGAAAAGTATCCTGGTGTTAGATCAGCTTCTCCTGCACCAAAAGAGAGATTGAAAACATGAATCACTCTGTGGTGTGACTTGTGGAATATTAGTGTGCCAGATGTGTTACAGGTATAAATGGGCACTAAAGAAAATGTTTCTTTAATCACAAAGTATTCTAAGACCATTGATTTCAACCAAGGTACACGTATAGACATATAGTATTACATAACCAGAATCAATGAGCTTCTTTTTTGCTTAAGTAGCTTTGCTAATCAGCAATTCTATGTATATCTCACAGTGACAAATTAAACAAACTATTTTGTCAACTATGTATTTAAATATGTAAACCTGCACCTCCTGATTGTTGTTACAATCAAGCTGTCATACCTTCCATTCAGTGTATGTTAACTTGATTCTTTGCCAGTTAGAAATGTTTTTTCTAGATTCACATGTTACTTAAGCTATTGAATTTCTTTTTCAGTCCCTTTTTTAAGCAAAGTTTACTGGTCAAAGCCAATGAAATGTGCCTCTACACAATCAATATTCTGGGGTGGAGAGCTGAGGGTATTACTTTCATTCTATGTCCTTGATGTCATTATGACATAGAAAAATACTATATAGTCCATTGAATCTATGAATGGATTATTGTTTGTTCCTCAATAAGCCTAATATAGAATTCTTCAAGCCACTTCTATAATGCAAAACATGTGGTGAATGTTGCCTTTGTAGAAATAAAATCATAATTGCATAATATAATCTTGTTTGGTGGAAAAACATATTCTGCAGTGTATTTGTGAGTAATAGGAGAAGTGTTACAAGTTAGCTCATCTATGGAATTCAGAAAGGCCAATCTAGAAATTCTACCAAGTAGCACAAAGTTGCAATGTGCAAGATCATAAGACACCAAACTTGATGCAAGTCTTTATTATGTGGGATGTGCTTTCACATGGAGAAACCTAGATAATTATTACATAAGATTTTGAGCAATGTTCAATACATGTTTTGATAGCACTTTTTGCTAAAGGTATTTGCACATTGTATGTTCAGCCATGAATGATACAGGCTACCCTTGAGGAAGCTTCCTTCTTCATGGAGGTTCAGTGTAATATTGGGCTGTGGTCCAACAGACTGTTCTGAGGACACACTGAGACAAACATACAACACTTCTGGAATATCAACTCAATGAAAGATGTATAATGTTCTACTTGAAATTTGCTGGTCTTCCAGTGCAAGGAGTTGTACGCTGCAGAATAGTTCATTCCAAGGTTTATGAATATGTGCTGTGAGATGCATTGAAGCTTGGTGCAGCCACCAGAAGGGATTTTGGGGAGATGCTGTGGGACAAGACTTGAGTACTGAGATCTGTCAACTATTTTGTTGATGGAATGTTAAGGGATGAAATGTTATTGATATTTTGCTATATTGTAACAATTTTAATGTTATACTTTGTACATAGAGTAAATAGAAATGTAGCCACTTTTTATTTCTATTATGATATATTTTATGAATTAAGTGTACTTCTGGTATATTGAGATCACCCCGATTACAACTTCAACCCTCCACCACTAAGTTATGACACAAACTCTTCTGTGCCTGAAAGTGATCAAAAATCTTCATGAGTGCATCCCTTGGACCCTGACCTCTCCACTATCCAATCACAATCTGGACCCTTCCAATATTGTCCAACCACAATTCCAACTTCGTACCACCATCTGATTATCACTTTGACACACAATACCACACAAGCATGATCCCAACACCCATCCACACAGGCTGATTACAACTTACTTTCATCAGTGCACTGACTAGGCAAGCAGAGGAGTTACCTTATTTGACAAAAAGTGTGAAAGCTCAATTTTATTGTGTATAGGGCTTATGGTGGTAGAATATCTCAAGGCTGGATAGGAATCCCATTTCAAAGCATGTGTTGGCACTTTCCAGTTTAATCTGCCTCTGAGACTCTGAACAACTTATCTGTAAGCAAATATATCTGTAGCTTTTTCATAAATCAACACTTGCAAATCATAAATATCAGAAGCATGTTAACAATTATGTCACTATATTCCATCTGTTTGTTGAATCATATGGATGACTCAGTAAAATTACCGAAAGTAATAGCTAATGCGGACCAGAAAGAACTTACTAACATTACACAACTTTTTCTGTGGAGTAAAATACAAATCCACCAATCATTCCTATTATGCTAATAAAGTATTTCTACAAACATAAATAACAGAAAAACATAACCCATTTGTTGATGGCTGAATGTAATAAAATTATGAAATATGCAAAAGGCAATCAATATATCATCAAAGCATGCACTTTTAATAAAACATTTCAGCCTGAGTGCTATGAAATGGTGGTTAGTTTAACTTGTTTATGATAGACATTGGCTGCAGGCTTACAATAACTAAAGCTTTATGGAAGCAAGTTCAATAAATCCCAAGCTTTCACCTGAATAAGCTAATCACATGGGTGATGTATAATTTATGCTTCTAAAGCTTTCTTTGGCTATTGCACATGGGCAAGGAAACAACCAGTGGAAACAATGTTGAAGGGTACAATCTGGTGCTTATATTGTGATGATGCCTCAGTTTACAAGAAGCTTGTCTTTATATTACCTGTGATTTTATTATGATGATGAACTTCTCAAGGAGTAACTACTGGGGTGCCTAGGGGCAACTCGAGTACCAGCAGTACTCTCAATGGGTTTGATAAAATATTCCCGTTTCAGCCTGATACAACTAAAAAGCACAACTGCTTCCAATGTCAGTACAGTCAGCAAAGATGTCTTAATGTGTTAAAATGAATTATCGCTGCTTAAAACTGACGGTAACAACGCAGACTGAGGTCGGACGCGCCCGCATAGGATACCACAGAGGAAGTGTGGCTGTAGGGTGGGGTTACAAGAGTGTTTAAGGAAACGGGGTTTTAAACTCCCAATACCAACTATGTTGCTGGCAAATGTGCAGTCTCAAGTGAATAAAATCGATGATCTCAGAGCTAGGGTGCTGAATCAGAGGGACATTAGGACCGCGAGTGTCCTTTGTTTCACAGAATCCTGATTAACCCATTCCGTACAGGATGCAGCGATTCAGATCAACAGGTTTGCTATACACCATCAGGATAGATCTATAGAGTCTCTCAAAAGCAAAGGTGGAGGAGTATGCCTCATGATCAACTCTCCTTGGTGCACAAATATATCAGTGCTGTCCCAATTCTGCTCACCAGACCTGGAATATCTAGCAGTTAGGTGCTGTCCTTTTTACCTACCACGGGAGTTCTCTGGTGTAATTTTGGTAGCAGTTTACATTCCACCTCAGGCCTATATCAATCAGACTTTAGATGATCTGAGCAATGGGATCAACATGCATGGAATTGTGCACCCAACGCCTTCATCACTGATTTAGGAGATTTTAATCAGGCCAGTCTGAAAAAATCACTAAGCAACCACCATCAACAGATCACTTGCAATACCAGAGGAAACAACACACTGGACCATTGCTACACCACCATCAAGAATGCCTACCGTGTTATTCCACGTCCTCACTATGGGAAGTCTGATCACCTGGCTGTACTTCTACTCCCTGAGTATAGGCAGAGACTGAAGACTGCAGCACCAGTTGAGAGCCAAGAAGGTATGGACAAAGGAAGCACAGGAACCCCTACAGGAGTGCTTTGAATCAGTGGACTGGACTGTATTGAGAGATTTTTCTTCAAATCTGGATGAGTATGTGGCAGTTGTTGTGGACTTCATTAAAACCTGTGTAATGTGTGTGTACCTACAAAGACTTATTGTACATTTCCAAACCAAAAACCGTGGATGAACCAGGAATTACGTCGTCTGCTGAAGGCTAGATGTGTGGCATTCAAGTCTGGCAATCCAGGCCTCTACCAGAAAATCAGGTACTATTTGCAGAGGGCTATTTCAAGGGTGAAGAGACAATTTCGAACGAGGTTGAGGTGATATCGGATGCACGGCATCTCTGGCAGAGTTTGCAAGACATTACTTCCTCCGAAGCGAAACCCAGTAGAATGAATGGCAGTGACGATTCACTACCGGATGAGCTCAACGGCTTCTGTGCACGCTTTGAAAGGGAGAACACAACTACAGCTGTGAAGATCCCTGCTGCACCTGAAGACCCTGTGATCTTTGTCTCTGAGGCCGATGTGAGGCTGTCTTTAAAGAGAGTGAACCCTCACAAGGCAGAAGGTCCAGATGGAGTATCTGGTAAGGCTCTGAAAACCTATGCCAACCAGCTAGCAGGAAGATTCAAAGACATTTTCAAACTCTCACTGCTATGGGCAGAAGTCCTCACATGCTTCAAAAAGGCAACAATTATACCAGTGCCTAAGAAGAATAATGTGAGCTGTCTTAATGACTATCGCCCGGTAGCACTCACATTGACAGTGATGAAATGCTTTGAGAAGCTGGTCATGACTAGTTTGAATTCCTGCCTCAGCAATGACCTGGACCCATTGCAGTTTGCCTATTGTCACAATAGGTTAATGGCAGATGCAATCTCAATGGCTTTTCACCCACCCTTAGACCACCTGGACAACACAAACACCTACGTCAGGATGCTGTTCATTGACAACAGCTCAGCATTTAATACCATAATTCCCACAATCCCGATTGAGGAGTTGCAGAACCTGGGCCTCTGTACCTCCCTCAGCAATTGGATCCTTGACTTTCTAACTGGAAGACCACAATCTGTGCAGAGCAAACACGAGGAAATCTGCAGATGCTGGAAATTCAAACAACACACACAAAATGCTGGTAGAACACAGCAGGCCAGGCAGCATCTATAAGGAGAAGCACTGTCGATGTTTCGGGCCGAGACCCTTCGTCAGGACAGTCTGTGCAGATTGGTGATTACATATCCTCCTTGCTGATGATCAACACTGACGCACCTCAGGGGTGTGTGCTTAGCTCACTGCTCTACTCTCTATATACACATGACTGTGGGTAGGCATAGCTCAAATACCATCTATAAATTTGCTGATGATACAACCATTGTTGGTAGAATCTCAGGTGGTGATGAAAGGGTGTACAGGAGTGAGATATGCCAACCAGTGGAGTGGTACCGCAGCAACAACCTGACACTCAATGTCAGCAAGGTGAAAGAGCTGATTCTGGATATCAGGAAGGGTAAGATGAAGGAACAAATACCAATCCTCATAGAGGGATCAGAAGTGGAGAGAGTGAGCAGTTTCAAGTTCCTGGGTGTCAAGATCCTTTACTCAGGGTTTTTTACTCACAGTTTTTTATGCAGAGAGTGGTGAGTGCATGGAATGGGTTTCCAGCAATGGTGGTGAAGGTGGAAATGATAGTGTCTTTTAAGAGACTCCTGGATAGGTACATGGAACTTAGAAAAATAGAGGGCTATGGGTAATCCTAGATAATTTCTAAGGTAGGGACATGTTCAGCACAGCTTTGTAGGCTGAAGGGCCTGTATTGTGCTGTAGGTTTTCTATGCTTCTCAATGTTTCTATGAGTAGGCCATTGGGCCCATTGAGCCTGCTCCACTGTTAAATACGATTGTGGCTGATCTGGGCAAGGACTCATCTCCACCTATCCGCCTTTTCTCCATTACCCTTAAATCCCCTACTATGCAAAAATCGATCCAAACTTGTCTTAAATATATTTACTGAGGTAATCTCCACTGCTTCATTGTGCAAAGAATTCCACAGATTCACTGTGAGGTGGGTCAACAGCTTACCTTCATTTTTCTCTCACCACTCTATCTGTAAAGCTTCACCCTCCAGATTGTCCTCACAAATCTTCAACACCCTGATCTGCAAAACCTACCCCTCCACCCATACCCAATCTTCCCAGATGCTATGATCCATTATAATTGCTGCCTCCACTCCAACACCATTATTGGTGGGAGAATAATTTCTCCATTCCTATACAATAGCTCAGTTGGCATCTTGATTTCACCCTGCTGAGCTCTGCACCTCATCATCTGGATAATATAGCAAGTTTCCCAGTTGATCTTAATGTCCTCACCATAATCTTTCATCAATGTTTCTCCACTCCTGCCAGCAACATGGATCAGAATTTCAAGGAAATAGGTTCATTGAAGATGCATTGTCAGGGTCACTATTAAGATAGGTTTGTATTTCCTTTGGCATTCTCTTACTTGCCCAGCTATAATCTTGCATGAAAACCTTAGAGAAAAAAATGTATTTGTTACTTCAAATTGTAATTAGGAGATAATGAATCCGTGGGCATTGTTTTAAACTGAGCAACACATTGTTTTAAAATGCTGGAGGAACTCAGCAGGCCAGGTAACATCTATGGAAAAGAGTAAGCAGTTAATGTTTCAGGCCAAGACCCTTCTTCAGGACTGGAAAGGAAGGGGAGAATTCAGATAAAGGTAAGGGGAGGGGAGATTTTTTTTAAACTGAGCCTCTGTTTGGTGGCTGATACAAATGTTCCTGCATTGATGTGTGGCACAATTGAGATTGGCACTGCATAATAACCTCTACTAAGGACATACTGTTCATACAGATCAAATCATTATGCAGTGCATTGAGGTAGTGTAATATAAAACAATAATATAATGCAGAATAAAGAGTAGCAGCAACATTGAAAGTGCAGTGCAGGCTGACAATAAGCTACAAAGACCCTAGGTATTGTTCTATGGTAAGAAGTGTGGAAAATTTGGTGGCAAATCAGATCTGGCATCAATTCAGTTTCATGGCTTTATTTCACTTCTTCCTCACTCTCTTATCCTTAGCAAATTGTTTGTTATGTGATTCCTGCTCTTGTAAGCATTCCTGCCCTTTGTGTTATTGTTGAAAGTGCCTGTAGGAAGAACCTTTCGTCCAGAATAACCTAGCTTCTCTTACGCTTTGCTTCACAATTCATGCAAGAAACAGCACAATTAAGCAAAGCTCTGGACACAAAGTTAGGGCCCCTGAAGGCAAAGCAGAAAGCTTACAGAAAGAACATAACACCATTATGAATCATCTTTCAAACTGACTATCCACATCCCCTCTTTTTATCAAAATTCAGCAATTAGCAACATTCTGCATACTTGTTACAATGCAGAGGAAAAAGCAGAAATAATTTTTTGACCAGATTTTGTCAAATCAGTTAACAGTTTTCATTACATATGTAGGCAGTATAAAATTGGAGGATACTGACAAAATTGGCTGGAAATGCATTATTCCGAGTTATTTCTCAAGCTACTATGAATATTTGCTTTGGAACAACTCACTTCCTTTTGTATCATCCGTTATAAGTGCTTCAGCTGAGATTACCTTAAAGTCCCAGAAGTCCATCAGCTGTGAAGAGACTCTTGCAATCTGCTTTGAGAAGCACAAGGATTGATCTGATGAAAATAGCAAGGAGATACAAGCACTAATTCCCACAAACTCAAGATATTCTTGGAAAAGAAATTTTCCATGGTCTGAGGGAAAAGAAACCAGTTTTGTAGGTAACTGAGGGGGAGAATTCAACAAAAAAAATCTACAATTTTGGAATTGGAATTGAAATTAGACTTGGAACTTGTTTATTATTATTATTATCAGATATACCAAAGTACAGAGAAAAACTCGTGCTGCATACTGTTCATACAGAAATCATTACAGAGTGCACTGAGGTAGTGTAAGGTCAAACAATAACAGAATGCAGAGTAAAGTGAATTAGCAGAAGAGGAAGTGCAGTGCAGGCACACAATAAGATGTAAGGCCATAACGAGGTAGATTACAGGGACAAGAGCCCACTTTATCATCTCAGGCAACCCATTCATTAGTCTTATAACCGCAGGCTAAAAGCTGTCCTTCAGCCTGACGTCACATGCAATCGGGCTTTTGTATCTTCCGTTCAAAGGAGGGGGGAAAGAAAGAATGCCTGCGGCGAGTGGAGTCCTTGATTATGCTGGATGCTTTACTGAGACAGTGAGAAGAAGACAGTTTTCATGGAGGGGAGCCTGATGTGCTGAGTTATGACCACTATTCTCTGCAGCTTCTTGCAGTCTCGGAAAAAGCAGTTTCCATACCAATTGCAATCACTCCATGTGATCTTAAAGACACTATTACAGGAAAACTCATGAAGGTATGTCTCATTTATCTTTAAATTAAGGTGACATTACTTGCACCAAAGAGCATAATTTACAGATTCAATCAAGATGAAACAATGTAGATATTGATGTTTGAGTACAGCTAATAGTTATAGCTGTTTATTTAGTGCCAAGTTGTGACATTTTGAGTACACTGAATAACATGCTCACATATTCTGTTATTTTATTTCAGGTACACCTGTTTGCTTTCAGATGATCTTGAGTAGCAGCAATTCAAGAACTGAACAAACTTTCCCTCCCCTGCTATGCTTCAGTGTACCCTGTCACACAATCCCTCTTCAAGATGCTGCATTTGTAATTTTGACCTCCTACCTCAGCTGCCCCAACTCTCTCTTTCTGACCTCTTCCCAACACTCACTATACTTCACCAAACTAATTTTTGATGGCTTCTGTTCATCTAGGGTCTACTCAAATTGTTCAAGTGGCATGCCAACCTCATGCAAAAGGCCATTCCCCCATAAAATGTCCCTTTGGAAATGAGAGCAATAATACAGAAATAGATTCATCCCTTTGACACAGTGACTGTAATCTGAAGAAGTGGACCTTGAATTTTCTTTCTTGTTACCTTCTCTAGTTGACAGATGGTTAAAGGTCTCTATGCCCACGCAGAGATGATGAAAATTTACCACATGATTTTATTCAACCCTGATGCTGACGAAAAGCTAAGTTGCAGTAACAAAGGTTGGTGGTGTTGTAGATAGTGTAGAAGATTGTCAAAGATTGCAGAGAGACATTGATAGGATGCAGAAGTGGGCTGAAAAGTGGCAGATGGAGTTCAACCGGGAGAAGTGTGAGGTGGTACACTTTGGAAGGACAAACTCCAAGGCAGAGTACAAAGTAAATGGCCAGATACTTGGTAGTGTGGAGGAGCAGAGGGATCTCGGGGTACATGTCCACAGATCCCTGAAAGTTGCCTCACAGGTAGATAGGGTAGTTAAGAATGCTTATGAGGTGTTAGCTTTCATAAATCGAGGGATAGAGTTTAAGAGACGCGATGTAATGATGCAGTTCTATAAAACTCTAGTTAGGCCACACTTGGAGTACTGTGACCAGTTCTGGTCGCCTCAGTATAGGAAGGATGTGGAAGCATTGGAAAGGGTACAGAGGAGATTTACCAGGATGCTGCCTGGTTTAGAGAGTATGGATTATGATCAGAGATTAAGGGAGCTGGGGCTTTACTCTTTGGAGAGAAGGAGGATGAGAGGAGACATGATAGAGATGTACAAGATATTAAGAGGAATAGACAGAGTGGACAGCCAGCTCCTCTTCCCCAGGGCACCACTGCTCAGTACAAGAGGACATGGCTTTAAGGTAAGGGGAGGGAAGTTCAAGGGGGATATTAGAGGAAGGTTTTGCACTCAGTGAGTGGTTGGTGGAATGCACTGCCTGAGTCAGTGGTGGAGGCAGATACACTAGTGAAGTTTAAGAGACTACTAGACAGGTATATGGAGGAATTTAAGGTGGGGGGTTATATGGGAGGCAGGGTTTGAGGGTCGGCACAACATAGTGGGCCGAAGGGCCTGTAATGTGCTGTACTATTCTATGTTCTATTTTCTAACTAACTTACTAAGTTCTTCCTCTCCTGCCAGTTGCAGCAATCTTTATGGATTGCGTATTATTACAATTTCTGGCTAAAGGAAGTATTCAATAATTAATCAAACAATCAAAGTTAGATTGTTTAAATGCCATAAAAAGTACATTTGCAGGACATTTCTCTCCTATATCAGTCAAATTCAGTTCCAAAGGACAACAGACATTCTATTTCTTTCATCTTGTCTGTGAATATTTATGTACACTAAGTAAAAACATAGCCTTTGTAGCTTATATATCAGCATCTGTGTTCACTTATCGTTTATATTTAAAATTTTGAAATATTTAGGCTTTAAAATGCCCACACAATTAAACTCTTCAAAAAGATTGACATTATCTGTTATGCAAATTAGTTTTGCTTGAGTTTAAATGTGAACTAACTTTAAATGTGCCGGCAGTTACATTTTGAAACCAGATTTATTTGGAAGTACCCTACTATTTGGCATTACTCTGATATTCAAAGTCCTTAAAACAATTGCTGGAGGAACTCAGCAGGCCAGGCAGCATCTATGGAAAAGAGTACAGTCGATGTTACGGGGTAAGACCCCTCAGTAGCACTGGAAAGAAAAAGCTGAGGAGTAGATTTAAAAGTGGGTGGGGGATGGGATATGAGAAAGAAACGCAACGTGATAGGTGTAACCTGAAGGGGGCAGGATAAAGTAAAGAGCTGGGAAGTTGATTGGTGAAAGAGATACAGGGCTGAAGAAGGGCAAGTCTGATAGAAGAAGACAGAAGGCCATGAAAGAAAGAAAAGGTGGGAAGAGCACCAGAGGGAGGTGATGGGCGGGCAAGCAGTTAAGGTGAGAGAGGGATGGGGAATGGTGAAGGGCAGGAGGCGCATTACTGGAAGTTTGAGAAATCAATCTTCTTGTCATCAAGTTGGAGGCTACCCAAACGGAATACAAGGTGTTGTTCCGCCAACCTAAGTGTGGCCTCATCACAACAGTGGAGGAGGCCATGGATAGGTATATCGGAATGGGAATGGAAAGTGGAATTAAAATGGGTAGCCAGTGGGAGATCCTGCTCTTTCTGACAGATTAAGCATAGGTGCTCGGTGAAGCAGTCTCCTAATCTACATCAGGTCTCACCGATATACAGGAGGCCACACCGGGAGCTCTGGGCACAGCATATGACCCCAATAGACTCACAGGTGAAATATTGCCTCACCTGGAAGGACTGTTTGGGGCCCTGAATGGTAGTGAGGGAGGAGGTGTAGGGGCAGGTGTAGCACTTGTCCCGCTTGCAAGGATAAGTGCCAGGAGGGAGATCAGTGGGGAGGGATGAATGGACAAGAGAGTCGCGTAGGGAGCGATCCCTACGGAAAACAGATTTTTAATTTACCTGAATTTGGATTTCTCTGGATCTCCATAGCTAGTTTGGCACTTTAGCTGAATGGCAGATTATAATGCTATAATGGAAGAGTCTACACAATACAGCCCAGTCGATCACAGGCATAGCCCCCACCATTGAACATTTTTACTGCCACAAGAAAGCAGCATCCATCATCAAGGATACCCTCCATCCAGGCCATGCTCTCTTCTTGCAACTATCACTGAGCAAGAGGTACAGGAGTCTTTGATCCATGTTGCTTGTTTTTTGTGTGGGAGGAGGGGTTTGGATGTTGATGAACCTGTTCCATCTTTTGTTCAGTTTTTTGTTTCATGGGGAGGTGGGATTTGGGGATTGTGCTGCCTTTTTTTCTTTCTTAGTTTCATGGCTACACAGAGAATTGAAAAATTTCAGAGTTGAATACTTTGATAATAAATTAACCTTTGAACCCTCAGCTGTCAGGCTTCTGAACTGCAATGGCAGAATTCCCTCCAGTATCTTCCCCAAGACTAAAGTTTTGCTCACTAGCCTTTAGATCACAGGCCTGTCCTTATTACCCTTTTTTTCTGACCAGAGCCTCAATTTCTTTTGTCAGCCAGGGTTCACTGTACTTGGGAAATCTGCTGCTTCATCCTATCAGGAATATGTTGCCCTGGACTCACCCTTTAAAAGCATCCCACTTGTCATCTATTCCTTTGCCTTTAAATAGAGTTGTCTAGTCAACCCTAACTAGATCTTGCCTAATGCCCTCAATGTTGGCTCTGTTCCTGTTCAGCACTTTAGTTTGTGGACCTGTTCTATCCTTTTCCATGAATATTTTGAAATAATTTTGAATTGTGGTGACTGGACCCATGTTTCCCAAATGCCACATCAATTACTTGACTCACCTTGTTCCCCAGTATTGCTCTTTCCCTATTAGGTTCCTACATAATTGACTGAGGGAACTGCCTTGAACATCCTACACAGGTTTTTCCCCTCCAGGCCCTTTGTACTCTGGGTGGCCCTGAATATACCTGAAAAATTGAAATCTCTCATTAGCACTACCCTACTATTCTCACAACTATGTGCAATTTCTAGATACATCTGCTCTTTAAGTTCCTGCTGACTATCATAGGTCTATAATATTGCTCTTCCAAGCTGACAAGCTCCTTCATATTCCAAAGTTCTATCCAGATGGCCTCATTAGATGATCCTTCTAGAATATCCTCTCTAAGCACTGCAGTTGTGTCCTCCTTATTAAAAAGACAAAACTCCCTCCACTCCTACTTGGTTCCCTGTCTACCTAAAACATTGGTATCCCTAAACATTAAGCTGCCAGTCCTGCCCTTCTCTCAGCCATGTTTTTATAATAGCCACAATATCCTAGTCCCTTGAGGCAATCCACTCCCTCAGCTCAGTTGCCTTACCTGTTAAATAAGCTATGTGCATTGAATAGATGCAATTTAAAGCAGTGGTCTTATTTGTGCTTTTACTATAAATATCACATTCTTGATTGCTAAGCTTACACACTTTGGTGGCTGCACGTACCCCTATCTTCACAGTCACTTCAATATCTCAAGTAACATCCCCTGCCAATCCAATTTAAACTTTCCCCTAGTGGCAAAATACAATTTTTCCTACCAGAACATTGGTCCTGTCTGGTTCAAGCGCAACTCATCTCTTTTGTACAAGTCAGCTCTACCCTGAAACAGATTCCAATGATCCAAGAACCTGAAACGCTGCACCCTGCACCAGCTGTTCAGGTATGCATTCATCTGATCCATCTTTCTATTCTTGGACTCACCAGCACATAGGACCGGGAGTAATCCAGAGATCACGACCTTTGAAATCTTTAATTACCATATTGATCAGGTCAATTTAAAACAAATACTAGTTTGATTTGGTTTAATGCATCTCCTGCAAAGCATACTATGAAGTGGATTTATCACAAAGGGATTATTTCTGATAACAACGGCAATTCTAATTGGAGATTTTTATTTTATGTGAATAAAGCCAGTAAATGGAAGTATGGTAGAATAGTGGTTATTTAATTGGACTGGTAATCCAGAGATCTAGACTAACAGCTAGAGACATGAGCTCAAATCCCAATAAAGCTCACTGAAGAATTTAAATAATGTATTTATATATAAACCCAATACAGAAAATTGCATCAGTATTAGCATTAATGAAATTACTGGATTGTTATAAAAATTATTTGGTTCCCTCATGAAGGAAATTTGCCATCTCTACACTGTCTAGTCTACACCGTTTCACATGATTCCACATCACGGCACTGTGACTGAATGACTGCCAAGGCACTCGATCCAAGAGCAATTAGGGATGAACAGTGAATGTTGGCCATGTTATGTACACCCGCATCATGAGAAAAAAATGTAAAGAGAAAGCAATCTTATCTCACTTTTGCAGACAGTTTCTGAAAGCAAAACTTAAGCAGAGAGAAGATCTCATTTTAACAGCTTGAAGCTTCCTCTGAGTTTTGAATATCGTCTGTTAGTTCTGTTCATTTGCTGCTGTATGTATATTTAACCCAGGCATCCTGTTCATATTCTATACCTTCACGGTATGGTCCGGGTCAATTTTGACCTGGCCCAAGAATCCCCTCATAACATGTGTCGATACCAAATTTTGAACCACAGATCTATTTAGAATGCCTATCTGACATCAATAAATTGATGATTAATCCTTAATTAATGTTTCAGAGATCTAAAATCCATTTCAATAGATACAGGTCAAATCTGACCCGGAACAGCCTCAAAGTACAAAAATTTGTAGCACCTGTACAAAAGTATAGAATATTAAAATATTTTCATTTTTGCATATTTTGGGTCACTTTAACAAAAGTCATCAAATTTTGGCTAAAACAAATGGTATTTAGTGTGTTTTACTGCTGTTAAATGTCAAAACAGGTCAAATTTGACCCGAACAGTATGTAGGGGTTAATTTAAATGTTCATATGTATAGAACATTTTTTTCTTTCGATTAGTGTAGCATCTCCTTTGACATAATGAATGTCTAGATATTGTATAACAAAGAGTCATAAAGTCACAGAGCCAAAGAGCTGTTTAGCATGAAAGCAGACCCTTTATTCCACCACATCCATGACACAAATTGTATCTATCCGCAAGAATCCCATTTATTAGTATTAGGTCCTAGGACTCTTATGTCCTGGAGATTCAAGGACTTGTCTGGATGATTCATCTAAATATTTGTAGCACCTCATCCTTCACCATTTCGACAGCCAATGCATTACAGACTCTAGTCACCCTCTGTGTGAATCAAAATCCTCCTTAGAACCCTTCAAAACCTCCTAGCTCTTCCTTAAATTTATGTCCTCTTAGACACATCCACCATGGGGAGAAAGATTTTTACTATCTATTCTTTTGGTCGGCTTCATAATTTTATATATCTCTGTCAAGTTGTACATCCGCCACCTCCACTTGAGCAGAGACAAATCCAACCTATTCAATCTCTCCTTGTAACTGAAATCCTGCAATCCAGACCATGTCCTGGTGCACCACCTTTACATACTCGCTAGTGCAACCACATCTTTCCAAGCGATATGAGCTTAGCTTTATTTGTCACATGTACTGTAAATTGAAACTTCAAAACATATAGTACAATGAGTCATTTGTGTCAATGACCATCACAGTCTGAGAAAGTGCTGAGGGTGGCCCGCATGCATGGTAATTATTCCAGTGCCGGCACAACATGCCCACAGCTTACTAACCCTAACTCTTGTAACTTTGGAATGTGAGGGAAACCAAAGAACCCAGGGAAAACTGCACGGTCGTGGGAAGAATATAACTACTCATTACAGACAGAGGTGTAAATTGGTGCTGTAATGAGTTGTGCTAACCACTACTCTCCCTTTCTTATAGTGTAGTGATCAGAATCGCACACAATACTCCAGTCTGACCTGTCTAATGTTTTATAGAGTCATAACATGACGCACCAGCTTTTACATTTGATGCCACAGCCAATGAACGTAAACATCCCAAATGCCATCATCACTACCTGTATTGCCACTACACTACAGATGTGTAGCTCAACACTCCATAGGACGTTCCTACTCCTGCACCTATTTTTATGTTTCTATAGGGTTCTGAGTTGGGTGATCAGCCATGATCATACTGAATGGCGGTGCAGGCTCGAAGGGCCGAATGGCCTACTCCTGCACCTATTTTCTATGTTTCTATGTTACAATTTACTATGTGCATCACCTTACATTTGTCAGTATTGCGTGCATGCAATGTTGTTTTGCAGCAGCAGTACCATGCAAAAACATAAAATAGCTATGCACTATAAAACAAATAAATGGTGCGAATGAAAAGGAATAATGAATTAGTATTCATGGTTTGATGTGATTGGCAGCCCCTCCAACAGTACAAACATTCAATTCTTCCACCAGCAGCCTACAATGTCTGCAGGATCTCATGAGCTGCAATAATAGTTCCAATTCTAATAATCCTTTGTACAAATAAAGAAAAATCTGTATTTATTACATTTTTTAAGTCCAAGTCAGTAGTTTTCTTACATCTTTTAACTCTTTAATTCAGATTTTCTATGTGATAGAAAATGTGTGGCATCAGGATGTAAATTGACCAGAAGATGTGACTAGCGACTATTAATAAAATAGCTGATCCATTGCAACATTATCCACGGTGAGGCAAGGGCTACAATAAAGTGTAGTGTGACAGCTATAATGTGAGAGGAAGTAAGTGACGTGCTGGAAATATGTGCTAAATTAAGATTTTAAGTACACCATAGGCATATAGCTTATTTAATTTGAGAAACCATTTCTACTGTCCATTAAGTTCTTACATGGGTTTCTTTTATGTTACGCTAACATTTTTCTCAGATTGCTGGCTCCTAGCAATGTCAGAGTCAGCAATGAAATCAAGATAATCTTGCCAAACTTCCTGAGGCCAAGAACTGACAAGGACATTTTTAACTGCATCTTCCTAGCTGACAGGCTACATTAACCTGGCAAATTCATCTTTGCCTTTGCCATCTTTTTTGAGTCCCATGAATCAAAAGCCATAAAAGAGGAGCAGTAATTAGCAATATGTTGTATTATTATTATTATCACCAGACAGACACTGCAGAGCCCTTTTATTGCAATTTGAATATCCACACATCATCCTCATTGATCAATGCTGCTTATCGTGAATACACAAGCAATGACCTTGAGAAATTAGCAGCTGATTCTTGCTTACATCTCTAACCAGCGAGCCAGTCATTGAAGATTTTTTTTTCACGAGCGTGGTGCCTAAGGCCATTTTCTGGAATTCTCTACACATCACCAGAGCGTATAAATTTGTAGTGCAAGTCTTGAGACAGACGTTTGCTGGATGAGATATTTCTGCTTACTATCAAACAGGGATTTGCATTTAGATCCCTTCCAGCAATTCCTGACTTCTCTTATAATCAGGGCAAAAGATAACAGTGCAGAATGAAAACTACACTATTTATCCTTTAATATTAAAGAAAAATCCACTTATCAAATGACAGAAGAAAAAGTGTTTTGATATTATACTTGTTAAAGAGCCTTTAGTCTTATTTCAGACTCCTGATATTTCAGTTATTATTGATTCAAAAGTCAGTCTAGACCTTTACTTCTCAGCAGCAATAGAAAGCATAAATATGTTACTGAGAAATTATATATATATATATGTTGTATGTACTGTATATGCAGATTAATTGGAACACATCAGAACCAATACATTTTGGTGCAGCTGTTCCAATTAGCTGAAGTTTCATGGAAATAGTTAGAAAGGTATAAAAAATACAAGCTACCAGTAATAAATTATTGTGTTTAAATGAAATACAGAACAAATTAGGACACTATTTTTACTATTACAGTGCTATAAAACTGTTTATTTGTTCCTAATTGTTATCAGCAGAGGAATTCATCCAGCATACCTGTACACCGTCACGTTATTTTGATTGACTGTAAATGAACTAAATTAGTGCAGACACCTAGTGTAGCTAATGCACTGCCTTTATACAATGATTTTGACAACTGCATCCACTGAATCTGCCAAATACTTAAGATGATTGTCAATACCTTCAAATTCTGTATAGTTCCTAACTTACTGAAGTAGTGATGTTGTTTCATTTTCGCTCACAGCTGTTTCTGGCATCTTCAAGCCTGAATCCTTGAAAATGCAGTGATCAAAATAGTTTTGTATCAGTGACAAAAATCACTACTTTTTGAACACATGCAGCTAACAATATTTTAAAACTGTACACTCCAAGGTAGTGGTCACCAACCTCTTTAAGCCCAAGATCCCCTACCTCGGCCTTAGTGAAAGGCAAGATCAACCCACTAAATCGATTAGTCACATGCATGTGCACCGGGCAGAAAAGACCGGAAGTAAAACCCCACAACCCGGAAGTAGGAATAATGTATGTACACCAGGGGTAACCACCCTTTTTTGCACCACGGTTAGGTTTAATATTGACAATATTCTTGCGGACCGGCCAACTGGGGTGGGGGGGGGGGGGGGCTGGTGGTGTTAAACATGACCGGAATACAGCGATACTCGAAGGAAGTTCCTTATGTCCAGTCTATTCCACAATTTAGTTTACATGACTCTCAGCACTTAGCTTCTGTCCCGCTTGCTCACGTCTTTTCCGCTGAAAAAACTCAACGGGTTTGTCCTTAAGTGCAGGGTGCTTGGACTCAAGGTACCAAAGCAGTTTTGAGGGCTTCATTGCCTAATTAAACAGCCTCCGGGCCTGAACTCCAGCCTCCTGCCCGCCTGCTGCCAGACGCCTTGGCCAGGTGTGGCCGATCGTGGGTGGGGTGAGAGGACAAGGTAAGGGCTGGAGGTCCCCGTGCCAGGGCCACGGCAGTCACAGTCCAGAAGGAGCAATGGACCGAGCGAGTAGTGTGACAGGGCACGTGCCCGCCCCCCCTTGTAGGATCTATCGGCCAACAAAAGTTTGTCTCGAGGGATGACTTTCAGTAGATCGCAGTGAGGTAGCTGCTCTGTTACTTACGAAACCCTGAGCCTGAATTAGGTCGTCTGTGAATATTTTAGCAGCAGGTTTCTCATAAACATTCGGTGTGCTAAACAGGTTTAGAGGCAGCGCCCATCTGTCGGCGTTCCAGGCCTGTAGCATCGGCACTTCTCGCCGGCCGCGCGAGGTGGCCGGTTACCCGAGGCCAACCAGTGATCCCTGGCACGAGGGTATCACCCAGTAGTTGGGGACCATTGAAGTACACTGTGTAGTGTGGGGGAGCTATACACATGCGCACTGGACAGAAAGAACAGAACTAAAACCCCGCAACCCGGAAACAATCTTTCAACAGTATTTGTGTATTTTTTTTTCAGGATCAACTGGGAAAGCTGCAGAAGATCGTGAACATAGCCCAGCACATCACACAAACCAATTTTCCATCCTTGGAGCAAACACAAGGAAATCTGCAGATGCTGGAAATTCAATCAACACACACAAAATGCTGGTGGAACACAATAGGCCATATATGTCAAACTCAAGGCCCGCAGGCCAAATCGGGCCCGCGGTGGAATTATCTTTGGCCCGCGAGATAATATCTAATTACTATTAAAGCTGGCCCCAGTAATCGAAGCGCCTATGGCGTATGATATGGCTAATGCTGAGTTTATTCAGGTACCAGGTTTTCAGGGTTTTTAGTGTTTATTCGGCAGTCTTCTTCATAAGAAACGGAATTTGTAAAGTGAAACACTTTGTAGTTATAGCAGAGACTGAGACACATGAGAGCAGGCTGAAAAAACGGAGGCAATGAAAGCTGCGTTCGCACGCGTCCGACTGATCCGGCCCGCATGAAGCTGCATTTTGCTCAATCCGGCCCGTGACCTAAAATGAGTTTGACACCCCTGCAATAGGCCAAGCAGCATCTATAAGGAGAAGCACTGTCGACGTTTTGGGCTGAGACCCTTCATCAGGACATCCTTGGACTCACTTTACACCACACGCTGTTGGAGCAGTGCTGCCAGGATAATCAAGGACAAGACCCACCCAGCCAATATGCTTTTTGTCCCACTTCCCTCCAGGAGAAGGTTCAGGAGCTTGAAGATTCGTACAGCCAGATTTGGGAACAGCTTCTTTCCAACTGCGATAAGACTGCTAAATGGATCCTGACACGGATCTGGGCCGTACCTTCCAAATATCTGGACCTGACTTGCACTACCTTACTTTCCCTTTTCTATTTTCTAATTATGATTTATAATTTAAATTTTTATTATATTTATTTCGATTTGTACTTCAAGAACCGCGAAGCGCAGAAACAAATATCACTGTTATGATTGTACGCTCTAGTATCAATTGTTTGGTGACACTAAAGTATAAAGTATAAAAATACAAAGTATAAAAGAAAGCCTCAAAGATCAACCAGTCAATCGCGATCGACAGGTTGGCGACCACTACTCTAAGGACAGTGTCGTGCCTAACGGCCACACCAGTATACACTAGTTAGAATCTGTTCAGTAACAGCCTCCTTTCCCAATTAAGTGGCATAGTGTCTCAATTAGACAATGGGAATCATGGTTACTTTCTTCAATTATATTTTGTTCCGTAAGAACGATCCAAAATAAGCGGCAACTCCGATTAACCGATGGCTGCAACATAAAACTACTGATTCAAGGTGGAGGAAAGGCAACAGCAACTCAACAAGCTATGTGTTACAACACGAGTGTACAGAAGTCTATTTTTGAACAGACAGCATGAAGAGTGCAGGAGGGCATGTCGAGAACACCACCAGGCATACCTTAATATGACACGTCACCCTGGTGAGGTCACAATACAGGACTACCTGCATGCCAAACACCATAAGCAGCATGTAATAGACAGAGCTAAATGATCTCTCAACCAACGGATCAGATCTAAACTCTGTAGACCTGCCACATCCAGCCGTGAATGGTGGTGGACAATCAAACAACTCACTGGTTGAAGAGGTTCCACAAATATCTCCACCCTCAATGGTAGAGGAGCCCAGCACACCTGTGCAAAAGGCTGAGGCGTTTGCAACAATCTTCAGTAGATGATCCAGCTTGGCCTCCTCCAGAAGTCCCAGATGCTAGTATGCAGCTAATTCGATTCACTCCATGTGATACTGAACATCATAGGAAGTCATTCCTACCTGTGGCCATCAAACTTTACAACTCCTCCCTCGGAGTGTCAGATGCCCTGAGCCAATAGGCTGGTCCTGGACTTATTTCCACTTGGCATGATTAACTTATTATTATTTAATTATTTATGGTTTTATATTGCTATATTTCTTCACTATTCTTGGTTGGTGCGGTTGTAACGAAACCCAATTTCCCTCGGGATCAATAAAGTATGTCTGTCTGTCTGTGATATCAAGAAATGACTGAAAGCACTGGATGACTGAAAGCAAAGGCTATGGGCCCAGACAAATTCTCGGCAATAATCCTGAAGACTTTGTGCTCCAGAACTTGCCATACCACTAGCCAAGCTATTCCAGTACAGCTACAACACCACTATCTCCCCAGCAACATGGAAACTTGCCCAGGTATGTCCTGTACACAATAAACAGGACAAGCCCAATCCAGTCAGTTGCTGCCCTATCAGCCTACTCTCAATCATCAGCAAAGTAATGGAAGAGGTCATCAAAAGTGCTATCATGCAGCACCAACTTGGCAATAACCTGCTTATGGATTCCCAGTTTGGGTTCAGCCAAGGCCACTCAGCTCCTGACCTCATCACCTCCTTGGTCCAAATATGGACCAACGAGCTACATACCAAAGGTGAGGTGAGAGTGATAGCCCTCAACATCAAGGCAGATTTGACCAAGTATGGCAGCAAGGTGCCCTAGCTAAAATGGAGTCAATGGGAATTAGGGGAAAACCCTCCGCAGGTTGGAATCATACCTGACACAAAGGAAGATGGTTGTGGTGGTTGAAGATCAATCATCTCATCCTCAGGACATCACTGCAGGAGTTCCTCAGGGAAGTGACCTAGGACCAACCATCTTCAGCTGCTTCATCGATGACCTTTCCATCATAAGGTCAGATGTGAGGATGTTTGCAGATGACTGCACAATGTTCTGCATCATTCATGACTCCTCAGATAGTGAAGCAGTTCATACCCAAATGTAACAAGACCTGGACAATATCCTGGCTTGGGTCAACAAGTGGCAAGTAAGATTTGAGACACGTAAGTGCCAGGCCATAACCATCTCCAACAAGAGTGTCTCTAACCATCGTCCTTTGACATTCAGTGCCATCACCATCACTGAATCCTCTACTATCAACATCCTGGGGGGTTACCATTGACAAGAAACTGAACTGGTCTAGCCATATAAACACTGTGGCTACCAGAGCAGGTCAAAGGCTAGGAATCCTGCAGCATGTAACTCACCTCCTGACTCCCCAAAGCATGTCCACCATCTACAAGGCTCAGGTCAGGAGTGTAATGGAATACTCGCCACTTGCCTGGATGAGTGCAGCTCCATTGACACCCAAGAAGCTTGATACTATCCAGTACAAGGCAGCCCACTTGATTGGTACCCCTTCCACAAGCATCCAATCCTTCTACCATCAATGAATAGTTGCAGTAGTGTGTACTATTTACAAGATGCACTGAAACAGCCAACCAAAGACCCATGACCACTACCATCTGGAAGGATGAGAACAGCAGACACCACCACTTGGAAATCCCCCTCCAAGACACTCACCATCCTGACTTGGAAACATATTGCTGTTCCTTCACTGTTGCTGGGTCAAAATCATGGAATTCCATCCCAAACAGCATTGTGGATGTACCTACACCTCAGGGACTGCAGCAGTTCAAGAAGGCTGCTCATCACCACCTTCTAAAGGGCAACTAGGGATGGGCAATAAACACTGGCTTAGCTGGTGATGTCCACAGCCCGTAAAGGAATGAATAAAAAAAATCCTTCGAGTGGATGAGCTAAAGCAACAGAAGACCATGAACATGCGTTCTGTGACCACTTTATTAAGTACAGGAGGCATACATATAAACATACATGCAGGACATATATGTCTAGTGCCATTTGGCATTGCTGTTTATGCAAGCATTATGAGAAAAACAATAACACATAAATTGTTTCAGCTGAACTACAGTATTCTTTTGTAAATCATTTCAGACTCAACCAGTATCTTTAATACCCTGTCATGCTTGAACAATGGTCCACATTAATCATCAATTATTTAATCAAAGCTGATGATTACTTTGCAAAATACAGCTTGCCATAAGTTTTTTTGCATGACTGCAGCAGTCCTGTGCATTTGCATTGCAGATAATTGCATGGATCAGCACAATCTGTGGTTGCAACTCATGGTTGTCCAACTCAAAGGATGTGGAAGACTCAATTCCAGTATGTTTCTGGGGAAAGATCATCAATGGTCTTGATATTTAATTTAGTTTGCCAATGTGTTACCTAAGGCGATTACCTAGGTGTTACCTAGGTGATTCACTGCAATTAAGATGGAGAAAAATTTATTATTTTTAATACCGAAGAGGAACAATCTGTTGATTTTCTGTTTGACGAATGTATGCGGTGGTGAAATTTGCATTTATTGTCTGATTATTGTTGCCTTATAAAATTGTGGCTAAGCAGCTTCCAGAGTGTTGTTTCATAGGCAGGTACAGGAATATAGACTTTAAAACTATAGCATACATAGCAGCAAAATTAGGCCATTCGGTCCCAATCTGCCATTTATTCACACCCCTTGTCTTGATTTCTCTACATTTTCCTCAACCTCCTTACCAATCAGGAACCAATTAAGGTTTGGTGAGACTGGAATAAGTGGTCATAGGTTTAGGGTGAAAGGTGAAATATTTAAGATCTTCAGGGAGACCTGGTTCAAGTGTGGAAAGAGCTGCCAGCAGAAGTAATGGGTATGGGTTTGATTTTAGTATTTAAGAGAAAATTGGACAAGTACATGGATGGGATGGGTATAGAAGGCTATTGTCTAGGTGTAGCTTGATGGGATTAAGCAGAATAACTATTCAGCATGGGCTAGATGGACCAAAGGGCCAGTTTCTGTGCTATAGTGCTCCATAACTCTACGCCTCTTGCCTATCGATCCCTGATTTAAATACAACTAATGACTTAGTCATTACTGGCCACTGTGGCAACATATTTCATAGACACACCACCTCTTCACCTCAGATTTAAAGGAACATATATTTATTTTGATGCTGTACCCTTCAATCCTAGTCTCTCTTATTAATGGAAACATCCTCGCTTCATCCTTTCTATCCACGCCCTTTAGTATCCAGTGGGCTTCAATAAGATACTCCAACATCCTTCTGAACTCCTTTCAGATATCAACATCCCTTATACATATGCTAAGCTTAACATTCCTGAGATAATTTTTTGTGTACCTCCTTGGGATTCCCTTCAAGGCCAGCACATCCTTTGTTCCCAAAATTGATCACAATATTTCAAATGTAATCCAAGTAATGCTTTATTAAGCCTCACCAATACAACTTTGTCTTCATATTCTAATCCTTCCATAATGAATGCTAACATTGCATTTGTTCCGTTTACCGCTGACTCTACTTGCAAGTTATCCTTGAGAGAATCCTGAACTGGGACTCCCAAGTTCATTTTGTGCTTCAGATTTCTGATTTTTCCCCCCATTTTGTAAATAGCCTGCTCCTTTAGAGCAAGAGGATAAGACGAGTGAGATTAGGACCGATCAAGTGTGACAGTAGTAAAGTGTATATGGAACCAGAGGAGATAGCAAAGGTACTTAATGGATATTTTTCTTCAGTATTCACTATGGAAAAGGATCTTGATGATTGTAGGGGTAACTTGCAGCAGACTGAAAAGCATGAGCATGTAGATATTAAGGAAGAGGATGTGCTTGAGCTTTTGGAAAGCATCAATTTGGATAAGTCTCCAGGACTGGATGGGATGTACCCCAGACTACTGTGGGAGGCGAGGAAGGAGATTGCTGAGCCTCTGGCGATGATCTTTGCATCATCAATGAGGACAGAAGAGGTTCCGGAGGATTAGAGGGTTGCGGATGTTGTTCCCTTATTCAAGAAAGGGAGTAGAGATAGCCCAGGAAATTATAGACCAGTGAATTTTACTTCAGTGGTTGGTAAGCTGATGGAGAAGATCCTGAGAGGCAGGATTTATGAACATTTGCAGAGACATAATTCAGATTCAGATTCAGATTCAGTTTATTTGTCATTTAGAAACAACAAATGCAATGCAGTTAAAAAATGAGACAACGTTCCCCCAGAATGATATCACAAGAGCATATGACAAAACAGACTACACAAGAAAATCCACGTAACGTTTGGTAATCCCCAATCCAGAGTCCGGAGAGGCTGCTGCGTATTAATATCGCGCTTCCATCTTGCGTGTTCCCCGGAAAGGAGCTCCAAATCCACCTGACAAAAACAAGACCAAAAACTAAAGCACAAAACCACATAATTACAACATATAGTTACAACAGTGCAAACAATAACATAATTGATAAAAAAAACAGACTATGGGCACAGTAAAAATAGTCCAAGATGTTAAAGGACTGTAAGTTCAAAAGAAATCACCACAGTTTCCACAAGTCCCCAGGGTCCCGACAGACTCGCCATCCCACACTGGCGGCAGAAGGGAATACCCCCACTATGGACTTCCACGGCGCCGCCCGACTCAGCCTCGCAGACGCAGCACACAATGGAAGCTCCGTCGAAACCAGCCTCGCAGACACCGAAAGCGACCTGAGTCCGTCGAAAAGACTCCGAGTCCGTTGAACCTCCGAGCCGACGACCATCCCCTCCAGCACCGCTTCTCCGAGCACCATCCTCTGCCGAGCGTATTAAGATGGCCCCGCCAACGGCCATTGGCAACGCGACCCCGAGGACTGGGGGCCTGTACTTCCCATCAGAGATCCGGACCTCACAGCAGCAGCAGCAATGAAGAAGGTCTTCCTGGAATATGATATAATATGATGAAGGCTTTGTGAAAGGCTGGTCGTGCCTTACGAGCCTGATTGAATTTTTTGAGGATGTGACTAAACACAGTCATGAAGGTAGAGCAGTAGATGTAGTATATATGGATTTCAGCAAGGTATTTGATAAGGTAGCCTATGCAAGGCTTATTGAGAAAGTAAGGAGGCATGGGATCCAAGTGGACATTGCTTTGTGGATCCAGAACTGGCTTGCCCACAGAAGGCAAAGAGTGGTTGTAGCCGGGTCATATTCTGCATGGAGGTCAGTCACCAGTGCAGTGCCTCAGGGATCTGTTCTGGGACTCTTACTCTTCGTGATTTTTATAAATGACCTCGATAAGGAAGTGGAGGGATGGGTTAGTAAGTTTGCTGATGACACAAAGGTTGGAGGTGATGTGGATAGTGTGGAGGGCTGTCAGAGGTTACATTGGGACATTGATGGGATGCAAAACTGGGTTGAGAAGTGGCAGATGGAGTTCAACCCAGATAAGTGTGAAATGGTTCATTTTAGTAGGTCAAATATGATGGCAGAATATAGTATTAATGGTAAGACTCTTGGCAGTGTGGAGGATCAGAGGGATCTTGGGGTCTGATTCCATAGGACGCACAAAGCAGCTGCGCAGGTTGACTCTGTGATTAAGAAGACGTACAGTGTATTGGCCTTCATCAATTGTGGGATTGAGTTTAGGAGCTGAGAGTTAATGTTGCAGCTATATAGGACCCTGGTCAGACCCCACTTGGAGTACTGTACTCAGCTCTGGTTGCCTCACTAGAGGAAGGATGTGGAAGCCATAGAAATTGTGCAGAGGAAATTTACAAGGACGTTGCCTGGATTGGGGAGCATGCCTTATGAGAATAGATTGAGTAAAATTGTCCTTTTCTCATTGGAGCAATGGAGTATGAGAGGTGACCTGATAGAGGTGTATAAGATGATGAGAGGCATTGATTGTGTGGATAGTCAGAGGTTTTTCCCCAGGGCTAAAATAGCTAGCACGAGAGGGCATAGTTTTATGGTGCTTGAAAGTAGGTACAGAGGAGATGTCAGGGTTTTTTTGTTACACAGAGAGTGGTGAGTGCAGTGGCAGTGACTGCTGGCAGTGGTGGTGGAGGCAGAAATGATAAGAGACTCCTGGATAGGTACATTGAGCTTAGAAAAATAGAGGGTTATGGATAAGCCAAGGTAATTTCTACGGTAAGGACATGTTCGGTGCAGCTTTGTGGGCCGAAGGGCCTGTATTGTGCTGTAGATTTTCTGTTTCTGTGTTTTATTCTTCCTACCAAACTGCATAATTCCATACTTGGCTGTGCTACATTCCATCTGACGTGTCTTCATCTACTCTCCGAAACTGTCCAAATTTCCTGCAGATTCCTTACCTTTGAGCCACTACCTATTCTCCCACCTATTTTGGTATTGTCTGCAAACTTGACCATTATTTCATCAATTTCTTCATTCAGATCATGAATATATAAAGTGTTCATACAGTGCTTATAAAAAAGTATTCAGCCCTCTATGTAAGTTTTCATGATTTATTGTCTTACAATATTAAATCACAGTGGATTTAATTTGGCTTTTTTGATAAAGACTCTTTCATGTCAAAGTGAAAACAAATCTCTACAAAGTGATCAAAATTAATTACAAACATAAGACAAAATAATTGATTCCATCAGTATTCACTCCCTTCAAGACAAAATTTAGTAGATGCACCTTTGGCAGCAATTATAGCCTTAAGTCTGTGTGGATAGGTCTCTATCAGTTTTGCACATCTGCACACCACAGTTTCCCCCCATTCTTCTTTACAAAACTGCTCAAGCTCTGTCAAATTGCATGGGCATCGTGTGTGAATAGCACCTTCAAATCCAGCCACAAATTCTCAATTGGATTGAGATCTGGACTCTGACTTGAACAGCCCAGGACATTTACTTTGTTGTTTTTAAACCATTCCTGTGGAGCTTTGGCTTTATGCTTGGGGTCATTGTCTTGCTGGAAAACAAATCTTCTGCCAAGTCACAGTTGTCTTGCAGACTATATCAGAGAATCCCACATGCCTTCTGGTAAACTCAAGCTACAACTTCATGTGAGTGTTTTTTCAGCAGTGGCTTTCTCTTTGCCACTCTCTGAAAAAGCTGCAACTGGTGAAGCACCCAGGCAACAGTTTTATGCACAGTCTCTCCCATCTCAGCCACTGAAACTTATAACTCCTCCAGAGTTGTCATGGGTCTCTTAGTGGCCCTCCTCACTAGCCCCTTCTTGCATGGTCACTCAGTTTTTGAGACCAGCCTGCTCTAGGCAGATTTACAGTTGTGCCATACTCTATCCTTTTTTGATGATTGACTTAACTGTACTCCAAAGGATATTAAGTGACTTGAAATGTTCCTGTGTCTATCTCCTGACTTGTGCTTTTCAATAACCTTTTTATAGAATTTCTTGGAGTGTTCTTTTGTATTCACAGTATAGTTTTTGCCAGGATATTGACTCACCAGGATATTGGACCTTCCAGATATATGTGTATTTTTACTACAATCAATTGAAGCACCTTGACTGCACCAAGGTGATCTCTATTTAACTAATTATGTGACTTCTAAAAACAGTTGGCTGCACCAATGATGATTTGGTGTGTCATATTAAAGCGGAGGGGGTGAATGCTTAAGTAATCAATTATCTTGTGTTTTATATTTGTAGTTAATTTAGGTCACGTTGTAGAGATCTGGTTTCAATCTGACATAGATAGATAGATAGAACAGTACAGCACATTACAGGCCCTTCAGCCCACAATGTTGTGCCGACCCTCAAACCCTGCCTCCCATATAACCCCCCACCTTAAATTCCTCCATATACCTGCCTAGTAGTCTCTTAAACTTCACTAGTGTATCTGCCTCCACCACTGACTCAGGCAGTGCATTCCACGCACCAACCACTCTCTGAGTGAAAAACCTTCCTCTAATATCCCCCTTGAACTTCCCTCCCCTTACCTTAAAACCATGTCCTCTTGTACTGAGCAGTGGTGCCCTGGGGAAGAGGTGCTGGCTGTCCACTCTGTCTATTCCTCTTAATATCTTGTACACCTCTATCATGTCTCCTCTCATCCTCCTTCTCTCCAAAGAGTAAAGCCCTAGCTCCCTTAATCTCTGATCATAATCCATACTCTCTAAACCAGGCAGCATCCTGGTAAATCTCCTCTGTACCCTTTCCAATGCTTCCACATCCTTCCTATACTGAGGCGACCAGAACTGGACACAGTACTCCAAATGTGGCCTAACTAGAGTTTTATAGAGCTGCATCATTACATCACGTCTCTTAAACTCTATCCCTCGACTTATGAAAGCTAACCTCCCATAAGCTTTCTTAACTACCCTATCTACCTGTGAGGCAACTTTCAGGGATCTGTGGACAAGTACCCCAAGATCCCTCTGCTCCTCCACACTACCAAGTATCCAGCCATTTACTTTGTACTCTGCCTTGGAGTTTGTCCTTCCGAAGTGTACCACCTCACACTTCTCCGGGTTGAACTCCATCTGCCACTTCTCAGCCCACTTCTGCATCCTATCAATGTCTCTCTGCAATTTTTGACAATCCTCAACACTATCTACAACACCACCAACCTTTGTGTCATCTGCAAACTTGCCAACCCACCCTTCTAACCCCACATCCAGGTCGTTAATAAAAATCACAAAAAGTAGAGGTCCCAGAACAGATACTTGTGGGACACCACTAGTCACAACCCTCCAATCTGAATGTACTCCCTCCACCATGACCCTCTGCCTTCTACAGGCAAGCCAATTCTGAATCCACCTGGCCAAACTTCCCTGGATCCCATGCCTTCTGACTTCCTGAATAAGCCTACCGTGTGGAACCTTGTCAAATGCCTTACTAAAATCCATGTAGATCACATTCATTGCACTATCCTCATCTATATGCCTGGTCACCTCCTCAAAGAACTCTATCAGTCTTGTTAGGCACGATCTGCCCTTCACAAAACCATGCTGACTGTCCTTGATCAGACCAAGATTCTCTAAATGCCCATAGATCCTATCTCTAAGAATCTTTTCCAACAGCTTTCCCACCACAGATGTAAGGCTCACTGGTCTATAATTACCTGGACTATCCCTACTACCTTTTTTGAACAAGGGGACAACATTCGCCTCCCTCCAATCCTCCGGTACCATTCCCGTGGACAACGAGGACATAAAGATCCTAGCCAGAGGTTCAGCAATCTCTTCCTCATGGAGCAGCCTGGGGAATATTCCATCAGGCCCCGGGGACTTATCCGTCCTAATGTATTTTAACAACTCCAACACCTCCTCTCTCTTAATATCAACATACTCCAGAACATCAACCTCACTCATATTGTCCTCACCGTCATCAAGTTCCCTCTCAGTGGTTAATACCGAAGAGAAGTCTTCATTGAGGACCTCGCTCACTTCCACAGCCTCCAGGCACATCTTCCCACTTTTATCTCTAATCGGTCCTACCTTCACTCCTGTCATCCTTTTGTTCTTCACATAATTGAAGAATGCCTTAGGGTTTTCCTTTACCTTACTCGCCAAGGCCTTCTCATGCCCCCTTCTTGCTCTTCTCAGCCCCTTCTTAAGCTCGTTTCTTGCTACCCTATATTCCTCAATAGACCCATCTGATCCTTGCTTCCTAAACCTTATGTATGCTGTCTTCTTCCTCCTAGATTTTCCACTTCACTTGTCACCCATGGTTCCTTCACCCTACCATTCTTTATCTTCCTCACCAGGACAAATTTAACCCTAACATCCTGCAAGAGATCCTTAAACATCGACCACATGTCCATAGTATATTTCCCTGCATAAACATCATCCCAATTCACACCCGCAAGTTCTAGCCTTATAGCCTCATAATTTGCCCTTCCCCAATTAAACATTTTCCTATCCTCTCTGATTCTCTCTTTTTCCATGATAATGCTAAAGGTCAGGGAGCGGTGATCACTGTCCCCCAGATGCTCACCCACTGACAGATCTGTGACCTGACCCGGTTCGTTACCTAATACTAGATCTAGTATGGCATTCCCCCTAGTCGGTCTGTCAACATACTGTGACAGGAATCCATCCTGGATACACTTAACAAACTCTGCCCCATCTAAACCCTTGGAACTCATCAAGTGCCAATCAATATTAGGGAAGTTAAAGTCACCCATGATAACAACCCTGTTATTTTTGCACCTTTCCAAAATCTGCCTCCTAATCTGCTCCTCGGTATCTCTGCTGCTACCAGGGGGCCTACTTCCACCCATACTGACTCAAAAGAGGATCCTGCTACATTACCCACCCTTTCTGCAGCTGTAATAGTATCCTTGACCAGTAATGCCACCCCTCCTCCCCTTCCCCCCCCCCCCTCTCTATCCCTTTTAAAGCACTGAAATCCAGGAATATTGAGAATCCATTCCTGCCCTGGAGCCAGCCAAGTCTCCGTAATGGCTACTACATCATAATTCCATGTATGTATCCAAGCTCTCAGTTCATCACCTTTGTTCCTGATGCTTCTTGCATTGAAGTACACACACTTTAGCCCTTCTACCTTACTACATTTATACCCTTTATTCTGCTGCTCTTTCCTCAAAGCCTCTCTATATGTTAGATCTGGCTTTACTCCATGCACTTCTTTCACTGCTCTATCGCTGTGGGTCCCATCCCCCTTGCAAATTAGTATAAACCCTCCCGAACCATGCTAGCAAACCTACCTGCAAGGATATTGCTCCCCCTCGAGTTCAGGTGCAACTCATCCAATCTGTACAGGTCCCACCTTCCCCAGAAGAGATCCCAATGATCCAAAAATCTAAAACCCTGCCCCCTGCGCCAATTCCTCAGCCATGCATTCAGCTGCTATCTCCTCCAATTCTTATCATCACTATCACGTAGTACTGGCAGCAGTCCTGAGAACACCACCCTTGAGGTCCTGTTCTTCAGCCTTCTGCCTAGTTCCCAAAACTCACACTTCAGGACCTCATCCCTCTTCCTGCCTATGTTGTTGGTCCCAACATGTATCACGACTTCTGGTTGCTTTCCCTCTTGTACCATGAAAGTCTTTTTTCTGTTGATCAGTGTGAAAAAAGCCAAATTAAATCCACTGTGAATCAATGTTGTAAAACAATAAAATATGAAAACTTCCAAGGGGAAGTTTTAGTAAAAATAAATGTGCAGACTATTTTCTAAATAGGGATAAAATCCAAAAATCTGAGATGCAAAGGGACTTGGGAGTCCTTGTGCAGAACACCCTGAAGGTTAACACAAAGTACACTGCAGATGCTGTGGTCAAATCAACATGTACAAACAAGCTGGAGGAACTCAGCAGGTCGGGAAGCATCTGTGGAAACGAGCAGTCAACGTTTCGGGTCAAGACCCAAGAGGTCTAGAATACAAGAGTAAAGATGTGATGCTGAGGCTTTATAAGGCACAGGTGAGGCCTCACCTTGAGTATTGTGAACAGTTTTGGGCCCCTCTTCTGGGATTGGAGAAGGGTCCGGGGGGCGGGGGGTTCACAAGAATGATTCCAGGAATGAAAGGGTTATCATACGAGGAATATTTTTATGGCTTTAGGTCTGTACTTGCTGGAATTTAGAATGATAAGAGGGGATCTCATGTGGAAACAATGTTTCCTATGGTGGGAGAGTCTAGAACAAGAGGACACAGCTTCAGAATAGAGGGGCACCCTTTCAAAACAGAGATGCGGAGAAATTTCTATTGCCAAAGGGTAGTGAATTTGTGGAATTTGTTGCCACATGCAGCTATGGAGGCCAGGTCGCTGGGTATATTTAAGGCAGAGATTGATAGGTTCTTGATTGGACATGATATCAAAGGTTACGGGGAGAAGGCCAGGAACTGGTGTTGAGAAAAGAAAAGGATCAGCCATGATTGAATGGCAGAGCAGACTCAATGGGCCAAATGGCCTAATTCTGCTCCTATGTCTTATGGTCTTATGGATTGATAGAGTACTTTTTATAGACACTGTAAAAGTAAAATAAAAATGTAAGATGTAATGTAAAATACTAACACTACTGAAGGAATGGCAATATGCAGTGTAGTCTTCAAGGGCAAACTCAGAGTGGTGCAGCTCGATGGATACAATTAAATATTACCGTTTCAACCTGCTGCAGCTGATAATTACAACTACATCAAAGGTCTGTTAATAAAGATGTATTAATGCAATTGAACAATCTATCGCCGCTTAAAACCAATGGAAATAATGCTGACTGTGGCCAGCACCCTATCCACTTAAGGCAGTGGTGGCAGAAACGAAGTTGTCGCTCTGGCCTTTTAGTGCATTTAAAAATTTGAGGTCTTCAACTCCCAATACCAACTATCTTGCTAGCAAACATGCAGTCTCAGATTAAATAAAATTGAAGATCTCAGCGCTAAATAATTACCACCAACAAATCACGAATAGTACCAGAGGAAACAACTCACAGGACCACAATTACATCACCATCTTGAGTGCTTACTCTGCTATTCCACACCCTCACTTCGGGAAGTCTGATCACCTGGCTGTACTTCTACTCTCTGAGTACAGGCAGAGACTGAAGACTGCAGTACTAGTAGTGAAGACCAAGAAGGTTTGGACAAGGGAAGCACAGGAGTGCCCACAGGTCTGCTTTGAATCGGTGGACTGGACCGTATTCAGAGATTCATCTTCGAATCTGGATGAGCATGCCACAGTTGTTACTGATTTCATTAAAGTACAAAGTTCAAGTAAAATTTATTATCATTGTGTATATATATGTCACCACATACAATCCTAAAATTCTTTTTCTGTGGGCATACTTAGACTGTGTGGATTAGTGTGTGCCTATGAAAACTTGCTGTATGTTTCCCAACCAAAAGCTGTGAATGAACCAGGAAGTACGTAGTCTGCTGAGGGATAGATTTGTGGCATTTAAGGCTGGTGACCAGGTCTGTACCAAAGAACCATGTATAACTTGCGGAGGGCTATTTCAAGAGCGAAGAAACAATTCTGAGCGAGGTTGGAGAAAATATTGGGTGCACGTCAATTCTGGCATGGCGTACAGGACATTACTTCCTACATAGCGAAATGCAACATCATGAATGGCAGCAATGCTTCCCTACCAGATGAGCTTAAGGCCTTTTATGTCAGCTTTGAAAGGGAGAATATAACTACAGCTGTGAAAATCCTCCTGTGCCTGGTGACCCTGTGATCTCTATCTTGGAGGCTGACATCTGGCTGCCTTTCAGAAGGGTGCACCTTTGCAAGGTGGCAGGCCCAGATAGAGTTCTTGGTAAGGCTAAAAACTTGTGCCAACCAATTGGCGGGTGTATTCAAAAACATTTTCAACCTCATGCTGCTATGGTTCAAAGTTCTTGAAATACCCTTAGAGAGTAAGACCATATATTTTGGATATATACCTCAAGAATGGTTGAAAAGAGATAAATATTTAATGAATATACTGTTGGTGGCTGGTAAAAAGACTCTTACTAGGAAATGGTTATCACAGGAGAGCCCAACTTTAAATGCATGGATGGAAATTACAATGGACATTTACAAAATGGAAAAGATAACAGCATCTGTTAATCATAAGCTGGAACAATTTGATTCATACTGGGAAAAATGGATTAACTACATAATACCTCATAGGCCTGATTTTATTCTCACAAATCAATGAATCTGTTGTAAAAAAAGATCACTCCCTACTTGTACATAGTTTTCTCCTTTTGCTTGTTTTTACTTTCTGCTCTTTTCTGTAAGTGTATACCTCAGATAAATACTTAGTGGAGATTTGTGATATATATAATTATATGATATATATGTACAATGTCTGAAATACATCTTATGGAAATGTTTGTATGATGATGAACTTCAATAAAAAAATATTACAGAAGTTCAACAATTATACCAGTGCCTAAGAAGAGCAGTGTGTGCTGCCTGAACAACTATGACCTAGTAGCTCTCATATCTATGGTGATGAAATGCTTTGTGAGGTTGGTCATGGCTAGGATCAACTCCTACTTCAGCAAGGACCTGGACCACTGCATATTGACTATTGCCACAATATGTCTACAGCAAGTGCAATCTCAAAGGCTCTTCATGTGGCTTTAGTTCACCTGACCAATAGAAACACCTACGTCAGGATAATGTTAATTGATGATGCATTCGTTAGTCTCACAAGACCATGGATCTGCGCCTGGAAAGTTTTCTCCAGGGTGCAGGCCTGGGCCAGGTTGTATGGAAGACCGGCTGTTGCCCATGCAGCAAGTCTCCCCTCTCCACGCCACCAATGTTGTCCAAGGGAAGGGCAAGGGCCGATACAGCTTGGCACCAGTGCCATTGCAGGAGTTGCCAGAACTAGGCTGAAGACAACATCGGACTGCCTTAGGGACTGCCTCATTGAATATAGCTCAGCATTTAATCCCATCATTCCTACAGTCCTGATTGAAAAGCTACAGGAATTAGATCTCTCTACCTTCCTCTGCAATTAGATCCTTGACTTCCTAATAGGAATTCCACAATCTGTGCTGATTGGTAAGAACATCTCCTCCTTGCTGATGATCAACACTGGTGAACCTCATGGTGTGTGTTTATCCCACTGCTCTACTCTCTCTATACCCATGACTGTGTGACTAGGCATAGCTCAATTGCCATCTATAAAGTTGCTAATGATACAACCATTGTTGGCAGAATCTCAGATGGGGATGGGAGGGTACGCAGGAGTGAGATACAGTATACCAGCTAGTTGAGTGGTATTGCAACAACAACATTGCAGTTAATGTCAGTAAGACCAAAGAGCTGATTGTGGACTTCAGACCTGAATTCAGATTGTGGACCTCATTCTAGACTGGGGTCAAGAGTTGTGGAACAATTTTTGGAGGCCATTGGTTGAACCCTTTAGCACAAAATTCTCTGATCTGCAGTAGCAGCTATTGCCGGGGTGCAATGACCTTGCCAAAGTATCAGAAGTATTGGATTCTGTGATGCTCATATCACTGAATGTTATGAACAGATGATTGAATCTCTCCTTTGTGGAAGTTCATTGCTAGCACTTGTTACTTGCTAAATATCAGCTCAAAGTTGGATTTTATTTTAGTCTTGTTGCATGAAGGAATATTCTGCGTCATTATCTGGGGAATATTGAATGCAACTCAACATGGCGGTCATCAGCAAGCATTCCCATTTCTGACTTAATGAAGGAGAAAAGATTCAGCCTGATGATTCAGCGAGGAAGTATACATTTTTTTTTGCAGCCTGACACAAATGCACAGCTAAACACACACACACAAAAAGACATTCCTTTTAAAAAACTGGGCTTCTTGCTATAAAATATCTTGAAAGTGCATTTAATTAGATCAAATGCTTCTTTGTGCATGTGCGGTTCTTACACATCTTGGTGTTGCATTTAGGTAGTGCCTGATGATCAGAGATCTTTGCTAAAAGTTAGAATCATGAGCCTTAGGGGTGGTAATATAACCCTTATCTCATGCTTTCTGGAATGTGGAAGGACTCTGTCAAAACTACAGGCAGTTGGTCATCCTGTTCTTATATGTTCTCACAGTAAGCATTTAGCATCATTGTATGGGCTGTTGTTGCTGAAAATTAATTTGAATTTTCATCAGGATAATGGTCAGACTATTCAGTGTCCACACCACTTGCTCTCTGATCTTTGATTTGACAGCTGACTGATCAGATTACTTTACTTTATTGTCACCAAACAATTGATAATAGACCGTACAATCATCACAGCGATATTTGATTCTGCGCTTCGTGCTCCCTGAAGTACAAATCAAAGTAAATATAATAAAAACTTAAATTATAAATCATAATTAGAAAAATAGAAAAGGGAAAGTAAGGTAGTGCAAGTCAGGTCCAGATATTTGGAAAGTACGGCCCAGATCCGGGTCAGGATCCATTCAGCAGTCTTATCACAGTTGGAAAGAAGCTGTTCCCAAATCTGGCCATAGGAATCTTCAAGCTCCTGAACTTTCTCCCGGAGGGAAGAGGGACAAAAAGTGTGTTGGCTGGGTGGATCTTGTCCTTGATTATTCTGGCAGCACTGCTCTGACAGCGTGCAGTGTAAAGTGAGTCCAAGGATGGAAGATTGGTTTGTGTGATGTGCTGGGCTATATTCATGATCTTCTGCAGCTTCTTCCAGTCTTGGACAGGACAACTTCCATACCAGGTTGTGATACACCCTAGAAGAATGCTTTCTACGGTGCATCTATAAAAATTAGTGAGGTTTTTAGGGGTCAGGCCAAATTTTTTCAGCTTTCTCAGGAAGTAAAGGCGCTGGTGGGCTTTCTTGGCAGTGGACTCTACTTGGTTAGGCCAAGTCAGGTCATTTGTGAGATTCACCCCGAGGAACTTAAAGCTTTTGACCTGTTCCACCTGCGTACCACCAATGTAGATGGGGTCGTGCAGTCCACTACTCCTTCTGAAGTCAACAACCAATTCTTTCGTCTTGCTGATGTTGAGGGATAGGTTATTGTCTTCGCACCATGCCACCAGGTTCTTAATTTCCTCTCTGTACTCAGACTCATCATTACCCAAGATACGGCCTACAGTTGTGGTGCAATTAGCAAACTTATATATTGAGTTTGATGGAAACTTGGCTACACAATCATGGGTGTACAGTGAGTACAGCAGGGGGCTGAGTACACAGCCTTGTGGGGCACCGGTGCTCAGAGTGATTGTAGAGGAGAGCTTGTCCACTATTTTACAGCCTGGGTCCTGTCTGTGAGGAAGTTGAAGATCCAGCTGCAGATCTGAGTGTTAAGACCCAGGTTCCGGAGCTCAGGAATCAGTTTATTTGGAATGTTGGTATTAAAGGCGGAGCTGTAGCCGATGAAAAGGAGCCTTACATATGCGTCTTTATTCTCCAGGTTTTCTAAGGAGGAATGTAGTGCCAGAGAAATGGCATCTGCGTTGACCTGTTGCTCCGGTAGGTGAATTGCAAAGCGTCGAGGTTGACCGGTAGGTTATGGTTGATATGTGCCATAACCAATCGCTCGAAGCTCTTCATAGCAATTGATGTCAGAGCCACAGGTCGATAGTCATTCAGGCATGCCACCTTGCTTTTCTTTGGTACCGGGATTATCGTTGCCTTCTTAAAGCACGAGGGGATCTTAAATTGAAGCAGGTAGCAGTTGAAGATGTCAGCAAACACTCCAGCTAGCTGGCTTGCACAAGCCTACAGAACCCATCCTGGGATGCCGTCTGAGCCCGTCGCCTTCCTTGGATTTATCTTCAGGAAGGCTCTTCCAATGTCTTCCTCGATGCCACCAGGTCCGGTTCATTCGGAGGAGGCAGGACGCTCCTCTTCTGTTCGAATCTTGCGTAGAATACAAAGAAACATAGAAACATAGAAAATAGGTGCAGGAGTAGGCCATTCGGCCCTTCAAGCCTGCACCGCCATTCAGTATGATAATGGCTGATCATCCAACTCAGAACCCTGTACCTGCTTTCTCGTCATACCCCCTGATCCCTTTAGCCACAAGGGCCATATCTAACTTCCTCTTAAATATACCCAATGAACCGGCCTCAACTGTTTCCTGTGGCAGAGAATTCCACAGATTCGCCACTCTCTGTGTGAAGAAGTTTTTCCTCATCTCGGTCCTAAAAGGCTTCCCCTTTATCCTTAAACTGTGACCCCTCGTTCTGGACTTGCCCAACATCGGAAACAATCTTCCTGCATCTAGCCTGTCCAATTTCTTTAGAATTTTATACGTTTCAATAAGATCCCCCCTCAACCTTCTAAATTCTAGTGAGTATAAGCCTAGTTGATCCAGTCTTTCTTCATATGAAAGTCCTGCCATCCCAGGAATCAATCTGGTGAACCTTCTCTGTACTCCCTCTATGGCAAAAATACATTAAGTTCGTCAGGAAGAGAAGCGCTACAGTTATTGATATTGCCAGCTTTTTCTTTGCACCCAATGATCTCATTTAGACCCTGCCATAGTGTATTGGCATCCCTCTGGTTAGCCTGGGCTTCCAATTTGGCTCGATATTGCCTCTTGGTGCCCTTAATAGCTTTCCGGAGTTCACGCCTGGATTCCGTGTAGTGACTGGTATCCCCAGACCTAAAAGCTGCAGATCTAGCCTTCAAGAGGGACTGGACCTCATAATTCATCCAAGGTTTCCGGTTAGGGACTACCTGGATCGTCTTGCGAGACGCACAGTCCTCTGTGCATTTCCAGATAAAGTCCGCGACAGCTGAGGCATACTCATCGAGGTTAGCTGCCGAGTCCTTGAATACTATCCAGTCCACCGAGTCAAAGCAGTCACGGAGGATCTCATCCGTTTCCTCTGTCCAACGCGACACCACTTTTGACACCGTGACCTCCCGCTTCAGTTTCTGTTTGTAAGCCAGGAGGAGGAGTGCGGTCTGATGGTCCGATTTTCCGAAGTGAAGTCGTGGGACGGAATTGTAGGCATCCTTGACTGCTGTGTAGCAGTGGTGAAGTATATTCTGGCCTCTAGTGGAGCAGGAGACATGTTGGTATAACTTTGGCAGTGCTTTTCTGAGGTTGGCCTGGTTAAAGTCCCTGGCTGTAATGAGCAAAGCCTCCGGATACCTGGTCTCAAGTTCACTGATGTTGGCATACAGTGTATTCACAGCACACTCCACGTCCGCCTGGGAGGGGAATGTAGACCGCTGTCAGTATTACCGAGATGAATTCCCGCGGCAGATAATAGGGACGACACTTCACCGACAGATGTTCCAGGTCCGGACTGCAGGAGCTTGTTAGTGCCACTGTGTCCGAGCACCACGCAGTGTTGATCAGTAGGCAGCCACCACCTCCCTTCGTCTTGCCCGAAGACACCATGCAGTCCATCCGATGGATCAAAAATCCCTCTGGTTGGATGGCACAGTCAGGGGTGGCAGGGGAGAGCCAGGTCTCTGTGAAACAGAATACGCAGCAGATTAGCTGTGTCTTATAGATCCAAGCAACTTGGGGATATATATTAAAAATGGTGAAGTATTGTACATGGGTTCATTGCGATTCAGAAATCTGCTGGTGGTTGAGAGGAAGCTGTTCCCAAAATGTTGAGTGTGTGTCTTCAAGCTCCTGTACCTCCTCCTTGATGGTAGCAATGAGAAGAGGGCTTGTCGTGAGTGATGAGTGTCTTTAATGACTGATGCCGTCTTTTTGAGGCATTGCTTTTTGAAGAAGTCCTTGATGTTTTGTAGACCAGTACCCATGATGGAGCTGACTGAGTTTGCAACTTTCTGCAGCTTTTTCCAATCTTTTTCAGTGGCCCCTCCATATCAGAAAGTGATGCAACCAGTTAGAATGCTATCCATGGTACATCTATAGAAATTTGTTAGTCCTTGGTGAAATATCAACTTTCCTCAATTTCCTCAATGAAATATAGCCACTGTCGTGTCTTCTTTGTAATTAGATCAATATGTTAGGCCCAGGATAGATCTTCAGAGATGTTGACACCTAGGAACTTGACATTTTTCACCCTTTCCACTTTTGATCCCTCGATGAGGACTTGTGTATGTTTACTCAACTTGTCCTTCCTAAAGTTCTCAATCAATTCCTTCGTCTTACTGAGTGCAAGATTGTTGCTTTGACACCACTTATCTAGCAGCTCTATCTCACTCCTGCATGCCTTTCATCTCCATTTGACATTCAGTCAACAATAGTTGTATCACCCGCAAATTTAGATGTTGTTTGAGTTGTGCCTAGTCACGTAATTGTGTGTGTAGAGAGAATAGAGCAGAGGGCTAAGCGCTCATCTTTGAGGTGCACCAGTCTTGACTGTCAGCAAAGAGAGCATGTTATTTGTGATCTGCATTGACTGTGGTCTCCCAAGGAGGAAGTCAAGGAGTGAGTTGCAGAGGAAGGTATGGAGGCCCAGATTTTGGAGCTTGTTGACTAGTACTGATGGTATAATGCCATTGAACACTGAACTGTACTCAATAAACAGCAGCCTGATGTACTTATTGCCATTGTCTGGGTGATCCAAGGCCAAGTGGAGAATAAGTGAGATTGCATCCACTGTAAACCTATTATGGCGATAGGCAAATTGCAACTTGTACAGGTTTTTGTCCAGATTGATTCTGGCTCAACTCTCAAAGCACTTCATCACAATAACTGGGCAATGCTCATCCTACTCTTCTTAGAGCTGGGTATGAGTATTAAAGATTGCCTATCACATGAAAAAGGTGGAGTGCATATTGCTGTGAGGATATTTCAAGTTCAAGTTCAATTATCATTCAACCTTACATAAATACCTGTGATTAGAGACAAACTGAACAGTGTTCTTCTGGGGCCAAGGAGCAAAACACAGTATCAACAGTCTAACATGGCTCAAAGCATATAGCACATAAAAGTTTGCAGCAGTCTCACAGTAAAATAATATGGCCTAAGTCCCTGAGCCCATGAATGTTGTCAGCACCAGCAAGCCCACAGCTGTCTGCAGACGAGCGCAATCCAGCCTGTCTTCCACCGAACAAACACTGGAGGGCAGCACTGACACCAGCATGGACTGTCCCACACCACTTCTGGGCACCAGCTCCAATGCCTCTTTCCTGGGCTTCTGTAAACAGCTAACACCACGGCTTGAGGCTATTATCTGAATGGAGAAATGTTGCATATGAGTGAAGTACAAAAGGAATCTAAATGTTCTTTGCATGAATCACAAAAAAATGTCAGCAGCAAGTCAAGTCACTTTTATTGTCATTTCGACCATAACTGCTGGTACAGTACATAGTAAAAATGAGACAACGTTTTTCAGGACCATGGTGTTACATGACACAGTACAAAAGCTAGACTGAACTACATAAAAAACAAAAAAAAAAGTACACTAGACTACAGACCTACCCAGCACTGTATAAAGTGCACAAAACAGTGCAGGCAATACAATAAATAATAAACAGGACAATAGGGCAGTAAGGTGTCAGTCCAGGCTCTGGGTATTGAGGAGTCTGATAGCTTGGGGGAAGAAACTGTTACATAGTCTGGTCATGACAGCCCAAATGCTTTGATGCCTTTTCCCAGACGGCAGGAGGGAGAAGAGTTTGTATGAGGGGTGCAAACTCTCATGCGTCTCTCTTCATAATGCTGTTTGCTTTGCGGATGCAGCGTGTAGTGTAAATGTCCGTGATGGCAGGAAGAGAGACGCCGATGATCTTCTCAGCTGACCTCACTATCCGCTGCAGGGTCTTGCGATCCGAGATGGTGCAATTTCCGAACCAGGCAGCGATGCAGCTGCTCAGGATGCTCTCAATACAACCCCTGTAGAATGTGATGAGGATGGGGGGTGGGGAATGGACTTTCCTCAGTGAAGAAGTCAAATGGCATATTAGCTCAAATAGAAAGATATTATTATGCTTGTACAAAGCACTAGTGAGGTCATGCCAGGAGTGCTTTGCACAACTTTAATCCACAACCTAAGCAGGAATATAAAGGATATACTTGCATCCCCAGAAGAGATACACAAAGCTAATTCCTGGGATGAGAGATAGATTTCTCATGATCGAATAAAGAAATGGATCAATATTCTTCAGAGATTAGTAAAATTAGGGGTGATTCTATTTCAACATGTATGATCCCTTGCGAGCTTGACAAGGTAAATGTCAAGATGTTTGCAATAGTCACAAGAGTGGACATAGTCATCAAATTAGAGGAAAGTAACTTAAAACAGAGGTCTGTTGGAACTTCTTCAAACAGAGTGTAGTAAATCTTTGGAATTCTCTAGCCTGGAGAATTGTGGGGCAATAGCATAAGGCGTATTCAAAGAGGAAGTAGATAAATTGTTGAAAGATCAGGGAATTGAAGCCCATGGGGAACTGGTATAGTAAAGGTGCTGAGGATTGAGCAGATCTGCAGGGAAATGAGTGTTCTACTACTGACCCTATTTATTATGTTCTTATTTTAACAGGAAGGCACTGTCCTCCATTGCCTCAATTTTTGGGCTTTGTCAGATGGACTTTCATGTCTCTGTGTCCACATTGTCACTCTCACCTTATGGGTTTTGACCATGACCTTATGAGGTGACTTCCATGAAGCCTCTATTTCCCATTGTCAAATCACGAGTGAAGGATGAGGGGTGAAGGTGTTTAAGATTCAGGAGTTGACTTTAGAACTCAGTGAAAGAATGCCTTCATATTAAGAAGGTAAATAAATAGTTCTTTCTAGCAGAGCTAAACTTCAACAAATCTTGATTTGTTATTGTTTAACTGTGCAATTACTTCTCTAAGTCACCATCTAAGGCTTAACAATGGATTGAATATATAGTAATGATATCATTTTAAACAATAGCATACTATGTGCATGATGCATGTGATCAACTTGAACTAACCTCCTAGATATGTAAGGGAGCCTTGACAGCTTCTTAATAAAACCATTATGTGATAAATATTGTTCTGCCTGAGTGGATACTTGGAAAATATTACTTGGCCTTATACTTGCTGAGGAGCTGAATGATTGTTGACCACACTCCATGTGGACAGTGAGAAGTGCACATGAGTCAGCTCTTGAGTAGATTGAAAAATAGTCGGAAAAGTTAAGATATTTGGTTATGTTTCATTCAAAATTGACATCAACAGTTTGATAGCATCATCATTGTCATTGCATCTTTCATCCAGACAATTTCACATGATAAACCAGATGAACCTGTGCCTTTCTTTTTATACACTTTTTGTACCCTTAAGCCAGAAAATTTTCAATGAAATTTCAATGGAATAACAAATTTTGATCTGTTTTCAAAATCAGTGCTACTGATTTTAAACAACATGATAATGGAATAGATTGAGAGAGAGAGTGAGGGAAAAGGATAGACATACAAACCAACTGATGAAGCTTTTCTTAATGGTATCTCCATTGAGCCCATATAATGTGATGATGTGGTCCACTGCTTGACCTGGTTTACCACATTCACTGGCAAGAACCATTTGATTTACCAGTTTATGAATGAAGTGACCTCTTTATCCATGTCCCATTTAAGTGGGGGATAACTAACTTGAAATCTATCCCATCAGGCGAAATGTTAACTAGATTAGTCAAATCAATAACTAAAGCTCTAAGGACTACCTCATCAATAGAGTAACTTTTTAATGTCTTTAGATAGTGACCTTAACACAGAAACAAAGCTGTCGGTAAAAGGGACATGAAGTTGTCTTAGATCTATTGCTGCAAATGGATAGTATAAATTTCAGGCAAGCAATTTACTAAGATTGCCTGTGATGCCTCGAGTGAGATGGCAAGCTTGAATATCAAGGGTTTCTACAGATGAGTTGGCAAAATGGAAGAAATATTTAGACTATAAGAATATGAGATATATTGGCAGTATTAGGCCATTTGACCAATGGGGTCTACTCCACCATTACAACATGACTGATCCAATTTTCCTCTCAGCCCCAATATCCTGCCTTCTCACCATATCCCTTCATGCCCTGACCAACCAAGTATCTGTCAATCTCTGCCTTAAATATACATAAAGATTTGGCCTCCACAGCTGCCTGTGGCAAAGAATTCCACAGATTCATCACTCTCTGGCTGAAGAAATTCCTCCTCATTTCTGTTCTTAAAAGATGTCCCTCTTTTCTGAGACTGTGTCCTCTAGTCTTAGACTCTCTCACCTCTCCACATCCATTCTATCAAGGCCTTTTATCATTCGGTAGGTTTCAATGAGGTCACCCCTCATTCTTTTGAATTCTTGTGAACACAGGTCAAACATTCTTCATATGACAAACCTTTCATATTAAAGTTAGAAGTGTTGATATCTGAATTTCTAAAGGATAATTAAACAAGATGATCTTCAAGCTCTATTAATGTTCTTACCTATATTTTAATTTATTTAGATATACAGCAAGGTAACAGGTCCTTCTGCCTAAAGAGTGCATGCAACCTATTTCCACATGTATGATCAATTAAACTATGATCTAACCCATACGTCTTTGAAATATGGGAGGAAGCCAGATATCCTGGAGAAACCCCATGCAGTGACAGGGAAAAGGCACAAACTCCTTTCAGACAGTGGTAGAATTGTAACTGCGTTACACAAACTGCTACGCTACCATGTCGCCCATGCGTAGACAGACAGTCCTGCTGAAGAGTCTCGGCCAAAATGTCATCTGCCCTCTTCTCCATAGATGCTGGCTGGCCTGCTGAGATCCTCCACCATTTTGCTTGTGTTGTGTAGAGAGACAATGATAGACAGGATGAGGAGATATTTTTGGATGAAGAGTTTTTTAGGCATTTTCTTTGAGTCTCCAACATAAGATTCTTCTAGTGTAATGACCACACCTACAGGATTATAAAGAATCAACATCAACTGTTCCATTGTGTGAGCCAAAGGAAGCACTTGAGGCTGAAGTAATTAGGACATCACAAGGACTTCGCTGTTTAAGCCTTGGATAAAATTCAACTTTTTTTAAAACAATCTGCTGAATGTTTTCTGATTCAAAAAAATTTAACTGAAAAATTGATGGAATGTCTTTTTACAAAGTGAAATGTGAATGCTTAGTCGATTGAAAACAAATGTAAGTATTTAATATTTATTGCTGGTTAGATATTTTTCTACATAGAAAATATAAACATAGAAATCGTTTTACAAATGGCACTGAAATTGACTTGGATATTCTAAAAACATTATAAATTACAGAATCACAGAATGATAACTGCATAGGTGGAGTCTAGTTGGCACTTTGGCTTTGTGCAGGTAATTCATTCAGATCCTCACAATCATCCTCTCACTCCCTTGCCAATTCTTTCTATTCAGATATTTACTTGGCTCCCTTTTGAATACTACAATTGAATCCATCTCCACTTCTATCCCTTAGCAGTACATTCCAGGCCCTAATCCCTTGCTGTATGAAACAAAACTTCCCAGGTCACTTTTGGCTCTATTGATAATCACCATGGCAATTCTTTTCATGTGCATACCAACCTCTGTGTGATGAAGTTGCCCCTGGAATCCTTATTATACCTGTCTCCTCTCAACTTAAGCTTATATCCTCTAGCTTTGAATTTCCTTTAACAGAGATGCTAAATGCTTTCTTCCCCATCCTATCTACCTGTGACAATCTAGGGTATATTAACACTGTCATTTCAGTTGCTTTCTTTTCATGTTTCCTTTATTCATTTGTCTTTTTCTCTCACTTCAGTTTACTTCTCTTTGTTCTGGTCTATGTTTTTCTTTTCAGTTTTATACTATGAGGATTGAATGAAAGTGCTTCCCTCATTGATTGAAGTGTGTCCTTCAATGACTGATGTTTCCATGCACACTAAACACTTCCTCTCTCTCTTGCTTTCCCTTATCAACATGCCCTCTTTCATAATAAAGGGTTTTAGCTGATAATGTTACTGCTTATTCCCCTCCATAAATGTTGCCTAAATTTCTGAGTTTCTCCAGCACTTCTAGTGTTTTGTTGAAGATTTCCAGCATCTACAGGATCACTTGTATTTATCATTTACCATCTTGCTTATTTGCATTCCTTCAAACTCATCATCATCCTGCTCATCTCCAACACTCAAATTTTCCACAACTCGGCCAACATTTGTGGAAAAAAACAGTGTTAACATATGAAACAAATGAATATATTTCTTACCTAAAAAAAGTAAAAACACAAAACGCTGGCAGAACTCAGCAGGCCAGACAGCATCTATGGGAGGAGGTAGTGACAATGTTTCGGGCTGAAACGATTCATCAGGACCTGTTTTCTAAAAAGAGGAGATTCTTCAAAACTTCAAAATGTTTTTATATAAATGAGAATGAGGGGATATACTGCTTGACACTTCTTTGCATTTATATCTTTCTCTCCCTATATGATGAAAATTAAAATTTCGGCACCAAGAAATAATAGACAGCCAAATCTCATACATTGACTGTGAACCTCATGCTGTAAGAGATGCACCAGTTTGTGTGCCACCATGTATTCATGTACAGGGCACAAGTGGGAGTAGTTGCATGAGAATACTCAAGCTCTGAGCAAACAGCAACGTTTGACTAAGAAGCAGACTTCTCATGGGCAGGTGAAATCTATTCCTCGGGTTTGCAATTTGGCTATTAGCACATGAACGTTCTCTGAAATCCCCCAAAAGACTGAAGAAATGTTTAGGGAAGGCAGAAGTGCATTGGAGGCCAGTGAGTGAAAGTAAAACTCAGCTTTTTACCACCAATTCCAGCCATTTGCCAATGTCTACCTAGGTCTCCATTGCCTGCCTGAAGTTGGACTTTTGACCAAATGTCCAAATGAACCTGGGACCAAATGCACCACCTGGGCCTGAGCTGTATTCTAAATGTGAGTTCAGATCCAGTTTGATGCCCGGCTCTACACACTATATCACCAAGTTTATAGCGCTGATAGCTATGAGTTTATCAATATGTAATACAGTGGTAAGGTACCATTCTGGTGATTGTAAACCTCTCATTGGCAGAAAATCCAACTTATAGAGAATTTACATAAAACTGATACAGGGCAAATGGGACATGAGATTCTTCAAATTACCTCCCTACTATGGACTCTTCTTAAAGTGTACACTTGTTAGGGTAAGCATTTGTAAAGCTCTTAAAGTGTGGTGGCATTAATTAGGACATACACACACAGTTAAATCGAACTGTGAATTTCTTTAAAGTATTGGATTATTTAACATTGTCACTGATCAAAGATGAGCTTTGTTTCCTTAAGCAACATTTGGAAGGCCATGGATCTTGTTCCTTGTTGCTGCAAAAATCACTTAAGGACAACTAAATAATTTGATGACATCTCATAATAATGTCCCTTTCAGACTATTGGGTTGAGAACTAATTGTTTCATTTTCTCCAGAAAAACATTGAAGTCTAATTAAAATATATTAATGTAGATGCCATACGTTCACACATATTTGCTCTTAGCTTAATGTAGTTCCAATGAGTATTTAAAGAACTCAACTTCTGATGCATTAAAATGCTAATATTTTTACTCTTTTCTTAGCAAAGCTAGCAATCCAAATTCACCTCGCTAAGATACATCTCTGGGCAGAAGTATCAAGTCTAAACACAGCACGTGGGGGAGGCTATGACCTTCAAACAAAAGCTTTCAAGAAGGCTTTCAAAAGAAAGATAATTGGATGATTAGTGCTTATCATGTAATTGGGAAAACTTTAAAGCTTTTTTTGGAATTCGACATGTCAGAAACTACGAACAAAAAAAAAATGATTGAAAGCAGTTTTCTCTGGTGTAAACAGGGTAGCTTGCAGATTACAGATACTGTAACGAGTTGTGTTTTACATTATGACAGGCTGCTTATGTTGAAATGGCCTGGTCAAATCTCAGCTGCAGGAGAAACAGGTTCTACAAGTAAAGAGGAAGAAAAGAAAGCTGCAATTATCTGATCTTGTTCATAACCTCAAGACATCTTAAAGCACTTCATTGGTGGTTAACTCTTCTAAAGCTTGCTCACATTGTAACTTGATGAAATTTGCAAGGACTGACAATGGTCAATGTGATGAATGATAAATTAAACATCTATTGCTAATGCTGGCTAGGGGATAGCTATTGAATCAGGAAACAGATGAACTTTAGAATTCTCTTTGAAAATTGTCATGGAAGCTTGCTGTATGAAGCCCTGTGTCTGGACTTGATTTCAACCAGAAACATTGACAATTCCTTTCCTTCCACAGATAGTGCTTGACCAACTGAATTCTTCCAGCATGTTGTTTGCTGCTCTTGCTGGCTACTGCTGTTTCTACAAATTAAGGAGGAATAAACCTTGAACTTCCATGCATCTGCTGTCAAACATAGAAATGTTGAAATGTCCAAATTTATTGAGGATTTTTGGAAAAAATAATGAGATGCTGTTCATGAGGATGATTCTGAGAATCAAAGGGTTTACATATGAGGACAGTTTGGCAGCTTTGGGCCTGTACTCACTGGAATTTAAAAGAATACCTGGGGATATCATTGAAACCTACTGACATGACTAGATAGGGTGGATGTGGAAGGTTGGTTCTGATGATGGGGTGTCCAGAACTAGAGGGCACAGCCTCAAAATTGAGGAGTGACCCTTTAGAACAGAGGTAAGAATGACTTTTTTTTAGCCAGAGATCAGTAAATCTGTGGAATGCTCTGCCACAGACTGTAGTAGAGGCCAAATCCGTGCGTATATTTAAGGCAGAAGTTGATTGTTTCCTGATCGTTCAGGCATCAAAGGATATGGCAAGAAGGCAGGTATATGGGATTCAGTGGGATCCGGTATCAGCCATGACATAGAAGATTTATTATCACTGACAGTATAATGCAAAGTCTATCAATTCGAAAAGTAAGTAAATGGTATTAACAAGGTTATGATAAGGAATAATGAGGTTAAAAGAAAATAATATTAACAGAAAAGTAAGGGTTTTTGTTTATATTAGTTAAATCTGTTTTGAGATGCATCTGTCCATTCACTAAAATTTGTTCAATTAATAATGTTGAATTTTTTAATTTACACATTTAAATGTTATGAGTTTATGAAGTCTGTTAAAGACTATCAACATTCATGTTCAGCTTTGACAGCCAGAGGGACTGCAAGCTACAAGGACAGACTGATATTGGCTCTTCACTTCTGGGCCCAGTAACCATTAGCAGGAAAAACTGTACCTGGTAACTGTGGGCAGAGGCAGCAAGTCAGCAAGAACTGGCCCAATAATTCTACCAAATACATAATGACTTGAAATATTGATACAGTGTAGCTGCTTGCTAGTTGAACCCATAGGGGTAAGACATACAGATGTAAAAGTGCTGGCAGGAAAACCAGGAAAACTCAACAACAAGGAGGACCCTGTTGCTACTGCCCTTTTTCCCAGTATTTCCACAGTTTCTGGAAAGATCACCATGAGTCTGAAGAAATACTGGATAAATACCATCCACAAACCCGTAAGGAAGCTGAAGTTCCAGCTTATGTGGGTCAAAGATGACCTGGGACTCAGGACAGCTGGTGTTTACAGGATTCCCTGAATAGAGGAAACTAGGACACCAAGGGAAAACACAGACATTCCACAGAGGCCATAGCCTCAAGATAAGGGATCAAATTCTTCACCCTAAATTTTATTGAATCTTTAGAATTCTCTGTCCAAGGGGAACATTGAGGCACAGCTTCTGAGTGCATTCAACACATTTATATATCACAGAAATCAAGGGATACAGGGTTTGTACAGGAAAGCCATAGAGGTGGGCCATCAGCCATGATTATGAAATAACACAGTAGATATGGCCTACTCGTGTTTTCATTTCTTAAGTTATTATATTCTTAGAGTGGCAGATATTCTGTGAGATTGTGGGAGTGATTTATCACGTCCAGGTTGTCTTGAAGATACTTGCATGGAAGTCAACTGACAGAACATAGAACATTGAAATCCACAGCACATTACAGGCCCTTCAACCTATAATGTTATGGTGGCCATGTAACCTACTCTAGAGACAGCCTAAAATTTCCCTAGCGCAAAACCCTCTATTTTTCTAAGCTCCATGTACTATCTAAGAGTCTTTTAAAATATCCTGTTATATCTGCTTCCACCATTGCTGTTGGCAGTGCATTCCACGTGCCCTCTACTCTCTGCGTGAGAAACTTACCCCTAACATTCCCTCAGTACCTGTTTCCAAGCACCTTAAAACTATGCCCCTCATGTTAGCCATTTCAGCCCCGGGAAAAAGCCTCAAGCTATTCACACAATCAATGCCCCCCATCATCCTATACACCTCTATCAGGTCACCTCTCATCCTCCATTGCTCCAAGGAGAAAAGGCCAAGTTCATTCAGCCTATTCTCATAAGGTACGCCCTCCAATCCAAGCAACATGCTTTTAAATCTACTCTGCACTCTCTCTATAGTATCAACATCCTTCCTGTAGTGAGGTGATCAGAACTGAACACAGTACTCCAAGTGGGGTCTGACCAAGATCTTATATAGCTGTAACATTACCTCATGGCTCTTGAACTCAGTCCCACGGTTGATGAATGCCAACACACCATACACCTTCTTAACAACACCTTGATCTTTGATCTTCCATCGTAATCACCACTAACATTGAAATTCTTTGTAAAATATGGACCCTAATGTGTTCAAGCCAATAATGAAAGAGAAGTGCAAACAGGAGCTTTGTTAGAGCTGCTTTAGGTAAGGACCAGAAGCAAAAACACTTTATTATGCCTGCTTTTGTAGCATTCTGGCATAGTAGTGTATTAAGATGATTTGTTACCTGCTTTCCAACTGATTTCAACTTCCAAATGGATCAAAAATCATGCCTAAATTTCTGATAAAAATTTTAAAGGGCAAAGTTTCTGCCGGAAGCATAGGGCAGGGAAATTGAATCGGATTCAAGAAAATGAGGTTGCATTCCAATCCAGCCCGTGCAAAACACATATTTACAATGCAAGTGGTACGACTTAATTTTTAAAAAATCCCATATTCACATGTGATTTTGATAGTCCATAACACTCAAAAGCCATTGGCAAGCTGGGGTGTAGCATTATTCTGCTGTACCACAGCCCTCTGGAAGAAGCTATTTTCAGTCTTGCTGTCTTGGCTAAGGTGTTTCTGAATCTGTGACCATATGGCAGGAGATCAGAATAGACAATCTCTGGGATGGGATTGGTCTTCAATTATGTTATGAGCGCACTGCAAGCATTGAGAGTTGTAGATTGCCTCCAGGTATGGTAGTTGAATTACACCTCGAGGATGTTCCACACCTGCTCAAGAGTGATAGAAGACACTCTTAGTAAAAAGACAGAAGTATGCTGGAATGTGGCTGAGACTCTGCACCTCTGGTTCTGCAGGCAAGAAGTGCAACAGGAACTAATTACTTGATATCTGATTGGTCAGCATTAGGAGGTCAGCAGGCTTGCATTAATAGGATGAAAGATACAGCATACTTTCTTAATCTCTGCAGCTGAATGTACTAGGAATGCTGGTGTAATTACTGTGAATGTGAATAAATACATAAATACTGTTGCCTTGCTAGTGGATACATTTTGACAGGTCACAGGTCAGATATCAAGTTGACTTTATTTTCCCTTGTAGAGGAGGCTGCCAAGTTATGTACCAAATGGTGAACCAGTCATTCTTTCAGGCAAAATCCTGACCTATTTCTGGCCGGACCAAATATCATCCCAGTGGATCAGTACTGCTCTGTATTTGTCATGGTTTACATGAGCTTTGGCAGTTTTAATTACCAAAATAGAATATATATGGTTGGACATCTAAGAATTGCATATGGCCTGGTTTTAATCTAGTCTATCGATATCCATCTCTCTCCATATCTCAATCAGAGAATACAGCAGACCTAGTTCAATGAGATCTACAGGAAGATGTTTCCTGCTTGGTATTACTGCCTGCCACACGTCCTTGTTTTTTTTTCACTCCCTTAACCCTGATACATCTCACGGAGGTGGAGCAGAGGCAGGGATGTCTCCCTGTCACCCCCTGCAGCTTTCAATAATTTATTGATTTATTGTTAAGAATTCAATATCATATTTGCACAGGAGAGAATGCATGGACTATAAGGTCTGCTTTTTCCATATTTTCAAATGCTTGAAAACATTCAGAATCAAGTTTCTAATAACACTAACCTTTCATTTGTTTTCAAGTAAACATGACTTAGGATATTTCAATACATTTGGGATAATGCCTTGTTCCTTCTATTGCTTTTTTTCAAATGGACTCCAGGTAATCATAAGGACAAGCACATGCAACTTGCTCATAGAATTTGTTTCCCCTAATATTGGGTTTCCTTTCACATTGGTTATGGCTCAGACTTCTCACTCCCCTCTGTATTACCCGAGATAAAGCATATTGAAAATTCCTTTTGCAGGTTGACAAAGATTAATATGGGTCTCCATATATAACCACTTACCAGTAACGGTGCGTGCAATTCCATTGATCAGAATTCTGCTTCCACAGTTCCCTGCAAAAGGCTGAAGTTGGGTAGGCAGCTAAAAGTAATTATTTGAATGATCTTACAGTGGAAAATTGAGGGCAGTCAGTTAACAACAGTGCTGGCTGGCTTTGCTTCAGAATAGATCTTAATAGTGCCAGTGATGGAAAATGTTCCTTTTAATTTGGCAGTCCATCATATGCCCTGCTGGGCTGAATCATGTCAGCTTAGTGACTTTTATTTTCAATTCGGTATTAATCACAGACAGCGACAGAGCACTTTGAAATACATATACAAGTTTCACATCTCTCAAAGAAGACTTGCTTTTTCAGATTTTCACCAAGAATAAACAGCATTACATCTGCTGAGGAACTGCTGAAGGTACAATTATTCTTGCTAAATAAACTGCATTTTGAAATTGCTAACTGAATTTGTGGAATACACTGAATTCTACAAAGAGTGAAAGGGTCTTCAAATAACATAGCATTACATAATGTACTGGGATGCAATATCATATCTTCAATGAATAAGCATCATGAGACAATGTACTGAAGCTTACTTAGCCAGGTAGACTGATGATACTGTTCTAAATCCATGTAAAGATGGGCAAACAGGACATCATAAGATTCATCTTAATGAACTCACTAGCATGTCGAAGTACCAGTGCTGCAACACTGAAGAGCAAGCTAACAGGAATTGTGGCAGGGATCAGTCATTGCCTGGAAAGAGACCTATAGCAGTACAATTGATAACCATCATCCTATTTTATGCCACTGGCAGTGCTGAGGTTGGTTCTAGGTTGCATTAACTTCCAGATTATGCCATGAAGACAGCTCCCTCAAAATGATATCGATTCCACCCCTATTTCTGTTCAATGGAATTAAGGCAGTTTTTCTGTAGTGAATATTCCTGGAATAATTTTGAAAATTGCTGGTCATGTCCCTGAGCCTTTTTCCTCTCAGTCTGCCCGTCCCTACTTAACTCAAGTGAATCCACTGCCACATCCAAAAAAATGAAATTCATTGTTACTTACATGGGGTCATCAGGATTGATATACAGTATGTACATCTTTATGTACATTTTCTTCTGCTGTCTCCATGCTGAACATTTGGCAATTCACAGCTGAAATGGACTCATGGCTTGAAAAATTATTAAGATTTCATGCCCATGAAAACATAGGGTCATAAGCAGTAAAAATCATAAACCGTAAATGCCCAAATCAAACCTGTTTGTCCATCACGCATCTCCAGTTAAACTTCCCAAGCATTCCAAAGCTGCCATTCTCAATGGAATGCTGTTTTTCTTTTGCTTCCCAGACTTACACTTTTCAGAAGCTTGTAGTGTTTCTCCCACTTATTCAAACTAACCTACAATTTCTCCTGAGTGACTCACCATCTGTTGGCTTGAATTCAAGCTATGTAAGTTTATACTTTTATGTAATTTGCTTTCCTCATTGTACCATTGTTGATGGAACCCTGTCATTTCCTCCACTTCTCAAACATCTGCTCTCACTCTCCATTTCCCCAGACAGAACAGGAATAGACTGCCTTCCAATAGCATTTATTCAGCATATCATCCTTTCTCATTTCCATCAGCTCCAATGGAGTCACATATTCCCCTCTCAACCCCTCATTTCTGCTTTTTGTAGAGGCCACACTCCCCACGACTCCCTGCTCTGTTCATCCCTCTCCATTCTCCTTTCTCAGTCCCCAGGCACTTACCCTGTAACGGAGTAGTGCAAAACTGGCTCCCTATGCCCATCACAGTCACACTGGCACGATTGAACCAAGCTGCGGAGGAATGGCAGACTTCGATGTAGAGGTGGAAACAAGAGTTTATACATAAACATAGCAAAAGATCATCGGTGGCACGACCGAGCTGCTAAAACCCAAGATAGACTTGAGGCTCTCAAGACAGGGCTGGTAAATTTGAAACACACCTGATGTTCTTGAGACTGGGCTGAAAAATTTGAAACAGTGCATTTAACTTTGGAACATTCTGAATATAACTCAGGAACATTGAATATAACTTACGAACATTAACCATAACATAGAAACATTGCATATAACTCAGAAACATTGTATATGATTCAGAAACATTGAATACCAGGGGAGACCTAACAAACCTTGTAAACCAGGAAAAGCATGAAAAAAATCTTGAATGTAGACTGGAGAAGCTCAGAACATAGATTCAGAACACGTAGAACACAGACTCAGGACACTTGGAACGTAGACTCAGACATTTGGAACATAGACTCAGGACCTGAACTGAGTAAAGAAGGTCTACTCATCTCCAGCCAATCTATGTCCAAGCCACTACTGTATTTCCCCTGGGTCCATTGATCGCTGAGTCCCTCTGTCATGGTTGGCACTGGCAATGACTGAACCCAGGTGTGGAGGAATGGCAGACACCTGTGGAGAGACAGAAACAGAGATTATACTAAGGAATTCTAACAGCATATCAGTGGCATGACCAAGCGACACTGTGAGACAAATCATTCTCAATACACGTACTCTGTGTTGAGTGCTAAATGGGAGTCTGCATTATGTATATAATCTGAGTGTTTGGGCAATATCCTCCCACGTTTCCCTTCCTTATTGCTTGTACATGGCGACAGAGATGCAACATAAAGTTTTTACTCCCTCATGTTGTGAGATGGATGTAAGAAATAAAATTCCAGTCCTAATTCTAATTCTAATAATCATAGAAAATTAAAAAACAATGCCAGTCACAATTAACTTGACAGGATTAAACAGTAAATGTAAGGGCTTAATGATGCTTGTTCCGATAACAATCAGTAAATACAGGTGCTCGAGAAACCTGGAAGCACAGTGCCCTATGGCACACCACAGAAGTCCACAGTACAATACCAGGACAATACCAGGGTTTTTTTTTCCCCAGGTGATCACATGGGTTTGGGAGGGATGAATAATAAAGTAAAATGGGCGGCATGGTGCCCTGTTGGTTGGCACTGTTGCCTTGTGGGATTCGGTGAAAACTAGAGTTAAGATTGGATCAGCCATGATCTTGTTGAATGGCAGAGCAGGCTTGAGGGGCCGATTGGCCTACTCCTGCTCCTATCTCTTATGTTCTTATGTTCTTATACCTCTATCTTCAAGGCTATCCTGGGAATGAAGCAGCTTTCTCAGGGGAGTCAAAGATCCAAAATGTATCTCCATCGATGTGGTCTATTGTGTTTGGCATACTTGATGTGATCTCATCTACATCAGTGAGACCCAAAGTGAATTAACTGGCCATTTTGCAGAGCACCTGCACTCTATCTAGAATGGTAATCTAGAATGGGTTTCTGGTTGCATGTCATTTCAGTTCCCCTTCCTATTTCCACACTGACCTGCCTCTCCTCGGCTTTCTTAACTGTCGTAGTGAAGCCAAACTCAAACTCAAAGAACAGCACCTCATATTCCACTTGGATAGCCTACAGCCCAATGGTATCAATATTGAATTTTCCAGTTTCTGGTAATCCCAACTGTTCCTTTACGATTCTCATCAGTTCACCCAAGGTCTCTCTCCCTTTTCTGACCTTTTTCATCCTTCTGATATCTGGTTCCAAATCTTACCTTCCAGGCTTTCTCTAACTACACCCACCCCAAACCCCATCTGTCTATTCAGCTCTTCACTTATTTAGCTCTACCTATCAGCCACCCATCTCTGTCTCATCCCTCCCTCTCACTACTCCATCTCTGCTCATTGATTCTCAGCCCCTAACCTGAAACATCAACCATCTTCTTGCCTACGTAGATGCTGCCTGAGTTCTTCTAGCATCTTTTTCTTTATTTCCAGCAATTTTCTGTCATTAATTTAGATTTACACCAGTTGCAGCATTTTGCTTCTGGACTATATAAGACTTAACATACTGTATACTGCTGCTTGTGAACTCTTGGTGTGCAGAAATTAATCACTATAGACCCTACATTACCACCATGACCTGCATATCAATTGAACTTCCTGCAGGGACCCCATTCCTTCTTCCTCAGTCTCTTCAGCTCTGTCACATCCATAAGACCATAAGATATAAGAACAGAATTAGGTTATTTGACCATCAAATCTGCTCCACTATTTCATCATGGCTGATCCAATGTTCTTCATAGCCACAATCACCTGCCTCCTCCCTGTATCCTTTCAGGCCCTGACCAATCAAGAGTTCCACTGCTACCAGTGGCAAAGAATTCTACAGATTAACAACACTCTGAACAAAATCCTCCTCATCTCCATTCTAAAAGGACACCCCTCTATTTTGAGGCTGTGTACTGTGGGCTCCCCCAACATAGGAAACATCCTCTCCACATCCATGCTATCAAGACCTTTCACCATTTGATAGGTTTCAATGAGGTTGGCCCTCATTCTTTAGAATTCAAGAGAGTACAGGCCCAGAGTGTATAATGCTCTTTATGTCAACTCATTCAATCCTAGAATCATTTCCTTGAATCTCCTTTGAAACTTCTCCAGATTCAGCACATCCTTTCTAAGATAAAAGGCCCCAAACAGCTCACAATAGTCCAAGTGAGACCTCACCTGTGCTTTATAAAGTCTTAACATGATATCTTTGCTTTTATATTCTAGTCCTCTTGAAATTAATGCTAACATTGCAATTGTCTTCCTCACCACAGCCTCAAACTGCAAATTAACCTTTAGGAAATCCTGCACAAGGACTCCTAAGTTCCTTTGTGTCTCTGTGTTTTGTATTTTCTCTCTTTTTAGAAAATAGTCAGTCCTTTCATTTGTTATACCAAAGTGCATGATCATACTCTTCCCTACCCTACTGTATTAGATCTGCTATTTCTTTGCCCATTCTCCTCTGCCTGTCCTCTGTAGCCTCTCTACTTCATATTGTCTGCAAACATTGCAACAAAGCCATCAATTCCATCATCCAAATCATTGACATATAGCATAAAAATAATTGGTCCCAACACAGATCTCTGTGGAACACCTCTAGTCACTGGCAGGCAGCCAAAAAAGGCTCCCTTTATTCTCACTCTTTGCCTCCTACCAATCAGCTACTGCTTTATCCATGTTAGAATCTGTCCTGTAATGCCATGGGCTCGTAGTTTGTAATGCAGTCTCAAGTGTGGTACCTTGTCAAAGGCCTCTGAATATCCAGGTACACAACATAAGCCAATTCTCCTTTGTCTATCCTGCTTGTCGTTTATTCAAAGAATTCCAACAGATCTTTTCAGACAAGCATTTCACTTGAGGATACCATGCTGACTACAGCCTATTTTATCTTGTGTCTCCAAGTACCATGAGACTTCATCTTTAATAATTAACTCCAATATCTTTCCAACCACTGAAGTCAGATTAACTGGCCTATAGTTTCCTTTCTTCTGTTTCTCTCCCTTCATATAGAGTGAAGTGACACAATTTGGTCCAAGTGACTTAAACCTTCAGATCTTTCAGTTTCACCAAGAACTGTTCTCTACTTATGGTAACTTCATCCAGATCTTTCTGATGATGAAACCATTCACACAGGTCATTTAAGATATTTTCCTTTATCCTCCAGCTTCAAGCATGTTTTCCCTTTAAGAATTCCTAACCATATTTGTCATATATTTTGTAATTCTCATTCTTCTGATCACAACCCAATCTTCCCTCATCCAGGGCAAAATTTTTGAATGTTGCTACAACAAGAACCTAAGGAACCATCTCTTTTTCATCTGGCATATAGCAGACATCATGATCTAGCAAGTTTAGATAATCAGCTATTCCACAACTTACAATTTTACCAATCAGGGACCAGTTGGGGTGAAAGGGCTGCTTCCTTGTTCTGTGACTATAGCTGGAGCCTTCATAGTCATTCTTGCTAATCTTCAGCTATTTCAGATTTACTTTCATCTCTTCCTATTTACAACTTCTTCCAACATATTATTCATTACTTATGAATTATCATCTCAACCTTTTACACAACACTACCACCATCATCCAATTCCTCCTCATCTCCACCCTATCAGAGAACTTCACTTTTGTTCTCCCTATCTAGCATCACTCAGCAGCCTTTTCCCTCAAGAAGAGTGATAAATATGAGGCAATGTCTTTTGGCTTGCCTAATACTGCCAGGACATGTACAGTAAATGGGTAGGATCTTAGAAGTTTTAATGTGCAGAGTGATCTTAAAGTGCAAGATCATAGTTCACAAAAAATAGTGAAATATGTGGACAGGGTAGTAAAGAAGGTGTTTGTCATGCTTACCTTCATAGGCGGAGGAACTGAGTAGAAGAGCTGTGACATTAAGTTGCAGCTGCACAAGATATTGTTTAGGCCACACATAGAATATTGTGCTCAGTTCTGATTGCCACATCATAAGAAGGACATCATAGCAACTGAGCAAATGCAGAAGAGTTTCATCTGGATGCTGCCTGAAATGGAGGGCTTTAGTTACCAGAAGAGATTGGACAGGGTGTGTCTATTCTAACTCGAGCTCAGGAGGAAGAGGGGTGAGCTCAAAGAGGTTTATAAAAAAATGAGGAGCATAATTACAGACACAAGAAATTCTGAAGATGCTGGAAATCTAAAACAAGATGCATAAAATACTGGAGGAGTTCAGCAATCAGGCAGCATCCATGGAAATGAACAAATAGTCAACATTTCATGCCGAGACCCCTCAACAGAATGTTGACTCTTCATTTCCATGGACACTGTCTGACCTGCTGAGTTTCTCCAGCATTTTGTAGATAATTACAGATTTCACCCCCCCCCCCCGCCCCAAGAGCAAGAGAGTCTAAAACTAGGGGGCATAGGTTTAAGAGGAGGGGGAAATATTTAAAGGGGAACTGAACCGGAAGTTTTTCTGCAGCTTGAAAGAGTCATATACTCACTGAGTCAGAGATACAGTACCTTCAGTGTATTAGGTCTGCATTGACCATCAGCTATCCATTTACACGAATTCTATATTAATTAGATTGAAAATTAATAATAATAACAATTTTATTTTTATTCTCTTCACATACTCCTCAATTTCTTCCAGAATCTTCAACACTAGGGACAATTAACTAGAAATCCCATATGTTTTAGGGATGTGGAATATGCAAGAGGATTGGGAAAATCAGATTAGTGTCCGATAGCAAGAGAGGGAATTTGCTGAATGACTACAAAATAGCTTTTTTAGAGCAGCTTGTGCTTGAGCCTACTTGGGGAAAAGCTATCTTAGATTGGATATTGTGTAAAATAACCCAGATCTTATTAGGGAGTTTAACATAAAGGAACCATTAGGAGACAGTGATCATAATATGATTGAATTCATACTGCAATTCATAGAACAACGAGCATAACTGACATGTAACAATATCGCAATGGAATAAAGCAAATGACAGAGGCATGAGAGAGGAGCCTGCCCAGATGGATTGGAGGATGTTACTGGCAGGGATGATGGCAGAATAGAGTTGGCTGAAGTTTCTGGGAATAGTTCACAACACACAGGATGGATATGGCCCACAGAGGAAAGAGTTCTCAAATTGCACGGCAAGGCAACCATGGCTGACAAATGAAGTTAGGGGCTGTCTAAAAGTCAAGGATAGGGCTTATAAGGTAGCAAAAATGAGTGGGAAGTTGGATGATTGGAAGGTTTTTAAAATCCAAGAAAAGGTAAACAAAAAAGCTATAAGAAGGGAAAAGCTGAAATATGGGGGCAGACTAGACAATAATACCAGAAGTTTTTTTAGTTATATAAAGAGTAAAAGGGAGGTAAGAGTTGATATTGGACCACTGGAAAATGATGCTGGTGCGGCAGTAATGGGGGACCAAGAAATGGCAGATGAACTTAATGGGTACTTTGCATCTGTTTTCACTGTGGAAGACACTAGCAGTCTGCCAGATATTAGTGAGTGTCAGGGAGCAGGAGTGAATGCCATTGCTATTACAAAGGAAAAAGCGTAAGACAAACTCAATGGTCTTAAGACCATAAGACCATAAGATAGGTCTTATTTAAGGTCTTATGGAAAGAAACCTGACTAGCCAGATGAAACTTACACTGCCAGAGGCAGAACATGCAAACTCCACACAGATGGCATCAAAGGTCAGGTTAGACATTAATCTCTAGCACTGTGAACCAACAGATCTACTGGTTCTATTAACTGTACTATTGTGCTATAACTGTAATATCTCTGACTTTTCTTTGTTCTAATGAAGGATCATCAACCTGAGACATTAACTAGTATATCTAACATTTTCTGGTTTTCTGTCAGATATCCATTAGCTGCACTGTTTAGTTTGTGAACTAAAATTACTTTCTTGTCTGTAAACTGTCATGGGCTGTCCTGAGTCTGCAGAAGATATTATAAAAATATAAATGTTTTTTTTTCTATGCTCTATCTAGTGGCCTTTTCCAATGGGTATTGGACAAATAAGCAAGAAAATACTGTTTACAATTGTTGTAAAATCCTATTCTGAATGAGTTATAATTTACCAAATTTATATAATCTAACCCACCTTCCACAGATTATATACACTTATGTGAGTGGGTAGAATTTATTGTCCTGGGCCTGAAAATTATACCAAACTCAACAATAAATTCTGACAGCTTATGATAGATATTCAGGTTCACTTTCCTGCCCGGGATTCACTTGTCAATAAATATGCTTTAAGATTTAACTTTTTACCGGAAATTAACTGAGAAATACCAATCAGCAAAATATGAATTTCATATCACCTGTGAAGAGATAATTTAAAATATATGAAAAATATTACTCAAGATGCTTTATCATCCAACAAATTCAGTTTACCAATGGCTGATATTCATTCTATGGCTTTGTAAATAGTTAATAAGTATTGTTATGAAATGTCAAGTAAGATCTACATCAAAAAAATCAGGAACGGTTTTTACCAAATAAACTGTATTATATTCCCTCTACTGAAGTTATCATTTCTGATCTGTCTTCATAAACCTGTCTCATCTGATAGGTAATTACGATCTGTGGGAAAGGGCTATTCATGTCACATATTTGTATCTTGTGAAAGAGATGAAATCTACACATTCCAATCTGCAGTGGTGGGACCAGCACCTGTGCTATCAAATATCTGTGGGAAAAAAAAAGCAACAGCTAATTCTGAAATGTTTTATAAATCACAAATTTTGAAGAAACACCAAACCTTCCTTATGTCATTAAATATTTTGCCCAAGGCATCTATTGTGAATATTATACTTGAAAAGATTCATTGTGCACCAGAATGGTATCATGTCAGTCGACCCCTGGGATTAGAGAGAAGCTTTGCTGATTTTATAGAAATACTCCTTTGCTCACTTTAAGCAATTTCATTTCAAATCCATCAAAAGCCACTATACACAAATATGATGTGCTTCTGTGGAATTAACTCTCATTATGTTCTTAGATTCAGTGTTTCTAATTCTATGTAAAAAAACAGTCCATATCACTTTCAGTGAGTCATGCATGAAGATAATGGTAGACTTCTTACTAAAATAATCCGGATTCCTGATCCGACTGCATCTGGAGCAATAAGCAATATTCAGGAGTGATTCAGCAGGTCAATCAACTTCTGTGAGGAAAAGAACTGTCAATGTTTCAGTTTGAAGATTGGGGAATCTAAAACTAGAAGATGTAGGTATAAGGTGGGAGGGGTCCTGGATCTGTACAGATCTCATTTTGCTGCCTTGCAAGGATATACTTGCAGTGGAACAAAGATTCATCAAATCAAATCACAATCAGGTTTATGCTGTCCTGTATTCTGTGAAATATGTTGTCATACAGTACAATGCAAAGACAAAATTACTATAAATTACAAAATAAATAGTAGAAAAATGACTAATGAGGCAGTGTTCATCAGTTCATTGACCATTTAGAAATACTTAGAGATATAGCACGGTAATAAGTCTTTCTGGCCTAATGAGCCCATGCCACCAATTACCCCCATGTTACCAATTAATCGACATATATGTTTGGAATGTGGGAGGAAACCGGAGAACCCAAAAGAAACCCATTTGGTCACAGGAACATTTACAAATTCCTTACAGACAATTGAACCCAGTTCACCGGCACTGTAATGGCTTACACTAAACACTACACAACTGTGCGTCCCACCAACCTGAGAGTGGAGGGGAATAAATTGCTTCTAAGATGTTGATTGTAGGTCTGCATGGTCCTGTATGTCCCCCTAATGGTGGTAATGAGAAGAAGGCATATCCTTGCATAAGGTCCTTGTATAAGTGTGTCAGTTACTTGAGGCATTGCCTCTTGAAGACATCTTTAATGGTGAGGAAGGTTGTGCCTATGATAGAGCTGGGTGAGCTTACAACCATTTGTAGTAGCTTGTGATCCTGTACATTAGAGCTTCTATAGAAAGTTTTGATGCAACTGGCCAGAATGCGCTCCACAGTACTTCAATAAAAAAAATTAAGTCTCTGTTGACATCCAAATTCATTCAAACTCCTAATGAAACAGAAGTGCTGGCATACCTTTTTCATATTACATCAGTGTATTGGGTCCAGGCCAATCCTCTGAGATGTTGATACCTAGAAACTGAAAACTGTGACCCTTTCCACTACTGAACCTCAGTGAGGATTGATATATGATCTCTCATCTTCCCTTTCCCGAAGTTTACGATTAATTCCTTGGTCTTGCTGATGCTGTGTGTGAGGTTATTGTTGTGACTCTACTCAACCAGCTGATCTATCTCTAGTATGTGTGTCTCCTTGTTGCAACCTGAAATTTTACCAACTACGGTAATGTCATCTGCATATTTATAGATGGGGCAATAAGAGAAAAAAGCAAACTACTGGGGGATCTTAGTAGATCAGGCAGCATCTGCGGGTGTCAGGGGAATTTTTTAAAATTCTGAAGCATTGACTGCTCTTTCCCATAAAGCACAACCTACTGAGTTCCCCCAAATAGTTTGTTTTTTGTTAGGTTCAGATTCCAATGTCTGCAGTCTCTAATTTCATCTGATTGATTCCTGAACTGGGAATGTTGCCTTGGTGAGGTGAGATTATGAAGATGTGAACTACAGTATGCTCTGCAGTGTATTGAAGTATGAGAAATGATCCTAGTGATAGGTATGAATTTTTTTAGAAGATTGGGAGAGTAGATGTAGGGATCTATTGTGGTCACCTGCTCAAAATAAAAGGTCAGTCAAGCACCACTGATGCAGTGTATTCAATATTTCAGTAATATTTGAGTAATACAGTAAATGTACTGTTTGATCAAGTGTCCTTTGTTTACATAATTTATAATCAGTTATTTGTAAGATGTACGTGAATGGCACATGTCATTACGCCACCAATTCATATGTGAGCACTTCACTAGAGAAAGACTAAGTAGGCAAGTATCCCGGATTCCAGTGTTTTTCTTTTGATTAATTTCTGGAGTTAAAAAATGTAGCGGTAGTGACAAAGAAGTTTTAGAATAAACCTGAGCTGAGTACCTACCTGAAGGGGAGAGAGAGATATCTGAAATTTTAAAAAGACAGAAAATGGACAAGATTTACAAGCAACAAGAATGGTCAACTAACAAAAAATATGCAATATGGCTTACATCAGAAGAGAATGGCTGATTAATTAAAATTAATTAAGTGAAGAACAAAATGAAGGCTTGAACCCCGAGAAGAGTTTAATCATAAAATTAATTAATTAAAATGGAAATGGACACTGGCTCGGCTGTTTCAGTCATTCCACAAAATGAGTTTGAATGGTATTTCAAGGACACTGTATGAAGCCTGCAGATATCCAACTAAGAACTTATACTGAAGAAAAGATAACTCCTGTGGGAATGACATTTCTAACAGTGAAATACAACACCCAACAAGCCACACTGGACTTGTACATGGTAAAAACAGGAGGGCCTGCATTATCTGAGACAACTATAACTTGAGTGGTGATACATCCACTATTTATATGCCACATCCCCTGCAACAGAGTCAACTAAAAGCACATTAAGAATGATACTGAATGATACCATAGCAGTGTTCAAGGAAGGCATTGGGAAAATCAAATATACCAAGGGTAAAATAGTGTTAAATGAAAATGCCGTACCCAAGTTTTACAATACCTATCCAGTTTCTTATACCATCTGTGATAAAGTAGCAAGGAAATAATTTTTTCCAAGTTTGAGTGGAGCCCATGGATAATGCCAGTCACCCCAGTAGCCATGAAATAAGAATCTGTCAGGATTTGTGATGTTCTTAAAGTCACCATCAGTGCAGTACTGAAAGTAGATTAATACTCTCCGCCCAACAAAGAGGATAACTTTGCAAATCATTCTGAACGGAAACACTTTTGCAAAGTGGACTTAGCTGAAACCTACCTATAAATGGAGATGGATGAAGAGTCTAAACTCTTTTCTAACATAAACACTCACTAAGGGCTTTATTGTTGGTGGAGCATCAGCAGCTGCACTCTGGCAGAAAGCCAAGGACTGGGTGCTGCAAGTTTATCCAGGTATGCACTGTTACCTGAATGACATCACTGTTACAGGTAAGGATAACAAGGAATATCTCCAAAATTTCAAGAGAGTGTTAAACATATTAGAATATTATGAGTTCGGACCACAACCCAACAGGTGTAAATTCTTTAAACCAAGCATCACTTACTGTGGTCACACCATTGATGCACAAGATTTTTCTTATACACAAGCATTCTGAGAAAATTCGAGCGGTGGTGGATTTCCCAAGGCTTAAAGATGTATCACAGCTGTGATTCTCTTTAGGATTTGTCAATTACTATAAAAGGCTCCTGCCACACCTGACTACTGTGCTCTACTGCTCGAGCTCATTACTACAGATCGGGAAGAAATGGCATTATACAAAGCAGTCTGATGTGGCTTTCCAAAAGACAAAGGAAATGGTGACAAGCATGATCGACAGTGAAGCTTGCCTGTGACGCCTTGCCATAATGTGTAGATGTCGTCATGTCACATGCTATCAATGGTGGAAGTGAATGCCCATTGCCTTTGTATCCAGTTCCCTTACCACTGTGGAGAAAAGTTACGCACAGATTGATGGAGAGATTTGGAGTCTGGTTTGGGTTCTAAAATGTTTCAACCAGTACCTGTATGGAATCAGGGTTTACACTAATTACTGATCATCAACCACTAGTGTCCATTTTCAATCCACAGAAAGGTGATCCATGAGAAGAGAACACTCTTCTTGATGTATTCTCCCTAATGCAAATCATATATTACTTCTGGGGTGCCTAGGCATGACTTGAGTAGCAGCAGTACTCTCAGTGGATACGATTAAATATTCCTGTTTCAGCCTGATACAGCTAAAAAGCACAACTGCTTCCCAGGTCAGTACAGTCAGCAAAGATGTCTTACTGCGTTTAAACAAACTATCACTGCTTAAAACTGATGGAAACAGAACCGATTATGGTCGAAAGTGCCCATGGAGAACAGCTCAGAGGAAGCGCTGGTGTAGAGCAGGGTTACAAGTTCGCTTAAGAAAACCGGGTTTTAAACTCCCTATATCTATCTTGCTGGTGAACATGCAGTCTCTGGTGAATAAAATCAATGATCTCAGAACCAGGGTGCTGAATCAGAGGGACATTAGGACCACCTGTGTCCTTTGTTTTACGAAATCCTGATTAACCCCTTCCGTACTGGACGCAGCAATTTCAGATCGACGGGTTTACTACACACTGTCAGGATAGATCCATAGAATCTCTCAAAAGCAGAGATGGAGGATTATGCCTCATGATCAACTCTTCTTGGTGCTGTCCAAATTCTGCTCACCAGACCTGGAATATCTAACAGTAAAGTGCCATCATTTTTACCTAACGTGGGAGTTCTCTGGGGTCATTTTCATAGCAGTTTACATTCCACCTCAGGCCAATATCAATCAGGCTTTTGATGATCTGAGTAATGGGGTCAACACGCATGAAACAGCACACCCTAACACCTTCACCATCGTTTTGGGAGGTTTTAAACAGGCCGGTCTGAAAAAAAAAATCACTAAGCAACTACGATCAACAGATAACTTGCAATACCGGAGGAAACAACACACTGGACCATTGCCACACCACCATCAAGAATGTCTACTGTGCTATTCCACACCCTCACTTTGGGAAGTCTGATCACCTGGCTGTACTTCTCCCTGAGTATAGGCAGAAACTGAAGACTGCAGCACCAGTAGTGAGGAACAAGAAGGTTTGGACAAGGGAAGCACAGGAGCGCCTACAGGACTGCTTTGAATCAATGGACTGTACTGTATTCAGGGATTCATCTTTGAATCTGGATGAGTATGCTGCAGTTGTTACTGGCTTCAGTAAAACCTGTGTGGATGAGTGTCTGCCCACAAAGACTTACTGTACATTCCCAAACCAAAAGCTGTGGATGAACCAGGAGGTACGTCGTCTGCTGAAGGCTAGATCTGTGGCATTCAAGTCTGGCAACCCAGGCCTGTACCAGATAACCAGGTATGATTTGCAGAGGGCTATTTCAAGGGCAAAGAGACAATTTTGAATGAGATTGGAGGCAACATCAGATACACAGCAACTCTAGCAGGGTCTACAAGGCATTACTTCCTACAAAGCGAAATCCAATAGTATGAATGGCAGTGATGCTTCACTACCAGATGAACCCAACGTCTTCTATGCACACTTTAAAAGGGAGAACACAACTACCGCTGTGAAGATCCTTACTGCACGTGATGACCCTGTGATCTCCATCTCAGAAGCCGATGTTAGACTGTCTTTAAAGAGAGTGAACCCTCGCAAGGCAGAAGGTCCAGATGGAGTAGCTGGTAAGGCTCTGAAAACCTGTGCCAACCAACTAGTGGGAGTATTCAAGGACATTTTCAATCTCTCACTGCTACGGGCAGAAGTTCCCACTTGCTTCAAAAAGGCAAAAATTATACCAATGCCTAAAAACAATAATGTAGGCTGCCTTAATGACTATTGCCCAGTGGCACTCACATTGACAATGATCAAATGCTTTGAGAGGTTGGTTATGACTAGACTGAACTCTTGCCTCAGCAAGGACCTGGATGCTTTGCAATTTGCCTTTCTCCACAATAGGTCAATGGCAGTCGCAATCGCAACGGCTCTCCACACGGCTTTAGACCATCTGGACAACACAAGCACCTACGTCAGGATGCTGTTCATCGAATATAGCTCAGCATTCAATACCATTATTCCCACAATCCTGATTGAGAAGTTGCAGACTCTGGGCCTCTGTACCTTCCTCTGCAATTGGATCCTTGACTTCCTAACTGGAAGACCACAGTCTGTGCAGACTGGTGATAACATATCCTCCTCGCTGACAATCAACACCGACGCACCTCAGGGGTGTGTGCTTAGCCCACTGCTCTACTCTTTATATACACATGACTGTGTGGCTAGGCATAGCTCAAATACCATCTAGGCTCAATACCAGTTTCGAGCTCCTGGGTGTCAAGATTTATGAGAATCTAACCTGGACCCAACAAATCGGTGCAGTTATAAAGAAGGCAAGACAGCAACTATACTTCATTAGGAGTTTGAAGAGATATGGCATGTCAATAAATATATTCAAAAACTTCTATAGACGTACCGTGGAGAGCATTCTGACAGGCTGCATCACTGTCTGGTATGTAAGGGCTACTGCACAGGACCAAAAGAAGCTTCAGAAGGTTGTAAATCTAGTCAGCTCCATCTTGGTTACTAGCCTACAAAGTACCCAGAACACCTTTAGGGAGTGGTGTCTCAGAAAGGCAGCATCCATTACTAAGGACCTCCAGCACCCAGAGCATGCCCTTTTCTCACTGTTACCATCAGGTAGAAGGTACAGAAGCCTGAAGGCACACACTCAGCGATTCAGGAACAGCTTCTTCCCCTCTGCCATCCGATTGCTAAATGGACGTTGAAGCTTTGGACACTACCTCAATTTTTCTTAATATACAATATTTCTGTTTTTGCACATTTTAAAAAATATATTCAATATATGTAATTGGTTTACTTGTTTATTTATTATTATTATGTTTTATCTGATTTATTATTATTATTTTTCTTTCTCTGTTAGATAATATATATTGCATTGAACTGCTGCTGCTAATTTAACAAATTTCTTGTCACATGCCCGTGATAATAAACCTGATTCTGATTTCTCCCTATTACAGCAGAGATGCTTCAAAGGGAAAACAGAAAAGACCCCACATTGTCTCAGGTCTACATGGCCAAAATTACTGGAAATGCAGCAGAAATTCTAGATTCCCCATTTTTACCAGTGCCAGGATGAACTTGCCTTTGACAGAGGTTGCCTTGTGTGGGGGTTGAGAGTTATTGTACCATCCAAGCTAAGGTGTTGCAGGAGCTATATGCTAATCATCTAAGTGTCATCAAAATGAAAGCATTCACTTAAACATGTGTATGGTGGCCTGGGATAGACCAGCAGATTGAGCAGATTGCCATGCACTGTTAGCATGTTATTATCTCCAGGGTTGCCAACACATCCAGAAGATGCTAGGAGCAGTGTTTCTCCATCCTTGGAATGGCCTGCCTTGTTCTTGTCCAGTCTACTCATAGGAACACACTTCTTTGTAGTAGTAGGTGCAGTTACAAAATGGCCAGATGTGTTCCAATAGCCTCTACTGCAGCCTCACACACTGTTGATGTATTGAGAAACCTTATCTCAAGGACTGGTGTTCAAGAATATCTATAACGTTCAAGATATGTTACCTCTGCACTGTACTACCCAGCTATAAATGGCTTGGCAGAAAGGTTCATCCAGAGTCTAAAGTATACCCTGCAAGTAATATCAGTAAAACATGGTACACTAAAAGAATCAGAGCTCGCCAATTTTCTCCTTGCTTATTGCAATGCAGCATACCCCACAACCAACAGCTCACCAGCTGTTACTGGTTCGTTACTCGCACTCATACTTATATCTCCTCAAACCCAGTCTCAGAAAGAGTATGCAGGACAAACAGCTGAGACACATTGAGGGCGCACAAACAAGGAAGTTTGGTGTTTTACTCCTGGACAAGCTGTCCTGTTGAGGGACTACAGCGATGATCAAAAGTAGGTACCTGGAAAGATTCAGGACAGAACTGGATCATTTACCTACGCAGTGGAGAATGCCTGCGATCCATCTGGAGATGACACGTCGATCAGCTGAGGAAAGCAGAGTCAATTGTCAGAGAAGAAATGTTTTCAGAGCTGTCAGAACTACTTCCTGCCCTACCAGAATCAACTCCCTCAAGCACCATAGAGGAGGCCCCAGAACCTGAGATTGTTTCACAGCCACAAGTCTCACCTGCCAAGCAGAGTGCCTCCATTTTTTAGGGAAGATTTCATTCCACAAGAGTAAGAAATCCTCTATAGTGATAAAATCTTTAGGTCTGAATGGAACATGGCCAGGATGGTGGGGTCCTTGATAATGGATGCAGCTTTTTCATGTCAACACTCATTGTAGAGGTGCTTGATGGTGTGAAAGGCTTTGCCTGTCATGAACTGTGCTGTATTCCCTACTTTTGTAGGGTTCTTCGTCTTTGCTATTGGCGTTTCTTTACAAGGCTCTGAGGCAACCTGTTATACCAACCTATTTATACACATTATGACATATTTTACGGTTAGGTTGTGGTAGTTACAATATCTATAACCTCTCAAGGATAATGCACATGGACTGGTCATTAAGGCAGATTCAGGAATCTACTCCCAATTCACTTACCTGAGGCAAAATTAATATATGACATTGAAAAGTTTTGGCAGGAAGTATTCTATACCTTCTCACAACTTTTTAGGGTCGAATTTGACCCAAATCCCCTTATTGCCTTGTTTAGTATTATTGCAAATGAAGATATAACTTTAAATACTCCTAACCTACAGGTTTTAGTTTTTACCTCACTTTTAGCAAGGAGAGCAATCTTGCTTAAATGGAAGGAGTCTACCCCTCCGACAAATCTTCAATGGCTACGTGATATTATGTCTTATTTAAATTTAGAGAAGATCTGCTGCTCAGTCTTAAATTCGAAACAATCTTTCTTATGATATCTGGGGACCTTTCCTAAGTTACTTTTCCAATTTATAAAGTTTAACAGTGCACAGACTTTTATGTATATTTCTATCTTCTCTTCTTAAGCGAATATGTTTTTTTTCTAATTATCCATTATCATCCATCAGCTTTTTTCTTTGGTAGTTGGTAGGGGGTTGACTTTTTTTTATATAAAAAATTTCTTTTATGATGGATGACCTATCTTTAAATTTTTGATTACAGTGTGGTATACCTTTATGTGATATGCTATAACATTGTGATCAATTTTATTACAATATATGAATGTAGAAAATTTATGTTGAGATGTATCTATATGTCACACTCTGTAAATCTTGTTTTTTCATCTGAATAAAAATACTGTAAAAAGAAAAGAAAAAAAAGACTGTGTGTATTTCATATCTGAATTTATGCCATCTATTACCAGCAGTGACAATCTGCCCTCTACCAGTGCAATATTTGAAAAAAAGTCCCTTTTTTATCTGACATTGCTTAATTGCTTTCAAGGTTCTTGATTTACAATTGTTTTTGTGTGTGCCATACTCTGCCGGAGCCTCGGTGACCACTTTTTTCAAAGTGGTTGTCTTGGAGGAAAGATTCTGTGAGTGGTCCCCCACGTCCTTCTCACAGCGCAGTTTGTTTGTTTTTGTTTTATGAGGCCGAGTTGCGAGCTCGACACTCAACCCTGCACGGATGGAAAGCGTGACCAGGAGCAGCCCGACTGAATTTGAATGCGGGAACCTTTGCTCCGGAGTCTGGCACTGATGTCACTGTGCCAACAGCTGGCATTGATTTACAATGCCACCAGGAATTGATCTTGGTCCAATTTATGCTGTAAATGTTGCTGTTACTTTAAATGAAGAGCTCTTATGATCAGACATTTAGGACATAAGAAATAGGAGCAGAGATAGGCTAAATGGTCTCTTGAGCTATAGGTGGAGGCAATCAGGCATATGTTATCTGCCCATTGTATCCTTCCAATGAGAGTGAGGCATGCAGTGAGTTAAAGTTGTTCCAACTCTCACCATTCACTCTTTCAACCTGTTTTCCTTTCTCGACTTTAAAGTCAGTTGACATTCCATCACAGGCAGGCAGCAGCCAAATGTAAATAAAACTATAATGTATATAGGAGCAAAATTAGGCCATTTAACCAGTCAAGTCCACTCCGTCATGTCATCACGGCTGATCCATTTCCCTCTCAGCCAGAATCTCCTGCCTTCTCCCTGTACCCTTTCATGACCTGACTAATCAACAACCTATCAACCTCTTCCTTAAGTATACCCAAAGACTTGGCCTTCGCAGCTGCATTTGGCAAAAAATTCCACAGTTTCACCACTTCCTCCTCATCTCCATTATAAATGGATGTCCCTTTACTCTGAGGCTGTATCCTCTAGTGTTAGAGTCCCCTACCATCAGAAACATCCTATCTACATGCACACTATCAAGGCCTTTCAACATTTGATAACTTTCAATGACATCCCCCTCATTCTTATGAATTCCTGTGAGTACAGGCCCAGAGCCATTAAATGCTCCTCATATGATAAGGCATTTAACCCCAGAATCATTTTCGTGAACATCCTTTGAACCCTCTCCAATGTCACCATATTCTTTCTTAGATAAAAACTGCTCAGAATACTCTCAGTGAGGCCTCACTAGTGCTTCATAAAGACTCAACATTACAACCTCGCTTTCATATTCCAGTCCTCTCAATATGAATGCTAACATTGAATTTGCCTTCCTTACCATCGACTCAATTTGCAAATTAACCTTCAGGGAATCCTGTACAAGGACTCCCAAGTCACTTTGCACCTCAGAACTTCCTCTCGATTTAGAAAATAGTCGATGCCTTTATTTCTTCTACCAAAGTGCATGACCATACATTTCCCGACACTGTATTTCATCTCCCACTTCTTTGCCCATTCTCTGAATCTGTCCAAGACATTTTGTAGCCTCTTTACTTCCTCAACACTACCTGCTCCTCCACCAATCTTTGGATTGTCTTCAAATTTGGCCATAAAACCATCAATTCCATCATCCAAATCACTGACATATTACACAAAAAGAAGCGGTCTCAACATGGATCCTTGTGGAACAACAGTAGTCACTGGCACTGGCAGAAATGGCTCAATTTATTCTCACTCTTTGCCTCCTTCCTATCAGCCAATGCTCTATCCATGCTGGTATCTTTCCTGTAATACCATCAGCTTTTAACATTAAAGAGCGTCACATGTGGCACCTTGTCAAATGCCTTCTGAAAATCCAAGTACACAACATCCACCAATTCTCTTTTGTCTATCCTGCTTGTTATTTCTTCAAATAATTCCATCAGATTTGTCTGGCAAGATTTTCCCTTAAGGGAACATGTTGAGTTTGGGCTATTTCATCATGTTGCTCCAAGTATCCTGAAATAATATACTTAACAATTGATTTCAACATCTTCCTAACCACTGAAGTCAGACTAACTGGCCTATAGTTTTCTTTCTTTTGTCTCTCTTCCTTTTTGATGAGTGGTGTGACATTTGTAATTTTCCAGTTCTCTAGAACCATGTCAGAATCTATTAATTCTTAAAAAAAATCATTACTATTGCCTCCAGAATCTCTTCAGCCACCTCTTTCAGAACCACGTGACTTATCCATCTTCAGACCTTTCAGTTTTCCAAGCATCTTCTCCCTAGTAATAGCACCTTCACTCACTTCTGCCCCTGACACTCTCGAACTTTTGGGGAAGACTAATATAAAATTCTTATTTGGTTCATCTGCCATTTCCTTATCCCTCATTAACTACCTCTCCAACATCATTTTTCAGAGGTCTGGTATTTATTCTTGCCTCTCTTTTGCACTTTATATATCCAAAGAAACTTTTGATATAATCAAATATTATTGGCTAGCTTTTATTCCTATTTCATCTTTTCCTCCTTTATGACTTCTCTAGATGCCTTCTGATGGATTTTAAAAGCTTCCCAATCGTCTACCTTACCATTAATATTTGTTCTATTATATGACCTCTCTTTGACTTATATGTCAGCTTTGACCTCCTGTCAGCCATGGTTGTGAAGTCCCTCCTTTAGATTACCTCTTCTTTGGGATGTATCTATCCTGCATCTTTTGAAATGCTCACAGAAACTCCACCCATTGCTGCTCTACCATCAGCTCTGCTCTTGTTCCCTTCCAATCATTTCTGCCAGCTCCTCGCATTACTCTGTAATTCTCTTTATTTCACTGCAATACTGATACATCTGTCTTTCACTTCTCCTTCTCAAATTAAAGGGTGAATTCTATCATATTATGATCATTGTCCCCTAAGGGTTCCTTTAATTTCAGCTCTCTAATCAATTGCAGTTCATTGCACAGCACCAAATTCAGAATAGCTAATCCCCTCGTGATGTGCTGCTTTAAAAAGCCATCTCTTAAGCATTCTGTAAATGTGCTCTCAATGTTTATCTTCTTCCAATGATTTTTGGAATCATTATTGAAAGCCTACTGATCAGTCTTCAAACAGCGAATGAAAAACAGAGCCCAGACCTTCATTTGCAGAACTTGAAAGAAAAAAAATAACCTCAACAGATCGTAAAATAGCAGATTGTAAAGTGTAGACATGTGTCTTAAAGCTGTCAGCTAAAACACTTGTAAGTGGAAAATAATTTTCAAAAACATCCATAAGCCTTGGAAGGGGACAGTGCACATATTTTATTACCCTTTTTCCATATTTCAGGAACAGAAGGGTGACTAACTGTGGGATTTTTTTTCACGTTGTTTGTTGTCTACCCTGCTGGTTGTAGTTTTTTCATTGACTCTATTATGTTTCTCATTATTACTGTGATTGCACGCAAGAAAATGAATCTCAGGAAGTATACAGTGACATATGTATGAGGGGTGATTGATAAGTTCATGGCCTAAGGTAGAAGGAGTCAATTTTAGAAAACCTAGCAGATTTATTTTTCAACATAGTCCCCTCCTACATTTACACACTTAGTCCAGCGGTCGTGAAGCATACGGATCTTGGACCTCCAGAAAGTGTCCACAGCAGGGGTGATTGATAAGTTTGTGGCCTAAGGTAGAAGGAGATGAGTTATACAGCTCTCGTTACATGTACGTGCAGTCCAACTCTTAAGTGATTATGCAGAAAGTTTGAAGTTACTAACTCATCAGGGAGGATTGATAAGTTTGTGGCCTAAGGTAGAAGGAGATGAGTTATTAACTGCAAACTTTCTGCATAATCACTCAGAGTTGTCTTGCATGTGCATGTAACGAGAGCTGTATAACTCATCTCCTTCTACCTTAGGCCACAAACTTATCAATCACCCATCTGTGGACACTTTCTGGAGGTCCAAGATCTGTATGCTCCACGACCGCTGGACTAACTGTGTAAATGTAGGAGGGGACTGGGTTGAAAAATAAATGTGCTGGGTTTTCTAAAATTGACTCCTTCTACCTTAGGCCACAAATATATCAATTGCCCCTCGTACTTTGATAATAAATTTACTTTGAACTTTTGACTCGATATCTGAAAAATAAATGTATGGTATCCATTAATCTTGCGAGACCATGGATCTGTGCCTTGAAAATCTTCCCCAGGACGCAGGCCTGGGCCAGGTTGTATGGAAGACTGGCTGTTGCCCATGCAGCAAGTCTCCCCTCTCCACAAAACTGATGTTGTCCAAGGGAAGGGCAAGTGCCGATAGAGCTTGGCACCAGGAGTTGCCAGAACGAGGTTGAAGACAACGTTGGACTGCCTTAGGGACTCCAGCTCCGGATTTGTCCTCGGGTTTACTCCCGAAGCCTTTCCCATGAGTGGGTATGGCCGCAAGGCAGCCGATGATTGAAATCAGAGTTTTCCCTGTCTTAGATGGACTGCCTTCCCAGGCTGACGAGCTCCATCTACCCAAAAAACTACAAATATTTATATTGAAACTAAAAATCACTTTAATATCATAGTTACCTGCAAACTACAATTGCTCCGCGGTTTACTTGTGTCCAGGCCTGCAGATTCTTAATGCCAACATGCTCCACTATCATCTTGGCAAAGCATTCTGTCTTCTGAAAAATAACACACTGAATAATTCTTCATCTAACTGAATTGGTTTTAAGCACACACGTTTAAAGGCTGGGTGAACATGACAAGGACACATATAAATGACGTATTATCTGTTTAAGATTTTCAGATACACTCAAGCCACCATGCACTGACTTTCAGACTTGCTCAGCATGTTTACAGTGCGATCTCACTATTGGCATTCTCTCATATGCCTGCACTAAATTTTAAATGTTGAACTCAAATCTGTAAATACAACCTTTACTCATTTAAACGCAAAATGCTGGAGGAACTCAGCAGGCCAGGCAGCACCTACAGAAAAAAGTACAGTCGACATTTCGGGCCGAGACCCTTTGGCAGGACTGGCAGGCAAGGAGATCAGGTGAGAGAGGGTAAAGGGTATGGGGAATGGTGAAGGGGGGGTGGGGAGAGTCTTTACCGGAAGTTTGTGAAATGGATGATCATGCCATATGGAATATGATGGAATATAAGGTGTTGTTCCTCCAACTTGACTGTGGCCTCATCGTGACAGTAAAGGAGGCCATGGATTGAAATTTTGGAATGGGATTGGAAAGTGGAATTAAAATGGGTGGCCACTGGGAGATCCTGCTTCTTCTGGCAGATGGAGCATAGGTGTTTGGCAAAATGGTCTCCCAATCTACGCTGGATATACAGGAGGCCATACCAGCAGCATTGGACACAGTATATAACCCCAGTAGACTCACAGTTGAAGTGTCGCCTCACCTGGAAGGTCTGCTTGGGGCTCTGAATGGTAGTGAGGAAGAAGGTGTAGGGTCAGATTTAGCTCCTGTTCTGCTTGTAAGGATAAGTGCCTCGAGGGAGATCAGTGGGGAGGGATGAATGGTCAAGGTATCCATGTGGAAAGCAGAAAGTGGGGGGGAGGGAAAGATGTGCTTGGTGGTGGGATCCAGTTGGCATCTACAGATTTTCTGTTGTTTGCAATTTCTTTACCTATTTTCTTAGTGAAAGATTTCAAATCCAACACACAGACAGACCTATTTCTGAGCTCTGATATTTCTTCATAGTACTCATTTGTTCAGGGTTCTGCAGGAACACTCAATTCCATTCATAAACCACAGGCATAAATACTTCCTGAGTCAAAACTTCATATTGGTCATGTAGTCATGAATGAATATTTGATTTGGAATGAGAAAGTCATGAAGGGATTTTCATACCTTTTAAAATTTATTTTTATTAATTTTAAAGGAACATTATTGCTGATGGAACTTGTTCACTTTTACACCCACTGTCAATACCAGGTTTCTTTTGAGAGGAATATAATGTCATTTAGGTGGAGATTAAGGCTTTCTGTACTCTCCCCCAACATTGTGTATGGAAACATTTCTCAGAAGAGCAGCTTTTATTGCTATTATAATTCATGAGCCACATTTCTCACTTCTCCAGCTCTCAATGCTGAACTGCTGGCAATTAGTGTTAAATAATGGGCCACTTTGTGCTGTATTAAGGCTTTGGTTAAAACAAGCAATTTAATTTTAAATTTGTGTATTTCATGTATTACATCGCAACCTTTTTCCAATTATACAAATGCAGGCAGACATTCGAGGTAGGAAGTGGGAAGGGCTGACTGGAGGTGGAAGACAGGTCAGGAAAAGAAATCAGAATATGCATTGGCCAAGTGAAGGTAATGAGAGTCCCAGGAAATAAAAAGCACAAGAAATGCTGACTGTTGCACGAGTAGCATAATGAGATGGCATGTGTATATATCACCTTGGAGAAAGATTGCTTTAAAAATGGAAGCTATTTCAGGCTACGGACAAGAAGCTGAATCATTTCCAGAGGACTTGGGGCTGTGGGGAAGCAGAAGGGATTATGGGGGCTGAGTGGGGTGGGTGGGGGGGGGCATGGTGACATGATGGGAAGTATCTACTCAGGGAGAATAAAAAGGACAGCTTCAAGAGGAAAACTGAAAGCGAAAACCAGGGAAGGACTCAAGCAAACCTACTGAAAAGAGATGGGGGTGTCAAAAATATCGAAAAGAAGAATAATATATGTGCATGAAATTAAAAACAAATATCATGTTTCAAAGCAGACCCAGCTCACAATCAAAGGTCAGGGGGGTATGTCAGCTGAGGGCAAAAGAAGGGCAAAATGTTTTGCAAGGCTTCGGACATATTTAGCTGCTCTTTCTGGCTTCATGAGGGTTAGTTCAAACATTACCTTATCTGACTCTTCTTGTCACTGTTGTGTCCAGATGACATAATAATGAGCTGACATGCAAATATAAAGAAAAACCCTGGTGGTTTTGAGCAGTTCTATTTGCTGTCTGTTCAGCCTCCTTCTCCAGTAGTTTTCTTCTCATCAATAAGACCCCACCAGGTGAGTAGGCAGCTATTCTGATCACTTACGAGAACTGTAGTTTTTGAGTTCAGTTCACCTGTGTGTGTCCACATCAAGCATGATCTGCCCTGAGGCTGGCTCTGGTGTCACTATAAGTCTCCGATAAAGGTGCAGAGGGCTATGGATAGAACCGAGGTATCTACCTCACGGTATCAGAAGAAGTGGAATCATGAGGCAGAGGTAGGTGTTTGATAACAGACTTTGACTGTGATAATGTCTTTACTGAAATGAATGCATTGTGTTCATCTAGCTCAATGTATTTCACAAGCTTCCTGCACAGAGCTGACCATATCTCTGATCTGCGCGATTGTCACAGGGAAGATTGAATTGAATTGACTTTATTTCTTACGTCCTTCACACACATGAGGAGGTAAAAATCCTTACTTTATGTCACCTTCTGAATGTGCAATGTGCAAATTATAGTAATTTGTAATAAATAAATTAAGATATACAACAGAACAGTCAATATAGCTTAGAAATACAATTGTGACAATGTGAATTAGTCAGTCTGATGGCCTGGTGGAAGAAGCTGTCCTGGAGCCTGTTGGCCGAGTCTTTATGCTGTGGTACTGTTTCCTGGATAGTAGCAGCTGGAAAAGTTTGTGGTTGGGTGACTTGCGTCCCCAGTGATCCTTCGGCCCTTTTTACACACCTGTCACTGTAAACATCCTGAATAGTGGGAAGTTCAGATTCACAGATGCACTGGGCTGTCCACATCACTCTCTGCAGAGCCCTGTGATTGGGGGAAGTACAGTTCCCTAACCAAGCAGTGAAGTGATGTAGCCAGTCAGGATTCTCTCAATTATGCCCCTGTAGGAAGTCCGTAGGATCTGGGGACTCATGCCGATGGAATTAGTTCTCTAATAGCTGAAGGTTGTGCAAAAGAGCAGTGAAGAATCCTAGAATAAATGTAAATGTTTTAGTGCAGAGAAACAGAGAGCTATTTTATACAAAGTGATATGAGTCAGTTGGATTAATTTCTGGGGTTGTTGGTTATTATTATTGCAGTAATTATGTTGATGTTCATGACTAGGATGGATGGGTGAATGAATGAAAAAGGTTGCAACGACATGAGAAGCAGAACAAGTAAATGAGATTAGGGCTGCTTGCTTACGTGGAAGACAAACAGCCAGATGCACTTCAGCGTCATAAAGTTATACAGCATGGAAATATGACCTTTGGCCCAGCTGATCTATGCCAACCAATTTTCCATCTAAGTCGTTCCTATTTGCCTGTGTTTAGCCAATATCCTTCCAAGTCTATCATACACGTGTCCATGACTAAATACCTTTAACTGTTGTTGATAAACCTGCCTCAAGGACTTCCACCAGCAGCTCATTCTACAGAATAACCACCCTATGGGTTGCTCCTCAAAATCTTATTAAATCACTCCCCACTCACTATAAACCTATACTATTTAGTTCTTGATTCCTCAGCCCTGGGTAAAAGACTGCATTCTGACCTTATCTACTTGTATGCCCCTCTCAATTTTATACATCACTATGAGTTCACCCCTCAATTCTACATTTGTATTTACTCATTTACATACGGCTTATTTTCTAATCTATTATGAAGCTTTTGGCAGCTTCTGGAAAAAATTCTGCTAGCAGATCATTTTTAAAGTGAAAATGCTAAAGCGGATGTTCTTGTGGCTGCATCAGTGTGCAATCCATCAATATGTCAATTAGGATATGGGTGATAGATTACATGCTGTATTTTTCACACACTCAAGTCTCACATCTTCTGTAACTGGGCCAGGCAATGCCAAGACTCTGGAATGTTGATGGGTTTGCAGGTGAGCTGCTTCCTGCCAATTCTGTGGTGGACTGGCATCTGCTCACTGTGCTTTTCTTGGGAAGTCATAAAAGTAAAACAACCATTAAAGCAAGTGCAGGAAGAAATTAATGAATACACATTTCCACTCAAGCAACAGTGAAGTGATATGCAGCTAAGAAATCAGTGTTGAGTGGAGCTGGATGTTGGGGGTAGGAGTTACAGATAAATTCTCATCAGATACTGAGAGAAGGAAAAAGAAGCCAACGCTTATAGTTCTGCAGATGAATAATGGAAATAAGTAAAGATATTTTCAGCCAGTGGGGCAACAATAAAATGTTGCTAACAGAAGATGAAATGGTCAGTTCCTCATTCGTGGCCGCAGAACTGTGGGGAAGGATAGGATGGGCAGCCTACAATCACGTAATCCATGTGTGACTTCATTTAGTAATAGAGACAGAAACCAAATTAGAGAAAGATGTGATTGCTCTGCAAAAAGTGCAGCAGAGATTTAATACGGAGTTTATCAGGATTAGTTACACCTGTGAGGAAGATTGTATAATCTACGGTTCTTTTGTTTGGAAAACAAGAGACTGAAGGGTGACGTAATTGAGTTGTATATAATTATAATCAAAATCAAAATCCAGAGGGCATATTGAAAATTAGTTAGATGTATTTTAGAATTGAAGATTGATTATAGCATTGAAGGGTAGAAGGAAGCAGTTCAGCCTTTGTATCTGAGCTGGAATAATGTAAGATAATCCAGCCATTTGTGCTCTCTCATCCTCTCCTTTCTGCCCTGCAAATTTGCTCCTTTCTTCAAGGTAAAGGAAAAGGTTTTCACCTAAAGTACGGTAGGAGTCTAGAATTCATTACCTAAGTCCCTGGCCCTAATTGTCTAATTTTCACCATCAATGTGCAGTCCCAATACAACTATAACCACCAACAAATAGGACTTAAAGCTCTCCACTTCTTTCTTGACAACAGACCTGACCATTTACCCTCCACCATCAGGCGCAATTGGTTCTCACCCTCAACAATTTCTCTTCTGGTTATTCTCACTTTCTCCAAACTCAAGGAACAGCCTTGGGCACCTGCGTGGGCCCCAGCTATGCCTGTCATATTGCTGGCTATGTGGAACAGCCCATGTTAAAGTCCTTCTCCATAAGTGTTCCCCAACTTCTTCTTCACTACATTGATGATTGCATTGGTACTGAAATCTTCACTTTCATCTATTTTGCCTCCAATTTCCTTCTTCCCTTAAATTCATTTGGTCCATTTTTGGCATCTCTCCCCTTTCTCAACCTCTCTGTCTCCATCTCTAGAGAAAAACTGTCTACCGATATAGTTTATAAACTACTGATTCCTAGAGAAATCTTCCACTCTGTATCCTGTGAAAATGCCATTCCCTTTTCTCGGTTTCTTCATCGCCATGGCAGCTGCTTCCAGGATGAGGCTTTCCTTTCCAAAACATCAGAGATGTCCTCCTTCTTTGAAAAAGGGGGTTACAAAATATATCCAAAACACAAAGGATTTTCAAAACACAGGCACAATTCCTATAAACTAAAAAAGTATCTCAATAGTACAGATGAACCAGCTGTCAATCTCAGAAATCAAAACAAAGGAGTGGATTCTAGTTCACCCCATGTTTCGTTCATGTTTCTTGATGTTCTTTAACCCATTTCTAATAAGCCTGGTCTGCTCCCTTCATTTGTACAGTTTCTTTGCCACTTATGCAACTTCACACAGGTGATATTCTTTCAGATACCCTTTAACACGAACAGTCTAAAACTTCTTGGAGAAACAGATCCCAGGTTACCACAATAATGTGCTGAAGCTAACGTCCCTGAGTATATCAACATTTCAAATTATTAATAGATCAGTTATTGATACACTATATGATTGTCCTTATCTGGTCTGCAAGCTTCCATAAACTAAACAACTTAGCATGGCTTTCTGTTTTGAAACATGCCAAGTTAAAAAACACATTGTCTTATTCTGCACCTCTTCAGTGACAGGACAGGAGCTGTGACTCAACATCCTGCTTTCTATAGAGAGTGTGTCTGCAAAGCTCTGTTTTCAACTTCAGACTGATTACTTCTTGCCATTTACATTAAGAACTGAAGCTAGCATCTGTTTACAGTAAGAAACTAAACAATGAATATTTGTAGGTTTAACTTACAACTATTTGATCTTTACAAGTTGTAGCTGCTAGTTTTTGAAAGCTACACAATCCCAGGATGTGAATATCCATTGCAAGGCCTGTTTCCAGTTTACGTTTCCATAAAAGTGGCAGAGGCAGCAGAACAGTTGGTCTCAATCAAACAGGTTCAACATTGGTTTAGCTATTTCAAGGATTGGAAGGAAGAAGATGGGAGTAGACAGTGGGATGTGGGATGATGAGGAGATTGTCAACAAGAAACCAAAATGTTTCCTTTCAATTGTCTCTAGAATTAGATTCACGCAGCACAAGATAGATCAGACTCAGAATCAGGTTTATTATCACCGGTATGTGATGTGAAATTTGTTAACTTAGCAGCAGCAGTTCAACACAATACATTATCTAGCAGGGAGAGAAAAAATGGTATAATAAAGTATAGCTGCTGTCTTGCTTTCTTTATGACTGCTTCAATATGTTTGGACCAGGTTAGATCCTCAGAGATCTTGACACCCAGGAACTTACAATTGCTTACTCTTTCCACTTCTGATCCCTCTATGAGGATTGGTATGTGTTCCTTCATCTTACCCTTCCTGAAGTCCACAATCAGATCTTTCATCTTACTGATGTTGAATGATAGGTTGTTGCTGCAATACCATTCCACTAGTTGGCATATCTCACCCTCTCGTCACCACCTGAGATTCTACCAACAATGGTTGTATCATCAGCAAATTTGTAGATGGTATTTGAGCTATGCCTAGCCACACAGTCACGTGTATACAGAGAGTAGAGCAGTGGTCTAAGCACACACACCTGAGGTGCGTCAGTGTTGATTGTCAGCGAGGAGGATATGTTATCACCAATCTGCTCAGATTGTGGTCTTCTGGTTAGGAAGTCAAGGATCCAATTGCAGAGGAAGGTAGAGAGGCCCAGGTTCTGCAACTTCTCAATCAGGATTCTGGGAATGATGGTATGTCTTTGTGTTGTCCAGGTGGTCTAAAGCCATGTGGAGAGCCATTGACATTGTTTCTGCCATTGACCTATTGTGGTGATAGGCAAATTGCAATGGGTCTAGGTCCTTGCTGAGGCAGGAGTTCAATCTAGTCATAACCAACCTCTCAAAGCATTTCATCACTGTCGATGTCGATTGCTACTGGGCAATAGTCATTAAGGTAGCCCACATTATTCTTCTTAGGCACTGGTATAATTATTGCCTTTTTGAAGCAAGTGGGAACTTCTGCCTGTTGCAACGAGAGGTTGAAAATGTTCTTGAATACTCCCACTAGATGGCTGGCACAGGTTTTCAGGGCTTTACCGGGTACTCCATCGGGACCTTTTGCCTTGCGAGGGTTCACTCTCTTTAAAAGACAGTCTGACATTGGCCTCTGAGATAGAGATCACAGGGTCATCAGGTGCAGCAGGGATCTTCACAGCTCTGGTTGTGTTCTCCCTTTCAAAGTGTGCATAGAAGGCATTGAGTTCATCTGGTAGTGAAGCATCGCTGCCATTCATACTACTGGGTTTCGCTTTGTAGTAAGTAATGTCTTGCAGTCCATTCCAGAGTTGCCGTGTATCTGATGTTGCCTCCAACCTCATTTGAAATTGTCTCTTCACCCTTGAAATAACCCTTCGCAAATCATACCTGGTTTTCTGGTACAGGCCTGGGTTGCCAGATTTGAATGCCACAGATCTAGCCTTCAGCAGACGACGTACCTCCTGGTTCATCTACGGCTTTTGATTTGGGAATGTACAGTAAGTCTTTGTAGGCACACACTCATCCACACAGGTTTTAATGCAGTCAGTAACAACTTTAGCTTACTCATCCAGGTTCGAAGATGAATCCCTGAATACAGTACATTCTACTGATTCAAAGCAGTCCTCTAGGTGGTCCTGTGCTTCCCTTGTCCAAACATTCTTGGTCCTCACTACTGGTGCTGCAGTCTTCAGTCTCTGCCTATACTCATGGAGTAGAAGATTAGATTGATAAACAGATACTTTATTGATCCCAAAGGAAATTACAGTGTCACAATAGCATTACAAGTGCACATATATACAAATATTAAAAGAAGTAAGAAAGAATAAAAAATAAGTTACCTTAAAAATAAGATGTACAAGATTTACAAGTCAAAGATTACGAGATTTACTAGATTTCCAAGTTCACACTGATAAGATGTCAGTGTAAGAATTACTGTAATGTTACCCTGTAATGGGTGCACATTCACACTGTTCAGATAAGAAGAGACGATGGTATTGCACTTTCAACCCAACTCGCCCCTGCCAATCAATATCCCCATCTAAGCTAATTCAATGTTCCTACATTTGGCCCATGTCCCTCTAAACCTTTTCTGTCCACCTGCCTTTTAATTGACATTCTTTGTTTTCTTTAGCAGCTAATTTCAAATATCAATCACTCTCTGCGTGAAAAAGCTGGCCTAAAGTTCCTTTAGATCTTTCCTTTCTCAGTTCCTAATTCCTAAACCCCATACACATACCCCATCTTTGCCTCTCATGATTTGATACATGTCTATGGGATCACCCCTCATTCTCCCATGCAACAATGAAAAAAGTTCCAACCTGCTCAAACTTGCTCCATAACATAGCACCTCCAGCCACAGCAACAACTTTGTAACTCTCTTCTGCACTCTTTCTGACTTATTGGCATCATTCTTAGAGCATAAAGTGAATACTGTTACAATACAGCAGCAATGAATATAGAATTGAGACAGGTTTTTACAAACAAATGAAATATTTATTTAAAACTCAGCTCAACGACAAATGAAAAGTAAACAAATGACTAACTTAACCGGAAGTTAACTGCTATACGGCAACTCGAACAGTTCTTAAAGCGATAAATGTGAACACAATTCTTAAAGCGATAAATGCAAAAGTCCAAATGATTAAACAGTCAATTAGGAGAAACTTTCCTGAAGTAATGAATTCCTCGATGACATGACGTTACTGCTGATCCCAGCCGAAATATGCCGTGCCCGAAGGATTTACGATGAATGAAATTAAAACGGCTTAAAGGCACTGAGCTTTCCTTGGCGAATACCGCTGTGTCCAGCCCTTCCTGCTCTTACAGCAGGGACTATCTCAGATGCAGGTTACTACCTCCTTGAACCAGGATTCAATAAGGTCAATCCTGTATTACCACCGACGACACCAACTTCACTCAATCCTTCAGGTCTCCGTACTTTGATAAAGTCTGCACTCTCCAACTGAATTGCAAAGGTAGAAACCAAATCACAACTGGCAGTGTTTAGCGAAACTGCCAACAATAACCTTTGACTTAAAATAGAAAGTAAACACCACTTTAAAACAAAACTGCGTTATGAGACAAATATGCAGCATAATGGAGTAACTGACGAATAAACCACAAACTGACCTGCGTCACAGCAAGGCTTTACCTTTTTATACCTGTTGAAACAGGCCATCACATGACCTCTCACTGGTGGGAAAATTACATCATGTGACCTCACATTGGCAGGAAATTACATCACCCCACCATCACAAGACCATTACACCATGGTCATAAGACAGTCACAAGATACCCACATGGTATGTAACAATACAATATTTTATATGTGGACTTACCAACATCTTAAACAATTGCATCTTCATATCACAACTTCCATATTCAGTGCCCTGACTGATGAAGGCTAGTGTGCCAAGCATTTTCTTCACCTTCCTGGCCACCTGTGATGATACTTTTTGATAGTTTCTTCAGCCAGTTCCTCATACACCTCTGATAGCAGTTGATGGCCTCCTGTTAGAAACTAGCATCTTGCAGATGTGAGTGCAATGCTAATTATTTACAGTGGGAGTGGTATCAGATAGTGTATTCCAATGAATAGCAATCTTATTGTGTGAAAGAAATAAATTACAGTGAAAGTAGCCAAAACAATCTACTGGAGGGTCACATCAGGTCATGCAGCATCTGTGTGAGTGGGATGGGGGTGGTGTGAGGCAAGAAAGGTAATAATGATGTTATGTGTCGAGACTCTGAATCAGCACCAAGTGTGAAGAGGGAAGACAGGAGGCAGGGGTGGATATCAGTAATTCCTTTCCTTCCATTGATGTTGCTTGTTCCATTGAGCTCTGTTTTGTTTTGTAGTTCCAAAGCATAATACCTATGTCAGGATGTTGTTTATTGACTACAGCTCAGTGTTTAACATAATCATTCTTAAAATTCTGATCAGAAAGCTCCAGAACTACGCCTCTGTACCTCCCTCTGCAACTGGATCCGCAATAACCTGACCGGGAGACCACAATCTGTGCAAATCTGAAGTAACATATGGGTTTCCTATGGGTGCTCTGGTTCCTTCCATATTCCATAGAGGTACCTGTTGTTCAGTTAATTGGACACTGTAAGCTGTCCCGCGATTACGCTATGTTTAAACTGGGTGACTGCTGGGCAACGTGGCTCAAAGAGCTGGAAGGGCCCACTCGGTGCTGTATGTCAATAACAAAAAACAAAAAAAATCATCTCCATCTCACTGACAACCAACTCTGGTGCACTTCAGGGATGTGTGCTTAGCCCACTGCTCTACTCTGTCTACACCAGTGACTGCGTCACTAGGCACAGATCAAATGCCAGCTTTAAATTTTCTGACGATACACAATAGTTGACAGAATTTCTGATGGTGACAAGAGGGCATACAGGAGCAAGATATACCAGCTGGTTGAGTGGTGTCACAGCCACAACCTTGCGCTCAAGTCAATAAGACCAAAAAACTGATTGTGGACTTCAGAAAGGGTAAGGCAAAGGAACGTACACCAGTCCTCATAGAGGTGTCAGAAGTAGAAAGAGTGAGCAATTTCAAACTCCTGGGTGTCAATATCTCTGAGGATCTATCCTGGACCCAACATATCAATGCAGCTACAAAGAAGGCATGATGGCAGCTATATTTTAATAGGAGTTTGAGGAGATTTGGTATGTCACCAAAGACCCTCAGAAATTTCTACATATGTACCATGGATAGCATTCTAACAACGGCATCACTGTCTGGTATGGCGGGGGGCAGGGAGCGGGGTGGAGGTGGTGTCTACTGCACAGATAACAGAAGCTGCAGAAAGTTGTGAACTTAGTCAGCTATACCATGGCCATTAGATTCCTTAGAATTCAAAATATCTTCAGGAAGTAAAATCCCAAAAATGTGGCATCCATCATTAAGAGCCCCAACGCCCTCTTCTCATTGCTACCATCAGGGAGGAGGTACGGGGGCCTGAATGAACACACTCAATAGGGGGGGAGCTTCTTCCCCTCTGTCAACCAATTTCTGAATAGACATTAAACACATGAACACTAACTCATTATTTTTATTTTGCACTACTTATTGAACTATATACCTACTGTGTTACTTTTTTTCTATTCTCTCTATTATTATGCATTACATTGTGCTGCTGTGGCAAACCACAACAAATTTCACGTCATATGCTGGTGGTATTACACCTGATTCTGATTCTGAGCTATAAACTACAACTCATAATAGAATGCTGTCCCTCCTGTTTTTATTACATAGATGTCCAGTGTGGCTTGTTGGTTGTTGTATTTCACTGTTACATATGTTATTCCCACAGGAGTTAACTTTTCTCCAGTATAAGTTCTCTGTTGGATATCTGCAGGCTTCAAATCAGTACCTTTCAAATCCCATTCAAATTAATTTTGTGAAATGACTAAAAAGTGTCCAGTTGCATTTCAATTACTTTGCCATTCACTTCTATTGTAAGCCATAATGCTTGATTCTTGTTTTGTTTTCATATTGCGAGTCTCAAAGCTACACAGTCCTGTGTCACTCTGATTAGTATCAGATTTTTCATCAACAGCATGGAGATTGGAGCTCTTTTTGAAACTGCAACTTTTTAAAATCATTTTCTTGTCCCTGTGTCATCTATTTACTTTTGTCTGCCTGACATGCTCTTGTATGTGTCCTACTGTATTGCATATTCTGAAAGTTTCACCTTTAAACCTGCATTGGTCTGGTGTACGGGAGTTCCTGCCACAATGGTAACACAACTTGTTCATCCAGGCATCTTCCTGTTTAGATGCTGCAACTTTATTTGAGCTTACTTTTGTTCCTGACTACAGCTCAATTGCATCTCTGCTGCTGTTTCCATGGATACAGCGATCACAACTGCTCTTTTAAAGGTGAATTGTGCTTCAGCAAGGTGCTGTTTTGAATGCTTTGTTGTAAGGTTTCACAAAGTAAATGGCCTTTAAGTGCATTATGAAGCCTATCACTGAACTGACAATGTCTTCAATTCAGCCACGCCCATTGAAATGATTCTGCTTTTGAAACCTAAAACATCCAGCAATCAATAATGGTTTTGGTTTGAAATATTCTTATATGACTCTCATGATATCAGCAGAGCTTATTTCAGTTTGTTTGGTTACAGCAATCAAACTTCTAAGAAAACTGTATGCTTTTCAATCTAATACACTCAACAACACTGGTACTTGCCTTGAATTGGTTATTTCATTTGCTGCTCCAGATTTCATCACCTGCCGTCTCTTTTGTTTCATAATTAAAGTGAAGGTGTGTTTCTTAGATTTAATGTTTACATCAATCTTGTGTGTAGGTTGTCTGTGCAACCAAATGCTATACATTTTATAGAATAGAATATCTTGAGACATACAAGCTTATATAGTCCATTTGGGATGGCAGATAGCATGGGACAATAGGATGCTGGAAAGGGACACAAAACTCTATACACCCATGAGAATGATCATACTTAGCTTTCCCTCATTAAATCCTCATTTCATCCACGTTCTTCGGTCAGTGTTGGTGTCATTTCTTGCTTCAGCTTTCTGAGTGTCCACCCTGGACTTGCATGGCTGAGAGTACTGAAAACTGTGAGGAGTGAAGGAAGCAAAGAGTGAATGAATACTGGCACAATAATGGAAACCCTAAACACCAACAAGACCATGACCAAATTGGCCAAGGACAGATAGAGATGGAGGAACTTCAATGCTACTCTAAACATCAGCAGGCATAGCAGATATTAAGTAAGTAAGTCAGATCCAAGAACCATTCACCATGGATCTGGTGCAAGATGCTGCAAAACCTCTTTGGAAAATAAGATGATGTTTAGGCCCAACGTCCCACTTGGTGGCGCAATAATATCAGCGCCATACTCCAGAGCAAAGGTTCCTGAGTTCAAACCCAAGTTGGGTTAAGCATCGACCTAGCAATTCGGCCTCATAAAAACAAGAATAGCTTGCTACGGAAACACTGTTTCCGCATGATGGTGCCCCTATAGCTCCACTGCTGAGTTAAGGGCTATTTTTCTTCTTCTTTTAGGCCCAACATTGATTAGAGACTGATAGCCATTTGCACTGCAAGGTCTCACAGAACATCCACCAACTTACAATGTCGAATTCACTGCATTTGTTAAAAAGCAAATCTTAATTTTTCCGAACAGGTAAAATAACTATACATTAAGTTGCATTAATCATCCTCCATATTACGTATGTGCTCCTTCATTTTTGTGAATATGAATGAAAAGTCCAACATGCTTGATTTGAAGGGAGTGGGTAGCAATCAAAGACATTCAAAGCAAAGGAACAATACTTGAAGATAAATTTTCAGAATCAACTGAGGCATTGAGAAAACAACGACTAATGTTTCCTAATACTCATCATATAGTCATACTGGCAGAAAGATAAGCTATGTTATTCTGGAAACTGCAGAGTCATCTAAACAGTCTCCACAGGGAGAATATTAAAGTTTCATATACTAAAATCTGCAGAGATATTGAGATGCATCCAGCTTTCATGCAATGAAGTTAAAGATATTATCAGAGCAGCAGACTGCTGAAATTGTGATTTTCATTACTACTGATGGTTCCATATGTCTGTTTTTGGAGCTGGAGCAGAAAATACAAACATTTTGATGCTGAAAGTGGAGGATGTCAAAGAAGGTTTTTTTTTGTCAAGTATGACTTTCCAAACAAAGCTGTATAAAAATATTTTATGAGGAAGGTCTCATGACTGAGCATTTAGACAGAGTTGGGATGTTTTTAATTAATGGAAAATTCTTAGTGGAGTTCTACAAGAGGTGTTATAAATGCAAGAAATTCCAAAGATGGGAGATTTTTCTACATCACGGCATGTGGTGCGAGCTTTCCATCAAATGAGGCATAAGGTTTCGTAATTTAACCACATTCCCACAAAATCAAAACATACTGTGGAGGCTGGAGATTTGAAATAAAAACTGGAAATACAAGATGTATCTCAGCACTTCAGGCAGTGTCTGTGGAGAAAGAAACAGTTAATGTTTCAGATTGGTGATCTGTAGGATAAAATTTTAATTTAGATCCTAATATCACTGTCTGTCTTCACCTACTTGGAGGATTGCTTGATAATGGGATTGTTCTATCATTCTGAAATAGTTAAGCGAGTTAAGTTATAATTGTGCATTCTGAGCAGTATATATCAGGATAATTAATTTGAAATCTCTCCAAGCCCAGCAGTTGCCAGGGCACATTTATGACCTTGTCATTCATCAGATTTATGGATACAACTTACCATAAGGTCAACCCTAAATACTGGACTTTTATTTAATTGCTTGACCTGTCCAAAATTGCACTACTAGGCAACATTTATAGTTGTCATTATACCATATGATATTGTTTCATTCTTAGAGGCTTATAATTTTGTTTACAAAGACAATTTATTTTTGGCTGAAGAAAGACAAATGCAATGAACACTGCAGAAATTACGTCTCTAACTTCTTGGCAAAAGCCAATATTTTATAAAGCCCTGCGGTTTCTTCACACTGTTTTTTCTGTTGTTCTTTTACTCTATTGCATTCTCCAGAGTAACATTGATAAATGTCATACATACACCATCAAAGATCTGATTATCAAGGAAGACAGAAAATTCCCCTTCTGCTGGAATGTTCACTCGTGATAAAAGCAGAGTAAATGACCAGATCACCTTAATCTCAACTGTAATACAAAAGGGACATACTTTCACTTCTGGACCACCAGAATGCATAATACCTACAAGTGGTCAAATGATTATACCAGATCACCAAGTTAGGAAATAACATTCTTTACTGCTCTGGTTCTAAAAAGAGATAAAAGTCACTTATTTCAGCAGGAAATAAATACTTTTGTTATCTGAGGTTACTCCCAAGCACTCTTAAGGTTGTTTAGTTCATGCAACACATTGGGAATTCAGTTCAAAGTTCTAATTATTAGTGGAAGCAGAATTTTGTTGAATTGTAGAGCAGTTCTAAAGATGAGCTAATATTATGTAGAATTTACAGCACAGAAACATGCAGTTCAGTTTAACTGGTCTACAGTATGGTGTATCTCTGCAAATGGCTTAACTGCTACACTTGCCTATTCACCTCCTCCCTCACCTCCATTCAGGGCCCCAGAAGATCCTTTCACATGGGACAAAACCTGACATATGAATTTGCTGGGGTTCTCTATTGTGTCCAGTGCTCCCCAGTGTGGTCTCCTCTACACGGGTGATATCTGTCATGAACTGGGGGACGGCTTGGTCAAGCATCACCGCTCCTTCTGCCCAAATCAAAACATACCAGTGGCCAAACATTTAAGTTCTGATTTACATTCCCATTCCAACATGTCAGCCCTTGGCCTCCTCTTGTGCCAAGATGAGAGCATCCTCAGGGTGGAGGAACAACAGCTTATACTCAGTCTGGATAACATCCATCTTGATGGCATGAATATCGATTTTTCTGTCTGGTAAATTTTTCCCTCCCACATCCCTCTTCTTCAATTCCTCACTCTGGACTTTTATCTCTTCTCACCGGCCTATCACTCCCACATGGGTGCTCTCCTCCTTTTCCCTTTCTTCTATGGTCCACTCTCCTCTCCTTTCAGATTCCTCTCTTCTCCAGCCCTGTACTTTTCCCACCCACCTCATCTCACCTGTCATTTTCTAACTAGTGTCCTTCCCCTCCCACCACCTTCTTATTCTGGCATCTTCTCCCTTCCAGTTCAGTCTGAAGAAAGGTCTCGGCCTGAAATATTGAGTGTTTATTCATTTCCAAGGATTTGCCTGACCTGTTGAGTTCCTCCTGCATTTTGTGTGTGTTGCTTTGGATCTCCTGACTTTATTGTGTCAATGTCAATAATAGTTCATCTTGTCCTCTCTGTCTATCTTTCAGCTTCTGTACAGTGTCACAGCTAGCAGAACGACTGTCTCGCAATGCCAAAGAACCAAGTACAGTCCTGGGTTTGAAGTTTGAACATTTTCCCTGTACCCTCCGAATACCCCAGGTTCTTCCCTCAACCCAAAGTTTAATTGGCCTTTGTAGGTTATTCCTAGTGTATAGGCAAATAGTAGAGTTTGACAAGAGTTAATGAGAACATGGGGAGAATAACAATCGGGATTAATTTAGGATCGGTGTAAATGGCTGGTTGGTGTTTTGCTGTGCAGTGAGACAAATGCTCTGTTTTTATGCTTTACCCTCCTGGACTCTTTTCTCTCATTATTCTTCATAAATGACTCTATCTTATCTCAGGCACTCTCTATAGATACAATTCTACATTGTCACCACCAGAGAAGCCAGCTATCCATTATATAAAATCTGGAATGCATGGATTATGAAGTGGCAAAGACATGAAGAAAGAATATGATTTGTACATTGGTATTCACATCCTCGTGACAGAAGCAAGAAAATTAGAGCCAATGGATAGCAACTGTTGTCCCCTTGTTCAAAAGGGACCTCAGGGATAAACCTGGAAACCACAAGCTGGTGAGCTTTATATCAGTGGTAGGGGAACTGTTGGAGAAGATTCTGAGGGGACAGGATTTGAAGAGGCAGGGACTGATTTGGAGGATTTAGTATGGTGTTGTGCAAAGAGGTCATCCTCACAAATCTGATTGGAGCGCTTTGATGAGGTGACGAGAAAAAATGGCCAAGAAGTACAAAGTTCAAAGATCAAAGTAAAACTTGTTACCAGAGTACATACGTGGCATCACATACAACATAAATTAATTAATTTTCTAAAATTGGGAACATTTATGGCAGAGCCGCAACTGAAATCTAGCTGAAATGATTTCCAAGCAGAAGGTCCTTAATGTGAGCTGGTTGTGACAAGTAAAATATGCCACAGAAGGGAGGGAAAGGGCATAGCAAAATATCTCAACATACAGTACATCTAAGGTTTACTGCCTACAAATTTGAAGTGACCTTTCTGATCTGGTTAGAAAGTACACACTGGCATTCAATTCAATGATTGACACTGAATGATATTTTAAGCAAAAGGAAACACTGGAAAACTAATAAACATAACATCAGGAGACTGAATACTTGGAGTAAACATTGATTTAGGCATTTGCTTGAAACATGCTTATGTAAAGACCCTGGAATTGATCTTACGTAAGGCAGGACTTGGTGGAAAGTCCACAAGCAGCTTGAGCTCCCACTGCCATATTTGTATTTAGTACAAACACTGCACTGTGAGCAGTTCTGGCTTCACATTCTTAATATTTACATTAGGAAGCAAATGTGTCCTGATGGTATGTGCCTGAGAATATATCGTTACTAGATCTGTAATGCTTGAGGAAATACCAATGGCATATCACTCTCTTGGGTCATAGTTTACTGACTCTATAATATTAAATGTAGGTATGCAGAAACACTGGTCTTTTTCTATTTGAATTTGATAATGATATATATTTGGAAGTAACTTTTTTTCTTGGGAAAGTACCATCCTATTCATTGAAAGACACTGACACATTATTTTAATTCACAATCTTTAACATTAAAATATATCTCCATGATAATGTAAAATTCATGGAATAATAATCCTGTATCACACCCACCCCTTTCAAAATATAACAATTCATCTTTCGCTTTCTTAAATTAAATTCATAAAATAGCTGAATGCTTATATGCTTATGCAAAAGTTGAAGTGTTCCTGTGGAGGAAAGATTCTTGACAGTTATTAAGTGAATTTGTTTCATGTTTGCAGCCCAGTTTAAAGTTTTCATGGAGAATTGACAATTTGCCATTGGTTCATTGTCAACAAAGCCAAGGCAATTTTGTGCACTGCTCTATTTAAAGAAAAGTGCAGCATAATTATTTAAAGATAATCACATGTAACTCAACATCTAGAAAATATTATGGCAGCCAGCTTAAAAAAAGGAACTGCTTTTGTTCTGTACTGTTGAAATGCACAGAAATAATTATGAGTAATTTTCTTGAGGTATAGAGGTTTATTTTTTGCAAAGGAAATGTGGCGATTTGCCATTTTTACATTCAATGTGTTTTCTTTGCAAATATAACATATTAATTATTTTATGCTATAAATATCAGTTGAAGACAAGATTTATATTTGTAGCTGATATTATGTGCAGCACATGAAGCTGATAAAAAATACAGCAGCTGATTTTAACAGGATGTGTTAATAACCAGCACTGACAGTCATGTTTAATGTGTTTATATATATTATTATAAACTTATGATTATAAGGGATAACACCACTTAATTGAACACTCGAATGGGTTAAATATAGAAATATGCTTTCCCTACCTAATGGTCTGCCCTAAACAGTTACCATTCATTTTGTTCCTCGTGCACCAAGCATTAAGATTGCAAGCACAATCCTTTTCAAACTATCTCAAAGTGCTTTCTAGCCAATGAAATTCCTGTGAACAGAACTTGGTGTTATAATGTACAAAAAACAGCAACCAATTTTTACACAGCCAGCTCCCACACATAGCATAAGTTTGACTGAAGGATAAACACTGAACAGGACATAACTATAAATCTTTTGCTCTACTTCAATATAGAGCCAATAAACCTTTCAAGTACTCCTGATATTTTAAAGAACACGGAGACTTATAGCCTTGTTATATGTCTGGCAGGGATATTAACCTCCTTCATTCCCATTGACAATCGGATGAAGTCTGAGATTAGAGAATTTAACACAGAAATTGTGCCTCACACCCTCATTTGGTTTGTTCCACATTACATGAGTGAATTTTATTGTGTTCTTTGAGGATCACCAGGACCAGTCCTCAAGAAGATATCCAGCCTTCCTGCTCTTGCTCACTGCCTTCCTCTTGCCTTGGCCTCTCATCTTAGAATCTCACCCCTCACCCCCTTCCTTCTGGTTTCCAAACCTCAGCTCTCTTGACTTGTTCTTTTATTTCTCTTGGGGAATGTACCATAAGACTGGGTGACACCTCAATACAAGTTAAATTAAGCTCTTCTTAAATCATCTGTCAGCTATTGCATTCCCCTGGGGATCTCATACACAGACTTTCTCAGCCAACCATCTCCTCGATCTCGGAGAGGATGACTTTTCAGCACAGCTTAACCATGCTATCGTAGGTGCTGCACTCCTATAGATAAGTATATGCTTTAAGCAGCAGCCCAAACAACATTGGCAGTCTGGCATGGAGAAAGTAAATGCAGCCATTTCTCCTGCATTCATGTCTTTTATTCTCACTAAACCACCCTCCACCCTTTACTGAAACAGAGACCAGAAAACAGTATTAAAATGTTTTTGTTATGTATAACAGCTTAGAAATGGAAATATAAGATTCATTTTGGACCGTTAATGGCAGCTTCTTGTCCTACCAGGCGTTTAAGTGTGCACAACCAGTCATATGAACATGTAGTGCAACTGTACTGAATACCAGATGGGAAAAACACAGTCACTGCCTTTGACATCATGACAGCAGGTAAATTAATCTGACATCAAGAAGCCCTATTAAAAATGAACCGGATGGGAGTCACACAAAGAAAGATAGATGTATTTGTCAGAAGACCATCATCTCTGGCTTGCTAGAATTTCTCAGAGAAGAGGCCTGGACCCAACTATCTTTAGCTGTTTCCTCAGTTATTTTCCCTTGTTGATGTCTTCAGAAGTCCCAGAGTTGTTTGGCAATGAGTTCAATTGAATTCACACCTCCTTGGATAAAGAAGGATTATGTTCACTCAAGCTGAAAAGAGAAGCAGAAAATATCTTGCATGTCATGCAAACACTATGCAATGGCCATCCTCATTAACAGGAAATCAAATCAAAATACATTGACATTGAAAAACATTAATATCAATGCTTCCTATTATCAACCTCCTGAAGGACCACTGGTGACTAGAAGTGCAATCAGTCCAGACATATAATTACAATAAATAACAATTAATGAATATCCTGTGATTCACGTCCTGACAGCTCTAACCTTTTTCACCATTCACAACGCACCAGTCAGAACTATAGTCTAATATTCTCCCCTCAACACACAAGAGGCTTGGCACTATTCAGGACAAATTAGCTTATTTGTTTAGCATCCTTTCAACACATTCCAAAATCCAACATTTCGGTATTTCAGTGGAATAAAGGAAATTACAATGGCATGAGAGGGGTACTGGCCAAGTTGACTGGAAAGGGACACTAGCAAGAAGGACAGCAGAGCAGCAATGGCTGGAGTTTCTACAAAAAATGAGGGAAGTGCAAGACAGATATATTCCAAATAAGAGGAAATATTTGAATGGAAGAAGGACACTAATGTGACTGAAAGCGAAGTCAGAACTAAAGTAAAAGCAAAAGAGAGGGCATACAAGGAAGCCAAAGCAAGTGGGAAGATAGAGGATTGGGAAGATTTTAAAAAAACTTGCAGAAGGAAACTAAGAAGGTCATTAGGAAGGAAAAGATGAATTATGAAAGGAAGCTTTTTTAAGTATATAAAGGGTAAAAGAGAGTCAAGGGTAGATGTAGGATCAATAGAAAATGAGGAAGGAGATATTGTAATGAGAGACGGAGATGGCAGAGGAGCAGAATGCGTATTTTGCATCAGTTTTCACAGTGGAATACATCTGCAGTATACCGGACATTCAAGGGAAGTGAAGTAGGTGCAGTGAAAATTATGACTCAGAAGGTGCTCAGGAAGCTTAAAGGTCTGAGGGTGGATAAATCTCCTGGACCTGATGGAATGCACCCTCGGGTTCCGAAGGAAGTAGCTGGAGAGATTGCAAAGGCATTAACAATGATCTTTCAAAAATCGATAGATTCTGGCATGGTACTGGATGAATGGAAAATTGCAAATGTTACACCGCTATTTAAGAAGGGTGGGAGGCAGCAGAAAGGAAACTATAGACCCGTTAGCCTGACATCAGTAGTTGGGAAGTTGTTGGAATTGATTGTTAGGGATGAGATTATGGAGCCTCTGGAATCACATGACAAGATAGGCTAAAGCCAGCATGGCTTTCTGGAAGGAAAATCCTGCCTGACAAACCTAATGCAATTTTTTGAGGAAATAACAAGCAAGGTAGACAAGGAAGATGCAGTAAATGTGGCATACTTGGATTTTCAGAAGGCCTTTGACAAGGTGCCGCACATGAGGCTGCTTAGCAAGATAAGAGCCCATGGAATTACAGGGAAGCTACTAGCACAGTTGGCGCATTGGCTGATTGGCAGAAAACAGAGAGTGGGAATAAAGGGATCCTATTCTGGCTGGCTGTTGGTTACCAGTGGAGATCCACAGGGGTCAATGTTGGGACCGCTGCTTTTGTCAATGATTTGGACTATGGGATTAATGGAGTTGTGGCTAAATTTGCCAATGATATAGAGATAGGTGGAGGAGTGAGTAGTTTTGAGGAAACAGAGAGCCCGCAGAGAGACTTAGATAGTTTAGGGGAATGGGCAAAGAAGTGGCAAATGAAATACAATGTTGGAAAGTGTATGGTCATGCACTTTGGTGGAAGAAATAAATGGGCAGACTATTATTTAAATGGGGAGAGAATTCAAAGTTCTGAGATGCAACGGGACTTGGGAGTCCTTGTGCAGGATACACTAAAGATTAAGCTCCAAGTTGAGTCGGTGGTGAAGCAGGCAAATGCAATGTTGGCATTCATTTCTAGAGGCATAGAATATAAGAGCAGGGGTGTGATGTTGAGGCTCTATAAGGCACGCGTGGAACCACATTTGAAGTATTGCGTGCAGTTTTGGGCTCCTTATTTTAGAAAGGATATACTGACATTGGGGATGGTCCAGAGAAGATTAACAAGAATGATTCCAGGAATGAAAGGGTTACTGTGTGAGGAATGTCTGACAACTCTCGGAATGAGGGGGGAATCTCATAGGAGAACGTTAAAAGGTCTGAACAGACTAGATATGGTAAAGTTATTTCCTATTGTAGGGGAGTCTAGGACAAGAGGGCACAACTTCAGGATTGAAGGATATCCATTTAGGACAGAGGTGCCAAAAATTACTTTAGTCAGAGGGTGGTAAATCTGTGGAATTTGTTGCCACAAGTTGCTGTGTAGGCCAAGTCATTGGGTGCATTTAAAGGGAGAGATAGATAAGTTCTTGATTAGCCAAGGCATCAAAGGGAATGGGGAGAAGGCAGGGAAGTGGGGATGACTGGAAGAATTGGATCAGCCCATGACTGAATGGCGGAACTGACTTGATGGGCCGAATGGCCTACTTCTCCTATATTTTATGGTCTTATGGTAGTGCACTGTGTCTGCACTGTGTATGGTTCAGCAAACTGTTCAATATCTTTCATATCTATAAACTGTACTATCTAGGACACTAGCAGATGAGTAGGAGCACGACCATCTCCTAATTCAATCAAAATTCACATAACACTCTGACTTAGAAATGTACCATCATTCCTTTATTGTTACTGAGTCAAATTTCTTAAATTTCCTACATAGTAGCATTATGAAATACCTCACCAGAAGGAAGATACTGACGTGTGAAAGCAACTAGAAATGACAAAATGTTCAGTGCACTGAGCCAATAACATGTGATGAATGAAATGAAAGTACAGTGAAGCAGAAGCACTAAACAGCTTTCACATAACAAGTGGTGGTTCAGTTTTTAGAAGCTGAATGGCCTATTCCTTTAACTCAGTTTTCTATGCTTCTATAAATGCGGCAGTAAAGAGACGATAAAAATGTTCCAATGGTCTTCAGTTCATATTAGTAAAACTAGAATTAAAAAAACAAACATATAGAAGAAAGAATCATGTTTATTCTTTTTAAGATACTGCTTCCTATAAATTCTGTAAATTATGTTCTCATCTAAATCATTCAAGATTAAAAAGCCAAATAGGGGAAGCAGTTTTTCCCTCCTTGACAGCAGAAAATGAAACAAATCTTCTCATTTAAAATCATACCCAAATCTGGCTTAATAACAGAAATGAGTCTGAATGAGGAATGAGTAGATTAGTTCCAATATCACTAAGATTGGCTTTTATGTGTTGACTAAAACCATAGAGTGGCGTAAAGCAAAAAGGGAGTCATCCCTCCTCTCATTTCCTGCCTCAGACAAAAGAGCGGCAATGCCTGTTGAAGCTGATAGATGTTTGATCAAAGAGTTGATGCTGTCAAGAGTCCAGCCAGACGTAGGAACCTGATTGCAGCTGGACAAGTTAACGGCTTTGATCAATGCAAAGTCTGACTGGAGGCTCTGTTTATGTACATAGTGAAGGGGAGGCAGAGCAGTTAAAGAAATGATAAAAAGTACCATCAGGCACAGATAGGAAATAAGTAGAGTTTTATATATGTGATAAATGGCAGGAATATGTCCCATGGATGGACATATTTTGTATTAAATTTCAGAACACACAGACTGCTTAAAAAGTGTTTAATTTAGTATCTGTACTGTATCCAGTGTTGTGGTTTATAACTGTGTTATGTTTAATTAGTCAATACATTTGCACTGGATGTAACTGTTTAATTCTGATTGTCAATAAATTGTTACATTAAATTTAGTTTTGTTACAAGGTGCACAAAAATTCTAACTTTGTTTGAAAAGTAACTGCTGTAATGATCACCATGGAAAATTCTTACTGAAACATCTGCACTACTTGCAGATACTCTGGCAGTTGCAAGAGATTACCTAAATAAACTGGGTGGTTTTTGTGGCATGCAATATGTGAATGCCATCATACCAGGATGAGGGCCATTCTCAGAAATGGTAAAAGTAGAGGCAAACTGACAAAATACTGCAAAACAGAACAACTGAAATCAAAGCATAATGCTTAATGATTTAGTATGACAAAAGTAGGGGTTTTATACCCTGTTGAGCAATCTTAAATCAACGAAAGGGGCTCGACAGTTGTGATGGGGCTTGTGTACTGTCACCTCTTAAAATGACGTAGGCGACAGCAGGGCTTCACTTCCAAATGAGCTCAATGCCTTCTGTGTTTGCTTTGACCATCAAAACATGGAGGAACCATCACAAGTTCTGACAGTCCTCGATGATACTGTGATTTTAGTCTCTAAGGCTGGCATGTGAGCAGTCTTCACCAGGGTGAACCCATGAATAGCATTCAGCCCAGACGGGGTATCTGGCCACGTACTAAACACTTGTGCTGAAAAACCAGCTGGAGTGTCCACTGAGAACTTTAACCTCTCCCTTCAGCAGTCTGAGGTACCCACCTGCTTCATGCGGGCTTCACTTACACCTCAAGCAGGTCTGAGAAGAACATGGTGATCTGCCTCAATGTCTATTATCCAGTAGCACTTACATCCACTGTGATGAAGTGTGTTGGGAGGTTAGTGATCGAATATATCAACTCCTGCCTGAGAAGTGACTTGAATCCACACCAATTTGCCCACCGGAGCAACAGGGTCACAGCAAATATCATTTCATAGGCTTTTCACTTAACCCTGGAATATCTAGACAGCAAAGATGCTCTTTATCAACTACACTCAGCATTTAATATCATCAATATTCAAAAGTAATCAATAAGCTCCAAGATCACTTCTCAGAAATCACTGCCAATTTAGTTTATGCCTTTAACAAAGCATTGGAGAGTTGTTTTTATTTCATATTTATCACACAGGTTATGCCACATAGATCTAGATAGAGCACAGTACATGAATTGTAAAACTGTGCAATGATCAGCAAGGCTCACCTCAGCAGGCTCTTGATTTGAGTAAGAAAGTTGGTTTAAGCCTTCAGCACATACCAGCATGACAGTGGACTGCATAAGAACATAAGGACATAAGAAATAGGAACTGGAGTAGGCTAACTGGCCCATCAAGTCTGTTCCGCCATTCAATAAGATCATGGCTGATCTGGCCATGGACTCATTTCCACTTACCTGCCTTTGCCCCATAACCCTTAATTCCCCTACTATGCAAAAACCTATCCAACATTGTGTGAGATATATCTATTGAGGAAGCCTCCACTGCATCACTGGGCAGAGAATTCCACAGATTCACCACCCTCTGGGAAAAGCAGTTCCTCCTTATCTCCATCCTAAATCTACTGCCTTGAATCTTGAGGCTATGCCCTAGTTCTAGTCTCACCTACCTGTGGAAACAACTTAGATAACTTATCTTATCTAACCCTTTCATAATTTTATATGCTTCTATAAGATCTCATTCTTCTGAATTCCAGAGAGTATAGTCCCAGGCAATTCAATCTCTCCTCACAGTCTAACCCCCCTCATCTCTGGAATCAACCTGGTGAACCTCCTCTGTACTACCTCCAAAGCCAGTATATCCTTCCTCAAGTAAGGAGACCAGAACTGCACACAGTACTCCAGATGCAGCCTCACCAGTACCCTGTACAGTTGCAGCATAACCTCCCTCCTCTTAAATTCAATCCTTCTAGCAATGAAGTCCAACATTTAATTTACCTTCTTGATAGCCTGCTGCACCTACATATTGTCAGGATCATCTTTCAAATGAAATGTTAAAGTAAGTTTATATCTACCTGCTTTGATCAATGTGTTAAAAGCACAATGATGGGATCTCTCTAGGCCCTAATCAGTATTACTTTCTCAAGCAGCCTTAGGAAAATGAATTTTAACTGCTCAATTATCAAATTAATAATTGTGCAATCTTGTAATGTATATTGGTCTGTATAATACCATTTTAAAAGTCTCTGAAAGGTTTTGGGTGGTTAAGGCAAAAGTGTTCCTGTTCACAAATCCTAATCATTCTTTCAATTCCTCAATACAGTGCATCAACCAAAATTGGTATTGTATAGTTTGTTCATCATAAAACTGGTATGATAACTACCATCTGGCATGTACCACCTAGCCCCAGCTCTCTAAACTACATACATCCTCAGAACTGGAAGAACTTTTCTCCTGGTCATATTTGCTAATGTTACTAACTTAACTCACATACCCTGACTGTTCTGGAAAAGAAAACCTAGATGGCACTTTGCTACACTTATGTTGCACGACTGCCCAGCAATACTTTGCCTACCATGCAAATGGTCAATATTCCACCGCACATCTAAAAAGTTTGTCAAAGTTTTCAATGATGTACGGAATCTTTGCAAACTTCTAAGAAAGTAGAGGCACTGCCATGCTTTCTTTGTAAAGGCACTGATGTGCTGGGCACGGGAATAATCCTCTGAAATGATAACACCAAGGAACTTACAGGCTATGAGATTCCTCTTGACACTGTACAGAGTTCTCCACTCTGTGAGCATAAAAGTGATGTTGGGGGAGAATGGATATTGCAAGAAGAGGGCTACTTGGCCTGTGAAAACTGTGCCAGCTGCATAAAAGAATTATCCAACTAGTCTTCTCCACTCTACTTTGGAAATTTTATCATGTAACTGAACCTGCCTCTCAAAATTTGCATTCTAAGCCCTAGCCACTCACTGTATGAGACTATAGTTCCTTTGTTATATTGTTAGAAAATAATTGGTTCTTTTGTCAATCACCTTTATTCTGTGACCTCTTCTTGATTCTTCCACCAATGGGAACAGTTTCTCTCTATCTATTCTAAATCTAACTGCTGTGATTTTAAATACCTCTGTCAAATCTGATTGCCACCTTTTCTGTTCAAACAAGAAGTAACATACCTACTAACCAGTATGTCTTTGGACTGTGGTAGAAAACCAGAGCACCTTGAGGAAACCTATGCATACATGGGACGAAGCGTACAAACTTGCTTACAGAGGATGCTAGAACTGAACCTCAAACTCCAATGCCCCGGGATGTAATAACTTTGAGCAAAATGCCACACTGGCACCTGAGCTTTTATCTAAAAGCTCCTCAACCCTGGAATCTTTCTGCTAATTTTTTCCCATATCCTCTCTAAATCGTTCCTAAGGTGTGGCACCTGGAATGGAATACAATTCTCTTAACACAAGAAATTCTGCAGATACCCGAAATCAAGAGTAACACACGCAATATGCTGTAGGAATTTAACAGGTCAGGCAGCATCTATAGAAATGAATCAATAGTCGCTGTTTCATGCTGATACCCTTCTTCAGGACTCAATAGTTGACATTTTGAGACAAGACCTGTCTTCAGGACAATATATTACTCGGTATATTGTATGGCCCAGAATTTTATAAAGGTTCATGATAACTTCATTATTCTTGTACCCTACTCATAATGCCTCAGATCTCTTTTCCTTTTTAACCACTTTCTCAATCTGCCTTCCCATATTGAATGTTTGTACAGACAAACCAGATCTCTCTTATCCTTTTAGACGTTATATCTTCTACTTATATATTACTTCTTCTCATTCTTACTACCAAATATTTTATATTTCACAGCATTAAATTTCATTTCCCATCTATGAACACATCTATATGTGGTAGTTCATATTTTCAGTATACGTATCATGTACTTATGATTCACTGTATCTGCATATGAGAAAACTGTGACCTCCACATAAAAGTCCAAGTTACTCAGACATATTGAGAAAAGCTCAGAATCAATCATCAACTTCTGGTGAGTTCCATTGCAAATTTCCCTCCATACCAAATTCTGCCCTGTTCTATTTAAGTTTGCAATGATAGATGCATAATTGTGACTACGGTATGTCATTGGATGAATCAAACATTAGTGAGGTGCTTGTTTCAGGTACAATTTGAGGGTGTTGTGCTCAGCTCTCTTCCGCTTTGTAACAAACTGAAATGTACCAGATACCCTAAAGGAGGCATAGTGTGATATAACCTAAAAGGATTTGCCATTTCTTTCCATGTACATTATAACTTCAGTGATAAGAAGGGATAACTTGCAAATAAAAAGTAATTTTCACATCCTTAGGATCCCCAAAATATTTCACAGCCAATGAATTACTTTAGGGATATTTTCACAGTTAGAGTGTGGATAAAAGCATCAGTTAATTTTCACACAGCAAGATTGTACAACAGCAATGAGATCATGTTTTCTTCCGTCAATTTCCATTGTACATTGAAGCTAGCCAAGAAACGTTAGTGTGCAATTGATTCTGAAGCCTCTGCATGAGTAAGATGAACATTTCCAAAAAATTCTTCCATTCTTTGTGTGTTGTTATAGAGTTGCTATGTTTGGGCTGATAGACTGCAACTCCAGGGAACAAGCCTATTTACAAATAGCTCTTCCTTAGCAACTGATGGATAATGTATTGAGTGAATCTTAAAGTATGCTTGCTTTGATTTAAACATTCTTTTTCTTGTATCCCCTGGGTGTGGACTGTTCCACAAATGAAAAAATGGATTTCCCTTCCAGTCCACAAGTTCATTTTATTGCATTGGTGTTTAAATCTTCTTTCTCAGTAAAGTAAATAGCATACCCTGTGCTCACTTCTCACACACTCTGACTGGCCTATGGTGATATATGCAGCAGGCAAAGTAACTAACAAAACAAAATTATTTGAAGAACTCAGCCTGTCAAAAGAGTTTCAGTGGAAATACAAACAAGCTCACATTTCAGGTTGAGGACCGTTCACTAGAACTAAGAATGTGTAAATGGAGTCACAAGAGAGAGTGCAAATGCTGGAAATTCAGTCACAAACTAAGGAGCTGGAGAAACTTAGCAGGTTAATCAGCATCTGTAAGAGAAATGGACTATCAATAAACTTATCCTCCTGTCGTCATTGCTGGGTCTGGAATGGGTGGAAGCCTGATTAAAAGGAGGAAGTAGGAAATCTAACTTCATTGCAGACTTCATCCTGATAAGATATTTGGAACATGGTCTGTAATAACAAGTACCCCATTGCACCAGAGAGACAAGCATAAAATCTTATGAGAGAAAAAAAAACCGATTCAGATACTGGTACCTGTTAAATAAGGTTTAAGTTTAAGAAAGTTGTCCATATTATCTGTGGTATGAGATGTTTATTGGCCTGACACAAAAAAATCCACTTTGTTACCCCAATTACCCTAATATCATTCTTGCTGCTGTTGTTGAGCAGTAGGTACAGAAGCCTTAAGTCCCACACCACCAGGTCCAGGTACATTTAATTTCTTATAGCCAACAGGCTCTTAAACTGACCTACACAAGCCTAATCCTACCCCAGCAATATAGATCACCTCTTGAACCACCACAGCGTTTCTCTGCATTTTCCTTTGTGCTTAAATCTTGTTTTGCAGATTTTTTTCCTGCACTAATTTGAATCATTTATGTATAACTTGTGTTCTGTGTGTTGATGTCTGAATCTTTGTGCCTGTGATGCTGCTGCAAGAAAGCTCTTTCCTTGTACCTGTGTATCACTTGTGAGTATGACAATAAAATTCATGATGTGATTTGGTCTCAACCCGTATCAGCACCAAAACAACAGCAAGAAAGTCAATGTTAAAGGTCTCAAAAACAACACAAGGTTAACTCTTCACAGAGAACACTCAGGGGCTTTCTGATGAATCCAAGCAACTTTGCAGAATGCCCACAGTACACAGACTTTCCTGACATCCTGCCCAGGAAACACCATTACTGGTTTGATGAGAATGACCAAGAGGCAGAGGAATAAGTTAACCATAAAATGCTTTTGGATCAACAGGACCAGCACCACATAAGGGGAAAGAAATAATTTTGAAGCACGGAAAGGCAGAGTTCCAACAGAAGCCTGCAACCTCCTGAACAGAATCTAGATGAAGAGAGCACAGGATATCTAGCAGACTTCGGATAGCAATATTATACATGGATTTGTCAGAACTATCAAGGTAATTTACAACCCAACCACCAAAAGACCGACCCCAAAGCAAACCAAGAACAGAGGAGAGTTTATGAAGAGTAGAGAATCATTACGTACCTATTGCAAGTGGGTGGCTTTCAAATCAGGGTTCTTGATTCTAATCCATAATAATCTTAACTGCCGCACTATATCTTCAATCAGAAATAATCATCTAACTATGAGAAAAGAAGCATTTCTTGCTACAATTATAAGAAGATTGGCGAATGGCAGGAGGCAAAGAGTGGGAATAAAGGCAGCTGTTTCTGGTTGACTGCCAGAGACTAGTTGGTATTCCACAGGGATTGATGTAGGAATTGCTTCTTTTCACATGTCAATGAGTTGGATGACAAAATTGATGGCTTTGTGATCAAATTTATCAGTGAAATAAAGTTGGGTTGAGGGGCAGGAAGTGTTGAGGAAGCAGGGAGTCTGTAGAAGGTCTTAGACAGATTTGGAGAATGGACAAAAAACTGGCAGGTGGAATATAGTGAAGGGGAATGTATGGTCTTGCACTCTGGTAAAGGGCATAAAAGGGATCGACTATTTCTAAACAAGGAACAAATTCAGAAATCAAAGATAGGAGTTCTCGTGCAGGATTCCTAAATGTTAAAATGCAGGTTGCATCAGGGGTAAGGAAAGCAAATGCGATGTTAGCATTCTTTTCGAGAGGGCTAGAATATAAAAGCAAGGATATAATGCAGAGGCTTTATAAGGCATTGGTCAGACTGCACTTGAGCATTGTTAGCAGTTTTGGGCTTCTTATCTAAGAGCCTATGTGCTGGCATTGAAAAGAGTCCAGAGGAGGTTCACAAGAGTGATCCCAGGATGAAAGGATTACTGCATGAGGAGCTTTAGATGATGGAGAGATGAAGAGGAATTTCTTTAGACAGGGGGGTGGTGAATCTGTGAAATTCATTGCCAGAGGCCAAATCATTGGGTACATTTAAAGTAGAGGTTGTTAGGTTCCTGATCAGTCAGGGCATCAAAAGTTACAGGGGGGAAGGCAGGAAAATGGGGTTGAGAGAGATAATAAATCAGCCTTGATGGAATGGCAGAGCAGGCTTGATGGGCTGAATGGCCGAATTCTATTTCTATGTCTTATGGTCTCCCCAGGAAGAATGTATGACGAAGACAATTTCTGGTAAATAAAGAGTTTCAGTATTTTTACACACTTCTGTGATACATAAGAATACAAATAAATTAATAAAATATCAAGGAATGAAATATTAACAAAGCATTAGGAGTATATGGCATTCATGACCACAACTAGGCAATCATCCGATTATCCCCATTCAATATATGCCATACTTAAAGATGGATCACCTATGTATCAATGCTTTGCTCTCTCAAGATCATGTGGTAGAAATGTGTATAATGAGCACTCCAGATCAGAAATATTCATGCATAGTTGTCATCCCCATTTTCTCAGAACTGGGATTAAAGCAAGTCAACTTCAATGCCAAGGGTTTGCAGAAGAAAGGAATGAAGAATGCCTTACATGTTTCATAATGTTTTTGAAAATAAATATAATATTTCTGAGTGTCATTTAATAAGTGTTATGCATTTATTACATTTACTGCTAAATTCACATAAATTCTATTTATTGTTCTGACTGTAAATCATGTGTTCAAATATACTGCAAACAATCAATCCTTCTAATCACAATGCAATTGAAATAAAGGAAAAAACACCAAGCACACAAAACCCAGCTACTGCACCAAAATCAGGCTATCACTGAGTATAAGAAAAGACATTTGCTCTTATGATATTGGAGGTACTGGCAAAGCATTGTGTATTGCTCCTGTTTAGTTGCTTCAAAGCATTAAGAGACAATTACAAAGAGTAGGTTTTTGGAGACCAGTCAACAGAATGATAGCATGTTTCCTTCACTAGGTAACCATTTCTGCTAGTGCTGTATACATCACAAAAAGGTATGAAGGGTAGATTTATTTGTCTATAGAAGCTTAATTAACATCGGAGTACCTTGGGCTTCCGTGTCCCATTATATTCCCATTAATCACCTTGCTACAGAGCCATTATTACTTGCATCTCGATGACAAATAAAAATTATAATAATCACAGACATAAAAAATTGACGTTACAGTCAGATAAACCTCCAGGGATATATTTTCATCAACGAAAACAGGTTTCAGCACTCCATGCAAGCATATGCAATTCTGATAGGATGTACACATCACTAAACTTAAATGAAAGCACAACTCAGAAAAATGAAGAAATTATCACTATAGAAGAAAATGTTACCCAATGGAAGAGCATGACCCTGCATGATCTGAGCAGAATAAATATCAACAGGAAGCATCAGATGAGTTGGAGACCTCTTCCCAGAAAGAGAGGGTTATCTTGTGGCAATGTAGGACCAGGTGGTTAACACAGAGAAAATATCAAAAATACATAATAAAAGACCAACAATTTCAAGGTGATAAATGTCCAGAGAAAGCAGAAACAATCCAACATATTACAGGATCCTGCAGCAGAATCCTCAACCGCAGTACTTACACAGGCACAATCAAGTGGCAAAAATCATTCACCAAAATCTGGCTTTAAAATAGAAACTCATAAAAGAAACCATACATTACTATAAATACAAGCCTGTATAAATACAGTTTTAGAATCAGAGTCTGATAAATTATATTATGACTGATTAGTTATCACAATTAGGACAATCCATAATAACTGTCTGGATATAATATAGCATAAACAATCAAGAATAACTTACTTAATAGCTATTCCAAACACAAACAACATACAGAAATTAATAATTGAAAACCACTAAAAATATGAAGTATTAAAAGAGGAAATTGAAAGACTATGGAACATGAACAGGGTAAACAGTGTCCCCGTAGTAGGATCTACAAATGGTATCATCCCAAAGTCACTACACTATAGTATTAAACAATTATGGTTACACTGTAATATATATGTGAATCTTCAGAAAGCCACAATACTAAACACCGCTAGCATCATCCAAAAGTTCCTAACAATTGACAAATGTGTGTGCTTGGCAATGCCCGTACCTCAGGTTTTGCCAGCTTGAGCTGAGAAAAAAAATTAAAATAATAATAACCTAATTGTAGAGCATTTTTCATACAAAGTAGTTCAATCTACTTTACAATGTGATAGTTTAAAAAAATTTAATGTTAAAATTAAAAGTAAGGTCAAAGAAATAGGTTTCGAGCTGGTGTTTATAAATGTCAACTGTGTCTGCATCCCTTATAGTTCTAGGTATTGAGTTCCACAGTTAGAAAAAGCTAACCTGCCAATTTTCTTTTCAGGGAAACTTAAGAGACTAGTGGAAGAAGACTGAAAGCTCGAGCAGGATTATAAAACAAATGCACTTCTAAGATGTACTCCAGTTCCAGACCATTGAGAAATTTAAAAACAAGTAAGAAAACTTTAAAATCAATTCTAAAAGATATAGAAAGTCAATGCAGAGTAATTAGGATGAGAGTGATGTGTTCTCTTATAGGAGATAAGTTCTCTTATCTCTTATCATTGTGGATGACACCAAAATCAGCGAGGAAGGCAATCATGGCCTGCTGTGTGATTTGGACCAGCTGGAAAAATGACAAATGGAATTTAATGCAGATAAGTGCAAGGTGTTGCACTTTGGGAGAACCAACCAGAGTAGGTTTTACACAGTGAGCAGCTGGGCGCTGAGTAGTTCGGTACAAGAAGGGATTGATGAATACAGGTCCATAATTCATTGAAAGAGATACAGGGAGAAGGCAGGAAAATTGGATCAACCATGATGAAATGGTGGAGCAGACTCTCTGGGCCAAATGGCCTAATTCTGCACCTAAACCTTATGGAATGTGGAATCATTGGTGCATTGGCCTTCATAGATCAAAGTATTGAATACAGGAGATGGAGATGTTACGTTGAAATTGTATAAGACAGGAAAAATGTAATTAAGGTTGAAAGAGTACAGAGAAAATTTACAAGGATTTGCCGGGACTGGAGGACCTGAGTTATAAGGAAAGACTGAATAGGTTAGAACTTTATTCTCTAAAACATAGAAGACTGAGGGGAGAATATTAAAGGAGGTATACAAAGTTACGAGGGATATAGAGACTACAACTAGAAATCATAGATTAAGGGTGAAAGGTGAAATGTTTTAGGGGAACATGAGGGGAAACTTCTTCAAACAGAGGGTCATGAGAGTGTGGAATGAGCTGCCAGTGCAAGTGAACGATGTAATCTTGATTTCAACATTTCAGAGAAGTTTGGATAGGTACATGGATGGCAGGGGAATGAAGGGCTATGATCCAGGTACAGGCCAATGGGACTGAGCATTTTAAATGGTCAGTAGAGTCTAGATGGGCCAAGGAACCAGTTTCTGTGCTGCAATTTTTATGACTCTGTAACCTAAAATGTCTAATGCTTTTCACTGTCAGATACCCACTTATTATCAATACAATAGCAATACCATCCCAACAAACTTTCCACGTTAAACTCTGTCTGTACTAACCATCTCATTTTAGCAATTAGATGTTTCCTTTGCACCTCATAGGAAATGCATTCAAGCAATATATGCTGCACTGTTTCTTAAGCAGTGCCTATCCTACAAATGCCCGTATCATGCTGGAAATCCAAGCAACTCACACAAAATGCTGGAGGAACTCCACAGGCCAGACAGCATCTATGGAAAAAAATACAGTTGACGTTTTAGGCGGAAACTCTTTGGCAGGGCTGGAGAAAAAAAGCTGAGGAGTAGATTTGAAAGGTGGCGGGGGGGGGGGGGGGGAGGGAGAGAGAAAAACACCAGGCGATAGGTGAAACTCGGAGGGGAGGAGATGAAACAAAGAACTAGAAAGTTGATTGGTGAATGAGACAGAAGGCCATGAAAAAAAGAAATAAAAGGGGGGTGTAAGAAGAGGAGCACTAAAGGGAGGTGATGGGCGGGCAAGGAGATAACATGAGAGAGGGACAAGGGGATGGGAAATGGTGTAGAGGGAATGGGAGGCATTACTGGAAGTCTGAGAAATCGATGCCTATGTCATCAGGTTGGACGAAACCCAAATGGAATATAAGATGTTGTTCCTCCAACCTAAGTCTGACTTTATCGCAACAGTGGAGGAAGCCATGGATGGACATATTGGAATGGGAATGGAAGTGGAATTAAAATGGGTGACCACTGGGAGATCCTACTTGTTCTGGCAGATGGAGCTCAGATGTTTGGCAAAGCGGTCTCCCAATCTACATTGGGTCTCACTGATATACAAGAGACCACACCAGGAGCACTGTACACAGTACGTGTCCCCAACAGACTCACAGGTGAATTGTTGCCTCACCTGGAAGGACTGTTTGGGGCCCTGAGTGGTAGTGAGGGAGGAGGTGTAGGGGCAGGTGTGGCACTTGTTCTTCTTGCAAGGATAAGTGCCAACAGGGAGATCAGGTGGGGAGGAGCAGATGGAGAAGGGAGTCACGTAGGAAGCGATCCCTGCGGAAAGCTATTCGACATGCCAAAGGCTTGGTCTAAGATTTCTGCATGGATTTAGAAGCCAGGGATCTCGAGGAACTGGAGACGGGTGGATCAAGGGTTGGTGTCGCCACAGGAGACCTGTGTGTCATTGGAGGAGTCAGAACATTTGTTGTGTGTCGATAAAAGCTACATAGTGGACTTTTAACATCATAATCCAACGAGTTGTTTGTTATGTCTCCCCGCTCGTTGGAAAATGGAGTAACTTACTTCTCCTTCATTAGGAGAGAGAGGGCCTGCAGCACGTTGAATTATCAGGTGAACAATGTAGGGGTAACTGCAAGCCTGTGTCTTTGCTATTGCTTTGCTCAAGCTTGAGTGCTGGTAGTGGGTGCGCTTTATTTTTGTCGGTGGGGGGAGGGGGATTGTTGCTCACTACCACTTATGCACGGCAGGGAGGGGAGTTGGGGGGGTACTTTGGGGTTCTAACATTTAACTGTCATTCGTTCTTGGGGCACTCCTCTGTTTGTGTGGATGGGTGCGAAGAAAGAGCATTTCAGGATGTATATTGTATACATTTCTCTGACATTAAATTGTACCTTTGAACCTTTGAACATATAGTACAGTAGATATGATGGATGGTCACAATCTTTCTCTACAGTAGGGGAGTCTAAATCAAGAGAATAGAGACCATAATACATGGGAGCAGAATTAAGCCACTCAACCCCATGAATCTGCTCTGCTATTCTTTCATGGCTGATTTATTAATCCTTTCAACCTCATTCTCCCCAGACCTTTTGATGCCATAACTAACCAAGAGCTTTGCTTTAAATATACTAATGGACTTGGCCTCCAGATCTGTTCATGGCAATTAAATCCACCAACCTCTGTTCTAAGTGGACGCCCTCAATTCTGAGGCTGTGGCCTCTGGTGGTAGGAATACCAACTTTAGAAACATCCTCTCCACATCCACTCTATCTAGACCTGTCAATATTCGATAGGTTTCAAAGAGATTCCCCATCACTCTTCTAAATTCCAGCATGTACAGGCCCAGAGCCATCAAATGATCCTCACACATTAACCCTTTCAATCCCAGAATAATTTTCATGAACACCCTCTGGCCACTCTCCAATGCCAGCACATCTTTTCTGGGATAAGAAACCCAAACCTGCTCACAATACTCCAAGTGCAGTCTGACCAATGGCTCATAAAGTTTCAGTGTTGCATTCTTGCTTTAATATTCTCATTCTCTCAAAAGGAAAGCTAATTCTGCATATGCTTTCCTTACCTACAACTTAACCTGCAAGTTAAACTTGTAGGGAACCCTGCACCAGGACTCCCAAGTCCCCTTGCACCTCTGATTTTTGAATTTTCTCCCCATTTAGGAAATAGTCTACACCTTTATTCTTTCTACCAAAGTGTATGGACATACACTTTCTGACACCATCTGCCACTTCTTTGCCCAATCTCCCAATCTGTCTAACTCCTTCTATAGACTCCCTTTTTCCTCAACACTTCCTGTCACTCCACTGACCTTTGTATCATCTGCAAACTTGGCTTCTACTGAGGACTTTGGCCTAGTTTATCATGCACCTCCAAGTACCCCAAACCTCACACTTAATAATAGACTCCAACACCTTTCCAGCCACTGAAATCAGACAGATAATTTCCCTTCTTCTGCCTCTCACCCTTCTTAAAAAGTGTAGTGATAATTGCAATTATCCAGCCTTGGAAACCATTTTTATGTTTCTATGTTTCTATTCCAGAATTTAGTGATTCCCGAAAAATCATTACTAATGCCTCCAAAATCTTTTCAGCTACCTCTTTCAGAACCCTGGGGTGTAGTTCATCTAGTCTAAGTGACTTACCTACCTTCAGACATTTTTGCTCCCCAAGCACCTTAGTAGTATCTTCCCTTAGTAGTATCAACAACACTCAGTTCTACCCCTTGACAATCTTGCATTTCTGGCATTGAACTAGTGTCTTCTACAGTGAAGTAAAATACTTATTAAGTTCCGCTGCCATTTTTTTTACTACCTTTCCAGCATCACTTTCTGGTGGTACGATAACCACTCTCATCTCCCTTTTACTCCTTATATAGCTGAAAAAACATTTTGTATCCTCTTTTATATTATTGTCCAGCTTACCTTCATATTCTGTCTTTTATCTTTTAATGGCTTCTTATTTGTATTCTATTAGCTTCTAAAAGTTTCCCAATCCTCTACCTTCTCACTAATTTTTGCTATATTATATGCACGTTCATTTGCTTTTATGCTGTCCTTGACTTCACTTGTCACCCACAGTTGCCTCATCCTCCCTTTAGAATACATTTTACCAATTGAACCACCCTCTGCCTACAAAGGGTATCCTTGGATGTTGACCTCCCAACAATAATTTTCTTTCAGCCACAACTCAGAGATGCCCACGACATCATAACTGCCAATCTCCAATGGTGCTACAAGATCATCTACCATATTCTGTATACTGTGTGCATTCAAATATAACACCTTCAGTCCTGTATTCATCACCCCTTTTTGATTTTGGGCCCATTATGCTTTACCTCATCCCACAGACTGCAATGTTCTGCCTTATCATCTGCCTGTCTTTCCTCACAGTTTCAGTAACACTGCATCTATTTGAATACCAGCTGCCCCATTCTCAGCCCTATCATTCCGGTTCCCAGCCCTTTGCCAAATTAGTTCAACCATCCCCAACAGCTTTAGAAAACCTACCTACAGTGATATTGGTCCAACTCAGGTTCAGGCATAACCCATACTTTTTGTACAGGTCATGCCTTCCCCAGAAGTGTTTCCAATGATCCAGAAATCTGAAACACTGCCCTGCACTTGTTCTTCAGACATGCATTCATCTGTCAATTCATCCTATTCTTACCCTCACTGGTGCATGGCACAAGTAGCAAACCAGAGATTACAACCCTGTTCAGTTTTCTGTGTAACTCCTGATATTCTCTCTTCAGGACCGCCTCCCTTTTCCTGCCTATATTGTTGGGACTAATATGTACTACACCTTCCATCTGTTCACCTTTCCTCTTCAGTATGGTGTGGACCCAATCAAAGCCATCCTTGACCCTGGCAACCCCTGACCCAGGGATTCAAGTTCTTGAATCATTGGAATATTTTCTGGGGAAGCGGTAATCTGTACATGAGGGATGGGTTGTACCTAAACTGGAGAGGAGTCAATATCCTAGCTGGGAGGTCAACTGATGCTGCTTCGGAGAGTTTAAACTAGTTTTGCAGGGGGCTAGGAATCAGAGCCCCAGGTCAGTAAGGGAAGGATCGGACCAGAAGGTAGATGTCAGGAAAAGTATTGAAAGGCAAAATCAAAATAACAGGTATGATGGGTTGGATAGTTTGAAGTATGTATATTTTAATGCTAGGAATATTATGGGTAAGGGTGATAAACTCAGAGCATAGATCAATACATGGAACTGCAATATTGTAGCTATTACTGAAACTTGTTTGAGGGAGGGGTAGTAATGGGTGATCAATATACCAGGTTTTCAAAGTTTTAGAAAATATAGAGGAGTGGGTGAAAGAGTTGCACAACTAAGGGGTCAGTGTGGACATGGTGGAGGATTATAAATACCTGGGGATACGAATGGACAATAAACTGGACTGGTCAAAGAACACTGAGGCTGTCTACAAGAAGGGTCAGAGCCGTCTCTATTTCCTGAGGAGACTGAGGTCCTTTAACATCTGCCGAACGACGCTGAGGATGTTCTACGAGGCTGTGGTGGCCAGTGCTATCATGTTTGCTGTTGTGTGCTGGGGCAGCAGGCTGAGGGTAGCAGACACCAACAGAATCAACAAACTCATTCGTAAGGCCAGTGATGTTGTTGGGGTGGAACTGGACTCTCTGACGGTGGTGTCTGAAAAGAGGATGCTGTCCAAGTTGCATGCCATCTTGGACAATGACTCCCATCCACTCCATAACGTACTGGTTAGGCACAGGAGTACATTCAGCCAGAGACTCATTCCACTGAGATGTAACACTGAGCATCATAGGAAGTCATTCCTACCTGTGGCCATCAAACTTTAAAACTCCTCCCTCGGAGTGTCAGACACCCTGAGCCGATAGGCTGCCCTGGACTTATTTCCACTTGGCATGATTAACTTATTTTTATTTAATTATTTATGGTTTTATATTGCTATATTTCTTCACTATTCTTGGTTGATGAGGCTGTAACAAAACCCAATTTCCCTCGGGATCAATAAAGTATGTCTGTCTGTCTGTCTGTAATCAGGGACAATATCACAGCTGCACTGAGAGGAGACATGATGGAAGGGTCAGTTGGATGGAACTCAGGAATAGGATAGGTGCAATCATACTGATGACCCTCTAATAGCCACCGGGACATTGAGGAATAGATATGTAAGGAAATGTGTAAAAATAATAGGGTTGTTGTCATGGAGGATTTCAACTTCCCTAATATAAACTGGAGTCCTCTGAGTGTAAGAGTTTTAGATGGAACAGAATTTGTTAAGTGTAACCAGGAAGGTTTCCTAAATCAGTATGTGAATGGCCCCGTGAGAGGTGGCTGATATTCGTCCTGGTGTTGGGTAATGAGCCTGACCAAGTGACTGACTCTTCAGTGAATGAACAATTAGGGAACAGTGACCACAACTCCATGTTTTTCAGGATAGCTATAGATAAGGATAGGTATGGTCCTTGTGGGAGAGACTTATATTGGCGTAGGGCAAATTACAAGGGCATTAGGCAGGAACTAGGAAGCATTAATTGGGAATGTCTTTTCTCTGGCAATTCCATATTAGATATGTGGAGAGTATTTAGTGATCACTTGCAGAGAGTACAGGAAAAGTATGTTCCTGTTAGAAGGAAAGACAGGGATGGAAGGATAAGAGAACCTCAGATATCCAGAGGGGTGATGAATTTACTCCTGAAGAAAAAGAAAACGTATGTAAAGCTTCGGAAGTTAGGATCAAACCAAGCGCATGAAGAGCATAAAGAAGCCAAAAAAGGACTAAGGAGGGGAATTAGGAAAGCTAGAAGGGACCATGAAAAGTCCTTAGCAAGTAGGATTAAGGTGAATCCTAAGGCATTCAATAATACATCAAGAGTAAAAGGATAACTAGGGAGAGGGTGGGACCACTCAAGAATAAAAGGGAGAACATTTGCAGAGAATGCGACTGAGGTGCAGAGAATGCGACTGAGGTGCATAATGAGTACTTTGCTTCAATAGTTACCAAGGAAAAGGATATGGAGGAGCAGAAGATCAGTACTGTGTGTATAAATATGTTAGGGATTTTAGGAGTCAAGGACAAAGTGTTGGGCCTTCTAAGGAGCGTTAAGTTAGATAGTCCCCAGGGCCTGATGTGAATTACCCCAGGTTATTGAAGGAGGCAAGAGATGAGATTACTGGGCCTTTGACTGAAATCTTTCTGTGCTCTCTAGCCACAGGTGATGTCCTGGAGGACTGGCAAGTGGCTAATATTGTACCTTTATTTAAGAAGTGAACAAGGGAAAGTCCTGGGAACTATAGACTGGTATATCTCACACAAGTTGTAGGGAAATTGCTGGAGAAAATTCTTAGAGAGACGATATATGAGCATTTGGAAACCCATAGCCCAATTAGAGAGAGTGAGCATGGCTCTGTATGTGGTTGGTCATGCCTTACCAATTTGATTGAGTAATTTCACAAGGTGATATGAGAGATTGATGAGAGTAGGGTAGTGGATGTAGTCTACATGGATTTTAGTAAGGCGTTTGACAAAGTCCCTCATGGGAGGCTAATTCAAAAAATTAAGATGCATGGGGTCCGTGGTGAATTGGCTGTTTGGTTTCAGAACTGGTTTCTGAATAGAAGATGGAGGGTAGTGGTTGAAGAGACTTATTTGAGCTGGAGATCTGTAATTAGTGGAGTTCCACAGGGATTGAAGCTGGGACCTCTGCTGTTTGTAGTGTATACTAATGACCTGATGAAAATGTAGATAGGTGGACTGCTAAATTTGCAGATGATATCAAGATTGGTAGAGTTATGGATAGTGTAGAAGACTGGCAAAGAATACAGCACAATATAGACTTGTTGCAAATATGGGCTGAGAAATGGCCGATGGAGTTTAACCCAGATAAACATGTGGTGTTGCACCTCAGTAGGGCAAGTGCGGGGCGACAGTACAATGTCATGGGCAAGGTCCTTAACAGTGTTGCTGAGCAGAGAGATCTTAGGATCCAAGTTCATAATTACTTGAAAGTGGCTACACAGGTCGATAAGATGTTTAGAAGGCTTATGGAATGCTTTCTTTTATTAGTCGAGGCATTGAGTTCTAAGGTCAGGAGGTTAAGTTGTAACTTAATAGAACTCTATTAGACTCCAGAGGTAGTTAGGCTACCTCTGGAGTCTTGCATACATTTCTGGTGGCCCCACTTTAGGAAGGATGATGAGACTTTGTAAAGGGTGAAGAAGAGGTTCACCAGGATGCTGCCAGGTTTAGAGAGCATGTACTATCACAAGAGGCTAGATACTCTCAGGTTGCTTTCTCTTGTGCGTTGGAGGCTGAGGGAAAATCTGATAGAGGTTTATAAGTTTATGAAAGTTATAGATAGAGTGGACAGACAGTATCTGTTTCCCATGGTTGGAATATTGAATACCAGAGGGCATGCATTGAATGTGAGATGGGGTAGGTTCAAGGGGGATGTGAGGGATACGTTTTTCCAATCAGAGTCTTGCAAATGCCTGTAAGTTTTGCTGCCTGATATGGTGGTATAGGCAAATACATTAAAGGCTTTTTAAGGAAACATTTGGATGGATAAAAGGAGGATGGAGGGATGTGGACATGGCGTAGATAGGAAGGATTAGTGTTAGGGTGTTTTGATTTGCTTTTTAGCTGCTTTGGCACAATACTGGCAGCCAAATAGTCTGTTCCTGAGCTTTATTCTGGTTGGCAATCAGTGGAGAGCGGTGTGTCGCAGGAGTTGAAGCTGAGCCTGCAACTGTTCATGTTGTACGTTAACAAAATGGAAGAGGGGACCAAATGTAGTATATCTAAGTTTGCTGATGATACTCAGTTAAGTGGAAAAGCAAATTGTGCAGAAGATATGGAGAGTCTGCAGAGAGATATAGGTAGGTTAAGTGAATAGACAAGGGTCTGACAGAAGAAGTACAATGTTGGTAAATGTGAGGTCATCCACATTGGAAGGAAAAATGAAAGAGCAGATTATTATTTAAATAGTAAAAAATTGCAGCATGCTGCTGTGCAGAGGGATTTGGGAGTGCTTGTGCATGAATCGCAAAAGGTTGGTTTGCAGCTGCAGCAGGCTGACAAGATGGCAAATGGAATGTTGGCCTTCATTGCTGGAGGGATTGAATTTAAGATGAGGGAGGTTAAGCTGCAACTGTACAGGGTACTGGTGAGGTTGCACCTGGAGTACTGCATGCAGTTCCGGTCTCCTTACTTGAAGAAGGATATACTGGCTTTGGAGGCAGTGCAGAGGAGATTCAACAGAGATTCCAGAGATGAGGGGGTTAGAATATGAGAAGAGATTGAGTCGCCTGGGACTGTACATGCTGAAATTCAGAAGAATGAAAGGAGATCTTATAGAAACATCTAAAATTATGAACATGATAGATAATATAGAGGCAGGAAAGTTGTTTCCACTGATAGATGAGACTAGAACTAGGGGACATAGGCTTAAGATTCGGGGGAGTAGATTTAGGACGGAGATGAGGAGGAATTGCTTCTCCCAGAGAGTAGTGAATTTGTGGAATTCTCTGCCCAATGAAGCAGTGGAGGCTTCCTCAGTAAACATATTTAAGACAAGGTTGGATAGATTTGTGCGTAGTAGGGGAATTAAAGGTTATGGGGAAAAGTTAGGTATGTGGAGATGAGTCCATGGCCAGATCAGCCATGATCGTATTGAATGACAGAGCTGGCTCGACGGGCCAGATGGCCTACTGCTGCTCCTATTTCTTATGTTCTTATGTTCTATGATAGTGATTGAAGAATACAGCTTACTACTACCTTCTTAGAAACATTCGAGAATCTACATTACACACCTCATCATATCTGAATTATAAAAAATGCATTTTGTAAATTTAAAGCCAGTGGAAAAGAAATCTTGGCAGTAAATTTACTATTGATTGCTTTGTTTTAATATCTAAAATGAATTCTCCACCAGTTTCATTGAGATATATGTTTTTGCACTGCTATATAAGTATTTATGTTTGCCCTTTGATCTGTAATATATTTGGAATCTGTGGTATCTTGAGAGTGCTGACTATTAACCATTCTACACAGAAAGCCACATAACAAATACAATAAGCATTCAGGAGACAACACAGCTTGTAAGGAAATGAATTGCTTCTGTTTGCAGTTGTAACAAATGTCTTATCAAGGAGAAAATGTATGTCAACTATAACACAGCAATTACTTGTGTTTTCAAATACTCCTACAGTTCATTGCAGCAGGAATTCTGCCCACTGTCTCTTTGCTGTTTCCTTTATTCAAGTTAAAATATCCTTGTTCTTCCAGGACCATTACCCTGTTATTCAGCCTGCAATGTGATGATTCTCACCAATGACTGACCAAGCACTAGAGCAAGTTAACAGGTGATGATCTGAATGACACTTTTCCCTTTTGTAACACATTCTTATTTCATATTGAAAGATCCCACCCACCCTGCTCATGGACTCTTTGTCCCACTCCCATTAGGGAGGAGACAATGCAGCATCTATGCCAAGACAAGCAGACTCCAAAGCAAGTTACTTCCCTAAGAAGTAAGGCTGATGAACATCTCCATCCACTGACCCACCCACTGCACCCTCAACCACCATTACTTTATTATTTTCTGTCAGTCATTTTATGTACAGACAGTCCTGTGCCTACCGTCACTTTATGGACATATAATCTATGTGTATAAACTATCTTACGTATTTATTATTAATTGTGTATTTTTTAAATTGTGTATTGTTATGAATGTACCACAGCTCTGAGGGTGTGGGGGTAGCCCCCTCCTTTGTGAGAATCGCAAGATCACTATTGAGTCAATTCAGGAGACACAGGAAATGAGAGAAAGACATGCAGAATCCACAAAAGGGTTAGAATGTGTCCTAGCCTCCGAAAGGCGGACCCATTGATACCGGCTATTGTCTCTTGGAGACGGACTTGTGTATTGCATCCTGGATGATGCAATCAAAGCCCCAGGCAATGAACCAAGGAGGAGGTTGGTGGAGGGATTGCATCATCCCCAACCTGATTGACACCTGAGACCCTGTGAGTCAGGATAAAAAGACGGTCTGTGGGAACAGCCCCTTAGATGCACCAGAAGAAACACTAGCGATCCCGTAATAGCGAAAGCCGGTGGAAGGCCACGTGCATCCGCTTCCATTTGCCCGGAATCGGTGACCTTTGCCACGGAAAAACGGTTTTTAGCTAACAACGGGGAACTCAACTCTCAACGACTCTCGAAGGATTGACATCATAAACAGAATGGGCAAGTTTTAACTCCCTCTCTCCAACAATTGCCACACAGGGTACCCGACGGCTGCAGCCTGTATGAACTGAACGAACTATATATTTCCATCGGACAATTCATTATCCCCTAGACAACGATACAGCTTATTTCTTATTGATTATTATTATACCCGTGCTTTTAGATTTAGTATTGACGACGTATATTATCTGTGTGTTTGCATTGATATTATTTTTGTGTATTTCTATCAATAAATACTGTTAAAAATAGTACCATCAGACTTCAATGGATCTCTCTATCTTTGCTGGTAAGTGACCCAGTTACGGGGTACGTAACAGTATCTTATCTTCTTGTGCTTTTTTGTGCTACATCGGATCCAGAGAGACTATTATTTTGTTCTCCTTTACACTTGTGTACTGGAGATGACATTAAACAATCTTGAATGATTCTATCCTAACAGGAACACAAGTGATCTGCACAAGGAAGCTGCAGGACGTGTGTAGTTACATCACTCCACTCAAGACAGAACTATCTATCTACAGCTTTCTGCTGATCTCCCTGCTCAGCCGGTGGATCCTTTAAAGTCGTGAATGTCTCCATGAAGTTCACTGCAACTGCATTATCTTCCAGTTATTGTAATAGTGAATGGCTCCATCATGATCAACGAAAACAGTGAAAAGTCTTGGTCAGTTGGATTGCAGGAAGTATATCTGTGTCTTTTCAAGCCTTGCATAAGAATGTTATTTCAGTTAAGGTCCTTTCTTTCCCTGGAGATAATGAGAAGCTTCTAAACCAGCCTCTACAAACCCTCTTGAACTCCAGCCTCCCCAAGCTCACTTGACTCCTAACCTACTTCAACACATCTGATCTCCAGCCTCCCCCAGCTTGCCGAATCTCCAGCTTTCCTAAACCACAGGGAAAATAATAAAACTCATGTACAACCATGTGGTTGTCAATAATCTGTAGAGACTTGCTACTCAGCTGAGCCTGATACCCATCACTAATTCCCCACACACTTTGTTGTCAAGGAAGAGGAGGTGAGAAAGTTGTTCAGCAGCAAAATATCAAGAAGGCTGCTGGCCCCGACTCTGTCTCCCCTGACATCCTTAAACATTGCGCCAACCAGCGATCTACACTCTTCACAGATATTTTCAATCAGTTTCTTAACCATTGAATTGAATAGACTTCATTACTTACATCCTTCATATACATGAGGAGTAAATATCTTTACATTACATCTCTGTCTAAATGTTCAAAGTGCAATTTATGGTAATTTATAATAAATAGTATGTGTAATAGGATAGTCAATAGAACATAGAAATACAGTTGTATCAGCATGAATTAATCAATCTGATGGCCTGGTGGAAGAAGCTGTCCCGGAGCCTGTTGGTCCTGGCTTTTATGCTGCAGCATCGTCTCTGAGATGGCAGCAGCTGGAACAGTTTGTGATTGGGGTGACTCGAGACCCCAATGATCCTGGTACCCTTTTTCACCTCTGTCTTTGTAAATGTCCTGAATCATGGGAAGTTCACATCTACAGAGGCACTGGGCTGTCCTCACCACTCTCTGCAGAGTCTTGCGATTGAGGGAGGTACAGTTCCCATACCGGGCAGTGATTCAGCCAGTCAGGATGCTCTCAATTGTGCCCCTGTAGAAAGTTCATAGGAAATGGGGGCCCATACAAACTTCTTCAACCATCTGAGGTGAAAGAGGTACTGTTGTGCATTTTTCACCACACAGCTGGAATGTACAGACCATGTGAGATCCTCAGTGATGTCTATGCTGAGGAATTAAAGCTGTTCACCCTCTCAACCCCAGATCCATTGATGTCAATAGGGGTTAGCCTGCCTCCATTCCTCCTGTAGTCCACATCCAACTCCTTTGTTTTTGCAACATTGAGGGAGAGGTTGTTTTCTTGACACCACTGTGTCAGGGTGATGATTTCTTCTCTGTACGCTGCCTCGTTATTGTTTGAGATTAGGCCAATCAGTGTAGCGTTGTCGGCAAATTTAATTACCAGATTGGAGCCGTGGGTGGTGGCACAGTCATGGGTATACAGAGAGTAAAGCAGGGGGTTTAGGACACCGCCCTGAGGGGCAGGGGTGAGTGAGCCCACTCTTACTACTGATGGAAATCTGACAGGAAGTCCAGAATCTAGCTAACAAGGCAGGGTGAAGATGTAGCCCAAGAAAAGTATTCTCACATAAGCATGTTCTAACATGTTTCAAGAAACCTGTTATTATTCCAATCTCCTAAGTTGACTGGACTGAATGTCTATGGCCAGTTGCACTCACTTCAGTCAGACTGAAGACTTTTGCAAGGCTGTTCATGTCATTTCTCAAGTTTATAACTCAAAATTTTCTTGATCCACTTCAATTCTTCTACAGAGCCAACAGATCTGCAGATGATGTAATTAACATCATTTGTGACTTCATACCACAGCACACACAAAACACAAACACAAAGCTGACGTTTCAGGCTGCGACCCCTTTCAGTCCTTTCTCAACCTGAAATGTCAACTGTTTATTCCTTTCCACAGATGCTGCCTGGCCTGCTGAGTTCCTCCAGCATTCTGTGTCTGTGTTGCCTTGGACTTCCAGCATCTGCATATTTTCTCATGTTTGTGGTTCACACCATAGCGCCTTGATTCCCTTGGTAATACAGGTATAGTGCCTATAAAAAGTATTCACCCTCCCTTGGAACCTTTCATGTTTTATTGTTTTACAACATTAAATCATAGTGGATTTAATTTGTTTTTTTAACACTGATCAACAGAAAAAGATCAAATCATCACTGGTGCAATCAATTGGCCATAGAAATCACCTGATCGGTTAAATGGAGATCACCTGTGTGCAGTCAAGGTATTTCAATTGATTGTAGTAAAAATACACCTGTATCTAGAAGGTCCAACTGCTGGTGAGTTACTATCTTGGCAAAATCTACACCATGAAGACAAAAGAACACTTCAAGCGGCTCTGCAAAAAGGTTATTGAAAAGCACAAGTCAGGAAATGGATATATAAATATTTCCAAGTCACTAAATATCTCTTGGAGTACAGTTAAGTGAATCATCAAGAAATGGAAAGAATATGGCACAGCCATAAATCTGCCTCGAGCAGGCCATCCTCAAAAACTGAGTGTCCGTGCAAGAAGGGGACTAGTGAGGGAGGCCACCTAGAGACCTATGACAATTCTGGAGGAGTTGCAAGCTTCAGAGGTTGATATGGGAGAAAGTACACATACAACTGTTGCCTGGGTTCTTCCCCAGTTGCAGTTTTATCGGAGAGTGGCAAAGAGAAAGCCACTGTTGGAAAACAAAACTTGCATGAAATCTCAGCTAGAGTTTGCCAGAAGGCAAGTGGGAGACTCTGAAGTCAGCTGGAAGAAGGTTCTATGGTCTGATGAAACCAAAATTGAGCTTTTTGACCATCAGAGTAAATGCTATGTTTGGTGTAAGCCAAACACCACACCTCATCAAAAGAACACACCATACCTATCGTGAAACATGGCTGCATCATGCCGTGGGGATGCTTCACTGCAGCAGGCCCTGGAAAGCTTATGAAGGAAGAGGGTAATATAAATGCAGGGAAATCCTGAAGGAAAACTTGTTGCAGTTCGCAAGAGAACTGCGACTAGGGAAAGAATGGGGAAAAATTGTAGTGCAAAGCTGATAGAGACCTATCCACACAGACTCAAGGCTAATTGGTGCCAAGGTGCATTTACTAAATACTGACTTGAAGGGTGTGAGTAATTATGCAATTAATTAATTTGTGTTTAATAATTGTATTAAATTTAGACCAATTTATGGAAATTTGTTTTTCACATTGACATGAAAGTCATTTCTGTTGATCAATGTCAAAAGAGCCAAACTAAATCCATTATGATTCAATGTTGTAAATCAATAAAACATGAAAAGTTAGGGAGCTGTTGTGGTGAACTACATATACCTGTCTAGACTGCTCCTGTGGCTCCTCCCACAGACCCCTGTATAAAGGCGACTGAGGCCTGTTGCCCAGCCTCATTCCCCAGGATGTAGTGTTGTTCATTCTTCCAGTCAATAAAGCCGATACCTCGCTTCTTACGTCTCAGAGTGAGTTATTGATGGTGCATCAGCTGTATACGTTTTATACGCAGTATATGTCAGGATTCTCTTTACTGATTTCACTTCAGCCTTCAACTCCACTATCCCTGAGCTTCTACAAGAGAAACTCTCCTAACTCAACACACCAGGTCCCATTTGCAGTTGGATCACAAACTTCCTCCCTGACAGGAGGCAGTATGTGAGGCTAGGTAAGCACATCTCTATATTTCACTCAGTCAGCTCTGGTGTGCCACAGGGGTGTCGTCTCTCTCCTGTCCTATTTCTCTGTACACCAATGACTGCATCTCCAGTCATACATCAGCTGAACTGACAAAGTTTGCGGACAATACCGAAGTCATTGTTCTAATCACCGGAAACAATGAATCCTTATACTACCAGGAAGTAAACGAGCAACTGTCCTGGTGTAATCACAACATCTTGGAGCTGAATCGACTTCAGGAGAAATGTGCCTCCTCTTCACCCACTCATCATCAACATCCCTACCTACGGTTAGCATCAGTTCAATATTCGGATTCCTGGGCATAATTATTTTGCAGGGCCTCGTGTGAAACAACCAAATCTTCTTCATTAGCAAAAAGGGTTGACAGAGGATGTACCTCCTGCAGCAGTTGGTAAAATTCTATCTTCCCCTGAATACACTGGTGAAATTCTAGACTGCCATAATAGAGAGCATCCTCACTTCTGCCATGACTGTCTGGGTTTGTGCAGCATCCCCTCACAATATATGAAAACTACAGTGAACCATTTGGTCAGCAGGAAAAATAGCTGCTGTCCACCATCACTGTAGAACTTTTATGTGTCCAGGAGAAAAATGGACAGGAAAAATCACGATAGACACTACCCATCCAGCAAACTGCCTTCTCCAAAAGCTCCCATTTTACACTCTACCCCACCTCCCAGAGTCAAAGGCAATCATCTTCTTTAAAGCACATTCTATTTTTATTTTTTCAAGTAAGTCAAGTTTATTGCCATTTAACTATATATATGTATATAACATATATAATCAAGAAATATAATCAAGTACATAGAAACGAGACATTTCTCTGAACTAGGAAGTATAGCACAGAAGTATGCATAATACACAATAACTTATGAAGGTAAGAATAAAATATACAGATGAATCACACATAAATAACAAACTAAAGTGCATAAATTAAGTACTGTAAGGTACGGACTAGGATAACCTGTGGCACTTTGAATACAATGCAGCAGGGAGTTCAGAAGCCTAATGGCCTGAGGGAAGAAACTGTTTCCCATCCTGACCATTCTTGCTTTTATGCATCAGAGTCTCCTGCCTGATGGTAGAAAGTCAAAGAGGATGCTGGATGGATGGGTGGAATCTTCAATAATACTAGGGGCCCTGCGTATGCTACGCTCCTGATTAATGTCCTCAGTGGATGTTGGGGAGACCCCTATGATCCTCTCAACAGTTTTCACAGTCCTTTGTAGGGTCTTCTGATCTGATGCTTGACTACTCCCATACCAGATGGAGATGCAATTTGTCAGGATGCTCTCAATGGTGATCTTGTAAAGCTCAGTTAAGATAGGGTTGGGGAGCCTTGCTTGACTCAGTCTTCTTAGGAAATGGAAGTGCTGCTGTGCCTTCTTGTTCAGGGAGGTGAGTTTAAGGGGCCATTGAGGTCATCCATATGTGAACACCCAGGTGCACTTAACTCTCTCTAATGAGGAGCCATGAATTTTCAGAGTGGATGGTTTATCTGCACCTTCCTGAAGTCCACAGTGATTTTCCCGGTCTTCTCCATGTTCAGGCTAGGTTGTTCTTCTCACACCAATCCACCAGCTGCTCTATTTCCTCTCTGCACTCCGTCTCGTCATCGTTGTTAATGAGGCCAACCACTGCTTCAGTAATCTTCAAACTTGATGACACGGTTTGAGCTGAGTCCTGTGACACAGTCATGTGTCAGCAGTGTGAACAGCAGCAGTCTGAACACACAACCTCGTGGAGTGCCAGTGATCAGTGTAATGGGACTAGAGACTTTGCTGCCCCCCACAGACTGACTGCGGCCTTTCTGTTAAGAAGTTCGGTATTCAGTAGTAGAGGGAGGTGTTCAGACCAAACGAGGACAGTTTCCTCACCATTTTATGAGGCATGATGCTGTTAAATGCAGAACTGAAATTTATAAACAGCAGTCTGGCATATGAGACCCTATTTTCAGGTGGGACAGGACGGAGTGGAGGTCAGAGGTCATTGCATCATCTATGGATCGACTTGAGTGACAAGTGAACTGGAAAGGGTCCAATGTAGCCAGGAGTAAGGCTTTAATATCCTCCATGACCATCCGCTCAAAGCATCTCGTAATAGTTAAAGTTAATGCCACCAGATGATAGTCAATTGGACAGGTTATTGTCACCTTCTTTGGCACTGGAACGATGGCTGCCATCTTGAAAATGAGGGGACAATGGACTGTTCCAGAAAGATATTGGAATATATCTGCCAGCAATAGCTGGGCTGCGCAGTTTTTCAGAATTCAACTTGGTATATAGTTGAGCTCAAACAACACATACAAAATGCTAGTGGAACACAGCAGGCCAGGCAGTATCTATAGGAGAAGCACTGTCGACGTTTTGGGCCGAGACCCTTCATCAGGACTAACTGAAAGGAGAGATACTAAGAGATTTGAAAGTAGTGGGGAGAGGGGGAAATGCGAAATGATAGGAGAAGACCGGAGGGGGTGGGATGAAGCTAAGAGCTGGAAAGGTGATTGGCGAAAGTGATACAGAGCTGGAGAAGGGAAAGGATCATGGGATGAGAGGCCTCTGGAGAAAGAAAGGGGGAGGGGGGAGCACCAGAGGGAGATGGAGAACAGGCAGGGTGATGGGCAGAGAGAGAGAAAAAAAACAAACAACTAAATATGTCAGGAATGGGGTAAGAAGGGGAGGAGGGGCATTAACTGAAGTTAGAGAAGTCAATGTTCATGCCATCAGGTTGGAGGCTACCATTCCCATTCCCATTCTGATATGTCTATCCATGGCCTCTTCTACTGTCAAGATGAATCCACACTCAGGTTGGAGGAACAACACCTTATATACCGACTGGGTAGCCTCCAACCTGATTCAAAAGGTATCATAAATTTAAAAAATTACACCCATAAAATGACCAGCAATTCAGTATGAAATTGTGTTGTTAGCTGTGGTACTCTGGCTGCTCAGCTGAATGGTATGAAAATTCTCTGATAGATAAGATATGCTTATAATTTGTTATCTCTTCCTATTTTATGCTCTGTAACCACTTTGGCACCATTAAGTGGCTTACTGCAACATTATTTGCTAATATTATTTTAACATTGACATTAAATTACGCCACAGACACTCAAGTAATTATGGGTTCAGATTTCTTGCGATCTGTTTGAGCTCATCAACCACTCACATTGTTTCTATATTCTGCCACAATCCCTTAACAGAGTATCAGCCCCAGCAGAGTACTGAGTCTCTGCAGTCTTTTGCATCACACTAAGAACACCTGTAAAATTTCATCTGTTTGCTTCCACTCTTCTGCCCATTAAGTGCATGGATGCATGCTCCTTATCTATCTTGTGCCTGCTAATATATCTCAGAGCCAATTGATTTTCTACACATTGCTAATTTTTACTTTAAGTCTGATTACATACTTCATAATTCTTTCCAGAATTACCATTCACAGTTCCTCGTTACATAGAAAGACATTTAGATTACCCTAGGCCTCTGAGCATTTCCATCAGTCAAATTTCCCCACTTATATCCATGTAAGACATTTTCACATCAACTTCTTCCAATTCCCATGACATTCATCTACATTAAGGGAGATTATAGTAGACAATTAACCCATCCACATGTTTTAAGAATATGTATGGAGAACTGAGCTTCCAGAGAAAACCCATATTGTCACAAGGGGAATGCGCAATCTCAACATAAAAATCAGCAGCAGTCAGTATCAAACTTGGGCCAACATTGCTAATTCCTGCACCTTCATGCCATTTCTTTGAAGCACATGGGGTCAAAAAGAAGCAGGAGTTTAGTCAAGGCAATATGCTTATATGAAGCCATACTGACTGATCAGTTTCTCAGTTTTAGTATGCAGGAAAGCCTTAAGTCCACTATTGATTTAATTCTAATACTCCATCCATTTCGAGTTTATGGTAATCTAATTTAATTTTATCATCCTTTTTGATTCTGGACCATTTAACTTCTGCTATGCTATGTGTTTGGGAATCATTGCAAAGCATAGTCAGGCATGGTAGTGTTTCCAGATGCCTTTCATGTGCTTTAATGTATTGCTTTTATTAGAGATTTGCAAATATTGTTACCGAAAACTAACTGTGTACTCAATTCTTCTGGCATAGCATCAATACCTCATCAATCTTTATTTTCATTATGAAAATTCGACTCCTTTGATACTCTCCATACTGTTCAATTAAGATGACTATTATCCATTCAACCAAACATCACTTTTCAATGCCTTGCAATATATATTTTACTAATATTGCACATGGCTAACATCTTTATTGAAAAAATATTCAAAGTCACTTTATTGAAACAAGATAACAATTCATCAAAAAATGAACAAAGTTCTTCCCTGATTCAAGCCATAAACCATGAAAATTATTGTTGTCAATTCTTACAGGTGAATGTTTAATGCATCCTTCTGAATTTCCTTGTCTGCTGTTTCAGGAGAGAGGTTAACCCAGATAAAATCAAAGAATTGTTCTTGCACAAAAAAGTATTTACAGTCGGCCCTCCTTATCCACGGGGAATTGGTTCTGGGACCCCCCGCGGATACCAAGAAATACGGATGCTCAAGTCCCTTATATAAAATGGTGTAGTATTTACATATAACCTACACACATCCTCCTGTGTACTTTAAATCATGTCTTGATTACTTATAATACCTAATACAATGTAAATGCTATGTAAATAGTTGTTATACTGTATTGTTTAGGGAATAATGACAAGAAAAAAAATCTGTACATGTTCAGTACAAATGCAACCAACGTAGCTCTTCTGGGAACAGTGATGCCGCCCTGGCATCAGCCAATCTCGATTCTGCCGCGATCATTAAGTTCTTGAGGCTGTAGCGCTTTACATATCTGGCCAGCCATCCCTCACTAGCCTTAAACTCCTTCCTCTTGCTCACAACACAAGTAACGAATGAACGAGATGCGAGGCGAACAATGCTCAACTTCTGGGTTTTCCCGATCTGCGGTTGGTTGATCTGCGCATGCGGAACCCAAGGATAAGGAGGGCCGACTGTATTTAATGATTTGCGTCATGCTTATTCAGTAGGGAATTTTAGACTAAGTCATATATTTTCAAACAGATGGATCAATAGAAGATACAGGCATCATGAAATAAATGACAAATACCTCAATATTTTAATGCTATATATTTGAGTTCTGCACAAATTAATCATAACTCTGGAGAATATTTCTCCTGTAGAAAGTTGATGTTCTGTCACAAGATGGATGATGAACATTAACAGTGAAGCCAAATGACATACCACATTGGACTGAACATTACTTCTATATTTTTGGATCATGTAAGTATGACCATGTTGGCACTGGTCATTCATGCTGGAGCAGTCTTCATAGAATTTGTGGGACCAGTTTTACAGTTACTTAAAGAGGCTCTCTAGCTGAACAGGCCCCCACATGCGGAATTCATTGATATAGATTCACCTCAAAGATGTCTTCTTTAAATTCAAAAGTAACTTCCCAACATGGCTATCCTAGAATCCACACATAACACTTCATATGATATTTATTGCAAATAGAATCTCACTGGCTTTCCACACTACTTTGAAGCCCCTAGAAAACTGGAAAACATATGACAGATTGCTGTTTATCGATTGCAGCTCAACATTCAATACCATCATGCCCTCACTACAAATCAAAAAGTTTCAAAGCCTGGGCCTCTGTAGATCTCCATCCAACGAGATCCTCAATACCCTTTATTAGGAAACCACAATCAGTGTAGATTGGAAATAACATCTCCTCCTCACTGATAATCAACACAAGCACACCTCAGGGACACATGCATTGCCCGTTATTCTACTCCCTCTTCCTTCGTGATTGTGTGACTAAACATAGTTCAATCTTCATCTATAAATTTGCTGATGTCACCACTGTTGCTTGTAGAATCTTAGATGTGATGAGGAGGCACGCAGGAGTGAAATTGCTGATTGAATGGTGTCTCAACAACAACATCACTAAATGTCTTCAAGACAAAGGAATTGATTGTGAACTTCAGGAAAGGGAAGTCAGGAAAGCAAACATCAGTACTCTTCGAAAGGTCAACATTGCAAAGTATGTGCAGCTTCAGGTTCCTGAGCATAAGCATCTCAGATGATCTGTTGTAGGCCTAACACATTGATGCAGTCATGAAGAAGGCACCTAGTGGCTCTATTTCCATAGGATTTTGAGGAGAATCAGAATGTCAGCATGGACAATTTTCTATAAATGTGCTGTGGAGAGCATTCTGACAGCATTCTATCATAGTCTGGTAAGAAGGCTCTAATGTGCAACCTCACCAGGAGCTGCAGATGGCTGAAAACTCAGTCAGTTCTATCATGGGCACAAATCCTCCTCACTTCAAGGACATCTTCAAGAATCAAGAAGGTGCCATCCATCACTACATGTCTTCAACATCCCAGACATGACCACCACTCATTCCTACATTTGAGGAGGAGGTACGGAAGCCTGAAGACCATATTCAGCAATTCAGAAACAGCTTCCTCCTCTCTGCCCGTAGATTTCTAAATAGTCCGAGAACCTCATAATTCTTTTCTCTTGGCACTATTATTTCAAAATTTCCGAAGATTTTAAGCCTTTGATCTGTACTTTAGCCACAGAACAACAAATTTCACATTACTTAAGTGAGTGATAAATCTGATTCTGATTGTGACTCACAACCTCTTTCCCATCTTGCCCACCTTAGCCATGATCTGTTACATTCTGCCAAGTGTTCTGCAACAAATATCCCATTTTGACCCACCAACAACAGTAATATTTTATTTCGGATCTCCAAATGACCTCCCACTTCTACCCATCTGACTGTATGCCTCCCTAAATCACACAAAGCCTCAACATTCCAGGTACTCATTAACTATAGCCTCTCCTTTGAAAGGCCTTAATTGACCTTCATTAATATTCTACCCTTTTCCTCCTCTCAGTTCCACTCTCCAGGTAGATTGAAGATCATTAAGCATGTCAGGTCAGTTCTGTAGTGCAATATGTTTTGGGCCTCATGCTCCAAAATTTTGTCATATTTAACTTTTGCTGTCCCTCCAAAACTTTGAACAGCTTCCATTTAACTCTGATTGCAGCATTATCATTAAGTTACCAGTATATTGAAAGCATGATATTGAATTTTCATTTTAATTTTCATTTTTTATTGTCTTTCACAGATTCATAAGGTAAATATAAGACAATATTCACGTCCTATTGCAGCTCATTTATCATGGAACATTCACTGCCAGTATCCAATCATTAGTTAAGTAGGCTGTATTTCATTTGGAGTTGAGGAGATTTGGTATGCCACCAAACACTCTTGCAAAATTCTGTTGATGTATGTTGGAGAGTATTTTGACTGGTTGCATCATAGCCTGGTGTGGAGATTCCAATACATACAAGCACAAGAGGCTACAAAGGGTTATGAAATTAGCCGGCTCCACCAGGGACAGAATCTACCCACCATCAAAGAACATCTGGGAGAGTGGTGCCTACTAGTGCAATTGGATCCTGGATTTCCTCACTTGGAGAGCCCAGTCAATTTGGATTGGCAACAACATCTCCACCATGATCTCCATCAGCTCAGGAGCATCACAGGGCTGTGTGCTTAGCCCCCTGCTCTACTCACTTCACACGTATGACTGTGTCGTAAAGCATAGCTCCAATACCATATTCAAGTTTGCTGATGACAGCACTGTTGTGGGCTGTATCAAAGATGGTGATGCATCAGCTTTTAGGAAGGAGATTGAAAATTTAGCTGAGTGGTGTTATAACAACAATTCCTCGTTCAATGTCAGCAAGACCAAGGAAATGATTGTAGACTTCAGGAGAAGGAAACCAGAGGTCTATGAACTAATCCTCATTGGAAGATCAGAGGTGAAGTGGGTCTGCAATATTAAATACCTGGGTGTTACTATTTCAGAGGAACTGTCCTGGACCCTGCACGAAAATACAATGGTGAAGAAAACATGGCACTGCCTTTACTTTTTTAGGAGCCTGCAGAATTCGACATGACATCTAAAATGTTGCAAATTTCTATAGATGTGTGGTGGAGAGTATATTGACTGACTGTATCACTGCCAAGACTAGAACCACTTATGCCTTTGAGGGAAAAGCCTACATTAAGTAGTAGAAACAACCTAATCAATCATGGGTAAAGCCCTCCCCACCATGGAGCACATCTGTATGGAACATTGCCGCAGGAAAGCAGCATTCTACCATCACCCCTGCTGTGGACACTTTCTGGAGGTCCAAGATCCGTATGCTCCACGACCGCTGGACTAAGTGTGTAAATGTAGGAGGGGATTATGTTGAAAAATAAATGTGCTAGGATTTCTAAAATTGACTCCTTCTACCTTATGCCATGAACTTATCAATCACCCCTCGTAAATAGAATGGTCACGAGGTTCATTGCTGCTTTGACTTCCTGCACTCAAAGCAGATAAAAATAATTTGTATCAATACACATCTTCATCATCTAGTAGTAGTAGTAATAGTACAATCACTTGAGTCGAGTATGATGTTCTCCTCAAGGATTGTCTGTTGGTGAGTCCTCAGATGACTGTAGAGGCCAATCTTAAATCCATATATTCTGTTGTACTGTGGGCAAGAGTAAGTGGAGGCTGTGGTTGGGTCTCCTGGTTGTTCAGGCTTCACTTTCGCAGTTGCCATGTACTCTGCAGTACGGTGGAGGCCACTCTCATGTCATGCAACTCCATTGAAATCAAGATCAGGTTTAATATCACTGGCATATGTCATGAAATATGTTGACCTGAGGCAGCAGTACATTGAAATCCATAACAAAAAAAAACTTACAAGGCTATTATAAATGACAATAAGATATACATAGGTTAATCTACATACATAGTGGAAAAAGAGTGCAAAAAAAAGTGATCTAGTATACATGGGTTCATTGCTCATTCTAAAATCTGATAGTGCTGTGTCATAAGGCTTTTGTACCTCCTCGCTCATAGTATCAATAAGAAGAGGACATGCCCTGGGTGAGGGGGTTCCTTACTGATGAATGCCACCTGTTTGAGACACAGCCTTTTGAAAATGTCTTCAATGCTGGGGAGGCTATTGCCCATGATGAGCTGTCTGAATTTACAATTTTCTGCAGTTTTTTCCAATCCTGTGCAGTGGTCTTTCCGTTCCAGACAGTAAGAATGCTCTCCACAGTACATCTGTAGAAATTTGTGAGAGTCTTTAGTGACAGACAAAGTCTCCTCAAACTTCCAAAGAAATATGCTGCAGTCGTGCCTTCAATGTAATTGCAACAATATTTTGAGCACTGGATAGATCTTCAGAGATGTGGACACCCAGAAACTTGAAACTGCTCACCCTTTTCACTGCTTGCACATTCCTTTGACTTCCCCTTCCTGCGGTCCACAATTAGTTCCTGGTCTTACTGAGGCTGAGTGCAAGGCTGCTGTTACAACATCACTCAACCACCTGATCTATCTTACTCCTGTATGCCTCCTCATAACAATCTGAAATTCTGCCAACAATAATTGGGTCATCAGAAAATTTATGGATGCTGTTTGAGCTATGCCCAGCCACAAAGTCATAGGTGTACAAACGGTAGAGCAGTGGGCTAAGCAGACAAGCTTGAGGTGCACAAGTGTTGATTGTTAGCAAGGAGGAAACGTTACTTCCAACCTGCACTGACTGTGGTCCCCTGATGAGGAAGTACAGAGGGCCAGGATTTGGAGCTTGTTGATTAGTACTGAGGGTAGAATTGTGTTGAATGATGAGCTGTAATCAATAAACAGCAGCCTGATGTAGGTATTGCTATTTTCCAGGTGATCCAAGGCCGAGTGGAGAGTCAGTGAGATTGCATTCACTGTGGAGCTATTGTGGTGATAAGTAAATTGCAGTGCGTCCAGGTCCTTGCTTAGGCAGCAGTTGATTCTGGCCATGACCAACCTCTCAAAGCACTTCATCATAGTAGAAGTGAGAGCAATCGGTTGATAGCCATTGAGACAGCTCACCCTACCCTTCTTGAGCACTGGTCTGATTGTTGCCCTTTTGAAGCAGATGGAAACTTTTGACTGCAGCAGTAAGACATTGTCAATATCCTTGAGCATTCCTGCCAATTGGTTGGCACAGGTTTTCAGCGTTCTCCCAGGTAAACCATTAGAGCCTGGCACCTTGCGAGGGTTTACCCTCAGGAAAGATGTTTTAATGTCGGCCTCCGACGCAGAGATTATAGGGTCATCAGATGCTGCAGTGATTCGCAGAGGTCTAGTTTTATTCTCCCTTTCAAAGCATGTATGAAAGGCATTGAGCTTATTTGGGAGTAAGCATCACAACCATTCATGATGTTAGTTTCTCCTTGTAGAAAGTAATGATTCATCCATGGCCATTGCTTTGGGTATGTCCAAAATGTTCTTGAATGCCCACACTCATCCACACAGGTCTTGATGAAGTCAATGACAACTGTATAGTATTCATTCAAATTTGAAGATGAATCCCTGAATATTGTCCAGTGCACTGACTCAAAGCAGTCCTGTAAGCACGCCTTCATTTTTCCTGACCATACCACTGGTCCAGCAGTTTATAGTCTCTGCCTATATGCCAGAAGTAGAACTACTGCCAGATGATCGGACTTTACAAAGTGCCGGCGTGGAACATCACAGTAAGCCATGAACTCTTAGAAAAATTTCATCCAGGTATATATATATAGACTGCAGTATCTTCCCAGTTTTTGGGTGTAATGCTGAATTTCTTCAGGCTGATATTGATGTTAACTTTGAAGCATTTCCTCTGTCCACCAGAGGCTAGCTGACCTTCCTTCAAATGGGAGTAAAGGATCTGTTTGGGTAAATGTGAGCTAGGCATCCAGTTGACATGACCTGTCCATCAGAGTTGGTATTGTTTTAGTATTGTGGAGACGATGTTCGCTTTGGCCTCTTCAAATACGTTGGTGCTAGTGTCTTCCAGCCAATACACAAAACCTTTTGTTAGGATCTTTGGTGGTGTTGTTCCTTTCAGGCGCGTATTGTAGTAGTAGTATCTTGATCCATGATTCAGCTCCATACAGTAATGTAGGAAGGATGTCAGCTCTATAGACATAAAGTTTGTTTGGACCTACAGGTCATGGTCCTCAAAGTCTCCTTTCCTTAATCTTTCATAGGCTCCACTCCCATTAGATGGGCAGAGATCGATCTCTGAGTTGCTGTCTGCTTTTGAGGAGAGAATGTTGCCAACGTAGGGAAAGTGGTCTACATTTTCAAGGGCGGATACCCTTAACTTTATGGGGGACTGGATAAATGGCTAGTGGGTGCAATGATACAACCCTGTTTATCTCCTGTCTTGACAATGAAGGATTCTGATTGAGTGCCACTATTGCTGAGTACTGTGGCTGACATGCCATTATTCAGTAGCCTCAGTATTCATAATTACATGTCAGGGCAGACATGTCTTGATAGTATATGGCTGAGAGTCTAGCGGTCTACTGTAAAAAATGGCTTTGTCAAATCTATAAAAGCAAAGAACAAAGGTTGCCTTTGTTCAAGGCATTTTTCCTGTAATTGGTGTGCTTTGAAGATCATGTCTGTGGAACGTCTAGATGGGCAGATACCACACTCAAATTCAGGGATTTCTTCAGATAGCAGAAGGAGTCCATTGACAAGGATACGTTCAAGAACTTTGCCTGTTGTTGACAGGGGGAGACGCCTCTATAATTGCCACAATTTGCCATGTCTCCCTTCTTGAATATGACCACAACTTCAGCATCCATGAGCTCTGTGAGCAGTTGTTCCTTTTCCCAGAACTTCAGGTGCAGGATGTGTGTATGTGGTGTAAGATTGCTGGTCTACCTTCCTTGAAGAATTCTTCAGGGATACCATAGGACCAGTAGCTTTGTTATTTTTCAGGCTCCTTATGGCATCCTGAACTTCGTTCATGTAACTAGAACAACAAAAGAACATTAGGCAAAGTAGACAGATTATTTACTGTAGTCTGATTACTTAGCTTTTCAAGGAAAATAACTGAACATTATGACAAGGACAATTGGCCAGTATTCATACCAGTGAATTCAATAGTTTTGAATGGGCAATTTCACTCTAACAATTCAGTTATTATTTGCTCCTAAATATCTATTTACTATATATCTGCAAGGATACTTTATTCTCAAAGGATTCTCAAAGTGTTTGAGAATTTGTTGGTATTGTAGGAAAGGGCACCAGTTGGTATATTGTAAATTCCATCAATAGCTTTATACTCCATTAGTTACAGTGCATCTGAAGTTTAATGTGCTTCAGAGAATATTGGGACATTTCATGGGGAAGCATAATCGATAAGATCACTGATGGGTTTATTCATCTGTATTTTCAATTTTGCATCAGCACACTTCGGTACCTCAGCATGTGTAGGAATTGGTAATGGGATGCATGCCCTTGGGGCAGTGTAAGTATAAAAAATGAATGAAAAGCAATGAAATGTTAATGAAAAAGCTGTTTGCTTATCAGCAAAGAAATTACTACAAAGCGTCTGAATTTCCTAACAATACAAGTTCAAAGAAGATCAACAGCTCTCTGAAAATCTCCACAATAAGTGTTGCAGTTCTAGTTCAATTTCAAGTTTATTGTTGTCAAAGGCTTACATACAAAAGGTATCAATGCCATGAAAATTAGTTCTTTGCAGCAGCAGCAGCATAGTACATTGCAAGATGACAAACATAAATTAACATAAACTATACATGATTCTGTAAAAAAACCATAAAGCATGATATGTGAGCTGGTAGATCCAAATAGTTCCTGATGACTGTATCTGTAGCAAGTCATAGTCAGACCTCCACTCAGTAGCCAGGATGTGACTACAAGTTACAATGGGAAATAGAAATGACATGTAAAAAAGGGCAATAATATAACAATCACAGGGAATTTCAATATGCAGGTATGTTGGGATAATCAGGTTGGTGCTGATTTTGAAGGAATTTGTACATTGCCTACAAGATGGCTTTTTAGAGCAGCTTGTGGTTGAACCCCCTAGGCAACCCATAATTTTGGATTGAGTGCTGTGTAATGAAACAGATTTGATTAAGAAGCTTAATATAAAGGAAGCCTTGGGAGCCAGTGATCATAATATGATAGAATTCACCCAGCAAATTGAGAGGGAGAAGCTAAAATAAGATGCATCAGTATTATAGTGGAGTAAATAGAATGACAGAGGCATGAGAGAGGAACTGGCCTCTCCCATAGATCACATTTATGAAGGAAGAGCAGTGGATGTGGTGCATATTGATTTTAGTGAGGCACTTGACAAGGTTCCCCATGATAGGCTCATTCAGAAAGTCAGGTGGCATGGGATCCAGGGAAACCTGGCTGCATGGATTCAGAATTGGCTTGCCCATAGTAGGCAGAGGCTGGTTGTAGGCTAAGTGTATTTTGCCTGAAGGTCGGTGACTGCTGGTGTTCACAGGGATCTGTTCTGGGACCCCTGATCTTTGTGATATTTAAAAATAACTTGGATGAGGAAGTGGAAGTATAAGTTAGTAAGTTTGCAGATACACAAAGTTTGGTGGTGTTGTAGATAGTGTGGAAGGTTGTCACAGTTTGCAAAGATCTACAAAATGCAGACCTGAGTTGAGAAGTGGCATATGGAGTTGCAGCTCTATATAATTCTGGTGTGATCACCTTTAGAGTATTGTATTAATTTCTGATCGCTTCATTATAGGAAGAATGTGGACTTTTTAAAGAGGGTGCAGAGAGTATTTATCAAGTTGCTACCTGGATTACGGAGCATGTCTTTATGAGGCTGTGGTGAATGAGATAGGGCATTTTTCTTTGGAGAAAAGGAGGCTGAGAGGTCATGTGGGAGAGTTTTACAAGATGATGAGATATAGAAGGACTGGATAGCCAAAGACTTTTCCCTGGGTGGAAATAGCTAGTAGAAGGGCCACAACTTTTAGGTGTTTGGAAGAAAGCATAGGGGGAATGTTAGAGGTAGGCTTGTTTACATGGAGAGTGGTAGGTGTATGGAATGCACTACCAAGGGTGGTGGTAGATGTCAATACATTAGGCACAAATTTGGTCTTTGGCTAAGAGCAAGCATGAGAGATTGTGAGTGAAGCAGGTAGCGGTACTCTAGAGGTAGTGCTGGAGGAATCTCAGCCCTTGAGCTTGCTCAACAGGTCTGAGATTTTTGCTGTCCGTGATGATGAGAGTGGGGGCCGTAGGAAGGATGAGCAACCAAACCATGGCAACATCATTCAGGAAGCTATTGAAACAAGGGAAGGAGAAGTCAAATGACATTATAATTAGGGATAGTGTAGTCAGGGAAATAGACACAAGTCTCTGTCACAAGGATCAAGAATCCTGAAGGCTACATTATCTGCCTCATGCCTGCGTTTGGGAGATCTCATCTGACCTGCAGAGTCATTTGGACTGGGAGTGGAAATATCCAGTTGTTGTGGTCTATGTGGGTACCAACAACTTAGGAAGAACAAGGAAAGAGTTTCTGCTGAGGGAATTTGAACAGCGAGGGATTAAATTAAAATGCAAGAACCAAAAAGGTAATAATCTCTGGATTGTTACTTAAACCATGTGAAAAATGGCACAGGATTAATAAGATCAGAAAACTAAATGTATTGCTCAAAGATTGGTTGGGAGAACTGGGTTTATTTTCGTGTCATCAGTATTGGGGAAGAAGGAAGCTGTTCCAAGGGGATCAGCTGCACCTGAGCAATGCTGGGACCAGATTCCAGGTGAATTGCATAACTAGGTCTGTGATTAGGGCTTTTAATTAAATAGTAGGTTCAACAGCTGGGAAAAATGGGATAAGGTAAAAGGGAAGGACACTGCAGCAGGGGTTAATTAAGAATCCAGAATAAAGAATAAGACAACAAGTTTAGAAAGGGATAAAAATTTAATTTCAGGCAACATGGAGAAAGTTGATGAATATAGGCCTGAAGCTATTATATTTAAATGCATACTGGATACAAAATAAGGTAGGTGATATGGTAGCACAATTAGAAATTGGCAGGTATGACATTGGGGACATCAATGTATCGTGGTTGAAGGAAATTCACTGGTGGGAGATTAACATCCAAGGTTACACATTGTATCGAAAGAACAGACAACTGAGCAGAGGGGTAGGGTGGCTTTATTCATAAAAACTGAAATCAAATCCTTAGAAAGAAGAGACATAGGATCAAAAGAATTAGAACCCTTGTTGGCAGAGTTAAGAAATTGCAAGGTTAAAAAGACCCTGATCTTAGTTACATACAGGCTTCCAAGCAGTAGCCAGGATACGGGGTACAAATTACAAAAGGAGATAGAAACGGCCTGTCAAAAGGACAACTTAAAAATGGTAATTTCAACATGAAGGTATAGTGGGAAAATGAGGTTGGTGCTGGATCCCAAGAGAGCGAAAAATGTAAAATGCCTATGAAGTGGGTTTTTAGAGCGGCTTGTGGTAAAGCCCATAGGGAAAAAACAATTCTGGATTGGGTGTTATGTAATGAACCTGATTAGATTAGGGACCTTAAGATAAATAAACTCTCTGGTTACCCCTTCTCTTCCCTTCCCTTGCCCATCACCTCCTTTTGCTTCCCCTCCTCCGTCCCCTTCCTCCCTGGTCAACTATCCTCTCCTTTTAGATTCCTTCCTCTTTAGCCCTCTACATCTTCCACCTATCACCTCTAAATCTTCTTAATTCATGTAGCCTCCCCTAGTCTCACCTATCACCTGCCACTTTGTACTTCTCTCCTCTCCCTACCTACTTATTCAGGTTTCTTCTTCCTTCCTTTCCAGTTCTGATGAAGGCTCACAGCCCAAAACATTTGTTCCCCCCCATAGACACTCCCTGACTTGCTAAGTTCCTCCAAATTTTGGCGTGTGTTGCTTTCCTTCCTTTAGAATTTTTTCCTATTCTCTTGTTTATTTTTTCTTCTACTGCTGATGTTAAGCTGATTAGTCTATAAAACTCTGCACATGTTCTATCCACCTTAAATGGGTATAATGTTAACATTTCAGTAGACCTTAGGCACCACATCTTTTCCAATCCAATTACTAAATATATGCAGCCGTGCTTCAGCTAACTCTTCCTTAGGTTATTTGAAAATGAGTGTAAAGAATTTTCTAGGGTGCATAACCCACAGGCTGAAGAAAAATTGGATATACTTTGCTTTTCAACCTTGAGATAAGAAAATCAAAGTCAGAAATTCAAATAGAGTGATAAATAGTGAACCACACAGAGAAAGCAAACTTCGAATGTTACTTTTAGCTCAGATTGTGACTTTGTTGAGGAGGTATGTTCAAACTAGCTAAGGGAGAACTCTGAAGGTTTGAACTAGCATTTCTTGCCAGTAAGATTGATTAGCACTCAGTGAAGTAAAAGAGATGAAAAGTCGACAGAGCTTCTTCCTATAGATGCTGCCTGGCCTGCTGCGTTCCACCAGCATTTTGTGTGTGTTGCTTGAAAGGCCATTATAATATCATTGTGCTTGCGAGGAAGAGGGCAGGGTTCATAGAAAATAGTATAAAGCAGGAAAAGGTCCATCAGCCCTCAATGTCCATGTGACCATGATGGCAATTCAAACTAACCCCATCTGCCAGTACATAATCCATACCCTTCCATTCCTTGCATATTAATGGAACTGTCTAAATATCCTTAAAGGTCACTTCATACTGTATCTGGTCGCCACTCCACCCCACCCCACCCCACCCCGCTCTGTGTACAAGAATGAAGAGCATATCTCCTTTAAATTTTCCCCTCGTACCCTTAAAGCTTTACCTCCTACTACTTCATTTTCATACTCTGGGAAAAAGATTCTTCATATCCCAAATATGCACCTCGTAATCTTACAAACTTTTATCAGGGCCTCTTCCCAAGCCTCTGATGTTCGAGAGAAAATAATCCAAGTCTGCCCAACATTTCCTGTCCATGAACGTGTCCAAATATATTTTTAAACAATCTAATTGTACCTTCTTCTAGCATGTTCTCCATAGCTCATCTCAGCTACCCACCAGCTTCTGTGTGAATAATTTGCATCTCTGTTTGTCTTTCAATCTTTTCCCAACCCAACCAGACCCAGCAATATTATTGTGAATTGAGTTCAACTATTTCAGGAAACCAGGCTTTCCAGTTTGTGTTAGAATTAGCCAGCATTGATAAAAGATCATTAATCTGTAACTTCTACACTCTATCTCTTACCACTGATGCAGCCTTGATGGATATTTTCAGCATTTCCTTTTATTTCATATTTCCAAGACGTGCAGTCTTTTGTACATCAAAAATTCAGCAGTCTTTTTTTTTCTCTTTTCTATCTTCATTTATCTCTTACTGCTTCACATTACCTGGGATAAAAAGTCATCGCTATCAATTCTCAACCATTTCTGTCATTTATTTTGGCTCATTCTCCACCCTATTGCAAACTTCCCATTTGTTCTTTCAGTTCCCCCCCCCCCCCTTTCCACTAATTAGGACATGTCATATTTCTAATTTTTCCAGAATTTTGACAAAAGAACATAAAACTAAAATGTTAACTATTTCTCTCTCCACAAATGCTATAAGACCTGCTGAATATTCCCAGCATTTTTTGTTTTGATATTATTTCTTAATCATAGAAGTTGTTGATGGAATTGGAGACTGCAGTCATTACTACTAACAAACTGAAGGTGATTGTGTCTAGGACACCATCCTGAGACACTCCTTCAGTTATGTTTGAGGACTGAGATGAGTGGCTTCAAGCAATCACAACCATCTAAGTTTGGGCAACGTTTGATGGCAGTTTCTGATCTACTCTTATGCCCTCTACTGAATATCCCAGAGAGATTTTAGTAACAATTATATTGTACAAGCTGAACTATAACAGCTCTTCCACTCGTCCAAATTCCGTGACGATTTTGTAGCAATTTGGATTAAGTTATTAAATTAATGTAAATACATTCAAATTGGGATTGGCTCTTTTGTTCCAAAGTATATCATTATTTTATTATATATAATATTGCTATCAATCCAGTGTAAAAACTGTTCACAACGAATGATCATATTTTAAGAAACAAGTATTAGTTGAGAGAGGAATGTTGATTAGGGATATTGGGAAGACTCCAAAGCCAAAGTTTTGTAGTTTTGAGAATCATTATTATTCGATTTGGTTTAAAAACTCAGCTGAAATTCAGTGCATGACTAAGAATATCTGTTAGGAAAATTGGATAAGAAATGAGGAATTATCTATTTTGTAATCTCTAAAGTCTTCAGTTGATACACTGAACTAATTTTCTGAACGGCACTCACAGCTGGGAGCAATGAACAGAAGGTCATTGCACACATAGGATGTCAATGCCAATAATCACAGAACAACTGGAAATCTGGCAGAACAAAAACCCGCACTCCCTGCAGGTGTTACTTGCTGCTGGGAGCATCTGATCAGGTGATCAAAAAGTATTGTCAAAGAGTGGATCACTTGCAAAGGTTCTGTCTCTTTTGAAATGTTTAGTAACAAGGTATGATTGGCAAAGAGGAAACAGGGAAAATTCATTTTCCTCCTGACAAAATGTTTGGAACATGATTTTCTCATAAGCAGCACCCTATTTAACTAGAGAGGCAGAGACATACCTTTGTGGCAATGCTACAATCCAGGAATGGCACCTGTTGAACATTGTGGGCATGCTATGTTGACACCAGAATGTGTGACGACCCTTGCGGGCTGCCCCTAGTATACCCTTGGGTTTGTTGGTTGTTTGTGCAATTAATACATTTCAGGGTATGTTTTGATGTACATGTGATAAGTAAATGAATCTGAGTCTGAATCTGTAAAATGATTTCATTATCCGACCACAAAGTCACAAGGATGCTTCACGTGATAGATACTGACTGTTGAATTTTTTTTATTTTAATGCTTTCCAGATCCTGCGAAAAAAGTTCTTCTCAGTCTGTTCTTAGACATCCTGATAATTCCCAACTTCAGCATGCATGTTCAAAGTACAAGGGGTGATTGATAAGTTCATGGCCAAAGGTAGAAGGCGATGAGTTATTAACTTCAAATTTTCTGCATAATCACTTAAAGAGTTGCACTGCACGTGCATGTAACAAGAGCAGTATAACTCATCTCCTTCTAACTTATCAATCACCCCTCATAAATTTATTATCAATGTGCAACATATAACTATATACAAACGTTTGTACTTCCCTGAGATCCATTTTCTTGTTGATGGACACAGTAAGTACAAACAAAATAAATTCAATGAAAAATTGCACACAACAAAGACAGACAAATGTACAAAATTCAACAAATTGTGCAAAAACAAAAAAAAAAGATAAATATTGGGAACATGAGCTGTAGATTCCTTGAGAGTGAGCCCATAGGTTCTGGACTCAGTTCAGTGTTGGCATAAGAGATCTCCCCACCAAAACACTGAAATTATTCCACAACCTATGTTCTCAATATTTATTATTCATTCATTTATTTATTACTATTATTATTTATTGTTATAATTTTATGAGCATCTATATTACTCTAATGTCTATCATAATTAGCACCCATTAAAAACACTGGTATGATGAGAATAACCAGCAATTAACAGCCATTCCCAGCATGGAAGTTACAACATGCCTCAGGGAAGGAATAAACAGCTCTAAAGGCATCTGACAACAGAGGCCCAGTAGGAAACCCATGACCTTTTACCCAGATTTCATAATTGGGACTAGCACTAGAGTTTGTGCAGCAAAGCTTGGGAGTCATTATGTAGAGCCCCGTGCAGGAATACAAAGGCTATCAGAAGTGCAAATTGTGTAATAGAAGTACTTAGGCAAGGATCACACTGTACTCTGGGATTTCCATGGGAATAGACATGTAATTCCCAACAGAGATGCTGTCACAGCTATGGAGGAAATGTTCCATTGCAGTGTATGGAAAAATAGCTGCACAATAGTTCACAGCAAGCTCATAGTAGCAGCAGTATAATTATCTATGATCTCCAGATTTTCTATCCTAAAGTGTTATTGGCTAAGAGATTAACTCTGAGACCAGAATAACACCTTCTCCTTCTTGAACAAGTGTTACAGAGTCTTTCACGCACAGGTAAGGGGACAAAAAGTGCCTTGGTTTAATGTCTCATCCCAAACCTACCCAATCTAGCACTGTAACATGTACAAAACACTGGAGGATTTTCCTCAAGGGAAAATCTTGCCTGACAAATCTTTTGGAATTCTTTGAAGAAATAACAAGCAGGGTACTTGCTGTTGTGTACTTGGATTTTCAGAAGGCTGCTTAACAAGCAATGAACCCTTGGTGTAATAGGAAAGATTCTAGTATGGATAAAGTAGTGGCTGATTGGTAGGAGGGAAATAGTGGGAACAAAGAGAGCCTTTTCTGACTGGCTGCTGGTGACTAGTGGTGTTCCACAGAGGTCAGTGTTGGGACCGATTCTTTTTACATTACATGTCAGTAATTTGAATGATGGAATTGATGGCTTTGTTGCAAAGTTTGCAAACGATATAAAGATAGGTGGAGGGGCAGGTAATTTTGAGGAAGTAAAGAGGCTACACAAGGATTTAGCTAAATTAGGATAATGGGCAAAGAAATGGCACATGGAATACAGTATCAAGAAGTGTATGGTCATGTACTTCGGTAAAAGAAATGAAAGACGATTATTTTCTAAATGGAGAGAAAATTCAAAAAACTGAAGTGCAAAGGGACTTGGAAGTTCCCTAATATTTAGGGAATCAATATTCCCTAAATATTAATTTTCAGGTTCAGACTATGGTCAGGAAGGCAAATACAATGTTAGCACTCTTTTCAAGAGGACTAGAATATAAAAACAAGGATATAATGTTGAGACTTTATAAACCACTGGTAAAGGCCTTACTTGTGGAATTGAAAGCAGGTTTGGGCCCCATCTTTAAAAGAATGTGCTGAAACTGGAGAGGGTTCAAAGGAGATTCACAAAAATGATTCCAGGTTTGTCATATGAAGAGTGCTTGCTGGCTCTGGACCTGTATTCACTAGAATTCAGTAGAATGAGAGGTGACCTTATTGAAACCTAGCGATTGGTGAAAGGTTTGATAGAGTGGATATGGACAGGATGTTTCTATGGTGGGTGAGTCTAAGACCAGAAGACACAGCCTCAGAGCAGAGGGGCATCCTTTTAGAAAGGAGTTGAGGAGGTATTTCTTTAGCTAGAGAGTTTTAAATCTGTGGAATTCATTGCCACTGGTAGTTCTGAAGGCCTAGTCATTATGTATATTTAAGGCACAGTTTGATAGATTGAAGGGAAACAGAGTGAAGGCAGGAGACCTGGGGGTGAGAGGAAAATTGGATCAGCCATGATGAAATGGCTGAGCAGACACAATGGGCCAAATGGCTTAATTCTGCTTCTATATTTTATGGTCTTATGGTCTAACCCAGCTGGCCAGGAAACATCTATGGAAAGGAGTAAACAGTTGACATTTTGGACTGAGACCCTTCTTGAGTCTTGATGAGGGATCTCAACCTGAAACATTGACTGTTTTTGTTTTTCCATAGATGCTGCCTGGCCTACTGAGTTCCTCCAACATTTGTGTATGTTGCTTGGATTTCCAGTATTTGCAGATTTTTTCTTGTTTATGAATCTAGCACAGTGCTCTCTTTGTTTCCCAACTTGGAAAAGAGAAATGTCAGTTAACAGAGCAGTGAATACAATCAACGTTTAGGTGCAGAATCATCTGTACTCAGGCTACAATATTAAACGAAGAGGACAAGTCTCTTTAGTTTTGTTCATACTCTTGTCTTTCTTTATTGGGGTATAATCTGGTCACTCACTTCTGCTGTGGGCTCGTGTCAAAAGAACATTCAATGAACTGACATTATATAATTGAACATAATTAAAGATCTTCTTCAAATAAATGAATGCTATTTTAGCAATAATTTTATTTCCTCTATGATGAATATTCTCATGGGCAAATCCAATATAATCTCAACTGATGTCCACACACATATATTTTCCTGGAGCAGTCATTCAGAAAAAAAACAATAAATTTTGGCAGATTTTACCTCATCATTGCCTAGGAAATTGTTAAAATTAAAAATTATTACAGTAAGTTCCTGAGTGAATTTCTATATGCAAACTTGGTCTTAGCTCACACTTGAAAATAAATTTATTCCATGAAGACTGGTAGAAGTTTACCTCAGCGGTTAAAATTCTGTCAGAACCTGGGTAAGTTTGTACTATTGCGCAGGAACAGTGGCAATAAAAAGAAAATCGAACAGATTAAGAATGTACAGTATTTCATTTAACTGACAGTCTCAGTTGAGGAAGGTTCAGTTGACAACAAATGCAACACAATCGATTTTCTGTTTTGTAGTCAGTCCCTCCAACTGTGTATCTTGTGGCAGTGAGAGGGGTGATTACCCTGAACGTTAAGTCTGTTTCTCACATTCCAGATGCTGTCTGACGTTCAGAGCATTATCATTTTATATTTTTACTATCTTCATAGATTTAATTTGGATCATTTTTCTGTAATAGACATTAAAGATGCAAAATTAAAACCAACTCAATCACAGCTTATTCAACCATGACCCAGTCCTGAGAACTCATTCATTCTTAGATGTTTGACACATATCAATGAGTCCTGTCAGGTTTAGGTCATGTAACCAAGCTCTGTGTTATCATACTAAATCAGAATTTTAAATTGCAGAAAGAATGGATGCCTAACCAATGAATAAACACAGCTGTTCCTAACTAAAATAGATTATTTAAGATGTTGTAACCAACAACTTCAAGATTGACTTTAATGTGAATGTGTAATGTTTGTGGCATTTCAGCTGAGGTAAGCAACAGCCCATTTTAAATTATGATGCTGTAGCTGGTGCCATGAGTATTTTAATTGCCAAGCTGAAATTATCCCTGAAATGCAGTTTTTTTGAGTATTCATTAAATACTTTAAAAACAATATTGCAAGTAGAATATCTTAATTTAGAGGACAAGAGAGTAATATATATTTTGAGGAAAGGTGCATAATCAGAGATCACAGATGTCCCAGACCTTTAGCTGGATTATGGAAGCTAAATTTCACTGTGTTCCCTTTCCACTCAGTATGCAGCATGGAAGAGTAATCCTGCAGCTCTGCACAGAATTGGGACAGAGAAAAAAAACAACATACATACGTGAGCATCAAGTCTTGATGAAGGGCCTTGAACTTAATTTCAACTGTTCGTTTCCCTCCATAGATGGCTGCCTTTCCTGCTGAGTTCTTCCAGTTCCTTGTGTGTGGCTCCAGGTTTCCAGCATCTGTAGTCTCTTATGACTCCTCTGTGAGGATTCAAACATAGCTTGATTTCATTGAACACATCTCTCTGCTCTTATATATTCATATCAACACACAATTGGCAGTACTTATTGGTATTCAGAAAATCATATTTACCACATCAGCTTGTTGACTCCTATCATTCAAAAGGAGATGGGAGGTGTGGGGTCACGTGGATCAGCCTGGTATCTATGTGAGGAATTATCTAGAATCTACTCTCACACAAATCGATATCCATTGGATGCTTCAAAAGTAAAGCCATTGATCCAAAGATTACACAAAAAATACAGGCATTTCCTCTGAACTTCCAGGCAGGAAACGGCTAGGAAATTGAGGCATTCTGATATTGAATACTCAGTGAGTTCAGCAGTGGGCTGTGGGCCTCTGAAGATCTTCAAACCCATATGCGGAGCAGTAAGGCCATTCATTAAAATGAAGGGGTGAAGGGTAATGTTCATATACTGTCATTTACTGAGTTAATCAGAATCAGGTTTATTATCCTTGACATAGCGCATGAAATCTGTTTTGCAGCCGTAGAATAGTGTAAGACCTAAAACTCACTATAAATTACATAAATAAATAGTGTGAAAGAGGAATAGTAAGATAGTGTTCATGAACCATTCAGAAATCTGATGAGAGAAGGGAAGAAGCTGTTCCTAAAGTATTGAGAGTGTGTCATCAGTGTTCCTGTAACTCCTCCCCAATGGTAATAATGAGAAGAGGGCATGCATTGGATGGTGAGGGTCCTTAGTGACGGATACCACTTTCTTGAAGATGTCCTCAATTGTGGCAAAATCTATGTCTGTGATAGAACTGACTGAGTCTACAACACTGTGCAGACTCTTTCAATCCTGCACATTGGAGCTTCCATACCAGACAGAGCTGCAACCAGTCAGAATGCTGTCCGCCATACATCTGTAGAAATTTGCTGGAGTATTTGGTGACATACCAAGACTCCTCAATCTCCTAATGAAGTATGGCATACCTCCTTCATGATTGCATCAATGTGCTGACACCAGGATAGATTCTCTAAGATATTGACACACAGGAACTTAAAGTTGCTCACCTTTTCGATCACTGACCCATCAACAAGGACTGGTATCTGTTCTCCTGATTTTTTCCTTTCTGAAGTCCATAATCAATTCCTTTGTCTTTCTGACATTGAGTGTAAAGGTGCTATTAAAAATCTACTCAACCACCTGATCTTTTTCCCTCCTGTATGCTTCATCAACACCATCTAAGATTCTGCAAACAACAGTGCAATCATCAGCAAATTTATAGATGCCATTTGAGCTGTGCCTAGCCACATCATCATGGGTGTAAATCATCCTTTTACAAATCCAACAGTTAATTTATGTGCAACTAATAATGCATTTAAATGGGAGGTAACCTAATGAAGCACATTTAGGTTTTCAAAGGGTTCCATACAGGACATTATTACGCAAGATTATTTACCATATAGACCTCTGAACTTATGATGGATGGAAGATCTTGATGAAACAGCTGAATGTAGTTGTGTCATGTACACTGCCCTGAAGAACACTTGAAGTTATGTCCCAGGGCTACAATAATTGATCACATGCAGGCATAATTGTCTTTTTCTGTGTAAGATATGACTTGAACAACTAGAAAAGCATTAGTAACTTGCAATGAAGCTTGAGGCAAATGTTGGAGAATGGAAGATGATTATTCATAGGAAAGTAGAAGGATAAAAGCTAGAAAAGGATAACAATGGAGAAGGTGGAAGAACAGATAAAGCGGTAATCAGTATATCTCTGCAGTATGTGTGGGATGTGACATTAACAGATTACCTTGGAGAGATCCAGGAAAAAGAGAATGCCATCTCAATGTCAATTAACTAACTGGCTATCTGACTAACTGACTCAGTAAGGAAATACAATTCACAGCTTTCATTGGCTATGACTAAATACGAGTTGTTCATACCCCATATTTGGGAATGAAGGAATATCAGAAAAAATTCTCAGGAAAGGCAACAGACTTATCTTCATGTGGCTTCATCTCCATGGAGGGAAGTGCATCAGTGAAGAGATACAGCTCTACACTGGGTGTGTAGTGGAGAATACACTTTCATGACTTTCAGACTAGCTATGCTGCAGAAAGGCAATCTCATCATGTCACGAGTTGGTGGTCATTCTACCAGTCAGCGTAAGAGTCACAGCAATCTTAATTTTTTTTGTCTTGGGATAATCCCAGGGCTACACCTGTGAAATTTGCAATATCCCATTGCAATTCACACATGAGTAATTAGTTTACCAAGCAGGAAATTAAATCAATCCATTCACAATGACACCAATCATAATAAGTAAATCCCAAGGATGAACTCCCTGGCTGGGAGCCACAAATGCAGAGTGTCATCAACTGTCCATGTATGTGATCAACTGCTCATGATAGCAGACCCCATATCACTCAGTCCTCTTCACAGACCACAAGGGTTCTCATCTGATCAACGAGGAATTGATTAGATGATCTGCTGAGTGTTTTCAGTACTTTCAATTTTAACTTCAGAGATTACTGCAAGATATACAGTATGAGCAATTACAATAATGTATTAATTATGAGCTGTTCCACTATTCCCACTCTTGTCAACATTCCAACCAGACATGGGCATCAGCTGGCTTCTCTGAAGATGAGTATTACACTTCTAAGCACATGACTGGATGGTGCCAACTCACCCAGTCAGTGAGATTTGAGAGTAGCAGTCAACTGTGTTACATATTCAAAAGTCTGAATGAGTAAGCATAAAACATCCTGAAGATACCTTGACAGACCTGGCAGTAATCCCATTTAGATAGTGATGTGGTCTCCAGGATTGTGATAGTCTGCTGCATTTTCCTCAACAAGGTATTGCAGTGATTGTGAGACGGTTGGGAAGGTTGAGGCAGTGCCTTCTACAGGTACTAGCAATGTTGGGCAGGGATGTTCCTGTGATGTACTGGGCTGAGTCCACTATGCTTTATAGCTTCTTATGTTCAAATTGTAATGTCCACTCGAATTGCTATAACAAGTCATAATCCAGCCAGTGTGTATACTTTCAATAGTACTGTATATCTCTAGAAGTTTGTAAGACTATTCAGTGACATGCTAAACAACCCTAACCTTCGAAGATATAAAGATGTAGGCATGCATTCCATGTGATTACATCCATGTGCTGGGCACAGGACATAGAAGCAACATGTTGCTGTTTATTTTTGAAAAATAGCTTGGAGGGGCTAGTTGTTTAAAATCCTACAGGACAAACTCCGACAGCATTTTGAAAGGAAATCAGAGAATAATTAGAAGTTTTGAAGTGACAGGCGTCATGATTTTCAGGGTCCCAAACCAGAAAATAGACAGCATTTCAGAGGAATCTCACCCAATGAACATTTTTCTGGACAATTCTCTCATATATTAATGGTCATGGGCAGTGCAGTTGCCATCCCAGTCTGTGAAACTTCATGACTGGATGCTTTCTATGGTGTATCAGTGATGCAGAGCAAATTCATACAGTACTTTTGTGTTGAGATCACAGTCTCATGCAGTTTTCAAAATAAAAGAGATGTTTCATTACTTAAAAAAAGGTTGAGTGAACTCGGCCTTTTCTCCTTGGAGCGAAGGAGGAAGAGAAGTGACCTGATAGAGGTGTACAAGATAATGAGAGGCATTAATTGTGTGGATAGTCAGAGGCTTTTTCCCAGGGCTGAAATGGTTGCCACAAGAGGGGACAGATTTAAAGTGCTGGGGAGTGGGTACAGAGGAGATGTCAGGGGTAAGTTTTTTACTCAGAGTGTGGTGAGTGCATGGAATGGGCTGCTGGCAACGGTGGTAGAGGCGGATACGATAGGGTCTTTTAAGAGGCTTTTAGATAGGTACATGGAGCTTAGTAAAATAGAGGGCTATAGGTAAGCCTAGTAATTTCTAAGGTAGGGACATGCTCGGCACAACTTTGTGCTGTAGGTTTTCTATGTTTCTATGTTTCTACCATTTTCTTTGCATATGTATACCAGCTCAGAAGGAACAATTTAAATGTCTCATAAGAATAATAAAAGAACACCAGGTTGAAAAGACCATGATCATTTAGAATGTGGCTCCATCACTGAAGAAATTCAGAACAATACTCCCAATTCCTCATTAACCATGTCCTGACCATACCCATCCACTTCAGTGCAGGATAAGGTAAGTGAACATTTTCAGTGAGAGCTTCCCTATATTTATTTGTTCTTGTTTTTATATAGTGTACAACAAACTTGTCATCTGTCTAGAATTGATCTGAATTGTAACATGAACCGAAGTAAAGAAAAAAAACTTGTTTTGCATGCCATCCACACAGAACATTTGATTACAACAGTGCATGAGGGAATACAAGGGAAAACAATAACAGAATGCAGAATGAAGTGTTACACTTAAGGTGGAAGGCTGCTACAGTATAGATTGTTAGGGCAAAAGTCCATATTATCATCTTACGGAACTATTCAATAGTCTTATATTAGTGGGATAGAAGCTGTCATTGAGCCCGCTGATGCACACTTTCCAGCTTTTGTATCTTTTGCCTGATAGGAGGAGAGAGAAAAGAGAATATCTGGGGTGGTTGGGATCTTTGATTATGTCTGCTGCTTTACTGAGGTAGCATGAAGTGTAGGCAGTATCCATGGAAGGAAGGATGATTTCCAGGATGTGCTGAGCTTCATCAACAGTTCTCTGCAGTTTCTTGTGGTCATGGGCAGCGCGGTTTCCATCCCAATCTGTGAAACTTCATGATTGGATGCTTTCTGTGGCGTATCATTGTAAACAGGTGAGGATCAAAGGGGACATGCCAAGTATCTTAGGCTGAGATAGCCATCATCTCCCAGAGTGGAAACAATGCCAAAAATAAGAGTCATCAGAGATAATTTTTGATCCTCCCCATATGCAAGGCAGCTCTTAATACAATTACCCTGTCATATTTCAGGCCAGAAGTAATGTTAATCTTAAACTTACATTCATTGCAAAAGATCAAACTGCATTCCATTGTAGTAGAGTTCCTTAATACCCAATGATATATTAACAGGAAACTTCAAGACCCAAGGGGATTTTTATTCAGCATTGTCTTTCATGACTGTACTGCGGATCATCCTTCAAAGGGGCTAGTCTACCTTCCAGTCATTGTATCTTTGTAGTGTGAGAGAGCTAGACTGGGGCTAAAGACTATAATCTTTTATGATGCTTTGGTTTAAAAAGAGGTTTCAATCATCTACAAAGAGACTTCAAGAAGAAGTTGTTATAAAGAACTTGTCAAGGAAACTTTGTTATAAAAAAGCATGATGATAAAATGTGTTACAAAATTATATTTATGGAAGAACGTAGATGAAGATACTCTGATGTAGCAGTAACACATAATGGAGATTACTTTACAATAATAAGACAGTTTTTAAAGTTAAACGTATAATCGGTAAGACTTTGCTAGCAATGTTTCATAATCTAAGTCTCATGTAACATATGTTGTATCGAAAGAATACCTGATCTCAAGGACAAATGCAGGTGAAAGAAAGACAAGAATCCTGAAATAAACAGGTTCATCAGATTTTAAACGTTATTGATGCAGAAATGACCACCAGAGACTTACGGTATATTAAAATTTGAAATTCTCTTCAAGAACTGTATCAACTGCTAGACGAGAATATGATGCGATATATTAGAATTAATTAGATAGCACCTCACATTATGCAACAGGGTCACCTCTGCAGCTGGGTAGTTTAACAAAGAAATTGGGAACAGATACAGAAAACAGGAGAAACGCAAAATAACTGCAAGAGGAATATCTAGGTTGAAGTGAATGGGAAACGTAAAGAGAATTGATTGTTGGCAAGCATGACATTGGAAAGGTTGCTTAGAACAAGCAGGAGGTCAATGCTGTTTCCAAAATAATTTCCCAGTTCGTCCTTCGGACAGGGAACTGGAACATGAGTGAAATGTTCACAAAATGTTTTTCTCCACATAAAACACATCATGACAGAAGAAGCAGTGAATGGCATACGATGTTCTCATTGGACTGAATGGCCTAATTCTGTTCTTTTTTCTTATGAACTATTAACAAACCTTCCTCCCAATGACCTTGTATAAATCAGTACCCATCCCTACTAAGGCTAAGTCTGATCTGTAGACCAACCCATTGAAAGATAAACAACTGAGGGAATGCCCCTCCCCAACTCTCCACCCCTTGTTACCTGATACAAACTGCAGGATGAAGATAGCCAGCAGTGGCACAAATAAGTTGCTTCCCATAAGATGGAAGCCACTATTTCCCTCAATCCACTCTTTCTTTACCCTATCCTCCCTCCAACTTACTCACTACTTTTCACTCCCTGCTGCTACTGCACTTCTTCTCTCAGCATTGCCCATTCACTGTAACTTTGATCTTTGTAGCTGCCTTTACTTTCCCACTAGATCAAGCAGACAGAAAGAGAATAGGAAAGCCAAGAATTTAACCCCAAGTAACATTTCCATTTTGCTTTGTACAACCGACCTCTTTGGACTGATTTGAGCCCACCATCTCATATTCTCTTTGGGATTCAATAAAATTCTTACTCCATCCAGAAATGAATCATATTATCCCTGAAATTCATTGGCATCACCCATTCTAATGGCTTTGCACAAGCAAATTACTTAACCATCCAGATTATTTCATTATTTCCAAAGACTCTCACACATTGTCAGAAAATTGTGCAATTTTCCACTCTTTACACCTTATAATTGCAGTCCTTGAAAACTGAAATCAGATCACTTGTGTCAGCAGCTTCATTTTAATCAGGTTGTTAACAGCTTGTTGGATTACTCACTGATTTTCACATTAGAAGGTGAAGAAACATAGTCAGATGTATCCTGGGGATGTTGTTGAAATCAAAAAGTTTCCTCCTGTTTATGAAAACAGGCCTGTTTCTTGTGAGATCATAGGCTATTACAGATTATGTTTCATCATGCATCCTTTTAGTCAGAAATAACATTGCTTTTCATCATTTCCATCCAAAAAGATGGGTTCGCGGGGTACTTGGAGGCACATGATAAAACAGACCGTAGTCAGCATGTTTTCCTCAAGGGAAGCTCTTGCAGGACAAATTTTTTGAAGAAATAACAAGCAGAATAGACAAAGGGGAATTGGTTGATGTTGTGCACTTGGAATTTCAGAAGGCCTTTGCCAAGGTATCACACATGAGGTTGCTAAACAAGATTCTAGCATGGATAAAGCAGTGGTTAATTGACAGGAGGCAAAGTGTGTGAATAAAGGGGGCCTTTTCTAGTTGGATGCTGGTGACTTGTGGAGTTCCACAGGGGCTGTGTTGGGATAGATTATTTTTATGTTATATGTCAATGATCTGGATGATGGCCAAGTTTGCAGACAATATGAAGATAGGTGATGGGGCAGGTAGTTCTGTGGAAGTAGAGAGGCTACAGAAGAACTCAGACAAATTAGGAGAATGGGCAAAGAAGAAGCAGATGGAATACAATGTCGGGACATGTATAGTCATGCACTCATGTAGAAGAAATTAAGGGGTGATTATTTTCTAAAAGGAGAGAACTGACAAAAAAATCGAGGTGCAGGAGGACTTGGAAATCCTTGCACAGGATTCCCTAAAGGTTAATTTGCTGGTTGAGTCTGTGGTGAGGAAGGAAAATGCAATGTTAGCATTCATTTCAAGAGGACTAGAATATAAAAGTAAGAATGTAATGTGGAGACTTTATGAAGGACTGGTGACGCCTCACTTGGAGCATTGTCAACAGGTTTGGGCTCCTTTTCTTACAAAGAATGTGTTGAAACTTGAGCGGGTTCAAAGGAGGTTCTACGACCAAGAGGACACAACACCAAAATAGAAGGGTGTCCTTTTAGAACAGAGATGAGGAAGCATTTCTTTAGCCAGAGAATCATGAATTTGTGCAATTCTTTGCCTCAGGCAGCTGTGTAGGCCAACTTTTTATGTATACCTAAAACAGAGGATGATAGATTCTTGATGGGTCAGGACATGAAGGGATACGGGGAGAAGGCATGAGACTGGGTATGAGAGCGAAAAGTTCATCAACCATGATGAAATGGGGGAGCAGATTCAATGGGCCAAATGGCTTAATTCTGTTCCTATATCTTACGGTCTTATCGTCCAAAAGATGATCAAATTCAGAGATCACAGCTGTGGCCCATGAGATTGTGTCTGGATCAGAACTTGATCTCTCAATATTGGCTCCAAGCTTGTGGGACTAGAAACAAAATCACAAGGCCTTCTTCAGAAAACAAAATTCCTTTACCTGAAGTCACTGATCCTTGCATTCTAAGAGTGTTGACTAAATCACAGCCTAATGATCAATAAATATCAGTGGATCATCAATTCAGAGCGCTACCTCCAACAAGAGAAAGTCTAAAAACCCACCCTTGACAAAAGAGCATAATCATTGCTGAATATCACTATTTCAACATTCTGGGAGACTCCATTGATTATAATCTTGATAAAGCGCTATATAAACTGGGTTTCTCAGCCAAATCACGCACTCCTGAGAGAGAAAGCTTTTCTACCATCTAATTGGCAGATCAGGACTCTGGTGGAATGTTTTCTAGTTCCCTGAATGTATATGTTTCCAGCAGTATTGAAGAAACTTGACTTCACTAATGGCAAAGCAGCACACTTGATTGATATTTCATCCACCCGTTTCAATATTCATTCAATCTACTGTAGTTACAGTGTGTGTCATTTACTATACACGGTAGTTATTCCCGGAAACTCTCCTAGCACACCTCTCAAACCTGCAATGGGCAACAACAGCAGGAGCGTGGGAGCACACTGCTTGCTGGTTCCTCACTCTTTCAAGACACATAATATCTTGAATTGAAAATATACTATACTTTCATCATAGTTGAGTCTATCTTGTTGAAATTCTTACTTGACAGTGTGTGGAAGTACCTGCACTATAAGTACAGAGACAGTCTGAGACAGCAGCTCTTTATTTCTATGCTAAGAGAATTTAAGGCAAAGGTTCCCAACCTGGATTCTATGGATCCCTGGGTTAATAGTTATGGGTGCTTGGTATAAAAAATATTGGGAACCCTTCATTTAAGGACAGGCAAAAATTTCTGGTCTAGTCTTCAACTTTCCCCTCCTATATATAAGCACAATATTAGAATGGGCATAGTATTGAAGCCTGATGCACATTCAAAAGGATTCCAGGCACGTGACTCTTCATACTTTATCTCGAGTCATAGAGAGATACAGCATGGGGAAAAGACATTTGGATTGTGCTATTAACCAGCCAATGACACTATGCCTACCCTGACCTATTCCCCCCCCCCCCCCACCCCCATACTTTCATGACGTTCCCTCATTTTTCTTCCATTCACCTACATACCTAGGGCAATTTGCAGTTGTCAATTAATCAATCAATCTGTTTCTTCTTTAGACATGGAAGGAAACTGGAGGACCTAAAGAAAACTCATGCAGTCACAGGAAGAACATGCAAAGTTTACACAGACAGCATTGAAGGTCAGGGTTTTTAACTTATTATCAAATCATGCTTACTCATGTGTAAGAGATGCTGAACGTTCCAGCTAAAAACTTCAGGAAATTTTCAGCCGTATTATTTCTGAACGGATCCACTGAGAGCACCTCAAAAGAAAGATGTTCAGATATTGTGAAAGTAGTTCATTCGGTGGTGGATGTGCCTATGGCATCAAGAGGTGACCTCAACCAATTATCAGGTCAAGTCATTAACATAGTTTACTACTGCCCTTTTATGTGACCTCATAGCACAAAAGTTCTTAAAAGTGTGCATTGATTTCAGCTGACAATGGTTAAGAACAGAATAGCCCTATCCAGCAGTCATTTGTATTCAAGGAAGCCGATAGCAAAAACTGCCTTAGCTTAGAAGCAGTACCAGGGCTCAATTAAAAATATAGCCAGAGGAGTTATCTTCATAATTCTTTCCTTCTGTTAAAAACCTCAATTTCAAGTTCAAGTTTGAGCTTATTGTCAGTCAACCGTACACATGTATATCATCAAATGAAACAATGTTCTTCCAGATAAGGTGCACAACACACTACATATAACTCACACACATAACACATAAAGTGATTACCACAAATAAGTTAGCAAATAATAAATGCATATACGATGCAAGTTAAAAAGTAAACAGTACAGCACTATTGTCATTTCTCATGTGATGAGACATTGGTGGTGGCTGGGAGTCCCATTGTCTTCTGATCTGAGGAAAGAGGCGGTTTCCCATCTAACAGTTCTTGTACTAATGCTAAAGTGCCTCCTTCCTGATGATAGAGAGTTAAAGAGATTGTTAGACGGATGGGAGGAATCACTGACAATGCTGAGGTCTTGCATACACAGCTCTCCTGTTAAAATCTCTAATGGGTAGTCCCATTAACCTGGAAATGCATGAGGACAATATGCTCTGGTTTATGCAAAGTAACCTTGGTAAGTGCAAAAAAAAGTAATTATCTCATAGTATTATCATATTAAACAATTTTATTCCAGCTCATTGTGATGTTCTTAAGTATAGACTGAAAATACAGTAAGTTCTGCTAATAACTAATCTCTAAAAATGCACACCAATGCATATTTCCTTGCATCATACTGCAAGGAACCATTGCTGTTCAAGCTATACATTTAAGGGGTATGGACATACTAGGGAGCAGACATTCAAAGTGAAAGTTCAAAGGAGATTTGGGGTAAAATTTTTAAAGATAGTGTGGGTGCCTGGAGCACACTACCATGGGTGGCAGTGAAAGTAAATAGATAGAGGTATTTAAGAGGCCCTTGTACAGGCAGATGAATATACAAGGAATGGAGGGATATGGACCTTGTATAGGCATTAGTTCAGTAAGGCATTTGATTATCAGTGTAATTAACTCAGCCTCAGCAAAACATTGTAGGACAAAGATCCTTATGTCACTGTGCTTTACTGTTCTATGGTCTATGACTACCTAATCAATAAAAAAGATTAAAGGTAGCAGAAATTACATGAAAAATGTGATAATGTGAACAAACGTGAAGATTTTATTAAAGAGCTAAATCTGATAAAGCCTGAAAGAGTCCACAATTAATATTGTAAACAGTTTCAATTATTTGCCCTTTAAAGGACTGAAAATGGATCCATCTTTTGTCTGAAGAAAACAGGCAGGAATGGATTCTCTGCTTTACTAATGAAAATACACTACAGAACTGATTAGAAAATAAAAACCAAAATATTTCTACCTCCAATCATCAATGACCCTACTCAGACAAGCCAGACAGAAAATGGCTGTTGTCAGGGCTATATTGGTGGAACTCAATTTATCTTGTGTCTGACTTGTAGCTCAAGTTCAAGTTTAATTGTCATTCAACTATTCATGAATATTCATGAACTTAGACAACTGAAACAGGAGTCAAGGTCAAAACACAGTACCAACAGTCATTCACAGCAGTAGGCACACATAGCACCTATAAGACAGCAGTAAAATACAGTCACACAAAACTAAATATATATGTATATCCCAAGTCCCTGAGTCTATGAATGTTGTAGCAGTCTGTAGTCGAACTCAATACATCTTGTCTTCTGCTGAGCCAACACTGGAGAGCAGCACCAAATCCAACATGGACACTTTACCATACCATCTCTAGGACCGGGAGAACACACCGACTCTGGTGCTGCTCTCTTTGGAGACTGTAAACCAGACGACACTGCGATCTGAAGCCTTGACCACACTCTGACTAAGGTCACACAGCACTCCTGCCATTCACTAATACAATGGTGACTTGCAGCATTCTATATTACCGATGTCCAACAGGGAGTTGCACTCACAAGAAAGTATCGCACGTAACTCCATCATATCTTTTTGGAGAAGAAGACTACATGAAACAAAATGCAACACCTTATAGACAGGAAGTGACTTCTACTATGAAAGACATATGAAGATCTTGGCTGCAGAGGAAACAGGGACAGGGTGAGCTCAGCAATGTTTTCCAGTATCTTCTATAGTGTTCTGTTTTCATTGTATTTTAAAAAAAATTCTCATTGATTCTCTCATTATGTACTCAATATTGTGCTGGGTCCAGTCATATTTCAGGGATTTCTACTTAAGGTATATTTTTCTCTGGATTCTCCAGCTGTTCACTGCCTGCACCATTTGGAAATACCAAGTTGGATAAATTAACTCCAATATAGAGGCATTTAGCAGGTTAGAGTGAAGCACTAGGCAAGTTGAGGGGGAGAAAATCCAGTTTAACTCCAGATTTCAACACATTTCCTTCATATTTTGTGTGTCTAGAAATTAGACTGAAGCAACCATTAAAGCAGAGCTGTAATCATCTCTTTTATTAGTCATCGTTGTGCATCAAGCAATACAGAAATGAGTGGTGTCTGCACAGTTTATGGAGATACTCCTCAGGGCATTACTAAATCTCCATATTCCCATTACAATTGGGAACAATTTACTAGGGCCAGTTAATCTAACAATTGCACATCTTTGGGGCATGGGATGAACCCAGAACACCCAAAGGAATTACACAAGTTCACCTGGAGAACTTGCAAACTTTGCAGAGACGACACCCGAGGTCAGGATTGAATTCCATTGTCAGGCACTGCACAGTAACAGATCTACTAGTCACATCACTGTGCCCCCTTCCCCTTCAGAAGTGAAAAGACATATTCAATGTATTTTCACTTTGAATGAGCACATGAATAAGTAGACTAAATAGTAAGTGTGATGTCAAGAATAGTAAGAGTTAATAATATTCTGGTTGATTAATACGAGAAGGTGTCCTGACGATGATTCTAAAATGAGGTCATTTCATGTTTTGGGTTGAAACATGTTCATATTTTGGCAGACGGTATCTCAATGGCTCTCCACAGGGCTTCAGAGCACCTGGACAACACAAACACCTACGTCATGATGCTGTTCATCGACTACAGCTCAGCATTTAATACCATCATTCCTACAGTCCTGATTGAGAAGTTGTAGAACCTGGGCCTCTGTACCTCCCTCTGCAACTGGACCCCCAACTTCCTAACTGGAAGACTACAATCTGTGCGGATTGGTGATAACATATCCTCCTCACTGACGATCAACTCTGGTGCATCTCAGGGGTGTGTGCTTAGCCCACTGCTTTACTCTCAATATACACATGACTGTGTGGTTAGGCATAGCTCAAATACCATCTATAAATTTGCTGGCAGTACAACCATTGTTGGTAGAATCTCAGGTGGTGACGAGAGGGCATACAGAAGTGAGATATGCCAACTAGTGGAATGGTGCCGCAGCAACAACCTGGCACTCAAAGTCAGTAAGACAAAAGAGCTGATTGTAGACTTCAGGAAGGGTAAGATGAAGAAACACATAACAATCCTCACAGAGGGATCAGAAATGGAGAGAGTGAGCAGCTTCAAGTTCCTGGGTGTCAAGATCTCTGAGGATCTAACCTGATCCCAACATATCAATGTAGTTATAAAGAAGGCAAGACAGTAGTTATACTTCATTAGAAGTTATATGTCAACAAATACACTCAAAAACTTCTATAGATGTACCGTGATGAGCATTCTGACAGGCTGCATCACTGACTGGTATGGGGAGGCTACTGCACAGGACCAAAAGAAGCTGAGAGGGTTGTAAATCTAGTCAGCTCCATCTTGGGTACTAGCCTAGAAAGTACCCAGGATGTCTTCAGGAAGTAGTGTCTCAGAAAGGAAGCGCCTATTATTAAGGACCTCCAGCAACCAAGCACACACTCAGCAATTCAGGAACAGCTTCTTCCCCCTCCCATCTGTTTCCTAAATGGACATTGAACCCTTGAACACGACATCACTTTTTTTAATATACAGTATTTCTGGTTTTTACATGTTTTTAATCTATTCAATATACATATACTGTAATTGATTTACTTATTTATGTATTATTATTATTTATTTTTCTCTTTTATATTATGTTATGCATTAAACTGCTGGTGCTAATTTAACAAATTTCACGTCACATGCCGGTGATGTTAAACCTGATTTTGATTCTAACAATAATGTGGTATTGCTGAATGCAGAAGACAGTAGGAGAGCAGATTCATGAGTTATAAGGACAGGATAAAATTGTGCTGTAATATCCAGGCAGGAAAACAACATTATCAATATGTGCAAACTTTGAGTATGTTTGCAAAAATGAGATCCTATCTGATGACTGGAGCTATTTTAATAATCACTACATCTCACTATTGATTACACCTTTTCCTCTACCAGTTGCTCCAGGGCAAGGACACCAGAATGAATAAACTTTTCTCTGGCTTCCAGCCAGGTGCAGGTATCGATTTTAATCGACATTTCAACGACAAGCTCTGCCAATCTTCATCAGGGATGATGCCTAGGCATGTCTAGTCGGGTGGTATACATACTCAACTCTCATCGTCATCCGTCCCTCCTGATTGGTTAGTCCTCATCCAATCAGGTTTCTGCTGCCCATCTTGTAACCAATCAGGAGGGATGGACGATGATGAGAGTGAGTACATATACCACCCGACTATGTATCATCCCTGATGAAGATGGTAGAGTCTGTCATTGAAACTTTGGTTAAAATTGATACCTTCACTCAGCTGGAAGCCCAAGAAAAGTTTATTCATCATATATGCCGGGAAAGCACTAGATCCTTTTTCAAGGACAAGGAAGTTACTAAAATCTTACAGGCTGGCATGTACAGCAAGACAGATTTTCTAAGTAGTGAAATCCATCTCCCTGGGTGTTGCATGTCTGTTTCCCTATGGTTCTGGTCATAAACCTCACCAGTACTCTCCAGAATTTTGAGTACTGTATGTAAAATTTATGCATATGCCATCAAGAGCTCCTTACGATTAATAAACCAGCACTTTTGATTGAAATGAAAGTAATCTGGCATGTAAACCACCAAATAAACATGAAAGATTCTGTTCTTATATTCACTTTGAAAGTAAGATGATCCTTTTTGTGTATGAATGGAGCTCTTTTCAGACTTGTTTTGCCTATTGACATATTGAGCACATAGGCATCAGGTTATTAGATTACTGATTCATTAATAGCTTACAAGAATCTTTTTCAAAAATAGAACCTTTATTAATACTGCTGATTAGTTCAGCACCTGAGTTTAAAATTTAATTTTGTTTCATGCTCGGTAAGTGATTTTAGAAGTCTACATTTTACTTTGGGTGGTGAGAGTGCATGTGGGTGGAGTATTCTTAATTTTCATCCAATTCTATCTCCTCCCTTGAAAAGAAATTTCAGCTGTAAAACATCCTCCAAAAAAAGTAGGAAAGTGGGAGGAAGATGATGGGATCATGTCGTATGGTGCACTTCTCATTAAAATGCCAAGTGTTGAAGAAATTCTATTCCTAATGTTTTAGGGGAAAACTCAAGGTTGTAGGGAAGAGTTTCAGGTAGTGTGGTTAATCTTTTGTATGCCCAAACAGTGTAACTTGTTCGTATGCAGTACATCTGCAATATACAAAGAGCAAATTTCAAAATAATTTATTGCTCATATTTGAAAAGCAATGCTATCGAACACGTGGTGTGTAAAGTACTTAAGTAAATTTCCTTTCTCTTTTGTTGTGATGATAATCAAACAGGAACTCTTTGCCTGTAATAGCAATAGAAACATCAGCAATGACTTTGGAATGAGAATTAGAAAAACACTTGAGGGAGAATGCCTTGCAGGGTTATGGAGAATGTGCAGGGAAAAGGGGCTGACAGAATTGCTCCACGGTGAGCTAGCATAGACTTAAAGAGCTGAGTGACCTCTTTCAGAATACCAATTGCATTATTTTCTCAAAGCAGAAAGATTCAGATGGATGGAAGAGAAAATGCAATGAACAAAGACCAAGATGCATCCAGTTAAAATAAACGGTCAATCTAACACCCGATTTTCAATACTGTTCTGCTTGATTTCTGCTCAAGAAGAGTGAGTTGAAATCCCCTCTTCTATTTGCTCATATGAAGTGCTTTTTATTTCATACATAGACATATTTAAAGGGTCCTCAGATCACAGCTACATCAGATACCTACTTATATGTCAAATGCATGAACTGTTTGTAAACAGAAGGATATCTGTGATAAATAATTGTGTTGTCCACTCAATTCTTTAATTGAAAGCAGCTGAAATCTCCCATGGAAAAGCAGTTTTCATAATCATAGTCTTCATTGCCTTTCAAACTTATCATGAGCTCTCAGTAAATAGGTGAGGTTACACAATTACATCCACCAAACACTGTTACATTGTTAAATGGTGATTTCTATACTCTATGATTTGCTTCTTTCAAAACCTGATCCACAAACTTCATCTCTATGAATGACTCCTGCAGCAAGAATATGCTTTTAGCTGCTCACTGCAAGTAGAGCTTTCCATAACTTCTGGCATTCAACTTCATCTCCAAATTGCTGTCTTGCCCATTTGAAAGCAGTATTAGCCTGGAGTCATATTCCTGCTGCACATTTCAGGAAACTACAACGCAGGCCTGTTCTTCTGGTGTCTAATTCCAGTTAATCAAGCAAGGCTTGGTTCTAGCCCTGTCATACAACACCCTGCTCAGGTTACCAGATCATGTGAGAGCTTGCTGGTGATTTGTTTCCCAGGAATTGTGCACTGCCATATTTTCAAATCCTTCATTCATAACACAAAGTCTGTTGTTTATGGTCAAATCCCACTTCAACACAGCTTCTCAAGTTTCATATTGATAAAGCAATAGGTAACTTACTAATTAATTAGTTAATCCAATGGTTAGAATTAATAATTGTAGAATGGTTTCAATTTATATATTTTCCTCAATACTTTATTTAATTCGTGGGCTTTTTATATTAATCTTGCAATTATGCTGTAGTATTGACAACCATGATTTACCTGATGAAATTTCTTATTCCAGTCTTTGTCATTTTAAAGTACATCTGCTAATATTTTAAATGATCAGAGCTCTGAAAAACTTGCCTGGATAAACCCTGCTCATTTTTCTCGTAATCTCGAAAACGATAGTTACATCATTTCAAACACCCTTGTTTTCCCAAGGAGAAAATCAAATTCCCTTAGGTGCCTATAGAAGAGCTGGAAATAGTCAGCCGGTGTCTCTATAAATGCTCTCATATCTTCCATTCTTGGATCCCAGGGGTGGGTGGTGAGGAAGTTTGACTCGAGGTGTCAGTGTAAGAAGCACGACCTCAGCTCAGCTGACCGTTTTGCATCTCTCCCGATTTTAATTTCTGTTGATGTCAGTTCCATCATTACTGCTTGAGTCTGTAAGATCTCAGGGGAAGCAATAATATCCTGCTGACTGTGTAACAAGAAGTACGTACATTGTTCCATCTGAAGACTGCCTAGTGCTTTATAGTATAAAATAACCAATTGTTCTAATTGTTATTTTCTGTCATTTATCTTGCAAGGTCTACAGCCCCATCTGTGACTTACCTTTTGTTTCCTTGTTATAACTGAGCCCAGTACTAATGACAGCATGCGTCATTCACTACAGCAGCTGAACCTTTTCTTCCTGACACATGTGTCATATTTTGACCCCCCCTCTTTTATTACTTATTCCACTTCTATTTTTTTAAATTTCATTTTTCAAATGAAAAATCAGTAATCAGTAACTAGACCAGAAAACCAGAGGCCAGAAATGACAGCTCAAACCCCGTGTCGTTACGTTCCCAGAACTTTGCAATTTAGTTGACCAACTATACTGAATTAACTGTGATTATGAAACTATCAGTTTGTTGTACAAGTCACTTGGTTCACTGTTGTCCTATAGGAGAAATAATCTGCCAAGTTTCAAAGTCAAAATCATGTTTATTGTCAAGTACAGCTGCAATGACAAATTTATTTGGAGCTGATACACAGACTCATCTCATCATAGAAGCGGCATACACAAGAATAATGTAAACTTAAACATAAAGTATATATAATTCTTACAAGAAATAAACAATTAGAACAAAAATGTCTATTTTAGTATTATGTGATGAAAGTGGTCATAGTGTTGCTAAACTGTAGAGATTAGGGTTTTACAAGGTGGTTCAAAAATTAAATGGCTGAAGGGAAGTAGTTGTTCTTGAACATGGTGGTATGGGACTTCAGCCTTTTGTACCACCTGCCAAATGGTAGCTGTGAAAAAATGGCACAAAAGGGTTAAAGATTTAAAGATTAGCATTATTTGTCACACGTACTTTGAAACTGGAACTTACAGTGAAATGTGTGGTTTGCATCAATGACTAACACAGTCCAAGGATTGAGCTGCAGGCAGTCCGCAAGTGCTGCCACCCCTGCAGCACCAACATAGCATGCCCACGAGTCAGTCATCCTAACCCAGAGTGTACATCTTTGCAATGCGGGAGGAAGCCGGAGCACCTGGAGGAAACCCATGCAGTAACATGGAGAACGTACTGTGGGACTGGTGATCGCTGGTGCTGTAGAGCTTGCGCTGATGGCCAGGCTATTGCGTTGCTCTGGATGGCTCACATGGTGGGAATCTTTGATGACAGATGCTGCATTCTTGAAGCAGTGCCTCATCAATATATTACCAATAGTAGGGAAGGATGCACCAATGATATATTGGGCAGAATCCACTATTCTCCGCATTTTCTGGACATACAAATTGCCATGCCAGAGCATCATGCAGTCAGTGAGGATACTTACAACAGTGTATCTGTAGAAGATTGTTAGAGTGCTCAGTGACAAGCTGAATCTCCTTAACATAAAGATGCTGTTGTGCTTTCTTTGTGACTGCATCTATATTGCCAAGTCGCTTTACCATGTCTGTTTTTAATGTTATTCTAGACCTACAGACCATTGAAATGACATAATCATCCAAAAATTAAAGCAAACTATAAAACAAAATATAAAAATAATAGAGTATAAACATAATACAAACTATTAGGACAACTAGCATTAAATGTAGACACTACAAAAACGTATCCAATGCAATTCTTTCTAAGTTGTCATTATCAACCAGGAGCTTGTGCTTACATTGTTAGAACCTGACACATAGACTACATCTGGATCAGTAGCATCTGGATGTCACACACAAACAGATTCTGCTGCACCCCTCTATCACAATGCCTGAGGATATTTTGTGGGCAGAACCACCAGAGATGCCCTGCATGGATGAGGAGTACGTGGGAGACGTCAGCATTCATTCAAGTCTTGCTGCCTCAGATAAAACTTGAGAAAGAAATGTCCTGCCAATAACTGCCAGTCAATGCCTTGGACTGACAAATCAGCGCCCTTCCATGTTAAATTACAATTGGAAAGTGCACAGAGGGCAGGATAATTTCAGAACATACTTTGAGCATGAAGCTTAAATATTCAATACGAAGAATTTCTTTTCTGCCAAAGCTGGCCAATCCTAACTGGACCAGGTTGAAAAATATAGTCCAGCAGTAGATGCAAAGAAACCAACAACAAGGACAACCTTGTTTTGTTCTCACCTTCATTGACCTACCTGGCCATAACTATATTGCTGTGAGTTTGCATTATATAGCTCTTGTGGAGGTAAAGGCACATTCTCATTTTATGTATGAATTCATTTGAGTTTTCTGAAAAATGTGATAAATTTGTTAAACATTTAAGGGGTCAGAAAGGGAAGGCATGAGGCACTGTGGGTTACCAGCTGCCACAGTATTGTATTGAACCACAATCATGGCCCAGATTATCTTTCAAACTTTTAGAAGCATCATACTCAGGCATCAAGCTTTATACAATGTAGAGAATAGAAGAGAATGCCTGACAAAGAACAGTAATTCTTAACAATCAGGTGCTGAACTCAGTGAAATTGTAACACGGCACTAGATTCAAGTAAAATAGTAAAGGAACATATGCAGAGAGATGTAGCATTCCAGACACAATCAATCAAATCGAGATCCTTGCATTCTTACCCATCCAGATTTCAGTATTGGTGGACACTTAAGCAACAAATGGGAACATATCCAACCACAATGATGACAGATGGAAAACAAAATGATCTCTCAACTTTGTCCTAAGTGGAAGATATCTTTTTTTGAGATTATGGCTTGGGTTCTAGACATCTCAGCTGGGGAAACAATAACTTCAAATCGATCCTGTCAAACTCTTTTAAATATTTTGCTCCAATTTACTGAGATCACTGCCTAAAAGGCTAATGCTACTAGCAGTGAAGTAAAGCATTTTCATTTTAAGGTGGAAAAACAACACAAATGAAAGAAAAAACTGTTTGATATGATGATATCTGTATTGATTTAGGAATTCCTTCACAGTCACTGAAATTGGTTACCTCACAGTTGAGAGCTCTGACAACTGTTTGGAAGAACAGCGGATGGTGATAGTAATGCAGACAGAAATAAAATTGGCATTGACTCCTAAGTGGTTAAATTTCTCCTCTCTTTCCATTTGGGAAAAGGTTCTGAAATGGTTAAGGCAGCTAACTATGGGGGAAAATACTACCATAACTGTAAAAGCATATTTTCTATTAGTCTGGAAGACAACTGTCTTCATTATGAAAGTCAGACTGCTGATGACAATTTTGTTGACCTTGTCTATCTACAATCATTAGAATATGATAAGTTGGTATATGTGTAACCCTGCCCACATACAATGCCTTTAATCTGCTCCACCTGCATTTATCTGAGCAAAATGGTGAGTTCTTGTCGCATTGAACTTGGCATTCCAGTGTCCAGCAATGGATTGTACTTGGTAAAGGGACTTCAGCAGCAGTGAAGGCCCTACCTCTGAGAGCTCCCAGTTAATGGCTTATAAATCTAAGACCTTACATTGCCATTTGTGAAGGATGTCATTAATCTTGAATAGTTATTTTTAAAAATATGGCTAATAATTAGAGACATAAAAATATTAATAATTTTTTCAGAAAATTTAACTAAAAATACAAAGAACCAATAAATCATTAAAAGCAATAAACTCAAGCAAAGTCATGAAATCAGAACTTTAATTTCCCTTTTGCATTCCATTTTTTTGCCCTGTAATTCCCGTTCAAGTCAAAGATCTCAAAGGTCTGACATGGTGAAGAATTCAGAGGACAATTTCTTTGGCACAATAATGGCAAATCAGAACAAGATTGAGCTCAGATGTCACACTTCGTGTTGAATGATAAAGCAAACTTACATATTCAGATTAAATCTGTTAATAAGTCTGAGTCTTCATATTCCCCCCCATGTGTCTGCTCTGAGAGTAACTTCTATTTCAGTAACATGCATACAAAAGTCGGCATGATTCACCATTAAGTTGGAACCGCTACTTGCTTCCATTAACAGTCACCCTTCAACATCCCATTGGTATTCCTGAATTTTCCTCCCACAGCTTTCTTAGACAAATAGGTTTTATATGACACCTGCCACATTCTAGTCTGTGCGGTTACGTGTTTCCTTGCTATCAAATGTATTTTCATCAAGATCACTTTTCAGCCTCTTATTCAACATTGTGGTTAACTTTTATTACTTGTGTCTTAGTTACACCTGAAACATATTGATGCAAGTGCTAATATTTGGGTAGCAAATTTAGGTAATGAAACCCAGATGTAGGGTCCTGAAACAGTAATGCAGGACGATGCTGAGAAATTACTGCATTGAAGAGTGTCAGGTTGATAGCAAGGTTCGGGGTTATGACATACAAATGGCTGAGAAAGTGTCTGGTGATCAGTTTCTCCATGGAAGATTAGTTATTGAACTCATATTTGCCTTTTCTTGGTCACAGTTATGGCACTTCCCAGTCCCTGGTATATCATTCTCTACCCAAATCTAGATGATGATATCATGGATCCTGTAGAGTCATAGAATCATAGAAAATTACAGCACAAAACAAGGCTTTCAGCCCATCTACTCCATGCCAAGAACCATTTAAACTGCCTACTCCCATCAACCTGCACTGGGACCTCAGCCCACCATATCCCTACCATCCATGTACCTATCCAAACATCACTTTAATGTTGAAATTGAACTCGCATGCACCACTTATGCTGACAGCTCATTCCATACTCTCACAACCCTCTGAGCAAAGAAGGTTGCCTTATGTTCCCCTTAAGCTTCTCATCTTTCACCCTTAACACATGACCTCCAGTTGTAGTCCTATCCAACTGTGGTGGAAAAAGCATGCTTGCATTTATTCTATCTATTATGGACAATTAGACACATCGTCTCCATGACCTACTGAACAAGTAGCGGAGCACCCTTTCAAACAGGCTCATTCAGCTCTGCTGTCACAAGGATCATTAGAGGAAATCTTTCCTCCAAATGCAATAAGCATATATAATAGTTTATTTCAGTGTGATAGCAGAACACACATCATAGTCCAATAGTCTGTTTTATTATTTCATGTTGTTGCTGTAACAAAATAATTTTCCACTCAGGATCAATAAGGTATTATTATTATTATTATTATTATTATTATTATTATTATTATTATTATTATTATTATTATTATTATTATCATCATCATCATCATCATCATCATCATAATTGTCTATATTCCTGATAATATTCTATACCTCCATCAAATCTCATCCCAATCTTCTACATTCTAAGGAATAAAGTCCTAACTTATTCAATCTTTCCTTATAACTCAAGTCCTCCAGTCCCAGAAGCATCCTTGTAAATTTTTTCTGCACTCTTCCAACCTTATTTACATCTTTCCTGTAAGCAGGTGACTAAAACTGCACACAATACTCCAAATTAGGCCTCACCAATGTCTTTTACAATTACAACATAACATCCCATCTCCTGTACTTACTACTTTGATTTATGAAGGCCAACGTGCCAAAAGCTTTCTTTATGACCCTATCTACATGTGCCATCAGTTTCAACAAATTATGTACCTTTATTCCCAGAACCTTTATATTAAGCTCATCATCATCGTGTTTTAAAATTTAATAAAGATACAACCCCCTCAAGAAGCCATGATGTCTTTTTAGTTCAGATATTTCCTTTATAACTTCTTGATGATTAGGATTGGTGGTAAGGCTGAACCAAATACGTATGGGAAGGAATCAAGGATGCTCACATCACATTCATCTCCATTCTTGGTTCTTAGTTGGGTGAGATCTAGGTGTTTGGACTGTTGGTGGCCTTAACAGTGCTGAAGAACTCGTACATTGTCTATATCTTTTAAGCCAGATCTCAGCAAAGGCAGACCAATGGTGAAATTCACCATTAATACACCAGCATAGCTTTTGACTATCTGAGGAAATAGTTCTAGAAGAACAAGGCCTAAAACCTAACATAATGATTCCTGCACTCTTGTATATTTCTGATACTATACAGCATAGAACACATGAGTAGGGAGTTCATTTTTCAATTATACATAGGTACAACAATGATTAGACCATAGCTAGAGTACTGCAAACAGTCTGGTCATTGCATTATAGGAAGGATATAATTGCACTGCAAAGGATGCAGAGGAAATTCACATAGGATGGAGCATTTGGAAAAAGAGTGTGGATAAGTTTGGTTTGTTTTCTTTAGAGAGGAGGAGGATGAAAGGTCAGTTGATTGAAGAATGCAAAAATATGAAGGGCAGAGAAAGGGTTGATAATGGAAAACTTTTAAAGAGAAAAGAAGGCAGACCAAGTAAATGAAGTGGCAGTTGTGAGGCTCTTCGGGTCTAGTAATCACAATTCTATTAGTTTTAAAATAGTTATGGAAAAAGTTAGGATAGGGCTACAGGTTAAAGTCCTGAACTGGAAGAAGGTCAACTAGCAGGACAATATCCAGGTTCTAGCTGGTTTTGACTAGGCAACTCTATTTAGAGCCAAAGGAATAGATGGTAAGCAGAGGGTATTTAGAAGGGTCATATCAAGAGTCCAAGGCTGCATGTTTTGAGTGTGAGGTGACAGTGAATCCTAGCTGATGAGAGATATCAAGGAAACGAAAAAGGAAGAAGTGTATATTTGTTTTAGGCATCTGGGTACAAATTGCTCCCTCAATGAATATAAAAATTTTAAGGGCTGACTCAAAAGAGTTAAACTTTGAGGGCAAAGAGAGGGTATAAGATGAACTTGGCATGAAGGATTAAAGATCATACCAGGATGCTGTTCAGTACATTTCCTCCCTCACTACCATTCGGGGCTACACCTCCTCCCTCACTACCATTCGGGGCCCCAAACAGTCCTTCCAGGTGAAACAACACTTCACCTGTGTGTCTGTTGGTGCATATACTGTATATCAGTGAGACCCGATGTAGATTGGGAGGCCGCTTCCCTGAGCACGTACTCTTTGTTGCCAGAAAAAGTAGGATCTCCCAGTGGTCACCCATTATAATTCCACTTCCCATTTCCATTCCAATATTTCTATCCATGGTCTCCTCCACTGTCGTGATGAGGCCACACTTAGGTTGGAGGAGCAACACCTTATGTTCCATGTGGGTAGCTGATGGCATGACATCGATTTCTTGAACTTCTGGTAATGCCCCCCCCCCCCCCTTCACCATCCCCATCCTCTTTTCCCTCTCTCACCTTATCTTCTTGTTCACCCATCGCCTCCCTCTGGTAATCCTCCCCACTTTTCTTTTTTTCATAGTTTTCTGTCCTCTTCTGTCAGACTCCATCCCTGTATTTATTTCACCAATCAACTTCTCAGCTCCTTACTTCATCTCTCCCTCTTTGGATTTCACCTATCCCCTCCTCTCACCTTTTAAATCTACTCTTCAGCTTTTTTTCTCCAATCCTGCCGAAGGGTCTCAGCCTGAAACATTGACTGTATTCTTCTCCATAGATGCTGCCTGGCCTGCTGAGTTCCTCCAGAATTTTGTGTGTGGATTTCCAGCATCTGCAGATCTTCTCTTGTTTATGAAATTAAATAATAGACCACTCCTCAAGTAAAAACTTGATTTTTTGTAGGTATATAGTCCAGTGCATGATTAAACAAAGACAACAAAAAGGTGCTGATGATCAACAAAGTAATGAGTTGAACAAACTGAACTGATTAACTGAAACTGAAATGGGTGCAGAAGGAATGAAACTGGGTGAAGGACAACCAAACTAAAAGGTGAGGGTGTAGCAGATTTGGCAGTTTAGCCATCAAATCATCAATTCTTACACTATGACAAGAGTGAGCATAATAACAAGACACAAGGTGGTCATCCTGCATCAGCCAGTTCTCTTCTAAGCAGAAATTTCCTGACAGACAGGAATTTCAAGATGTGCTGTCCAAGCTATGCTGAAGAAGCACAGAAGGGCCAGGCAAGATTGAAGACTAGAAACACATTGGTCGCTCATGGAAACAGTGCAGCGGATAAGAAATACATCAAAATGATGTTCCTTCCAAATCGGAACTAATCCAGCGCTGACATCTGCTCTGAACTCACAGAAACCTCTGGAACTCAAGTACACCCCTCCATGCTCCAGTGAAGTCTTGTCAGAAATAGTTCACATGGAAGAGTTGTTGCCAATAAACCATTCCCCTGAAGAGGAGACAATGCCAAGAGACTCACCTACACACAAAACAGAACCAGTCTTCTTAAGGACCATCAGAACCACCTATGTGTGGAGCCACAGGGGATGGTTGAGATTTTTAACATCTATTTCTCCCATTGTGTTTACTGGGGAGAATATGGATGCCAAAAGAAGAGGGTAATAAGTAGGTCTTGGAACATATTTGTATTATGAAGAAGGAGGTATTTGTAGCCTTCAAGCACATTAAGGTTGGCAGGTACCCAGGGCCCGAGGAAAGTGCACCATTGAACCTTATTTGAGGACACAAAAGAAGTCACAAAAGCCTTGCAGAAATAGTTGTTTTGTTGTTAGCCACTAGCAAGGTTCCAGAAGAGTAGAGGATGGGTAAAGTTGTTCCATTGTTCAAGGTAGAAAGGAAAGTCCAGAATACCAAAGATTGGTTAGCCTGACTTCAGTTGTAGGAAAGTTAGTGGAAAGAATTATGAGGGACAAGATGTACCATTAGTTGAATAATACAGGCCTGACCAGAAAAAGTCAACATGGTTCTGAGCATGGGAGTCATGACAGAAGAATCTTTTGGATTTTTTCTAAGAGGAAACAAAGGAGGTAGATGAAGGTAGGTCAGTGGATGTTGTCTCTATAGATTTTAGTAAGGCTTTGACAAGGCTGCTAACAGGGTTGATCTGGAAAATTAGGTTGCATGAGATACAACTGGAGCTACCAAGGTGAATTCAGAATTGTCTCAGTGGCTGATGGTTGAACTGCACCACCTCTGATTGGAGGCCTATGACTAGAGGGGTGACCCAGGGATCAGTATTGGAATGTCTGTAATTCATTACCAATGTAAGTCATAGCATAATTAGAAAGTTTGAATATACTAAATTAGAGGGTCTTGTTGATATTGAACCAAATCCAATGAACTACAAAGATCGTAATCAGTTAGAGAGATGGACTGAAGATTGGCAAATGGATTTTAACTTAGGTAAGTAGGAGGTGACGCATTTTGCACATTCAAACCGGAGCTGGGCCTGTACAGTGAATGGCAGACACTGGCGGAACAGATGTACTTGGGAGTACAAGTTGTATGCTGGCCTTCTTCAGTCAGAACACCGAGGTTAGGAATAGTGACATTATGTTGCAGTTATATAAGTTGTTACTGAGGCCAGACTTGGAGTATTGTGTACAGTTTTGCCTATCCCATTATGGGAAATACCTTGTAAACCTGGTGAGGGTGCAGACTAAAGGGCCTGAGTTATAGGGAGAAGTTAGCCACACTGGATCTTTCATCCCTAAAATGCAGGAGAGTAAGTGTAATCTCATACAAGTTTATAAAATTATGAAGAGTATGGATAAGGTAAATAGTCATTGTTTTTTTCCAAAACCAGAGGGAGCAGATACAAAATGAAAAGGGAGATACTTCAGAGACCTACACAGAAGGTACTAAGTACCATGAATGAGCTGGGAGAGCAATGGTCGAGGCAGGTATAATTGTGGTATGTAAGAGGTATTTCAGTAGGTACATAGAGTAGATGGTCTTGGAGAATCATGGGAGGCCATCTACTTCAATGGGATAAATAAATGACAAGTTGTTTTGAACTGGTGAGTGACTGGGAATGTTGATATTTACAGGAGCAGATGACAATTTGGAAATCAAATAGTGTAGCCTTTAGTGCAAGAATTATTTTAGTTTGAGAATAGAAGTGTGATCTTGTAATTAGAGTTATATACCACAGAAAATTATATAGGGCTTTGGAGACCATTCCTCTAGAATTGTGCAAAAGTTAAGCATCTTTAGTAAATGAAAAATGTATTTGTTTAAAAGGTATGAAGAGAAGATTCATCAGATTGGTTCCTGACGTGTCTAATCCGTCTGATAAGAAGAGTTGACTAGGATTATATTCCCTTCAGTTTACTGAGACATGAGACTCAGTGTCTCAGTATGACCTCACTGTGACATATGAAATTAGGAGAAGAAGCAGCATGGTATATGCATTGATCAATTTTCCCTGTGTTGGCAGGGAAATGTCACAGTTAGTATAAAGCTATTGCAGCACTAGCGACTTGGGTTCAGTTCTGTTGCTGGATCTAAGATGTTTGTAAGTTTGTGGATTTCCCCCAGTTTCCTCCCACATTCCAAAGGCATATCAGTTATTAGGCTAATTAGTCACATGGGTGTAATTGGGTGGCATGGGCCCATTGGGCTAGAAGGGCCTGTACTGTGCCATATCTCTTAATAATTACACAAAAATAAAGTTATCAAGAAATGGAAGTCAAAATCTCAAATGAAGGGTGAAATTTAGAATTCAAATCTTTACTCAAATGATCATGAATCTTTGAATTTCTCTGCTCTTGAGGGCATTTGAGCATTTGAGGGATCAATCCTTGGTTGCATTCAAAACAGATAGAAAAAAATCTCTATATTAAGGGAAACAAAGGATATGGAAACAGGATAAGAAAATAGACAAATTGCCTACCCCTTCTTATATTTCTTCTGTTATCACCTCTAGGCAGCTGCAAACTATAGTTCAGCAATTAGAACCAAAATAGTATACTTAAGACAGGTTCTTATTTTAAATGAAACAGGTAATTAGCTCCAACATATTAGTTAACAACTACTTCAGCAATTTAATCAAAAGAAAAGAATATTATTTTGCTAGATCAGGGCTTCAAGGATATGGAACAATTGCAGTTAAATGATAGAGATCAGTATTCATCTTACTAAATATTTCAATAAGCTCAAGGGACTCCTAGTTTTGAATCTGTTCTCATACTTCATATTCCTGATTAAGAGAATCCAGTTCTTCTGCACAACACTTGGTAGCATGAATTTGTAGAAGTTTGTTTTATTTCCTACTCAATTAAATCATGTACTGTGAAAATAGATCAATATGACCAAGGCACCTTAACACAAAGGTCATTTGATTATCATGAAATGCTGGTGGAACGCAGCAGGCCAGGCAGCATCTATAAGGAGAAGCACTGTCGACGTTTCGGGCCGAGACCCTTTGTCAGGACTAACTGAAAGGAACGATAGTAAGAGACACTATCATTCCTTTAAGTTAGTCCTGTCGAAGGGTCTTGGCCCAAAACATCGACAATGCTTCTCCTTATAGATGCTGCCTGGCCTGCTGCGTTCCACCAGCATTTTGTGTGTGTTGCTTGAATTTCCAGCATCTGCAGATTTCCTCGTGTCTGATTATCATGACATTGCTATCTCTATGGGAGAACTATCTGATCAGCCTACTCCACTTCCATAGCCCTGCAATTCTTTCTTTAAAGTGTTAGTTCAACTAGTTCCCTTTTAAAACTGCTGCTTAAATTTTGTCTGTTAAACTGTCTTGAACTTTAAATACTAATAATTTCCTGTGTAAAAATAGTATTTCTTCATAATTCTGAAACAGTAGTTATTGTGTCTGAAATGCACATAGTACACCCCAGATAATTAATATTTGTTTCTGATCCAAGCATTTTTAATTGCCCAGAATTTGGATTGTATTTGTATTGAAATACACTGAGGATGGGGAGATATATTAGAATTCCCATTCAAATACTTCAAATAATTTGAAAAAAATGACTTTAGATAAATAGCCAATGGTATTACAATTAAATCTGGTGGTTTTACTCAAATGTTGTGTCAAAACATATTACCATAATAAATTGTGTAAATGGGTGAATATATAATGAAGGAAACCATTGATTAAACAGAATCCAGGAAAGAGTAATTTTTATCTTGGTTTTCTGCAGATGCATATTCTCAGAAAACAAAGTATAAAATAACAACTTCTACTTTCTGACAGAAATATTCACCATACATACTCTACATACATATAGATATAAATATCTATATGTGTACAATATATAGATGTACAGTATATGATATGTATATAAAATATTAATAGGTTGTTTCACCACCATTCTCCACATAAATTGAAGTGAGAGCTAATTTCTATTTGGTAGTTGTTCCTCCAGAAATCTTATTGGTAACAGTGTGATTAATCATATGACTACTAATAAGCCCCAAGGGTTTACTCTAACACTAATTATATTTTATTTTGTTTCAACAGCAACATCAAATACTTCAAGAGAAATCAATTCCTTGGCTAGTTCACTATAACTGTGTGCAAAATAGGAAGTGGCATCCTTCAGTCTTAATCATTTATGTGTAAATTAGACATGCAGATATTTGACAGCTCAAATGGGAAAAATTGAATGGAAGAAAGCAAGCGGAAGGCAAAGACAAATGATGATGGAGACAGCAGCCAGAGAACTGGAAATGAATACCAATGAATTGATCCACTTGACCCGAAACAGGAGTGTGTGGGCCATGGCAGTCAAAGCTCAAACTGGGCATGGCACCTGATGATGATGATGATAATCATATGTTAAATGTAAGCAGAAAACACTCCAAATGAAGTGTCTAAATTACAATGCTGACTATTTGATGGGAAAATGTCCTATTTTAAACTTGAAGCAAATCTTGCCTATCTGACCAAATCTAATAGGTTCTTTCAGAAGTTTGTAATGTAATGTATTTTTGCAGAAACATGGTTTTCTCTTTTTCTTTTCTGCTTTTTTGCAAATGCTTCCTCCTCTCTTCATTTGAATTGGCCAGCGTGAACACTGGCAGGTTTAGTATGAAGATATGTACTGCAATGGTTAGCTCAAGTTCAGAAAAATTATCAATCTTTGGCTTCAGTTTGTGTTTGACTTTGACAATTGCCAGACCAGGTTGGGTTTAGTTTTAATTTTATACCAAAAGTGGACCACCAGGGACTAACTTGGTCGTTCAAATAATGATCACAACGGCAGAGTACAGAGCATGGAGGCATGATAATGGTCTGAATATTACAATAAACAATTGCCCCCTGTTTGTCAAGGGCCAATGTGGTATGCATCCAGTGGTCATTACTGTCTGATTCACCAAGTCATTGAAATTCAAAGTCTGGGTTAAAGACCATAATAATAGCTGGCAATTGCATTCTCTCAGTTCACACTCTGGGAATTTCAGATGGTGTTAGGACAGTGTAAAGAGAATCAAGGCTGCATCAGAACTGAATTGAACCTTAGGGGTCTCAAAGCAGTCATAATTTTGCCTAACAATGCAAATAATATAAACAGACATATGAAGGCAGACTTCTCTTTATTGAACCTTTAGATTACAGAACATCCACATTTGTGAACCTAATTTAAAAATGCAGTTTTATTTTCAATATTTGCAATTGTTTCTGTCATTGAGTCATTGGTCCTCAGTCATGTTCAAGTTACGGAAATAGTCTAGTTTATGGCAAAATTTCGCCAAGCTTTCTCTGTCTGAGGCCATCCATAAGTCTTTTAAGTCAGCTGGAACATCTGGGCAATGAGCCCTGCTGAAATTGCTTTTGGAAAAATCACACCATAGTAATTCCCAGTGCCATAAGATATGGCTTGTGGCATAGTAAAATATTTGGTAATGTTTACAGGTAAAGATGCCACTGATCATTTGCTTCAGTTGGTCAGTCCCTCAGAGGAACAGTATAAAGAGAGACTATAATTTAGTCTGCTCTATCTTTGTGTGCCAGTAACAATAATGTTTGAAAGTTTTATGTCTATGCTTTATAATTTGGCTAAGGATTGCTTCCACCAAATAGACCTGTAATGATTTTAATACTTCTGCTAGGCAAGAAAAGTGCATTGGTCAATGCACTGCAAACTGTGGTTTCCAAACAAGCAGAAGGCATATGGACAATCATTTCCAGTCTTTAAAGCTTATAGAATTCTTTGGCATGTGTATTTGTGCAGTCTTCTCATAATTGTAATTTATTGTCTGCTCACCAATTAAAGTGCATTATTGTCACACCTTATGCACAATTCAAAATCTAATGTCATAAAATGACTCAAGTTTTCATGAACATTCTTGGAGGTACTTGGTACTTTTTCCCAGGATAGAAATATCAAATACAAGAATGAAAAATGCAATGCATTTAACATGAGAGAAGGAAAAATTGAAAGGAAATGGGCCGGGCAAGTTTTTTTATATAGAGAGAAGGTAGGTGGGTGGAACAGGCTACAAGGAAGAGTGGTGAAAGCAGATTAAAATCTGGCACTTAAGAGGCTTTTAGGTAGACACATGAATATGAATGATAGGATAATGTGTAAGCAAAAGAGATTTGGCATTCTGTTTGGCACTGATACCATGTGCTGAAGGTCTTGTTCCTTTGCTGTGCTGTTCTCTATTCTTTCTGGGCAAGTTCACAGACTATGAAAAGACATAAAGCTTCACGGGCATATTTTAAGAAGGTGACTGAAGTTTTGCAGAAGATTGAAGCTCCACTGTAATACTTTTAAATTAGGTTTTAATTATCTTAGTAGAAGTCCATAACTATTTCAAGTTTACTTTTGGGATCTCCACCTAACAGGTCAGTTTTGTTTGGGATCCTGAGGTAGATCAGCAGATCTACAGGACTACTTCGTCAGTCCTGATTAAGTGTCTCGGCCTGAAACGTCGACAGTGCTTCTCCTTATAGATGCTGCTTGGCCTGCTGTGTTCCGCCAGCATTTTGTGTCCACTATCACATACTGAGTGTTCTGGAATGCCAGTCCCCGAGAAGAAGATTCACAACACATCAACTGTGTGCGAGGCTGTAGTAGAGGCTATTGAGAACACATCTGGGAACTTTTAGCTGCATCTACTAGTACTACGAAGAAATATCAGAATAGAAGGGCATCCTTTTAGAAGAGAAATGAGGAGGAATTTCTTTAGTCAAGAAGTGGTGAATCTGTGGAATTTTTTGCCACAGGCAGCTGTTGAGGCTATTTAAGGCAGAGGTTGATAGATTCTTGATTGGTCTGGGCATGAAGGGATACAGGGATCAGCCATGATAAAATGCCGGAGCAGACTTGATGGGCCAAATAGCCTAATTCTACTCCTATATCTCATGATCTTATGATCTTTTAGTCCTATGGTATATCCTTTTCCTAGAGTAAACGGGATCCTCCATCTGCATTTCCGTGATTAGTTGTCCTCTTGAATTTGATCTTGTAATTATGTCCTCTAAGAAAAAGAGCCGCTCTCTACATTCATGCTGCTGCATATGCAACACCCTTCTGTTTATTGATAATGGACACTAGTGACTGATGATCCATAATGAGTGTTAATTCTCTCCATTACAAGCATTGGTTGAAACGTTTCACACCCCAAACCAGACTCAAGTCTTTTCTGTCAACCTGTGTGTAAACTTTCTCTGCAGCTGTAAAGCACTATGATGCAAAGGCTCTGGGGCATTCACTTTCATCATTCAGAAGATGTGACATGGCTGCACCTATACCGTGAGAAGCAGGCATCACAGGCAAGCTTCACTGGATGTTGTGCATCATACTACATGAGTATAGTGTCTGATATCACCATTTCCATTACCTTTTGGAAATCCACTTCACATCCAATGCCATTTCTTCCAGATCTGTAAGAATGGAGCACAGTAGCCAACCTTGGCTGGAAGCTGTTACAGTAATTGACAAATCATAAAAAGGACCACAAGTGTAACACATTGTTGGCCTTGGGTCATCCACAACTGCTTGAACTTTCTCAGCACACTGGTGTGCCCACAATAAGTAATGCTTGGTTTGAAGAATTCACACTTGTCACATTGTGCTCCAAACTCATAATCTTCTAAGCTTTTTAACACTGTCCTGAGAGTTTGGAGATGTTCCTTGTTATCCTCACTGGTAACAATGATGTCATCCAGGTAATACATCCTGTGCCTGGACAGCCTTGAAACAGCTGATGCATAATTCTTTGTCAGAATGCAGGAGCAGAAGCCTTTCCAAAAATAAGCCCATTATAGCGATAAAGCCCTTTTTGAGTATCTATGATGAGAAACACTTTGGACTCTTCTTCCATCTTGGTCAGTAGATAGGCCTCAGCTAGGTCCACTTTACTGAAGTGTTTTCCTCCACAAATGTTTGCAAAGATGCCCTCTCTGCTGGGCAGAAGGTATTGATTTACATTCAGTACTGGGTTGATGAGGACCTTAAAATCACCACAGATCCTGACAGACACATCCTTCTTGGCTGCTGGGACCACTGGCATTGCCCATGGGCTGCACCCAAACTTGGAAAGAGCTCCTTCAGCTTCCATACCAACTACTTTATCAAGGATGGTATAAAGAATCGGACAAGCTTTGTAAAATTTGGGTATGGCGCTTTCATTTAACACTATTTTACCCTTGATATGTTTGAGTTTTCCAGTGTCATCGTTGGAAACTTCTGTGGAATAGAGTACTTCTCTAAATTTGCTTTCAAATGACTCTATTAGAGGGGATGTGGCATGCAAATAACAGATGGATCGCCAATCAAGTTGTTGTGGTCTCAGCCAAACACAGTGTACAATGCTGGTCCTCCTGTTATTACCATATACAGGCTGAATGAGTCTTGTTGGTTGTTGTATTTCATTGTTACAAATGTCTTTCCCACAGGAGTTATCTTTTTTTTCCGTATAAGTTCTTAGTTGGATGTCTGTAGGCTTCAGTTCAGTGTCTTTGAAAAGGTATTCAAACTCATTTTGTGTAATGACTGAAACAGCCGAGCCAGTGTCCAAGTCCATTTTAATTCATTTGATGTTCATTTCTTCTGTAAACTATATTGCTTGTCTATTGTTAGTTTTCTCATTGTAAATCTCAAGGCAATTCTATCACTCTCATCATTATCAGATTTTTCAATATCTGCATGCAGAATGGTGCTCTTTTTGAAACTGCAATTTGACTTTTTATCTTTTTCTCTTCCCTGTGCAGTCCATTTATCTTTGTTTGCCCAACTTGTCCTTTGTAAGTGCCCTACTTTGTTGGAGTTGTGCAATTTTTGCTTTTGAACCTACATTGGTATATGTGAGCTCCTGCCACAATGGTAACACAATTTGTTTGGCTAGGCAGCTTTCTGTTTAAACATTGCTGTTTTGTTTAAGATCATTTACATTCCTGACTGCAACTCACTTGTGTCTCTGGCTGCTGTTTTCATTGATATAGTGATTTCATCTGCTGTTTTAAATTAGAGTTTGCTTTAGTTGGAAACCATTTTTTAATGTTTTCTAGAAAGCTTTCATAAACTAAACAATCGCTCAGTGTATCATTAAGCCCCTTACCAAACTGATAATGCTTAGGCAATCTCCTCAATTCAGCCACATATGGACTCCTCTTCCTTTTGATTCCACTTATGAAACCTAAGTCATTCTGCAATCAACAATGTTCCTGCAATACTTTCATGATATCAGCAAAGCTTATTCTGACTGATTTGGGAGGAACAGTCCTACCTCTAAGCAGATTATATGCTCCTCCACCTATTATACTCAGCAAAACTGACACTTGTTTCCCTCCTCTTCTGTCATGATGAGGCGACTCTTAGGGTGGAGGAGCAACACCTCATATTCCTTCTAGGTAACCACCAATCTAAAGGCATGAATATCAATTTCTCCAGCTTCCAGTAATTTTCCCCCTTCCTCTTCGTCCTTCTCCAATTCCCCATTCTGGCCCCTTTTCTCTTCTCTTCACCTGCCTATCACCTCACCCAGTTCCCCTCCTCCTTCCCTTTCTCCAATGGCCCACTCTCCTCTCCAATCAGATGTCTTTATCTCCAGCCCTTTACCTCTTCCAATGATCATCTCCCAACTTCTTACTTCATCCCCCCTTCCCCACTCACAAGGCTCCAACTATCGTCTTCTAGAATGTCCTCCTTCCCCTCCACACAATTCCTTATTCAGGAATCTCCCCCCTTCTTTTCCCATCCTGATGAAGGGTCTCAGCCCAAAACATTGACCAGTTATTTATAGATGCTGTCTGACCTGCTGAATTCCTTGAGCATTTTGTGTGAATTGCTCTGGGTATCCAGCATTTGCAGAATTTCTTGTGTTTAAGAATTCTTTGGAGTTCACACTTTATTGAAAGATAGTCTTAAACTATAAGACCACAAGGCATAGGAGAAGAATTAGGCCAGCTGGCCCATTGAGTATGCTCCGCCATTCAATCATGGAACCTTGTCAAAGGTCTTCTGAAAGCCTAAATATACAACATCCACTACATCCCCTTTATCTATCCTACTTGTAATCTCCTCAGAGAATTCCAACAGGTTCATCAGGCAGGATTTTCCCTGAAGGAAACCATACTGACTTTGTACTATCTTGTCCTGTGTCACCAAGTACTCCATCACCTCATCCTTAACAATAGAGTTCAACCCAGATAACTGTGAGGTTGTTCATTTTGGTAGGTCAAATATGATGGCAGAATTTAGTTTAATGGCAAGACTCTTGGCAGTGTGGAGGATCAGAGGGATCTTGGGGTCCGAGTCCATAGGACACTCAAAGCTGCTGCGCAGGTTGACTCGATGGTTAAGAAGGCATATGATGCATCATTGGCCTTCATCAATCGTGGGATTGAGTTTAGGAGCCGAGAGTTAATGTTACAGCTATATAGGACCGTGGTCAGACCCCACATGGAGTACTGTGCTCAGTTCTGGTTGTCTTACTACAGGAAGGATGTGGAAACCATAGAAAGGGTGCAGAGGAGATTTACAAGGATGTTTCCTGGATTGGGGGGCATGCCTTATGAGAATCGGTTAAGTGAACTTGGCCTTTTCTTCTTAGAGTGATGGAGGATGAGTGGTGACCTGATAGAGGTGTATATCCCTGAACATCCTCTACATAGCACCATCCAGAGACAGAGAAGCAGTTTCAGCGACAGGTTGCTATCGATGCAATGCTCCTCAGACAGGATGAAGAGATCAATACTCCCCAATGCCATTCAGCTTTACAATTCAACCGCCAGGAGTAAGATATGTTAAAGTGCCGGGGTTAGGACTCAATGTATTTAAGTAAACTACCTAAGAACTTTTTAAAGCTATTATTAATGCTTTTTGAGAGGGTGATTTTAGATGCATATCATATTTTTACTGAGTTAAGTATTGTATGTAATTAGTTTTGCTACAATAAGTGTATGGGACATTGGAAAAAATGTTGAATTTCCCCATGGGGATGAATAAAGTATCTATCTATCTATCTATCTATCTATCTAAAATGTTGAGAGGCATTGCTTGTGTGGATAGTCAGAGGCTTTTTCCCAGGGCTGAAATGGCTAGCACGAGAGGGCACAATTTTAAGGTGCTTGTAAGTAGGTACAGAGGAGATATTAGGGGTAAGTTTTTTATGCAGAGAGTAGCAAGTGCATGGAATGGGCTACCAGAGACACTGGTGGAGATGGATATGATAGGGTTTTTTAAGAGACTCATGGATATGTACATGTAGTTTAGAAAAATAGAGGGCTATGGGTAACCCTAGGTAATTTCTAAGTCAAGGATATGTTTGGCACAGCTTTGTGGGCCAAAGGGCCTGTATTGTGCTGTAGTTTTCTATGTTTCTATGTTTCTAATTGACTCTAACATTTTCCCCAACCACTGAGGTCAGATTAGCTGGTCTATAATTTCCTTTCTGCTGCCTTCTTCCTTTCTTAAAGAGTGGAGTGACATTTGCAATTTTCCAGTCCTCTGGCACCGTGTGAGAGTCCAATGATGTTTGAAAGATAATTTCCAATGCCACTGCAATATCTGACGCTACCTCTTTCAGAACCCTAGAGTGCAGTTCATCTGGTCTGGGCAATTTATGTACCTTTTGGTCTTTCAGCTTTTTGAGCACCTTCTCTCTTGTAACATTAACTGCACCCCCTTCTTTTCCTTCACACACTACAACATCAGGCAAACTGCTAGTGTCCTCCACAGTGAAGATTGATGCAAAATACTCATTTAGTTCATCAGCTATCTCCTTGTCCCCTGTTATTATTTCTCCTACCTCATTTTCTTGTGGTCCTATATCCACTCGCATTTCTCTTTTATTTTTAATATACTTGAATAAACTTCTACTATCCACTTTGATATTATTTGCCTTGCTTTCATATTTCATCTTTTCCTTTCTATTGATTTTTTAGTCGCTTTCTTTAGATTTTTAAAAACTTCACAATCCTCTATCTTCCCACTCATTTTTGCTTTGTTGTATGCCCTTTATTTTGCTTTTACAATAACTTTGACTTCCCTTGTTGGTCACAGTTGTACTATTTTACCATTTGAGTATTCCTTCATTTTTGGAATACACATGTCCTGCACCTTCCTCATTTTCCCCAGAAACCATTGCTGCTCTGCTGACATAACCTCCCAGCAGCTCATTCCAATTTACTTTGGCCAACTCCTCCCTCATACCACATAATTTCTCTTACTCCACTGAAATACTACTACATCAGACTTTACTTTCTCCATATCAAATTTCAAGTTGAACACAATCATATTGTGATCACTGGCTCCTAAGGGTTCTTTTACCTCAAGCTCCCTGATCGCCTCCGTTCATTACCTAACACTTAATCCAGTATATCTGATCCCCTAGTAGGCTCAAAGACAAACTGCTCTAAAAAGCTATCTCTTAGGCATTCATCAAATTCACTCTTTTTAGATAAATTACCAACCTGATTTTGCTCATCTACCTGCATGTTAAAAGCTCCCGTAACTACCATAACATTGCCCTTTTGACTCGCCTTTTCTATATCCTGTCTTTATAGAACTAAAACACATTGATAGGTCAAGTAGAGCAATATCAAAGATTATCAGAGACTGAATTGAAAATGATGAATGCTGAAACACAGTTGTAATGTGGATGCCCATACTAAATTAGGAATTACCTATAGCTTTGAAACAGAACTCTTGGCAATGCTTCTGCTAGTCTGGTGTTTCTTTGCTGTAGAATCAGAATGCATTTAAGCCAGGTAAAGTAGCATGTTTATACTTACGTGGCTTAATTCTTTTACTGCAGACATGAAGTTGGAAGTGCAGACAGATTAGGTCATGTATTAGAATGATCTGAAAATTATAACCTTGTTTGCTAATGAATATGGACATAAATTGCCATGCAGTTCTGAAATCATTATTAAATAAATCAAGTTTCTGCCATAAATGTACTTATTATTTAGACTGTTGAATAGATTTTTGACAACTCATTAAATGTCATAAATGTTCAATAAACAATCTAACCTCAGAACTCATGAGTAACAAAGTCAGGCTGTATGCTGAATGTTTATGTTACTTAATGAGATTCTGCTGAGAATTAGAGTTAAAATGCATATTATTGATCCACTTTGGTTTAAACTACCAAGTCAAACTTTATTGGTTATTCTAGCTGCTTCCAGACTTTTTCTACACCATATTTGTGAAGCTTTCAAAGACCCCATTTTTTGTGTAGAAAGCTTTTCTACCACAAGCATTGTACATTGTGCCCAGTAAAACTTGTTAGGTTGGCTTTAATTATTTCGAATAGTCAGATTCTGTCTTGTTTGTGATCTCCCAATGGGAACTCAATCAGTGAGAGAGGTTAGGTTGTGGATAGATCATTTAACTATTACTGCAGCTCTGAAGCTGCTATTTGAAGGGAGTTTAAAGCTGAAAAAAGGAAACAGAGCTGAGAGCACAGTTAATGAAACCACACTTCATTTATGCATTTGGAAAGGCTGGAAGGATTTGGTTGCTGCTGGTATTGATCTTTGTAGTTTTTTACATCACTGCCCCCCACTTCTGATTCTAACTGTTGTTCATCTCTCCCTTTCTGTTCTAATGGTTTCTATTTTCACCTCCTTGACTTGAGGAATGGAGATGGGCTAACCCCTATTGACATCAATGGATCTGGGGTTGAGAGGGTGAACAGCTTCAAGTTCCTCGGCATCCACATCACCGAGGACATCATGTGGTCTGTACACACCGGCTGTGTAGTGAAAAAGGCACAACAGCACCTCTTTCACCTCAGCCGGTTGAGGAACTTTGGTATGGGCCCCTAAATCCTAAGAACTTTCTACAGGGGAACAATTGAGTGCATCTTGACTGGCTGCATCACTGCCTGGTATGGGAACTGTACCCCGCTAAATCACAGGACTCTGCAGGGAGTGGTGTGGACAGCCCAGCACATCAGTAGTTGGGGACTTACCACGATTCAGGACATTTACAAAGATGGATGAGTTAAAAGGGCCCATAGTATTTTTGGGGACCCAATTCATCCCAACCACAATCTATTCCAGCTGTTACCATCCAGGAAATGGTACCACAGCATAAAAGCCAGGACCAGCAGGCTCCGGAACAACTTCCACCAGGCGATAAGATTGATGAACTCATGCTTATTTGAGTGTACTCTATGTTACATTGACTGTTCTATTTATTATAAATTATTATTAATTACTATGATTGCTCATGGCACATTTAGATGGAGATGTAATATAAAGATTTTTACTCCTCATGTATGTGAAGGATGTAAGAAATAAAGTCATTTCAATTCAATTCAATTCAAATTCAATTCAATTCAATTTTCTGAATCCAGTTCTGGTCGTACATTGTGTTGCAGCTTATCTCCCGTCTCTAGGTGCCTCCCTTCTTTATACTCCTCACTCCTTATGTTCCCCCATCTGTTGCTATTTTTGTTTTATTCTCCTCTTTCTCTTTTTCGGCCTTCATCTATCATTCACCTACCACAAAATCTCAACTCTATCCTCTATCTGACAACTCTCTTCAGTCCACAACTTCCCCAGAATTCCTTTGTAACCACATTGCCTCTTGTTTCTATGCTGGCTATCTTGTCTCTCCACACTCAGTTCTGGACCAAAACATCAACAACTTCTTTCTTCCCACTAATATTGCATGACCATCTGAGTTCCTCCAACAGATTGCAGCAACAGATATTAGAAAATATCTGTTAGGAAATGCATCTTAGCAGACATGGTCTACTTATGAATTTAGAAATTTTTACACCAGTCATTTTCAAAGGTACAAATTTAATTACCTACACAAGTAAGGACATGAGGAACAAAGGAGTCCTTCCAGCTCTGATTTTATCTCTAAGTTAAAAAGCATTTCACTTGGAGATACATTTTTATTTATCACAGTATAGATATGTATGTTGTATATTGTGTACACTGTGTACAAAGTACACTATGGGAGTGTCTTATACTATAGACAACTACTGTATGGCATTCTGGATTCCCCAACAATATCCTCTCACTCAATACCTGCAAAACAAAAGAGCTGATTATTGATGACAGGTGGAGGAAACCAGAAGTCCATAAACCAGTCCTCATCAGGAGATCAGAGGTGGAGAGGATCAATACATTTAAAGTTCCTCGGCCTTATCATTTCAGAGGGCCTGCTCTGACTCCAGCATGTAACTCCGATTACAAGGAAGACACGACAGCACCTGTACTTACTTCAAAGTTTTCACAGATTTGGCATGTCATCTAAAACTTTGACAAAGTACTATAAATGTGCGGTAGAGCATATGCTGGCTGTTTGCATCAAAACCTGGTATGGAAACACCAATAACCTTGAATGAAACAGCCTTCAAAAAGTAGTGGATACAACCTAGTCCATCACAGGTAAAGCCCTCACCACTATTGAGCACATTTGCAAGGAGAGTTGTCACAGGAATGTAGCATTCATAATCAAGGTCTGCCACCATCCAGGCCATGCTCTCTTCTCACTGCTGCATCAGGAAGGAGCATCCACACCACCAAGTCCAGGAACAATTATTACCCCTCAGCCATCATGCTCCTGAACCAGAGGGGATAACTTTAATCACCCCAATGCTGAACTAATTCCACAACCTATGGACTCACTTTCAAGGACTCCACAACTCATGTTCTTCATATTTATTGCTTATTCATTATTATTGTTTTTTGTTTTTTTTTCAGCTCAAGATGGTAAAACCTGTGGTACTGGCATAGCCAAGCACACTCATTTCTCTGTTGCTAGGAACCTTTGGACTGTTCTAGTAGTATTTAATGTTGTGTATTTCTGAAGGTTTACATAGTGTATCGCTGTATAGCCATAATTGTTTAATGCTATTGGGCAGTGCCTTTGGAATGATACCAGTTGTAGATATTACTATTGGGACAATGTAGACCCTGTTCGTGTTCCATAGTTTTTCAATTTCCTCCTATAATTCAACATACTCCTGGTGTTTTTCACTTTTTGATTTCTGTAAGTTATGTGTATTTGGAATGGCTATAACTTTTAAGTAAGTTTTCCTACTTGTTTATTCTGTATTATTATATCCGGATGGTTATTATGGATTGCCCTCTCTGTAATAATGGATTAGTCATAATATACTTTGTGGGATTCCAACTCTAAAACTGAATCAGGCTTATATTTACTGTAAGGTATGGTTTCACTTTGTATTTTAAAGCAAGATGTTGATGAATGATATTTGCCACTTGATTGTGCCTGTGAAAGTAACTAGATCGAGTTTAACTGCTGCAGGATCCTATAATGTGTTGGATTGCTTCTGGTTTCTCTTGGTATTTTCTGTATTTATCATCTTGAATTTGTTGATCTTTTATTTTGTACTTTTGATCATTTTTTGTATCAACCACCTGGTCCTGTATTGCCAAAAGAAACTCATCTGTTTCAGGGAAGAGGTCTGCTCTCAGCCAGGCATTTGACACTTCCTTGTTGACATTCGGTCTGCTCAGGTCATGGGATGTCTTCCATGGAGGCCATGCTCTTCCATTGGTTAGTACTTTCTTCTGTAGTGATAATTTCTTCATTCTTCTGGGTTATGTTTTCATTTAAGTTTACTGGTGTATACTTCTTATCACTCCACATGCTCATGTGGAGTGCTGAATCCTGTTTTCATTGATGTAAATATATCCTTAGAAGTTTTACATGATGGCTGTGTAAATTTTTATATCTGTTATTCCTCTCCTCCTTCTTTCCTAGGTAGTGTCAATTTAAGTGCTTTCAAGTGTATGAAGTGTATTGTAAAATTTGTCATTTCGCTTATTTTTCTTTGTAAATTGTCCAGATCAGTTTCAGACCAAGATATTATGCCAAAAGAATACATTAATATGGGTATAGCAAAAGTATTTATTGCCTTTCTTATATTTTACTGTGGAACTCTGTCTGGCAGATTTTCTTAAGCCAAGTCAATTCTGTCAAAACTTTTTCCTTTATTGCACTATGATCTATTTTCTTTGCCTGTTGATATGGGATGCTTAATGGAGTATAGGAAATGCAAGAGAACACATAAGAAAAAAATCATAAGGGCTAAAAAAAAGGCATGAGGTTGTCTTAGCAGAAAACAACCTCAGGTTGAAGGAGAATCCTAAAGGATTCCACAGATTCTGTATGTGAAGAGCAAAAGTATTGCCAGGGACACAATTTGTCCTCTGGAAGATGAGATTCATAATCCATGGTGGAACCAAAAGAGATGGGGGAAATCTTAAATGGATTATTTGCATCTGTATTTACTCAGGAGGCAGACTCAGAGTCTATAGAAGTGAGGCAAAGTGGCAGCAACTTCAGGGACCCTATACAGATTACAGAGGAGGAGGTGTTTGCTGTCCTGAGGCATATTAGTGTGGATCAATCCGCAGGGCCTGACAAAGTGTTCCCCTGGACCCTATGAGAGGAAAGTGCAAAAATTGCTGTTGCCGTAACAGGGATATTTAAATCATCCTTAGCGACAGGTGGAGGTTAGCTAATGTTCAACATCAGCTCAACATTAGTAAGACAAAGAGATAGTGATGGACTTTATGAAGACTGCACTGTTACTATTGACGGTGAGTATGTGGATGTGGTGAAGGCCTACAAGAACCTGGGGGTGCACCTGGATGTCAGATTTAAGTGGAGCACCAACACAGAGGCTGTGTGAAAGAAGGGCCAGAGTCGTCTCAACTTCCTGAGGAGACTGAGGTCCTTTGGAGTATGCAGGCCTTTCCTTCACATTCCTACCAGTTTTTTGTCACCAATATAATTTTCTATGCGGCAGTGTTCTGGGGCAATGGCATCAACACGGGTGGTACCAACAGGCTCAATAAACTGATTAGAAAGGCTGGCTCTGTTGTAGGAGTCAAACTGGACACACTGGAGGCTGTGGTGGAACAAAGGACCCGGAAAAAGTCTTGGCAATTCGGAACACTGTTTCTCACCCTCTGTATGCCATCTTGACTGAACAGTGGAGCACTTTTAGTAATAGAGAAAGACAACTGCACTGCTCCAAAGAGCACTACATGAGGCCATTCTTACCCTTGGCCATTAGACTTTATAATGACTCAACCTACAGCCAGGGAAGTGATGACCCCCTCCTGCTAGACTGTTTGAGGTAACCTATTTTTATTGTTTCTTACTTCTCTTCTAATACTTGTATATTTGTGTATCTGTGCACTTGTAATGCTACTGTGACACTGCAGTTTCCTTTGGGATCAAAAAAGTATCTATCTATCTATCTAGTACGCTAACGCTTCATCAGAAGTTGTAGAAATTTCACAAATATTTATTGTAGTGCATATATATTAAGAGCTTCTATTAACCATGAGTGTAGGACAGAATCAAATGCTGTTTGGTAGTCCGTATAACATGAAAGATTTCTACTTCTCCACTGGGCTTGATTTAGAATTACAGAATCTATTATCAGTTGTTCTTTACATCCTTTCATACCCGTACGACATTCTTTCTGCTTTTCTGTAGTATATTGTGGTTATCTAATTGTGTGGTGATTAGTTGTATCTCCTTTAGGTAAGAGATATGTTTAACTTCTGTCAAAAATTCAGTAACTTTTTCAGGAATTTTAACCAAGTTGTTGATATATATTAATAAGTACGGATGAAGGCCAGTAAATCTTTACACCAATGGTTATGAATGTTATCATTGCTGGTACTTTTCCAGTTGTGCGTACATTTTATAAGCACTTTTAACATATCCTTTGTAACTTCAGGTCTTCAATTGTGTAAGTGTGTTCTATTTCCTCCCTAATCCAACTTGATTATTGATTTGTCCTGTTTCCAGATGTTAAACTAAAATTTACCGATCTTTGTGTTTTTGGTAATTCTGTGCTACGGTTGGTGACATTTTGGTGCACTGAATTTAGTTTCAATGTCCTGTGTAAACCTCCAAGAGGACCACAACCTTGTTATGATTTGGAGGATTGCATGCCTTAATGGACTAGAGAACTATGCTGGTTAGAATCAGGTCTCTATGCTTTGCCTCTTGGTAGGGTCACCCAAGCCAAACAGGTCTAAGGGCAGTGGCCAGACTAACAATGGTCCACCAGTCCTCCAGGTTCAGGAGTTCAGCTCAAGGCTAACAACCCTGACTAAAAAAACAGTAATGATGAATCCTTCTAGATGTCTGTGGCCAAGCCCAGACAATAATGTAGGATGTTCCTTGTTGCCCTAAGTGTCAGTGGCATTTCAGGCAGGAAATAGTCCTGTATAAACCTTTTCCAATGTTGCTGAACTGATAATTCTGTTTTCTCTGTTTGGCACACCTTATGTACCTATTTAGTCTGACTTTGTATGCACCAAGCTTTTGTTTTAGTTGTATCTATAAATTGTACAGTGCTTTTGTTAGGTTGATCATATCTTGTCTGTACCTTACATTTTCTTAGTATTCTCTTAGCTTTTCTCTTAACTTTCTTCCTCAGATTATCCATTCCAAACTCTTTTCAGCAGGCTATTTATGCTGTTAAGGTTTCAATTTTGTTACATAATCTCTTCTGCCATTTCTGTGTTCTCACTTCATCACTCAGGTTTGGATTTCTCTTAATGAGTGTCTCTAATTTGGAGCAATTGCACTGCACTGCTGTTAACGTTGCATAGTATGTTGTTGTGTGTAGCTCTTCAAATCTTTCAAATTTTCCTAAATATTGTGCGAATATAATATTGTTGAGAGTATTAACAATTTTAGCAAACTTTGATGAAGTGTTTTGTTTTACTATATAAGGTCTTTTGTTGAGTCAGTGCCCATGTGTTCTGTTAGTGTGGTGGTAAATGTTAGCATAACTTTGTCTGTAAGCTCAATTTCATCATCAGCATTCTGTGAAGGCTCTGCACCTGTATTGTTGTTATTACCCAGGTCGTGGAGCAGTTGTTGAAGTAATTCTATTTCATTAGCGCTTTTGGCAGTGACACCTTCATTATTTTCTGTTGTGGTCTTTCGATTGGTTTCTTTCCAGCTTATGTACTACTTCATGTTTTATTTGGTTTAACAGGAATGAAGTTATTTTTTATTCTCACTGTACGTTGATCTGCTATTTGTAATACATTTTCTCACATAAAGGGAAACCGTGCTGTAAACTATTAATGAATTTTTTCCCTGTATGCTGTCAAGTCAGTCTCAAGTTCCATTACTTGATAATATAAAAGCAAAATAAATGTGCCTACCTGTAATGAATATCTGTCTTCTCTTAACTGCTCGAGTGGTCTAAGTTGTCAGTTGCAGCCTATGGTATCAGTGGGCTAGGATGAATGCTGGCTGTATCTTTTCTGGTTTTCCTATTCCCTACCCACCTATTCAGCAGTGTACCACTTGCTATCACTCTCAGTGCTAGCTCCAGGCATGCCTTGGAGATCCTCTGGCAGAGGCTGTGTTACTCAGTTCCATAGATATTTCTTTTTCTCTAAAGTGAACCGGTGAGTCTTAGGTCAGTGATGGGCAAACTATCAGAGAGGATTCTTAGAGACTGGATTTACAAGCATTTGAAAAGCATAGTCTGATTAGAGATAGTCAGCATAGCCTTGTGATGGGCTGATCATGCCTCACATGATTGAATTCTTTGAGCAAGCAAATTGATGAAAGTAAAGCAGTGTGTATGGATTTTAGAAAGGCATTCAGTATGGTTCTCTACAGTGGACTCATTCAGAAAGTCAGGAGGCTTGGCATCAGAGGAAATTAGACTGCCGGATTCAGAATTGGCTTATCCACAGAAGTTGGACAAGTAGGAGTTGGAGTGTATTCTGCCTGGAGGTTGTTTTCAGCAGGGATCTGTTTTGGTCTTTGTGATTTTTATAAATGACTTAGATGAGGAAGTTGAAGGGTGGGTTAATAAGTATGCAGTTAACACAGATGTTATAGATTTGTAGATGGTTGTCATAGGTTACAACGGGACATTGATAGGATTCAAAACTGGGCTGAGAAGTAGTAGATGGAGTTCAATCCAGAAAAGTATGAAGTGATAATCTTTGGAAGGTCAAACTTTAAAGCAGACTACAAAGTTAATGACAGGATACTTAGCAGAGTAGATGAACAGAAGGATGTTAGGGATCACAGCCATAGTTTTCTCAAAGTTGCCACACAAATTGATAGAGTGGTTTAGAAGGCCATGGGTTGGTGGTCTTTATTAGTCAAAGGATTGAGTTCAAGAGCAGTGAGGTCATGTTGCAGCTCTATAAAACTCAGGTTAGACCACACTTGGAGTATTGTGTTCAGTTCTGGTCCCTTCATTATAGAAAGGTTGTGGAAGCTTTAGAGAGATTGCAGAGGAGATTTACTAGGATACTGCCTGGATTAGAGAGGTAGCCTTATGAGGGTATGTTGCAAGAGCTAGTACTATTCTCTGGAGTGAAGGAGATGAGAGGAGGAAGTGTACATGATGATAAGAGGCATAGATAGAGTGAACAGCCAGAGGTTGGCTTTTCAGTGTGGCAATGGCTAAAATGAGTAGGCATAACTTTAAGGTTCTGGGAGAAAAGTAGATACATTGGTCAGCATGGATGAGTGAGGCTGGAGATTCTATTTCCATGCCATTTGACTTTATGACTGGATGAAAATGTCAGTGACAAGCATACAGCTGAGGAGATCAAAAAGACTAAGACAGCAAGCAGACTGGATCTCCAGTGATTCAATATAGTATGAGGAAGAGTATTCACAGATTTGTTTTCAAAGGGGAGATACTCTATTGATGCATAATGTACACATAGTACATGTGAGTAACGAAGGTACTGAGGTCACTTTGTATACATATGAAACAAACATCATTTGTTCTGTCCCTGTGGGTATTAAACCAAACAATGCACATCTTTGTTTTGAAGCTCCTAGTGTTCTCCAGTTATTAAAGTAATTACTATTACTCCCAGCCTTATTCATGAACTTGCCTCAAATCCATACAGTTCCAATCAATTGGCCTGCTTTGTCTTGGCTGGTGTTGGTCTTCTTTAGCATTATGGGAGCTACATTCACCCAAACAGCAGAGAGCATCCACTGCTCTGCTGGCATGTGCCTTGCAGCTGGTGCGTTGAGAAAAAACATGTCCTCACTAAAATCTGCCTTTGTATCAACCATATTTTCATACTACACTTATCATTCTATTCCACAGCAAACTGATAAACTCTACTGACACGTATTCAGGGATTCCAGGATGGTGTGTTTGCACATGTGGCATTGGTAAATTTAGATCTCAATGCATGAAGACTGGCTGGATGCACCTAAGCAACCCTGCTGAAATGGTTGATTCGGCATGCATAAATCTGGAAGATATGGGTGAAGTTCAGGTTCTATTCAAGTGATATGTTTGATGGGATGCCTGATTTCATTTTGATGCCCAGGGGACACTTGCACAGAACAAAAACAAGCAGCCAAGGTTAACTGTGCTGCGAACAAAAGTAGAAACTGACAGAGCCCTCTACAGTTCAGAAAGCATCGGTAAAAAGGCAGGTGTTGCATCTCTGTAGTGGCACATTCCCTAGTGCAAAAAGAAGCAGAATGATTGGTGGAAATGGAAATCCTTCCAAGTGAAGCTGATGTTTCCTGCTTGCTGCATCTGTGCTTGAAATGTGATCTCCACATCACTGGAGAAACCAAACACGGACTGTGTGTCCATTTTGCAAAAATCTCTGTTCAGTCTTCAAGTATGATCCTGATCTTCTATTTCTTCATCCCATGTTCATTCTGATCTCTGTCTTTGGCAATCTCCCCTGTACCAAAAATGCCCATCATGTGTTCAAAGAACAGCAGGACCTCATCTTCCACATAAGGCACATTGCAACCATTGGAATTCAATACTACATGTAAAAAATTTACTTAACTAGCCTTTTCTCTTTCCCTGATAAATAAATAATTCAATTCCAATTTTATCCTTTATTTTTATTCCCTTTCCTGTTTATAATTGACATAATTTAATGTAATTAGTGCCTCATACCCTGCAACACGTTTTCTGTTCTCCTCCAGCCTTCCCCATTTCTGCAAATTAAAACGCACTTGTTTTCTCATTCTTCCAGTTCTGAGGAAGGGTCATTGATACAAAGCATTAGATATCTTTCTCTCCCAAAGATGCTGTCTGAGAGCTTCATGTTTTTCAGCATTTCCAGCATCTGTAGTTTATTTTTGTTCAATGAAAGGTCTAAAACAATGATAGCTTTAAAATGCTTAACACACCAAATGCTGCAGAATTAAAGGGCCAGTTCAATTTCTCCTAACAATTAAAGGTCCATTTAATACAAATGTAACTGGGTGACTGTTGAATCTTATTCATTTTTGTTAAAAGGGTACTTGGGCATCCAGCTGGGTAATGCTAGAATAGTTGTCTGTGCCTTTAAGTGGAGACGGTGATGTCATTATGCACACGTGGGATAGTCAGGAGACCATTTTGTTTTCTGCAGAAGCAGCTGGTGGAGCTTTGTGATTAAGTTCTTCCCAGAGATACTGGGCATGGTGAGGAAAAGTGAGTATTAATTGATGATATCCATGTAAATTTGTTTATGTTTGTTGGCGAATCGAGAATATCGGTAATTTGACATGTTTTACACGTGGATGCTCTAGATTTTCATGAGTGAAGGCATCGGCGCTGAATAGCGTGGCTTGTGAGAAGTACCTTACCAGTCAAGTAGGTCAGTCTTCCTGTAATTTAACTACCGGACAATATCTTGTAAAAGTTGTGCCAAAGTGTATCTTCTGTCTAACTTTATTGTATCAATACTGATTGTGAATGTAACAGCATAACGTGAATGTTTAATCTCTATTTGGAAGTTAAGCATGTGTGTCCTCAAAGATGTCTTAGATGAACTGTATTTGCTTACATTTTCGCTGCTACGTATAAGATACAGGGTTGGGGGGATTCTAATGTTGATTGTATTGTGTTCCTTCAGAATTGCCTCTACCGTATTAGTACTGTATTAGTTTTGTACAGTTCATTTTATGTACTTTTATACTGCATAAGCAATCCGTCGATGCACAAGGGTGTGGATCGGATGTCAAACTGAGATTGTAACGGCAAGAACTGGTTGTAAGTTTGTTTGTTTCGTTTGAAGACCCTCTTCCGGCACTAAAACATCTAAAACAGATAAAGGAATTAAAACCCAAAAAAAGTATTTGTTGTCCTGAGTGTGTACTTTTCCCTAGGCTACACAAATGAAAATGGTTTCCCCACCGCCCACTACCCTGAACCATATTGCATACAGGACTGCGATCTGAACTGTGCAATTTGATGCACATTAAAGCATATCTTTACATTTTAAGGCCGAGCTCATCTGCTCAATGGCCACAAAATCAAAGCTCCAAAACAGACAACCCTCAGCAATAAATATCTGGCACATTTCCGTTTTTGCCTGCTGGTTCCCATATTTACAGCTTCAGGTGGAGAAGATCAAAATGAGGAGAGACAAGAGACTGCAGAAGGTGGAAGCTGGAGCAAAACACAAACTACCAGAAGAACGCCATGGTTCTGTGGAGGGAAAGGTTCCATGAGACATTTCATCTGGGCTGAGAACAAAACAAACTGGCTCTAGCTCCTTTATGCAACAAATTGTTAGTATAAAGTCATCAATGACTACTGTTGGTAACAAGGTTTAAATTCAACTATAATTATCACATCATCAGTAAATACATCGGGTGCGACTCAGACCCTCAAATGATAGCAAAAAAACATTATTATTCTAAAATTTTTGTTTTTTGTCATAAAACTTACCATATTACATTGTTTCAAGCAATGCTTTTTCATTTTCAAGAGAATTTTGTTTGATTTCTCCCTGTAACAATGTTATCTAACTGGGATGTAGATCTTTGGGATCTGAAGGGAATCACGTGATATGCAATTAAATCATGCAGGTGGCACTGCAGTAAAAAAATATGCATGTCCTTACTGGATGGTAGAGTGGACATAAGGACATAACTGTCCACTCTTGCTTCTATTGCTTACATTGTTATATTTCGACTTTAATTGACCATTTTCTGCTTTATGGTCAGAGGGCTGGAAGTCACATTTGACTGCCTAGTTGAAGTGGCTAATTTCCATTTAAAGTGGTAAATCTGAATAATTTTAGTGAGTATTTTGTTGGAGTAAATTATTACCTGCAGCAAATTAAACTGGAGTGGGTCAAACTTGTCAACCTTGCTGACTTAGCATAGTTAATGTAGCACAACTTTGGAAAGTATGACTGCATCAAGCAGGCTCTATACATGACCCTTGAACACTGATACTTCAGAAAACATAAACAACCTCTTCGGAATATATATGTTTTCAGTCACAAAAACAAATATCAGAAAAAATGATAAGTGAATGATGTGGAGTCAGCATAGGTTTTCAAATTGACAAGTTTATTTTAATGTAAACATTTACAACAGTGATTAAGTTGTATTCAACTTTGGTGATAATTTTCATGCAACTCACGATATTTTACCTATACTTTTCAGAATGTGACCACTGAAACCTTGAATCTGATGGAAAACTTATATTCACTCATTATTATGAAAATTAATGTGAAACATTTCATATGCAGCTGTGGCTAATTTTTTTCCTGATCCATTTCTAAGTTATAGGAACAGAAGATACAGTATGTCTTATTTTATTACCAAGTTCTCCAGTTCCACTTGAGCAATTTAGGGAGGAGCACTCACAGGAGCCGCATGTACCTGGAAGTTCAACGTGTTAATGACACGAATTTTGGACACAGTTGGCCAGCTGCTGACTTTATAGCTACACTGAGTGTTGAATACATGTATACAGCAGAAGAAAGTAAGAGATGGATTTCAAGGGAGCAAAGAAATAAAGAAATGCAGATGAAAAAAAGCCCAATAGTTTTGCATGTTTAACCAATGAATAAATGGCTGTTTAAACTACAGTCAGTATCATGTTTGTTGGTCAGATGCTAGAGGTGGTAAAATAAACCTTGGCTCTAGAATTCAAACTCTTTCATATCTTAACAGAGTGACTATACCCAGACTTGTTAATAACCCTCAGAGATAAATTGAAGGAAATCCGTTCAGGAGAGGATAAAATGGGGGAAAATATTGCCCAAGAAAGTTTAACAGTACAAACAACTTCATCATCTTCTTAGGTGAGATGGCAGAAGAATATTAATCAATTTATTTACAATATTTCTCAAATATTACAGAAATATTAAATGCACAACAAAGGGCAGCTCCATCTGCTCTCAGCATAAAAGAGAATATTGGTTTAAAGAGGTCCAATAAACTGCTGAGGGAAGGGTGGGGTCACAGTTATGGTAATGGCAAGGGGAACAATGGTCCAAAGTTGATTTTCCACCTACCAAACAGCAGCCAGCAGAAAATGTACATCATAGATGGAATAAGCATTGAAGCGTTATGCTTCTGTGGTCAAATAGCCTAATAACTTATCAACAAAAATCTTCAGTGAAAACTCTTCAGCTGTTAAATAACAAACAGCAAGCCAAAAACTATTCTGGAGACCCAGGTCTGTACAAGAAAACCAGGTATGACTTGTGGAGGGCTATTTCAAGAGTGAAGAAACAATTCCAAGCAAGCTTGGAGGTGACATAGGATGCTTGTCAACTCTGGCAGGGTTTGCAGGACATTTCTTAATAAAAAGCAAAACCCAATAGCCTGAATGGTAGCGATGCTTCACTACCAGATGACCTCAAAGCCTTCTATGCCCACTTTGAAAGGGAAAACATAACTACAGCTGTGAAGATCCTGGCTGTACACAGTGACCCTGTGATCTCTGTCTTGGAAGCCAATGATAGGCTGTCTTTCAGGAGGGTGAATCCTCGCACGGCGGCAGGCCCCAATGGAGTACCTGGTAAAGGTCTGAAAGCTTGTACCAACCAACCATCTGCCAAGAGTATTCAAGGTCATTTTCAATCCCTCACTGCTATGGTTGGAAGATTCTACCTGTTTCGCTTCAAAAAGGCAAAAAATATACCAGTGCCAATGAAGAGCAGTGTTAGCTGCTTTAATAATTGTCGCCCAGCTTTGAGAGGCTGGTCATGGCTAGAATGAACTTTGCCCGAGGGCTTTACAATGTCCCTGCGAGTTGGCACGTCTGCAGTTCCCAGGTGTCTCCTGAGAACAATGAAAACCCCGTAACCAGGTAACTTACCAGCAAAGATAGATGGATCAGCTGAGTCGGATGCTACTATTTTCAAACGTTTTATTCAATAAGGGCACAAACGTATGGTTAATACAAAACATTCAAATCGTCAAAACTCAATCTAAAACACCGGTGTAACCATAATCAATCAGAAATAAGCTCTTTCGTTGTCTAGGGTATATAATACTGAGTCCAATTGGAAATATAAAGAGTCACTCTGAAGTCTGCAGGCTTTTGGTTTCACGTGTTGGAGAGAGAGAGAGATAAAACGGAAAAACTTGCCGTTTACATCCGTGTAATCAGGGGAGCGATCTTCCCCGTTGTTAGTTAAAAGCGATCTTCCGTTGGTTCCAGCCACAAACCCCGCATTCGGAATTTCCTTTTGAAGTCTCCTTATGTTCAATTCACAACTTCCTTACCTGACTATCTTTGTGTCCCCAGCAAATGTAGAAACAACAGTTCACATGCCTTCATCCAATCACTGTCCAACCTGAGAAATATCCATTTACACATACTTTGTTTCCTGTCAGTATGCTAGTCTTTTATCCCTACTAATATATTCCCTCTGAAATTTATTCTCAATGGACATCAAAGAATAGGGCATCCACAAATTAATCTTTAACAGATTGCACATTACTTCTTCATGAGTCTGTTGCAGTGTTTGTTGTGTATTTAATATTTCAGTAATATATGAGTAATACTTTAAATATATTGTGCAATTAAGCATTACTTGTTTGTTTACATAATTCATTATGGGCTAAATCAAAGAAGTATGTGAGTGGCATATATCATGATGCCACCACATATGTGAGATCCTCACTAAAGAAAAGGAAAGCAAAACTAAGTAGATCATCATCCTGGCTTTACTGTTGATTAGTTTCTAGAGTTAAAAAACGTAACAGCAGAGACAAGTTAGTTTGAAAACAATTCTGAGATGACTACCTACCGATTGAAGTGCAGCATGATTTTCTTCAGCAAGGAGAGAGAGAGACATTCAGGTTAAAAAAGTGCCACACGTGTTTCTTTGATGCGGGAGAGAGAAGATTGAGTTAAAAATGGCAAAAAACGTACAAAATTCACAGGTTCATAAACAGTGAGTACCAAGTGATAATAATAATAAATGTTTTATAAAGCAGAAATGTCATAAAGTAGACACATTCAATTACACAACAGGTAACTGGATGATGTATACTTAACAAACTGAACAGCAGTTTGAAGCAAATGTAATAGCTAATGAAAAGCGAGTGCCAGTGTTACTGAGTGCAATAGGTGGAAGTGCATATAGTTTGATTAGATGCTTGACTATTCCAACCAAACTAGGCAAAATGAGCTTTTCTGATATCATGAATTTAACACAGGAACATTTGGAACTGAAACAAATGTTGATTGCAGAATGCTTTAGGTTTCAAAAGGAAGATGGGTCTATTTCAACTTGCATGGCAGACTGAAGAAATTGTCCAAGCATTGTCAGTTCAATGATGGGATTAATGGTGCAGTAAGAGTTTGCTTAGTTAATGGAATCTTACAAGGAAGCATTCAAAAATGGCCCCTAACTGAAACACAACTAACAATTAAAACAGCAGTTGAAATCACCATATCCATGGAAACAGCAGCCAAAGACACAACTGAGGTGAAGTCAAAAATGAAAGTGAGCATAAAAAAAATTTCAACCTCTAAACAGAAACCTGCCCCGCTGAACAAATTGTGTTGCCATTGTGGCTGGGGCTTACATACACCAGACCAATGCAGGTTTATAGGCAAATCTTGCAGAAAATGCAACGAAGTAGGACACTTACAAAGAGCAAGTCAGGCAAACAAAAACAAATGAGGAAGAGAAAGGGAAGAGAAAAAGATAAAAAGTCAAGATGCACCTTCACAAAAGAGCACTTGGATGCTGCTGATAAAAATCTGTCAATGATGAGATTGACACTGGAATGGATAGCCTTGAGATTTAAAATGTGAAAACTGACAGTAGAGAAGCAAACAAGAGATAATCGGCAGCCGCTGGAAATCCAAGAAATATAGAGAAAATTCTGGAGGAACTCAGCAGGCCAGGCCACTTCTATTGAAAAGAGCGCAGACAACATTTCGAGCTGAGACCCTTCAGCAATAGAGAAGCAATATGGCTCACAACAGAAGTGATCAGCAAATCAATTAAAATGGAATTTGACACTGGTACAGCTGTTACAGTCCTCCACAAAATTAATGTGAACAGCATTTTAAAGATACTGAACTGAAGCCTGGAGATAGCCAATTAAGATCTTATACTGGAGAATAGATAACTCCTGTGGGTATGACATTTGTAACAGTGAAATACACCAACCAACAAGCCACATCAATCTTATATGTGGTTAAAACAAGAGGGCCAGCATTGTGGGGCTGTGATTTGCTAAGATAAGTACAACTTGAATAGAGTTCCATCCACCATTTACATGCCACATCCCCTGCAATTGAGTCAACTGAAAATCAATTAAGAAAGACATCGGATGATACCACAGCAGTATTCAAGGATGGCATTGCAAATCTCAAACATATCAAGGATAAAATAGCGTTAATTGGAAAGGCCACACTCGAGGTTTACAAAGCCCATCCGGTTCCTTATAAGTCCATAATAAAATAGGCAGTGAGCTAGATCGCATGGAGGCTGAAGGAATTCTTTCCAAGACTGTCATGGAACCCATGAGCAACACTAGTGGTGCCAGTAGCCATGAAGATCAATTCCTTCTGTGCAGGAAAGAGGATATCTTTGCACACCTTTCTGGAGGGAAACATTTCAGCAAAGTGGACTTAGTTGAGGCCTACCTACTGATCAAGATGGAATAGAAGTTTAAGGAGTTCTTCAACATAAACACTCACAAAGGGCTTTAATGCTATGATAGGCTTATTTTTGGAGCAGCATCTGACCTGCACTCTGGCAGAAAGTTGTGGGCCAGGTGCTGCAAGGTTGCCCAGGCTCTCATTATTACCTGGATGACATCATTGTTACCAGTGAGGATGAGAAAGAACATCTCCAAACTCTCATGACAGTATTAAAAAGATTAGAAGATTATGAACTCAGAGAACAACACAGCGAGTGTGAATTATTTAAACCAGGCTGCACTCACTATAGTCACACCGTTGATGCACAAACATAACGCAAGTGTACTGAGAAGATTCAAGCAATGATGGATGCCCCAAGGTCAAAATATGTGTCACATATCCTTTCTCGGATGCCCCAAGGCCAAAGTATGTGTCACAAATCCTTTTTAGGATTTGTCAATTACTATAACAGGTTCCTGCCAAACCTGGCTACTGTGCTCCATCCCTTGAACTCATTAGTACAGATTGAGAAGAAGTAGCAATGGATAAAGCAGTGTGAGCTGGCTTTGCAAAAGACAAATTGTAACATCAGACATTGTACTCACACATTATGATCTACATCATCCAGCGAAATTTGCCTATGACATCTTGTGTTATGGTATAGGTGCTGTCATGTCACGTTATGAGTGATGTAAGTGAATGCCCCATGCCTTTGCATTACTGCTAAGAAAAATTATGCACAAATTGACAGAGAGGCCTTGAGTCTGGTTTGGCACATAAAACATTTCATCCAGTACCTGTATGGGAGAGAGTTTACTCTGGTTACTGATCATCAACCACTAGTGTCCATTTTCAATATGCTGAAGTTGTTCCAATAACAGTAGCAGTACAAAAGCAGAGGTGGGCTGTGTTTCTTGGAAGACACAATTACGAGATTGATTTCAAGAGGATGACTAATCATGGAAATGCCAATGGATTGTCCCGTTTACCGCTGGGAAAGGAAATATATGAAAAATTTACAAAATAGGACTCTCCTCTTGATGTATTCTCTATAATACAAATCAAAAGACTTCCTGTAACTGCAGAGATGATCTAAAGGGAAACCAGAAAAGACACCACATTGTGTCAGGTCTACATGGCCACCCAATGTGCAGCAGAAATTCCAGTTCCCCATTTTTACCAGCACCGGGATGAACCTGCCCTTGATGAGGGTTATCTTATGTGGGGATTGAGAGTTGTACTATGCAGGCTGAGAGCTCAAATTTTGGAGGAGTTGCATACTGATCATCTAGGCGTGGTCACAATGAAAGCAATGGCTTGAGCTTTGTTTGATGGAGTGTGATTAACCGATCAAGTGGCTTGCCATGCACGGTTTGGGATGCCAATACAGTCCAGAAGAAGTGTCCAGCGCTGTCAGAAACACTTCCTGCAGTACCAGAGTCAACTTCTACAACCATTATGGAGGAGGCCCCAGAACATGAGATGGTTTTGCAATCTCATCCCTCAAAAAGAGTGACCACCCTTGTCAGGAAAGAGGTTATCCCACAAAAGTAAGAAATCCACAGTGATTAAGTCTTTAGGCCTGAATGGGACAATTTAAAATTTATTCTGCTGTAGGTGTTTCTTGTATTATATTGTGAATATGATACAACACATAATGATGATGATGATTGTGAATATATTGTTTGATTAAGTGTTCTTTGTTTAGATAATTCATTACAAGTTCTCTGTAAGAACTTTGTGAATTGGCATGCGTCTTTACGCCATCACGTGGTACATAAACGCTTCATAAAGAAAAGGAACGTAAGAACTAAGTAGACCAACATCCTGGCTCCTGTATTTTTCTTTCAATTAGTTTCAATGGTTACAAAAGATGACAGTGTTTGCACCTGAAACATCAGCTTAACAACTTTTGCCTCCACAAATGCTACTTGATTCTCTGTTTTCTTCCAGTTTTCTGTTTTTGTACCAGAGATCAATATCTGGTGTTTCTTTTATCCTTGTAGATGTTAAGCTAACCTGTCTGCAGTTTTTTGAATAATGGAGTTACATTGTTACGTTCCAATCTAATGCAATCTTTCACATATCTAGGGAATTTTGGAAAGCTATGATAAACTTATGAATTACTTCAACAGCCAGTTCTTTAAGGTACTGGATGAATGCATTTGCCTTTTACTTTAGTAGCTGCTGATTGAGAATGTAATAACAACATTCAATAAGGGCTAGCTTTTTCCATTAAGTATTAATAATTCAATTTAATACAGAATGCAGAGAAGATGATTTGTTGTGTTCTCATAAGAATCAATGTGGTTATTCATGTGACTTCATCTGTAAAGAATGCTGACATGGACACTCCAGCATTATAATTTTAATATTTATTGATTGCAACAGAGCTCTGCATTTTTTCCATAAATTGCTATTAGGGTTCTATCAAGACAATACCATTGACTGATTATTATTATTATTTCCATTCTGTTAACTAACACGCTGAGCTCTGCTCACCATCAGATATTGTTGCCAAGGAACAATTTCTCATGTAATCTGCTATCCCACATGAAGGTATTCCTGAGGCACTCATCTCCTACTCCACATGGTGGTCCACCTCCCGTTAAAAGTCATTCAATTCAAGTAACATTTCAGTTTATTGCAGCAATTTTAAAACCACTATTGGCGATTGACTTCAGAATCATTAAGACCTGAATGATTTATATTTGGAATATTTGTTTTGTTTATAATGATGTTCAATTATGCTTTTTATTAAAAAGAATACAAGATGAATTATGGCTCAAAATTGCACTCTTTGATGTGCATTCTTTGAATCAGTTCTTAACCATTACACATTTTAATGAAAGCAGGTCTCAACAATACAAGGTAATTTGGTCCAAGATGCAATCTAGGCTCCAAATGAATTCTATAAGACCATTAGACCAGAAAACATAGGAGCAGAATTAGGCTATTTAGACCATCGAGTCTGCTCCTCAATTCCATCATGGCTAATTTATTATCCCTCCCATCCCCGTTCTCTTCCTTCACTCCATAATCTTTGATGCCCTTGCTAATCAAGAAACTATCAACCTCTGCTCTAAATAATGACTTAGACTCCACTGCCACCTGTGGCAATGTATTCCACAGATTCACCACCCTCTGGCTAAAGAAATTCCTCACCATCTCTGTTCTAAAGGGATGTTCTTCTACAATGCTCTTGTCCTAGACTCCCCCACTATACGAAACATCCTCTGCACATCCACTCTATCAAGGACCTTTCAATATTCGAAAGGTTTCAGTGAAATTCCCCCTTATTCTTTTTAACACTTGCAAGTACAGCTCAGAGCCATCAAACACGCCTCATATGTTAACCATTTCATTCCCAGAATCATTTTTGTGATCCCCATCTGGACTTTCTCTGAGGCCAGTACATTTTTTCTTAGATAAGGAGCCTGAAACTGTTGGCTATACTCCAAGTGCTATCTGACCAATGCCTTATAAACCCGCAGCATCACATGCTTGCTGTTTTATTCTAGTCCTCTCAAAATGAATGCTAACGTTGCATTTGCCCTCCTTAATACCAACTCCATCTGCAAATTAACCTAGAGGGAATTCTGCATGAGGACTCCCAATTCAACCAATTAGGAATTCAACCAATGTTTTATGTTACTTTTCTCAAGGTAATTCAACATGTTCTTTACATAAACATATTATTTAGCACTTTATTGGAGACTGTATGATGCAGCCCACCATTTTTAATGGGCATGAAAAATATTATACAGTACTTAGAAATACTAGTAGTAGTTATACAATCTTTAATGTACCTTATGTAATTATTAATCAACATTTCTGAATTCATCAATAAATTGATCTTTACATATTTTTATTATGTTCACAAGAAATTCTGCAGACATTGGAATTCCAAAGCAAAACACACAAAATGCTGGAGGAATTCAGCAGGTCAGGCAGCATCTATGAAAATGAGTAAACAGTCAAAGTTTTGGGCTGAGACCTTTCTTCGGGTCTGAAGTGGAAGAGGGAAGATTAAGAATACAAAGGTGGGAGGAGAGTAAGGAAGTTAGTTGAAAGGAGATAGATGAAGCCAGGTGGGTGGGAAAGGTAAAGGGCTGGAGAGAAAAGAATCTGATGGGACAGCATAAAGGACCATAGGAGAAAGGGAAATAGGAGGGGCACTGGGGGAACTGATAGGCAGGTGAGAAGAGGTAAGAGGCCAGGGAGGGGAATAGAAGAAGAGGGAAGAGAGAGGGAATTTTTTTTTACTGGAAGGAGAAATTGATGTTCATTCCATCAGGTTGGAGGCTATCTGGACAGAATATAAGGTGTTGTTCCTCCAACCTGAGGGTGGCCTCATCACAGCACAGGAGGAGGCCATAGACCATCATGTTGGAATGAAAATGGGAATCCAAAATAAAATGTTTGGGCACTGGGAAATTCAGCTTTTCAAAGATGGAGGGGAGGTGCTCAGTGAAGCGGTCCCCCAATTTACGACAGCTCTGACCAATGTATAGGGGGCCACATTGACAGCTATTATGTTTTTATTATTATGTTTTTATTTCATTGAAACCAATCTTTGCAAAGCATGACGGGCAGAACAGGAATTTTCATATTCACAAAATCAAATGAAAAGTTTTTGCTGTGTTAGAATTGTTTTCAATAAGTCCTTGTGGCTCAAAGTGCAAGGATTTGATTTCTTGGTCTATTCACAACAGGTATAGCAGGCTATTATTTTTCTGGTTTATAACAGATACTTACAATGCTTTTGAGACATACAGGTTTATGCCCTGGCCATGTTACTCCTATAATTACTTAAAGGAAATCTCAATGAAGCAATGAGAAACAAAGAGCTTTTTTTATCATGAAAAAGGAAACAGAAACATACAAATGGAGCAATTGAAATTATTCAACTTATGTGACCAGTAGACTTGCTGCCTTCCAATTATACTGGGAGAACTATTCAGTGACTACCACTGACTAACTAGATCACTTTAGCTAGATACAGTCTGAATGACATTCAAAAATAACGCTGTTCAAATACTTACACTTTTTCTCACACTGCTAAGAATAAATAGGCTACAATGTGTTCTATGTTTTATTTTGATTGTCTTCAATCAGAACATAAATAATGAATTTATCATTGTGTTTCCTTCAATGTATACAAAATATTGTAGCACATTCTCCCTAATATTATTTTGGTAAAATTACCTTGGGAGGCTCTTGCTGGTTTTGGCATTTTTCACATCTGATGTGGAAAACTGAACCTTATAAATGTGCTAGATGCCCATTAAGAACCATAGAACCATAGAACATTACAGCACAGAAACAGCCCTTTGGCCCTCCTTGGCTGTACTGAACCATTTTTCTGCCTAGTCCCATTGACCTGCACTTGGACCATATCCCTCCATACACCTCTCATCCATGTACCTGTCCAAGTTTTTCTTAAATGTTAAAAGTGAGCCCGCATTTACCACTTCATCTGGCAACTCATTCCACACTCTGACCACTCTCTGTGTGAAGAAGCCCCCCCTGCGTTCCCTTTAAACTTTTCCCCCTTCACCCTTAACCCATGTCCTCTATTTTTGTTCTCCCCTAGCTTCAGTGGATTCACTCTATCTATATCCATCATAAGTTTATACTTATATTATATTATAGGCATCCATTAGTCTCATGAGACCATGAATTTGCGCCTTGGAAGGTTTCCAGGGCGCAGGCCTGGGCAGGATTGTATGGGAGACCAGCAGTTGCCCAAGCTGCAGGCCTTCCCCTCTCCACGCCACCGATGTTGTCCAAGGGAAGGGCATTAGAACCCAAGCAGCTTGGCACCGGTGTCATCGCAGAGCAATGTGTTGTTAAGTGCCTTGCTCAAGGACACAACGCGCTGCCTCAGCTGAGGCTCGAACCAGTGACCTTCAGATCACTAGACTGATGCCTTATCCACTAGGCCACGCGCCAACACAAATAAATTTATACACCTCTATCAAATCTCCCCTCATTCTTCTATGCTCCAGGGAATAAAGTCCTAAACTATTCAACCTTTCTCTGTAACTCAGTTTCTCAAGTCCCAGCAACATCCTTGTAAACCTTCTCTGCACTCTTTCAACCTTATTAATATCCTTCCTGTAATTCGATGACCAAAACTGCATACAATACTCCAAATTTGGCCTCACCAATGCCTTATACAACCTCACCATAACATTCCAACTCAATACTTTGATTTATAAAGGCCAATGTACCCAAAGCTCTCTTTACTACCCTATCTACCTGTGACGCCACTTTTAGGGAATTTTGTATCTGTATTCCTAGATCCCTTTGTTCTACTGCACTCCTCAGTGCCCTACCATTTACCTTGTATGTTCTACCTTGGTTTTTCCTTCCAAAGTGCAATAACTCACACTTGTCTGCATTAAACTCCATCTGCCATTTTTCAGCCCATTCTTCCAGCTGGTCCAAATCCCTCTGCAAGCTTTGAAAACCTTCCTCACTGTCCACTACACCTCCAATCTTTGTATCATCAGCAAATTTGCTGATCCAATTTACCACATTATCATCCATATCATTAATATAGAATGACAAATAACAATGGACCCAGCACTGATACCTGTGGTACACCACTAGTCACAGGCCTCCACTCGGAGAAGCAATCCTCCACTACCACTCTCTGGCTTCTCCCATTGAGCCAATGTATAACCCAATTTACTACCTCTGCGTGTATACCTAGCAACTGAATCTCCCTAACTAGCCTCCCATGCGTGACCTTGTCGAAGGCCTTACTGAAGTCCATGAGCTGCAATCAATCAGCTTTCTTAGGATAAAATCATGGCTTGAGCGAATGGCTTGTCATATAATGACTCTAGGCCTGTATTCACCAGAAATTTGAAGAATGAGGGGTGACTTCATTGAAACCTATGAAATGGTGAAAGGCCCTGATAGAGTGGATGTGGAGAGTATATTTCCTTCGGTGCGAGAGTCTAAGACCAAAGGACAAGCCTCAGAATAGGGGGGTGTCCTTTTAGAATGGAGATTAGGAGAATTTCTTTAGACAGAGAGTGGCGCACTTGTGGAATTCTTTACCACGGGCAGGTGTGGTGGCCAAATCTTTACATATATTTAAGGCAGAGGTTGATAAATCCTTGTTTGATCAGGGCATGAATGGATACGGGGAGAGTCAAGAAATTCGGGCTGAGAGGAAAATTGGATCAGACATGATGACATAGAACAGCAATATCAATGGGCCAAATGGCCTAATTCTGCTCCTATACCTTATGGTCTTATCAAGTAAACTGTTCACAGGTGGTAAATCCTCTAATCTGCTGTATTTTTGAAGAAAGTTCTGCATTAGTTTTAATTTTATTTTAATAGTGTGAGAGGAAGTGGTTTGCAATCGTTATTGATTAATTTCTTTAAATGTAAAAATCATGGGCATTAAATTTATTAAGGAAACGTTGCTTGATGACCCTCACCAAAAGCATGGCAGTAGTAAACAAAAGAATGAGCGCATTGACTCAGAATCCTTTTCCATTGAAATCAAAAGGAAAGAAAGTCAGATCGAGTAAAGCAAGTTGACATTTTTTAAAATAAAATCACTTGTCCAATAGTATATTCTATTTGCAATTTCACCCTGTGTTTGAGTCTTTCTAAGTTTACAGTAGTGTGATTAAGTCACTCATTGCCTAAGCCTGGCAGCATTCAGTTGGATCACAGCTGATCTGTACATCAACAAGATTTAACCAGTTTAACCCTGTACCTCTGAATACCTTGACCTAACAATCTATCAATCTCCACCTTCGAAATGTCAATTGACCCAGTAGCCCTATAGGGATAGAGTTCCAAATTTCCACTACCTTTTAAACAGTTCAATTAGGTCATACATCATCCCATGAATTCCTGGGAACAGAAATCGAGTTTATGATTTAATCATTTCAAATCTAGTATTATTCTGGCCAATCTGCGCCACGTGGAGAAATCCATAGCTAGTCTAACTCAATGTAGGAATTCATCCTGGAAGTTGACAAAGGCTTCAATGGGGCCTGAACAATTCTGGCAAATTCCAGGGCCACACAATAAATGATCCCTTTGATTTAATCCTAATTATTAAAGTGGTTATTTTGCTGTGACAATTTTATGCCTGTAAAATGGATATAGTTAACTTGATTATGTTGTTGATGATATTAGAACATCAAACATAGAACAGTACGACACAATAACAGGCCCTTCAGCCCACAATGTTCTGCTGACCTGTCTCAAAACTCTGTTCCTTCTTTTTCCCCATAATACTTGATGTCCTTTCAGCTAGTAATATACCTGGTTCCTTAAATACTGGATATTCTTAGCAACTTGGTAATTTATTTATCTTTCTTTTTCAATCTTTTTATTAATATCAACATGATAAGATTAGTACATAGATAATGGGATTACAAACTTACAAAATTAAAATGAACTTAAAAGGATACACAAGCAATAAGTACAATATAGTTAAGTCCTCCCAAATCATGAATGATACAAATGTCATATAAACGAAACAAAAAAACTAAGTAATTCATGTTGAAAAAAAACAGAAAAGAGAAAAAGAAACAAAATATTAATACCCTAAGAAAAACTAAACTAACAAACTAACCACTATTAAGAAAAAAAAGGAAAGAAGAAAAAAAAGGGCTGTTTATAGTATCTATAAAAAAATTTACAAAATCATCAATGTCCCCAACTCCGATCCTCTCAACATATATATATATATATATATATATATATATATATATATATATATAAATAATCAAAACCGGAAAGTTATGCACAGAGGTCATATGTCCAAGGATAAATTGGCTCGTTTTTATTCCCATATAAATCCTATATGTGACAGATGTCATTCTGAGATAGCTTCTTTAACTCATATGTTTTGGTCATGTCCGCTTTTGAAAAAATATTGGAAAGACATTTTCAATATTATTTCCATGGTATTGAACATTGATTTACAACCTCATCCTATTACTGCAATCTTTGGTTTACCAATGATGGAGTCAATCCATTTATCTTCTTCTGCTTGTCGGATGATTGCATTTCTTACATTAATGGCTAGAAGATCTATTTTGTTGAATTGGAAAGAAATTAATCCCCCTACCGTATTTCATTGGTTTTCTCAAACTATGTTATGTTTAAATTTGGATAAAATTAGAAGTGTCGTATATGACCCTTCTATTAAATTTGAAAAGATTTGGAGGCCATTTATTCAATATTTTCACATGATGTAATTTGACCCTGTTCCAATCCTATTTGTTTTTCCGGTAATTTATTTCTCACAGTTGAGGAACTGGCAGTATATGCAGCCTGTGATGTGGAAAGCATATACAGTACTAGGAGGTCCCAGGTGCATGAGATTTCAATTCTCCTTCAATCTCTCCATCCTTGGCCTTCTCCACTGCTATGGTGGACAGGTATTCTTTACTCTGCTTCCCTCTGGACTCTAACTACTCATTTTTGTTCCACTCTCCTTTCCTTCACCCCTTTTGGGTCCATAATTTGCACACTCTCCCGTTTCACCACACTGCTCTTCTCTTTTACTGGCTTTCTGCTTTCTCACCCTTTGCAACGTTCCCTCTTTTTTTTTCACAGCTGTGTGCTCCAACTATTGCTCTGAGCAGGTAATGTTACACGGCTTGAAAACTGTGCGGCACTTTAAATGTCTTATTTTGTAATATGCATACTATGAATATTTAGAATGAAAATTGAAAAATCACATATTTCTGATTGTATTTAAGGCTATATTAAAATACAGCACAAAAATAAATTTTTTCATGTTTTGTAAACTTTGAAACTTAAATGGCATCAGCGTTCAGCAGGACAATGAGCTGCTGATTTCCATTCTGTGTTGACAGTTACAATTTGTAACAGTGTTGTAACTTGAACAACTGACAATGTAAATATGATGAAGCTCTAAAATCGTTCAGAAGTAAGGTTGTGGTACATTTACTAAATAGAAAAGTTTTTGATTATAGTCATTAACACAAAATTAATTACAGGGTACTTCACAATTCTATTTGCATAGATTTCAAAACTATGTTAACATTAAGGTATTATTAATATTCCAGCTGTACAGTAACAAAGGCTATGTGTGTGGGAACATTTCAGTTACTGGGTAGTGTATTTACGACACAAGTGGACCCCAGTCATTATCAATACTCTTGAGAGATAGTCTGACTGGCGTCAGTGGTCACAAAACCTGGACTTGCTCTTATATGACTATCCACCGACTGCTCCCATGGCTTCTTGTGATCTTGATCGGGGTGGCTGACCAGCTGCTATACCTTGCCCAGTGGTGACCTGCAGGCTAACAGAGGGAAGGAGTGCCTTACACCTCCTTTGGTAGAAACCTATCTCCATCTCACCACCCTACCCTAACCTCTACCCTGTCCAATCTCTCTCTATAACTTAGTCCCTGAAGTCCTGGTAACATATTTTTCTGCAATCTTTGCAATTTAATAACATTTTTCCTATAGCTATGAGACCAAAATCTGAACATGCGTGGCCTCACCAGCCTGCTGTATAATCACACTGTGAACCCACAACTTTAATGCTCAAAGCTCTGCTCCATCACAACTTTATCCCTACAGTAAGTTTCAATATCTAATGTATAAATTTCTAACTCTTCTAAACATTTCTGATCCATGTACCTATCCCACTGGCTTTTAATGTTGTCATTGTACCTGATTCAACAACTTCCAGTGGCAGCTCATTCCACATACATCCTCCCTTCACTCTTGTATGACAGATACTCTTCAAGCTCCTATTAAAACTTTCCCCTTATCCACTTCTGTAAGAACCGTTTACCTTCCATTCTACCATCCCACCAGCGTATCATCCCTCCGTCTTTCTGCCATCTCAACAACATTACACATTGCATTGAACAATCCTTTTACAGTATCATCACACATTTGTATTTCTGAATAACCTTAAATTACCTAAACATTCTGATAACATGACAATCACTTATTATTTCCTTACATTCCTGATTCTACTGAACAGATTTCTTCCCCTGAGGGTGATGTCAAGTAAATTAATACTTTGTTTCTCATTTAAGAATTGACCTACTGAGCTTTTTTAGTATGTTTAAAAATAGCTGCTTATGGATTTTATTGGGATTTCCCAGGATCAATCCGCGTTAATGCAACTTCATCAGAAGTCATTCATTCCATTACTTCATACTGACTTATAAAAAGCACAAGCAAGCAGCCTCAGTGTCACAGATGGCTGGAAAATTGTAACACTGCCCACTTGTGATTCGCTAACCTCTTTCTCATCAGTTCACTGGTCTAGCCATACCGTGAGATGGCAAGGCTGATGAGAACTAAGCTAAAAGTTGTGCTTATTTAGGAATCCTGATCCTTTTCCCGTGTGCCTATCCAATTAAAGGCATGTTGAAAAAAGAAAGACTTAAAATCAAAAGAAAATATACAATATTTTGAAACTACAATCAAGCAGAATATATGGTCAGGGACTCTGTGCAATTACTTCTCTTCTAGAGGAGCATGAAAGTTCTTATCCAATAGTTCAAAAGAAATACACCAGGAATTAAATAAATCTATTTCTTGGGCTTCTCTTAATGGTTTCCACATTCTGATGTGGATTCTGGTTCTAACCCTTGCCAAGATTATCAGAAATGTAGAGGAGGCTTGACCCAAAAGCAGAGCAGTGGAGAAGATTCAGCAGTGAGCAAAAACTTTAATAACATACAGCAAAATAACAAGCCACAAAACAAGAGAGAACAGATACTAAACACAACAGGTAAAAAGGTAACTGAAATCTATGAGCAACTGGCTGGGTCTGGCTGTTTCGATGAGTGAACAAGGACTGAGTTTAAATAGGCTGCAGGTGATGAGTTAGAACCAAAAGGCTGGTGAATCCATTGGTGGAGACTGGAAGGTGCCTGCATATGCCAGCCAGTACGGCCAGCCCCTCACCACCTAGGGTGATCTCAGATGGGTGCAGTGGAACTCCTCAAAGTGTGATGGATCCAAGGCGTACATAACTGGACAGGGCCCAGAATCTCTGTTCAGGGCCGTAACCTTCCCAGTCGACCTGGTATTGTACACTAATCCACAACAATGTGAATTCATCAACTGGCAAAACGTATACTGGGCCATCTTCTTCCACCATCCTAAGTTCTGAAGGGGCAGGATCAGCTCGGTTGAACCAGCCAGACTCAACCAGCTTCTCCTAGCCTTCGGTTGCCTTATTGCCTGGTGTGTTTCTTGTTTTGTGGCCCCTTGCAACTTTTTGCAGTTTATTATTAAAATTATCACTCAGCACTGAGTCATTTCTGCTACTCTGCTTTTGGGTCAAGCCTCCTATAGGCTCGGGCAGGGCATCTGAAAGGTAGGTATGATCCTGAGGGATAGTGGCAGCTGGACATGGTAGTTCACTGGATTGATGTGCTGGATAATCTTGAAGGGGACAATGAAGCAGGGCAAGAACTTGTTGGTGCACAGGGGCAGATCTTGGGTTGACAACCAGACATGGTCCCCATGCCGGAGTAGTCTGCAGAGTCAACAAGGTAACTAGTTTAGTCCGGCTGGTTTGATGAGTGAATAAGGACTGTGGATGAGAGATGTGTTTAAATAGGCTGCAGATGATGTGTTAAAATGAGAGTTAGGTGACTCCTATCAGCTGGGTGAAGACTGAAAAGTGTCTGCGTGTGGCGATCTGGCAAAAGATAGAACATTATCCCATTGATTGAAGAGACTGCATACATGGTTCTGTCCTGAAGACCCCAGAAGGCTATTGAGAACTGCTTTACAGTTGCTACAGAGGTTTCCCATTCTCAGCATTTTCTGTGTAGATTTGTGTGCCTTCATGATAAAATGGGGGAAGAGAACTTATATTCTCTTAATTGAAGGCAGTGCTTAGGGGGTTAATGGCACCTAACGGCAACTCCTTTGCTTGCATCTTCGGAAACAGCTCTATTTCCATCTTTAATATATCTATTTTTCCCTTTCAGGGTTTTTTTGAAGACTCTGACCTGGAGTTACATGCTGATGACAGTTCTTTGTGGGAATGGGACCCGCTCTAGGGGTTCCATAACTGGCCATTATTCAGCATGTCAAAGGCTCAGCCTAAGACTCCAACTCGAATTCGTAAGCCTAAGATCTCATTGCTCTGGATACGGGTGGACTGAGGGTCAGTGTCACGATAGGAGACCTGTGTGTTGTCAGGGGAGTCGGGATATCTGCTGTGTGCCTGGAAATCCAGGATCTTTGCGATCTTCAGGCACAGAGCTTGGAAAAAGTGACATAATGGACTTTTACCATCATAAACCAGCTAGTTATTTGTTATGGCTCCCCACTTGCTGGAAATATGGAGGCAGGGAGGCATTAGGGAGAGACAGAACCTGTGGTCTGTCGAATACCAGGTGAAATGTGAAGTCTTTGGGCTGTACATCTTTGCTATTGCTTAGCTCACGGTTGATTGCTCAGTGGTGGTGCCGATGTTTGCTTTTTCCTTGCTGGTGGGGGGAGGGGAGATTGTTGCTCACTGCTGATAAGCATGTGAGGGGGCAGCTTGGGGGGGGGGTACTTCAGGGTTCTAACATTGAACTGTTATTCATTCTTTGGGGCACTTCTCTGTTTTCGTGGATGGTTGCAAAGAAAAAGCATTTCAGGATGTATATTATATACATTTCTCTGACACTATAGTGTACCTTTGAACCTTTAAAATGATCACTGCTTTGAGTCTTACAGTTGATTTGGCAGAATCGGTGTTTCCTCGTGGTAATATATTTACTCCAAACTCCAGAAATCTCCTTATTCAATGTCTCCCACTGTTTACTCAGCTAAGTAAACACCCTTCCCCAAATTTGGAACCTTAATTCTTATTTTGTTTTGGTCATCATTTATGTTCTTTCTTTTTCATGACTGTGCAAAGTGTATAAGTCTACTTCTCCCAGTCGTGACCTCCCTTCCAGCCTGACCACTGGTGCTGGCTATGTGGAGTCTTCTTATCCTCTCTGGTTGAATGTCTTCCTTCTAGATGCCTTCAGTTTCCTCCCATGTGTCAATGACAGGTGAATTGCACCTTAGGATTCTGAAAGAGTTAGCATTAGAGATTGTGGAGACATTAGGAATGATTTTTCAAAAATCTTTGGACTTGGCATGCTGCCAGAGGACTGGAAAATTGCAAATGCCACTCCACTCTTTAAGAAAGGAGGAAGGCAGCAGAAAGGAAATTATTGACCAGTTAGCCTGACCTCAGTGGTTGGGAATATGTTAAGAGTCAATTATTAAGGACGAGGTGATGGAGTACTTGGTGACACAGGGCAAGGTCATGCATGGTTTCCTTCAGGGTGGAGGGACAGGTAGTGTTGAGTAAACAGGTAGGATGCAGGACTTAGATTAGAAGAATGGGCAAGAAAGTGGCAAATGAAATACAATGTTGGAAAATGTATGGTCTTGCACTTTGGTAATAGAAATAAATGTACAGACTATTTTCTAAACGAGGAGAAAATCCAAAAATCTGGGATGCAGAGGTACTTGGGAGTTCTTGTGCAGAACTCACTAAAGTTAACTTGCAGGTTGAGTCGGTGGTGAGGAAGGCAAATGCCATGTTAGCATCCATTTCAAGAGTTCAGGAATACAGGAGCAGGGATGTGATGCTGAGGCTTTATAAGGAACTGGTGAGGCCTCACCTTGAGGTATTGTGAACAGTTTTGGGCTCCTCATCTTAGAATTCAATTGAATTGAATTGATGATATTTCTTACATCCTTCACATACATGAGGAGTAAAAATCTTTACATTACGTCTCTGTCTAAATGTGCAACATGCAATCATAGTAATTTATAATATTTTATAATAAATAGAAGGGTCACTGTAATGTAGAAATACACTCAAATGAGCTTGAATTTATCGGTTTGATGGCCTGGTGGAAGGAGCTGTCCCGGAGCCTGTTGGTCCTGGCTTTTATGCTGCAGTACCGTTTCCCGGATGATAGAAACTGGAATAGATTGTGGTTGGGGTGACTTGGGTCCCCAATGATGTTATGGGCCCTTTTTACACACCTGGCTTTGTAAATGTCCTGAATCATGGGAATTTCACATCTACAGATGCGCTGGGATGTCCGCACCACTCTCTGCAGAACCTTGCGATTAAGGGAGGTACAGTTCCCATACCAGGCAGTGATGCAGCCAGTCAGAATGCTCTCAATTGTGCCTCTGTAAAAAGTTCTTAGGATTTGGAGCCCATTCCAAACATTCTCAACCGTCTGAGGTGAAAGAGGTGCTGTTGTGTCCTTTTCACCACACAGCTGGTGTGTACGGACCATGTGAGGTCCTCAGTGATGTGGATGCTGAGGAACTTAAAGTTGTTTACCCTCTCTACCCCAGATCCATTCATGTCAATAGGGGTTTGCCCATCTCCATTCCTCTATAATCCACAACCAGCTCCTTTGTTTGTGAGAAATTAATGCTGTTTTCTTGGCACAATTGTGTCAGAGTGATGACTTCTTCCCTGTAATCCACCTCCTTATTGTTTGAGATTAGGCCAATCAATGTAATGTCGTTGGCAAATTTAACTAACAGATTGTAGCTGTGGGTGGCGACACAGTCATGGGTATACAGGGAATAAAGGAGGGGCTCAGTACACAGCCCTGAGGGGCTCCTGTTTTGAGGGTCAGAGGATCAGAGGGGCAGAAGTGAGGGAGCCCACTCTTAACACCTGCTGGTGATCTCACAGGAAGTCCAGAATCCAGCTGTACAAGACAGGGTCAAGGCCGAGTTCTCTAAGCTTCTTGTTGAGCCTGGATGGAAGTATGATGTTGAATACTGAACTGTAGTCCAAGAACAGTATTCTCACATAAACTTCCTTCTTCTCCAGATGTGTAAGAACGGTATGTTGAGCAGTGGCTACTGCATCATCTGTCGATCAGTTGTGTTGGTAGGGGAATTGTAGGGTGCCCAGTTTGGGTGGTAACATGCTGCAGATGTAGTCCTTGACCAGCCTCTCAAAGCATATGCTTATTATTGAGGTGAGTGCGACATAACACCAGTTGTTCAGGCATGTTATCTTGGTCTTTTTTGGTCCAGGGAAAGTGGTGGATAATTTGAAGAAGAAAGGCACTCTCCATTGGTAGAGGGAAAGATTAAAAATGTCTGTAAACACATCTGCTAGGAGGGACATTAGTGGGGAGGGACAAATAGACAAGAGAGTAGAAGTGGAGAGTGGGGGGGCGTAAAGATGTGTTTGGTGATGGTGGAAGTTGCGAAGAATGATGTGTTGAATGACTCATGGGGTGATAGATAAAGACAAGAGGAACTCTATTACAGTTAAGGTAGTGGGAAGATGGGATGAGCACAGATGACGAGGAAATAGAGGAGATGTGGGTAAGGGCAGCATCAATGATGGAGGAAGGAAAGCTCCATTCTTTGAAGAAGGAGGACGTCTCTGATATCCTGGAAAGGAAAGTCTCATTCTGGAATCAGATGCAGCGACGACGAAGGAGCTGAGAACAAGGATTAGCATTTTTACAGGAGACTGGATGGGAAGATGTATAGTAACTGGGAAATGCTTCCCTACTTTAAGCCATGTTTCAACATTCCCTGTAGTATTATGTTTCTTTGTAAATATCCCTACCCTCAGCTTACCTACCATATTGATTATACTTCTTGCACTTCAGTTTATCCATTAAGCAAAATGGTGTATAAGTACCATATAAATTGTGTGATCCATTTTGTTTGGGTTCTTATACTGCTTTACTTTGGTTGGCATCTTTCCAAGATTCATCTTTCTCTGAACTTCAGTGACCTGAAGCACATCTGCTAATGTTGACTGGCCATGTATGACCACAGAAGTACACATTTCTGTTTACCGGTGTGTAAAATTTATGCAAAATTCCAGCCATGCAGGAAAAGAAGAGATTACAAAGGACAATTACAAGGATGCTATTAAGGATAAGGGCTTTAGTTATAATGAGATGTTGTTCTTCTTGTAATAGAAATAACTGGTGCCTTCTAGTGTGAAAAGGAATCGTGATGATGCAGCTGAAGAACAATAGCAATTAGGTTTTGAAGCAAAAGTCGTGGATTCAAAATTAAAATTGGTGAAAGATCTCTCCGAGTGATGAGAAAAGCAGCAGCACACAAGTGAGTTGAACACTACACAAAAAATAAGATCCATATACATTTCAAAAAGGGATTTTGGCAGATTCGTGAGGGTCAGGATCTTTCAACGTCAGACAAATCTAGGAATATGGAAATAAGCGCAGCACAGGAATGAAAGAGAGGAGGCACACGAGAGAAAATGCTGATGCAAGCAAAATGAAAGAAACTAGGATGAGTGATCTATGTGAAAGGAAATGAAGAATGGAAACAAGCATCCTAAATAGATAGTAAAACATGGAGTCAGGTAAAATGCATATATGTAGCATTCGGAGTGATTTTAGAGAAAAAAACATAGAAAACCTACAGCACAATACAGGCCCTTCGGCCCACTATGCTGTGCTGAATGTGTACTTAATTTAGAAATGACCTAGGCTTACCCATGGCCCTCTACTTTTCTAAGCTCCATGTACCTGTCTAAGAGTATAGAAACATAGTACCCATCCAAGAGTATAGAATAATAAAGGTTATAGATAGAAGGAAGATAAATACTTGGTAGTGGGCAGTGTTTGGACTTTAATCTCCCCAGAGACTGGGTTTTAATAAAGCACAAAATTAAAAGAAAATATACAACCTGTTGCAAAACAACTTGATTTCTGTTTTCACAGAAGCAATTCGGGGGGTGGGGGGTGGCAGATAATAATCCACTACAAGAAGGATTGGTGATATTTAAATATTTCAGTAAGGGCACCCTCCCCAGAATTTAATCTGTTCCAACTATGATTTGTTCCCAGGACCAGGGAAAAGCCAAGAGGCAAAAGGAAGGGTCACTGGGTGTAAAAGGAAAACTATCTTTTGGTTTCCTCTTCTCCACCTTGTCAATAAGGTTGGAGAATGAGAAATTGTTAATAATACTTGGCAGGTTTAATCAATTCATCTGAGTAAAATGCAATCTTAAATTTGTGTACATTAGTCATTGAATTTCACTGTAGAAATGAAGTTGTGTTTGAAAGGGGCTTGAGTATAGAAATTGTGAGGTCATGATACAGTCTACATTATATATAAAAGTCATGACACAGTTGCACAGGGCACTGGTGAGGCTGCATTTCAAGTATTAAGTTCAGGATTTGCTATTTTTAATTAAGGAAATCTTATATTAAAATGGAAAGAGTGCAGAAAGGGATTTTGCCACAACTTGATGGACTGAGTTACAGGGATAGATTGTAAAGGCTGGAAGTTATTTCTTGGATCACAGGGAATTGAGTGGTGATCTTACAGAGGTGTATAAACTGATGAGGGGCATAGGTAGGGTGAATGCACTTAGTCTTTTACCCAGGACTGGGGAAACGAGAACTAGAGGGTGTAGTTTAAGGTGAAAATGGGAAAGATTTAATAGAAGCTTGAGGGGTAACTCTTTTACCTAGAGGGTGGTGTGTATGAGGGAAGAGCTGCCAGAGGAGGTTGTTGAAGTAGGCAGTTTAAAAGACAGATAGAAAGATACATGGATAGGAAAGGTTTAGAAGGCTATGGGCTAAACATTTACGAATTGGACTAACTTGGAGGTGATCTTGATCAGCATGGTTGGGGCAATTGGCCTGTTTCCATGCTATATAACTCTACAACTCTATGACTTTAACAATATGGGTTATTTTCTTCCTTGGTCATAAGAGTCCAATGAGCTTCAAATCATTCTGAGGATTGAGCTTTGATAGTCCATTCTACTGAGTTTCTGTACAACAAGTAGGTACCTTGTTACAATTCTCAGCTTTGGGATTGTTAGATGGCAGGTGGCTTTAAGGTTAAGTAGCTGCCAGTTCAGTCTACTCTGAAACAAACTGGGCAAACGCTTGCAGCTGCTGATTCTTATAAACAACATTTTGTTGGCTATTCTAGAACTCATACGACAGGCAGATTGCACATGACCCACACTTACATCTCAAGCCTGCAGCTAGAGTTCCTACAGTCAGTATCAATCCCTGTTTGCACTTTATAACATCAACACTTAATCTGCCAAACAATTTGCCTGTTTTCAGGATGACTATCTGAAAATAGGCAATCTACTATCATCCAGAAGTACTTACAACCACTGTCATGTAGTGCTTTGAGAGGTTTGTGTTAAAGCACATCAACTCCTGCCTGGGAAGTGACTTGGATCCACTCTAATTTGCCAACCACTACAACAGGACAACAGCAAATACTATTTATTGGCTTTTCATTTAACCCTAGAATATCTGGACAGCAAAGAGGCATAAACCAGAATGCTCTTCATTGACTAGAACTCAGCAATCAATACTATCATCCCCTAAAATCTAATCAGTAAACTTCAAGACCTTGGTCTCAATACCTCCTTGTGCAGCTGGATCCTTGATTCCCTCCCTTGCAGACACAGTCAGTTCAGATTGGCAAAAATATCTCTTCCACAATCTCCACCAACATAGGTGCTCCACAAGGCTGTGTGCTTAGCCCCCTGCTCTAATTGCTTTACATTTATGACTGAGGCTATGTACTGTTCCAATGCCATTTTTAAGTTTGCAGATGACACCACTGTTATTGGCTGAATCAAGCATGATGACGAATCACACATTCTTTAGGAGGGAGATTGAAAATCTGGCTGAGTGTTGCCGCAACACCTTTCACTCAAAGTCAGGAAGGCTAAGGAACTGATTATGGACTTCAGGGGAAAACTAGCGGTCCATGAGCCACTCCTCATTGCAGGATCAGCAGTGAAAAGAATCAGCAACTTTAAGTTCCTTGGTATTATCATTTCAGAGGATCTGTCCTGGGCCATTATGAAGAAAGCACAATAATGTCCTTAGAAGTTTATGAAGATTTGTCATGACATTATAAGGAATATAGATAGGATAAATGCAAGCAGGCTTTTGTCACTGAGGTTGGGTGGGACTACAGAGATCATGGGTTAAAGGTGAAAGGTGAAAAGTTTAAGGGGAATATGTTGGGAAACTTCTTCACACAGTGCATCAAGAGAATGTGGAATGAACTGCCAGCACAAGTGGTGCATGCAGGTTTGATTTCAATGTTTAAGAGAAGTTTGGAGAGGTACATGGATGCTACGGGTATGGAAGCCTGTGGTGCTGTTGCAGGTCAATGGAATTAGGCAGTTTAAAGTGTTTCAGCATGGACTAGATGGGCCAAAGAGCCTGCTTCTGCACTGTACTTCTCTATGACTCCATGACACTATGACATTTAATACTTTGACAAGCTTCTATTGATGTTTGGTAGAGAGTATATTGACAGACTGCATCACATTCTGGTTTGGAAACACCAAAGACCTTGAATGAATAAACCTATATTATGCGTAAAGCCCTCCTCATCATTGAGCACATCTATATGGAGCACTGTCACAGTAAAGTACCATCCAGGCCATCTGTTGCCATCAAGAAGAAGGTGCAGAAGCCTTAGGACCTGCAGCAGCAGGTTCAGGTACAGTTACCGTAGATGTCGGATTATAAGCCGCTACTTTTTTCCCACATTTTGAACAGCTTTGAACTCTGCAGCCTTTACTATGGTGCGGCTAATGCATGATTTTTTTTATGCCGCCAAAAACATTTTGCCTCGTAACAGTAGACCAATAAAATTGATGAGTAGTTCACAGAGGTCCAATGAAATTGTACGATAAATCAAGCGCACTTTCACAATTAAATTATTGTAAATCAGTCATTTGTACTCACCCTCATCAACATGGAAAACACTCGAAGAAAAGCATTGTGCTGCCTTTATGGCAGTTATTTAGTTTATAATATTTTCGCTTAGTAATTCATTTTCTAGTTAAAATTAGAAGTGTTTTAACTATATTTGTTTTCTGTACTACATCGCGGGATGCTATGACGTCACACCCGGTTTCGCCGCATCTTGTGGGAAAAATGCCAGTTTGCGATAAACGGGAAGGTGGGGGCGAGCACATTACGCGAGCGGCATTGGATCTGAGCGAACGCTGCTTTTAAGTTAAAGGCGATCAATAACTTTTCCTGGTAGGCTGCAGTATATATATTTTTTACCAGTCGTTAGGAGATATTGGAATGTTGTTCAGTAAAAAAGTATACGCAACGTATATTTAAAAGTAGCCGCGTTACAGGCACGGTTCGAAAAAAAGCATTTGCAATATGTATTTGTTTATGTTACCATATGGATTTAATTAAAAGTTAAAAAATCCTCACGTGTAATATCTTTCTGTGTAAATATCTCATATTACAACGTGGGACACCTGCGGCCGAAAATCCGGTGCGGCCTAAAATCCGGTGCGGCCTGTACAAGTAAAAAATTGATTTTCTTTCTAAAATTAGAGCCAGCGGCTTTTAATCAGGTGCGCTCTGTAGTCCGGAATCTACGGTATTACCCCTCAGCCATCAGGCTCCTGAACCAGAGGAGATAACTTCATTCAACTTCACACCCCATCACTGTAGGACTTAACCTATGGACTTATGTTCAAGGACTCTTCATCTCTTGTTCTCGATATTTATTGCTTATTTATTTATTATTTTTATTATAATTTTTTTCTCTTTTTGTATTTGCACAGTTTGTTGTCTTTTGCACATTAGTCCCTCCTACTGTGTGTGATCTTTCACTGATTCTGTTGTGTTTCTTGTAATTACTGTGAAAGCCCACAAGAAAATGAATCTCTCGGTTGTATATGGTGACATATATGAACTTTGATAATAATTTTACTTTGAGCTTTGAACTAAATGCTGAATTTGACAGGGTTAACATTAAAAGTCACATTCCAGTATATAAATGCACTCTCTCTAACAAGAAAATGCTAAAAATGGAGGCAACAGCTGTTGAAAACATGAAGAAGAGGGATTAGGTATGGGTCTCTCATTAGCTCTGAGAAAACATGCATACTAAAAATATCTTGGCAGCTTCTCTGCGGTCAGACTTGCTGTCCTGACCATTTCCAACAGTTTTGTTTATTCTTCAGTCTCCATCAGCTGCAACTTTTGCTTTTGCTTTGTTGCTTTATTCTGGATTCAGACATTCATAAAACATGTAAATAGGTTATTTGGCCCATCAAGTCCATGCTGACCATCAGCACCAATCACATTTTCTGTTCTCACTACATACCCATCTAGTTCTGCAGATCCTGCCACTCAGACCCTTGGGGTAATCTATAGTGGTCAAATAACTGACTAACCGGCATATCTTTGGGATGTAGGAGGAAACTACAGCACGTGAAAGAAACCCAGTTGACTATAGAGAGAATATGTAAATATCTCACAGGTAGCACCCAATGTCAGAAGTCAATCTGTAGTAGTGGAGACTACAAGGGAGCAGTTCTATTCAATATGCCTTCTGAAATGTTACTCTAATTGCTACTCTGCCTCTATCCTTGTATGGTAAATACAAGGGGTGATTGATATGTTTGTGGCCTAAGGTAGAAGGAGTCAATTTTAGAATGCCTAGCACATTTATTTTTCAACATAGTCCCCTCCTACATTCACACACTTCGTCCAGTGGTTGTGGAGCATACGGATCTTGGACCTCCAGGAAGTGGCCACAGATGGTGATTGATAAGTTTGTGGCCTAAGGTAGAAGGAGGTGAGTTATACAGCTTTTGTCACATGCAGGTCAACTCTTTGAGTGATTAATGAAGTAGGTTTTCAAAGTTTGCAGAGAGGTTTAGGCCAGTTAGAAGAGTGGGCTGAACGATGGCAGATGGAGTTTAATGTTAATAAGTGGGAGGTGCTACATTTTGGTAGGAATAATCCAAATAGGACATACATGGTAAATGGTGGGGCATTGAAGAATGCAGTAGAACAGAGTGATCTAGGAATAATGGTGCATAGTTCCCTGAAGGTGGAATCTCATGTGGATAGGGCGGTGAAGAAAGTATGTTGGCCTTTATAAATCAGAGCATTGAGTATAGGAGTTGGGATGTAATGTTAAAATTGTACAAGGCATTGGTAAGGTGGAATTTGGACTATTGTGTACAGTTCTGGTCACCGAATTATAGGAAAGATGTCAACAAAATAGAGAGAGTACAGAGAAGATTTACTAGAATGTTACCTGGGTTTCAGCACCTAAGTTACAAGGAAAGATTGAACAAGTTCGGTCTTTATTCTTTGGAGCATAGAAGGTTGAGGGGGGACCTGATAGAGGTATTTAAAATTATGAGGGGGATAGATAGAGTTGACTTGGATAGGCTTTTTCCATTGAGAGATTCATACAAGAGAACATGAGTTGAAAGTTAGAGGGCAAAAGTTTAAGGGTAACACGAGAGCAAATTTCTTTACTCAGAGAGTGGTAGCTGTGTGGAATGAGCTTCCAGTAGAAGTGGTAGAAGCAGGTTCAGTATTGTCATTTAAAGTAAAAATGGATAGGTATATGGACAGGAAAGGAATGGAGGGTTATGGGCTGAGTGCAAGTCAGTGGGACTAGGTGAGAATAAGCATTCGGCACAGACTAGAAGGGCCGACATGGCCTGTTTCCGTGCTGTAAATGTTATATGGTTATATGGTTGTTATATCTCCTTCTACCTTAGGCCACAAACGTATCAATCACCCCTGCTGTGGACACTTCCTGGAGGTCCAAGACTCGTATGCTCCACGACCGCTGGACTAAGTGTGTAAATGTAGGAAGGGACTATGTTGAAAAATTAAATGTGCTAGGCTTTTTAAAATTGACTCCTTCTACCTTAGGCCACAAATATATCAATCACCCCTTGTATTATTCAAACCATGGACAATCAATGCCTTCATCATTTACAGAAACAGAAAGGACTTTCTGTTTCACATCATGCACACAGGATTTTTTTTTTAATCACCAACTCATATGACATCCACAATACTTGGAACATGCAGATGATCCTGGCTGTACTTCCCTCATCTGTTATATTTTGTCTCATGCTTCTTCAGTTCCTCCTACTGGTCTCCCAAAGTTTCTAGTCTAGCTTCAGATTGTTCAGTAGCTCTGTGTATTATACCGTTTTTGCTTGAGTTAAGTTTTTCTGACTTGCATGCTATTTCCTACGGCTGGACTCCTTTCTTACCATAAGATCATAAGATATAGGAACAGAATTAGGCCATTTGGTCCACTAAGTCTATTGAGTCATTTGGTCCATTTCATCATGGCTGATCCATGTTTTCTCTACTATTACACAAATAATCTAATCTTTAATAAGAGAGTACTTCAAATCTGTGTAACTGCTATTATCTCCTAACAATCTTATTTTTTGATCATTAAAATATGACACGAATCTCCCCGATCCTTGCTTTATACAAAAGCAAAAACAGACAACCATTTCATTCTAGGCAGATTACAATGGGCTTGTAAGCATTCTTTGGGATCACATTAGAGAATGTTATGTTATGTTACAATTCTCACCTTATTTGACTAATAAGATAAAATTATAAGGAGAATCTCTAGTTTATTTGCCTTATCCAACTCAGCATTAGAATGAACCGGTATCTTCACTGTCTCAGTTCTAAGTGGAGTAGGCTTTAAGGCTGCAAATTCAATGGCTCATGCAGATTAATTTGTTCCTTCATCTACCCCTCAAATAAATCACAGAGCTCAGTTCACATCTATGTGTTGCCTCAGTTGTCAAGAATAGATTACTATTCTCTTGAGGGTGTAGCACAGCAGAAATAGATGTATTCAGTCTTGAACCTACACAGCAGTACCTATATTTTGACAGCCATTAGCAAGTGAATATTTCCTGCAATTACATCTTGCTTTATTCTAATTACTTATAGTCTTGGAACTAATTAAGGAGAAGTTGGAGAACACAGAGAAACAGACGAATAGGTAAACACTGCTGATGAAGAGGTGTTGAAGCAGATTATATCAATACAGACCGCACATGCCTGACATTGATCTAAACTGTACTTTCTAAACAATTGAACATGGCTTTTTTTGTCAAGAATTTTGACATTTCAGCTCATTTTTGTTTACTGTCTTAAAAGGAAAGAAATCAAATTGTATCAAATCCAGTATAGTAGACCTTTCTCAATGGAGAAGCTACTGATGTTGTAAAGGGCATCTTGTCCCTCCATAATACTGTATTAGCATGATGAATGAGACTATTTAACTCCAGGACATAAATATGACACACTTGAAGTATTATTTTGATAGAGACTAGAGGTTTTATTGTTCATGAGGTCACAAGAATCTTCACGCAGAAGAATGAAGCAACTCCACAGAAGACAAACACTATCTATTTTTAATTAATTAATTAGAGCAGTGCTTCCCAACCTGAGGACCACAGACTCCTCGGTTAATGGTAAGGCTCATTGGCATAAAAAGATCAGAAACCCATGACTTAGAGGATAATTGGTGAATATTGGATTCAGCCCTTCTTATCATGAAGCTCTATATCAATTTTTACAAGCAGCAGATAGACTTGCTCTGTCGCATACACTACTGTTCATTTTCTTTTTCATCATGCTGCAGGGATTCAGTCTTCCATAGAAGCTGAATCATGGGGAATTGATCTTCAGAAAATTTCACGACTAAAGTTTGTCTTTTCTTGCTATTTTATATTTTCTCAACAAAAAATAAATGCCTTTTAAGGGATGAAGTTATATCCATTACTCGTATAGAACATAGAACAGTACAGCACAGGAACAAGCCCTTCAGTCCTAGATGGTTTGCTGAACTAAATAAATGCCTAACTAAATAAATCTTTTCTGTTTATTAATTTACGTCATTTTCTGCACATTCACCTTCTGTAATAAAATGGTAATTCTGCATTGCAAATATAACTGGTGTGGTCAGGACTAGATGTTCTCTGTGATAACATATACAGCTTAACATCTAACTGATTTAATGGATTCTACTTCACATTTTTAATGTAATGTCTGAGTTTAGATTAGCACTGATGTTCACCAGTTTCCAGTTATCAGAGGTAACATTCATTGTATACTCTGATAAGGCAGTGTCAGTGATCTATGGGTTTTCTCCTGTCACATACAGTGCAGAGTATTGTCTGCATTGGTGTTCCCTGAAGAATTCCGTAATGTAGCACAAACACACAAGATAAGTGCAGCTTTAGTTGATGGATTTTGTGTGGGAAAATGCTGCCAACCAAAAGATTTTACAAACCACTGATATCTAGAGCAAACAGTGGTCACCCTTCAAAAGCATAGGGGTCAAATAGATAAAAATTGAAAACTGAGTTCAAACCAGGGCCCAGGACTACCTATTTATCTGATGCTATTAAATATTAATTTCAAGTGTTCTGTTTACTGGCCAGAGCTAAGTTCTTGAGTTATTCAGTAGCAAAGGTAATGAGGGCTATTTTCAAAATAGGGTGAAAGCAGATGGCAAAACATTTTGTATCAATAAGACGTGTTTGAAATTTTCAGCACAGAATTCTAATCCCAATTGCTGACTGCAAATACAAAATGTCTAGGGTGATAAAACAGATGACTGCAGATTTAACCCATGCTGAAAATGCAGTTTAATAGAGCAACATATGTAATAAGCATCATGATTCACTTTCTTCGCCACTTGAAACACAAGATGGGTTTTTTAGGCAACTACTGCTAGATGTTAAAATGGTCTGGAGCTTGATATTCAGACTGAACATCTCACCCATACTACTGCTGGTGCTGATCTGACTGGATCCATATCGTCATCCAATTCACTTGCAAACCAAGGTAGCCAGTGAGCAAAGGGGAAAGCAAAGAGAAGAAGTGAGGAGAATGTTGCAGGACCTTTCACTCCTTTCTCTGTCTAACTCCAGATGCACAAAGCATGATTCAATATGAACAGATAGGATTTGAATCCTACACACACGGTGAAGTAAAACAACATCTGGAGCTCACCAGTCAACTGAGTGTATAATTGCTTTGCCACAGCTCTTGTAAAAACAATGAGTACAGATTAATAAAGCATAGCCAATATCTCTACCGTTGCATCATAATCACTGACTTTTGACCACTGGCTTCAATCTTCTGTTTTGTAACCAAATCTCCTGTTGCAATTGAACGTTCTTGCATGACAAAAAAGGAAGGAGGTCAGCCAACAGCACCCAGCACCCTTACCTACGAACAAGGACAAAAAAGTATAGAGGTGGCCATGCAAATAAAATCATAGCAACAGTAACTAAATAAAACTGAAAATTGCATGCGATAGAAGTTCAATTTGATTATTCAATAAGACAAAGCAAGATATTCAGCACTACTTTTTTTTTCAGTTTTCCTCTTTATTCACCTCCTTCCCATCTCCAAATCCCATTTTTTTTACTGTTGGCTCTTTACTTCGCAAGACAACCTTACTCCTTTCTGCAACTTAAAACTTGTTTTCCTACTTTTCTCTTTCAGATGAAGGACTGTCAACCCTGAAACATTAAAACTGCAGGGAAGGGTAGGGATGGGGTGTGGATGCATGGAGAGATGCAAGGGAATTTGTGTGTGTTAAAAGACGTCAAAGTTGCTGAGCTAACAACTAATTAAAAAGCAACAGTTCAAAACAGAAGAGAGGAAGAAGAATGGAACACAGATGCAAGCACATCTGTGAAGAAAAAAAAAGGACAGTTAATAGTTAATTTGAAATATTGAGTTCCAAGGATCACAATGTACCCAGACCGAAGAGGTATTGCTTTTTAAACACCCACCACGCTTGCTGGAATAGCATAGGGATTAAAGTAGGGGGCCAAAATGGGAGAAAAGTAGAGAATCAAGTGACAGGTGATTGAAAATTCAGGATTGTCACCACACTCTGAATAGAGGCATTCCACAAATCAGTCTCCCAATCTGTGTTTGTTTTTTCTAGTGCAGAGAAACTATATCATGAGCACTGAATGAGGATTGAAGGTTTGCTTCTAAACATTCAGAGCAAAAGTATTGAGTAGTATAACACTAGAGACAGAGAAAACCCAGAATAACATTTGCAAATACTGTATGTAGGACCAGAACATGCTATTTCTCTTAGGAGGTGACCATCAGACTAAACAAAATGTAAATGAAATCAAAAAAATAATCAGCACTACACTTTGCCCAAATTGTTTAGACAAAGACAACCAAACTGCATTAAATATGTTGGAGAGGGGGCAGAGAAGCATAGTGGTTAGCACAATGCTTTACAGTACCAGCAACCCAGGTTCAATTCCCGCCACTGTCTGTAAGGAGTTTGTACAGTCTCCCCATGACTGCATGTGTTTCCTGCTAATATTGTTTCAAATTGCAACTGTTTAAAATAATAGAAAGGAAGTATGCCTTTGGACTGTGGGAGGAAACCTCAGGACAGATTTCCTTCCACAGTCCAGGACATATTGGTTGGTAGTTTAATTAGTCATTGTAAATTGTCCCATGATAAGGCTTGGATTAAATTGGGCAATTGCTGGGCAGTGTGTCTCAAAGGATCGGAAGGGCCTACTCTGTGCTGAATGTCAATAGATTTTAAAAAGCAATAAAAAAGCTTTAATACAGATGCTGCAGCCCACATATTATTAGCATATTTCAATAGGACTGACTGATTTTTATTTGGGTATCAGTGACCCAAAAGATCCTAAATGATTGGCAACAATAAGTGTTACCCAGGCAAGTTAAGCTTAACTGGTCCTCAATTAACTACATCATTCGGTAGTGTGATTTCTAATGCAGTTAATGGAGAACAAAAATAACTGAAGTTCAAATTGAATATATATCAGACTATTCAAGGTTAAATACCTTTTACTTCCTTACTATTATTTTAAATAATGTTGCAATTTGGAACAATATTTCCAGAAATTTAAATGTCTTGAACTAGCAGAATTTCACAGATACAATTGTGCATGATACTTAGAAATTAAATCTTGCAGTTAATGATTCTCAAACAATCAGATAAATGAATAAAATGATATACAAGCTTATTAAAATATGCCTCAGTACTTGAGAGGGAATTTTGTCAATGGAAGCAAGTATGGATCTTTTTCCTTAAAGCTTTCTTGAACTGCAATTTGTCTCTAATTTCTTGGGAGTTCAAGAACATTTTTTAAAAGTATATTTAATAGATTTTAAATCATGCACCATTTCCTGCAGTGGTTTCAATGTGCGGCAATAAAAATAGCATCAGAAAGCAGACTGCAAATCTTTAATCATTCAGTAAGAACATTGGTTTTATACCTTTATGCCACTTACTTAAGGATCTTTTCTATCCCACCCCTATCCTTTGGTACTAACTGAAACAGGATGCTAGGCAAAGTTGTAACACTGTACTGCTCGCCACAAAATAATAAATTTCAATTCATCAGACTGTGATAATAAATCTGATCCTGATTTTGACAAGGCTTGTTCTTATCCCATTGTCCTCAAAGAATTTGGCAGAATTTTAAAGTGGAATTCACAACTTTCAGCACATGAGAAGGGTGAGGTAACAGCACTTGCTACACAGGTGTTTCAGATAATAAATAAAAGGGTGCCAGGCCAAAGGAACATACACCTATGTGTCAACGTCATCACAAATGTAATGTATGGATCTATATCTATGTCTCCCCTTCGCACTACATATGGACTGCTAACTTACCTATGTGCATTGGTCTGTTGTCTACACATGTGCATTGATCTGCTCTCTCTCTCTCTCTGTGCAACATGAGTACATGAGTTAACCTCACTTCACATGTGAGTGCCTTTATTTAATTGATATGTAGTTGTATAGACACAACAAATTGGCAATGAGTACAATCCCAGATAGCAGAGAGTATCACCAGCCTCACAGACAGTTATGGATAACAGAATTTGGAAGAGGAGACAGTGAGAGGAAGGAGTTAATCAGTACGGAAAAGGCCATCAAGGATGCCAGCAAAGGGGTGCATGAGTAACTGCATAGTATACAGTGAAAGATACACAACTAGCAAAGTTAAAGTGAAAATAATGTGACAATGGCCTTACTCGGGAAGGTTCACAAATTTAATACTGTTAATGAGGACTGGTAATCATATATCAAGAGGCTTGAACCGTATTGTAACGTAAGCTACATGGATGAGGAAAAGAAAGTATCCATGCTTCTTAGCTTAATGGGTGCTAAAATGCATAGGCTTTTACACAATTTAGTAACTCTTGAAAAGCCAGCAAGTAAGATGTTTGAAGGAGTTGTTGCAACTTTACAAAATCACTTGAGTCCTAAACTGCTAGTAATTGCTGAGAGATTTAGATTTAACAAAAGGAATCAGTCAAAGGATGAAAACATTGCTGAATACAATGCAGAACTGCACAAACTTTCTCAATACTGTGACTTTAGAAATTGACTTTCTGATACATGAAGGCTTGTATGTGACGTGCACATACACTCAAATGAGGCTACTGGCAGAAAAAGACCTAACCTTAGAATAGGCATTGACCATTGCAATATCATTGGAGACAGCAGAAATAGATGTGTCAGACTACAGAAAAAGAGTTTAAAATGTGAAATGCACAAAATGTCTCTGAATGGTGCCAAAACCCAAGAAAGTTATTGGTGTGGTAAACCCTCCCGTGATGCAAATGGAATGTTGGCTTTCATTACTGGAAAGATTAATTTAAAAGCAGGGAGGTTATGTGGCAACTGTACAGGGTACTGGTGAGGCCGCACCTGGAGCACTGCGTGCAGTTCTGGTCTCCTTATTTGAGAAAGGATATACTGGCTTTGGAGGGAGTGCAGAGGAGGTTCACCAGGTTGATTCCAGAGATGAAGGGGCTAGACTATGAGGAGAGAATGAGTTGCCTGGGACTATACTCACTGGAATCCAGAAGAATAACAGGAGATCTTATAGAAACATATAAAATTACGAAAGGGATAGAGAAGAGAGAGGCAAGAAAGTTGTTTTCACTGGTAGGTGAAGCTAGAACTAGGGAACATAGCTTCAAAATTTGGGGGAGTAGGCTTAGGATGGAGATGAGGAGGAATCTGTGGATTTCTCTGCCCAATGAAGCAATGGAGGTTACCTCAGTAAATATATTTAAGACAAGGTTAGATAGATTTTTTCATAGTAGGGGAATTAACAGTTATGGAGAATAGTCAGGTAACTGGAGATAAGTCCGTGGCCAGATCAGCCATGATCTTATTGAATGGCGAAGCAGGCTTCACAGGCCAGATGGCCTACTCCTGCTCCTATTTCTTATATTCTTATGTCATACCTAGAACTTCATAGCATTACTGAAGCAGATTACAACATTATTTGGATCACAATAGATGTGTCCGGTTTAAAACTGAAACTGGAGCTGCATATAGTGTCAGCTTTATCCATAAGTTCAGAGGCTGACTACAACAGACTGCTTTCTCAGCTACCATTAGAAAAGAACTCAGTGATACTAAAGACCTACACAGACTAAAAAGTGTCTCTCAAAGGCAAACTGAAAGTAAACGTAACGTACAAAAGCAAAACACAGGAGTTAGAGCTTTATGTATTGAAAAGTGAAGGACCAGCACTTTTTGGACATGAATGGTTTAGAAAAATCTAACTAGAGTGGAACACAGATTTCCCAATGTGTCATCAACGGACAAATGTAGCCCAAACGGTAGCACTAACAAGAAACTGTCACAACTGCTTAATGCTAATGAGAAGGTGTTTGAGAAGGGCATTGGTAAGCTCAAAGCCATGAAGGCCAGAGTTGAACTGGGTGAAGCAGCAACACCACGATTCCATAAAGCACGTCCACTGCCTTACACACTACATCCTAAAGTGGATGCTGAACTTCAGAGCTTAGAGACATCTGACATTTTCTCCAAGGTTGAGTGGAGCAATTTGGCCATGTCCATCGTCTCAGTAATCAAAATAGGTAAGGCTGGAGCTGTTCACATATATGGGGATATCAAGGTGAGCATCAATCTTTTCAAAGATTGACTTTTCACAAGCCTATCTGCAAATGGAGACTGAGGAGTCAAGCAGGAAGCTCCCTACAATCAACACTCTGAAGGGACTGTTCCAGTATAATCATCTTGTCTTTGACGTTGCATCAGCTCCAGCAATTTGGCAAAGAGCAATGGACCAATTGCTCCAAGATATCCCAGAAACATAATTTTACCTTGATGACATCACTGTGACTGGCAAGAGTGGGGAGGAGTATTCTAGAACCTTGGCAATGTGCTTACCAGACTGAGCAAATATCGCCTGCATGCAAAGAGAGAAAAATGTGTTTTTCAAGAATGAAAATCTCATATTGTGGACATGTCATTGACAAGCATGGCTTTCAAGAGAAGATTGAAGAGTGCTACAGGCACCCAAACAGGAAAATGTGTCACAACTCAAGTCATACATGGGCCTAATAAACTACCAGCACCAATTTCTCCCAAACATTGCTAGTGCTGCACCCATTCAACACACTGTTACTGACAGGAGCACAGTGTAATGCTCAAAAAGATATGAAAGAGCATTCAAGGAAACAAAGAGACTAATAATATCCGAAGAACTGTTCACCCATTTGACTTATTCCTTCCCATCCCATCAGACTGGCATGTGATGCATCCTCTTATGGCATTGGTGCCATTGTGTAACACACTATGAAAGATGGATATGAACATCTGATTACATTTGCTTCAAGATCACTGATGAGTACAGAATGCAACTACACACAGATCAACTGAGAGGCCCTATGCCTAGTGTGGTGAATAAGATGTTCCACCAACTCTACAGATAAGAGTTTACTCTAGTGACAGACCACCAGCCACTTGTATCCATTTTCAATCTCAGGAAGGGAATTCCAGTGATGTCTGCTACCTGGTTGCAATGTTGGACACTCTTCCTAGGAGCCCACTCTTATGACATAGAGTTCAAGGGTACCAAATGACTTAACACTGATGGCTTGTCACATCTTTCACTGTTGGTAACTGAAGAAGAAAAGTCTTCATTCTGTGACCCAGCAGAGGTGTTCCTCACAGCATTGGTGGACCAGTTGCTGGTAACAAATTCTGAAATACAAAGAGAAACAAGGAATGACCTGATATTATGAAAAGTCTATAACATCACCATGCAAGGGTGGCCTGCTCATGGTACTCCTACGTTTCCAGAGTTGTCAGTGAGATGAGACCAACAGTCTGTATGTCAAAGAATGCTGATGTGTAGATCTCATATTGAGGTTCTATCTAAACTGTGCACCAGTGTTTTAGAGAAGCTGCATGAAGGTCTCCTGGGTACAGTCAAGATGAAGAATCTTGCCCAGTGCTATGTGTGGTGGCCAGTAATAGATAGACAAATTGAAGACTTGATTAAAAGCTATTCAGGATGCCACAAAGTTCAAAATACACCTCCACAGGCACCATCACACCCGTGGGAGTGGCTGTATTTGCTATGGCAGAGAGTACACATTGACTTTTCTGGGCCATTCATGGATTCCATGTTTCTGATTGCTGTGGATGTTCATTTGAAGTGAACGGAGTTCATACCAATAAAATCAAACAGTCAAAAAAGCCTGTTTCCACTCTGAGGACTATCTTCACTAGAAGTGGCTTACCTGAACAAATGGTAAGTGACAACAGACCACAATACATGTCTGAAGAGTTCAGGCTCTTCATAAAGAAAAATGACATCAGACATTTCAAGTCGGCTGCTCACCACCCAGCAATGAATGGGTTAGCTCAAAGGTTTGTGCAAACATTCAAGGACTCCATTAAAGTGCCAAACACCTGCAATGCTGTTCATGAGTAGGAACCTGAGAACTCGTATAGACCTTCTGAAACCAGATCTATGGAGGGAAGTGCAGCAAAAGCAGAACAGCCAGTTGTCAAGTGAAGCAGCAAAGAACATTAAAGTTGAACAGGATGTCTTAGCGTGTGATTACTGAGAGGACAAGTGGACATCTGGTAGGATAGCTACAAAAAACTGGACCACTAATGAACACAGTGGATATTGGAGATCTTACATTTGAGATGTCATGTGGACCAGATACTGGATGCTTAGCTGAAGAATACACCTGAGTTGACTGCATCCAACAAGATGGACACATTACAGCCACCGTATTTTCCTCTCAGTGACAAGCATTTCACCAACAGCAATGTGATACATGCAACACAGGAAACTACCTTTGACAGAACACCTGCCAAACCTGATGCCACTCCAGAGGTCTGAAGGTGCTATCCTGAAAGAAGCAGAGTGCTATCCAAAAGACTGAATCTTTAGTGAAGTTAGTTATGGACTGTTACTGTGAAAGCATATTTATTTGAATATGGTTTGTTAAAGGGAAATTAAATGTTTTGTTACATATACAGTTTTATGTTACATTAATCTAAAGGGGGAGGAAGCATAATGTATGGATCTATTTCTTTTAGAGCAACAATTCCCCTTAGCACTACGTATAGACTGATAACTTACTGGCGCATTGATCTGTTGTCTATGCATGCTCATTGATCTGCTCTCTCTCGGCAAATTGAATACACAAATTAACCTCACCTCCCATGTGCGTGCCTTTATTAATTCATATGTAGTTGTACAGACAACACAACAACTACCAAATATTGAACTGGATGAAATGCAGACTCAATAGCTGCTGCTGATGATTGAAGTTGCTTTACTAAACCTATTAGATTTCCTATCAAATAGTTGACTGGAATTGTATTTGGCTCACTCAGTGCGTATCCTATGTTTATTGATCAAGCCCAGCGAAAACATTCCCAGTGAAAGATTGCTGAGAGCGTTCAGAATATACTGTATTTCTAACATATCAATGAACAATTTAAAGGACATAATTTCATGAGCTTACGAAGGGTGATTGATAAGTATGTGGCCTAAGGTAGGAGGAGTCAATTTTAGAAAACTTGGCACATTTATTTTTCAACATGGTCCCCTCCTATATGTACACACTTAGTTCTACGGTCATGGAGCATACAGATCCCTTCTTTGTAGAAGTGGTCCACAGCAGGGGTGATTGATAAGTTCATGGCCTAAGATAGAAAGAGATGAGTTATACAGCTCTCGCTACTTAGACGTGCAGTTCAACTCTTTGAGTGAAAATGCAGAAAGTTTGAAGTTAATAACTCATCTCTTTCTACCTTAGGCCATGAACTTATCAATCACCCCATGCTTGTGGACCACTTCTGGAGATCCAAGACGCCAACTTCTACAAAGAAGGGATCCGTATGCTCCACGACTGCTGCACTAAGTGTGTAAATGTAGGAAAAATAAATGTGCTAGGTTTTCTAAAATTGACTCCTTCTACCTTAGGCCACGAACTTATCAATCACCCCTCGTATTTATTTACTTATATAGTTAGTTAGTGATACACACCAGCAATGCCTGAGAAATCCAATTAATCCTAACCTAATCATGGGACAACTTACAGTGACCAATTAGCCTACTCAGAACATCTTTGGACTATGGGAGGGGACGGGAGGACCCAGAGAAAACCCACACATTTCATGGGGCGGGTGTACAGAGGCTCCTTCCAGAACAGCAATGGAATTGAACTTTGAGCTCCAGAACGCCCCAAACTGTAATAGTGCTGTGCTAACCCTGTCACATCACCATAGCGTCAATTGTACCACAGCAAATTGTGTAGAATCCTTAATGGATTTTGAAGCTGCTTTTGGAAGCCTAGATTGATAGTAAGTTACATGAAGAGATATTGGGGCAAAGAGGTAGATTTTGAAAAATAGTTTCAAGGAAGATAGACTGGTCATAAGATCTGTAGAGGAAGTTTCAGAGTTTATGGCCTTGGCAGCTGATAGCCAGGCGGCCAATAGAGCAGTGACTAAGTTACAGATATCTGTGCATTACAGGGCTGGAGGAGATTACAAAGGTGGGATGTGATAAGACTACAGAGGAACATTTTTTTAAAAAGCTACAAGGAAAGCAATGTGTATTATCAAACAGGGGTGATCAGTGAAAGATATGAATAATATCACTGCAGCATCATGTGGATTATCTCAGTGAACAGAGTTGAATGAGGAAAACCAGACAGGAAAGCAATAGAACAGTTAAGAGGTAAAATAAACACGGATTAGTACTTTAGAGGCGAATAAGATGTGCAGAAACAAAGTTTGGCAGTGTCATAGAAACAAAAATAATCAGCAATAGTGTACATATTTGGACACTCATTTCAAGGTCACTTTTGAGACAAAGGCCATAAATAACCTCGTTCAACCTCAAACAGATCCAGGGAGAAGTTATTAGGGAAAAAACCTCTAGTTATTGCTTGGTCTCTAAGTTGACGACTTTTGTCTTCTGGAAGTAGCAATTCTATACTATAGGTAAATAGGTTGATGATTGTCAAATGTACTAAAGTAGAGGTCTTGCATATCTTTCATACAAATCAATGCATTGCAACAGTACATTCTGGTAGTACAAGATAAACCCATAACAGTGTAGAATAAATGTTACAGTTATAGAGAAAGTGAAGGATAGGTATACAATAAAGTAGATTGTCAGGTAGAATCCATCTTGATGCACTAGGAAACAATTCAGTAGTCTTGTAACAGCAAGTAGAAGCTGTCCTTGAGCCTAGTGGCACAAGCTTTCAGACTTTTATATCTTCTGCCCAGTGGAAGTTTTGAGAAGAGAGAATGTTTGGGTGGCTGGGAATTTTTATTCAGTTGGCTGCTACAGTGAGGCTGTGAGGTGTAGTCAGAGTCCATGGGGAAAATGGTGGGTTGTTGTCATGTGCTGAGCTGTGTCCACAACTCTCTGCAGATTCTTATCATCATGGATAGAACAGTAGCTATATCAAGTCGTGATGTCATTAGATAGGATGCTTTCTAAGTTTCATCAATAATAATTGATGATAGTCACTGGGAACACAGCAAATTACTTCAGCCTCCTGAGGAAGTGCAGGAACTGGTGAACTTTCATGGCAATGTGATTAATGTTGTTGACCTGGAGCGGGGATATTCACTCTTAAGAACTTGAAGCACTCAAACTTCCTAACCACGGCACTGTTGATGTAGACAGGAGTGTGTGCACCCAATGAACCAGCTCTGTTGTTTTGCTGACATTGAGGGAAAGGTTGTTGTCATGACATCATATCACTAGCTCCCTATCTTCTTATACTTCTAATGATTGCTATTTGCAATACAGCCCTCTATGGTGGCATCATTTGCAGACTTTTAAATCGGGTTAGAGCAGAATTTGGCCACAGAGGGAGAGGTGTAGAGGGCTGATGATGCAACCTTGTGGTGTACCTCTGTTGAGGATAATTGTAGCATTGGCGTTGTTGCTTATCCTTACAAACTGTTGTGAATTGGTCAGAAAGTCAAGAATGCAGTTAAAAAGGAAGGGATTGTGTCCCAGATCTAGGAGTTCTGAGATGATTTTGCTTAGTAATAGTGAAGCTGGAGCAGTAGTCAATAAACAATAGCTTAACATAGGCATCTTCACTGTGCAGATGCTCCAGAGGTAAGTACATATCTAGGGATCTGTTTCAGTCATAGGTGAATTGTAGTGGAAAAGGTTGTCTGGGAGCTGGAGTTAATGTGCTTTATGAGCAGTCTCTCAAAGTGCTTCATGATGATGGATGTCAGAGACAACGGGTGGTACTCATTAAGGCACATTACCTCATTTTTCCTAGGCACTAGGATAATCATGATCTTCATAAAACTGCTTACTAGCTAAGGCTCATGTGATATCCACTGATGTTCTTGATGAGATTCAAAATTACTGTTATTTATTAATTAATTTCTATCTAATAGATATTGATTTTGTAGTTATCCGCAGGAAAAAAAACAGTTTAAGTATCAATATCCCAATCATTAGTATTTCAGAGATCCACAATCATCCAAACACAGTCTGATAATAATGAACTCGGATTGGAATAACAGCTCACCATCACTGAAATAAAATAATCAAAGGAAAACAAATAATGATTCCAATAACTTATTCTGATTTAGAATGCAACCTGCCAAAACATCATTATTCCATGTTATAACATTTCGATAACTGACAGAGATATTTTTTGTGAAATACATTTACTGACCCCAAATTTTTGAGAAGGAAATATTCAGAGAGAAGGGAAGCACAACCAGTTCTTATACTCTTCAAAAACATTATCTGTGATATCAGCTTTTGGCCATTTAGCAGGAAGGTCCGATGGCTGCAACAGGCTTATCTAAACAAAAGTGATAAAGCTGAAGAGCAAACATGCTTGTCATAAAATGTCACTGTCTTCTCTAATCAGTTACCTGAAAAATGAATGGGTCTCCTTTCCCAATAGAAGTGAATGTAGATATGTAAAGAAAATCAATAAATTAAGTCCAAAACATTATCATTTGGCTTCACAGATATTGTTTGAACACCGATAGAAAAGCTATCAATAAAAACACATTGCTTGCAATATTTTGGCAGTTTTAAATACTAATGGATGCTAAGATATAACTAGGCATACAATTCCTAACTAACTTTGGAATAATATATAGGCAAGTAACATTACTAATCTTAGATAACACATGCAAACACAACAGAGTTTTAAAAAGTGTTGTTTATTCTTTCTTGGGGTATAGCCTCATATAGGTGGATCCAACCCTGGTTACTCTGATAATGTAATGGTGAACCACTGCAGTCTTAGTATAATGCCATTGGGAAGAAAGTTCTATGATTTTGATATCGACTGAGGAAATTGTGTTACTTTTCCATGTCAACACAGTGTATGCCCTCATACGGAACTAAGTAGGGGCAATTTTACAGTGCTCTCTTGATTTGATTTCTTGATTGGGCATCATGTTCAGCACAATCACTGGCCAAAGATTTCTGTGCTGTGCTGTTGTATGTTGTATGTTATCTATCATTTAAGATCGGTAACTACTGCTGGAGCAGCCTTGCCAATTTGCCAAATGACCTACTAATCTGCGCCAATCAGTATAGAGGTTCCAAACAGTAGTTAGACCTGTGCTCGTAAAGCCAGTGGGAATTATATTGTTAGATTCATGGCCTGTCTTTAAGGTGGTGAGTCAGGAGATAACTCACTGACTGCAGAACATCCATGCTCTGGTCTGCACCAGTGGTCAAATTATTCTACTGGATTGGTTGAGATTTTGGTGAACATCAATGAAGTTACCTCATCTTTCTTGCTTTTATTTTGTTCATTTAAGGAATATGGATGTCTGGGAATTCCAACATTTATGACCATTATTCATTGTTCCTTGGACTGAGTAGCATGTTAGGCATAGTTGGAGGTTAGTTGAGAGGACATCACATTAGTAGGTCTGAAGTCACATCTCTAGGGCAGACCAGGTTACGATAGCAGATTGATATTCGTTCCTGAATATTATGAATAAATTAGATACATTTTGATAATGAGCAAATGGTTTCACCATGACCAGCTTGTTATTCCAAAGATAGCAATTACTTGAATTTAAATTTCGCGTCTGTTGTCAAGCTCATTTAACTCATGCCTCTAGTTATTAGTCCAAGTCCAGTAATTTAACCCTCTCTGCTCCTATGCCCATTGTTGTTTGTAGGAGTTGTTGAATGTGTTTAGTTAATTGAATTAGTTGCTGCATTTTTTACACTACAGTAATTATGTGACAAGTGTTATGTCACTGTTGTAGTGACCCAAAAGTTCATTAGATATTTCAAGGTTCGGAAAGACACCGTATGATCTATATATGCATCATATAGATAAAAATCAGAGAAGATTCCAATAGACACAAAACTCAGCCTTCTACAAAGTGAAACCCCTTGTTAAAAGCAACCTTTCAAATTTATCAAAGGCGAAAATTGCCTTAATAGTACCAAGAAAGTAGTGATGTTGGCCAAAATTTCAATCCTAGGATTTTTCTTCCAAGCAATCGAACTGTCATAAGAATCTTAAACTTTCCAGAATCCTGCAACTTTCCATATTGGGCTGAACAAACTGAGCATAATACAGGTGAACAGGAATGTTTCAGTTGGCGGAACTGAGATCATATAAACACAGTCACTGGAGTCTTTGGTAATGATATCACCAACTTCAGCAGTGCTGCGTCACTACTACGTATTAGCATACAAAAAAATCTTAAAGAAACATCTGAACAAGTGAAAGATAAATACAATAACACTGAGGATTTGATAAAAGGTCAATGACCTAAAATATTAATTTTGCTTCCTCTTTGACAAGATGCTGTTGGGTTTCAGAATTGATTTGATAATAAAATTCAGTCACATTGTAAAATTTGTTTGTTCATATTGTGGTATCTGATGCATTAGCCCTGGAGAACAAAAAGTGTTAAATTTACTATTGTTCAATTGTAATAAATGCTACTTTTCAAGCAAGATGTAATCAAAACAACTAAATAATTTATTATTGGACTTGGCTTCTCAATTACAATGGTGAAATTCTTGATGTCAAAATAATATCAAATCATATCAAGCAATTTAATCAAACAATGACCCATGAGCACAATGGAAAAATAATTAGATATTATTGTTGAACAAAGACGTGGCTTCCATAGTTATTTAACAGAGATATGAATGGTAATATATTCTGCTTTTAACATAATACTCAGCAAAATAAGTTAACCATGGGAAAAACTTAATAGGCCTACCACACAAGAGACAGAATTTTCCTCTTTTGCATTCATAAGTTAGACTTCCAAGAAGAAATCATTAAGATTTTTACTGGAAAATCAATAAAAAGATTGAAAAATAAATAGGGTGCATCACATCCTGGTATGGAAGTTGTCCTGTCCAAGACCGGAAGAAGCTGCAGAAGATCGTGAACTGAGGAAGATCTGTACCAGCAAGGCGGCTGGACCGGATGGAGTATCCCCACGATTACTGAGGGCATGTGCGACTGAGCTGGGAGAATCACTACAGCGCATCTTCAACATGAGCCTGGAGCAGAGAAGAGTACCCAGACAGTGGAAAACATCCTGTATTGTCCCGGTACCGAAGAAACCACAACCAAAGGAGTTGAATGACTTCAGACCTGTTGCCTTGACGTCGCACGTGATGAAGACCATGGAGCGGCTGATAATACAGAATCTGAGGCCACAAACCAGGCACGCCCGGGATCCTCTTCAGTTTGCGTATAAGGAGAAGGTGGGAGTGGAGGATGCTATTACGTATTTGCTGCACAAATCCCTCTCTCACCTGGATGGGGTCAGTGGTGCTGTGAGGATTACATTCCTGGACTTCTCTAGTGCCTTTAACACCATCCAGCCCAAGATCTTAAGGCACAAACTAACGGAGATGGGAGTAGACTCTCACATGGTGGATTGGATAGTGGACTACTTGACAGATAGACCTCAGTATGTACGGTTGGGAGACTGTAGGTCTGACACGGTGGTCAGCAGCACAGGAGCACCTCAGGGGACCGTGCTCTCTCCGGTCCTGTTCACCCTGTACACATCAGACTTCCAATATAACTCGGAGTCCTGCCATGTGCAGAAGTTTGCTGATGACACGGCCATAGTGGGGTGTGTCAGGAATGGACAGGAGGAAGAGTATAGGAAACTGATACAGGACTTTGTGATATGGTGCAACTCAAACTACCTGCGTCTCAATATCACCAAGACCAAGGAGATGGTGGTGGACTTTGGGAGATCTAGGCCTCATATGGAGCCAGTGATCATTAATGGAGAATGTGTGGAGCAGGTTAAGACCTACAAGTATCTGGGAGTACAGTTAGACGAGAAGCTAGACTGGACTGCCAACACAGATGCCTTGTGCAGGAAGGCACAGAGTCGACTGTACTTCCTTAGAAGGTTGGCGTCATTCAATGTTTGTAGTGAGATGCTGAAGATGTTCTATAGGTCAGTTGTGGAGAGCGCCCTCTTCTTTGTGGTGGCGTGTTGGGGAGGCAGCATTAAGAAGAGGGACGCCTCACGTCTTAATAAGCTGGTAAGGAAGGCGGGCTCTGTCGTGGGCAAAGTACTGGAGAGTATAACATCAGTAGCAGAGCGAAGGGCGCTGAGTAGGCTACGGTCAATTATGGAAAACCCTGAACATCCTCTACATAGCACCATCCAGAGACAGAGAAGCAGTTTCAGCGACAGGTTGCTATCGATGCAATGCTCCTCAGACAGGATGAAGAGATCAATACTCCCCAATGCCATTTGGCTTTACAATTCAACCGCCAGGAGTAAAATATGTTAAAGTGCCGGGGTTAGGACTCAATGTATTTAAGTAAACTACATAAGAACTTTTTAAAAGCTATTATTAATGCTTTTTGAGAGGGTGATTTTAGATGCATATCATATTTTTACTGAGTTAAGTATTGTATGTAATTAGTTTTGCTACAATAAGTGTATGGGACATTGGAAAAAATGTTGAATTTCCCTATGGGGATGAATAAAGTATCTATCTATCTATCTATCTAGCCCAGCACATCACACAAACTAATCTTCCATCCTTGGACTCACTTTACACCGCATGCTGTCGGAGCAGTGCTGCCAGGATAATCAAGGACACGATCCACCCAGCCAACACACTTTTTGTCCCTCTTCCCTCCGGGAGAAGGTTCAGGAGCATGAAGATTCGTATGGCCAGATTTGGGAACAGCTTCTTTCCAACTGTGATAAGACTACTGAACAGATCCTGACCCAGATCTGGGCTGTACCTTCCAAATATCCGTACCTGACTTGCACTACCTTACCTTCCATTTTCTATTTTCTAATTATGATTTATAATTTAATTTTTTATTATATTTAATTCGATTTGTACTTCAGGGAGTGCGAAGCACAGAATCAAATATCGCTGTGATCATTGTACACTCTAGTATCTAGATTTATCAAATTTGGAGAACAACTCCATTCAAAACTGAGATGATTGATCCTGCAAAAAGGCTTGCTGCTGAGATGAGAAATTTACTCAAAAGCAATGAGTCAAAAAGTTGTGTTTAAATGGAAACACAAGGGACAACAGATGCTGGAATCTGGGGCAAAAAGAATATCTGCTGAAGGAACTCAGCAGGTCAATCAGCAAATCATAAGCACTAGAGATTCTGCAGATGTGGGAAAACCAGAGCAACACCCACAAAGCAGCAACATACGTGGAGGAAAAGTAACTGTTGACATTTCAATCAAAACTCTGCATCACCCCAAGTCTGTCACACTCAATCTCCTTTGGCAGGAAGGTTGTAGTACAGGTTTAGGAAAACAGCTGGGGTACTGTATAAATTTCACCTTCAGTCTCTTATACTCCTCCTCACTCTTTTACACCCCAAGCATGCTGCTGCAATTTATGATCTTCCATTGTCTGCAACACCACCATCAATTTAAGTTGCATCTGCAAATTTACTAACTATTCCCTGTATATTCTCATCAATATTGATGACAAAGTACAGTGGGCCCAGCATTGAACTCTGCAGCACACCACTAATCACAGACCACCAGTATGAGAAACATCCTTGCACATCACCCTCTGTTCCATATCAACCAGCTAATGTTGGATCCAGTTTGCTAACTCTCATTAGATGCCAAGTGATCTAACTTTCCAAAGCAACCTACCATGTGGCACCTTCCCATAAGCCCTACTAAAATCCATATTTGCTATATCAAACACCCTCCTCTCATTAAACTTCCTTGTCACTCACCAGATGATAGCAATGTTGCAAATATCTCACCAACAGTTCCTGTAAATTCTTCCCTGGCTTGTCAAGTCATGGAGAACTATATCATAAACACAAGAGATTATGCAGTTGCTGGAAATCCAGTATGCTAGAGGAACTCAGCTGGTCAGGGAGCATCTATGGAAAGAAAAAGAGTTACCTCACCTGACTATCACCTCTGGTGCCCCTCATCCTTCCATTTCTCCCATGGTCTACTCTCCTGTCCTATCAGATTCCTTCTTCTTTATCCCTTTACATTTTCCACTTATCACCTCCCAGCTTCTCACTTCATTACCTCTCTTCCACCCACCTATTTTCCCACTCACCTGGTTTCACCTATTACCTTCAAACTTATTTTCCTTCTCTTCCACACACACATCCATCTTCTGGCTTCTTCTCCTTTCCTTTCCAGTCCTGATGAAGGGTCTCAGTTTGAAATGTCAAAAAAAACTCTACTTTGCTGAGAGCAGGTAGCAACTTTCAGACAGCTCCTCTTACTTGCCCCTTGAAGAGTACCCCACTCTGGAACATCAGGTCATTGTCTTCTACACCGTCACCAACACCATCAGCTCTAGAGATCTCTCATCCACTGCCCCAAACACATAGTTCCTTTACCCTGACTCCAACTCAAGATCCACAAACCTGACTGTGTAGGTAGCCCCATTGTTTCTGCTGGTTCCTGCTCCACAGAACCTATGTTCACATAACTCAACTCCATTCTATCCCCCTTGCTTCAGTCGCTTCCTACATACATCCACAACATTTCATATGCTCCCAATCTCTTCAACAACTTTCAGTTCCCTTTCCCTAATTGCCTCATATTCACTATGGAAGTCCAGTCCCTATACATTTGTATCTCTATCAAGAAGGCCTTAAAATTCTCTATTTCTTTCTGGACAACAGATACGCCACCACCATCCTCCTCCATCTGGCGGACCTGGACTCAACAATTATTCTTTCATTCCTTCCACTTTCTCCAAACCGAAAGTGTAGCCGTGGGCAAGCGGCATGGGCCCCACCTATGCCTGCCTTTTCATTTGCTATGTGTCACAGTCTATGTTCCTAGCCTTCTCTGGTAATGCTCCCCAACACTTCTGCACTATGTTGGCGACTGCACTGGTGCTGCTTCATGCACCCATCTGAAATGGTCAATTTCATCAACTTTGCCTCCAACTTCCATCCTGCCCTTAAATTCATTTGCTCTGTTTCTGACACCTCTTTCCCCTTTCTGTCTATTGGGTATCTTTTATAAACTTACCGAAACTTACAATCTGTTGCTGGTAAAAAATGCCATCCCTTTTCTCAGCACCCCATCTCCACCGCATCTGTTCTCAGAATGATGCTTTCTTTTCCAGAGCATCGAAGCTTTCTCTTCCTTTAGCATTGATCCTGTCTTCACCCACATCTCCACCATTTTCCAGACATCCAGCCTCAGCCCACTTCCTTCTGTCTGAGCAGAGAAAGAGTCTCTCGTTGTCCTTACCTGCCACCTAATAAACCGCTGCATCCAACACATTATTCTCTGCAACTTCTGCCATCTTCGATGGGATCAAACACATCTTTAACTAACCCCTTTCCCTCCAGTGATAAGTGCCAGGAGGGAGACTAGTGGGGAGGGACAAGTGAATCAGGGAGAGCAATCCCTGTGGAAAGTGGAGAGACAGGGGAGGTAAAGATATGTTTGCTGGCAAGATTTCTTTGGAGATGATGGATGTTCTGGAGAATGAATCTGCTGAGGTCAGCTATTGTGTCGAGTGCTCCTGATACGGCCTCCTCTACATTGGTGAGACCTTATATTCTGTCTGGGTAGCCTCCAAGCTTATGGCATGAATATTGACCTTCCCCCTTCCCTCTTCTTCTATTCCCCACTCTAGCCCCTTACCTCTTGTCATTTGCCAATTACCTAACCCTGGTTTTCCTCCTCCTTCCCTTTCTCCTTTGATCCACTTGCCTCTCCTATCTGATGCCTTCCTCACTAGGTCTTTACTAATCCAACCCATCAGGCTTCATCTATCACCTACTAGCTATCCTCCCTCCTCTCCCTCCACTTCCTTATTCTGTCTTCTTCCCCCTTTCTTTCCAGTCCTTAGGAAGGATTTCGGCCAGAATGCTTATTCAAATGAATGATTATTAATCTCTATAGATTCTGCCTGATCTACTGAGTACCTCCAGCATTTTGTGGGTGTTGCTTTGGATTTCCAGCATCTGCAGAATTGCTCATGTATATGTCTCCTTTTTCACATCATCCCACCTTCTATATCCCTTATCATGTACGGTTCCTTGGACTTGTTCTTACCTTGCACCCTGATGGAACACATTTGGTTTGAACCTACACTGTCAGCTTACAGAGAGGAGGTGCAGCAGCTAACGGACTGGTGCAGAGCCAGCAACCTGTCTCTTAATGTGAACAAAACAAAAGAGATGGTTGTTGACTTCAGGAGGGCACGGAGCGACCACTCCCCGCTGAACATCGACGGCTCCTCGGTAGAGATCATAAAGAGCATCAGATTTCTTGGTGTTCACCTGACGGAGAATCTCACCTAGTCCCTTAACACCAGCTCCATAGCAAAGAAAGCCCAGCAGTGTCTCTACTTTTTGCGAAGGCTGAGGAAAGTCCATCTCCCACGCCCCATCCTCATCACATTCTACAGGGGTTGTATTGAGAGCATCCTGAGCAGCTGCATCACTGCCTGGTTCAGAAATTGCACCATCTTGGATCACAAGACCCTGCAGCGGATAGTGAGGTCAGCTGAGAAGATCATCAGGGTCTCTCTTCCTGCCATCACAGACATTTACACTGCACGCTGCATCTGCAAAGGAAACAGCATTATGAAGGACCCCATGCACCCCTCATACAATCTCTTCTCCCTCCTGCCGTCTGGGAAAAGGCTCCGAAGCATTTGGGCTCTCACGACCAGACTATATAACAGTTTCTTCCCCCAAGCTATCAGACTCCTCAATACCCGAAGCCTGGACTGACACCTTGCCCTACTGTCCTGTTTATTATTTATTATAATGCCTGCACTGTTTTGTGCACTTTATGCAGTCTAGTGTAGGTTTGTAGTCTAGTATCGCTTTCTCTATATTTTTTTTATTATGTAGTTCAATCTAGTTTTTTGTACTGTGTCATGTAAAACATGGTCCTGAAAAACGTTGTCTCATTTTTACTATGCACTGTACCACCAGTTATGGTCGAAATGACAATAAAAGTTGACTTGACTTGACTTGACTTATTCCACCTTTGAATGAATTCCATTTGTCTGATTTTGACGTACCTACAATTAGTTGTCCCAGTCTACTTTTTACAGGCAGTGCCTTATAATTTTGAAATCAACCTTCTTGAATTCAGGACTTTAAATTTCCATATGATTCTTATTCCTTTCCATTACCACCTTGAAACTTAAAGACTTCTGGTCACTTTCTGCCAAATGCTTGATCATCAGCACTTCAACCACTTGCCTGGCTTCAGTCCCTACAGGTAGATTCAATACTGTCCCTTCTTTAGCTGGAGTTATCTACAGGGTGATCAATAAACCATTCTGCATGCACACTAAATTTTCACCTCTTCCTTCGTACTAAAATCATTCCAGGTTGTAAGTAGAAAAGATTCCATTGATAGACAAATTAATTGGATTTCTCTCTCTCCTATCCGATCTCTTTAGGCCCACATTCATTTTGCCTGAGATTTGAGACTGAGATCTCACATATGCATTGAAACATTAAACATTCAGTAAAATCCATAGTTTGCGTCAATGACCATCACAGTTCAAGTATGTGCTGGAGGCAGCCCACAGTGTTGCCAAGCTTCCAGTGCCAACATTGCATACCCACAATTTACTTACCCCTACATCTTTAAAATACCTATTCTTAAATTCACTACCACATAGCACAAGAAGTAATCCAGAGACTACAACCTGAGATGTGCTGCTCTTTATTCTGCACTCTGCCTCCCTAAATTAAATTTGGTAGAGCCTCATACCTCTTTTCCCTAAATCAGTAGTAACTATATGGACCATGACCTCTGGCAATTTACCATCCCCTTATCAAATGTGTAGTAATCATTCTGTGAAGTCCTTGACCCTGATACCAAGAAGGAAAACGTTAACTAGATTCATGTCTGTTGCCACAGAGACCCCTGTCCAGTCCAGTTTCTATCAAGTCTACAACCACTCTTGCTTCGGCTTAATTGTGTAATCCACAGTGACATGAGCTTCACTCCAGCTGTGCTCTGCAGTACCATATTCATCCCCATCACTTTCCAATACAAAAGCAGACACAGAGTTTTCTCTGACTATCTCACCTCTTCCCTTTCTCTGCTCAATGGTCACCTATTTCTTCTCTGGCAGCCTTTCCACAAGTTGTGTGGTAATCACTTCTCAAATACATAACTTCCAGATGTGCTGATACACTGTCACTTCTCAATTTCTGAATCCAACACTCAAGTTGACTACCTACAGGGACACTCACCCAAACATCAGTTGTTTAGGTTGCTTGCTGTACAACACATTAGGCTGAGCTCATCTGCTGTATTTTTAACTTAGAAAGGAATGCTTAAAATGTAACTCAGTCTGTGTTCCCATACTGCAAGAGAACTATAAAAAAAAGTGAAAATACTCCCCACAGCTCACACTCCGAGACTGATAAATAATGAATCATTGTTACTATTAATGAATTATGACTTAAATGTATGGATTTCCTTTCATCTGAGCCACTATATATTGCTGTGCTGCTGTCTGTTTTCCCTACGACTGCATGGGTTTCCTCAGGGTGCTCCGGTTTCCTACCGCAGTCCAAAGGAATACAGATTGGTAGGTTAATTAGTCATTGTAAATTCTCCTGGGATTAGGCTAGGATTAAATCAGGGTTGCCGGGTAGCACAGCTCGAATGGCCAGAAGGGCCTATTCGGTGCTGCATCTCAATAAATAAGTAAATATTGTGCCTTAGATGGATAACATCTTGTAAGGAAGTAGACTCTTGTGACTGTTTATTACCATATACAAAGAAGAGAATGTTCTGATTTTGGTTGAGTTTTGCACAAAATTACATAAATGAATTATAAAATTAGCATAAAGATCCATTCTAGGGGTCATCATCAATATGCCATGATTAAAAATATAGCAGATTTAAAATAATTCCCAGGGAATGAGAAGCATTACCTTCTAGAACTTGCAATACTACCCATTAATTATAACACTGGTTGATAAAGAATATTGTAATGAACATGGAACAAGAAGAAACAAAGCACATGTGATGAATGCAATGTTTACCAAGAGAAGCCTATTGATTTTGCTTCTTATCTTCCCATACTCTTACAAAAAGCACGTGAATTGATACACAAGTTGAGGAAGGAAGACTGAGAGTAGGGTTTGAAGTCAAGAAATCTCACCTGTTGTTACTCAGTTGATCCTGAACCTGGGTCAAGGATTACATCCTTGTTTTTATATTCTAGTCCTCGCAAGATGAAAACTAACATTGCATTTGCCTTTCTCAGCACTGACTCAGCCTGTGAGTTAATCTTTAGTGAATCCTGCACAAGGGCTCACAAGACCTTTTGCACCTCGGATTTTTGAATTTTCTCCCCATTTAGAAAATAGTCTATGCTTTTATTCCTTCTGCCATAGTGCATGACTGTACACTTCCCAGCACTATATTTCATCTGCCACTTATTTGCCCATTCTCCTAATCTATCTAAGTCCTTCTGCGACTCCCTGCTTTTTCAATATTTCCTGCCCCACCACCTATCTTCATATCTTTTGCAAACATAGAAACATAGAAAATAGGTGCAGGAGTAGGCCATTCGGCCCTTTGAGCCTGCACCGCCATTCAGTATGATCATGGCTGGTCATCCAACTCAGAACCCTGTGCCTGCTTTCTCTCCATACCCCCTGATCCCTTTAGCCACAATGGCCATATCTAACTTCCTCTTAAATATAGCCAATGAACTGGCCTCAACTGTTTCCTGTGGCAGAGAATTCCACAGATTCACCACTCTCTGTGTGAAGAAGTTTTTCCTCATCTCAGTCCTAAAAGGCTTCCCCTTTATCCTTAAACTGTGACCCCTCGTTCTGGACTTCCCCAACATCGGAAATAATCTTCCTGCATCTAGCCTGTCCAATCCCTTTAGCATTTTATACGTTTCAATAAGATCCCCCTTCAATCTTCTAAATTCCATTGAGTATAAGCCTAGTCGATCCAGTCTTTCTTCATATGAAAGTCCTGCCATCCCAGGAATCAATCTGGTGAACCTTCTCTGTACTCCCTCCATGGCAAGAATATCTTTCCTCAGATTAGAGGACCAAAACTGCACACAATACTCCAGGTGTGGTCTCACCAAGGCCTTGTACAACTGACTTGGCCACAAAGCTATCAATTTCATCACCCAAATCATAGTTCCAATACTGACTCCTGCAGAACACCAGTAGTCACTGGCAGCCAATCAGAAAAGGCTCCATTTATTTCCACTCTTTGCCTCCTGCCTATCAGCTAATGCTCAATCCATGCTAGTATCTTTCCTGTAATATTATAGGCTCCTACCTTCCTAAGCAGCCTCATGTGTGGCACCTTGTCAAAGGACTTCTGTTCAGTAACTGCTTTCAGAACCCTGGGATGTAGTCCATCTGGTTCAGTTGGCTTATTTACTTTCAAGCCTTTCAGCTTCACAAGCACTTTCCCCCTGGTAATAGCAACTGCACTCACTTTTGCCATGACACTATTGAACTTCTGGCATATTGCTGATGTCTTCCACAGTGAAGACTTATGCAAAACGCTCATTTGGTTCATTCGCCATTTCTTGTTCCCCTTTACTGCCTCTCCAGTGTAATTTTCCAGTGCCCTGATATCTACTCTCGCCTCTTTTTTATTCTTCATATATCTGAAAAATTATTTGGTATCCTCTTTGATATTATTGGCTAGCTTACATTCATACTTCATCTTTTCCCTCCATATGGCCATTTTTTAGTTGCCTTCAGTTGGTTTCTAAAAGTTTTCCTATCCTCTAACTTGCCATTAATTTTTGTTCTGTTAGATGCCATCCTTTCTGATTTTATGGTTTCTATGACTTCCCTTGTCACCCACTGTTATCTCATCCTGTGCTTAGAATACTACTTTGTCTTTGGGATGTATCTATTCTGCACCTTCTGAATTGCTCCCAGAAACCTCAGTCATTGCTGCTCTGCTGTCATCCCTGCTGGTGTCCCATTCCAATCAACTTTGGGCAGCTCCTCTCTCATGCCTCTATAACACCCTTTACTCTACTGTAATATTGATACATTTGACTTTAGTTTCTCGTTCTCAAATTCCAGGACGAATTCTATCATGTTATGTTCACTTGTTCCTAAGGGTTCCTTGACCTTAAGCTCCTTAGTCAAATCCAGTTCATTATTTAAAACCTGATTTGAAATACTTGATCCCCTAGTGTGCTCAACCATAAGCTGCTCTGAAAAGCTATCTCATAGGCATTCCACAAATTTGCTCTCTCAGTGTCCAAAATCAGCACCAACATGATATCTGAGTTTCCCAATCTACCTGCATATTGGAACCCCATGACTACTGTAGCATTGCCCTTTTGACATGCATTTTCTATCTCCCACTATAATTTGTAGCCCACATCTTGCTTACTGTTTGGAGGCTTCTATGTAATGGTCTGTTTACCCTTGCAGATTCTGAACTCCACCCACATGGATTCTACATCTTCTATTCCTTTTCACCTCTTTCTAAACAGGAGTAGGCCATCCGTCCCATCAAGCCTGCCATGCCATTCAATAAGATCATAGCTGATCTGTCCATAAACTCAGCTCCATCTACCTGCCTTTTTCCCATAACCCTTTAATTACCTTACTATGTAAAAACCTATCAAACTGTATCTTAAATCCATTTAGTGAAGAAGCCTCAACTGCTGCCCTGGGCAGAGAATTCCAGAGATTCACTGCTCTCTGGGAAAAACAGTTTCTCCACATCTCTGTGCTAATTCTTCGCCCTTGAATCTTGAGGCAATGTCCCCTAGTTCTAGTCTCACCTACCAATGGAAACAACTATCCTACTTCTATCATATCTATCCCTTTCAAAATTTTGGATATTTCTATAATATCCCCACTCATTCTTCTGAATTCCAGGGAGTACAGTCCCAGGCGACTCAATCTCTCCTCATAGGTTAATCCCTTCATCTCTGGAATCAACCTGGTGAACCCCCTCTGCACTGCTTCCAAAGCCAGTATATCCTTCCTCAAGTATGGAGACCAGAACTGCACACAGTACTCCAGGTGTGGCCTCACCAGTACCCTGTATAGTTGCAGCATGACCTCCCTGCTCTTGAATTCAATCCCTCTGGTAATAAAGGCCAACATTCCATTTGCCTTCTTAATAATCTATTGTACCTGCAAGCCAACTTTTTGCATTTCATGAACAAGCACTCCCAAGTCCCTCTGCACAACAGCATGCTGCAATATTCCATCATTTAAATAATAATCTGCTCTTCTATTATTCCTTGCTAAGTGGATGATCTCACATTTACCAACGTTGTATTCCATCTGCTAGACCTTGACCCACTCACTTAACCTATCTATATCCCTCTGCAGACTCTCCATATCCACTGTAAAATTTGCTTTTCCACCCAGTTTAGCATCATCAGCAGATTTTGCTACATTACACTCCTGTGCGGCACCTTATTGAATGCCTTCTGGAAATCCAAGTATACGACATCCATCTGTTGCCCTCTATCCACTACACTCATTATGTCCTCAAAGAACTCCAGTAAGTTTGTCAAACAGAACCTGCCCTTTCTGAATCCATGCTGCGTCTGTCTAAATGTTTCACTATTTCTTCCTTAATGACAGCTTCAAGCATTTTCCGGACTACAGATGTTAAGCTAACTGGCCTATAGTTGCGTGTCTTTTGCCTACATCCTTTTTAAAAAAGTGGCATGACATTTGCTGTCTTCCAATCCGCCGGGACCTGCCCAGAGTCTAGAGAATTTTGATAAGTGATTACCAACACGTCTACTATAACCTCCACCAATTATGACCCATCTACAACCACTCTTTGCTTTCTGTGGGCAAGCCAGTTCTGGATCCACAAAGCAATGCCCTCTTGTATCTCATACCTCCTTACTTTGTCAATAAGCCTTGCATAGGGTACCTTATCAAATGCCTTGCTGAAATCCATATACTCTACATCTACTGCTCTTCCTTCATCAATGTGTTTAGTCACATCCTCAAAAAATTCAATCAGGCTCGTAAGACACAACCTGCCTTTGACAAAGCCAGGCTGACTATTTCTCATTATATTAAGCCTCTCCATGTGTTCAGAAATCCTGTCTCTCAGGACCATCTCCATCAATTTACCAACCACTGAAGTACTACTCACTGGTCTATAATTTCCTGGACTATCGCTACTCCTTTCTTGAGTCAGGGAACAACATCCGCAAGAACCTCTGTGTCCCCCATTGATGATGCAAAGATCATTGCCAGAGGCTCAGCAATCTCCTCCCTCACCTCCCACAATAGCCTGGGATACATCTCGCCTGGTCCCGATGACTTATCCAACTTGATGTTTTCCAAAAGCTCCAGCACATCTCCTTCCTTAATATCTACATGCTCAAACTTTTCAGTCTGCTGTAAGTCATCCCTACAGTCTCCAAGATCCTTTTCCGTAGTAAATACTGAAGCAAAGTATTCATTAAGTACCTCTGCTATCTCCTTTGGCTCCATACACACTTTTCCACTGTCGTACTTGATTGGTCCTATTCTCTCATGTCTTATCCTCTTACTCATCACATACTTGTAGAAGGCCTTGAGATTTTCCTTAATCCTGTCCACCAAGGCCTTTTCATGACCCCTTCTAGCTCTCCTAATTTCATTCTTAAGCTCCTTCCTGCTAGCCTTATAGTCTTCTAGATCTCTAACATAATCTAGTTTCTTTCTTAAAAAATCTTTCGTAAGCTCTTCTTTTCTCCTTGACTAGATTTTCCACAGCCTTTGTACACACATTCCTGTACCCTACCATCCTTTCCCTGTCTTATTGGAACATACCTATGCAGAATGCAATGCAAATATCCCCTGAACATTTGCCACATTTCTTCCGTACATTTCCCTGAGAACATCTGTTCCCAATTTATGCTTCCAAGTTCCTGCCTGATAGCCTCATATTTCCCCTTACTCCAATTAAACGCCTTCCTAACTTGTTTGTTCCTATCCCTCGCCAATGTTATGGTAAAGGAGATAGAATTCTGGTCACTATCTCCAAAATGCTCTCCATCTGAGAGATCTGGCATCTGACCAGGTTCATTTCCCAATACCAGATCAAGTACAGCCTCTCCACTTGTAGGCTTATCTACATATTGTGTCAAGAAACGTTCCTGAACACATCTAACAAATTCCACCCCATCAACTCCCTTACTCTAGGGAGATGCCAGTCAATATTTGGGAAATTAAAATCTCCCACCCCAATAACCCTGTTATTATTACCCCTTTCCAGAATCTGTCTCCCTATCTGCTCCTCGATGTCCCTGTTACTATTGGGTGGTCTATAAAAAACACACAGTAGAGTTATTGACCCCTTCCTGTTCCTAACTTCACCCACAGACACTCCGTAGACAATCCATCCATAACTTCCTCTTTTTCTGCAGCCATGACAGTATATCTGATCAACAGTGCCATGCCCCCACCTCTTTTGCCTCGCTCCCTGTCCTTTCTGAAACATCTAAAGCCTGGCAGTTGAAGTAACCATTCCTGCCCCTGAGCCATCCAAGTCTCTGTAATGGCCAAAACGTCATAGCTTCAAGTACCGATCCATGCTCTAAGCTCATCCGCTTTGTTTATAATACTCCTTGCATTAAAATAAACATATCTCAAACCATCAGTCTGAGCGCTTCCCATCTCTATCACCTGCCTATCCTCTGTCTCGCACTGTCTCCAAGCTTTCTCTATTTGTGAGCTAACTGCTTCTTCATCCGTCTCTTTAGTTTGGTTTCCATCCCCCAGCAATTCTCGTTTAAACTCTCCCCAATAGCCTTTGCAAAGCTCCCCACCAGGATATTGGTTCCCCCTGGAATTCAAGTGCAACCCATCCTTTATGTGCAGGTCACACCTGCCCCAAGAGGTCCCAATGATCCAGAAATCTGAATCCCTGCCGCCTGCTCCAATCCCTCAGCCTCACATTTATCCGCCACCTTGGAAGAATGGGCAAAACAGTGGCAGAGTTTCCTCCTCCCTTCCATTTAAATAAATGGCTCCTCATTCTGAAACTTTGTGCTCTTCCAGATTCCTCTAAAAAAAAATCACTCTTTCAATATCTATCTTGTCAACCCCAACCAGAGTCATAAATCTTTTAAGTAGATCTGTTTTATTCTTTTACTTCAATGACTTTTGGCTCTAGATGCTTGACCTTTCCTCATAAAACACATTATTCATCACATGAACAAATATTATTTGCTTTGGCTGGACTGTCTACGATAGAATTGCATTCCTGTATAAAGAATATCAAAACCTGTACTCAGTACTCCAGTTAATGTCCCTGGACAGCTCTACCATGATTTTCCTACTTTATATTCCATCACTTTTGCAATAAAGACCAACATTATATTTTTGTTCCTAATTAAGTGATCTACCTGCCACTTAGTTTGCATCTGCATATTGGGATTTACAAAGTACCCATGATCATTAGACAAATTGGACATGTCACATGGGTCATTTCAATTATCATAGAGATTTCTTTCTCGTCTAACCTTTTGCTACTTGTTAATAAGAGAAGTATCTGTCTCTCGAGCTTCATACTTACAGTATAGAGGTGGAGCAATAGAATCCACACTTGTTCTCAAATGGGCATTTTCTCAAAGACAAAAAAACAGATGTTTCAATGGATTTTGCTGAGTATTTCAGTTTTTATTTATTCTTTTTGTTACTTTCTTCTACAGTCTCTCACTGCTAGAATTTAAGGCAATGCTTACCTTGAGAAATTTGATCTACACCTCTCAAATATGATTCCCCGTTCTCCCCAGCACTTCTTCTTTCTGTAGTTTCAAACATGGTTGTATTCTCAATTTTCCAATTGTAATGAACAGTTCGCTATTTGTTCATGATGTGTTTTGTCATATGGCATAGGCGATCATGATCTCTCCATGACCATTGGCAATTCTTAGCAACGTTTTCTGCAGGAGTGGTTTGCAATTGCCTTCAGCTGGGCAGTGTCTTACAAGACAGGTGACCCCAGCCATTATCAATGTGCAAAAGAAGACAAACTGTACAAATAAAAAATAATTAATAAACAATATTGAGAAAATAAGTCATAGAGCCCTTGAAAGTTAATCGTTAGTTTGTGAAGTCTGTTCAGAGTTGAGGTGAGTGAAGTTTTCAAGGTGACGCCAGTAAGTGAAGACTCTGCATGCAGTTCTGATCGCAATCATGAAATATTGCCATTCTGAACTACTGCAGCTGAAATCCACAGACATAGCCATAGGTACTTCAGTAAGCAACATTGTTTTAAGAAGTTTAAAAAATCTACCGATAATTAAATCTAGCAGTATTGGTGTAATGCTTAGGCTTGATTAACTCACGTTCATCTAGGGGAAGCTGGCATCAGCCCCGCCAAGTAGTGTAATACGTTTGTGTAGATGCTGTGTAATGCGCCCGGGTACAAACCCACAACGTAAAATATCAGACAGTACACAATATGCAATTAAATGATTACACTTTATAAATCTTACTTTGGCTATGTGGTTAGTAGAGAAACAAAATATAAAATAAAATAAAGAAAGGCGCCACTTTTAATAAAATAGTTCATGCACAATAAATCGTTCATACAGCAGGTATTTCTCCACCGAACAACCTCTGTCAAAAACGCTGCTGACACTCGGACTCGGATTCCCATCTCCATTAGTCTCCCTGCTCTCCTCATATGTCCTTCCTCTTGTTCCTCCTTGACCGAAAGCCCACAAAAACCCCGTTCCCAGACATACAAGAAAGAATAACATGCATTCCATTGGCTGACTTCCCGTTATCTATAGATATAACCCAAACATCACAGCTACAGAGAAACAATTTTGTTTGCCTTAGCGGTTAACATTACTGAGAACACTACATTGTTAAATCCCATACTGCAGACTCAAGCCACATGTATGGTTCACCTTTAAAAACTGTAAGTGTGGAAGCTGAACTGGTCTGCAGGTATGGTTGTAATACAGAGGCTTTAGACCCCCATTCCCGGCTATCCTGTTAGCGAATATACAGTCTCTGTAAAATAAAATTGAAGACCTCAGGGCAAGATTACAGTACCATAGGGACATCAGGGACTGCTGTGTACTTTACTTTATGGAAACATAGCTCACACCTGCCATTTTGGACAGACTGCTACAGCCCGATGACTTCACCATTCTCCAGAAGAGCAAAACATTTCAATTTTTAAAGGTAGAGGAGGTGGAGTATGCTTTACAATTCACTCATCATGGTGCACAGGTGTGGTGATTCTGTCTCAGTCCTGCTCACCCGACCTGGAACATCTGGCGGTCAAGTGTCATCCAGTTCATCTCTGGAGGAGATGAGCACTGTAATCTGCAGTCACAAAGCAGAGCAACCTAATGCCTTCCCTATCATCATGCAGGAATTCAACCAAGACAGCTAGAAGAACTACCACTATCATATCATCTGTGGAACCATAGAAGCCAACACAGTTGACCATTGTTATACTATCATCAACAATGCAAACCATGCCATCCCACATCCACACTTCAGAAAATCCAATCACTTGGCTGTACTTCTACTCTGGTGTATAGGTAGTGTCTAAAGATCGCAGCACCAGTGAGGACCAAAAAGGTATGATCGAGTAAGGTGGAGGAACACTTATAGGACTGCTTTGAGTTGGTGGACTGGACAATATTTAGGGATTCATTTTTGAATCTGAATGAATGCAGCACATTTGTCACTGACTTCCTCAAGATCTGTGTGGATGAGTGGGTGCCTTCAAGAATATACATACCTAAACTGAAAGCCATGGATGAACCAGAAGCTTCCAAGTCTGCTGAGGACTAGATTTGTGGCATTTATGTCCAGATAACAATTCCAGGTACAACCTGCAGAAGTCTATTTTAAGGGTGAATAAACAATTCTGATTGAAGTTAGGGATGGAATTAGATACACATCACCTCTGGCAGGGTTTGCAGGCTATTAATTCCAACAAGGCAAAACTTAACATCTTGAATGGTTATAACGCTTCCATCCCAAATGACCTCAATGGCTTTCAATCACACTTTGAAAGGGAAAGTAAAATTACACCTGTGCAAATCCCTGCAGCATCTGGTGAGCCTGTGACCTCTGTCTCAGAGGCAGACATCAGATCATCTTTCAAGAGGGTGAAGTCTCGCAAGACATCAGGCCCTGATTGTGTATCTGATAGGACTCTGAAAACTTGTGCCAATCAACTAGCAAGAGTGTTCAAGGACATCATCAATCTCTCACTGCTGCAGTCAACAGATTCCAATTGCTTCAAAGGGCAACAATCATACCAGTGCCCAAGAAGAGCAGGGTGAGCAGCCTCAATGACTATTGCCCAGTTGCATTCACATTGATGGTGATGAAGTGCTTTGAGAGGTTGGTCATGGCCAAAACCAACTCCTGCCTAAGCAGGGACCTGGACTCACAACAATTTGCTTATCACGACAATACGCCTACAGCAGATGCAATCTCACTGTCTCTCCACTCAGCTTTGGTTCATTTAGACAATAGCAATACTTACATCAGGCTGCAGTTTACTGATTACAGGTCAGCATTCAACACAGTTAAAATCAACAAGCACAAAAACCTGGACCTTTGTACCTTCTTCTGCAGCTGGATCCTTGACTTCCTCACCAGGAGACCATTATCAATGAGGATCAGGAATAACATCTCCTCACTGACAATCAACACTGGCACACTTCTAGGATATGTACTCAGACTACTGTACTACTCTCTGTCCAGCCACAGTTGTCTGGCTAGGCACAGCTCAAACAGTATCTGTAAATTTGCTGATGACACAACGATTGCTGGAGGAATTTTAAATGGTGATACAGAGGCATACAGGAGTGAAAATAGATCAGCTGGTTGAGTGGTGTTGCAACAACCTTGCTCTCAACATCTGGAAGACCAAGAAATTGTGACTTCAGAAAGGAGAAGTCAAGGGAACACACACCAATCCTCAAAGAGGGATCAGCAGTGGAAAGAGTAAATAATTTCAAGTTCCTGGGTGTCAACATCTCTGCGGATATATCCTGGGTCCAACATATTGATGCAATGATAAAGAGGGCACTCTGTTAATACATTTTCTATTATTTCCCTTCTTGGATCTTCACTTCCTTTATTTGTAAATAAACTAACTGATAATTTAATAGTTAAACATATTCTAAGGATCTGGATACAATTTAGGAATCGCTTTGGTTTATTGAGAGTTTCCCTTTCAAGTCCTATTTATTCTAATTTTTTTAAACCCTCCATGACTGATTTAGTTTTTAAAGAATGGGACAAGTTGGGTATTAAATGTTTTTGGGATCTGTTTGTTGGAGGAAACCTTTTATCGTTTGAGCAATTGTCAGCTAAACATAGCTTAACCAAAACTCACTTTTTTAGATATTTACAAATCAGAGACTTTTAAGATCTCACTTATGCACATTTCCTATAAGCTCAGATAAGAACTTACTAGATGTAATTTTTAGTTTGACATCTTTTCATAATGGTTCAATATCAAATATTTATGATATGTTACTGGAGACGAGGAATGTTCCTTTAGACAAAATTAAGAATCTCTGGGAACAAGATTTACAGACATCAATATCTGAGGAAACTTGGAATGAAATTTTTAAACTGGTCAATAGTTCATTGCTATGTGCTCGTCATTCCCTCATACAATTTAAGGTGATACATAGAGCTCATATGACTAAGGATAAGCTATCTCATTTTTATTCAGATATATCTCCCTACTGTGACAGATGTAATAATGGAGAAGCTTCATTAATTCATATGTTTTGTACTTGTCCGAATCTTGAAAAATATTGGAAGGAAGCTTTTCAAACTTTTTCTTTACTATTTAAAGTCAATTTTAAGCCTAACCCTCTGACGGCCTTATTCGGTATTGTTGCAGGACAAGATATTAGGCTGAAGGCATCTGATTTACATATTTTGGCCTTTAGCTCTCTTACAGCTAGGAGGACGCTATTGTTTAAATGTAAAGATGTTTTCATGCCATGTGCCTGACACCAGAGTGAGCTGGGTCTTTTGTTCAGTGGGAGATGAGGGGAGAAGACACCAGAGAGAAGAGGTCGTAGGACTCAACCCGGAGCGGGACCATGATCCAACAAAGGCCGGGGAGATCAAAGGGGGATCGGAGAAAGGGAAACCCTGACCTCCAACTTGTGCACATTAGACGGTTTCATTTAAAATGGGCTCTTTTCTTTTTTTGCTTTTTTTTTTTACTAACCTTTTAGTCAAATTAGGAATTATAAAGATAAATCATTTAATTGTACATGGTGTACTGTCAGTTATTTCATGGTACTGATTTATAACAGGGTAACGAATCACACAGCATGCACACAAACAGGGGGTTTCGGGTGAACTTACACCTAAATCTCACACATCTGGCGGGTCCAGAGATTGTCTTCCTTAGACTTACATAGTCGACAGAATCTGAGTGTTACAGCTACATTTCCATATCTGTTCCCCCACTTCTTGGTGGCTATTGGGGATTCTCTAGCATAATACCATTAGCATTAGTGTACATTTCTTATTTCAGAGCTCCAGCCAAATAGGGAAAAGCCCTCCAGTATGTTTTCTCCGTTTACTGCTGTAACATTCTCCCTCATCAATAGAGCTATCCCAATGGCACAGCTGGAAGAGCTGCTGCCTCACAGTTCTAGTGCTCAAGGTTCAATCACGACCTCTGGTACTACCTGTGCAGAATTAGCATGTAATTGTGTAGGCTTCTTCCAGTTTCCTCCACATCTCAAAGATGTATCAGCTGGTAGGTGAAATGGCAACTGGGACAGAAAGAGATGACAATCTCTTTCACAGTGGCCACTCACAGGCCATCTTATTTTCCATTTATTGAATGAGTTGCTGCATACTTAGTCAATCAGAAACACAGCTCACTCAAAACTATTCCTTTTTTAAGGAGTGTCTCCTTGAGAATTATGAGTGTATTCTGTGGGCTTCTCCATGTATGCTGACTGACCTGTTGTGTTCTTCCTCCTATCTTTATTTTTGATTTGGATTTTTGTTCCAGTAACACCTAAAGTGTTAAATATTGCCCACTATTAATGACAAAAGTCATCAGTGGATGGAAAAATGCACGTACTTTACAGCAAATGAATTTAGACTCTGCAAGCATGATACTCCCTCAGGAAAGAAATTAATAGAAATTATGAATATTTAGATCAGCTTTCCTTTTGACTACAGCTTGTAGGAACTTACAAGTAATGCCTTGTTTCAAGACCATTAACTGGTGAGTTAGAAGTACAGTCATGGCAGGTGATTTACTTAAGTTGGGATCGGCTGTTGGCACTGCAACCTGTGAAAATGTAATATTCGTGTAAATTTCATGAGCATGAAAATATAGAGACATATTAAGGAATATTGCTGTTACACATTGTTCCTTAATTAAAATTCCATAGAAGAATAGTGCAAGGTAAGATATGAAAATTTTGCAACAGGAACAGAATTCCCATGAGGCTGACATTGTACAGTCTGAGCACGATCTGTATCTTTGTACTATCACAGAAGTTAGGCCTAGGCCTCTGTACCACCCTCTGCAATTGGATCCTTGACTTCCTAACCGGAAGACCACAGTCTGTACGGATTGGTGATTACATATCCTCCTCGCTGACGATCAACACTGGCTCATCTCAGGGGTGTGTGCATAGCCCACTGCTCTACTCTCTGTATACACGTGACTGTGTGGCTAGGTATAGCTCAAATACCATCTATAAATTTGCTGACGAAACAACCATTGTTGGTAGAATCTCAGGTGGTGACGAGAGGGCATACAGGAGTGAGATATGCCAACTAGTGGAGTGGTGCCGCAGCAACAACCTGGCACTCAAAGTCAGTAAGACGAATCAGCTGATTGTGGACTTCAGGAAAGGTAAGATGAAGAAACACATACCAATCCTCATAGAGGGATCAGAAGTGGAGAGAGTGAGCAGCTTCAAGTTCCTGGGTGTCCAGATCTCTGAGGATCTAACCTGGTCCCAACATATCAATGTAGTTATAAAGAAGGCAAGACAGCAGCTATACTTCATTTGAAGTTTGAAGAGATTTGGTATGTCAACAAATACACTCAAAAACTTTTATAGATGTACGGTGATGAACATTCTGACAGGCTGCATCACTGTCTGGTATGGGGAGGCTACTGCACAGGACCAAAAGAAGCTAAGAGGGTTGTAAATCTAGTCAGCTCCATCTTGGGCACTAGCCTACAAAGTACCCAGAAATCTGGATCTATAGGGAGCGGTGTCTCAGAAAGGCCGCATCCATTATTAAGGATCTTCAGCACCCAGAACATGCCCTTTTCTCACTGTTACCATCAGGTAGGAGGTACAGAAGTCTGAAGGCACACATTCAGTGATTCAAGAACAGCTTCTTCCCCTCACCATCTGATTCCTAAATAGACATTGAATCTTTGGACACAACCTTACTTTTTTAATATACAATATTTATGTTTTTGTATATTTAAAAAAATCTATTCAATATATGTAATTGATTTACTTGTTTATTTATTATTATGTTTTATTTTATTTATTATGTATTTTCTCTCTCTGCTAGATTATGTATTGCATTGAACTGCTGCTGCTAAGTTAACAAATTTCACATCACATGCAGGTGATAAAAAACCTGATTCTGATTCTAGTTCTGATACATCTGTACACTTTGGTTCTATAACCCTTGACTAACATAAAAATTGCATAAACATTATTTTTGACAGTATCAGCAGCTTTTTGGAGAATATCCATCATTCCTAATATAGGCCATTCTATCTTTCTGAGGTTCTAACTTTATGAATGTGTCCCCTGTTTTGGATTTCACCTCAGTGGCACGGATGGTAGTGCTGCTGCCTCACAGTCTCAGTGATCCAGTTGTAAACGATCTCCGGTACAATATGTGTAGAGTTTGTATGTAATTTTGTAGGCTTCTTCCAGGTGTTCTGGTCTCCTCCACATCTCAAAGATGTATCAGCTGGTAAGTGAACTAGCCATTCCAAATTTTCCATAGAGTGCAGATGAGGAGAAGCATCTGGAGTTGGGGGGCACTAATAGTAATATGGGCAGAATAAATTTCTGGGAAAATAGGTGAGGAGGGGATTTCTCAATGACAGAGTGAATGGCCTTATTCTATGTTGCATGGAAATATAGAATTTATTTTGCCCTATTCACCTGTTCAAATCCTCAAAACATTTCAGATAGCCTTTGCTTAATGATCTGACCTCAACTGCATTCAGGAGTATGGAAGGAAATTTTGCTGGGGATTTGGTGCTGGAAGATACATGTATGGGTTATGGGTAAAGAGCGCATCAGACTCATGGGAACCTCACACTCACAATATGAGAACTTTAGTAAAGACAAAATGTGAGAAGAAAATTGAAGTTTGGGAAAGGGGAGTAGAGTGGAAGGAAAGGCTCATTAAAGTAGCCGATTGCCATTCAAGGCAGAATTACCTTTGGACAAACAAAAAGGTATGGATAGGACTACAATTCAATAGAGAATATTTTGCACAAAATGAATGACAAAACAATTGCATGGACAGGATGGATTCAATGCTTGGTCCCCTGACAACTGAAACAGCCATTACTTTCACCACTTGACAGAGGTTGAATCTAAAACAATGTCATAAAATAGGGAAATGTTATCAAACACACTTTGCAGAACTCATTTATGTGTGCAGCAGGGGTACTCTGATTATTATTTGAAGTGAGTACTGATGTATTATTGTGAAATGGCTCATAAAGGTGCCCATACAGCTGCTTGGGGAGAGCTCAGGTCAGATTAAATCCTGTTTCAATTTTTTAAATGATCTAACTATAATTTCATGTGCACATTCTGGTTTATAAAACATTGATGCTGTAGCCACATGATTAAAAGTAATACTGCCTTGGTTCACATGAATATTTTTTTATGCTGTATTTCAAATCTTTCCAGACCTGGTTGTATAGCAAGTGGGAAGGAGACCAATGTAGGTCTGCCTTCCACTGAAATGAGAAAAGTGATAACTTTCAGAAAGGAGCAAAGGATAATCAGGCACTGCTTCCATAAGTCAGAGGACAGTGCCTCACAAATGAAAGGTTCATAGACTATTGAAAATGCATTTGTTTTTATGGAAAGCAACTCATTTCCCTCCATTTCCTGCAAGTTTTCCCCTTCAAGTATTTATCCACAGTCCTTTCAAAAGTCAAAGATGGCTGGGGTTAAAATAAAATATATTTTATTTCAGACTTTGTCTTATTGGTTATAAGTTGTTATAACTATTCTTACACAAGAGGAAATGTACTCTATACCTGTCTAGTGTCAGCATTATCACCCAAGACCGTTTCCAGTAAAGAAATGTAGTGGTGGATCAGATATATCCTAATGAAGCCCAGGAAAGGACACAGGCCCTATTTTGCCAGTTTCCAAATACCTAAATTTTGACCTTAAGTGAAGGGCCAGATGGGTATGGTCATCTATAAAACTGTACTAGTGTGAGAAAATACTGTTAATATGAATGGGGAAGCGAGAAGGAACACACTGTAACTTGATAATGGAAAAACAATATGATTGTGGCACCTTTTCTTGCCACAAGAAGGGAACATTTCTTCTGACAGAAAAAGTGCAATGAATTTAATATTCATCCCATCTCGGTCCTGATTTGCCAATCCAAGATTTTGAGACTCTGGTCCCTGTTTCTGGATAACCCAGCCAGATGATTCACCCTTGTATCTACCCCGACAAGCTCCTTAATAGTTTTGTAGGTTACAGTGAAATCCTCTCTCATTAATTTGTAATCTAGAACACAAAGGCCATTTGGATTGATCTCTGCTCGTAGGACAAATCCTTTTATATCAATAATTAATGTGGTGAGTTTTTGTTTCACTCCATCAATTCCAATATTCTTCCTTATAGAGGAAGAACAGAGCTGTGCAAAATGGTCCAGGTGCAGTTTCATCAGATTCTCATATAATTGCAGCAAGATCTCTCCACCATTATACTGAAATCCTCTTGTAAGAAAGGCAACATACTGTTTGAGTGTCTAATTTCATGTTACACCTGCACCTTAACTCTCAATAATTCATTTACATGGACCCTGAGCACCAGCACTTTTAATTTTCAAACACTTACCATGCATAATTGCCAACATTTCCAAACAAAAAACTGAGTCTTTAACCTTTAAAATACAACTGAGACCTATGAATGCATGATAGATTTTGCATTTCCCAATACACTGAATAGTGATATTGTTAGTAGGGTTGGAGAATAGGAACTCAGACTGAATGATGGACAAAAACATTTTTTGTAAAAGATAAAGAGTCAATATTGATGTTGACTCTTAATTCTGTTTCATAATTATACCTGGCCTGCTGAGTTCCTCTAGCATTTTGTGGGTGTTACTTTGGATTCTCACCAACTGCACAATCAATTGTAAAGGGGGTTTCTTCTTTTTCTTTGTTACTGTGTATGTAATCAAAATGGCGTCTTTGTTTTTGCTTCCCCTAGACGAGAACGAGCTGAGCGAGCCAGAGGCGACCCAGGGGGTTACACAATCTATTAGAGATGCAAATTTGTGAAGATAATTTGAGGCAGAGTCGTGAAAGTAGAATGAAGAGTGATCAGATCGATAGTGTAAATAGATTGTAATTTCTAGAGATGCTGTGGAGCAACAGTCAATTTCATGTATGTTTTTGGTAGAGTTTTACCATGTGAAAAGATAGGCTTGCATCCACTTACACTGAGTGGAGATACTCTTCAGACTGAAAGCACCACAGCTCCAGAAAATGCCCCAGGAGAACTACAAACATTTTGGAACAAATCTAGAAGGAGAGTCTATTAACTCTAGGAATTTGTACCTTAAAAAAGCATACATATTGAATAATATTTTTGTCTTCCTTTATTACTGAGTAAGGGATGGGCTAGGTATGTGTTTTGTACAGTATTGCTTAATGTTGTTACTTCTCTATGAATTGTTTCAGATGATTAATTAGTGTGGCAACAGGACTGGTGAGGAAAGTTCAGAAAGGAAACTACTTGAAAGAATGTGGCATAAGGGTGCTGGCTGGTCTGTTAGCTGTTTCATTTATAAAGTACTTTATTGATAGTTTAAGTTACCAGGTATTTCCAATATTGGAGAGAGTGCTGAGTCAGTGCCATTGATTCAAATCACAGTAATATTTGCCAGACACAAGAAAATCTGCGGATGCTGGAAATCCAGAGCTACACACACAAAATTCTTGAGGAACTCAGCCCATCAGACAGCATCTGTGGAAAAGAGAAAACAGTCAATGTTTTGGGCTGAGACCGTTCTTCAGGACTGGCAGATAGGTTAACAGAAACCCAAAATGAACATGGTGAACACTCTCTACCATAGTTAAGCAAAATCTAACAACTAGCACTGGGAAGAACTCCAGAGGTTTATTTTTATGCCCTAGATTCCAATTTCTGCAATCTTTGTGACTCCAGCAAGCATAAAGCTCAGGTTAGCAAGTTTAGGAGAGGTGATGATTGAAGTAGAGATCTTAAAGCTTGAGGTAATTAGTTTTCAAACTCTAATTTTATACCCTTAAAAAGTGATTTGATAAGCTACTTCCTTCCCCCTTGAAAACACTGAACATAGGCAGCTGGGCAAGCTCTCTAACTGGAACAGTTTATTCTGATTTCATTATCCAGTTGTTAGGTCACACCTTTTCATGTTATTCTTTTTTTTTTGAACTAGCTAGCCAATTCTTTTTCAAATTTTGTGTATTTTATGTCCCAATAATACTGTGTCAAAAAGAATCTTCTCAATCCCCTCTTTCTTGAGTCTAATTGTCCCCATTACTTCAATCCCAGGAAGCATTTTTCATTGTTTGCCAACTCAAACTCTTTTGTACATCTGAGTTCCAATATGTCATTCAGTTCCTTTCCTGTTTCAATGAAATTGGTTTTACTTTTCATCCTTTGTATCACTCTAATAAATCCTTGAACTAACTTTCCCCACTTTGAATGGCTACAATAGAGTACCCAGAACTCTAATTATACTCCAATGGTACCTTAATCAATGTCATATCACATCAATATCATATAGAAGTAATGGAAAATCAAATTAGATTTATGCATTATGCCTTTTACAATTACAGGTTGCCTTAAAGTGCTCTCCATCCTCATTTTTATATTTAGTGCTCCTTGTATAAAACTTGAATTCCCCTTTTTATGGCCCCACAGTCTGCACTGAAGATCTTCAGGTTGAACATGATGTACACTGTGTTCTTTCTCAATGATAAAACACAAGAACTGAACTGGTTTATCAGGTCAAAATCCTTGGCCATTAGTTCCACTGCTGAGTTTGTGAGGCCAGTGAATTTGTCTTCACGAGACACAGGCATTACTCCTTTAAATATATAACTGCGATATCAAAATGAGGTATTCGTGAATTTAGCCAGTCCTGTGCCAACTTGGTTTGGGTAATCAGATCTATCCCGTTAATCTCTTCTCCCTTGAGTCTTCCTATTCCCTTCCTATATCGTCCGTCTCCCTACTTCTTTATTTCTGCCACCACCAGCCCTCACCTAATCTCAACCATTCCTCGCAGTAATTTAATTTTGCCCGCAATTACATAATATGTGGTATTGGCATTGGTATTGTCACATGCACCAAGATACAGTGAAAAGCTTGACTTTTATACAGATCAAGTAATTATAAAGTGCATTGGGGTAGAACAAAGTAAAGCAATAACAATGCACAATAAAGTCCAACAGCACCAGAGAAAATGCAGTGCAAGTAAACTAGAATGTGTAAGATCATTACAAGCTACTGGAGATTGTGAGCTCAAGAGCCAACCTTATAGAAGATAGAACATAGACATAATAATCTACAGCACATTACAGGCCCTTCAGCCCACAATGTTGAGCCAACCATGTAATCTACTCTAGAAACTGCCTAGAATTTCCCTAAGCTCCATGTACCTATCTAAGAGGTTCTTAAAAGTCCCTATTGAATCCACATCCACCAGCACTGCCGTCAGCAGTGTATTCCATGCAGCCACCACTCTCTGTGTGAAAAACTTACCCCTGACATCCTGGCAGTACCTATTTCCAAGCACCTTAAAACTATGCCCCCTCATGTTAGCTATCTCAGCCCTGGGGATAAAGCCTCTGGCTATCCACACGATCATTGCCCCTCATCATCTTATACACCTCTGTCAGGTCACCTCTCATCCTCCGTCGCTCCAAGGAGAAAAGACCAAGTTTACTCAATCTATTCTCATAAGGTACACCCTCCAATCCAGGCAACATCCTTGTAAATCACCTCAGCATTCTCTCTATGTTATCCACATCCTTCCAGTAGTGAGGTGACCAGAATTGAGCACAGTATTCCAAGTGGGGTCTGACCAAGGTCTTATATAGCTGTAACATTACCTCATGGCTTTTCAACTCAATCCTATGGCTGATGAATGTCAACACACCATACGCTTTCTTAACAACACTGTCAACCTGCGTAGCAGCTTTGAGTGTCCTGTGGACACGGACCCCAAGATCTCTCAGATCCTCCACACTGCCAAGATTCTTACCAGTAATATTATATTCGGCCTTCAAATTTGACCTACCAAAATGAACCACTTCACACTCATCTGGGTCGAAGTCTATCTGCCACTTCTCAGCCCGGTTCTACATCCTATCAATGTCCTGCTGTAACCTTTGACAATCCTCCAGACTATCCACAACACCTCCAATCTTTGTGTCATCAGCAAACTTACTAACCCACCTTTCTACTTCTTCATTCAGGTAAATTATAAAAATCACAAAGAGGACTGGTCCCAGAACAGATCCCTGCAGAACACCACTGGTCACTGACCTCCATGCAGAATATTAACCATCTACAACCACCCTTTGCCTTCTGTGGGCAAGCCAGTGCTGGCTCCACTAGCAAGGTCTCCTTGGATCCGATGCCCCCAAGGAGCCTGGCATGGGGAACCTTATCAAATGCCTTACTGAAATCCATATACAGTACATCCACTGCTCTACCTTCATCAATGTGTTTTGTTAGGTTCAATTAGGTTTGTAATGCATGACCTGCCCTTGACAAAGCCATGCTGACTATCCCTAATCAGATTTTGTCCTGCCAAATGCTCATAAATCCTGTCTCACAGGATCTTCTCCAACAAGTAGCCCAGCACTGAAGTCAGACTCACTGGTCTATAATTTCCTGGGTTATCTCTACTCCCTTTCTTGAACAAGGGAGCAATATTTGCAACCCTCCATTCACTGAGACACAAAGATTATTGTACAAGTTGTCCATTCAAGAGTCTGTTAATAGTGGAATTGATGCTGTCCTTCAGCCTGGTAGCAGATACTTAATCTGGTCATTTTTTCCCTCCTGAACCCCATTTATTTCTCTGATCTCCCCTACCACTAGCCACAACTCACAAACCCAGCCCCGTAGCTTATCTCTCCCCCCCCCCCCCCCCCCCCACAGTCTAAGCAATCTGAGAATCACTGCCAGTAACACAGATACTGTTGTCTGCTTCATTGGGAAGTCACCTGGAAACAGGAAGCAGGTATCCACTGTGTACATTAAACAGGACTCCAGTCAAAAATTTGACTGAGCTTCGATCTATCAGTCCTGCAACCAGGAATGTTGATCATGGCACATGCAGCTCCTATTTCATTTTATGACTGTATCCCAGCTACTCTGTGCCTTGCTGTTGCTAACAATATCACTGATCTGTATTTATTCTGGTTAATCTTCCTTTCCTCAACATTTCCTCTTTTGAGCTTCTTTGTAATGTAGCAAACCCAAACTCTGGGTCAAAATTCTTCTACTCTGCATCTTTTTTCATTTTGGGCCACTTTCTAACTGGCTCTATGGGTTCCATGTGAAATCTGCAGATGTTACTACAGATTGGGAAGGAGATGCTTGTTAGACAGGGTGAGTCACTAGTTTAAGAGATAGAGTCTGCTTACTCTGGTCTCTGTTTTCCAGATGTATGTATTCAAGATCATCTGAAACATTTCAGCTTTGTTTTGAGCAGTTATCAGCTGTAAATTCACAGGGATCATCAGGGGCATTGGACTTTTTCAAGGAGACTTTGAACACATCCCGAGAGCCCTGAAATCTTTCTCTCTAATAATCTCTTCAAATGACAGAGCATGTTTGGTTCAGGAGAAAAGTGTAGCCAATCCAATGCTCTAACTAATTAGGACCTCATTGAAGGGCATGTTGGCCTGGGAGAGGACACTGATGTCAGAGCATTTATCTTTCCAGTGTTTTTTTATAACTTACTTGAAGTTCCTGCTGTTCTCATGGTCCCTTTCTGGCACCTGGCTATCTTCCTGAGGAATCGAGTCTCAATCACCTCGTTTAGTTCCCAATCATTCCCAGGTTCCACTAACTACAAACACCTGCGTTCCATCAGCAAATGCAGTATAAAAATCCTGTGACCACAACAAGGAGGTGCCAGTTCGTTGGCCGACTTGTGTATGAGTAACCTCATTCCATGGTTCTTAGGACTATCAGTTCTATGTCTAGCATCGTTCCTGAATTCTCTACTAAAACCAAGACTCCGGGGACAGATTCCCTTGGCACCCATTCCACACTCGCTACAACCATAACGCCTCCCAACTCAGCCTCCACGCCCGTGTTCAGCACTTGGGTTCGTTCCACTGCCACGTCCTTGTAACAGCTGTTGATAATCCAGAAGGAAGCTTTTTGGAGGCCAGAAATCACAGCTGATGAAAGGACGTCAACCTAAAATAGCCATCCCAGTTCTCTTCTCCCGCCTCATGAGTATTTCCAACATATTTTGGTTTCTAGCATTTGTACTGTTGTGAGTTTGGACAAGCCACGCAGAGATCAGAGCAGTCAGTGTAACAGGTCATTTATCATCCCAAGTAAACAAGCAGCGGGGAGATCTGATGAAAGAATCTCGCAAAGCACATTCGGTTTTCAAAGCATATTCAGCTTTTAGAGTTATTATGTACAGAGGTAACAGCAGATGATTGAATACAATTTCAACAGTTATTATTACCTAGTTTATTAATATTTTGGGTGTAGACAGATGGTTCCATTGGATTGCATATTACAAGTGGGAGCATAACTTAAATAACCAGACCATTTCTGTATATTCAAACATTTTTGGTGAGACAAAATCAGATAGTCTAAGATATTTGAGGCACAAAATTTTAGACATATATCAGGCACAAATCATATGATTGTGAAAGATGATACATTGGATACAAAAATTACAACAAACACTAATCGGCAAAAAAAAAGCGTATGACCATTTTTGATGTTCTAAGTAGCAGAGCAGCAAGGCTGGAACCTCCCTTAATCCTCCCTTAATAGTGTAAAGAATCTCAGCCTAAGGTGTCTGCACGCTGATCAATATAGTCCCATGTTAATTATGTTTTGACAAAGCATATGAGAATTTGCCATGGCTACAGATTCATCGAGTGGTACAGCACAGAAACAGGTCCTTCAACCTTACACAGTACATGCTGACCTTTTTACCTATCTATATAAGTCCCATTTGCCTGCATTAGTACTGCTTTTTCTATCCCTTGTCCATTGAAGTACTTGTTTAAAAGCATCTTAACCATAATAATTGTATCTGACTCTGTTAGGACTCCGGGATTGGCCAGCAGGGGCAGACATAGTTCCCTAAAGGTATTTTTTCACAACTGATTGGACTCCCTTGTTATTGATCATCAACTGTACATGTTCCCAATTAACATCTGTAAGTTAAACCCTGCTTCCTGTACCTTACTTTGCTCAGTATTAAAGTGTGTTCCTGTAAGTAGCAAGAACCTCTGGCATGTTTTGAGATCTTTCTGTATTTTTTTAAATGTCTGTTTATTGCCTGCAATTTTTAGAAATTACTTGTGCATCAAAATCTTGGATTATTGAATTGTGTTTGGATTAATTTTAAGTTGGACTGGTTGCCCATCTTAGCAAAAAGAAAGGAAAATTTGCTTTTGAATTTGCACATCATTACCTGTCTTACCACCCTAGATGCACTTTCCAGCCACCTGTTCCAGGAAGGGTCCATGAGCCCATTGTTTCTAGCACCAAGATCATGGCTCCAGCTTTCTGGAAAACAGAGATGGAGGCAGATGTTTGTGCTTTTGTTGTTGCCTGCTCTACTTGTGTTCAGAGTAAGAACTCCTGACTATGTCCTCTGGGCCTACTTCATCCACTACCTATCCCCAAATTACTCTGATCCCATATACCCATGGACTTCATTACAGGACTCCCTTCCTCACAAGGTAATACAATTATTCTTGTGAGTATTGATTGATTTTCTAAAGCCTGTCGTTTCATTCACCTACCCAAACTTCCCTCAGCCAGGAGACTGTCGAACTAACCTGTCAGCATATTTATTTTTCGGTTTTTGGCTTTCCCCAGGAAATTGGTTCAGACCGTAGACCATAATTCACTTCTCAGTCTGGAGGGCATTCTGCCATTGATTGGGGCATCAGTCACTCTCTTCTCTGGCTTTCATCCTGAGTCCAATGGCCAGTTGGAGAGGATTAACCAGGACCTTGAGACAAATCTGTGATGCTTTACTTCCACCAACCACACCTCCTGGAACAGTTACATCCCGTGGGAAGAGTATGGCAAGGTCCTCATGAGAGGTTAATAATCAAATTATAGGAGGCAGGGATTCAGGGTAAGGTGTGCAAATGGGTGCTGAATTGGCTCAAAAACAGTAAACAATGAATTATGGTGAGAGGATCATTTTCACACATAAAAAATGTTAAAAGTGGAGTTCTGCAGGGATCAGTTTTGGGGCTGCTGCTGTTTTTAATTTCCATTAATGATTTGGATAAGCACATAACAAATAACTGATAAAGTTAACCAATGACACAAAATTAGGGGGTGTGGTGAACTACATATACCTGTCTGGACACGCCCCCTGCTGACTGCTCCTGTGGCTCCTCCCACAGACCCCGGTATAAAGGCGATTGAGGCCTGAGCCCGGCCCTCAGTCTCCAGGATGTAGTATGGTGGTCAACTACTGCTTGTTCTTTCTTCCAGTCAATAAAAGCCGATATCTCACCTTCACGTCTCAGAGAGAGTTATTGATGGTGCATCAATTTTATTAACTGGAAGTTTTAAAACATGGAAAGTATTTTACGTCCGGAAAAATTGGATTTGGACCCCCAAGCCCCTGAAGCAGCTCTTGCCTTTGAACTCTGACTTGCATGCTTCCAATCATACTTGGAGGAGGTTAGTGCAACTGAACCCGCTGTTATGCACCGAATTCTCCTCTCGAGGGTCACCCCGAAAGTTTACTCACTTATCAGAGACCTGTCGATCTACCAAGGGGCACTGGACGCCCTCAAAAGACAGTACCTGCGGCCGGTGAACACCGTCTACGCAAGACATCGCTTAGCTACGCGACGACAGCGGCCTGGAGAATCGAGCGCCGAGTTTCTCCGAGCCCTACTGTTACGTGCCCGTGACACGTGACAGTGGTACCCTTGTCACGTGACTGGGGTTGAAGTTATACTGGACATGAGGTAATGGTTTTGTGATGGTGGAGTGATGTCATTTTCCCGCCAGTAGAGGTCATGTGACAGGTTTTTTCTACAGGGTATAAAAGGAAGACCCACCCTGTCAGGTGGGGCAGTTCGTGGCGGAATTTGCCAAGATGACTTCATGTCACTGCGTGATTTAATGTGATGACGCAGTTTAGTTAAAAATGAAGTTTTATATAATGCCTAAAGTTTAAAAGGTCACTGCCAACGGTTTCTTTGCTGATGGAGAGTGAACAAAAGTTTGGAAGATGGAGATCGAGGAAAATCGATTTTCGACGGTGGATTGAGTTCGACCTTGTTTGATCCTCATTCGGAAGGATTTCGTTGACTATTCTCGTTGGTAATCCCTGGGTTGACCAGAAAGGATTGAGAATAGTGTGGGAAGAAAGGTCAGTACTTTTGAGCCATTATATTTTATAAAATTCTTCGTGGGAAAGTTCGACGCCGGGGAATCGAAGGACATCGACGTGGAAGAGAATTTACATCGCTTTAAAAAGTCTCTCCTTTTAAAAGTACTGCGAGCTTTTGAACTTTCGGCATATCGTTCTAAAGAACTGTTTTTTCGGCATACCGTTTTAAAGAACTGTTTTTTTTTCAATACCGCTTTAAAGAACTGTTTGAACATGCCACGCTATTAAGAACTGTGACTGTGTCGCACAGCAGCTGAGTTCCGATTACATTTGGGTTTGTTTACTTTTGAGGGGGTTTGTTTCAGTGTTTAATAAACGTGTTATTTGTTATAAAAACCCTTGCCTATCTCATCTATATTTATTGTTGCCTGAATACGTAACACTACAGACACTCGTGCGAACTTGCGACTGCAAAACTCTCACAGCGGAACAGCATGTGGAGCTCCTCATACGAGATGCCTTTGTTACAGGGATCAGGTCAGTGTATGTGCGCCAGCTGCTGCTGGAAAATGCCGATCTTACCTTACGCTCGGCGATCGAGACGGCCGACACGCTGGAGGCTGCTCTGCACGACGCTGACGCTGTCCAGCTGCGCGATCCCCCACCAGTTCCGTGGACACCTCAGACCCCGCCGCCACCAGTTCCCGTGAGCGAATTCGCCAACACCGCTGCCAGTCGTGATTCCACGAACTCCCAGAAACCCGACCACAGCTGCTGCCAGTCACAAGCCCGCGCAGTGTTACTTCTGCGGACTTGAAAAGCACCCCTGAAAACGTTGCCCGGACCGAGAAGTGACCTGTTCCAGCTGCGGGAAGAAGGGCCATTTCGCCAAGGTCTGTAAGTCTGAACCACGAGCGGGGTCAGGCAGCGCTGCGTGTGAGGCATGGAGGCCGCCATCTTGGTCGTCGCCATCTTGCCTGCCCGCCTCGTGCAAGGCATGGGGGCCGCCATCTTGCATGCCCGGATGTGGGCGGCCATCTTTGTCGGCGTCAGCATGCCCCGCCCCCGACCCGCCGGTGTTTACCGGGCACCAAGACGGCAGTTCAACTCTGGCCACCGTAACCCTCGACCAAAGCGCCCCACACCAGCTTGCAAGGTCAATGATGGACATCCTGGTGGAGGGGCACAGGACTAGCTGCCTGTTTGACACGGGCAGCACAGAGAGTTTTATTGACCCGGACACAGTGCAACGCTGCGGACTCGTGACACGGCTGGTAAGTCAAAGGGTCACCATGGCTTCTGGGTCGCATTCCACAGACATCCGGGTGGGTTGTGTAGCGACATTGGTGGTGCAGGGCACAGAATATCGGAACTTTGCGCTACTGGTCATGCCTCAACTGTGCGCGCTTGTGCTATTGGGGCTGGACTTCCAGAGCCACCTCAAAAGTGTGACTATGGCATATGATGGGCCCCTCCCACCACTCACTGTCAGGAATCCTCAGTTTTGTGGGACTTCGTCATATACCCCGCTACTGACCACGCACACACACCGACCCACACATCCCACCCAGCACCATGCCAACAGCTGCGCTACTGACACCACTTGCAGCCTCTCCACCCTCAAGATCCCTCCCCCACTGCTGTTCGCCAACCTGACCCCCGACTGTAAACCTGTGGCAACTAAAAGCAGGAGGTACAGCGCGGGGGACAGGGCCTTCATTCAGTCAGAGGTGCAGTGGCTGCTCAGGGAGGGGATCATTGAGCCAAGCACAAGTCCTTGGAGGGCCCAGGTAGTTGTTGTTCAGACCGGGCAGAAAAATAGGATGGTCATGGACTATAGTCAAACCATCAATAGGTTCACGCAGCTTGACGCATACCCCCTACCCCACATCGCGGATATGGTCAGTCAGATAGCTCAGTACAAGGTGTACTCAACAATAGATCTGAAATCCGCTTATCACCAGCTCCCCATCCGCCCAGAGGACCGCCCCTACACCGCCTTCGAGGCGGGCGGCAGGCTCTATCACTTCCTGCGCATCCCGTTCGGTGTCACAAATGGTGTCTCCGTCTTCCAGAGAGAAATGGACCGGATGGTGGACCAGTGCCAACTGAAGGCCACATTTCCCTATCTGGATAACATCACCATCTGTGGTCACGACTGGCCAGATCACAAAGCCAACCTCCAATGATTTTTCCAAGTGGCCAAAGCCCTGAACCTTACTTATAATAGGGACAAGTGTGTGTTCAGAACCACCCGACTCGCTATCCTTGGGTATGTCGTGGAAAACGGGGTCATTGGCCCTGATCCCGACCATATGCGCCCACTGTTAGAACTCCCTCTTCCCACCACCCTCAAAGCCCTCAGACGGTGCCTGGACTTCTTTTCCTATTACGCCCAATGGGTCCCCCATTACGCAGACAAGGCCCGCCCCCTGGTCAAGTCTACCACATTTCCCCTCTCTGCCGAGGCCCGCGCAGCCTTCAGCCGCATTAAAGGGGACATTGCCAAAGCAACGATGCATGCGGTGGATGAGACCATTCCCTTCCAAGTAGAGAGTGACGCCTCCGATTTCATGCTTGCTGCTACCCTCAATCAGGCAGGCAGGCCAGTAGCATTCTTTTCTCGTACCCTTCAAGGCTCTGAAATTCGGCACTCCGTGGTGGAGAAAGAAGCCCAGGCCATAGTGGAAGCTATTAGGCACTGGAGTCACTATCTCGCCAGCAAAAGGTTCACCTTGCTGACCGACCAGCGCTCAGTTGCGTTCATGTTTAGCAACCAACGGCGGGGCAAAATCAAAAATGATAAAATTTTGCGGTGGAGAATAGAACTCTCCACCTACAACTATGATATCCTGTACTGGCCTGGAAGGCTCAATGAGCCCCCTGATGCCCTATCCCGGGGAGCGTGTGCCAGCGCACAGCTCGACCAGCTATACGCCCTCCATGCACATCTTTGCCACCCAGGGGTCACCCGATTTTACCATTTCGTGAAAGCCCGGAACCTGCCGTACTCCCTTGAGGACATCAGGACGATGACCAGGGATTGCCAAGTCTGCGCTGAGTGCAAACCGCACTTCTATCGTCCTGAAAAAGCGCAACTTATCAAGGCCACCCGCCCCTTTGAGCGACTGAGTGTTGACTTTAAGGGCCCCCTTCCCTCCACCGACCGCAATGTCTACTTTCTCAATATTATTGACGAATACTCGCGGTTCCGCTTTGCCATCCCCTGCCCCGACACCACTACCACGTCCGTCATAAAAGCCCTGCGCCAGCTCTTCACTCTGTTTAGATATCCCTGCTATATCCACAGTGACAGAGGGTCCTCCTTTATGAGTGACGAGCTGCGCCGGTACCTGCTAGCTAGGGGCATTGCTACTAGTCGGACCACGAGTTATAATCCCCGGGGAAATGGACAGGTGGAGAGGGAGAATGCCACAGTGTGGAAGGCCACACTTTTAGCCTTTAAGTCAAAAGGGTTGCCGGTCTCTCGATGGCAGGAGGTCCTCCCTGAGGCACTCCACTCTATCCGCTCCCTGTTATGTACGCCCACCAATGCCACCCCTTATGAGCGCCTAGTCTCTTTTCCCAGGAAGTCTGCCACTGGGACCACCCTACCAGCTTGGCTGACATCCCCAGGGCCAGTGCTGCTCCGGAAACATGCGCGAAGCAATAAATACTCCCCGCTGGTCAAGAGGGTTCACCTTCTACATGCGAACCCCCAGTATGCCTACATGGTCTTACCTGATGGGCGGGAGGACACGGTCTCCGTCCGCGACCTGGCACCAGCAGGAGCAGCAGACCACTACCCCGAACACTCCACGGTAACTATGAACCCTGTTCCTGAGGTGACACCGCGCACACCGAGCCCTACACAGACTCCTCACGACACTCCTATACCGGGCATCTCGCACGCGCATATACCAGGCGCCTCGCACACGCATAAGGGATCACTGATGCATAGTGGGCTGACACCTCCAGTTAGGCCGGAACCAGCACAACCACTGTCTCCGGTGCAATCACCACCGGCATCTGTGCAATCACAGCCGGTGCTACGTAGATCGCAGCGACAGATTCGACCACCTGATAGACTTAACCTGTAAATATACTTGTAAGAAACTTCGCCCCATGGGGACTCTCTTTTAAAACAAAGGGGGGGGTGAATGTGGTGAACTACATATACCTGTCTGGACACGCCCCCTGCTGACTGCTCCTGTGGCCCCTCCCACCAACCGTGGCTCCTCCCACAGACCCCGGTATAAAGGTGATGGAGGTCTGAGCCCGGCCCTCAGTCTCCAGGATGTAGTATGGTGGTCAACTACTGCTTGTTCTTTCTTTCAGTCAATAAAAGCCGATACCTCGCCTTCACGTCTCAGAGAGAGTTATTGATGGAGCATCAGGGGGACAGGCTGATAACATTTAGGCAGCAGAATCAATACAGTTAGATCTAAACAAAATGCAGATGTGGGGCAGATAATTGGCAGATGAGATTTAATGTAAGTAAATGTAAAGTATTACATACAAGAACTAGAACATTAAATATAAATATACAATGGGGAGTCTTGAGTTAGAAAGTGCACTGCATGAGAAGGATTTGTGCATCCTGGTAGAGTCATCATTATCAACATCTAGACAGAAACGATCAGGAAGGGTAATAGAATGTTGGGCTATATAATGCACTCAGTGGAGTTCAGGTAAAGAGACATTCTCCTTAAGCTGTATAATGTGCTTTTTGAGGCCACACCTTAAATACTGTGTACAACTTTGGTCTCCATATTGTGTGAGGGATGAGAAGGGCAACTAGTCTCATTCCACGGGTGATGAAGAATGATTGAAAGAATTAAATCTTTTAGCCTAAGTAGACGTAGAATGAGAGGAGACATGATAGAAGTGTTCAAAATCATGAAGGGTATAAGGGAAGTGGATGCCAGCTGCTTCTCGAAGATTAATCCATCATCAAGTACACATGGCCATAGGTACAGACTGCTCAAGGGGAGATTTCAGACTAACATTAGGAAGCTCTTCATTACGCAGCGAGTTGTGGACACACGGAGCAAACTTCCTGGTTCTGTAGTTGAGAGTAGTACCTTAGAGACCTTCAAATCTAAACTTGATTGTTAATTCAACACACTATGTGGAAAGCAATTTGACAAGCTCTGTTGGGCCAAATGGCCTGTTCTTATCAAAAACTTTCTAATGGTCTACCTTATTTTAGATACCAAGTATTGATTTAGAACATAAAGCATAGAACATAGAACAGTGCAACACACAAAAAGGTTGTTTGTGCCCATTATGATGTCAAATGCAGCTAAGCCCATTTACCTGCATATGATCCACGTCCCTCCATTCCCTTCAGAAAGAGACTCTGACTGTCTATTCTCTGTAGTTTTATAAACTTCAATCAGGTCTCCCCTCAGCCTCTAACACTCCAGGGAGAACAATCAAAATCTGTCCAAACACTCTTTATAGCTTGTGTATATTAACTATGTATTTATATTTTTGTGTTTTTTTATTACTGTGTTCCTTATTTTATTGTGTTTCTTCTTGTTATAGCATCAGATCCAAATGAACAATTTTTTTTTTCCCTTTTCAGTTTTGTACTGGAAATGACATTAAACAATCTTGAATCTTGCCTGGTTAAACTCTACCTGGCATTTCTTCATCAATATCTACGCCTACCTGATCTATATCTACCATATATCTGACCAAAATGGCCTTTTGTGGGTCCAGGCAGCAAGCAGCAAAGCTAGTTGCCTGCCCCTCTTCTGGGATAACATCCATGCCTACTTGTGTCTGGAGTAGGAATATGTGGCATCTATAGTACAATTGATCTTCCAGTCCAGATGGTGCCAAGTTGCAGTCTCCATCGAGGTCATGGCTACTCATTTGCTTTTTAAGATTTATGTTTTAGATCTGGGGAGTGGTTTTGAGTATAGAGAGGGCAGGTAGGGGTCAGGTCAGGGTTTAGGGATAGAGATGTGGGAGGATTAGAGGACAGGCCAAAGTCGAAACCTACGCTTCATTTTTAATGAACAGCGACATGGACGTGGTTGGATATCAGTTCAGCTGACCAGTGAAAATGAGGGTTGATGTCTCCCCCAAGTCAGAGAGTCATTGATGTGTTCCAGAATTGGATTTCCATGTGGGCAGGAGCCAGTGAAAACAGAGTTCAGTGCCTAGTGTTTGGGTCCTGTCATTGCTGAGTCTGAAATTTAGGTCCTCATTGAGTGGCCTAATTTACCATCGTCATTGGCGAGGCCCACATTGATACCAAAAATTGAAGTGCAAAGGTCAATCAGAAATCCAGGTCGAAGCCTGAAAGTCGGTGAAATCTCTGTGAGTCAGCTGGGGAAGTCGAAGGCCCAATGTGCTTGTTTAGCTCTTAGTGTTTTGTCGCTTATTATTTTCACTTTTGTTGTGTTCTGTGCTGTAGTGCAGAACTTGCTATGATAGCCAGAATATGTGGGAAAAATTGCATGCAACACATCCTTAGGTTTTGTTGGTTGTTCACAAAAATGAACCACTTCACTGTACGTGTGATAAATGAGTCTGATCTGTGGGATCAGGGGGTGCCACAGCGGCTCAAATACATGTGTGATAGAGATGACTGTTATAAGTTGAAATTATTGACTGTAAATAGTATGAATCATGGAATACTATAACATTATATTAACATAATGCTGTAATCACTGAATAAACCTCCTTTGGATCAAATAGCTGTATCTTTTGACAACATTCCTTGCTATCTTCAGCCCCACTAATTTTTGTGTTGTCTACGAACTTACTAATCAGCACATCGACATTTCTTACAATGAGGAAAGTAAAGTTTAACAAAACCAAGGTAATTTTTCATGGAAAATGATATACTGTAGAATCACTCAAGAATTTACTCTTCTTATTTGAATCCTTCCTCTGACAACAGTGATATAAAATTCATGTATGTGGCTTACGTTATGTGCTACAATTGAGCTCTAATCAGGCACCCATTAAAATAGACTCCTGTAATAATGAATACTGTAACAAGAATTATTGATGAACTATATGCTGTTATCAAATAATTTATGTCATGGATAGTTGATGACAAAACAGACTCCAGTCCAGCTGGCTTTTCAGATTAAAATATGGGAACAAATAAATATGCTTTGACAAAGTTTTTGATAGGAGGCTGTTTTCCTGCCTTTTTCACAATCATAAATATGACTATTTCAATTTCATCATGATGCCCTCCAAATCACCTTGGCATCCTTATGGCTTCATCTATCATATTTTGATGCCAGCTCCCTCAGTTTTCGGGTATCATTCTCTCTGTCCTCATTAATCCATTTTGTGCCAGACCAAAGATGGTAAGAAGCACGTAATGTCCTTTATACATTGCAGCTGCTGATTTGTTTTTAGGGGGATACTTATGAATTGACAGCTGTTCCATTTTAAAAGGCATTGTACAAAGCTGTTCCCTTTGCTGTTCTGGAGTTTCAAAAGCCCTGCCCATATCTAGAATCAATTTAAAACTGCATGACAATCAGCTGATTTTAATCAGGGTTTGAAAGCAGATGGATCGAAATCCCGACTTGTTTTTTCTATTCTGTGTCCAACACAGGGCTGTATTGGATATAAATGCACTGACACTGCTTCAAGAAGGGTGCATGTATAAAAAGTACTGAGTTACATTCACTTAGGCTGGTTAAAAATTGTGGCAGGCAGCACATTAACTTCAGTGTATCGTCCTTCAGGAGTGACAGGCACAGATCTCAATTACACACATCCTGTTGGTACAACCTCCACAGTGAAAATATTATTTTTATTTAGATGGGTTAATCGGATCTTCCAATAACAGGAGATTGTGTGTCTATATCTCTACAGACGTCACAATCTCAGTAATAAAGCAACTGCTCTGGATGTTTGATCTATAGCTATTCATATGGTTTATAAGAATATCAAAACCACACTTTGAACTAAACTGGAAAAACGTTAATAAGTCTAAACAATGGAAATCACCGGCTATTTTCTGGAAGTGAAATAATTCCTGGATAGGCTGGGCACTACCTATCCCTGCTGGTAAAATAATCCAGATTTTTGAAATCAACAATACCTTGGCATATTTAGAAAATTAACAAAAGTTGATTTTATACACTTATCTTTGGAAGGCAAACACAAAGGCAATGAAAGAGCAAATCATTGACTATTTTGACAATAACCTTGCTATAAAAGACAATTGCGGGAACAGTTATTTTTTCTCTCTGAGATAACACAATCATGTCTTAAAATAAAACAATGGCAGTTTTTTCTTTAGAAGCAGTCAAGCCCCTCCAGTTTTGGCCCCATCTTTGAACAGGTGCAGCTTTCCCATATTAAAAGTGGTTATTAAGCAAAACCCACTCTGTTTGAGCCAGGCTGAACATCTGTGCCTATTACAGTGAGCACAAAAGGGAAGGTCTCCCATGGAAACCTGTGCAGTGAATGCATGAACGAGGCATCAAGGCACAATAATGCAGTCTGATTTAAAGCCTTTGCCACAGCCTGTAATTAACATTTGAAAAAAAATCAATCTGTTTTCAGGAAAGGATTTTTAAATTAAGAGAGAAGTACATTAATTTGTGTTCCCTGCATCAAATGCAGAGTATATTTAAATGCAATTTAAGGAGTCTAGTTACCAGTTTAATTTAGCACTTTCTACACTTACTGTCTGCACTTATGTAGAAATTGCAAACATATATATGCAACATTTGGTACTTTTATGCAAGAAGAGATGATTTTGTAAATTTGAAGCAGCATAAGTAACCTTTGCAAGTCTGCTGTGGAATATTAATTGCGAATATATACAGACAGATGGTATTCAAGCCTAGCATTGAAATAGAGAAAATGAGCTGAATATATAAATACTTTGATTAAGTAATTAGAATCTGCACCTTTTATCTTCAATTCAGTATGGGACAGCATAAAATTAAATGTGCCCTGACATTTACTAAACTTGATGTGCATGCTAGATATTGTTCTACAATTCATTTTAGTGCACAATTAGGGACAGAAATTGTTGGGGAAAAAAACAACATGAGTAAGTGAAATGAACATTTGCTTGTTTCACCTGTACACTTACAACAGCTTTGGTTTGTTTTACTTCAGGTCTCAAACATTTGTACCAAGCTTCAGGCAACATTTATTCCTGATGCTTTTTGTTGTTCTTCTCACCAAGGGGTTCAGAACATAAAAATAATTCTACGGTGAGTTGTTTCTCATTGGACAGAATCGAAAGGCAGCAAAATACATAAGAGGTCTGATCCTATTCATCTTCATAGGAAGTGGAGCTCAGTTAAAATAGTGCATTTGTACTGGATGTATTTGTTCCATATGGTCTATCATTACATGTAATATGTTGAGTTTTAGATGATAACAAAATATAAAAACAAACTGCATTTCTATGAAGCCTTTCATAGCATCAAAATATGCCAAGATTTTACAGTTAAAGGGGTGGGTCACTGTCTTAATGTAAAAGGCACAAGAGATTGCAGATGCCAAAACTTCGAGCAACAGACAAAGCAAAACTGCTGGAGGAACTCAGCAGATCAGACAGGGGGAATGGATATTTTCCCTTCTTGAAGGCTGCCTGACCCAAAAGTTATTTCATTACTTGTGTGTTGTAATGTAGGAACCATGATAACAGATTTGCACACAGAAACAAGACATGAGATAGATATGGCCAACAGAATTAAAGAGAAATCTGTTTATATATTACATTAATTCTGTTTATATATTACAGAAGGAGGGTAGCCAGGAAAGAAATAGGTCCACACAAACTAAAAGGAGTGCCTTTCTGTGGAGCCAGGAGATTTGAATGTTCTCCTGAAGGAATGTTTCATGCCAATATTCTCCAGTAGGGTGAGGAGGATGGAGAGTTAGAGGAGTCAAATGCTGACAGTCTGGAATATGCATATTCCAAGAAAAAGTGTTAAGATATTGATGTACATGAAGGTGGTCCACTCCTCAGGACCTGCTTGAATCTATCTCAGGGTGCAATGGGAAGCAAGTACAAATATTACAGGGGCTCTGAAAGAGATTTTTGCAATATCTTCAGATATTCGTGGGGTACAAGATGACTAGAGATGAGCTAATGTCCTTCCTATATTCAAAAAAATGGTAAGAGGCACTGAAACTACAGGCTGATGTCTTACATTAGTACAAAAGAGTGCTTTAAAAAAATAAGGAAGAGGAATTATGATGACTTGGAAAGGGGGGACTGATTTGAAGGAATTCATGCTTTTGGAGTCAGTACCCAGTGACTGGTGGGTGCAAAGGGAACACTGAAGGTGACCACAGTAGGGGTAGGAGATAGGGTGGTGAAAAAGACATACAGCACGTTTACCTTCATCTGTCGGGGCATCGTGTATAAAAGTTGGAAGGTTATGGTACAGCCTTTGTGATCCTGTGCATGGAGCATGTAGGAGAAATTCTGCTTTACAAATCTAACTGAGACAGTTGAAGAAATTACCAAGAATATTTTATAAAGAGGAGCTGGTAAATGGAGAGGGATATAAGATTTTAGCAGATTTTTTAATGAGGACCAATGAGGTAAGCTGGGATAAGGTAGTCAGGGTACACAGGAACTATGAACTTTGTTTTATATTTTTCTTCATGATCTGGGTGAGAATGATAGCAGTCTGATTAGTATGTTTGCTGTTAACTTCAAGATCAGTGCAGTTGTAGATAACAAGGAAAGGGTACAGATCAGCTGGAATGCAGCACACACAAAATGCTGGAGGAACTCAGCAGGCCAGGCAGCATCTATAGAAAAAAAAGCACAGTTACCATTACGTTTTGGCACAAAACATCAACTGTACTCTTTTCCATAGATACTGCCTGGCCTGCTGAGTTCCTCCAACATTTTGTTTGTGTTGCTTGGACTTCCAGCATCTGCAGCTGTTCTCTTGTTTGAGGTCAGCTGAAAAGTTGGTGACAGATGGAACCTAATCCAGACAGGTCTGAGGTAATCCATTTCTGGTAGTGTAATACTGGCCAGTCATATACAGTAAACAGCAGAGACATTCAAAGTGCTGATATATGGAGAGAGATTGGGGTGTAAATTTGTAGCTCACTGAAAATGGCAGCACATGCAAATAGGGTAGTAAAGAAAGCTTTCAGCTTTGCTCGCTTTACGTGAAGGTGTAGTGATTATACGAGTTGGGACATAATATTACAGCTGTAGAAGACACGAATTTGCCACACTTGGAATAGTGTGTGAAGTTCTGGTCAGCACAGTATAGATAAAATATGATGGCATTAGAAAGAACGCAGAAGAGATTCATCAGGATGAAGCTTGAAATGGATAACTTTAGTTACAAGGAGAGATTGGATGGACTGGTTTGTTCACACTGGAGTGCATAAGGGTGCAGAGTGATCTTATTGAGATTTATCAAAATTATGAGAGGAATAGATAGGCTAGACAATCACATTATCTCAGAGCAGCAGAGTCTGAAACATATGTTTAAGGTGAGAGCAGGATATTTAAAGAAGATCTGAGAGGCATGTTTTTCACATAAAGTATGGTGGGCATATGGAATCAGCTGGCAGAAGAGGAGGTAGAAACATGTTAATCATAATATGTAAAAATCATTTGGACAGGTGCATGGATAGGTGTGACACGTCACATAATGAAGATGAAGAGGACTGATGTAGAGGGATTTGGGCCAATTAAAGGAAAAATGGGTTAGCTTCGATAGGCATTTCAGGCAGCATGGATGAGTCAAGCTGAATTGAGGGTTTCAGTGCTCTAACATTCTATAGCTCCAAAGGTCCCAGATACACCAATGCATTACTGACAAGATGCTGTAATCTAATTAGTGCCATAGGCTGTGAGATACATGTTGGGTAAGATTCAAGGAATGATTCCCTTGCTTCTCGTTAGATTAGTGTCATGGGATCTTTCAAATCCGTGGTGAGGTTTGACAGGACCTCAGTTTAATGTCACACCTGAAAGACGGTGACACCTCTAACAGTGTATCAATACCCCAATGCCAAACTGGTGTAAACGTAATCTACTCATCTCCCCAGATGACTGCAGATTGTTTTTTCTAGCAGCTTTGTGAGAGATGAACTGATTTAAAATGCATTATTTTCATTTTAAATTCCATGAATATTTAATTTAGTAAATTCAAAAATAATATTTGAGAATGACTTTATCCAGTGCTGCAGGAACTACATTAATAACATATCAATGCAGCATCCAACATGAAAATGGCAAATTGAGTGAGTGGTGATAGAGTTATATACTTGAAGGTGCATGTATTCTAGCCGACATCAGTAAAAACACATTAATTGGTGGCTCATTTCATTGCTACCTGTGGGACCTTGCTAAAATGCAAATTGGCTGCTATGTTTTCCTTCTCAGAATAGTCAGTACAGAAAAAATCTACAGCTGGAAAGAGCTTTAACATATTAGAACATAAGACCACAAGACATAGGAGCAGAATTAGGTCATTCAGCCTATTGGGTCTACTCTGCCATTCCATCATGGCTGATTTATTATCCTTCTCAACCTCATTCTCCAAGTAACCTTTGACACCCTTACTAATTAAAAACCTATCAAACTCCGCTTTAAATATACCCAGTCATTTGGCTTCCACAGACATCGGTGGTAATGAATTCCATAGATTCGCCACCCTCTGGCTGAAGAAATTCCTCTATATCTCTGTTCTAAAGGGACATCCTTCTTTTCTGAGGTTGTGCCCATTGCTGGGAATGTGTATAGTTCTAAATAAATGAGATGCTGTTATTTCATCTTCATGCTATTGCCATCTGTTGTGAGGGTACAAAATTCTAATAGCCTGAACGTTAAACCAGCAACCCAAAGTCTACACCAATGAATTGGAAAGTAAATCTGATGGATTCTGAACAGTCTTAAAAAGCTGGTTGGTGGTTTTTAAGGCTAAATGTAAAGCTAGAAACACTGTTTAAAGATAATTCCATGAATTTTGAGGTTGTTTAATGTAATTTTCTGTACATAGTGTAAGGAAACCTGTGTTGCTGGATTGTTACATCACCTGAAGCAGTTCAGTAACATCTAGCATGGAAATGTCTTATTAACTCCACTGGCTTCCTAATTCCGTGGTTCCATGCTAAAATATAGTTAATACTTAATACCCACAACAACACTGCATTTATATGGTGTCAAGGGAGGGTTAGGACCTCTGCTAAAGAGGCTTGGTGTGTCCATTCTGGGGCAGCTCATTCACCTTTGGTCCCCACCAGAAACTCAGCTCTGACCTGTGGCTCCAATTAGCTGTTTGCACATGACAGCAGCCACAGCCCGGTACACCACTCTAACAAGCAGGTGAGGGTAGCTGGTGGGCCTCATACCCTGGTGAGACCGGGACTTGGCATATGAAGTCAGCTCCAGTGGACTTCGCAGATGAGATTAACAGTGAGATCCAATGGCCAGGAAGGTGGTTCTGCAATGCTTCATGGACATGACAAGGCACAGAAGAAGCCATGGCTATCTACTGCATCCAAGGAAGTCACAACTTTGTGATGACTGCTTCATACCACTGGACCCAGACTTCAAAGGTCAAGAGAGTGGAACTGCCAACGTTCAGCATCTTTTCTACTTTAGTAACTTTACTGCACATCTCCTGTCATTGTTGGTTTCGATGGACCAACAACATATGGTAAAGAAGAACCAAGTGAGTGAATATATACAGAAAGAAGTCTTGTTTCACTCTGAGAGGTTCTGAGTGCTATGGATAGAAGCAGATGAACTACGTAAAAGCTGAAAAGAGAATGAGATGATTTTAAAAGCAAAAGACTTAGTGAAGTTGGGGAGGGTGGGGTGGTAGTACTGGTATACCTCAGGATCCAGCAGACACAGCTGTAATAACCTTTGTTATAAGACGGAGAGAGAAGTAGAGACGTGTGCCAGTTTATCTGGGTGCAGCCACTTTTATTGCTTTGTTCTTCCTGACTCCTCCTCCTGATAAGACAGAACTACAGTGAACTAGGCAGGAAAGAAAGTGAATTACACTGTAATACAACAAACTGATGAATTACAAAGTCTGCAGCAATACTTTGTGACCTGTATTTAATATGGCCCCAGGATCGGGGCTGGCAGCAAAGGCCCAGAACCTGGTTATCAAAGGATTAGTTGGAGAGTGTGGGAGGCAGTTGAGGTACTTCACTAGGAAGACAATGTTATTCTGGGAGTGGCCAAACACAAGACATGTCTCCTAAGTTCTCCAGTTATGCTCTAAAGGGAGCTCCACCTAGGAAACAGTGTCAAAGCATGCCTGAAGGATATAAAGAAGACCCATGCTCAGAACTGCTCAACTAAACTTCCAGAGTGATGTAAACTGGCCTGGAAAGATTGTTGCTACATTTCACTCTGGGACAAAAAAAAAAACAAATTCCAATTTCATAACACTCAAAAAAAATATTATGCAATTGAATGTCTGGTATAATAAAATGTTTGATGAAGTAATATAAGGATAAGGAAGCATTTGTGAGGAACCTTGCTCCTGATGATTAGCTGCTTCGAGATTAATAATGCACGTTTTTACTCATTGCAGCATTTTCTCAGGGTTTGCGGCAATCTTACCATGTTTCAGAAGATTTTCAACAGCAGATGGATTAACTGGACAGAAAGAATAATATACACCAATGATGGAGACGACATACCTGTATAAGCAGGAAAAAGTAGCAAAATCATGTTTTTACAATCTTAGCATTTTTTTCCTCTGGTGAGTGATGCGACCAGGTTTGTGTGCACAAGCTTTGCACGTGACAGAATGCAAATGCAAATTCTAATTACATCGAACTAATTAACCACAGCATTCTAAAAGTCATTAACAGTTATTGTTTTCACATCTGTCACTCATTAATACAGGGTTTAATTTCCTCTGGCACTGCACTGTTTAATGCATTTGTGGAAAATTCCTTTGTGCATTAGTTTAATGCAGTCGTTAAGCAGTTTAAAAAGGGGACTTCATGTGTATTTTTAAGCCGTGTGCAATGTAGGAATATTGAACCCCCAAAGCATAATTTTTAAGATTGGGAATTATGGAATTAATAATTTCCAAAGATGTTTACTGTGCCAATGGTAATTAGAAACTGAACAAAGATATCTTAAACTGCAGAATATTCAGAGCAATATAACCAACATTTCGTTCACTTCTATTCCCACTCATGTATTCTGGTTCAAAAGATCAGACACAGCTACTATGGGGGAAATAAACAATCATAAAGGGTCAGATCTTCAATGATTGGTGAGCTTATGAACTTGGAATCACATTGTTACTTCCATCATGCTCATTGGCACTTTTTCCAGACAGTCCAAAGGCTGATTGACCAGGATCTGTGCAGCCTAGACCCATTCCAGTATTTAAGTTGCCAATCTCTATCTTTTCCTTCAATTCATTTTAATGATTCAATCATTTTTAGCATATCCCGCATTTATTGCCTATTCCCAAAAGCCTTCTCGGAATTCTGTAGTCCTTCTGTTGAAGGTATTCCCGTAGTGCTCTTAATTAGAGAGTTTCAGGATGCAGGACCAGTGATAGATTTTCAAATCAGCAAGGTTGAACTGCATGTGTTCTCGTTGTCCTTCTGTACTGTAGAATTTGCAGGTTTTGGAGCTGCTACTGGTCCTGTTTAGGTGGGAAACTACAATCCACTTTAGAGACAGTACACCCAGCACCTACAAATACAAATACAAATACTTTATTGTCACCAAACAATTGATGCTAGAGCGTACAATCATCACAGTGATATTTGTTTCTGCTACAATTACAAATACCTACTCCAAAACCATAGTGGTGGGAATGAATGTTTAGGCCAGGAGTTCCCAATTTGGGGTCCATAGACGCCTTGCTTAATAGTATTGGTCCACGGCATAAAAAGGGTTTAGAACCCCTAGTTTAGGGTAATGGATTTGGTGTCAATCAAGTGAGCTGCTTTATCTTGGATGATATTAGCTTTTTCACAGTTGTTGGAGCTGTGCTGATCCAAGAAATGGAAAAGTTTTCTAAATGTTGCCGACATGTTCCTTGTAGCTGGTGGAAAGGCTGTGAGGGTTTTGGAGGTGAGACTGCTAATTCCAAACCTTCGACCTATACTTGCAGCCACAATATTTCTCTAGCAGATCCAACTGTTTTTGTGGACAATAATGCCACGAGGCCATTGGTGCTTCATGAGAATATTAGTGGTGCTAATGCCATTGAGCTTCAAGGTGAGGGGTTAGCTCTTCTCTTACTGGAGGCTGTTTTTATTGCCTTTCATCAGATAACTGTTACTTGCCACTTATTAGCCTGTATCTGAACATTGTCTAGGTTTTGCATGATTCAAGCATGATTCTTAATTTGTAGAAATGTTGCAACTGAAATTAAACATTGGCCAATCCTCCACACTTGTGTTCTGATGGTGAATGGGAGGTCATTGATAAAGCAGCTGTAAGTGCTTGGCTCCTGAGCGATGAAATACTGGAGCTGCAATAATTAACCTGCAACAATTATATTTATCTTACTTTTTACAATTTTTAATTCAAACTTCTTGTTGTGTATTAATTTCATTTTTTCTTGGGCCTTCTAATGCCACAGTCACACCCTTCCCGTGTTTACATAAATAACATTCCTCATCTTGGAATTTGGCCCTTTTATGTATAAAATGCAATGTTTTGATGAGGTCTGCACCAAGTGTTCAGGTGAAGCATTTTGGGCATCAGTGAGCAGGTTATTGGAGTGACACTAGCAGTGTGCCAGAGGTTAGTGACTGTCTGGGAGCAGGAGTGAGTGTCATTACCATTACAAAGGAAAGGTGCTAGGCAAACTCAAAGGTCTTAAGGTGGATAAGTCACCTGGACCAGATGGACCAGGACATTGGTGCTTCCTGAGAATATTAGTGGTGCTAATGTCATTGAGCTTCAAGGTGAGGGGTTAGCTCTGAGGGGTAAATCCTATGGCGTTACAAGAAAGATACTGGCATGAATAGAGGAATGGATGACAGGCAGGAGGCAGAGGGTAGAATAAAAAGGGCCTTTTCTAGTTGGCTGCCAATGTCAAGTGGTGTTCCACAGGGGTCAATATTGGGACCACTACTTTTCACATTGTTTGACAATGGTTTGTATAATGGAATTGATGGCTTTGTGGTAAAATTTGCAAATGATACGAAGAAAGGTGGTAGTAGTGCTGAGGAAGCAATGTGATTGCAGCAGGACTTAGACAAACTGGAAGAATGGGCAAAAAAAGTGGCAAAGGGAATACAGTGTTGGGAAATGTATGATAATGCATTTTCATAAAAGGAACAATAGTGCAGACTGTTATCTAAACAGGGACAGGGTTCAAACATCGCAGTTGCGGAGGGACTTAGGAGTCTTGTGCAAGACTCCCAGAAGGTTCATCTATAGGTTGAGTCTATGGTAAAGAGGCAAATACAAGGTTGGCCTTCATTTCAAGGGAAGTAGAATGTAAAATCAAGGAGATAAAGTTGATTTTTTAATAAGACACTAGTTAGGCCACACTCAGTATTTACAACAGTTTTGGGCCCTATATCTCAGAAAGCATGTGTTGTCATTGGAGAGAGTCTAGAGGAGGTTCATGAGGATGATTTCAGGAATGAAGAGGTTGACATATGAGAAGTGTTTGGCAGCTTTGGGCCAGTAGTCACTGGAATTTAGAAGAATGCAGGGGGATCTCATTGAAATCTACTGATTGTTGTAAGGACTAGATAGGGTAGGTGTAGAAAGGATATGGTGGGGGTATCCAGAACTAAACAGTACAGCCTCAAAATTGATGGGCGACCTTTTAGACAGTGGTGAGGAGGAACTTTTTTAGCCAGAGAGTAGTTATTCTGTGGAAAGCTCTGCCACTGGCTGCAGTGGAGACTAAATCCATGGGTATATTTAAGGCTGGTCGGAGTATCAAAAGATACGGCAAGATGGTAGGAGTATGGAGTTGAGTGGGATCCGGGATCAGCCATGATGGAATAGCAGAGCAGGCTCGATGGGCTGAATGGCCCGATTCTGTTTCTATGTCTTATGTCCTATGGTGGCAACAAATTCCACAGATTCACCACTCTCTAGCTAAAGAAATTCTTCCTCATCTCCATTCTAAAAGGACATCCCTCTATTTTGAGGCTGTGTCCTCTGGTCTTAGACACTCCCACCGTACAAAACATCCTCGCTACACTCTATCAAGGCCTTTCACCATTCAATAATTTTCAATTAGGTTTCCCCTTATTCTTCTAAATTCCAGTGAATACAGGCCCAGCGCCATCAAATACTCTTCATATGACAAGCCGTTTAATCCTGGAATCATTTTTGTGAACCTCCTTTGAACACTCTTCAGTTTCAGCATATCCTTTCTAAGATAAGAGACCCAAAACTGCTCACAATACACCAAGTGAGGCCTTACCAGTGCTTTATAAAATCTGAATATTATATCCTTGCATTTATATTCTAGGTCTCTTGAAATGAATGCTAACATCGGATTTGTTTTCCTCACAACAGACTCAACATGCAAATTAACCTTTTGGGAATCTTGTACAAGGATCCCTAAATCCATTTGTGCCTCAGTTTTCTGTATTTTCTCTCCATTTAGAAAATAGACAACTCTTTCATTACTTCTACCAAAGTGCATGACCATACACTTCCCGACACAGTACTCCATCTGCCACTTCTTTGCCCATTCTCCTAATCAGTCTAAATCTTTCTATAGATCCGTATTTCCTCAAAATTACCTGCCCCTCCACCTACCTTCATATCCTCTGTAAGCTTTGCAACAAAGCTATCAACACCATCATCCAAATCATTCATACATATCATTAAAAAGAATTAGTTGCAGCACAGACCCCTGTGGAACACCACTCGTCTCCAGCATCCAACCCGATAAGGCTCCCTTCATTCCCACTCTTTGCTTCCTGCCAATCAGCCACTGCTTTATCCATGCTAGAATCTTCCTGTAATACTATGGGCTCATAGCTTCTTAAGCAGCCTCAAAGACCTTCTGAAAATGCAAGTTTCTTCTTCCTCTTTCCCTTCTTAAAGAGTGGAGTGACATTGGCAATTTTCCAGTCCACCGGAAAATTCCAGAATTTAGTGATTCTTGAAATATCATTACTAATGCCTCCACAATCTTTTCATCCACCCCCACCTCTTTCAAAACCCTGGGACGTACACCGTCTGGTCCAGGTGACTTTTCTACCTTCAGACTTTTCAGTTTACCAAGAATCTTCTTTCAAGTAATGATAACTTCACACACTTCATAACCCCTAACACCTGGGATTTCCACCATACTGCTCGTGTCTTCCACAGTGAACAGTGAAGCAAAGTACTTAATCAGTTCATCCATCATTTTCTTGTCACCCATTACTACCTCTCCAGTATCATTTTCCAGTGATACAATATCCACTGTCGCCCCTCTTTTACATTTGATGTATCTGAAGAAACTTATTGTATATTCTTGAATACTATTGGCTAGCTTACTTTCATGTTCTATCTTTACCTTCTTAATGACTTTTTAAGTTGCCTTCTTTGGTATTTAAAAGGCTCCCAATCCCCTAACTTTCCACTAATTTTTGCTTTATTATATGCCCTCGCTTTGGCTGTCATGTTAGATTTAACGTTCCTTGTTAGCCATGGTTGTGTCATCTTGTCTTTAGAATACTTTCTCTTTGGGACGTATATATCCTGTGCCTTCCAAATTGTTTCCAGAAATTCCACCCATTGTTGCTCTGCCATCATCTCTGCCAGTGTCCTTCTCAATTAATGCTGGCCAACTTCTCTCTCATGCCTCTGTAATTCCCTTTACTCCACTTTAATACTCATTCTTCTGACTTCTCAACTTTCAAGTGAATTCAATCATATTATGATCACTTGCACCTAAGGGTTCTTTTACCTTCAGCTCTCTAATCAATTGGGGTTCATTATATAACACCCTATCCAGAATAGCTGATCTAGTGGGCTCAACCACAAGATGATCTAAAAAGCCATTTCATAGGCATTCTAGAAAGTCCCCCTCTTGGAATCCCATTCTAACCTGATCTTTCCAGGTTACCTGCATACATGAAATCCCCTATGAGTATTGTAACATTGACCTTTTGGCATATATTTTCTATCTCCCATTGTAACTTGTAGACCACATCCTTACTACAGTTTGCAGGTTTGTATATAACTCTCAACAGGGTCTTTTTACCCTTGCTGCATGTTAGCTCTATCCACAACAATTCAACACCTTCTGACCTTTTGTCACCTCGTTCTAATGATTTAATTTCAGGATCCAGTGCTTTCCCAGCATATATGATGAATAAACCTTCTTGGGCTTCGAACCGGGTATAGGTGTCAATTATAACAAATGTTTCAATGACAAACTCCACGATCTTCATCTGGGATAATGCCTGGGCATGTCTAGTCTAGTGGTATTTAAACTCCCGTAGTCCATCCCTCCTGAATGGTTAGACCTAATCCAATTAGGTTTATGCACTCCAACCTTGTTTACAATCAGGTTCCAATTCTTCCTTAGAGCGAGACCTTCATCTGTATAAAAATTATTTTCCTCTAGTTTTATTTCAGTGGCTTTCTTTATCAGGCTGTCAACTTCACTTGCCCCATCACTGAAATGTTTCCAAGACCTATGGACTCTTCTTCAAGGAATCTGCATCTCAAGTTCTTGATATTTATAGTTTATTTATTTATCATTATTATTTCTTTTTGTACTTGCACAGTTGGTGTGGATCTTCATTGATCCTGTTATGGTTATTATTCTATTATGGATTTATTGAGTATGCCACAATAAAATGAATCTCAGGGTTGTATATGGTGACATATATGTACATTGAACTTTGACCTTTGAACTTACAGATAAGAGAATAAAGATACACCACAAAGAACATCCATGTTTTCCAATATTGTTTTTTTTCATGAAAATATTGGGTGTATTTCTTGAAATGTGTGTAGCTTTGGGCAATCCAACCTTCAAATGCACAATCAATTGCACCCATAAAAAATTCCCTTAATGAATTTTGGATTAACAAATTGCATAGCTTAATTGAATTTGTAGACCCAAAAGCATGCTGCAAGGTTTGTAATTTTTGTTGGAACATAGGTTCTGGTAACAAGGGATAGTTAAGCTGTATTTAGCAACTAGACAATTGATTCATCTTGAATGGTTCATTCCAAAGTTTATCCAGCCATATATGGACTATATGGTTCAAAGTTAAATCTCTTTTATGGAAAGGTCAAGTACTTGGTAAAATCTTTACAATTTAATCTATTACAAGTGTTTACTTTCTAACACAATATTTTTCTAAAATAAATCCATCAGCATTTCATAAAGTGGTTGTATGGATTTACCATAAAATGTATTTGAGTGTGAACCAGTTTAAGTTAGGAGTGAACAAAGCACAAGATCAACTTCAATGTGATACAGAGCCACATGCAATGCCTGTGAATGGCTTTCAAAACTGACAGCAACACTCCAAACATGAGGAAAATCAGGGATGGCAATAAGTGGTGGGCAAACCAGTTGCATGAACATCCCATTAATTAATTGAGTGTAAAGCCTGCTTAACCAGTTAGCCCTGAATGTGAGTACACTGTCAATATGTTATCATTGAACTTGTTAATCTCAATATTTATTTAATGTTATAATCATTGGCAATTTATGTTTAATTTCAACCTAAGGTGATTTTTTCAGTGTGCAGAGAGAAATGAAAAGCGGCTTGAGTCTTATAATGAATCAATATTAAAAAGAAACACTATTAAATAAAAGTCTAATAAAGATGAAATGAATTTTACAGTTCACTCACATCTTGTTGGTGTTATATTCCAGCATCATAACTGTATGCCCATATTCCTGTATTTGGTTTGTCTTAACTTTTATCTTTATTAGACAACTGCAAATCACCAGTCATGGATTGCTATTGAATAGGAAGAAAGGGGGTAGAAAAACTTCCAAATATGGATTGTAATTCACATTTGAAAAGCAACAAATGGAACACAATAAATCAGAGAATTGAAGTGCAATGTGCTTAGATCTATGAATGTGACAGAGCATTTTGAGAGAATGATGAATAAAAATAAAGGGATTATGGAATTCATTGATAGCTGTCAGAGATCTAAAGTAGGTAAGTTATATTGAAGCCCTATCATATTTTGATTAGGCCAGTACTACATTGCTTACAATTCTGGGATAATCTGCACTGGATTAGGATAGGATGGTTGTAATTGTAATTGATGTATAGTTGTCACATTTACCAAGATTCAGTGGAAAGCTTGTTTTGCATGCACTCCATGTAGATAATTTCAAAACATAATTACATTGAGGTACTACAAAGGGAAAACAATAACAGAATGTAAAATAAACTCAGAGGCCACTTTATTAGGTACCTACTGTACTTGATAAAGTAGCCTCTGAGTGTATGTTCATGGTCTTCTGCTGCTGTAGTCATCCACATCAAGGTTCAATGTATGTTCAGAGATACTCAACACACCACTGTTGTAATATGTGGTTATTGTGAGTTATTGTTGCCATTCTGTCAGATTGATCCAGTCTGGCCATTCTCCTCTAACCTCTCTCACTAACAAGGCATTTTCACCAACAAAACTGACACCAACTAGCTGTTGTTTTATTTTAGTTTCTTCTTTGCACCATTCTCTGAAAATTCTAGAGACTGTTGTGCGTGAAAATCCCAGGAGAACAACAGCGACTGAGATACTCAAAGCACCTCGTCTGGCACCAACAATCATTCCATAGTCAGAGTCGTTTAGATCCTATTTCTTCCCCATTCTGATGTTTGGTCTGAACAACAACTGAACCTCTTGACCATGCCTGCATTCTTCCATGCATTGAGTTGCTGCCACATGTTTGGCTGATTAGATATTTTCATTAATGAGTAGGTATAGAAGTATACCTAATAATGTGGCCACTGAGTGTATATTGTTTCAGTTGCAGAGAAAGGGCAGTGTAGGTGATCAATAATGTACAAGGGCAATAACAAGTTACACTGTGAAATCAGGAAACCATCATTATTATACAAGGGTTTCATTCAACAGTTACACCAATTGGATAGAAGCTGTGCATGTTTAAAAAGCAAACACGGGGAAATGTGCAGATGCTGGAAATTCAAGCAACACACACAAAATGCTGGTGGAACACAGCAGGCCAGGCAGCATTTATAGGGAGAAGTACTGTCGACATTTCGGGCTGAGACCCTTCGTCAGGACTAACTGAAAGAAAAGATAGTAAGGGATTTGAAGTTGGAGGGTGAGGGAGAAATGCGGAATGATAGGAGAAGACTGGAGGGGGTGGGGTGAAGCTAAGAGCTGAAAAGGTGATTGGCAAAAGGGATACTGAGCTGGAGAAGGGAAAGGATCATGGGACGGGAGGCCTAGGGAGAAAGAAAGGGGGAGGGGAGAATGAGAGGGAGATTCAGAACAGGCAGAGTGATGGGCAGAGGGAGAACAAAAAGGGGAGGGGGGAAAATATAAATAAACCAGGGATGGGGTAAGAAGGGGAAGAGGGGCATTCACGGAAGTTAGAGAAGTCAATGTTCATGCCATCAGGTTATAAGCCTCCAACCTGATGGCATGAATATTGACTTCTCTAACTTCCGTGAATGCCCCTCCTCCCCTTCTTACCCCATCCCTGATTTATTTTTATTTTCCCTCTTCCCTTTTTGTTCTCTCACTGCCCATCACTCTGCCTGTTCTCCATCTCCCTCTCATTCTCCCCTCCCCCTTTCTTTCTCCCGAGGCCTCCCATGCCATGATCCTTTCCCTTCTCCAGCTCTGTATCCCTTTTGCCGATCACCTTTCCAGCTCTTAGCTTCATCCCACCACCTCCGGTCTTCTCCCATCATTTCGCAATTCCCCCTCCCCCGCCTACTTTCAAATCTCTTACTATCTTTCCTTTCAGTTAGTCCTGACGAAGGGTCTCGGCCTGAAATGTCGACAGTGCTTCTTCCTATAGATGCTGCCTGGCCTGCTGTGTTCCACCAGCATTCTGTGTGTGTTGCTGTGCATGTTTTATGCTTTGGTATTTCCTGCACAATGGAAGGGGAGAGAAGAGATGATGACAAGGGTGAGAGAAGGCTTTGAGTATGTTGGGTTCCTGAGGCAACAACAGGCGTAAACATGAGCAGAGGCTAGTGTCTGTGAGGGATTGAGCTTTGTCCACATCTCTCATGATTCATTTTTCAGAATGTGAGCTTCGGTTTTCTGACCTGAGTTGATTTCCCTTGAACTGCAAGGCTTGTGACAATGTTAGAGGACAAATTAATCAATCAGTGGGTTGGTGACCTCTGTGCCAGACAGAGTAGCCATGGGAGATCTTCTTCCCATGAAGAAAATCAATGTTTTACAATAATTCAATGGTTCTCTAGTCATTGAAGCTTGATTAATGTCTCATTATGCTGCTGCCATGGAGAAACTTGAATCCCAGTAATAAATAGGCAAACAAGTTGGTTTATTATTGCTTCATATACTGAGGTATAGTGAATAAAGATGTCATGCGTATCATTCACACATACAGTACTGTGTTTGACAATATGTTTGTAAATATGACAGGAGCAAAGGATGTTGAGAAGAGTGAAGGTGAAGAGCTATGGAAGGACTGTGGGACAGGTGGTAGAGAGGAGTGCCGGAGAAAAAGGGTGGCGAGTGTGCAGACATACCCAGACCTGAGACACCAGGCAAGATCATTTGATGGTAAACATTTGATTTCTTGACCATTATAGAATGTCTCTCTGGTGCTTGCCTCTCCATCCCCTCTCCCTTCCCCTTTTCCCAACCATGATTCACCTCACCCTGCCACCTGAGACAGAATATCAGAATCAGGCCTATCATCACTCACATGCCCTGATTTATTTTATTTTATTGCAGCAGCAGTAGCTGCAGCAATACAGTGCAATACATAAAATGACTACAGTACAGGGCAAAGGTCTTTGGCACCCTGGCTATATATATATATATATATATATATGTGTGTATCTAAGTCTTTTGCACAGTACAGTATCAATTCATCACAGTTATGCATTAAAGAAGTATGAAGTAAAACAATAACAGAGTGCAAAATAAAATATAACAGAAAAATAGAGTATTGTTCAGTTAGACAGTAAGGTGCAAGGTCACTACAAGGTACATAGATAGATGTACCTTTATTGATCCCAAAGGAAATTACAGTGTCACAATAGCATTACAAGTGCATAGATATAAATATTAGAAGGGAAGTAGAAAGAATAAAAAATAAGTTACCATAAATAGTCTAACAGGAGGAGGTCATTGCTTCCCTGGCTATAAGTTGACTCATTATAATGGCTGAGGATAAGAATTGCTCATACAGCACTCTTTGGGGCAGCACAGTTGTCTTAGTCTATTACTTAAAGTTTTCCTCTGTTCAGCCAAGGTGGCATGCAGAGGATGAGAAACATTGTCCAGAATTGCCAGGATTTTCCATAGGGTCCTTCATTCTACCACAGCCTCTAGTGTGTCCAGTTTGACCCCTATAACACAGCCTGCCTTTCTAATCAGTTTAATGAGCAGGTTGGCATCACCCTTGTTAACGCCTTTGCCCCAGCATACCACCACATAGAAGATTGTATTGGCAATTACATACTCAGTCTTCTCAGGAAGTTGAGGTGACTCTGTGCCTTCTTGAACACAGCCTCTATGTTGATGCTCCACTCAAGTCTGTCAACCCGGTCACACCCAGGTACTTGTACATCTTCACCACATCCATGACCTCACCATCAATCATCTTATTAATGTTGAGCTGCAGATGATTCAGCTTGCACCGTTTGACAAAGTCCTCCACCAGGGCCCTGTATTCATCCTCCCATCCTCCCTTTATACACCCAACTATTGCTGAGTCATCAGAGAATTTCTACAGGTGTGACTCAGCGTTGTGTCTAAAGTCCGAGGTATACAGGGTAAACAAGGAGGGAGCCAATACAGCCCTCTGTGGGGCACCAGTGCTGCTTCAAGAGCCCATCCTATTTTATTAAATGTACATTTTGTTGTCTTATAACAGCAAGATAGAAGCTGTCCTTGTGCCTCTTGGTACAGGCTTTCAGGCTTTTGTATCTTCTGTACATTGGGAAGGAGGGAAAAGAGAGCTTCATGGAATCTTTGATTATGCTGTCTGCTATACTGAGGCAACAAAAAATGTAGACAGAGTCAATGGAGAGTGAGAAGGATGCTTTCTTTGATGTGTTGAGCTATGTTCAGAATCTGCAGTTTCTTGTGGTCATGGAACGAGCAGTTCCCATACCAGGCCAAGATGCATCCACATAGGATATTTTCCATGGTGCATTGATAAAAATTTTGAAGGTTTGTGAATTTAGAAAAGATTTAATTAAATGATCCCAGGGAAGAGTGATTTTGGATCAAGATTAGAATGGAAATCTAAGGATGTTATTTGTATAGCAAAGAATGTTGGAAGGAGATTTCTGGTTTAGGAATAAATAGAGAGGAGGTGTTCCATTAGTAAATGACATAGATTTAAAGTTTTGGCAAGGATGCAAATAGGATGTGAGGAGAAACATTTTACACAGAAAGTGGTATGATCCAAAACGTGTTGCCTTTAAAGTTAGTGGAAACAATGGGTAAGTGTCAATTAGAGCCTTCTGAAGGAAAGCACAAAAAGACTGCAGCCCCTGGAAATCTGAAATTCAAAGTTCAAAGTAAATTTATTATCAGAACATATATACCATCATATACAACCCTGACATTCATTTTCTTATGGGCACACTCAGTAAATCTATAATAGAATAATAACCATAATAGAATCAATAAAAGACCGCACCAACTTGGGTGTTCAATCAGTGTGCAAAAGACAACAAAATGTGCCAGTATAAAAATAAAAAAATAAAAATAATAATAAATAAATAGGCAATAAATATCAATAATATGAGATGAAGACTCCTTGAAAGTAAGTCCATTGGTTCTGGAAAAATTTCAATGATGGGGCAAGTGAAGTTGAGTGAAATTATCCTATTTGGTTCAAGAGTCTGATTGTTGAGGGGTAATAGCTGTTTCTAAATCTGGTGGTGTGAGGCCTGAGGCTCCTATACTTTCCTCCTAATGGCAGCAATGAGAAGAGAATGTGTCCTGGGTGGTGGGGTCCATGATGATGGATGCTGCTTTCCTGCAATAACACTTCATGTAAATGTGCTCAATAGAAGAGAAGGCTTGAACCAGGATGGACCGGGCCATATCCATTAGTTTTTGTAGGATTTTCCATTCATGTGTCTCCATGCCATATGTCCCGGTGCCGAAGAAAAGCAAGGTGGCATGCCTGAATGACTACCAACCTGTGGCTCTAACATCAATTGCTATGAAGTGCTTCGGGTGATTGGTTATGGCACACGTCAACCATAACCTGCCGGTCAACCTCGACGCTTTGCAATTCACCTACCGGAGCAACAGGTCAATGGCAGATGCCATCTCTCTGGCACTACATTCCTCCTTAGAACACCTGGAGAATAAAGATGCACATGTAAGGCACCTTTTCATCGACTACAGCTCTGCCTTTAATACCATCATTCCAAATAAACTGATTCCTGAGCTCCGGAACCTGGGTCTTAGCACTCAGATTTGCAGCTGGATCTTTAACTTCCTCACAGACAGGACCCAGGCTGTAAGAATAGGGGACAAGCTCTCCTTTACAATCACTCTGAGCACCGGTGCCCCACAAGGCTGTGTACTCAGCCCCCTGCTGTACTCACTGTACACCCATGATTGTGTAGCCAAGTTTCCATCAAACTCAGTATATAAGTTTGCTGATGATACTACAATTGTAGGCCGTATCTTGGGTAATGATGAGTCTGAGTACAGAGAGGAAATTAAGAACCTGGTGGCATGGTGCGAAGACAATAACCTATTCCTCAATGTTAGCAAGATGAAGAAATTGGTTGTTGACTTCAGAAGAAGTAGCGGACCACACAACCCCATCTACATTGGTGGTGCACAGGTGGAACAGGTCAAAAGCTTTAAGTTCCTCGGGGTGAATATCACAAATAACCTGACTTGGTCCAACCAAGCAGAGTCCACTGCCAAGAAGGCCCACCAGCGCCTTTACTTCCTGAGAAAGCTGAAGAAATTTGGCCTGTCCCCTAAAACCCACACTAATTTTTATAGGTGACGGTAGAAAGCATTCTTCTAGGGTGCATCACCAGCCTGGTATGGAAGTTATCCTGTCCAAGAGCGGAAGAAGTGGAAGAAGATCGTGAACCTAGCCCAGCACATCACACAAACCAATCTTCCATCCTTGGACTCACTTTACATCACGCGCTGTCGGAGCAGAGCTGCCAGGATAATCAAGGACAAGACCCACCCAGCCAACACACTTTTTGTCCCTCTTCCCTCCAGGAGAAGTTTCAGGAGCTTGAAGATTCCTATGGCCAGATTTGGGAACAGATTCTTTCCAAATGTAATAAGACTGCTGAACGGATCCTGACCCGGATCTGGGCCGTACCTTCCAAATATCTGGACTTGACTTGCACTACCTTACTTTCCCTTTTCTATTTTTCTAATTATGATTTATAATTTAAGTTTTTATTATATTTACTTTGATTTGTACTTCGGGAGCGCGAAGCGCAGAAACAAATATCACTGTGATGATTGTACATTCTAGTATCAATTGTTTGGTGACAATAAAGTATAATAATAATAATACAAAGCTGTAATGCAGCCAGTCAGTTCATTCTCCACTAAACATCTATAGAAGTTTGTCAGAATTTTGGATGACACACTGAATCTTTGCAAAGTCCTAAGGAAGTAGAGGCACTTACATACTGGGCCCAGGACAGGTCCTCTGATATAATAACACTAAGGAATTCAAAGTTACTGACCCTCTCCACCTCTGAATCTCCAATGAGGACTGGCTCATGGACAGCTGGTTAGTCCTCCTGAAGTCCTCATTGGTCTTGCTGATATTGATTAGGGTTAGGATTTGTTATTATGGCACCACTCAGCCGGATTTTCAATTTCCCTCCTATATACTGATTCGTCACCACAGTTGTATTGAAACAAAACTTGAATAAGTTATTGAAGCTGTACCTAGCCACATAAGTGTAAAGTGAGTAGAGCAGGGGCTTAGCACACAGCCTTGTGGCGCACCTGTGTTGATGGAGAACGTGGAGGAGATGTTGTTGCCAATCTGAACTGCCTGGTGTCTGCAAGTGAGGAAATCCAGGATCCATTTGCACAAGGAGGTATTGATGCTCATTGATTAGTTTTGAGGGGATGATGGTATTGAATGCTGAGCTGTAGTCGATCGAGAAGGAACACCCTGATATAGGCATCTTTGCTGTCCAGATGTTCTAGGGTTGAGTGAAAAGCCAATGAAATGGCATCTGCTGTGAATCTCAAACACGGGAAAATCTGCAGGTTCTGGAAATCCAAAGCAACACACACAAAATACTGGAGGAACTCAGCAGGCCAGGCAGCATCTATGGAAAAGAATAAACAGTCAACATTTTGGGCTGAGACCCTTCATCAGGTCTGAAACAAAAGGTGAGAATTCAGATTAAGAAAACCGGGGTAGGAAGAAATACAAGGTGGTAGGTGATAGGTGAAACCGGGAGAGGGGGAGGGGGTGAAGTGAAGAACTGGGAAGCTGATTGGTGAAAAAAATAAAATGCTGGAGAAGGGAGAATCTGATAGGAGAGGATAGAAGACATGGAAGAAAGGGAAGGAGGAGGAGCACCAGAGGGAGATGCTGGGAAGCTATGGAGATAAGGTGAGAGAAGAAAACAGGAATGGGGAATGGTGAAGTGGGGGTGTGGGGGGAAGGTCTTTTTGCACGGATTGCTCGCTACATGACTCCCTTGTCCACTTGTTCCTCCCCACTGATCTTCTTTCTGACATTATTGCAAGCAGAATACGTGCCACACCTGCCTCTACACCTCCTCCCTCACTACCATTCAGGGCCCTAAACAGTCCTTCCAGGTGAGGTGACATTCCTCTTTCTTTCTAGTCCTGATGAAGGGTCTCAGTCCAAAACGTTGACTGTTTACCCTTTTCCATAGATGCTACCTGGCTTGCTGAGTTTCTCTAGCATGTTACGTGTGTTGTTGTGGATCTGTTTCTCCAGTAGGTAAATTGAAGCAGGTCCAAGTTGCTTTTCAGGCAAGAGATGAATTGCTTTAGCACCTACCTCTCGAAACACTTCATCACTATGGATGTAAGTGCTATGGAACGATAGTGGTTATTGAGGCAGGTTACCACACTCTTGTTAGGCACCGGTGTAAGTGAAGCCTCAGGTTGCCGAAGCAAAATGTTAAAGACCTCAGTGAACATTCCAGCCAGTTGATCGGCACAGATTTTAAGCTCTTGGCCAGGTATCCTGTCTGGGCTGAATGATTTTTGTGGGTTTATCCTGTCGATGGTTGCTCGCACATCGGCCTCAGGCACTGAAATCACAAGATCATCAGATGCTATGGGAGTTCATGATGGTTTCTCCAAAATCTGACAGTCAAAGCAAGCAGAAAAGGCATTGAGCTCATCTGAAAGTGAAGCCCTGTTGTCACCTATTTCGCTTAATTTAACTACATGAGATGTGATAGCATTCAAGCCCTGCCACAACTAACACAGAAACATAGAAAACCTGCAGCACAATACAGGCCCTTTGGCCCATAATGCTGTACCAAACACGTACTTACTTTAGAAATTACCTAGGGTTACCCATAGCCCTCTATTCTTCTGAGCTCTCTGTACCTGTCCAGGAGACTCTTAAAAGACCCTATTGTATCTGCCTGCATCCCAGTCCCCGGCAGCCCATTCTACACACTCACTATTCTCTGCGTTAAAAACTTACTCTTGACATCCACTCTGTATTTACTTCTAAGCACCTTAAAACTGTGTCCTCTTGTGTTAGCTATTTCAGCTCTGGGAAAAACTGTTGTTTCAAGTTTAGTCCGGAATTGCTACTTCGTCTGTGAAAAAACTTTCCGGAGATTGTACCTGGACTTCTTGTAGCTTTCTTGGTCACCATCCTTGAATGCCACTGATCTGGCTTTTAACAGATCGTAGATCTTATGGTTCATCCACGGTTATGATTGGGGAAGACTGTGAATGACACTGTGGAGGCACACTCATCTGCAACTGCTTTAACCGCGGTGTATTCATTCAGATGAGTCCTTGAACATGTCCTTGTCCAGCGACTCAAAGCATTCCCATATCTAATCTGCCTCCGGCAACTACCTCTTTGCTGTCCTAATCTCTGGAGCTTTGGTCTTTAGCCCCTGCCTCTATGCAGGTAGGAGAAGGACAGTCAAGTGACCAGATTTGGAAATGTGGTCTGGACATGGAATGGTAGGCATTCCTTATCTTAGTCTAACATTGGTCTAATGTGTTGGGGCCTCTGGTGCTACAGGTTATATGCAGGTGGCAAGTGTGCATGGTTTTCTTCAAACAACCCCAGTTGAAGTCCCCAGCCATGATTTAAAATGCATCAGAATGGATTATTTCTTGTTTGGAGATGGCATCATGCAATATCTTAAGCTCCTGATTATAGTCATCAGCTGGTGGTATGTAAACTGTGATCAGAATTATGAAGAAGAACTCCCTAGTTAAATAGTATAGATGGGATTTGACTGTTAGGTGCTCATAGATAGATAGATAGATAGATAGATAGATACTTTATTCATCCCCATGGGGAAATTCAACTTTTTTCCAATGTCCCATACACTTGTTGTAGCAAAACTAATTACATACAATACTTAACTCAGTAAAAAATATGATATGCATCTAAATCACTATCTCAAAAAGCATTAATAATAGCTTTTAAAAAGTTCTTAAGTCCTGGAGGTAGAATTGTAAAGCCTAATGGCATTGGGGAGTATTGACCTCTTCATCCTGTCTGAGGAGCATTGCATCGATAGTAACCTGTCGCTGAAACTGCTTCTCTGTCTCTGGATGGTGCTATGTAGAGGATGTTCAGAGTTATCCATAATTGACCGTAGCCTACTCAGCGCCCTTCGCTCAGCTACCGATGTTAAACTCTCCAGTACTTTGCCCACGACAGAGCCCGCCTTCCTTACCAGCTTATTAAGACGTGAGGCGTCCCTCTTCTTAATGCTTCCTCCCCAACACGCCACCACAAAGAAGAGGGCGCTCTCCACAACTGACCTATAGAACATCTTCAGCATCTCACTACAGACATTGAATGACGCCAACCTTCTTAGGAAGTACAGTCGACTCTGTGCCTTCCTGCACAAGGCATCTGTGTTGGCAGGGGGAACAAGAGTTTGACAAAACTATCACATCGGACCACCACAGATGGTTAACCATGAAACACACACCTCCACCTTTTGTTTTTCTGAATCAGCAGGTTGGTCCATTCTGTAAATCAAGAAGCCTTTGGGTCTGTTTGCTGTAATTGGCATCCTGGAAGGAATCTTGCCCTTGGGTCCTCAATGTTGTTCTCCAGAGCCTGCACATTTTCTAACAAGATGTTGAATAGAAGGGCTTCATCCTCTGCATATCAACCTGGCTTGGTGTTCCCCACTCCTGCCCCATTTCTGGCCATTGCAATGAATCTTCATCCACTTAATGGTGCCGTATCTGCTTGGTCCACTAAGTCCTTCAGAAGATCATGAAATCTATAGATCATTGGGATGATTAAAGAGTACGATACTGAAGGGGAAATTGCATGCTGCAGATTGTAGTGAGAGTAATTCAAAAGAGATACATTTAGAAGTATTGAATGTAGGTTGAAGAATATCAGCGTGATTTACCGGCACCATCTTATTGCAAAATACTTGGGAAATGAGTTATGACAAATAGTCTTGGACCCAAAACTTGAACTCCGCTTTCTTTCTACCAATGCTTTTTTATCCATTGGATGATTTCAGATTTTACTGATTTCCTTCAACAGACAATTTGATGGTAATTGGAAAGAGAAATATTTCTAGGGTTACAGGGACTGACAAGACTCCCCAAGTACTATGGTACTAATTTCCTGGGCAGTAAGTTGGAAAGGATGAGTTGGCCAAAGGGCCTGTTTTCATGCTTTTTGGCTTTTCGCTGCTCTCTACTCCAGACTTTTATGCTTTCCTTTTGCTTACCATTTATCAAAGATAAAGGCAACAAAATGAGAAAAATTTTCTGTTGCACAAGAGAACATTATTTATTTTAATTTGTTTTGCTCAGATGAAGAATAAGAAAACTATGCTGTTAAATCTGTCATAACATGTCTTTAAGAAAGAAGCTGAAGACAAGTTAAAAGAAAGAAGTAATTTATTAGAGTGATTGGAGTCAGTGATAAAGCAGCTATTTTAATGAAACTGACTCCTAGTTGGTAAGTGCAATATATGGGATCAATAAAGGAGATATTACACACATATTTAATGGATTCAAACAAAAATGAATAACGCCTAAACAAATTATATTAAGTACAACAGGTTTGGGGCTAATTGATGACTGGAATAAATATATTTGAAGTCTACCATAAAATAAACTTACAAATTTAGAATTATAACTAACTATCACTTTTAAGTAAAGACTGAAAATTCTATCTTCAGCCCTCTGCAGAGGGCAGAGTTCAACAGAGCATATGGTATTTGCAACATTGCCAATATAGTAGATGACAAACCAGCTGCAAAGTAAAAGACAGAGGGATTTTGAAATGCATGGCAAATCGTCTGATTTTCACTTTGGTGTACAGACAAGTCATTTTCTCAATCAGATGAGCTCTCATGATGAGGATGAAAATCTATCCAATAGGTGGGATTTGCTGATGAAACTTCAAAGTTGCAAGATATCAACTAATCTTTCTAAACAGTCAGATGTCATTATCATTCACCTTGTTATCTGCCAGACAAAATAGATCTGTTTTCCTAGTTACTGTTTTTTTTAAATATAAGAACTTCAACCATACACATCTAGGCCTCTATATCTGCCATTGGTGTTAAAGGCATCTGACATGTACTTTACAGACGGTGTAAAATACAGGCACTTCTGCTGCTGGATAGTTGCCACCTGATCTACCTTTGCTTTACTTCATTTCCCTTCTTTCAGTTAATCTCTTGCATTTGGTTCAGCCTCCTCAATGATAACACTGCATCCGTTGCACAATTCACAAAAGCTGATAAGAAAAGGAGTTACTAGATATATCAAATATAGGATATCAGATTCAGATTCAGATTCAGTTTATTGTCATTTAGAAACTACAAATGCAATGCAGTTAAAAAATGAGACAACGTTCCCCCAGAATGATATCAGAAAAGCATATGACAAAACAGACTACACCAGAAAATCCACGTAACATTTGGCAATCCCCAATCCAGAGTCCGGAGAGGCTGCTGCCTATTAATACCGTCTAGCGCGTTCCCCGGAAAGGAGCTCCAAATCCACCAGACAAATACAAGACCAAAAACTAAAGCTACAAGACCTGCACAAAACCACATAGTTACAACAGTGTAAACAATAGCATAATTGATTAAAAAAAACAGACTATGGGCACAGTAAAAATAGTCCAAGATGTTAAAGGACTGTAAGATCAAAAGAAATCACCACAGTTTCCACAAGTCCCCAGGGTCCCGACAGACTCACCATCCCATGCCGTCGGCAGAAGGGAGTACCCCCACTATGGACTTCCATGGCGCCGCCCGACTCAGCCTCGCAGACACAGCACACAATGGAAGCTCTGTCGAAACCAGCCTCGCAGACGCAGCACACACCGAAAGCGACCTGAGTCCGTCGAAAGGACTCCAATTCCGTCGAACCTCCGAGCCGACGACCATCCCCTCCAGCACAGCTTCTCCGAGCACCATCCTCTGCCAAGCGTATTAAGACTGCCCCACCAATGGCCATTGGCAACGCGACCTCGAGGACTGGGGGCCAGTTCTTCCCAGCAACGAAGAAGGTCTTCCTGGAATTTCCCGATGTTTCTCCGTGCTTCCACGTCCGTTTTCAATCGATTATGATTGCGCATGGCACCCCACTTCACAAATAACAGATAATCAGTTCCGGAGTGGCCGCTGCAAGTTGTGTCGCGCCGCCATCTTAGATCAAGATATGTGTATCATATAATCCCTAGTCTACCTCAGCAGTCATTGTCCACATAAGGAAAGTTCACTGTTCCATTTTCTTTCTTTTCCCTTACATCTCCAACCTCAAACATTAATGTGGATTTTGATTTGACTGTTTACTCCACAAGTAAACAGGTGGAGCATAGTTGTAGTATTGTGTACAGTTCTGGTCACCGAATTATGTCAACAAAATAGAGAGAGAACAGAAAAGATTTACTAGAATGTTACCTGGTTTTCAGCACCTAAGTTACAGAGAAAGGTTGAACAAGTTAGGTCTTTATTCTTTGGTGCATAGAAGGTTGAGGGGGGACTTGATAGAGGTATTTAAAATTATGAGGGGGATAGATAGAGTTGACATGGATAGGCTTTTTCCATTGAGAGTAGGGGAGATTCAAACAAGAGGACATGAGTTGAGAGTTAGAGGGCAAAAGTTTAGGGTAACACGAGGGGGAACTTCTTTACTCAGAGAGCGGTAGCTGTGTGGAACGAGCTTCCAGTAGAAGTGGTAGAGACAGGTTCAATATTGTCATTAAAACAAAATTGGATAGGTATATGGACAGGAAAGGAATGGAGGGTTATGGGCTGAGTGCAGGTCGGTGGGACTAGGTGAGAGTAAGCATTCGGCACGGACTAGAAGGGCCGAGATGGCCTGTTTCCGTGCTGTAATTGTTATATAGTTATACGGTTAAAAGTAAATTCCACAAATTGGAAACTCAATGGAAGGCTATCTTTTTTGCTTTCTCTTCTAAAGATTTAATATTCATTTCATCTTATTTATCAAGTCTGAATTATTAGCAGCCTCTGCTCTTACCAACACCACTTGATTCTTCCATAATCTTAACTGTATATTGCTGTAATTTGTATTATTCCAAAGATTCAAGGATTATTCAAGGATTTCCTCACAACTGAATTTCCAATTGGCAGGAAGCATGCCAGTGAATCTGTATAATCCCTGAAAACTCGTGCAAGTTAGTCACCTTTGATCCAGATATATTGCTTAAAAAAAAACAGAAGAAATTTAGTGACCTCCATTCAATATAAATGCTCCAATTGCAACATTTATTTTTACATTTATACTGTTTATCACTTGATTTTTATACTTTTATCTCTGCCACTGATAATACCTCTTGAAAGAAAACTTGGAAGACAAACAATAGTAATACTTCTTGAAAATCAAATTCTCCCAATCATGAAATAAAAGCAGAAAATGATAGAATTGTTCAGTGGATCAAGCTGTATCAATGGAAAGAGGGAAACAAAATCAACACCTCAGGATAATGATTTTTCAATATAACAAGAATGCATTTTTCTTGTTTTTAAAGTTTTCCTAAGAAGAGTTCATGGACAGCCAAGTTGGTACAACAGCAGAGTTTTGTTCTATGATTTACAATTAAGGTTAAGATTGGGATTCAAACATGATAGATATTATGCTTTGCAAGTCAAAGGTTTTATTCATTGGAAAATCTGCTAGTATGGCACCACTGTTCATCCTTGCATACAGAATAAGTACTACACCTGTCCCTACACTTCCTCCCTCACTACCATCCAGGTCCCTAAACAGTCCTTCCAGGTGAGGCGACACTTCACTTGCAAGTCTGTTGGGGTCATATACTGTCCTCCCAGTGTGGCCTCCTATATATCACTGAGACCCGCCCCTACGAAGATTGGGAGACTGCTTTGCCGAGCACCTATGCTCCGCCTGCCAGAAAAAGTGGGATATCCCAGTGGCCACCCATTTTAATTCCACTTTGCATTCTGATTCCAGTATGTCCATCCATGGCCTCCTCCATTGTCGTGATGAGGCCATGCTTAGGTTGGAGGAACAACACCTTATATTCTATTTGGGTAGCCTCCAACCTGATGGCATGAATATTGATTTCTCAAACTTCCGGTAATGCCCCCCCCCCTTCACCATTTCCCATCCCCTTTTCCCTCTCTCACCTTATCTCCTTACCTGCCCATCACCTCTCTCTGGTGCTCCTCCCCCTTTTCTTTCTTCCACAGCCTTCTATCTTTCTCACCAATCAACTTCCCAGCTCATTACTTCATCCTTCCCCCTCCAGGTTTCACCTATCACCTTGCGTTTCTCTCTCCCCTCCCCCCACCTTTTAAAACTACTCCTTTACTTTGTTCTCCAGTCCCGCCAAAGGGTTTCTCCCCGAAACATTAACTGTACTCATTTCCAAGATGCTGCCTGGCCTGCTGAGTTCCTCCAGCATTTTGTGTGTGTTGCTCGGATTTCTAGTATCTGCAGATTTTTTTCATGTTGCGCAATAAATTCCCTAATTGCTTTTGAAATAAATGGTGAGCTACCTTCTTGAACTGCTGCAATTGTGTATGAAGGGATTCTCACTTTGCTACTGTAGTGTGTGATATAAGATTTTCCCTGGTGGCAGTGAAGAAAAAGTAGATTTCCAGCAGTGGATGTTACATGCAATGGGAGAGAACTTGGAAGCAGTAGATTTCCCATATGACTGCTGCCATTAGGTTGCTAGGTATTAAAGGCAGGGGTAATCATGAGTTGGTAGGAAATTGCTGATACAATCAGTATGAAAGGGTCAGCAATGTTGGTGATATACTGGTACCACACTTAATTATGTTGACACATTGTTAAAGGTCATTAAGTTTTGAAGGTCTTGTCAAAGACGCTCGAGTGAACCATTGAATACTACAAGCATCAGTGAACATCCCCACTCAGTCATTGAATCTCTAGATGGTTCTCACTGCAACCCCAGTGCTTCGGAAGCAGGGAGTAAACAGGATCACGGACAGGATGAGCTGCTTTGCTCCTGGATGATATTGACCTCCATGACTGTTGTTAGACCTGTACACATCCAAGCAAGTGCAAGTATTCCATCATCTTTCTGACTGTTGCCTTGAAGAGAAGATGCAGGGAACTGCTCACTACACAGTGCACAGGTTTGATCTTGTCTTGCAGCCTCTGGCTTTATATGGCTGGTCCTGTGAAGTTTTGTTGACCCCTAAGATGTTATTTGTACAAAATGGTATGTCTTCAAGATGAACGTTGCCTGGTATGTGTTGCATAAGTATAAATTCCTCGCCAAACAAAATGTTACCCAACACTTGTACCCTTGAACACAAACTGCTTCATTTTCATAGAGATTCTGAATAGAACTGAATACGAAACCCCACTCATGGTTGAAGAAAGACCATTTATTAAAGCCGAGAAAGATAATTTGGCTCCAAACAAAACTCTAAGGAATTTCTGCAGTGATGTTCTGCGACTGAAAGAATTGAGCTTCAATAATGATAGCCAGCTTCTTTTTTGAATGACATGATCGCAGCTAGTGGGAAGAAATCCATATAGTTCCAGTATACTCAATGTTGCAGCCCTATGGAATGCCACACTTTGTTAATTGTGACTTTAAAGTTGAGGACAGTGATATTTGGAATTCATTTCTGGTCTGTATTTAGCAGATACAGAAATGATACATGGAGTTAATTAGTGATTCCAAAACCCAAGCTAAGCATCTGTTAACAAGGCTATTAATGAACAAGTTAACTTAATGGCACTCGCAAATATAACTATCATTACTTTCCTGATAACTGAAAGAACACTAAAGAGATAGTAATTGGCTGAATTGGATTAGTAGTGTTTTATGTGGACAGAATGCACAGGCAACTTTCTACATTTGCTAAGTGTTACTAAATTTGCTGTCCAATTAGGATACCAGTGCAGCTGAGTTGAAAATGTGACAATATAAAAAGAAATGTGAGATTATTAGGTGTATCAACGTATCTATAGATGCTGCCTTCTAATGCATGCTGAAAGTGAATTCCCAGACGCTGCTTGATCTTGCATTTTGGGGAAAAAAATAGACTGAGAGATAGACACAGATACACCAAATTGTAGGAAGATAGTATTCTTGGTTTTGTACTTTACTGACACAGCATTACTCGCATAAGTTTATTCACAATTACCGAGAATATTTTTACAATCTCTGCAAACACCTTTTCCTGAAGACAGACATCGAAGGTGAAAATGACTACTGCTTTTAAAGTGTCTGCATAGAACATCAATTGAGAAAATCGGCCTTTAAAGATCAAGACTTCCGATGTGGCACGAATCTCACACTCTACCTCCAAATTCACTTGAATGAGTGGACCTATACCTGTGCCCTAATACAAGCCAACATCCCCAGCACTGATGTTGTAATAACATCCAGTGGCACCACTGGGGAGAATCATCATTTGCGTGCCTGACACAGTTACATGCAAAAGAGCTTTCCATTCCAAGCTCTATCATAGGAAAGGATGTCCACGTGGAAAGAGAATAAGATCCAAGGATGTTATCGCTGCCTCATTGGATAAATAAATGCAACGCCTCCACTGAGTCTTGGAAACTTTGGACCATGACCATTCAAAGGGGAGAAGAAACTTCCAGGATGACACTGAAACCCTGGAAGCCATATCTCAGGAGTACAGAGAAGCCCTAAGAAATGGTACACCTCTTCATAAACACTCTGCCCAGCACCTCTTGAGGGACTTCCTTCTGCATCTGAGGAAAAGTCTGTGGATCTCATCGATTTCATCAGCCACTCAAAACACACAGAACTGGATTGGGTTCAATTCTTCCTTAATCCTGAGAGAAAGACTCCTCATTAGATGGTCAGTAATGCCAAGTATCATTGTGACAAGCCTAGTTTTTTTGTGGTCTCATGCGTATAATTCTGTTGTTTTGCACTCTAAATCATATCACTATCAGTCCATTTATTTTACAGTTCACTATCTATTGACAGCTGTAGCACATAATTTCGTATTTGTGATTTTAACTTTGATCTCTTTAAACTACCCTCAATCACCATTATTGCAGAACTTTGCACAGATTTGCCTTGAGAGCTTTACTCAACACTTCAGTGCATAAAATATTGTCTTGTTATGGATATTCAAATAACAACTTTTTTACTATTTTCACACAATGTCAACCCTAAACAGTAAACTCTTGTTGAAAGTATAGTGGAAACACAAATGCCCTTTTACAGAAACGCCTACAAAAAGTGGTGCATACAGCCCAGTCTATCACGGGTAAAACCCTCCCCATCATTGAACACATCTACAAAGAGTGCTATTACAGTAAATATTATATTGCAAAGGGGAAATATTTGTCAAATATCTTGGCACCATGCCCTTTAACATAATTGAACTGTCTGCAGGAGCTTTGATTACTACTGTGGAACTATACCATGAGAATACAATCCTATGGGAACATGGAGGTTAGTTGGACACAGGGGTGGAATCATGAATTGTGGTGACAAGTGACGATTGGTTTTGTTTGAGATGCTGCTATTTATTGGTCCACTTACAGCAGCATTTTGCATCAGTGGAAAGGTAGAAAATAGAGCAGTCTGGGGCTAGGGGGCAGTTTTTTGGGGCCTCACCAATGGGCTGGCCACAAACATACTGTGGATTGAGTGGGAGGTGTGCTACAGTGAGAGGGGCTCACGTATGCCTAGGTTAGTGTTTTAATGTTTGCTATTCTATTCTAATAAACATACTTCTGAATTTCTAAGTAGATAATTGTAATTTGTGTCTTTCTACATATCTGAACTGACTCTTGGAACCATTAGCAGTGTGGTTGTTAAGGATATGGGATGTAGCGAGAGGTGAAGTGATCTTATCCGGCCAGGAAATGGGTGCTCTGGGAGGATTATCATCAAACCATAGGCTAAACAATGCCCTGTGGAGGATGATCAGAGAGGGAATGTCTTTGTGGGAGAGAGTAAAGGCTGTGGTAAAGATTTTGCATCCCTCAAGTATCCCTGTTAGGTTGGGATTTAAAATCGTGTCAAGTGTGGAACACACAGAGGAGGGGACTAAGGCCCTCCATCGGGGGCTCTGATTACTGGAATTTAGGAGGGTGGGGATGGCCCAGTGGGGATGATCAAGTTCACTTGGATCATGGTAGGGGACCTGGTAAAAACAGAAGCCCAGAAGCCCCACATCTGAAGGAATAATATTCTGAAAGGAGGCAGTAGGATTGGCTATCAGACTGTTGAAGAGGCTGTACATGTAGTTGGGGCTCGTGGTCAGTTGAGAAAGACAGAGAAGCAAAATGGACAGGGGTCCCATCTGACCCATAAGATGATGCTTTTGGCCCTGTTCAAGACAAGCATCCTGAAGGATCAAGTGGAAGAGATACCCACCACTACCTTGTAAGCTTTGTGGGAAGACTATTGCCAAAGTAAGAAAGGAGAGGAGTTACAGGGGGGAAGAGGGTTCCTGCTGATTCCCCAGCCAATGGGGAAAAGGATCCTTCCTAATACCACTCCCTTGAAGTGTTGCCAGAAGTCTGTAGGACCTGCAGCAGTGGGGGTGGGGTGGTGTCCTCCCGCTTTGCTCCCATAGGGGTGTGGCTAAAGCTCCTGGCACTACTCAGTAACCCTTTCCCAACCGGGAGCACTGAGGCCTTTATGTACCTGCTGCAGTACTTTGGGTAAAGGGAAATGTATGATGATGGATGGCAGGGGCCAAATGCACTATTATCCCCAGTAATAGGTGGAGAAGTACTCGGATAATGATAGATGGACTGGGACGATCGCTCATTCTGGCCTGGGTTTTTCCAAGGGTGGCTATCCGCTCAAAACAGCTAGGACCTATGTCAGAGCTGGTCATGGCATCCCCTGAGAGCATTTGGGTATAAATATGTGGAGAAGTAGATCCCTGCAGACCAAGAGGGACTGTTTTACTTTTTGTTGGGACTGGCCAACTGGGAGCCTCTTGTAATCCCCTCTCCAATCAAGGTGGTGGGCACCATGAAGATCAGTGGAAGCACTGCTGGAGGAGGGGGAGAATTCAGCCTGTGGTGTCCCCCTACACTGCCTGGTATAGCAGGTACAGAAGGGGGATGAAGTATGGTGAATGATGAGACTTTAGGCAATTGAATAAGCATGCCTCACCCCTCATAGTGGCTATGTCAGATGTTGTGACCACTGTAGGAGACATAGCATGGAGGTAGGGAAAGCAATGATATTTTTTTCAATTCTCCTGAGCCCCTAGTCCCAAGACCAGAAAGACTTTATGTAGGAAGGCAGACGGTATAGCTTTTTCCATCTTCCACACTACTTGACTTTGTGTCATAATATTACAGCTACAAGGGATCTCGCTTGACACAACCATCTCAAAATCCCACTACTTAGATGATAATATACTGCAAGGAGGAGATGGAAGGGGACACACTAGACAAAGTGGTTACCTCCCTAAGGGAGAGAGGATTGTCTGCTAATACCTGACAAGGTGTAGGGTCACAGCCAGAATATGTTGTTACTGGGAATATGTTGTTCTGGACAACAGAACATACTGGAAAAGGCCAAATGAAACATATTGGTGACAGTGCTCCTCACCTCTAAAGAGAAGACCCAGTGTTTTGTGGGGCTACGGGCATTGGCAACAACATATTCCCCATCTAACGACGATACCAGGTATCTCAGAAAAAAAAAGACTCCTTTCCAGTAGGGTCCCAACCAGCAAGCTGCCTGTGAGACTGCCAAACAAGCTGCTGAACAGGTTCCCCCTGGCCCAGAGCAAAATGGGAAACCTGTAGAACTACAGGTCTCTGCCACCTCTCAGATGGCTGAATGGAGTCTGTGGCAGCTATTGAAAGGGCATCGGGTCACTTGGGATATTGGACTAAATCCCTTCCTGAGGCTGAAACCAGATACACCCCTTTGAAAGACCGCTCTTAGCCTGTTACTGGGCCTGCTTAGCAACTGAGAGGCAGACAGGCTTGGAGACTGTGGTCTTGTGGCTCCATCTATGCATTATGCAAAATCTGATGATATCACCCACAAAGAAGGCCAAGCTCAGCACTCTTCTATAGTGAAGGGATGCTCTGTACCGGCATATGATCAGAGTAAAACAAACATACCATTGTTGAATGTAGTACCGTTGTCTGGGAATAATTGCCATTGACGTTATGATTGGCAGGTTTCAATGGGGAATCACTTGTGTACCTACGCGTACCTTAATGATACAGAGCACAGCACTACAATGGTAAAAATATACCACTTTGGGGCAGGTTTGTTTCCCTGGGTACTGGGTGTGCAGCTCCTGGGTCTACCCTTGGCCTCTTGTTGGCTGGTCTGGCTGCTGTTTCCTGGGGTATGTTGTGCCATATGTGTATCACATCGCTGATCTAGCTGACCACACAAACCACAGGTTGACACATCACAGAGGCCAGTCGGTTCTGGATGATAGCTTTTCCCCAATATGATACTGCCCAGTTATCAAGGGAGGTTATCCTGATGGCCTCTGACAGAAGAGAATGGCATTGGATTATATCCCAGCAAAGGAAAGAGGTACCTGCGCCATAATAGACCAGGAGTGCTGTATGGATACATCCCTGATGAGTCAGAGAGTATAGCTGATTAGGCTGACCATATCCAACAGTTGGTAGATAAGATACATAAGGTGGATGATCAGTTTGATAAGTATTTTACCCCTAGAGGGAGTTGGTGGCCCTTTGCAGTGCCAAGAGGCTGGTGGACTGCCATCCTGCTCTGAGGGTGTTACTATAGCCATTTTGCTTTTATGTTTAGTAGTTTTGCAATTTCCTTGTAATGTGGTTGGACATCTGCAGGGGCTGTGCTAAAACCTGTGGGCCAGATGTGAAGAGGTTGCAACATTCAAGGGGTGCAGTGTAAAGGGCTAAACTGTGTGCTTCTCGAATTTCTCAGCACCATGGCCCTGAAAGCATCAGAACTGTCTGCAGGAGCTTTGATTATTACTGTGGAAATACACCATGAGAATACAATACTATGGGAGCAGCCATGGGAACATTGAAGTTGGTTGATCACGTAAGTGGGACTCATGAAGTGTGGTGACAAGTGACGATTGGTTTTGTTTGAGATGCTGCTATTTATTGGTCCACTTACTGCAGCATTTCACATCAGTGGAAAGGTAGAAAATAGAGCAGTCTGGGACTAGGGTGTGGTCCCTCAGGGCCTTATCGATCAGCTGGTTGTGAACCACATGGCAGATTGAGTGAGAGGTGTGTTACAGTGAGAGGGGCCATGCATGCCCAGATAAGTGTGTTAATGCTTGTAATTCTGTCCTAAAAAAAAATAGTTTTGTGGTTCTAGTTAGATAATTGGAATTTGTGTCTTTCAGCCCATCTGCGCTGGATCCGAGAACCTATTGTTTTAAGGAAACAGTTATATTTTTATTTTGTAATCAATACAATTGTGTTTCTGCACTGAAGGCTGCTGCAAAATAACAAATTTCACAGTGAAAATAAACCTGTTTCTGATTCAACAAAATTATATAACTTATTATCTCATCTCAGAGATTTCTGGTAAGTGTGCAGGTACAATAAATATATTTGAAATTAACACCTTTGGTGTTTCTCCAAGTTCCTACATTCAAGACAGAGATGAAATTGGTTCATTTGTTTTATCTCTTTGTGAGATTTTAATCTCCCACAGAGAGGACATCTAGGAAAGCAGATTCATCCTCCATATCACACAAGATTGGAACATAAACTCCTCCCTGCTTTATTGTGTGCAGTGAAAATATTTATCTACACTTATTAATTAACCGAGAAACATACAAGCAGAATGCTTTAAGTGGATCCTGAGTACATCTCATTGAAAACTTGATTGGAACAGCAGAATTTCTGAATTAATCTAAATCTATTGTGTCCCACGAAACATTCTACAGAAGCTAGTAATTGTGCAAGGTGGCACCGCTAACTCAAGACAACATGTTGCAGGCTGCTTACAAAACTTTTAATTAGGCCTCTTTTAAGTTACTCTTACTTCAGCCTATAATTTCTCTTTAAGATTTTGCTTTTGAATTGTCTTAATGAACTAATAATTGCATAATCTTCTGAAGGACAGCAGACTAAATGCTCAGACATGCAGATACAGCACCTGTTTGCAGAAGAAGGCACTTCGCTGGAAGAGAGGGTGGAGGAGAGGACTCCAAACCAGCTGAGATGCAGAGGAATGAAACTCCCTCTACCTAGCATTTTATTAGCAAATATACTGATTGCTGTATCAGAGGGAAATGAGGAATTTCCATGTTCTGAGTTTCCTAGTGACATGGCTCACATCAGACATGCCGGACGTATCAATAAGACCCAAAGGCTTCTCAATACACAGAATGAACCAAACTGCTTATTTGGAGAAGGCAGAAGATGGAGGTCTGTGTTTGATGATAAACTCTTTGTAGTACTTGGACGAGATATTTTTGTCATACCCTTGTTCTCCCAAACTGGAACATTGAACATACAAGCAGCAACTATTCTACTAACAAGAGAGTTCTCCTCCATGACCACAGCTAACATACTGCAAAAAGCTGACACTAATCGAGCACTTGAGATGTAGAATGCTGCCCTCACCAAACAAGAAACAGTCCAACACATTTCAAATCACAGTTAGATTCTTCAATCAGACTTGTTCGAAGAAATCACAACCCAATTATTATCATCATATTACCTGCAGCTCCAGGGGACCCATCACACTAGACCACTGCTATGCTATGATAAGGAATGGCTACCATACCATGCCCAGACCACACTTCAGGAAATCTGATCACTTGGCTATCATTCTCCTACCTACATACAGGCCGAGGCTAAACAGCAAAGCTCCAGAGATAAGGACAACAAAGAGGTGATTGCTGGAAGCAGACAAGTGATTATGAGATTGCTTCAAAATGGTGGACAGGGCTGTATTCAAGTACTCATCAAAGGATCTGAATGAACATACAACAGTTGTCACAAACTTTATAAAAACAATCGCAGATGAATGTGCTCCCACAATATCATTCAGAGCCTTCCTCAACCAGAAACCCTGGATGAACCAGGAGATCCAGAATTCCAGTTCCAAGTAACATACACGAGGTCCAGCTCCAGTCTCTGGAAAACCTTCGCACTGGCAATGTGGCAATTCCAGACCAAACTTGATCACCGAAGAACGCTCGACAGCTGTGGCAGGGCTTGAATGTTATTACCTCTTACAAAGTGAAACCAAGTGACATAGGTGACAACACACACAAAATGCTGGTGGAACACAGCAGGCCAGGCAGCATCTTTAGGAAGTGACCACCTAGGTCATCTCTCTGCTGTAATCAGGAAGAAGGTACAGAAGCCTCAGAACCCACAGCACCAGTTTCAGGAACAGTTATTACCCCTCATCCATCAGGCCCTTCCTATAGATGCTGCCTGGCCCGTTGTGTTCCACCAGCATTTTGTGTTGTTTGAATTTCCAGCATCTGCAGATTTCCTCGTGTTTGACATAGGTGACAAACTCTTTGTGGTGCTCAGTCATGATGGCTTTATCATACTTTTGTTCTCCCAGCCTGGAATGTAATGATTAAATACCAACCATTCTCCTCATGATCCTTACCGCAGTTCAGGATCGACTGAGAGCATCCTTCAGGAGGGTGAACTCACGAAAAGCATCCAGTGCAGTTGGGGCAGCTGGCCACGTATGAAAGACTGGCCAGTCCTCATTGGGAGATCCTAGATGGAGAGGGTAAGCAACTTTAAATTTCTCAGTGTTTTCAATTCAAAAGATCTGTCCTCAGCCCAGTGTGTAAGTGCAATTACAAAGAAAGCACAGCATTGCCTCTACTTCATTAGAAGTTTGTAAAGATTCAGCATGACATTTAAAACTTTGACAGACCTCTATAGACATGTGGTAGAGAACATATTTACCAGTTACATCAGAGCCTTGTATGGAAACACCAATGCCCTTGAGTGAAAAGTCCTACAAAAAGTAATGGATACATTCCACACCATCTCCAGTAAAGCCCCCCCTACCATTGAGCACATTTGCATGGAGAACCGTTGCAGGAAAGCAGGGATCATCAGAGATCCCCACCACCTAGGTCACGCTCTCTTCTCTCTGCTGTAATCAGGAAGAAGGTACAGAAGCCTCCGAACCCACAGCACCAGTTTCAGGAACAGTTGCTACCCCTCAACCATCAGGCCCCATCACTGAACTGTTCCCACAATTTATGGACTCATATTCAAAGACACTTCATCTCATATTCTCGATATTTAGTGTTTTTTTTCTTTTATACTTGGACTGTTTGTTATCTTTCCCACATTGGTTGTTCATCAGTCTTGTTGGGTGAGACCTTTCATCGACTCTATTATGTTTTTTGAGTTTTCTGAGTATGCCCACAAGAAAACAAATCTCAGGGTTTTATATGGTGACATACATGTAGTTTAATAAATTTACAGTATGTTGAACTTTGTACTATGCTGCACTCGTATAATCGTGATGGAGTGTAATAAACATTCATTGGATTAAATCCTGGGATGCTAAATATTATGATGGAATCTTTATAAAAACCTACCTGAAGTAGCTGATTGGTTCTTGGTTTCACACTTCATCAGAAGGAGGGTACCTCCAACAAGCCCCAGTCTCTGGATTGATTCTTGAGCCCATAATCTTTCATTTCAGATGGAGGCCCTGCTAACAACTTAGAAAAAGAATCAAGTTTGTAAACTTATTCATGATTTTAGTTTAACTCTTTTTATAGCTTCTAGTGACAAGTATATCTATCAAGTAACCCAGTGGTGTTCTTGTGATGTTAAAAGAAACAATTTCAGTAAATCAGAAAATATTCCATTGCAGATGCAGAAGTATTTATTACTTTGGTCATGGCAGAAGTGGGCATTTCGCTCTGGGTCCTGGCCTCTGTTATAATCCTTTATTTAGAGCTGAATCCTTTCAGAGTGCCTTTGCTAAACAGCTACTAGAACAAATGTCTACTGCAGTTCATCACTTCACGTAGCATTAAACCATGAACGATTGGTAAATGCAATTTCCAGTTATATGATAGGCTAATTTATCATGCACTCAACAATTAAAGCATGTCTTAAAACACAGAAAGAAACTGTTTCTATTCATTTTCTGTTTGAATTGGGAGAATTTTAAAAGTTTGGGTAAAACATGCTAAAGACAAGGGATTACTCAATTTAATTAACAAGTAGTTGGCATAAGCCCAAAAATGATGAACGAGCATAAAAAATTTAAGTCCCGAGTTCTTTTCATGCCATAGAACAATAAGGCATAGCAAACTGACTATTTTCTCCTCATGGTACCCTTCAGCATATCATGATTTCTGGTCTGTTGGTAATGATATGGATGAGAAAACAAGAATGAATAATTACTTCCATGAATATTTGTGAAAGAAAGCTCCAATTTTGAAAATACACCCTGAAGAGAAAAGTCAATAAACTTACAAATTTAGCCTTTAAATCTCTGAAGTAGGGTTCTCACATTCTTCTTTGATATGCAAGCTCAAGAAAACCATTCTACCAGTAATGAAACAATATAAAATGAATCTATAGTAAAACATCCACAAACCTACCATTTTTCAACTCATCTATTGTAGAGTTAATTCCAAGCAATGATTGACAATACAACTCATTAATGTCCTAGCCCCACTGCACCAGAAAATCAAATTAGATTTAGGCTCCAGCCAAGTTGGAGAAACAAAAATAGCATTTCAAATGGTACAGTTATGTGAGCGTTGTGTTTCTTAAAGAATTACGTGGACTTAAATGCCAGGTAACTCTACACATTTTAAAATCAGCAGGAGAGCAAAGCTAAATTTTAATTCCAAAAGGGATGTGTTGAGATTATATTTTAGGTTTTACTGAAGAGGAAATTCAAAGACAAGAGTAGTTTAATTGTCACAAAAAGCTCTTTCAAAAAAGATTATTAAGATATTAGATACTTCCAGATTACATAATAAATAAACAGATTTCAACCCATGCTGTGCACAGCTCCACAAGTTTTTCTGTCGCACAAGCCCATCATACCCCTTGGGATCTTGAGCTGTTTGCCTCCACTAAGGAGCTCAATCAACTCAACTTTCAGTTATCGGTGGAAATAGGGGACCTTTTGCAAGCCCATATCTTCATAGGGAGAGTGTGTAAACTCCACACAGACCCGAAGTTGGGATTAGGTTGTGTGCCTAGCCCCCTGCTCCACTCACCTTACGCTTATGTCTGGTGGATAAACACAGCTCCAATGCCATATTCATCTTTGTCAAGTAATCGAAGTGAATTTTGCAGGATATAGGAGGGAGATTGAAAATCTGGCTGAGTATTGCCACGCCAACAACCTCTCACTCAATCTCTGCAACACTACGGAGCTGATCATTCATTTCAAGAGGAAAAAACCAGCAGTCCCTTATTGATCCCAGTCTAGTCTGGAATCTCCCCCTCCCAAGAGAAGGTGGACTCTAGGCTTGAATGCCTCTGATCTGGCTCGCAGGAGAGTATGGATTTCATTGTTCATCCAGGGCCTCTGATTGGGGAAAACCATGAATGATTTTGTGGGGACACACTCATCCACAGCTGTTTTAATAAAGTCTGTAATGACTCTGGTCTAGTCATTCAGGTCCTCAGATGAGTTCCTGAACATTGCTCAAGCCAATGAAATTGAAGTATCATAGATTCATCTGATAAGGAAAAGAACAAGAATGAAGGATTTTGGAAAACACTGCAGTTGATATTCAAAGAATTATTGGAGCAGATGATAAAACAACTGAGCAAGCAAGGATGGTGAGTAACTGAGTCTTAGAACAAGAAAGGACAAAGGCAGCAGTTTCATTGAGCACCAGTCTACCCTGATATTTGGATTGAAGGAAGGTGAGGGAATCATTTGAACAGCCCATCCAGTTGCAACAGATGAATAGATGAGGATTTCAGCAGGAAAATTGCTGACATAGTGGCGGACACAGCTGATGGAACAGAAACTTAGTGTATTTTTCATGTCTTCTTATGGCATCAAGGGAGGCCATTTTAGCTACATGACAGATCCCAGAGCAATCCTATCAATTCCTCTGCTCCAAGTGAAATTAGTTCATATTATCACATGAAGTTCTCTTCAAGATCAAATAAGGCACCTGAATTGGGAATGGCTAATTCAGAATCAGGTTTAATATCACTGGCATATGTCATGAAGTTTGTTATGTGGCAGCAGTACATTACAATACATAATAATAAAAACTTTAAATTACAGTAAGTATATATACATTATATGAAAAAAGTTAAATTAAATAGGTAGTGCAAAAAGTGAAAAATAGAAGTAGTAGGTAGTGTTAATGGGTTCAGTGTCCATTCAGATGTCTGATGGCAGAAAGGAAAAAGTTGTTCCTGAATTGTTGAGTGTGTACCTTCAGGGTCCTGTACCTCTCATTGATGGTAGCAATGAGAAGAAGGCATGTCCTAAGTGATAGGAGTCCTTAATGATGGATGTCACCTTTTTGAGGCATTGTTCCTTGAAGATGTTCTTGATGCTGGGGAGGGAAGTACCCATGATGTAACTGATTGAGTTTATAATTTTATGGAGCTTATTTCAATCCTGTCAGTGCCCCCTCCCCAACACCATACCAGACAGTGATGCAGTCAGTTATAATGCACTCCACAGTATATCGACAGAAATTTGTAAATCTCTTCGGTAACCTACTAAATCTCCTCAAACTCCCAATGAAATGTAGACATTGTCATGCCTTCTTTGTAACTACATCAATATGTCGGACCCAGGAACTTGAAGTTGATCACTCTTTCCGTTTCTGATCCCTCGATGAGTGTGTATTTTATAGTGTTACGCTTTCTCAAGATCACAATCAATTGTTTGGTCTTACTGATACTGAAAGCAATTTTGTTGTGCAACACCACTCAACGAGCTGATCCATCTCTCTACTGTACACCTTCTCATCACCATCTGAAATTCTGCCAACAATAGTTTTGCTCTCACCAGACTTATAGGTGACATTTGAGGTTTGCCTAGCCACACAGTCAAGGGTGTAGAGAGAAGAGTAGTAGACTAAACATACATCTTTGAGGTGCACCAATATTGATTATCAGTGAGGTGGAGATGTTGTTTCTGATACGCACAGTCGAAGATCCACTTGCAGAGGAAGGTACAGAGGACCAGGTTTTGGAGCCTTGTGATCAGAACTGTAGGAATGATTGTGTTTAATACTGAGCTGTAGTCATTATACAGCAGCCTGATGTAAGCGTTATCATTGTCCGTATGATCCAAAGCTGCATGAAGAGCAAACAGGATTGCATCAGCTGTAGACCTATTGTGATGATGGGCATCATCCAGGACCTTGCTTAGGCAGGGATTGATTCTTGTCATAACCAGCCTCTCAAAGCACTCCATCACCGTAGATGTGAGTGCTACTGGATGATAGTATCAGCTCACCCTGCTCTTCTCGGGCAGTGGTATCATTATTATTCTTTTGAAGCGAGTGGGAACTTCTAACTGTAGCAATAAGAGATTGAAATTTTTTTTGAAAAATTGGTTAACACAGGTTTTCAGAGCCCCACAAGGTACACCATCAGGGCCTGTCACTTTGCAAGAGTTCACCCTCTTTGAAGATGTTCTGACATAGGACTCCAAGACAGAGATCACTGAGTCATTGGGGGCTACAGGTATCATAGCTGTAAATTTTTTCTCCCTTACAAAGTATGCATAAGAGGTGTTGAGTTCAACTGGGAGTGAAGCATCACTGTCATTCGTGATGTTAGGTTTTGTTCAGTAGGAAGAAATGGGCTGCAAAACCTTGCCAGAGTTGATGAGCCTCCCGACTCCATCTCTAACCTCACTCACAACTGTTCTTTTGCTCTTGAGATAGCTCCCTGTAAGTTGTCCCTGGACCTTGTATATTCTTGGATCACCAGACTTGACTGCCACAGATCTAGTCCTCACTCTGCAGACTACAAACCTCATAGTTCATCCATGGATTTTGGTTTGGGTATACCCAGTATGTTCTCGAAGGCACACACTCATCCACACAGGATTTAATAAAGAGAGTGACAACTGTAACATATTCATTCAGACTTGAAAATGAATTCCTCAGTACTGTCCAGTCCACCAACTCAAAGTGGTCTTGTAAATGCTCATCTGCCTTCCTTGTCCATACTTTCTTGGTCCTCTCTACTAGTGCTGTGGTTGTTAGTGTCTGTCCATACTCAGCGAGTAGAACGACAGCCAGGTGATCAGACTTCCCAAAATATGGGTGTGAGCTGGTACGGTTAGTGCACTTGATGGTAGTATAGCAGCGGTCCAGTGTGCTGGCACTTCTGGTTCCACAAATGTTCTGTTGGTGATAATTATTCAGATTTTTTCAAGCTGACCTGGTGAAAATCTCCCCAAATGATGGGGAAGACATTAGGGTGTGCTGTTTCATGCCTCTTGATTACATCACTTAGTTCATCTAGAATTTGTTTGACATGGGCCTGAGGTGGAATGTACACTGCTACCAAGATGATGGCTGAAATCTGCCATGGCAGATAAAATGGATGACACGATCACTAGATGAGTAAGTGATCAAGATTGGGTGAGCAAGACTGGAGCAGCACCCACCACATTTGTGCACCACGAGGAGTTAATCATAGAGCGTACTCCACACCCTATCCCTTCGAAAGATTCAGCAGTCCACTCTTGCTGGTGAATTATGAAGCAGTATCGCTGTGTCCCGAATGGCGGAGGATATCCAAGGTTCCATGAAACAAAAAGCGCAACTGTTTCTGATGTCCCTCTTGTACAGCAATCTTACGCTGAGGTCTTCAATTTTATCTTCTAGGGACTGTATGTTTGCCAGCAGAATAGATGGCTGTGGAAGTTGGAACCCTCTTCTTCAAAGAACTTTTTGTCCAGCATGGCATCCTCTCTTCCACTGTCTTAAAGGAGAACTACACTTGCCACCAGTGACTGCCCTCTGACATTCATAGACTTTGAGTAATGATAGATTTTTTTTAAAGTTCCTTAAAATGATATTGCTTATTGTATTGTCCATGGCTGTAGCTGTGGATTTCATCTATAGCGGTCCATCAGAGCTGCTCACAAGAGTCACCTTCTTAATGGTGCCACTGCAGTTGCAGGCATTATGGAACAGATGGAGTCAGATTTTTATATTAGAGACCAAAGTCAATTGGTGAAGATTCGCTGGTGGAGTCCCAGAATAGGCCCATTCTCCTCTTCCCTCGCCTCCATTCAGGGCCCCAGGTGAGGCAACACATAACTATGAATCTGCTGAGCTCATCTACAAACGTTTGTATTATACCTAGTGTTGCCAATGTGGCCTCCTCTACATCGGCGAGACCTGTCATAAATTGGGGGACTGCTTCATAAGGCAACTCTGCTTCATCCACCAAAGTCAGAGCATCTGATGGCCAAAACTTTAATTACGATTCCCATTACCATTCTGACATGCTGGTCCATGGCCTCCTCTTCTACAAAGCCGTTAACTTCCTCCCTCACCTCCACTCAGGGCCACAAACAGTCCTTCCCAGTGAGACAATACTTCACCCATGAATCTGCTGGGGTCAACTATTGAATCCTGTGCTCCCAATGTGGCCTCCTCTACATTGGTGAGACCGACGTAAATTGGGGGATCTCTATGACAAAACCACCTCTGTTCACCAAACACAAATGAAACTTCCTGCTGGCCCAACGTTTTAATTCTGATTCCCATTCCCATTTTGACATGTCAGTTCATGGCCCCCTCTTGTGCCACGATGAGGTCACCCTCAGTAGAGAGGAGTAACAATTTATATTCGTCCGAGTAGCCTCCAACCTGAAGGCATGAATATGGATTTCTCCTTCTGGTAAAAAAACTGTTTCCCTCCTTCTCCCCTCTTCTTCTAATTCATACTCAGGCTTTTGACCTTCTTATCACCCTCTGCCCTCCCCCACCCCCTCCCCAGGTCACCTCCTTCTTCCCTTTCTATTATGGTCCACTCTCCTCTCCTATTAGATTCCCTCAACCACAGCCCTTTACTTTTTCCTCCCACCCAACATCTAGCTATCCTTCTCCGCTCCCAACCCTTTTCTTTTTATTCTGGTGTCTTTCCCCTTCCTTACTTGTCCTGAAGAAGGGTCTCAGCCTGAAATGTTGACTGCTTATTCATTTCTATGAATGCTGCCTGACTTGCTGAGCTCCCCCAGCAATTTGTGTGCTTTCCAGCATCTGCAAAGTTTCCTGTGTTTATGATTCCTGGCTACTTGTAAATCTGAAATCCCTAAGCTATTACAATATCCTAGCATCAAACTGAAATTAAAAATAAAGAAATATTTGGGAGGTTGAAGGCACAGTCTAATACTTTGAAATATGGACCTGCTATAATAAACCCAATGATGCTTTAAAGTATTATAATTATCAGGGATTACAAAATGGATGTCCATGCACAGACGTTTTTGTAAGGGCTGTCAGCTTCCTATGTGATTCTTTGTCATTGATTAATTTGATGAAATGCACATTACATTGCAAATGAGACAGTCCATTACTCATAATGAGCTCATATCTTGAAATAGCGAGAAGCAGAGCAGTTAGGATGAGCTGATACAAATGCTTACATGCCCAACTTTGACAGGTGTTGTGATCGTTGTGTCTGCACAAGATAAACAGCATTGGGCTGAAGCCAAATGTCCGAGGGTGACCTCCGAGTCACAAATGAGGCTTTCATTCCTCTGTCACTTTATTATCTTGCTAGCAAATGGATTTGCCACTTGGCATTCTATCAAGTCAAACAGATGAATCTGCTGACTTTGCTAATTTCTGCATTCAGCATCAAAACAGAGCAGTCAAGAGAGTCTGTTTTGCACTTACAAAACAATACTTATTCTGCAGAGTACTTTCGTCTGTTTTTCTTGCTATACATGTAAGAAATAAATGAATTTGAACTTGATTGAAAAATGTCACAAAACAAGTGGCCTAGCTTTTGATTTAAGGAATTTTTAACAGAAAGAAATGACATATTATCTTGCTGTCTTTGTTATCCTCGCCTGCATTAATAATCCCCTGCATGCTTTTTGTTTCAAGAGGTCAGCCTTGTAGATATTACTGTCATCAGTCAAGGAATGACTGTCACAGACTAAAATGCAAAAGCCAGATTAACTGCAGGCTGCTAGGTATACAATGAGAGATTAAAAGGGGCAGTACGTTACAGTCTGATCCTAGAATTTGGTTCCATTGAACCTTCTCAGAGTTTCCAGGCATTGTGATGATCCCAACATTCCACTACAGCCCACCACCAGAGGCTTGTCTGAGATCAGCTGACAATGAGACAAATAAGTTCTTCCTTCACTATACATAAGAGACTCTGCATATGCTGGAAATCGAGAATAAAACATGCAGGATGCTGGAGGAACTCATCAGGTCAGGAAGCATCTACAGAGAAGAATGAGGAGTTGATGTTTCAGGCAGAGAACCTGCATCAGGACTGGAAAAGAAGTTGGAAGAAGGAGCAGGGAAGAGGAGTACAAACCAGCAGATGACAAGTGAAGCTGGGTGAGGCACTGACCGCCCGCTTCTTTCTCCATACCCATTCCAACTTCACCATTAAACCCGCAGACCAGGGAGGGTGGTATTGCAGTCTGGCAGACTAACCTCTACCTTACAGAAGCCAGGTGGCAACTCTCATACACCTCCTCAGTGACAACGTCTGGTTGTCTATCCAAGATTTGCCCCTGCACACCAACTCCCAAAGCTCTCACCCCGGTTCACCAGTTACTTCAAGATCACCCGTTGCATCAAACCAGTCATTTACCATCTCCAGCTGCCACTACCCCTCAGGATCACACCTATCTTCCACCTGTCTTGTCTCAAGGCCTATTGTCTATGGTACACTTAACCCACCTGAGCCTGCACCTCCAGAGCCTAGGATGGTGGAAGGTGGTCAAGGATACACAGTTCACCATTGCTGGCTTCACATTCCCATGGATGGGGTGTGTAATATTTGGTTGACTAGAAAGGGTACTGTGCAGAGGAGAGGTCTTGGGTACTGTCCAGTTACATCCATTGCTCATTGAAGAGTTCCACTAGACGTATCTAGATCATCCTAAGCCAATGAGGGCTGTCTGTAGGGAGGCAGGTGGTCCCACCGACACCTCCCACCCTGCACATGCGGGCAACTCCCAGTCTCCACTTTGCTACTAGGATTCACCTGCTGCTCATTCCAGACTCATCACCTGCAGCCTATTTAGCCACAGTCCACAACCAGTTGCTCCTAGCTTTCATTCCCCCTGCTTAAAGTTTACCTTTTTGCCCATAATGTTTTGTTTCTGTTCTCTCTTGTTTTGTGGCCTTTTGGGGCTTGCTAATTTGCAGTCTATTATTGAAGTTATCATTCACTGCTGGATATTCCCAGCTGCTCTGCTTTTGGGTCAAGCGTCCTCTACATTCCTAACATATCAAGCATATTGTCAGCAGTTCATAATACATTTTTTTAATCAAATCTGATTGAATGTGTTCCAGTTATGGATGCTTCAACTCAAGCTATTTCCCCATATTCTCATTTTGCTGATGCAAGCATGTGGAAGTCTGCGGATGCTGGAAATCCAAAGCAACACCCACAAAATGCTGGAGGAACTCAGCAGCTCAGGCAGCATCGAAGAAAAGAGTAAACAGTCGACATTTCAGGCCAAGACTGAGAAGGATGAGGGAAGATGCCTGAATAAAAATGTGGGGGAGGGGGAAGTGGCTAGCTGGAAGGTGACAATCTAGGTGGTTGGGAAAGGTCAAGGGTTGAAGAAGAAAGAATCTGATACGAGTGTTGGATGGTCAATAGGAGAAAAGAAACGAGAAGGGGACTCAGGGAAGTAATGGGCAGGTGAGAAGAAGTAAAATGTCAGAGCGGTAAATTGAAAAGGGCGCAGGGGGATATTTGTTCATTATAAGCAGAAATCAATAATCATGTGTAACACTTGCTTCTTCTAGCGGCCTACTCTAGGGGGTGAAAACCCCTCTGCCCAGCCAAACTTAAGAAATCTCGTTTGGGGTGGATGCTGCGCGATGTGTCCCCTGTTACAAATCAGTACCCCGAAATATCAAACAGTACACAATATGCAATTAAACGATTAAGCTTTACAACTCTTACTTCAACTATATGGTTAGTAGAGAAACAAAATATAAAAGAAAAGGGCGCCAGTATTATTAAACAGTCATGTGCACAATAGTTGGAGCTCACGCCAATCCAGCAGTCCGTCTTCCCCCATCGATCTCCTCCTTCGGACCCCTGCTCGGAGTCCAACAATCTACCACATTTCTCCATTCATGTCTTCTCTCTTCATCTCTCCCACTCCTTCTGGCAAAAGCCCGCGAAAACAACTGCTTCCAGAATCACAAGACACAGCAACAATCTCTTATTGGCTAGCCACTAAGTCATAACTCAAACTTTGCTGCTACAGAGAAACTGTTACCTTAACAGTGGAAGATTACATAGAAGCCATTACATAGCTGTGAACCCTTACAGCACATTACACATGCTATCAGGTTGGTGGGGTGTGGTACCCAGCTGGAATATAATGTGTTTCTCCTCTACTCTGAGGATGGCCTCATCTTGCACAAGAGGAAGCCATGGATTGACACGTCAAAACAAGAATGGGAATCAGAATTAAAACGTTTGGTCTTTGGGAAATCTCATTTGAGGTGGATGGTTCAGAGGTGCTCGACAAAGTGGTCCCCTAATTTACGACAGTTTCTCCAATGTAGAGGAGGCCACATCAGGAGCACCAGACACAACTACTAACATGTTTTATTTTTACATATTTTTTCATTATCTTTATGTTCTTAACATACAAGCTATATGAAATATCATATAGAATTCTGCACACAAAAACCAGCTGAATGTCAATATATTCATGTCGCTGCTTAAGCTCCACTCTGCTCTTCTCTCATCTTGTTCCATATCACCTTATCAAAAAAATCTTTATTTTCTTCGGTCTCAGGCTGCTTACCTTCTCCTGAAATACATCTATACAACTACCTCAATTACTTCATGTAATCTTGAGTTTGACATTCCCACCGATCTCTGAGAAAAGAAATTACTTATGAACTCTTTATTTGTTGGTGGCTATTTGATATTTATGGCCTTTACAATTATTAATAGCGTCACTCACTCTTATAACCACATTCCAAAGCCCTTATTTTAAAAAAAAAGTTACTAAAGTATTTCAGACCTACAGCAAAACTATATGAGTGAAAATCAAGCCTCCTATCGTTAACAAGAGTGAACTTCTTTGGGATATGCCAAAGGAATGCATAACGTCTGGCCATGGAGCAAATGTTTGGGCTGCTGCAGATGAATGGTTTATGACTCAATCATAACAGTAATGTTTTAACATGACAATAAAAGATTTCATGACTGGGTGCTGATATTTTGTTGAAATCTGAAACTACTTGTGTTGATTGTAGATACATCTAGGTATCCAGTTCTCATGGTTTAAATACAATTGTGACTTCTCAATTTTGGAACCATACTGAAGAATGGCACAACTTTATATAGCTTAATGCAGTTTAATGAAGCAGTAATACACATTCATTTTGTATTAACAGATTAGGAACAAGAAGAGGCAGCCCTGAACAACATAGCAGTTATGAATTATTGGAAGCAACAACTAACACTGTAAAGATACAAAGATTTAGACATTATATTTTGATTAAGAACTTTTGACAATTATTCAGACATCTCAGCACATTACCACCTCTTAACCGCATGCATTTAATAAATGAATAGATTTATCATAAAATTATATTTAGTTCTTTCTACATCATAATGATGCATTGTACAAATTACATACAAGCTTATTATTTTAATTTAAAGCGAATTTCAAAAGAAATAACCTAAAATTGCATACAGCATGGATTAGAGCAAATGTAAGCATTAGTGAACTTGATAATGATAAACATTGTGATCACTGCTATTTTGTTCAGTGGAAGCAAATCACTTCTCAATTTAAGGAGCTCAATGGCTCAGAAATTACAGCAGAACCCTTAAAAGTTATTCAGATGTAGTGAGGTATACTCACATTAATGATTATTTCCACCAGTGCTACAAGCACTCTGAAAGAGTCTTGATGTGAAAATTAATGAATTGACACTTGACTGCTAACTATACAGGAAGCAGAAAGGCAAAGCTGAATTGCCTTATACTTCTGCCTCCATGCAAACCTGTGTTTTACAAGACAGTGACAGCTCTGTTACCTAGAACTTCCTTCCCAGATGGTAACACTAATTACACTGGATAATAGCAACAGCACGTTGCACTCTTCCTGCAAATCTCCGTTGCTTTGAAATCAATGGAATTAACTTTTGAGACAGCAGATTGATGCTATCATCTTGTATGGATACTGCTACTGACTGGAGATGAATACTTAAGCAATTTTAGTTCAGAAGCAAATTGATTTTACATTGAATTTAGAAACTTTGATTGTGTTACGTCCAAAAGTAGTTGCGCACGTAAAAGGATGTAAAGTTCATGCATTTTTACTATGGCATCTATAATGAATCAGATGAACAGCTAAAGCTTCATTGGTTCTACAGCTGTTCAGAGGTCCGAGAAATCATTCACTTTGATGCTATATATACGTAAGTAATCAATTAGAGGGGAAACACCCGCTGGATACAGATAGTAGAGGCTGACTGCAATGCTTTTTGTGATAATGCCCTTACCCTCTTCATACATTCAGCACTACCTGACTTACATCTCAAAGCTTCTTTACAACTTCTCCAAGAGTCATACAGCATGGAAACAGGTCCCTTGGCCCACAAAGTCTGTGCCCACCATCATGCACCAGCTTATAAACCCGTTTATCTGTCCTACATTCTTATCAACTCCACCACACATCTACCACACATGAGGAGTAATTTACCAGGGCTAATTAACATACCAACCTGCAGATCTTTGATATGTGAGAGAAAACTAGAGTGCCTGGAGAAAATACATGCATTTCCAAGGTAAATATCCAAACTCCACACAGGCTGGAGCAGAGGTCAGTCTTGAACTCTTGAACTCTTGAACATTGGGGAAGCAGCTCTACCAGCTGCAATCATTTTCAGTCCCGTAACATCACCACAGGGCACTCTACACCCCTGTCTTCTCCTCAATCACACTGACCTCTATAATAGCTCTCCCTCATGGCTTACATACTTAGATCTGGCAAGTTACGTGCCAACTCTTCAACATACATTCTCTGAACAACATTCCCTGCTTTCTTGCAGGAAGAGCTTGCCCATATCTACAGGCGGTATGATGCCAGAGGTGGAGCAGGGTCTTCTTGCCAATGCTTTGCCCCCTGAAGTCTGCTGACAGTCATGGTTAGAGGCAAAGTCATTGCTATTGTGATTGTCAAAGTGAATGGAACATCACATCCTCATTCTCATTCTCTCTCAGTATATCTATTGCTCTCTGCAGGACACAGAGGTTATTATTTTCCCTAGCCACTTTCTTGCTGTTCTTTCATCATACTGAAAGTAAACCTATGTCCCTCTTGTTTGTTTCATAATCTGTGTGTATATATATATAAAACAGGACCAAGAACTACACCCATTGTTGTCTCAGAGCTATCCTTCAACAGAGTTCTTTGCTGGAATGAAGGAGACATAGAGGATTTGTGCAACAAAAATAATATCAACAGGCAGCTACCTGACAGTTCACCTTGGAAGGAGATGAGGTTTTCCAAAATTTCAAACCTTTACCACCATCCAAGAGGATGATGTCTAATCTCTATTCATTTACCTTTGCTTCATAAAAGTCTACCAATATTCAGTGTTGAAATTTTCTTTGGCATATCCATAATAATCTTATAAACAACAGACCCATATCTCTGGGAAACAAAGGTTTTATTTCAGGGAATAGAAAATATTGAAGGAGGAAAGTGGGAGGGGGATAAAATTGCATCGAAGTTTTCATATAATTAAATGGAACATACAATAACTAGAGATAATCCAGTTTTAGGATGAACAGGAATAGGGTACAGAATAGTCTTTAGGATGCTCTGCAAGTTCAACTGGCAATGGAAGTTTGAAGATTGGTATTAGTTGCTGCTAGGTCAATCATTGATATTACAGTAAAGAATGATACTTAACCAGAAGTAAGGGAGAGAAAAGAATAAGCAGGATAGACAAAGGAGAACTGGTTGATGTTGTGTACTTGGATTTTCAGAAGACCTTTGACAAGATGCCAAATATAAGGCTGCTTAACAAGCTACAAACCCGTGGTATTACAAGAAATACTTGATGCACCATCAATAACTCTTAGAGACATGAGGCGAGATATAGGCTTTTATTGGCTGGAAGAAAGAACAAGCAGCAATTGACCACCATACTACATCCTGGAGACTGAGCGGGGACGGTGTCTCCAATTGTCTTTATACCGGGGTCCGTGGGAGGAGCCACAGGAGCAGTGAGTGGGGGGGCGTGTCCAGACAGGTATATGTAGTTCACCACAATACTCTAGTATGGATAAAACAGTGGTCAATTGACAGGAGACAAAGAGTAGGAATAAAGGGAGTATTTTCTGATTGGCTGCCAGTGACTAGTGGTGTTCCACAGGGGTCTGTGTTGGAACCGATTCTTTTTACATTACACATCAATAATTTGGATGATGGAATTGATGGCTTTGTTGCAACATTGGAAGACAATATGAAATAGGTGGAGGGGCAGGTAGCTTTAGTGTGCAAACTTAAAGCACACGGTATTGGGGGTATGGTATTGATGTGGATAGAGAATTGGTTGGCAGACAGGAAGCAAAGAGTGGGAGTAAACAGAACCTTTTCAGAGTGGCAGGCAGTGACTAGTGGGGTACCACAAGGCTCAGTGCTGGGACCCCAGTTGTTTACAATATATATTAATGATTTAGACAAGGGAATTAAATGCAGCATCTCCAAGTTTGCAGATGACACGAAGCTGGGCGGCGGTGTTAGCTGTTAAAAGGATGTTAAGAGGATGCAGGGTGACTTGGATAGGTTAGGTGAGTGGGCAAATTCATGGCAGATGCAATTTAATGTGGATAAATGTGAGGTTATCCACTTTGGTTGCAAGAACAGGAAAACAGATTATTATCTGAATGGTGGCCGATTAGGAAAAGGGGAGGTGCAACGAGACCTGGGTGTTATTGTACACCAGTCATTGAAGGTGGGCATGCAGGTACAGCAGGTGGTGAAAAAGGCAAATGGTATGTTGGCATTCATAGCAAAAGGATTTGAGTACAGGAGCAGGGAGGTTCTACTGCAGTGGTACAAGGCCTTGGTGAGACCACACCTGGAGTATTGTGTGCAGTTTTGGTCCCCTAATCTGAGGAAAGACATTCTTGCCATAGAGGGAGTACAGAGAAGGTTCACCAGATTGATTCCTGGGATGGCAGGACTTTCATATGAAGAAAGACTGGATCGACTAGGCTTATACTCAATGGAATTTAGAAGATTGAAGGGGGATCTTATTGAAACGTATAAAATGCTAAAGGGATTGGACAGGCTAGATGCAGGAAGATTATTTCCGATGTTGGGGAAGTCCAGAACAAGGGGTCACAGTTTAAGGATAAAGGGGAAGCCTTTTAGGACCAAGATGAGGAAAAACTTCTTCACACAGAGAGTGGTGAATCTGTGGAATTCTCTGCCACAGGAAACAGTTGAGGCCGGTTCATTGGTTATATTTAAGAGGAAGTTAGATATGGCCCTTGTGGCTAAAGAGATCAGGGGGTATGGAGAGAAAGCAGGTACAGGGTTCTGAGTTGGATGATCAGTCATGATCATACTGAATGGCGGTGCAGGCTCGAAGGGCCGAATGGCCTACTCCTGCACCTATTTTCTATGTTTCTATGTTTCTTTGCAGAAATAGAGAGGCTACAGAAAGACTCAGAAAGATTAGGAGAATGGGCAAAGAAATGGCAGATGGAATACAGCGTCAGGAAGTGTATGGTCATGCACTTCAGTAGAAGCAGTGAAAAAGTCGACTATTTTCTAAATGCAGAGAAAATATTAAAAAAAACTGAGGTGCAAAGAAACTTGGGAGTCCTTGTGCAGGATTCCCTAAAGGTTAGTTTGTAAGTTGAGTCTGTGGTGAGGAAGGCAAATGCAATGTTAGCATTCATTTCAAGAGGACTACAATATAAAAGCAAGGATGTAATGTTGAGACTTTATAAAGCACTGGAGAAGCCTCACTTGGAGTATTGTGAGAAGGTTTGGGCCCCTTATCTTAGAAAGATTGTGCTGAAACTGGAGAGGGTTTGGAGGAGATTCACAAAAATAATTCCAAGATTGAATAGTTTGTAATATGAAGAGCATTTGATGGTTGTAGGCTGTATAAACTAGAATTGAGAAGAATGATAGATAGATAGATAGATAGTGTTACGTAAACCCCGTAACCAGGTAACTTACCAGCAAAGATAGATGGATCAGCTGAGTCGGATGCTACTATTTTCAAACGTTTTATTCAACAAGGGCACAAACGTATGGTTAATACAAAACATTCAGATCATACACGTCGTCAAAACTCAATCTAAAACACCGGTGTAACCATAATCAATCAGAAATAAGCTCTACAGTTGTCTAGGGGTTAATACTGAGTCCAACGGAAATATAAAGAATCACTCAGAAGTTTGCCGGCTTTTCCTTTTGGGAACCGCTGGGATTTTCACGTTGTAGAGAGAGAGAGGGAGAGAGAGTGAGAGAGGACTTAGAAAAGATACACACTTGCCCGTCGTCTTGGCAGAGCAAATCCTTGGAACCAGGGGAGCAGACTTCCCCGTTGTTGTTTAAAAGCAGTCTTTCGTTGGTTTTAGCCACAGATTCAAATTCGGAATCTACCGCACGTGGCTTCCTTCAAAATGGCGTCCCGCTCCCACGGGAATCGATCTCGTGTCTTCTGGGTGCTTCTGGGTGCTTCTGAGGGTCCTCCCCTCAGACCCGCCTTTATACTTCTTCACGGGATCGCAGGTGTCAATCAAGTTGCAGGTAATGCGATCTCTCTCTCAACCAGCCCACTTTGCCCGAGGGCTTTTCACGTGGTCTCCATGAGACAATAGTCAAAGTCACCTTTATTCTGCTTCTTGGGAGAACGTGGTCTTCTGCACGTCTCTCTCTCTTGGGTCAGTTGACCCCCCTTAACTAGAGTTCTTGCGATTTTCACAAAGGAGGGGGCCAACGGCATAACACCTCCCCCCATAATGGGTTTTTAACCAGCGGTTAAAAACAGGTTGACACAGGAATTTTTTTTTTTGAATCTACATACTACACAAGCTTTTCTCTTCACAGAGTACTACTGTTATACATTCAAGTCAGTATCTAAACAGGTAACAAGTACAGTGCCCCTTTTCTTTAATACCTTAACCTCATGTGCCATACTAACGCCTGGTAGCATCAAACTTCAGCTCAATAACCACCTTATTTATTTGCTTTCTTCAGCAACATAACTAAGGAGGTGTGATCTTAGCTTACATACATCTACAAAGGTTCATGCAAAAGACAAATTTTTATGTTACTTTCAAACTTAACAGTCAAGCTTCCATGGGTGTTGTCTTTATTATTCACATACTTTGTCAAAATCCCTTAAAACCGGCTTCTGCTATTTTAAAAATCGCGTCCCCATTAACCCTCGCCTCTTTTCCGGTTAATTCCCTCGTGGCGATCTTGGGCACCCTGGCGAAATAGGCTTTCGCCCGCTCCTTTCATAGGAGTTATTTTATCAGCGTGTTCCAAACTTAGACCACCCAATTCCTTAATTTTAGGCAATTTGTCGTTTTTCTCTTCAGGACCCGTCATGCTATTAGTTTCCAATTTAAGATCCGCAAGCGATCCCGCTTTGTTCAGACAGCATTTCAAATTCTGCCTTTTCACACCACACTCTGGAATAACAATAGCGTGTGGGGCCCCTTTACCTTCCAACTCAACCTGTAATTGATTCACAGGCTTTGTGGTACCAAGCCATTGTCTCTGTAGCCTGGTTGCTGCTTTTGATATCAGTCCAGCCTTTAAATTTTCTTCATTCAATTTGGGAATTACACATTCCCCTTTCCCTTGAGTTCCGTGACTAGGTTCAGCACCATGTGCATCCCCATCTTGGACACACTCAAACGGGACATTGGCCTCTTCCAGGCTTTCAACACCCGTACCTTTTTCAAATTCTAACGTCCCCCCCTCCTTCCAGTTACTCTCCAGGCAGCCCCCTGTTGGGGAAGGCGCAACCCTGCGAGCTGAAACAACCTCCTCGGCCATGTCAGCTGACTTCTCCACAGCAAGGATACCCTTCTCCTCTAAGTCTGCCCTCATTTCACTCTCGGGACCATCGAGAACATCTTTAGAACTCTCAACTTCTCCAAACAATTCTGCCAAACCAGACAGATCAACCACGTCCAACTCTGGACGTTTTAACAGCTTTATCCGTTTCTCATCTTTATTTCCTACCTCTAGGACCTTTCTCTTCACTAAGGGGGTATCTATCTCCTCGCCCTTACCCCCTTTTACTTTACTACCTTCCGTTTTACCACCCTCTGAACCCTCGTGGTGTAGGGTCGGTAAAAACGTCTGGGCCAATTTCAAACTGCGCGCTGTCCCAGCCACCGCTCTCGACAGGCTGCGAGTGACCGCGCATGCGCGATAGCTCGGGGACTCCATGGGCGGGGCCTCAACTATCAGGGCGGTTCCGATCTTCCCACCCGCGAGGTCATTACCCAACAGGAGGTCCACGCCTTCCCCCGGCAACTCCGGCAGGACTCCTAGCTCCACAGGTCCGAACACCAACTCGCAATCGAGAAAGACCCTATGCAAAGGCACGACCGCGGTCTGGTTCCCGATTCCTCTCAGGGCAACCTCCCCCGTCCGAGGGCCGAAATTTAACACATTACGGCTAATTAACGATAGTTCCGCCCCCGTGTCTCTCCAAATTCGTACGGGGATGGGGGGGTCCCCTTCCCTCAAAGACACGGTTCCTTAGGAACTAAATGTCTCCCGCCCCTCCGGTACTCCATCTACCTGGGGCCCTCTTGTCAATTTCCTGATTACCACTGCACGCCCGATAGGGGTCGCTGCTCTCTCCCTCTCTGGCTCCTTTCTCGGAGCAAAGCAGTTTTCTGCGATATGACCCACCTTCCCACAATTAAAACAGGTTAAACCAGGAGATCTCCAGGTCTCCTGTCTGTTATCCTCACTTTTTCTGCTAGCTCCCGGCGGGATCTCCGCCTCAGCCAGCGGACTTTCCCTATCATTCCGACGGTCTCTCGGGTAACTTTTTGGCGAGGAAAACTTTGTCTTGTGGGTTAGGGCATATTCATCTGCGACCCTAGCCATCTCTGAGATGGACTGATTCGTCCTCTCATTTAAATACATTCGGATCTCTTCCGGAACGCAACCTTTAAATTCCTCAATCAAAATTAACTCCCTGAGACGCCCATAGTTCTCGGCCACCTTTTCAGCTGTGCTCCAACGGTCCAAGAGCACACCCTTCTCATGGGCTAGCTCGGTATATGTTTGATTCCACCCTCTTCTTAAATTTCGGAACCTTTGTCTATACGCCTCAGGTACTAACTCGTAACCTCGGAGAATGGCCTCCTTTACTTGAGCATAATTTCCGTCCCTTTCTGGGGGCAGCGCGGCATATACCCGCTGTGCCTTCCCTCGTAACACACTTTGTAACAACGCCACCCACTGCTCTCTGGGCCACTTTTGATTCCTTGCCACCTTCTCAAAAATCAAGAAATAACTATCAACATCCGTCTCCTCGAACGGGGGGACCAACCTCAACGCCCGGCTAACATCAAACCCCTCCTCTCTCTCTTCCCCTTGATCTCTTCGCTCTTGCTTTCGCTTGTTCAGCTCCAATTCATGGCTCCTTTGTTTCTCTTTCTCTTCTGCTTCTACTTCTAGCTGCTTTAGCTGGAGCTCATAGTCCAGCCTTGCTTTCTCCAACTCTACCTGATCTGTCCCACTCGCTAATCTCTTTTCGGGGATATTTTCCAAATCCTCAGCTGCAAACACCTTTTTCCCAACGTAATGCTGGTGTATGACCCTTCGCACTTCCTGCTTTTTCATTGCTGGCTTCACCGCTGTGAGGTCTAACGCCTGCGCCAAATTTACCAAGTCTGATTTTGTAGCCTTCCCTAGCGCCTCTACCGTCGGGTCTCTCATAAATTCACCCACATCCATCTTTGCTGGTTTCCCGTCTGGCTACCTGCGTAACCAGATTTAAGTTTGGACTTACAGCCCGATTCACTGACCCTCCCGTTTGGTTTCAAATCCCGGACGAGCCCCCACTTGTTACGTAAACACCGTAACCAGGTAACTTACCAGCAAAGATAGATGGATCAGCTGAGTCGGATGCTACTATTTTCAAACGTTTTATTCAACAAGGGCACAAACGTATGGTTAATACAAAACATTCAGATCATACACGTCGTCAAAACTCAATCTAAAACACCGGTGTAACCATAATCAATCAGAAATAAGCTCTACAGTTGTCTAGGGGTTAATACTGAGTCCAACGGAAATATAAAGAATCACTCAGAAGTTTGCCGGCTTTTCCTTTTGGGAACCGCTGGGATTTTCACGTTGTAGAGAGAGAGAGGGAGAGAGAGTGAGAGAGGACTTAGAAAAGATACACACTTGCCCGTCGTCTTGGCAGAGCAAATCCTTGGAACCAGGGGAGCAGACTTCCCCATTGTTGTTTAAAAGCAGTCTTTCGTTGGTTTTAGCCACAGATTCAAATTCGGAATCTACCGCACGTGGCTTCCTTCAAAATGGCGTCCCGCTCCCACGGGAATCGATCTCGTGTCTTCTGGGTGCTTCTGGGTGCTTCTGAGGGTCCTCCCCTCAGACCCGCCTTTATACTTCTTCACGGGATCGCAGGTGTCAATCAAGTTGCAGGTAATGCGATCTCTCTCTCAACCAGCCCACTTTGCCCGAGGGCTTTTCACGTGGTCTCCATGAGACAATAGTCAAAGTCACCTTTATTCTGCTTCTTGGGAGAACGTGGTCTTCCGCACGTCTCTCTCTCTTGGGTCAGTTGACCCCCCTTAACTAGAGTTCTTGCGATTTTCACAAAGGAGGGGGCCAACGGCATAACAATAGATAGATACTTTATTCATCCCCATGGGGAAATTCAACTTTTTTCCAATGTCCCATACACTTGTAGCAAAACTAATTACATACAATACTTAACTCAGTAAAAAATATGATATGTATCTAAATCACTATCTCAAAAAGCATTAATAATAGCTTTTAAAAAGTTCTTAAGTCCTGGCGGTAGAATTGTAAAGCCTAATGGCATTGGGGAGTATTGACCTCTTCATCCTGTCTGAGGAGCATTGCATCGATAGTAACCTGTCGCTGAAACTGCTTCTCTGTCTCTGGATGGTGCTATGTAGAGGATGTTCAGAGTTATCCATAATTGACCGTAGCCTACTCAGCGCCCTTCGCTCTGCTACCGATGTTAAACTCTCCAGTACTTTGCCCACGACAGAGCCCGCCTTCCTTACCAGCTTATTAAGACGTGAGGCGTCCCTCTTCTTAATGCTTCCTCCCCAACACGCCACCACAAAGAAGAGGGCGCTCTCCACAACTGACCTATAGTACATCTTCAGCATCTCACTACAGACATTGAATGACGCCAACCTTCTAAGGAAGTACAGTCGACTCTGTGCCTTCCTGCACAAGGCATCTGTGTTGGCAGTCCAGTCTAGCTTCTCGTCTAACTGTACTCCCAGATACTTGTAGGTCTTAACCTGCTCCACACATTCTCCATTAATGGTCACTGGCTCCATATGAGGCCTAGATCTCCTAAAGTCCACCACCATCTCCTTGGTCTTGGTGATATTGAGACGCAGGTAGTTTGAGTTGCACCATATCACAAAGTCCTGTATCAGTTTCCTATACTCCTCCTCCTGTCCATTCCTGACACACCCCACTATGGCCGTGTCATCAGCGAACTTCTGCACATGGCAGGACTCCGAGTTATATTGGAAGTCTGATGTGTACAGGGTGAACAGGACTGGAGAGAGTACTCACTGAAAACTATCGAACGGTGAAAGGCCTTGATAGAGTGGATGTGGAGAGGATGGTCCCTATGGTGGGTCTAAGACCAGAGGACACAGCTTCAGAATAGAGGGGCATCCCTTTAGAATGGGGATGGGGAGGAATTTCTTTAGCCAGAGAGTGGTATATCTGTGGAATTCTTTGCCATAAGCAGCTGTGGAGGCCAAATCTTTATGTATATTTAATACAGCGGCTGACAGATTCTTAATTGGTCAGGTCTTGAAGGGATATGGGGAGAAGGCAGGAGATTGGAGCTGAGAGGAAAATTGGATCAGCCATGATGAAATGGGGGAACAGACTTAATGGCCTAATTCTCCTCCTATATCTTGTAGTCTTACGGTGTTATGATCTGTTAGGAGTCTGTAAGTGTCCCTGTGGAGTGTATGTTTCCCCAGGTGCTCCAATTTTCTCCCACAGTCCAAAGGCATATCAGGCAGGTAAATTGGTAGTTATAATTGTCCCATATTTAGGTGAGGGTTAAATGGGGTTGTACAGGCAGCATGGCCTGAAGGGCCTCTTCCACACTCTGTCGCTAAATAAATCACCCTCGGTAAAAGAATAGTGGACTGATATTGGGCATATAACTATGCTATCTTCCCTATAACTAATTGTAATGATAAAGTCAGAAATCCCCTCCACAGCACAAGATCCACCTAAGGTCCTCAGGCAACCCCACTTCAGTTGTTTCTGAATTTATCCCTACTTCTTTTGAATCTTGCTTGTGCTCAATTTCTGGATGGCAAACCTCAACAAATACCTGCAATATGATCAAACCTAACTTGAAATTCAGAGCACGTATACTAACAAGCACAAAGTGTTTCTCAATCTCCATTACTTATCCTAAGGAATCTGCTTGGGTGTCATTTAATCCTTTACTCTGCTGTTTCCTACAAACACTTCTTGCTGCTACTCCTGACTATACAAATGTGGGGTTCCCACATCCATATATACTGTTTATCTATTTCATCTACAGATTCCCGCTTCTAGGGTGTTCAATTACCCTGTGCTGGAGGTTTGCAGAGTTCTGAGGTACCCACTTTCCTGGCCAGTGGTGAGGCTAGCATTACTGAGACAGATGGCTATTTGTTTGAAGGTGGTTGGTCAAGTTGTAGAGGCAGTATTGTAAAAGCAGTGTTTTTTAAATCATGGCATCTGTTACATTCTTGCATTTGCATTCAAGTAATTCAGATTAGGATTCAGATTTATCTATCATATGTACATCATAACATGCAGTGAAATGAGGTGTTTGCATTAACAACCAACATACCTCAGGTTGTGCTGGGGGCAGCTTGCAAGAGTCGCCATACATTCCGGCACCAACTTAGCATGCCCACAGTTTGCAGCAGAGCCACAAGTCCCATTCTAATTACATACAGCTAACTTGAAACAGTCAGTAACCTGAGGTATACAATTAACAGTCATTTTCAATATACCTACTCTTCCTGTGGCAATAGTAAACTTCCTCTTTCCTTCTTAATGTAATGTACACACCAGCAATTGAAGAACTACTTTGCTGCAGACATGATGCAAACACCGTCACATTGCCTCAGTCAGAGGAGAAACTGGGGTGATGTCAGTAGTTGGAATAAAGCAGTAAAACTGGAGAGATATTTTGACAGGACAACTTATCTGAGGATGACAGTAGGAGTGAGGTTGTTTTTTTTCCCCTCTAAGTTACTTTTGAAAATGATGTACTGGCATAACTATAAAATCAAAGACATATTTTAAAGAATGCATGATGAGTGCTGAGATGTGGGGATAAACTGGCAGCGAGAAAATGTGCTTTTTGGATAAACAATAGATGTTAAAGATAAATTAATACGCACATTTGTACATTACATCTTTCTGTTTAACATATTCTTCCTAAAACAGTCAAATACAAAGCATTGATAAGTAGCATGGTTAAACTAATAGCAAGGTTATCAAGTGTAACTATATAAGTTATACAAGTCAAAGTGTAATTACTCTCTGGTCATATTTTTTTAAAGAAGTTTGAGTTTTTTTGTTTCAGTTCCTGGAACAGGATGAAATTCAGTTCAGGATTGCTTCCCCACCAACTCCCATCTTCAGCCCAATACTTCAGTATCGTTTATTCATGTAGAGGATATACTATATAATAGGCTGTTAGTTTCAATTACGTTGACAGCCAGACAGACACAGATAGACAGACAGAGCCATTGTGAATTCTTTCAAACTTCAGTAACAATGTCCGAGAAAATTGTACAGCTTCTGGTGGATAGGGCTTTCATATAGTTGAAATTCCATCCAGTTCTTCTTTCTTCTTATCCCTGGTGAACTCCCATCCACCAGAAACTAAAGACAAGCATCAAGCCTCTTAACTGTCAAATCTTGTTCAATCCTTTTCTTCACAAAAATTAACAGCTCACACTAAAGGTCAGAAAGGACACTCATTCCCGTCTGTAACTTGGCTAATTGAAGCTAACTCCTGAGATATACTGTATATTAAAAAAAGACTTTCCGTTGACTTGTCTGCATGGGTGAGTGTGCATCAATGGCACTAAAGAGTTCATTATTGCTGTATCACGCTGAAGTGCGCAGAATGTGAGTCTGTAGAACAAGTGAATGATGAGCCATGTGTTAGGCAGACAATGTTGCCAGTCTAGAAAGCAAACAGTAGCAGACAGTTGTCCACAGCAGTAATGTATGCTTCATTTTGCATTAATGACACATCATTCATAAGTCAATTAAAATGGCAGCTACTGCAGAGACCTGCAGTGCCCCTGCACTCTTGCCACATTAAAGTAATAGGGTCTCAAAATTACATGGATCATGTGAAGCATTATTGAGTAATTAACTTTATAAAAAACATGCAAGTGTAAGTGGAGGCCTTAGCCCTCTGTGTTGATTGTTTATGCCCTATGGGATCACAAGGTACCTGAACAAGTCAATAAGCTCGATAGTACTAATGAGATTGATCACTCTGTGATCATATTGGGTTTGCTGATTGTGAAATTCTAATCTCAAACAATGACCTTAAACCCTATCAGTTATAAACAGCCACAAATACTCTCACTAAATGGAGATGATACAGTAACTATCCAATCTTCAAAGACAACTTTACTTCCCTGTTTATTCTCCAAAGCGAGGTTATCTGCCAATACCCACTATTTGAGTGGTGGGTCCCCTCTCCCAACCAAGAAGATACTAACAATTAACAAAGTAGTTTAAAACACAGTTCATTTATTTTCCATGATACACATTTAAATCCAAACACACTCTTAAAACACATTTAAAACTCAGAGGATTTCTATCTTAAACATTTCCAAATCTAAGACACAAACCATTTCCTAAACACAAAGCATTAAGCTGCTGAGATCCTCCAGAATTTTGTGTGTGTACTTTGGATTTCCAGTATTTGCAGAATTTTGTGTGTTTATGATAAACTGTCCATAGTATTCCCCTTGCACAAAATAAGCTATTGTCGTTTGGAAGGCCAGTAATCTTAGTCTCAGGACATATCAGCAAGTGGCAGTTATTTATGATTAGAAAGCAAGTTTAGAAAACATGAGAGCTCCTGTCCCAGGTTAGTGAATATCTATCTCTTGCTACATGAAGATATCTAACCCAGCTTCTTCCTACCGCTATCAACTTTGAGATCTAGACTGCTGCCGAGACTCCCCTTACGAACAGACTATCATTCCATCATCCATTCTCATTGGTTACCGGTGCTCGAAAAGGCTCTCTTCATTCTGATGCTGAATTTAGGGGTTTCTATGTGATTTTCACTTTAGAGTTTTCACTTGTTTAATCTCAGCTGCATACATTTCCCAAAACTCAAAGTAATGTCACCATTTTAAATGTCAATAAACACGTGACAATAATGCATCAATGTCCATGTTATAAGTACATATTAGTGCATCTTTAAGATCTTCTTCACCATAAACAGTTCTTGCCACTTCCTTGATGCAAGTCCTCTGCTGCCATTAGCTCATTAGGCCAGCTGGCAGTGTCTCTCACTAAGCTGAAGATAGTTCAACTCTTTCACAGGGGTGTTCACATAATTTTCATTATGGTGCACAAATTTACTCAGGTTTCCTGAAAACAAGTCTTGTAAACAAGTTACTGACCATGTAACAACACATACAAAATGCTGGTAGAACACAGCAGGCCAGGCAGCATCTATAGGGAGAAGCGCTGTCGACGTTTCGGGTCGAGACCCTTCATCAGGACTAACCGAAAGTGTTGTTGTTTGAATTTCCAGCATCTGCAGATTTCCTTGTGTTTACTGACCATGTACATCAGTCTTCCTTTGCCTAAGTGTTGGTAATCTCACATTTTAATTGTAACACTACACAAACAACAATTCCAATGGCTAGGGGAATTGTCCATTGGAAAACTGCAAAAAAAACCTTCAACCCAGTTTAAAGTAGTGCCAATACAGCTAGAAACTGTATTCAGTGCTGCAGAGACTAAATGTGTAACAGCTTGTCTAATTGTGTCAGTTCAGATACTCTCCATATAACCATATAACAATTACAGCACAGAAACAAGCCATCTTGGCCCTTCCAGTCCATGCCGAACGCTTACTCTCATCTAGTCCCACCTATCTGCACTCAGCCCATAACCCTCCATTCTTTTCCTGTCCATATACCTATCCAAATTTTTTTTTAAATGACAAAATTGAACCTGCCTCTACCACTTCTACTGGAAGCTCGTTCCACACAGCTACCACTCTCTGAGTAAAGAAGTTCCCCCTCGTGTTACCCCTAAACTTTTGCCCCTTAACTCTCAACTCGTGTCCTCTTGTTTGAATCTCCCCTACTCTCAATGGAAAAAGCCTATCCATGTCAACTCTATCTATCCCCCTCATAATTTTAAATACTTCTATCAAGTCCTCCCTCAACCTTCTACGCTCCAAAGAATAAAGACCTAACTTGTTCAACATTTCTCTGCAACTTAGGTGCTGAAACCCAGGTAACATTCTAGTAAATCTCCTCTGTACTCTCACTATTTTGTTGCGATCTTTCCTATAAGGTATAGAGAAGTATTCTTCTAATTTGACTGAATTTCTTCTAGCCATTGTCTTTATTGCATTGCTCATAAATCATTTCTTAAAACTGGATTTCATTTCTGTCTTGCGATATGCGATATAGATTAAGCCATCAAATTATTCCAAGGGTCATTTCCTCTAGAAACCTTAAAGAGTGGGTAATCCTTTGATAGCAATGTATCTGAACAACTTTCTCATTAGAAAGTTCTATCTTCTGAGTGAGCCAAAGTATCCTGTTAGTGTTATTATGAGAGTGTGAGCTTGCAAGGAGTGGTTATGCAGGTAGTTTTACTCTAATATGTATTTTTTAAACTATGAAAATTGATAACTTTTTTTCTCTCTGCCTGTTGACGGTAATGTCATGTGACTGAATACACAGCAATAATTGAAGGCTTGGCTGCGTATGTAACATTGACTTTTTGAGAAATAATGTTATCAGTGTAATCCCGAAATTTTGGCAATATCTATTGATGTCTAACAGTGAAATTTCTCAAAGGCGTTTCCCCATTTTTCAACTTGTATTCAAAGTCTATCTGAAATATCACTGAATTCATAAGGACACCAATAATTCTAAAGTAATTTTATTGTAATGTATTATTCGCACCACAACACAAACTATTCATGACTGCTTAATTAGGGCAAATAGGACAGTTGTGGCAGGACTTCAATGCTATCACCTCTTGTAAAGTAAAATCAAGCAACATAGGAAACATACAGTAGGTGAAAACAAGTCTTTGCTTCCAGGTGAGCTCCATACATTCTATGCTCACTTTCACCGTTAAAATATTGTGGAACTATCACCAACTCCCACAGCCCCCGGTAATTTTGTGATTTTAGTCCCTGAAGTTGACATGCAAGGATCCTTCAGGAAAGTGAACCCACGAAAAGCATCCAGTCCAGATAAGGTACCTTGCTGAGTACTAAAGACCTGTGCTGATCAACTGGCTAAAGTGCTTACGGAAATCTTTAACCACTTGCTTCAGCAGAACTGAGGTACCTATCTGCTTCAAGCAGGCTTCACTTATACCAGTACCTAAGAAAAATGTAGTAACCTGTGTCAAAGACTGTTGTCCGGTAACACTTACATCCACAGTGTTTTGAAATGTTGGTAGTGAAATATATCAACTCCTGTCTAAGAAGTGACTTGGATCCACTCCAGTTTTTTCTACTTGTGCAACCGGTCCACAGCAGGTACCATCCCATTGGACCTTCACCCAACTCTGGAACATCTGGTCAGCAAAAGTATATACATTAGGATGATCTTTATTGATTACAGCTTGGCATTCAATGCCATCATCCCCTCAAAACTAATCAATAAGCTTCAAGGTTTTGGCCTCAATACATCCTTGTGCAATTGGATCTTCAGTTTCCTCACTTGCAGACACCAGTCAGTTCGGATTGGCAACACTCATCTCCTCTACAATTTCCACCAGCAAATGTGAACCACAGGGTTGCGTGCAAAGCCCCTGCTCTACTCATATTACCCTTTGATTGTGTGGCCAGAGACAGTTCCAATGCCATATTCAAGTTTGCTGATGACCCTACTGTTGTAGGCCAGATCAAAGGTGGAGACCAATCAGCATAGGAGGGAGACTGAAAATCTAGCCGAGTGATGCCACAACAACAACCTTTTACTCAATGTTAGCAAGACTAAGGAGCTGATTATTGACTTCAAGAGGAAGAAACTAGAGGTCCATGAGCCAGACCTCATCAGAGGATCAGAGGTGGAGAAGGTCAACAACTTTAAATTCCTGGGTGTTACCATTTTGGAGGACCTGTCCTGGGCCCGGCATGTAAGTGCAATTATAGAGAAATCATGTAGGACTCTCTACTTCCTTAGAAGTTTGAGAAGATTCAGATGACATCTAAAATTTTGACAAACTTCTATAGACATTGGTGCCATCTTTCATTAACTCTATTATGGTTATTATTCTACTATCGATTTATTGAGTATAGAACATAGAATAGTACAGCACTGTATAGGCCCTTCGGCCCACAATGTTGAGCCAATACTTAAACCCTGCCTCCCATATAACCTCCCATCTTACATTCCTCCCCATAAAAAAATGAGTCTCTTCACCAATAGACCTATTTTGAACTTTGAAATTTGAAATAGCAAATCTGGGTACCTACGGGAATAAAGTTTCTAAAAATGAAACACAACCAAAAATGCAAAAAAAAATGTATTAACACCTTCACATGTCACAATAAATGGAAACAGTGACCATCATTGGGAAAACAGAAACATCTAAAATCTTTGTAGCAAATATGTTCATATCCTTGTCGGCCTTAAAGGGAAAGTAGAATAAGATATCTGTCTAATATTAAAAAATTAGGGTTTTTCATGATCTTCTAGACTAATAATTTCAATGTCATGTTCCCATGAATGGGACCATTCAATGACATATGTGTCTATACTCCTCTTCAAGTGTAGCGAGATCCATGACAAGGTATTAGTTTACCTTCAGTATCTGAGCTGGATCAATATCTGAGCTGAAATCTTTCCATTTTTTAGGGTGTTATTAATCATTTCTGCAAGTGATTCTTTGCCTTCTCATATAACTATGTTCACTTCATCTGCAATGTGGTCAGAGTAAATGTTTAGGTCACAGGAACGAACAATTTGCTAAAGGTAAGAATTAAGGGTACCAGTGTATTAATCCACATATGACCAAGGGGTAAGGGCTATTTAATGATTTTTAATTAGAATCATTATTGCTCACAATTCCCCTTAATCTAGTATGTTCTGAATCATTCAATTTTAGCAATGTACCATAGTAAACGCGACTTAGTCTGCAAAAAAGCATTGATTTCTTAAATTTCTGCTAATGCCTCCCAACCCCCTTCCCAACTCCTTTTCCCTTTTTCAACATCTCCTTACCCACCCATTGAAGCCCTCTGGTGCACCCACTTTTTTTTTCTTCTTCCATGGCCTTCTGTCTCTTTCACCAATCAACTTCCCAGCTCTTTACTTCATCCCTCCCTCTCCCAGTTACACCTATCTCCTGGTGTTTCTCTCCCCTCCCCCCAACTTTTAAATCTACTCCTCAGCCTTTTACTTCTCCAGTCCTGCCGAAGCGTTTCAACCTGAAACATCAGCTGAACTTTTTCCATCGATGCTGCCTGGACTGCTGAGTTCCTCCAGCATTTTGTGTGTGTTACTCGGATTTCCAGCATCTGCAGATTTTTTCGTGTTTGTGATCTCTTCCTGGAGTTTGAGTCTGTCTTACTCTGAAAACAACAATACATTCTGGATAGAATATCCCTGTGGAATGTGTCTGTAAGATCTTCCTCAAGGGAACAGATTTTTTTATGCTTCTTTTCAGCTCTAAACATGTGTCTTACATTTTCAATTCATCTCACCCATCTCCCATCAGGGTGTGGGGTTTGGTGGTGGGCATAGGTATTATGAGGAGAGGAGGGGAGAGGAGAGTACTATGCCCCTCCCCTTCTTACCCCATCCCTGATATAGACTTTTTTCTCTCTCTGCCCATCACTCTGCCTGTTCTCCATCTCCCTCTGGTGCTCCCCTCCCCCTTTCTTTCTCCCTAGGCCTCCCATCCCATGATCCTTTCCCTTCTCTAGCTCTATATCCCTTTTGCCAATCACCTGTCTGGCTCGCAGCTTCATCCCACCCCCTCCGGTCTTCTCCTATCATTTTGCATTTTCCCCTCCCCCTCCTACTTTCAAATCTCTTACTATCTTTCCTTTCAGTTAGTCCTGACGAAGGGTCTCAGCCCTAAACGTCAACAGTGCTTCTCCCTATAGATGCTGCCTGGCCTGCTGTGTTCCACCAGCATTTTGTGTGTGTTGCTTGAATTTCCAGCACCTGCAGATTTCCTTGTGTAAGATATTTTAATGTTAAGTACACAGCCTCTGTCTGGCACTTTCAAAATGTGGATGTGACCAGAAGCCACTGACCAGATCTATGCAAGATGTATACATTTTTAAGAGTCAGTCCCTGCAGCATTTGCTATAATTACTGTTGCTCTGTCAAAAAGTCAGGGTTAAATTTTCCCAAAAATACAAGTTTTGGCAAATGGAAAGGTGAGACCAGATATTGTTTCTTATTTGTCAGATGGAGCATTTTGATTAAAGTCGTTGTTGAAATTCTTCTGCAGTTTTTATTAGATTAACATTAGCCTTCCCCTTCTTTACAGTCTGTTTTCCCTGAGCTCCAGGGGACAGAGTGGATATTTGAGATGAGCCCTGTATACTTAGAGAGTGAAGGATGATGTTGGCCTTATGGCATGTGCTCAGTTTTGTACTCTTCTCCGTAATATTGATGGTGTCTCTGATCGGTTTTTCTGTCCCAGAAGGAATGTCTTGGTGTAAAACTTACTTCTGCAAAGAAAAGAATGGAGCTAAAGATGTGGCCTATACATAGTGCCTAGCCATTTTGATTGTGGGTACATATTTCTTAATAAGGCAGGTTGACACCAGGGAACTAGTTTGGTTTGTTGATTACGTCTTCCCTACGGAATCAGTATCAGATTTATTATCACTGGCATGTGTCGAGAAATTTATTAACTTAACAGCAGCAGTTCAATGCAATATATCATTGCAATTGTAATCAATTACAATATACATACATCGAATAGATTAAAAATTGTGCAAAAAAGCAGAAATAATATATATTAAGAAGTGAGGTAGTGTTCAAAGGTTCAATGTCTATTTAGGAATCAGATGGCAGAGGGGAAGAAGCTGTTCCTGAATCACTGAGAATGTTCCTTCAGGCTTCTATTGTTGCATAGGGCAACTGAGGAGAACCCAAGTTCAGGACACAGGCACGGAGATTGAGTTGAGGATGCTGGTGTAGACGTGAACGTTGAAAAGCAAAAAGGAGGAATCTTGACACAGAGCTCTGATATGGAGCCTTGACACGGAGAAGGGGTTTTCATGGAATATCTTGAAACTGGAGCTGAACTTAGAACAAATGGTTCTAAGCAGTCAAGAAACAAAGTTATCACATGGGAATAGACCAACAAACTGGCAACCTGTGATAGTGATTCCATAATACTTATGTCACAGTCTCTGATGAAAACCAGGTGTACTGTAATTGAGTAAACTAGCAGCAATTGGAGATCTAATGACTGAAATTAGGGCATAATCAGGGAGAAAGGAGCATTAAAGCGGAACAGCCAACCGGAACCATGACATCTAGACCTCCTACCTCAGATTCAGATTCAGATTCAGTTTATTGTCATTTAGAAACCACAAATGCAATGCAGCTAAAAAATGAGACAACGTTCCCCCAGAATGATATCACAAAAGCATATGACAAAACAGACTACACCAGAAAATCCACGTAACGTTTGGCAATCCCCAATCCAGAGTCCGGAGAGGCTGCTGCGTATTAATATCGCGCTACCGTCTAGCGCGTTCCCTGGAAAGGAGCTCCAAATCCACCTGATGGTAATAGTGAGAAAAAGGTGTCCTTAATAATAGATGCTGCCTTTCTGCCACACCGCTCCTTGAAGATGTCCTGGGTACTTTGTAGGTTAGTACCCAAAAAAAGAGCCGGCAAAATTTACAACCTTCTGCAGCTTCTTTCAGTCCTGTGCAGTAGCCCTCCCATACCAGAGAGTGATGCAGCCTGTCAGAATGCTCTCCACGGTGCATCTATAGAGGTTTTGAGTATATTTGCTGACATATCAAATCTCTTCAAACTCCCAATGAAGTATAGTTGCTGTCTTGCCTCCTTTATAACTGCATCAATGTATTGGGACCATGGTAGGTTCATGGTAGGATATTGACACACAGGAACTTGAAACTGCTCACTATCTCCACTTCTGAACCCTCCATGAGGATTAGATTGTGTTCCTTTGTCTTAAGCTTCCTAAAGTCCACAACCAGTTCTTTCATCTTACTGACTTTGAGTACCAGGTTGTTGCTGCGACACCACTCCACTAGTTGGCATACCTCACTGCTATACAGCCTCTTGTCACCACCTGAGATTCTACCAACAATAGTTGTATCATCAGCAATTTTGTAGATGGTATTTGAGCCACACAGTCATGGGTATAGAGAGAGTACAGCAGTAAGGGCTGTGTAGGAGATCAGTGTGAATGTGATCAACCTGTGGGAAAAAAGTTGGCTTGATGACTTTGCTGCTGACCTCACATACCTTTTAGAGAGAAAGGGGAGGACCATGTGCGGGCACCTCATTGCCCTTGTGTGGGAATGAACAGTAATCCTGATATCACCATGCCGGTGTGTAGGATTTCTTTGACAACATGAAATCATTCATGTATCAGGTGTTGATTTAGGCTATTCCGCACATGGTGCAGAGACTTTCACTAGGATAAAAAGGTAACATTACAGAATGGACTAGGTCCCAGTGTCCCCTTGCTATATGTTCTCCAATCTCATAGGCTGTTATTAAGCTCTGGCTTTTTATTAAGTACTTAGTACTTAATACAGTACTTAGTCCTCCACAGACATCACCACCATTTATTTGTTCTGCAAACTTCCTTGAACTAAGCAACTTGAATATCAACTCATCTGTTTGAAACAACTCAAACCTCAAGCAGTAGTAAAGCAGGTGTAGTGAGCTAGCATCTGCTTTTCACAGTGCGTCTGCAAAATACACAGCTTGTTTGCAAAACTGTTCTTTGGATAATACTTCCTTTAACTTCAAGTTAATTACTGCTTTTCATTTACATTTTTAAAACTGAAGACCGATTTCCTTTTACAACCAGAAGTTAAACAACTGTTAGCTGGAAGTTTACATACAACTGTTTGTTATCTTACAGGTTGCAGCTGCTTGTGTTCAGAAAGCAAGTCTAGCAAGCGTGAGACCTCCTGTTCCAGAAGAGAACATCTATCACAAGTCCATAGAGAAGAGACATTTGTTTGCTCTTTTTGCACTGGGGTTCAGCAGAACTCATTAAGGTATCCTATCTTCTGCTAAAAACTTCATCCCATTTAGCTTTGGATCACCCACTGTTTAGCATAAACATTACCCCGAAACTAACCAGATTGTGTGGCTGTGGGAAAGATACAGTATAGAAGTCTGTCACAGTCTACCATGATAAGTGTGAATGTTTTGAACTTTAAACTCTTTCAAGATGTCAGAATTGGAACCCATATGAAGAAAATCTTAATTTAATTCCAAATTCATAAGTACTAAAGTGAAATTGTTGCAATGAATAAGGTGACCTTTTGCCTGCAGTATGTTCCAAAATGTTTAATGAATTTCAGTGAAAGTTTTAATTTAAATGTGCAAAGAAGCAAACTGAGAGTTTATGACATCTCTGCCTGTTGTAGGTGTTCTGCTTTTCCCTTTGTAACACAGACCTCTGTGATAATATATACACTGGCTCTGTCACAGATCCTGGCACAATAGGATCACCATTGCTGATTAATGAGGGTCATTACTGATAACCTCTTTAAAGTGATGAATGACATTTCCCCCATTTCATGCCACTGCATGAAAATGATAAGGTTTCTCCTGCTTAAAAATACAAGAGAGAAATCTCTGCAGGACAAATTAAAAGCAGGGTTTTTCTTCTGTGAGCTCTGATTAATGTGTGGTTCCAGGTGCACCCTCAGTAAAACAGCTTGGAAAAGAAGTTGAAAAGGTGAGCTTCTCTTAGATTAAGCACGATTTATGATTGCACACAAATAAGCCAAACAAGCCAAAACAGGATACCTGTCCAAAACTGCAGTATGATGATCATGTATCTTCCAGAGAAGAACATACATAAAACAAAGCTTTTAATTTAAAAACCTTTATTAATTTTGAAAACATTTTAATTTTGAGGTTTCAGGTTGAACGGAAGCACATTTTGAAGTTTGATATTGAAAGACCCAGCTCACCTTTTTAAATAGTTTTAAAAATATTTGATATGTCAGTAAAATAGAAGAATCAAAAGGAACTGAGGTAGATGACCTTGCCTTATATACAAGCCCCAGGGAAGAAAATAATTTTTCACTCTGGCAGTTGCCTGTTTATGCTGACAATTGCGTGAGCAAATCTAACACTGGACTCAGAAATCTGAAATAAAAACAAAGAACCCAGGAAATGCACAGCTGTTCAATTAGCATTTGAAGACGAAAAAGATGCCCTTTGTTAGGCATCAATCATGAGCTTGAATGAAAAAACAGTCGAACGTAGCCAATCAGTCTCTTCCAGATGCTGACTTGCATGCAGTCAGCATGTTCTCATTTTCTTTTGAGTGGAGTTGTTTCCCCAACGTCAAAATTATTAAAAATCCCCATGACCACATGGATTGTCATGCAAATATTTCACTCTACCTTACATCCCAAAGAACTTCACAAATGAATTGAGGAGTTTTGACACGCAGAACTTGCTATAATTTGAGCAAATGCAACCATAGATTTTCTTACATCAATGCTCTGCAAACAGTGCTGTGTGAGAGGCATTTTATACTGGAGATAAATGAAAATAAATCAGAGCTGAAGCAGAACATGATCTTATTTAAATACTGTGCAGGAGGTTATCTCAGCAAGCAGTAGAAGCTTTATTTAATATCATATTTGAAAACTAGTGTCTCTGGCAATATAACACTCCATCTGCCATGTCAGCCTGAATTATGTATTTCAAATATTTGGAATGAGACTTGAATCCATCAACAGTGGACGCTGTCTGAATGCCACTACGGAGCCAGGATGGTGTTCCAATTCCTACATTTTGAATTAGACCATGTGCATGTACTTTTTAATCTTGTCCCTCAGGTTTAATCCAACTACTAAAGAAAATGTACTTCATTGGATGTAGCACACTTTAGGACATCTTAAGATCATGAACGAGGGTATGTAAGTGCCAACAGTTCTTTAATTTTAATACTTGAAAGCAATATTCCAATTGTTATAGATAGATTGATAGGTAGATACTTTACTGAACTCAAAGGAAATTACAGTGTCGCAGTAGCATTACAAGTGCACAGATATACAAATATTAGAAGAGAAGTAAGAAAGATTAAAAAAATAAGTCACCTCCAACAGTCTTAACAAGAGGAGGGGTCATCACTTCCCCGGCTATAGGTTCACTCATTATAGAGCCCAATGGCCGAGGGTAAGAATGACCTCATATAGCGCTTTTTGGAGCAGCACAGTTGTCTTAGTCTATTACTAAAAGTGCTCCTCTTTTCAATCAAGGTGGCATGCAGAGGGTGAGAAACATTTTCCAGAATGCCAGGATTTTCCGTAGGGTCCTTTGTTCTACCACAACCTCTAGTGTGTCCAACTTGACTCCTATAACAGGGATAACCTTTCGAATCAGTTTATTGAGCCTGTTGGCATCACCCGTGTGGATGTCATTGGCCCAACAATCACCGCATAGAAGATTGTACTGGTGACAACAGATTGGTAGAACATGTGAAGTAGAGGCCTGCGTACTCCAAAAGAGACTCAGTCTCCTCAGGAAGTAGAGGCGACTCTGGCCCTTCTTGTACACAGCCTCTGTGTTGGTGTTCCGCTCAAGTCCGTCAGCCAGGTGCATCCCCAGGTACTTGTAGGTCCTCACCTTACAGTCATTACTACTGACATTACCACTACCCATAAGAACATAAGACATGGGAGCAGAATTACACCATTCAGCCTCTTGAGTCTGCCCCGCCATTTCATTATGGCTGATCCATTTCCCTCTCAACTCTATTCTCTTGCCTTTTCCCCATGGCCGTTTATGGCCTGACTAATCAAGAAACCATCAACCTCCACCTTAACTGCACACAGTGATCTGGCCTCCAGAGCCACCGTGGCAATGAATTCCATCGATTTACCACCCACGAGCTAAAGAAATTCCACCACATCTCTGCTCTTAAATGAACTTTCCTCTATTTTAAGGTGATGTGCTCTGATCCTAGATCTTTGCACAAAAAAAAATCACCAGCAGTAAAATCATTTGGTTCTCACATTATGTCATAGATCAGAAACATTAACTCAGCTTTCTTCTTTAAAGATTCATTAAATCAGCTGAGCACTCCCAACACTTTCTTGTTTTCACTCCAAATTTCAGCAATCCTGTTAATAACTTATTTCAATCAGAAGTAATAAAAAGTATAAACATAGCGTAGACAACTTTTTGCATACTCTAAATGCTAATAATCTAGAGATAGCAATTAAACATGATTGCTGAAAGAGCACACTGCTGAAGAAAAATAAATTATTGTAGTATTTGATCTCTTTCTCTCATTATTGAAGACTTGCATAAAGTTTCACAGATTTTCACTGTAGTTTATTCTGAATGGTGTAATGTTGTGGTGTATTATTCTTTATATTATTCTGATAAACCTTCTCTGGCCCTCCTAAAATATAGCACCAATATTGTACGTAATACTCTAGATGTAGTTGCATAATGCCCTGTGTAACTGAAGCATAATTTCTCTACTTCTGACCTCAGTTGCCTTAGAAGTAAGCAATAACATCCTGTTAGCTTTCCTAATTGTTGCTGCACCTGCATACTAGACCTTTGCCAATCAATCAGATCCATCTGCCTCAGACCCATGTAATCTCTCACTACATATATAATACACATTTTTAAATTTCCCTGTCAAAAGGAACAGTTCATATTTTCATCCATTTTAATCTACTTAGAAACATAGAAAGCCTACAGCACAATACAGGCCCTTTGGCCCACAAAGCTGTGCCGAGCATGTCCCTCCCTTAGGACTACCTAGGCTTTACCCATAGCCCTCTATTTTTCTAAGCTCCATGCAGCCATCTAGGAGTCTCTTAAAAGATCCTATCGTTCCCATCTCCACCACCGCCGCTAGTAGCCCATTCCACACACTCACCACTCTCTGCATAAAAAACTTACCCCTGACATCTCCTCTGTACCTACTTTCAAGCACTTTAAAACTATGCCCTCTCATGTTAGCCATTTCAGCCCTGGGAAAAAACCTCTGACTATCCACATGTTCAATGCCTCTCATCATCTTGTACACCTCTATCAGGTCACCTCTTATCCTCTGTCGCTCCAAGGAGAAAAGGCCAAGTTCACTCAACCTATTCTCATGAGGCATGCTCCCCAATCCAGGCAACATCCTTGTAAATCTCCTCTGCACCCTTTCTATGGTTTCCACGTCCTTCCTGTAGTGAAGCGACCAGAATTGAGCACAGTACTCCAAGTGGGGTCTGACCAGGGTCCTATATATCTGCAACATTACCTCTTAGCCGATAACTCAATCCCACGATTGATGAAGTATGCCTTCTTAACCACAGAATGCCAATGCACCGTATGCCTTCTTAACCAATTTGGCAGATATTTGTCCACTGACCGTTTGTAACATTTTTATGTCAAAGACTTCATATGTGTTCTTCATAATTTACTTTCCTACCCATGTTCGTGTTATCAGCAAGATCAGTGACACGTTTAATCCATTAATTTACATTTAGATAAATTGTAAAACCTCATTATGCATGGGTCATTAAATGGCTCAGCACCACTTTGCTAGTGATGCAACTTCCCTATTTCCTCCCAATTCTTGATTTAGAACTAATCATGAGATATTATTCATGTTCTCTATCAAGAAGGCCAGTGAAAAATCTCCACCTTTTTCATGACTCATTCCCCAGCATTCATTACACGGGCTTTCTTATCTATTGAAAACCCACACACCGCAGCAAAATTTCTCAACCCTCAGTTAAATGTTGTCAAATTTCCCACCAGGATGCCTGTCAGTGGGAGATGACTGATGATGACACTAAGTATGGACTTAGTTTCCTGAGCAGCCTACAGAGGCCCTTATTACCAGAGGTGGGCAAGAGACTGTCTACTAATTTCCTGCTCCTCTTAATTTAACAAGAAGAAGAAAACGGCTATAAAACTTACAATGCAGGTTTTTGTATTCCATGAATTGAAATTATCCCAGGTTAGCCTGGTGGGAAACTGATTCCCATTTTACATCTGAGTCTTGAAGTAAATGAAGTCAGGTACCATCATAGTTTGGGCTTTAGCACATTTACTTTAGGTTGGTGTCATTTGAAGTCGTAACAGCCTACCTCAATAGACAATAGGTGCAGGAGTAGGCCATTCAGCCCTTCAAGCCAGCACCACCATTCACTGTGATCATGTCTGATAATCCACAATCAGTACCCCGTTCCTGCCCTCTCCCCATATCCCTTGCCTCCGCTATCTTTAAGAGCTCTATCTAACTCTTTCTTGAATGCATCCAGAGAATTGGCCTCCACTGCCTTCTGAGGCAGAGCATTCCATAGATCCACAACTCTCTGGATGAAAAAGTTTTTCCTGAACTCCATTCTAAATGGCCTACCCCTTATTCTTAAACTGTGGCCTCTGGTTCTGGACTCCCCCAACATCTGGAACATGTTTCTAGCATGTCTAATTCCTTAATAATCATATATGTTTCAATCAGACCCCCTCTCATCCTTCTAAATTCCAAAGTATACAAACCCAATCGCTCCAATCTTTCAACATATGACAGTCCCGCCATCCTGGGTATCAACCTCATGAACTTATGCTGCACTCCCTCAATAGCAAGAATGTCCTTCCTCAAATTTGGAGACCAAAACTGAACACAATACTCCAGGTGTGATCTCACCAGGGCCCTGTACAACTGCAGAAGGACCACTTCGCTCCTATACTCAACTTCCCTTGTTATGAAGGCCAACATGCCATTAGCTTTCTTCACTGCCTGCTGTACCTGCATGCTTACTTTCAGTGACTGATGAACAAGGACACCTAGATCTCATTGTACTTCCCCTTTTCCTAACTTGACACCACTCAGATAGAAATTTGCCTTCCTGTTCTTGCCACTAAAGTGGATAACTTCACATTTATCCACATTAAACTGCATCTGCTATGCATCTGCCCACTCACCCAACTGGTCCAAGTCACCCTGCATTCTCCTAACATCCTCCTCATATCTCACACTGCCACCCAGCTTTGTGTAATCTGCAAATTTGCTAATGTTACTTTTAATCCCTTCACCTAAATCACTACCTCATCGAGTCTTTAGTATAATTGTAAGTTCCCAATGACATGTCAGAAGCTAAGTGAATGAATTTAAATTGACCCAAGGGAAAAGAAAATCTTAAAGCACAGATGGAGCAAATTCACATTTTTGTACCAGGTCTTTAGAACAACTATCATTTTATTCAACATTTCCCTATAGTGTTGAAACTACTTCCTTTTCAAGCACAGGTGAAACTCGCTTCTGATTAAAAGTTGAGGCACCACAAATAACCCCATGGCATGTTTTATCTTGAGTAGGTTACTGCTATCCACATTTTCAGGCATTGTATTTAGAAATGTTGCCTAAAAAGTAATCCCTTCAACTCACTTTTATATGTTTTTGTCCCCACCCTCATAATATGTGTAGCAAATGCTGTTACCCTGTGGCAGGAGTTATGAGCATAGGAGCTCATTTATACCTAATAAAGAAGGCATTGTGTCATAAATAATAACTCAAGAGCATTTAAAACAGAGCTAATCAGAAGTATTACATAAAAACAGAATGAGTAAGCCATTGTTTAATCACAAAACAAGCCCCAAACACAAGAAAGTCTGCAGACACTGGAATTCCAAGGCAACACACACAAAATGTTGGAGGAACTCAGCAGGTCAGGCAGCATCTATGGAAAGAAATGTTTTGGGCTGTAATCTTTATTCAAGACTGAGAAGGAAGAGGAAAGACAGTGGAATAAAAAGTTGGGGGGGGGGGGGAGGGAAGGAGGCTACCTAAAAGAAGATAGATGAAGCCAGGTAGGTGGGAAAGGTCAAGGGCTGGAAAATAAAGTATCTGATAGGAGAGGAGAGTGGACCATAGGAGAAGGGTAAGGAGGAGGGAACCCAGGGGTAAGTGATAAGCACATGAGAAGAGTTAAAAGGTCAGAGTGGGGAATAGAGGAAGGGGGGTAATTATTGTATTCTATTCTTTTTATTTGATCAATTTGAGAGTTGTGGATCTGTGGAACACTCTGTCTCAGAAGGCAGTGGAGGCCAATTCTCTGGATGCTTTCAGGAAAGAGTTAGATAGAGCTCTTAAAGATAGCGGAATCAAGAGATACGGGGAGAAGGCAGGAACAGGGTACTGATTGTGGATGATCAGCTATGATCACAGTGAATGGCGGTGCTGGCTCGAAGGGCCAAATGGCCTACTCCTGCACCCACTGTCTATTGTCAATATTTTCCAATACAAACATCTCACTAATAGATTATTGTTCATATATTAATAGGGTTAAATCAAAATCAAAAGTCTTTTATTCGTGCTCATTATTGTGCTGGGTGTAGAATTTCCAGGTCTCATGCGCATTTGGATTCAAGTTCACACAGCACTTGGAGCTAACTCTGAGGATGCAGCATGATGGACTGTACAAGCTGCCAAAATCACTAGCGAATCAAAACAATGTGGCACACGAACATTGGAATTAAGAGCAATAATACTGTCAGGACAGCTTGTTTTACTGGGAGTCCTTAAAGAGAAAGCCAAGAAAATTCTGAACTGATGACAATAAAACAACAAACTCCTCACTGAAGTATAGAAGGCTGATTCTGTAAATGTATTCAATGTATACTTCCTGCTTGTTGGCGAATCAGTCAAGAGTTAACTGCACTTTTACCACTTATGTTGCATCTCAAATATTTGAAATCAAATAAGGTCTAGTACAAATGTGTTTGATACATAGAACTAAATAAAGTTTGACCGGCAAATCATACATTAATCAGGTTACATTCCCTAAAGTTCCATTGGATGATTAAATATATTAGATTAATTTTTGTAAAAAGATTACACTTAATATGCCAATCCCAAATAAAGTAGAACAAGATCATATGAAATTTATTATATGCTTCTGGCATTCTTAGATCCAATAGTTATACTTGCACACAAAATATGGTCAATACTCAGCAACCAGAATTTAACACCCTCTCCATATTGCCAGGTCATTTCAGAAGCCTGTTGCTGCCTCTGAAGTCATATATGGTTGCACTGGCAAAGTACTAGATCAGTGGTGTTTACTTATTTGAGTATTAAAATTACCAAGAAACATAAGGATTTATTTAAAGTTAATTTTTTACCTTTAATTGACCAAATTAAGTAACTTGTTACCAGGTGGTCCCCATTATCTTTGTCATTGGTTGGTCGAATTAATGCTATTAAGATGATAGTGTTACCCAAAATTTTATATTTATTCCAAGCACTACCAATTTTTATTCCTAAATCTTTTTTTGATATTATTGTCTCTAAAATATCTTCGTATCTGTGGCAGAATAAAAATCCTAGACTAAGCAAAAAATATTTACAGAAGCCTAAGAAGGAGGGTGGTTTGACTTTGCCAAACCTGAGATTTTACTATTGGGCAGTTAATATTCGATATTTAATATTTTGGACAATAATTAATTTGCATGTTGCAAGTTAGAAATTTATTGAATATTATGTTATAGTCCTTTCCGAAATTATGTCCAATGGACATTACGAAATTTTTTTTAGCTCTGAATCCTTGCCAGAAGGGTTTAATAGCCACCATTTATAATATGATCATGAAAATACAGCCAGAAGTATCAGAGAAAATTAAGAAGGAATGGGAAAAATAACTTCGTTGTCCTATACCTACTGAGCAGTGGGAGAAAATTTTACAATTAGTCAATTCCTCTTCTATTTGTGCTAAACATGCCCTAATACAATTTAAGTTTGTACATGGGGCTCACATGTCCAAGGATAAACTTGCTCGATTTTACTCTCATGTTAATCCAACCTGTGACAGATGTCATTCTGAAGTAGCTTCATTGACCCACATGTTTTGGTCTTGCCCTTGTTTGCAAAATTATTGAAAAGATATTTTCGGTACTATTTCAACAGTTCTGAATATCAAATTGCAACTGCATCCTATTACTGCAATTTTCGGTTTACCAATGGTGGATAATATTTGTTTATCCCCCTCAGCTCGACGGATGATTGCATTTGTAACATTAATGGCTAGAAGATCTATCCTATTGAACTGGAAAGAAATTAGTCCTCCAACTATATTTCAGTGGTTTTCTCAAACTATCTCTTGTTTGAGCTTAGAAAAAATTAGAAGTGTTGTCTTTGATTCTTCAGTTAAATTAGAAGAAACTTGGAGACCATTTATCCAACATTTTCATATCAGTTAAACTGACTTTTCCTAAACCCTGCTTTTATTATCCTTAATTATTTGGATGGAGGTGCGGAGTTATTGACGCTACTGTGTATATTTGACATAATGCAATGGCCCATGTTGGTTACGTTTTTTTTTCTTTTCTTTTTTGGGGAATTTTTTTTCTTCTTATTTACTCCCTTTTTTCATAATTACTATGAGTTTGGGAGGTTATTATATATGGATTATCATCGATATGAATGTATACTTAACCTATTAATTATGTACTTTCAAACTCTCTGTATTCATGTTTCATTTATGTTTGTTTAAAATTAATAAAAAGATTTAAAAAGAAGGAATGGCAATCTAGGAAAGTACAAGATGTTCAGGTATGATCTCCAGAAGAAACAACATGCAAAGTGGCAATTCCAATTCTAAGCGATGCACGACACCTATGGCAGGCTTGAATGCAACTGTCATGAAGTGCTTTGAGAGGCTGGTCATGAAACATATCAACTCCTGCCTGAGGAGTGACCTGGATCCACTCCAATTTACCCACTGTCACAACAAGTCAACAGCAGATGTCGTTCCATTGGTTCTTCACTGAGCTCGGGACAATGAAGATGTTAGAATGCTCTTCATCGAACACAGCACAGCATTCAATATTATCATCCCTCCAAAGTCATTACTGAGCGGTGAGACTTGGGCCTCCTGTGCAGCTGGATCCTTGATTTCCTCACTTGCAGTCCCCAATCAGTATGTTTTGGAAACAACATCTTCTTCACACTCACTATCAGCAGAGCAGCACCAGACTTCAATTGTGTGGCTAACTACAGCCACGTTGCCATATTTAAGTTTGCAGATGACCCCACTGTCGTTGGCTGAATCAAAGGTGGTGATGAATTGAAAATAGAGACTGAAAATCTGGTTGAGTGGTGCCACAACAACAGCCTCTCATTCAATATCAACAAAACCAAAGAGAGGATCTGTCCTGGGGCAAGCACATAAGTGATAGCACAAAGAAGGCACAACAGTTTACATAAATTTGACATGTCACCAAAAACTATGATAAGTTTTCATAGATGCACAGAGGATATTGGTTGCATTTCAGCCTTGTATGGAAGCATCAATGCCCAAGGATGGAAAATGCTGCAGAAAATGGTAGATAGGACACAGTCCATCACAGGCAAAACCCTTCCGACCATTGAGAGCATTTACATGGACCACTGCCACAGGAAAGCAGCACCCATCATAAAAGGATCACACCATCCATGCTAAACCCTATTACCATTGGTCAAAGTCAAAGTCAAAATGCAAAGTAATATTTATAATCAGAGTACATACATATCACCACATACAACTAACCCTGAGATTCTTTTTTTTTGTGGGCATACTCAGAAAATCCCTAGAACATTAAACAGGATCAATGAATAACAAACTATGCAAATACAAATATAAGTAAATTGCAATAAATAATGAGTATGAAATAGCATGAAATGAAAGAGCATGAAACAACGAGATAAAGAGTCCTTAAAGTGAGACCATTGGTTGTGAGAACACCAGAAATAGAATGAGTGTAGTTATCCACTTCTGTTCAGGAGCCTGATGGCTGAGGAGTAGTAACTGTTCTTGAACCTGGTGGTGCGAGTCCTGAGGCTCCTGTGCCTTCTACCTGATGGCAGGAGTGAGAGAAAAGAGCATGGCCTCGGTGTGAGGATCTTTCATGATGGATGCTGTTTGTCTACGGTAACATTTCATGTGGATGTGTTCAGTGGTTGGGAGGGCTTTACACATGATGTACTGGGCCAAATTCATCACCTTTTATAGGATTTTCCACTCAAAGGGATTGGCTCCCATACCAGGCCATTTTACAGCCGGTCAGCGATCTTTCCACCAAAAATTTATAGATATTTGCCAAGGTTTTTGATGATATGCCAAATTTCCGCAGACTCCCGAGGAAGTAGAAGTGCTGTCGTGCTTTCTTTGCAATTATATTTATATGATGGGACCTTTGAGATAGTGACACTCAGGATTTTAAAGTTACTGATTCTCTCCACCTCTGATTGTCTGATGATTACTGGCTCATGTACCTCTGGCTTCCTTCTCCTGAAGTCTACAATCACTTCCTTTGTTTTATCAACATTGAGTGAGAGGCTGTTGTTATTACAGCACTCTACCAAATTTTCAATCTCCCTCCAGTATATTGATTCAGCACTGCCTTTGATACAGCCCACAACAGTGACGACAGGAGGTACAAAAGCTTTTAAATCCCATACCACCAGCTTCAGGAACAATAATTACCCTGTAACTATTAAGCTCCTGAATGGGCATGGATTGGCTCATTCACTACCACTATGAACAGATCCTGTGACCTACAGATTCATCTTCAAGGACTCTTTACAACTCGTGTTCTCAGTAACATTTTTGTTTGTATGGTCTGTCTTCTTTTGCACATTGGTGTTTGCCTATCTTTCTTTATGTATAGTTTTTTCATAAAACTCTGTTGTATACATTTTGTCCTATATACTGTATGTCTGCAAGCAAATGAATTTCAATGTAGTATATGGTACATACTGTATAGGTACTTTGATAATAAATTTACTTTGAAATTTCAATGTTGAACTTTGAGAACAGGTTTCCCTCAATATAACTTGACTTTATTACTTACATCCTTCATATACATGAGGAGTAAAAATCTTTATGTTACATCTCTATCTAAATGTGCAAAGTGCAATTGTAGTAATTTATAATAAATATTATGTACAAGAGGATAGCCAATATAACATTGAAATACAATTGTGTCAGCATGAATTAATCAGTCTGATGGCCTGGTGGAAGAAGCTGTTCTGGAGCCTGTTGGTCCTGGCTTTTATGCTGCAGTACTGTTTCTCAGATGGTAGCAGCTGGAACAGTTTGTGGTTTGGGTGACACAGGTCTGCAATGATCCTTCGGGCCCTTTTTACACACCTGTCTTTGTAAATGACCGGAATAGTGGGAAGATCACATCTACAGATGTGCTGGGCTGTCCACACCACTCTCTGCAGATTCCTGCGATTGAGGGAAGTACAGTTCCCATACCAGGCAGTGATGCAGCCAGTCAGGATGCTCCCAATTGTGCCTGTATAGGAAGTTCTTAGGATATGGGGGCACATACCAAACTTCTTCAACTGTCAGAGGTGGAAGAGGCACTGTTGTGCTTTTTTCACCACACAGCCGGTATGTACAGACCACATACATAACATAAGGTGTTAATGAACCAGATGGAGTAGTGTAGAGAAAGTCAAAGAAACATTGCTTAGTTATAGTAAAACCACAGTGAAGATCCCCATTAAATGGAGTGAAGTAATTGGCTGAATTTCACATAGTGTTATTTTCAACCTAATGTATCCTCAACATTCACAGTTCCTGCAGTTAGGGTATTGTTCTGGTCAGAAGTCTCTCTCAACAATTAATATGTTAAGGAAGAAATAACAAGCAACCTCTAAATTGCATTACATTACTGCTCTAATCTATTCATCATGTGGTTGAATCATTGCATACTGACCTTTAAATCACCAAGTTTAATGCCAATTTGACACATTTTGTGACATTTCCCCTTTGTCAGGAAGTTGCAGACTTGAAGTCCCATTCCAGTCCAATGGTTCAGAGCAATACTGGCTGAGTACGTCAGTGTACCAGACATGATTTTATGCTATGCTATGATCCAGTCTACTTGTTCTCATTAATAGTGCCCTAAAGCACTAAGAATTATCTAATTCTCTCTTCAACTAGAAACAATAAAAAGTTGATAACTGCCATGCAGGAAATACTTGCCTTTTAAAAAAAATCTTTGGGATGTTTCTGGAACACAGCTGGCCAAACAGCATCTATAGGCTGCCTGGCCTGCTGCATTCCTGATGCACCATCAATAACTCACTCTGAGACATAAAAGCGAGGTATCGGCTTTTATTGACTGGAAGAAGGAACGAGCAGTGAGTGACCACCATACTACATCCTGGAGACTGAGAGGCCGGGCCTCCATCACCTTTATACAGGGGTCTGTGGGAGGAGCCACAGGAGCAGTCATCAGGGGGCGTGTCCAGACAGGTATATGTAGTTCACCACATTTCCACCAGCATTTTGTGTGTGTTGCTTGAATTTCCAGCATCTGCAGATTTCCTTGTGTTTGCCTTTGGGATTTTTCTGATAGTTGTATGGCTAAAAATAAATCTTTCTTATGAGCTAAAAAGTGAAATATTAAGTATTATTATGTCACTAAAGAAATCAATTAAATTTCAACAGTAACATGCCTCACATATGAATACAAATAAATTTTAGAATTCATCTAGATTTATTAGATCTACATCATCAAATAGATGATTAAACAATCCAATGTTTATCATAAAATTGAGCTCATGTTATAGTATTGCTTTATGAGAGACTCATAAACTTGTGGTGGGCAGTGTTGGCACTTAGAAGAGAGAATAGCAGCACCTTCTACGGATGGATCAGTATTAAATCTTCCACATTTTCAGGACTCATTCAATGAATTTCCAGTTAGAAGGTTGGCCTCCTTCCCTTCACTATTGTAGAAGAATGGGACAAATTTGAGATTGGGAGATTTTTCAAAAAAAGTAAAATTGAACATGACAAGCTCCAAAACTACAAAATATTGTGCTCAATAGACCCTATTCTTTCAATTTCCTACATGATTCTTTCAGATGGATTGCTGGTAATTAATGCAAGTTTACTCAAAGCAGTTATTATGGTGATTGAGTGTCATATGCCTTGGCCTTTGTCTGTCTGCTCTTCACTGAGAAAACTGATATTATTCCCTTCTGATTTGTATGTAGATTTTGGTGTCATGATATTTCATGTACCTGACAAGGTAAAAGCTGAACTATTATCCTCTGAAGTTACAATTTCAGCACATGATACTGAAACTAAATGAAATCCAAAAACCAATAATGCTGCAAAATGACATTTCCATCTACAGACCAGAGCCTCTTTCTTTTTGTTGAAAATAAGTTAAAATTAAAATAGGGTTACTGCTTCCAGCTCACTAACAACAAACACTTGTATTGCAATAAACGATTTCAATATAATATGATTTTGTTCATGGAACTGGGAAGAAAAAGTGAATTGTACTTTAAGACCTTACAGGCATTTGAAAGATTATTTTAACTACTTTAAATGTCAGGTTTATTAACTTATGGAGAAACAGCTACTGGGAAAATACTAAATAGTTATTATTAAGTGGACTATATTGTGAGCAATTCAGATTGATGAAAAATTAGTGAAATTATCTTTGGGTTTACCAAGAGCGCACACACAAACACAAGTGACTACAGATGTTGAAATGAGATTTCGCAGTGAGCATTATTACCATATATTCCTGCGGTCACTTACCTAATCTCACTTCGTGCGCATGGGAAATTTGGAGTTGATGAGGTGGAGCGGTTTGTAAAAGTGATATTTAGTTTGAGTTGTAGGCTCTGAACAACCAAGTACTTAACACCTGTTGTAACCAATTCCACTCCTTCAGTTTTATTGACTTCAATAAAGCTGAATGTTAAGTACAGAGCATTCTCTTTATGTGTTAGTGACCAGAAAAAAACATCCCTACACCTAACAACCCCGTCGCCATTAGTGACTTGCTTTAATTTCCTTTGCTTTACTATGTTCATCAGAATCTATTCACAATAATGTTTCCCCAATCAGAGTCAAAACATATGTCACATTAACACCTGCATTATCAATATTCGATCTTAAGAAAATTTAAAATATATAGTTCTAAGTTGGAAATATTCTGTCAACTGAATTGATGACCAGTGTTTGGGAAGCAACCAAATACTCTATATGACTTTGGGCACTTAAAGGTTCTGAAGATACTAAAAAAAGGCATCAATTAGTCTCGAGAGATCATGGATTTGCACCTTGGAAGGTTTCCAGGGTGCAGGCCTTGGCAGGGTTGTATGGGAAACCGGCAGTTGCCCATGCTGCAAGTCTCCCCTCTCCACACCACTGATGTTGCCCAAGGGAAGGGCAAAGGCTGAGTACAGCTTGGCACCAGTGTCGCCGCAGAGCAATATGTGGTTAAGTGCCTTGCTCAAGGACACAACACACTGCCTTAGCTGAGGCTCGAACTAACAACCTTCAGATCACTAGACCAATGCCTTAACCACTTGGCCATGCGCCAAGTGGTTAACCAAGATACTACCATTTTAGAAAAAAAGCAGGTTACAACTTTCTAACATAGTTTTAATGATAATACAGTGGGTAGCGTATGTTGAATTCTATTGTGAGGTATTTTCTATTTAGCGTTCAGAGATTGAACTGATTGTCAAAATTATCCACAGAATCAGGTGCTCACCAACCAATTGGACAGTCGAATTTGTGGATTCAGACTTAGTTTTGTTGGCATTGCAATGTGTTGTGGATAAAAGCCATTATGGGAATATAGGCTACCTCTTTCAGTCTGATTTGAAAAGTTAAGATTAATGTGGGTGCAGTCATGTGCAGAAACAGGAGCTTGCCTGAAGCTTATCTAAACAGAGGACAAAATCTTGTGTATACAGGGATAACGTAAATGAAGAATAACCTCTAGAGGTTCAAAAATAGTTGACACAACTACAAACTCATCAATCCAGCCGAGTCTTTTTTTAACTTCATTGCTACCCTTTTGAAAATGCTTACAATATTGTTTGGAAACCAGTGGAGCTTTTGTTAAACAACTGCCTGCAGGTTAATAAGCAATTTTATTGACTTTTATAAATATCTACCACCTGATCTGTGGCTGCACGGTGCACAGATCTCTACTGAAAAGGCTGCATAAATCTTCCTGAGTACAAGACTTACAGGTCAGAACCCAAGCATTCACCTCACTATCTCTCACAAACTGCATTTTCCTGTCAGCTTCAAGCTGCATTAATGTGTCTGCAAGTGCACTTAAGGTTTACACGTATCTTATTGACAGAACAAATTATTCATCAGCTGTTGGCTGATTAACTTAAAAGCAGCTGGCTGCCTGCTAAAAAAGAGTCTCAGCCCATTTAGCAGAGCAGGATTAAGAAAATGATGACGAATGTGTGCAAGCTGTGTAGGAGGGAAGCATCTAAAAATTGTTAATGTACAGCATTTTCTTTTTATTTTGGAGAAGTCATGCAGGCATTCCTCAGAGTCTGATATGTATGTGTTTGTGTCTAAAAATTAGTTTACTTCTAACAGCTATAAGAATATGTTCACAAGACACCTGATGTGACATTTATTTGATTATCAGCTAATATATCATCAAAGGTTTAAAATAACACTTGTCTCTTTATTGCTGCTGAAATATCCACATGAGGAATATGTTTTATCAAACAAATGAAACAAAACGTTTTAATTCTGTAAATCTTAATGTCTTGAAATTGTAGATAAGAATGGTAGGAATAAATTTGCAGTTAACATCATACAGTGTTTCAGCAAACACATATTCACAGAGAAGAGAAAATCTGCAGATGCTGGAAATCTGAGCAACACATAAAATGCTGGAGGAACTCAGCAGACCAGGCGACATCTATGAAAAGAGTACAGTCGATGTTTCAGGTCAAAGCCCTACGGCAGGACTGGAGAAGAAAGCTGAGGAGTAGATTTGAAAGGTGGGGGGGAGGGGAGAGAGAAACACCAGAAACCCCCCTTCACCATTTCCAATCCCCTTTTCCCTCTCTCATGTTATCTGCTTGCCCACTCATCACCTCCCTCTGGTGCTCCTCCTCCCTAACCCTTTATTTCTTTCTTCCATGCCTTTCTGTCCCTTTCACCAATCAACTTCCCAGCTCTTTGCTTCATCCCTCCCCCTCCAAGTTTCACCTATCGCCTGGTCTTTCTCTCTCCCCTCCTCCCACCTTTCAAATCTACTCCTCAGCTTTCTTTCTTCAGTTCTGCTGAAGGGTTTTGGCCCAAAACGTCGATTGTGTCTTTTTTTCCGTAGATGCTTCCTGGCCTGCGGGGTTCCTGAATCATTTTGTGTGTGCTGCACACATATTCACAGAGGTTCATTAGGACAGGCTCTAGGTATTACCTTCATTTATGTCATTTACCTGCTCAATCAATTCACTTTCCTCCAATAAATAAACAAAAAGCTATAGGATCTCATCAGTTCAAAATGACTGGATCAATAATGCAGCTGCCACTAGGGAGCAGATGAGCAGACTTCTTTACGTAAAGCAAACTCAAGCCACAATGATCACATTTCATTGTGTTTCTTTGGCATTTGGCATTCTTTGGTCTACAGTGCGTACAAGGACTAAATTGTGAGCTACTGGGTATAGCGAATGTCTATTGGTCACCAATGGTTTGCAAAAGCCAATGTTTTGGCTGCACAGGTTGGGGGAGAAGAGCACTAAGCACAGGACAGTGAAGATAGTAGCAGGTCAACGTTTTGGAGGAGAGTTGGGGATACATAAAGAGGGCCAGGGAGGCTGTGGGACAAAGGGAGATAGTTGTGAGAAATTCAAAATATTTATCAAGAATAGAAGTTCTTTTCCTTGTCTAATAGAGATGGGCAAATGTGGCACGATACACTTGCCACCTAATTGCTGTCAAAATCAAGTTAACAGTGAAACTCAGTCATGATTTTTGAGTGAATATGGTGATCCCTTTACAGTAAGGCATTGAACCATGGTAAGCAACTTCTGGAATCACAAGCATCATGCATCCTTCTTCAAATCTCTGACAGAGCAAATGCTTGAGCATCTACAGCCTGCAGCAAATCATTGTTATATTTGCTGTGCATTTCTGCACCTGGACATTGAGCAGTCTATCGGTTATAAATATCTTAGATACCTTATATCCAGCTCAATGAGAAATTGATCAATTAATTTTTATAAAAGCATAAGAGTCACTTACCTTCAAGTGCAATGATGCATTATTTCTCCTATTAAATGAACAACGATTGTAAATTATAAGCCAGGACAGTTAATCCAATCTTTAAGTGACACTCAGCACCCCGTCAGTCAAAGTAAAATTTGTTTGCCATGTATTCACAGATGTCTTAAATAAATAGAGCACAATTTAATGGCAGGATAAATGATAGAGAATTGAATAGTAATGTAAAGGAGAAGAAGCAATGACCAGTTTGTCTCACCTGATTCTACCATCATTAAAAATTCCACAACACCTTTGTCATAGAGGGTCAATGGCAGAGACCTTTCAAATTCTTCTCCAAGCCAAACAAGAGCTTTGACTGAAAACGATACACCTTTGTTGTTCAGAAACATGAGAAAATCTGCAGAGGCTGGAAATCCAAGCAACACAGTTTAAGGATGTCCTGAGGAAGGGCCTCATCCCAAAATGTCAACTGTACTCTTTTGCCGCCTGACCTGCTGAGTTCCTCCAGCATTTTGTGTGTGTTGCTCCTTTAACGTTGTTGGGCCAAAACCCCAGAACTCCATGCCCAATGGCAGTATGAGAGGTCTTCAAAACATCTACAGTGCAAATAGCAATGCAGAAGTAATACTGACCTTGCCAGGCATGCTCACCTAATATTTTATATTAAGAAATGCCCTAATCTGTTTAAAATTCATGTAAAATAACAGTGAATGTTCAATAAATTATTTTGCATCTTATTTTCAGTGTTTATTTACCTAGATGATGCAAGCATTATTGAACCTTTTTTTTATGTTTTTGAAAGCCAAAGTGTTAACTTTGGTGTGTTTGTATCTAATTTAATTAGAGTGAATTTCAGCTGGATCTATATATACGTATTATGTTGTAGCCTCTCTGACAGTACTCTAGCCCGCAGTCAGTTTTAATCATGCTTCCGTGCTTCACAACTAGCCTAACACAGAAGTAATGATGATATTACAGCTCTGAAGGTAAGAAATCATAAGAAATTATGCAGAACCACAAAGTCACGCATCCCAATTCACTGACTAATTGTGCCTTTCAGAATTTGAAGAGCCAAAAGAACGGGTCTGATATGTGTAACAACATCTCTGCCAGAAATCAAAAGCAAAGTACAAACCAAGTTCTTGAAGTGATCTCAATAGTCGAACTATAGTTTCTTTAGAAAATTAAATTTGAAATTAACTTCATAATTAACAAGAATCTTTTAATTTCTATTCAATTACTTTCTTTAAAATTCAAACCTTATGATGTTCATGTACTTAGTAATGAAAATGAAATTCAGCAGATACAAATTAGCACCTTTCAACAACACACCACACAGTCATGGAAAGTAACACTAGTTGAGTGCTTGTGAGGCTGCAGGATGGGACTTGACAGGGTCACACTCTTCCTCAAAACTTTCTTTTTATCCATAACATTTAATTACCCTAAAACTTAACTGTGCAAAAAAATCTAACTGTACCTTAATGACGTAGCCTTGGCAGAGAGCTCCACAGATTCACCACTTTGTAGGCAGAGAGACCCCTGAGCAATGAAGACAAACTGTCTATTTGCCTATTGGATTTGCAAACCAATCTTTTGTGATTCATGCTCCCAAGCCCCTCTCCACAACAGCATGCTGCAGTCTTTCATCATTTAAATAATAATATGGTCTTCTATTTTCCCTTCCAAAATAGATAATCACAGATTTACCAACATTATATTCTATCGGTCAGACCCTTGCCTACACACTTAACCTATCTATCCCTCTCTGTGGACTCTCCACATCCTTTGCACAATTTGGTTTCCATCCAATGTAGTGTCATCAGCAAGCCAATGTAGCTTCAGTAAAATGCTGTTCAAAAAGCTATCATGGATGCATTCTATGAAGTTCTTCTCAATGCTACCTCGACCAACTTAATTCACCAAACTTATATCCAGTTAAAGACCCTATGGCCACTGCTGATCCAATCTTACATCCATCACATATTTCTTGGTTTACTGCCTGCGCCATTGTAATGTTATTATTTGATGGCCTATAGACAACTCATACCAGTGATTTTTTTCCCCTTTTCAATTCCTAATCTTTACCCAGGTAGATTCAACATCCTGGTATTTAGATATTATATCAGCTCTCACTACCACCCAATTAATTAATAGCGCTGCCCAATCTCCCTTACTTTCCTGCCTATTCTTTCTTTGGATGTTATCCCCACCATACAACCGCACATCTGCTATAGCCACTAAATACCTCTTTAAACTGATTTGTGTTGCAAGTTCATTGACCTTGTTTTGACTACTATGGACATTCAAGTAATGTGTCCTTACACTCATTGTCCTTTTAGAATCTGGTAATGCTTGTGACTCTAGCATTTGACTCTTCTGTACTCTACTCTTTTTCTTTTATTTTCTAACTTTTACATTAGTCTCTCCATTGCTTCACCCTGTCTTTCTGTATGGATTCCCATTTCCCTGCCATTTAGTTTAAACCCTCCCTAGCAGCAGTAGCAAACAATTCCCTTTAGACATTGATCCCGGTCCTGTCCAGGTGTAAGCCGTTTTGTCACAACTCCCCCAAATCCAGTTCCAATGCCCTAGAAATTTGAAACTCTCTCTCTGATACCACTGCCAAGCCACATATTCATCCTGTCTATTGTGCTATTCCTACTCATGGCACGGAAAGCAATCCTGAGATTAATACCTCTGAGGTCAATAAACCAATCATCTGTTTACACAGTATTGGTTAAAGTATGAACATTAGCCAAGAGACCCTTGCTCAACTTTAAAGGATAAACAACTCATCATTCATATAAATAGAGTCACTTTCAAAACTGTAACACTCTCTTCATACAACAAAAATGTTAAGTTTGACCAAGGCTGGCAGTTTGCCCTGAAGTAACAATATTCTTACTCAGTAGTGGAATCACAACTAACTACTAAGCAAGGACTGTCATAAAAGTAAAAAACAAGCAGTAGATTCAAAAAGGTTTATGATTCACAACAATTTTTTTCCGCAATTCCCTATTACAAAACTTCTAAAGTACACCCAGTGGCCAATGTATTAGGCACCTCCTGTAGCGAATAAAGTAGCCACTGAGTGTATGTTCGTGGTCTTCTGCTGGAGTAGCCCATCCACTTCAAAGATGCTCTCCTGCACACCACTGTTGTAATGCATGGATATATGAGTTACTGTTGCCCTCCTGTCAGCTTGAACCATTCTCCTCTAACCTCTGTCATTAATAAGCCATTTTCGCCACAGGACTGCCGCAGCTCGCCAATTGTTCTTTTGTTTTTCGCACCATTCTCTGTAACTCTAGAGAATACCGTGCATGAAAATCCCAGGAGAACTGCAGTTTCAGAGATATTCAAACCACTCTATTTGGCACCAACTATCATTCCACAGTCAAAGTCACTTAGATCACATTTCTTCCCCATTTTGATGTTTGGTCTGAACTACAGCTGAACCTCTTGACCATGATTACATGCTTCTATGCATTGAGTTGCTGCCACATGATTGGCTGTTTAGATATTTGCATTAATGGACAGGTGTACAGGTGTACCTAATAAAGTGATCACTGAGCATACATCACGATGATGTAATATTATTTGTAAAGTACACGTCTTCAGAATTGCCTGTGTATTCTAGATGTTGTTAATTTGTTACCAAGTAGGCACACCACATGACTTCCCTGACCAAAAGAGTCAGAGAACATTTGAACTCATGTATATGGTCTTACATAACATATACATATACATGGTCTTGACAAAATGCTGGAGAATCAATTGCTGGACTATGTCATTGATTGTTACCAACATTGCTCAGACAGGCTGAGAGCATTATTTTTGTGTTTTCTTTCTTTTTTCCTCCAATATATAGATTAATCCACATCCATTTACTTTGCCAACTATTTGTTAAGATGTTTTTGTGGTTAAATGATTATGCATTTCTGAGCTCTCATCAGTGCTAATGTCATCTTGTCCTCAACCTATAAATCAGACCATTCAATTTTACTGTATAATGACTGATTTCTCTAAACCTTAATTATAACTAACAGTGATATAGAAATTAATCTGATCTACTGTTGGAATTTGACAGTATTTAAGTTATAAAACAATGTTAGTTATGTCCAGTTAAATATTCTTGTGCTGCACTGAATGAGTACATCTCATGATGAGCTGTCCAGGCATGGAGATGAAAAGGATAACACCTTTCTTCAGTCTTTGCTCTGATGATAGATAAGCTGATCTGAATTTCTGCAATTATTGATATAGGAAAATTCATTTCCAGCATTTCTTGGCGGCAGAAAATTCAGCCAAAGATCCTCCAAGTGATCTCTGCCCAACCTCTTCAAAATGACATTGGCTAAGGACACAAACAAGCAGGATTGGTTAGCATGGCTAAATTGTTTTCTTAATTATTCATTTTGATGGATGTCAGCATTGCTGAGAGTCCAGCATTGACTGTCATTACTAGGCTCAGCAATGGTAATACCATCAAATGTCAAAAAAAGTGTGATTGTATTCCCCTTTCTGGAAATTTGTCATCAGTGATTTCCTGAATGTTGTTTAGCTCTTGCTAGGTGCAGGCATAGACTACTTCACTTCCTGTGGAGTTGCAAATGTAATTGAACATTGCATAATCATAAACAATCATCCCCAGCTTCTGATTTTATGATATAAGTAAGATGGAGAAGTTGAAGATGTTTGGTCATTGGAAGTCATCCCAAAGCACATTTGGAATGATGTTATGAGCTGGGATGACTGACATCCAACAATGGCGATCATCTTCTATGAAACACAAGTCCATTCATTGGAAATTTTTCCCATAGATGCCCATTGATAATCTATTTCTTTAGGACTCTTAGAGAGCCTACTCCATCAACTGTTGCCTTGATATCAAAAACAACCACTTGTATCTTACTCTAAATCATGTTTAGACCAAGAATGAGGTGAGGACTGGAGACAATGCCCCAGCAAAATCTAATGAAGACATTTATGAGCATTGCCAATGACTCTCTCCACCACCTGCTGATAATTGAGAGTAAATTAACTGAACATTTATCCACTGGAATTCATTGTTTCTGCTTCTGGACAATTTTCTACATTATTGAAATTACACTAGTGTTGTAACTCACTTAGCTCTGGAGCATGTCTCAGTACTCTCGCCTGGGTGTTATTTGGTTCCATGGCTGTCGCTGCATAGTGTTCTCTTTCATTTCTCAATAGCACCTGAAATAATTCAAATTTGTTAAAGACTGACTACAGTGACAATGGGAATCTCAGAAAGAAACCCAAGGTAGATCACTTATTCACCTGATCATTGCAAATGTTTTGACCTTTTCTTTACAATTTACTTACTGTGCCCCATCATACTGACAATGAGGATCCCTTTCTTTATATTACCTTATTTTTGAATAAAGTGGCAGAACTGCAGAGGTTTGATCTGATCTATTGGTTGGATCACTGTATCTCCATCTAATGCTTGCTATTTTTCACAATTGGCAAAAAATTAGTGCAACATTTGCTTTTTAGATTGACCCTCACAACAATTGATTGTATAAGATACGAAAAAGCTGATGGAACCTTTGCAACATTAGTTTAGCATGAGTGAGGATGAGAGAGGTAAAAGGGGGAACAGTTCCTTACTTGAAATAACGTCTGCACTAAATCATAGGCTGGCAAAGAGCTTGAACTACATTGAAATGTTTGACATTTGATAATCCATTCACAAATTTGTTAATTCACATTCAAAATCTGATGGAATTAGAGTTTATCACTAAAAGTCTATTCATTATTCCCAGCTTTATTCCAAAACCTAAAAAGGACATAGGTGGTGAAAAATTCATATTGTTGTCAATCACAAATCAAATCAGTCAAGTTTTAACGTCTATAAATTCAAAATCACATTCTTCCAAGACTGACAATTTCACAGAGGAGCGCTGTCTGTTCATTTGAACACCTGTATATGAATTTCATCTGTAGTAATGAAATAGGTAATCTCCTCTCCCTGCAAGTCACCACAGAACTTCCTTTAATAATTTGGAAGCATTGCCCAAGCAGGCCATCAAGACTCTGGTGTCTGAAATGCAGCTATCATATTACCAAAGTAATTTTGCTTTCTATAGGGAAATCTTCTAACTTGAAAGCACAAGCCAGATGTGTAATGCAATCACTGTAATATATAACTACTCATTCTGTTTGCACTTGGACATGATAGTTCATTAATTCATTGCAAATGTGATTTTACAAAAATTTTAAAGTTAACATTGTGCAGGGGGGCACAATTTCAGCATAAAAAATTGCAGAGTAACTTAATATTATTCAGTTGAATATTGAGAAATGACCTCTTAGGCCATCAGTTATCTCCATGAGCTTTGTTAAGAGAGAAAGAAGGGAGAGAAACAGTGAAGAGTTTAGAGAAGGTAGACTACAGACAGATGTAAAACTGTGTGGAGAGCATTCAACTATTGGGTAGAAAGAAGACAGCAGATCAAAAATGAAAGGAAAACAGCGAGAAGATAAGAATGAATGATGATTTTTACAACACTAATAATAATAAAAAGAAATAAGACAAAGGACAGTAATTAAATTATCTAGTAAATAATCTGAATAAAACATCAGAAAATGGGCTAAAGTGTTCACATGAGACCAAAACATCCTTCTCCATATGTAGCCACATTTGCAGTACAAGAGCGTAATTTATTGAAAGTGGCATCACAGGCAGACTGGGTGATGAACAAGGCATTAAGCATACTGGCCTTCATCAGTCAGGGCACTGAGTATAGAATTTGGGTGTTATGTTGCACTTGTATAAGTTGTGGTGTGCACTTCAGTATAAAATATAGAGAATGCCTGAAGAGATTTATAAGGTTGTTGCCAGGACTAGAAGGCTTGAGTAAAAGGGAGAGTTTGGTCAGGCTTTATTTCTTGGAATGTAGGAGAATGAGGGATAATCTTACAGAAATGTTCAAAACCCTGACAGGCATAAAATAAGGTGGATGGTAACATTCTTTTCCCAAGTGAAGGGGAGTCTGAAACCAACAGGCATAAACATTGAGAGGGTAAAACTTTAAAAGGGATCTGAGGGCAAGTTTTTCATGCAGAGGGTGATAAGTATGCGGAAAGATCTGCCAGAGGAAATAATTGAGGCAGGTACAATAGTATCAATGAAGATACATGGTTCCCTCAATTATCATAAGCTGTTCGGGCCTTGAGGCAGCAAAGCAGCCCCAAACCATAATTCTCCATCCACTATGCTTCACAGTCGGGATGAGTTTTGGTGTTGGTTCTTCCTCCAACCATAGCAATGTGCATTTCTGCCAAAAAGTTCACCTTTGGTCCCATCTGTCCACAGAACATTGTCCCAGTAGTGTTATAGAACTTCCAGGTAGTACTTTGAAAACTTGAGACATGCAGCAATGATTTTATTTTTTGAGAGCAGTGGTGTCCTCGAATGAACACCATTTTTTTCCAGTGTTTTTCTTATAGCGGACACATGAACAGAGAACTTAGCAAGCTCTAGAGATTTCTGTAGGTTTTTTGTATCTCCTTTACCATAGCCTTGGAGAGGGATAGGAACAGACAAGTTAGGAAAATGTTTAATTGGAGTAAGGGGAAATCTGAGGCTATCAGGCAGAAACTTGGAAGCATAAATTGGTAACAGATGTTCTCAGGCAAATGTACAGGAGAAATGTGGGAAGTATTCAGGGGATATTTCCATGGAGTTCTGCATAGGTACATTCCAATGAGACAGGGAAAGGATGGTCGGGTACAGGAACCATGGTGTACAAAAGCTGTTGTAAATCTGGTCAAGAAGAAAAGAAAAGCTTACAAAAGGTTCAAAAAACTGGGTAATGATAGATATCTAGAAGATTATAAGGCTAGCAGGAAGGAGCTTAAGAACTTCTGGTATCCTCCTTGTGTCTTCCACAGTGAAGACTGATACAAAATACTTATTCAGTTCACCCGCCATTTCCTCATCCCCCTTTACTACCTGTCCAGTGTTATTTTTCAGCAATCCAATATCTACTCTCACCTCTCTTTTATTCTTTCTAAAGCTATGTTGGCTATCCCTAATCTGAGCTTCTCCAAATGCTCATAAATCCTATTTATTGCCACCCTCCATTCATCTGGTTCTGCTATCAAGGAGAAGGGCATTAATATGGCAGCGCATTTCAAAGGAAAGAATGAGGTTGTGTTGGGTCCATTAAAGAGTATTATGGTGAATAAGTCCCCAGGGCCTTATGAATTAGACTCCAGGTAGCTGAGAGAGGCAAGAGAAGAGATTTATTGGGGCCTTGACCAATATCTTTATGTCCTCTCTAGGAACAATTGAGGTCCCATAGGAGTATTAAGTAGCTAATGTTTTTCGATTATTCAAGAAGGGAACCAGATATTCATTTCCAGGGCATCTTCAAGGGCCAACTCAAAGCAACGCAGCTCGATAGACATGATTAAATATTCCCATTTCAGCCTACTGCAGCTGAGAATCACAACTGCATCCAAGACCTGTGCAGTTATAAAGATGTTTTAATATGATTGAACAATCTATTGCTTAAAACCAGCAGAAATAATGCCAACTGTGGCCATACTCACTCGAAGGACTCCTCATCAGACACATGGCTATTGCTCTGGGCTACAAGTGCATTTAAAATTAGGAGGTATTCAACTACCAATACTGACTATCTTGCTGATAAACGTACAATCTCTGGTAAATAAAACTGACGATTTCAGAGCGAGGTTGCTGTATCAGAGGGACATTAGCAGCATATGCATCCTCTGCTTCACTGAATCCTGTTTAACCCCTTCCATGCCGGACGCAGCAATTCAGACTGACAGGTTCACTACACACCATCAGGATGAGACTGTTGACTCTCTTCAAAGCAGAGGAGGAAGTGTATGCCTCAAGATCAACTCCTCGCACAATGTGTCAGTGATGCCCCAATTCTGCTCATCAGACCTGGAATATCTCACAATTAAATGCTGGCCATTTTACCTGCCACAGGAGATTTCAGCAATCATGTTGGTAGTTGGTAGCGGTCTCAGGCCAATGTCAGACAGGCTCTAGATGATCTGAGCGATGTGATCAACATGCATGAAAGAGATACCCTGACACCTTCACCATTGCTTCGGAGAATTTTAACCAAGCCAGCTTGAAAAAGTCACTAAGTAATTATCATCAACAAATCACTTGTAGTACCAGAGAAAACAGCACGCAGGACCACTGTCACACCACCATCAAGAGCACTTACTGTGCTATTCAATGCCCACACTTCAGAAAGTCTGATCACCTGGCTGTACTTCTACTCCCCGAGTTATAGGCAGAGACTGAAAAACTGCAGCACCAGTAGTAAGGGCCAAGAAGCCATGGACAGGGGAAGCACAGGAGTGCTTACAGGTCTGCTTTGAATCGATGGACTGGACTGTATTCAGGGATTCATCTTTGAACCTGGATGAGTATGCCACAGTTCTTACTGACTTCATTAAAACTTGTGTGGATGAGTGTGTGCCTATGAAAACTTGTTGTGGATGAACCAAGAGTTTTGTCGTCTGCTGAGGGCTAAATCTGTGGCATTTAATTCTGGCTACCAGGTCTGTACAAGAAAGCTAGGTATGACTTGTGGAGGGCTAATTCTAGAGCAAAGAAACAATTCCGAGTGAGGTAGGAGGTGACGTCGGATGCGTGACAACTCTGGCAGGGTTTGCAGGACATTACTTCCTACAAAGCGAAACTCAATACCATGAATGGCAGTGATGCTTCACTACCAGATGAGCTCAATGCCTTCTATGCCCACTTTGAAGGGGAGAATGCAACTGCAGCTGTGAAGATCGCTACTGCACCCACCTCTGTCTCAGAGGCCAATGTCAGGCTGTCTTTTGTGAAAGTGAACCCTCACAGGGCGGCAGGCCCCAATAGAGTGCTTGGTAAGGCTCTGAAAACATGCACCAACCAACTGGTGGATGTATTCGATGATACTTTCAACCTCTCACTGTTCCCACCTGCTTCAAAGGGACAACAATTATACCAGTGCCTCAGAAGAGTAGTGTAAGCTGCCTTAATGACTATTGTCCTTTAGCAGTCACATCTACAGTGATGAAATGCTTTGAGAGATTGATTATGTCTAGAATCAACTCCTGCCTCAGCGAGGACCTGGCCCCTCCACAATTTGCCTATTGCTATATAGGTCTTTGGGAAACGCAATCAAAATGGCTCTCACACAGCCTTAGATCACCTGGACAATACAAACACCTATGTCAGGATGTTGTTCATCAACTATAGCTCAGTATTTAATGCCAACATTCCTACAATCCTGATCATTAAACTACAGAACCTGAGTTTGTACCTCTCTCTGCAATTGGATCCTTGACATCCTAACCAGAAGACCACAATCTGTGCGGTTTGGGAATAATATTTCCTCCCTGCCGATGATGAACACTGGCGCACCTCAGGACCGTGTGCTTAGCCCACTGCTCTACTGTCTCTATACCCATGACTGTGTGGTTAGACATAGCTCAGATGCCATCTCTAAATTTGCTGATGCTACAACCATTTCTGGCAGAAACTCAGATGGAGACGAGAGGGCGTACAGGAGCAAGATATACCAGCTAGTCGAGTGGTGTTGCAGCAACAACCTTACACTCAAAGTCAATAAGACCAAAGAACTGATTGTGGTCTTTAGGAAAGGTAAGACAAGGAAACACAAACCAATCTTCATAGAGGGATCAGAAGTGGAGAGAGTGAACAATTTTAAGTTCCTGGGTGTCAAGATCTCTAAGGACCAACCTGGTCACAACATATCGATGCAGCTATAAAGGAGGCAAGACAGCAGCTATATTTCATTAGGGTTATCACCTGAAACACTTGAAAACTTCTACAGCTGTACAGTGGAGAGCATTCTGACAGGCTGCATCACTGACATATGGGGGAGCTACTGCATAGGATCAAAAGAAGCTATAGAAAATTATAAAATTAGTCAGCTCTATCTTGGGTAATAGTCTCCATAGTATCCAAGGCATCTCCAAGGAGTGGTGCCTCAGAAAGGGGGTGTTCATTATTAAGTACCTCTATCACCCAGGGCATGCTCTCTCTCATTGTTACCATTAGGAAGGAAGTACAAAAGCTTGAAGGCACACACTCAGCAATTCAGGAACAGCTTCTTCCCCTCTGCCATACTATTCCTAAATGGATATTCCACCCATGAACACTATCTCCCTTTTTTTAAATTATTTCTGCTTTTGCACTTTCTTAATTTAACTATTTAATATACATATATATTCTTACTGTATGTGATTTACTTTTTCTCAGTATTATCATGTATTGCATTGTACTGCTGCTGCTAAGTTGACTAATTTCACGACATAGTCTGGTGATATTAAGTTTGATTCCAATAATCCTGGAAACTTTAGACTAGTGAGTCACTCGTTGGGAAGTTACTGGAGAGAATTCTTTGGGATAGAGTTTACCTTGGTGAGGCAAGCAGCAACTCTCAGACATCTCCTCATGCCTACCCCTGGAAGTCTCTGCCTGCTCCTGCTCCACTGAACTCATGTCCTCATGTCCTCATATCATGATTCCAGTCTATCCCCTTGGTTCAGTCCCTTCCCACCTACATCTGCAACAGTTCTCATGTTCTTGATCTCCTCAATAACTTTCAATTCACTGGCCCTAACAGCTTCATTTTCACCATGCTGTCAGTCCCTATACACTTCTATCCCCCCACCAAGAAAGCTTCAATGTTCTCTGCTTCTTTCTCAATGAAAAATAAACCAATTTCTCTCCTCCGTCTAGCAGAACCGGTCCTCACCCTCAACAAATTTTTCTTCAGTTCCTCCCACTTTCTCCAGACTCGAGGGGCAGCCATGGGCTATGCTTCTTCACTGGCCATATAGAACAGTCCTTGTACCAAGCCTTCCCTGGTAATACTACCAATTCTCCTCCATTACACTGACAACTGCATTGGTGCAGCTTCATGCACCCATGCTGAGCTCATCAATTTCATCAACTTTGCCTCTAACCTCCAAACTTCCCTTAAATTCACTTGGTCCATTTCTGACAGCACCCTCCCCTTTCTCAATTCCTCTGTCTCCATCTCTGGAGGCAAACTGTCATCCGCCATCTTTTATAAACCTACCAAGTCCCATGGTTATCTTAACTATACCTCTTCCAGTCATACTTCCTGTAAAAATGCTGTTCCCTTTTCTCAGCTCCTTTGTCTCTACCGCATCTGTTCCCAGGACACAGCTTTCCATTCCAGGACATCAGAGATGTCCTCCTCCTTCAAAGAATGGGGTTTCCCTTGCTGCACTGTTGACACTGCCCTCACCTGCATCTCCTCCATTTCCTAAACATCCATTCTGACCCCATCTTCCTGCTGCCATAACAGTGATAGAGTTCATCTTGTCCTTACCTACCACCCCATGAGCATCCACATCAACGCCACCATCCTTTGCAACTTCTGCCATCTCTAAAAGGATCCTACCAGTAAACGTAACTTTATCTACTCCTCCACATTCCACAGGGATCGTGCTTTCCGCAATTCCTTGGTCCATTCATCCCTCCCCACTAATCTCCCTCCTGGCACTTATCCTTGCCAGCAGCTTGAATGCTACACATGTCCGTTCGCCTTCTCGCTCACCTCCATTCAGGGCCATAAACAGACCTTCCAGGTGAGGAAATACTACAACTATGAATCTGCTGGGGTCAACGACTGTGGCCACTGCTTCCCATGTGGCCTCCTCTACATTGGTGAGACCTGTCGTAACTTGGGGGACTGTTTCTTTGAGCACCTCCACTCCATCCACCAGAAGCAGAACTTCTTGATGGCCAGGCATTTTAATTCCAATTCCCATTCCCGTTCTGACATGCCAATACTTTGTCAACTCTTTGCCAAAATGAGGTCACCCTTAGTTTGGAAGAACAATACCTTTTATTCCATCTGAGCAGCCTCCAACCTGATGGTATGAATATCAATTTCTCCTTCTGGTAAAAAAAAATCCCCTCCCCATCCCCTCTTCTTCTATTACCCATTCTGGCCTTTTCTTGTCACTTTCCTGTCACTTCTCCTGGGTTGCCTCCTCATTTCCTTTCTCCAAAGGTCCACTCTCCTCTCCTATCAGATTCCTTCTTTTCCAGCCCTTGACCTTTCCCACAGATCTAGCTTCACCTATCACATTCTAGCTAGTCACTTCCCCTCCCCTCACCTTTTTTATTCTGGCATCTTCCCCCTTCCTTTTCAGTCCTGAAGAACTGTCTTGGCATCAACCATTGATTATTCATTTCCATAGATGCTGCCTGATCTGCTGAATTTTGTGTGTGTTGCTTAGGATTTAAGAGCATTTTAAAACCTACAACACAGCAGCACCTCTTTCACCTCAGGCGGTTGAAGAAGTTTGGTGTGGGCCCCCAGATCCTAAGAACTTTCTATAAGGGCACAATTGAGAGCATCCTGACTGGCTGAATCACTGCCTGGTATGGGAACTGTACTTCCCTCAATCGCAGGATTCTGCAGAGAGTGGTGCGGACAGCCCAGCACATCTGTAGATGTGAACTTCCCAGTATTCAGGACATTTACAAAGACAGGTGTGTAAAAAGGGCCTGAAGGATCATTGGGGACCTGAGGCATCCAAACCACGAATTGTTCCAGCTGCTACCATCCGGGAAATGGTACCGCAGCATAAAGGCCAGGACCAACAGGCTCCAGGACAGTTCTTTCCACCAGGCCATTAGAATGCTTAATTCATGTCAACACAACTGTACTTCTATGTTATATTGACTATCCTGTTGTACATACTGTTTATTATAAATCACTATAAATTGCACATTGCACATTTAGGCAGAAACATAACGTAAACATTTTTATTCCTCGTGTGTATGGAGAATGTAAGTAATAAAGTCAAATCAATTCCGTTCGGCAAGGGAGAGCTAGCATGGCTTTGTGTGGAGCAAGTCACATCTTACTGATTTGTTTCAGTTTTTTGACGAGATGATGAGGGTGATTGATGAATGCTGTTTACATGGATTTTAGTAAAGTGCTGGACAAGGCTCTTCATGTAAGGTCTATCCAGAAGATTAAGTTGCTTGGAATCCATGGTGAATTGGCCATTAGGATTCAGAACTGGCTTGCCCATAGAAGACAGAGATTAATGGTCGAAGGGAACTATTCTAGCTGGAGGTCGGTGATTAGGTGTGTTCCACAAGCATCTGTACTGGGACCTCTGCTGTGATGTAAGTTTGCAGATTATATGAAGTTTGGTGGTGTTTTCGGTAGTGTAGAAGACTGCCAAAGTATACAGCAGGGTATAGATCATTTGCAGTTATGGGCAAAGAAATGGTTTAACCCATCCAAGTGTGAAGTGTTGGTAAGTCAAATATAAAGAGAGAGTACCCTGTTAAGGGCAAGACCCTTAATAATGTTGATGAGCAGAGGAATCTTGGATCCAAGTTCATAACTTCTTGAATGTGGCTACACGGGTTGATAGGTGGTTAAGAAGGCATATGGCATGTTTGCCTTTATTAGTCAAGGCATTGAGTTCAAAAGTCAGGAAGTTATGTTGCAGCTTTATAAAACTCCAGTTAGGCGGCTTCTGGAGTATTGCGTGTATTTCTGGTCACTGCAATATAGGGATTTTGAGGCTTTGAAGAGTGCAGAAGAGTTTTGCCAGAATGCTGCCTGGATTAGTGGGCTTGTACTATAATGGAAGCTTGGGCTGAGCAGCAAAGCTTGAGGGGAGATCTGATGGAAATTTATAAGATCATGAGCGGGCCTGGAATGTGCTGCCAGGTGTGATGGTAGAGGCAGGTACATTAGCGACATTTTACGATACATTTAGATAGGTATATAAATGTGAAGAAAATGGAAGGATGTGTGCATTAATCTGCAAAGTTTATGTGGATTACCTTTGTTTGTTATTTAATTACTGGTATAATTGGTTCAGCACAACATAGTAGGCTGAAGGGCCTGTTCCTATGCTGTACTGTTCTATGTTCTCCTGTGGCCAGTGAGGATGCAAAGATCATTGTTAAGGGTGCAGGAATCTCTCCTCTTATTTTCCTTAGTAACCTGTGGTATATCCTGTATGGCCCAAGGGACTCACAGGATCCGTCCTAATGCATTTCAAAAGTTCCAGCCGATTTTCTCTCTCAACATCAACATAATCACGCACATCAGACTGTTTCATGTTGTCTTCACAAACATAAAGGTCCCTCTCACTAGAGAATACCAAAGCAAGGTAGACAGTAAGGACCTTCCCAACTTCCTCCAACTCCAGAGATGTTTTTCCTCTACTATCTCTGATCAGTCCTACTAGCAATCTGACTATCATCCTGTTCTTCACATGCATGTAGAACACTTGGGGATTTCCTTCAATCCTACTCACCAAAGCCTTCCCATGTCCCGTTATAGTTTTCCATTCTTAAGCTCCTTCCTGGCTACTTTTACAGCCCTATCTGATCCTTGCTTCCTAAACATTAAGTAATCTTCTTTCTTCCTCTTGAATACTGTAGATGTTCCATATCTCTTGTCAATCATTCCTTCACCCTATGATCTTTACCCTGCCTCATTAGGACAAACCTATCCAGAAACCCTGCAAGTGCACCCTAAACACCCTTGAGTACATCCGCTACCAATTTATGCAATCAAGTTACTGCCTAATAGCATCTTATTAAATACATTCCTAAATCATCTGCTCCTATCCCTGTCCAAGGCTATAGTAAGAGTCAGGGAGTTTGTGGTCACTGTCTCTGTCCCAACAAGAGGTCTGACACCTGACCTGGTTCATTGCGCAGCACTAGATCCAGTATAGCCTGTTAACATGTTGATTCAGGAATCCTTCCTGAACACACTTCAATTCTGTTCAACCTGAACCTTTTGCACTAAGCAGAGGTCAATCAATATTAGGGAAGTTGAAGTCACACATGACAATAACCCTGTTATTTTTGCACCTTTCCAAAATTGGCTCCTGATCTGTTCTTTAGTGCCTTAGTGTCTCTGTTCCTATTTGGGGTGGGGTGGGGTGGGGTGTGATTCCATAGAATACTCCTAATAGTTTGATTGCTCCCTTCCTGTTTCTAATTTCTTCCCACGCTGGCTCAGTAGATGATCCCTCCACAACATCCTCCCTTTCTGCAGCTGTTTTACTATGTCTGATTAGCAATGCCACTCCTCCCACCCTGTCTTTTTTAAAACATCTCAGCCCAGAACACCCAGAAGCCGTTCCTGGTCTTCTGACAGCCAGGTCTCTGTAATGGCCACAACACTGTATTTCCTTGAATAGCCCTTTGCTGAAGTTCATCACCATTGTTCCCAGTACTTATTGCATTAAAATAGACACATTTCAGCCTATCCTTCCTCACAAGCTCTCTACAAGCGGCATGTATCTTTACACCAGTATACCAACTGCCCCATCCTCTGACCTATCACTCCAGTTCCCACCCCCCTGCCAAACTAGTTTAATGGAGCTTTTTTTTCTTGGAATTATGTGATTTTTTTTAAATGGAGGAGCAAGTGTTCTCAAAACTGAAACATTGCCATCTTGTTAAGTGATGCAATTAATTCTTGATTAATAGGGTCCTTCTACTGATCACAGGCTACATTCTTTACAAAATTAAAAAGAAAGATTTCTACTCATTTGAGATTTGTTATGCTTTTTACCATGTTTCTTGTTGCATTATTTATTTTACTGGTATATGTGAAACACAAGTTGTGAAAGGTTACATCTAGATTTCTCATTTACTGTGTAATGTACCACGCATTATGAAGTGAAATCTGTTTAAAGATACATCAAATGCCAGCTTCAACAATGCACTGAATGGCTCAAACTTAAACCTGCATTAGATCACCTGTCTTAATCACCTGAAATCAATCCCAGAGGTATCAATTACTGACAGTTTTATTGACGTTATTCCAGGTAATGGAGCCTGTTGTTGTCTGTTTGGTTCAAAATCAAATAAACTGCCAGTCTTTTCTAATCAGGTTCACCAGAAATGAACCATAGTTACATAATATTGTAACAACCATAGGTTCCCAGATATGCTGCTTTTTACAGAAATGCCCAAAGGTGCTTCAGAGGCTTAAAGACTAACCCATGAGAGATTAGGAAGTGAAGGCAAATAATTGTGTTGGATAGTGAGTTTTAATAATCTTAAAGGGGAAGATGGTGGTAAAATGCTGAAGGGATTTGAAAAGGAATACCTAGTTGCGTCATGAATAGCCAAGAATGGAGCTACCAACAACAGAGTATACAGTACCTGGAGGAGAGATTGTGGTAGAGGGGTAATGTTTAAGAGATGAACATAAGGTTAATAGAAAGGTTCTGGAAGAGGTTGTAACATTGGAGGTGGCTGATGAGATTAAACTAGGCAAGAACATGGCTGGATTCTATCAAAGGATGAGGAATTTAAACTGGGTATTATCACAGGACCACAAATCACTGTAGGTCAGCGAATAAATGTTTCCTGGATGTTTGGGATTTGATATGAGATTGTATTATGGAGAGCAGAAATTTGGAAGTGTTTAGATTTAGAGAAGGTGATGGGCAAGTTGTTGTCCAGAAGTATGTTAGAATGAACAAATCTGGAAAAAAATGTCTTTTAAGCAAAGATAGAGTATGGCCTTGAAAATGCAATTGAAAACAACCAGACTTCCTCAGACTGAACAGTTAACAAGAAGTGGGAGTTGGGAAGAGGGGCCAAAGATAATAAACTTTTTCATCACAATGTGTAACTTCACAAATCCAACAAGCAATCTGAAAGTACAGAGACACGAGCTGCAAGTGTTGCTTAGCTGAATGCTTTCAGAAACTGTTTTCCTGGAAGTCTATTCTTGTTCATGAAATGTCAGTGTATATAATTGTAAAATCATATGGCGGAATGAATTTGAAAGCCGAGTTCAACATGCTGTAATGATCATACAGCACATTTACCACTTATGATTAGAGATAAGTTTCCAGACAATGGCACTTGGCCTCTTGTCTGCAGTAACATGGGGGGAGGACAAGCATTGATAGTCCAAGATTCTGTTGGAGGTCATGCATGGTTGAAAAGTCTCTATCTACAGACAGATGGTTCTGTGTCCTCAACAGTAAAATGGGCAACACATTGCAGATGGAATAATTAACAGTACTGAAAGCAGCAGAAAAATTGAGGACAATCACAGTTAATTTACCACAGTCAGAGAATGTTTGGACTAGTGTTAAGACTATTTCAGTTCTCAGCAGAGGCAGAAACCTGACTGGAGAAAAGCAAATAATGACTTAAGGGTGAGATAGTCATAAGTACTGTAGGAAACTAGAAAATTTAAGGTCATGGGGATAACGTTTTAAAGAGAAATATTAGAGCCTCGATGGAATTGTAGGAAGACTGTTCTGGGGAAGAAAGAATTATTTCTAACATCAACAGTAGCAGGAAGGAAGTTCAAGTCAATCCTTATTGTTGAAGGGTAGCTGTGAATGTTGAAAATCATTCCAATGAATCTCAGCCCAAGCAAATAATGTCATTTTCACTCTCTGGAATGATGAAAATTGGCTTTAACAAGTGCAAATGAAACTGATCAAGCAATGAATGATGAGGCCACTTGCTTCCCATTAGTGATGCCCCATTCTGTTTTCCTTAGACTGAAAAGAGTGCAAATATAGAAAGAGGCAAAACAGTCAGGATGGAGAAAATGAAGACTTTGTTGAGAACATTGAAGTTCAGGTGAGAATGTCGTTGCCCAAGATAGCTGAAGAATTCCAGTAAATACAAGGCTATGTGCCAGGCAATTGTGAATCACAGTGTGCAGTTATGAATGAGTTGGACAAAAGTCAAAAGCGCTTATTCTCAGGAATCGATGCAAAAGGGGGAAATGAGGATGGTGCATGGGAGTCAAAATCTCCATGGAGTGCTGTCACAGGGTGGTGGGATCCATCGTCAAGGGCATCACCACCCGGGCCATGCTGTCTTCTCACCATTGCCATCAGGAAGAAGGTACAGGAGCCTCAGGGCCCACGCCATCAAGTTCAAAAACAGTTATTAGCCCTCAACCATCAGGCTCTTGAACCAGAGAGGATAACTTCACTCAACTTCATCAGCCGCATCACTGAACTCTTCCCACAATCTATCAACTCACTTTTAGGGACTTTTCATCTCATGTTCTCAATATTTATTGTTTATTTGTTTATTATTATTATTTCTCTTTGATATGTGTACAGTTTGTTGTCTTTTGCACACTGGTTGTTTGTCCATTCTATTGGGTGTGGGTCCTTCATTGATTCTGTTGTGTTTCTTGGGTTTACTGTGTATGCCCACAAGAAAATGAATCTCAGGGTTGAATATGGTGACACATATGTACTTTGATAATAAATCTACTTTGAGGGAAGGAGACAAGTGCCTGAAGATGAATAGTGAAGGCTACAGAAATGGAGAGCTCAAGATCCAGCATAGCCTTAAGAGTAAAAAGGAGAGATATAGAGAGGCAAATATTAAAGAATATGACAGGAATAAATAGAAATTAATGCAGATAAATGGAATTCAGATGGAAATTTAGAACATGAGAATAATGCGAATAAAGACCTCGATGATGGAACTAGCTGAAGGTGATAACACAACACAACAACAGTGAAGGCAGAGGAAGGCTATAGCAGTGAAGGGTCCCCAGTCATTTTGCATGCCATTGAGTCTTGCGTCAGTGGTAGGGAGGCTACTGAAGAGGATTCTGAGGGAAAGGATTTATAAGCATTTGGACAACCATGCCCGAATTAGGGAGAGCCAGCATGACTTGTAAGGGGGAAATCATGTCTTACTAATTTGTTACAGTTTTTTGAAGAGATGACAAAAGTGATTGATGAGGATTAGGATGCATGGGATCCATAGTGAATTGGCCATTTGGATGCAGAACTGGCTTGCCATAGAAGACAGACTATAGTGGTGGAAGGGGACTTGTTCTAACTGGAGGTTTGCGAAAGTAACTACACAAGTTGATAGAGCAGTTAAAAAGGCATATGATACGTTTGCCTTTATTGGTCGATGCATTGAGTTTCAAAGTCAGGAAGTTATATTGCAGCTTTATAAAACTCTAGTTAGGCTGCATCTGGAGTATTGCATGCAGTTCTGGTCATCGCGTTATAGGAAGGATGTCGAGGCTTTGGAGAGGGTGCAGAAGAGGTTTAGCAGGATACCATCTGGAATAAAGGGTATATGCTATAATGAGAGGTTGGACAAACTTGGGCTGTTTTCTCTGGAATAGCAAAAGCTGATAGGAGATCTGACAGATTAATAACATTATGAGAGGCATAGATTGAGTAGACAGACAGTATCTTTTTTCCCATGGTTGAAATGTCTAATACCAGAGGGCATGCATTTAAGGTAAGAGGGGGCAATTTCAAAGGAGATGTGAGGGGCAGGTTTTTTAGAGTGGCGGGTGCCTGGAATGCACTGCCAAGGGTGGTGGCAGAGGCAGATTCGTTAGAGACTTTTAACAGATGTTTAGATAACTACATGAATGTGAGGAAAATGGAAGGAAATGTACATTGTGTAGGCAGAAGAGATTAGTTCAGTTCGCATTTGATTACCAATTGATTCAGCAGAAAATCATGGGCCAAAAAGGCTGTACTGATCTATGTCCTTTGTTCTATGTCCCTGCCACTGAATCCTCACCCTGGTCTGTTAATGATCATGTGATGGCTGCACATGCACCAGCCTCCCCACAATAAACAAAATCATGCACAGGCATTCTCCATTGTGACTAAGCCCTTGGAAGAACACCAATCTCAGCTCTAGTGATCACATGACTACCACCACTCTAATTAGAATAATCAGAGGCAGTGAACATTTGGGCAGGTTTTAACATCACTCTTCAAACAGGAAACACCAAAGAATCTAGTTTCCGTCTGTTATAGAGCTTATCTAATTCATCAAGCAAATGAAGTCAATGAAGCTTAGTGGAATGTATAACAGGCAGCCACTTTGCTGTATCCCACCGTGATTTCTAGTCATATGAATGGAAGTAATGTGATAACAAGGCAGAAGAGAGCCAGAATCCATGATTCAATGTAAAACACATTTGTTCATAAACAGGTGCCTTTACTGTAACACCAGACCTAGAATGCTTGTATCATGTAACATTAAGTGCCTCAGAAATCATCAAGGTACAGTATATATCAAAATATCCATCTGGGTAGTCTCCAACCTGATGGCATGAATATCAATGTCTCCTTCAGGTTAAAAAATCCCCTCCCCTGCCTTTTATCTCCCACTTTGGTACCTTACCTCTTCCCACCTGCATATCAACTCTTCCAGTAGCTCTCTTCCTTCTGTTTCTCCCATAGCCACTCTCCTCTCCTGTCAGATTCCTTCCCCTCTAGCCCCTTATCTTTCCTACCCACCTGGCTTCACTTGTCACCTTCTAGCTGTTCTTCTTCTCCTCCCCGCACCTTTTTTATTCAGGCATCTTCACCCTTCCTTTCCAGTCCTGGAGATGGATCTCAGCCTGAAACATTAACTGTTTATTCATTTCTATAGAAGCTGTCTGATCTGCTGAGTTCCTCCAGCATTTTCTGTGTATTGCATATGGGTTTATTGTTTTATTGGAATTTAGCAAAGAATAAATTAAATTCAGGCCCGGAAAAGGTACAATTACAGCTGTTTAACAATTTGTCAATGCCCATTTTGTAAGAAACAGGATATATTTGCCCCGAAGTACAAAAAGTTGAATATCTAAATACACAGAAGGATAGTGTTTAACATCTCCTGACATCAGGTTTTTACTCTCCTTATAAATAAGCCTTTCAAAAATTACTTTGAGAGAAAAGATCTCATCGACCAAAGAAACTTCAGTGAAGTTAAGATATTTATTAGATAAATACAAAAATTAATTTATAGAAAAGAAAACTGCACTCGGGAAGCTTTGCATGTTAGTTCTAAATGGAAAAGTGATTCAATAATGCATTTACTATAATCTACCCCATCACATACTTTTTAGAAAAAGGATTAGTTTTGTGTTTCTTTTTTGCACTGAAATACTGAGTTTTAATTCACTTGTTAAATTATTGCTGACTCCACAACTGATAAAATTATTTTTTTTTTTACAAATGTATGTCCTAGCATGCTTCACTTAATATAACACAAGCATCTTCTTAAAAAGGATTAAGTGACATCAGTGTAATAAGGTAATCAACATTTTAAAATAGTAGCATGCTTGGAAGGTAAAAGCCAATTTTTTCAACAGATCTCAAACCACACCAGCATTGGATTCTTGCTATTATCATTTTTGGATTAATTAATGGAGATTTATTTATAGTCAATGACTATGATATTACAGTACTTCAAGTGAGAGGCAAATTTGTTTAGTCTTGGTTTGCCTTCACCTATGTATCTTTATGGTCATTCTCCACAGATAAATGTTTCACTGATGGCAGGTTTCTCTATCATTGGTTATGAAGAATTAGTTGTGCCAAATATCATTTCCAATAATCACTGAAAGAAAGAAAAATTTCACCAATCAGAGAAACAGGGAAAAAAAATCTGGGAACAATGCAGATGAATTTAATTTAAAATCAACTTGTAAATTATTGAGGGAAATTTTAACAAGTGCATAACTTTCCCTTGTGAAAAATCTCATCATAATGCAACAACAAGCAATGAGCAATTGAAAAGTTTACATTTAGTTTATTGTATGTTGCAAGATTTATTCCCAAAGCTCCATACTAATCATGCATAAGAAACTCAAAGCAGCTAAAAATTTGAAACACATTGAATATAACAGAAGTTTTTAATTTTGACAGAGAATATTCTTCAGATTAAAGGCTAATGAGAAAGAACATAGGGAGTAGCATGGTTAATATTAAAATGCACAATAGTTTCAAGTAGGGAATACCAGATTTTATTGTGCAGTTAATAAAAATCTCCCAATTATCCTTTTCATTCAAAAGGAAAGTTTGTGTGTTGTGTAATGGATGACTAATTGCAAATTATCCCTTTTTACACCAAACTCAACTTCCAAGTAGTGGGAGAATGAGAAACTGCAAATTAGTTTAGTTTGTCAGGTAACCTTAACTTGGCACTTTTGACTCAAGATGAAATCCTGACACTTATATTTGGAAGATCTACTAATTTATTCTCACTTTTAAACTAAGTAGTATCACCATTGTTGCAGAATTATTAAGAAATTCTGTACCAGTTAAGGAAGGGCACTTGTATTCCCGTAACAGTTATCAAGCATCTTTAAAACCCTTAGCTGTCCTAAAGACCTACTTTCTGCTTACTTATTACTGTTAAGAAAGTATAGAGGAAGCCGATAATACTCCCCAGGTCAGGCAGTGTCAGTGAAGAGAGGAACAAATATAATGCTCAGTTCAATCACTGCTCATTGGAACAGAGGCTACGTCCACACTACACTGGATAAATCCATAACCGAAGCTTTTTCTCTTTGTTTTTACCCTTCGTCCACATTAAAACGGCGTTTTCGTCCCCTGAATCTGGAGTTTTTCAGAAACACTTTCCAGGGTGGGTATTTTTGAAAACGCCGCTCGGGCAGATCAGTGTGGACGGGGTAACCAGAGACTTCTGAAAACGCTATCAGACGGCAGCGCGCCATTTCATTGTTTTCTTGAACACAACCTAACAATTTCAGAACAGACGGCAACAAGACTGAAGCCATAAGAGTTAGAAATGTACTCACCAAATACTTTGACCCATAACTTACTGAATAAATAAGTATACTATACTCACTTTGCCCTGTTTTCTGTCCTTGCTCGTATGAAGGTGGTTTACCTATTTATGCAAGTACTTCTCTGACAGTAGACGTGTAACAGCCTAATGTATCATTGTATGGAAATACAAGATAACACTGATGCAGACATGTTTTACACATTTAACAAGGTGCTTTATTAATGCAATAGAGTTAGTCAGTTTTTCAATGTTCGTCGTCAGCCGGGTCATACAGTCCGTAAACTCCCTGTCAGTTGCCTCTGTACGCCTCAGTATTTGTTTTTTTTAACTTTTAAATCCTCCTGCGCAAGAGCCAACAGCTGCCCGTCATTTAAGTTTTTCTAGTCTGTAACTGAACAAACACAAACCATCTGTCGCAGCGAGATTCGACACCAAACATGTTGCTTGTTTTCGGTAGATGTGTCCTGCGCATGTGCAGGAGGAGATTCACTGAAATCTCCGTTTCAGTGCAGACAGAGATATTTTTAAAAACGCATAGTGTGGACGCCTATCGTTTTTACTCAAAACCGGCGTTTTCAAAATTATCCCATCTAGTGTGGATGTAGCCTGAAACTGTTCATTGGGTATCAAACTTTTTAATATTGAAAGAAAAGGGAAAAGATGGAGGGAACAAAGAGAATGTGTGTGATTGTTGGAACTGAATGACACAAGGGTCGGTGTAAGCTGAAAGAGGATGTTGAAGGCTTGATCAGTACAGCTGATTTATCCACAAGGATATAAGTATAAGGAGTTGAATAAAAACAAAGGGGGAAAGTAAAATTAAAATAAAATACTACCTCAGACATAGATGAAAAACACTGCAGATGCTAGAGATCAGATTTAAATAACAATGATTAAAATATTCTGCACTTCAGAGAGAAAAATTGAGCTTACATACAAGCCGGAAAATCTGGTTACCTGAAATTGGCAAATTCTTTGTTACATTTAAAAGCTGTAGCCTGTCTGTTAAAGATTATTCTTGAGGCATGGAATTATGTGGACCACATAATGATTAAAAACAGTCTTTTTGTTGTTCCTTTCCATGCTCTGTGGCACATCAGGCAGCAAACTTAGTTTCTTTAGCATTTTTGACTGTTTTTTTAACGAGGCCTAGTCAGTAGCTCAATGCTCAATCCAACATGGATGGAAAGTGTGCAAAGAGCTTACTGGATTCAAACCTGGGATCACTTGCCTCAAAGTCTGGTGCAGATGCCACTACATCACCAGCAAGCTAATTTAACTTCTACTGATACTTCAAAGCCTTTGAAACCAATGACAGATGTGGTAAATTCTGATTCTGCACCATTGCAACTATGCATAGAGAGTAAATATATAAATGTTCCTGTTAATGAGGCCTCGTTAAAACTTTCCTGCTGAGATCAGGAAAGCCATTACCTGTATTAGCACATTGTTAAAAACATCTCTGCTACATAATATATAATCCAGAACATGTCTGCTTTGTCACTTAATATTTTGACTGTATATCCAGGGATTCGCCCCTCAATACTGTAAGAAAAGTAGTATACTTCGGGTGTGTGGTGGTCTGTGCTCAGAACCTTTCAGACCAGCCATCAGTATTTAAATATTCAAAAAGAGTTTCAACCAGTTGGAATGTGCTCCCATTGTAAGTATGTAGAAGTTACTCTTCTACACTCAGACTTTTAAATTTAGATCTGCAGTGACAGTCTTTGAATAATCATTTATCATTCCCATCTCCATTATAAATGACTATAAATTGCACATTGCACATTTAGATGGAGACGTAACATAAAGATTTTTACTCCTCATGTAGGATGTAAGTAATAAAGTCAATTCAATTCAATTTCACATGTTGGTCCATGACCTCCTCTTGCGCCATGATGAGGCCACCCTCAGGGTGGAGGATCAACACCTTGTACTCCGCCTGATTAACCTCCCACCTGATGGCATGAATATCACTTTCTCCTACCGGTAATTTTTTTCCATCCCCCTCCCTCCTTCTTCTGTTCTCAACTCTGGCCTCTTACATCTTCCCACCAGTCTATCACCTCACCTTGAGTCCCCTCCTCCTTCCTTTTCTCCTATGGTCCACTCTCCACTCCTTCCAGATACCTTCCTTTTCATACCTTTACCTTTCCTATCCACATGGCTTCACTTATCACCTTCCAACTATCTTCCTTACCTTCTCCTCATCTTTTTATTCTGCCATCTTCCCCCTTCCTTTTCAGTCCTGAAAAAGGGTCTTGGCCTGAAACGGTGAATGTTTTTTTTTCATTTCCATAGATCCTGACTATCTGCGTTACTCCAGCATTTGTGTGTGTTGCTTTGGATTTCCAGCATCTGCAGAACTGTTTGTATTAATCCTTTATTGTTGCCGTTGTGTTCAAAAAGTTTAAAAACGTCACTGTACTGTTGGTGTTGCAAATGAGGAAATAGATTCTGCAGAAGCATCAGTCAAAATTCTGGCTATCTTAGATGTTGTATGACCTCTGTATTTTCAGCATTCTTCATTTTTATTTCAGATTTCAACCATCTGCTGTTTTTTTTATTTTGTCTAATGCAATGACTATGGTAGTTTAGTCATCATAGTTGGGGAAATATACTAGCCAATTTACATACAACCAAGTTCCATCAAGTGAAAGTGAGATCAAAAACTGTTTGAAATGAAAATAAAATACACAGAAGATAGCAAACTGACTAGATTGAAAACACTCAGCCGTTTAGGCAGCAACTGCAGCACGAGAAATGGAATTATCATTTCAAGGTGCCATCCTCTCAGGCGAGATGATTAATTCTGCACCGCAAGTTAATTTGTCTCTGTAGTATTGCATGGAGGATAAATGCCTATCAACCAATCATTGTTTTTTTTTGGAAATATCGCAAAAACATTAACATCAATGTGAATGGGCCATTCATACTTTCATTTAGTATCTAATTTGAAAGATAGAAGTTCAAATTATCTCATCCGCACAAAACCACACCAAAAAATCATCTCGAATTGCTTGTTCATAACCTTGTGCTTCAAGGCTGAGGGTATTGTCAGCTGGGACAGATACGGATGCACTTGCTGAATGGTACTGTGAATGTTCAAGGGATTTTCAACTGGAATAGTAGACAGAGAGATGATTAATGTTGTATTTATCTTAAAACACTGTTGTACATAATCACTACAACTAAACATTGCCACCATGGGCAGAGGTCACTATACATGTCTTGCCATCTACAAGACAACACACGAAGTTATGACAGTCAAGAGCAAAGTCACAGATCAATTTTAGAATCTGTTGACTCAGAAGCAATTGTTTCTTTTTATGGTACAAAATAAGAGAGGCAGTTTAGAACTGTCAGGAGCTCCACACAAAATTGCAGCATGCTTCTTGAGAAAATGTTGTAATAAATATGCCATAAGGCACAACAACAACCTCACACTGCCTGTACAATAATGCAACACAGAAGAAACTGCTGATCTAAAACTAAATGAAGGCGACTCTTGTTATCAGTCCTGCAGCTGAATCAGGCCTCTTTCATCAAACTGCTGCCTTAGAGTACCAGATTCTTCATTTTCCAAGCTCATTCTGTAAACCATGATGATAGGCTGATCTGGAATGTTATGTTGCCTGGGATTAAGGATCGAAAATAGGTGATGACTGAAGGTGGATTCTCGAATGGAGGTCTATGATTTACACTAACCCCAGGGGTTAGTGTAAATGATATGGATATGACTATGTGGCATGATTAGCAAATTTGCTGATTGATAGGGAGACACATTGATGTGAAACAAGTTACAATGATTTGCCAAGAGATCCTGATTGGTCAGTGACATGGGCTGAGAATGGCATATGTGAAGTGATGCATTGTGGACAGTCAAACCAGGTTGGACTTATACTGTGAATGGCAGAGGACTGAGCAGTGTTCTAGATCAGAGAGATGTGACAGAACAAGTGCACCGTCCATTGAAAGCAGCCACGCAAGTAGACAGGGAGGTGAAGATGGCATTTAACATGTTGGACTTCATCAGTCAAGGCATCAAGTTTAGGAGTAGGGACATTAGGTTGCAGTTGTATAAGTCAATGCTGAGACTGCAATTGCAATATTATGTACAATTTGTCACTCTGCTATGGGAAAGACAATGTCAAGCTGGCAAAGTGCAAAAAAAGATTTATGATGATGTTGCCTGAATTAGATAGCCTGAGTTGTTTCGGGGGGGCGGGGGGGGGGGTTGCCACACTGGATCTTTATTCCTTAGAGCACAGGAAAATAGGGTTGATCTTATCAAAGCGTATAAAGTCATGAGGGCTATGGATAAGGTGGATGGTCATGCTCTTTTCTCCAGAGCTGGGGAGTCCAAAATTAGAGGGCACAGAAATAAGATATGAGAGGTAATTTTTGAAAGAGACAAAAGAGTAACTTTTCTACACAGTGGACATATGAGTACCTGGAATAAGCTATCAGAGGAAATGGTCGAGAACAGTATAAGTTCAACAATTAAGAGGCATTTGGATAGGAACATGAAGGGCGGGGCTGCGGGTTATGGGCTGAATGCAGGCAACTGGGGCTAGTAAGAATGATTATGTTGTCAGCATGGCCCAAGGCAAAGGGACTGGTTCCATACTTCATTACTCTATGACTCTATAACATTGTTACCTTCCACTTACAGCTTGGTACACAACAAGAAGAGGCTGCAGAAATTTACAGATTGGCCAAGGTTTCACAGATCCATGATGCAATAAGCTACACCACTACACCAAATTAGCCACATCTCTCCATTCACATGCACGGAATCCCAGTGTTGTGCATGGGTGGTGACTCAACACAACATCCTTTGTAAGAAGCAAAAGACAAACTGCTGGAGGAACTCTGAGTCAGGCAGCATCTACAGCATGAACTAGACAGTTAATATTTTCCATTATGATCCATTATCTGGACTGATACATCTCCCCTGTAGATACATCAGAAGGTGGTGTTTACACCTGAATAAATCCTCACGGATTTCTGCTCCCTATTTTCCCTTTTACCCATGCAATAGTGTCAATGTCTATCAGGTCTCATTTCGCTAGTTTCTAATTTGCTTTGTCATTATTATGCATGGCTTTTTAGCAAAGGCTAAGTTCAGTTGAGAGCCAAGTTCAGTTTTTAAAATCACTGAACTCAATGACTCAAATAAACATACCATTGTCCTGTTAATTACATCTGTTACTTCTTTAATTAACTTTTTGAATCATAGAATCACAGAGTTGTACAGCACAAAATTGGTCCCACTGCCCATCATATCTATGCTGACCTTCCTTCTGTTCTATATTATTCCTATTTGCCCACAATGTAACTTTATCTTTCTGTGTTTCCCCTATTTAAGTGTCTCTATAAATGCATCTAAAACATGGCAATTGTTTTTAATTCCACCTTCTCTGGCAGCATGTTTTAAATATCAACCATTCTCTGTGTCAAAATCTTATTGATGCATCCCATACTCTCTCCTCTGCCTCCATTGCTCCAGGGGAAACAGGCTCAGCCTATGCAGTCTCTCTCAATAACTGAAGTATTCAAATTATTTTCTGGCACTCATCTCATTAATGTGAGTACATATCATTACAATAATTTTAGCTGTGTTTTAATATATTATAAACAAAAGGTAGATTGTAAAGTTTAAATGAAAATCTTTAATTTAATAGATGTTGAACTTAAAATGTTATATTTTTCACTCAACTTTCTGCTTCTTCTTGCATCCTTATTAGTTGAATGCTCAACCCAAAACATTATCAGCTCCTCTCTCTAACTACACATGAATTATACAAGGTCGAGAATGTTACACTAAATTTTACAGCAATGTAACAACTCATCCATGAAAGGGAAGTGGTCTTTAGCACTAAATGAAATATTAGGGCAATCTTAATAGTAAATCATTAGCAAATAGTAAATTCATTATAAAAACAGGTTTGGATAGGTGACTTCTTGTAAGAATGGCAATAAATTAATACTGCAGGTTGGCATACTGTATTTAAATACACCCATCCACAGCTTGTCAGGTAACATGAAATAGAAAAACATAAGCAGAAAAAAATGTATACAAAATAAAACATTACAAGGTTAGAAAGCTTCTTTAGAGAAGCCAATGTTTTGCTAGATTTTGGAAATCCATTGTTGATTTGTCTGAACTTTAATTCTCACTAACATTTTCCATTCAAATCTCTTATGCATTTTTGCTTAAAGTGCTGAAATGCAATTCAGCATGCTTTACAACCAATAGTAGAAGATACTGCTTACCCTGTCCTGTCATTAACATTTTTATGCTGCACGAGCACCTTGTTATTCCCAGTGTGAGGTTTAGAATATCCTTGTAATGTACTGTGCTTGGTAAAAAGCTCCTTGTGTGTTATTACAGTATACCTTACTGTGCACTCATCAGTATTCTCACTCCATGATGTCTACCAAAATGAAAATCACAGGAAATGAATGGCTTGCCATACAACAAATCATTTCTCATAGATTTTCCAGCTGGCTTGGTGTACAAAAGAATACTTGAAGAGTGCAGGGAAGTGGCCTGAGTCAAAAGATCAGCCATGATCTTATTGAATGCCAGCCCAGATACAAAGGGTCAAATGATGTACTTTTGCTTCTAGCCCTTATGTTCTTATATGATAATCATGATAATCATTAATGTAAAATTATATCTTAATTTTTCCAATGTAATAATTGGCATCTGTAATTTTTAAAATAAATGTTCAATTTATTGCAATTCATTTTTATGAATTCTTAAGCTTTAAAATTATTATTAATTGGTTTCTTACAAATTATGCAGGTACTTCATTAGGAATTATAGAACTAATGAAAGGCTGTTTTCATGAGAAGAGCTCATTTTTACCATATTTTTTCAGATCCAGTCAAGTTGCAAACAATCATTAGACCTTCTGGATAAGATGTCGAGACTGAACATGTGTGACAGCTTCCTGGTAGTCAAAAAGCTAAAAAATCCAACTAAGCCATCACTAAAACTACCTTTTCTGAGGTAAATTGTGTTAAATTATCACCAAAAACACTGAAGGGGCGAGCAATGGTGGGGGATAAATCATTGCAGATTTGCAGATGGAGTTCCGATGCCCGTACAGCTGGCCCAGGAGCTAGGTTGGATCACTATGGGCACCATGAGGAGAAGTCAGGGCTGAGGCAGAGGAAATTCAATTTCAATGTTCGTACAACAGGCCCGGTGTGAAGTTGGATCGCTCTGGGCACAGAGCTGATTTGAAGAGTTGAGAGCAGCTTTGGGCTGGGCAACAAAATCTGGGCCCAGAGTGAGTCACTGAACAGTATGGTCTTGTCCTGGAGCCTTTTCACAGCAGCAATGCTTAGGTCCCAATGAGGTATGATACGCTGTTTAGACAATTTAAACGCTGGCCCAGATCAGAGGACAGGGCCGATTTTGCTTGCTCTCCGTGATATTCTCTCTTCCCTCCAGTGCGCCGGAGCTTTTTTCTGTTTCATTGTTGGGTCAATTTATTTTCCGGTCCAGATACACTGAAAAGACAGGATGTTGGTTGGGATGAGATCCAATTTCGCTCATTTTCCATGATGGTCATTTCCATGATGCTGAGGCTAGGAAGATTACGCCATCTACTGTGTTCCTTGCCTGATAATATGATGAACTGATAAGTGAGGCTTTGGGCCTACTCTGGGCTGCTCCAGGGTTCAGATCGGAGGACTAATTTTTGGTTCACAATATTGTTGTTCGCTTCAATAGTTTGCAGGATTTGTAATTTTTTCTTTCTCTCATGCATCAAATCTTTTATTTTTATTTTTATTCTTTGTTTCTTTAAATTGGGTCCTTTCAGGTCTCTTGCATAGTGGCTGCTCATTAGTAAGTAAATAAAAAGGCTGTATGATTTATACATTTTTTGTGAATAAATGTACTTAAATCTTGTATTTTGCATCTTTCGTTCTTTGTTCAATTCTGGTGCCTCCAGTCATATTTTCCTAGATTGCTTTATTGAGCCAGAACTTGCTGACTCAGTTACAATCTGTCCTTTCCCTCTTCTCATCCAACTGGTGGGAGAGACTGAAGGTAGCTGTTTCACATGCTTACATGGTCCAGATGTGAAAAGACTATCTTCTTTGACCTGGTGAAATTCAGACTCCAGTGGATGGGACATTGCTGGCTGCCAAAGTTACAATGGGATTATAGTTTTTTTTTTAAATATCCCATACACTTACAGAGAGTTATAATCTATTAAATTGACACAAGTAGTTCCAATTCAAAAACCTTTTATAAATAAGTTAACAAAAACACATAATTACAAATACTAAAAGCAGCTAATAATTTTAAAAAGTAACAAGTTTATAGTTATATGATTAAGAAATTGTATCCACAAGTACGACAAATACAGCAGCATCACAGCCACAGAGCATCAGATACACAACATTCACAAGGAAAATATGAAATTAAACCTCAATTACACACAACTTTTACAAAAAAAAACAATTAGGAAAAAAGGAGTAACTTGCTGCCATGCTGCATCCTATCTGCCGTCCCATGAAAATTATTAAGGCTACGGATCATCTCATGGCCTCCAGGAGACAATTAATTGTTCACTGGGGAAGCAGCAAGAATGGACTCTTCTGTGGATCCCACGTGACAGATTTAGATCTTTGCAAGTTGGATGGGGTTGGATCTGGATTTAGATGCTTGATAGTGCATACACAGAAGGCATGTGTTTACTGGAAATTAAATGGCGCTATTTCTCATTGTTGCTGCCAGGAAGGAGGCACAGAAGCCTGAAGGCACGCACTCAGTGATTCAGGAACAGCTTCTTCCCCTCTGCCATTGATTTCTAAGTGGACATTGAACCCAAGAATGCTACCTCACTACTTTTTTACCTTTTTGCACCACTTATTTTTAATTTAACTATTTAATAGACATGTATATACTATATTCTCTATTGTAATTATCATGCATTTCACTGTACTGCTACCATTAAGTTAATTAATTTCACGATATATGCCAGTGACATGACTGTGTGGCTAGGCATAGCTCAAATACCATCTATACATTTGTTGATGACACAACCATTGTTGGTAGAATCTCAGGTGGTGACTAGCTGACGTACAGGAATGAGATATGCCAACTAATGGAGTGGTGCCACACCAACAACCTGGCACTCAACGTCAATAAGATGAAAGAACTGATTGTGGACTTCAGGAAGGGCAAGACAAAGGAACACATACCAATCCTCATAGAGGGATCAGAAGTGGAGAGAGTGAACAGCTTCAAGTTCCTGGGTGTCAAGATCTCTGAGGATCTAACCTGGTCCCAACATATTGATGTAGTTATAAAGAAGGCAAGACAGTGGTTATACTTCATTAGGAGCTTGAAGAGATTTGGCATGTCAACAAACACACTCAAATACTTCTATAGTTGTACCGTGGAGAGCATTCTGACAGGCTGCATCACTGTCTGGTGTGGGGGAGGGGGGGCTACTGCACAAGACCAAAAAGAAGCTGCAGAGGGTTGTAAATCTGGTCAGCTCCATCTCTGGTACTCGCCTACAAAGTTTCCAGGACATCTTCAGGGAGCGGTGTCTCAGAAAGGCAGTGTCCATTATTAAGGACCTCTAGCACCCAGGGCATGCCCTTTTCTCACTGTTACCATCAGGTAGGAGGTACAGAAGCCTGAAGGCACACACTCAGCAATTCAGGAACAGCTTCTTCCCCTCTGCTATCCGATTCCTAAATGGACATTGAACCCTTGGACACTACCTCACTTTTTTTTTTTAATGTACAGTGTTTCTGTTTTTTGCACATTTAAAAAATCTTTTCAATATACATATATTGTAATTGATTAACTTATTATTTATTTTTAAAAATTTTATTTATTATTGATTTTTTTCTCTTCTATATTATGTATTGCTTTGAACTGCTGCTGCTAAGTTAACAAATTTCACGTCACCTGCCGGTGAAAATAAACCTGTTCTGATTCTGATGTTAGCCAACCAAATCTTGGTCACGGTTTTCCTCTAATTTGTAAATAAGACATTTGTGGGATTATTTTGTAAAACAGAAATTGTTGGATCAATCACCCATCTTCAATAGAAATGAAAATCGAGGGAGATGCATTTGGAGTGATTGATGGTATATTGCCAATTTGGACTTGAATGTCAAAGTTGCTTCCTTAATTCATGGTCAATGGATTCAGTGACTTAAACAAATGCATTGAATTACTGCAATTGTTATTTAAATTTAAATCAGGTCACAAAACTATCAACAGATTGTACCATTTATAACTGGTCCAAAGACCTATTTGGATTGTTGTGCAGATAACTAATATTAATTTTACATATGCAATTAAAGATAATTTGATAACCACAGTTTTAAAATTACAAAACTTCATAATGAAGGGCATTTAAAAAAATTATAGTAAGTTTTAAAAACTAATTCAGTTTCGGAGAATGTGTTATTCGAGAAAGCTCTCTGAGACCATAGAAGAGCAAAATATATTGATTACCAGCAACATTAACAGTGCTGATGGCCAGTGATAGTGAAAGCTAAATCAATGGGTCACAACAGTTATACAACACTGTTCCATAGATTGATAATAGGCTGCTATAAGATCACAAGAGCATGAGATATAGGAACAGAATTAGGCCATGTGGCCCATCAAATCTACTCCACCATTTCATCATGGTTGATCCACTTTTCCTCTCGGACCCAATCTCCTGCCTTCTCCCTGTATTCCTTCATGCCCTGACCTGTCAAGAATCTATCAACCTCTACCTTAAATATACATAAAGACTTGGCTTCCACTGCTGCTTGTGGAAAACAATTCCACTGATTCAACAATCTCTGGCTAAAGAAATTCTTCCTCATCTCTGATCTAAAAGGATGTCCTTCTATTCTGTGGCTGTTTCCTCTGATCTTAAGTAGTCCCACCATAGGAAACATCCTCTCCACATCCACTCTGTCAAAGTCTTTCACCATTCGATATATTTCAAGAATGAGGTCACCCCTCATTCTTCTAAATTTCAGTGAATACAGGCCCAGGGCTATTAAACACGCTTCATATGACAAGTTGTTCAAACCTGGAATCATTTTCATAAGTTCCTTTGAACCCTCTCCAGTTTCAGCTCATCCTTTCTAAGATATGGGGCCCAAAACTACACACAATATTCAAAGTAAGGCTTCATTGGTGCTTTAAAATTCTCAACATTACATCCTTGCACATATATTCTAGTCCTCTTGAAATGAATGCTAACATTGCATTTGCCTTCCTTACTGCCGACTCAACCTGCAAACTAACCTTTAGGGGAACCTGCACAAGGACTCTCAAATCCCTTTGCATCTCATATTTTTATATTTTCTCTCCATTTAGAAAATAGTCAAATCTTTCATTTCCTCTAGCAAAGTGAATGACCATACACTTCCTGACAAGGTATTCCATCTTCCCCTTCTTTGCGCATTCTCCTAATCTGTCTGTCTTTCTGTAACCTCTCTTCTTCCTCAGAACTACCTGCCTTTCCGTATCCTCTGCAAACTTTGCAACAAAGCCATCAATTCCATCATTCAAATCCTTGACATATAATGCAAAAAAAGTCATTCCCAACCACAGATCCCTGTGGAACACCACTAGTCCCTGGTAGCCAACCAGAAAAGACTCCCTTTATTCCCACTCTTTGCCTCCTGTCAATCAACACTGCTTTATTTATGCTAAAATCTTTCCTGCAATACTGTGGGCTCATAGCTTGTTAAGCAGCCTCATGTGTGGCACCTTGTCAAAGGCCTTCTGAAAATCCAAGTACAGAACATCAAACAATTTTTCTTTGTCTATCTTGCTTGTTATTTCTTCAAAGAATTCCAACAGATTTGTGAGGCAAGATTTTCCTTTGAGGAAACCATGGTGACTGAAGCCTACTTTATCATGTGCATCCAAGTACCCTGAAACCACATCCTTAACAATCAACTCCAACTACTGAGGTCAGACTAACTGGCCTACAATTTATTCTGCCTCTCTCCTTCTTGATGAGTGGAGTTACATTTGCAATTTTCCAGTCTTCCAGAACCATTCCAGAATCTAGTGAATCATGAAAGATCATTACCAATGCCTCCACAATCTCTTCAACCACCACTTTCAGAACACTGGGGTTTACTTCATCTGGTCCAGATAACGCATCTACCTTCAGACCATTGATTTTCCCAAAAGCCTTCTCTGTAGTTATGGTAACTTCACACACATCATGTCCCCTGATATCCGGAACTTCCACCATACTGTTAGTGTCTTCCACAGTGAAAACTGATGCAGAATACTTATCCAGTTCATCTGCCATTTCTTTGTTCCACATTACCACATTTCTAGCATTGCTTTCCAGCAGTTCAATATCCACTCTTTAACTTCACATTAATTTTTTGCTCTATTATATGCCCTCTATTTGGATATTATGTTGGCTTTGACCTTTCTTGTTAGTCTTGTTGTGTCATCTTGCCATTAGAATACTTCTTCCTCTCTGGGCATATATATCTTGTGCCTTCTGAATTGGTTCCAGAAATTCCAATTTTGCCATTATTCCTGCCAGTGTTCTTTTCCAATCAATTCTGGCCAACTCCTCTCTCATGCCTCTGTAAGTTTAATTACTGTACTGTAATGCTGATACAGCTGGCCTTAGCTTCTTCTCAAATTTCAGGGTAAATTCAATCATATTATGATCACTTGCCCCTTAGGCTTCTTTTACCTTAAGCTCTCTAATCAATTCCACAACAACCAATCTACAATAGCTGATCCACTATGGGGTCAACCATTAACTGCTCTAAAAAGCTAAATCATAGGCACTTTAGAAATCCCCCCCTCTTGCAATCCCGCACCAACCTGATCTTCCCAATCTACCTGCATATTGAAATCCTCCATGACCATTGTAACATTGCCCTTTTTGGCATGCATCTTCTATCTCCCATTATAACCTGTAGACCACATCCTTACTACTGTTTGGGGGCCTGTAGACAACTCCCATCAGGGTCTTTTTACCCTTACAGTTCCTCAGCTCTATCCACAATGATTCAACACCTTCCAAACCTGTGGTAACTCCTTCTACTGATTTAATTTCATTTTTTACCAACAGTACCACGCCACCCCCTTTGTCCTTCCTGCCTGTCCTTTTGATAGAATGAGTATCCTTGGACATTCAGATCCTAGCTATAAACTTTTTAGCCATGATTCAGGGATGCCTACAACATCATACATGACAATCTGTAAGGGTGCTAAAAGTTCACCTACCTTATTCTGTATGCTGCACTTTTTCAAAAATGTACATCTTAGTCCTGTACATTTTTTCTTTGGTCCGCCTTTTATTCACAACTCGTTTGCTAAGGCTATTGGGGAGAGTTTAAACTAGAATCGTTGGGAGGTGGGAACCAAACTGAAGAGACGGAAGAAGGGACGGTTGGCTCACAAATTGAGAAAGTTTCTAGACAGTGTGAGAGGGAGGATAGGCAGATGATAGAGAAGGGATATGCTCAGACTGATGGTTTGAGATGTGTTTGGGATGGTTTGAGAGTGCCAGGTTTTAGATGTTTCAGAAATTACCAGGAGGAAGGCAAAAGAGGTGGGAGCATGGCACTGCTGATCAGTGATAGTGTCACAGCTGCAGAAAACGAGAAAGTCATGGAGGGATTTCTACTAAGGCTCTGTAGGTGGAAGTTAGGAACAGCAAGGGGCCAATAACTGTACTAGGTGTTTTTTTTTTTTTTATAAACCACCCAATAGAAACAGGAGCATCAAAGAGCAGATAGGGAGACAGATTCTGGAAAGATGTAATAATAACAGGGTTCTCATGGTGGGAGATTTTAATTTCCCCAGTACTGATTGGCGCCTCCCTAGAGTGAAGGGCTAGATGGGGTGGAGTTTGTTAGGTGTGTTCAGGAAGGTTTCCTGACACAATATGTGGATAAGCCTACAAGAGGAGAGGCTGTAGTTGATCTGGTATTGGGAAATGAACCTGATCAGGTGTCAAGTCTCTCAGTGGGAGAGCATTTTGGAGATACTGATAACAATTCTATCTCCTTTACTATAGCATTGGAGACAGGTAGGAACAGACAAGTTAGGGAACGTTTAATTGGAGTAAGGGGAAACATGAAGCTATCAGGCACGACTTGGAAGCATAAATTGGGAACAGATGTTCTCAGAGAAAGGTATGACAGAAATGTGGCAAATGTTCAGGGGATATTTCCATGGTGTTCTGCATATGTTGTTCCAAACAGACAGGGGCAGGATGGTAGAGTATAGGAACCATAGTGTATAAAGGCTGCTGAAAATTTACTCAAGAAGAAAAGCTTATGAAAGGTTCAAAAACTAAGTAATGGTAGAGATCTAGAAAATTATAAGGCTAGGAGGAAGGAGCTTATGAATGAAATTAGGAGAGCCAGAAGAGGCCATGAGAAGGCCTTGGCGAGCATGATTAAGGAAAATGCCAAGGCATTCTAGAAGTATGTGAAGAGTAAGAGGATAAGATATGAGAGAATAGGACCAATCAAGTGAGACAGTGGAAAAGTGTGTATGGAACTGGACGAGGTAGTGGAGGTACTTAATGAATATTTTGCTTCAGTACTTACTATGGAAAAGGATCTTGGCAATTGTAGGGATGACTTACAGTGAACTGAAAAGCTTGAGCATATAGACATTAAGAAACAGGATGTGTTGGAGCTTTTGTAAAGCATCAAGTTGGATAAGTCATCGGAACCAGATGAGATATACCCCAGGCTACTATGAGAGGTGAGGGAGGAGATTGCTGAGCCTCTGGCAATGATCTTTGCATGATCAATGGGACAGGAGATGTTCCAGAGGATTGGAGGGTTGCAGATATTGTTCCCTTATTCAAGAAAAGGAGTAGAGATAGCCCAGTAAATTATAGACTAGTGGGTCTTACTTCAGTGGTTTTAAGCTGATGGAGAAGATCCTGAAAAGCAGGATTTATGAACATTTGGAGAGGCATAATATGATTAGGAATAGTCAGCATGGCTTTGTCAAAGGCAGATTGTGCCTTAATAGCCTGATTGAATTTTCTGAGGATGTGACTAAACACATTGATGAAGGTAGAGCAGTAGATGTAGTGTATATGGATTTCAGCAAGGCATTTGATAAGGTACCCCATGCAAGGCTTATTAAGAAAGTAAGGAGGCCTGGGATCCAAAAGGACCTTGCTTTGTGGATCAGAATTGGCTTACCCACAGAAGACAAAGAGTGGTTGTAAATGGGTCATATTCTGCATGGAGGTCAGGGACCAGTGGTGTGCCTCGGGGATTTGTTCTGGGACCCCTTCTCTTCATGATTTTTATAAATTACCTGGATGAGGAAGTGAAGGGATGGGTTAGTAAGTTTGCTGATGACACAAAGGTTGGGGGTGTTATGGATAGTGTGGAGGGCTGTCAGAGGTTACAGCGGGACATTGATAGGATGCAAAGCCTGATGAGCCAAAGCTGTTCTAAAGTCTGGCACACTCCCAAGAATAGCCGTTCCGCTTGCACTTGAATTATTCTTATTGGCCCTTTCTAATGATTCCGGCTTGCTAATTAGTCGCTCCTCAACTCAGACTCAGAAAAACTGCCTTCAAAATGTCAGTCACCTCCCGCCCTGATTAAAAAGTAGCTGTTTAAACACACCCCTGGTGTGGATTGTCCAGCTCAGGGAAAACTGGCTCAAAGCTCTGCTTTTTACATCTTGAATGTGGACCTGCAGAAATGTAGCTCTTTTTACACACTGCTACTTCCTGATTCGTCTCTCCTCAAATCAGAAAAACTGTTATGAAACTCTGCGTTCAAAATATCAGTCGCTGCCCTGATTAAAAATTAGCTCTTCTCATGTACCCCTGGTGTGGATTGTGTAATTTGAGCAGATTGTCCGACTGGAGCTTTGAGTTGAAGTAGCTCCCTTGTTAGGTGGTAAGGTGTTGGTGCAGTTGTTGACTTAATGAAATGATCTTCAGTGACTTGATTTACCTATGCAAAGAAGTTGTGAAATTCATATCCTAGCATAGTAGCCATGTGACTTTTGTTTGGTTAACAATCTGGAATAGAAACAAATTCTTAATGAAGATTACAAAACTACAGGATTTTTGGACAAATCACTTGGTTCAATAATATCTTTCAGGGATGAAAATCGATCATCCTTACCCTGTCTCGACTATTTGTGATCAACACGCGCCAGTTTAATATACCCTGAAATGCTATTGGCAAACCATTTAAGGAATGCCTAGATACTGAAATAGGAAAAAACTAGAAAGAGTATTAAACTTGAAAGAGTATTAAATAGACAATAGACAATAGGTGCAGAAGTAGACCATTTGGCCCTTTGAGCCTGCACCACCATTCTGAGATCATGGCTGATCATCCACTATCAATACCCGGTTCCTGCCTTGTCCCCATATCCCTTGATTCCCTGATCCATAAGATACCTATCTAGCTCCTTCTTGAAAGCATCCAGAGAATTGGCCTCCACTGCCTTCTGAGGCAGTGCATTCCATACCCCCACAACTCCTTGGGAGAAGAAGTTTTTCCTTAACTCTTGTCCTAAATGACCTACCCCTTATTCTTAAACCATGCCCTCTGGTACTGGACTCTCCCAGCATCTGGAACATATTTCCTGCCTCTATCTTGTCCAATCCCTTAATAATCTTATATGTTGCAATCAGATCCCCTCTCAGTCTCCTTAATTCCAACGTGTACAAGCCCAGTCTCTCTAACCTCTCTGCGTAAGACAGTCCGGACATCCCAGGAATTAACCTTGTGAATCTACGCTGCACTTCCTCTACAGCCTGGATGTCCTTCCTTAACCCTGGAGACCAAAACTGTACACAATACTCCAGGTGTGGTCTCACCAGGGCCCTGTACAAATGCAAAAGGATTTCCTTGCTCTTGTACTCAATTCCCTTTGTAATAAAGGCCAACATTCCATTAGCCTTCTTCACTGCCTGCTGCACTTGCTCATTCACCTTCAGTGACTGATGAACAAGGACTCCTAGATCTCTTTGTATTTCTCCCTTACCTAACTCTACACTGTTCAGATAATAATCTGCCTTCCTGTTCTTACTCCCAAAGTGGATAACCTCACACTTATTCACATTAAATGTCATCTGTCAAGTATCTGCCCACTCACCCAGCCTATCCAAGTCAACCTGAATACTTCTAACATCCTCATCACATGTCACACTGCCACGCAGCTTAGTATCATCAGCAAACTTACTGATGTTATTCTCAATGCCTTCATCTAAATCATTGATATAAAACGTAAACAGCTATGGTCCCAATACCAAGCCCTGTGGCACCCCACTAGTCACCACCTGCCATTGCGAGAAACACCCATTCACCACTACCCTTTGCTTTCTATCTGCCAACCAGTTTTCTATCCATGTCAATATCTTCCCCCCAATGCCATGAGCTCTGATTTTACCCACCAATCTCCTATGTGGGACCTTATCAAATGCCTTCTGAAAATCGAGGTACACTACATCCACTAGATCTCCCCCATCTAACTTCCTGGTTACATCCTCGAAAAACTCCAATAGGTTAGTCAAGCATGATTTGCCCTTGGTAAATCCATGCTGGCTCAGCCCAATCCTATCACTGCTATCTAGATATGCCACTATTTCATCTTTAATAATGGACTTTAGCATCTTCCCCACTACTGATGTTAGGCTGACAAGACAATAGTTCTCTGTTTTCTCCCTCCCTCCTCTCTTAAAAAGTGGGATAACATTAGCCATTCTCCAATTCTCAGGAACTGATCCTGAATCTAAGGAACATTGGAAAATGATTACCAATGCATCCGCAATTTCCAGAGCCACCTCCTTTAGTACCCGAGGATGCAGACCATCTGGACCTGGGGATTTGTCAGCCTTCAGTCCCATCAGTCTACTCAACACTGTTTCCTTCCTAATGTCAATCTGTTTCATTTCCTCTGTTACCCTATGTCCTTGGCCTATCCGTACATCTGGGAGATTGCTTGTGTCTTCCATAGTGAAGACAGATCTAAAGTACTTATTAAATTCTTCTGCCATTTCTCTGTTTCCAATAACAATTTCACCCAATTCATTCTTCAAGATTGTTCTTAACTATCTTCTTTCTCTTCACATAGCTAAAAAAGCTTTTGCTATCCTCCTTTATATTCCTGGCTAGCTTGCATTTGTACCTCATTTTTTCTCCCCATATTGCCTTTTTAGTTAAGTTCTGTTGTTCCTTAAAAATTTCCCAATCATCTGTCTTCCCACTCACCTTAGCTCTGTCATACTTTTTTTTTTAAATGCTATGCAATCTCTGACTTCCTTTGTCAACCACTGTGGCCCCTTTCCCCCTTTTGAATCCTTCCTTCTCCGGGGGATGAACCGATTTTGCACCTTGTGCATTATTCCCAAGAATACCTGCCATTGCTGTTCCACTGTCTTTTCTGCTAGGATATCCATCAATTTAACTTTGGCCAGCTCCTCCCTCATGGCTCCATAGTCTCCTTTGTTCAACTGCAACACTGACACCTCCGATCTGCCCTTATCCTTCTCAAATTGCAGATAAAAACTTATTATTAAAGGGATATTCATCTATTTACCAGAAATGGAGATGTGAAAATAAATCAAACTGTAAACTTTTCCATGATGTTTATTATAGCCAATAGTAGCATTTTGGGAAATTAAGTACAATAAATGCTGTCCAAAGCCACACTGGAGATATTGTTGAGAAGACTAGCTATTGCACAGTGGCATTATGAAACTATGACTCATATCATACTTATTCCTCAGTGACAGTCCTGACACTTTATGGAAATGAATTACTGCAATTATGCCCCTGTTTTGCCTGGGAATATGTTTAATAGAATGAGTAAACATGAATTTTAAAATATTCAAACATAATGTATATTTCCATTGTTCTAGTATGTATACGTATAAAAATATAAAACAGGAGAAGTAATTAGGTCTATAGCCCTTGATTCTGCTCTGCTATTTAATGCTTGTAACTGAAGTTGTCAATTAATTTTCCATTTTTTAAACCACAAAATACAACCCTGTCCAATCTGATCCGATCTCTTGATCCCTCCCCATTTTAAATATACCTACCAAATGAGAATCTACAGCCCTCTATGATAGATTAAGAAAAATACTTCTCATTTCAGTCTTAAATTAAATGGTGAATACCCTATCCTGAAACTCTACCTGCTGGCTCAAGAAAGTCCAGCTAAGGAGGTCACCTGTTGTTATCCACTCTCGGCAATCCCTCTCATTTTTTCTAAACTTCAGAGTACATTGAGCATTATATTCAATTTTTCCTCAAATTTCACCCCTAATTCTAAGAAAAATTCTAATGACATTTATTGGTGCAATCCATATAAGGAATTAGATCCATATATAAAATAAAGCTGAACATGGTATTAACAGAGCCTGTCACAGTAAGCAAGACTTCATCATTTTTATACCCAAACTACTTTAAAGCTTCCTTTTCATTTGCTGCCCGTATTTGTGATTTACCCAAATTTCCATAGAATATTACCATAACAAGACTACTTCAGTTTTCCAATCTACCAACCAATCTTCCTAAGCCTTCCTATGTAAGGTTCCATGTGCATTTATCTGACCAAATACACAAAGTTCGCTTGTTCTTCTCACACCCAGATCTTTTAACATAGCTAATCTTGTCAAATCCCTTCTTTAATTCTAAGTATTCTGTCACACAGTTTGGCCTAATTTTCTCCTTGGTCAGAGAGCAGTGTTATATTTATTACTTTTCAATCTATTGAACTCTTCAAAAACTTAAGGAATTTTGGAAGATCGTAACTAACACAGTATGTGACTATTTCGATCCGCTTTTAGATCCCAAGAATGTATGTTTTCAGATCTGAGGTGTTTCCTAATATTTAACACATTAAATCTTCACAAATTTTTATTTACACGTATTAATTATTTTTAAATTCTTGGGTTCCCAATAACTTCCTCTTTGTTTTTATCATCCAATCTGAAGGTACATACAAAATATTTGTTCAATACGTCTGCTATTTTATTTATTTCCCATTCTCTTTCTCCTGTCCTTAATTTTAAATAACCTGTACTTCCAGTAATCTCTTTTCACATATAGGGCTGACAATCTGCCTTTTATACATCTTACTGGCTTAATCTTTGTTCCTATTCTGTGTTCTCAATCTGAATCAATTTATTGATCATCTTTTGTTGATTTCAAACCCTCCCAGTAAACAAGCTCATTGTATTCTTGGCATATTGTTTAATCAAATTTTGTTATGTCCAACTGTTGAACTTAATCACATTACTATCAAACTCAATATGAAAATCTGTCATATTATGTACACAGTTCTTCAGCTTTTTGCAGATTCCTTGTTAATCCTGTCTCACTCCATATAATACAAAACCTAAATTATTCTCCATTTGCTTTCTCAATAGGGTTCTGGTAATCTGCTGACAATACTTTCAATGAACTCTGTCATTCTCTGGTTTAATCAGTCTATTTTAATTGTAAAGTTTAACTCAATTATTTTGTTTTTGTTACTCTAATTTCCTAATTTATTACTGTCCAATACTCTGATTACTTTTAGGACTCCCATCAGCCCATGGTTACTGTCTTCTGGTAATTTTAGTTCCTATGTGACTGCTTTTCTGGGTTGGCAATCTTTCTCATTACATTCCATCCCATAGTGTCTGAGCAATCTTCCTTCCCTTTCCACATTGTCCATCAGAGAAGGTTGAAGTATTCTTGGATATTTTAAGTTCCCAGCTTGCTCACCATGAAACTACACCCCAGTAATGTCTACAAGATTAGTTTCATTTATTTCTACTTATGCCTTTGATTCATCTATTTAGCTACAGGGTGAAACTCTTTGGCCCAACATTCTGTGGTCCAGCAGCTCCCCTGGTCTGAAATGTTTTGAAACAGACATTTCCAGCTCAGCCCCTGGTGAAAAGTCACCAAAATTTCAACAGCATTAAGTATACATGATTTAAGACTAAAATGTCATATTATATTTCATGAACAATATAAAACTATTTCTGACAACATTAGTGATAGTCTTATTTTGTTCAGAATCAGAATTAAAATCAGATTTAATATCACTAGCATATGTCATGAAATTAGTTGTCTTACAGCAGTACGTTGCAATACATTATAGAAACAGAAAATGTACAGCACATTACAGGCCCTTCAGCCTACGATGTTGTGCTGACCATGTAACCTACTGTAGAAGCTGCCTAGAATTTCCCTACTGTATAACTCTCTATTTTTCTAAACTCCACGTACCTATCTAAGAGTCTCTTAAAAGATCCCATTGTATCCACCTCCACTATCTTCGCTGGCAGTGCATTCCATGCACCCACCACTTTGTGTGAAAAACTTACTTCTGACATCCCCTTGTACCTACTTCCAAGCACCTTAAAACTATGCCCCCTTGTGTTAGCCACTTCAGCTCTAGGAAAAAGCCCTTGGCTATCCACCCAATCATTGCTTCTTATCATCTTATACATCTCTATCAGGTCACCTCTCATCCTCCGTCGCTCCAAGGAGAAAAGGCCAAGTTCACTCAACCTATTCTCATAAGCCATGCTCCCCAATCCAGGCAACATCCTTGTAAATCTCCTCTGCACAGTCTCTCTATTGTATCCACATCCTTGCTGTAATGAGGTGACCAGAAATGAATACAGTACTCCAAGTGGGGTCTAACTAAGGATTTATATAGCTGTAACATTACCTACCAGCTCTTGAACTCAATTCTATGATTGATGAAGGCCAACACACCATACAACTTCTTAACAACACTGTCAACCTGCGCAGCAGCTTTGAGTGTCCTATGGAGGTGGACCCCAAGATCTCGCTGGTCCTCCACATTCCGAGAGACTTACCATTAATATTATATTCTGTCATCATACTTGACCTACCAAAATGAACCACTTCACACTTATCTGGGTTGAACCCTAACTGCTATTTCTCATCCCAGTTCTGCATCTTATCAATGTCTCACTGTAACATCTGACAACCCTTCAGACAATCCACAACATCCCCAACTTTTGTGTCATCAGCAAACTTAGTAACTTATGCTTCTACCCTCATCCAGGTCATTTATAAATATCACAAACGGGTGGGGTTTCAGAACAGATTGCTGCAGAACACCACTGGTCACTGAACTTCATGCAGAATACGAACCATCTACAACTGCCCTTTGCCTTCAGTGCCCTAGCTAATTTTGGATCCACAAAGCAGGTCCTTTGGGTCCCATGGCTCCCTTACTTTCTGAATGAGCCTCACATGGGGAACCTTATCAAATGCCTTAATTAAATTCATATACACGACATCCACTGCTCTACATTCATCAACATGTTTTGTTACATCCTCAAAAAATTCATTCAGGTTCATAAGGCATGAACTGCCCTTGACAAAGCCATGCTAATCAGATTATGTCTCTCCAAATGCCCATAAATCCTGCCCCTCAGGATCTTCTGCAACAACTTTCCCACCACTGAAGTAAGACTCAATGGTTTATAATTTCTTGGGTTATCCTACCCCCATCTTGAACAAGTGAACAATGTTTGCAACTTTCCAATCCTCTGGTACTTCTCCCATCCCTATTGATGATGTAAAGATCATCTCCAGAGGCTCTGAAATTTCCTCACTCAATTCCCACAGTTGTCTGAGGTACATCTTGTCCAGTCCCGGTGATTTATCTAGCTTAATACCTTTCAAAAGCTCTAGCACATTCTTTTTCTTAATGTCTGTACACTCAGATGTTTCAGTCCGCAGTAAGTCATCCCCACAATAGCCAAGGTCCCTTCACTGGTGAATACTGAAGCAAAGTATTCATTCAGTACCTCTGCTATTTCCTCCCGCTCCATGCACATGCTTCCACTCTTCCATGATTGGTCCTCTTCTCACATGAGTCATCCTCTTGCTCTTCACATACTTGTAGAATGCCTTGGGGCTTTTCTTAATCCTGCTTGTCAAGGCCTTCTCATGGCCCCTTTTAGCTCTCCTAATTTCAATCTTGAGCTCCGTGCTGGCACCTTTGTAATTGTCTAGAACTCTAGCAGTACCTAGTTTCTTGAACCTTTTCTTTTCTTCTTAACTAGATTTTCTACATCCTTTGTACACCACGGTTCTTTTACCCTACTATCCTTTCCTTGACACAATAGAACATATCACATTCCATGAACATTTGCCACATATCTGCCGTGCATTTCCCTGAGAACATCTGCTCCCAATTTATATTCACAAGTTCCTGCCTAATAACTTCATATTTCCCCTTACCCCAATTAAATGTTTTCCCAAATTGTCTGCTCCCATCTCTTTCTGGTGCTATCGTAAAGGAGATAGAGTTGTGATCACTACCTCCAAAATGTTCACCCACCGAGAAATCGGACACCTGACCAGGTTCATTTCCCAATACCAGATCAAGTACAGCCTCTCCTTTAATTGGCTTATCTACACATTGTGTCAGGAATTCTTCCTGAACACACCCAATAAACTCTACCCCATCCAAACCCCTTGCTCTAAGGAGATGCCAGTCAATATTAGGAAAGTTAAAACCACCCATCACAACAACCCTATTATTATTGCACCACTCCAGAACCTGCCTCCCTATCCCCTCCTTGATGTCCCTGTTACTATTGGGGAGTCTATAAAAAACACCCAGTAGAGTTATTGCCCCCTTCCTTTTTCTGACTTCCTCCCACAATGACTCAGTAGACATTCCCTCCCTGACTTCCTGCTTTTCCACACCTGTTTTTCCTCCCTCCCTGTCCTTTTTGAAACACCTAAAGCCCGGCACACTCAGCAGCCATTCCTGCCCCTGAGCCATCCAAGTCTCTGTAATGCCCACAGCATCATATTTCCATGTATTGACCCAGACTCTGAGTTACATTATCAAAAAAATTAAAAATGTAGTAAGATATATATAAATATATGTATTAATACATATAATTAAATATAATAAGTAGTGTAAAAAGAAAGCAAAAAAAGAAAAAAAAACGGTGAGGTAGTGTACATGGATGGGTTCATTGTCCATTCAGAAATGTGATGGCGGAGGGGAAGAAGCTGTTCCTGAAATGCTGAATGCATGTCTATAGGCTTCTGTACCTCCTCCTTGATGAGGGCAGAGGGCATGTCCTGGTGATTGAGGTCCTGTATGATGGATGCTGCCTTTTTGAAGCAGCGCCTTTTGAAGGCGTCCTGAATGCTGGGGAGGCTGGTGCCCACGATGGAGCTGGCTAAGATAACAACTTTCTGCAGCTTTTTCTGATCCTGTGCAGGGGCCAGTCCATACCAGATGGTGATGCAACCAGTTAGAATGTATCCACATAAAGAATTTGCAAGAGCCTTTGGTAATGTACCAAGTGTCCTCAAATTCTGAATGTAATACTGCCATTGTTGTGCCTTCTTTGGAACTATCAATTAAGTGGGCCCAGAATAGATTTTCAGATATGTTGACACTGAGGAATTTGAAACTGTTCATGCTTTTCACTGCTGATCCCTTAATGAGGGCCTCTGTGTGTTCCCTCGACTTCCCCCCTTACTGAAGTCCACAATCAATTCCTTGGCTTTACTGATGGGGGGTACAAATTTGTTGTTACAACAGCACTCAACCAGCTGATCTAAGTGTTGTACTCCTGTATGCCTCCTCATCAGCATCTGAAATTCTGAAACAAAGGAGCTGGTTGTGGACTCAAGAGGAATGGAGATAAGCTAACCCCTATTGACTTCAACGGATCTGGGATTGAGTGGGTGAACAGCTTTAAGTTCCTCGGCATCCACATCACCAAGGATCTCACGTGGTCAGTACATACTGACTATGCAGTGAGAAAAGCACAACAGCACCTCTTTCACTTCAGACGGTTGATGAAGTTTGGTGTGGGCCCCCAAATCCTAAGAGCTTTCTACAGGGACACAATTGGGAGCTTCCTGACTGGCTGCATCACTGCCTGGTATGGGAACTGTACTTCCCTCAATCTGCAGAGAGTGGTGCGGACAGCCCAGCACATCTGTAGATGTGATCTTCCCACTTTTCAGGTCACTTACAAAAACAGGTGTGTAAAAAAGGCCTGAAGGATCATTGGGGACCCGAGTCACCCCAACCACAAACTATTCCAGCTGCCACCATCTGGAAAACGGTACCACAGCATAAAAGCCAGGACTAACAGGCTCCGGGACAGCTTCTTCCACCAGGCCATCAGAATGATTAATTCTTGCTGATACAACTGTATTTCTATGTTATATTGACTGTCCTGTTGTACATACAACTTATTATAAATTACTATAAATTGCACATTGCACATTTAGACAGAGATATAATGTAAAGATTTTTACTCCTCGTGTATATGAAGGATGTAAGTAATAAAGTCAATTCAATTCAATAAATGTGTTATCATCAAATTTATAGAAGGCATTTGAGCTGTGCCCAACCATACAGTCTGAGAATAGAGTAGCTGGATAAGCTCACATTCTTGAGGTGTGCCAGTGTTGATTGTTAGTGAGGAGGAGCTGTTACTTCTGATCAGCTCTGACCGGTCTTCTGAGGTGAAAATCAAGGACCCAGTTGCAGGGGGCAGTACAGGGGTCCAGGTAATAGAGCTTTTTGATTAGAATTGAGGGTACAATTGTGTTAAACGTGAGCTGTAATCAATAAACACAGCCTGATGTAGATAATGCCATTGTCCATGTGATTCAAGGCCCAAATGAAAGCCAGTGAGATCGCATTCACCGTTGACTTACTGGGGTGATAGGCAAATTGCAGCAGATCCAGGTCCTTGCTTAGGCAGGAGTTGATTCTAGCCATAACCAACCTCTCAAACCACTTTGTCACATTAGATGCCAGTACAATAGTCATTGAGGCAGCTCACCCTGCTCTTCTTGGGGACTTGGTATGATCGTCATCATTTTGAAGTAGGTGGGAACCTCCGACTGTAGCAGAGGGAGATTGAAGATATCCTTGAACATTCCCGCTATTGGTCAACACATGTTTTCTGTGCCCTCCCAAGTACACCACCAGGGCCTGACACGTTGATTAGGTTCACCCTTTTGAAAGATGTCCTGATGTAAGCCTCTGAGCCAAAGATGGCAGGGTCCCCAGATGCCGCAGGGATTGGCAGAGGTGTTGTTTTATTCTCCCTTTCAAAGTTTGCATAAAAAGTGTTCAGTTCATTGGGGAGAGAAGCATCATAGTCATTGATTATGTTAGGTTTTGCTTTGTAGAACGTAATGGCCTGCCAGGACTGATGTGCATCTGATTGTGTCTAACTTCAATTGGAATGATTTTTTCGTTCTTAAGATAGCATTCTGTAGGTCTTACCTGGACTTCTTGTAGAGTTCTGGATAACTAGTCTTGAATGCCACAGATCAAGCCCTCAGCAGGCTATGAATTTCCTGGTTCTTCCATGTGTTTTTATGGTTCAAAGGTTAAAAAGGTCCAATTTAATGTCAGAGAAATGTATACAATATACATCCTGAAATGCTTTTTCTTCACAACCATCCACGAAAACAGAGAAGTGCGCCAAAGAATGAACGACAGTTGAACACAAGAACCCCAAAGTAACCCCCAGCTCTCCTCCCTCCCGCATATAAGCGGCACTGAGCAATCTCCCCTCCCTTCCCCGTGGCAAAAAAAAAGCAAAGCATCGGCACCATCACCGAGCACTCAAGTGTGAGCAAAGCAATAGCAAAGACATACACTTGCAGTTAGCCCAAAGACTTCACATTTCACCCGGCATTCACCATCCCACATGTTCTCTCTCTCTCCCTAATAAGGGAGAAGGAGGTGTCTCCATTTTCCAGACATACTGTAACAAACAACTCGCTGGTTTACAATGTTAAAAGTCCATTACGTCACTTTTTTGAGCTCTGTGCCTGAAGATTGCAAATATTCCAGGTCTTCGGGCTCACAGCAATAGATTTTCTGACTCCCCCAACGACACACAGCTGTAACACCAACCCTCGATCCACCTGTCTGCAGAGCCCCGAGATCTTAGGCTTCCAAATCCAAGCCGGACTCTCAGGCTGAATCCTTCGCATGCCGAAAAACGGACACACCCGAGACCCTGAGAATGGGTCCCATTCCAGCAAAGAACCGAAGTCAGCGTGTAACTTCAGGTCAGGATCTTCAAAAGAACCCTGAAAGGGGAAAATAAAGATATTAAAGATGGAAATAGAGCTGTTTGCAAGGGTGCAAGTAAAGGAGTCACCTTTTAGTGCCAGCTTAACTTCGCTCCGCCTCCAGAGGCGGAGTATGTGGGTACGTCTGGTATTTTCTTGAAGGCACACAATTACTCATGCAGATCTTGAAGTCAATGACAACTGTGGTGTCTTCCTTCAGATTCAAAAATGAATCATCGAACTTTGTCCAGACCAGCAACTCACAAAGCATACCAGTGCCTCCTTTAATCAAACCATTTTGGTCCACACCACTGGTCCTTGCCTATACACTGGGGGTAAATGTACAACCAGATGATCAGATGTTCCGAAGTATAGAGCACCGTAAGCATTCTTGATGGTGGTATAACAGTGGTCAAGTAAAATTTTAAACTGGCCTGGTTGAAACCCCCTCAATGAAAGGACAGGTATCAGGGTGTACTGCTTCGTGTCCACGCGACATGGTGCTCAGCTCTTCCAGTGCCTGCTTTACATTGGTCAGAGGTGGAAACTACTCCGATACCAGGATAATGTGGAAAACACCCCCAGCAGAAAAACTTGGACAACACTTGACTGCTGGATGTTCCAGGTCTGGTGAGAAGCATTGAGACATCTGTGCACCATGGTAGAATAATCATAAAGCATACTCTACCTCCTCTACCGTTAGAAGACTCAAAATGTTACCTGTATTTTCAGTGGATGCTGAAGCTCTCAGGCTGTAGTGCTGTGTCTGAAGTGGCGGGGTGAGGCATCATTCTGTGAAGCTGTTTGAGGGGCGCCATGTTTCTGTGAGACTGATAGGTTGAACCATATTTCTGTGAAGCAGAAGGGGGAACGAGTTGTGTGTTTGAGAAGCCATGCTGTAAGCTTTATTTTACTTTGTAAAGTATTGCAGTGAATATGCCGGGTGAATTGCCATGCCTAAGATTAAGCACATGTTTATGTTAGGGTTTCTTTGGACAACTTCTGTCCCCTGTATCTGCTCAAGTCCCACTTCAGTCCTAAGGATGCCAGACTTGAGAATGTTAACACCTTGCACAGTCATATACATATATTTAATTTTAGTCCCTTCTTACTTCCCTTCGGTGGGGCATTAATTGTGAAATGTTACCAGTTTTAATCCTGGATGGTCATTGGGAATGTCATGATTTGCCGTGTGTGTATTTTGATGAAAGATTCTGAAGCACGTGCTCATTGATCTGTGCTCTCATTGTGTATGTAGGGCCCTTTGGTACACTTTTCTATTCCTTCCCAAAAATTCTCCTGCAGTTAAAGGTGATCTTTTTTCACCCTTCAGTTTATGCACCAACTCATTCTGTGTAGTAATGGGAAGCCCTGGATTCTGTGTCACTGAAACCAGCTGGTGGTGCAGTGACATCAGCACCGGACTCCAGAACAGAGGTTCCCGGGTTCGAATCCAGTCGGGCCGTTCCCGAGTACGCTTTCCATCCATGCCGGGTTCAGTGTTGAGCTCGCAACTCGACCTCGTAAAATAAAGAAAAATACTGCAAAATGTTTGTGTGAGGAGTGGCGCGCCACACAGTCTTTCATTCTGCGCCTTGTAAGGCATGAAAATGCCTGACGCTGGCCTTTGAGTCGACGTCATCATTGACATCGTCTGGATTCTATATTCTCCCACATTGTGCCTTTCCCAGCTGTCTCCCAGATTAATGCCATGGTGCACTAATTAATATTTTAAAAGGTGCAGACCAGCTTTAAATAGCACTAGCCACTCATGAAGTTGGGCTATGTGTTCAGTAATTTGATAAATGGATTAGCAGCTTTGACCTGGTGTGCTGGCTAAATTTGACACAAAACCCACTAGTTATTGTGCATTTTGATCCTTATTCCTATTTTCAGGCATTATCTGATATAGGCCTCTATCAGGTTCTGAATTATGCCACTTGCTTAAATATATTACTCAACACTGATTACAAAGCTCCAGTCCTGTAATAACACTGTACTGAGAATTGTTTATCCAAGTTAAATACACATTGTTGAAATCACTTGTTTTTTAAAACCAGTTTATCTTATCTTCTCTCTCTGATATCAACCTGATAAATATGTATTAGTCGCTGCTTACTTTTTAATCTCCTTAAGTCTTTTCATTTGATATGCATCAAGTGCTAAAAACCTGAACAACATTTTAAATATTTATTGCCCAATCCTACTCAAACTTCTGCAAATATTTAAAGAAAGAAGGGGATGTCCACAACAAATTTCCATTCCCATCAAATTCTCATCTGATTCACAATTTAGCTCAGTGATTCAGCTCTCTTCTGCAAGGTAAACAGTTCCATTTTAGGACTGGAGGGAATGGGAATGGTTGTGTGGTTGCTGGATTTGAATTGAATTGACTTTATTTCTTACATCTTTCACATACATGAGTAAAAATCTTTATGTTACATCTATGTTTAAATGTGCAATGTGCAATCATAGTAATTTACAATAATTTATAATAAATAGAACAGACAATGTAACATAGAAATGCACTCAAATCAGCATCAGTTAATCAGTCTGATGGCCCGGTGGAAGAAGCTGTTCCAGAGCCTGTTGGTCCTGGCTTTTATGCTGCGGTACCATTTCCCAGATGGTAGCAGCTGGAATAGATTGTGACTGGGGTGTCTGAGGTCCCCAATGATCCTTCGGACCCTTATTACTCACCTGTCTTTGTAAATGCTCTGAATCATGGGAAGTTCACAACTACAGATGTGCTGGGCTGTCCACACCACTCTCTGCAGAACCCTGCAATTAAGGGAGGTACAATTCCCATACCAGGCAGTGATGCAGCCAGTCAGGATGCTCTCAATTGCACCCCTGTAGAAAGTTCTTAGGATATGGGGGCCCATATCAAACTTCCTCAACCATCTGAGGTGAAAGAGGCACTGCTGTTCCTTTTTCACCACACAGCTGGCATGTACAGACCATGTGTGGTCCTCGGTGATATGGATGACAAAGAACTTAAAGCTGTTTACCCTCTCAACCCCAGATCCATTGATGTCAATAGGGGTTAGCCTGTCTCCATTCCTCCTGTAGTCCACAACCAGTTCCTTTGTTTTTGCAACATTGAGGGAGAAGTTGTTTTCTTGACACCACTGTATCAGAGAGATGACTTCTTCCCTCTATTCCGCCTCATTATTGTTTGAGATTATGCCAATCAACGTAATGTTGTCAGCAAATTTAATTAGCGGATTAGAGCGGTGGGAGGTGACTCAGTTATGGGTATACAGAGAGTAAAGGAGGGGACTTAGTAAACAGCCATGAGGGGCTCCAGTGTTGAGAGTCAGAGGGGTGGAGGTGAGGGAGCCCACACTTACCACCTGCCTCCGATCTGACAGGAAGTCCAGGATCCAGTTGCACAAGGCAGGGTGAAGGTCGAGGTCTCTGAGCTTCTTGTCGAGCCTGGATGGAATTATGGTGTTGAATACTGAGCTGTCTGTAAGATAGTGACTAGTGAGCTCACTCACATGTTGCTACATACATCAGAGCCCAAATTAGCCCCTGAATATTCTGTTATTCTTGCAGGATCCTCAACAAATATGTGTTTGGAGTATAATAATTGAATGATATTTGCTTCATATGGAATTAGAGAGATAATATTGTATGCCAGGGGTGTATGTGGAGTCAAGGGAGAGGTAGCAGATTGTCATGTCCATTCTGGGGCAGCTCACTCACTTCAGTCTCCACCAGACACTCAGCTCTCACCTGCAGCTCCAAGTAACTGTCTGCACGTGACAGCAGCCACATCCCAGCACACTGCTTCAACATGCAGGCTAAAAAGGGTGAGGTTAGCCAGTGGGCCTCATGCCCCGGTGAGATAGAGACATACCTGTCCTAGCATTCAAAGTCAGCTCTGGCAGACCAGGTAGATGAGATCTACAGTGAGATCCAATGGCCAGGAGCAGTGCTGCAACACTCTGTGGAGAGCGACGCGCATGACAAGGCACAGAAGACATTACGGTCATCCACAGCAACTAAGGAAGACCCCAGTTTGTGACACTTGTTCGTACCACTGGACCTGAGCTTCTGAGGTCAAGAGCGTGGAACTGCCCCAGTATAACAGGTTTTCCACATTAAAAACTCAACCGCTCAGATCTCCTGCCATTGTCAGACATAATGGACAGCCACCATTGTAGGTCAACCATTCCTCATTCAGATTTTATCAACCACAAGTCAACACCTGTAATATGATATATTAAAGCTGGTTCATGAGGAGAAAGATGAAGATCAGAGCATAAGGAATAGGAACCGGAGTTGGTTATTGAACACAATCATTGGGAAATAAACCTGGTCATGCGTCAGATCTCTCGGTGGGAGAGCATTTTGGAGAAAGTGATCATATTTCTGTCTCCTTTACAATAGCATTGGAGAGAGAGGAACAGACAAGTTAGAAAGAAGTTTAATTGGAGTAAGGGGAATTATGAGGCTATCAGGCAGGAAATTGGAGGCTTAAATTGGAAACAGATGTTCTCAGGGAAAAGTACGGAAAAAATGTGGCAAATATTCAGGGGATATTTGTGTGGAGTTCTGTATAGGCACATTCTAATGAGACAGGAAAGTTATAGTAGGGTACAGGAATGGTAGTATACAAAGGCTGTAATAAATCTAGTCAAGCAGAAAAGAAAAGCTTACTAAAGGTTCAGAGAGCTAGGTAATGTTAGAGATCTAATCTAGAAGATTATAAGGCTAATAGGAAGGAGCTTAAGAAGGAAATTAGGAGAGCCAGAAGGGGCCTTGAGAAGGCCTTGGTGGGCAGGATTAAGGAAAACCTCAAGGCATTCGACAAGTATGTGAAGAACAAGAGGATAAGATGTGAAAGAATAGGACCTATCAAGTGTGACAGTGGGAAAATGTGTATGGAACCGGAGGAAATAGCAGAGGTACTTAATGAATACTTTACTTCAGTTTTCACTATGAAAAAGGATCTTGGTGATTGTAGTCTGACTTTCAGCAGACTGAAAAGCTTGAGCATGTAGATATTAGGAAAGTGGATGTGCTGGAGCCTTTGGAAATCATCAAGTTGGATAAGTCGCTGGGACTGGATGAAATGTACCCCAGGCTACTGTGGGAGGTGAGGGAGGAGATTGCTGAGCCTCTGGCGATGATCTTTGCATCATCAGTGGCGATGGAAGAGGTTCCAGAGGATTGGAGGGTTGCGAATGTTGTTCCTTTATTCAAGAAAGGGAGTAGAGATAGCCCAGGAAATTATAGACCAGTGAGTCTTACCTCAGTGGTTGGTAAGGTGATGGAGAAGATCCTGAGAGGCAGGATTTATGAACATTTGGAGAGGTATAATATGATTAGGAGTAGTCAGCATGGCTTTGTCAAGGGCAGGTTATGCCTTACGAGCCTGACAAATTTTTTTGAAGATGTGACTAAACACATTAATGAAGAAAAAGCAGTAGATGTAGTGTATATGGATTTCAGCAAGGCATTTAATAAGGTACTTGTTGTGTTGGAAAATACCTGGTTCTTTGAGTCTCAACAGTAGAGGCCTGGACACACACAGTTTTAATAATAAGGAATTTATTATTAAAGGGGAAGTCGGGTCAACACAAGCAACTACAATACACAGGAAGCAGTGTGGGGACAGGGTACGGTTACACAAACAAAGAACAAGGGAAAAGCACTACGACAGCTATCCCCCTTGACCTTGGATAGCCGCAGCTCCCTTACCAGGACAAACGATAGACCTTCCCAAACATAAATCAATGCACTTACCTCCAATGAGGTGGTCTGTAAGAGAGGCCAATCCAGGGACAAGTCTCACCTTTTATAGCATGGGGCTGGGCGAGATAATCCAATTAAGGTGACCAATAATTTAGGTGTGCATTGATTAGTTGGGAGGGACCAAATGTTGATTGGCATGTGGTGTGTCCTCCAACCAGCCAGGTGGCAGTGCATCAAATGTTGATTGGCATGTGGTGTGGCCTCCGACCAGCCAGGTGGCAGTGCATCTGTCACGTGGCCGGTATCTCTGGATACAGTACCCCATGCAAGGCTTATTGAGAAAGTAAAGAGGCATGGGATCCAAGGGAACATTGCTTTGTGGATCCAGATTTGGATTGCCCACAGAAGGCAAAGAGTGGTTGTAAACGGGTCATATTCTGCATGGATGTTGGTCGCCAGTGGTGTGCCTCAGGGATCTCTTCTGGGACCCTTACTGTTCGTGATTTTTATAAATCATCTGGATGAGGAAGTTGAGGGATGGGTTAGTAAGTTTGCTGATGACACAAATGTTGGAGGTGTTGTGGATAGTGTGGAGGGCTGTCAGAGGTTACAGCGAGACATTGATAGGATGCAAAACTGGGCTGAGAAGTAGCAGATGGAGTTCAACCCAGATAAGTGTGAAGTGGTTCATTTTGGTAGGTCAAATATAATGGCAGAATATAGTATTAATGGTAAGACTCTTGGCAGTGTGGAGGATCAGAGGGATCTTGGGAGTCCGAGTCCATAGGACGCTCAAAGCACATGCGCAAGCTAACTCTGTGATTAAGAAGGTGTGTGGTGTGTTGGCCTTCATCAATCGTGGAATTGAATTTTGGAGCTGAGAGGTAATGTTGCAGCTATATAGGACCCTGGTCGGATCCCACTTGGAGTACTGTGCTCAGTTCTGATCGCCTCACTACAGTAAAGATGTGGAAGCCATAGAAAGGGTGCAGAGGAGATTTACAAGGATGTTGCCTGGATTGGGGAGCATGCCTTATGAGAATAGGTTGAGTGAACTTGGAGTGACAGAGGATGAGAGGTGACCTGATAGAGGTGTATAAGATGATGAGAGGCATTGATCGTGTGGATAGCCAGAGGCTTTTTCCCAGGGCTGACATAGTTGCCACAAGAAGACACAGGTTTAAGGTGCTGGGGAGTAGGTACAGAGGAGATGTCAGGGGTAAGTTTTTTACTCAGAGAGTGGTGAGATCATGGAATGAGCTGCCGGCAACGGTGGTGGAGGCGGATACGATACTCTTTTAAGAGACTTTTAGATAGGTACATGGAGCTTAGTAAAATAGAGAGCTCTAGGTAAGCCTAGTAATTTCTAAAGTAGGGACAAGTTCGGCACAGCTTTGTGGGCCGAAAGAGCTGTATTGTGCTGTAGGTTTTCTATGTTTCAATGGTTCAACACTAATTCCTGCATTATCTCCATAGCCCTCAATTCCTTTAATACCCAGAAAATTATCAATACAATCTGTAATTGAGTCTTCACAGCCTCCAGGGCAAAGAATTCCAAAGCTTCACCAATTTCATCACCTCTGGAGATCTATCCGCACAACCTCTGGTCTCCAACCTGGCAGTTCCACGACCACAGACTGCTTGTATCACCAGGATTCACAAACTGAAATGCCTGGTCGGCCCATTGCTTCGTCCTGCTCCTGCCCTAACAAAACCTGTAACATTGTATTGTAACTCCATTCTGTCCTGCTTGGCTCAGACCCTTCCCACCTACATACACAACATCTCACACACTCTCCATCACTTCATTAATATTATTTCTTTGGCTACAAGTGCCTCATAGTTGGCATCATCAGGGACCCTCATCAGGGAGGCCTCAGGTCTCTATTTATCTCGTAACCAGTTTTTCACTACCACCACCCTCTTCCATCCATCTGGCAGAACAACAACTTCTCTTCCAGCTCCTCACACTTCCTCCAGACCATAGAGGTAGCCATTGTTGCGTATTTAATATCTCAATAACATTTGAGTAATCTTGTATATATATTGTTTGATTAAGCATTCTTGTTCATTTAAATAGTTCATTGTTGATAACAGTTATATGTTGATAACCTGATCAGGAAGGCTGATTCTGTTCTGGGGGTGGAACTGGTTGTGTCTGAGGGGAGGATGCTGCAGAAGCTACGGAGCATTATGGACAATCCCTCTCACCCCTCCATGATGTGCTGGACAAACAGAGGAGCACCTTTAGTAACAGACTGATTCCACTGAGGTGACCACTGAATGCCACAGCAGGTCATTTTCCCTGTGACTATATGACTCTACAACTCCTCCTCCTCAAGTATATAAGCATATGGTTTCATTGCACATCTGTATTTTGCACTATTACTCCTTGTATTCTTTTTCGTACCTCAACGCTTACATTTTGTATTTTAAAGTGTATATTCCTAACTGAGCAACCTTGCAACAATAATTTCCTTTGGGATATGTAAAGCTATATCTATCTTATCTTATCCTACATACGTTAATTATATACATCATCATGCTACCACATGACACGTGTGCACCTCGTAAAGAAAAGTCAAAGTTACAAACTCATTCCCAGACTCTTGTGTCTTCCTTGGAATTAGCTTAATGTGTTGAAGTTACCCAGCATAACACTGACAGAGGTATCTTTAAAACAAACTCAGTACAACTACCCGAGGAAATCTGCAGATGCTGGAAATTCAAACAACAACACACACAAAATGCTGGTAGAACACAGCAGGCTAGGCAGCATCTATAGGGAGAAGCGATGTTGACGTTTCGGGCCGAGACCCTGCTGCCTAGCCTGCTGTGTTCTACCAGCATTTTGTGTGTGTTGTTGTTTCAATACAACTACCGACTTGTTAAAGCGCAGTGAGACATTTGAAATAAAATAAAATGCACTGAGAACAACATTGAAACAGAGCAGCATGTCTTCTTTGGAGGGAAGACATGATCGAGAAGAATTCAGAGCTCATAAAGAGTGAGCATTGAGTGATAATAATGATTTTAAAATATCAGAAATAGCTGGTTACATCGGAATGATTGACAAGTTTGATTCCACAATGGGTAATTGGCTCATGTAAACTTAACTATTGGAGCAGTATTTAGAAGCAAATGAAATAACAATGAGAAGCGAGTGCCACGTTTGCTTTGGGTCTAAAGACATTAAGTTTGTTTTGAAGTTTGATCCAAACAAACCATCAGAAATGAGCTTTGCTTCTATTGTAAAACTGATGCAGAGACACTTAGAACCAAAGCCATTGCTGATTGTAGATTGCTTTAGATTTCGTAAGTGGAATCAAAAGGAAGAGGAATCCACTTCAGTGCACGCGACTGAATTGAAGAGATTGTCTGAACATTGTCATTTCAGAAATGGTCTTAATGATACTAAGAGATCATTTAGTCTGTGGATAAAAAGTCAAGCATAAAAGTCAAGTTGCAGTTTCAAAAAGAGCACTAATCTACATGCTGTTGGTGAAAATCTGATAATGATGAGAGTAACCCTGGAACGGCTAGTGTAAAAATTAATAATAGAGAAGCAATATGGCTTACACCAGAAGTGAATGGCAAATTAATTACAATGGAATTGGACACTGGTTCAGCCTTTTCAGTCATTCCACACAATGAGTTTCGATGGCATTTCAAAGAAACCAAACTGAAGCCTGCAGGGCTTATACAGAGTGCATCAATTTCACCTGGAAGAGACATTCGGATTGTATGTTGCCGCCCAGGTGCCAGGATCCACAGCATTCCAAAGGGGAAGGGTGAACAGCCTGAAGTCGTGGTACCAACAACATAGGTAGGAAAAGGGAGGAGGTCCTGAAGAGAGAATATAGGGAGTTAGTTAGAAAGCTGAAAAACAGAACCTCCAGGGCAGTAATCTCTGGATTGCTGCCTGTACCACACGCCAGTTAGGGTATGAATAGGATAATTTGGGAGATGAATGCATGGCTGAGGAATTGGTGCAGAGGGGCAGGGGTGTTCAGATTTATGGATCATTGGGATTGCCTCTGGGGAAGATATGACCTGTACAAAAACAATAGGGTACACCTGAACCCAAGGGGGACCAATATCTTTGCAGGCAGACTTACTAGAACTGTTGGGGAGGGTTTAAACTAATTTGGCTGGGGTAAGAGAACCAGAGTGATAGGGATGAGGATGGGGCAGTTGGTATAGAAGGAGAAGCAGGGTATAGTGAGACTGAAAGAAATTACAGGCAAACATTAGGGCAAAATTGCAGTCAATGTGATAAGTTAAAGTGTAACGGGGGGACAAAATCAAAAACAGTGATGAATAGAGAACTGAAGGTTTTATATTTGAAAGCCCACAGTATACGGAATAAGGTAGATGATCATGTAGTGCAGTTAAAGTTTCGCAGGATGTTGTGACATCATGACATTGTGGGCACCTCTGAGTAATGGCTGAAAGAAGATCACAGTATTTTAACATCCAAGGATATACAAAAGGACAGGCAGCTATGTAGAGTGGGTAGGGTGACTCTGCTCTTGAAAAATGAAATCAAATCCTTAGAAAGAGGTGACATAGGATTGGAAGGTGTAGAATCCTTGTAGGTAGAATTAAGAAACTGCAAGGGTAAAAAGACCCTGTTAGAAGTTATGTACTGGCCTTCATGCTGTAGCCAGGATGTGGGCTACAAATTACAAAAGAGGATAGAAGAGGCACATAAAAAGTGAAATCTTGAGTAGTCATGGTGGATTTCAATATGCAGGTAGATTGGGAAAATTAGGTTAGTGCTGGAAGGAGGATGAAGCAAATATGGTTGACAAGGGAAGTCAAAAACAACATAAAAGCTTAAGAGAAGGCATATAATTTCGCAAAGATTAGTGAAAAGGTAGAGGATTGGGAATCTTTTAAAAAACCAACAGCAGGCAACTAAAAAAATCATATAAAGAAGAAAGATGAAATATAAAGGTAAACTAGCCAATAATATAAAAGAGGATACAAAAACATGTCAGATATATAAAGAGTAAAAGAGAGACAAGAGTGGATATCGGACTGCTGGGAAATGATGCTGGAGAGGTAGTAATGGGGGGCAAAGAAATGGCGAACAGACTGAATAAGTATTTTGTATCGGTGTTCATTATAAGACATTCACAGAATGCCAGAAATGCCTCCAAGAAGGTGGACTCAGTGACCACTTGAGATTTCTGGAAAGTGTCATCCACAAGTAGGTATGCTTGGTCTAGAGATGAAATGGCATTCATGGGCAGTTTTAGCTAGAGGTAAATGTCTGAAGATGCAAGGGTGTGTCAACCTTTAGTGAAAGCATAGAGAATATGAATATTTAAACTAGTGTACGATAGTTCACAATACAACTCTGAAGACAGATTATATATGAGGAACCCTTAATGTGGTTCCTTAAGGTTATCATAGCTAGGGGTTAGTAGGGATAAGGTCCTGCTATCTATTAAATGCTTCCAATAGTGTGCATCTAAAATAGTCCCTGGCAACCAAGTCTAGCTCCTGGACTTCTTGTGTGGTTTAGCTATTAAGCATAACGGAACTGGTTCTAGTGACAGTAGAAGGGGCAAAGGCTGGTTACTGGCACATTAAAACCATTCACTTTAGGCAGATGGAGCATGTCAGCTGTGGTTGGCAGCTCACCTAGGGGAGGTAAACCGCTGATCTCAAACCTCCGCTGCCTTACAGCTATACCCACTCACAGGGAAGGCTTTGGGAGTAAACCCTGAAACAGACCAACGTTGAGTTCAACACTGACTGGCAACTCCTACGACATCCCTGGTGCCAAACTGTATTAGTCTCTGCCGTCTTTTGGATTCTTCAGCTGTCTGGAGAGGTGGTGCCGGCTGCTTGGACAACAGCTTGCTCTCCATATTGTACTGCCCTGCCTTGTATACTGGCTTGCATATCACATAGCCAGCTAGGACACAATATTCATGGTCAACCCCAAAAATGGAGGGCCTCAAACTTTTTATAAAAGGTCTTTGAACCTTCAGTATCAGTACAAAATGATTCTTCTATGAATAAACAGAAATCATCACTTTTCAGACTAATGTTAATGAAAACGTCACTGATGGCGAGTTCACTAAGTTCTGTTGTTTTTGATGTCGCTTGGACAATTTGATGCTGAAATAACATATTAGGGAAATCCTTAATTCTTGCCCTAACATGAGCATATGACACCCAAAATATACATAAAAATTATTTCACTCCATATTAACATGGTTTTCAACTTCGTGACATCATTCTTTTTGGCATTGTCCAAGCAGATGCCTCAGCCAATGTTTTCTCATCTCTCCTTGGGTTCTTCAACTGATTATCTGAAATCATATGTTCTTGTTCTGGTTGAAACAGTAAAATGTCAAGAATATAATCAAAAACAAACATGCACTACACTCTTTAATATTGCTCCATAAATTCAACATTCAAAAGGCTCATCGTCTAACATTTCTGTTACTTGAAATCAAACTTTAAGTTGGTGAATTTAAAATCCTGTGTCCCTGTCACCGAATGCTGATGCCAAGCTTTGGCAACAATCTTCAGAATATACTGCATTTTGTGCCAGCAGTCTCAACTGATTGCCAAGAGGAGAGCTCTTATTAATATCAACATGAGTTGGTTTTCTGAAAACTTTAAATTTCAGCTAATTCATTATGCTTAAACTGACAGAACCAAGCTTAATATCTTCTCTGCACATAACAAGCAGTAAAATATTTTTCTAACACTCCAACTTCTGAAAGCAGCAGGAAACAGGGAATAAAAATAACTCTGGATAAAATGGGGCAATATAGCCTTGAATGGTAAATTATCGACATTCTTTCAGTTGCATGAGAGCATGTAATAACTCAATCTTATCTATAGCTGTCATGTTAGGATCCATTTACAATACATCAACACTGATACAATGTCCTACATTTGTGAAATGGGGACAGGAGTTTAGCAATAATTCACAGACCTAGAAAAATGATAATTAACTATCATATTACCATAAAGACATGAAGTAACTGCATTTAATTCTTATCCATCTGCACTGTAATACAAGACCATAAAAATGAAGTCGCACATTTGACCCTCATGTCTTTGCTGTTCGTTTTAACTCCAGTTCCCTTTGGAAAATTATAATTTTCTCAGATAGTTCAATCCGGATCATAACAATCTGCCGCATGGAACAGTTTCCAACCTCACCTCTAGTATTGTAACTAATACACACAGAATGCTGGAGGAACTCGGCAGTCAGGCAGCACCTATGGAAAACAGTAAACAGTCAACATTTCGGGCCATGACCTATCTTCAGGACTGTACTCTTTTGACTGGGGCTCCTATGTAGATGCTGCCTGACCTGTTGAGATCCCCCAGCATTTTGAGGGTGTTGCTTTGGGTTTCCAGCCTCTGCAGATTTTCTTGTGTTTGTGTTATAATTAATTACCCTCATTCTATATGGAAACAGTTTCTCATTATTTAGTGAGTGACTTTGAAAAGAACTTTTAAATCTTCCTGTATACTTGATAAAGAAAAAAAAATACTCGGTGTCCCTAGGCTCTTCTGATTAAAGGGACATATTACGGTTAATATTCTGTTAGATCTCTTCCATGCTTCTACCAAAGCTTTGACATAGTGTACCTCTGGGCTTTTTTCAGGATGCAAGTGGCAGCAGAAATAGAAGAGTACCAGAAGTTAGAATTATGACATGGTAGTCATTAGTAAAGTTTGGTTGCAGGAGGGGCAGGACTGGCAGCTCGATGATCTGGGGTTCCATTGTTTTTGATGTGATACAGAGTGGAGGGGATTAAAGGGGCAGATTTGTCATTACAAGTCAAGGAAAATGTAATGTCAGTGCTCAAAAAGGACAGACGAGTGAGCTCATTGATTGGGGCTATCTGGATGGAACTGAGGAATAAGAAAAGGATAACCACATTAATGGGATTATTTAATATACCACCAAATAGTAAATGGGATATAGAGGAGCAAATTTGTAGAGAGATTGCAGTCAGTTGAAAGAAAAATAAATTTGTGATGGCAGGTGATTTTAACTTTCCACATACTGTATTGACTGGGGCTCCAATGTAAAAGTGCTGGATAAGATAGAGTTTGTCAAATGTGTTCACAAAAAAAATCCTTAATCAGTATAGAGGTCTCAACTATGGATAGAGTGATACTCGATCTCCTATTAGGGAACAAGATAGGGCAGGTGACAGAACTGTGTGTGGGGGGACACTGTGTAGGGTATTTTGCATCCAGTGATCATAATTCTATTAGTTTCAAAATAATTATGGAGAAGGATAGGACTGGTCCTCTGGTCTGGAACCATTTACATCCAATTCGCTGCACTCACTGAGTAAATTTAATTCAAAACAATAAATGCAATGCTAGATCACTCTGCCTAAAACACTGTGTCCCTGATAATTTGCTCAATGACCATTGGGTTAAATCCAAGAGTGACTGATTTGAGTGAAATTGATAGCTATAAACAAAAACAAAGTCTATCATTGGCACACCTATACTTATTTTATAACTTTCTGTTTAAGTTGAAGAATAATATTACCATTATCTTAGAGTTAAATAAAATGGAAGTTCTCTCTGGAATCCTTTCTTATATTTAAAATAACTTTCAGATTTTACTTTCCGAACAGTAAAGTAGTATTTACTTCTGAGTATCTGAATTTTTAAGTTTAATAATGATGCATTAGTAAGTCCAGACATTCTAGGTCCCACCAAGTGCATGAGACAATAATGGTAGCTACATTCTCTGCTTTTTATATAAGAGACCCAATAGTTTTTTTCAAAAAACTTAAGCATCTGTTGATGTCCAAGCTATCTCTCACCTTACAGAGATTTCTGCTTATGTCCTTCTCATTGATGGTACACATTTCACCAGTATCTCTAATTACCAGAGTGACACAGGATCTCTCATAATTTTATAAACCTCCATGTAAAATGCAGGGACCTTAGAAACATACAGAATGACCTTGGCATAGTTCTCTGGAAACAGCAACACAGATGGACAAGGTAATGAAGAAGGCATTTAGATTTCTTGCTTTCATAAGCAAGGTTACTGAATATAAGTGTTGGGACAACAGGTTGCAATTGTACAAGGCATTGATCATGCCATACTCCAAAAATATTATATGCAATGCTGGCCACCACAATATAGATTGGATGTAGTAGCACAGAATGCAGAAAAGATTCTCCACGATGTTCTTACAAGGTTTTAATTAGAAGGATAATTTGGATAGGCTGCGAATATTCTCACAACACATCTGGATGAACATTTACCCTCTGAGAACAATCCCAGCTTCTCAAATCTCTTCTCAAAATGAATTCCATCTGCCATGGCCCTGCCTAATTTTCCAGTTAATCTATGTCCTTTCATACCCTTAGACAATTATCCTTGATGTCTTCAACACTAAAGGTCCACCACATCATCAGCAAACTTACTAATCAGATGACTGACATTGTCAGGCAAGTCACTTATGTATATGATAAACAACAAAGGTCCCAGTACTGATCCCTGTGGGACACCACTGGTTACAGACTTCCAGTCAGAGAAACAGCCTGCCATCACTACCTAACGTCTCCTCTCACCAATAAAAAAATGCAGCTTTCGTCAATTCAAAGTGGATTGTTCAGTCATTTCAGTGCAGAATTATGTTTGCGGGTGGGGATGAGGGGAGTTATTTCACCACTATTACAACCAAGCCTGCCAGAAACTCTAATGAAATAATTTATTCATTATTTTGGAAGCATTATGTTCTTTATATAATTTTAAATTGTATTTCTGTTCTGGTTGTTATTTAAATTGATTTTAATTTCAACCAAATGCTGTTCCAAATTTAATTACAATATTCTGTATACAAAATGACCCATTTTAAAAACCATCTTCTTCCTGTATTTTACTGGCCTTTATTATTAAAGCAAGATGCAGCCTTACAGAGCCTTAAATTCACATTCTACAATTGTTGTATCTCTGCCAAACCCCTTAATTCCTTTAAATTCCAATTCTGAATTGGATCCTTAAACAGTCAAGCAGAAATTGCCCTCATACAAATTGTAACATAATCCAGAAAGAGAAAAATTGCTACAAATCCATACTGCAACTGTACATTTGAATGTTCAAATCTTCTGCTGGATTTTGCAACTAAAATTGCCACTATGACCCCCACCATATCACTAGCCCATCTATAATGCCAGGGCCCTAAGTATTACTTAACCACTGTAGTTTGACGTGCATTAGGGACCTATTTTGAATCTGTGAAGGACAAAGTTCTGGCAATTTATTTTTAAGAAGCACACAATGCACTCAAAAGTTCGAGATCATCATATTTGCGTTCATTCATGGCCACCATTCCCTACTTAAGGTCCTTCTATTTCTCCCCACACCTCCTCCCATTTCTAGGATTTCGCATCAGACTTGTGAGACTCAGCTGACGGTCGAGCCATAACAAGCAGTAGTAGCAAACACATGAAGTGCTAACTGAGGATTTCTGAGCAGAAAGGAGAGGTGTAAATTAGACATGGTAGACCAGCTTCCTTCCCAACATACATATAATGAGGTTGATCTCTGGCCTTGATGATCAGAATTATTCCTGTATTCAAATCTTGCTCCAAATGAAAACCTACAACGACTCACTACCACCATCCCCTTCCCCTACTGCCTGTTATGTGAAGTTATGGCGGTTTGCCTTAGCTAAATTGGAAGAGTTTATACATACTGTCAGTCTTGCTCAGCAACTTGTCAATTGTATGAGCGCAACACGGAATTGATAAGAATGAGCTTTAATTCAACGACAATTAATACACATTGCAACCTACACATGTCCAATTTAATACAGAATTGTTTAATTGCTAATAGGTGCTTAGATAGGATTATGGATACATAGGAAACCTACAGCACAATACAGGCCCTTCAGCCCACAAAGCTGTGCCGAACATGTCCTTACCTTAGAAATTACCAAGGGAATTTTCATACTGGTGACCAATCAAATTGAATGAAGAGGCAGATTTCATTTCTGAGTGATGTAAAACACCCTTTGTGCTATTAAAACATTTTATTTTAAATAAAAAGTTGTTCTTGATGTTTTCAGTTCCATTCCAGTGTTATAATTAGATCAACCTTTAGGTGCTTTTGCTGTATGGATTATCGATCTATTTCTGAATTGACCATAAATCATTCATTCCTGAGGTGAATATGTGAATTAAATTTAAGTCCCATCTGTAGCAAGGCATGAAGGCATGAATTATGTAGTCATTTTATGCATCAGAAGAAAAATATATTAGTCCCCATAGATTATCTCCAATTTAAAAAGAAGTTTAGAAGGCAAGAGACAGCTTTGGCAAGGTGCTGACCTTTAGATGTATTAAGAACATATGGATCTAAGGGTTTGAGCCAAGCAGCCACTTTCCAAAATGTCATGATACAGCACTTCCAATTTATATTTGTCTACAAGCAATCTGTAGTTCTGGAAAAACTCAGCTGTAAATGCACTGAAACTCACAGACAGGGCATTTTGAATAATTTTAATGAACTGTCTCAATTCCCATACTGAAAATGTAGCACTTAGTTTGGCTGAGTCAGGTTTTTATATCTAAGGAGGTCAATAGGAAACAAATAATAACAGATTTCTAGTAATGCAGAGGATTACACTAGGGGCTAAATTCATTAGCTTCTGAAAATATGAGCAGGGATAATGATGCATGATTAGTCCCTGCTGACTAGAAAACAGGCAGTGCACCAACAATCCTGCCTGCTAACTTCAACAATCTCCCCATTCTAACTTCACCTTCTACTAACCTATGGAATGGAGATGGCCTGGCAACAGCACTGTGAGTACCTAACTCCATTTGAGATTATCTTGCACCGTTTAAAAGCTTGAAACTTGAAAAAAAAGATGCATTGTGAATTTATCAGATGCTGGCAGGTTTGTTACAAGTAATCCTGGCAAGAGAACGTCATAATATGGGATAGGGCAGGCTGCAAGGGTTCAAATGTTGGACTGGAGATCTTGGTGGAGCTTTGGAAAAGTTAGAAAGATGTCCTGTGTTCACAGGGAGTCAAGGAGCTTCCCCAACACATGCTTAGAGTCAATGTGAGGGAACAAAAACATATTGCTTGTGATTTGGCCATTGCTGACCAGATCATCATTTATTACCCATGCCTTATTTTCCTTGAAAAGGTGGCAGTGAAGCAAATTTTTGAACTGCTACAGTCCTCCTGATGAAGATATGCCCACAGCTCTGCTGGGAGGGAGTTCCAGATTTTTGACCCAGCAGTGATGAAGGACCAGTAATATATTTCCAACTAAGGACGGTGCATGGTATGGAGAGAAACCCACAGGCTGTAATGGTCTCATACATATGCTACCTTCATCCTTCTTGTTAATAGAGTCTATGGCTTAGTCTGGGAAAGTAACTATTCTGTATTTTGTAGATGATGCATTTTGCATTCAACTCACCTCTTCTCTGGAATTCAGCTTGTCAGTCCAAGTTTGGAATTGCAACATTAAGGTCTTGAGTCCGCTTCACCTAGCAAAAGAAAAACATTTAACAGCTCTTCCATCTGGGAGGAGGCTGGCTGGGCAATAATCCGGAAGACTGGATTTGTACTGTGTGCATTTTATAACAGGATATAGCTGAACAACTTTCCGTTCTGTCAGATGGATGCCAAGGTCATTGTTTGGCTAAGGGTTCACCTAATTCCATAGCTCAGATCTTCAGAACTACAGCTGGTATGTTGTCACCTACCGTAGCCTTCACTGTATACAAAGTTTCAGCTGTTTCTGGACATCACAACATGTAAATTGAATTGCTGCAGACTAGCTTCTGGGATGAGAATCACAGGGTTGTGAGTGGCTGCAAATGCTTTAGCCATTGCCAATAAAAATGGCTAAAACATTCACAACCACATTTAACCTGTTGAATGTCACTTACCTGTGTAATCCTGAGGGTGGCACAATTATAAGACCATAACATATCGGAGCAGAATTCAGCCATTTGGCCCATCAAGTCTGTTCCACCATTTCAACATGGCTGATCCATTTCCCTCTCAGCCCCAGTCTCCTGCCTTCTCCCCGTATCCCTTCATGCCTTGAATAATTAAGAATCTATCAACCTCTGCCTTAAATATATCCAATAACTTGGCCTCCATGGATGCCTGTAGCAATGATTTCCACAGACCCAACACTCTCTGCCTAAAGAAATTCCTCCTCATCTCTGTTCTAAATGTACATTTAGAATCAGAATCAGGTTTATTATCACTGGCATGTGTCATGAAATTTGTTAACATAGCAGCAGCAGTTCAATACAATACATAATATAGGAGAAGAAAAAATCAATCAATCAATTACAGTGCACGTACATTGAATAGATTAAAAATCGTGCAAAAATAGAAATAATATATATTAAAAAGTGAGATAGTGTTCACATGCCTCTATTCTGAGGATGTGTCCTCTGGTTTTAGACCCCACCCCCCACCATATGAAGTGTCCCCTCTGCTTCCACTCTATTGAGGCCTTTTAACATTCAATAGGTTTCAATGAGATCCACCCTCATTCTTCTGAATAACAGCGACTACAGGCCCAGAAACATCAAATACTCCTCATATGATAAGCTTTTCAATCCTGGAATCATTTTTGTGAACCTCCTTTGAATTCTTTCCAATATCTGCACATCCTTTTTAAATAAGGGACCCAAAACTGCTCACAATACTTCAAAGGAGGCCTCACCAGTGCTTTATAAAGCCTCAGCATTACATACTTGCTTTTATATTCTACTCCTCTCAAAATGAATACTAGAATGCATTTACCTTCCTCACCACTGACTCAACCTGCAAATTAGCCTTTAGCTGCTACTTCACTGTGGCATGACCTTGTGTTCAGTCCTGACCTCGGGTGCTGTCTGTGTGGAGTTTGTACGTTCATCCTGTGTCACAGGGGTTATTTCCTGGTGCTTCAGTGTCCTCCAACCAACCAATGGCATGCAGCATGGTAGGTTGTCCCTGGAATTTAGGTGAGTGATACAATCCAAAAGGTTTACGGGTTGCTCATGAGAATGTGTGGAGAGTTTTTAAAAAGGGATTCATGTAAGTGGATGGCTGATGGTCATCACTGATATGGGGGTCCATAGGACCTGTTAATATTTTGCATCTCTCTATGGCTCTGTAAATATTCCATAGATGACATGTTCCCAGAGAGGACTTCTGAACACATTGTTGAACCAGGGTCGATCCTCTGACTTGAGCAACAGTTGTTCGAGATGACAGATGACCTGTCCTTAAGGACAATGTATATCAGCAATAAATCCTATCTTTACCAGCAGCACCCACATCTCCAGAATTAATACAAATTGGTCACCTGCTTCTCTCTTGCTATACAATCTCTGAAGCTTTCTGCTACTGTGTCTAAAATGGGCAGGCTACAGACAGGGCATTTCAATAGCTCTCATTCTTTCTGATTCAGTAAATGTACCACTTCACAGCACTATCAACAACAGCTTCTGTCACTTGCTGGTGATTGAGAGGTGTCTGATTGGATGATAATTAGCCAAAGTGTAGCAGTACAGAAACAGCTTGTATGTCGCTGAACTCCTGGATACAATGCTGTCAAAATGATCACTATCATAATGCTGCAAGGATTTACAGCTTCCTGCAAGTGGCTAATGTCAGTAAATGCATCATTAAATTCCATAACCTGCTAATCTCTCCAGGGGACTCAGTCATTACCCAATCCATCACAGCCCCACCACTCACCTACCAACGATCTGTATCAATCAGGATCCCTATACAGTACAACAGATGCATGCTTCCACACTCCTTTAAGACTTAGCATGGATGCAATCAATATCTACAATTTACACTCATGTCAGCTATTTAACCAATGCAAGCACACCATTCAAAAACATTGCACAACACTCGTTCATTCTCTAACGGTAGAAAGTGGCACACAACCGGAGACAGGAAATACATAGATGGGGATGTACGCCTTCTTCATCTGACTCCTATCGAGGAGATAGAGTCAGTCATTCTTAGCTAAATCATGGCCAGGAATGGAGTAGAAGCCATTACAGATGGGAGACTCATCGTATTAATCCTCCTCTTTACACAGCACCATCCCATTCAGTCCTTTGTCTTGAATTAAATAATTTGGTTTATGTACATCTGTATCTGAGTCAGTTGTATGATCACGTTGACAAGTAACTGCAGTATTTTAATATGTCTCGCTCTACTTCTTGTGGTGTATGTATAAGTGTAAAACGTAATATTCCATGAATGGCAAATTATCCTGCAAAATGTAGTGAATCTCTGAAGTGTATCGCAGTGTTGAAGCATATCAGCTCCTGTCTGAATGGTGACTCAGTGATCTTCTCCACAGTCTCCATCGGCACTGGAGCGCCGTAGGGATGTATACTTAGTGCCCAGCTCTACTCGCTTTTCACCTTTGACTGGGTGGCTAAGTACAGCTCCAACACCTTAAACAAGTTTGCTGAAGCCACCATTATTGCAGCTTTATCAAAGATGGCGATGAATCAGCATACAGGAGAGAGATTGAAAATTTGGCTGAGAGATGTAATAACAACAACCTCTCACTCAATGTCAGTAAGACCAAGGAACTGATAGTAGACTTCAGGAGCGCCGGTAATCATCTGGGGATCAGAGACGGAGAGGGTCAGTAATTTTAAATTCCTGGGTGTCACCATCTCAGAGGACCTGTCCTGGACCCATCATATAAATATTATTGCGAAGAAAGCATGACAATGCTTCTACTTCGTCAGGAGTCTGTGGAGGGTTGGCATGTCATTGAAAACCTTGGCAAACTTCTATCCATGTGTGCTGACTGGCTGCATTACAGCCTAGTATGGGAACACCAATGCTTTAGAGTGGACAGTCCAGTACATCATGGGTAAAACAGTCCCAACCATTGAGCACATCTACATGAAACATCGCCTTAGAAAAGCAGCATCCATCATCAAAGATCCTCACCACCCAGGCCATGCTCTTTTCTTTCCCTGCTGCCATCAGGTAAAAGGTACAAGTGCCTCAGGACTTGTACCACCAGGTTCAAGAACAGTTACTACCCTTCAACCATCAGGCTCTTGAACGAAAGAGGATAGCTACACTCTTTGAAGGACTCTTTATCTTGTTATTTCATGCTCTTAATTATTGCTAGTTATTATATCTACATTTGCACAGTTTCTTTACAGTTTAAGTTTCCAGATGTTTCCAATTTACAACTACTGTCCTATAGATTTGCCCAAAGGAAAAGAATCTCAGGATTGTATGTGGTGACATGTATATACATTTTACTTTGAACTTTGAGTCAGATTCATGGCCTGATTGAGGATGACGGTACAGCGCTATAGAAAGCATTAACAACTAACACATCCAAGGCTGTACTAGGGGCAGCCCACAAATGTTGCTATGCATTCCGGCACCAACATAGTATGCCCACAGTGTTCAACAGAACACAAGCAGCAACAACAACAAAACAATGCAATTCACACAAAATGCTGGAGAAACTCAGCAGGCCAGTCAGCATCTATGGAAAAGAGTAAGCTGTCGACGTTTCGGGCTGAAACCCTTCATCAGGACTGGAAAAAAGAGATGAGAAGTAAGAGTAAGAAGCCTGGGGGAGGGGAGGAAGAAGTACAAGGAAGTCGGTGATAGGTGAAACCAGGAAAGGGGAGGGGTGAAATAAAGAGCCTGAAAGTCGATTGGTGAAAGAGATAAAGGGCTCGAGAAGGGAGAATCTGATAGGAGATGACAGAAGGCCATGGAAGAAAGGAAAGGGGGAGGAGCACCAAAGCAAGGTGATGGACAGGTAAACAGATAAGCTGAGAGAGTGAAATGGGAATGGGGAATGGTGAAGTTGGGGGGGTGGACAATTACCAGAGGTTTGAAGAAATAATGTTCATGCCATCAGGTTGGAGGCTACCCAGACAGAAAACAAGGTGTTGCTCCTCCAACCTGAGTGTGGCCTCATTGTGGCAGCAGAGGAGACCCTGGACTGATATGTCTGAAGGGAAATGGGAAGTAGAACTGAAATGGGTGGCTACTGGGAGATGTTGCTTTTTTCTGGCAGACGGAGTGCAAGTACTCGGTAAAGTGGTCTCACCGATGTACTGGAAGCCACGCCAGGAGAACTAGGTATAGTAGATGACCCTAACAGGCTCACAGGTGAAGTGTTGCCTCTCCCGGAAGGACTGCTTGGGGTCCTGTGAGGTAATGAGGGAGGAGGTGTAGGGGCAAGGATAAGTGCCAGAAGGGAGATCAGTGGGGAGGGATGAATGGACAAGGGAGTTATGCATGGAGTGTCACTGCGGAAGGCAGGAAGTGGGGGTAGGGAGGGAAAACAACAACAAATCATGCCCCCTTTCACATCCTTTCGCCCACCCACTCACGTATAGACATGCCTCCAACCCAATCAGCTTTTGCTCCAATTTTCCAACAATTCCATCCAATCTTTGATCCATCCTGCTGTAACCTTGGAAAATGTTCCTCAGTATCAACAACATCACCAACTCTTATGTCATCTACAGACTTACTGTCACACCTCCTACACTCACATCCAAGTTGTTAACATGTTCTACATCACAAACAAAAGATGCTAACAACAATCTCGGCAATACACCACTGATCACTTTTTCAGAGAGGTATCCAGCACCCTCTGCCTCTTACCACCGAGCTTGACCCATCCAAGAATGAACAATGAGGGCCCTTTCCTGCCATTGAATAAAACCTCTTCAGGTTTCTCCAGTGACTTGCCTTGACTCAATGCAAATGTCGAGTCAATCTGCAGGCCTGCTCCCAGCCCTCTGCCGGGCTGCACTGGATCCTCTCCTGGGGCAGAGAGAAGGGAGAATCTGGCCATTGATCAAGAGGCTCCTCAGACAGGATTTCATCTTATTCAAAACCAATCAAAAATGCAGTTTTGGATGCATGAGGGCATTCTATTTTCCCTGTTAATCTAATGTGAACTATCACTGGTTTCAAGAAAAAGTAAAAATTACAGTAATAATTGTCAAATACAAGCTTTAATTATTGTATATAAATTAGAAAAGATGTGAAACAGTGCAAACTTGGTTCTTTGCATTCCACGTGGAGAAGCAAATTAAATTGAGGTTTATTTGAGAGATTTTTATCATTAGAATGATGGAGGATTTCCTAAATCAATTTGTAGTTAAAAATTGAAATTTATAATAACATTTCACCACATAATGTAAAAGGTATCTAAGTCATATTTCTTCATTTTCAAGAGCATGCAACTTCAGTGATCTTCTGAACCAGAAGCTCACAATTTCCTTAGGAAACAAAGATAAGTGAATTTAATACAAAACTTAACATGGACTGTTATGACTGGAAAATCTTATTGACAATATGTTCAGACTCCCAGTTCGGTATTAAGCAGCACAGAAAGCTGTCCTTATCCAGACGATATCAAAGCTATCATGTGACGATGAAGGCTACAAACACAAATCGGCTTCCATAGTTTCTGATCACTCATCTCCAGTTATAATTGGGTTCAATGCCCCCTGTAATGGGTAATTACAAAAATCAAACGCAGCAGTATGTCATCAGACACAAAGCAAAACTAAACTGTGAAGACCTTTCTGCTCTTGCAGAAATAGATTATGTTGAGGTTCATCCCATGTCATAAGCAAGGCATCCTCATGGGCACACACTGCAAAAAATCAAGTGTACTAAATTATGAATTCCACCAATAACTCAAAGCGGCTTCTAATGAAATAAGGAGGATGTCCTGAATGGGACAATATGTAAGGAGAGGACATATAGGTGTATGAATAACAGAGTTTTAATAGGAGATGATATTAACTTCCTTAATATTGAAAGGAACCGACAGGAATTAGACAGGGCAGTGTGTACAGAAAGGTTTATCAAGCAATAGAGAAATGTCCCTAACAGTGATGAGGTGGCATTTAAATTCCATTTGAGAAATGAGGCAGGCTAGTGGCTGATGTGTCACTTCCTCTTCATTGACTGTTCATGGAGTGTCAGGGGTTCTAGTAGGGATCACACAGGTAGATAAGAGTGTGAACCCACGTGCTTTTTAGTTGAAATAATAAAAGTTACTTATCAGTAAATACAGATTCTCTGTGCCTCACTGATCATTATTATAAGGGGTGATTCTTGGAACAAACCTCGCCTATTTAAATTGGTGGGGAATTAAGCAAATTCTTTTCTAACTGCTACCCACTTCACCACTTATAGTGGTATTCAGGCAAATCTCTGCATCTGGTTACAAGATTCTGTGCATACCTTCTTCTTAGCTGCCAATCTGTGTGCTCTTTTACACTCAGATCGGACAGACATTAACCAGGAGAGGCAATGTTGGTGCATTAAGGTGAATAACTCCCCAGTACCTCACCAAGTGTACCATGTAACGTTTGGGATGCAAGTTCTAGTTCAATTTCATTTGAGTCCAAGAACACTACAGCAAAGGAAGAGGCTTTTTGGCCCATCTAGTCTGTGCCAAACCATTAGTTTGCATAGTCTCATTGATCTGCATCCATACCCCTCTCATCCATGTACCTATCCAAATTTTTCTTAAATGTTGAAATCAACCCTGCATCCAGCACTTGAGCTGGCAGATCATTCCACACCCACCAACCTCTGAGTGAATAAATTCACCCTCATCTTCCCCTTAAACAGTTCATCTTTCATCCATAACCCACAACCTCTAGTTGTACTCTCACCCAACATCAGTGCAGAAAGCTTGAAGTTAATAATTCATCTTGACATCAACTTGACTTGACTTGATCTCCTTCTACCTTAGGACACGAACTTATCAATCACCTCTGCTGTGGACACTTTCTAGAGGTCCAAGATCCAAATGCTCCACGACCACTGGACTAAGTGTGTAAATGTTAGGAGGGGACTATGTTGAAAAATAAATGTGCTAGGTTTTCTAAAACTGACTCCTTCTACCTTGGGCCATGAACTTATCAATCACCCCTCGTATAATCCCATAAGCATGGTCATACCTTTTTTATTCCTCAATTCTATCCATAAAGCCTCACTAGATGAGCTCTCCATGCGGTCGTGACTGAGAACTGACGTGACATTTTTCCTGATTAGGATTGCCACCCCAACCCTTAATATATCCTGCTCTATCATGTTTAAAACTATGGAACCCTGCAACACTGAGCTGCCAGTCTTGTCCCTCTTGCAGCCAAATCTCATAAATGGCTACAACGTCATAATTTGATATGTGATCCATGCACTAAGCTATGTCTTTACTACAATACTCCTTGAATTGATATATACGCAGCTCAGAACATTAGACCCACCATGCTAAATAGTTAGATCCCTGACCTTAACAACATCTTTTAACACAAGCACGCTATTATCTGTTCTGGCGTTCTGATTCCCATCTCCATGCAACTATAGTTTAAACCCCCTCCCCCATGCAGTAGTAGCAAACCTTACCGCGAGGATATCAGACCTCCTCCAGTTCAGATGCAAACCATCCCTTCTGTACAGGTCCTACCTTCCCTGGAGAAGAGCCCAATGGTCCAAAAATCTGAAGTCCACCCTCCAATACCAACTCAGCCATCTGTTGAACTGCATGATCTGGGACTTCAGTTAATCAAGGACATGCGTGAGATTTGAGATTGAAGGAAGAGCACACAGATAGGAAGCTAATAAAAAAGAATTCACATAGGTCTGGATCTAGACAAGCAGAATGATCTGAACACAGTTAATACTGGCAAAGTGGGTAGCTGGTCCCTGTAAAAGAACATGCTCTTTTTCCTATTAATAGTTATCACATATATGCACACCCACGAAAACACCCCTAGAAATATTCCTTACCCACAGAGCAATGAACATGCACAAAGGTTTTCATTTTCAAACCAAAATTGTTAGCTAGTATATAGGATTTATTCCTCAAAACAAAGTAATTATTTAGAGCTAACAATCAGAAGAGCAAGTATAGACTGGGGTGACAATATGTTGCATGAAATATGGTGCCCTAGTTGTGGAACCGCATCTGTTATTGGCAAGATTTGTATTCAGGAGATGCAGATGCTGAATGATGTGAAGTCTTGGGGGGTGGGTGAAGACATCTGTTGTCAGTGAATGTAATGAGGTTATTTTCTGCTCTACCATTATGGAATTAATGAATGTATGCAATTGGAAAAATTTGGCTAAGATCTAGTGAGATGGATTTATCAACCAGATGAAGTGATGTTTTGGCCTTCGTTCCTGAACATCTGTATGCACGGCATATCAGAGGCAATTTTGAATTTGAACAGCAATGAAAATGGGCAATGTCAGGTCAGTCACGCTTAATATCACTCAAGTTATTGTTTCCATTGAAGTGAACAGAAATTAAAATGATGAGAAATGAAATACTGGCTATCATGTTGTGCATTTTGCATTATCACAAAATCAAAATTAGCTCCACCTGCTATAATTCATAACAGTTTATCAAAACCAACTGCTCACAATTACTAAAAAGATTTGGAGATTTTTAAAAATTCATTCCTGCATTATTTTCCACTTTCTGCTCAATTTCATTTCTGTTGCCAATAAAGTTTTGATTGGCCTTCTTGGCAATAGGTCTGATTCTTTTTTAGTTCAGTTCCATTTCTGGCACCAATATATTTCCAGGTGACAATGCACATATAATCTTATTGGAAGAAGTAGATAACCATTAGAGGAAATTAGATAGCCCAGACTAATCATGATACACTTTGTGACTAGCAGAACATTCATAGATAGAGAAATACATACCTACTTTATTCTACAGAGGGTTTCTACTAGCATGGATCTTTCTCCAAAGAAAATTATATCAAATCAAATATTCCTCTAGCATTGAGATAAATACAGTCAAAGCTGCAGTCCCTGTCAACTGCATTACTCCTGGTTATCCTAGATAATTGTCACTGTGAAGGAAAAACATTTACTATATATTTGCAAAGGAATCGTAAACAAAGCATAATACAAGGGTTGATTGATAAGTCTGTGGCCTAAGGTAGAAAGAATCAGTTTTAGAAAACCTAGCACATTTATTTTTCAACACAGTCCCCTCCTGCATTTATACACTTAGTCCAGTGTTCATGGAGCATACAGATCTTGGACCTCCAGAAAATGTCCACAGCAGGGGTGATTGATAAGTTTGTGGCCTAAGGTAGAAGGAGATGAGTTATTAACTTTAAACTTTCTGCATAATCACTCAAACAGTTGAACTGCATGTGCATGTAACAAGAGCTGTATAACTCATCACCTTCTACATCAAGCCACGAACTTATCAATCACCCCTGCTGTGGACACTTTCTGGAGGTCCAAGATCCATATGCTCCACGACCGTTGGACTAACTGTGTAAATGAAGGAGGGGACAATGTTGAAAAAATAAATGTGCTAGGTTTTCTAAAATTGACTCCTTCTACCTTAGGCCACAAACTTTTCAATCACCCTTCGTATAGTATGGAGGAAAAGCAAGGATCTATAAGAGGTAGTGAGCATGGCTTTGTTCGTGGGAGGTTATCATTTACAAACTTGATTGAGTCTTTTGAGGAGGGGACAAAGACGTTGATGAAATTAGGGCAGTAAATGTTGTATACATGGATTTCAATAAAGCTTTTTACAAAGTCTTTCATGCCAGGCTGATCCAGAGGATCAAGCCAAATAGGCTCATGATGACTTGTTAGATTAAATTCAAAATTAACCTTGCCATAGAATATAGAGAATAGTGGTGGAGAGGTATTATTCTGACTGGATGTCTGTGACCAGTGCTGTTCCACAAGGATCAGCGTTGTGACATCTGTTGTTCATAATTCATATAAATAATGGGGACAAAAATGTAACTGGGCTGATTAGTAACTTTGCAGGTGACTCAAAAGCTGGCAGACTTGTAAATAGTGAGGGAGTTTGTCAAAAGATTCAGCCAAATCTAGACTGGTTGGAAATGTGGGCAGAGAAATGGCATGTAGGGTTTAATCTAGGTTTTGTACTTTGGGAGGTCAAATTTGAGATGAAAGAGTACAGCTAATGGTGGGACTCTCAACAGCATTGATGTACTAAGAGATCTTGAAGTGCAAGTCCATAGCTCCCTGATAGTGGCAACAAGTAGACAAGATGATAAGGGCAGCATATGGTATACTTGCCTTCATTGGATGGGTTGCTGAGTATAAAAATTGGGAAGTCATATTGCAACTGTATCAAACTTTGATTAGGTCACATTGGGTCACATTTGGAGGATTGTTTGCAGTTCTGTTTGCTGCAATTGGGGATGGATATGGAGGATGATAATTCTGGATGCAGCCCATACCACACCTTTAACCCCAGCACCCTACTCTTACTATCAAAGAGGCTCAGTCATAGAGGACAAGAAAGAGTGCAACAAGAACAATTGGGAACACTATCTATCAATTACCTCTCCTTCAACTCCACTGATGCACTAACTTTTTGCTGATCTACAAGACCTGTAAAGTAAAGCAGAGTAGTTGCTGACGATCAACACTGGCTCACCTCAGGGGTGTGTGCTTAGCCCACTGCTCTACTCTCTATATACACATGGCTGCATGGCTAGGCATAGTTCAAATATCATCTATAAATTTGCAGATGATACAACCATTGTTGGTGGAATCTCAGGTGGTGACAAGAGGATGGACAAGAGGAGTGAGATATGCCAACTAGTGGAGTGGCGCCACAGCAACAACCTGGCACTCAATGTCTCTAAGATGAAGAAGCTGATTGTGGACTTCAGGAAAGATAAGATGAAGGAACACATACCAATCCTCAGAGAGGGATCAGTTTAGAGAGAGTGAGCAGTTTCAAGTTCCTGGGTGTCAAGATCTCTGAGGATCTAACCTAGCCCCAACATATTGATATAAGTCATAAAGAAGGCAAGACAGCAGCTATACTTCATTAGGAGTTTGAAGCGATTTGGCATGTCAAAAAATACACTCAAAAACTTCTACAGTTGTACTGTGGAGAGCATTCTGAGAGGCTGCATCACTGTCTGGTATGGAGGGGCTTCTGCACAGGACCAAAAGAAGTTGCAGAAGGTTGTAAATCTAGTCAGCCCCATCTTGGGCACTAGCCAACCAAGTATCCAGGACATCTTTAGGGTGCGGTGTCGCAGAAAAGTAGCGTCCATTATTAAGGACCTCCAACACCCAGAGCATGCCCTTTTCTCACTGTTATCATCAGGTAGGAGGTACAGAAGCCTGAAGGCACACACTCAGCGATTCAGGAACAGCTTCTTCCCCTCTGCCATCCAATTCTGGAATGGACATTAAAGCTTTGGACATTACCTCACTTTTTTTTAATATACAGTGTTTCTGTTTTTGCACTTTTAAAATCTATTCAATATACATAATTGATTTACTTGCTTATTTATTATTTTTTTACTTTATTTATTATTAATATGTTTCCCTCTCTGCTAGATTATGTATTGCATTGAACTGCTGCTGCTAAGTTAACAAATTTCACATCACATGCCAGTGATAATAAATCTGATTCTGATTCTGATTCAATGGTAGAGTAGTCAATAATCAAACACAGGAGATTCACAAATGCTGAAAATTCAGAGCAACACACACAAAATGCTGAAGAAGTCAGGCAGCATCTATGGGGAAGAATAATCCTGATGCAAAGCCCTGACCTGAAATGCTAATGATTTCTTTCCTCTCACAATGAGTTCCTACGCGATGCCCCAGCATCTGCAATCTCCTCTGTCTTCAATGTTGGTGTATCTACACCAGAAAGCCTGTACCTGTTAAGAAGATAGCTCATCACCACCTTGTCAAGGACTTTACGGTCAGTTAATAGAACGCTTAAAAAACCTGCATCTATCATTAAGGACCCCTATCACCCAGGACATGCCCTGTTCTTGTTACTACCATCAGAAAGAAGGTACAGGAGCATAAAAGCACACATTCAATGATTCAGGAGCAACTTCTTCCCCTCTACCATCTGATTTCTGAATGGACATTGAACCCATGAAAACCACTTCACTACTTTTCTTATTGTTTTTATTTTTGCACTACTTACTTAATTTAACTATTTAATGTATATATTGGTACTTACTGTAATTCACAGTTTTTTTCTCTCTCTGTTATTATGCATTACATTGTGCTGCTGCCAGAAAGTAAACAAATTTAATGACAGAGCACATTCCAAGCAACACACACAAAATGCTAGAGGAATTCAGCGGGCCAGGCAGCATCCAGGAAAAAGAGTACAGTCGACGTTTCGGACCAAAATCCTTCGGCAGGGAATTCCAACATCTGCAGATTTTCTCTTGTTTGTGAGAGCACAATCCTTCCTGGTAACCATAACAACATGGAAAATGAAATTTTAAATGAAACTTAAAAAGCTACAGATGATAGAAATCTAAAAGAAATAACAGAAAATCCTGGAACTACCCATCTACTCCTGTAGGAAGAGAAACAGAGTCCACATTTCAAGTCGGAGACACTTTGTCAGAACTGAAAGAGAGACAAGCAAAGCTAACTAAACTGCAGGAAGGGTGGGGGAGGGAGGATGTCTCTGATAGAGTGAAACCAGGATGCCCATGGGGAAAAACTCTAAATAAGATTATCTGGTAATGAGTCAGTGGGAGCATTTAGAGAGTGTGAAATGGACAAAAGTACCTAGACAAAAGAATGTGGAACACTGATTAAGTGTTTAAGCCTAACATATCAAATATTTGTTTCCCTCCATAGATGCTGTCTGTCCTGCTAAGATCTCTTAACATTTTGTATATGATCTTCTAGATTTCCAAAGTTTATCACGTCTCCAAAAGAAAGTGAATGTTGTAAAATGCATCAGAGAGAGCAAGATGAACAACCCAGCAGTCAAGTCAGGCTACATCCACACTACGCCAGATAAATCCGTAACTGAAGCTTTTTCTCTTCGTTTTTACCCTCCGTCCACACTAAAACGACGTTTTCGTCCCCCAAAACCGGAGCTTTTCAGAAACACTTTCCAGGGTGGGTATTTTTGAAAACGCTGCTCAGGCAGATCAGTGTGGATGGGGTAACCGGAGACTTTTGAAAACGCTGTCAGACGGCAGCGCACTATTTCATTGTTTTCTTGAACACAACCTAACAATTTCAGAACAGACGGCAACAAGACTGAAGCCAGAAGAGTTAGAAACGTATTCACCAAATACTTTGACCCATAACTTACTGAATAAATAAATATACTGTACTCACTTTGCTGTTTTCTGTCCTTGCTCATATGAAGGTGATTTACCTATTTATGCAAGTACTTCTTTGACAATAGATGTGTAACAGCCTAATGTAACATTGTATGGAAATACAAGATAACACTGATGCAGACATGTTTTATACATTTAACAAGGTGCTTTATTAATGCAACAGAGTTAGTCAGTTTTTCAATGTTCGTCGTCAGCCAGGTCAATCTGTCTGTGAACTCCCTGTCGGTTGCCTCCGTACGCTCCAGTATTTGTTTTTTTTAGTTTTAAGTTCTCCTGCGCAAGAGCCAACAGCTGTCCATCATTTTTTTTAGTTTTTCTAGTCTGTAACTACACAAACACGCACTTTTATGGCGAGATTCGAACCAAACATGTCGCTTGTTTTCGATAGATGTGTCCTGTGCATGCGCAGCAGGAGGAGATTTGCAGAAATATCTGTTTCAATGTGGATAGAGATATTTTCAAAAACGCATAGTGTGGACGCCTATCGTTTTTACGCGGTGTTTTCAAAATTATCCGGTCCAGTGTGGATGTAGCCTTAGATAGGCCTTCCGCATGACAATATTGTAGGTGGATAAACATTTTAGATAGAGAAATCAAGATTACCTGAAGTTGCAGAATTTAATATTAATTCCAGAGATAATCATTATTTTCTATGCAGACCGTAGAGCACCACCATCAGCATTGCCTTCCACCCAGCTCCCAGAATTGGATCTCATGAGCACTTCTGGCTTCTAAGAACATTGCATTTATATTCTTAGAAAGATTACATTTGTCAATTTATTTTTTCAATGGAAATAACCAGGGTTAAATATGGACTTGCACTAAAATAATAAGGAAATGTGGTGTCACAATCCAGCTCTCCATCAAGGTGAGAATGTATATGTAGTCAACTTAAGTGACTAACCCCCATCACCCCTCCACCAACTGATGGCTTCTAGGACTGCAGTCTCAGTAAGACTCATCTGTTATCAGTGATATTACCCATTGTGTGTACTGAACATGATTAGCTAAAGTCCTTTTCTACCTCCATCATTTCACACAATTTTTTGTTATATTGTGAACTACTTACTTACAGGGAACCAGTCGTGCTGTTGTTGTTGTTCAGAGTATTGCTGTCAAGGACATTTTTGAATCAGTTAACACTTTTAGCATCTCAGTTTCACAGAAACATTACCAAACAAAAAAATAACAGGCAATATAGGAGAAATTAGAGCAGGAGACCAAAAAAAAAAATGCTCAAAATGGTAGCTTTCAAAGTTTTTTTCTAATTGGAAAGTCAGAGTATGTGAAATAAGGATTAGGGAATTTACATTCTGAGCAACAGAAGGCATGGACTGGCAAAGAGAATACTTTGGGGAAAGAGGAAAATGGAGAAATGAAAGGAGCACAGAGAATTTATAGATTTTCTCATAGTAGTGAGAAGGACTCTAGTGGGATTTGAGATAAGGGTGAAGAACTTAAAAATTGAAATGTTGCTTAACTAGCACCTGATGTAGGTTAATGTGCAGATGGGGACATATCACAGGAATATGAAGAATGTGATTTTCAAAGGTAGTCCAGTCATAGAATTTAATGTAATAGATGTTACTGACCAGCTAGAAACATAACCAAAGAGCTATCAAGATTATATTTGAAAACGCGACCATATCTACCTGGCAACTGGCTAGTGGCCAGAAACAAACCAGATATTGAATTGAATTAAATTTATTTCTTACATCCTTCACATACATGAGGAGTAAAAATCTTTACGTTATGTCTCTGTCTAAATGTGCAATGTGCAATCATAGTAATTTATAATAATTTATAATAAATAGAACAGTCAATGTAACATAGAAATACACTCAAATCAGCATGAGCTTATCAGTCCGATGACCTGGTGGAAGAAACTGTCCCAGAGTCTGTTGGTCCTGGTTTTTAAGCTGCTGTACCATTTCCTGGACGGTAGCAGCTGGAATAGATTGTGGTTGGAGTGACTCGAGTACCCAAAGATCCTTTGGGCCATTTTTTCACACCTGTCTTTGTAAATGTCCTGAATCATATAAAACTGCACCTAGCAGCTGATGTGAAACTGAGAGCTGACAACATCAGAGACTTTAACAATCAGATCTGCAATCTGTGATACTGGTAAGTATGAATGGTGATATATCTACCTTCCTCATATTCATCCAACTTCATTCAGACAACAGACCAAGGATAAGTCAGATGTTGCGCTGAATCCATTGCCTCGCAGACTTACACCCCATTGACTGCAGACTCAAACTTTTACCCTGGGATTTGACCTTTGGACTTCCATTGATTAGGTTTCTTGCTTTCAGTCTTGACTTTGAATATAAAAGACTGGAATAGTTCAGATCTTCCAATGCTGCAAGGACACACAAAAATATAAGTATTAATTTACAATCTTATCTTCTGTTTTTTTGACCCAATCCTTGGCCCATTTGCTGCCCTGGGAACTCAACTGTTTACTTAAAGAAAAGTAATGCTGTCCTTCACCAGATATTCTGCCCATCTGCACAAAACACTTGATTTAAATTAGATTTGTAAGTAATTTGTTGCCTTGATTTTAATTTCCTGCCCATCAAGCTTCTACCAGGTTTGCAAGATGAAATATCATTTCTTAAGTGTTTTGGGTAAAATTGAGCACATTTATTATTTATAAATGGTATGATTTAGTTAACGATAATGAATGGATTCCCTCTCAATCATACGACACACATTGATATTCAAAGCATTTTATGTCACATTTGGAGGCCTTGACTTACAGGCCAGAAAAAAATGTCACTATGTCTCATTGACCTCCGAAGATAAGTGCAAAGGTTGTACATTTTCTATGTTTTGTACTGTATGAAAAGTTGTGACATATGAGTTGCCATATTTAGAAATATTAAAGGAGCCAAGGGTTTGTCCATTAACCTCGAAGCAGAAAAGTCACGTCTGATGTATTCCGCATTACAGGAAATTATATTTTACCATGACAACCTTTAGTGATGAATAATTAAGTATTTAATATGACATTCCAGTCATGAAAAATTATAATTTCACAATTGATAATCCATTAAATCCATTCAATTTAATTTTCTACCGTAAAGAGAAAGATAGTTTTGTGAAATAAATGTTTTTTTAATGGTAAGAATGGGGTAGTTATGGCTATTACCTCTGACTTTTTCTAAAGACAAGTCATATATCCCACGGGGAGAATTTTATGAAAAATTTAGGAGGAAAATTCAGACATAAATGCATTTTTTCAGTTTGTAGATTGCCTCCTGTCACGCTGTCTGCTACACATAATATTCAGTAGTAAAGCCAATATAAATCACTTGGCAGATTGTACCACAGGAGAGTCCAGTTCCAATCTGGATAATTGATTGGAGGACAAGTATATGCTACTGAACAAGTATGCAGAAAATATTGATGGAAGAATCTTCTTGCATTAAGAGGTTGGAGAAAGAACCAGCTAGAGAACCATTTGCAGCACGGCAGAATTTATTGAAACAACAATAGATTGAAATATAAACAGAAAAAGAACATTGGGCTTAAATAAAGGATCTAGTGTTTTTGGGCTGTTACATCAGTACCACATGAAGACACACTATCTACAGAAGACTATCTATTCAATTCATTTCCAACCAGTTACTATATAAGTCCTGTACAACATTGATCACTTGAGACCTAAAGCATACAAAAGATACTGATACATTCATTTCACAAGAGAAATGCTTCTGTATGACCCTGTATCTAACATAATGTTGTGTGCAAACAGCCATTATGGTTGAATACCAAGTTGTGCTTCCCAGAAAATACAGAATTCTGTATTTTTAAAAATTATAGTTCCAAGCACCACCGGGTTTACTGTCTCCTGTCACTCTCTTCTTCCATTTCACTCACTCAGGGAGGCCCAACCAGGGTAGATCTTACACAGTGAGCAGTAGGGCTTTGAGGAGTGTGGTAGAACAAAGGGATTTGGGAATGCAGGTCCATAATTCATTGAAAGTGGCATCACAAGTACATAGGGTCATAAAGAAATGATTTTGACACATGGGCTTTCATTGGTCAAGGTACTGAGTACAGGAACTGGAATGTTATGTTGAAGTTGAATAAGATGTTGGTCAGGCCTAATTTGGAATATTGAGTGTAGTTTTGGTTATCGACCAACAAGAAAGGTGGAAATAAGATTGTAAGAGTACAGAGAAAATTTACAAGGATGCTGCTGGGATTGGAGGACCTGAATTATAAGGAAAGATTGAATAGGTTAGAACTTTATTATCTAAAACATAGGAGAATGAGGGAAGATTTGATAGAGATATACAAAATTATAGATAGGGTAAATACAAACTGGCTTTTTCCACTGAGGTTGGGTAAAACTACAATTAGAGGTCATGGGTTAAGGGTGAAAGGTAAAATGTTTAAGGGGAACATGAGGGGATACTCCTTCACTCAGATGATCATGAGAGTGTGGAACAAGCTGCCAGTGCAAGTGGAGCACACAATTTAGATTTCGATTTTTAGGAGAAGTTTGGATAGGTACATGAATGGGAGGGGTATGGAGGGCTATGTTACAAACGCCTGTCAATGGGACTAGGCAGTTTAAATGGTTTGGCATGGACTAGATGGGCCAAAGTGCCTGTTTCTGTGCTGTAGTTTTCCATGACTCTATACCTCAATCCACAGACAGCACAGCCCTGGCGGATCCATTGCTTCTACATGCTCTTGGCCAACTGTACTCATCTCTGCCTTTGCTGTTTTCCACAAGGACCACTGTGATACTTTTTGTGGGTCTCTAATCTCTTATCACCTGTCTCCATGGCACTTTCTGTATGAGGTGCAACCCCATTCCACACCCCTCCACTTCACCAGCATCAAGCAACCTAAATAGCCTATCCAAGTGAGACAGAGGTATATATGCACCTTCTCGGACCATGTTTATTGAAATTGGCATGCTCGATGTAACTTCTTATAGTTCAGCAAAGCCATCAGTAGGTTAGGTCATCAGTATGCAGAACACTGCAACTCTGCCAGCATTGACCATTTTGAGCTTCCAGTCTCTTCAGCTTCCCTTCCCATCCCCATATCATCTTGTTTGTCTTCAGATTTCACTACCACAGTGGGGTCAAGTCCAAATTAGAAGAACAACATGTCATATTCCACTTGGGTAGCAAACAACCCAATTATATGTGTTATGTTTTGTTACTCCAAAACATAAAACTAATCAAAATAAAAACAAGGGAGTCTGGAATACATGTCTAACTTCATTTTAACTTTGAATAAGGCACGTACGTATGATGTGGTCGGGTCACAATGTATGTAATCCACCTATTTTTTACATATAAACCATAATGAATTATTTAAATAAATAAATAATGCTTAATCAAAATATATTTACAATATTACTCAAATATAACTGAAATATTAAACACATTACAGTATCAACATGAAATAATCCTCTTTCAGGAGCGCTTCTCCTGCTGTTGTCCGTTCTCATGCCTACCAGCCCACTCAAGGATTCACTTCCTTTGTTCTCATTTCTAATTCCTTCTTGTCCCCTTACCTAGACATTTTAACCTCCACCCTCAGCTGGTTCTATCTATCAATATCCACATACCTATCCACCTGTTTCTTCTCTCGGCCTCTCTTCCTTTCACCACCCCATATCTGATTCCATCATTGTCCTTCATCTAGTTCCACTTAACACCCACCAGCCTCTGGCTCTAAGCTATGAACCAATCCCTCCTTCTCACTCATTTCACCTCACCAACAATGATTCCAACAATGCAATGTTCCACATCCAATTTTGAGTGTTAGCCTGAACTTGGTGCATTAGAATCCATTCATCAGCTAACATAGAGCCGAGAGCTCCACCACAGTATTAAAGCTGTCACCACTATGTATCCAATTGAAAAGGTTTACTTGTGTAAATGTTGAAATACAAACGTTTGTATTTGGAGACTTCCGAAGGTGCACTAAACATGGTCTGAAAAATCAGAAATAGTGAAAGGTGTTGGATTGCTCTTTCAAAAGGAACTTCCTGATAATAAAAGGAATAATGTTTCAAAAAAGAAGCAAGTGACAAGTGTGTTCTTCACTATTCACAGGAAATGTGTGTTGCTGGTAAGATCAACATTTATTATTCATACCTAATTGTCTATGAGAAAGCTTGCCTTCCTGAACTATATTGTGCCATGTCAGAAAAGTACTTCCATATCAGTAGATCCAATAGTAGAAATCCGAATCTGTGATTGTGGTGAATCTATCACTGTGATAACCACCAGATATATTTGCCATAGTGGTGTGTCACTTCGTTTTTCAGTTTAATTGATCAGCATCAATATTTTCAAAATATGTTCATTTATTTCAGACTTCCTCTGTCAAGCTCATCTGCACTCGTTGACCAGCCCAGGAGCCCAATAAGTCACTCACCTATCATATAATTCAGACCTTAATATTGTTTTGGTAATTATTAAAATGGTGTCCACCCATAGGAAACAGCACACTGTTCTAGTAAGACAGAAGATCCCAGTTGCTTCTACACCCAATTTGCACAGGTGGACAAAATGTAGCACAACTCATTTGGTGGTGTTTCATGTTCAAACCAACATACAAGGTTCACTCAAAAGTCCAAAAGCTAGGGACACAGAAATGGATGGTGAAGATGAGGAACATATCTTCCCACTTCCAGTACAAGTTAACTAAAAACAGCCACCTTTCAAAGAAATCTCACTGCTATATAAAGGAAAAGAGTCTTGGTAAATGAATCTGTGGTCCTTTTTCTTGGTCATGCAGCTTGGCACTTTGATATCTCCAGATCTGGCCTGGAAGGCGTGCGCCTTCGGGGTGCAGCTCTGTGGACAACATGGCTCCTTACCAATTTCACTGACTGAAGCAGCACAGGAGATTGAACCATCGAGACAGCAGGTAGCGTGCGCTGCTTTTGGAAGGCCCTTGCACTCAAGCAATCTCTCTCTCTCTCTCTCTCTCTCGATGGTGAGTGAGAGTCTGTCAGCCCTCAAGTCAGGGGAGTTGGACACGCAACACAGCAGATTGTAACATCGAATCCGTGAGCTGCTGATCTCCCACTCTCGTTTGCTGCAAGAGTGTTATGTCTCTCTCTATTGCTAGTGAGTGAGAACTTGTCTGAGGTGTCAAAGTGTTGGGATGGACAGTACTTTTTTTGATAGTCTCTTTGAGGGCTTTGCAATTGCTTGCGTGGTTGAGGGGGAAGGGTTGATGCTTCTTGTGAAGCATTACTGCTGCTCATGAGTGGGAGGGGAGGCTTTGGGATTCTGATGTTTCTGTCATTCATTCTTTGGGGTCTTTTCTGTTTCACAAACATCTGCAAAGACTAAGAATTTCAGGTTGTATACTGTATATTTTCTCTGATATTAAATTGAAGCATTGAATCATTAAATTGTACCATTGAAAATTAGTCATTTGGGCAGGGGGAAAAGCTAGGTAAAATTTTTACATAAACTGTGTATGTAACTTATCAGAGTGCATTGCAGAAAAGCAACAATACAACTGAGATAAGAACATCAGTGTGCATGACAGATGCTGACGACTGTCATAGTCAGAGAGCAGAAATAATAAGTAGAATAAGAAAATTAAAGAACATTGGTAACTATTAAATGTTGTGATCCATGAGAAAGATTTACACCAGTGAACCAGAAATGAATGTGACACCGGAATTTGTATTGAAAATATCTGTCCTGTTGAATGTCTGGTGTGTAGTATGCCAGGGAAATGTTGTCATCACCTGCATTCTCATGCCGCAGTTGGCAGGAATCTCCTGCTCTCTGGGATGAACTGGGAACCAGCTACATTATCAACTGAAAATGTTTTAATATTTATTCATTTTTTGGAACGTGGAGCAAAATTTATTCCCCCCCCCTCTAAATGTCCTTCAGAAAACAGTGAGCATTCTCCTAGAATACTGCAGACCTCCTGGTGAAAGTACCTCCACAAAGGTGTTGGGTGGGGACATCCAGGATTTAGATGCAGCAACATATTTCCAATTCAGACTGGTATGCATATTGGAGAAGAATCTGCAGTTGCTGGTGTATATCCATCCAAGTCAACAGCAGGGCCCGATTTGAGCTCTTCAACATTACACTGAAGCACCTGATCCAATCTAAAGATAGATAGATAGATAGATACTTTATTCATCCCCATGGGGAAATTCAACATTTTTTCCAATGTCCCATACACTTATTGTAGCAAAACTAATTACATACAATACTTAACTCAGTAAAAATATGATATGCATCTAAAATCACCCTCTCAAAAAGCATTAATAATAGCTTTTAAAAAGTTCTTAAGTAGTTTACTTAAATACATTGAGTCCTAACCCTGGCACTTTAACATATCTTACTCCTGGCGGTTGAATTGTAAAGCCGAATGGCATTGGGGAGTATTGATCTCTTCATCCTGTCTGAGGAGCTTGGCAAAGGAAATTTTTGAGCAAATTCTAATGCAGACAGAATGACTGCATTGCTAGGTCCAGCTCAAACTGAATCATCAAGTTGGCTGATGACACTACAGTGATTAGCCTCATCAACAATGATGAAGAGATGGTATACAGAGAGGAGGTAAAGCAGCTTGTAGAAAGCCATGAGCACAACAATTTGCATCTCAATGTGGATAAGACCAAAAAGATGATTGTGGACTTTAGAAAGGTGCAAGCTAACCACTCCTCACTTCACATAAAAGGCTCCTCCGTGAATAGAGTTAGGAGAACCAGGTTTCTGGGATTGCACATAACCAATAATCCTACATGGTCTTGCAGCAGTGTCTCCAGTTCCTGAGGAGATTGAGGTGAGGGAGGCTGCCCTTCAACCGCATTTCAATCAATTTTTACAGGATCAACATTGAGATTGTCCTGACCAGCTGCATCACTGTCTCATACAGGAATTCAGAATCAGAATCAGGTTTAAAATCACCAGCATATGTCATGAAATTTGTTGTCTTTGCAGCAGTAGTACAATGCAATACATAATAATAGAAAAAAAGTATGAATTACAGTAAATATATATAATAGTTAAATTAAATAAGTAGTGTAAAAGTGGAAAGAAAAGAGTAGTGAAGCAGTGTTCATGGATTCGGTATCCATTCAACAATCAGATGACAGAGGGGAAAGAGCTGCTCCTGAATCATTGAGTGTGTGTCTTCAGGCTTCTGTCCCTCCCTCCTGAAGGCTGCAATGAGAAGAGGGCATGTCCTTGGTGTTGGGGGTCCTTAATGATGGATGCTGCCTTTTTGTGGCACCAGTCCTTGAAAAATGCTAGTGCCCATGACGGCACTAACTAAGGTTACATCTCTCTTCAGCTTATTTTGATCCTCTGCACTACCCTCCCCCTCCATACCAAAGGAGTAGTCAGAATGCTCTCCACAGTACAACTGTAGAAACTTAGGAGTGTTTTTTAGGTGACAAATCAAATCCCCTCAAGCTTCCAATGCAATATAGCCACTGTTGTGCCTTCTTTGTAGCTGTATCGACCGCAAGACCGTAAAATTGATTGTGAGGACTGCTGAAAGGATCATTAGTCTCTCTTCCACCCATCCAAGATATTTATCAGGAACACTGAGTACTCAGGGCCATTAGATCCTTCCCATGGACAACAGCTTCTTCCCCCGGGCCATCAGACTACTTAGCTCCCTGCCACTACCCAAGTATCATTACGTATGAAGCACTGGCAGTTTTATACTGTTTACTTTGTGACTTGTGTCATAAATGCACCTTGTGCTAAATGTCAATATTCTGGAATATATTTTATTATTTGTTAACTTATTTGTAGTAATATTACTTTATGTGTTATGCGTATGTTGCATGTACTGTGTTCTGCAACTTGGTCTGGAGAAACATTGTTTCATTTGGTAGTATACGGTACATGTATATGGTTGAACGATAATAAACTTGAACTTGCTCCTCCACTGCATGTTTTCTCAATGTATTTAAACTCTAGTCACTATCTAAGATCATTCCATCTTCTCTAGGCAAAGAGGAGAGCAATTATGTGGAAGAACACTCACCAGCAGATCACTGATTTTTTTTTTGCAATAAATTCTCAGCTACCTATCCATGGAGCTGAGCAGGCAAAGTAACATTCAGGTACAGAGGGAGAGCACAGGGAGATCAGTGACAGGCAATGATATTATTGAAGAGAAATGAACTGCCAGTATACCTCTATCTACCTTCAGCATCCAGATTGGTTCCTCAAAAGATCCATCAAATACACCCTCCTCCAACCATCCCAGCCAAGAGACACCTACCCCTCCCGTCTCCACTTTTCACACCCTCCGCCTCAGTCTCCACTTTTAACAGGAGGTCATTGCTTGTGAGAGTTTTTACTCCTCTGCAAAATTAATTAAGATTTCTGACTGAACCAATATCATTAATTGGAGCAGACTGGCCTTCAGCTCAAGCAGAAGAGTAATGCCCAAATTTACTCACGGTCAAATATTCAATGATCTGTTAGACATGACAACATCAGCAAATTACAAGACAGGGTAATTTATAATTCCAGCATTAATCAGCCCCATTTGTTTGAACAGTCCAAATGACTAAAGAATATTAATTGAAAAAATATTAATAACAACAGAGGAAAGATATATCCTGCAACCTGAACAATGTATATGCAAAATAGTGAGACTCAACAGACCTGCCAAGACACAACATGCTAAAAGAGACAGATGGCGATTATTTCATCAAGAAGCTAGTGAGCAATCAAGTGAAATTTCAGACTGAGTGATCAATGTTACTCCATGAATTCAACAGCTCTTTGATGTAATCCAGTTGATTGTTGCTCCCCATGTATAAACAGCAAAAGTGACCTTGTAGCTGGGCCTTGGGGAGAAGGCTACACCTAAAATTGCAATTAAAGTTCCCTCCATTTGGATTAGATAAGGTTATTAACAGAAAACTGGACTTATTGTGCCAACATCAATAAGCTCCAAGACTTTGGCCTCAATACCTCCTTGTGCATTTGGACTCACCATTTCCTTACCTGCAGAACCCAGTCAGTTCGCATTGGCAACAACATCCCCTCCATGTTCTCCATCAGTGCAGGTGCACCACAAGGCTACATTCTTGGCTCCCTGCTCTACTCACTTTATACTTATGACTGTGTGGCTAAGCACAGCTCCAAAGCCATATTCAAGTTTGCTAATGACACAACTGTGGTAGGCTGAATCAATGGTAGTGATCAATCAATATATAGGAGTGAGATTGAAAATCTGATTGAATGGTGCCATGACAACAAACTCTCACTCAATGTCAGCAAGACCAAGGAGCTTATTACTGACTTCAGGAGGAGAAAACTGGAGGTCCACGAACCAGTCCTCGTCAGAGGGTCAGAGGTGGAGAGAGTCAGCACCTTGAAGTTCCTCGGTATTAATATTTCGGAGGACCTGTGCTGGAACCAGCACGTAAATGTACTTACAAATACACATGGCAGCACCTCTACTTCCTTAGGGGTTTGTAGTAATCTAATGCTTCTATGGCAACTATGACAAGCATATAGGGGCACCACAAATCTAAGATCATTTAAGGTCACACATTGCCCTGACTTGGATTGTTGCTCATTTATCCTTTTATTTACAAAATCATGAATCACTCTCCTGAAAGTACTGCAGAAACGTCTTCACCACAGTGACTACAACAAGTTAGAATGGACTTATGGAATGCCAGCTGTACGTGTTCACAATGATAGGAGAACACGACTCAGCACCAGCTTCCCAAGGGAAATTAACAATGGGAAGTAAGTGTAGGCCTTACCTGTGATGCCACGTGTCATATATGATTAAATAGATTAGCTGATTGTCTCTGACTTTACCTTATCACCCAATGTCAATATTATCCTAATTTCTTGAAATCAAATGCAGGTCCTAGTAAATTAAAATTAAAATTGTTGAGCAGCCCAAGTACAGTATGATGTTGATGGGAGGGAAGACTGTGGGGGATGCTGGTAAAACTGTATAAACCAACTTGTAGAATTGGAATTGCTTTATTATTGTCATATGTACCAAGATACAGTGAAAACATAAGATCATATGACACAGGAGCAGAGATCAGATATTCAGACCATGAAGCCTGCTCCGCTATTCGTGACTGATTTAATATATCTCTCAATCCCATTCTCTAGCCATCTCCCCATGACTTTTGACTCCCTGACAAATCAAGAACCTATCAACCTTTGTTTTAACTATATCCAATGACTTGGCCTCCACAGCCATTTGTGGCAATGAATTCCACAGATTCACCACCCTCTGGCTAAAGAAATTTCTCCTCATCCCTGTTCTGAATGGGCATCCCTCTATTCTGAGACTCCCCCACTATAGGAAATGTCCTTTCTCACATCAATTCTGTCTTGGCCTTTTAATATTCAATAGGTTTCAATGAGATCCCCCCTCATGCTTCAAAATCCCAGTGATTACAGGCCCAGAGACATCAAATGCTCTTGTGCATTAACTATTTCATTCCCAGAATCATTATTGTGAGCCTCCTCTGGACTCTCTCCAATGCCACCACATCTTTTCTTAGGATTGCTCACAATACTCCGAGTGGAGCATTAACTTAACATGTTTTTTTCCTGGAACTGACTGATGCATTACTGCAATCTTCTACCTGGTAATAGTAATCCTATAGTTGATACATGCATCAGAAAACTTGTTGACACAGTGCTGCATATTGTCTTTTGAATGAGCACTGGGGGCACAATCACAAGCAAAAAAAAAATCTCTGATGATGTTTGTCCTAACCTTAGTTTTTGGTTGGAGCCTCCTGAAGTTGAAGAGTTTCCCATCAATGTGGAATCTGAAATCTTTGTCTATGTCGCCATTTCTGAAGGCATCAGTCAACATGGTGGAAAACGCCAGACTGAATAGCATTGGCACCAACAGGCTACGACAACACCTGGATCAGATGCAATACCAACTGAGGCTTACAAGGAAGGTGGTGCAGTGCTAACAGAAAAGCTCCATCAGCTCTTCCAACTCTTGTGGCAGAAAGAGACAATTCCATAGGAAGCTATAGATGCAGTCATCATCCACCTGTATAAGTGAAAGGGAAGCCAACAGTACTGAGACGACTACTTGGGAATATTCTTGCTGTCTATTGCAGGGAAGTCTTTGGTCTGTCTTTTTCTCAACCATCACATATCATGCCTTGACCAGAGTCTCCTACCAGAGAACCAGTATGGATTCCAGAAAGAATGTAGGACAATTGACATAGTGTTTGCTGCAAGTGAAATGTCAAGAGCAAAACTCTGATCTGTTTTCCTGTTATATCTATCTGTTAACAGAAAGGGTTTGTAGAAGAACATGTCAAAGTACAGATGCCTAAAAAAATTCATCACGATGTTGCAGCATGAGAGCTCATTTTCAATGTTTAAGAGAAGTTTGAACAAATATGGATGGCAGGTGTATGGACGGCTATGGTCCAGGTGCACGTTGATGGAAGTAGGCACTTTAAATGATTCAGCATAGACTAGATGGGCCAAAGGGCTTGTTTCTGTGCTGTGCTTTTCTACAGCTCTATGACTTTATTCCAGGATGACATGCAAGCTGGAGTTCAGGACCATGGTGTGACATCCAAGCCCTTCCCTAGTGACTTTTTATGGACACCTCTTGGGCTGGATATGAATGTTTCAATTAGAAATGACAAGACAGTGGTCTGCCCAGCATTCAGCACTACATATAGATTTTGTCACCCTAACATCCTGCCTGTCTCTGTTCCTGATAATGACATAGTCAATTAGATACCAGTGCTTAAAAAGGGGATGCATTCAAGAGTTTTATTGTGGGTAGGAAGGTGGAAGATGGTGTTGATGATCAACAATTCATGTTCAGCACTTGTCTGGGGTAGTAAGAGACTGCTGATGTTGCTGCGGCTAATGCCGAATTTCCCAATGACCCAATCCCAGGAGGTGTTGTCAGAGACAGTTCTTGCATTGAAGTCAGCTTGTCTGCTTTGGGAACAGTGGCAATAACTGATTGCAGTTCTTCATAGAATTTGTCCTTGGCGCCACCTGGCTTGGTCATGATTGGTGAAGTGCTGATGATGGTAGATGCTTCCTACCATGTGACAGTATGAGTTCCATAGTCATGAGATGGTCATTCAAACTCTTTGGTGGTCCAGCAAGCATGCCAGTGATCTGCCTTCACTGTAAATCCAATCCCAGCCTCAGGTCAGTCTTGATTTCCTCTTCCACTCGAAAAGAATGTGTATCCTGCACCCCTTTCACAAAGTTTACCATCATCTGCAAGCTGGGTCTCACTCAGGGCTGCAATATCGATGAAATACCAGGCTGATTCTCTCCCTATTAGAGCAATTCCCCTCTTTAATTTTCCCTTTAGTGTATTTCGGTCACTGTGATACAGACCCTGCCACTGCTGTGAACTGTCCAGGGAAAGACGGGAGCAGGTAATGTTGAGGACAATTTTCTAGCTCCTTCCTTAAACCATGGAGATGAGCAGTGCATTCCTGAAAGGGCTGCTCAGTCGTTCAGGTGGTTGCCAAAAGCCATTGCTGCTCCTTGTCAGGAGATAACGACCCTATGGTCTGAACCCCCAGTGTGCAGGTTGGTAGCTATGGTTGCCGGTGTACCAGTAGGTTACCGCAAATAAAGAGGCAGAGGTGCTTTGTTTCAGAAAAGCCAAAGCAACTCAGTTATTGAACACTAAAACTCAACACAAAGCACTGTTACGTAATTACCTCTTCACGTCTGACCTGCCTCTTACAGTGAACCCCAACCCAATATTGGAGATTGTGAAGCCCCCTGCCCTGAGCTCACTAAAACTAGCATTGTGCGCATGACCAGAGCATGGACAAGCTGCACAGCTCGGGTCCTATGTTCCAAGGGTGGAAGACACACTCATGGTCATGTCGTGACAGCAGAATCCTCAAAATCTTGGTGGGCCAGTTCCAGGCTTACCTATGAGAAAAATCTTTTCTCTCCTTTCCAAAATGCAGAAAGGGCTATCGTAAAGGGGCCTAAGGGGATGTTGGTGTGCATTATGGTGGACAAAAACAAATATGGTGGAATCTAGGTAACAGGAACCCAAGAGTGCTGTATGTCATGCTAGGAGATAGAAATAGCTGCAAAAGAATTAGATTTACTGAGGAGGGTGGAACGCTGTTGAGAAGCTAACCAGGTGGACATGGTGTCAGGAATAAAATCACCTGGTACTGGTAATGGCTGCTCCTATGTCAATTCAGGGTTTCAAGGTTTCAAAGGTTTCAACGGGTTATTTAACGTCAGACAAACATAGACACTATACATCCTGAAATGCTTTTTCTTCACAACCATCCACGAACACAGAGGAGTGCCCAAAGAATGAATGACAGTTAAATGTTAGAACCCCAAATTCCCCCACCCCAGCTTACCTCCCTCTCACACATAAGTGGCAGCAAGCAACAATCCCCCCTCCCCCCATCAGCAAAAGAAAGCATTGGCACCTGCCACCAAGCACTCAAGCGTCAGCAAAGACACAGACTTGCAGTACCCCAAAGACTACTTGTTCACCCGGTATTCAACATACCACAGGCCCTCTCTCTCCCTAATAAGGGAGAAAGATGTGTCTCCGTTTCACAGCGAGAGAGGAGACATAACAAACAACTCGCTGGTTTATGATGTTAAAAGTCCATTGTGTCGCTTTTTCCGAGCTCTGTGTCCAAAGACCTTGGGTCTCTGGGCACACAGCCTTAGATGTTCCAACTCCCATGACACACCGATCTCCAGTCTGGATACCAACCTCCGACCACTCCACCTCCAGAGCCACGAAATTTCATACCTCTGGAGGCGAACGAAGCTCTTAGGCCACAGCCCTGGTGTGCTAAGAAACCCCGAGAGCGGGTCCAATTCCCACAAAGAACCGTAGCAACAGACGACTGCAGGTCCTCCTTTGGAGCTGTTCTGAGCCCCAGCAGGACCCATGGGAGACGATCATGCCAACATCCATCCAACAAGGAAGCCCTCAGAGCAGTCTTTAAGGAGCAGTAGAACTGTTTGCATAGGCCATTAGACTGCGGGTGATATGCCTTGGTGTGATGTATCCAAACACTGAGGCCATCACAGTCTGATATGCATTGGGGACCACGGTCAGAGGAAATATCAGATGGGGTGTCAGATTGAGCAACCCAGGTACTGATGTACTCCCAAGCCAGGTCTGCAGCCATCGTCGATGCTAGAGGGGCGACCTCTGGCCAACTGGTGGTACAGTTCACCATGGTATGAAGGTGTGTGAAACCACAGGAATGGGGAAGAGAATCAACAAAGTCCACATTGACATGATCTCACTGTTGCTCAGGAACCTCAAAGATGCCAATGCACATCACCCGTCGCGTTCCGTAAGTCTGGATCCTGCCACTGTTGGTGTCCAGCAGCGAGGTTTTGTTGTTCCCTGCCTTTTCATCAAGAGGCAATGCTGGCAGCACACTCACTTGAGCACTTGTGTCACACAGGAAGTGGTGACCTTGAAGAGTGTCCTTAATGAATAGTAGACATCTGGAACCTACAGTATTCACAGACCTCTGATATCCCAGTGTACTGGCACTGTCGAAGCTGCAAGGCAGTCGGCACTTCCTGCGTTCATACCAAAGCGAGCGTGGTAAAAGCACAAACCTGGCATCATCTGGTTTGCAGTCACTGGCATCCTTATGGTGGAGGCCTTGCTGACCAGGCTTATTGAGGTAGGGAAGGGCGAAGGAATGATGCGCCACTGCCTGGCTGAGTGTGGACTATCAGCCATTTTAGCAAGCTCCCTATAGCCATCCACGGGTGCACTAGCAAGAGATATGTGAACTTGATCAGGCATTTGCTGCATGATGAGTTATTTAAAAATGAAACAAGGATGGTGATTTCCCAGGAGAGATAGCATGTGGTCCACTAGCTCTGATTGCTTAGCATTGCTGAGACTGGGCAAGGAGAGCAACTGTTGGGTGTGCTCAGATTCCTATAGTCCAAAAGCCTATAAAAGGTGTTCAGCTGAGTGTTCTACTAGACTCACCACTCTCTCAGCCGTGGAGTGTCTGGGTGAAGCTACCCCATAGTAAAACTTAGTGTCACCGGCAGAGATTTCTCACCATGCAAACTGGGCCTTGGCTTGTACAAACCAAGCAAAGACATATTGTTCCCAAAACTCTGGCAGTTTCAAAGAGACTACGTTGGCCGACATGTTCAGTAAGTCTGGAATCGTCTTAGAGCATCGGGATCACCAACATAGGTTTTCACAAATAAATTTTGGCAGAGGCATTTTAAGTTTCATGAAAGCCGTAGCAACTCATTTATTGAACACTAAATACTAAACACAAAGCATGCTAACAGTCCCTTACACAATTACCTCATCATGTCATACCCACCTCTTGAAGTGAAATGCAACCCAAGGTCGGTGGTTGGGAGTTCTGTACATGGCCACCAATTACATTACCCTACATGCCCACACATGCCACTTCATTGCTAGCCTGTCACCACAGGACTTAGGTTAGCTTGGGATGGGAAGGATGGATGAAAAAAGTGACTTGTGCAAGTTTAAAGTGAGAAAGAGCTGTGCAGCATCAACCTCAGTCACATGTCTGAGACCGTCAGTATCCGGTGGCAAGGTGGAGTCAAGACGGCTGGAGATGGAGTCAGCCGCAGTGGATGACTCTTAGTTCCACTTCATGCTCTTAGCACCCCACAGCGCCTTTCTGGGTCTGCCTTCCTGCATGTTGATCCAGACTAGTGGTTACCTCCATGCAGTCTTTGCTAGCTTGGGTAGGCAAGCCCAAACTCACCAAGGGCTGAGGACCCAACAGTTACTCTCGCCTGGTTTAGCCTGCTTGTCGAAGCAGTTTATGAAGGTGTGGCCGCTGTCACTAGCAAATGGCTGCTTAGAGCCACAGGTCAGAGCTGAGTGGGGATCAATAGTGGACAAGCTACTCCCAAGGGAGTATGAATTGCCAGCTCCATCAGAGGTGCTACCCCTCCCTGATACCCCATTCACCTCATTAAGGACATGTACAGATACTGTATAACAAGGCAGACATCTCACTGCATCTTCCCCCTTTTCTCTGGTTTCTTTAAAAAAAAGTTGCTGATTTGACAATGTTATGTTTGTCTTCAACAATATGAGACTGAAAATTGATTTATTCTTAAGACTAATAGATAATCATTACATCTAGGTTTGCTTTAATCAGAATTCCGACCATCTATTTCCTGGTGTGAGTCATCCTTAATCCTGAGGTGAACTCCACATTAGCAGGCAAGGGATTACATCACTCTGAATGGAAAGCTCCATTTGGAGTACAATAGGAGTTCATCGATCATGTAGTCCTGGGATTGACCATTCTTGATCTCTCCTGAGACTTGTACTATGCTGGACAGAATTACTCACCTTCATCCTTGGCACCTATCACCTTTGCACAACATCATCTCTGATCTCCAGACCCTGACTCTGACCCTATGATCTCACCCCCCAAAGCAAAAATGACAATTCTTGATAACCCCTCTGTAACAACATTCCCTCCAACTGCTCAACCCCTGTTTACAACACCACCTCTGCTCCATCAGGCCACTAATTGCCCAGTTGCCAGATCCTCAAACTCCCCAACTCTGGCACAAATGAAGTATTGAGTAGTGGATCTACAACTGAACCATTGTTACCCTGTCCCCGCTTGATGTATTAGAATTTTTCAAGATCTGAATCTTCACAATTTGCTTATGCTGCCATCTAGTGTTTTTAACATTGGAGCACAGATTGCCTGGACACTAATGGCATGGAATCCATTGAATATTGTAAACCTTATTTTTAAAGTACAATCAAATCCAGTTAATGCAGCCAGACTTACATTAAGGATTTTAACTACAGGCACAAGAAGGACATCGGAGAGTAGACTCAGGAACATTTCGAATCAAGTATTCTGGATCATGTCATCTAACAAGCCCAATTTACATGGATGGTTTGCCTTAACCATGTATGACTATCAGGCAGGTTCTTTCTTATCTGTCTCACACAACTGAAACCTCAACACTTCACAATTAAGTTTCATCCAATTCATGGATTCCAGCAACTCCCTGAATTTGGTAATATCTGTAAACAGTTAGAATCCCCTCCCCTTAACTTCCATACTAATCACCAGATCTAAAGATCCCATGGCCTTCTCCCCCAATAAGTTTAGGACAATCCATTCAACTGTTTGTTTCATTTTTCCTGCTCATTTAGCACTGCCAGAAGTCTTACTCAATATTCCCCATGCATAAACCCACAACTAATTCTACTATCATGAACTGGTTTTGGCCATGAGATACACATGGCCTGTTGTACCTAATCTCACATATCTATAAAAATACATCATTCCTCCCAACTCCCATTGTAGCTGATAGATTGCAGCTCTCCACCATCAAGTATTCTCCTTCCCAGTAAATTTGTCATCTGTTTCTCTTCAAATCCAAAATCTTTAGCTCTTTAATTTAGGAACTATTATTCTCAAATATTATTCTAAATGATAGGCACAATCAAGGTCAGAAACTCTCTGCCAGATCACTAAAACATCCTTAGTCAAAACCCAGGAATTTAGGGAATGTGCCTCTTACAACAAAAAAGAAGTAGGGTTGAAAGAAGGATAGACTTAATGAACGTAAAACAAAATGATCAGGTTTCTGTGATTGTTGTGATGGCAGTAAGTTAAGTGTGTTGACAAGATTAAGGCTGCAAATATGAAAAGCACTTGAAGAGTTTAACTGGAGAAAGAATCTTAATGGGGCTTGACGGTACAGAATTTAAATTAGAGAGGAGATGGTGAAATTAGCTAATGCATAATTACCAAAGATAAAAACATTCAGGTTAGACTTAAGAAAAAGAAAATGGAAAATAACTAATTATGAACTCATGAAGTTAGGTGAGCAATTGAGAACACAAAAACATAATGGGTTAAAACTTAGGTGTGAAATAGGTGGAAAGCAATTATCATGCTTGATGTGGGTTTAAGTAACACTTCGAAATTCTAGTCTGAATTTTGGTTTAATGGATGCTTTAGAGCCTCTAATGTCAGCAATTGATTATTTCAATATTATCTGAATATTTGCTGGTACAAGGTGTGAGAAAGCAAACAAGGTAAAATGGCTGCTAATCCAAATGAAATGTGCGTCATTTCTGAGGGAAGAACTTTTTTTTGTTGAAAGGCATGAAGATGGCCTCTTATAGTATCATAGTCAGGTTTCCTCCCTCATCCTAACAGTGTGTGTAGTTCGGTAGGTTAATTGGGCACTGAAAGTCGCCCCAAGTTTGTAAGTGAATGGTGGGAGGTGGTGGAAGTTGAGAAATGTGGGGAAAATTAAAGATGAGTTTAATGTGGGACTAATGTAAATGGGCGGTTGATGGTTGGTGTAGATTGAGTGACCCAAAGAGCCAGTTTTCATGCTGCATCTCTCATCGCTAAATTCCCTCTTGAAAGATCTGAATGCAGAGCGTGTAGTTAGTTCACATAACAGATTTTTCTCTTCCTCTGAAAGACTAATGTGTTCTTAAACAAAAGGATAATTTCTTTCATTGTCGAAGCAAATCCAGCATGCATTTATCTCCAGTTTTACCTACTTAAGTAAATTCCTTATCCGTGAATTCCTGATCTATTTTGCTAGAAGTGACTTTCTAAAAGGGGCACTGCTTGTTCAGGATTTGAAGTATGACACCGTGCTAAGTTAGGTGGTTCCAGGAATGTGGAAATGTAGAACAGCAAAAAAAAAACAGTACTCTTACAACAGCTGTTTCTGCCCAAAATTTGATATGATCAGGTCACTTTGCATTAGGAAATAACACAACTGAATCTCAAAGTCTGAAACAATTGTGCATGTATTATTATCTCTTTAGCTCAATAATATGTATACATAAAATACCTTGCACATGGATGGTGTCCAAAATAGGGCAATAGATTAGAAAAATGGGGGGGAATCTCATTAAAACCTATCAAATATTGAAAGGCTTAGATAGAGTGGACAGGGAGTAGATGTTTCCTACAGTGGGAAGTCTAGGACCAGAGGGCACAGCCTTAGAATAGAGGGACGTCCATTTAGAACAGAGGTGAGAAGGAATTTCTTTAGCCAGGGGTTGGTGAATCTGTGGAATTCATTTCCACAGATGGCTGTGGAGATCAAGTCATTTGCTATATCTAAAGCTGAGATTGATAGGTTCTTGATTAGTAGGGACATCAAAGGTTATGGGGAGAAGGTAAGAAAATGGGATTCAGAGGAATAATAAATCATCCATAATGGAATGGCAGAGCAGACGTGATGGGACCTAATGGACTACTTCTGCTCCTTTGTCTTAAAGTCTAAGTACTGGCAGTTCCTATATCCACTTCTCCTATGCCTATCCCTTCCTATTTTGGAAGTATTGGAGAACATACCACTCAGAGATCAAGGTCTCAAATGTAGAAGTCAGCTGCCCGTGGGATAAGCAGGCTTTTGATGGAATTTTCATAATGGAGCATGCAATTGACACTGAATATTGGAGCCAATAATAAAAAAGTGTGTATATTTTGCAAGAACTATTAATGTATATCACATTGTGTATACATGCTTCTTTTCAAGAAAAGCCATCCATCTGTTTCTACTGCTGCTCTTCTGTTGTGGTTAAATGATTTCATGGCTGACATTTTTTTTGAATAAAGCACCATCTGGAGAAAGTGCTGAGAAAAAAAGACTAAATATAGGCTAGGTCAGAAATCTGGTCTGATAATAGAATCATGATGCAAATGGAGGTGGTGGAGTGAGTGGGTGGTGGGAGATATTCTGTTGTCAGATAGTTGTAAGTTTCCCACAGATCCTGCCAACTTTAACACTGACAGAATTTTATATTTTTTAAATAAATTTCCATCACAACCAGTCAGCGTGGCAGTCAGATGGAGAAGGCACAAGAGACTGCAGATGCTGGAAGCTGGAGTAACAAACAAGATGCTGGAGGAACTCAGCAGGTCAATCAGTGAAATGGAAATGGACAGTCAGCATTTTCTGTTGAAACTTTTCATCAGGAGTGAAAGTCAGAGGGGAGATTGCCAGTTTAAAGATATGAGGCAAAAGGAATGGGCCAAGAATTAGCCAGCAGTAGGTGGATCTAAGCAAAGAAGTGTGAAAGGCTGGTGGAGGAGCAGAGAGTGGGAATAGCAACAGAGTCTGGGTGGAGGTAACAAAACCTTCAGATGACAGAATCTGATAGGAAAGGATGATGGAGTATGGAAGGTAGAAGCTCAGACAGAACATAGTACCTTCACAGACTCCCATGCCCCCCCAGTGATCTGTGATTTCAGTCTCTGAGGATGACGCACAGCATCCTTCAGGAGAGTGGACCCACGGAAAGCACCTGGCCCAAAAGGTGTACCTGCCTGAGTATTGATAACTTACATAGAAACATAGAGAACCAACAGCACAATACAGGCCCTTCGGCCCACAAATCTGTGCCGAACATGTCCTTACCTGAGAAATTACCTAGGGTTACCCATAGCCCTCTATTTTTCTGAGCTCCATATACCTGTCCAGGAGTCTCTTAGGCTATGTCCACACTAAACTGGATAAATCCGTAACCGAAGCTTTTTCTCTTCATTTTTACCCTCCCTCCACACTAAAATGGCGTTTTCATCCCCGGAAACCAGAGCTTTTCAGAAACGCTTTCTAGGGTGGGTATTTTTCAAAACACTACTCGGGCAGATCAGTGTAGACGGGGTAACCGGAGACTTCTGAAAACGCTGTCAGACGGCAGCGTGCTATTTCATTGTTTTCTTGAACGCAACCTAACAATTTCAGAACAGATGGCAATGAGACTGAAGCCAGAAAAGTTAGAAATGTACTCACCAAATACTTTGACCCATAACTTACTGAAGAAATAAGTAATATACTCACTTTGCCCTGTTTTCTGTCCTTGCTCGTATGAAGGCGGTTTACCTATTTATGCAAGTACTTCTCTGACAATAGATGTCTAACAGCCTAATGTAACATTGTATGGAAATACAAGATAACACTGATGCAGACATGTTTTATACATTTAACAAGGTGCTTTATTAATGCAACAGAGTTAGTCAGTTTTTCAATGTTCATCGTCAGCTGGGTCATACTGTCGTGAACTCCCTGTCGGTTGCCTCCGTACGCTCCAGTATTTGTTTTTTTTTACTTTTAAGTTCTCCTGAGCGAAAGCCAAGAGCTGTCCATTGTTTTAAGTTTTTCTAGTCTGTAACTACACAAACGCGCACTTTTATGGCGAGATTCAACACCAAACATGTCGCTTGTTTTTGGTAGATGTGTCCTGCACATGCGCAGGAGGAGGAGATTTGCCGAAATCTCCATTTCAATGTGGATAGAGATATTTTCAAAAATGCATAGTGTGGACACCTATCATTTTTACGTGAAACCGGCGTTTTCAAAATCACCCTGTCTAGTGTGGATGTAGCCTTAGAAGACCCTATCGTATCTGCCTTCACCACCGTCGCCGGCAGCCCATTCCATGCACTCACCATTCTCTGCATAAAAAACTTACCCCTGATATCTCCTCTGTACCTACTTCCAAACACCTTCAAATTATGCCCTCTCGTGATAGCCATTTCAGCCCTGGGAAAAAAGCCTCTGACTATCCACACAATCAATACCTCTCATCATCTTATACACCTCTATCAGGTCACCTCTCATCCTCCTTCACTCCAAGGAGAAAAGGCCGAGCTCACTCAATCTATTCTCATAAGGCATCCTCCCCAATCCAGGCAACATTCTTGTAAGTCTCCTCTGCACCCTTTCTATGGTTTCCACATCCTTCCTATAATGAGGTGACGAGAACTGAGCACAGTACTCCAAGCGGGGGTCCCATATAGCTGCAACATTACTCAGCTCCTAAACTGATTGATGAAGGCCAATGCACCATATTGTTTCTTAACCACAGAGTCAACCTGCACAGCAGCTTTGAGGGCCCTACGGGCTCGGACCCCAAGATCCCTCTGATCCTCAACATTACCAAGAGTCTTGCCATTAATGCTATATTCTGTCATCATATTTGACCTACCAAAATGAACCACCTCACACTTATCTGGGTTGAACTCCATCTGCCACTACTCCCCATTTTGCATCCTATCAATGTCCTTCTGTAACCTTTGACAGCCCTCCACACTGTCCACAACACATCCAACCTTTGTGTCATCAGCAAATTTACTAATCCATCCCTCCACATCTTCATCCAGGTCATTTATAAAAATCACGAAGAGTAGAGGTCCCAGAACAGATCCCTGAGTCACACCACCAGTGACCGACCTCCATGCAGAACATGACCCATCTACAACCACTCTTTGCATCCTGTGGGCAAGCCAGTTCTGGATCCACAAAGCAATGTCCCTTTGGATCCCATGCCTCCTTATTTTCTCAATAAGCCTTGCATGAGGTACTTTGTCAAATGCCTTTCACAAAGCCATGCTGACTATTCCTAAACATATTATGCCTCTCCAATGTTCCCTCTGGGCTTGACTGAGAATTACGGGATCTATTATCAGTTGTTCTTTACATCTTTTCATACCTTTTCTTCTCTTCTGAAAATATGTTGTGGTTATCTAAGTGTGTGGTGATTAGTTGCGAGATACATGAATTACAATTTTATATATAGTTTGTAAATACGTAAAAGGATGATATTTTGATGGATCTTTTGTGATTTCCCCTTTAGGTAAAAGATATGTTTTACCTTCTGTCAAAAATTCAGCCACATTTTTCAGGATTTAAAAAAAAATTGTGATATGCATTAATAGTTATGGATGAAGACAAGTAAGTTTTTTATATCAATAATTATGAATATTATCACTCCCAGTACTTTTCCAATTGTGGGTATTTTCATAACCTCTTTCAGCATATCCATTGTAACTTCAGGTAATTGCATTTCTTCAGTCGTATGTGTGCTTTTTCCTCCCTAATTCAGCTTGCTTTTTGATTGTGCATCACCTTGTTTGACTAGACATTAGACCAAAACTAAATTATGTCTGTGTTTGTTGGTATTCTGTGCTGGGGTTGGCGACATTTTCCTGTGTCAAATTTAGTTTCAAAGTCCTGTATAAATCTTTTTCATTGTTTCTGAACTGATGATTCTCATTTTCTTCATCTGGTGCATTTCAAGTATCTATTTAGACTGATTTAGTATGCACCAAGATTTTGTTTCAGTGTATCTATAAATTTGATAGTGCTTTCATCAGGTTGGTCATATCTTATATGGGCCTTATTTTTCCTTAACTATTCACTTAAGTTTCTTGCTCATGATATCCATTTTATACTCCATTTAGCAAGCTATTTCTGCTTTCAATTTTTCAAAGTTTTCAATTTTTTTTTAACCTCTTCTGATATTTCGGGGTTCTCATTCCACTACTCAGTTTTGAGTTTCTATTAATGAATGTCTCTGTTTTGGAGCCATTGCATTGCACTGCACTGCACTGCTGTTAATGCTGCACAGTAGGTTATTGTGTGTAGTTCTTCAAATGTTTCAAGCTTTCCTAAATTTTGTGGTAATATAATACTGTTGAGAGTATTAACAACTTTTGCAAATTCTGATGACGTATTTTGTTTTGGTATGTAGGGTCAGTGTTGGGTCAATGCTCATATATTTTGTTGGTGTGGTGTTAAATATGAGGATAATTTTGTCTGTAAGCTCAACTTCATCATTGGCATTCTGCAGAGGCTCAAAATCTGTGTTGCTGCTGTTAATGTCTGATTGTGAAGCTGTTAAAATAATTGTATTTTCATCAGTGCTTCAGTGATTGGCATCTTCATTATTTTGTAGGAAGACATTACTTCCTACAATGCGAAACCCAATAGCATGAATGGCAGCGGTGCTTCACTACTAGATGAACTCTATGCCTTTTATGCCCGCTTTGAAAGAGAGAACACAACTACAGTTGTGATGACCCTGTGATCTCTGTCTCAGAGGCCGATGTTAGGTTGTCTTTAAAGAGAGTGAACCCATCACAAGGCGGAAGGTCCAGATGGAGTACCTGGTAAGGCTCGGAAAACCTGTGCCAACCAACAAATGGGAGTATTGAAGGACATTTTCAACCTCTTACTGCTTACTGTTCCCACTTGCTTCAAAAAGGCAACAATTATACCAGTGCCTAAGAAGAATAATGTGGGCTGCCTTAATGACTATTGCCCGGTGGCAGTACATCTGCAGTGATGAAATGTTTTGAAAGATTGGTCATGACTAGACTGAACTCCTGCCTCAGCAAGGACCTGGACCCATTGCAATTTTCCTATCAGCACAATAGGTCAACAGCAGATGCAATCTCCATGGCTCTCCACACGGCTTTAGACCACGTGGACAACACAAGCACCTACGTCAGGATGCTGTTCATCAATTATAGCCCAGCATTTAATACCATAATTCCCACAACCCTGATCGAGAAGTTGCAGAACCTGAGCCTCTGTACCTCGCTCTGCAATTGGATCTTCAACTTCCTAACTGGAAGACCACAATCTGTGCGGTTTGGTGAATACATATCCTCCTCGCTGATGATTAACATTGGTGCACCTCAGGAGTGTGTGCTCTGCCCACTGCTCTACTCTCTATATACACATGACTGTGTGGCTAGGCATAGCTCAAATACCATCTAAAAATTTGCTGGCAAAAGAACCAATGTTGATAAAATCTCAGGTGTTGATGAGAGGGCATACAGGAGTGTGATATGCCAACTAGTGGATATGCCAACTAGTGTCTCAGCAACAATCTGGCACTCAACATCAGTAAGACAGAAGAGCTGATTATGGATTTCAAGAAGGGTAAGACAAAGGAACACATACCAATCCTCATGGAGGGTTCAGAGGTGGAGAGAGTGAGCAGTTTCAAGCTCCTGGGTGTAAGGATCTCTGAAGATCTAACCAGGTCCCAACATATCGATGTAGTTATAAAGAAGGCAAGACAGTGATTATACTTCATTAGGAGCTTGAAGAGATTTGACATGTCAACAAATACACTCAAAAACTTCTATAGATGTACTGTGGAGAGCATTCTGACAGTTGCATCCTTGTCAAGTATGGGGAGGGGGTGCTACTGCACAGGACAGAAAGAAGCTGCAGAGGGTTGTAAATCTAGTCAGCTCCATCTTGGGCACTAGCCTACAAGGTACCCAGGACATCTTCAAGGAGCAGTGTCTCAGAAAGGCAGCATCCATTATTAAGAACCTCCAGCACCCAGGGCATGCCCTTTTCTCACTGTTACCATCAGGCAGGAGATACAGAAGCCTGAAGGCACACTCTCAGTGATTCAGGAACAGCTTCTTCCCCTCTGCCATACAATTCCTAAATGGACATTGAACCCTTGGACACTAGCTCACTTTTTTAATATACAGTATTTCTGTTTTTTGCACGAGTTTTAATCTATTCTATATATATATATATATACCGTAGTTGATTTGTTTATTTATTTATTATTATTATTTTTATGTTATTTATTTTCTTCTATATTATGTATTGCATTGAACAGCTGCTGCTAAGTTAACAAGCCTCATATGCCGGTGATAATAAATCTGATCCTGATTCTGATTCTGAGTATTATTGTGGTCATTGATTCAGTTGTTTGCATGTGTTTGTTCTACTGAGAATGCCTGCAAGAAAATAAATTCCAAGATAATATAGGGTGACATGTACATACTTTGATAATAAATTTACTTTGAGCTTTGAAATAAGGTAGGTGGAATAGGCTGATGGAAAAATTATTGGGAGGGGTCCCATTTGGAGGAGGTGAGCATGAGTGGATGAGGGAGGGGAGAAACAGTATGATGAGTGTCTGGGGTGGGTGTAGGTGGAACTGGGCAGATCAGGAGGAGAAAGGAAAGGAATAGAGGAGGCACAGTCCCTAACATTTGAGAATACAATATTCAAGTTGTAGGCTTCCCAAGTGGAATAGGAGGTATTTTTCCTCTAGTCCGTACTTACTTCCTCTCTGGCAGTGGCAGAAGCCAGGAGCAGATGTACTGTTGTGGGAATGAAGAAGAGAATTAAAACTGGGAGCACAATATGGCCTTGGAGGACAGAGCACAGATGCTCAGCAAAGAGGTTCCTAGTTGTGCTTGGTCTCACCGTTGGAGAGGAGGCTACACTGGGAGCTCTGGATGCAATAAGGAGAGTTGGAGGTGATGCATGTGAATGATTTCTTCACTTGCCAGAGCTGTGCTCAGCTCTGCATGGCAGTGCGAGAGAATATGTAGGGACAAGTGTTGCATCCCATGTGAAGGTGTCTGGGAAGGGAAAGGGATTGATGGTGAACCAGGAAATCAGGAAGAGAATAGTCTGTAAGGAAAGCAGTAAGGTTGCTGAAGGGAAGGTGTGGCTAGCTGTGGGTTCACATTATAACTGACAGAATTGAATTGGATATGTAGGGTGGTGGGTTGGTTGGTGAAAACCAGGAAAACTATTATAACCATATAACCATATAACAATCACAGCACGGAAACAGGCCATTCTGGCCCTCCTAGTCCGTGCCGAACTCTTAATCTCACCTAGTCCCACCTACCCGCACTCAGCCCATAACCCTCCACTCCTTTCCTATCCATATACCTATTCAATTTTACCTTAAATGACACAACTGAACTGGCCTCTACTACTTCTACAGGAAGCTCATTCCACACAGCTATCACTCTCTGAGTAAAGAAATACCCCCTCGTGTTTCCCTTAAACTTTTGCCCCCTAACTCTCAAATCATGTCCTCTCGTTTGAATCTCCCCTACTCTCAATGGAAACAGCCTATTCACATCAACTCCATCTATCCCTCTCAAAATTTTAAATATCTCGATCAAATCCCCCCTCAACCTTCTATGCTCCAATGAATAGAGACCTAACTTGTTCAACCTTTCTCTGTAACTTAAGTGCTGAAACCCAGGTAACATCCTAGTAAATCGTCTCTGCACTCTCTCTAATTTATTGATATCTTTCCTATAATTCGGTGACCAGAACTGCACACAATATTCCAAATTTGGCCTTACCAATGCCTTGTACAATTTTAACATTACATCCCAACTTCTGTACTCAATGCTCTGATTTATAAAGGGCAGCGTTCCAAAAGCCTTCTTCACCACCCTATCTACATGAGACTCCACCTTCAGGGAACTATGCACTGTTATTCCTAGATCTCGCTGTTCCACTGCATTACTCAATGCCCTACCATTTACCCTGTATGTTCTATTTGGATTATTCCTGCCAAAATGTAGAACCTCACACTTCTCAGCATTAAACTCCATCTGCCAACGTTCAGCCCATTCTTCTAACCGGCATAAATCTCGCTGCAAGCTTTGAAAACCCACCTCATTATCCACAACACCTCCTACCTTAGAATCATCGGCATACTTACTAATCCAATTTACTAATCCAGTACTGAAAGTAGATCAATACCCTCTGCACAGGATAGAAGACCTCTTTGTAAACCTTTCTGGAGGGAAACGTTTCAGCAAAGTGGGGTTAACTGAGGCCTACTACAGATGGAGATGGGAGAAGAGTCCGAAGCATTTCTCACCATAGGCAATCACAAATGGTTTGATCACTATAATAGGTCTATCTTTGGAGCAGCGTGCTCATCTGCACTGTGGCAGAAAACTATGGACCAGGTGCTGCAAAGCTGCCCAGGCACTCTATGTTACCTAGATTACATCATTGTTACCACTGAGGATGACAGACCCATCTTCAAAATATCAAGACACTGCTAAAAGGATTATGTACCAAGTATAAATTCTTTAATCACTTACTGTGGTTGCACCATAGACATGCAAGAATTTACACAAGAGTGCTGAGAAAATTCAAGCAGTGGTAGAGTCCTGAAGCCAAAGGACTTCTCATAGTTGCTGGCCTTTTTAGAATTAGGCAATTACTATTACAGGTTCCTGGTTACTGTGTTCCACCCAACTGAAATCATTACTACTGATCCGGAAGAAATGGCAATGGAGAAAGCAGTGTGAGGTGGCTTTCAGAAAGGCAAGTTAAATGGTGATGGCTGACACTGTACTCACATTATTAACCACATCGTTTGGTGAAACTTGCCTCTGATGCCTCGGCTTATGTTATAGGTGGTGTCATGTCACAAGTGATGAAATTAAACACCACATTGCTTTTGTATCACATACCCTTAACTGTTGCAGGGAAACATTACAAAATCTGGTTTGTGGTGTAAAACATTTCAAGCAGTACTTGGTTGTGAGATTTTACCCTCATTATCAACCACTCTTATCCATTTTCATTAACAGTAGCAACACAAATGCAGAGATGGGCTCTTTTTCTCAGAAGACACTATTACAAGATCGAATTCAAAAGGACAGCTAATTATGGAAATGCCAATGTATTGTCCTTTTTACCCTTAGAAGGGAAATACCTGAAAATTTACAAAAGAGGACACTCCTCCTGATGTATTCTATTTAACACAAATCAAATGCTTCCCAAATACAGCAGTGTTAATCCGAAGGAAAACCAGAAAAGACCCCATACACATTCTCAGGTAAACAAGGCAACCCAAACTGGCTGGAACGTACAGTACAAACTCCAGTTCCCCCATTTTTACTAGAACTAGGATGAACTTGCTCCTAAAAGATGTTGCCTTTTGTGGGGATTGAGAGTTGTTGTATCACCAAACCAAGAGCTGAAGGGTTGGAGGAGGTACATGCTGGTCAAAATGAAATTATTGGTGCAAAGCTTTGTCTGCTGGCCTGGGATGTATCAGTAGATCGAGCAGCTTTCTATGAACTAATTGGGTCGAGAATATATCTGGAAGAAAGGTGTCCAGAGCTGTCAGAACTATTTCCTGCATTCCCAGAGTCAGCTTCTGCAACCGCCACAGAGGAGGCCGAAGAAGCTGAGATTACTTAGCAACACAAGTTTCACCTGTCAAGCAGAGTGACCCCCACTGTCAGGAAAAACATCATCGACAAGAGGAAGAAATCCTCCAAATGATTAATTTTTGAAGTCCCAATAGGATCATTTAAACTTTACTATGCTGAGAATGTCTGTATAGTAGTTGTATTATATAGAATACAATATATGATGTCCTCATTGGAATTTAGAAGAATGAGGGGTGACCTGATAGTTACCTATTGAATATTGAAAACCCTAGATAGAGTAGATTTGGAGAGGATGTTTCTTACAGTAGAGGAAACTAGGACCAGAAAGCACAACTTCAGAATAGGCATCCATTTAGAACAGAGATTAGGAGGAATTCCTTCAGCCAGAGAGTGGTACATCTGTGGAATTTGTTGGCACAGGTGGCTGTGGAAGCCAGGTCATTGTGTGCATTTAAGGCAGAGGCTGATAGATTCTTAATAAGTCAGGGCATGAAAGGTTAAGGGGAAAAGGCAGGAAAATGAGGTTGAGAAGGATGATGGCATGAACATCCATTTCTCCAACTTCCGGTAAACACTCCCCCTCTCCCATTTACCTCACCTGCCTATCATGCCCTTTACCTGGGTTCACCTACAAGATCTGGTTTGACCCCTTCCTTCCACCTTTCTACACTGGCCATCTCTCTCATTCTTTCCAGTCCTGATGATGGGTCTCAACCTGAAACACTGACTGTGCATTTCCCTTCGTAAATGCTGCCTGATCCACTGAGTTCCTGCAGCTCCTTTGTGTGTTGCTGGACTTTAAGCACAGTCTTTTAATGTGCCAAATGTTTGGCAGTAAATATCAATAATATTCTTCTATACCTTGGCTTATTAAATAACTCATTGTGTCTGCCACAGCAACACTGGTGCATGATATGATATCATATTGTGAACTCATATGGGCAGTAGAAAAACAGGCCCCACAGCACAACTCATCCAATCTGAACACAGTGCCTTCTTGAGCAATTCCCATTTGCCTACATTTGGCCCATTTCCTACTCCTACTCCATGTCTTTAAATGCTGCAATTATACTGCCCTTCTGCCACTTCCTCTGGCAGTTCTTTTTATATACTTAGCATCCTGTGGAAAAGCTTCCCCTTAAATGCCCTTAAACCTTTCACCTTAAACCTATGCAATCTAGTTTTGACATAACTACCCTGGGAAAAACATTGTGACTATTTATCTTAACTATACACTCACAAACCTTTACCATGAATTTGTGGTATTTATTACCACAGGCAGCTGTGGAGGCCAGGACGTTGGGTGTATTTAAGACAGAGACTGATAGGTTCTTGATTGGACATGGCATCAAAGATTATAGGCAGAAGGCCAGGGATTGAGGCTGAGGAAGGAAGAAAATAATCTGCCGTGATTGAATGGCTTTGCAGACCTAATTCTGCTCCTATGTCTCACCGTCTTATGGTCTTAAATTCAATCTGATCTCACAATTCAGACCAGTTTGTGGGAAATGTGATTTAAAAGAGTCACTGATCTTGCCAATTTCTGTGAATTCATTAATCTATTGAATGCATTTCATCAGTTCTCAATGTGTATATATTTTTTTAAAAGCAATGATTCTAGGGACAATGCAAAGCATTTCATCAGTGGAAAGGGTATAAAATTGTGCATTCAGGGGGTTTGGGGTAGTATCTTGGGGCCTCACCAACATGCTAGCCATGAACAGTTCTAACGATCGACTGGAAAGTGAGCTGTGGTGAGAGGGGCTTGCATATGCCTAGGTAAGTGTTTTAATGCTTGTTATTTTGTCCTAATAAACATTGTTTTGCAGTTCTAAGTAGATCATTAGAATTTGTACCTTTATAGCCTATCCATGTCAGATCTGAGAACCTAATTGGTGTAACAAAACACATACACCCCAAACATCAGGGCCCCTGCTTCCTGCAGCCAATCAAGAGTGGGGTCACATAGGTTGTATGCAGCAATATCTTAAATGAGCAGGCCACACAAACTTAACCTTTCATTTGCCAATACAGAAAAGTAGTTTTGCTACATACAAGAACAGCACTCACATTTGGAATTGACCATATTCTCCCCATTGCTGTCTAGTTGCACACAAGGAATTACATAATGGCCCAGGGAACATTGCCATTATGTGAGTCAATGTAGAGAGTAACAATGGAGAAAATATTTAAATGAAGCCCTAATAATTATGTTAAATGGTATTTGCCACTTCTTTTTTCATCTATTTCTGCCTCTTATTTCACAGAGGAAGAGAGACTGTTTTTATATTTTTGTCTCTGGATCTTGTATCCAGAAATTAAATATGGCTTTTGCCTGTGTTTCTTGTTTTTCTTGTGTGATCATTTTGCTTTTCCCTCATGTTGCTAGTGCTGGGGATATTCCCCTAACAGCGGTTTCCATTGTAGTGAAATTAAAGCAGAAGGAATGAATTTCAGAAATTAGTTCTGCAAATAATAGTGATGATTTTTAAAATTATTGCACTCCAAATGGAATTATACTTTCTCTCACAAGGGAAAGAGATAATCTCCTGTATCCAAGATTGTAAAATGTGCACATTTAATTTCACAGAGACTCACAGACTCAATTTATAAGAAATGGGAAATAATTATACAAGACTTTTAATAAATCTATAGATGTATAAGACCTAATTTTATCACAAAACGCACACAGTGTACTGGATATCCAGGAAGGAAAATTCAACATTAGCTCTGGTCATTTTAATTCCCAGTTGACAGCATTTAGTTGAGTTCCTTCACACCAATAGCCAATAGTATTACGTTTAGGGTTGGAACAGGAGTTCAATCTACCACTGGGGTTGCCGGATGGAAAGGACTCTGCCCTAACTATGATATTATGATTTACAACAGACTGCTTATTAAAGAATAAAGCAATACTCTCCGCCAGAAAGTTTCCATCAAGGGCTTCTGCACTGCAAAGCCACTTTATTCTCTGTTGTCATCCAGCTACCAGAGGGAACTGATAACAATTCCTTGCTACAGTATATAAATTGATAACTACAGTAAAAGAAGTGAGACAGGTGAGTTTACAAGGAATTGCTGAAATAGGGTGAATAATGAAGGCCCTTGGCTGAGGAAGATCAAACCCGCTTTGCAAGATTCAGCAGAGCATTTTCACCTCCCCTGACATAAGCCACCAGATTTTTAGAGATATTTCAGGATTGCTTTGCATTTTAAAAGGTCCATGCAATGACATTGAATGCAACTGCAACAAAGGTTCCAAAGTGCAAGTACATATGGTGGTGTTGTCCATCATGTCCGACGATGACAGGAAACCTGTGTGGGAGAGCTTTTAAAGTGGAAAAGTCGTTAGACTGGGGCAGTTCCACTCTATCAACCTTGGAAGTCCAGATCCGGTGGTGTGAACAAGTGTCACAAAATGGCATCTTCCTTGGGTGCAATGGGGGATCATGACATCTTCTGTGCCTTATCATCCTCTTCGCTTTCCATGGATCATTGCAGTACTGCCTTCCTGACGATTGGATCTTACTGTAGATCTCATCCGCCCAGTCCGCCAGAGCTGACTTCACATGCTAGGACAGGTATCTCACCGGGGTATGAGGCTGCTGGCTACCCTACCTGGTTTAGCTCACCTGTCAAAGCAGTGAACCAGGGTGTGGCTGTTGTCACATATAAACAGCTACTTGGAGCCACTGGTGAGAGCTGAGGGTCTGGTGGGGACCAAAAGTAAGTGAGCTGCCCCAGAATGGATACAATAAGCCTATACACCCCATAGACCCAAGCAAAGTACATACATGCTACCTTATACTATTTCGAGATTCATTTTCTTGCAGGCATTTATAGAGAAAAGAAGAAATGCAATAGAATTTGATGAAACATCGATACAAAAAATTGACAAACAACCAATATGCAAAAGAAGCCAACCTTTTTAAATACTGAGAACAAGAGTCATTGAAAGTGAGTCCGTAGGTCTAGGAATAAGTTCAATAAGTTCAGAGTAGTGGTAACAGAGGTTATCCATGCGGTTCAGGAGCCTGGCAGCTGTAGGGTAATAGACAGCAAACATGAGGAAATCTGCAGATGCTGGAAATTCAAACAACAACACACACAAAATGCTGGTAGAACACAGCAGGCCAGGCAGCATCGACAGGGAGAAGCGCTGTTGACGTTTCGGGCTGAGACCCTTCGTCACGACTAACCGAAAGGAAAGATAGTAAGAGATTTGAAAGTAGTGGGGGGAGGGGGAAATGCGAAATGATAGGAGAAGACCGGAGGGGGTGGGATGAAGCTAAGAGCTGGAAAGGTGATTGGCGAAAGTGATACAGAACTGGAGAAGGGAAAGGATCATGGGACGGGAGGCCTTAGGAGAAAGAAAGGGGGGAGCACCAGAGGGAGAAGGAGAACAGGCAAACAACTAAATATGTCAGGGATGGGGTAAGAAGGGGAGGAGGGGCATTAACGGAAGTTAGAGAAGTCAATGTTCATGCCATCAGGTTGGAGGCTACCCAGCCGGTATATAAGGTGTTGTTCCTCCAACCTGAGTTTGGATTCATTTTGACAATAGAGGAGGCCATGGATAGACATATCAGAATGGGAATGGGACGTGGAATTAAAATGTGTGGCCACTGGGAGATCTTGCTTTTTCTGGCGGACCGAGCGTAGGTGTTCCACGAAACAGTCTCCCAGTCTGCGTCGGGTCTCACCAATATATAAAGGGCCACACCGGGAGCATCGGACGCAGTATACCATGCCAGACGACTCACAGGTGAAGTGTCGCCTCACCTGGAAGGACTGTCTGGGGCCCTGAATGGTGGTGAGGGAGGAGGTGTAAGGGCAGTTGTAGCACATGTTCCGTTTACAAGGATAAGTGCCAGGAGTGAAATTGGTGGGAAGGGATGGGGGGATGAGTGGACAAGGGAGTCACGTAGGGAGCGATCCCTGCGAAAAGCAGAAAGAGGGGGGGAGGGAAAAATGTGTTTGGTAGTGGGATCCGGTTGGAGGTGGCTGAAGTTACGGAGAATTATATGTTGGACCTGGAGGCTGGTGGGGTGGTAGGTAAGGACAAGGGGAACCCTATCCTGAGTGGGGTGGCGGGTGGATGGGGTGAGGGCAGATGTGCGGGAAATGGGAGAGATGCGTTTGAGAGGAGAGTTGATGGTGGACGAAGGGAAGCCCCTTTGTTTAAAAAAGGAAGACATCTCCTTCGTCTTGGAAAGAAAAGCCTCATCCTGAGAGCAGATGCGGCAGAGATGGAGGAATTGTGAGAAGGGGATAGCCTTTTGCAAGAGACAGGGTGGGAAGAGGAATAGTCCAGGTAGCTGTGAGAGTCTGCAGGCTTATAGTAGATATCAGTAGATAGGCCATCTCCAGAGATGGAGACAGAAAGATCAAGAAAGGGGAGGGAGGTGTCGGAAATGGACCAGGTAAATTTGAGGGCAGGGTGAAAGTTGGAGGCAAAGTTAATGAAGTCGACGAGCTCAGCACGCGTGCAAGAGGCAGTGCCAATGCAGTCGTCGATGTAGCAAAGGAAAAGAGAGGGATGGATACCGGTATAGCCTTGGAACATGGACTGTTCCACAAAGCCAACAAAAAGGCAGGCATAACTGGGACCCATACGGGCGCCCATGGCTACACCCTTGGTTTGGAGGAAGTGGGAGGAGCCAAAGGAGAAATTATTGAGTGTAAGAACTAATTCCGCTAGACGGAGGAGAGTGGTGGTAAAGAGGATTTGGTTAGGTCTGGAATCCAAAAAAAACCGAAGAGCTTCGAGACCATCTCGGTGGGGGATGGAGGTATATAGGGACTGGACGTCCATGGTGAAAATAAGATGGAGGGGACCAGGGAACTTAAAATCATTGAAAAAATTCAAAGCATGAGAAGTGACACGAACATAGGTGGGAAGAGATTGAACAAGGGGGGGATAAGACAGTGTCAAGGTATGCAGAAATGAGTTCAGTGGGGCAGGAGCAAGCTGAGACAATAGGTCTACCTGGACAGGCAGGTTTGTGGATCTTGGGTAGGAGGTAGAAACCGGAAGTGCGTGGTGTGGGAACTATGAGGTTGGTGGCAGTGGATGGGAGATCCCCAGAGCTAATAAGGTTGGTGATGGTATAGGAGACAATGGCCTGGTGCTCCTTAGTGGGATCATGATCAAGCGGTAAATAAGAGGAGGTATCAGAGAGTGGTCGCTGTGCCTCGGCCAGGTAGAGGTCAGTACGCAAGACAACAACAGCTCCCCCCTTAACAGCAGGTTTTATAGTGAGGTTGGGATTGGTGCGGAGGGAGCGGAGAGCAGAGCATTTGGAAGGAGTGAGGTTGGAATTGGAACAGGGTGCAGTGAAGTCAAGGGTAATAGACAGTTCAGGTTCATGGATCATTGGGATCTCTTCTAGCGGAGGTTTGACCTGTACAAATGTGATGGGTTGTACCTGAACCCAACAGGGGCCAATATTCTCGCAGGCAGGATTGTTATAGCTGATGGGGAGGATTTAAAATAATTTGACGGGGGGGGGGGGGGGGTAGGAACCAGAGCGAAGGAACTCAGCATATTATGGATGGTAAATAAGCAAAGATAGCATGCAGTCAGTCTGCCAGGAAAGCAGGCAGACGATTGGACAACATTGCAGCCAGCAGGGTGAGTATCAGTGCATGATGGGCGCAGAATAACATAGGTAGCAAATAAAGTACGCAAGGTGTTATATCTCAATGAATGGACTATAAGAAATAAGGTGGATGCTCTTGTTGCACTTTTACAGATTATCAGGTATGATGTCGTAGCCATCACTGAATCATGGCTGGAGGAAGATTGTATTTGGGAGCTGGATGTCCAAGGTTACACCTTGTATTGGACAGATTGGAAGGCTGGCAGAGGGGGTGGCATGGCTCTGCTGGTAAAGAATGGCATCAAATTAGTAGAAGGATATGACATAGGATCGGAAAATATTGAATCTTTATGGGTTGGGTTAAGAAATTGCAAGGGCTAAAGCACCTTGATGGCAGTTACTTTCAGGCATCAAAACAGTAGCTGGGATGTGGACTACAGATTATAAAGGGAAATAAGAAAGGTGTGTCAAAAGGGCAATGTTATGATAGTCATTGGAGATTTTAACACGCAAGTAGATTGGGAAAATCAGGTTTGAAATGGATCTCAAGAGAGTGAGTTTGTTGAATGTCTGTGAGATGGCTTTTTAGAGCAGCTTGTCATTGAGCCTACTTGAGGATCAGCTATACTGGATTGGGTGTTATGTAATGAAACAAAGGAGATTAGGGAGCTTTAGGTAGGGGAAGCCTTAGGGGGCTGTGATCACAATATGATTGAGTTCAACTTGAAATTTGATAGGGAAAAAGTAAAGTTTGATGTGACAGTATTTCAGCAGAGCAAGTGAAATTACAGTGGTATGAGAGAGGAGTTGGCCAATGTATTTTGGAAGGAGATGCTGGCAGGAATGAAAGCAGAGCAGCAATAGTGTGCACTTCTGGGAAAAATTAGAAGGAATTAGATGTACTTTAAAAACAAAGAAATACTCAAATGGCAAAACAATACAACCGTGGCTGACAAGGGAAGTCAAAGCTAATGTAAAAACAAAAGAGAGGGCATACAACAAAACAAAAAATAGTGGGAAGACAGAAGATTGAGAAGCTTTGAAAAACTTACTGAAAGCAAATAAAAGAATCGTTAGGAGAGAAAAGATGAAATATGAAAGCAAGCTCAGGATGGATAGTAAAAGCTTTTCTTAGTATGTAAAGATTAAATGAGAGATAAGAGTGGATATAGGACCGTTTGAAAATGAAGGCTGGTGAAGTAATGACAGGCGCCAAGGAGATGGCAGATGAACTAAATGAGTATTTTGCATCAGCCTTCAGTGTGGAAGACTCTAGCAGTGTGCCAGATGTTGAAGGGTGTGAGGGAAGAGAAGTGAGTGCAGTTACTATTACAAGGGAGAAGGTGCTCAAAAAGCTGAATGACCTAAAAGTACATAAGTCACCCAGACCAGATGAACTGCACACTAGAATTCTGAAAGAGGTAGCAGTTGAAGCATTAGAAATGATCTTTTATGAATCATTGGACTCTGGCATGGTTCCAGAGGACTGGAGAATTGCAAATGCCACTCCACTCTTTAAGAAAGTAGGAAGGCAGCAGAAAGGAAATTATAGACCAGTTAGCCTGACCTCAGTGATTGGGAAGATGTTGGAGTCAATTTTTAAGGATGAGGTTATTGAGCACATGGTGACACAGGACAAGATAGGACAAATTCAGCATGTTTTCCTTCAGGGAAATTATTCCCTGATGAAATTGTTGGAATTCTGTGAGGAGATTGCAAGTAGGATAGATAAAGGGGATGCAGTGGATGTTGTTTATTTGGATTTTCAGAAGGCCTTTGACAAGGTGCTACACATAAGGCTGCTTACCAAGTTAAGAGCCCATGGTATTACAGGAAAGTTTCTAGCATGGTTAGAGAATTGTTTGATTGGTAGGATGCAGTGAGTGGGAATGAAAGGATCCTTTTCTGGTTAGCTGCCAGCAATTAGTGGTGGTCCACAGGGGTCGGGATTGGGACAGCTTCTTTTTAAGCCGTATATCAATGATTCAGATGATGGAATAGATGACTTTGTTGCCAGGTTTGCAGATGATACAAAGATTGGTGGATGGGCAGGTAGTGTTGAGAATCAGGAAGGCTGAAGAAGGACTTAGACAGATTAGGAGAATGAGCAAGAAAGTGGCAAATGAAATACAATATTGGAAAATACATGGCCATGCACTTTGGAAGAAGAAATAATGTGTAGACTATTTTCTAAATTGGGAGTAAGTCCAAAAATCTGAGTTGCAAAGGGCCTTGTGAGTCCTTGTGCAGAACACCCTAAAGGCTAACTTGTAGGTAGGGTCAGTGGTGAGGAAGGCAAATGTAATGTTAACTTTCATTTCAAGGGGACTAGAAAAGAAGAGCAGGGATGTGATGCCAAGGCTTTATAAGGCACTGGTGAGGCCTTGTCTTGAATATCATGAACAGCTTTGGGCTCGTTATTTAAGAGAAGATTTGTTGGCGTTGGAGCTGGTTCAGAGGAGGTTCACAAGGATGATTCTGGGAATGCAAGTATTATCATATGAGGAACATTTTTGGATCTGGTTCTGTACTCGCTGGAATTCAAATGTTGAAATGCCTAGATAGAGTAGATGTGGAAAAGAGGTTTCCCATGGTGGGGAAGATGAGGACAAAAGGGCACAGGTTCAGGATAAAGGGTTGTCCATTTAAAACAGAGATACGGAGAAATTTCTTTAGCCAGAGAATGGTGAATTTGTGGAATTTGTTACCACAGGCAGCTGTGGAGACCAGGTTGTCGGGTGTATATAAGGTGGAGATTGATAGGTTCTTGATTGGCCATGGCGTTAAAGGCTTGGGGGAGAAGGCCAAGGAGCAGGGCTGAGGAGGGGGATAAAGATCAGTCATGATTGAATGGTGAACAGATTCGATGGGCAATGTAGACTAATTCTGCTCCTATGTCTTATGATCTTATAGTCTATAATTGTTCCTGCTTGTTAGTAGCAGTGAGAAGAGGGCATGGCCTGCATGAAGACGGTCTTTAATAGATGCTTCTTTCTTGTGGCAGTGCTCCATGCAAATATACTTTACACTGGGGAGGGCTTTGTCTATGATGGGGTGGGCTTTATCCTCTATTTTCTATAGACTTTTCCAGCTTATTACATTGTTGCACCATTTTTGTATAGACAGGGAGATTGATTAGTTTATATTCTTAATGTTTTACTGACTGACTTTGTTAGCTCCAGTTCTGCAGATGTTGGAAAGTCAACAAAGTACATAGCAGAAATTCACATCTGATAAAAGCACTGAGTATTGCATTATTGTCCGTCTCTTCTGATAAATAAATATGGAATTCCTTTCTCAAAAGGCAATATGATCAATTAGCTATTCATTTGTATGTCGCCCTAATCATGTCATGTATACATCAATCTATTAATTGTAGAAATTCCATTAAAGCACTTCCAACTATTTTAAATTACTGTTTTATCTGTCGATGGAGAACTACTTCTCTGAGGCTCCAGGCCAAAAATAATTCACAAATACTAAGTTAACATAAACAAAATTAAAGTCAGAAATGCCTCGATACTGGCAACCCACTTAATCCAATAAAGTCATTTAGTGATCACTGAATTAATTACTTTTTCAAAACATTTGAATTATGAACACTGAATCAATAGTTATCAACAGTGATAATTCAATAATGGATATTAATATTCCAATTTAATTATGTCATGGCAGATTAAGCTTAATTGAAGTGTATTGTCATTTACTGAAGTACAAAGGAGAAAGATATTTCTAGAAATTAAAGTGAATTAAAAACTGCATCTTGTATTTCTGTATGATCCTGTTCAAAGAGCTTAGTGCTGTCAAAGGTTCAGTCCTGCTCTGCCTGCACTGGGCACAGTTGAAACTGTATTGATGGACAATCCACACAGATAATTGGTGAAGGCAGTGCGGTAGATGAAGTTTACATGGACTTTAGTAAGGCTTTTGATGAAGTATCACATAGGCAACTGGTCTAGAAGTTTAAGGTACACCAGATTCAAGACATGTTGGCAAATTGGATCCAAAACTGGCTGGATGATAGGAGACAAAAAGTAGATTGTTTTTCAAACTGGAAGTCTGTAGTAAGTGGTGAATCTCAGGCTTAGTACTGGAATCTGAGTTGTTTGTTATATATATTGCTTGGATATAGGTGATTTAATTAGCAAGTTTGAAAATGACACTAATCTCAAGGTTGTATAATTTATACAAACTTCAAAAATAAATGTACTTTGAATCTTTGATTTGATGATACTGTAGATGATGAAGAAGTTTCTCTAAGGATACGTACAGTAGATCATCTAAAAAAGTGGATGGAATGGTGGCAGGTGGAATTTAACCCAAAGAAGTTTGCAGCAATGCACTTGGGAACTCATATTATGAAAAGATATATAGAGTAAACATAGGTAGCTTAAGAGGACTGCTGAAAGTGGAGACTGCAGGTATACAGGATAGTGAAAAAGACATTTGGAATGTTTGCTAATTGGCCAAAGTATTGAGTATAAGAGTTGAGACATCATGTTGTAGTTGTACTTTAGTTATACTGCACTTGAAATATTGTGTACAGTTTTGGTAACCAAGCTATAGGAAGGATATGGTGGCAACACAAAGAACACAGAAGACATCCACCAGGATATTTCCCAGAAAAGTCAGTTGCTTTATGTACAGACTGGATAGGCTAGTTTTATTCTCATAAGAACGTAGGAGGCAGAGGATTAACTTTATGAAGGGCATTGACAAGATAGATTGCAAGAATTTTTTTTCTGCAGGGTCGAAATAGAGGAGAAAGGTTTAAGGTTAGAAGGGAGAGATTTGAAGTACTTTTGAAAGATGCATTTTTTATACAGACAGTCGTGATTATCTAGAATACATTGCCAGAGTAGAGAAAAGATGCAGATACATCTACAATATTTTAAAAGCATTTAGATGGGTACTTAGATAGAAAGAATGTAGAGGAATGTAGTGCTATGCAGGCAAATGGCATTGGCATAGATTGGCATCACAATCATATATCATGAGGGCCCCATTTCTCTGCTGTGCACGTCTGTGATTTCACAAACGAGTCCAGAATGTTTGCACCTCTTGTTGGATTCTCCAGATACTGTTTCAAAAACACCTCTTCCTGCCCAACCTTTATCTCCTTCATTAGGGAAGTTACAATCTATACTGGAAAAGTTAAAGTCCCTGACAATAATAACGATTTTGTTCCTGCTCCTTTCTATGTTGGTGGTCTGATTAGTAAATTTGTGAGTGATATGAACATGACCAGTGCTGTGGATAGCAAGGAAGGTTGTCAAAGACTACAGAGGATATAGGTCCATTGTAAATTTGAATGGAAAACATGTTTATTGGGCTTTTGCATATTCTGCTTGATGGTAAGGGGAGGAGAGAGAATATCCAGAAAGGCTGCAGTCTTTGATTGTGATGGCTGCTTTACTGAGGCAGCGAGAAGAGTAGATGCAGTCCATGATATGCTGAGTTGTGTCCACAATTCTCAGCAGCTTCTTGCAATCTTGGGCAGAGCTGTTGCCATACCCAAACCATGATACATCTAAAAATTGGTGAGTGTCAAAAGGGACTTGCAAATTTTTTTTAGCCTCCTGGGAATTTGAGGCCCTGCTGCTTTTTCTTTGCTGTGACATCAATGTGGTTGGACCAGGAGTCTATTGGTGATGTTCACTCTTGGGAACTTGAAGTTCTTAAATCTCTCAAGCTCAGCACCACTGATGCAAACAGGAACTTCTGCACTGCCCCCTTTTCTGAAGTTAATGACCAACTTTTCTATTTTACAAACATTGAGGGAGAGGTTGTTATCATGACACCATTCCACTCAGCTCCCTTTCTCTTCCTGTACTCAAACTCATCATTATCAGCAATTCAGCTCACTACAGTGGTGTCATCTGCAAACTGGAAGATGGAATCTGAGCAGAATCACAGTAATGAATGTATAGGAAGGGAAGTAGAGGGCTAAGGACAGAGCCTTACCATAGAGGTATTCCTGCCAATCCTTACTGATTGTGGCCTGTTGGTCAAGAAGTCAAGAATCCAGTTGTAAAGAGCAGTGTTGAGTATGTTTGAAATCATAGATTTGAAGGCAAAAATATAGTCAAAAAACAACTGTTTAATGGAGTTGTCTGCTGTCCATATGCTACAAAGATAAATGCAGGCTTGCTGAGATGGTGTCCTTTGTGAACCTGTTCTATCAGTAGGCAAATAGTAGTTGGTCGAAATTATCTGGGAGACTAGTGTGGGGGCTTTGGAAGTGATAAAGAAAAGTTTCACCAAGATATTGCTTTAATACAGTGTATTAATTATAAGGAAAAATTAGACAAACTTGGATGGTTTTCTCTGGAGCATCGAAGACTGAGGAGATAAGCTGACAGAAATATATAAAACAAAACTGAATAAGATAGACGGAGTCTTTTTAATCCCCCAGCAGGAAATGTCAGTCTCTTGAGGACATAGGTCAGAGGGAGAACATTTAAAGGAGATGTGCAGGGCAAGTGTTGATTTTTACACAGAAAGATAGAAGATGCTACTAGGGGAGGTGGGTAGAAACAATTATGCCAGCAATGTTTAAGAGGCATTTACTCAGGTGAAGGCAGAAATTGGAGATATATAGACCAAGTATATGTAGGTGGGATTAACTTAGACTGGCATCATTGTTAATGCCCATACGGTGGACAGATTGACCTATTTCTGTGCAATATTGTTCGATGTTCTACATTCTGTATACTGCGGTGGAAAGTGATAGGAAAGAAAGGGAAGAAGGAAATCACTCCTGCGTGTTTGAATGCTATTGGAAGAAATGATATTGACTATGTTTTGAACAGCTATTGCCAACAGTCCTTGATCACCAGCAGCTGACAATGATGTCAATGTGTATTTCCTGCTTTCTCTTCTCACCTGCCATTGCACAAGTTTGACCATATAGTTTAGCTCCCTTCTCTTCAAGCCAGCTTAAAGAGTCTCACTGTGAACCTTGTACTGAGAGCAGATCATCACGGCAAGTTTGGGCTGTAAATGCAGACCAAAATTTTGGAGTTGCCTCCATGCAACTCAGCCTTGAATTAGACTTGGCTATGCAGCAGCAAACAAATGGCAGCAGTTTATTTGGCCACTGTGGCACTGACACCAAGCTATTCTCAATTTCATGACATTTTCCAGTTTGCAATGGCACAGCCACGAGTACTATGTGTCAAAATAGTAATGGTGACAGTTATCAGGGTTACACAATGATCCACAACCCAATCTTTGTATGCTACCACCAGTTGTTAGATACAGCTTTATTAATACAGTGTCTGCCAGTCACATCACACCGAATAATTTCCTGCTTCAGGAGCCCTCAAAGTGCCTCAAAAAGTGAACAACACAAAGCGCAGCTTCACCACCAGGCCCTCTGGAAAAGTGGCTGTGGTTACAAGGATTCCACTGCAGCAGTAAGTTTGAAGAAAGTACTAATAGTTCACTCAGAACCCATTCCCGTCATCTCCAAGCTTAATTAGACAGTAAGTTCTGAAAGCTGAGCAGGAGGAAAGCTGAATAATTTGCAGCATAGGTCATGAATCGTCTGTCATTTGAAACAAGGTTTAATTTGTAGCTTTATTGTAAATAGATTATGAACAAAGCATATCTCAAATGAAGACAAAATCTGAATTTGTAGTGCTTTCTCGCCATCTGACTCGGGTATCCTTTGCAAATTAACATGTATTTTCTTGACTCTTTTTAAAAAAAAAAATAGGCTAACAAATTATTAAGCTTGCTACCTTGTATTTTTGCCTTGTTCCTGTACACTCTTCTGTCTCCTCTTAGCCTTGGGCATCTACATCATTTTGGTCTCCTAACAAAATGCTGTATTTTCCGTATTATAGATCAGCTGAATCTATGGGAAGTATTTTCAGTTTTGATTCTGAATTTGATATTTGACTTTTTGCATTAAAGTCATTTGATCTGAATAATCTTTTAAACCTGAAAAGCAGCTGTCATTTTCAATGCTTATAAATCATTTACAATGCAGATGAACTCTAAATCAAATGAGCCCTTGAAATAATGTGGTAGGAATTTGTTTTCAGGAAAAGGTAATATCTTATAATTCATTTCAATACTTCAGACCTGGAGTATATGCTGACACAGAAAAGCAGTCAGCTAACCTCACAGTAGAATTTAAGTAGAATTCCTGCACAGCATTGTGATTGGAAACAGCACAAGCTAAAGAACTGTGTGCCTTGAGATAATAAGTAAAACAATTATAATCACTTAGAGAGCTGAGAGTACAAATTGTCCTAAGTAACAAATGGATTCCACGTGGATATGGATGTCAATATGTTGGAAAATAATGGCACCAAAAGCACTTAAAGACTGATAAGGAAGAACAATGAAGTAACTAGTTCTGTCATTTGTCGAAACACAATGTAAGTTCAAGACACAAGGTGCTGGAATCTGAAGCAATGATCTACTAGAGTAACTCAAGTAGCATTTGTGGGAGGAAAATAATTGTCAATGTTTTAGGTTGAAACCCTTCATCACAACAGAGGGTGGAGAGGTAAGATGATCAGTATAGACAGGAGAAGGGAAGTATCATGAAAAGATGACTGAGGGGAGGTGCAAGATGATGGGCAGGTAGTGCCAGCTAGGGAGGTCAGTGGGACTGGAGTTGGGAGACTGGCAGGTGAATGATTATGGGAGCTAGACAAAGTGAGAGGATAAAGAAAAGAAAACAGATGGAGAAATGTCGGGGTGGAGAGTGTGAAGATGAGAGAAAGCTTCAGGAAGGAGATAAGCAGGGAGGCAGCACTACCAGAGCTGATTAAGAATAAGTAAAGGAAGTAAGAATGGGAACCATTAGAGAAGGGAGAGGTGAACAACAGCTGGAGCTAAAGGGGGAGTGGGCGGAAAAAACCTGTGGGTGAATTGGGTGAATGTAGTCAGGAGGAGGAAGGGGACTAAGATGGGTGAAGGGTGGCTGGGGGAAACGTGGGAAAGGGGACAAAAATGAGGAGACTGGTGAATCAGGGGAGGAAGAGACAATAAGAGCGTAAGACATAGCAGCAGAATTAGGCCATTCGGCCTAGTGAGTGTGCTCCACCATTCCATCATGGCTGATTTTATTATCCCACTCAACCCCATTCTCCTGCCTTCTCCCCTAACCTTTGACACCCTTAGGAGGGGAGCAAGGAGTGGGGAAGATGGAACAATCAAAGGGCTGAGGTTTATCTAAAACTGGAAAACTCAATATCCATGCCATTAGATTGTAGACTACAGCGGAAAAATACACTGTAAGTTGTCGCTCCACAGGTTTGCATTAGGCTTCTTCCTGGCAATAGAGAAGGTCAAGGATGAACAGGTCACTCACTGTGGCACAGGAAGAACAGTTGAAATTGTAACTTGAAGCTCAGAGTGGCCATTATGGATGTTATTTGTTAGTCAGACTTCTAAATTTAATAATAATAAGGGAGCACATTCAAATATAGGGTATGTTGGGTGATTGTAACCCATATGCATCCTGATCTGGGGATTCTTTACCATAAAGATGAATATATTCAAGACAGACTTTGATAGATGCTTGGATACAGAGGAGAATTAAGGGACATGTGGATAGTGATGGAAACATGAACAGATATATTAGTTCATATTATTTAATGGCTGACCAGCTTTGAGAGGACTCTTGTACATGTTTCCTCTGATCTTGCTCTCTAGTCACCTCCCTAGTTCATTCTTGACGTTGAATGGCTTATCTTTGGAAAAAGATTAAGTTTTTGTATATTACTAAGATTTTATATGATTCTCCTCAGCTCCCTTCTCAAAGCACTGACCACCAACTCTGCACGTAATCGCAAGAAACTGCAGAATTGCGAACACAACTGAGCACATCATGGAAATGAGCCTCTCTCTGTGGACTTTGACTATACTTCTCACAGCCTCAGTAAAGCAGTCAGCATAATCAAAGACCTCACACACCATAGAGATTCTCTCTTCTCCCCTCTTCCATTACGCAGAAGATATAAAAGTCTGAAAGCAGGCACCAACAGACTCAAGAACTATTTCAACCCTGCTATTTTAATAATATTAAGTAATTTCTTAGTTCAATAAGATGGAATCTTGACCTTAATGTACCTTATTATGATCTTTCACCTTATTGTTTACATGCACTGCACTTTCTGTGTAGCTATTAAACTTTACCTTGCATTGTTACTGTTTTACCTTATACTGCCTTAAGATCTGATCTGTATGAAAAATATGCAAGACAAATATTTCACTGTATCTCGGTACAGGAGACAATAATAAACCAATTCCAATTCCGATTTCAGCCATAACCTTCAATTGGCTAGCATCAGCCTGGAATCTACAACAGAGTATTTCAGATCAGCAGGGCTCAGCTTTGTAGGGTTTTCGCCATGATACCAAGGTCTCTCACATACTCTCCAATTCCCCTTTAAAACTTACCTGCACATTTATCCTTTTACACTTTGTGGAGCTGTGCTGTGCAAATAATTGCAACAGAGGCTATACTTGAAAAAACTTCAGTTGGTTGTGTAGCATCTGGAGACATCCTAAAGTTATAAAAGATCCTATATAAATTTAAATCTATCCTTTCTAAGTTGCTCATTTTATTTTCCTGATCCTTAATAACTCACTTTTACCAAAATAAAAAAATAAATGTTCACATTTCAAGAGAATGCAAAAAACAGTTAGAATGTATGCTTAAGGAGATATAAAGATAGTGGAAAAATCTAATGGAAAATCAGAGTGCCTTTAAATATGGATTAGAATGAGAAACCATTGATATGATAACGCTTACAATTTCTCTTATTGTTAGTACTAGACGACACTTCAAAGCACATGATTGAATCTGAATTGAGTCCTCACTCATCTGCACGCAACATACAGTTTCTGGGAAAGTATGAAGTTTGTACTTTGAGAGGTCAACTGCAAGCTGAAAGTATACCCTTAATGCAGAGACTTTTAACAGCATTAATATACAGAGAAATCTTGGAGTCCAAGTCCATAACTTCCTGAGAGTGGCCATACAAGTATACAGAAAATGAAGTTATATGGCATACCTAGATCCAAGATGGCGGCACGATGCAGCTTGCAGCGGCCACTCCAGAACTGATTATCTGTTATTTGTGAAGTGGGGTGCCGTGCGCAATCATAATCGATTGAAAATGGACATGGAAGCACGGAGAAACATCGGGAAATTCCAGGTAGACCTTCTTTGTTGCTGCTGCTGCTGAGAGGTTCGGGACTCTGCTGGGAAGAACAGGCCCCCAGTCCTCGGGGTCGCGTTGCCGATGGCCGTTGGCGGGGCCATCTTAATATGCTTGGCAGAGGATGGTGCTCGGAGAAGCTGTGCTGGAGGAGATGGTCGTCGGCTCGGAGTCCTTTCGACGGACTCAGGTCGCTTTCGGTGTGTGCTGCTTCTGCGAGGCTGAGTCGGGCGGTGCCTTAGAAGTCCATAGCGGGGGTACTCCCTTCTGCCACCAGCGTGGGATGGCGAGTCTGTCGGGACCGTGGGGACTTGTGGAAACTGTGGTGATTTCTTTTGAACTTACAGTTCTTTAACATCTTGGACTATTTTTACTGTGCCCATAGTCTGTTTTTTTTAATCAATTATGCTATTGTTTACACTGTTGTAACTATGTGGTTTTGTGCAGGTCTTGTAGCTTTAGTTTTTGGTCTTGTATTTGTCTGGTGGATTTGGAGCTCCTTTCCGGGGAACACGCTAGATGATAGCGCGATATTAATACGCAGCAGCCTCTCCGGACTCTGGATTGGGGATTGCCAAACGTAATGTGGATTTTCTGGTGTAGTCTGTTTTGTCATGTGCTTTTGTGATATCATTCTGGGGAAACGTCGTCTCATTTTTTAACTGCATTGCATTTGTGGTTTCTAAATGACAATAAACTGAATCTGAATCTGAATGCTTGCTTTCATTAGTCATGGCATTGAGTATAAGATTAAGGAAGTCAATTTGTAGCTATATAAAAAACCTTTGGTTAGACTACACTTGGAGTATAGTGTGCAAACCTGGTTGCCACATTAGAGAAAACCATTGGATAAGGTGCAGAAGAGGTTTTAGCAGAACCATGAGCTATAAGGAGAGATTGAACACAGTTGAGTTGTTTACTCTGAACAATCGAGGATGAGGGCAGACCTGATAAAATCATAAGGTCATGATTGGTGGACCACAGCTTTTTCACGAGGTAGAAATGCCAAATGCTAGAGGACATACACTGAAGGTGAGATGGGGAAAATGTAAAACAGATGCATGATGAAACAAACACAAGAAAATCTGCAGATGCTGGAAATCCAAAGCAACACATAAAATGCAGCAGGAACTCAGCAGGCCAGGAAGCATCTATGGAAAAGAGTGAACAGTTGACATTTTGAGCCAAGACCTGAATCCTGAGGAAGGATATATTCAAATTTTAATGGAACAAAATTATTGACATTCAGAATTTCCAAGTTTACAATTCCAATAATGAAGTGGAATAAAATTTAAATCTTAATTCAGAATGTTGACTGTAAACATGCTTTTTTATTCTAGTCCTTCATATTTTGTCCAAAATCATTTGAAACAGTAGGTAAAATAATTCTACTTGACAAAAGGTCAAAATGAAATATTGTAATATTAGGCTTCTACATATTTCACTTGGCAGGATTTTTCATTTAATTTAAATTAGCTTTGCAATATGATTAGGTTCTCTATTGCAAAATTAAAGGCCCATTGCAAAATTTGCATCATACATTTTTGAGATGTTTAAAAAACTTTTAATCATTGATCAATAAGTGTTCGGGAATGCTAATGAGCTACATCATAGAGTAATTGCTTTTTTTTGGCATAATTTATATTCTCTCTGTGTTAAGATAGTAAGAAATTACTGAGCATGCCCCAGAACAATTTATATCCTGACATTAAAACTGCTTTTTTATTCAATATGTCCAACAGGGAGCATAAGTAAATAGATAATTGGTGCAATGAAGATCCATGCTGAAAATGTTCATTTAAAATGACAATTTTCATTGGTATCTCAGAAATCAAGACTTATAACACCATGGGTAGCAATTTCACTTGTGCCTACTGCCAATGAGTAGAAGTATAGAACGATTAGATAGATGAAAGTATGGCTAAGGAATTGATGCAGGAACAAGGTTTCATATTTCAGAACTCTTCTGGGGAAGATATGAATTCTCTACAAAGGCTGGATTACATCTGAACTCCAGGAGGACTAATATTCTAACAGGCAGGTTTGCTAGAACTGTTGGGGAATGCTTATAGTAATTTGGCAGGTGGATGGGAACTGGAGAATTGGGCAGTGGGTGGGGCAGTTTGTATACAAGTAAATGCAATGCGTAGTGAGGTTGTGAGGAATGACAGGCAGATGAGTAGAAAAACTTTCAGTCAATGATTGAAGTGTGTCTTTAAACTAAATAATAAGTTCTACAGTTTGGAAAAGTGAGAATAAGTTCAAAGGGAATGAGTGTTTAGGAGAATTTAGGTAATGAAAGTCAGCAAGATAAATAAAAAGACAAGAAGTTTTAAAAAGGGAGAAGAATTTAACTTCTTGCAACATGGGACAAAACTGAAAAGACATTTGGCCATTAGTCAAAGGGTCATGAATAAAGGACTGAAACTGTTATATTTGAATACACATAGTATATAGAATAAGGTAGATGATCTTGTAGCACAGTTAGAGATTGGCAAATATGGTGCTGTGGACATTACTGAGGTGAGGCATGGCTGAAAGAAGGTAACAGTTAGGAGCATAACATAAGACTATAAGATCATAAGACCATATGACAGAATTAGGCTATCTGGCCCATCGAGTCTGCTCCGCCATTCAATCATGGCTGATCCCTTTTTCTATCTCCTCCTCAACCCCAGTTCCCATCCTTCTCCCCATAACCTTTGATGCCTTGTCCAATGAAGAACTTATCAATCTCAGCCTTAAATACATCCAATGACCTGGCCTCCATAGCTGCATGTGGCAACAAATTCCACAAATTTACCACCCTTTGGCTAAAGAAATTTCTCCGCATCTCTGTTTTGAAAGGGCACCCCCCTAGCCTGGGGCTGTGCCCTCTTGTCCTAGACACTCCCATCATAGAAAATGTCCTTTCCACATCTACTCTGTCTAGGCATTTCAACTTTCAAAAGGTTACAATGAGATTCCCCCCCTCTCCATCCTTCTGAATTCCAGAGAGTACAGACCCAGAGCCATCAAACGTTCTTCGTATGATAACCCTTTCATTCCTGGAATCATCCTTGTGAACCTTCTCTGGACCCTCTCTAATGCCAGAACATCTTTTCCAAGATGAGGGGCCCAAAACTGTTCATGCTATTCAAGGTGAGGCCTCACCAGTGCCTTATAAAGCCTCACCATCACATCCTTGCTCTTGAATTCTAGGCCTCTTGAAATGAATGTTAACATGGCAATTGCCTTCCTCATCACTGACTCAACCTGCAAGTTAACCTTCAGGGTTTTCCTGCATATAAAAAAAAGGCAATGTTATAATTATCATGGGAGATATCAATATGCAGCTAGATTCTCATCACAAACAATAGCTAGTAACTTCTCTTTGGAGTTAGATGACATATTAAATGTGCCTGTAAAAGTAGACAGATGCTGTCAACCAAAAACACTGTAATAAAGACACACATGAGCAAGACAGAGCATACGGAGACTCACACTCTGTGATTGAAGATATTTTGCACACTTTATCTGTTTCAGGACACAGAGATGGCAATTGGGTGACCCTGCGGTTGGATGGGGCTGCAGTGAGGATCCAGGTGAATGCAGGTGCAGCAGCATTGCTGGTATCAAAGATAGCTTACAAAGAGAAATTGCAGCAACTCACGCCAGAGGGGGCAAGGTTGATTTTAAAGATTTACACTGGTGAGGTTGTTCCAGTGACGAGAGTAGTACTTGTTACAGTGAAGAATAATGAACAGAGAAAGAAACTTCCACTGTGCATTGTCGAAGATGGTTATCTCGTGCTTCTGGGCCACTTGTGGTTGGAACAGCTCAAATACAACTGACACAAAGTGCATTTGATTGATGGGAGCACTGGTCTACAAGAAGTAATAAAAAAGCACATAGACAAATTCAGTAGAGAACTGGGCAGTATGAAAGGTGTCCTGCTGAAGGGTTCTGGTCCGCAAATCACTCTTTTCCTAGATGCTGCCTGGCCTGCTGAGTTCCTCCAGCATTTTGTGTATGTTGCTTGGATTTCCATCAACTGCAGATATTCTCTTGTTTGAGTATGAAAGGAATTACTATTAAACTGGCTGTTAATCTTGACACAACACCTGAATGCAAGATCTATTCCATACACCCTCAAACACAAGGTAGAGGCTGAATTTGAAAGACTGGTGCAGAGTAAGGTATTGGAACCAGTGTGTGCATACACATGGGTAGCTCTTGTAGTTCGTGTCCTAGAAAGGGATGGGTTTTTAAGGCTTTCTGGAGACTTCAAGGTAACCATTAACTCAGTTCTTACAGCTGATCAATACTCTCTTCCCCATATTGATGTCCTTTTTGCAGGGTTGGCCAGAGAACAGATATTTAACAATAGACAATAGGTGCAGAAGTAGACCATTCGGCCCTTTGAGCCTGCACCACCATTCTGAGATAATGGCTGATCATCTACTATCAATACCCGGTTCCTGCCTTGTCCCCATATCCCTTGATTCCCCTATCCATAAGATACCTATCTAGCTCCTTCTTGAAAGCATCCAGAGAACTGGCCTTCACTGCCTTCTGAGGCAGTGCATTCCACACCCCCACAACTCTCTGGGAGAAGAAGTTTTTCCTTAACTCTGTCCTAAATGACCTACCCCTTATTCTTAAACCATGCCCTCTGGTACTGGACTCTCCCAGCATCTGGAACATATTTCCTGCCTCTATCTTGTCCAATCCCTTAATAATCTTATATGTTGCAATCAGATCCCCTCTCAATCTCCTTAATTCCAGCGTGTACAAGCCCAGTCTCTCTAACCTCTCTGCGTAAGACAGTCCGGACATCCCAGGAATTAACCTCGTGAATCTACGCTGCACTTCCTCTACAGCCAGGATGTCCTTCCTTAACCCTGGAGACCAAAACTGTACACAATACTCCAGGTGTGGTCTCATCAGGGTCCTGTACAAATGCAAAAGGATTTCCTTGCTCTTGTACTCAATTCCCTTTGTAATAAAGGCCAACATTCCATTAGCCTTCTTCACTGCCTGCTGCACTTGCTCATTCACCTTCAGTGACTGATGAACAAGGACTCCTAGATCTCTTTGTATTTCTCCCTTACCTAACTCTACACCATTCAGATAATAATCTGCCTTCCTGTTCTTACTCCCAAAGTGGATAACCTCACACTTATTCACATTAAACGTCATCTGCCAAGTATCTCCCACCCACCCAGCCTATCCAAGTCAACCTGAATTCTCCTAACATCCTCATCACATGTCACACTGCCACCCAGCTTAGTATCATCAGCAAACTTGCTGATGTTATTCTCAATGCCTTCATCTAAATCGTTGATGTAAATTGTAAACAGCTGTGGTCCCAATACCGAGCCCTGTGGCACCCCACTAGTCACCACCTGCCATTCCGAGAAACACCCATTCACCGCTACCCTTTGCTTTCTATCTGCCAACCAGTTTTCTATCCATGTCAATATCTTCTCCCCAATGCCATGAGCTCTGATTTTACCCACCAATCTCCTATGTGGGACCTTATCAAATACCTTCTGAAAATCGAGGTACACTACATCCACTGGATCTCCCCCATCTAACTTCCTGGTTACATCCTCGAAAAACTCCAATAGATTAGTCAAGCATGATTTGCCCTTGGTAAATCCATGCTGGCTTGGCCAAATCCTATCACTGCTATCTAGATATGCCACTATTTCATCTTTAATAATGGACTTTAGCATCTTCCCCACTACTGATAGGGCATAGCTGACAGGACGATAGTTCTCTGTTTTCTCCCTCCCGCCTTTCTTAAAAAGTGGGATAACATTAGCCATTCTCCAATCCTCAGGAACTGATCCTGAATCTAAGGAACATTGGAAAATGATTACCAATGCATCCACAATTTCCAGAGCCACCTCCTTTAGTACCCTAGGATGCAGACCATCTGGACCTGGGGATTTGTTAGCCTTCAGTCCCATCAGTCTACTCATCACTGTTTCCTTCCGAATGTCAATCTGTTTCATTTCCTCTGTTACCCTATGTCCTTGGCCCATCCATACATCTGGGAGATTGCTTGTGTCTTCCCTAGTGAAGACAGATCTAAAGTACTTATTAAATTCTTCTGCCATTTCTCTGTTTCCCATAACAATTTCACCCAATTCATTCTTCAAGGGCCCAACATTGTTCTTAACCATCTTCTTTCTCTTCACATACCTAAAAAAGCTTTTGCTATCCTCCTTTATATTCCTGGCTAGCTTGCGTTTGTACCTCATTTTTTCTCCCCGTATTGCCTTTTTAGTTAAGTTCTGTTGTTCCTTAAAAATTTCCCAATCATCTGTCTTCCCACTCACCTTAGCTCTGTCATACTTTTTTTTTAATGCTATGCAATCTCTGACCTCCTTTGTCAACCACTGTGGCCCCTTTCCCCCCTTTGAATCCTTCCTTCTCCGGGGGATGAACCGATTTTGCACCTTGTGCATTATTCCCAAGAATACCTGCCATTGCTGTTCCACTGTCTTTTGTGCTAGGATATCCGTCCAGTTAACTTTGGCCAGCTCCTCCCTCATGGCTCCATAGTCTCCGATCTGCCCTTATCCTTCTCAAATTGCAGATAAAAACTTATCATATTATGGTCACTACCTCCTAATGGCTCCTTTACTTCAAGATCGCTTATCAAATCCTGTTAATTACACAACACTAAATCCAGAATAGCCTTGTCCCTGGTCGGCTCTCGTACAAGCTGTTCCAAGAATGCATCCTGTAGGCACTCTACAAACTCCCTATCCTGGGGTCCAGCATCAACCTGATTCTTCCAGTTCACCTGCATGTTGAAATCCCCCATAACTACTGCGACATTACCTTTGCCACATGCCAATGTGGCAAGATTTACTTGTGTCAAGATTTACTTGTGTCAAGCGTACTTGCAGATGCATGTGGAGCCAAGGTCACAGAACTATAGTGACTCACAAAGGAAGGTTCAGATACTAAAGGCTTCTGTTTGACATCACCTTGGCTCCTGCACTTTTTCAATGAGCAATGGCCCAAATCCTGAGTGGGCTGGCAGGGGTGCAATGATCTTCGGATGACTTACTCATTCCTGGAAAAATGAGTGTGAGCACCTACAAGGCTTGGATGCTGCACTACAAATAATCCAGGAATATGGGCTAAGAGTCCGGATGAACAAGTATGAGTTCTTTTGACCTTCGAATGAATACTTGGGCCGTGTGATCGACATCTCAGGGCTTCATAAGGCGTCATCAAAGATTAAGGCAATCATAGAGGCTCTATCACCACAGGATGTAAGACAATTCTTTGGACCACTAACATACTACACAAACTTTGTTCCTAACCTAGCTACCATGCTGAAACCACTTTATGAGCTTTAAAATAAATCAACACACTGCTAGTGGACAGACCATTGTGTAGAGGCTTTTAAAAAGGCCAAAGTACAATCTGAAGTGCTCACACATTTCAACCCATCTTTGCCCATACAGTTGGCCTGCGACACATCACCCTATTGTGTGAGTGCAGTTATCTCACACATCATGCCAGCAGGTGAAGAGCATCCAATCACTTTCATATCAAGGACATTAAGCAAGTCAGAAATTCACTATGGCCAGAGTGGGTAGCACTCACTATTGTCTTTGGAGTTACAAAATTCCGTCAATTCCTCTTTGGCTGATGATTTACACTACTGACAGATCATCGCCCCTTGCCGTCAATTTCTGGTCCACATGTGGGTAGGCCTTCCCTGGCTGCTAGTCGAATGCAACATTGGGCTCTGTTATTATCTGCACATTGGTATGATATAAATCACAGAAGGACAGAGCACCTTTCAAATGCTGATAGACCATCCAGACTTCCTTTAGCTGTTACTGCTCCAGAGCCATCCCTGAAAGAGATCTTTTACTCCAAGGAAGTACTACAGCTCTGCTAACTGTAGTGCAAGTTCTATCTAAAGTGGTGAACAGGGCAACTCGTGAATGGGAAGGAGATCCAGCCATAGAACTGAAATCTGACCAGCCTCGATGGAAGAAGCTCACAGTCCAATCAGTAAGTTTAATATGGGGCTACTCTGTTGTCATTCCTATACCATTCCTACAAGTGGTTGACGGATGTGGTAGAAACATAGAAAACCTGCAGCACAATACAGGCCCTTCGGCCCACAATGCTATGCAAACATGTACTTACTTTAGAAATTACATAGGTTTACCCATAGCCCTCTACTGTTCTAAGCTCCATGTACCTATCCAGGAATCTCTTAAAGACCCTATCCTATCCGCCTTCAACACCGTCGCCGGCTGCCCATTTCAAGCACTCACCACTCTTTGCGTAAAAAATAATAGTTCAGATTTTATTTGAAATGGTGAGAGGACAGATGCTGTGGAAATACAGAGAGATTCGGAGCAATGTGCATAAAAAACCTACGCCTGACGTTTCCTCTGTACCTATTTCCAAGCACCTTAGAACATTGTCTCAATACATTGTCTCATCAGGGTTCTATAAAGCTGGACAAGACAACTCCACATTTGTACTCAAATCCTCTTGCAACAAAAGCCAACATACTTAGATCCTTTATTTACAAGTTTCATCTATTCATAGATTTTCTTGCACCATTTATTTGGAAAGTCATCTTTTACTATTTTCAGCAAGAAGATCACAGTTTCACACTGTTTGCCTGAATTCTCCCATGACAAACACGGCAATGCCTTGTTAATGTCAATTTATATACCAGCAAGAAATCACATTGAGAGAAGAGACTGACCAGCCTTTCATTTGTGATACAGTTTAGGGCCAATATTGCCAGTGAAAAGTTTTGCTTTGTGACCAATATGAATGGTATGTCACATTGAAACTTTTCAAAGGCAGTTCCTAATCTGTTTGATTCTCACTTTTCATTAAGGCAGACACAAACTGACATCATCCATTACATAACATATATGACAGCTCCTCCTCCATAAAGCCAAGCAGCAGACAAAATCACCACTATAACATGTTCTTTTGCAGCAAACTAACACAGTCTCCTTTTCCTTGTGTCTCTCATAAGTCAAATGCTGTTTGATGTTCCTTGCCAAGACTCCTCTCTGGTCAGAAAGTGGTATAATGACACTAGAAAATTGTAAGATTTGATAATAGAATACCATAACATTGTACCACATCTTGGACTCGTATGACTTCCACAATATTTTCAGATTTTCTTGCCTTTGAAGTTGTACATTCAAAATTGATATCAGCAGACTTTTGGATATTAAGGAAATCTACAGAAAACTACTGAGGTGGAGGATCAGCTCTGATCTTACTAAATAGCAGAGCAGGTATGATTGGCCAAATATTTTTTCTGTTTCTGCCTTTTCCTGGACTTGTAACAATCAATTGCTTCTACTTTAATCCAAGTGTAAGCAATTTATATCTGGACAAATGAACATCTGCTTTTTAAGTTTTGCAACACATTGTACGTTTCCTGAAAAATTCTAATATTCAAAAATGTTCTACCTCAGTCCTCTTGGCTATTTGCACAATAATTGAATATTTATTCATCCTTACCTTGCAGTGAACTTTCCACTGTAAATTGGAATGAAAATTTCATATCATACAGTAGTTTTATGCAGGAATAAAGGGCATTATGTAAACTGATGGTCAAATATTCTCAACTTTTCACACTCACATTCAACTGTCATTCAAATGCTGTCCTATGAAGACTCCTACCAGATCTGCATATAGTCAGCCCATAACGTTTGGCTGCAACTGCTTAGTTAAATATCACCTTGTAGTCACCACAAAGTCAAACTGTTTTGTGTAATTTAGGTATTTCCGCAGCTGGTGTGCCCAGATCCTGGGTTGTCTTCTCCAGAAACTCATTTTGCTTCAGTTTCTGCAGTTCTGTCTCCATCTGGTTCTTCGATATGTAGAGAAGATTGCCTTTACATCTGGTTTGGTAAGATGAATTCTGTATGCTATCATACGCATGTAGGTATTTCAGAACACTTTTGCATTTTCCCCCTTTTATATACCTATTTATGATTTTGTAATATACATATGACTTATGACTTTCCAATCTAGCCTTCATTTCTGAGACAACTTCCTGTGCAATCTTTACTTCTCTGTTCTTTGTCCGACTGCTCAAATTTTAGCCCTAAAAAAGTCAAGATTCCCTCAGAAACCACAGTAAAGAAAGGAGTTATTCACATTTACTCCATGCACGTTCCTGCAACTGTTTCAGCTTTCATTTCTAAACACTTCCAGAACCTCACCACTTAGCCATTTGAAAAGAACAAATCTTGCCAGGAGTGAATTTTATTTGAGCCAATGAAAAGAAGCAAGGTGTAAGCAGAGCAGACAAGGTGGGAGCAACCATTGTGGGAGTGGGCCAGTGTTAGAGTGGTTAGGATTTGGCTCAACAGGCTTTGACGAGAACAGGCAGAGGTTAAGGTCATTTGTTATCATTTGTTTCGATTGTGCAACTTGGTTTTGAGAAGTTGGAGCCAAAAGTGTAAGAAGTCCAGCGAGAAGTAAGTGACCTGAGTGTGAAACTCAAAATTTTCAGAGAGGAGGCACAGGTAAGAGCAGGTAAGCTTTTTTCTATTGTCTGTAAATCCTTACTCCTTAGTTCGGTGTAGGCAGTATCATTAAGGCAGTGAAATGCTTCTCCTGTGAGATGTGGGATTTCAGACACCCCTTGTTTGAGGGAATCTCTGCTCCAGGCAAAGCCCAGTGGAAACTCTCAAAGTTGATATGCTGGGTTTAACTTTTTGGAGTGAAGGAAGCCAAGGGAAGACCCAGTAGAGATATATAAATTAGTTGGCCTAGATAGGGTAGATAGTAGGAAATTTTTCACCATAACATGGATATCTAAAGTCAGAAGGCAAAAATTTAAGGTGAGGAGTAAGAAGATTAGATAAAAACCAAGGATTTTTAAATGCAAACATTATTTGCTTTCTGAAACATACCGCCTAAGGATATGGTGAAGATACTCTAATAAGATTGCGTGGAAGACTTCTGAAGTATTTAAGAAATGGCTGACGTGCTGCGATATGGAGCTGCAGAGGAAATCAAGCAGAGTTCTTCTGTTTATTGATAACTGTGAAACATTCCTTAATGTAGAATGCTTGAGAAATACCCAGCTGCAATTTCTGCCTGTCAATACAACATTATTGGTGCAGCCAATGGATATGGGAATCATAAAAAAAATTAAAATGTTGTGTCACAGGAAGTTGGTGAACCACATTCTCAAAGCATTTGGAGAAAGTCTACTGATATCTCCTTCAGCAGCTGAGGAAATGAGTGCAAGGGTTAACTTTTTTCGGATAGTGCAGTTTGTCAATGATAGTTGGCAAGAGATAAGCAGCAAGACAATTCCAAACTGTTTTGTTCACTGCACTTTCAAGCATACGGGTGTGGAGATGCCAGAAAAGGGCAGGAGTGAAAATGAAATGATTTCACTACTTCAATAATTTGGGGACTACACAGAATTTGATGGAATCGACAATAATCTTGAACGTTACAATGAAAATGAAGATTTGGGAGATGCATTGTATCACAACACCAAGGTGGGGAACACGGAGATGCGGAAAGTGATGAGGATGAAGCAACGGAACCTGAGCTAGTGACTACACAGAATGCCAGGAAATTTATTGTTGGATTATGACATTACTTCATGCAGGAAAGCAGTGAAGCAGCCCATTATCGGCACTAGGTGTCTACACTGATTTTGTTCATTTGCAGTCAATCAAAAGAACACATCAGCACACACTCGATTAATTCCTCTGTTGGTAACCATTATGAACTAATACATAGTTTTACAGTACTGTAGTAATTATGATTATGTTCTAATTTGTTCTACATTTCATTTAAATCCTTAATATGTTACTCAGTTAAACAGTAGTTTGTCTCGTTTAATGCCTTTTCAAGTACTTCCATGAAACTCTGGATAATTGGACCAGCTACTGAACTGGGCCAAAACATTCTGGTCCCAAAGTCCACATTAACCAGAATCCACAGCACATTATTATTTATTTAGGGAGATGACTAGTGATCTGAATGTATGAATCCAAATCTGACCATGGCAGCTGGGGGATTAAATTTATTTATTTATATAATCCTAGAATAATATAACTGGCAAGCTCTGCAACAGATAATGCTAGTTCACCATAGCTCCAGTGAACTATTTTGAGCCTCACCTCCAGCGTTCCTTGCATGGAGTTTGTATGTTCTCTACCACTGTTGGGTCCTCTCTCAGTCTTCTCTACATCTGTGCAGTGAAAGGAATCTATTGGATTACCATAAAACCAAACTGGTTCATCAACAATCTGCAATGAAGGAAATCTGCCAGGCTCAACTGGTCCAGCCCATATGGTCAGTTAATGTGGTTAAATCTTTACTGCTCTCTGAAATAGGCTCATATAGGCTTTAGCAATAAATCCTTTGTCGACAGTCACGTGCACAGGCCATGAAACAAGCAAGCAAAAATGTCCGTACAACACGCATATTTACAAATTTATTGCATTCAAGTGTATTTCAAGTACATGGAAGTAAAACCTCTATAATATTTTCAAATACAGTTACAACAGTGAAGTAGAGTATCAACTCCAACACTGTATATGGAAAAATATCTTTAAACCATACATGGCAACAAAGGTGAACATAGATTGATAGAGCTATACAGTCCTTCAGTCTAGCTTGACAATTTTAAATATTGGAATTGTACTCACTCCACCACTTCATCTGGCAGCCTGTTCTATATACACACAAACCTCTGTGTGAAAGTCAAAACCCTCAGACCCTCTTTAAATCTTCCCTCTCTCACCTTCAACCTACAACCTATGATCTGTAGGTTTAGACTCTCCTACTCTGGGAAACAGACTATAATTTGAAGTTGCTTATAATCTGAAGAAATTTGGGCGTTACCCAAGCTTCCTTTGCTCCAGGGAAATAGGCCCCACATATTCAATCTCTCCTTAGAACTCAACCCCTTCAGACAAGGCAATATCCTTGTGAATCCTTTCTATGACCTTTTTAACGTCAAGAGCCTGGGACATGAATGCCAAATATTAAACTTTCTCAAGTTTGAAATAGTGCAATGACGCAATTTGTTCAATGTCACCCAAAATCTGGCCCTGCGTGTCATAGCCCATTCAGTTTTCAATCAGCTGGTATCCACCTGTGAGTACCAGTGGCAGGGTGTCTATTTTGAATCATGTTTAACATGTTGCCCTGTTGCATTAATCATGTCTTTCTAATGTCAGACAGCTAAGCTGAACTGAAGGCAAGTTGGTGTAAGGCCATATTTGAACTTGCGAGGCTGGGTAAAGGGAAGCAAGAGCCATTTTTGTTTCTTCTTGCCCCAGAAAAATATATCAGCACTGCTCCTGTGGTCCTCTTCAGTTGGACTCGCAGCCAAGGATGGGACAGAAATTCAGGCAGTGATCTCTACCAGTGGGTCAGGGTGCTGTGAGTTTCTGGAGCCCCAGTGCGCCAATTGACTTTTAGTGATTAGAAATAAGTAGGCCACAGTTAGATTTATAAAAAGAAAGTAAATCCCATCTAATTTAAATTTAGTATGTTTCCGAGAAGATTTGATTTTCTCAAAACAGAGTCAAAAATAGTTTTGCTGGGCAAAAATAAACTAGCTATTAATGAGGCTCAGCACTCTATATCAAGAAACACATCACCCATACGTTGACAAACAACACTTACAGGTGCAGAAATCCCACTTGAAAGTAACAATTCATCATCAGCAAGCATCTCAGAGAGAAATGATTCACAAGGGGTCAACACAGCAGGTTCCCACTACTCCAGTTAAACTTCTTGCCTCCTACTCATGCCTGTGCAATGATTCATCTAATCCAGCCCCCGCCAACTCCCCATCTGCAAAATGTAGGCAGTCCATAGCTGTGCTGGTACTTGCAGCAGGTTGTATGAGAAACACAAATTCTGTGAACTCCCACTTGTTTCCTTGCTCTTGGACCTCAAGCTAGATTTTTGCAGTAAGCTTCCAAATATAAGTAAATGTTACATAATAATACAGGGAACTCAAACATTCACAAATGGCCTTAACTTAATAACCTAGGAATTCTGCACTCGTTTGTCTGACAGTAAACAGGTTACCACATACACAATGCAGCAGGCATGCAGTGCTCCTCAGGTACATACTTAAGTGTCAATTTATTATTGAATTTTCTTTCCACACATCAATCAGAAATGGTTCCTGGTTTCAGAGTGCATGTCCATCACCACACATTGATCTCAAACAGCTTCAGACTTGCAAATGACATGAAGGCCCACCACACCCTACACAATTCAAAGGCATCATTCGGTTCTCACATGTTAAGATGCTGGTTTCTCATGTCAAGCTGGTCCATTTCAGGATATTTTTGCACCATTCTTCTCCTGTACTTTGTTAATTTAGAAAGTTCACTTCTTTATGTAAAAGAAATGTTGTTTTATTGCAGTATTTGTGCTTCTTGATCTTCTGGCTGAGGGTTTGGAACATTCAAAATGAGGCTGGAGAAAAAGAAAGGAAAGACGAGAGGAAGGCAGTGTAATCAGGAACCAGAAGGGGCTGTTCACCTTCATCTCACTGACCATCATGCAGCACTGGAAAATCTCAGAGCCAGCTCAACCCCTTCAGTGTTGCCTCCAGGCTCGGCTGAATAACTCGTTTAATCATTAGGGATGGTCATTAGTCATGGGTATCTGATGTCTTCCTCTATTCCTTTACAGCTTCAAAGTTAAGAAGTTCATTGGACTCATGGTTCCTACTGGGGAGCTGAAATTTTTTCGTTCACCTAGCCCGTGTGTTGTATTTTTTTCCATTATCTGCCAAGCATAAGCAAAGCCTTTCCTGTCTTCTGAGAAGAGCTTCAAAGTAGGGAAAGGTTTACAGTCAGGAGACTCAAGTATCACCCTTTCTCCAAACACAGTAGAGTTGTAACAAAACAGCATAATTTTTATTCCCCTCTGTCCCAAGTTCCCCACCTTAACCTAGACGTAATGGTTTAACTTGCTATCAGATGAGGAAGTATAGAGAAGAGAGCACCTCTGAAGAGTGCTGGCTGGAGGAAAATGATTCAAAGGAAGTGATGGGTTGATTAAGAAACTGTAATAGATTGAGTATTGGTGAAGAGGGTGATCAGATGAGTAGATTGCTGAAACTCTTTATTCAGAAGGGAAGTTCACATGCCCGATAATGGAGTTGAAGTCTGCTTAATGTAATGGCATGTTGAAAGCTCCAGCTTCTCCTAGGCTCAAGCAACATCACAAAAGCTCTTCCCTTTTGCACACAATTCTCTTGTCTTGAAATTACAGAAACTTAAAAGAAAGCAAGAAGAAACCTCGTAAAATAAAAATCACACACACTGAATCTAACTTCCGGATAGTGCATTGGTCAAGCACACCCCTTATCTAACTTGCTTGAAAAATAATTGTGCTCGAGAAGGGTTAGATCTCTATTTGTTATTTTCTTAACTTTATTTGCCATCTGGGGGTGGTGGGGAAGATGGCAAAGGAGTTATGTTTTTGATGGCCTCACATACAGGTTTCACAAATACCCAACAATATCAAAGATTTCTTTTTCATTTGTTTATACAACAGACAGCCAAGTTGATCGACATGCAACAATGTCACAGGTAATGAGAAGATGCTGCCAGTATCCTCTAGGGAGGTGGATGAGATTGTGGCGGAAAGAGGAAATGGTGATCAAGAGCAGCAGATTGTGACTGGGAGTCTGACTATGGGGATTAAGGATAGAAGATGGGAGTGAAAAGGGTGCAAGATCACTATCAGGAAGGAACGATCACACAGGAATGAAAGAATATTGGTTGAGGAGGTGAGTCCTATTGCTAGGGGGCCATACATATGGTGGAGTTTAGTGTTAGATTGTAGACTAACTTGCTAGATTAGAGGAAGGACTCTATCAATAAGGAGAATATGTCCATACAGATGGAAACTTTAGATCTTTTGTGCCAAGCAGCACCACCACTTTAGTGGATTAACAGCCCTACCTTCTTTATCTGCATCATGGTTTAACAAATTGGATCCAGGCATGTCACTAGTGCAGGATCAGCTCAATAAATTGAGCTTCACAACAATGGGTTAATCTCGAGCAAGAGCAGAAGAATGCAAATTGACATGAGCTAAATACCAGGCAAATATTCCACTGTAACTCTTCTGTCCCAGGAGGCCCTGTAATGGGAAAGCTACAATATAAAGTAAGAAGTTTTGTTTTTTGCTATTGATATGATTTACAGCCTTGTAAAATAGATGAAATAATGGTGATAATATAACTTCTGAAAACAAACTGCCTTTGTCATAAATGGGATGTGAGCAAGTGTGCACAAATGGGTCAAAGCTTGATCATGTGACTCTCTTTTACCATTGGAGTGACCTTTATTGGTGACCTCATTCCACAGCTTAAATTTATCAGACTGGCAAGACTCTCTCAGAGTAATGAAACAATGTAAGAAAACTAGTTTGAATCAATATGTTTAATTAAAAATGGTAGTAATCTGTTAATGGTGTAGTTAATGCACAGTAAGTTTGTTTACATATTGCTACATTAAAGTAAAATGGAATGAAGTTTTGACTGAGAATAGAGAAAAATAAATGCTGATGTTATTTGATACAAACATTACACAAAGCCAGATAGTTTTCCTGATAAATACATGCATAAATATTTAAATCACTGTTTCAAATTTCATGAATTACTGTAAATTTTTTAGAGGAATCATGGTCAACTGTAACTATATATTCAGAGAATATACATGTATGAATTAACCTATAAAGAAGTCTTCTTGCATGCTAATTCACCAAGAAGTTGCATTGAATATAAATGTTTCAGAGAAGAGCTTCAATATGAAAGTTTTATTCTGTATAGGATTTTTAAGGAGTATTCCCTCCCAAAAGAAAAAGATTTGGAGGTAATGTACTTAAAATTTTAAATAAATTGGAGTAATACACTTTCTATGATCCTGTTGAAAATAAGCATCCTAAACCAAGCATTTACCATAAAAATATGGATTAATTTACTAAATGTCAGCTTAACCAGTAAAAATTCAAGCAGATAGCAAAAATGGTGATAGTTTTGTTAATTTAGCAGCATAGGAAATACTAGACTATATTCTATTTAGAGATATAGTGCAGAAAAGACCCTTCTGGACCAACAGGCTACAGGACAGCTTCTTTCTACAAGCCATTAGACTTATAAATTCACAAATCTGTACATTGCAACAGAGTCATTATGCAAAGATTTTTACTCCCTCAAGTTGTGGGACAGATGAATTTAAATAAATTCAATTCAATGGCCCTTCAATCGCAGAAGTTACCACGGCTCCAACAATTTCTAACAACTATAGAAATCTAGAAGTTTTTTCTGCCAAAGGCACTCCATGCAAAAACAATTCAAGGACATGTAATTGTTCACAGCTCTCCACCATACATCTGTAGAAATATACAAGAGACTTCAGTGACAAATCTCTTCAAACTCCAAATGAAGTATAACTGCTGGGGTGCCTTCTTCATAATTGCATCAATGTATTGGGCCCAGGACAGATCCTCCAAAATGCTGACACCAGGAACTTGAAGCTCCTTATCCTTCCCTCTGCTCACCTCTCAATGAGGAATGGTGTGTATTATCGTAAGTTCTTCTTCTTAATGCCCACAATTAATTCCTTGGTCTTGCTGACACTGAGCGTGAGATTGCTGTGGTGCAGCTAGGCAATCAGTCTTATTTTTGTAAGTCTCCTCTTCGCCGTCTGAGATTCGACCAACTATGGTGTCATTGGCAAATGTATGGATGGCATGCGAGCTGTGCCTAGCATCTATGTTGATTGTCAACAAGGAGATTTTATTAACAATCTGCGCTGCTGCCCAATAAGGAAGCAAAGGATCCATTTGTAGAGGAAGGGACAGTGGCCCAGGCAGTTTAAATTTCGGCATGGACTAGTTGGGTTAAAGTGTTTTTCTGTGACTCATGACTCTAAGCCCGAGATTCTGTTACAGAGGGAGGTGTTGAGACCAAACGTACAGTTTAACAGCCAGCATCTGTGGAATGTGGGGAATGATGATATTGAATGCTGAACTGAAGTTGATGAGCAACATTTTAAAGTATATTTATTATCAAAGTAGTATATAGTGTACTACCCTGGGATATGTCTTCCTGCAGGTAGCCATGAAACAAAGAAACACCTTTGAACCTGTTCAAAGAAACCAAAGAACAAATCATGCAAATGGCAAAAGTGAATGATTGACACACAGAATATTAAAGATCAAACCGCAGAGTCCTTGTAGTGATATATGGTTGTTCAGTTTAGTGTTGTGTCATTCGCTGACTGCTGCCTGCAGAGCCAGCCTGCGCCATAGTGCCCCAAACAAATTGTACAAAATAACAACAGAAACCAGGAACACATGGAACATGAAGCACAGAGTCCTCCAAAAATGAGTCCACAGCCATGAGCCACTCTGGTCAAACCCTGCAGCTTGAGGAAGACTCTTGCATCTTCCTCCAGGAGCAGTGAGCGAGAGGGAGAGGGAGGCTGGTCAAACACAGATAGACAACACTGAACACCCACTCTCCTTCTGCTCTTGTCCCCATTAATCTCAATCTTGCTCAGTGCTTTAATCAGTGAGGAGCAATGGAGCTTATCATAGGTTTGCACTCCGCCTCTAGACCACACACACTGCTTTCAAGCTTGTCAAATTTCCCCGGAGACAGCAAATGCACCAGATCACTTAGTCAGCTCAAAGACACATATTAAAATGTAAATTATAGCCTCCTATTGCACACTGTTCAGTAATAGAAGTATATTTAAAAGAAGTAGTTTTGTGAACTGTGTAGAACTTCACTGTTAGTCATGCTGATCACTGACACCATCTTGTCTTAGATTCTGACGTAAGAGACACTATTCTTCAGGTGGAACAGAACTGAGTGGAGGGCAGAGGCTATTGCAACATTAGTGGACCACTTTGAGTGATATCCAAACTGGTAGAAGTCCAATATAATGGGAAGGCAGAATTTAATGCAGTTTATGAGCAGCTGCTCAAAGCACTTCATTGTTATTGATGTTAGTGCCACTGGACAGGAGGTGTAAGGCAGATTACCATTGGCCTCTTTGGCACTGGGATGATGGTAGTGACTTTTGGCAGGCATGATGGACTGTTTCAGAAAGATGTTAAAGATGTCCGCGAGAATATCTGCTAGCTGGGCTGCACAGTCTCTCAGCACCTGGCCAGGTAAGTTGTCGGACACCACAGCTCTGCGTGGGTTGACCCCGACTAGGGTCTTCCTTACCTCGGCTGTGGCAAGTCAGGGTGCCTGCTTGTCAGAAAGAGGGGGCCTTCTCCTACACATTGTTCAGTGCATTAAGCCATGTGTAGAAGACATTCAACCAATCAGGAAGAGAGGTGTCACTGTCATTGATACACAGTGTGGTACATTATGACCTGAATACACTGCTACATTCATCATGTGTTCCTGCTATCACAGGAATGACTGTAGGTTCTCTATGTGTAGTCCCATTTCACTTTCCTGATGGCACAGGAAAGCACATCTCTTTTTGACCTAAGAGTCGTCTTATCCCGTGGACTGAAGCACAAAATGTTGTGCTTTCAGCAATGCCTAGACCTCTGCTGTCACTCATGGCTTCTGATTGGTGCAAATGGTAATGGATTTAATGACAACACCATCTTTGATACACTTCACCGGATCACTGCATATGTACCAATGTTTATATGATGATCATAATTACGATCTTCTCTCAGCCACAACTCAGTGATGCTCATGACATCATATCTGCAAATATTTAACTGCATTACATAATCATCTAACTTATTCAAAGTTTAAAGCCCAAAGTAAATTTATTATCAACGCACGCATATGTCACCATATACTAACCTCAGATTCATTTTCATGTGGACATTCACAGTGAATACAAAGAAATGCAATAGAATCAATGAAAAAGCACAGGCAAGATGGATAAGATGGGCAAGATTGAACCAATGTTCAAAAAAACTGTGCAATTATAAAAAAACAACAAAACAATAATAATAAATAAATAAATAAACAGCAGTGAGAAGAGAGCATGGCCTGGATGGTGGAGGTCCTTGATGATAGATGCCACTGTCCTTCAGCAGTGCTTCTTGTAGATGTGCTCAGTGCTGGGGAGGGTTTTACTCACGATGGACCGGGCTGCACCCACTACTTTTTGAAGGCTTTTCCATTCAATAGTTTTGTTGTTTCCATACCAGGTTGTGGTGTAACCAATTAATATACTCTCCACCACACATCTATAGAAGTTTGTTATGCTGTGTGTTTCATATACTGTGTTCAAATAAAGCTCCTTCAGTTCTGTATTTATCATCCTTTTAAATTCGCCCCGATGTGACTGAAAGTCAAATTTTCACCCTTTTCTAAACTTCTTGTCTCTTTATTTATTCTGGAGATTTCTGTACCTCTGTTGCACTGTCCTTCACTTTTACTTATTCCTCACTTTTCTAAACTGTTCAAACTTCTTCAAACCTACTATTTAGTTTAAAGACACAACTTCAATACATACCAGAGGCTGCAATTTTTCCATGTTAACCACCTATCCTTCCTCAGAGAGTCTCCACATGCTGCATCTCTGTCCTATCACTCCAGTTTCCATCTCCCTGGCAAATTAGTTTAAACCATCCCCAACAGCTCTATCAAACCTGCCCTGAGGGATATTGGTTTCCTGCAAGTTCAGGTGTAACAGTTCCTTTTTGTATAGATCATGCCTTCCCAAGAAGAGATCCCAATGATCCAGTAATCAGAAACCCTGTTCCCTGCACCAATTCTTTAGCCATGATGAGAGGCATTGATCGTGTGGATAGCCAGAGGCTTTTTCCCAGGGCTGAAATGGTTGCCACAAGAGGACACGGGTTTAAGGTCTGGGGAGTGGGTGCAGAGAAGATGTCAGGGGTAAGTTTTTTACTGAGAGAGTGATGAGTGCATGGAATAGGCTACTGGCAACGGTGGTGGAGGCGGATACGATAGGGTCTTTTAAGAGACTTTTGGACAGGTACATGGAGCTTAGTAAAATAGAGGGCTATGGGTAAGCCTAGTAATTTCTAAGGTAGGGACATGTTCGGCACAACTTTGTGGGCCGAAGGGCCTGTATTGTGCTGTAGGTTTTCTATGTTTCATGCATTCATCTGCCAAATCATCCTATTCTTTCGTTCACTGACACCTAGCTGAAATGTGAAGTATTAAAGTGCTTGCTAGTCAAAAGTTGCTTCTACCGTGTCAGTTGTTCATTGGCTCTTACCCAATGGTTGCCTTATGTGCTACAGCACCATCTTCCAATTCTAGGTGCCCCAGCAGTATGAGACTAGCACATACGACAGACTCATTCTCTTTTCTTTATCTCCAGGCGCTCAGCTTCACACAGAGGTCACGATCAGTGCTGAAGAACCATTGCAGATATAGGAGGCCCTCACGCACACTCAGATAAGTATCTGTTCATTGAATCTTTAGTTTTGTAGTCTTGAAGAGACTTAACAAAGTATCTGTTGAATTAGAAGTGTTACTGAATGTTCAGTGTCGTAGTTTTTGTAACTTAGGGTGCCTTAGATGTTTGGTCGCGTGTTTTACTGTTAGTAAGTAAATGGTTAATGTGCTTACTCATGTGCTCACCCTCCCCCTTTCTCGGTCTGATCCAAGAAATCACCAACCCTGGCATCTGGGAGAGGCAACGTACCATCCAGGTGTCTCTTCACATCAATAGAATCTCCTGTCTGCTCCTGTAACTATTGAATTCCCTATCAATACTGTATCTTCCCCCCTTCCTTTCTGAGCCACAATACCGGAATCAGTTCCAGAGACCTGGTTACTGCAGCTTTCCCCTGGTAGGTTGTTCCTCACCCCATCCCCCAACAGTATCCAAAATGACATACTTATTATTGAGGGACATTGGCACAGGGTACTCTGCTCTGTTTTCCTATTCCCTTTCCCTCTCCGGACAGTCACCCAGCTACCTGCCTCCTGCAACTTAGGGCTGACTACCTCCCTATAACTTCTATCTATCAACTCCCCATTCTCCCAAGTGAAATGAAGGTCATTCAGCTGCAGCTGCAGTTCCCTAACATGGTTTGCAAAGAGCTGTAGCTAGATGCACCTCATACAAATGTAGTCATCATGGAGACTGGAGGTCTCCTGGAGTTCTGGAGTCATTGAGTCGTGAAGAACACACCACCTGACCCTGGATTCATTCTCACTGCACTTGCTATGCACTAAGACAATAAAAGAAAGGAACTTACCTGGAGCCTTTCCATCTTTGAGCTTAAGACTTAAGCCAAAGCCTGATTAAGTGGTGTTGCAAAAACAACATCACATCCAACATTATTAAGGCCAAGGAAACCACTATGGACTTCAGGAAAGGGAAGTCAGGAGAACACCTCATTGATGGGTGAGTGGTGGAAAGAGTGAACAGTATCAAGTTTCTGGGCATTAACATCTTAGATCCTGAGTCCAACAGGTTGATGCTATCATGAAAAAGCAATGCCAGCAGTTATATCGTGTTAGGAGTTTGAGACTTGGCATGTCACCAAAGACTCTTCTAGCTTCGGCCCACTTCTCAATCACCATATTTCATCAATCTTCAGCAGTGGTGTTAATACAATCACAGCATCTTTCAGAAAACTTCCATAATGTTAGAACATGTTTCATGTTTTCTAATCTTGTTGTGAAGTGGTGCATGAAATAAAGATGAAGATTAGTTTTATTTGTTACATGTACATTGAAATATTGAAACATAGGTTGAAATACGTTCTGGATTAAAATGCACGTCCTCAGATCAACACAGACCGAGGATGTGCTGGGGGCAGTCCACGTGTCACCATGCTTCCAGCACCAACATAACATGCCCACAACTTACTAAACCTAGCCACTACATCGTTAAAATACCTGAAGACACTGGAGCACATGGAGGAAACCCACTCAGAAATGTGAGAATGTACAAATTCCTTACAGACGGTGACAGGATGTGAAACCTGATCAGCAGCTCTCAAAAGCATTACACTAGCTGCTACATTCCAATATGCATTTTTCCATTTTAAAACTTTCAGCCAGCCTTTTCTGGTCTGTAAGCATAGTAAGCTACTATTACTGGCAGCTTTACAATGTGACCATTATGAGAAAGTACGAACGCAAGAAAATCTGCAGATGCTGGGAAGTGCTTATTACAGCTGAGCTAGTTTCAGTGTCTGACTGGTACATGTTTTTAAATTCAGCATGCTTTTTAAATAATGGCAATTTACTCAAGGGTACAACTCAGAGTAAAGGGACTGAGATGAGGAGAGAGTTCTTCAGACTGAGGGCGGTGAATTTGTTACCAAGTCACTTGACTTGAGGTCAAGTTACTGAGTCTATTTAAGGCAGAGATAGATAGATTCTTGATTGGTAAGGCAAATAAGGATTATTGGGGGAAGGCAAGAGGATGGAGATAAAGAAATGAACCAGGATTTATTTCTGCAGCGGAGTCCAGAATTGGCCCAGCTCTGTTTCCATATTTTATGGTCTTAATGTCAATAGAAACCTCTAAGCTGTGCCCATAATCTGATAGTCAGCTACCAGCAGTGTTTATATTAATGTGCTAGTTGTTAACTGGTATTTCAATTTTATTGTCACCATATTTCCACTCATTATTGCCACTCATAATGTTTAAGCTGTTTTTGTTTTTTCTGTTCAATCTGTTAATAATCCTTTTTTTTTGTTGCAAGAACAGGAAAACAGATTATTATCTGAACGGTGGCCGATTAGGAAAAGGGGAGGTGCAACGAGACCTGGGTGTCATTGTACACCAGTCATTCAAGGTGGGCATGCAGGTACAGCAGGCGGTGAAAAGGGTAAATGGTATGTTGGCATTCATAGCAAAAGGATTTGAGTACAGGAGCAGGGAGGTTCTACTGCAGTTGTACAAGGCCTTGGTGAGACCGCACCTAGAGTGTTGTGTGCAGTTTTGGTCCCCTAATCTGAGAAAAGGCATTCTTGCCATAGAGGGAGTACAAAGAAGGTTCACCAGATTGATTCCTGGGATGGCAGGACTTTCATATGAAGAAAGACTGGATCGACTAGGCTTATACTCAATGGAATTTAGAAGATTGAGGGGAGATCGTGTTGAAACGTATAAAATTCTAAAGGGATTGGACAGGCTAGATGTAGGAAGATTGTTTCCGATGTTGGGGAAGTCCAGAACGAGGGGTCACAGTTTAAGGATAAAGGGGAAGCCTTTTAGGACCGAGATGAGGAAAAACTTCTTCACACAGAGAGTGGTGAATCTGTGGAATTCTCTGCCACAGGAAACAGTTGAGGCTGGTTCATTGGCTATATTTAAGAGGAAGTTAGATATGGCCCTTGTGGCTAAAGGGATCAGGGGGTATGGAGAGAAAGCAGGTACAGGGTTCTGAGTTGGATGATCAGCCATGATCATACTGAATGGCGATGCAGGCTCGAAGGGCCGAATGGCCTACTCCTGCCCCTATTTTCTATGTTTCTATGTTTCTATGTAAGCTTCATTCCCCATGCACTGTTGAGGAAGCAGATGTCTGCAGAAGGACTTAGACAGATTGGAGGAATGGGCAAAGAAGTGGCAGATGGAATATATGCAGGGAAATGCGTAGTCATTTTCTATGGCACAAGGAATTTTCTAAATGGGAAAAAGTCAGAAATCAGAGGTTCAGAAGGATTTGGGAGTCCTTGTGCAGGATTCCCTGAAGATTTACGCAGGTTGGGGCAGTTGTAAGGAAGGCAAATGCAATGTTAGCATTCATTTCAAGAGGACCAGAATATAAAAGCAAGAATATAATGCTGAGGCTTGATAAGGTATTGGTCAGACAACTCTTAGAGTATTGTGAAGAGTTCTGGGTCCCTTATCTAAGAAAAGATGTGCTGGCATTGGAAAAAGTCTAGATGAGGTTCACAAGAATGATCCTAGGATTGAAAGGGTTAACATTTGTGGAGCATTTGATGGCTCTGGGCCTGTACTTGCTGGAGTTTAGGAGAATAAGGGGACCATTGAACATAGAACATTGAAATCTATCAAACGTTGAAAGGTCTGGATAGAGTGTATATGGAGAGGATGTTTCCTATATTGGGGAACATCTAGGACCAGAAACCATAGCCTCAGAACTGAGAGGCATCCATTTGGAACAGAGAGGAGGAAAGATTTCTTCAGCCAGAGGGTGATGAATCTATGGAATTCACTGCCACAGATGGCTATGCAGGCCATTAGGTAAATTTAGGTAGAGGTTTATAGGTTCTTGATTTCAGGGAGAAGGCAGGAGAATGGCATCGAGAGGCATGACGGTTCAACCATGATGGAGTGACAGAGCAGACTCAATAGGCCGAATGGCCTAATTCTGCACTATGTCTTATGGATTTTACGCTCAAATGGATTGTATCATATTTTTGATTTAATATAGTAATTTAAATTGAAATTATTTGTCCAGGATAATTGATGATGATTCACGAATGCCCTTTATTTATGACCACTTTCACAAAATGCAGATAGAATGATTGAACATTGATCTCGAGGAAGCTTTTGTTCTAAAGATGAATAGCATGAAAAATAGATATATGATCATTTTAAAACAATGCAACAAGACTATTGGAAGTTTTTATTTTGTTTTGATGTAATTGACTCACAGTTAATACTTGAATGGATAAGTTTCTACCAAAGTGAAAACAATCCAGAGTAATGAGCACTGATTCGGTCACACTATTTAATGATGTTTCATGCCAAAATATGTAGTTGGCACTTCAGATCACTTTCAGATCAAAGGTTCAATTGGAAACTGTAATAAAACAAACTGTCTGCGGCTTGTCTCAGAGTTGACTCCCTTCAGCCTTGACATTTATGATAGTTCTTGCTATTTCATATTGCAGTTTACAGTTGCGACCACATGATGCTTATCAATGGAGAATTGGCAGATCTTTTTGCAAATACATCAAATCTATATTACTACCTTTTGATTTCTTAATCGCTATCTAGTTTTCACCACCTTCTTTCCATATTCTACTTTTAAGTCCAGATATTGCCTCGTCAATGTGAATCAGAAGCCTGATATTTTTTAATAATTTATTGTATTTATATTTATTTATTTAGAGATTCAGCACAGTAATTGGCCCTTCCAGGCCAAAGAGCCAATTATACCCATGTGAACAATTAACCTACTAACCTGTACGTCTTTGGGATGTGGGAAGAAACTGGAGCACCCGAAGGAATCCCATGCAGTCTCAGGGAGAATATATAAACCCCTTATAGGTGGCAGTGGGAGTTGAACTTGGACTGCTGGCACCGTAAGACATTGCACTAACTGCTACATTATTGTGCTGCATCCAAATTTAATTTAATATTTAAAATCTCACAATAAGGAGATTTTAATCACCTTGAAATGGAACCCTGCAAGGGAACAAAACTTTCTGCTGCTGTTCTTTAAAATTGTGATATTAGAACCTTCAATATTAAATAAAGTTTTGCTGCTGGGCATTGAATATAGTCTGAAGGAAGTTTGGCCTGTTGCACACACAGCATACACATAACATAACATTGAGTTCTAAATCCACCATTATACACACAAAATCCATTTCCAATATTCCAACACAAAATGCTGGCAGAACTCAGCAGGCTAGACAGCATCTATGGGAGGAGGTAGTGACGACGTTTCGGGCCGAAACCCTTCATCAGGAGTGAAGTAACATGGGATGGTCGAGGGGGGATAAGAAGTGAGGGGAGGGATGAAGTAGAGAGCTGGGAAGTGATAGGCTGGAGGGAAATGGGCTGGGGGAAGGTGGAGAATTATGGGGAATAAAAGAGAAAGAAAGGTAGGGCTGGGGGGAGATTATAGTGAGGGGGGTAAAAGAGAGAGAAAGAGAACCAGACTAAAATAATAGATAGGGATGGGGGTAAGGGGGGGCAAGGGTATCAATGGAGGTCTGTGAGTTGGATGTTCATGCCGGCAGGTGGGAGGCTACCTAGGCGGGAGATAAGGTATTGCTCCATCGACCTGCGTGTGGCCTCATCTTGACGGTAGAGGAGGCCATGGACAGACATGTCGGAGTGGGAGTGGTCTGTGGAATTGAAGTGTGTGGTCACAGAGAGATCCCGCCACTGCTGGAGGACTGAGCGCCGGAGTTCGGCGAAACGGTCTCCCAGTCTGTGGCGGGTCTCCCCAATGTATAAATGGCCACATCGGGAGCATCGGATACAGTATATCACCCCAGTTGACTCGCAGGTGAAGAGGTGGCTCACCTGAAAGGACTGTCTGGGGCCTAGGATGGTGGTGAAGGAAGAAGTGTGGGGGCAGGTGTCGTACTTCTTCCGTTTGCAGGGATGAGTGCCCGGAGGGAGGTTGGTGGGGAGGGATGGGGGGGGGGGATAAATGGACAAGGGAGTCGCATAGGGAGCGATCCCTGCAGAAAGCCGAGAGTGGGGGGGAGGGGAAGATGTGGCTGGTGGTGGGATCCCGTAGGAGGGGGCGGAAGTTACGGAGGATTATACGTTGGATCTGTAGGCTGGTAGGGTGATAGGTGAGGACCAGGGGGACTCTATCCCTGATGGGCTGGCAGGGGGATGGGGTGAGGGCAGAGGTGCATGATATACAGGAGACGCGATGGAGGACAGAGTTGATAGTGGACGAAAGGAAGCCCCTTTCTTTAAAAAAGGAAGACATCTCCTTTGTCCTAGAATGAAAGGCCTCATCCTGAGAGCAGATGCGGCGGAGGCGGAGGAATTGAGAGAAAGGGATAGCATTTTTGCAGGAGACAGGGTGGGAAGAGGAATAGTCTAGGTAGCTGTGGGAGTCTGTAGGTTTGTAGTAGGCATTGGTGGATAAGCTGTCTCCAGAGATAGAAACAGAAAGATCTAGAAAGGGGAGGGAGGTGTCAGAAATAGACCAGGTGAATTTGAGGGCGGGGTGAAAGTTGGAGGCGAAGTTAATGAAGTCGATGAGCTCAGCATGTGTGCAGGAAGCAGCGCTGATGCTGTCGTCGATATAACACAAGAAAAGAGGAGGACAGATACCGGTGTACGCTTGGAACATAGATTGCTCCACATGGCCGACAAAAAGGCAGGCATAGCAAGGACCCATGTGGGTGCCCATGGCTACACCTTTAGTTTGGAGGAAGTGGGAGGAGCCAAAGGAGAAATTGTTAAGGATGAGGACTAATTCCGCAAGGTGGAGTAGAGGGTGACTGGCTGGGTCTGGAGTCCAGGAAGAAATGGAGAGCTTGGAGACCTTCCTTGTGGGGGATGGAGGTATATAGGGACTGGACGTCCATGGTGAAAGTGTGGCGGTTGGGGCCAGGGAACTTGAAATCTTCAAAGAGATGTAAAGCATGGGAAGTATCACGGACATAGGTGGGAAGGGATTGAACAAGGGGAGATAAAACAGAGTCGAGATAGGCAGAAATGAGTTCAGTGGAGCAGGAGCAAGCAGAGACAATGGGTCTGCCTGGACAGGCAGGTTTGTGAATCTTAGGTGGGAGGTAGAAACGGGAAGTGCGGGTTGTGGGAACTATAAGTTTGGTGGCCGTGGATGGGAGATCTCCCGAGCTGATGAGATTGGAGATGGTTTGGGAGACAATGGACTGGTGCTCCCTGGTGGGGTCATTGTCCAGGGGTAGATAAGAGGAGGTGTCAGCGAGTTGTCGTGGTGCCTCCGCTATGTACAGGTCAGTGCGCCAGATGACAACAGCACCCCCCTTATCAGCGGGTTTGATGGTAAGGTTGGGATTATTACGGAGGGAATGGAGAGCTAATGATTAGTCATTCAGTATTTTCATAAATAAAAAGGACAATTAAGGAATTGGGGCATAAGACCATTAGACCATAAGACGTAGGAGCAGAATTCGGCATTTCAGCCCATCAGATCTGTTCTGCTATTTATTATCCGTGGCTGATTTATTATTCCTCTCAACCCCATCCTTCCGCATTCTCCCCATAACCTTTCCCGCCCTGACTAACCAAGAATCTATCAATTCTGCATTAAAAATACACAATATCTTGCCCTCCACAGCTGACTGTGGCAATGAATTCTACCAATTCACCACCCTCTAGCTAAAGAAATTCTTCCTCATTTCTGTTCTAAAGGGACATCTTTCATTTCCGAGCCTGTGCTTTCTGGTCCTCAACTCCCCCATGATAGGAAGCATCAACATTCGATAAATTTCAATCAGATTCCGCGCCCCCCCCCCCCCCCCCACACTTCTAAACTCTAGAAAATACAGGCACAGAGTCATAAAATGCTCCTCATGCATTACCGTTTCATTCCAGGATCATTCTCATGAACCTCTTCTGGACCTGTTCCAATGCCAGCACATCCTTCCTTAGATAAGAGGCCCAAAACTCCAAGATAAGGGTCACTATTCTCCAAGTGCAGTCTGAACAATACCTTGTAAAGCTTCAGCATAATGTCTTTGCTTTTATATTCTTGTCCTCTTAAAATGAATGCTGAGACTCCCACCCAGTGTCCACTTGTGACATTGGATCAAACAGTGATAGAAATAGCTGACAGCCCTCTGAAACAGGCATTAAAAAAGGTGAGAAACACTCAGAAGATCAAGCTGCTTCTCTTCTGTGATATGTTGGGTCTGTTGTGCACACTAATGAGGAGTAATAATGCTTGGTTCCTGACACAGGTGCAAATCACATTGAGACTGATTAGAAATTATGGTAGGTTCATTTGCCATCTTCCCAACAGTTCTAAAAGGCATTGCTGAAGGTTTCCAACAAAAAGGAGAACTTTAGAGTATTAATTTGGTATTGAAGCTGGGAGACTGCAGCCAGCCAATGCTCATGTGCTATACACTTTCTGCAACCTCTCCCAACTTTCAGCATAGCCACCAACTTAGGTAGGCGGTGCAGCCTCACACCTTGTAAGCTACTGGTCCACATCAGCAGAGACTCACATTAAGCCATTACCTCAGGTGTTGTCTTTTGTGGAGATTGTACATTCGTTGTGTTACCAAGTGGTGATCCAGTTTACACCCAATCCTAAAGACATGTATATTAGTCGGTTTATTGTTCGTTGTAAATTACCCATAGTATGTAGGGCTTTGGAGAAGTTGATAGGAATTTGAAGAAAACAAGAAAATATGGATTAATTGAAAATTAGTTGTAAATAGACATTTGATGTTTGGCATGGTCTTGGTGAGCCAAAAGTATCTCTTAAGGCACAAGATCATCTATCACAAGGTCATCTGCTTCAGTAAAAAAATAGTCACATTTACCAAGAGTTATATTGATGAAGCCCGAGTCTTAATTTTGAATGAGGTGCAGATCATTGAGTTCTAGAGTATAGTCCAAAAGAGACAATTGTTTCATGTCCAAAAATAGGCATAACTAACATTGCTTATCTGACACTCCAACAATCAAGACAGAAAGACCATTGCTGCAAACATTATTCTCATAGCTGAATTTAATTGTGGATCCTTTTTTCAACCATCTACCACACTATCCAATATCTGTTTATACTTTTGATCTTAATGCTATTCCAGCAATTATTGATTCACCTATCCGGATGCATCATAGTTTGGTTTGGCAACTGCCCTCCCTTTGTCTGCATAAAACTGCAGAGAATTGTGGACACCGTGCAGCACATCACAGAAACCAACCTCCCCTCCATGGACTGACTACACCTTGCTGCCTTGTTCAGCAGCCAACACAATCAAATACCCTAACTCATCCCCTTTCCCATCCAGACATTCTCACCTCTCCCCACTCCCATCAAGCAAAAGCTTGAAACCCGGCTCCAGGACAGCTTCTATTCCACTCTTATAAAATTACTGAACAGTCCACTAGTATGATAAGATGAGCCCTTGACCTCACAATTTATCTTGTTACGGCCTTGCATCTTATTTGCAGCCTGCATAACTGTAGCACTTTATTCTGTATTCTGTTATTGTTCTTCCGAGTACTGCTCAGAGCACTATTATAATGAAATTATGTGCATGGATAGCATGCAATACAAAGTTTTTCACTGGACCTCTGTACATGTAACAATAATAAATCAATTCCAATTATTCCCACATCCTGTGGACATGTCAGGGTGAAAATAATCACCAAACCTTTGGAAAAGTAATTTCTGTAATGCTGTCTATACATCAAATATTTCAAGCAACAAACCGGTTACAAAGGAAAAGATTTTGAACAAGGTCATGAAAAATATAGCACATATCAATTAGAACAGAATTACTTGAAAAAAATAATTGACCTGGTGAGTAAAATCAATGGCAAGATAATTGAGAGTGAAACTTCCAAATCATACTACAAATGAGACAGATTCAAAGCATCGTAATAAGGGTGCATGGGCAATCTGTTTGCATATTTTTTTCTGAATTGCAGAAAATAATAGCTTATATTGCACTTTCAATCGTATTAATAATTTGCATTCTCCAAATTTATCCATTTTGATGCACTTGTAATGTATTCTAGTAATAAAGATAGAAAATATTTTCAACAGGCAAACATTTAATATGCTCACTTGAGATTTCTCCCATTTGTAAATTTAATTGCTGAGGCTCATACCTCTAGTGGATACATAAAACAACTTAGGCAGTATTTCCAGTTTATACATACAATGCAGCTTGAAAAATCTGCAGAACATGAAAACGATTATTTGCTTCTTATGGTATGCTTTTCCTTGAGCTCAAAGCAATTTACTTTATTGATAATCTCTATTATTGTTAAAAATGTGATTGTTTAAAATATGTAAATACATTTGCTATGCAAGATGTAGATGTGGTTTCACCACAGAGATCCTCAGATAAGACAGAGAAGCAGAATTAAGCCATATGGCCCATCGACTCAGTTCTCATTTCTAGTGATGAGTGCTAACTTGGACTATAGTCCTCAGACATTGAAAGTTAAAATATGCATTCCCAACTCTTGATAATAGTTTTATCAAATGGTTTCAGCATTTTCTTGATTTACCTGGTTATACATTGAGAATTAAGCTGAATTCTTTCAAGTTGAGTAATTGAAAACAAATATTTTGTATAATACAATTCCGAGAGCATTTAAATTTGATTGAAAGCAAACACTCCCTGTATTACACTTACTGCCATTGTATATTTCACTTCAGCAAAATGATCACATCTGCCCATTACAGAGTCTCACAACTGTCAGAATCATTACTAATCAAATATCTCCACCTTCACTCTCCACATGATAGCTACTGAGTGAGTACTACTGACAGAAATCTTGGTATATAGTCTTAATTTTCTAAAATATATAATAAAATCTGTGTTTACACTTCACATGCCGTCCTACACTAACAGGAAATTGCAAATCCCATATTAACTCACTCAGGTAAAATGCATATACAGATTTATGAAAATGATCCAATCATAAACCTCCAAATACACACTATTCTATTACCAAGCTCTTATCCCAGTCAATCTTTCATGTTTTCTTACAAATTCACACTCAGTCCTCATTTGGAAGTTATCACAATGCATTTTTCTTTCATCATGAAGAAACATATTTACAAAACAACATTTGAGGTATCTTTATTTAGGAAGAAACTACACAAAGCAACTATGTATCTAGCAAATAAATAATCCTTTTTAATGAAATTATGAAAAAGGTTTACTTTTGTTTGCATGAATTTTACTGTTGTACATAATATTTAGAATGTGCTTCAACAAAATAGGATATTTCCCTGCTATTGGTGAGTGTGATTGTGGTTGACCAATAATAATATTATTATTAATATTGTTATTACAGGATCAAACTCAAGAATTACCTCATAGCTATTTATTTATTGCAACACTTTAAGGTTCTTTCAGCTAAATAAATTTTGAAGTTCCACCAAACAACAGGAACAATTTTCAGGAAAGGATAACTTACCATAATTCAGAGTTCCCTCTGAAAGGTATCTGATGTTTTGCAAATAAATACAATCCGTTCCTTCCAGAACAAAACGCTGAATGCTGCCTTTTCTAAGCAATTGCTAATTATGGTATGAAAATAGGACACATCAGTTCTAATCATTGTATTTGCTACCTTGAATATTTTAATCTCAGTGGGATTTCTATATCCAGTAATTGCTGAAGAAATTGCTCTGTGGATACTGGCTGAGATTGCCAGAGGCAAGCAGCTACCTTTGCAGTGATTGTTATCCACGTTTGCATGATTTCACACTTACTCCATACGTTCAGTTGTCAGATGGAATATATGCCACAACATGAGTAACCTGATGTGCTTTGACAGATAGACAGAGAGCAAAAAGAATCATTTAAAGTTCTTCACTGCTGAAACCTGAACACAAACTTACTGGAACATTATGATGCACCTGTTAAGTAGTTTGCATTTTGAAGTCCAGTAACTTTTAAATATTTCCCAGCTAGTTTAGGTAATAGCAATGTTAGAAAGTTCCAACTCATTCTGAGTTTATCTGTCTCTGGAAATGAAACATTATACATTCTGTTTTGTCTTATAAATCTGAGGGCTTGTGCCAGATGTCACATTTCTTAGCTTGATAGACATTCGTATAATCTCATTGATCAGGGCTGGACAAGAAGAAATTTGAATATATAATAGATTTATCATTATTTAATATTTAGCTGATTACAATTGTTGCATTGAACTGTGTAATTATTACTCTCTTTGTAGTTTAACTTTTCTATGCTTATTTGTGTTATTATATTGTTACCAACATACAGTAATGTTACTGTTCATTGCGATTTCTAGTGGTTGTGGCTGCTTTTGTAACAAGTTAGTTGCAGTTGTGCATATCATATTACTTGAATAGGGACTATCTGATTGGTTAATTGTTATCAATGGAAATTCAATGGATTTAGCAATCTGATTTAAAAAGACTTCAAGCTGTCTCAGTCTCTTTTCTCTCTATTCTTTCCCCCTTTGTTCTTTCCCCTGTCACTCAGACTGACAATTCGCCTAGATCTTGCTTCAATATACCATCTAGTGGAAGCCTAAGGGTGGAGGAAAACTATTATATGTTGCTATCCTGAAAAAACAAATCAGCACTAAAAGTAACATTATATTCAAATATAGTTCATACAAACCAGAGGAGTACCTAAGAAATCTTCCAATTGTCATCTAGTGTTTAATAAAAAGCATTTAGATTGCAATCCGATGAGGAAAAAAATATCATTTGAATACCAATAAAATATTGATTGTAATCCTTCAAAATATCAACAGCAATCCTATAAAATTCTGATTGTAATCCTAAATTCCAGCTGCGATCCTATAAACTTCCTATCAAATAAAAGTCTAATTATAATCTTAAAATAATATTTCAATTCTAATCCTAAAAAGATTATTCCAATCACAATCATAAGATATTTTGATTGGAATCCAATATTTTCACACAATCCAGTCATATTTCAATCACTGTCCAAGTGATTGAAAAGTATGTAAATTCAGTGTTCTGTAAGCTTGAATTAAGACAATTGTCAAAGTCATGAAACCCACTTCAGAATAAGGGGGACCTGAACCACTTGTGTGTGAACAAATGACTGAGCGTTTGAGTTCTTACCTGAAAAAAATATTTCAATTTGATGAGATTAATGAAAAAATCTAGATGAAATATACCATCGCTGTTGATTCTATTACAAAGCATATAGTAAGGTTGAGAGAATGCCTGAGGGAAAAGATAATTTGGATGAGTTTTTGCAGTTTTATTGTAGTTAAAGATATGAACTCATAATCGAATGCATGAACAAATGAAAATGTTAATGGAGCAAATGGAAAAGCTAACTGAACTATTGGAAAAAGAAACAGTGAGTTGTGATAAACTATGAAAGCAGCTTGATAGAGAAAGTAAAAAGTCTAAAGACCAAGTCTTTGAATGAGCAAAAAAACAACATATATGTTGTAATCAAATCGCAATGCATTGTACAGAGCAAATAGAAGCAGTTATCAGAAAGCTCAGCAGGGATGTCAAGTAGGTGTTTCAGCCAGTGACACCTCTCCTTGGGTAACAGCCCCCAATATTCGACAGTATTCTGAGACAGCACCACCATCCAAACCTCAAGGAGTTATGACATGGACTCTACAGTGACCTCTTGTGACTCAAGTGAGGAAGACAGTGAAGAAACAAGAGGATTAGCACTTGTTCTAATAAAGACCAAGGAAGTGAAGATGCAGAACAATGAAGATGGAACCTATGAAAGAAGACAGATGGCTTTCCATCAACCTTCTGAACCAGAAAAGATAGATAAGAAGTCCAGAGAAGTTTCACATCCTAAAAAAGGAAATTTGAAAACCTGAAATGAGCTCCAACGTATTAAGAACATGTACAAACTGTACTCATATGATGGCATCCAGATTTTGACTACTATGTTGTGTCTTCAGCAAAGCAGACAGTTGACTTGTAGAGTTGTCTATAAAGTGGGAGATGATATACAATATGGTTGGAATGCTATTAAGAGGAAGAACAGGCCTAATGCCAACTCATTGGAGGAAAATGATTAATTGCAAGCAAAAAGATTTCTTAGGATGTTTCTGAATATGAAAAAAGCTGCAGGACAGTGTGGTTAAGTTATTCAGGAGTTCCAGAAGTAAATGAAGATAACATAGTGGTCTATATGTATGGTCCCTTGAATTCCAATTTTATGGCTGGGTTTGAAACCACATTTTTCCACAATGGTGAAGCTGACAAAACGGAATTGTATTGAAGTTGGTGGTCCATATAGTGAGCTAATGCAAGCTGCTAAACAAGGGCACTGGGATATCAATATCCAAATAAGGTCATCATAGGTGGATCAGTTATCTGTTACCCAACAGCCACTGACCATGGGTCAACAGTCATCGCTTGCCAGTCAACCGCCACAGCTACTGCAGGTGAGTCAAGAGCCAACACCTTACGAACCAACAGAAGAAGCCAGACATTAGAGGAACTCCTAACTAGAAAACTAAACTAAGTCCATTTGAGGTGGTAACAAGCAATCATATGCCACTGCCGGGAGCCCTCAATCTGAGACAGGCTGATATTATGGCAGACAGTTTAGCTAACTATTATGTGGAATTAGCCCAAGCTGTACAGTCTGGTCCCTCAACAGGTTTCTGCTGCTTGGCGTGATTCAACAGAAGAAGGGCACAATCTGATTCCTGGTGAGTGGGTCCTATTTAAAAACCACATAAGGAACGACAAGGAACTCAGTGGGAAAGTCCTATCAGGTGCTGTTAATTAGCAACTCGGCAGTGAAAGCAGAGGATAAAAGTAAGTGGATATATGCTAGCCATTGAAAGCGAGCCAAAGTTGTACCTGATGAAGACAACAAGCGCTGTGGTTAATGTACTAGTAACCTCTGGCGCATTGCCAATGTTGCTCGGTTACAGTGAGCAAATCACTTACCAGCCAGAAGACTTCAAACAAAGTCGACAACCATTATGAAGTTTATTCTAATATTATTTGCTGTTATTATATTTTTGACAATTTTCCCTACTCATACTATGCCAATTGAAATGACCAATAACATATACTTGTGAGTTCACACGAATTTACTGATACTGTTGACACCTCTAGCTGTTGGGTAGGTCAATATATACCACACAAGCTGAAATAGTCATCATGTGTAAGGTAGTTCATCAAAATCATATGGCATTAGATTTTTCTCTTCACAGTTAAGGGGGGGGGGGGGGGAAGATGTGCAGTTCTAGGCAAGGAATGTTGCACTTACATACCTGATGAGTCTGTAGGCAAATGATTTGGCTGATCATATTCATAAAGAAAATGCTAAAGCAAATCAGTCTGATGGATGGGATTTCTTTGACTGGATTTATTTAAGTCTAGGGAGCTGGGGTTACTCATTATTTCGAGTCATATTATTTGTCCTGATATGCATTATCATAATTTACATCTTTTTCACTTGTATAAGGGTGATTATTAATTGACAATTCAAACTCACATTATTGTGCCTCCTTGCAAAGGCAATCTACCTAACAGTGACATAATCCTATGAAGTTCCAGAAGTTTGATATTTTGATATTTTGGTAAGTTTGATATTTCCATAACTTTTTAATTTTTAATTATTTTATACGTACTATAGGTACCACGTTTATCTGCCTATACATTTTTGGATGTAATGATTTTGGATGTGTGATTGAGAATCAAAGGGGGAAATGTAGGATTAGGCTGAATATTTGTTACTTCCCTTGTAGATTAACTTTCTCATGCTTGTTTGTGTTTTTGTATAATTGCCTATAATTGTTCAATGTGTTCTCTCATGATTGCTGTTGCTCTTGTAACAATGGCTGCAGTTGAGGCTATCACATTACTTAACTATGGGCAATCTGATTATCTCTAATATGCTTTAACTAACTATGCTCTGATTATCTAATTATCTATGGAAATTCAATGGAATGAGCAACCTGGTATAAGAAGACCACTCCACATTGTCTCAGTCTCTTTTGTCTCCCATCTTTTTTCCCCTTTGTTCTTTCCCATGCCACCTGGTTTTCTTTCTTTCTCTCTCTCTCTCTCTCTCCCCCTCTCCCTCTTACTTTATCACTCCCTCTATCTCCCTCTCCCTCTCCCTCTCCATCTTCCAGTCTCTCTCTATCTCTGTCTCTCTCTTGCTTCTTCTTCCTGCTTTCATCTGCTTTGTCCTTGTAACAATAAACAATTGTTAGCAACAAGTTTATGCCTCATTCTTGACTTCTGAAGAACCGTGGATCAAATTCTTTCACAGAAAAAACTTAGAGATTGCTTTAAGCAGGAATTAATCAATGATCAATAAATCACTCCCTCAGGATATTTCTCTCAATTTATTTCATTTAAGAAAACTACTGAGCTTCTTAAGTTAACATTTCTAAGCAGTGCCTTTATCCAAAAACAAGAGAAAAAGTCCTGATAAAATTCCTCCTGCATTTTGTGTGAATGACCTTTACCCAAAAGTGGAGTTCCACATATTACCAAAAATCCATTTGCCTTTGTACAAAGAATGCATTTATACAGCAGATCTGGCAGAACTACTTACCACATAGAAGAAAATTTAGAGCATACGAAGCTCAATGTGTTGAGTGTTGTTAACGATCTTTCAACCAATGCTAAAGTAATCTTTCCAGTTAGTCTGGATTTTTTTAATACTGCCTTCAATTTTCAAGAGTTAACAAGAATCAATAAAGAATAAATGAGACTTATGTGACTGATGTTTCATCTTCTGAATTTGTTGCAAATTGCAATTTATCTGAAATCCAAGGTATAAAGCAAACTCCACTTATCAATAATAATGATGAAGTTCTGATGAAGGGTCTCGGTCCAAAACATTGACTGTTTATTCCTCTCCATAAATGTTGCCTGATCTTTTGAGTTCCTCCAGCATTTTGTATATGTTCCTCTTATCAATATGACCTATTTCACAGACTATATCAATACATGAAATATTGCATATGTTAAAATGCTGCTGTCAGAATAAATTACGTATGACTAGTGTGTATGCTACAATAAAATAACTTTATTTCCTACTCCAGTATGATAGATCATTTTGATTGACCATACTTGATATAGACTCAAAGACACAAATAGACCAGGGTGCCACTCATAATAAAGCAAAGTATTTTAATTTTAAAATAATTGCCATTACCTAGGCTGCGCAAAATCCAGGAAAGTGGTCAGTCATTTCCACAACAGAAGAGAATCAGATGGTTTGATATACTGAGAGCATTAAAAGAAGAAAAAGCTCCCAAGTTTGAAAACAAATTAAACCTTCTTAGCCCTCATTTCAAATAGAAACAAATACAGTACAAATCAACCCTGGAGGCTGGAAATATGGTGAATCTGGAGGCAGGATGGTATGATCATTCATTATAGAAGAACCGTATTAGCATAAATTTCTCTTTAAGTTCCATCGAATGTCATGCAGATTCACCAGCTGGCTGATGACAATAGTAAACCAATTTACCATTTTAATCTGTGGATTGGGTAGAACAGTTTATTCAGTCTGCATTCATATAGGAGATTATCTATTGTGGATTGGGTGTTGTTTGATAAACCAGATTGATTAAGGAGCTTAAGGTAAAGGAACCCTTAGGAGAGGGTGATTATAATATGATAGAATTCAGTCTGCAATTTGAGATGGAGAAATGAGGTCAATGTATCAGTATCACAGTGGAGTAAAGGGAATTACAAGGGCATAAGAGAGGAGCTGGCCAAAGTTTATTGGAAGGGATCACTAGCATGGATGGCAGCGGAGCAGCAACGGCTGGAGATTCTGGGAGCATATCAGAAGGCACTGGATAGATGCATCTCAAAGAAGAAGGAGCATTCTAAAGGCAGGATGATGCAACCATAACTGACAAGGGAAGACAAAGCCAACACAAAGGCAAAAGAGAGGGCATATAATAGATCAAAAATTAGTGGGAATCAGAGGTTTAGGAAACTTTAAAAAAACAACAGAAGTCTTTTTGGGTTGAGACCCTTCAGCAGGACTGGAGAAATAAGGATTCTCAGCCTGAAAAGTCCACTGTACTTTTTTCCATAGATGCTTCCTGGCCTTCAGCATTTTGTTGGAGTATTATGAGCAGTTCTGGGCTCATTTAAGGAAGGAGGTGATGGCATTGCATCATATGTGCAGCCTTTACTCACTGGAATTTAGAAGAATGAGAGGGGATCTCATTGAAACCTATCAAATGTTGAAAGGCCTAGATAGAGTGGATGTGGAGAGGGTGTTTTCAATGATGGAGGTGTCTAGATCCAGGGGACACAGCCTCAGAATAAAGGGATGCCCATTTAGAACAGAGATGAGGAGGAATTTCTTTAGTCAAAGGAATTTGACTCTATGGGCAGCTGTGGAGGCAAAGTCATTGATTGTATGTAAGGTGGAGATAGGCTCTTGATTAGATAATGTGTGAAAGTTTACAGGGAGAAGGCAGGAGAAAGTGGATGAGAAGGAAATGGATTGGCCACGATGAAATGGTGGTGCAGATTCAATTGGCCAAATGAGCTAATTCTGCTGCCATGTCTTATGATCTTGTGTTCTTGTATGGCAAACCTGCCATCCCGTTAATTAATCTGGTGAGATTACTTTCCACATTATCTGTAGCATGTATCTCTTTATGTAGGAGAATAGACTGGTACAAAATATTCAGGATTCAGTCTTTCCAGATTGCTTTATGACAGATCCAATTGTCTTTATCCTTGCACTAAAATTACTCTTTTGATAACCTAACCTGGTCCCACAACACCACCTCAATAGCATTTTCTGAGGAGATTCAGGTGTGCAAAGCCACCCTTCAAACAAATTTCTGCAGGAGCACCATCCAGAGTGTTTGGTTTGGCTGCATCATTGTATGGTATGGAAGCTGCAAGGCATCGAACCACAAGACCCCAGAGTATAGTAAAAACTGCTGAGAGGACTCCCTCCCCCTTATCTGTGATACTTACTGAGAACATTTTATATTTAGGTCCCAAAGCATTGTTGAGGATCCCAGCCACTCATTTCTTTGATCCATTGCCATCAAGAAGGAGGTATGGGAGCATCAGCGCTCAGACTGCCAGACTAGGTAACAGCTTCTTCCCTCAGGCTGTGAGAATACTGGGTACCCTGCCACCAACAAGGTCTTCTCACTAAGACAGTGAGCTGTGAGCTGTTTACTGTTTACTCTGCTGTTTATTGTTTACTGTTTACCTGTGCTGTGTACTACATGCACTTTGAATTATATTTTCTTAACTTATTTGTGGTAATATTTTGTTTTTCATGCTGTGTGTGACTTATGGGATCATGGGTACACAATAGTCCATAAGACCATAAGGTATAGGAGCAGAAGTAGGCCATTTGGCCCATTGACTCTGTAGCACCATTCAATCATGGGCTGATCTAATTCTTCCAGTCATCCCCACTCCCCTGTCTTTTCCCCATACCCTTTGATGCCCTGGCTAATCAAGAACCTATCTATCTCTGCCTTAAATGCTTACAATGACTTGGCCTCTACAGTCACTCATGGCAATAAATTCCACAGATTTACCACCCTTTGACTAAAGTAATTTCTCTGCATCTCTGTTCTAAATGGACGCCCTTCAATCCTGAAATTGTGCCCTTTTGCCCTAGACTCCCCCGCCATGAGAAATAACTTTGCCATATCTAATCTTTTCAGGCCTTTTCACATTTGGAATGTGTCTATGTGATTCCACCTCATTCTCCTGAACTCCAGGGAATACAGCCCAAGAACTGCCAGATGTTCCTCATACAGTAACCCTTTCATTCCTGGAATCATTCTTGTGAATCTTCTCTGAACCCTCTCCAATATCCTTTCTAAAATAAGGAGCCCAAAACTGCACACAATATTCAAAATGTGGTCTTACGAGTGCCTTATTGAGCCTCAACATCACATCCCTGCTCTTATATTCTATACCTCGAGGAATGAATGCCAACATTGCATTCACCTTCTTCACCACCCACTCAACCTGGAGGTTAACCTTTAGGGTATCCTGCACAAGGACTCCCAAGTCTCTTTGCATCTCTGCATTTTGAATTCTCTCCCCATCTAAATAGTAGTCTGCCCATTTAGTTCTTCCACCAAAGTGCACGACCATATATTTTCCAACATTCTTCACCTATTCCCCTAAACTCCCTAAGTCTCTCTGCAGGCTCTCTGTTTCCTCAACACTACTTGCTCCTCCACCTATCTTTGTATCATTGGAAAATTTAGCCACAAATCCATTAATCCCATAGTCCAAATCATTGACATACATTGGAAAAAACAGTGGTCCCAACACCAACCCCTGTGGAACTCCACTGGTAACCAGCAGCCAGCCAGAATAGGATCCTTTTATTCCCACTCTCTGTTTTCTGTCGGTTAGCCAATGCTCCACCCATGTTAGTAACCCCCCTGTAATGCCATGAGCTCAAACCTTGCCAAGCAGCCTCATGTGCGGCACCTTGTCAAAGGCCTTCTGAAAATCCAAGTACACCATATCAACCGCACCTCCTTTGTCAGTCCTGTTTGTAACTTCCTCAAAAAATTGCAGTAGGTTAGTCAGGCAGGGTTTTCCTTTCAGGAAACCATGCTGGCTTTGGCCTGTCTTGTCATGTGCCTCCAGGTACTCTGTAACCTCATCCCTAACAATCAATTCCAACAACATTCCAATCACTGATGTCAGGCTAACAGGTCTATAGTTTCCTTTCTACTTCCTCCCACCCTTCTTAAATAGCAGAGTAACAGAATCTATCAATTCTTGAAAGATCATTGTTAATGCCTCTACAATCTTTCCAGCTACTTCCTTCAGAACCCAAGGACGCATTCCATCAGGTCCAGGAGATCTATTCACCCTCAGACCATTAAGTTTCCTGAGCACCTTCTCAGTTGTAATTTTCACTGCACATACTTCACTTCCCTGACACTCTTGAATGTCCGCTATACTGCAGATGTCTTCCACTGTGAAGATTGATGCAAAATGCACATTCGGTTCTTCTGCCATCTCTGTGTCATTTTCTATTGGTCCTATATCTACCCTCAACTCTCTTTTACCCTTTATATACTTAAAAAATCTTTTAGTTTCTTCTTTGATATTAGTCACCAGCTTCCTTTCATAATTCATCTTTTCCTTCCAGAGGAACATTATCATTTTTTGATTGTATATATAGTCCCTCTCATATTCCCCTGAAATATTTCACCTTTTGCCATTTAGCCATGACCTCCAGTTATAGTCTCACCCAACTTTTGAAGAATTTTTCTTTAAATGACAATACCGAACCTGCCTCTACCACTTCTACTGGAAACTCATTCCACACAACTACCACTCTCTGAGTAAAGAAATTCCCCCTCATGTTACCTTTAAACTTTTGCCCCCAACTCTCAAATCATGTCCTCTTGTTTGAATCTCCCCTACTCTCAATGGAAAAAGCCTATCCACGTCAACTTGATCTATCCCCCTCATTATTTTAAATACCTCTATCAAGTCCCCCCTCAACCTTCTACGCTCCAAAGAATAAAGACCTAACTTGTTCAGCCTTTCTCTGTAACTTAGGTGCTGAAACCCAGGTAACATTCTAGTAAATCTTCTCTGTACTCTCTCTATTTTGTTGATATCATTCCTATAATTCGGTGACCAGAACTGTACACAATACTCCAAGTTCAGCCTTACCAATGCCTTGTACAATTTTAACATTACATCCCAACTCCTATACTCAATGCTCTGATTTATAAAGGCCAGCATACCAAAAGCTTTCTTCACCACCCTATCCACATGAGATTCCACCTTCAGGGAACTATGCACCATTATTCCTAGATCACTCTGTTCTACTGCATTCCTCAATGCCCTACCATTTACCATGTAAGTACTATTTGGATTATTCCTACCAAAATGTAGCACCTCACACTTATCAGCATTAAACTCCATCTGCCATCGTTCAGCCCACTCTTCTAACTGGCCTAAATCTCTCTGCAAGCTTTGAAAACCTACTTCATTATCCACAACACCTCCTACCTTAGTATCATCTGCATATTTACTAATCCAATTTACCACCCCATCATCCAGATCATTAATGTATATGACAAACAACAGTGGACCCAATACAGATCCCTGAGGCACACCACCAGTCACCGGCCTCCAACCTGACAAACAGTTATCCACCACTACTCTCTGGCATCTCCCATCTAGCCACTGTTGAATCCATTTTACTACTTCAATATTAATACCTAACGATTGAACCTTCCTAACTAACCTTCCATGCGGACCCTTGTCAAAGACCTTACTGAAGTTCATATAGACAACATCCACTGCCTTACCCTCGTCAACTTTCCTCATAACCTCTTCAAAAAATTCAATAAGATTTGTCAAACATGACCTTCCACGTACAAATCCATGCTGACTATTCCTAATCAGACCCTGTCTATCCAGATAGTTATATATACCATCTCTAAGAATACTTTCCATTAATTTACCCACCACTGATGTCAAACTGACAGGCCTATAATTGCTAGGTTTATTCTTAGAACACTTTTTAAACAATGGAACCACATGAGCAATACGCCAATCCTCCGGCACCATCCCCATTTCTAATGACATTTGAAATATTTCTGTCAGAGCCCCTGCTATTTCTACACCAACTTCCCTCAAGTTCCTAGGGAATATCTTGTCAGGACCCGGAGATTTATCCACTTTTATATTCCTTAAAGGTGCCAGTACTTCCTCCTCTTTAATTGTCATAGTTATCATAACTTCCCTACTTGTTTCCCTTACCTTACACAATTCAATATCCTTCTCCTCAGTGAATACGAAAGAAAAGAAATTGTTCAAAATATCCCCCATCCCTTTCGGCTCCACACATAACTGTCCACTCTGATTCTCTAAGGGACCAATTTTATCCCTCACTATCCTTTTGCTATTAATATAACTGTGGAAACCTTCGGATTTATTTTCACCTTACTTGCCAAAGGAACCTCGTATCTTTTACCTTTTCTAATTTATTTCTTAAGATGCTTTTTACATTCTTTATATTCCTCGAGCACCTCATTTACTCCATGCTGCCTATATTTATTATAGATCTCCCTCTTTTTCCGAACCAAGTTTCCAATATCCCTTGAAAACCATGGCGCTCTCAAACTTTTAACCTTTCCTTTCAACCTAACAGGAACATAAAGATTCTGTACCCTCAAAATTTCACCTTTAAATGACCTCCATTTCCTCATTGCCTCCTTCCCAAAAAACAAATTGTCCCAATCCACTCCTTCTAAGTCCTTTCACATCTCCTCAAAGTTAGCCTTGCTCCAATCAAAAATCTCAACCCTGGGTCCAGTCCTTTCCTTCTCCCTAATTATATTGAAACTAATGGTATTGTGATCACTGGACTTGAAGTGCTCCCCAACACATACGTCTGTCACCTGACCTATCTCATTCCCTAACAGGAGATCCAACACTGCCCCTTCTCTAGTCGGTACCTCTATGTATTGCTGCAAAAAACTATCCTGCACACATTTTACAAACTCCAAACCATCCAGCCCTTTTACAGAATGGGCTTCCCAGTCTATGTGTGGAAAATTAAAATCTCCCACAATTACAACCTTGTGCTTACTGCAAATATCTGCTATCTCCTTACAAATTTGCTCCTCCAATTCTCGCTCCCCATTAGGTGGTCTATAATACACCCCTATAAGTGTTACTACACCTTTCCCATTCTTCAATTCCACCCAAATAGTCACCCTAAATGAGCCCTTTAATCTATCCTACCAAAGCACTGCTGTAATATTTTCTCGGACATACAATGCAACACCTCCTCCTCTTGCCTCTCCGATTCTATCACACCTGAAGCAACAAAATCCAGGAATATTTAGTTGCCAATCACACCCCTCCTGCAACCATGTTTCACTAATAGCTACAACATCATATTTCCAGGTATCAATCCATGCTCTAAGCTCATCCACCTTTCTTACAATGCTCCTAGCATTAAAATAGATGCATTTAAGAAACTCTCCACCTCTTCCTCTCTGTTTATCCCTAACGATGTAATCAACTTTATTATCTTTTTCTTCCTTCTCCCCTACATCTTCGGTCTGAGCGCTCCCCTTCTCTATCACCTGCCTATCCTCCCTCACACACTGTCTACTAGCTTTCTCTATTTGTGAACTAACCTCCTCTCTCCTAGTCTCTTCAAACTGATTCCCACCCCCTAACCATTCTGGTTTAAAGTCTCCCCAGTAGCCTTAGCAAATCTCCCCACCAGGATATTGGTCCCCCTAGGATTCAAGTGTAACCCATCCTTTTTGTACAGGTCACACCTGCCCCAAAAGAAGTCCCAATGATCCAGAAACTTGAATCCCTGCCCTCTGCTCCAATCCCTCAGCCATGCATTTATCCTCCACCTCATTGCATTCCTACTCTCACTGTCGTGTGGCACAGGCAGTAATCCTGGGATTACTACCTTTGCGGTCCTTCTTCTCAACTGCCTTCCTAACTATATTCTCCTTTCAGGACCTCTTCCCTTTTCCTACCTATGTCATTGGTACCTATATATACCATGACATATGCTGTAATATTTTCTCGGACAAGCAATGCAACACCTCCTCCTCTTGCCTCTCCGATTCTATCACACCTGATGCAACAAAATCCAGGAATATTTAGCTCCTCACCCTCCCACTTCAGGATATCTTGGACGTGATCAGAAACATCCTGAACCCTGGCACCAGGGAGGCACACCACTGACATGTGTTGTGCATTTTGTTATTTTGTGTCAGCAGTGCAGTGCAAGACATAATGGTTGGTGTCAAAATGGTTGATGTGACATGTCTTAGTGTGTTAGTGTAGTGGATAGTGCTTGTCGCTCTCACTTTCAGCTTCCACTGCTGGCTAGCAGTCCTGCAAAAAGGAGAGCTGAATGTGTAATTCTCTCCCTGCCAGCACATACCCTCTCCAACAGCAAGCCTCATGCAGTGCCTCCTCACTGGCGACACATGGAATCTGAACTCCTTTTGGATTCAGGCTGAACTACGGAGGATGGGGAGGAGGTCTGGCCCCTGCACACATAGCACACAGGCTCACCTGTGTGTGGACACGCCATGGTGCTCATGAACCAGATCCCCAGCTATGGGTAAATAGCCCCACTGCCTTGTGGGCAGGTTTGGGAGAGATGAAAGCTATGGGAGTAAACCCAGACAACAGATCCGGAGTGGAGCCCTTAAGGCAGCTGGACATCATTGAACATCCTTCTGTCACCTCCTGCAGCCAAGCTGCTGCCAAATATAATGCTTCATTAGCTTTCCTTTGGACTACAGTGGTGAGGCCGAGAGGGGGATCTCGATGCTGGGCAACTTAGGAATCTCCATACCTTCCGTCCAGGCTTGTGATGTTGACCATCATACATTATCCTTCGAGACAGACAGATGCCAACCTCCAACCATAGTGCAAGGCATAAGAAGTTATAAAAATAAATAGTACAAAAGATGCTGTTCTTGGGATCACAAACAATTCAGAAATCTGATGGTAGTGGGAAGAAAGCTATTCCTAAAACATTGGGCGAGAGTCTTTAGGCTCTTGTACCTACTCCCTGATGGTAGTTATGAGAAGAAGGCCTATCCAAGATGGTGAGTGTCCTCCAACGATGGATGCCAACCCTCTTGAAGCACCATTTCTTGAACATGTTCTTGATGCTGGGGAGCTGTATGCCCATGATGCTGAGTCTACAGCCTCTGTAGCTTGGAGCCTCCATACCAGACTATGACACAGCCAGTCAGAATGCTCTCCTCCGTACAGCTGTAGAAAGTTGGTGCTTTCTTTCATGGTATACCAAATCTCCTCACATTCCTAAAGAAATACAGCCTCTGGTGTGCGTTCTTTGTCATTGCATTATTGTGCTGAACTCAAGATTGTTCCTTTTGAAGCAGTTGGGAACCTCTGATTATAGCAGTGAAAGTTTGAAGATGTCCTTGAACATTCTAATCAGTAGTCAGCATAAAATTTCAGTATCCAGCCAGGTACACCATCAGAGCCACCTTGCAGTGGTTCAGTCTCTGGAAATATAGTCTGATATCAATCTCCAAGACAGATCACAGGGTCACCAGATGCTACGGAGATTCAAAATGTGCATAAAAGGCATAGAGATCATAGGGGAGTGAAGAATCACTGCCATTTATGCTGTTAGGTTTCACCTTATAGAAAGTAATGGCAGTAAAATTCTGCCACAGCTCCCATGACTCTGATTGCCAGAGATCTAGCCCTCAGCAACTTCAGATATCCTTGTTCATCCAGGGCTTTTGGGTTGGGAAAACTCAGTATGTTCTCAAAGGCACACACTCATCAATGCAGGTCTTGATGAAGTCAGTGATGGCTGTGGAATATTTGTCCAAGTCCTGAATGATTCAAAGTTGTCCTGTAAATTGCTCCTCCACCTTCCTTGACCATATCTTCATGGTCTTCTCAACTGGTGCTGTGGTCATCAGTCTCTGCGCATATGTTGGGAATAAAAATGTAACCAGGTGATCGGGCTTGCCAAAGCAAAGGCACAGTATGGCTCAGTAATCGTTCTTGATGGAAGTGTGATAGTGATTGAGTGTGTTGGCTCATCTGGTTCTGCAGATGAAATGTTGATGATAGTTTGTCAAAAACTTCTTCAATCTGGCCTAGCTAAAGACACTACGATAATAGGAAAGGCATCAGGATATACTGTCTCATGAATGCTGATCACAATGCTCAACATATTCAGTGGCAGCTTGATATTTGACTGGGTTGAAATGTACACTGTTACCAAGATGACAGTGTTGAACTCCATTGGCAGATCAAACAGATGACACTTGACTGCCAGATGTTCCTGGTTGGAGGAGAAGAGGACTGAGACAGAACTGCTACATCTTTGTACCACCATGAGTTAATAATGATAGAAATTCTAACATTTCTTTTGCCTGCTGCTGCCATTTAGTCCACACTGCAGACGTTGAAGCCCTCTTGTTGATGCACTGTGTCTGGAGAGCTGTGTGTGAGCCATGTCTCTTTGGAACAGAGTACACAACAGTCTCTGATGACCCCTGGTACTGCAGACCCCAGCCAGCCTACTTGCACTGCAGCTCATACCTAAGATAACTTTGAGGTGGAATATATACAGAGTGAGATGTGGGAATGAACAGCATGTTTACAGGGTAATAAATGAAAGAGGCCCAGGATTTATTAAAACACAGCTGGAGACTATTCAGTCCATCAAGATCAAGCTAATTTCCAAAAGAGCAATCCCTCTTTCTATTTCCCTGTAACCATATAACTTACTCTCTCTAATATGCTGATCAAATTGTCTTTGATTATTTTGTCACACACCCTTACTAAGAAACATTTTATCTTGGCCAATTAACCTACCAACGTGGGAGGAAACTGGAGCAATTTATGAAAACGCAGCCAACAGGCAAATTTGCAAACTCTACATAGATTCAAACCCAAATCCTTGAAATTCTGGGACTGCAACACCACCTTAATACATTGCTGCAGTGAAATCTAAAAATAATTTTAAAGCTACTTATCATACACTATCAGTCTGCTCTCCCCACACTCAGAGATTCCTTATTCTAGCATCCACTGACTAAATCTCCCTTCTACTTGTCATTTGCCATTTACTAGCTATAGACAGTATATTAAGGTCAAATAAATAAACAGAATCTCAGGTCCTCGAGCTTGTTGAGTTTTTTGATGATTTTTATCCTCCGGTAATAATTGGGTGTAGCATAACTAATGACTGGCTCAACTAGTCTCATTATAATTGGATTTGTGCAGCAGCTGCAAATTGAAGTTGTAGTATTTACAACTTTTAGAGTATCCACTGGAACATTGCAGATTACTACTAAGTTGGGTGATAAAATATAGTTGACAGATATGTTTGGTGCCCTTGCTGCACTTTATGGATGGTTAGATCAGTTATTGGAGATCAAGGCTACAATGTCCCTTTCCCTTGGCTGGTATCCTGATGTGCTGGATGATTACCCTGGTGATTCCAGAGGACTACTTGAATGACAAAGCTTCTACCTTTTTCTGCCCAGTGTCATTAACAAGAATTTCTCCTCAGTGGTTGAATCAAACTATACCAATTGAAGGTTCTGAGACATTAGCTGAATACCTACAGGCATTTTAAAATGATTATTTGATTACATTATAAAGGAAGCCAGTGGGCAAGTGAATATATTTTTCTATAATGACACACTACCTGGTCGTTTTGATTTTGTTATGGGAAAACTGAGTGCCTTAAAGCCTAAATGTCCAGCAATAGCAACATCACACATAGCAAAAACTCTCAAACAAGTTTCCAAACCTCTTTTATTACTTTATTGTGAACATCTCAGAGTTTACGCATTTAATCCAAAGGAAAATTCAACACACAAGGATCTAATATTCTTAATTGATCTGTGATTTCTTATGAATTACAACTAACATAATGCTATTCACAAATTAAACAGATTTTGCAAATTAAAGACTCCATTACTGAGATCAGTCCAGACATAAACTTCACTTGGCAAGTAAGTGTTTGGTGCTAATAACATACTTGTTTAGTTAGTGTCATTGCAATCCTTTAAGCCACATGAGTATACAACAAAAGCCTTCTCGTTATGTATAAAATTCATTAAACTGTGACAAAGAAGAATGTTATGCTGATTAAAGTTATTACTTTATTCTTCTCAATATGACCATCAATTTAATTCATCGCCTGAGACTGTAATCTTCTTGCAAGTGCAATTATATTTTACAGATAGCCAGCTGATTATGCAAAAACAGAAATAATTCATCAGAAGATTTAAAAAAAGACTAATCAACAAAATATTTAGTGAAAGTTATATCCTCAGCTGTTATACAATAATGAAATCTTACTAACAAATATATTAGTCAAGCTGCATTGGGGATGCACAAAGCATGCTTGATTTTTTGAAAATTAATACATTTAAAAGAATCATTTTAATAAGCATCTGAGAGCTGCAGCTTCAACTAAAAGCATATCGATCATTCACCGGATGACTGCCCACCAATGCTGACAATATCTCTTGAAGATCTATCTTTGTTTCTCTTGCAAATAACTTTTTTTCAATGTTAAATCCTGCAAGTAAACCAAGCAATTGCCATTATAAGTAACTAATTATGAAAGACAAACACACTGAGTAAAATGCATACAATCCATGTTGCTGGATAATTTGCACCAATGAAAATAATTAGATTTTGTATAAATGGTGTTATCCAATTAGCCACCTTTGGTACACTAAGTTTAATTATCACTTCCATTCATTTCATCTGAAATTATCATCTAACAGTGAACCCAGGAAAATATAGTGCCACTTTCTGCTGCTGTGTAATCATTCTGACTGAATTCATCCCCTTAAAGTGTTGGGGACTCAGTACTGAGTAAGGTACACAAACTCTGACAAGCATAACAGTATTAAACCACCAGCTACACTAGTGAACCCTCAGGCCTAAACTTCTCCAACTGGCACGTAGGATTTTTTTCGGATTGGGATGAAGTGGGAAAACCCCATTTATTCATTTAATATTTGTGAACTTTCTAACTCAAGCAGTAGCATCCTTGATGTGTATCATGGAGCCTGCTACTGAATTTGATCTGTGAGCATTTAACTACAGGGTGCTGTGTGGTTTGGTCAGTACTGCAGCAGAGTATCACAGAGACACCACTAATGCTGGTCATTTGCATAGAGGCCTTGGATACTCCAGAAATGGTCAAAAAGAGATGCACTGATGACATTGCAGGTGAAATATAAGCACTATGACAAGGAACTTCTTTGTGACTGACGCCTAATGCCAGGGACACCTTAGTCTTGTCATCCAATCCACAGATGTAAACAGGTGGGCAGAAATGGACTCTGATCATTGCCAGACTCATTTGGCAAAAATGCATGAGATTGTGCAGTTAACTCACAAATCAGCAAGCCAGGTTCTACTCTGACCTCAGACACCATCTGTGTGAGCTCACACCATTCTCCCTGTGACAGTGGGGGCTTCCCCTGGGCAATCTGGGTTCCTCCCACATTCCGAAAAGTGCTGGTTTGTTCATATGGCTGGCTACCAAATAACATTGTGTAGCAGGATGGTAGGAAATGTGTGTGCGACTATTTCAGAAGTGCAGAGAGGATTCACCATGATGTTGTCTGGGATGCAGCATTTCCAGGCTCTCCTGTCTGTGAAGAGGGACAGGAGAGCTGGGCTAGTTTCCCTTGGAGCAGAGGAGGATGTGGTGTTCTTGATATCAGTATATATGATGAAGAGCATAAAAAAGGTAGCTAGTGAGAAAAGAATTCCTTAGTGTTACCCTCAACAAGAGAACACTGTTTTCATGTAAGCGGGAGGAGATTCAGAGTGGATTTCAGAAAGGGCTTTTTTTTCACCCAGCTCTACCTGCGGCTGTAGTGGAGGTGCATACCCCAGCAACATTTAAGTAGAATTTAGATGACCACTAGAAAAGCTGTAGTATAGAAGACTACGGATCAAGGTACTAGATAATGAGATCAGTATAAGTCTTTTCTTATGCCTTATTTACTAGCACCAAAGGATTCTTACCTGTAGAGCAGCAATTCATTTCCCATTCCCCTCTGCAACTGCTGATTGATAACCATCACTGTGTCAAGCACGGAGAGCTGAACGATGTGCAGCTGCTTTATCGAATTGTACAGTTCTGAAATAATGGCTTTTAAAAAACTACATCCACACCGACCTGTCTGCCCGTCAACAGTAACCACACAACAGACCACATTAACTTTTTTTCTCAGCAGACAGCAATCAGCCCGAGAGGCCATTTGTTGGTGACACAGCACAAGGTTTAAAAAGAGCTCCGCTGCTTTTAGGCTTTGTTCTCAGCAGGCAGTGATCAGTCCAAGAGATTGTTCATTGGTGATACAGTGTGGGGTTTAAAAATAGCTCAGGTTTTCTTTTTGGCTTTTTTCTCAGTTGCGTGGCAATTAGAGCTGGGCCAATAAAAAGAAAGAAGGTGTAAATGGAACAGTCATTATTGGAGTGGGGCAGTGTTAGAGTGGTCTGGCTTTGGCTCAACAGGCTTAGGTGAGAACAGACTTGAGCAAGCACAGACAGAGGATCTAAATAAACAAGGAAGTTTCTAGTAAGGTTTTTTTTAGTACATAAGGTTTTTTTTTCTTTTAGTGCACTGAGAATCGTTGCAGGGGTAGTGGTATGTTTCCTGCGTGAGATATGGGAGACCTACAGTCTCCCTAATAACTACTTCTACACAAAGGTTACAGAGTTGCAGCTCTTTAGATACCATGTTAAGGAAATGGAGCTGCAGCTGGATGATTCTGGCTCTGCGACTCAGAAGGGACGGGAGAGAGAAGACGAGTGATAGGGGATTTGATCAGAGGAGTGGAAAGCAGATTCTGTGAAAGAGACACCCAGATGGTATGTTGCCTCCTAGGTGCCAGGGTCAGGGGTATCTTAGATCTCAGCCAGATGTTGTACAGCATATTGGTACCAATGACATAGATAGGAAAAGGGACGAAGTCCTTAAGAGAGAATATAGAGGGTTAGGCAGAAAGCTGAAAAGCAAGATCTCCAGCATCGTAATCTCTGGATTTCTGCCTGTGCCACGTGTTCGTGAGGTTAAGAATAGGACAATATGGCAGGTGAATGTGTGGCTGAAGAATTTGTGCTGGGGACAGGGTTTCATATTTCTGGATTATTTGGATCTCTTCAGGAGAAGCTATATCCTGTACAAAATGGATGGGTTACACCTGATCCCAAGGGGAGCCAATATCTTGCAGGCAGGTTTGCTAAAGCTGTTGGGTAAGGTTTAAACTAATTTGGCAGGAAGACTGAAACTGGAGTAATAGGGCTGAGGATAGGGCAGTTGATACACAAGTAGATGCAGTGTATGGGGTGTCAGGGAGAGGTAGCACCTCTGGGGGAGCATGTTGCGTCCTTTTTAGGCGGATTGTCCACCTTTGGTCCCTACCTGGCACTCAGCTCTCACCTGTGGCTCCCCATAGCTGTTTGCATGTGACAGCGGCCACACCTTGGGCAACGGCTTCAACAAACCGGCTAAACCAGGTGAGGGTAGCCGACAGGTCTCAAACCCTCGGTGAGATAGGGAGTTGTCTATCCCAGCATGTGAAGACAGACTCCGGTGGATTGAGCGGATGAGACCAATGGAAGGTCCAGCAGTCAAGAAGGCGGTCTCTGCAAGCGTCGTGCAATGTGTAGAGCATGACATAGACACAGATGATGTCCTGGTCATCCACTGCACCTATTCCTATCTCCAGCCGTCTCAACTTTTCTTGCCACTGGATCCAGATAGGAATTGGCAAGAGAGAGTGAAGCTGATGCTAAAACCAAGCGCTAGTCTCAACACCATAGCCGGCTGGTGGCATAGTGGCAGCAGCGCTGGACTTCGGGGCGAGAGGTCCCGAGTTCGAATCCAGCTGGCTCCTTTGCACACTTTCCATCCGTGCTGGGTTGAGCATCGAGATAGCAACTCGACCTTGTAAAAAGTACTAATGGTGTCAAGGTCTTCATTGATGACGATGGACAAACTTATTATTATCATTAGATGCAGTGTGTAGTGAGATTGTGAGATGATAGGGCAAAATTGCAGTCAGTGGGATGAGTTAAATTGTAATGGGGGACAAAGTCAAAAAGAGTGATGCATACAGGACTGAAGGCGATATATTTGAATGCATACAGTATACAGAATAAAGCAGATAATCTTGTGTACTTAGAGATTGTCAATATGATGTTGTGGGCATCTTTGAGTCATGGCTGAGAGAAGGTGATAGTTGGGAACTTAAAATTCAAGGATAAATATTGTAACAAGACAGGCAGATAGGAAGAGGGTGTGTGGTGGCTCTAATGGTAAAAAATTATATCAAATCCTTGTAAAGAGGTGACATACCTCTAGGATTGGAAAATATAGAGTTCCTGTGGGTAGATTTAAGAAAATGCAAGGATACAAAGACACTAATGATATAGGCCTCCAAACAGCAGCCAGGTTGTCAGCAACAAATTACATCAGGAGATAAGAAAAAGCATGTAAAATGGGCAAAGTTGTGATAATCATGGGGGATTTCAATATGCAGGTAGATTGGAAAAATTTGGCTGGTGCTGGATCCCAAAGAGGGAATTTGTAGAATGCCTACAAGATGGCATTTTAGAACAGCTTGTGGCTGAGCCCACTAGAAGAATGAAAATTCTGGATTGGATTTTATGTAATGACCCAGGTTTGATTAGGAAGCTCAAGGTAAAGGAACCCTTCATATGATAGCATTTTTCCGGCAGTTTGAGAAGGAGAAGCTAAAATTGGAGGAATCAGTATTACAGTGGAGTAAAGGGAGATACAGAGGCATGAGAGAGGAGCTGGCCAAAGTTGATTGGAAGGAGACACTTGCAAGGATGACAGCAGAACAGCAATGGCTGATGTTTCGGGAGGAAATTTGTAAGGCGTAGGAAAGATACATCCCAAAGATGAAGAAGTATTCTAAAGGGAGGATGATGCAAACATGGCTGACAAGGTTATGTCAAAGTCAACATTAAAGCAAAAGAGAGGGCATATTATATAGGGAAAAAAATAAAAGGAAAATAGATTGGGAAACTTTTAAAAACCAACAGAAGGCAATTAAAAAGCCATAAAAAAAGAAAGGATGAAATATGAAGGGAAGCTAGCCAATAATATAAAAGAGGACACATAAAACATTTTTTTCAGATACATAAGGAGAAAATAGGGACAAGAGTGAAATTTGAAAATGACACTGGGAAGGTAGTAATGGGGGACAAAGAAACAGCGGAGCAACTCTGTAAGTGTTTTGTGTCAGATTTCACTGTGGAAGACACTAGCAGAATTCCAGAAATGTGAGAGTATTGAGGGCAACAATGATTGCTGTTGCTACTACCAAGGAGAAGGTGCTTGCGAAATTGAAAACTCAGAAGGTCGATAAGTCAGTATGACCAGATGGGCTGCACTCCAGGGTTCTGAAGGATGTAGTTAAAGAGATTGTGGAGGCATCAGTAATAATCTTTCAAGAATCACTAGGTATTAGAATGGTTCCTGAGGACTGGAAAATTGTAAATTCCACTCCACTCTTTAAGAAGTCAGGGAAGCAAAAGAAAGGAAATTATAGGCTAGTTAGCTTGACTTTGGAGGTTGGTTGGAAAGATGTTCGAGCCTATTATTAAGGATGAGGTTTCGGAGTACTTGGATGCACACGATAAAGTGGTTTTCTAAAGAGGAAATCTTGCCTGACAAACCTGTTGGAAATAACAGGCAGGATAAATAAAGGAGAGTCAGTGGATGTTTTTTTCTTGGATTTCCAGAAGTCTTTTGATGAGGTGACACATGAGCCTACTGAACAAGATAGATCCCATGGCATTACAGGAAAGGTACGAGCATGGATAGAGCATTGGCTGATTAGCAGGAGGCAAAGAGTGGGAAAAAAGGAGCCTTTTCTGGTTGGCCGATGGTGACTAGTGGTGTTCTGCAGGGGTCTGTGTTGGGCCCACTTCTTTCCACGTTATATGTCAACGATTTGGATGAAGGAATTGATGGCTTTGTGGCCAAGTTTCCAAATGATATGAAGATAGGTTGAGGGGCAGATAGTGTTGAGGAAGCAGGGTGGTTGCAGGAGGATTTAGACAGATTGGAGGAATAGACAAAGACGTGTCAGATGGAATATAGTGCATGGAAATGCATGATCATGCAATTTGATAGAAAGAATAAAAGCATAGTCTACTTTCTAAATGGGGAGAAAATTTAAAAATCTGAGGCGCAAAGAGATTTGGGAGTCCTCATGCAGGATTGCCTAAAGATTAACTTGCAGGTTGAGTCAATGGTAAGGTTTGCAGATGTAATGTTAGCAATCATTTCAAGAGGACTAGAATACAAAAGTAAGGATGTAATGCTATGGCTTTATAAGGCATTGGTCAGACAGCACTTCTGAGCATACTGAACTGTTCTGGTCCCATTATCTAAGAAAGAATGTGCTGACATTGGAGAGGGTCCAGAGGACGTTCACATGAATGATTCCAGGAATGAAAGGGTTAACATATGAGAGGTGTTTGATAGTTCTGGGCTTGTAGTCACTGAAGTTTATAAGATTGAATGGGGATCTCATTGAAACCTATCGAATATTGAAAGGTCTGGATAGAGTGGATGTGGAGAGGATGTTTACCCTAGTAGAGATGTCTAAGACCAGAGGGCACAGCCTTAGAATTGGGGGACTCCATTTTGAACAGAGGTGAGGAAAAATTTCTTTAGTCGGAGGATGGTGAATCTGTAGAATTCTTTGCCACAGATGGCTGTGCAGGCCAAGTCATTGAGTATATTTAAGGTGGTGGTTCATAGGTTCTTGATTAACGAGGGTGTCAAAGGTTATGGGAATAAAGCTGAAGAATGAGGTTGAGAAGGATAATGAAGCCATGATGGAATGGCAGACCATATTTGATGGGCCATATTGCTCCTATGTCTTATGGTCGGTCTTGTGGTCTTAATGTCTTAAATTCTTCCATGCCTTGCCTATTCAACTGCCTGTTTATAACTGTCATTGTAATTACATCATATTCTACCACCTCCTCTGACAGTGCACTCCAAGTATCAACCACTCACTGTGGGAAAAATCCTTCTACTCAAACCCACTTTAAAACTCCCTCCTTTCCTCTTTAACCTATGACCTCTTGTTTTTGATACCCCTACCATAGGGAAAAGTTCTGACTGTCTAGTTAATGTGTGCCTCTTATTGTTTTATGCAATTCTGTTAGGTCGATCTCAGCTTTCTCTCCGGGGAAAATAAACCCAGCCTCTGTGGTTTCTCCCCATTACTGGCTCAATCCAGTCAACAACCAAGTGAATCTCTGCTGCACCCTTTTCACTGCAATCACATCCTTCCTGTGGTGCGGTTACCATAACTGCACACAAGATTCTAAACAGCGTTTTGTGAAGTTGCAAGATAATGTCACAATACTTTTATGATCTTCAGTAAAGGGTGGGCATATCTTATACATACAGACTGCAGTTGCGGGAATATGAAGCAGGAAACAACATTCAAATCAAGTAACATCTGTGGGGAGAATGAAGGTCAAAACTTATTGAGTCCTGATGCAGGGCTTCGACCCAAAACGTTGAGACTTCCTTTCCATCCACAGGTATTGCTTGACTTGCTGACTTCTTCCAACAAATTGTTATGCTATTTACCTGCTTCATGACATTGTCTCCCTCTGTTGCAACTTTCAGGGAACTATGGACTTGGGCCCTAACGTCTCTGTTCATCAACATTCCTTGCCACCAACTAGTTACTGGAGATTAGGACAATGAGGGGAATCTCATTGAATATTGAAAGGTGTGGGGAGTGGGGGAGTCTAGGACCAGAATGCACAGCCTCAGAATGGAAGAACGTCCCTCTAGAACAGAGATGAGGTGGAATTTCTTCAGCCAGAATGGCAAACCTGCAGAATTCATTGCTACTGATGGCTGAGGAGGCCAAGTCAATAAATATATTTAGAGTGGAGGCTGATAGGTTCTTGATTAGTAAGGACACCAGAAGTTACAGGGAGAAGGCAGGAAAATGGGCTTGAAGGGATAGTAAATCTGTTATGATGGAATTCTGCTCCTATGTCTTATGGTCTTATGGTTCCTGTATTTGCCCTAACCCTACTTGACTGCCCAAAATGGACATTAGGATTAACTTTCATCTGTGAGTGTTATATCCAGCTTTCCATTGGATCTGTATGCAACTACATCCCTCAATAATTTCCTTTGCTCTTCGCAATGCTACCAGTTTTTATGTCACCTCAAAATATATGTTAAAAAGGTGATCTAAAAATAAGGTGAATTAAATATATTAAAAATAATTAGCAAACCATCCTTTACTAACAAATTGCTGGTTAAGAAATATCATCCACAGAATATCTTGATTTACCTTATCATTCGGTTAGGGTCTGGAGCACGGGCCACAGTCCTCATTTGTTATTTTCATAACCATCTGGAAAAACGTAAGAGCACAGAGTCACTTTAATATGTATGCATAAGAATATACAACAAATTAATACATTTTACAATCAGAAAATTTCTAGTAATTCTCTCTCTTTCTTATGAGTACATTGAAGATTTAATTTGGCAAAAGAACGCTAATTTCTGCTAATAGTCTGAGATTAATGGTGAGCAATATCCAATGTTGTGTCCAAAAACACTGTGGCTGGCTGATGTGTATAAAGCATTAGAATCATTTTACACAATATTGATATTTTGTCTTTGTAAACACTGTGTTACTAGCTCATTTACAGCCTTATAACATGCGAGGAATAGTGGACAGCAAAAATGCAGCACTTGATACATTCTCCTAAATTTCAAGCTTGTTAATCTAGTGTACATGCTGAACCAATATTTCTGGATCAATATTCGTTTATTTTTTTCCTCAATAAGTAACTTCATGAAGTATTGTGAGTGTATGTTAAACCAATTGATGTGTATCATTGAGGTCCATCAAGTGATTTAACTCAATGGTAGGTTATTACAAAATGGTTCCAGTTAAATGTTATATTTTACTTGATGAATCCCCACATAAATCCAGATAAACTGCCATCTTGGTTTTGTAAAGTACTAAATCTTACCAAGTCTGTGCACCTAATAAACCTACCCTTGAACTTTGCTGACCTCCTTAAATGAAATCCAGTTTTCTGAATTTCTCCTGTCCCCTTGATACCTGAAATGTACACCATGACCTTTCAGCCAAGTCTTCCAATTTCCTTAAATGACACATCTAGCACAACTAGAAGTGTCATTGTTCTATCCAACCACCAAACATATACCGTAGGTTCTGATGTCCTGAACTAGAGAGTAGTAGGTAGCAGTAAGCATGAATAGTATGTTTTTTTCACAGACTTTCTTTAGGAGAAGAAAACCTTGTTTCTAAATAAATGTTTTATCTGGTATTTAAAGCAGATAACCAAGTTACAACCTTTATAATCACAAAAAAGGGACATAATTAAATCTTTGGGCAAAACTAATAGGTAAAACACTTTTATTCCAAAGTGATAATGTTTAAAAAAATAATTAATAAAGGGAAGCATAATTAAAGGACAAATTTTTAATTAAATATCTTTAATAAATACTGTAAATCCAGCCACAAAAGAGGTGCTTAAGAAGAAGGACAAAGATCAACAAGGACTGAGAAGAGTAAGAAACAGAATCTGGCAACTATTGTTCCAGTTAAGGCTGACACCAACAGGAAAAAGCGAATCTCGGTTCAGTCGCTGGGATGTGCCTAAGGAGAAGGTCTTGCTGGAATAAAAATTGTAGCGCACTATTGGACACAATGTTGAGGGGGAAAATAAATCGGCCATGACTCCTGCTTTTGATTATTCTTTTCATATAGAAATCAGATGACAGCAGGGTCAATTGAGACACATGGAACTCCAGTAGTTATCTCCAATCTTCAGACTCTACTCCATCCACCTTGATTTGTCTGTTTTCCTTCTCTCTCTGCGTCCCCTTCCATCGGTCAATTGCCAGTCTTCTGACTCCACCCTACTCGCCTCTTCCACCAATCATCACCTCCCAGTCATCTTAAACCCCTCCTCAGTTCACCAATTACCCTCAAAGCTCAAAGTAAATTTATTGTGAAAATACATACAGTACTGCACAAATGTCTTAGGCACAAATATGTACTGTAACTAGGATGGCCAAGACTTTTGCACAGCACTGTATTTGTGCTGGAGAGTGAGTTTGTAAATCTGGCAGGAGCAAAGGATGTTGTAAATGGCAAGGGTGGAGTGGCATGGAGGAGAGTAGGATGGGTGGCAGAGAAGGAGTGCCAGCAGTGGTAGGGGTTGCAGACTCACCCAGCCCTGAGACACCAGGCAAGGCCATTTGGTTCCAAACAATTGGATTATTGATCATTACAGAACGTCGCTCTGGTGCTGCCTGCTCCCTCCACTCTCTTTTCACCAATTTCCAATCACTATTCTCCTCTCCCTGCCTCCTCCCCACTCTCAATCCAAAACAGAGACCCATAGTAGAGCTAGATTTATCATCACCTACATATGTAGTAAAATTTGTTTTTTTTTTGCAGTAGTACAGTGCAATACATAAACTTACTACAGTACGGTACAAAAATCGTAGGCACCCTATCTATATATATGCGCCTAAGACTTTTGCACAGCACTGTATATATTACCATATACTACTACTTTGGGGTTCATTTTCTTGTTGCAATTTACAGAGAACATAGAACAATACAGCACAGTACAGGCCCTTTAACAGGTCCTTTAACATCTGCCGGATGATGCTGAGGATGTTCTACGAGTCTGTGGTGGCCAGTGTTATCATGTTTGTTGTTGTGTGCTGGGGCAGAAGGCTGAGGGTAGCAGACACCAACAGAATCAACAGACTCATTCGTAAGGGTTGTGGGGGTAGAACTGGACTCTGACGGTGGTGTCTGGAAAGAGGATGCTGTCCAAGTTGCATGCCATCTTGGACAACGTCTCCCATCCACTCTATAATGTACTGGTTAGGCACAGGAGTACGTTTAGCTAAAGACTCATTCCACTGAGATGCAACACTGAGCGTCACAGGAAGTCATTCCTGCCTGTGGCCATCAAACTTTACAACTCCTCCCTCGGAATGTCAGACACCCTGAGCCAATAGGCTGGTCCTGGACTTATTTCCACTTGGCATATTTTACTTATGATTGTTTAATTATTTATGGTTTTATTTTGCTATATTTCTACACTATTCTTGGTTGGTGTGACTGTAACAAAACCCAATTTCCCTGGGGATCAATAAAGTATATCTGTCTGTCTTCAGCCCACGATGTTATGCTGACCCTTAAACCCTGTCTCCCATATAACCCCCACCTTAAATTCCTCCATATACCTGTCTAGTAGTCTCCTAAATTTCACTAGTGTGTCTGCCTCCACCACTGACTCAGGTAGCGCATTCCACGCCCAACCACCCTCTGAATAAAAAAACCTTCCTCTAATATCCCCCTTGAACTTTCCACCCTTTACCTTAAAGCCATGTCCTCTTGTATTGAGCAGTGGTGCCCTGGGGAAGAGGTGCTGGCTGTCCACTCTATCTATTCCTCTTAATATCTTGTATACCTCTATCATGTCTCCTCTCATTCTCCTTCTCTCTGGAGAGTAAAGCCCTAGCTCCCTTAATCTCGGTTTAAGAAGGAAGAAATATGATAGAATTTTACTAAAAACTACACATAAACAGACAAAGACTGTCAAATAGGTAATGTGTCAAAAATGACAAACTGCAGGTTAAGATAATATTGCGAAAATGTATTGTAAAAAGTCCTTGAAATTGAGTCTGCAGACGTTAAGATTAGCTCAGACTAGTGGTAAATGAAGTTATCCATGCCAGTTCAGGTGGCTGATGTTTGTAGGGTAATAACTGCTCCTGAACCTGGTGGTGTGGAACCCAAGGGTGCTGTATCTGCTACCTTATAATGGTCCAAGAAAAGCATATTGCCTGGATGGTGAGGCCTTTGATTATGGATGCTGGTTTCCTGTGGCAGTGCTCTGTGTAAATGTGCTCAATAGTAGTGAGAGCTTTGTCTATGACGGACTGGACTATATCCACAACTTCTGTATGCTTTTTTGTTCCTGGGTATGGTGTTTCCATACCAAACTGTAATACAACAAAATAAGATGCTCTTTACCGTGCATCTATGGGCATTTGTCAAAGTGTTTTGGTGACATTCCGAATGTGCGCAAACTTCTAAGAAAGTACAGGTGCTGTCATGCCTTCTTTCTGATGGCACATATGTGCTGGTCCCTGGACAGATTCTCTGATATGTTGACACCAATGTATTTAAAGCTAATGACCTTCTACACCTCCCTTCCTCTAATAAGGACTGGCTCTGGACACTGGATTTTTTTCCTCCCGTAGTTGATAAACAGCTCTTGGTTTTGCTAATGTTGAGTGAGAGGATGCTGTTGAAGTACCATTTGATCATATTTACAACCTCCCTCCTGTACGTCGACCCATCACTACCTTTAATTCGGCCAACGACAGTGGCGTTATCCGCAAACTTAAATAAAGTATTGGAGCTGTACTTTGCCACACAATCATAAGAACAAAAGAGAGTGGAGCAGATCACTAAGCACACAGCCCAGTGCTGAACCTGTGCTGATGGTGAGTTTGGAGGAGATGTTGTTGCAATCCATACTAACTGGAAAGTTGAGCATGTAGTGATGCCAGTGAGGAGATTGAGGATCCAGTTGCACAGGGAAGTACTGCGGTTCAGTTCTTGCAGCTTAGTGATTAGTTATGAGGGATAATAGTGTTGAAAATACCTTGGAATCCATTCTTGCAATTTCCCTTCTTTCTATGTTGGCCACCTCGCCACTCCACTCTTAAACTTGGTGCAGCATTTTGCCCCAGAACATTTTATCCTTCCACCAATGCTGCTCGACCCACTGAGTTCTTCCAGCAGATCATGTGATCAAGCTTTGCTACCATAACCCATGTATGACTTAGTTGGAAACATAGAAACTATGTTTCCAGTTTTCTATGTTCTATGTTTCTTTGCTATAATAACCCATGTATGACTTAGTTGATCAAGTGGATGAGGAACTAAAGAGAGAAATTGGGCAAGAAGCCCAAAAAAAATCAAAACTTTAACGAGATCAGTGGAGAAAATTGAACAAATAAAAATAAACAGGCTACAGTGACTGACTAGAATCGCTGCAGTTTACACCTGAGTGTTTGATTCAGCCATGTAGAACCTTCAGACTGTTATTTTAACCAAAGTATTTCTAAATGGGGAAGCTATTATGTGGTCATATGAGGAAACATACTTCACAATAACAGTGCTTCTCTTTAAGTGCAAATATGTTCGTGCATAGATAAAATGTTAAAAGATAGGAGATCAATGGCATGTTGCTATCATCTGTTATAAATACTGGCTGAAAATTCTACCAGTTCCATCTGGTTCAGTCCCAAATGCGAAGTTCTTCCAATTACTCTTCAGGATAAAGGTGAGATCTGCCTTTTGGCAAAGGTAAGACTGGCAACGTTTAATAATACAAGATTTGACCATCTCTCTCTCCCTGTACCCTGAGCAGAGGCTGCTCCATTATAACCAAAGATTCAGTTCCAAAGCACAAAATACTATATAATAATAATTCATGCTCTTGCTTGATTGCTAAAGGTTTAAAACTTGCCCATGGCAAAATTACAAACTGTTCCTGCTGTGCTGCTCAACTATCATTTCAATTCTCACTAAACATTATACTCGCTATCCACAAAATTATTTCAAAACTCTCACTCTTGTTACGACCTAAGCTTTGCAACTTTCGTCAGTCCATGTGCAAGCTTGTGTCTCATACTTCTCTGATTCCGGATCACTACTGCTCATCTTCCCTTCACTTCATGCCTCTGCCATTGTCACAATGGCAAAGGCATGAAGATTGCTTCCCAATGTTCACCACTTTGCAGATTTGTACCCCCCCCCCCCTTTAAAGGAATGTGCTCAATAGCACCATCAATTTCTGATTTCTGCTCAGTGCCTGGCTCCTCATTAAGCATTTCATAATCATTGCAAATGCACAGTGTAAGGGAGCACATTGAATTTGTTATTATACACTTGCTAGAAATAAAATCTCTTCTAGGTGCTAAATGCCTCTATAATAAGTGGTTACTGTTCATTGATCAGAAAATTCAGAATGCAGAATTAAAAATTATAGTGTTGCTCGAAGAAAAAGGCTGACAATGTTTTCTTAATGGGTCACTAATCATGTCGTATTGAAACTACTAGATCAATGTCTCCAAGAGTTTATGCTGAAAACAGTGATATTTTCATTCCTCTTTGGGTAGCTTTAAACATTACAATAGACAATAGACAATAGGTGCAGAAGTAGACCATTCGGCCCTTCGAGCCTGCACCGCTATTCTGAGATCATGGCTGATCATCTACTATCAATACCCAGTTCCTGCCTTGTCCCAATATCCCTTGATTCCCCTATCATTACCATATAAATCTACTTAGAATGAAATTTTCTAAAATTTATATCAACTGATACCAATGCAAAAATGTCAGAAGAGTTTGCACTAAACCCCTCCTCCACATTACGTAAATGGAGACAGGCTATGGAGCCGAAAAAAAGACTTCTGCTCAGCACTCACCATTCAATAAAACATCTTTTGTTCCTTCTTGCTCTCAGACTGTTGACCAGGATCCACTTTATGCCAAGATGTCCTCCCTTACAGCAAAACATGTTGAGGCAAATTTCCCAAGATTCCTTACAGGAAGATGACTATCAGGATTTCAGAACTATCATACTGCACCTAGTCTTCATAGGTCCATTTCTCACTTAAAAATGCATCTCTTCATTTGGACCAACAACCATTTGCAGAGTGAAGTTATGTATATGCAGTTCTCCACTGTTTGCCTACAGCTCAACCCGAATGACATTGACACACCATTCTGAACATAACTTGGCCTCTTTGTCTTAATGTGCTAAAACTTAATCTGTTTTCATTTACTGAAATGATCCTGTCTTGACAATTTGTATATTTGCAAAGGCTGCATCTTTCATCATTTCGTCAGGTGGTGAAAATGTTATAAAGCTTCAAAAACAACAGAAAATCTACAGATTTTGGAAATCCAAGCAACACACACAAAATGCTGGAGGAACCCAGCAGGCCAGACAGCATCTATGGAAAAAAGTATAGTCGACATTTTGGGCCAAGACCCTTCAGCAGGACTGGAGAAAAAAAGATGAGGAGTAGATTTAAAAGATGGGGGAGGGAGAGAGATACACAAGGTGACAGCTAAAACCGGGAGGGGGAGGGATGAAGTAAAGAGCTGGGAAGTTGATTATTGAAAGAGTTTCAGGGCTGGAGAAGGGGGATCCAATAGGAGAGAACAAAGGGCCATGGAAGAAAGAGAAGGGGGAGCATTGGAGCACCAGAGAGTGGAGTTGGGTGGGCAAGGAGGTAAGGTGAGAGAGGGAATAGGGCATGGGGAATAGTGAAGTATGGGGGGTACGGGCGTGCTGCATTACCAGAAGTTTGAGAAATTGTTCATCCCATCAGATTGGAGGCTACCCAGATGGAATATAAGGTGTTGGTCCTCCAACTTGAGTGGCCTCAGCGCGACACGAGAGGAGACCATAGATTGACATATCGGAATGGGAATGGGTAGTGGAATTAAAATAGGTGGTCACTGAGAGATCCCACTTCTTCTGGCAGATGAAGTATATGTTATAAAGCTTGTTTATTATCATTTCTATGTTTCTGGGCACAGTGCATCTAATTATAAAACCAAAGACCCCATATCCTTTGGGAAACGGGTGTCAGCCAAGCCTCATCTGTCTGCTTTTATACCTGAATCAAAGTTCAATGTCCACTCCAACAAAAGATCTCATCAGAAAAGTCATCAACCTGAGACACATTTCTTCCACCACAAATACTGCCTGACATGCTATTTCCTTTGTTTTCTGTTTAAATTCAAGTAGTTTCACCATGGAATGACTGAAGAGATCGGTTTTATTATTTCAACCCTGTACAGCAGCAAAGACCAGGTCATTCTCCTCAATGCAGGCTTATGATGCCAACTGTCTCCAAGAATTCATATATATTCTCTAGAAGGCTCACAAGATCTTCACATTAATGTGGTTTCCTCAAAGACAATGTGGGATTTATAAAATAAAAATGGCCATCAAACATTCTCATGAGAAGACTTGGGTCTCAATTAATGGAGGATTCTTGCTTAATGTCAGGACATCATTTAAGAAGTTTGTCAACTCTTTTAGTTGGCCTAGCTCTACTTTCATTCTCCTTCACTCCACAGGCTCTGGGTAGTTGAGACATGGGAAATGGGGCACATTAATGAGCTGTTTGCCTCAAGCGTTTCAACTGAGCAGGAATATGCTTACTCTGAATCTGGTCCCAGTTTCTAAGTATAAATCTTGAAGTACAAATTTCAGAAGGATACAATATAATGTGAATCCCTTACAGCTGCAACTTCAGCTTGCCTGATGAATGATTCAACACATAGGGAGATGCACATGTTTGCGCATCATCTAATGACAAGGAACACCATTTGTATTGTGCTTTTAGATCTGCTAAACTTGAGACAGAGAGTCACTTGTGGGGATTTTTTTTTACTCAACTGCAACTCTTGTTCAAATCATTACATCAGTGATTGTCAGTCTATATAAGGAGGCAAGTAAGGTGTCTATTCAGCCCAAATTACTGGTTCTTAGACAACAGGCCAAGATGCATCACTCCTCCAAAACAGCATTGTCTTTTATTTGATGATAGAACAATGTGTCATGGAAACAAGTCATCACACCATCCACCAATCATTTTCCTATATTCATCCCCCATCTTTTGCATTCCCATCAACTCCCTTCCTCCCCAACCAATTCTCCTACCACCAACTCAACACTGGGGGCAATTTATAACAACCAGTTAAACAATTGGTATGTCTTTGCCCTGCGGGTGCAAACCAGAACACCAGAGATAAATGCATCTAGGCACAGGAAGACCTCCGTACAAACAGGATTGAATCCATGTCATTGGATCTGTGTGGTGGTACCTAACACATTAGCTGAGACATAATAAATCATATACAAAGGTTATTGATAACTTGTTGGATTCAGTACTCAGTATTTCTATTTATACTCTCCAAAATGCTTTATTTAAACAGGTGTCAGTTATGTCTCATTTAGTTAATTTATACTTCAATCAAAGACAGAAATCTCACTCTGAAGAGCTGAGTTCCAATTTTGCAATACAGAGGGGGTGCTTTATTTCTGTTGGAGATGTTAAAGTGTGGCCTAGGGCTGACTCTTCAGAAGGAAATTAATGGTGTCAGGGTATGGTTTCAAAGAGCACCAGAGAAGGAAAATTATGCCAAGTGTCCTAGCCAATATGTTTTCCACACTCAATATTATTGAGAGACATTTATCATTTTGCTGTTTGTGGGAGCCAACAGTGTAGAAATTTGCTAAAAGCACACTGGGTGATATTAAAAAGCACAGGATATATGAAACTATATTTTTATTGAAAATATAATTCTTATCCCCTACCTCCACTTTCAATGTAAATAAATTCCTGGTTCTCTTTTAACTATACCATTTGATTACATTTCCCTTTTTCATATTTCCTTGCAAACTGTGTAACTTTACAATTGCAATCAAATTTATCTGCCATGTACTTATCTATCTCATTGTCTCTGTCTTCATGAAGTCTGCTACAAACATCTTCACTGTATACTAGATTCAAATAAAATTGAAAATAATAAAATGGTTCAGTTGATTGGCAAGCGTATTATATATTAAAGAGTGAAATATCATTTTAATCCATGTAGGACACAATTTACTTCAGGGACAAAATAAAATAGTGGTTATATTCCTAATCAACTCTCCAGAGGTTTGGACAATTGATCCAGAAACAAAAGTTTAATTCTCACCAAGGCAACTGGTAAATTTAATTTCAAGTGCTTAAGTATGTCTAGAATAAAATAATGAGTATCAACATCTTTGAAAAGAATTCAGTGGAACTCTTTTTCACTGCTCTCCAACACTTTGACTATGTGCTCAACCAGAATTGCTACTATAACTCCTTTCCCTTACCTCTTCTTCAATTCCCCACTCTGGCCCGTCTTTTCCTCCTCACTTCTCCTAACCTGCCTTTTCACCTCTTTCTAGTGCCCTCCTCCTTCCCTTTCCAAATGGCTCACCCTCCTCTCCTATCAGATTCCTTCTTCCCTAGCCCTTTATATTTTCCACCTGTCACCTCTCAGCTTCTTACTTCATCCCCCCTTCCCCCACCAACCTGGCTTCACCTATCACCTTCTAGCTTGTACTCCTGCCCCTAAATTCTTATTCTAGCTTCTTTCTCCTTCCTTTCCAGTCCTGATAAAGTGTCTTGGCCTGAAAATTCAACTGTTTATTCATTCCATAGATGCTGCCTGACCTGCCAAGTTCCTCCAGCATTTTGTGTGTATTGCTATGGATTTCCAACATTTGCAGAATGTCTTGTGTGTATGCTTTGCTGTTCCACTGCAAAGTCTCTTCGAGGTATGCCTACCCTGAAGAGATTTAAACCTCTGCAAAGAGAGTTCAGTGAGACCATCTCTCATAGCTCCCCCTCTGTGATCTCTGTTACTCTCTGACTGTTCAAACACGCACTCACACAGCTACATGTCCCTCTCCCCTTCCCTTTTCATCAATTGTCCACACTAGCCCCCCCCCCCCCACCTCTTCTCTTCTCCTTGCCTGCCCATCATTGCCCCCTGGTGCCCCTCTTCCTTTCCTTTCTCCCATTGTTCACTCTTCTCTCCTATTAGATTCTATTTTCTCCAGTCTTTACCTTTTCCTATCACCTCCAAGCTTCTTAATTCATCCCCCTTCCCCCACCCACATGGTTTCATCTACCATCTTCTACCTTATTATATCTCCCCTCCCTCCACCTTCTTATTCTGGCCTATTCCCCCTTCCTTTCTAGTTCTGATAAAGGGTTTTGGCCCATAACATCGACTGTTTATTCACTTCCATAGATACTCCCTATCTTTCTGAGTTCCTCCAGCATTTTGTGCGTGTTGCTTTAGATTATGAACACTTCTGCATGCCAAGATCTTTGATGTGTTGAATCCAACTAGCACAGATAGCATTTGAGGTAAGGGGTACATCACCCATGATCACATTAAATGGTAGTTATGCTTAAGGAGCCAAATGGCCTATTCTTGCTCCCATTTTATTGTGATCTTGTACTTCTTTGTAAATTTTCGCTCCTCCCATATTGGCAAACTACAAGAAGTCCCCTCCCACACCACTGTTGATTGTGATGAACTCTCTCCATACGACAGATGTACTTTTTGGAGTGCATCCTATTTAACAAGATTCCAACCAGAAAAAGAGGCAAACACAATGGACAAAGTTCCACTGCAGCATTTTTCTGGAGAGTTAAGGTTGCCCATATCCTTCTACAAACAAGGGAAAATCTGCAGATGCTGGAAATCCACGCAACACACACAAATTGCTGGAGGAACTCAGCAGGCCCGGCAGCATTTATGGAAAAGAGTAAACATTCAATGTTTTGGGCCAAGACCCTTCAGCAGGACTGCCCACAAGTAAGAGAAAATCTGAAACAAACAAAAGAAAATCTGCAGACCCTGGGAATCTAAGCGGAGTCCTTCTGAAGAGTCTCAGACTGAAACGTCAACTGTTTACTTTTTCCATAGAAGCTACCTGGCCAGCTGAGTTCCTCCAGCAATTTGTGAGTGTCGTCCATATCCTTCTATCTTGTTTGAGTTTTGAAATGTCTTCTTTACAAACATAAAATAGGTGCCTATGCATTCAAATTGGTAAGTATTGCCATCTAGAGACAACGCTTTGTAACATCCTTACAGTTTGGCTCAACATTATTCAGAATAAAGAGTATGAATCTTCAATCAAAAAGTCACTCTTAAAGGAAATAAGAATAATTAATTACCTATATGAAAATTACAAGGAACAGGGGAAAATGATAGTCAAGGAGCAGGGTGGACATCTCATCCCATGATCTAACTTTTCCTACATCAACTTACACCTAACCCCCTGCAAGAAAAACAGCTTCCATACATGACCAGATACAATGGGCTGGCAATTATGTCTTTTTTAACTTAGACCATGATTCTTACGGTGGAGTCAGAGTCATACAACATGAAAACATGCTCTTCAACCTTCCGAGTCCATGCCAAACATTAGCTACTTAATTACACCAAACCTAGTTATTCTATGAACAAACAGACAGAGTTTAGATCTAAGATCATAATGTAAGGTTGGTATTATCCATTATTAAAGGGAGCAGTCCTTTTAATATATGCAAAATAAAGTCTGCTTAAGGAATGAATTATGTGCTGTTTATAATGTAGCAGTTCTTATGTTGCCCCAAGATCATCTGGCCACTTGACTCTTCTGGCTTGACTCTGGGCCTATTGTCCCACAGGGAAGCTAGTTCTTGGCTCATAAGCATGGCTCAATGCTGCAAAGTAGGGCACAGGGCTGCAAAGTGGGGTCGAGTACCAGTGGCTGGCCACATTCCTAGAATGGTTTTGACAGTCAGTGGGGTTGCACCTGCAGACCCACGGACTGTCAAAGTTCTCGTTGAGTGTCAATGGCATTCACCATATTCAAAAGGACTTGGGAGCTATTACAAAATGCAGGTAATATTTTAACACACCTCCCTCCAATTCCCTTCTTTACTTCCTTGCGTTTATTCCCTGGTCCACTGTTCTCTCATCAGATCCCACCTTCTTCAGCCCTTTGTTGCTTCCACCTATCACCTCCCACCTTCTTACATCATTGCCAATCTCACTATCGCCCACCTACCTATTTTCCCCCTCTCACCTGCATCCCCATCACATGACAGTTCTTGCTCCATCTGCTCCCCCCACCCCTCTACTCTGGCTTCTGCCTTCTTCCTTTCCATTCCTGAGATAAGGTCTTGACCTGAAACATTAGCTGTCTGCTTCCTTCTGTAAGTAATGCTTGATCTGCTGAAATCACCCAGCATTTTGTAAATTACTGAAAAAGTTATTTTGAAATTAGTGTACTGAAGCCAGCATTTATATATACAAAGCATTTACAAAGATTTAAAGTAACCTAAAACAAAGAAGTATCACTGACCATCTGTCAACAGATATTCTCAAACTGAAGTCACTCTCCTTGCAGTGGGTTTACCTTGGGACATGTTTATTTGGTAGATTTTCCAGCCTGGAACCTGTGATGGCTTGCTGGACTCCATAAGGAATCCAGGTGTACTGTACAGGAGCAGCCAGAGGCACTGGTGACCTTGTGGATAATGCCACCCCTGGATTAAGTCCAGTGCTGCTTACTTGAGTCTTTCCAGCACAAGAGCCAGAATCTGGCACAGGATTAGCCTCAGTGTTTATGGTCATGATCCTATGTTCATTAAATCTATGTCCCATAACAGGGAAGGGCCTTTTTTTTCACCATCCTGTCTCTTGGCCTTAATCATGGTTTGACTGTCTTTTTGATGTGAAAGCTCAAACAGGCTTTCAATTTTACATTCCTAAACTATTCCTCTCTTAGTGTATCCCAGATAAAACTAACTCAGCAAACAGCATACTTTTCACTTCAATAAATCTATGATGGTCTTCATTCAATTGGATTTCCTGAGTTTTGCTTTCAGCTGCTTTGTATGGTGTACAAACAATAATAGAGCAAAATTTCACATCTTTAGATCAATCTTCGCTGAAACAATTAACTACCGCATATCGATAATGCAGTTGATGCTCATTAAGTTCCTCAACAGTGCTAACCTTTTCTAACTCTGATACTTCATCAACATGCTCTTGCTTCTCTGCAGGTTCATGCCATCTTTCAGACTTAATTGATACTGGGTCTTTCTGAGTAGATTGTTCTGAAGCCACACCTGCAATTTCGTCATCATGGGTTGCGTGATAGACTTCATTCCCTGCATCCTCTTGTTCATGATAAAGTCCATCTGTTGGTGACGGTAGTGCATCTGAATTCTCCAATACTCTGGTATTATGGTCAGTATTATTAGGCAGACCATCCTCTTTAGTTTTACTGTATTCTTGAATATTTTCTACCAGTCCATCTTCATCCCCTGTCCACCCATTTGGATCATTCCACTGCTCTTTTATCATCCCATAATCTTCCATTCCATGAAGTAGATCTTCATCTTTATGGTTATTTGCGGATGTATCATTGTCATAAGGTGGAATCTCTTCCTCGTGAACAATCTCAGCGGGGACCTGTAAAATAAGTAATATTAGTTTTACCAAATTAGAAATTGTAGTATGGTTATCATAGTCTTCACATAGGAATCATTTCAGCATTCTGGTTGAAGGTTCATTACCTTTGCACTGGATATCAACATTACAACATGTGAATTAGGAACAGAAATAGACCATCTGGAACTTTGAATCTGCTCTGCCATTCATCCACACTGTGACTGATCTCCCACCGCAGTACCACTTTTTTTTAAGAAGTAACACCACATCCCCTAAATCCTTAAATGTCCAGAAATTTAACAATCTCAGTCATAAATGAAAATAACTCCACAATTACTCCGCTTCTTTGTAAAAGGACAGAATCTAATAGTTTTCATTTTTTAATTCCACCTGCCATTCCCCGCCCGCTCACTTGCTTGTTCATATTCCCCTTATGCCTCTGTACTCACAATTCCACCTATTTCAGTGTTATTAGCAGACATTGATATAGAGAGTACTTTTAGCCAAGTGAAATCCTTTTAATTCTGCACTAGTCACAATTTTCAATTTCCCCCCACCGTGAAGGATTTACTTATTTCACTTATTACTCTCAGTTTCTTAGTCAAACCTCAATGGGTTTCAGAATATCACTCTTACATGCTCTACCTTGCTGCCCCAACCTCCTGAGCAGGACTTTATTGAAAGCCTTCAGAAAATCCGTTTATCTATTGGTTCCCTCTTTAATATTGTGGCGAGCATTTGGTTCATAATGTCCCACCATAATCCCACAAAGGCATTTTAATGCAAGAACAATAAACAGTGCTGGTTATTAGAAATGCAGGGCGGATTGTTGACCCCCGGAGCATCACAATGTTCTAGTTGTTACATCTTCAATGAAATCCAGAAGATCGTTCAAACACTACTTTTCTTTCATAAACCTACGTTGATTGCACAAACCTATTATTCTTTTTAAGATATTTTGTTATTGTATAATTTCATAATATTATTTTATAATTGTTTTCCTACCACTGATATTAGGTTCTCTCACTGAGCCTAGCAGGCTGTAACTATGCATATATTAAGAAAACGCTTAAGATCAATTAGATTCCCACTCATCTTTCTCTTACTATCTCTGCCACCAATCTTTGCTAATAATTCCATTGGATTAATGGCTCAATTATCACTTCTCTTGCTCTGTCAGGGTATAAAGCTATCTCCTTTCCTCTTACAGGAGGTGAAATAATAATTCCACTTGTTGGAGTTCATTCTATGTCATTGGAACCCTTCTTTTGTGACTCTAATCAGCACAACTCTGCAGGGAGGTCAAAATTATGGCTGCTGCTTTGAACTCAAAGCATTTCACACTCTATCACGGTTAAGCTCATTCATTGATATTGAACATGTCAGGAACAGACCTTCAGACACAGGTAAGGCAGAATTTAAGATCATGGGAAGTTGTGTTCACAGGTTTCTAGTGAAAATAAAAGGAACTGCAGATACTGAAAACAGAAAACACCTAGCAAATTGGGCAGCATCTGCGAAAGAGAAAAAAACACTTCAGGTCTGGGACCTTTCATCAGAGTTCTGTCTAATGAATAGAGTTTCATCAGGACTTACATCAGAATTCCAGACATCCAAAGGTCAGCTGGTGGTTGACCTCTGTCTCTGGCTGAATGCACTACTGTTTAATAATCAAACACCAGGACTGCTCAGAAGGATTCCCAGAAAGAGATAGCTCTTTGGTGTATCCCTGACCTCCTGCAGATTGCCAGAAGCTGACCAAAAGCCAACCGGTGATTTTACACTAATTTAATTTTACAACTCCCTCTCAAGAATTTCAATGGATAGTCAAGCAGTCTGGATGCAAGTCAGAGCTGGCTCTGGTCTTGGATTGAGAGGTAGCTGTGTACCTGACACTACAGGCACTGCTCCTGACATTCCAGCCAGCTCTAAGCTTTGCCAGCAGATCAGCTTGATTGGTCGAGGAGTGGAAATCCACTTGCACTGGGGACTAACACCTCCTATACACTGTTAATGAACTGTTCAGCACCTAAACGATCTGCATTGAGATGTGCAGAACAAGAGGCCTGGGCTGTAGAATACATTTATTTTATAAACTATAGGAGGCCTTTCTCCTTCTCGATTGACTTTTTAATCATTCATATATTGAATTACGTTGTTAAGCAACTGTGGGTAAAAACTCTTTAATCTCTGCTATCCAAAGTGCATATATATTCATTTGGCAATTTATACATTGTTTGAAATATCTTCTTTGAGTAAATATACTTTGAAGAGTAATCCTCAAGGTCAGCAGTGGTGATCCTCCTCTTTCAGCATTTTCGCCCCGTTCAGAAGGGCAACAGTGTGGTACTGCAGTAGTTCTGCTGCTTCACAGCTCCAGCAGTCTGAGTTAACCCTGACCTCCAGTACCGACTTTGTAAACACATGGTTCTTGCTTGTATGCTCCACTTTCCTCCCACATCCCAAAGATGTGCTGGCTGCTATCTTAGATGGCCACTGCAAATAGCCCTAGAGCAGAAACGAGAGACTGCAGATACCAACATCGGGAGCAACAAACAATCTTCTAGAGGAACTTTATGGGTCAAGCAGCATATGTTGGGGGGGGGGAAATGTTAATGTTTTGGGTCTAGTGCAGTCTAGGTGTAGGAGAATCAGGAGACAGGGAACAGTTAATGGCCACGTACAGGAGAATAGGACATGGGGTAAAGGGACTGATGGGATTGTTCTGTGAGCCAGTGCTGGCTCAATGCACTGAATGACTTCTTTCTATTTCATAAGGAAACAAAGAAATATGAGCAATTCATGAAAAATTCTTGTCCAATAATGTATTCTTAAAGCTGTTTCTTTAACAAGGAACCATACTTGCAATTTATATCTTGCCTTCTAACTCATAAGAGATACATGCTTTCTAACAGCTACCCTATCAATTTGGTGCACATAAAAATTCAATTAAAACCACCCATGACTTCAATGTGAATTAATTTTTAAACTCTGGCATGCTTCTCATCAGTCAGTCAATACTGAGTTAGACCATGGACTGCTGAGTGTCATTCAAAATTATTTTTCTCCCAAACTAACTCATCAAAGGAAGAAGATGGATAAATTACTCCAGTGAACTAAAGGGTATTTTGTCCTGGGCTAAAATAAATGAATATTTTTCACTGAAATACATGTAGATTAAATGGAGGAGAGAGATTTTACTAATTCTTTCAGATTATTTCAATGACTCCTGGTGCCCTGGAAACTCTGGAAACCAAAGTTGTATTTGCACACTGTATGGAGCAACTAATCGTAAGCAGTATTTCCCCACTAATGATCTGTTCAGGAACTGAAGAAGTGCTTGAACACAATTTCCTTCTACTGGAACGGTTTTACAAACACAAGATCTAATTTTTACATAAGATCAATAAAGCATTAAGAGTTTCCATGGTGCTCAAGTTTACATGAAAAATAGGTGAATATACATTCCACTACACAGGGCGCTACGATAGCATAGCAGTTACTGTGGTGCTATTACAGCTCAATGTTCAATTCTGCTGTCATCTGTAAGGGCCCTGTATGCCCTCCCTGTGGCACGCGTGGGTTTTCTTCTGGTGCTCTGGTTTCCTCCCACAGTCCAATGACATATCATTAAGTAGGTTAATTGGTCATTGTAGATTATCCCATGATTAGACTAGGGTTAAATCAGGGATTGCTGACTGCATGGCTCAAAGGGCCGGAGGGGCCTATTCTGCGCTGTAATGAATATTAATTTTACATAAACTTCAAGCATCATTAAAGGAATTGGGACCAAATTATCACCTTGAATTAGTACCAATTATAGATTGAAACATGAGATGATAGCATGCTCACACTTTTAAGGAAGTGAGAACCAACTCACAAGTCACAACAGATCATCTGCTGTTGTGTTCATCAACAGATTATATTAAAATGAGTCAACTATAAACAAACACAAAAGTATTTACATCAGCAATTAACATTGAATGCAATTGAATATGAATTTTATTCTCCTTTAAGCTTACAACATAATGAAATAAGATCACAATTCTTTGTTGCTGTAATATATTCCCCATATACAGTATATTACTCCACATGTGGTCTATATATATGCAATTTCTTTTCAAAAACTAAAGCTGGGAAATCCACCCAACATAAAATCATTTGAACTGCAAGAGCAAAGTTGGCTAATAGGCAGCTGGAATTGTGTGAACTCTACAGAAATATTAGCTCCATGTAATGTACTTAACTATGATCAAAGCTTCAGGGAGACTCAAGCTGAAACTTAGCATTAAATTAAAATTATGAATTCAGAAAGCTCTTTCATAATCAAGGGCTTGATGCCTACTTCCTTTTAGTTTATTCTTGTGATGTGGGCATTTTTGGCAAGGCTGTCAGTTCCTTCACATTATAATGTCTGTGGTCCTTCTTCTTAAATAGCTGTACTTTAAGCTTGAAGGTACTCCCATGCTGCTATTACATATATAATTTCACAGGTCTTACCCAATGTTGGAATTAGAATGGCTTTCTGTGATTGTTGCCTTGGAAGGGGAAGTGGAACTCCAGAACATCAAGAGCACTTGTGATTCTGTGTAGTGAAGCTCACGGATTTAAAGAGTGCTGCTAAGGATATATTCATCAGCTGCTGCAGTTCCTGCAGTATGAGCCTGTGAAGGGTATACCATGCAGCTGTGAAATGCTGTTGGATGGCGTGCATGTTGGTTGTCAGACTGCAAATCGAGTAAACACTTTGTCATAGATGGAAGTGAAGTTCCTGAGTGATCCTAGAGTTGTACCCATGTAGGAAAATGATTAACTCCATTACCTGGCTGAATTGAGGATGTTGTCATTTTATTAGAGGGGGAGGCAGTGATGATCCACTTGCCATTGGGAATTATCTCCTTGAATTTCTCGTTATTGGTTGCATTGTGATGTTGATAATGAGAAATTAGAGAACAACATTGCTGTTGGTTGGTAAATATATTGGTAATTTCATTTAATATAGTCACATGTACTGAGGTAGACTGAAATCTTGGTTTTGCATTTTATCCTATGGATTATTTCTTTACAACAGTGCATTAAGGTAGTACAGGGGACAGCAATTACAGACTGCAGAATAAAGAACTACAGTTACAGAGTGCATTGCAGGTAGACAATAGGTGCCAGGCCATAACAAGGTAGACTGTGAGGTCAATGGTCTGTCTCATTGTACTCGGGACCATTTAATTGTCTTATAATGGTGGGATTGAAGCTGTCCTTGAGTTTGGTGGCATGTACTTTTAAGGCAATTGCATTTTCTGCCTGATTGGAGGGGCGGAGAGGACAGAATGATTGGGGTGGGCAGGGTCACTGTCTAATGGATGTGGTAGAAGCAGAAATATCAGTAATATGTAAAGTCCTATAAATAACAAAATTTCAACTTACTTTCTGAAAGAGAACCCACTCTTACTTAGTTTTGCAGATCGCAGAAAGGTCACCTGTGTTCTGGCCACAACAGCCATTTTGAGCTTGACGTCACATGTCATAAGTACAACAGGTCCTGCAGATGCTGGAAATCCAGAGTAACACATACAAAATGCAGGTGGAACTCAGCAGGTCAGGCAGCTTTAATCAAAAGGACGTTTTGGTCCAAGATTAAGGGTCTGAACCCAAAACACCAATTATTTATTCCTTTTCATAGATTCTGCCTGACCTGCAGAGTTCCTCCAGCATTTTGTATGTGTTACTCCATGTTACATGTCATTCTAGCCCTCTTTCCCACTCCTACACCAACTTGACTGCCCTTGGCTTTCTCCATTTCTGTGAAAAGGCCAAGAACAAAATGGAAAAATCACATCTTACTGTATATTCCAGTGACTAGCTTACAATGTAATGGTATGAACATTGAATGTTCCAGTTTGAGGAAACAGACACCTTTCTGTTCCCCCAAACACACTTATCTGTCCTGGTTTTCTCCTTCCTTTGTTCGCCTACCCTCTGCAACCCTCCTCCCACCTGATCTATCTACCCATCATTCCTCCCCATATGTTTTCACCTATCACCTGCCAGTCTTTCGCTCACTGCTATATACTGGTAAACTTTTATTTCAGTCCAGATGCAGGGTCTCAGCCTGAAATATCGACTTCCTCCTTTTGTCTGCACAGATACTGCACTGCTCAACCTGGTATTCTGTTATATTTTGTGATACTAGTTTGTTACTTTTTGCTGATGTTAGTCCAGAGATGGACTTGCCTATCACCATTCATCTTCTACCAGGCAATAAAGCTGGAAGGTTAATTTTAAGAGTAGAAACAAGGTAAATAAGTGAGTCTTGTTTGAGGAGTAGAGGATATAAACTCTGATCCCATTGGACCAACTGGTTATTTTGGCACTAAACCAATTTTCGGATAGAACAAGCATGAAGCCAGAGCTGAGAGAACTGGTAAAGAGGGCTCATAGGTCTAGGTGTCCTACTCCTTATCCTAATACTTAACTTTTTATATCACCAATAAAAACAAACCATGATAAAAATTGCTCAAACAGAATTGTCTGGAAAAAAGAATTTGATTAATTATTTGGTCAAATATATACCTTGCCTTTGAAATAAGATATTAAAATGTTTCAAAACAGCTTGATGGTTATCAGCAGTAGCATCTGGTAAACATTCAAGTTTATTAATGATATTTAGGAACCTTGCAAAATCATATTATGCATCTACAAAAGAACAAGAAAAACAAGCACATCAAAGAATGACAAATTTTAACCTGATCAATAGGTAGATCCACTCTCATGTCTGCATCTTCCCTCACCTCAGCAGCATCTTGGGTTTCTTTCCGAGGATCTTGAGCTTTAAACACTCCATTATCTTCTAATCCAAACAAACATAATATCCATCTTGTTACACACAAATGCAATAATGTTTACTTTACATCAACTAACGTTGCTTTGCTGGAAGTATACCATATATTGTGTGACAATCAAATAGCCCAGAAGAATTACTGCCTTGCATTTAATTTTATCAAAACAATGGTCACCATTTCTTATTCACACCTACTCTTCCAGCAACAACATTAGCAATGTGAATCTGACTCTAAGGCTCAGTGCTGATGTTAACTTCATTAGTACAGTGTTCCTAGATGGCTGAATTCTCCAGTTGTGAGGTGAGTTGTAATAACTTCTGCAACATTCAATGCTATTAAATCAAGAAAAATATTCAAGAATTTTAATGCAATGGTTTATTTCATTAAAGATTTACTTTCAGACAAATCATGAATTTGGGCCATAAGATTACTTGAATGCCTTTTGTCAAATCTATCCCAAGCTTCATGTAGTTGATTAACATTATGTGTTTTACTTAGACCATAATACCATAAAACCTTAAGATATAGGAGCAGAATTAGGCCTTTCGTCCCATTGAGTCTGTTTCACCATTCCATCATGGCTGATTTATTATCCCTCTCAACCCAATTCCCCTGGCTTCTACCCATAACCTTAGACACTGTTACTGATTCAGAACCTATTAAGCTCCACTTTAAATATACCCAGTGACTTGGCCTCCACAGCTGTTGGTAGCAACGAATTCCACAGATTCCCTACCCTCTGGCAAAACAAATTCCTCCTCATCTCTGTTCTAAGTGAATGTCCTTCTTCTGACCTTTCCATACTTCCGAGACTTATCTCTTAATAACAAGACCCAAATGTGTTGGAGGCTGCTCTCAAGAGTATATGGCCTTGTTTACCTACTTTCCCTTTTTCCCCATTTCTTCTAACAATATTAATTTCTTGATTCTGTACAAATATTTGCTTTTATATTCTGGCTTTTACATCCTTGCTTTTATATTCCTACTAGAATATAAAAGCAAGGATGTAATGTTGAGGCTGTATAAGGCACTGGTGAGGCCTCACTTGGAGTATTGTGAGCAGCTTTGGGCTCCTTATCTAAGAAAGGATGTGTTGACATTGGAGAGTGTTCAAAGGAGGTTCACAAAAATGATTCCAGGATTGAAAGAACAACACACACGAAGGACGAAGGGTCTTGGCCCAAAACGTCAACAGTGCTTCTCCTATAGATGCTGCCTGGCCTGCTGTGTTCCACCAGCATTTTGTGTGTGTTGCTGTTTGAATTTCCAGCATCTGCAGATTTCCTCGTGTTTGCTCCAGGATTGAAAGGCCTACCATATTGAGGAGCATTTGATGGCTTTTGGCCTGTACTCACTAGAGTTCAGAAGAATACCCGGGGGGGGGGGGGGATCTAATTGAAACCTACCAAATGTTGAAAAGCCTTGATAGTGTGGACGTGAAAAGGATGTTTCCTCCGGTGGGGGGGGGGGGCTAGGACCGGGGTCACAAGAATTTATTTAGCTAGAGAGATTGGTGAATCTGTGGAATTTGTTGCCACAGGCAGCTGTGCAGACCAAGTCAAAGGGTATATTTAAGACAGAGGTTAAGACATTGCTGATTAATCAGGGCATGAAGGATTACAGGTAGAAGGCAGAAGACTGGGGCTGAGAGGTTGATGGATCAGCCATGATGAAATGGTGGAGTAAACTCAATGAGCAAAATGGCCTAACTCTGCTCCTATATCTTATGGTCATAATTGATAGATTTTGAATGTTGTCCAGGACAGGTCCTTATTCATATACAATCCTCGTCAGCTGATTATTAAATTAGAGGAAACATCATGGCTGCCAAATTCTGGCCCCTGTAAACAGTTATTAAAGCAGAGCTTGTTTTTATCACCTTGAAGTGTTAACATTCTATTTGGTTTTGAGTAGATCTCCAAGTACGAAGACATACCTTTTTCCATCTTCATAAAGAACCCTAAGGCATCTCCTACTAAGATTTTCCTTCCCCTCCCAGACCACCACCTGCAGCCATATTCTAGTTAAAAAACCCAGTCGCTGATTTCAAGAAGTAGCATTCTAATAACATCCTGATCTTAATAACAGTCAGACCTACCTTATTGTGGTTGTAAATGATTCATAATAATCACGTTTTCAATGAGGAAGAAAATTCAAGCCTAAAGTCTTTAAAAGTTCAAAATATCTCCTGAGCTAACTTTAAGATAGTTATATGTTATTTTTTTTAAATTAAAAAAAAATGTTCAACAGTAGTTCAATACCGGTGAACAAATTCTAGCAGTGAAGTTACTGACCATACATACAACTTCACTTCCTATGATTAGAATGTAGTCCTGTAGTGCCATGGATATATGGTTACGGGGTCTTGTTAATCTCCTTGTAGAGAATGTGGACAACATTCAAAATCCTCCCTGTTTGGGCATGTTCCATCTCTACCACTCCCTATTCCAATGGAAAATGGGCAATATAATGAGCTAATTAGCTGCTGTCTGATGTTAGATTCAGACAGCTGTTCCTGCTCTAAAAAAAGTATTGAGAATATTGCATTTGACCTGCGGAATGCACAGAGATTTAGTTCCATGTTGATCCTTGCATGAAATTCTTTGCATGTGTTGCTTATTGTACTCAATTTGTTTATTCACCAATCATACCTGGAATATCACTGATAGCCTCTTAATCTGTAAAATAGCTAGCTCTTAACATAGCCCTACTGTTAAATCACGTAATAATCTCAGGGGCTTTGTGACAAAGGAACAATATAAACCTGTAGGCATGACATTACCATTTAAAAATAGCATAAAGTGAAAGGCAAGACAAATGGAGAATTTTGTGCTAGAGATAGGTGAGAGAGCAGTGCTTCCAGAATAATGAAACAGGAATCAAAGTACTTAAGGAAATAGATTAGCCGTTTGTCACAAGAATAGATAGTGTATCAGCTGCAATCGCACCAGATGAGGGGAAATGAGAACAATGTTCAGCCTATACACCAGTACTCATAGAACATAAAACATTGAGCAGAGAACAGAAAGTAAAGGAGCTGTGCCAAACATGACACCAAATTAAACTTATCCCATCTGTCTGCATCCCATAACCTTCCATTTCTTGCCAGTTCATATGTGTGTGTCAAAATGGCTCTTAAACATCACTCTCATATCTGCTTTTACTACACCACTCAGCACACCCACCCTCCAACAGCCCACAGCAATGTGTTCCAGACACCTAATATTCTCTCTGTAAATAAAACTTGTCTCATGTATCTCACCTTACCACATCTCACCTTAAAGCTATGCCAACTGATATTTGACATTTTCACCTGTGGAAAAACACTCCATTTACCCTGCCTGTGCCTCTCATAATTTAATCAAGCTTCTACTTAACTTTGAACACTCCAGAGAAACAAATTCCCCTCAGCCACCAACAATCCCGAGAAGGTCCAACCTCTTCTTATGGCGAATACTCCCTAATCCAGGCAACATCCTGGTAAAAGGTCTGAGGGTAGATGGGTAGATAAATCACTTGGACTAGAAGGACTGCACCCTAGGGTTCTGTAAGAGGTAGCTGATATGTTTGTGGAGGTATTAGTAGTGATCTTTCAAGAACTGCCAGATTCTTGAGTGTTTCCAGAGGACTGTAAAAATGCAAATATCTCTCCATTCTTTAAGAAGGGAGGGAGGCAAAGATAGGAAATTATAGGTTAGTTATCCTGAAGTCAGTGGGTGGCATAATGTTAGAGTTTATTATTAATGATGAGGCTTTGGGGTACATGGAGGCACAGAATGAAGTAGGATGAAGTTAGCATGGTTTCCTTAAAGGGAAATATTGCCTAACAAATCTGTTAGAATTCTTCAAGGAAATAGCAGGCAAGATAGGTAAAGGAGCATCAACGGACGTGAGGGGCAGAAGGCTAGGAGTGGGAATAATGGGAACTGTTTCTGAGTGTTTGCTTGTGTCTAGTGTTGCTCCAAATGTGTTAGTGTTGGGTCTGCTACTTTTCACGTTATTTATTAATAATCTGGATGACAGAGTGATGACTTGTGCCAATTTTGCAGATGATACAAAGGTAGATGGAGGGACTGCCAATGTTGATGAAGCAGTGAGTTTGCAGAAGGACTTGGAGTGGTTAAGAGAATGGAGAAAGTAGTGACTGACGGAATACAGAGTTTGATCTTGCACAATAAAAGCAGGGAGCAAATTCAGAACTAAGAAGTTAAAAAGGACTTAGGAGTATTGGTGCAGCATTCCCTAAAGGTTAACTTACAGGTTGTGTTGGTAGAAAGGAAGGCAACTGCAATGTTAGCATTCATTTTGAGAGGACTAGAATATAAAAACAAGAATGTAATACTAAGACTAATACTAAGAATTGGTCAGATGATATTTGGAGTATTGTAAGCATTTTAGGTGCCATACTTAAGAAAGGATATGCTGGCATTTGAGAGGATACAGAGGAGGTTCACAAGAATGATTCCAGGAATGAAAAACTTGTTGTATGAGAAGAGTTTGATTATTTTGGGCTTGTACACAATGGAGTTTAGAAGAATGAGGGGAAAACTCATACTTAGTGTCAAAAGTCTAGATCAGGGGTGTCAAACTCATTTTAGGTCACGGGCCGGATTGAGCAAAATGCAGCTTCATGCGGGCCGGATCAGTCGGACGCGTGCGAACGCAGCTTTCGTTGCCTCCGTTTTTTCAGCTTGCTCTCATGTGTCTCAGTCTCTGCTATAACTACAAAGTGTTTCACTTTACAAATTCCGTTTCTTATGAAGAAGACTGCCGAGCAAGACTGCCGAATAAACACCAAAAACCCTGAAAACCTGGTACCTGAATAAACTCAGCATTAGCCATATCATACGCCATAGGTGCTTCGATTACTGGGGCCAGCTTTAATAGTAATTAGATATTATCTCGCGGGCCAAAGATAATTCCACCGCGGGCCGGATTTGGCCCGTGGGCCTTGAGTTTGACATATATTTTCTAGATAGATTGGACATGGAGAGGATGTTTCCAATAATGGGAATGTCTAGAACCAGAGGGCACAGCCTCAGAATAAAAGGGTGTCCCTTTAGAACAGAGATGAGAAGGAATTGTTTAGCCAGTGGGTGGTAGATCTGTGGAATTCATTGGCACAGGTGACTGTGGAAACCAAGTCATTGAGTATATTTAAAGTGGAGCTTGATAGATTCTTGATTATTAAGGGCATCATGGGTTAGGGGCGAAGGCAGAAGAATGGGGTTGCGAGGGAAAATAAAGGCAGCTACAAAGGAATGGGTGAGCAGACTCGATGGGCTGAATGGACTAATTCTGCTTCTATGTCTTATGGTCTTACAGTCTAAACCTTAGAAATGCTTCTTTGTTCCTTTTAGACTAAAATTACACCTTTTATCATCCAAATTTTCCAAACATTCTCTTTCTTTCTCTCTGTACATAGTAGTCCTAAGCTCTAGTCAGATAGCCTTTAAATGACTCCCTCATGTCAGATGTGAATTTATGCAATAACAGCCACTCCCAGTCTATTCTTCTCAGCTCCAATTGTCATTTACCTTCCCCTAATTTAGCATTTTCCTCTGAAGTCCAGACTTATCCTTGTCTACACTCATTTTGCACAAATTAACAAGGATGTACAGTATTCCTAACATAAGTATGCTAAATTTTAGTTTCAAAACCTTATTATATCCTACCGTATTTTGCCAAAGGGCCAGTTGAATGCTTGTGGTGTTTGACCTTCATGGGCTTTGCACGAAAAATTGAATTTTTCTCCCTGGATGGTTTTGCTTCCAGATATTTTGATTGCCCTTGAACCATTTGTGGAGCTCCCACAAGTACTTGTCCATCTGTTGTAGAATGGGAGCTATCACCTTCAGACTGGGTATGTGAGAGAGAAAAACATTTTTCACGTTCTTAAAATTGTTTCTTATCCATATATAAAAAGATAAAACACTTGCCCAATTAGTATGTGTGACATATTCATTTCTCATTAATCCTTTTTTAATTATCCTTAAAGCTCATGGTAATAGTCAGCAATTCATTTTCCCTTAATTCCTCTGCTAGCTTGCTGAACAGTGTATCAGTCATCAATCTGGGCAAGCTCATGATTAGCTGGCTGATAAAAGCACTATTATTTACAAAAAAAATCATCACTGTATTGGGAAAAGCAAGGGACTCTTATGCTACAGCAGTAAAGCTGTAAAATGTTCTTAACAGAAGATAATTTATTTAATTCATTATTCCTATTTGTACAAAATAGCTGCAATATTGATGTTGAGATGGAGATGGTAAAGGTTGGGAGTATAGTCAATTCAAAATAATAACTTGCTTCAAATTGTACTCCATGACATCAGAAATACTTTCTATCCTACCACTTTGAAACAGATTATTTCTCTGGACTTCATTCAGTTTCAAAGATCACACAGTGAAAAGTTGTTTGCATTTTTATGGCAGGTTTGAAGTAGAAAACAAATGTCCCAAGTTACTTCACAGAGATGTAATTAGGGAAGCAAAAGCATCACAGCTTTCAACTCCAACAACAACTCTTACATTCCGATCCAAATAGCAAATTATATAATCTTACATCTCCCATTCTCAGACTTGAGAAATGGAGATGAGACTAAACAAATTAATTCTCTTGACATATAAAAAAGTCCTTGCCTCATCAGCCTAAATTGAACTTAAAGAAAGATCCAGAGATTTTAAGGAAGGGCAATATTGACGATTGAAACAAAATTCAATACTGTTCCTAGATCTTTTAGCTTTGATATAAGATGAATCAGATGTAGAATAAAATTTCACCATAGAGCCTTATAACGTCTCTGAACACCAGTGTCAAAGTAGACTTCCTCCCGATCTTATGTAGAAGTTTACACTTCACATTGCTTTTCTGGACGGAATTAATAAATTATGTCTATTTTGGAGTATTAAAGTAGAACCATGAGGGACCATGTTGTGAATTTCACAATTCAGCCTAAGTCAGATTCAAATCCCTATCCAAAAGAGAAATAACATGTCAAAGGGAGCCAATCCAGTTAGAAATCTCCTAAACTCCATTGTGAATTTCACTGAGATAAATTGATGCTGCTTTTTTAATTGAGCCAACTTTTGCTGCTTTGTTATATTTCCCAAAATGTTCTGCATACTACTGAAGGATTATTGACTTGAACTGTTTAACTTTTGCCACAGATGCTGTCTACTCACTTGACTAAGTCAGCATCAGATTTTTAATTTCATATTTCTTGCACCTGCAGTATTTTTGCTATTCTAAGACTAGGTAACTAATAAATATTATTTTGAGAACAGCTGGGATGCACCCTGTTCAAAGCCTGGAGATCTGGTGATGATGAAAATGATTTCAGTTAGCCATCTGAGAATCATGTGATGTGGCTTAAGTTCAAGGGAGAGATTTTGGATTTTTTAAGCAGAAGGGATATACGGATTCTTTCAAACATTTGGCAGCATTCGAGAGCAGATCACAGAGTACCATTAAAAGTTTAGCAACTACAAAAGCCAAGGCTGGATCTACTGAAAACCAGGACAGATGATTTAACAGCATAACAGTGACAGTCATTGTTGGGTCGGAGCAATGAACTTACATCTGGACAAATAACTTCTAAAGAAATATCCAGTGCTGTAAACGTCGACTGGACTTTTTCCCACAGATGCTGCATGGCCTGTTGAGTTCCTACAGCACTCTGTGTGTGTTGCACAGTGGATTTAATTTGGGATTTTTTACACTGACCAACAGAAAAATAGTCAACAGAAAACAGATCTCTACAAAGTGATTGAAATTAATTACAAATATAAAACACAAAATAGATTGCACAAGTATTCACCCCCTTTAACATGCCACACCAAGTCAACAGTGTTGCAGCCCATTGCTTTTAGATGTCATATAATTAGTTAAATGGAGATCACCTGTGTGCAGTCAAGGAGCTTCGATTGATTGTAGTAAAAATGCAGCTGTATTTGAAGGACCAACTGCTGGTGAGTCCTGGCAAAAATTACTCCATGAAGACAAAAGATCATTCCAAGCAACTCCTTTCAAAAGCACAAGTCAGAAGATGGATACAAGAAAAATTCCAAGTCACTGAATATCCCTTGGAGTGCAGTTAAGTCAATCAAGAAATGGAAAGAATATGGTGCAGCTGTAAATCTGCCTCGAGCAGGCTATCCTCAAAAACTGAGTGACTATGCAAGAAGGGGACTAGTGAGGGAGGCCACTAAGAGACCCATGACAACTCTGGAGGAGTTACAAGCTTCAGTGGCTGAGATGGGAGAGACTGCACATGTAAAATCTCCTGCCCAGGTGCTTCATCAGTCAGTGCTTTGTGGGAAGGTGGCAAAGAGAAAGCCACTGTTTAAAAAAAAAATACACATACAATCTTGGCTAGAGTCTGGCAGAAAGCATGTGGGAGTCTCAAAAGTCAACTGGAAGAAGGTTCTGTGGTCTGATGAAACCAAAATTGAGCTTTTTAGCCAACAAACTAAATGCTGGTTGGTGTAAGCCAAATACCACACATCATCAAAAACAAAGCAACCCTACCGTAAAGCATGGTGATGGCTGTGGGGAGCTTCACTGCAGCAGGCCCTGGAAGGCTAATGAAGGTAGAGGGTAAAATGAATGCAGCAAAATGCAGGGAAATCCCTGAGGAAAACCTGATGCAGTCTGCAACTTGGGAGATTTTGTTTTCCAGCAAGACGATGACCCAAAGCATAAAGCTAAAGCTACATAGGAATAGCTTAAAAACAACAAAGTTAATGTCCTGGAGTGGCCAAGTCAAGGTCCAGACCTCAATTCAGTTGAGAATGTGGCTGAACTTGAGAGGGGCTGTTCACTCACACTCCCCATGCACTCTGACAGAGCTTGAGCAGTTTTGGAAAGAAGAATAGGGAAACATTGCAGAGCTGTAGAGACCTATCCACACAGACTCAAGGCAGTAATTGCTGCCAAATGTGCATCTACTAAATATTGAACAAAGGGGTGAGTAATTATGAACTTAATTATTGTTTACAATTGTAATAAATTTTGATCACTTTGTAGCGATCTGTTTTCACTTTGACATGTCTTTTCTGTTGATCTCTGTCAAAAAAGCCAAATTAAATCCACTGTGATTCAATGTTGTAAAACAATAAAACATGAAAACCTCTAATGGGGGGGAAATACCTTTTATAGGCACGTTACATTGAAATGTACATGTTGCGTCTGTCTATTTGCAGAAATAATTGGTCAGTGCTAGTAACATAAAACTAAATCATAATGATTGGCACCCTTTTTATGTTTATTGTCTTTTGAAGTGTACAGAAGTAATACGGAGTTACAGAGAAAGGTTGAGTAGGTTAGGACTTTATTCCCTGGAGCGTAGGAGAATGAGGGGTGATTTGATAGATGTGTATAAAATTATGATGGGTATAGATAGAGTGAATGCAAGTAGGCTTTTTCCACAGAGGCCAGGGGAGAAAAAAACAGAGGTCATGGGTTAAGGGTGAAGGGGGAAAGTTTAAAGGGAACATGGGGGGGGGGCTTCTTCACACAGAGAGTGGTGGGAGTGTGGAATGAGCTGCCAGATGAAGTGGTGAATGCCGGCTCACTTTTGACATTTAGGAAAAACTTGGACAGGTACATGGATGAGAGGGGTTTGGAGGGATATGGGCCATGTGGAGGTCAGTGGGACTAGGCAGAAAAATGGTTTGGCACAGCCAAGAAGGGCCAAAAGGCCTGTTTCTGTGCTGTAATGTTCTATGGTTCTAAGTGAAAATGAAGTACTATGAAACGTGGACTACCAGCTCACTCGGAGCCTCTCTCACACCATAGTGCAGCCTAATTACATCCCCAGATTTGAACTGAGCTGATTCTGACCTTCTGATCTAGGAGTGTGAGTGTATAGTTCCATGAAAGTGGCATCACAGACAGATAAAGTGGTGGGGGAAAAAAGCACTTGGCACTGTAACATTCATAAGTCAGGGAATTCAGTGTGGTAGTTGGGACATTGTGTTGCAGTTATACAGGATGTTGGTGAAGACACACTGTTGTGCTGTGTACAGTTTTAATTACCCTGTTCTAGGAAAGCTGTTAAGCTGGAAAGGGTGCAAAGATGATTTGTGAGAATGGTGCCATGACCTAAAGGCTTGAGTTTTAGAGAGAGGCTGAGCAAGCTATGACTTCATTCTTTAAAACATAGGAGAGTGAGGAGGATGAGCCCTCAAATTTACTTCGTCCTTCTCTGACACCTTTCTACACATTCTTGATCTCTCTGTCTCCATCACTGAAGACAGACTACAGACTATAAACCTACTGACTCTCACAGCTATATAGACTATGCCTCTTCCCATCCTGTCATTTGTAAAAATGCAATTCCATTTTCCCTGCTCCTCTGCCTCCGCCACATCTGCTCTCAGGGTAAGGGCATTCCATGCAAGAACTTCCAAAATGTCCTCCTCCAAAGAATGGGGTTTCCCTCCCACCACTATTGAGAGGTGACCTAATAGAGGTGTATAAGATGATGACAGGCATTGACCATATGGCTAGTCAGAGGCTTTTTCCAAAGGCTGAAATGGTTGCCACAAGAGGACACAGGTTTAAAGTGCTGGGAAGCAGGTACAGAGGAGATATCGGGGGTAATTTATTTACGCGGTGAGTGCATGGAATGGGCTGCCAGCAATGGTGGTGGAGGCGGATACGATAAGGTCTTTTAAGAGACCTTTGGATAGGTACATGGAGCTTAGTAAAATAGAGGGTTTATAGGTAAGCCTAGTGATTTCTAAGGTAGGGACATGTTTGGCACAACTTTGTAGGCCGAAGGGCCTGTATTGTGCTGTAGGTTTTCTGTTTCTACTATCGATGCTGACCTCACCCACATCTCCTTGATTTCCAACACATCTGCCCTCATTCCATCTTCCTGCCACCATAACAGGGATAGAGTTTCTCTTGTCCATATCTGCCACCCCATGAGCCTCTAATTTTCCAACACCTATGCCATCTATAATGGGATTCTATCACTAAGCACATTTTTTGTCCCACTCCCCCACCACTCACTGCTTTCCATAAGAAGCACTCTCTGTGTAACTGCCTTGTCCAGTCATTCCCATCGTCCCCACAGTCCCCACCCACTTATCTCCCTCCCAGCGCTTATCCCTGCAAGTGGGGCAAATGCAACACCTGCCCCTACACCTTCTCCCATTCAGGGCCCCAAACAGTCCTTTCAGGTGAGCTGACACTTAACTTATGAATTTCAGTGTCATCTATTGTATCTGCTGCTCCCAGTACAACTTCTTCTACATCGGTGAGACCCAACGTAGATTGGGAAACTGCATCATTGGACATCTAATGCAGGATTTCCTGATGATCTCCATTTCAATATAACTTCTCATTCCCACTCCAACACGCTAGACCATTGCCTCCTTAGACTGATCATAGCTAAAAGGTTGATACAACATAGTGGACAAGGGCCATACTGTCATGCGTTCTACTGCCACGATGAGACCACACTCGGGTTGGAGGTGTGATACCTCATAATCTGTCCCAGTAGCCTCCAACCTGATGGCACAAATATCGACTTCTCTAAATTCAGATAGTATCGCCCCCTCACCCCTCTCTCTTTCTGCATTCAGATTCTCCACTCACCCTTTCTCTTCTCACCTGCTCTTCACCTCCCACTGGTGCCCCTCCTCTTTCCCTTTCTTTGATGATCCATTCTCCTCTGCTAACAGACTCCTTCAGCCCTCTTCTAGCTATCACCTCCCATCTTCTTGCTTCATACCTCCCCCAACTCACACACTCACCTTTTCTTCTCACCTGGATTTACCAATCACCTTCCAGCTTACAGCCCCCTCCCCTCCCCCACCATCATATTCTGTCATTTTCTCCCTTCCGTTTGAGTTCTGACAAATGTTCTCAGCACAAAACATTGATTGTTTATTCCCTTCATAGATGCTGCATGACTTCCTCCAGCATTTTGTGCATGTTGCTCAAGACTTCCAGCATCTGTAGAATCTCTTGTGTTTATGATATGCCATTGAAAGTGTTTGAGATACATACAATAACAACACTTAATCAACAGGTAGATGGACAGGAAAGGTTGAGAAAGATATGAGCAAAATGTGGGTAAATGGAACTTGCTTAGATGGGCATCTTGCTTAGCATGGATAAATTGGGCTGAAGTGTCTATGAGCATGCTGTCTTACTATATAACTCAGTCTATAATGCTGTCTCTGCGTCAAAATAAATTTAACTGAGGTGTCTGGAATCAAATTACAAATATTTATCATCTTCCACAAAAATCTTTCACTATTTTCATTAAGCTATCAATATCTCCACTAAAGTAGCAAGAAAAAAAACAAACATTAAAAATACTTTTTTAAAAAATTACTTTGTCTATTAAAAGTAATGAAAATTAAAAAGAAACAGCAAGAGATTGTTGACAGAATATTTTCTTTTTGCATGTCAACACTTCAATCATATCAAACGTCCAAAATATTGTCAATCAGTTATGACAAAAAATCAATAATCGAAGTACCAGATAAGAATGAATCATAAAATTAGTAAACAAGTTCAGACGGTAAAATAGGCCTGGAGTGTTGACCTCAGTGGATAAGAAAATGTTAGTTGTGGTATAATAGGATCTGTTGGCTTAAAATAACAAATGACAAAGGGTGGAGCTACCAAGGCACTAGAGAGTAGTTTCTTCAAGCTTATCTGCAAAAACAGCTTAATTTCTACTTTTAATGTGTCTTTTTCTTATGGTGGATAGAGTTCTGTCAGTGTCTTTGACCTGCGGCTGCACTCAAACTGTGGTTCTTTATGGCGATAGACCCTGCTCCCAGAGCTCAATGATCGGCTGTTTTTGGATTATGCCAAGGGTGCCGTCTAGAATGCCTTTGAAAGTCATGCATGCCTTTGGAGTTCTGATGCTTTGCGACCCTGTGGATGAGCCAATTTCTGGCCAGTGTTGCTGGCCGTGGCATCACGGGAGAAAACGGAATATCAGGAACAGTGGATCAGCTGTCAGAGGTCTCAGTACTCAGCGAATCAGGGTCTTGTTGAACGATTGTCAGATGAATGATTAGTTTTTTGTACTACAGATCATGGACTCTCTTGGAGGGCTTTGCTATTGCTTGCTTGGTGGGTGGTGACTGTTGATGCTTTCGTCTGGAAATATATGGGGGTAAGGGACAGTTGGTGCTTTGCTGTGTTTATGTGGGAGAGGGAAAAGAGGGATTTGGGGCTCTAACATTTTAAAATTACTCATTCTTTGGGGTACTCTTCTGTTTACATGGATGTCTGTGAAGAGCAAGAATTTCAGGTTGTATAATGTATAATTCTCTGATATTAAATTGAACTACTGATTTCACATCCCATATTTTTACCATGCATCATCTTCTAACCCACTAATGTACAGAGAAAGAATTCTACTTGTATAAAGGGGCTAAATGTGGGACTGTTGTTTTCCAAGCTAATCAACTGCTGGACACAGCCAATTTACCTGTTGGGGAGAGGATAAAAATCCAGAATCACTTGATTCACCATGGGATATGTCATGCAGCTCAAACTGAGAAGACAAAAATTCAAATTAATGGCAATTTAGCAGAATTATAAGCCCAAAATCTGGGATAGGGAACATACAGGTCTTTGTCAAAGCAGAAAATTAAAATGATCATGCACTCTAAAACTAGCAAATTGGCACTTCCAATTACCACAGGCTATAGAATTTCAGAAATATAGTTTGGATTTTATTCAGACGCAAAGATTAAAGGCCCAGTGTTTTCCTTTTATATTCATTGCCAATCTTCCTCTGTTGAACATAGAATCCATCTTGAAAATTAAGAGTGGTGCCATTACATGTGGTTTGCTTTTACACACCAAACAGCTGGAATGTATAAACAGGAGCTTAACTTAACTGTACCTCACAGAATAATCCCAATAAACATAGATCAAACAGAAAGTGACAGACAGTAGTAACACAAGAAAAGATCTTCAAGCGCACCAGCATGAAGATCATTTTGGCAGATATTAAAGAGTAAATCTGCTTTGGTAGATGATAGCCAAAGTGAGTAAATATGAAATTGAACAGATTTTGTGTTATTGTTAAATCAAGTGAACTCCTAATCAATATTGACTGGTATTGAATAGGAATCAAGAACCAGGCCTTTTTGCCTTAACATCCTCTCTGGTTTTTAAAAAATTCAAAAAACAAAATACTATGGTGTGTCTTAGAAGAATACATCATGAAACCTTTTGGGCCTAGATTCATCCAGCCCATTAATAATGACTGCTCAACAAAAAGGCAAAGGCAAATCCCTCCAGAATCTTTCGTACACTGCCTGCAATACTTGCGAAATGCCTCATTTCTCGAGATTTCAAGAGAGAAAGGACACAGTAGTGGCAAAGAAAGGAGCAGAATCAAGAGGTGATGGTAAGCTGTACCGTAATCTCTTCATGGTGCTGTCCCTTCCTTCCTCCTGCCCCAAACACACTTCATTCCCTTCCAGTCACATACTGATTGCTTCTTTCAGACTTGCCAGTGGCATTGTAGCTTCTTCAGACAGTCCCAAGGCTAGATTAAGTTTGAATTCAAAGATTCTTGGAATTCTTGTTTTTTTTTAAGATAAGGGATAAGTTCAAGTACTCAGTTTACATTGGAATATACAACAAAACCGGAATACCTGGAGATGATCCATGCAGTCACAGAGAGGATGTGTAAACTCCAAACAGAAAACACCTGATATTTAGTTATTTTAATATATCTGAATTAATCAATAACCAATAACAAGACCATTCTTGGACTTCAGCATGAACAGTTCTTGAAAGCATCATTTTATAAAACATATTCTTTGCTTCATGATGGTACTAATGAGATAAATGTTCCAAATCCATGCTCATTTTCTTTTTAGATTTATTCTTGCCCACACCATTGGAGGGTGTAATAAACTCTTTAGTTCTTTTCTTCCATTTCAGAATATGGATTGAACAAAAGGTCGATCAAAATCACATCCTTAATTTCTTTGCTCCTCTCCAAAAATATATGTGCAGCAAATGATATTTACTTACATTAATGGAATAACAGCATTTTAATATAAGAACGTAAGAAATAGGAGCAGGAGTAGGCCATCCAGCCCATCGAGCCTGCCCTGCCATTCAATAAGATCATGGCTGATCTGTCCCTAAACTCAGCTCCATCTACCTGCCTTTTCCCCATAACCCTTAATTCCCCTACTATGTAAAAACCTATCTAACTGCATCTTAAATATAGTTAGTGAAGAAGCCTCAAGCTGCTTCCCTGGGCAAAGAATTCCACAGATTCACCACTCTCTGGGAAAAACAGTTTCTCCTCATCTCCATCCTAAATCTTCTCCCCGAATATTGAGGCAATGCCCCCTAGTTCTCGTCTCACCTACCAATGGAAACAACTTTCCTACTTCTATCTTATCTATTCAAAATTTTGAATGTTTCTATAAGATCCCCTCTCATTCTTCTGAATTTTAGAGAGTACAGTCCCAGGCAACTCAAATTCCCCTTCATCTCTGGAATCAACCTGCACGACCTTCAAAGCCAGTATAGACGTACAAACAAGCTGGATGAACTCAGCAGATCGGGCAGCATCTGTTGAAATGAGCAGTCAACGTTTTGGGCCAGTATATCCTTCCTCAAGTACGAAGACCAGAACTGCACACAGTACTCCAGGTGTGGCCTCACCAGTAACTTGTATAGTTGCAGCATGACCTCCCTGCTCTTGATTTGCAAGATATTCCAATTTTGTGGTACCATCTCAAACTGCAAAGAAAAACTACATCACAAAACACCAATAATTCTTCTCCCATTCACCATCCCAATCCGGCTTTTCAATCTGTGCTATACTGTTATAATGAGAATCAACACTTCATCCAGGCAGATTGGTACCCACAGAATTCTGGCTCTTTGCTTGGCAATATTTTTCTCTTTCCTGTGCTTTTTTTGTTTAGTTAGACCATACAAGATTACACAGACTACTCAACATTAGCAACACATTGAACTGAATAAGAATCTTAATCTTCTCTAACTAGCCCATAATTTCACCCTATAAAGAGAGATGTGGATATATCCCAGACCATTATAGGCACAGTCCTCGCCACCACTGATAGAATCTACATAAGGTTCTGCTGTATCCATCACCAAGGAACAGCATTTCCCAGCTAATACCCTCTTGTTACTGCTACCATTGGGTAGGAGGTACAGGAGCTTGAAGTTCCACAAATATCTGGTAATTGAGCTGACCAGCACAACCTTAATCTTAACTCAGCTATAGAACTCCACAGACCAGCCCTTGCACTACCATGGACTATTTCTAATTGTGTTTTTTAATTTGATGTCTTGTTTTGCAGCCTTTTTCTTCATTAGCTTGTAGAGTTTGTTTATGTTCTGTGTGTTATCTGAATGATATGCTGTTGGAAATCAGAAGCCAGTTTTCATTGCGCTTGTACCTCAGCAACTTGACTTGCTCAGATTTCATTTGTTCCACCCATTGCCCACCTCCATTTTCCCTGCCAGCTAGATAAATTGAATATATTTTCTTTTTCTCTCAGCTCTGTAAATTTAACTGTTAATCTTTGCATAGATGCTGTCTGGCTTGCTGAATTATTTCAGTATTTTCTGTTTTGTTTTCACAATTCCAGCATCTGCAGTGTTTTTTTAAATTTTCTTATCTTATTGTACAACAGCTTATTTTCCCACAAGAGTTTCTGCAGATGCTGGAAATCCAGGGTAACACATACAAAAATGCTGGAGGAACTCAACAGTCAGGCAGCATCTATGTAAAAGAATAGACAGTCAAGGTTTGGACCAAGACCATTCATCATGACTCTATCAGTTTACTTTACCATTGTAGAAATCCAACTAAAGGTTTTTCTTTAATGAAAGAAAATTTAAACCACATTTTAAGGGTAGGTTTACTGTGTCCTTTAATTGTTTACAAAGTTTTGTGAAATTAGTTTTACTTTTGGATTTTTTGCTTCATGTTATTAAGTTGTATTAAATAATAAATTGCTAGTACAATTCCCCAAAGCAGGAATCAAGCAAAGCCTTTGTTATGGGCTATTAAGCTTGGCAAACCTATCTGAAATTATCAACTACAACAGGTTCTTACAGTTTAAAACAATACTTTGCTGTCAGATTTTGTTTTCAAGTTGTCTAGAGGTCCCTCATGTGGTTTGATCTCTTGATGCTTCGCTGTAGTGAAAGCTCACACTGTTAATGTACCCTGACTAATTTAGAGGTAAAGTACAGACTATTTGCATTACAATCATGCTTTTAAGTAGATGCATGATTTAATTTATAATTACATAACATTGCCATAACTTTTGAAAAGCAATGAGACAAGAAGTTATACGCTAAAGGTATTGCATTCATTGCAATAGGTGTGATAATGTGTTTAAAAATTATAAGGTATCTTAAAAATAAATAAAAGATGTTTCCCTTTATATCAGAATTGGTAAAGCAAGAAGGAGCATGACTATTGATTCAGATTCATTAGATGTAGGATCCTTGGCTGTATTCTCAATAGATTTTGAAATGTTATAACCATGCTGGATACTCGGGCAATGACTGCTCTGATTCTACCAGTTCTACTGGAACAACAGCAGAGTATGGGATGCTCTTTCTACCTCTTACATTTAATTTGTTTCATCTTGTATTCATATACTGTATACACAAACAAATAAATTATAGCACCATGGAATTAGAAAAGTCTTAAAATATTGTGGTCCTTGGTGATAAACTTTACTGAAATGAAAATGTTCTTTGGTAATTCCCAAACCTGCTTCTAGCATTCATCATCACCTGATGCAGAGTGGGTCTGATATCACCATGCATTTTACAAATGTTGCTACAATGGGAGTGTTATTTTGCCCGCAATTGTTTCCCCATTCACTGTTATTCTATTTGTCTCTCTGAGTTCAGCAATCACTTGCTTGTCTGATATACATATGCTTTTATTCTGCACAACTTTTGTGGTGGCTTAGCAAACAAGCCAATGTCTGACATAAATACATTGCATACAAATGTCTTGTTTATAATGTTTAAAGTAATTCACAGGATTCCTTGGGAATAAACAGTAATAATATTTGAGGGGAAAATTGTGATGCGGTAACGACAAAAGAATCACAAGAATGCTTTAAATACGTCATGATATCCTGATACTATGTATGTGATCTCCACATATAATCAATTATTTTGGACCCAGTCCCTATAAGTAAGTGCAGATGTTATTCTGGCAATGGGATTAAGGAGGAGCTAAAAGGGGGTATGTGGCCCACTCTATACCCAGTTAAGGGTGTAACTGGAGCAAAAGATTTTAACTGTTCTTCTTCAGGGGATGCTGTGAAATCTCTATTGGTTTTCATTATCCATCATGAGGTTTTACATCAATTATTAATTGCTCAGCTTTAGGATGTTAGAAATTTATTTCATTTTAATGTTGAGCATTTTTTTTTCAATAAGATGTGGAATATTAGAAGACCTGGGAATGGAGAATGTTTCCATTTAATGCATCTTTTGCTGCAGGAAAAAAAAATCCAATCCAGAAGTAATTTTTAGCCTTCAAATAAAAGCCACCATAGGACAAACATGACACCTCCCTTGCCAGTAACCAGGAAATGTGTAAGAGTCTGATTATGTGGTATCAATCAGTGTCCTATTACATTTCTGGATTAGAATTACCCTAAAACTCATTACTTTGCAGCCACTTGATAGATGAAATTTTTATTTAAGGCTGATTTTAAATCCAAATTTTAGGAGTGAAAACAACCAATGAATAGTATCAACTTTCCCTCAATATATAGTTAGCTTTGTACAGTAATTGGAAGTGGGAATCTGCCCATGTATGAAATTGCAATGTGGCAGAGTTAATATCAGTGCAAATGATTCCACAAAGTATGTGGTCAAACTATACATAGTTATTAAACTAAACACTCCAATTCATCTTTTTGTGAAAAGAAATGACTACTGCCAACTAAAGGCATCATGCTTTACTCTTAATTAGAACCAATTCTTTCCTCAGAGACTACTTATTTGATATTTTTTGCATGTCCAATCTAATTATTCATTAAAGTGGAAAGAAAGGTATAATGTCTAAACTGTGACATATTTCCTTGCTGTTGCTGATTGATGGTATGACGTTTTATTGAGAAATATTGGCTACCTGCAGTATCAATTATGCTTCGTAGAAAGCATTGGCAATTATGAAATGTCATGGCCTATCCATCATTCACGGATTCTTTCGGTTTTGTTTTCAGTTTGCAGACTAACTCAGCAAACTTCAAGTAACTGAGTAAATTTTTGATAAAATAAAAAGAAACTGGTAAAATGGAAAGATTTTAGCATAAAATGTGCTGGTATAAAAGTTGATGTCTTTTTCTAAAATGTTTATCAAAGAGAATTAGTTCAATTCTCCATGCAAATTTTTTAAACTTTCAATTAACCAACTTTTTTGCTGAAGGGGATTGATGGGGTTGCTCATAGTATTGATAAACTGAATTAACCCCTCATTGCTATTTGAAACTGAGAAAATATGAAGATGCTCAGCCCTTGACTGAAGTCAGCCTGACTATGCGTTTGATAGTTGTGAGGTCCAAAATACACTGCATCAAAGATAGAAAAGCAATAAAGTTTCAGCCTTAGTGATTAAATAGTAAAGGAACTGCATTACAAAATTAATTGAAAGCTTCTAATTACTAAGTATATTTGTCCCTTCAAGCCACTGAATCATTAAATCTGCCTGGAATGCTGAGGAGCTATTAAAATAACTTATGGGAACTGGAAAGTTGTTTCAACTGCTCAAGCAGCATAAACAAATTTTTTAAAAAACTCTGATTTGAACAGGGCAGCATTGGAAATAATGGCTGAGGAGTTTTGACAGATATGTGATTGGCACATATAAAACGATAATGGAAATTTACCTTTAACCCAATGACAAGACATATGGAAACTAAACATATTAGTATTCTAACAGTGTAACAAGTTTGTGAGTGTTGATAATGCAATTTATAGCATATTCAATTGTTTGAACACACATTCTAAAAGGGAGGATACAAAACTGTTCCAGTTAATCTCAAATGTACTTTCATAAGGGTACCCTAGTCCAAGTATAGTCTACAGATGAAGTAAACCAGAAACTTATGGGAGAGTTAGACATGCAAACATATCCAAACTTTTTGTTTTAATTTATCTACAATATTTGATTGGGCAATATTATCCAGTATATACAGTTAAAGAGATAAAGCTATTACTTCCTTTCACACAGTCAATTGATTTGAATGCAACTACAGCATCAAACTTAACACAAAGTACACTGCAGATGCTGTGGTCAAATCAACACATACAAACAAGCTGGAGGAACTCAGCAGGTCGGGCAGTATCTGTTGAAACGAGCATCAAACTTATAACCATACAACAATTACAGCATGGAAACAGGCCATCTTGGCCCTTCTAGTCCGTGCCGAACTTTTACTCTCACCTAGTCCCACCTACCTGCACTCAGCCCATAACCCTCCATTCCTTTCCTGTCCATTTACCCATCCATTTTTTTAAATGACTTGCATGGTCTGTATGCTTTATACACTAAATGGCCACATTATTAGCTACACCTACCTGATAACGCAAATATCTAATAACATTAGATTAGATTCGATTCAACTTTATTGTCATTGTGCTGAGTACAGATACAAAGCCAATGAAATATTATTAGCATCCAACCAGAAGTGCAAAAGAATGTTATTTACAAAATAACTGCAAATAAAATGTAAGTGCTACAGCATACAGATATAAAAGTCCTGAGACAGTACAATATGGGTGGAATACTGCTTAGCGTTGTGATGTGAGGTTCAGCAGGGTCACAGCCTCAGGGAAGAAGCTCTTCCTGTGCCTGCTGGTGCGGGAGCGGAGGTTCCTGTGGTGCCTACCGGATGGGAGGAGAGTAAAAAGTCCATGGTTAGGGTGAGATGCATCCTTGATAATGCTTTTTGCACTGCCCAGGCAAGCGTTTATGGTAGATATTCTCAATGGTGGGCAACTGGGTGCCAATAATCCGCTGGGCAGTTTTCACCACACACTGGAGTGCTTTGCAATCCGATACAAGACAACTGCCATACCACACTGAGATGCAGTTGGTGAGTATGCTCTCAGTGGTACAGCGATAAAAGTCCATCAGTATCCTGGGACAGAGGTGAGCTTTCTTGATGCTTTGCAGGAAATAAAGGCACTGTTGCACCTTTTTGATCAAGACGGAGGAGTTCAGGAACCAGGTGAGATCATGGGAAATGTGGACACCAAGGAATTTGAAGCTTGATACACGCTCTACTACAGCTCCGTTGATGTAGGTGGGGATGTGTGTGTGGCTCCTAGCATGCCTGAAATCCACAATGATCTCCTTGGTCTTCTGGGCGTTAAGGGCCAGGTTGTTGTCGGCACACCACGCGGCCAGGTGCTGGACCTCGTCCCTGTAGGCCATCTCATCATCCCCTCTGATCAGCCCAATCACCGTGGTGTCATCTGTGAACTGGATTATGGAGTTAAAACCTTGTACAGGAATGCAGTCATAGGTGAAAAGGGAGTATAGAAGAGGGCTCAGCACACGGCCTTGAGATATGCAGGTATTCAGAGTGAGAATGGAGGAGGAGAGGTTGTCTAACTTAACAGATTGGGGTCTGTTAGTCAGAAAGTCCAAGGTCCAATTGCAGAGGGATGAGCTGATACCAAGCTGGTGAAGTTTGGTGATCAGCTTGGAGGGGATCACAGTATTGAAGGCCAACCTAAAGTCAATGAACAGCATTCTGATGTAAGAGTTGGGGTCGTCCAGGTGGGTCAGGGCAGACTGAAGTGCCATGGAGATGGCGTCCTCTGTTGACCTGTTGGTGCGATAGGCAAATTGATGGGGGTCCAGGGTAGTGGGCAGACAGGATTTCAGATGTGATAGAACCAGTCTCTCAAACCACTTTGCAATGATGGGGGTGAGTGTAACTGGACAGAAGTCATTCAGGCTTGTGGCTGTGGAATGCTTCGGCACTGGCATGATGGTGGCAATAAACCAATCATGTAGCAGAACGCAATGAATAAAAGCATGCAGACATGATCAAGAGCTTTGCTCGTTCAGATCAAACAACAGAACTGGGAAGAAACATCATCTAAGTAAGTCACTTGGTCAATGGAATGATTATTGGTGCCAGATGGGGTGGTTTGAGTATCACAGAAACTGATGATCTCCTGTGTTCACTCAACCATAAGAGATGGGAGTAGAATTAAGCTATTTGGCCCATTGAATCTGCTCCAATATTCTAGCATGGCTGATTTATTATCCCTCTCAACCGCATTATGCTGCCTTCTCCCCAAAATCTTTGATGCCCTGACTAATCAGGAACCTATAACCTCCACTTTAAATATATTCAAAGATTTGGCCTCCACAGCTGTCCATAACAATAAATTCCATAGAATCACTGCCCTCCAACCAAAGAAATTCTTCCTCAACTCCATTCTAAATGGAAATCCCTCTATTCGGGGGCTGTGGCCACTGGTCTTACACTCGCCTACTATAGGAAACATCCACTCTATCTAGGCCTTTCAATATTCGATAGATTTCATTGAGATCCCCCCCCCCCCCCATACTTCTAGACTCCAGCAAGTACAGGCCCAGAGCTACCAAACACTCCTCATATGTTAACCCTTTCATTTGTGGAATCATTCTCATGAACCTTTTCTGGAACCTTTTCTCCAGCGGGTTCAACCACAAGCTGCTGTAAAAAGCCATTTCATGGTATTCTTCAAATTACCTCTCTTGGGATCCAGCACCAAACTGATATTCCCAATTTATCTGCAAATTGAAATCCCCTATGACTATCATAACATTGTCCTTACTACGTGGCTTTTCAATCTTCTGTTGTAATTTATATCTTGGCTACTGTTCAAAGGTCTGTATATAACTGCCATCAGGATCATTTTACAATTGCAATTTCTTAACTCTACCCACAAGGATCCTACATAATTTAGAAAATGTGTAGCTCGGATGGTTGATGGATTCTACATCTTTTGACCCTACAGTACGACCCTACTGATTTGGTTTTATTTTTTACCAATAGGGTCACCCCAGCCCCTCTGCCTACCTGCCTCTAGATCTCTACAGTTTTTCAAAGAATGGTGTGGGAAACAATAAACATACAGTGAGCGGCAGTTCTATGGGTGAAAATGCCTTGTAAATAAGAGAGGTCAGAGGGCAATGGTTTAAGCCGACAAGAAAGCAACCATATCTCAAATAGCCACACATTACAACACTGATGTGCAGAAGAGCATTTCTGAATGCATGTCAAACCTTAAAACAGATGGGCTATAGCAGCAGAAGACCACAAATATACAGAAATACAATCAGTGGCCACTTTATTAGATATCTCCTGTATCTAATAAACTGGCCATTGAGTGTATATTACATTGGTGGAGTACAATGTCAGCTTCAGGTAAGATATGTTGGGAGAAATAATAAAGCAGGAAAAAAATCAAATACAGTACTAAAGCTTTTTTCTTATTTCAAACCAATACATTTTCCCCTATTTTGTATAGTTTCATTGCAAATTGCTATGTTCACAATCATGATTGAAAATACCAATGTAAACTTGTCACCCTGTTACTACACTCACCCATCGTGGCTGCACCAAATTGTGAATTAGGCTGTAAATACACTGTGAAATATGTCCTTTGAATACTTTATGCAGAATATGTGTGGACTACAGAACTAGGAATACATGGAATTTAAAAAATGAGCTGCTGGAAGAACTCAGTGTGTCCCAGCAGCTTCTGTAGTGAGTAATGGACAGATGACAGTTCAGTCCATATGAAGGGCCCCAATCCATAATGTTAACTGTGTATTTCACTCTGCAAATGCCTCCCGACCTGTGAGTGAATCGAGTAGCATGTTGCTTGCTTCAGATTCCAGCATCTGCAGTCTCTTATGTCAAGCTGGAAGGATTTATCTTATGCTATGACACACAAGAACATAAAAAAACAAGAGCAGGAATAGACTAACTGGCTCCTCAAGTCTGCTGCTCCACATTTTATAGTTTCATCGGTGATCTAACATCAGCCTTGCCCCACTTTCCTGTCTTCCCCGCAATACTTGATGCACACCTGCTCCAAAATGGTCCTACCTCAGCCTTGAATATTTCTATTGCCAAGAGACTAGGCACATTTCCACATTTTTATCTGTAAATCCTTCTTTCAAATATTTGTATCAATTTCTGTTGAAGTTATACCCTCTAGGAAGTTGAATTGGGCACTTCCCGTCACAATTTTATGCATGTGATGATGACATCAACATGTGTAACTTATTTGAATTATTTAATGACAGAAATGGGATCAAAAGCAACAGATGACCTTTATAAATAACTCACAATGAAACACTCAGCACACAGTCAGTGCATTAAAAATACCAATTGCTTGTCAAACAATAGCGTCCTCAGCTTTCCTGAGTGGAGAATGCCAAAGGTGCACCATACTCTAAAGAAGAAATTTAACCTCTTCTTCATCTTAAATGAGCAAACCTTCATTCTAAATTATCCTCTTTTAGTATGAGATTCATAGGTGGAAAGGGGCCCTCATCATCACACCAGCCTAATTCCATCCAAATTTAATAAGGTCTACTATTACTCTTTTGAAATTCACAGAATACATGTCCAATACATTCATAAGATAAACCCCCCCCCCCCCATCCTAGAATCAGGATCAATATAATTTTTGAACTGCCTCCAATGCAAGTTCATCCTCCTTTTCATAAAAGTAGACAACCTTCCTTCTGTTTCAACAGCATTATGTAGTCTCCTACCAATTAAACAATTTTCTGCTTTCTGTAGATAACCTCACATTTCCGCACATTATACTCTAACTAGACAGTAGATAATAGAAGGTGTTCTATCTCTTGCTTGAATCATTTGTCATAGAGTTGCAGTTTCTCTCTCTGCTTCTCCACATCTGCTTTCTCCTCTTCCCTTCTCTGCTTTTCCTTCCATTCTCTAACTTCCTTTGGATTCTTCTCCATCTTTTGGCAATGATGTTGTGACTGGAAAGAAAGCCAAGTCATTAAGCTTTTTTTCCCCATTACCTCACTCAAGTATGCAATTAACCCTTCACTTCACTCTCCTATTGGCTCCTGGAACATCATCATCTGGCTACACAGTCCACTTGGAGGTTACACAGAGGCATAGCTAGTAGAGCGCTGCCTCATGTCTCCAGAAACTCAGATTCACTCCTGATTTCTGGTGCTGGCCGTGTGGAATTGGCATGGTTTGCTTGTGATTTCCTCAAGAGCGCTTTGGTTTCCTCTCACATCCTGGAGACATGTAGATTAATTTGCCACAATAAGTTATCCTTAGTGTCTGAGTGAGTAGTAAAATGTGGGGACAATAAAATGGGATTAGTGTACAATTACTGTAAATGGGTGCTTGATGGTCATGTGGTCTCACAAAGCCAAAGGGCTTGATTCCCTGCTGACCAGTTCAATCGGAATTTGGATCCTCCATCACCAATCCCGACAAGTGATAAGAAATATTTAACACTGTTCTGTCATCTCTGTTCTATCTACCAAGTAAATAGCATTTTTCATACCCTAAGAGATTCTAGAATAAATTGAACATTTGTATGAAATGCAGCATGTACCCAAAAGCATATAACATTATTTGAGACAGAATTGAATTCTGTATGTGTTTAAAATTTTACATAGACTATAAAATTTTGACTGAGAGAGACTTTTTTTTTTCCTTGAAGCAGAGGAGCCTGAAGGGGGACCTACAGAGGCATACAAAATTATGAGTGGCCTTTCACTAAAATCAGAGGGCATATGTTTACGGTAAGGAGTGAGAGGTATGGAGGGGATCTAGTGAACATTTTTTTTTTCACTTGCAGAGTAGTTGGAATTTGGAACATATTCTCTGAGAAGATGGTGGAGGCAGATACAATATCTAAACAAGCACCTGAATTGCCAAAACACAGAAGGCTGCAGAGCAAGTGCAGCTGAATGGGATTTGTATAGATGGGTGTTTGTGCTTAATGTGGACATTCTGCAACAAAGAAAATCTTTCTGTGATAAGGGACTCTATCATAAATGGAACTCCCTTGCTCTTTTTAAATCATTTGCAATCTCCTAAATGGCACTTCAGTTTAACATGAATTCCAAAGTTGTGCTTCTAACAATATAGTACTTTCTAGTTTACACAATATTCTGGAGTGGGATTTGACCTGTGCACAAGGCCAAGGCATAGCTGTTACCATTAGGTCAGCTGTCACAACAAACTAAAGGAGAAAAATGGCTTACCACTTCCAATCCTATTAAAAACATTGTATCTGCCAATTAAAATTACAGTTCTCTGCAACCCTTTTGATTCATTTATAAAGCACTTTCTAAACTAATTATAGCCTGTGAAGGATTAACTTCATTGTCTATTAATTACTGAGATCTGCCAAATAGAACTTACCTTGCTTTATAAGCGTAATCTATTTGCCGTATGTTACTGTTTAAAATAAACAGCTTCATATGCTTGAATACGTTGGCAAGCTGCACATTTATACTCCTCTTAAATGTTAAGAGAAGAAGTGGGATGGGGATTTGGAAAATCTGTTTAAGGAGTGCAGTAGTGAAGTTACAATCAGATCAATCATGATCTCATCAAATGGTGGAGCAGATTCAAGGGGCCAAGTGGCCTAATTCATTATTCTCAAGAGTACATTCATGTGAAAAAGCCGTATCAAAGGAGGCCAGAAGGACACCTATCATGACTGATACAGCAGAGTTGGGAATGCAAACCAGCTGAAAATATTCAAGGATGAAATCAATAGATTATCAGACTCTCTGGGTATCAGAATATACAGGGGATAGGACAGCAGAGTGGACTTGGGCTCAGGATATTCCAAGGTATTGATTTTCGGAGCAGAGGAGGTACATGGCATACTTATTTAATCTCTTCCAAACTTCCATTCCTCTAACAGAATCTCTCTGTCAGCCAGATAGACAGTTGTTCATTGCTCCCTCATTTGAGAATGTCTCTTCCACTTCTGCAGGCAAGTATTCCAGATTGAACCATGGCAAAACGGAAGATTTCCTGGTAGAGGACTCAAGGCATTCTGATGGCACCACAGCTTGAAGCCCAGAAAGGAGGCAAGTAAATCATCTCTTGCACATCAGTGGTTCATTGGTGCCCCTGGGGGAAAAGGAAGCATCTGTTTCTTTCCAGCACACATGCCTGTCTAATCTTATTGTAGGCTTTTGCTTGTACCTGTCATACACTCTCTCAGATGGGACCACATCCAAAGACCCCTGTCAAGGTAGATCCTTTGGTGCCAGACACGCCTAGTCAATTTCAGGCTCTCGTCCTAATCCACAAATCCATCTTGGCTCCTCTTAGACAAAGGTCTGCATTCAATTATGAGCATTTTGACAGCTCTCAATGGCACCATCCCCTGTGAAGCTGGATTATAGTCAGAAAATGGGTAGCGAGCGTACCTGGAGCTTAAGCAGTTTTATCTCCCAAAAGCCATTACAGCTGTTGGTCTAGAAACAGTGTGTTGGCCTAGAAGCAGTGAGGTGCTGTTGTGTATTCAAGTTTTGTCACAGGAAGAGATTACCAGCTGGACGAAGAAAAACATACATCAGCATTTTTAACGCTTCCTTGTAAAGTGAAAAATCCCCTCTGATTTGATGGGAATTCCTGGTCCACGAATGGTCATGATGGCATTGAGGACGGAGTCTTTTCATTCCAAGTCCATAAATACCACCTCCCAAACTCTCGTCCTCCCATCCCAACAAGAACCTTCTGCATCACCTATCTGTCTGCATTCCCATATTAGCCTCATCAGCCATGTCAGAACTCGCACAACACAGAGGAAGTCATTCTGTACCCCAAGGGACCACCTAAGAAGAGAAGTCATTGAAAAGCAGCTAACAAGTTAAAATAAAGAATTCAGATCTGCTTTAAAAAGGAGATCTAATGAGATTTAATGGAGCAATGAAATAGCTAAAACATGTCACAATGATTATAAATTTCCTTCTGGTGTGCTTCAATTTTGGCACAGAATATTCAGGGAAACAACTTAAGTACCACTTTTGTCATTTTCCCAAAATTTCCAAAGTACATCCTCTTATATTAAAGCAAGAGCACCCCTGTGGATATTTACCCTCATTATCTCTGTGTTATAGATATGATAGCCTGCTAACATGCTAGATAATTTGCTGATTTTCATTGATTTGACACTGTTTCCATATTCATTCAACTATTAATTTGTGGACTGTGCCCAGTTAGCCAGGAATGCTGCCATTCCTGTGTATTTGTTTTTCCAAAATTTAATTCTATATAACAACCAGTTCTCTTTTACTAAATCATACGTATAGAGTCTGTAAGAAAAAAAAAGCACCTGCTGCAGTGACCAGATCGGAATGTGCTTTTTTACTTTCATATTATCAAATAGTAATAGAATTGTCAAAGGTGCAAGAGAAGATGTAAAAAGTTTATACCCAATTTATGTTGGTACAATAATAAGCAAAAATTAAACTGGCTGAGATATTTCTTTGCCTTAAGCAAAAAATTCAAGATGGCCTAATCAATGTCTTTGGAAATAATTACGGGATTTGAAATGGTAAACCTGGTGCAGCTTCCTCCTACATGGAGTCATGGAGTCTAGACCCAGGAACCACATGCGTTATGGATCTGGAGCTCGACGCACTCAGGGCCATCCGGGAGGCTGAAAACTTCATAGCTGAGACTTTTACTGAGGTAGTCACACCCGGAGTGCAGGCTTCAGCTCAAAAGTTCAAAGTAAATTTATTATCAAAGTACATACATGTCACCATATACAACCCTGAGATTCATTTTCATACTTGATAAATCAATAGTAGAATAATAACCACAATAGAATCAATGAAAGATCACACCAACTGGGTGTAAGACCACATGAACAAGGCGAGATCCATCTTCAGATAGTACATGGGTGACCACCAGGGGAAGTAAGGGGAGTAAGCAGTCAGTGCAAGGTTTCCCTGTGGCCATTCTCCTCAGCAACAAGTATACTGCTTTGGATAACTGGATACTGCTGGGAGTGATGAAGCATCCAAGTCAGTGGCACTGTGGCTAGCCCTGAGGCTCAGAAGAAAGGGTAAATTCAAACAGAGCAATAGTGATAGGAGACTCGATAACTAGGGGGACAGACAGCATATTCTGTGGCCATGAAAGAGAAGCCAGATTGGTGTGTTGCTTCCCAGGTGCTAGGATTCAAGATATCTCAGAGTAGCTACAGAATATTCTCAAGAGGAAGGGTGATCAGCCAGAGGTCATGGTACATATCAGCTCCAGTGACACAGGAAGAAAGGGGGAAGGGGTCCTGCGCTGTGAGTATAGGGAATTCAGGAGGATGCTGAAGATCAGGACATCTGAGGTACCGATCCCTGGATTACACCCAGATCTATGTGCTAGTCAAGGATGACAGTACAGATAAATAAATGGTTGAGGAAGTGGTGCAGGGTCACGGTTTCTAAGAAAGGCAGTTTATAGAATGCCTACGAGATGGATTTTTAGAGCAGCTTGTGGTTGAACCCATTAGGGGAAAGACAATTCCAGATCTGATGTTGTGCAATAAACCAGATTTGATTAGAGAGCTTAAAGTTGAGGAACCCTGAGGAAGCAGTGATCATAATATGAAAGAATTCACCCTGCTGTTTGAGAGGGAGAAGATAAAGTCAGATGTATCAGAATTACAGTGGAATGAAGAAAATTACAGAGGCATGAGAGAGGAGCTGGTTGGAAAGGCACACCAAGTTGATTGGAAGGGCTCACTAGCAGGGATGATGGCAGAACAGCAATGGCTGGAGTTTCTGAAGCAATTTAGAAGGTGCAGGATGGATACATCTCAAAGATGAAGAAGTATTCTAAAGGGAGATTGAGGCAACCGTAGTTGACAAGGGAAGTCAAAGACAGCAGAAAAGCAAAAGATAGGGCATATAATGTAGCAAAAATTAGTGGGAGGTTAAAGGATTAAAAGGCAGAAGGCAACTAAAAAAAATAAGAACAGAAAAGACTAAATATAAAGGTAAGCTCAAAGAGAATACCAGAAGTTATTTCAGATATTTAAAGAATAAAAGAGATTTGACAGTCAATATTGGACTGTTAGATACAAAGCTGGAGAAGTAATAATAGGGGACAAAGAAATGATGGACAAAATCAGTAAGTATTTTGCATCAGACTTCATTATAGAAGACACTACCAGTATGCCAAAAAATACAAAAGTGTCACGGGCAGAAGTGAGTGTAGTTGCTATTACCTAGAAGGTGCTTGGGATGCCGAAAGGTCTGAAGGTAGACAGGTCATCTGGACCATGTGGACTACACCCTAGGGTTCTGAAAGAGGTAGCTGAAGAGATTGTAGAGGCATTAGTAATGATCTTTCAAGAATCACTAGATTCTGGAATGGTGTTGGAGGATTAGAAAACTGCAAATGTCACTCCACTTTTTAAGAAGGGTGGGAGGCAGAAAAAAGGAAATTATAGGCTAATTAACTTGATTTCAGTGATTGGGAAGGTGTTGGAGTCATGATTAAGAATGATGTTTCAGGGTATTTGGAGACACATGACAAAGTAGGCCAAAGTCAGTATGTTTCCTTAAGAGAAAATTTTGCCTGACAAATCTGTTGGGATTCTTTGAGGAAATAACAGGAAGATAGACCAAAGAGAGTCAGTTGATGTTCTTTACTTGGACTTCCAGAAGAGCTTTGACACGGTACCACATATGAGCTTAACCAAATAATAGCCCATGGTATTACAAGAAGGATACTAGCATGGATTGGAGATTGGCTGTCTAGCAAGAGGCCAAGTGTCAGAATAAAGAGGGCCTATTCTGGTTGGCTGCAGGTGACTAGTGGTGTTCTGCGGGGTTTGGTAATTAACCTCTTATTTTCACATTAATTGATGATGGAATTGATGGCAACGTGGCCAAGCTTGCGGATGACAGGTGGAGGATCAGGTGGTGTTGTGGAAGCTGTGAGTATGCAGACAGATTGGGAGAATGGGCACAAAGAAGTGCAGACGTGCAAACAGACTTGGGGATCCTTGTGCAGGCTTCCCTAAAGGTTAACTTGCTGGTTAAAGAAATGACCAATAAATACAGACAGAAAAGTACTGTTTAACTCAGATTGATTGATAGTTTTACAGTACTTTCAATTCACATGGCTTAAAGATGTTTATTTTAAAGTAGTTCATTCACTTTCTTTCACAACTTTACCAAGACATATTAGTGCCCTTTTGTACTTTAACAATGGAGAATTTGAGAAAAGTCTGTGCAAAGTATTTGTGGAATTATTTTAATTTTGTGAATTATAGTTATGTCATCTAAAATAAACATTATCTAACTGAATTTATAACTTTAGTAGTTATTGTTCAGTAGACATGCTCTAAACAACATGGCAAAGTTTTCCACATTTAAATTAATTTCAGTTTCATAACTGATTTAATTTCATTTTAAACAGTATTAATTACTAATGTCTATGTGGGGTCATAAATGGATTAATAGAAAAATCTGTTCATCATTTTGAAACACTTTAAAGGATTACAAATATGTTAACTCTTTTGACCCATCTCATTTTAAATCATTGCAGAAATAATAGATTTATGAAACTGAGTTATTGCAGTAAACTCTAGCCTAACTGTATAAAATAAATTTAATTATGACAGAGCAAAGATAACGTAACACAATACCTTTCCTCTGGTCTTTTGGCCTCTTCGGATTGGAGGAAGCAGATCAGAATGAAATCTGTAAGGAAATGAAAAACTATCTGCAGCCATTGTCATAAAAAGGGGTCAGAATCTATTGTCTTGACACTTCATTTCCATGTTCACAATTCATCTTATGCATTAATTTAGGAACTATTTCAAATTCTTCACCTTTATTCTATAACATTCTGCAAGTCATTACATTTGATAAATATCAAATTAAGTGCATATATTGTAAATGCCAAGCTTGTCAAAATAAATTAAAGAAAACTATCAAACTGATAGTTTTATGAAGCTGCCATGATAAAGTTTTACAAGATTGGTCAGTTATTAAGATGTAAAATTATAAAGAAATTAACAATGACTGACTTTATTAAATCTACTGACTCACAGCTGTCTTGACTACACCTTAGTTGTAAAATTGCCATTCCTTTTTCCCAGTTCCTCCATCTCTGCCACATGTGTTCCCAGGATGAGGCTTTCCTTTCCTGAACATCAGAGGTATTGTTCTTCCCTTTTAAAACTTTTTTTTAGAGATACAGCATGGTAACAAGCCCTCCTGGCCCAGCGAGCCCACACTGCCCACTTACACCCATATGACCAATGAATCTATTAACCCATACGTATTTCAGAAATCTGAATACCCTGAGGAAACCCACGTGGTCACGGGGAGAAGGTAAAAGCTTCCTATAGACAGTAGCGGGAATTGAGCCCAGATCATTGGTGCTGTAAAGCAATGTTTTTAACCATTAGGCTCCTGTGCTGCCCATGCAGCATCAATATTAGAGGAAGAGAAATGCCGTTCTTTGAAAGGAATTTCCCTTCCTCTACCACTGATGCTGCCCTCACCCATATCCCCTCCATTTCCCAGACCTGCCCTCACCTCTGCCGCCTTAAGAGGGATAGTTCTTTTTATCCTTACCTACAACTCCACGAGTCTTCGCAAGCAGCACATCATTCTCTAAAGGTTATGTCATATTCAGTGGGATCCTACACCAAACACATCTTTACCTTCCTGTCACTCTCTGCTTTCTGCAGGGATCACTCTCTCCATGATTCTCATGTCGCACTCCACCGTTCTCCTTCCTGGAACAAGTGCTACACCTGCCCATTCACCTCCTCCCTTACCACTTGCTATTCAGACCCCCAAATAGTACTTCCAGGTCAAGCAACACTTTACCTGCAAGTCTGTTAGGATCATCTACTGTACCCAGTGTTCCCAGTTTAGCCTCCTCAAAATTGTTGAGACCTGGTGTAGATTGGAAGATCACTATGTCGAGCACCTTCGCTCCATCAGCAACAGGGAAGAATTCCCAGTGGCTAATCACTGTAATTCCACTCCCCATTACCATTCTAACACGGTGTTCCATGGCTTCCTCTACTGCCATGATGAGGCCACTCTCAGGAAGGAGGAGTAACACCTCATATTCCACTTGGGTGGTGTCCAACCTGACAGCATGAACTTCAATTTCTCCATCTTCCAGTAATTTCTCCTCTCTCCCCCTTCTCACCTTTTCCCATTCCCTACTCTGACTCCCTCTTACCCCTTCTCTTCTTCTCATCTGCCTATCGCCTCCCTCTGCTTCCCTTCCTCCTATGAACCACTCTCCTCTCCTATCTTGCTCAGCGTTTTAATTTTTCCACCTATCTTCTCTTCTCCCACCTGCTCACTTCAACTCACCCACCTACCTTCTCTCTCACCTGGCTTTATCTATCACCTTCCAGATTGTACTCCTTCTCCTGCCCCTACCTTCTTATTCTCAATTACTCCCCTTTCTTTTCCAATCCAGATGAAGGGTCTTGTCCCAAATGCCAAAATTTATTCTTCTCCATAGATGCTGCCTGACCTACTGCGTTTCTCCAGCATTCTGGATTTTCAACATCTGCAGAATCTCCTGTGTTTACTGAAACCTGCTTCACTATCACCCAGTCTCACCAACTTACTATCATCATCGAACTTGCTAATCACACTACGAGATTTCAACATAGGCACCCCACTACTCACAGGGTATTGGTCGGAGAATCAAACTTCATACACAAGTTTGCTGACCACACCACAGTGTGGGCAGGATCAAAGGGGTGATGAATCGGCATACAGGAAGGAGATTGAAAACTTGGCTGAGTGGTGTAATAACAACAACCTCCCACTCAATGTCAATTACCAAGGAATTGATTGTAGACTTCAGGAGAGGGAAACCAGAGGTCCATGAATTTCTCAAGGGCCAGTAATCATCGGAGGATCAGAGGTAGAAAGGATCAGTAACTTTAAGTTCCTATGTCACTATCTCAGAGGATCTTGCCTGGACCCATCATATAAATAATATTGCAAAGAAAGTACAACAGCATCTCTACTTGCTCAGGAGTCTGGGGAGGTTTGGCATGTCATCGAAAACCTTCACAAACTTCTAGAGATGTGTGGTGGAAAATGTTCTGACTGGCTCCATTATGGTCTGGTATGGGGGCTCAGAATTCCCTTCAGTAACTGCCCTACAGTCAGGCTCACCAGCCTATAGTTCCCTGGCCTGTTCTTGGTACTATTCTTGAACAATGGAACACCATGAACCACCCTCCAGTTTTCTGAAACTTAGCCAATGGCTAACAACAAAGCCAATATTTCCACAAGGACCTTCGCTGGCCTCCCAGAAGATCCAGGGGTGGAATGGTCAGGTCCTGAGATGTGCCAATCGTAATGTGCTTCAAGGCTGCAAACATCGCCTTCCACATAAATTTCATGTGATCCAAGACTTTACTACTAATTACACACATTTCTTTGGCATCCATGATATTCTCCTTGGCACCAAGGAAAAATATACCTGCGACTCCACACAAAGGCAGTGCTGGTGGTCTTTAAGAGGACCTAGTATACAGTAGATCAAAGATTTCTCACATTCTCTTTGTAATCAACAGAACCTTAATAAACATTTCTCTTTCTTCTCCTCAGTCTTAATCACAATCCCCTCTAAAACCTCCCAAATAGACTGAGCTTCTCTTTCTTTCTTCCTCTGTGAAGCAGTTGCCCATATTTCTCTTAGTTAAGGATATTGTGAGAGAATGTTTCTTCCCTGCTATCAGAGATAGTAGGTGAGGCAATATTACATGAGCCCACCTTGGACGTTCTCTCTTTTCCCCTCTTCCATTGGACAGAAGAAACAAAAGCCTGGCTCAAGGACAGCTTCTATTCCACTTTATAAACCTGTGAATGATCCCCTTGTATAACAAGACCTCACAATCTACCTTGCCGTGGCCCCTGCACCTTATTGTCTGCTTGCAGTGCTTTTCCTCTGTAACTATAACCCAATAATCTGCATTCCATTATTGCTTTTCCCTTGTACTCCCTCAATGTACTGATGTAATGAAATGACTTGTATAGATGGCATGCAGATTTTCTCAATGTTACTTGGTGTGTGTGTGACAGTAATAAACCAGTTTAGCAATACGGGCCAGGATGCCCACCCACTTGTCAAGATTCCATCAGCAATGCTTATGGGTGATTCCTGGTGCTTGGTGGAAGCCAATCCCAGGTTCTGGGGCTCCTCAGAACGGTAACCTTGGCCCAAGCATGTTCACCTGCTTCATCAGTAATCTTAATTTCACAAAATGGAACGTACCCTAACAATTGCACAATGAATTCCAAACTTTATTCCTAGGAAAATAAGGCAGTCCATGCCTGTCTGCAGCAAGATCAACACAATATCTAAGTGGCAGCCAAGTAATTATCAGACAAATAAATTATCATTCCTGTGTAAATACTTCACTTTGCTCAACCATTGCTGTTCCAGCTGCTACCATCCGGGAAATGGTACTGCACCATAAAAGCCATGGCCAACAAACTCCGGGACACCTTCTTCCAACAGGGCATCTGACTGATTAATTCATGCTGATACAAATGTATTTCTGTTACATTGACTGTCCTGTCATACATACTATTTATTATAAATTATTATAAATTGCACATGGCACATTTAAATGGAGACATAACGTAAAGACTTTTACTCATGTATATGAAAGATGTAAATAATAAAGTCAATTCAATTCAACCATTCAAATGATTTTCCACTATTGATTGTCTCATTAGCAACATCCTGAAGGCCACCAATATGCAGAAAATTAATTGCAAATGACATATAAATGCCATTGGGGCTGGAGCAGGTTAGAAACTGGCTAGTATCATTCTCTTTCTCTCTCTCAGTCTTAGTCCCCTCCTGGATTCGCTACCCATAATCTCAAGCCATGATCGTGAAGGGATAATCTTCACGTTGGTTGTTGGGTTTTCCTGGAACAACACACAGCAGATCCATTATCATCCACAGCAGCTGAGACTGCTTGACAAGCTGCTCATCACCTTGTGTATCCAGTCCTTTTCCCAGCAGTATTCAGTGGTTGAAAGGAACTAGTATATACTGCTTGTACTGTGGCACATTGCTTCAACCACATGTCCCAAACGGGGCACTGAACACTGAGAAAGACCAGGACAAGTGATGCAAGGAGTCAATAATATTTTTCCCTCACCTTCCATCCACTCTTCTATTCCCACTCTAACCTCTTACCTGTTCTCACCTGCCTATCACCTCACCCTGGAGCCCCTCATCATTCCCTTTCTCATCTGTACCACTCTCCTCCCCTACCAGATCCTTCCTCTCCAACTTTTCTGTCCTCGCCATGATGTTCAACTCCTGCTAAGCGAATCTGAGGCTTTGAGGCCTAGACCTCACCTATACAAGCATGTATAGATTAGTAAAAACACAACCAGACAAATATATATGTATATGGACCAGACCTTCAGCCCATTCAATTAAACCTTCAATCGCCACAACTACACTACGCCGCCCTGGTACAGCACAATGGCTCAGACACCTCTCCTCCAATGGCTGAAAAGTAGGCGACCCTGCAGCTTGAGGCCTGAGTCCATTGAGTGTGCTAATAGTTCTGCAGTCGGCCACAACAGAGCTTGACTTCTGCTGAGCTAAACTTTGGGAGGGCAGCTCTGACTCTGATCTGGACATCGTGCCACACCAACCCCCGTGAAACGCAACGGCTTTGTCCCCTCAATCTGGAGGGCTGCAAGCAGGTGACACTGCGGCTTGCAATCATTAGGCGTACGTTTAAGTAGAATGGTAGCACCTTTTGGTGACTCCGTAGAAGCTGCTGCCACCATTTGCACCACCATCTTAATGGAACATTTTGTGTGTGTTTCTCTAAATCAAACTCCATTCTTTCTTGGACAAATGGTGACACTTCTTTTTTAATTATGGCTTAGTAAGGACACTAGCGGTCCCTACTTAAACAATTGGAGGGAAAACCCCAGCATTTGCCCTGTTGTAGTGTGGTAAACTATATATACCTGTCTGGACACACCCCTCTGCTGACAGCTCCTGTGGCTCCTCCCACAGACCCCTGTATAAAGGCGATTGGGGCACTGCTCCTCCCTCAGTCTCCGAGATGTTGTGCTCCCTTTAGCCTATCGTTCACTTCCAGTCTCCGAGAGTTATTGATGGTGCATCAATTTTATTAAAAGCAATTTTAAAACATGGAGCGCATTTTATGACCCGACAGATTGGATCTCGCCCCTCAATCCCAGGAAGCCGGCAATGCTTTCGAACTCTGGCTAGCATGCTTCGAATCGTACCTGGAGGAGATTCAAATGACCGATCCTGCCATGATGCACAGAGTTCTCCTCTCCAGGGTCAGTCCACGGGTCTACTCCAAGATCAGGGACCAAACGGACTACCGGGGTGCGCTGGATGCCCTCAAAAGACAATACCTGCGGCCGGTGAACACCGTCTACGCAAGACATCGCTTAGCGACACGGCAGCAGCGGGCCGGAGAGTCGAGCGCTGAGTTTGTCCGGGCCCTACAGACACTTGTGCGGGCCTGCGACTGCAGGGGACTGACGGCCGAACAGCATGCGGAGCTCCTGGTATGAGATGCCTTCGTTACAGGGATCAGGTCACTGTACGTGCGCCAGCGGCTGCTGGAACACACTGATCTTACCTTACGTTCGGCGATCGAGCTGGCCGATACGCTGGAGGCCGCTCCACACAACGCTGATGCTGTCCAGGCGTGCGATCTCCTGCCGGCCTCATGGACGCTGCAGATCCCACAACCCGCCGGTGAATCGACCTCGGCTGCTGCCACTCACGAGTCCATAAAGTCCCCGCAACCCCCCGGCGAATCGACCGCAGCTGCTGCCACTCACGAGTCCGTAAAGTCCCCGCAACCCCCCGGCAAATCGACCGCGGCTGCTGCCAGTTGCAAGTTGGTGAAGTGTTACTTCTGCAGACTTGAAAAGCACCCCCGAAGACGCTGCCTGGCCCGAGAAGCTACTTGCTCCAGCTGCGGAAAGAAGGGCCACTTCGCCAAGGCCTGTAAGTCCAAACCATGAGTGGGGTCAAGTAGCGCCGCGTGCGAGGCATGGGGGTCGCCATCTTTGTTGGTGCCACCTCGCCCCACCTCCGACCCACGGGTGCTTACCGGGCACCAAGACAGTGATTCAACCCTGGCCTCCGTGACCCTCGACCAAAGCGCCCCACACCAGCTTGCAAGGTCAATGATGGTCATCCTGGTGGAGGGGCACAGGACTAGCTGCCTGTTTGACACAGGCAGCACTGAGAGTTTTATTCACCCGGACATGGTGCAACACTGCAGACTTGTGACACGGCCGGTAAGCCAGAGGGTCACCATGGCTTCTGGGTCGCATACAACAGACATCCGGGTGGGTTGTGTAGCGACACTAATGGTGCAGGGCCCAGAGTATCGGGACTTTGTCTTATTGGTGCCCCTGTGCTATTCAGGCTCGACTTCCAGAGCCACTTGAAAAGTGTGACAATGGAGTATGATGGGCCCCTCCCACCAATCACTGTCAGAAATCTTCAGTTCTGTGGGAATTCATCACATACCCCGCTACTGCCCCCACAGACACACACACACCGACCCACACATCCCACCCAACACCATGTCAACAGCCGTGCTACGGACACCACTTGCAGCCTCTCCACCCTCAAGATCCCTCCCCCACCGCTGTTCGCCAACCTGACCCCCGACTGTAAACCTGTGGCAACTAAAAGCAGGAGGTACAGCGCAGGGGACAGGGCCTTCATTAAGTCGGAGGTGCAGCGGCTGCTCAGGGAGGGGATCATCGAGCCAAGCACAAGTCCTTGGAGGGCCCAGGTGGTCGTTATTAGGAACGGGCAGAAAAATAGGATGGTCGTGGACTATAGCCAGACCATCAATAGGTTCATGCAGCTTGACGCGTACCCCCTACCCCACATCGTGGATATGGTCAACCAGATAGCTCAGTACAAGGTGTATTTGACCATAGACCTAAAATTCGCTTACCATCAGCTCCCCATCCGCCCGGAGGACTACCCCTACACCGCCTTCGAGGCGGGCGGCAGGCTCTATCACTTCCTGCGCATCCCCTTCGGTGTCATGAATGGTGCCTCTGTCTTCCAGAGGGAAATAGACCAGATGGTGGACCAGTGCCAACTGGAGGCCACGTTCCCATATTTGGATAACATCACCATCTGTGGTCATGACTGGCAGGATCACGACACCAACCTCCAATCATTTTTCCAAGCGGCCAAAGCTCCTAACCTCACCTATAACAGGGACAAGTCTGTGTTCAGAACCACCCGACTTGCTATCCTTGGGTATGTTGTGGAGAACGGAGTCATTGGCCCTGACCCCGACCGTATGCACCCCCTGTTGGAACTCCCTCTTCCCACCACCCTCAAAGCCCTCAGACGGTGCCTGGGCTTCTTTTCCTATTACGCCCATGGGTCCCTCAGTACAAAGACAAGGCCCACCCCCTGGTCAAGTCCACCACATTTCCCCTCTCAGCCGAGGCCCGCGCAACCTTCAGCTGCATTAAAGGGGACATTGCCAAAGCAACGATGCATGCGGTGGACGAGACCATTCCCTTCCAAGTAGAGAGTGGCGCCTCTGACTTTGCGCTGGCTGCTACCCTCAATCAGGCAGGCAGGCCAGTAGCATTCTTCTCTCGTACCCTTCAAGGCCCTGAAATTCTGACCTCCGCAGTGAAGAAAGAAGCCCAGGCCATAGTGGAAGCTGTTAGGCACTGGAAGCACTATCTCGCCGGCATAAGGTTCACCTTGCTGACCGACCAGCGTTCAGCTGCGTTCATGTTCTGCAACCAACAGCGGGGCAAAATCAAAAATGATAAAATTTTGAGGTGGAGAATCGAACTCTCCACCTACAACTATGACATCCTGTACCGGCCTGGAAGGCTCAATGAGCACCCTGATGCCCTATCCCAGGGAACATGTGCCAGCACGCAGCTCGACCGGCTATACGCCCTCCATGCAGATCTTTGCCACCCGGGGGTCACCCGGCTTTTCCATTTCGTGAAAGCCCGACACCTGCCTTACTCCCTTGAGGAAATCAGGATGATGACCAGGGACTGCCAAGTCTGTGCTGAGTGCAAACCGCACTTCTACCATCCTGAAAAGGCACAACATATCAAGGCCACCCGCCCCTTTGAGCGACTGAGTGTCGACTTTAAGGGCCCCCTTCCCTCCACCGACCGCAATGTGTACTTTCTTAACATAATCGACGAGTACTCGCGGTTTCCCTTTGCCATCCCCTGCCCCGATACCACTGCCACATCCGTGATAAAAGCCCTGCGCCAGCTCTTCACTCTATTCGGATATCCCTGCTATGTCCACAGTGACAGAGGGTCCTCGTTTATGAGTGATGAGCTGTGCCAATACCTGCTGGCTAGAGGTATTGCTACTAGTAGGATCACGAGCTATAATCCCGGGGGAATGGACAGGTGGAGAGGGAGAATGCTACAGTGTGGAAGGCCACACTCTTAGCCCTTAGGTCAAAGGGATTGCCGGTCTCTCGCTGGCAGGAGGTCCTCCCCGAGGCACTCCACTCCATCCGCTCCCTGTTATGCATGTCCACCAATGCCACCCCTCATGAGCGACTCTTTTCTTTTTCCAGGAAGTCTGCCACTGGGACCACCCTACCAGCTTGGCTGACGTCCCCAGGGCCAGTACTGCTCCGGAAACGTGCGAGGAGCAATAAATACTCCCCGATGGTCGAGAGGGTTCACCTACTTCATGCGAACCCCCAGTATGCCTACGTGGTCTTACCTGATGGGCAGGAGGACACGGTCTCTGTCCGCGACCTGGTGCCCACAGGAGCACCAGACCCTGTACCCCAAACACTCACGGTGACAATGAACCCTGCACCCACCGATGTATTTACCCACGAGACACCGTGCATGCCAAGCCCTACACAGACTCCTCACGACACTCCCATACCGGGCGCCACGCACACGCATGAGGGATTACTGATGCCTAATGGGCTGGCACCTCAAGTCAGGCCGGAGCCAGCACAACCACTGTCACTGGTGCAATCACCACTGGTGCTACGTAGATCGCAGCGACAGACTCAACCACCTGATAGACTTAACCTGTAAATATACTTGTAATAAACTTCGCCCCATGGGACTCTCTTTTAAAACAAAGGAGGGGTGAATGTGGTAAACTATGTATACCTGTCTGGACATACCCCTCTGCTGACAGCTCCTGTGGCTCCTCCCACAGACCCCTGTATAAAGGCGATTGGGGCACTGCTCCTCCCTCAGTCTTCAAGATGTCGTGCTCCCTTTTGATGTTAATAAAAGCCTATCGTTCACTTCCAGTCTCCGAGAGTTATTGATGGTGCATCATGTAGGTCAAAAGTATGACTTATTGTTATGTTTTAGAGGGAGTTAAGGTGGACAATAAATTCTGCCTTGACAGTGATGCCCATATTTTAACCAGAACTTTTAGAATAGTTTTGAGAATCCTCTCATCAGAAGCATTTAGAAATCCAGCATAAGCAAAGGTTCAAAGAGGTTCAAAGGTCAAATGGAGCACACCATATCATAAACTACCTGACGATTACCCTGTTGTACAACCACTGCCTCATTTATGGCAGAGTCTGCTGGTCCCACATTGATAAAATTCCATAGAACTGGACTGGAAGCAAAACATCCTTGATTTTGTTAACCCACACTAAGGGTGAAGTCACTTACTTCTATTAAATAGCACTGCAGTCAAGAGCTGTGTGATTTAATCATACACATAGAAGGCAATGCATCAAAAATGATACATATTTTTCCACCCATGCATTTATTTCACAGGTGATTTACTTTCAGATTATAGATGCATGGTGCAATTGGAATCTTAACCGATAATTAACTTGGTTAAATTATCACATCAGTGGGCAGTGAAATTGTCATTTACACTCAGAGAACAAAATCAATAGTCAATTTTGCACTTTCTTGGTTGAACTAATCTTTTCCTGCATGAACAAGTTTTCAGCCTACATACAAGATGAAAGAATAGAGTTTCCAGTATGTTATTATTCTGTTGAGATATTAATTTTTATGCCACTTCACAAAATACATTAAAATGAATTTAACTGTGGTTAGAAGTAATTATGACTTCCAATAAAAATATAAATACTCAGACATTATTGGTATGCTAAGATAGCCGCTGATAGGGCTAAAACACAGGCAAACTGATTTCACATAAAGCATATAAAGTAAGTAAGTCTAGAAATGGGATGCTAAGTTTAAAGTTGAAAGTAAAATTTATTATCCGAGTTCATACATGTCTCCACATACATCCCTGTGATTCTTTTTCTGTGGGATTCAGGAACCGTATCTGTCCGAATCTGAACTCCTGAAAGGGAAAGGTCATTACCCAGCAGTCATAGGACACATCAGTACTATCAACATAAGCAGAAAGAGGGATGAAGTCCTGTAATGTGAATTTAGGCACTGAAATAGGAGGCTAAAAACAGTACCTCCAAGGTTGTAATCTAGCGCGAGTATACAATTATGAAGATAGATTAAATGAATGCACAGTTAAAGCTATGGTGAATGAGGTAGGCCTTTAGGTAGTTGTATCATTGAGGCTGTTTCTGAGGAAAATGCAAATTGTACAAGCAGGACAGTTTGCACCTGAACTAGAAGAGGAGTGATATCCTGCAGGGATGCTTGCTCTTGGTGTTGGAGCAGTGATATTACTGCATTTCTAGTAATGTGATTGATAGAAGGGCAAGGCTAGCTGCTCAGAATATCAAGATTTCAGGTGCGATGCACGGGGAGGATAAAGAGGAAGGGGTATTGCAATGTTGATTAGAACAAACATCACTTTGTACTCAGGGAGAATGTCTTAGAAAGTTCTCCCAACAAGGACATTGAAATAAAACTTAGACATAAGGGAAGGGAAATCACTTTGCTGAGATTATAATGGAGGTCATGCAACAGTCAATACAAGATAGAAAAGCAGATATGTAGTCAAGCAGAAAGTTGTAAAATCAATAGTGTTATAGTTGTAAAGGATTTTAACTTCCTCAAGCTATATAGTTATTTATTTATTTAGAGATACAGCATGGAATAGACACTTCCACCTTTCGAGGTGAGCCGACAACAACCCTGACAACCCCAATTTAACCCTAACCCAATCACAGGACAATTGACAATAACCAATTAAACTACCCAGCATGTCTTTGGACTGTGGAAGGAAACCAGAGCACCCAGGGAAAACAGATAGTACAAACTCCTTACCGAGGACGCTGGTATTGACCTCCGAACACCAATGCCCCAAGCTGTAATGGCAAAACACCAATGGATACAGGATCATCTTAGTGAGAGGAGGAATTTGAAAAGTGCATTCAAGACATTTTTCTTGAACCAATATATAGTTAGTCATAGTGATGGGGCTCTACAAAATATAACTTTAGAAAATGTAGCCAGCGGTGGTTGAACTGTCAGTGGGGTGTATTTTGGGAACAGTGATCATAATTCTGCAAGTTTTAAGACTGTCATGGAGACATCCACAAATTAGCTTTCTAAAGTTGGTGAAGGGAGCAATTTCAATGGGATAAGGGAGGACTTCGCAGAAACAGACTGAGAGCAGCTTCTTTTGAGTAAAACAATATCTAAACATCTTCTAAAAGGGAGGTTGTGAGAGTACAGGGTCAAGGTGTTCCTGTGAGGATGAAAGATTATGATAGCAAAATTAGGGAAGTTTGGATGACATAAAAACATTGAGTCTGAAAGAAGTAAGCATAAAACAGGTATAGGCAACTGAAAACAAGTGAGCTTCAAAAAAGGATATAGCCAGTGTAGGAAAATCCTTAAAGATAAAATTATACCACAAAAAGGGACCATTAAATATCATTAACAGAGAACATTAAGGTGAATCCCTAGACATCGTACAAATATATTAAAAAGAAAAGAGTAACAATGAAAGAGCTTAAGGGCAATATGTGCATGACACCAGCAGATAAATAGAGTAAATGCAAGCAGGCTGTTTCCACTGAGGTTGGGTGAGACTAGAACTGGAGGTCATAGGTTAAGGGTGAAAGGTGAACATGAGGGGGAACTTCTTCACTCAGACGGTGATGCGAGTATTGAGCGAGCTTCCTGAGGAAGTGGATTCAATTTTAATATTTAAGATAAGTTTAGGTAAGTACATGAGGAGTGTGGAGGGCTACAGTCCAGGTGCAGCTCAATGGGACTTTGCAGAATAATAGTTCAGCATGGACTAAATGGGCTGAAGGGCCTGTTTCTTTGCTGTAGATCTCTCCGGCTCTATAACTCTGTGTCAGTATTCACTAAGGAAAAGAATATGGTGTAAGTCGGTGATATTCTGAATATGTTAGCATTAGAAGGGAGGAAGTGCTGGATGCCTTAGGGTGCACTAAGATGGATAAATTCCCAGAAGTCTATGTGATGCATCCTAGGCTGCTAGAGGAGACAAAAGAGAAGATTGTAGTGACAAACATTTTCACATCTTTGTTAGCCATGGTTGAAGTATTGGATGATAGGAGGTTTAACAAATGTTGACCCTTTATTCAAGAAGGGCCGCAGTGACAAACACCTACAAGCCAGGGAGACTCACTTCAGTAAGGAAACTATTGGAAAAGATTCCAAGGGGTAGGATTTAATTGGAAAGGCAAGGATTAATTTGGCATAGTCAGCACAGATATTTTTCATTTGAAATCCCATTTCACAAAGTTGAATAACTTTTTAAGGAAGTACCTAAGCATATTGAAGGCAGGAATGTGGTAGATGTTTATTTTTAAACAAACTTCGGTAAAGCCTTTCACAAGCTCCCATGTGGTAGGCTGGTTAATTGAATCCAAAATTGGCTTGGTAACAGGAGCGGTGGTGGTAGAGGGTTGCTTTACTAATTGGAAGTTTGTGACCAAGAGTATATCACAAGCATTGGAGCTAGTTCATCAGATATTTCTCTCTTGGTAACCAATGATGACAGCAAATGGAAGATAATATTCTCTGCATATGGCCATTGGCACAGCTCACTACACCAATCCAAAGAAGATGTCAACTCAATTAGTGCAAAAAACATTTTATACACATGAAGTAACAAACTAAATGTGAATGTATGAGATGTAAGTTTGCAGATGATATGAAAATTAATGTTGTTGTGGATATTGAGGAAGGTTGTCTAAGGATCTAGCGGGTGTGGATCAGATGGAAACTTGGAGGAAGCATTGGCAAATGGAATTTAACAGACATGCTGGGCTGAGGGGTCAGTTTCTCTGCCATATTACTCTATTATATTAAAATGTCTGCAGACAGGTTAATCACGTATCACACTGGTTGTTAGTAATGGTGAAGACAGGCCTGTCACTTTGTATCACTGGTGGAAGACAGTATTGATGGGAACGGGCTTGTCACAGTGAGAAAGCTGAACCCATCAGGACTGAACACCATTTTTATTTACACCTCCCAGAAATATCCTTCAGTACAATATAGTGGTGGAACTCAGCTCACCAGTGCTGAGAAAATATGTTATATATTAACGAGCATTCACTTATCCAGTGACACAAACAGCTGGTTTGTGGCAACATGATTCAGATCCAATCAATATTTCTGAGAAAATTATTTCATGAAGCATTAGAATACTTTGTCCTGTTAAAATAAACAGCTCTCACAGCCCTTTGCTGGAAGAGACCTGTGGTGAACTACATATACCTGTCTGGACTGCTCCTGTGGCTCCTCCCACAGACCCCTGTATAAAGGCGACTGAGGCCTGTTGCCCAGCCTCATTCCCCAGGATGTAGTGTTGTTCATTCTTCCAGTCAATAAAAGCCGATACCTCGCTTCTTACGTCTCAGAGTGAGTTATTGATGGTGCATCAAGACCCTAAATTTACGAATCTTCAATAGCCCTTAATACCATTCATGATGGCAATTCAAAGGTGTTGCTGGTTCATTTAGCAGAAAAACAAAGAGTTCTCAAGAGAAAACAAAGCAGTGTTCTCACATTGCTTTTGCTCTTGGAAACCAATGATGACAGCAAACGTAAGATAATATTCTCTGCATATGGCCATTCACACACGTCACTACACCAACCCAAAGATGATGTCAATATTTTATACACATCAAGTAACTTTCTGTCATATGATAAGTGCTTCCTGTCACATGCTGGAGAACGACAGCAACCAGCTTCAATCGTGCTGATGACCACAGCCAACTACACCAGCTGTTTTTACAATGTTCACTGCACATGTCGAAGACAGAGGTTATAATGAACTAAACAGATTGTATTTAGAACAATTACAAGTTGTGGCTGCCTTCTGAATCACACAACATGCTGTACCCTAGTTATCACAGCAATGGGAAGTAAAATTGACAAAACTTATTTTGCACTTTCTTTGTTGTACTGGTAACTATGAGTCACCACGTATGCTGGAAATCAGCACTATTGAGCACAGATTTGTTACTGTATAGCACTGTGATTGATACAGACCTGCATTTTATAACACTGTGGCACAGATCCCGATATTACACTGTAGGTCTGGCACCAGTGAGTACTGGTCTATCACTGTATAAGTACTTCAGTACAGTACTTCTGCAGGTTTGTCAATAAGTAACACTGGCATTCAGTCCTATTATTGCATATTCTGGGACCACAGTACCTGTAGTACGGATATATGGTTAATAATGGTCACTCATTGGTGGGCAAGCCCGTTAGATGCCACACTGCATGTATGTTCTCATTCTAATGCGACTGCGCATTCATACAAACTGGCTAAAGCACAAATGCCCTCACCCATAGCCTCCCACTTGTTTATTCTTCCCCTCCCCCACCACAACAATCACCACCTTGTCCCCTGCTACTTTCTTTCTTCTATGGCTTTTAAGTCTTCTCCCATCAGATTCCCCCTTCTCCAGCCCTGTATCGCTTTCAACAATCAACTTCCCAGCTCTTTAATTCACTATTCCCCCCACAGTTTAATCTATCATCTTGCGTTCCTTCCTCCCCTCCCCCACCTTCTTACTCTGACTCATCTTTTTTACCTTCTACTCCTAAGGTAGAAGGAGATGAGTTATTAATTTCAAATGGTGCATTTTCACTCAAAGAGTTGAACTGCACACACATGTAATGAGAGCTGTATAACTCATCTCCTTCTACCATAGGCCACAAACTTATCAATCACCCCTGCTGTGGACCACCTGGAGGTCCAAGACAGTCTCGTTACATGCACATGGAGATCAACTCTTTGAGTGATAATGCAGAAAGTTTGAAGTTAATAACTCATCTCCTTCTACCTTAAGCCATGAACTTATCAATCACCCCGCTGTGGACCACTTCTACAAAGAAGGGATTCATATGCTTCACAACTGCTGGACTAAGTGTGTAAATGTAAGAGGGGACTATGTTGAAAAATAAATGTGCAAGGTTTTCTAAAGTTGACTCCTCCTACCTTAGGCCACAAACCTATCAATCACCCCTCGTACTCTATTGTTTCTGCATTGACCTTATCAGTCAACTTAGAATCCAAAGAAACAAAAAAAGATGACAGTACTGCCAGGTGCTTGGTCTGCCTATTACATTAAAATACTGGGGTACAGGCTAGAAGGGAAGAGGTCTCATAAGCTTCAAGATAAGACTGATGTGATGAGTAAAACAGCAAGGGGTCAGTAAGTGGAGTAGTGAGGGGACAGTGAGGGGTCAGTAAGTGGAGTAGTGAGGGGTCAGTGAGTGGAGTAGTGAGAGGACAGTAAAGGGTCAGTGAGGGGATAGTGGAGGTCAGTGAGAAAGTGGCTAGGGAGAGAGAGGTAGTCAGAGGCAGAGGAGGAGAAGGGCAGTGAACAGTCAGTGGGGGGAAAGTGAGATGGACAGGAAGGGGGAACGAGGGACAATCAGGGGACGTAAAGGGGTTGAGGGAGGGGGAAAGGGGCAGTGAGTGGGCAGTAAAAGGATAGTGATAGGGGACAGTGAAAGCACTGGAAGGGGTTGTGAAGTGGAGTAGGAGGCAGTGACGGAGTGGGGAAGAGGAGGCAGTGAGCGGACCCCGAAGGGACAGTGAGAGGGAGAGAGGATTGAGCAAGGGGACAATGAGGAGGAACGAGTGGAGAGTGAGAGTCAGTGTGGGAATAGTGAAGCGACAATAAAGGGGGAATGAGGGGCAAATGAGGAAGAAAGGGGAGTAGTGATGGGGAAATGAATGAAGCAGTGAGGGACTGAGGGGGCAGATCTTACAACAAAATTACGATTGATAATCTATTCAGGCCTTCTCAATGTACACCGGTGTGAGTGTCTTCAGTCCTGTCCTCTCAGGTGACCTGCAGGGGTTACCCTTTACCTCTGCTTCCTGTGAGTGAGAGAATTATCCACCAGCATTCGGGCTATGATAATAATAGGCTTTCAGAACTTTTGTTTGATCCTTTGCCTTGAAAATTACTGAGCTTTGTTTGTTGCATTTGTTCTGACAGCCCTGTGCTGCAGCTTCACTAGATTGGTACCTTCAGCAGTTTAGGTACTCAAACCAAGCATGCCTTTCTGAACTCCTCATGAGGGTGCAGAAAACAGCTCAGAGCAGGTTAATCAGACTGATAACTGGAATACCCAGGTTGTCTTACGAGGAAAAGTTGAGCAGACAAGGCTTGTATCCATTGAAGCTCAAGTGAATGAGAGAAGACTTAATTGAAATGAAGGAGTCTTGATATAGTGGATGTGAAAAGAATGTCTCTTCTTGTGGAAGAACACTGAAATGCTTATAAAAACAATTCTGATTCCTTTGGCCCAACTGGTCAATGTTTCTTAGACATTGTGAGAATACCTGCATCCTCCACACACTCAGGCAGTGTGTTTCAGTTTCCAAACCATCCAGATGAAAATTCTTCCTTTGATCAATCCTCTCTAAACCTATGCACACCAACTTTAGGTACCTCAGCTTTGGGAAAATGTTGTCTACTATTTACCTGATGCACGTCCCTCATAACTTTGTACACTTCTATCAAAATCAGGTTTAATATCACTGACATATGTTGTGAAATTTCTTCTTATGCGGCAGCAATACATTGCATGACATAATAAAAGCTGTAAATTACAGTAAAAGAGATATATATATATCTGAATGTGGTGAGGTAGTGTTCATGGGTTCAATATCCATTCAGAAATCTGCTGGCAGAGCGTAAGAAGCTATTCCTGAATTGTTGAGAGTGTGTCTTCAGGCTCCCTTACCTTCTTCTTGATGATAGCAGTGAGAACATGGCATGTCCTGGGTAATGGAGGGTCCTTAATGATAGCGCATGCCTTTTTGAGGCATCACCCCTATAGATGTCCTGAATGCTGGGGAGGGTATTGCCCATGATGGAGCTGACTGAGTTTACATCTTTCTGCAGCTTATTTCGACCCTGTGCAGTGACTCCCCCCCCCCCACCACCAAATGGTGATGAAGTCAGTTAGAATGCTCTCCACAGTACATTTGTAGAAATTTGAAGTGTCTTTGGTAACATACCAAATCTCCTCAAACTTTTAATGAAATATAGCTTTTGTCATGCATTCTTTGCAGCTGCTGGGTCCAGGATAGCTTCTCAGAGATACTGACACCCAGGAACTTGAAATTGCTCACCCTTTCTAATTCGATGAGGACTGGTGTGTGTTCCCTTGTCTTACCTTTTCTGAAGTCTACAATCAATTCTTTTGTATGACTGACTTTGCATGCAAGGTTCTTGCTGTGACACCACTCAACCAGCTAATCTATCTCACTATTGTATGCCTTCTCATCACCATTTGGCAATCTGTCAACAATAACTGTGTTGTCAGCAAATTTATACAGGTGTCCGCCGTTTTACAAAAGTTCACTTTACGCCACTTCGCTTTTACGAAAGACCTACATTAGTACCTGTTATCACTAAAAAGGCACCTGCTTTAAACATGTGTTTACCCTGAGAAAGACTACCATGACTGTGAAGCCTTGCGCAGGCAGGTGTGTGCGCATACGTGTACGTGCCGATTTTTTTCTGCAAATTAGTTTTGGCTAAGTCTTCCCGATTCTGTTAAGTGAAACTACACATACATTATTTCTACTTTATATAGGCTGTGTATTTATCATTTCATTCCTGCTTTTACTATATGCTAATGTTATTTTAGGTTTTTTGTGCTATTTGGTATGATTTGGTAGGTTATTTTTTGGGTCTGGGAATGCTCGAAAAATTTTTCCATATAAATTAATGGTAATTGCTTCTTCGTTTTACGCCATTTCGGCTTACGAAAGGTTTCATAGGAACGCTCTACTTTCGGATAGCGGGGAAAACCTGTACATGGCATTTGAGCTGTACCTAGCCACAAAGTCATTGGTGTAGAGACAGTAGACCTAAGCACACATTCTTGAGGTGCACCAGTGTTGATTATTAGCAAGGTGGATATGTTTCTTTCTGATCTGCACAGACTGTGGTCTTCTGTTGAGGAAGTCGAGAATCCAGTTGCAGAGGGAGGAAGAGAGGCTCAAGTTTTGGAGCTTTTTGTAGGAATGTTTGCGTTTAGCACTGAGCTGTAGTAAATAAACCGCAACTTGAAGTATTAGTACTATTCAGGTGATCCAAGGCCATGTGAAGAGCTAATGAGATCGCATCCACTATAGAGAATTGTAGTATTGTGGTGACAGGCAAATTGAAGTGGGTCCAGGTCCATCCTTAGGCAGGAGTTGATTCTAGCCATAACCAACCTCTCAAAGCACTTCATCACTGTAGATGTGAATGCTACGGGATGACAGACGCTACGGCGCTCACCTTGGCTCTTCTCGGGCACTAGTATGATTGTTGCCCTTTTGAGGCAGGTGAGAACTTCCATCTGTAGCAATGAATACACCACTAGGGCCTGTCACCTTACGAAGGTTCACCCTCATCTGACATTAGCCTCTGAGAAGAAGATCACCGGTTCACCGTGTGCTGCAGGGACCCTCATAGCTGTAGTTTTATTCTCCCTTTCAAACTGAGCACAAAAGACATGGAGTTCATCTGGGAGTGATGCACCATTCATTATAAGTTTCACTTTGTAGGAAGCAATGGCCTGCAAACCTTACCAGAGTTGACATACATACAATTCCACCACTAAGCTCAATCAGAATTGTTCTTTTGCTCATGAGATAGCTCTCTGTAAGTCATACCTGGCCTTTGTGTATAGTTCTAGATCACCAGACCTGAATGCCACAGATCCAGCCCCCAGCAGACATCGAATCTGCTGGTTCATCCATGAGTTTTGATTTGAGTATTATGGTTTGTGACAACTGTGTCTATTCATTCAGAATCAAAGATGAATCCCTGAATTCTGTAAAGCCCACAGCTTCAAGATGTCCTGTAAGCATTTTCCGTCTCCCTTTTCCATGCCTTCTTGGTCCTCTCCATTAGTGCTGCAGTCTTCATTCTCTGCCAATAATTAGGGAGTAGAAGTACAGCCAGACGATCAGACTTTCCAAAATGAGGGAGTAGGATGACATGGTCAACGTTCTGGATGGTAGCAAAACAGTGGTCCACTGTGTTGGCTCCTCTGGTTCCACCAGTGATATGTTGATGATAATTATTTAGAGGCTTTTTCAAGCTGACCTGGTTAAAATCCCCAAAATGTTGGGGAATGTATCAAGGTGCACTCTTTCATGCCTGTTGATTACATCACTCAGCTTGTCTAGAGTCTGTTTGACATTGGCCTGAGATGAGATGTACAGTACATTGCTACCAAGATAATGGCCAAAAACTCCTGTGGCAGATAAAATGGATGGCATTATCAGGTTCCCACTCAGCCTGCTCTGCTCCAATGAGAAATCATAGTCAAGTCTCTCCAACTGAAACATTCAATCCCAGCAGCATCCTAGTGAATCTTCTTTGCAGCTTTTCCAGTGAGATTATGCCGTTCCTATAATGTGGCAATCAGTCGAGGTCACAATCAGGCAAGTCATGATCTGACTTATGGAGGTGCATTTCTGAGGTATTGTGTGGTCCTCCCCGACCCTAATTGGTGTATTTGTATGTCTATATATTCCTGTTGCCAATCCCCAATTCACACTACTATTTCAACTTTCACAGCATAGGTCAGTGACAATAACCCCAGTGACAGTGAATGGAGCTACAACTTCAGTATTGTGGTCTTTGCTGAATTCTGAAATGTTCCCCGTCATTGGTATTTCAGCTCTTTTGGCATTATTGCCCTTTGACCTAATGTTACCTTTAACTTCTCCTGTTAGGCACAGCCAAAATAATTTCCCTCTTTCTTTTAAGGTGGAGATTTTTCCACCTTAAAATAAAGATAAATGTTGTAAACTATGTCTCACATTTTCAGTCTTATTGTTGATCAAGAATTGGGGCAGGCTTCTCTAATTTAATTGGAGGAAGGACTGAGAGACCTGAGAAATTATGTGGTTTTGGTTGTAAATACTGACTTTCAGAAGTCAGTACTTACAACTGTGCATCACTCCTGTGAGTCCCTCTAGTGATTGTTATGTTCAAATCTTGTTGTGCTCACTCAGGGAAAAAAGTACCCAGTGCAGAGCAGAGAGAATATGAACAGTAATGATATGACACATTACAGCAGAGAAGCTTAGAGACCATAAAAAAGGAAGCAAGAATAGAAAAAAGGAACAGGAATAAAGTCCAAAGGCAGTACTGATTTGCCTTTTCATTCTTTAATGCCTTAACTCAATCACAAGTTTATTTCTTCATGTGCAGAATCACAAACATGAGAAAATCTGCAGCTACTGGAGATCCAAGCAACACACACAAAATGCTGGAGGAACTCAGCAGGCCAGGCAGCATCTATGGAAAAGAGTACAGTTGACATTTCAGGCCCAGACCCTTCCTCAGGACTGGAAAGAGGAGGTCAGAGTGAGAAGGTAGTGGAAAGGTGGCAGGTGATAGGTGAAACTGGGAGGGGGAGGGGTGAAGTAAAGAGCTGGGAAGTTGATTGGTGAAAGGTTTGGAGGTAGTGGAATCTGATAGAACCATGGAAGAAAAGGAAGGAGAAGAAGCAGCAGAGGGAGGTGAAGGGTAGGTAAAAGATAAGTTGAGAGAGGGAAACAGGAATGGAGAACAGTGGAGGGGGCAGGCCGGACGGGGGGCCATTAACCAGAAGTTCGAGAAATTGATGTTCATGCTATCAGGTTGGAGGCTACCCAGACGGAACACAAGGTGTTGCTTCTCCAACCTGAGTGTAGCCTCATTGCAGCGGCAGAGAGGTCATGGAGTGATATGTTGGAATGGGAATGGGAAGTAAAATTGAAATGGGTAGCTACTGGGAGATCCTGTTTTTTTGGCGGACAGAGAGCAGGTGCTTGGTGAAGCGGTCTACATCATGTCTCACAGGTACAGTAGATATTCCACCCTCTATCAGTTTACTTCACCCCTCCCCCTCTCTCGGCTTCACCTATCATCTGTCACCTTGTACCTCTTCCTCTCCTCTCCCCACCTTCTCACTGACTTCTTATCATTTTCCCAGTCATGGTGAAGGGTCTCAGCCCGAAATGGTGTCTGTTTACTCTTTTCAATAGATGCAGCCTGGCCTGCTGAGGTTTTTTCCAGCACACGATGCAGAAATGGGTTTTATACACTGGAGTATCATGCCATTTAAAAGGTGCCTTTAGCTTCTAAGATCTCCTTCTCTTCTGCTTCTACTGGTTCTCATCTGTTCTGAATCCATGATGCATGCCACATTTGAAGGTGTACTACTTATTTAAAAACACTTGAGTTACATTAAGTATATATATATATATGTCTATTAAATAGTTGGATTAAAATAAGTAGTGCAAAAACAGAAATGACAATGATATCTAGAAACTACTCTCTTACTTTCCCCTCCAAACCAGGAAGCACTTACAAAGAACAAGCAATTACAATGAGAAGCCAGACATACTTCTAGACAAAAAGCAAACCAATTTGTACAGTACCACAAAATTTCAGTGCTCCAATTACATTTTGTACAAGGTAGTTTGATGTTGTTGGGAAGCAACTGGGTTGCATTCAGGGGCTTCAAGCACAGCTGGAATGAATGGAAATGATGTTTTTATTTGTCAATGATGTTGGCAAATATGAATATGTTTCTAATGACTTAGATATTAGGGGAGATGGAAATCATATTACTACTAATGAAACTTCCAAGAGAGAACTTTTTCCAAAATTTAAATATTCCAGCCAGGAACTTCCCGGACTCTCAGTCAGTATTAACATTTAATCTGGGTGTATTTCCCGTTACATCAAAGGGTATATCCTGGAGAAACCACGTTTAAAAATATCAAGCATTGGACTCTGAAAAGAATGGAAATATCTCAGAATGTTTCATCCCAAAGAACAGGCAGAGCTCAATTATGGTTCCCCCTACCAAAAGAGACATTTAAATTGTGATTCTACAAGCTTGTAATTAGCTTTATTTAAATAATACTGTATAATGATATTCTATAAACATGATACAATCATTGTTTTTTCTTTCTACTCATTTTTCTGGGTATACCTCAGATAAATACTTCGTGGAGATTTGTGATATATATGATTATATGATATATATGTACAATGTCTGAAATACATCTTATGAAAATGCTTGTTTGATGATGAACTTCAATTAAAAAAAATAAATTACAAAAAAAAAGGTGCTAATGTGGCTAAAGAAGCTGAGCAAATTGCGCCAAATGATATCACACATGAAATATAGAATAAAGTAGTCATGAACACAGTATAGAGCCTTAATATACCTAATGCAGACTCTACATCAAAGGCTCTCAGCAACATAGGTGATTTCTTACTACATAACATTACTGTTTTGGCCAAGCAGCATATTTGGACTCATAATAAAGGCAGCAGCATATCATCAGCTCTGTCACATTCAGAACTGATTTTAATGTCAGTCACTCTTCACCCACTATTAAGCCAGGTTTGTGTTGCCTCGTTAAACCTTGATGCAGCTGTGATAAAGCTACAGTATTAGAGTAGGCCACTTGACCCATCATGGGTGCTACACAAAACATTCAAGCCTGATTCTATTCCGTTCCTCGTTTACAAACATTTCTCCCCTTCAGGTATCTGTCAGCTTATTACAGTAGTTTTAAATGAGAGCTTCACAATTGTTTGCAGCAAGAGTCCATGTTTTAACAGAATGCAGATTAAGTAATATGGAGCAAAGCACTGGAGCAACTCAAACAAGTCAGACAGCATCTGTGGAAGGAAATGGGCAGGTAACATTTTGGGTTGAAGCCCTTCATCTGGACACATCTTACCTATCCTTGGACCAGTATTCCACCAACAATCATCAAGCCACTCTTTTCTGTACCATCAACAACCTGATCACTTCAGGAGATCTCCCCTCCACAGCCTCCAGTCTTATTATTCCCCAACACTGCACTGCTCATTGAAGCTTTAGGCAGTCCAGATGAAGAGTCTCCACCCAAAATGTGACTGCCCACTTCCTTCCAAGGGTGCTACCTGATCTGCTGAGTTCCTCCAGTGTTATGTACGTTGTCCCACATTTTAATCCTTTCAAGTGCATAGAAATGTTTCTTATATTCTTCATTTATTTCTGATTTTTTTTTAACTTTATGTATCAGTTCTCCAAATAATTTGCTAGCTTGGATTTCTACTCATGTAGTGGTTTTGCTGGTCATCATAAAGCAGTAGTTCTTGCAGTTGAGATCATCATATGTCACTGTTATTGGATTAATACATTGTTATGTGCAAGTGCATAAAGTTTAATTTGTTTCTGACAAATGACTGTTGCACACTCGCAGCCTTCACTTCATCCTGACCGTAGGTATAATAATACATCAATGCCTCTGACTCAGTCTAAACCTGGCAAGGAAACCTTGTCAAATATCAATCATCAGGTTCAGTTCAGTCCACTCAATAAATGGTTTTGTCATGTGTCAATGACTCTGCTCCAGGCAAGAGGCCTAATTGTATATCAGTGCTCCTTCTTCAGGTCCATTCACTACTCCTGGCATCACTGCTGACAGGAGCTCATCAGGTCTTAGTTCTACTGCCTCACTCCAATCTTACAATGAAACTGTGCTTCCCGCTGCGCTCCTGCTGCAAGACTGCATCTTACACTACTGCTCATTCCATGGTTTCAATGAGAAGTGAAGAAGGGGATGCCAAGAGCGGCACTAGGCAAAGCTAAATATCAGGCACTAAGCAAGTCAAGCTGTAATGTAAGACTAATCAGAAAGTCAGCACACCTCACAACCATCGGATCAAGTCAAAGCTCTAATATAATGTGGCATCTAATTATAAATAGAGGTGAATATTTAACCAGATACAGAGAGGTGAATAATTCTGGTGGAATCTACTGTGTTACTGCTAAAGATAAGGCTAAGCTTTTCATCTGGAAGTACTGAATTCATGATTCATCCTAAGATTTCCATCACTACAGAAGCTTGTCCTTAGACAATTCAGATCCCCATCAGATATCAATTAGAAAGCACTGGATACAGCAAAGCCAATGGGACCAAGTATCAGTGTGATTATGGTACTGAAGACCTGGGCTCCAGGACTAGCCAAACTTCCAACCAAGCTGTTTCAATACAGATGTAATACTGGCAGAAGTCCAACAAGCAGGAAAAACAAAACCCAGCTAATTACCACCTAAATGAGTCTATTAATCATTAGCAAAATAATGGATAGTATCATCAAGCAGAACATACTTACCAATTTGGGTTTCACAAGGAACACTACACTCCAAACTTCAGCAAAGCATGGCTTAAACAGGGACCATAGGGCAGAATTCTAGAGTTGAGATGCGGGTCACTAACCTTGACACTGAGGTGGAATTTAATCAAGTGTGGATCAAGGAGCCCTTGTAAAACTGAAGTCAATTGGTATCAAAAGAAATGGTTAAAATCAATGGGGATGTACACTAATGAATATTCAATGCCATAAGTGAATGTAGCAAGATCTAGACAACATTTAGCCTGGGTTGATAATATTGGTGCCACAAACAAGTCAGACAACAATCACCTCCACAAAGACAGAGTCTGACTGCTTACTCTTGACATCCTAAGGTACTACTATTGTCAAGTTTCCTACCATCACCATTGACCAGACACTCAATTAGATCAGACACATTAATACTGCTACTATAGGATAGATATCCCAGAGGAAGTGACTCACCTTCTGATAGCCTGAAATGTTCACATCCACAACCAGCACAAGATTAGAGCACAATGGAGTACTTTTCTCTTGTAGTTCCAGCGATCCTATGCATTCATTTCCTTCCTAAACATTCCACCATCCTGAACATCCATTCCCTTCTCACTGCTACATGAGGGAATGAACACTGTCCAATCATTAGTAAACATCCCCATTGACTAACACGAGGAAATCTGCAGATGCTGGAAATTCAAGCAACACACTCAAAATGCTGGTGGAACGCAGCAGGCCAGGCAGCATCTACAGGAGAAGCACTGTCGACGTTTCGGGCCAAGACCCTTCATCAGGACCCATTGACTGCCATTTACAAAGTGTATTACTGTTCCTTGCCCTAGCTATTCTGAGATCATCTCCCAAACCTGCATCGTCAACTACTATAGAGGACCAGAGATGAGTATCCTCAAAATTCTCATTTTTTGCAATGTGCTGTTGAAATTTTGTAAGTGTATCCCTACAACTACCATTGACTGTAAAAACTCTAGTCAATTATTTTCTCCCAAATTAGGTGCCAACATGAGCAAAGTGTACAATTATGTTCAGATGGAGCAGCAAACTTCATCTCAGATAAGTGAATGCAGATTGAATCAGGTACGTTTATAAGATAGGAGTTGACTGTGGCATCTAGTTAACTGAACTGACAGTTATCCACCCTTAAAATGTAAAAGGTCCAAACTCATTGAGTAAACTGCTGGCAATAAATAGGCATCTTGATAAACTCACTGGATCAAGATGTTTCATCTTATGCTGTCCCAGTCACCATACAGCCCAGGTTAAGAGAGGAATATTTTTAAAGTTAGAGATACAGCATGGCAAAAGGTCCTTCCAGCCTAACTTGTACATCTTTAGAATGTGGGAGGAAACTGGAGCACCCAGAGGACGCAGCCCATGCAGTCACAGGGAGAGCATACAAACTCCTGACAGAATTTAAGCCGGGACGCTGTCACTGCAATAGCATAATGCTAACTGCTATGCTACTGTGCTGCCACGGAAGCATGGTGATTACAGGTGGAGAGGAGAACATTGAGAGGGATCCAAGGAAATGTGAGTCCAGATTCGTTTCGTAGAGGAGTTGTACTGGATTAACAACAGTAAGTTTAAACCTTCAGCCTGCTTGGTTCTTTCTACTCTGTTGCACATTGTTAGGATCTTGGACATCAGCATGTTCAAGTTCACTTTGAAATTTGAGGAGAAACTGAATTCCAATGCGTCGGTATTTCAGTACAATAAAGGAAATTACAATGGCATGAGAGGAGAACTGGCCAAAGTTGACTGGAAAAGGACACTAGCAGGAAGGACAGCAGAGCAGCAATGGCTGAAGGTTTTGCGAAAAATGAGGGAAGTGCAAGACAGATATATTTCAAATAAGAAGAAATTTTTGAATGAAAGAAGGACAATACTATGGCTCACAAGTGAAGTAAGAGCCAAATCCAGTGAGAAGATAGAGGATTGGGAAGCTTTTTAAAACTTGCAGAAGGAAACTAACAAGGTCATTAGGAAGGAAAAGATGAATTATGTAAGGAAGCTGGCGACTGATATCAAAGAAGAAACTAAAAGCTTTTTTAAGTATATAAGGGGTAAAAGAGAGTTGGGGTAGATATAGGACCAATAGAAAGTGAAGCTAGAGATAATGTAATGAGAGATGCAGAGGTGGCAGAGGAACTGAATGCATATTTTGCATCAATCTTTACAGTGGAAGACATCTGCAGTATACCGGACATTCAAGAGTGTCGGGGAAGTGAAGTAGGTACAGTGAAAGTTATGACTGAGAAGGTGCTCAGGAAGCTTAATGGTCTGAGGGTAGATAAGTCTCCTGGAGCTGATGGAAGGCACCCTCGGGTTCTGAAGGAAACAGCTGGAGAGATTGTGGAGGCATTAACAATGATATTTCAAGAATCTATAGATTCTGGCATTGTACCGGATGAATGGAAAATTGCAAATGTTACTCCACTATTTCAGAAGGGTGGGAGGCAGCAGAAAGGAAACAATACACTTGTTAGCCTGACATCAGTGGTTGGGTATTTGTTGGCATTGATTGTTAGGGATGAGATTACGGAATACCTGGAGGCACATGACAAGACAGGCCAAAGCCAGCATGGCTTCCTGAAAGGAAAATTCTGCCTGACTAACCTACTGCAATTTTTTGAGGAAATTACAAGCAGGATAGGCAAAGAAGATGCCATAGACATGGTGTACTTGGATTTTCACAAGGCTTTTGACAAGGCGCCACACATGAGGCTGCTTAGTAAGAGCCCATGGAATTACAAAGAAGTTACTAGCATGGGTAGAACATTGGCTGATCGGCAGAAAACAGAGAGTGGGAATAAAGGGATCCTATTCTGGCTGGCCTTATGGTCTTATGTTGCACCTTAAGCTTAATTCACATCTAGTTTAAGCATGAAATCCTAACTGAAATGCATTTCTATGGAAAACAGAAATATAGGCAGTTGCTTCTTGATTCATTGGGTCATGTAACTACCAGTCCAATTTTGTAGTTGCTGTTAACAGGCCATAACCACACAAAATACTGTAAACATAAAGAAGTCACATGCTGTGAATGCAACCCACACTATTGTTACTTTAATCCTGCCTTCAGCTGGAGGAATACAGTGCTCCCAGAACAATACTGACAACAATATCACTATTTCATTACACAGATATTTTGATATATTGCTTGTAGTAAATAATTAAATGATAAAATATTCTTCTACATGCATGCATTTTATGCAGTTCCAGTGAACAGCTTTGCTCCTGAAAATTTGGCAGTTATTTTAAAGAAACTTTAAAAACAAAATCCACTCCTGAAGAACCTTAAAGTCCTTGCAAGAAGCACTTAATTTTGCACTGTGTAGTATAATTTATGCATTTAATAATGCAATACTGACTAAGCAACTTTTTAAATACACAGTTATATGCTCAGACAATGTAGAACTAATGCAGCGTTTAACACTCACCCTTGTGTCTCTCGTACTGTAATTTTCTTTGACAGGACCTGATAATAGGGCAGCTTCTTGAATTTCTCTGATCCAACAGCCACGTAATATTGGTTATTTTCTAATTCAGCCGCACCAAGCAAGGGCCTTCCATCCAGTGTACAGAGTCTGTGTATTCACAAACAAAAGGAACATTTTAATACCCTACAACAACACACACAAAATGCTGGTGGAACACAGCAGGCCAGGCAGCATCTATAGGGAGAAGCACTGTCGACATTTCGGACCGAGACCCTTCGTCAGGACACAAAGGATTTTAATACCCTTTTTTTTTCAAATCTATGTATTATTTCTGAGTGACTGAATCCTGATGGAAGTGATTAAACTGTGGTGATGAAGTGATTTTCTGCCAATTGTCTAGTCATCAATTGCAAGCCCCATATGACATTTTGTCTAACTTCTGGTCAAACATCTCCAAATAAATACCTATTATTAAGATCAAATATCGACCATAGTAAATTCAAAGGGAATCTAATTACCTACCTAGGAAATCCAAGGACATATAAGGGAGACTCTGGACACGCTGTTCTGATGTAGAGTTTTCGACCTTGTTTTCTTTTAGCAGATGCTGACTGACCTGATGGGTGTTTACAGCATTTCTTTTGGTGAAAAGGAGGATAAAGCTCATTCCCTGAGTCCTAGGTCCTCTCGTTTGTGCTGAGAATTGAATATCCAGGGATTTTAATTAGGAGGATAACCTGTGAGATTAAATCCCTTGATGAAACCATATCTCGTTGAACAGTACCCTTTCTTTACCGGTTTAATAGCCCTTTACTTTTTCCATTTGGAGATACTGAAGGATCATTAGGGCTCAAGTGAAATGTGCATGGGTGGTTTCAGTGTACAAATAAACAATGTTCACCAGAGAAAGAAATGAAAATAGAAAACACCAAAGAAAAATGCAGAACAAGTAATAAGCACTTTAAGGCGAACTAGACAGATCAAAATATCTTTTGGGGCCTGTTACCAACTCCTTTGGTAGTTTATGAGGAAAGATTTAAATGAAAATATTTCCTTGCCTCACTGCTTCAGGTGCTAATTAACCTGCTGTGTATTTCTTGTGTCTGTGTTATGTTCTCCAAAATCACATGATTTGTCTCAAAAGGGGCAAAGCTCACATAAGGAATTTGTCAGGCACACTGACAGGAGCGGGTGACATTTTAATGCCAAATTCCATGATACCATACATTGAAAATTAAAGTGAATTCCCCATAAAACAAGATTTGAAAATAATATAAAGTATTATTTTTCCCCAGTGCCACTCAATCTTGGACAGTCTCCAGATAACAGGCCTTACTCCCAGCCTTGCTCTGTTGCTGAATTGTAAGATTATTCATCTCAGCCAATGCGCTGAGCCAATTCAGTTAATCAGAAAAATAGAGTGGCTGTCTCTGCCAAATAGGAAAGAGTTCAGAGAAGGCAAGTGGCATGGCAAGTACATGTTCCCTCGTCTACTTCTTCGCAAATCACTTGCTTGCTATTCCATATGTTACACTTTGATCTCATAACACGGAGAAAATGCTGCAGACGCCAGGCGAGAAACAGAATACAGTTGCAAATGTTAAGTCAATCAGACAATATTTGTGGAAACTATAACATTCTTGCAGCATCTTTTTTTACATCATGATGGGCAGGTACCATTAGTGCACCATTTCATCATAAATGAAAACACAGAGAAAACTTTATTCACCAGAAAATAACAGTATTTATTCTCTATTGTAAATAGTAAAAACTATGCATTATGCAACTCAAAATGTGTCCTCGCAGAAAGTGATTTAGAGCATAAGCAAATCGGGTCAGGTTATGAATTAGGCCTTCACAATTTATGGATTTGAATTAAGGCTATGGAAAATTAACAGAAAATTCATTAACCTGCTGATAGGAAATTCTTTTATATCTCTTGTCATAAAGTTGTTAATGTTCTTCAAAATTGGATATTTTATTAAACTGACTTGGGCTTACTTTATTATTTCCTCCCCCATCTGGATGCTTCTGTCCATCATCTCTCCCTTATCTGATTTCACATCACCTTTCAGCCTCTAGCTCTATCTTCCCCCTCTCCCCCTTCTTCTGCCTCATTCTGCCCAACATTTTCCCCTAGCCTCTCTATAAAGACTTCTCCCACCCCACCTAGCTCCATTTGTTATTACCATTTTCATCTCTCCTGCTTCCAACCATCACCTACTAGCCCCTGTCTCACCTCTTTACACTTGCAATTTTGCCTCTACATTTTCTGTCCTAATGTAGGGTCTCATCCCAAAGCATCAACTATCCCTTTGTCTTCACAGATAATGCTTGACTTTCCGACTTCCTCCTGCACATTATTGTTCATTCCAGATCCCAGCATCTGTCAGTCTCTTGTGCTCTGAAGCACATTCATATTTGCCACTAGTTTCACATACTATGTATGATGTTAACCTCATAGGTGTATTGTGCTATCAAGGAATTAAATTGCATAATAGTCCTGAGTGTTGCATAATCAAATTCCTATGAAGAATAGAGATTTAATGAAAATCAGACTAGTTGCACATTGTCCAAAATACCCTGGATATGCCCAGTAGAGTCCAACCATGAGCAATGCACATCCAGATGTCCCATCTGTAATTTTCAGAGCTATTTTAATTTTCTTGATGATATGATACCTCTTAATATTGTTTTTTCACTTCAGTCTTCCCTTACTAAACCCTCCGTGCCTCTGTCAGATCTAAAGGGGAACACACAAATCAGTTCTCTGTACAATGTTAGTAACGCAACTTAGTAGGTTCCCTTTAACTAACTAACTTGCTTGGTTCTACTCCTAGCTGTCCATTTTGCTCTCTACTAGAGCAACTACACTGCACATCAATCCAGTTATAAACACAAGGAAATCTACAGATGCTGGAGGAACTCAGCAGGCCAGGCAGCATCTATGGAAAAGAGTGCAGTCGACGTTTCAGGCCAAGACCCTTCATCTGCACTGGAGAAAAAAAAGCCGAGGAGTAGATTTTAAAGGTGGGGGGAGGGGGAGAGAAACACAAGGTGATAGGTGAAACCTGAAGGGGGTGGGATAAGATAAAGGCTGGGAATTTGATGATTGAAAAGGATATTGGGATGGAGAATCGGGAGTCTAATAGAAGAGGACAGAAGGCCATGGAAGATAGAAAATGGGGGAGGAGCACCAGAGGGAGGTGATCAGTGGGCAAGGAGATAAAGTGAGAGAGGGAAAAGGGGATGGGGAATGATGAAGGGGGAGCATTACTGGAAGTTCAAGGAATCAATGGTCATGTCATCAGGTTGGAGGCTACCCAGATGAAATACAAGGTTTTATTCCTCCAGCCTAAGTTTGGTCTCATCACAACATGGATAGACATACCAGAAAGGGAATGGGAAGTGGCATTAAATAGGTGGCCACTGTGAGTTTGCGCTTTGTCTGGCAGACGAAGCGTGGTTGCTCAGTGAAGTGGTCTCCCATAAGGTCTCACCAATATACAGGAGGCCACACGGGGTGCACTAGACACAGTATATAACCACAACAGCCTCACAGGAGAAGTGTCATCCCCCTCTTTCGCTATTCCCCATCCCCTTTTTCCTGTCTCAGCTTATCTCCTTGCCTACCCACTGCCTCTCTCTTTCTTCCATCTTCTTTCTTGCATGGCCTTCTGTCCTACCAGACTCCCCCTTCTTCAGCTAATCTTTCACCAATCAACTTCCCAGCTCTTTACTTCATCCATCCCCCTTCAGGTTTCACCTATCACCTTGTGCTTTACTCTCCCCTCCCCCCACCTTTTATATCTACTCCTCAACTTGTTTTTCTCCAGTCCTGCTGAAGGGTCTCAGCCCAAAATGTCGACTGTACTCTTTTCCATAGATGCTGCCTGGTCTGCTGAATTCCTTCAGCTTTTCCAATCCCCGGCCCCACTCTGTTCCCTAACCCATTCAAAAATCTAAACCAACCTGACCACCTCTGGCATCCAAATATCACACCCAGTACCCTCTCCCACCCATCTCCCAGTAATTTCTCCCATCAACTGCCCTTTTGCATCATGGTACAGTAACCTTAAAGTGTAACCCTGCATTACTTACTTCCAACGTCCTGAACACCTAACCCAACTGGCATCATTCTGGATTGACAACCAGCTTCTTCATATTAATCCAATTCCCATCCCTTCCCACAATCCCCACCCAACATTCCGGCCCCCACTCTCCCCAAGATCAATCTTCGCAGTTCACATGTAGAGAAGGTATGACAAAAATGCTTGATTCAATGGCTAATTTAATGCCACAAATTTTAACTGCATAGTAATTCAAATGTTGGTGATATATTTATCCAATTCTAGAATTTTTGGACATAAATTTAGGATGTGGAGGTTTTACCCTTTTCTACCAGATTCAAAAATCCCACATAACTAAAATCCAGCATAACGAATAGGAGGGTGCACACTACAGCAAAATCAACACAGCTGAAATTTTGAATGTTTCAAGTGTATTAGACATAAAACAAACAACTAATCATTAATTAAAACAGTAATTAATACCAATAATATTTCCATGATCAGAGTAAACCAAAAATAGAAAGTAAATTCGACATCTAGGAAACCAGCAAAATAAATAGATCGATAAATATTGAACAGGCAGAAGGATAACAATCAGTAAAATTCTGCAAAATATCAGTTTCAAGTGCCATCACCCATCATCCTGGTCTCTCAGTACCCTGAGGATGTTCAAAATAGAATTTCAAAGTAATAGGAATGTGCGAAGTTAAATAATTCCCAGCAGAATCAGGAAACCTATTCACAGAGATGTCCATTTATGTTTGAAATCTCCTTAAACATATTTTCACCTCAGGGTTGGATGAGAACCTTAATTTATTGGCCAGATACTTGCATTTCAAAACCCAGAATATACCAGTGTCTGTATGTATCTCGTGAACCACAACTCCCTTATTGCATGCATTTTCTGTTTAAGTCTAGAAACAGTAGTAAATCAAAAAAAACTACCAAGTACCAATATTACCATCCTAGCTCTGATAGAAGGCAATTGACCTGAAACATTAAATATGTTTCTCTCTCAATTGAGTTACCTTTAACAGCATTTTGTGTTATTTTATGATCCTAGTACAGAAAATTTTAAGCTGTACAAGTTTGAAATGGTGATGAAAATATCTGCAAATACATCGCCTCTGGATACTCTGAATTTCATTGAACTGTATAGGAGGAATCAGGCAGATGATTCTCCAGCACCATTTCTACCCCCGAGGACCTTTTTTTGGTGAACAGCTTGATTAAGCAACTTGAGCACATCAAACTTCTTAGATGTAAACTGTGCCCTCACGTCTGGCTTGGATTTTAAAAATGATATAAAGATTTACCTCTGACAAATTATCAATGCAATGAGAAACCTGCTCTTACTAAGTAAATTTCCCTCATTGTCTGTTCATGCGAGTGAACACGTACGGTAAAAGACTGTCAGAAGAAGCTCAATTAGCTGAGAAGCACCATGACATTGGAAAAAGGATTACTCCCATCATATCACTTCCTTCTAAAAGGCTATGGGGAATGGACGAGGGGATGAGAACAATTGTATGGGTCCTTTTTGGAGTGATGACACTGGTATGATGGGCTCCAAGGCCTGTTTCCATGGTATAGAGTTCAATGATTCCATCACAATGATATACAAAGAAATTTCAGGACATAACAATGAAGCAGAAAGTGAGTCACGAATAAACTTCCGGTAATAGATGAATTAATGTGCAGTCTAATTTTTTGCAACAGATTCCATTAAAGCTCAGCAAACAATTTTTTAATGTGAATTTTTCCTTCAAACCCCTATCATCTACCAAAATGATTTCTCATAATTGTTAATGAGATTGTGCTGGAAAAGAGTCGCAGGAATTTTCCAGGCCTTCTAATTGCAGTTCATTCAACTCCATATGAAGGGCTTTAGTTAATAGCAACAATGTGATAAAAGAGAGAGTCTAATTTCTACTGTGGCATTCCAATTAATAAGCTTCAGTGTTATTCATAACCCTAGGTGGAATACAACAGACAAGAAATTGTAACACTTGGCACAACATTATATGCAACTAAGGAATTCCATTTAAATTTTAGCTGGTAAACAGCATCTTCAGCACACCTCCAGGTATTTGATTGAAGCTTTCTGTGTATTCACAAGGAAACCTCAGCATATCTCATGGCACTTGCACGATCTACGAGTACAAAACCAAAAAACTGTGCAGGCCTCAAACTCTGAATCTGACGTTAATCGTTGTTGAGGTCCATGCGATGTTAGTAAGGTGCCTTCTCCCTCAGCACTGGTACCTCAATCTTCACCATTCTTCCCTCATTCGCCAATTGATCTTCAGGGTCATAGTGCTGCTGATTGCCTCTGATTTTGCAATTCCAGTAGTTAGTACAGCAGTGGAGAAAAGCCAACAGCTTTTCTTTTCTCGAGAAGTTGCTTCTTTTTTTAAAAAAGAAACTAGCTCAAAATTTTAAACAGATAGTAGTTTTTATAAATGTACGAAGTGGAAGAGGGAGGCTAAAGTGAACCATAGATCCTTTGGAAGATGAAAAAGGAGGAATTAAAACTGGGTAATATAGAAGGTATTGAACAATTATTTTGTGTCAGTCTTCATGGTGGAGGACCCATCGTGGAGGATGTTTTGGGTAAAATGGGAAATGAGGACCTCAATGTTATCACTAAAGAGGTAGTGCTGAGCAAACTAGTGGACCTGAAGGTAAGTAAGTCCTGATGGAATGCATCCAGGCATTTGTGATAATTTCCCAAAATTCTCTGGACTCTGGGCAAGTACAGCAGATTGGAAGGCAAAATGACTATGCAGAAGGCAAGTAACTATAAGCAAGTTAGCATCTATAGTTATGAAACAGATTGAAGCTATCATTATAGAAAAAATAGTGACACACCTGGATAGAATTGATTCTATCAAGCAGATGCAGCATGGATTCAGGAAGGGCATGCCCTGTTTGACAAACTTACTGGATTCTGTGAGAATATAATGAGCACAGTGGATTGAGAGGAACAGGTGAATGTTGCATACTTGGTTTTCCAGAAGGCTTTCAATAAAGTGCCACACAAGACATCTATAAATCAAGGTTGCATGGAGTTGGGGGCAATATATTAGCATAAATAGAGGACTGGTTAACTAGTAGAAGGCAGACAGTCTGGATACATGGGTGTTTCTCTGCTTGGCAATCAGTGGTGAGCAGAGTGCTGCAGGGTTCAGTGCTGAGCCAGCAACTGTTCACGATATACATTAACAATTTAAGAGAGAGATAGATTGTAGTGTATCTAAATTTGCTGGTGACACTAAATCAAGTGGGAAAGCAGATCGTGCAGAGGATATGGAGAGACTGCAGAGATTATAGATAGGTTAAGTATAAGGGCAAAGGGCTGGCTGATGGATTACAATGTTGGTAATGTGAGATCATCCACTTTGGAAAGAAAATTATTCGATCATATTATTATTTGTAGTGAAATATTACACCATGCTGTCTTGCAGAAGGACTTGAGAGTTCTTGCATATAAATCACAAAAGGTTGGCTTGAGGGGGCAACAGGTTATCAAGAAAGCAAATAGAATGTTGGTCTTCACTGCTAATGGGATTGAGTTTAAGAGCTGCAACAGTACATGGTACCAATGAGGCTACTCCTGGGATACTCTGTGCAGGTCTGGTCTCGTTACTTGAGAGAAGCACTGCTGCTTTTCAAGGTGGTTCACTGGGTTGGTTCTGAAGATGAAGGGTTTACCATATAACCATATAACAATTACAGCACGGAAACAGGCCATCTCGGCCCTTCTAGTCCGTGCCAAATGCTTACTCTCACCTAGTCCCACCGACCTGCACTCAGCCCATAACCCTCCATTCCTTTCCTGTCCATATACCTATCCAATTTTTTTTTAATGACAAAATCGAACCTGCCTCTATCACTTCTACTGGAAGCTCATTCCACACAGCTACCATTCTGAGTAAAGAAGCTCCCCCTCATGTTACCCCTAAACTTTTGCCTCTTAACTCTCAACTCATGTCCTCTTGTTTGAATCTCCCCTACTCTCAATGGAAAAAGCCCATCCACGTCAACTCTATCTATCCCTTTCAACCTTCTTCACTCAAAGAATAAAGACCTAACTTGTTCAACCTTTCTCTGTAACTTAGGTGCTGAAACCCAGGTAACATTCTAGTAAATCTCCTATGTACTCTCTCTATCTTGTTGACATCTTTCCTATAATTCGGTGACCAGAACTGTACACAATACTCCAAATTTAGCCACACCAATGCCTTGTACAATTTTAACATTACATACCAACTCCTATACTCAATGCTCTGATTTATAAAGGCCAGCATACCAAAAGCTTTCTTTACCACCCTATCCACATGAGATTCCACCTTCAGGGAACTATGCACCATTATTCCTAGATCACTCTGTTCTACTGCATTCCTCAATGCCCTACCATTTACCATGTATGTCCCATTTTGATTAGTCCTACCAAAATGTAGCACCTCACACTCATCAGAATTAAACTACAGAATTCAACCCATTCTTCTAACTGGCCTAAATCTCTGCAAGCTTTGAAAACCTACTTCATTATCCACCACGCCACCTACCTTAGTATCAGCTGCATGCTTACTAATCAAATTTACCACCCCATCGTCCAAATCATTAACGTATATGACAAACAACATTGGACCCAGTACAGATCCCTGAGGCACACCACTAGTCACCGGCCTCCAACCTGACAAACAGTTATCCACCACTACTCTCTGGCATCTCCCATCCAGCCACTGTTGAATCCATTTTACTACTTCAATATTAATACCTAATGATTGAACCTTCCTAACTAACCTCCCGTGCGGAACCTTGTCAAAGGCCTTACTGAAGTCCATATAGACAACATCCACTGCTTTACCCTCATCAACTTTCCTAGTAACCTCTTCAAAAACTTCAATAAGATTCATCAAACATGACCTTCTACGCACAAATCCATGTTCCTGTTCCTAATCAGACCCTGTCTATCCAGATAATTACATATACGATCTCTAAGAATAATTTCCATTAATTTACCCACCACTGACATCAAACTTACAGGCCGATAATTGTTAGGTTTACTCTTAGAACCCTTTTTAAACAATGGAACCACATGAGCAATACGCCAATCCTCCGGCACCATCCCCGTTTCTAATGACATTTGAAATATTTCTGCCAGAGCCCCTGCTATTTCTACACTAACTTCCCTCAAGGTCCTAGGAAATATCCTGTCAGGACCCGGAGTCTTATCCACTTTTATATTCTTTAAAAGCGCCAGTATACGCCAGTACTTCCTCTTCTTTAATCATCATAGTTTCCATAACTACCATACTTGTTTCCCTTACCTTAAACAATTCAATATCCTTTTCCTTCGTGAATACCAAAGAAAAGAAATTGTTCAAAATCTCCCCCATCTCTTTTGTCTCCACTCATAGCTGTCCACTCTGATTCTCTAAGGGACCAATTTTATCCCTCACTATCCTTTTGCTATTAATATAACTGTAGAAACCCTTTGGATTTATTCTCACCTTACTTGTCAAAGCAACCTCATATCTTCTTTTAGCTTTTCTAATTTCTTTCTTAAGATTCTTTTACATTCTTTATATTCCTTAAGCACCTCATTTACTCCATGCTGCCTATATTTATTGTAGATCTCTCTCTTTTTCCGAACCAAGTTTCCAATATCCCTTGAAAACCATGGCTCTCTCAAACTTTTAACCTTTCCTTTCAACCTAATAGGAACATAAAGATTCTGTGTGACAAGTTAAAGGATAAGACACTAAAGATCTGTTAAGTTCAAAAATTGTTTAAAGCCAGTGAAAACACATGTTAAAAAGGGCTAAAATACTAACAGGTATTTAATTCATTTCATTGTTTCTTTCATTCTTTATTGTGTAAAGTTAAGCCCTGATAGTATTATCAGTGATCTGCAGAGTAGCCTTGATCTGCTAGCCAGAGGTCGATTGCTTCTGTCTCCACCCACATACCCAGGAGACATCGCGGTACTTTCTTCACCTGAGTAAATTCTCAATGAGGAAACCACATCACGTCTTTGTCGTGATTATCTCTCCCCATTTTTCAGGGGCGTAACATTATGGAGGCACCACTGAGATGGCGCTTCAGATGTCTGTTGTCCACAACCTGGTGGCAGAATTCTGCAGCAGCTAAATTCTCCCCACAATACAACTCTGGCGTGCTGTAATGAGAAAAGGCGCTGCTGTTCGAGGAGAGCTGGAAGCTGGTGGTGGAGTACACGTCATCTGAGGCCAGTCAGGGATCATCAGGAACGTTAAAGGCCATCCAGTTCAGAGCCAACTCCTGCACAGTAAGTTTCTCCTATCCTGTCAACATGCCAGCCTTAGAAGAGCTACAGGAAGCGGTAGGAGGAGGGCTACATACCCTGACTAGAGACAATTTGCTCGAAGTTTGTGATTTTCTTGACCTATCAGGCGAGCGAAGAACAGCTGTTGAAGGAAAGTCTCGCATATCACTAGTGACTCATGTAATGAAATTTCTTGAAAGAGAAGAAGTGGCAGAGTGAGACGATAATGGCCGGTCAGAACTGTTGTGACTGAAAGAGAGAATTGCAGACTTGACCAAGGGTACAAATAATGGAGCAGCCCCAGCCGGGCAAAGTGAGCAGCTCACCCCTGTTAATGCTACTGTTCGTGAGTCTCAGTACCAGTCTCAAACTACCGTGAGCCCACAAGTCAGCAGGCAGCCCTCCGTCAGTGCTCAGCCGCAGCAGCCAAGCCCATGCTGGCGCAAAGATCTCAAAATCTCTGGCCAAATAGGCGAACCAGGCCAAAAGGATAAACTGACATTCTCCAGCTTTGCTCAGCAGATTGAGAATGGACTGAACAAACGTTATCCTGAAATAGAAATAGTAGATGCGGCAATTAGAGCTATTTCTCCAGGCTCACAGTTACACAGCTATTTGGAGGGAAGACCCAACCTGACTCTCCCCGCACTGCGACGCATCCTGCGCTCCCACTTCCAAGAAAAGAGCGTGATGCATCATCAATAACTCTCTCTGAGACGTAAAGGTGAGATATCGGCTTTTATTGACTGGAAGAAGGAACAAGCAGTGGTTGACCACCATACTACATCCTGGAGACAGAGAGGCCGGGCTCAGACCTCAATCGCCTTTATACTGGGGTCTGTGGGAGGAGCCACAGGAGCAGTCAGCAGGGGGTGTGTCCAGACAGGTATATGTAGTTCACCACAGAGCGCCACAGAGCTTTACAAGCAGCTAGCTTCTGAAGCAAAGAACAGCAGAGAAACCCCTCAATTTTCTCATGCGGGTTCTAGATTTGAGGCAGAAAGTGCTGTTTGCTTCCCAAGAGTCAGAATCAGGACTTGGGTATGATCCAGCTTTAGTCCAGCGCATGTGTTTACACACATTACTTACTGGTCACCTTTTAAAGAGGACGTGACCATGTTATTCCAGCCAGACCTGAACCCATAGTGGCCAGATGGTCTTGAGTTTTATGACACACTAGTCAGAGTCAGGAAGGGTGTACTCCCAGTCATCACAGTTGATGTTTCTAACCCAACTGGCCATGACATTGTTCTGCCGAGGCGCACTTTAATCGGCACAGTACAAACTATTATGACGATTCTGCCTGCCCTGATTTCTGAGAAAGTTGCAACACCAGCCACAGTGAGCCACACCAGCATGAGACCCACAGGTAGTGCAAGTGAACAGTGGGACCCACCTGTAGATCTAAGTCACCTCAGTGAGGATCAGAGACCGGTAGTCAGACAGATGCTTAGAGAAGAGGGTCATTCCTTCTCAAGGTCGGTCAATGATATTGGCTGCATTGAAAACTTGCATATGGCTATTTTGCTCAAAGACACCGAACCAGTCAAACGCACATATATATCAGTTCCAGGCCCCCTGTACCAAGAAATGAAGGGTTACCTCCACAATCTGATACCACAGGGCTGGGTCAGGAAGTCAAACTCCTCATACTCCTCCCTGGTTGTGTGCATTAGAAAAAAAGATGGCACCCTCTGGTTGTGCATAGATTACAGAGACCTGAACAGGAAGACCCATCCTGACCGTCAGCCTATCCCTCATGTCCGAGACATCATGGACAGACTAGGTGGTAACTCCTGGTTTTCCCTCCTCAATCAGGGAAAAGCTTACCACCAGGGATTCATGTCAGAAGACAGCAGACCATTGACAGCTTTTGTTACCCCGTGGGGGCTTTATGAGTGGATTTGCATCCCTTTCGGCCTCATGAGCGCCCCTGCGGCCTTCCAACGTTGTATAGAGGAATGTTTGGAAGGGCTTCGGGGTGACATCTGCGTTCCTTATCTGGACGATACGCTGGTTTTCAGTAAAACCTTCGACGACCATGTGAATAATGTATGAACAGTGCTGCAACGCCTCAGAGAGTACGGCATCAAACTCAAGCCAAGTAAGTGTGACTTATTCAAGCGTGAGGTCCGCTGTTTGGGCAGAAGGGTTTCTGCAGAGGGCAACAGAGTTGATCCAGCTGACTTCGAAGCTGTTAGAGCACTAAAAGACATCAGACCTCAGACTCTGGGCCAACTCAGAAAAATACTTGGTTTGCTCACTGGCAGTACATAAAAGACTTTCAACTGAAAGCCAGCTGTCTGTATGAGCTTCTGAAAACAAATCTGGCTGAAGTTCCTGACAACAGAAAACCACAAACAAGGGTAAAGAAAGCGAGCCATGTTGTACCCTCAAACAAGCTGATCATGTGGACAGACCAGCACCAACAGGTACTTGAACAGCTGATTGACTGTCTGCTCCATCCACCAGTGTGTGGTTTCCCTGATTTCACTCAGCCATTCACTGTACACACGGATGCATCACACCAAGGCTTGGGAGCGGTACTGTATCAGAAACAAGACGGCAAGCTTAGAGTTATTGCTTACGGCTCTCGCACATTGACGGCAGCTGAAAGGAACTATCACCTCCATGCAGGCAAACTAGAATTCCTGGCTTTAAAATGGGTGATCACTGACAAGTTCCGCGATTATCTGCACTATGCCCCAACCTTCACTGTGTATAGTGATAACAACCCGCTCATCTACATCCTGTCGACTGCAGAACTGAACGCGACCACTTCCAGGTGGGCTGCAGAGTTGGTGATTTCCACTTTACCATTAAGTACAGACCGGGAAAAGAGAACAGTGATGCCGATGCTTTGTCGAGAATGCTGCTGGATGTAGAGTCAATGATGAGAGAATGTTCAGAGGAACTGCCGCCTAACACCATCGCTGCTGCCATACAAGCTGTTGAGGTACAGAAAGAGTCCCCAGCAACTTGGTCACTCACAGCGGTATCCATGTCATCCTCAGCTGAAAATGAGCCAGCCACTGCGTCAATCAGCCCAATACCAAAAGAGCAGTTAAAAGTAGCACAAAAATCAGACCCCGTCATCTGTCCTGTGTTAGAGAGTAAACTGTCAGGTTCCAAGCCACCAGTCAGAGAGCTGAGAGCATTCAGTCCAAGGACAAAATGCCTGTTCAGAGAATGGGACAAACTGACAATAGACAATGATGGCATTCTACACAGAACCACCACTGCCTGCAAGCAATTAGTCTTGCCGGAAAGCTACAAAGGGAAGGTGTTGGAAGAACTGCATAATCACATGGGACACCAAGGCGCTGATCGCACAGTATCTTTAGTGCGTGACCACTTCTTCTGGCCATATATGCAATCAGACATAGAGCACTATGTGACCAAAGCCTGCACTTGTCTAAAACAGAAAAAGCCCTGCCACGATACCAGGGCCCCCTTGACAAATATTGTGACAACCCAGCCATTTGAATTGGTGTGTATTGACTTCCTCCATCTCGACTGATGCAAAGGTGGATATGAGTACATCCTTGTTATTGTTGATCATTTCACACGTTTTGCTCAGGCATACACAACCACATCAAAGTCAGGGAAAACTGCTGCAAATCTCATCTTCAATGACTATGCCCTGAAGTTTGGCTTCCCCTCTCGCATCCACCATGACCAAGGAGGAGAGTTCGAGAATCAGTTGTTCAGTCAGTTAAAGAAGCTCAGCGGAGTGGCGGGGTCCAGAACAACGCCCTATCACCCGATGGGGAGCGGTCGAGTGGAACGCATGAATAGGACATGGTTGCAAATGCTAAGGACACTGACGGAGACACAGAAATCAAACCGGAAGGAGTCCCTGAACAAACTGGTGTGTGCCTATAAATGCACACACTGCGAAGTGACAGGCTACTCACCATTTTACCTCCTGTATGGGAGATCACCCTGGCTGCCAGTTGATATGCTCTTTGGACTGCGCACAGAGCCAGGTTCCAGTGATCAGCGGAATTATGTGGACAAATGGAAACAAGGTATGGAGGAAGCATACGCCATTGTAAACCAAAATGCTCAAAGGGCTGCCAAAAGGAGTTAAATGTACGATGACACAAAAGTAAGGAGTTCAGTGCTACAACCTGGTGAGCGTGTCCAGACACCCAGAGGAGGACCAGGTAAACTCCGAAACTATTGGGAGGACACAGTCCACACAGTGGTGAGACAAATGGGGTCAGACCTGCCAATTTATGAACTGAGACCAGAAAGGGGTAAGGGATGCTCCAGAGTCCTGCACAGAAACTTGCTAATGCCCTGTGATCACTTACCTTTTGAGACACAACCAGAGATAGCTACAAACGACCAGGGGAGACGGAAAAAGAGACACCAGCCTGCACATCAAACTCGGGAAACGGATGAGGACAGTGAGGATGAGTATGAGCTTCATTATGAGCCACTCCGGCCCCCCACGGTGTCAGCAGAAAGAAATGAGACATTGGGTGAACCAGGGATGGGGCCTGAACACAGGCACCCACCAGCAGAAAGGAGGGTTGAAACGCAAGCTCCTTTTGCACCACCCACGCAGCTTCCTGAAGGGGAGTTTAGTGTACCTGCTGAAAACCCGCCTGGGGAGGAAACAGACTTACCTGCTGGAAATCTGCCTGATGAGCATTCCTCACACCCCTCTTCTTCACCAAGTGCTGCTACTGAAACTGAGGAGCAGCCGTACCAGCTGCCACAAAGGCAGAGATGCCCGCCGAGACGTATGACCTACGATCAACTTGGCATCCCTTCCTGCCACAGTGTCCAGCCAGCACCTCAGATGTTGCCTGTCTACCATACACCAGGACTGGTCCCACGGCTGCCATTCTACTTCCAGCCTCCCCCCGCCCCCCATGTATGGACACCAGCCAGTGTGAGCCTACAGACTTGATGTTTGACTAACATCACGGGCAATGCATAGACTGTTTATGCAGATCATTGCCATGAGAGACTAATGGACTGTTGAAAGACTGCGTATAGACTGTCTCTGTGGCTCGTCACCAGGCAGGGACTGTGGCCCTGTGATTATGGACTATTGACAGTCATCAAACTGTGACCCTTGAGTACCAACTCACAGAAGGTCTTCAGTGCCAAGTTCATAAGAGACTGACAAAAAAAGGGAAAAGAGAAAATTGTTTAATGTTGGGACAACATTTATTTTTGTAGGGGAGTGTGTGACAAGTTAAAGGATAAGACACTAAAGATCTGTTAAGTTCAAAAATTGTTTACAGCCAGTGATGTTAAAAAGGGCTAAAATACTAACAGGTATTTAATTCATTTCATTGTTTCTTTCATTCTTTATTGTGTAAAGTTAAGCCCTGATAGTATTATCAATGATCTGCAGAGTAGCCTTGATCTGCTAGCCAGAGGTCGATTGCTTCTGTCTCCACCCACATACCCAGGGGACATCGCGGTACTTTCTTCACTTGAGTAAATTCTCAATGAGGAAACCACATCACGTCTTTGTCATGATTATCTCTCCCCGTTTTTTAGGGGCGTAACATCTGTACCCTCAAAATTTCACCTTTAAATGACCTCCATTTCTCTATTACATCCTTTCCATAAAACAAATTGACCCAATCCACTCCTTCTAAATCTTTTCACATCTCCTCAAAGTTAGTCTTACTCCAATCAAAAATCTCAACCCTGGGTCCAGTCCTATCCTCCTCCATAATTATATTGAAACTAATGGCATTGTGATCACTGGACCCGAAGTGCTCCCCAACACATATGTCCGTCATCTGACCTCTCTCATTCCCTAACAGGAGATCCAACACTGCCCCTTCTCTAGTTGGTACCTCTATGTATTCCTGCAAAAAACTATCCCGCACACATTTCACAAACTCCAAACCCTATGAAGAGAGATTGAGTCATAGTGGATTACACTCGCAGGAACTCCGAAAAATAAAATTATGCAAAGGAAGACAAGATAGAAGCAGGGAAGTTGCTTCCACTGGTAGATGAAACTAGAAATGGAGGACATCGGCCCAAGAATTAAGGGAGCAGATTTAGGATGGAAATGAGGCTACCTCATTAAATATATTTAAGGCACTGGAAGATTTTTGCATAGTAGGTGAAATGTTTTTAAGTGGATCAAGATTAGCTTCATTTATGACATGAACATCAAAACATTGAAACACATTATTTAGTGAAGTAAGTAGTTTGTGCCAACCACACAGTCTAGATGCTGCTGGTGCCAACATATCATGCCCAAAACTTACTAACCTTAACCATAACTATGTCTTTGGAATATGGGAGGACTGTAGAGTACATGGATGAAACCCACGCAGTCATGGGGGAGAACGTACAAACTCCTCACAGAAAGCAGTGCGAATTGAATCCTGATGGCGCTGGTTAACCACTATGCCGAAGTCAGGATTATGCAGAAAAAGCAGGTAACTGATCTGAGTCAGTTACTCAGATCAGGCACATTCTCAATGAACAGTAGAGCAGACTGCACAGGCCAATTAGCCTACTCCTGTTCCTATTTCTTATATTCCTTCAGAACTCCCTTCACCCCTCAAGCCCCTTGTCAAATCTCCTCTGCTCTTCAAACTGATCGTTCTCTCTACATCCATACCCAATCTGGACCAGCTTCACGGCCTGCTGGATCCCTCAAAATTGTTCTTTTTCCCAGTATCAATCCCTTGTTATTCTCTTTACCTGCCCACCCATACACACACAAACAGCATGAAATGGATATTCTCCCACCTTTCCTGATAGTTACCCCTCAATTTCTACCAAATCTGCAATCCTCTCACAATGCATTTCCACCTCATCTTTTTTCCAGAGCAGAGTTACACCAGCAATCTGCACTGCTACACACTTCCTCCATCACTTCCACTCTCTGCAGTAGCAGGAGGTAATCGGATGTGGCCTTTCTTAATCTTTACACTTTTAAGGCCTGTTCAACTATATGTGGACCTTGGTAGCTTGCTCCAAACTGGTGCAGGCAGCTTTCCCAGCACCTCTTCAATACAAAAGTCTGCACTTCGAAGAATCTTTCCCACTTAAAGGATTATAAAATAAAATTTATCATAGAAAATTTATCATAGGTGTATGGTGTATTGGCCTTCATCAATCATGGAATTGAATTTAGGAGCTGAGAGGTAATGTTACAGCTATATAGGACCCTGGTCAGACCCCACTTGGAGTACTGTGCTCAGTTCTGGTCGCCTCACTACAGGAAGGATGTGGAAGCCATAGAAAGGGTGCAGAGGAGATTTACAAGGATGTTGTCTGGATTGGGGAGCATGCCTTATGAGAATAGGTTGAGTGAACTCGTCCTTTTCTCCTTGGAGTGAAGGAGGATGAGAGGTGACCTGATAGAGGTGTATAAGATGATGAGAGGCATTGATCGTGTGGATAGTCAGAGGCTTTTTTCCAGAGCTGATGTGGTTGCCACAAGAGGACACAGGGCTAAGGTGCTAGGGAGTAGGTAAAGAGGAGATGTCAGGGGTAAGTTTTTCACTCAGAGAGTGGTGAGTGCGTGGAATGGGCTGCCAGCAATGGTGGTGGAGGTGGATACGATAGGGTCTTTTTAGAGGCTTTTAGATAGGTACATGGAGCTTAGAAAAATAAGAGAGCTATAGGTAAGCCTAGTCATTTCTAAGATAGGGACATGTTCGGCACAACTTTGTAGGCTGAAAGGTCTGTATTGTGCTGTAGGTTTTCTATGTTTCTATGTAAAAGCAGATAAGGCTCAGCTAGTCAAATACCTTTAGAACAACAGACCCAATACATAAAGCCTCGCATTCAACCAACCACAACTTGTTCATTATTCATGGTGGTTGGTAGACTTTATAGCATTCCCCTTTAACAAGTTCAAAGTAATCAACTCACCTCAGTTTTAATTTTCCAATTTTCTTTTTTTATGAATGCTCATCCGTTCCTATTTGTTCTTCCCGCAAGTACTTGTTTCAAAACATCCTAACTACTTTATTTTTATACAGTTCAGTTTACCCATTTATAATTACCAAAATCAGATCTGAAAATTGTGCATCCCCTGTACCTGGAAACCATGCACCCAGAAATTATTGCTAGTTACGATTTTGTATACTTTTCCTATTGTAATGTTAATTTAGTTTTAGTTATCATAGGAACTACCGTTAACAATAAGAACATAACTACAAATGCATTAATTTTTAGTCAATAAGAATAATTCTATTTGCACTGCTCTATTTTGATCTGAAAGTGAACTTACATGAACTACATTGCAAAACATGTGAACAGTGTGAAATTTCACAACAAATGTATTTGCATTTCTTACCACTTGATAGTGTTTAATAGTCACCGGCAATGACAGAGAATTCCAGCCATAACAGAAACACATAGTATCTCACATATTTTTATTATCTGACTAGTAAGAGTAAAAGTCTACCTCTGAGCAGCTCCAGTGCGTAAGTGGACTTTTTCTGTGATCAAGGCAAGGACACGGTTCCAGTCTTGAACTGTATGTTTTGGTAGAAGCAATCTCACAGGGGGTATCAGCAGGTCTCCATTGGTAAAGATGCTAATGAACAGTGGAGGAAGATGGAAATGTAGAAAACAAACTGTTGTTACTTCATAAAATTATTTCTTTAAGACAATTCTTACATCTTATACTGAACTCATTACCAGCAAAGAGGGATGAACGATCCAGCAGTCTCTCAGGAAAAAGAGGGATGGTTAGTAAATATTTCAGTTCTTAACAGTTCTCAGGTCGAAGTGACGCTGAAGATGACTAGAATTTTATTAAGTAATGGAAAAGGGGAAGAATCTGGCAAGCAGCAAAAAAGACCTTCAAGGAAACGACAAAACTGAGCAGGACTAAAAAAATGTATCGTAAGAGAAATCAAAGGAATCAAACATAAGCAAAAGCTTTGTGGTAGAGGTCAGAGGAAATGGTGACAAAAATCAGGACCAATGTATATATACTGCCTATAATCCTTTTCATACCAACCTGGTTAGAATAAATCCTTTCGTGGTTTCCAGTACTGAAGCTTCACAGTATCAAAAGGAAACAGTTAAAAAAAAGTTCTAGACAGACACATTTCCAAACAGAGCAAGAAAGCTGTCAATTGAAACAAATTGTTTCATTTACAGCAAGATTATAGATGATTTATGAAACAAAGAAATGCACAAATTTAGATGTCACTTTTATGATATCTTGCAGAAATTATCCAGTGTATCATATTCAATCAACTTAGTTCAGAGTAAAGCAAATGTTAAGTGGACACTATTCCAGCAACTAACAGTCAAAAGAGTTCTTCATAAAGACCTTTATCCCCACTACTTAAAGGAAAAAATTACTATTAAAAGAATGCTTTCATTGAAATCTGTGGTCATAAATCAATTTTTGTTGATATTTTCCAATACGAACCCTGATGAAATGAGCTTCAAATTACCTCGGACTTTTTGGAAAATGTTCCTACAGATGTGAACAGCTGCTCTGAATCTTCTGCCAATTTCAGCAGATGCAGCCCAATTCACAATCTGAATTTAAGCAGCAGCCATTCCCACTCCTGCTCCAGTATTAGCATCACTAGAAGACAGCAGTCTTCTAATTCCAATGGCAGGGAAAAGACCCTGAAAAGCGTGTGCATTTATCCTACAGTACTTTCCTTTATCTCTGTCAAGCGCCAAACTGGAGTGTGTGGGTATAAACGGGACGTTCAGCACCAGGAACATTTCAGAAGGATCTGATTAGTTTAATTCTTTATTGAGGTGACTCGCATATTTTATTAGATCCACAAGGAAATTTCAAATAACACTCATTAAAGGGCCTCCTTGCTGCCAATTTAAGAACTACTTTTTGGTGAATGAACTCATTAATAAAAGCAAAAATTTTATGGAACTCGTCACAATGGAATAGAAATTCTTTTGAGTGGGGCATTCTTTTACTATGCGCTAGATGATACACTGGAAGCCTGGATGAAATAGGCATTCCCTAGTACAGGAGATACATGTTAGGAAAATACACCTTAGTCCTCTGTATGTGATGGAATTACTGACGTGGGATGAGGGTCCTAATGCAGAATTTCAACCTGAAACATTAACAGTTCCTTTCATCCCCCTCCCCTCACACACACAGATGCTGTTCAACATGCTGAGTTTCTCTTGCAGATTTTTGTTGGTAGATTCTAACATCTACAGTCTCTTGTGTCACCAATGAACATTGATTGCTAGATACATCATTCTGTATATACTAATATTTGACATTGCTGTTTCAACATTCATATTTCCATTAGTAGATTGGGCTTAATTCCAAGAGCAGTTCTTCCTAAAGGAAGAAAGTTTGCTCCAGAGCTAGCTAAATGGCCCATTCTTACATGAACCAATCAGAGAAACTGCGACCTAAGTAAACCATGAATCCTTCCGCAGTGGATACAGCCATCCATTTTCCTTGGAGGGGTGGTGGGGGTGGTTTTTTTGGATAAGGCCTGGATAGCATGAACACGGAGAGGATATTTCCATTAGTAGGAGTCTAGGATCTGGGACAGAGGCTCAGAATAAATAGGCAACCCTGAGATGAGGAAGAATTTCTTCAGCCAGAGTGGTGAATCCATGGGATTTTTAGCCACTAAAGGCTGTGAAGGCTGAGTTATTGGGTGTATTTAAGGCAGAGATTCATGGGTTATTGATTGGTAAAGGGTTATGCGGAGAAGCTAGGAGAATAAGATTGGGAACAAAAAATATCAGCCATGATTGAATGGGTCGAAAGGCCTGGTAGTTGAACAGCTCTGCTCATAACTTATGGTCTACAGTGTTATGAGGGAGCCCAGAGTAATCTACCATTTACTTTCCACTCCCAACAACATAATCTTCTACTTGAAGAGTGGTTTCCACTCCCACATGGGCCTCAACCACTACAAACTATCTATCATGCTAGTAGAAGAAGAGATCCCATTTATAACTGCTACTTTAAGAGTTCCCATGCCGGTGTGTAACCATGCTCTTAATTTTGTACTTCCTACATGCACTGGATATTGTCTGCGGTTACCCTGCATATCCACGCTGAAGGCCTAGATTCACAGTGCTTATGGCCATGAACCTTCACACATTGTGCAGGAAAGGAACTCACTGTCCTGCACTAATCCAGGAGGCCAAGTCCTCTGGAGATCACACTTCTCACCTGCTTCAATGCACGCAAGAGTTTCTGGGTCAGTATCTCTTAGCATCTTGGTGGTAGAGCTGGGAAAACTGATACCTCATAGCTCCTGCCACTTTTGGTTTAATCCTGACCTTATCTGTCTGTGCAGGGCTTGCATGTTTTTCATGTGCCTGTATGTGACTCTTGATTTCCTTCCATATCCTTAAAATGTGCGTCAGGAGGTTAATCGGTCATTATAAATTGCCTACAGTATATTTGTGAGTGTTTGGACTTGGGGGGGGGGGGGAAGGGGGATTGATGTGAATGTAGGGTAAAGAAAATAAGTTTAAGTAAAAAGAGGTGCTTGGTAGGCAGCTCACACTAGGTGGGTATAACGGCTTGCTTCAGAGTTGTCTTTTTATGACTGTCTTCTTTAATTGGACCCCAGCAGAGTGAGTTTGTACACTAAATCTGTAAGATATGTCAGGCCATTATCCTCTTGTAGATAAATTCCTGCCAAATAACTCAGCCAAATCAAGTTTTTATGGAGCATTTATTCATGTTATCCCACAACTGATTGCTTTACTTGGAATTTTGGCCTTTAATTTTTACTTTGTATTCCAGGATACACAGTGACATCCAGTGGTATAATTTTGCCTTATATAATCCGTTTTCTACTGTTGGAGTTTGATTATCAGCATTTCAACATTTCACCTCATGTTTCATGAGTAGACTTTCCCATTCCTGTGTCACACAGGCAGCTTTTAAAAGTGAGTCCGTAATGCATGCTCATTTGCACACATAGCACATAGAGAGCATACAGTAGCTATTTTGGTCTCATTTATAACCATCAAGTATCTGACCATCATATTTCTGTTTGCACGATAAGGCAATGTATGAAATAAAATAAACCCAAATGGGACAATGGCTATTTCAAGATCTTAATTGAACACTACAAAAGCACTAACAAGAGAAAATCTTCAGACGCTGGCAATCCGAGGATTACACAGAAAATGCTGAACGGTCTCAGCAGGCCAGGTAGCATCTATAGAAAAAAGAACAGTGAACGTTTCGGGCTGAAACCCTTTGGCAGGAAACTACAAAAGCATTCACCATTAACTTTAAAAAGCAGAGTGAAAGTGAAGCCATTCTCCAAGCTAATGGCTACAGTCATCCTTAATATCTCTACTCATAAACACAGGTAGTACTTCAGTTATTCTCTGAAGTACTGTTTGAAGGACTGCCTGACACAGGAACATTCAACCATAGCTTTCTATACACAGTGCACAAATGCACGGATCTAATTTTGGACTCAGCAAGTCATCAAATGAGGCTGCATCACTATATGCATCATATCAAGAAAGAGTGTATTAGGATGCCAGGAATGTTGGATATTTGGAAAATGAGACTTTGTTCCATGGAAGGAAATTAACATAGGACATGGAACAGTGCAGCTCAGGAACAGGCCTCTGGCCCACAATTTCTGCACTAATCAGTATGCCAATTTAAACTAATCCCACTTACTCCTGCCTATTGTCCGTATCTCTCTGTTCCTTGCCTGTTTATGTCTCTGTCTAAGCCCCTTAAACTTTGCTCGCTTATCCGTTTCTAACAGCTCCCAGGCAGCCAATTCCAGGCACCCATGTGTTTTTAAAAAAAAATTGACTCGCTAATCTCCTTTAAACTTTTCACCATCCCCTCATCTTAAAACTATGCCCTCTAATATTTGACATTTCTATCCTGGATAAAAAGACTTGTTCCTGCTGAACCTCTTGTGCTCCCTCTCCTAAATTCACATCCTTCCTGTAATACAATGACCAGAACCACACACAATATTCTAAATGTGGCCTAACCAAAGTTGCAACTGCATCATGACTTCCTAATGTTTACACAAATGAAAGCAAGCAGGCTATTTACCTTTTCTTTAAAACCAGCCTAAACAGCCAATTTCATGGAGCTTTGGCCTTGCTCCCCAAAGTCCCTCTACAGTACATCTGAACAACTGGCATCCCGTCGCACTTACCTCAATAATAAGCAAAAGCTTCGAGAGGCTGGTTAAGGACTACATCTGCAACATGCTACCACCCACACTGGACCCCCTACAATTTGCCTACCCATACAACCAGTCGACAGATGACACAGTAGCCACAGCTCTACACACCGTCCTTACACATCTGGAGAAGAAGGATGCTTATGTGTGAATGCTGTTCTTGGACTACAGTTCAGCATCACCCTGCCTTGTGCAGTTGGATCCTGGACTTCCCGTCAAATCACCAGCAGATGCTAAAAGTGGGCTCCCTCACTTCTGCCCCTCTGACCCTCAACATAGGTGCCCCTTAGGGCTGAATCCTTTATTCTCTGTATACCCATGACTGTGTCGCCACCCACAGCTCTGATCTGCTAATTAAATTTACTGACGACACTACACTGATTGGCCTAAGCTCAAATAATAACAAGACAGCCGACAGAGAAGAAGTTATCACCCTGACACAGTATCAAGAAAACAACCTCTCCCTAATGTCACGAAAACAAAGGAGCTGGTTGTGGACTACAGGAGGAATGGAGGCAGGCTAACCCTTATTGATATCAATGGGGTTGAGAAGGTGATCAGCTTTAAGTTCCTTGGCATACACAACACTGAGGAACTCACATGGGCTATGTGGTGAAAAATGCACTACAGCACTTCTTTCACATCACACATGTTGAAGAAGTTTGGTATGGGCCCCCAAATCCTAAAAGCTTTCTACAGGGGCATGATTGAGAGCATCCTGACCGGCTGTACCACTGCCTGGTATGGGAGCTGTACTACCCTCAATCACAGGACTCTGCAGAGAGTACTGCAGACAGCCCAGTGCATCTGTAGAAGTGAACAGGTGTGTAAAATGGGCCCGAAGGATCATTGGAGACCCAAGTCACTCCAACCACAAACTGTTCCAGCTGCTACCATCCGGGAAACAGTACCACAGCATAAAAGCCAGGACCAACAAGCTCTGGCACAGCTTCTTCCACCAGGCCATCAGACTGCTTAATTCATGCTGACATAACTGTATTTCTATGTTATATTGGCCATCTTGTTGTACATACTATTACAAATTACTGTAAATTGCACTTTGCACATTTAAATGGAGATGCAACATAAAGATATTTGCTCTTCATATATATGAAGGGTCAAAGTAATAAAGTCAATCCAATTCAATACTCCTAAAGATATGTCTTCACCTCCCAAAAAACATCAACTCACATTTGTCCAAATTAAACTTCATCTGCCAATCCTCTGCCCAGATTTCCAACTGATCTATATCCTGCTGTAACCTTTGACAACCTTCCTCGCTACCCATAACTCCACCAACTCTTGTGTCATCTGCAAATGTACTAAGTGGAGCTTCTACATTTTCATCTAAATTTTTAATACACATATTACAAATAGAGTAGTGATCCTCATGGATCACTACTGGTTACAGAACTCCAGTCTGAAAATCATCCCTCCACTTTTTCTGTCTTCCATGACCAAGTTAACTTACCAATTTATCATCATACTCATGTGACTTAATCTTCTTGAGCAGCCTACCATGAGGGACTTCATCAAATGTTTGACCTAAAGTCCATGTGGACAACAAACACTGCCTCATAACTCATCTTCAAAATTGCCTCAAAATACTCAATTGAGTTTATGAGGAAGGACCTCCTCTGCATAAAGCCATGAAGAACCTAGAATGGCAGTTAAAATTGCCATTTGACTTGGAATACAAAAGATTGTTTTCAATGGTTAATGAACCAATAAGAAGGTTCAGCATACCAACAGAAATTCCTCAACTATCCTCTACTACTCTTCACCGGCTAATGCTAAGGGACCTGAACAAATGGTTAGGAGCTAGATGCCACAGTTCATCTGTGGAAACCAAAATTATACTATTGTGTGTTCAGGAAACCTATACTCAGTCCCTACACTCAGTGGCCACTTTATTAGGTACATCCTGAACATATGGAGTGTACGTTTGTAGTCTTCTGCTGCAGTAGCACATCTATTTCAAGATTCAATGTGTTGTGCATACAGAGACACTCTTCTGTACAGCACCGTTGTAACGTGAGGTTATTTCAATTACTCTCGCCTTCCTGTCAAGCTCGAACCATTCTGGTCATTCTCCCCTGACCTCACTCATTAACAAGACCTTCTCACACCCACACAACTGCCTATCATTCACTGAGTGTTTCTTTTTAACTCCTCACACTATTCCCTGTAAACTCTAGAGACTGTTGTGTATGAAAATCCCAGGAGATCGGCAGTTTCTAAGTTACTCAGACCATCTCATCTGGTATCATTCCACTGACAGAGTCACTGAGATCACATTTCTTCCCCATTTTGATACTTGATCTGAACAACTGAACCTCCTGACCATGTCTGTATGCTTTTATACATTGAGTTGCTGCCACTTGATTGGCTGATTAGATATTTGCTTTTGTGAGCCAGGTATATAGGCGCACCTAATAAAGTAACCACTGTGTGTACATTTCTCATTGGCTAAGTATATATCAATGCATGATTTTATTAAACTTCCCGCCTGATAATTAACTTTAAGCCTTACATTAAGCTTATGACTAGCACCATCTTGTGGATTTGCTTAGCCAAAGCAGAAAAGCACAATACATCTGAAGACAATTCTCTGTCCATTTGCACGGCCAGCTGTCAAAACTACTGGATTTATTTTACAAATATATTTTGACATCTTGTTATTAACATTGTGTGTTTTTCTTAATATCTCCTACATGATCCTAATTTTTATATAAACATATTCCCAGGCAAAAAATGTTAAATTCCTAACATTCACCACCCAAACAGCTGCAACAATTTTTTTCCTGAAACTATCCAGTGGAATTCAGTAGATGAGAGTAAATATATCATAGAGTTATAGAGTACAGCACAGTAAAAGGCCCTTCAGTCCATCTAGTCCATGCTGAAACCATTTAAACTGCCTATTCCCATCAACCTGCACCCAGACCATAGTCATCCATACCCCTACAATCCATGTACCTATCCAAACTTCTCTTAAACTTTGAAGTTGACCTTGCATGCACCACTTGTGCTGGCAACTCACTCCACACCCTCATGACCCTCTGAGTGAAGATGTTTCCTCTCATGTTCCCCTTAAATTGCTCACCTTTCATCCTTAGATCACAACCTCTGGTTGTAGTCTCATCCAACCTTACTGGGAAAAGCCTGCTTGCATTTACCCTTTCTTTACCTATCATCATTGTGCATACCTCCAACAAATCTCCTCTCAATCAGCTACTTTCCAAGGAATAAAGTTCTAATCTATTCAATCTTATAAATCAGGGTCAGACCCGGCAACATCCTTGTAAATTTTCTCTATAATCTTTCAATCTTATTTACATCGTTCCTGACCAAAACTGCACACAATACTCTAAAATAGGCCCCATTAAAGCCTTTTAACAACTTCAATATAACATCCCACTCCTGTACTCAATGCATTGATTTGTGCCCCTATTTACCTGTGAAGCCACATTCAATGAAGAATGTACCTGTATTCCCAGATCCACCTGTCCTACCATATTTCTCAATGCCCTACTGTCCACTGTGTAAAACCTACCCTGGTTGGTCCTACTGAAGTGCAAAACCTCACACTCATCTGCATTAAATTCCATCTGCCATTTTTTGGTCCCTTTTGTCAGCTGATGCAGATCCCTCTGCAAGCCATGATAGCCTTCCTCACTGTCCATTACACCCCCAGTATTGGCACACCACTAGTCACGGGCCTCCTCCAGTCAGAGAGGCAACCAACCTACCACCACACTCTGGCTTCTCCCACAAAATCAATGTCAATGCTCAAGTTGTGCTCAATATTAATACTTATCTTGCAACCAAAGTCTATCATTATTTGAATAAACTGGACATGTTTTCTAATTGGCATGTAGTTATGCATTTAGTGCCATGTTTGTATTTAGAAGGAGCTAACTTTATTAGTGCCAACCAGCAATAAATTCACTCTGGTCCATTTCTGACCCATGAATGCACTAGATAGTAATTTTCATTTAAAACTGATAAAGGCTTCTGTCCTTCAAGTTTGTTTCATAACATGATAAAATCTATGAATAAACTCTTTTCGAGCTTCCAGTCACATACAGGTATCGATTATAATAGAAGTTTCAATGACAAACTGTGCCGCCTTCATCAGGGATGATGCCCAGGCATGTCTAGTCCAGTGGTATTTATACCCCTGTCATCCGTCCCTCAATTGGTTAGTGCTCATCCAATCAGGTTTCTGCTCTCCCACCTTTTTTACAATCAAATTCCAGTTCGTACTTAGTGCAAGACCTTCATCTTTGTTAAAATTCCTTTCATCTAGTTTTACTTCAATGGCTTCCTTTACCAGGTGGTCTCAAAAACCTATGGCCATCGGAAATGCAATGTTCTAATAAAATCTATAACATTTCCCAATGAGATCAAGCTTACAAACTCAAGCCCCAAAGATAAGGCAGCTTGACAATTTATTATCTGAGAGTAAAGTGCCAAGGGTTAAATTGATAACATCAGAGCATGGACTGTATGTTAGAAACTTATCATAGAGGGATGTATAGTATGTCACCATACTTTGGCCTAAATGATAGCACTGTATCATGCGGAAATATGACCATACCCATACCCTGGGTTGTAAGATGTCTCTACATGGGGGTGGGGGGGGTGTGTGAAATCATAACAGATCTGTACGATAGGACTGTTGCAAATGTTGCTGTAAAAGAGATATGATAGCAGAGAGACATGGTATTATGTCATTGTACAGTGGTACATGCTGGTGAGCATCTGGCATATGTGTGCAAGATGACACATAGAAAATTTTGTCAGCACGTAGACTGCCCCTTGATTCTCTAAACCCCACACATAATATAAAAGATACATAATGATTTTCTTTATTGACACATGAAGAAGTGAATTATTTTTACAACCCAAGAGCAGTGAGATGTTTGCACAGGAAATGTCTCACACCGGTTTGATGTCAACTAAACAATTGCAACAACATGTGATGTTGGATGGCACATTTTGAAATCCTCACAGACCTGATAAACACATCAATATTTGAACAGTAGGTGTATGCTTACTGATTAAACTAGTGCTGCTTGCATAGCTCTCAAAACAACCAAATACAAGCGAAATACAAAAAGTTTGTTGCTGTAAGTGCAGCAACAAAAGTCTCATTGAGAGTAAAGTCTGTTTATATTCCTTTCTTTGATCTTTTATGAATATACACCAAAGCTTATAATTTCACGTTCACATTTCTTATGTTATATATGAGGTAAAATAACAAAACTATTTACAAATTATGTTTCGTATTGTCTTTGTAAAAGATTAATATTAATAATGGGTTTTATTAAATGCTTCTTTTATTTCAATCTCTGTTATGCTTTTACTAATATTATGACAATGAATACACATAAACATGCCAAAGCACTCACCCCCTTTTTTTGAAAAAATGCCCATAATTATTGGTTCTAATTCAAAAATCAGTGATAATCTCTGCTCAAAATTACCATAGCATACAAGAGAATTTTTTTTTTAATAAGCTTCTTGCCAATTTGGACCCATGCTTTCAAAAAGGTCCTTGAGTACAGGTTGTATGACTGAATCTTTGCACGATATTTATAAAAACTCATTTGGAGAATCTGAGCGTTGATGGCAAGGTTTACTTTGCACTTTCGGCTCTCACTGAGACCACCTTCCCCAGCTATTTTGTTGTGCCTTGATACAGCTGAATGATTTACTGATCCATCTCAGAACACAGTTACGCCTCATCTATGATGATGTATTCAGATTGGGTAAAGACTGCAAGGCACTTACCCTAGGGGAATGAATAAATCAGTTTATTTTTACAGCAAACCGACAGTATTGAAAATTCATATACAGCAGGTGCCATACTGTGAATCAAATGCCAATTCCTTGAATTAATTACTCAGGCTCATCATCATGCCTTGCCCCTGGTTCAATAGTGTCGTATTAGATGGAGTACTCATCTCTCAAATATCTTCCACTATCCTCCATCTGCACGAGGTGCACCTTGATGACCTTCAGCTCATGTGGGAAAATAACGTGTACAGGGAGGGAAATAGTTTCCCCTAAGTTGTAGGAGACAGGTTCCAGGGTGATTGTCAGAAGAGGGAAAGGAAATAGGCATCCAGTGCAGAGGAGCCCTATGGCCATTGCCCTCAATAACAAGTAGACCACGTTAGATACTATTGCGGGGGTGGGGGGGGAGAACAACCTACCAGGGGGAAATTGCAGCATCTCTGGCACTGAATCTATCTCTATGGCTCATGAAGGAAGTGGTGAGAAGAGGAGCAGACGGATTGTGTGGATGTGAAAGAGACAAGTAGATGGTAGGTTAACTCCCAGGTGCCAGGGTCGGGAATGTCTTGGATTGGGTCCACAGCATTCTAAAAGTGGAGGGTGAACGTCCAGAAGCCATGGCACATATTGGAAACAACAACATAGGTAAGTAAGTAGGTAGAAAGTCTTAAAGAGAGAAAATAGGGTGTTACATAGAAATACATAGAAGTCTGAAAAACGGGACCTCCGTGGTAATAATTTCAGGATTGCTGCCTGTGCTACATGCCAGTGAGGGTAAGAAAGGGATGACTTGGCAGATGAATGCATGGCTGAGGAACCAATGCACGTGGCAGGGGTTCAGATTTAAGGATCAACGGGATCTCTTCTGGGGAAGGTATGAAGTGTACAAAAAGGACAGTTACACCTGAACCCAAGGGTGACCAATATCCTTGCAGTAAGGCTTGCTAGAACTGCTGGGGAGTCATAGAACACTACAGTACAGAAACAGGCCATTTGGTCCTTCCTGTCTGTACTGTACCATTAAACTGATTAATCCAGTCAACCTGCACCCGAACCATAGCCCTCCATATCACTCTCATCCACATAGCTATCCAAACTTCTCTTAAATGCTGAAATTGGACCCACATCCACCAGTCGTGCTGTCAGCTTGTTTCACATTCTCACCACCCTCTGAGTGAAGAAGTTCACCTCATGTTGAAACATTTCACCTTGAACTTATTACCTTTATATCTAGTTACACCCAACCTCGGTGGAAAAAGTCTGCTTGCGTTTACAAAAGCCTGTTTTGTATACCTCTTTCAAATCTCTCCTCAATCTTTTAAATTCTAGGGAATAAAGTCCTAACCAATTCAGCCTTTCCCTATAACTTAGGTACTCAAGTGCTGACAACATCCTTGTAAATTTTCCCTACACTCTTTCAATCATATTTACAGCTTTACTGTAAGTAGGTGACCGAAGCTGTACACAATACTTCAAATTAGGCCTCACCAATGTCTTATACATTTACAACATAACATCCCAACTCCAGAGCTCAGTAACATTGATATATGAAGGCCAGTGTGCCAGAAGCTTTCTTTATGATTGCAACTGTTCTATGTTCAAAGTCAGTTTTATTATCAAAGTACATATATGTCACCACATACAACCCTGAGAATCATTTTCTTACAGGCATACTCAATAAATCTATATAATAAGAACCATAACAGAATCACTAGAAGACTGTAACCACTTGGACGTTCAACCACTGTGCAAAAGACAACAAACTGTACAAATAAAAAAAAAGAAATAATAATAATAAATAAATAAGCAATCAATATCAAGAACATGGGATGAAGAGTCCTTGAAAGTGAGTCCATAATTTGTTGGTACATTTCAATGATGGGGCAAGTGAAGTTGTGAAGTTATCCCCCTTTGTTCAACAGCCTGATGGTTGAGGGGTAATAACTATTCCAGAACCTGATAGTGTGAGTCCTGAGGCTCTTGTACCTTCCTCCTGATGGTGGCAGTGAGAAGAGAGCATGTCCTATGTGGTGGGGGTCCTTGATGATGGATGCTACTTTTCTGCAACAGCATTTCATGTAGATGTGCTCAGTTGTGGGGAGAGCTTTAACCATGATGGACTGGGCCATATCCACTACCTTTTGTCAGATTTTCCATTCAAGGGCCATGGTGTTCCCATACCAGGCTGTGGTGCAGCCAGTCAATATACTCTCCACTACACATCTGTAAAAGATTGTCCAAGTTTGAGTTATCATGCCAAATCTTCACAAACTCCTAAGGAAGTAGAGGCACTGCCGGGCTTTCTTCATAATTGCAATTAAGTGCTGGGCCCAGGACAGATCCTCTGAAATACTGACACCTCGAATGTAAAGTTGCTGACCCTCTCCACCTCTGATCCTCCAATGAGGACAGGCTCATCGACCTCAGGTTCCTTCCTGCTGAAGTCAATAATCAGCTCCTTGGTCTTGCTGACATTGAGTAAGAGGTCGTTGTTGTGGCACCACTCAGCCAGATTTCCAATCTTCTTTCTATATGCTGATTCATCACTACCTTTGATATGGCCGACAGCAGTGGTGTCATCAGCAAACTGGACGATGGCTTTGGTAGTGTGCTTCGCCACACAGTCTAGGTGTAAACTGAGTAGAGCAGAGAGCTAAGCACACAGCCTTGCAGTGCACCTGTAATGCCACTTTCAGGGAATCATGAAACTGTATTCCGATCTCTCTGTTCTACAACAGTACTCAGTGCCCTAAAGCTCATGGTGTAAGAACTACTCTGGTTGGTCCTTCCAAATCAAATCAAGTTTAATTGTCATTCACATCATGCATGGATATAGCCAAATGAGACAACACTCCTCTGGGGCCAAGGCGCCAAAACATATGTGCACATTCAAATAATGAGAAAGGGGTGAAAGAAAAGAACATAGTCATTTTTTTAAGAAAACACATTTTTAGACCAAGTCCCTGAGTGACATCCCACAAATTGATGGTTTCCAGCCTGTAATTCCACTGATCCAGCACTGACAGAGGAGGCCAGCCCCCCACCCCCAACCAAGCCCAGACGCCACACTACAGTACAAGCATGGGGATTGAGGCCTAGTCCTCACCACAACCAAGGCGACACTGCTGCCTCATTGCCTGTCTCACCACCAAATGAAGGAAGCTGGCCTGTGGCAAACGAGGGAAGCTGGCCTTTGGCAAAGTGCAACACCTCACACTTGTCTGCATTTCCATTTGCCATTTTTCAAGCCCATTTTTCCTCCACTTGTCCAGATCCTGCTTCAAGTTTCGATAGTCTTCCTCACTGTTCACTACACCCCCAGTCTTAGTGTCATCCACAAATTTTCTGATCCAGTATACCACATTATAATCCAGATCGTTGATATAGATGATAAACAATGGACCCAGCACCGATCCCTGTGGCACACTACTAGTCACAGGCCTCTAGTCAGAGACAACCATCTACTACTCTCCACCCTTTGAACCTTCCTCAAGGCCAATGTCTAATCTAATTTGATATCTCATCTTGAATGCCAAGCAACTGAACCATCTTGACCAAGCTCCCATATGGAAACTTGTTAAAGGCTTTGCTAAAGTCCATGTAGACTATATCCACTGCCTACAGGAGGAACAGGCTATGGGGTTATAAATACCACCGGACTAGACATATTCAGGCATCATCCTTGAAGAAGATGGTAGAGTTTATCATCTAAACATTGGTTATAATCGATACCTGTGCCCAGCTGGAAGCCCCAGAATAGCTTATTCATCCACTGCCTTGCCTTCATCGTAATTTCTTTGAAAAAATTCTATAAGTTTGATAAGACATGAATTACCATGCACAGAGCTATGCTGACTATCTCTGATCAGCCCCTGTCTACCCAAATACTTATATATACAGTCCTTTAGAATGCCTTCCAATAATTTTCCTACTACTGACATCAGGCTCACCAGCCCATAATTTCCTGGCTTATATTTAGAGCCTTTTTTAAACAACACAACATCATTAGCTATTCTCAAATTCTACGGCACCTCACTTATGGTAAGAGATGTCTAAACATCCCTGAAATTTCTGTACTCAACTCTCATAGGGACCAAGGCAACACCTTGTCAGACCCTGGGGATTTATCCAGATAAAATTTGTTTCAAGAAAGCAAATACATCCTTCTCTGTACAAGGTCCATAACCTCGCTGCATTGCTTCACAATAGATTGCTGTCTGTCTTCCAAGTGGATACAGATGCAAAAAATCCATTTACAATCTCCCCCATCTCTTTCAGTTCTGCTCATAGATTATCTTCCAGGAGACCATTTTATTGCTTGCTCTCCTTTTGCTCTTAATATCTCTTAACATATTTGTAGAAACCCCTTAGGATTCTCCTTCACCTTGTCTACTAGGGCAAACTCATGACTTTTTTAGCCTGCCTGATTTCCTTCTTATGTATTCTCTTGCAATTCTTATCCTTCTCAGGTAGCTCCATTTGTTCCTCATCCTATCCTGCTATGTACCACCTCTTTTTCTTATCCAGGGCTTCAAAACCTCTCAAATACCATTCCATAAGCTTGTTATCCCTGCCGTTTATTCTAACAGAAACATAGGAACTTAGTGCACTCAAAATTTCATTTTTGAAGGCCTCCCTCTTACCAACTACACTTTTGCCAGAAAACAATCTATCTCAATCCACACTTGCCAGACCTGCTCTGATAACTATCAGAATTAGTCTTTCTCCAAATTAGAAGCTCAACTCGAGGACCAGACCTATCGTTTTCAATAATTACCTTGAAACTGAAGGCATTATGATCACTAGGCACAAAGTGTTCCCTGTCCTCTGGGTGCGTGGCTTATTCTGCTTGTCGGAAGACACTTCTGTTGTGATTGGTTAGTTTAGAAACTGTGGCCGCTTTTCCCATTGGCTAGCAGCCTGGTGTCCAGATTCAAATATCCTGGATATATAGAGAGCATGTGTGGGAAGGTATGCTCTGTACATGCTTTTAACTAAGCATGTTTGTTGAATATTCAACTTTGTATTTTCTGTAACTTGGGAAACATGAATGTTTGGTTGAATTTTTAGTTTGTAAATAGATGATTAATATACTTATTCGCAGTCAGTGTTTTCTTGGTTCAATATTACTTTCCCTACAAAAACTTACGTCACCTGCCCTGTCTTATTTCCTAACAGGCGATCTAGTATCTCACTCTTTCTAGTGGGGACTTCTGTGTACTGATTAAGGAAGCTTTCCTGAACACACTTGATAAACTCTTTCCCATCCAGCCCTTTTACTATATGGGAATCCCAGTCAATATGTGGAAAGTTAAAAATCACAACTTTATGTTTCTTGCAACAGTCTAAGAACTTTTTTCAAATCTGATTCTCAAAATCCGGCGGACTGTTGGATAGTCTATCATATAATCCTATTAACATGGGCGTCCATTTCTTTTTCATCAACTCTACCCATTAAAGCCTCACTAGCCAAGTTCTAGTTCCTGTTAAACTAATTTGGTAGGGGGACAGGAACCAGCCTAATAGGGCTGTGGATGGAGCAGTTGGTATACAACTAGATGCAGTGTGTAGGGAGACTGTAAAGAAGGACAGGCAGATGATAGGGCAAAATTGCAGTCAGTGGGGTGAGCTAAAGTGTAACAGGAGGCAAAAATCAAAAAGGGTGAAGAGTACTGTACTGAAGGTATTAGAATGCAGTCAGTTATTTGGAATAAGGTAGATGATCTCGTAGTGCAGTTAGGTATTGGCAGGTATGATGTTGTGGGCACAACCTCCAAGGGTACAATATTGTATTAAATGGACAAGTTTGTGGGCAAAGGGGGTGGGTGGCTCTCTTGGTGAATAAATAAATCCAATCCTTAGAAAGAGCTGACAGAGGATCAGAAGACATAGAATCCTTGTAGGCAGAGTTAAGAAACTACAAGGTTATAAAGACCCTGTTGGGAGTTATATACAGGCCTCTAAAGAGTAGCTAGGATGTGGGCTAAAAGTTACAATGGGAGAGAGAAAAGGCATGTAAAAAGGAGGAATTTTGCAACAGTCATGGTGAATTTCAATATGCAGGTAGATTGGGAAAAGCAGGTTGGTGCTGCATCCCAAAATAGGGAATTTGTAGTATGCCAAAGAGATGGCTTTTTAGGGCATCTTGCGGTTGAGCCCACTATGGGAAGGCAATTCTGGATTTGCTGTTGTATAATGAACCAGATTTGATTAGAGAGCTTAAGAGACAGTGATGTTAATATGATAGAATTCACCCTGCAGTTTGAGAAGGAGATACAAAAGTCAGATGCATCGATATTACAGTGGAGTAAAGGTACTTACAGAGGTGTGAAACCGGAGCTGTCCAAAGTTGATTGGAAGGGGACACCAGCAGGGATGACGGCAGAACAGCAATGGCTGGAGTTTCTGGGAGCAATTCAGAAGGCACAGGAAAGATAAACCTCAAAAATGAAGAAGTATTCTAAAGGGAAAATGAGGCAACTGTGGCTGACAAGAGAAGTCAAAAGTGCATAAAAGCAAAAGAGAGGGCATACAACATCACAAAAATTAGGGGGAAATTAGAGGATTGGTAAGATTTTAAAAACCTACAGAGGGCAACTGAAAAAGCCATAGAGAACAGATGAAATAATGAAGGTAAGATAGCAAATAATTTAAAAGAGGATACAAAACATTTTTTCAGATATATGGAGAGTAAAAGAGATGAGAATATATATCAGACCGCTGGAAAATGTTACTGGAAAGGTAGAAATGTGGAACAAAGACTTAAAGTATTTTGCGTCAGCCTTCACAGTAGAAAACACTAGCAGAATGCCCAAAATGTGAGTGTCAGTGGGCAGAGCTATTACTAAGCAGAAAGTGTTTGGGACACTGAAAAGTCTGAGGGTAGATAAGTCACCTGGAACAAATGAACACCACAGGTTGCTGAAAGAAGTAGCTGAAGAAATTGTGCAGGCATTAGTAATGATCTTACAAGAGTCACTAGATTCTGAAATGTTCCAGAGGACTGGAAAATTGAAATGGCACCCCACTCTTTAGGAAGAGAGGGAGGCAGAAGAAAGGAAATTATAGGCCAGTTACCCTGACTTCAGTGGTTGGAAAGATGCTGGAGTCTATTATTAAGGATAAGGTTTCACACAGTTGGAGTGATGTGACAAAATAGGCCAAAGTCAGCATAGTTTTCTAAAGGGGAAATCTTGCCTGACACATTGGTTGCAATTCTCAGGAAATAACAGGCAGGATAGACAAAGGAGAGAAGTGGATGTTGTTTATTTGGATTTTCAGAAGGCCTTTGACAAGGTGCCACACATGAGGCTGCTCAACAAGATAAGAGCCCATTGTATTACAAGAAAGGTACTAGTATGGATAGAAGATTGGCTGACTGGCAGGAGGCATAGTGGGAATAAAGAAAGCCTTTTCTGTTTGGTTGCCAGTGACTAGTGGTGTGACACAGTGGCAGTGTTTTAACTGCTTCTTTACACATAATATGTCAATGATTTGGATGAAAGAATTGATAACTTTGTGCTAGTTTGCAGACGATACAAAGATAGGTGGAGGGGCAGGTAGTGTTGAGGAAGCAGGGTATCTGCAGAAGAACTTAGACAGATTGGGAGAATGTGCAAAGAAGTGGCAGATGGAATATGGTAGTAGAATTTTATGATGGTACTTTCCCTAATATGGTATGATGTACCATGCCCGAGAATGTTATAGTGCTGTGCATTAAGTTAGTCTGATGTTACTGTGGCACAGGATATGACAATATTTTGCAAACTGAGAATATCCTACCATAGCTAAGTATGAAAGGTCAGTGCCTTAAGATGATATGATAGTACTGTGTCATAAGATGCTATGATGACACCCTGCCATTGAATAGTTTGAAAGAAATCATACATGGTTTCATGGAGGCGCTAGGATGCCAGTCAGCATTTGGGAAGAGTTTAGAACCCTGGGCTGATTGTGATGTAGGTCTTGGGTGCTGGGTCTAGGAGATTTGGGCTGAATTGGGGTTCAGGTTCTGAGCTATTCACACATTTGGAGGAGGTTGTGACACCACTGAGTAAGGGTTTGCGAGGTGGGGAGCATGGTAAACCACAACACTTATTTCAGCGGGGCATCTGTCTGAACTGGTGACAATAGACAACACAGATTCCAAAAGGAGTTTTGGAATGTAAATGATGCCACCTGACATACAATTGGCTGGAAGTTCTGTCAGATGTACAAAGCAATTCTTAAGCAGAAGTGCCTGGTTAAGTCTGTGCAATTTGGCTTGGAAATGCATGCAAATGGATTACTCTCCACAGAAAGCCAAATGCACAGTGATCAACAAAGAGAGCGGGACATTTCAAAATCAGGTCTATTGTGCATTCCTGGAACACAACCTTTCGGCGAGTTAATTACGGTTGGAGGTAATGACTAACGTATCCATGAATAAATAATTAGTGAAAATCAAAAATCTGCAAATGCAAGATGTCAGAAATGTAAAACAAGAATGCCGGGAACACTCTGCAGGACCTGAAAAAAGAGAAACAGGTCAAAGATCCTTCATCAGAACTGGGAAAGATAGTAAACAAGTTAGCTTGAAGTTCAAGTTAGGTGAAACTAACCTGTTTTCGCCCTTTCCCGGTTCTATGACCTAAAATGATAATTCTGTTTCTCATTTCATGAATGGCTCTTTGGCATGTTGAGCATTTCCAGCATTCACTGTTTTTACTTCATGAATAAATAAATTTTATAATTAATTTTGTTCATACCTGGGGGTTATCTATCCACCTGTAATTTGTTTAGGAAGTTAATCAAAATGAATGTTACTGCAGGCAGAGCACAAATTAAATTAATTGAATCCATGAAGCACCTTTATAAACAGGAAACCATGTGTTTCAGTGGAACACGGGCTGCCGTTCTGCTTTGACATTGTATCATTTCAATATTCACGATGTTTCACAACTGTACATTTAAAACATGATTGTACTTCCAGTCATGATGCCTACAATATATTTGTCATCTGTTCTTACATTAAGCATTGAATCTTAAAAGCAAAGTAACCTTTCCTTCACATTAGAATTCCAACACATGGTGGGTTTATCAGGCTGTAAACCAAAATATAACAGGCTATTGCCTAAATTGCCATGCTTCAAGTGCCCCTCACTATTTTTATAAAAGGGCAAATATTCCAAAAATGTACTTACTTGATGGTATATGGTTCATAATTGTATTTCTTCCATCGTGCAGAAACGATAATTCGGCTGTGAACAACTGGTCGAATCTGAAAAAACAAAGCTCTAGATTAACATACTTGTGTTACAGTGTCTTGCTGGAACAAGTTGCATGATGTGCTAGAAGGTGTCAAGTTCAGGCGAGTTGTCCGATCCACTACAAATAGATCCAATTTAATTTAAAAGCATCAGTTCTTAGGCCAATATGATTGGTATTAAGCCTTGGATTAGTCTGCGATTGCAATGATCAGTAAGGTACCTACACCCAGTATGAAGGCATTCACAGATTCTTCCTTGAAATAATTTCATTTGTCATTTATCATCCAATCAGTTCTGTAAATTTTGACCTGTTCAATTTTATCTCACTAATGCTCTGTGAACCAAAACCATCAAGTTAGGCCCAATATGAAATATTACAAGTTTGTTTCCTTAATTAATTTTTAAAGTTACAGATTTAACTTTAAATACAGAAAATACAGTAAGATAAACACAGTAATGAAAATACCATAAGGCATAGGAGCAGAATAAGGCTATTCAGCCCATCGAGTCTGCTCTAGCATTTCATCATGGCTGATCATGGATCCCATTCAACCCCATGCACCTGCCCCTCATCATATCCCTTGATGCCCTGACCAATCAAGAATCTATCAACTTCTGCTTTAAATATACCACAGACTTGGCCTTCACTGCAGTTTGTGGCAGAGCACTCCACAGATTCACTACTCTTTGGCCAAAAAATTCACCCTTACTTCTGTTCTAAAATCGCCCCTCGATTTTGAGGCTGTGCCCTCTAGTGCTGGATACCCCCCCCCCCCCATAGGAAACATCCTTTCCACATTCACCCTATCTAATCCTTTCAACACTTGGTAGTTTTCAACGAGATCCCAAGAACACTCTTCTAAACTCCAGTGAGTACAGGCCCAAAGCTCCCAAACACTCCATACATGTTAACCCCTTCATTTCCGGAATCATCCTCATGAACCTCCTCTGAACTTTCTCTGATGGCAGTACATCCTTTCTGAGATAAGGAGCCCAAAACTGTTGATAATACTCTAAGTGCAGCCTGACCAGTGTCTTATAACGCTTCAGCATTATCTCCTTGTTTTTAATGTTCTATTCTACTTGAAATCAATGCAAACATTGCATTTGACTTCTTTACCACAGATTCAACCTGTGAATTAACCTTCTGGGAGTCTTGCGTGAAGTCTTGCAAGCAGATCAGAATCAGATTTAATATCATCAGGATATGTTATGAAGTGTGTTAACTTTACTGCAGCAGTACAATGCAATACACGCTAAATAAATATAGAAAAAAAACACTAGAGTTACATTAAGTATATATGTGTCTATTAAATAATTACATTAAAATAAGTAGTAAAAAGTAACAGAAATAAAAAAGTAGTGAGGTAGTGTTCATGGGGTCAATGTCCATTTTAGAAATCAGATGGCAGAGCAGAATAAGCTGCTCCTGAATCGCTGAGTGTGTGCCTTCAGGCTTCTGTACCTCCTGGGGTTACCTGTGGGTGCACCTGGACAACAGACTTGAGTGGGGCACCAACACAGAGACTGAGTTCAAGAAGGGTCACCACTACTTCCTCAGGAGACTGAGGTCCTTGGGAGTATGCAGACCTCTCCTTCACATGATCTGCCAGTCTATCGTCGCTAGTACAATCTTCCATGCAGTCGTATGCTGTGGCAATGGCATCAACATGGGGGATGCCAATAGGCTTAATAAACTGATTAGAAAGGCTGGCTCTGTTAAAGGAGTCAAACTGGACACACTGGAGGCTGTGGTAGAATAAAGGACCATACGGAAAATCCTGGCAATTCTGGACAATGTTTCTCACCCTATGCATGACACCTTGGCTGAACACAAGAGCACTTCTATTAATAGACTAAATCAACTGCGATGCTCCAAAGAGTGCTACACAAGGTCATTCTTATCCTCGGCCATTAGGCCATCTCAAAAGTATTAGAATATAAACAGAAATGAGTCTTTGAATTACATCTAAATTCACACTTGTTCCAAAGCTATAGCTATTAGGAGAAATGATTGTTTATTGTTTTATCTGAACTGTATTATAACAATAATAATGAAAAAACACAGTTAGAAATTAGAATATGTACAGCAGGCAGAACATGAACACCTAATACAAAAAGGTTGAAGTCTATTCCATTGAGTTTCATCATTGGTACAAAGAGCTAAAGGAATCTAGGCATTCAGCCAAGTACTGAAGACCTGGAAGACAGGAGCTAAGTAAACAGCCAAGGTACAGTAGACCTTTCAGTTTATAATACATGCATGTCTGATGACTTGAAACTTACCATATCCTATGCAAATATAATCAGATAAAAATGGCACATATTTCAGAGGAAGTTAATCTTTTCCGATATTGTCGTTAATTGTGAGTTCTTCATGTCAGGTTCACAAACCTGATGAAGAACTAAGAAATCAACAAAAACATATCATTGTACTAAATATGGGAAAATTCATTTTGATGAAGATCAAGAGAAAATCTAAACCTCAGGGTGCCTAATTTGAACAGTTAATCAATCACGTCTACTAAATTATCTTTCATTCTTCCTCATATTCATACCAAAGTGCTCTCCTTGTCACTTAAATATTATTAAGCAGCCAGTGGATGGCATTGTAAAATTACAGGCTAAGATGTTTAAATCCAGAAAAATTACTCTTTATCTTAACATTAATAATGCCTGCTTAAAGATTAGGCATATTCAGTACTGAAAGCCTTTGAATGGACATGTGAATGTTACTTTACAAAAATGGTATGGTGGCACAGCTGGTAGAGCTCCAGTCACAAAGGACCAACAACCTGGGATCAATCCGTCTGACCTTAAGCACTGTCTGTCTGGTGTTTGCATGGGGTGAGTTTCCTCTAGCTGCTCCAGTTTCCTCTCACATCCCAAAGATGTTCAGGTTTTAAGGTTAATTGGTCACTGTAAACAGGCCCTAGTGTGTAGATGAGTGGTAGGATCTCAGGGGAGTTGAAAATGTGTGTTGAGGAGGGGATAAAATGGGGTTAACATGGATTTAATGTAAATGGGAAGTGCGGACTTTGTGGACAAAAGGGCTTAATCCTTTGTGCTACATCACTCTCGTATAACTCTATTAATGTTGCTTTGATATTCGATGAAGAAATAGCACCATAAATATGTTGTTGACATTTGGTTTTATCTTTCTGACCCCAGCCCTAACTGCAAGTCCCTGCACTAAGGTAAATTCGTGTTCACCAACTGCCAGCTTAATAGCAGCCAATTGATGACTTACGTGGACTTTGCTTTAACACAATGACAGGTCCAAAGATATCACGCTTGACAATCACCAAAAACTACAATGCCTGGGTGTTTGATTCCTGCTCTCTGTCCGGCAGCTTCCTTGACATGAAAGCACTGCTGGACATTCTCAGTGTTCCATTTGGTCTTAACTGGCCAGAGAACCCAAACGGTGTGCATCACCAAAACTGCTTTCCACCTTCAGTACATTACATGCCTCCGTTACCCTTATCATAGCCCAGCATCCATGTCTTCAAAACCACCATGCTCAAAATTCCAATCCTACCCTCACCCTTCTGTATCAATGATGCTGAGGTGGAAATGGCCGAGTGCTTCAAGTTCCTGGATGTAAATATCATCAGCAATTTGTCCTGGTCCAGCCACGTAGAAACTATGACTGAGAAAGCACACCAGCACCTCAACTTCCTAATAACGCTAAAGAAATTCAACACATCCCATGTGAATTTTTACAGAAAATATCCTGCCTTGATGCATCACAGCTTGGCATGGCTACCCTTAAACAGAAAACATACTGCAAATAATAACACTCGCAGAATACTGGAGGAATTCAATAGGTCAGACAGCATCTTTACAGAGGAATAAAGAGTCAACATTTTGGGCTGAGATCCTTCATTAGGGTCCAGTGAAGGGTTCCAGTCCGAAACATCAACTCTTTATTCCTCTCCATAGATGCCGTCTGACCCGCTGAGTTCCTCCAGGTGTGTGTGCCTCTCTGTGTGTCATTTACTTTGGTATGGCACTGCTCTGCACCAAACCATAGAAAATCACAGTGAGTTCTGAACACAGCTCTGTCCATCATGCAAAGCAGCCTCTCCTCCACTGACTGTGTGTATTGTTCCTACTGCTTTGAGAAAGCAGCAAACATAATCAATGACCTCTTCCACCCCAGTCATTCTCTCTGATCCACCCTCCTGTTGGGAAGAAGATGCAAAAGCTTGAAAGCATGTATCATCAGACTCACAGACAGCTTTTAGCCTGCTGTGATCAGAAAATTGAATGAACTCTTATGTACTATAAGATGAAGTCTTGATCTCTCACTCTGCCTTGTCATGACATGCATCTGTTTACCTGCAGTGCACTTTTTCTTGTAACTGTAACACTATATGTTGAATTCTATTTTCCTACTTATGAGATCAGGGTATTTATAATGGAATGATCTGTCTAATTCAAAGGAAAGCTTTACACACTATCTCGATGTACGCAACAATAATAAACCAGCTCCAGAATTCAAATCAATACTTGCTCTCAGATACCAAATTCACCAACCCTCATTTTCTCATTACACCTGGCTGTAACAGGAGCCAGTGCTGAATGGATTGAATTTTAATTCCACATTTTCAGCCAATAATTGCATCTATGGGGTTCCCTCTTTCCCAAGTCTGCAACATCCTTCAGCCCTCTGTGACACACATCACATTTCTTTTGTTTATTTTACATTTGCAACACCTACCTTACCTCAACTTCACCAGACATTCAGGGGCCAAGTCTGGAACCCTCCCTGAAGGCAAGAGCCAGTGTATTCTCTGGTTTCTTTATCATAGTGCTGAACAATGCTCAAATCAAGTCAAGTCAAGTCACTTTTTAATGTCATTTCAACCATAACTGCTGGTACAGTACACAGTAAAAACAAGACAATGTTTTTCAGGACCATGGTGCTACATGACACAGTACAAAAACTACACTGAACTACGTTAAAAACACAGAAAAAAAACTACACTAGACTACAGACCTACCCAGGACTACATAAAGTGCACAAAACAGTGCAGTCATTACAATAAACAAGACAATAGGCACAGTAGAGGGCAGTAAATTGGTGTGAGTCCAGGCTCTGGGTATTGAGGAGTCTGATAGCTTGGGGGAAGAAACTGTTACATAGTCTACTTCAAATGCTTCGATGCCTTTTCCCAGACAGCAGGAGGGAGAAGAGTTTGTATGAGGGGTGCGTGCAGTCCTTCATAATGCTGTTTGCTTTGCGGATGGAGCGTGTGTGTAAGTGTCTATAATGGTGGGAAGAGAGACCCCAATGATCTTCTCAGCTGACCTCACTATCCGCTGCAGGGTCTTGCGATCCGAGATGGTGCAATTTCCGAACCAGGCAGTGATGCAGCTGCTCAGGATGCTCTCAATACAACCCCTATAGAATGTGATGAGGATGGGGGGTGGGAGATGGACTTTCCTCAACCTTCATAGAAAGTAGAGACTCTGCTGGGCTTTCTTTGCTATGGTGCTGGTGTTGAGGGACCAGGTGAGATTCTCCGCCAGGTGAACACCAAAAAGTTTGGTGCTCTTAACAATCTCTACCGAGGAGCCGTCAATGTTCAGCGGGGAGTGGTTGCTTTGTGCCCTCATGAAGTCAACAACCATCTCTTTTGTTTTGTTCACATTCAGAGACAGGATATTGGCACCAGTCCGTTAGCCACTGCACCTCCTCCCTGTATGCTGACTCGTCATTCTTGCAATATAATTAAATTGTTGGTGAAAGATCACTGATAATAAATCACAAATGAACTGCCCTATTAAAATAAAAATGGATATGCACTGCTTCCCTACTTAAAATTTGATCCAATATCTTATGATTTATGTGGCAGTCTTGAACTTCCATTATTTGTGCCATTTCCTAGTCTGTCCAGAGTCCATTAGATTATTGCACATTCATTTGCTCACTAGTCACACGAACAAATTTTGTACCATGTGAAAATATAGATTTCTTGAATATCACTTTTCCCAAGGGTAGGGGAGTCCTTAGCTAGGAGGCATGGGTTTAGGGTGAAATGGGAAAGATCTAAAAGGGTCTGAGGGGCAACTTTTTCCTCGTAGAAAGTGGTGAGTATATGGTATAACCTACCATTGAAAGTGGTGCCATGAAGCAGGTGCCATGGTGCCAACTAGAGAGCACTTGGTCGGAAGATGGAGGGGAGGGATCTGGAAGGATAATGGCGAAACGTAGGAAATTGGGACTCAATGGGTGGATAATGTGGATGGGATGGACTCATTGGGCTGAAGAGCCTGTACTGTTCTATGAGGAGAAGCTGTTTCTGAAGCAATGTGTTAACCACTGTTAAAAGTCCCGAGCAATTATGGTGTTTCTTCTGTTAAAACTTGTTGAGGACCAAATTATAATGACATTGCAATGAATACATAGTATCTTTCAGGTATGAATGTAGTTAAATTTGCACAGTAGGGGAGCGTAATCAATTATTAATGCTTCCACTTGCAGCAAAAGATTAATGTAAAAGATAACATGTAACAAGCTGAGATGGAATGAATTAAATTAAATTAATTCATCCTCCTGGAGTGCTAACATAAAACACAAGGGGTTACACAATTCAAATTTATTGTTGGATTTCTTCTCAGTTTGGGGAGAAAAATCAGCATTTCACTATAATGCCTTTTGAGACCAGTTACACGTTTCATTTTATCAATATAAATTTACTGTTAAGCACAGCTCACCCTTTTGGACTAAAGGCTTGCTTCAAAATGGATAGTAATTTGAATCTAAAAACTGTGACTGAAACTGAACTCAGCGCTAATTCTGCTCTATTTGCTGGTATAAATGGATTGGGTCACTTTACATGTTTAACACCAAACCTACAGCAAAACCTTAGTGCAGCTGGCTTATGAAATACCATGTGGCTCTGACATTTCAAGGCGGAGTAGGGTGAGCTGAGTGGTAGGTGAGGTGGGATCTGTGTCAATGTACTCATAGCACATAGAACCCTCGACAAATTCCAGGGACCAATGTTCTTGTCTGAGCACCATTTCTCAAAGGGCTGTCTGGATTGCTTTGGAAGCCAGGAAGTTCATGAACACGTTTGTATTTTGCTTAACATTTCCATGTTCTACCAACTTCATACACCACCATCAAACATCATGAATTCCTCCTACAAATAAAACTTCCAATGACATACTATGCAATGCATTCATTCTGTGATTGTTCACCACTGAAACATTTGATAACATATGTGAACCTTGGTTAACTTTTTATAGACTTTGGCCGAGCAAAGATATTTCCTTCCTGAACTTAAAACATGTCACTTTTCATTCAATTTCACCAGCTTCTTACTGAATTAACTTTCCCAAGTATGGACCATTCTCAGGGCAGTTGCTCCTTCTTATAATATGAATCAGAACCTGATTTTTCTCTCTCTGACAGGAGCTAGTATCCACAACACAAACAACATCAGAAACTCCACAGGTAGAATTGGCAGCCATACTGAGGGAGTTTATCATTTCCTTCTCTTCAGACATTTTATTTAGTGCCAATGATTTGGCACAACATGATATCCACATACAATGGTTATTTTTTTTTAATGGAGCTGATTATAGTTGAGGGATTTGTTTAGAGTAAATAACAAAAAGCTATTCTCACAAATAGAAGGATAAATAACCAGAAGACACAGATTTAAGATCATTAACAAATCATAAAGAGAGATTGTGTAGATTAGGACTTTATTCCCTGGGAGATTGAATGGTGACCTGACAGACATATACAGTATAAGATAATAAGAGACACAGATATGGTGAAAGATATGGTCTGCTTCAGAGTGCTGAAAACAAGAAGTCATAAGTTTAAAATCAGAGGCAAGAGATTTATAAAGGACATCAGGGACAGCATCTTCACACAAGGCGTGATGCATATTTGCAATAAGCTGCCAGAAATGGTATTTGAGGCAAGCACATTAGCAACATTTAAAAGCCATCTTCAAAAGTACATGGATAGGAGAGATTAGTGAGCAGTGAACCAAACGTGGGCAGATGGAACTAGCACACTAGACAACTCAGTTGGCATGGATGAGTTGGGCTGATCAGCCGGTTTCTATGCTGTACAACATTACAACTCCACAAGGGAGATGATGGCATTTTTACAGAAAAACATTTGTGTTTTGAAAGGCAAAGTGGAAGGGGTAGAAGTAGATTCAATTGAAATTATTCTCTGTTTTTTTTCAATAAATAAAATATTTGCAGAATTTTGGAGAAAGTACTTGGGGTGGGGGGGGGGGGAAGAATTAATGGATGACTCATTAAAGGAGCCAAGACCAGGAAAAGATGATGAATGAACTTCATTCCTGCTGTCACATTTCTATGAGATCTGATTTTTTGTATACTTGCTACCAAAGTAACACAATTTTACACAGAAGGTCAAGAAGCAAAGGAAACATCTGTTTATAGAGGACTCTGTCTAATGTGAAATTGCAGGTTCTGGTCTGTGAATTCCCTGCACTTGAATGTAGGTACCAGTTTCAAATGATTCATTACTTGTTTGCAGGTGGCAGGGTGAAGATGTTTCTACTAAAGGAGGTGTACACACTCATTCTATCCACTAGCCCACAGATTTAAGTGTATAAGTGTATAGGACACACTTACACCCTGATTAGGGTCACATGAAGCCATGGGAGCAGGTGGCAGATTGCCAAATCAGCATCTGGTACATATCACAAGTCCTGGTTATGTGACGCCAGGCAGACAAATCTCTGAAGAGTATTGATAATGGCTGGGGTCACCTGTCTTGTAAAAACACTGTCCAGAAGGCAATTGCAAACCACTTCTGTAGAAAAATTTGTCAAGAACAATCACGGCCATGGGACCATGATCGCCTACATTACGTGACACTGCACATAACGATGATGATGTTGATGATTAGTTTGATGCCATGCCCAAATTATATGTTCAAATGATCAGATATATAACTTTCAATGATTTGACACTGCACCAATAAAGGTTGGTTAAAATCACAGTTAACAATGTAATCATAAAGGTTGAAAAAGAGTGGCGGTGAGGAGGGAGGCGGGTGGAGGGGGAGAGGAGGGAGGCAGGTGGAGCGAGGAGAGGAGTAAAGGTGGAAGGGAATGTGCAAGAACTGTTGTGTTCTCTGAGGTTTATAGGACTGCATCAGATCACAATAAGCAGTTGAAAAATAAGTGATCAGCAAATGAGTATGAGTACTTTAATCTTAAATTACTGGTGCAGTAACTCAGCAAGCTCAAGGGGGTAGATGGTAGTTTGGCTACAAGGACAAGTGTTGGGAATGAGTTTCAGCTCATGGAGGGCATCAGCTCAATCAGGTCATTCTCAGGACTGGATGCTCCAAATGTATGTTCGAGGGCTGCATTGTCAAGATTGCAGCCATCTGGGTTAAGCTTAAGATGCAGATGAGGAAACCTGTGTAGTCAATTTCAAAAACAATGGCTTCGGACATTACAGAATTCAATTGGAAGAAATTATTGTTCTACTGGGATTGAATATCAGAAAAGAAAACATAAGATTTGGATGGTTAGGACAGCCAATGAGAGGCTGGGCAAGTGTTAGCCACAAATATGTATGATGGAATGCCATGTCTTTTGATGTTGTTACTGAGTAGCATTTGGATGAGAAATAGAAATCAGCAAGGACAGATCCATGGGGAATTCCCGTAGAAATAATACAAAGAAGGTGTAACAAGCCATTGCAGGAAATGCCTGACTATATTTACCAAGAGGGTAAAATCTATTCATCTGTACAATGGAAGAGAAGCACTGAAGATGGATAGAATGGAAAACTGTATGGCTCATGAAAGAGGAGGAAGGGTAGCACACCACGACCATAAACACGAGAATGTCTGCAGATGCTGAAAATCCAAAGCGACACACACAAAATGCTGGAGAAACCCAGCAGGCCAGGCAGCATCTATGGGAAAAATAAATAGTCGACGTTTTAGGCTGACCCTTCTTCAGGACTGAGAAGAAAGGGGCAAGATGTCAGAATGAAAAGCTGTGGTGGGGGGGGGGGGGGGAAGGAAAGAAGGATCGCTAGAAAGTGATAGGTGAAGTCAGGTGAGTAGGAAAGGTCAAAGGCTGAAGAAGAAGGAATCTGATAGGAGAGGATAGATTTGCAGTTTGTGATGTTGATGTAAGAGTGTGTGATGTTGAAAGTAATATACTGGCATTGGTAAAGAATTGGCCAATCAACAGAACACAGAGTCAGGATAAATGAGTTACTTTCAGGTTGTTATGCTGCAACTACTTAGATGTAACTGAGATCAGTGCTGTAATCTCAATTATTTACAACCTGACTGAAGGGACTGACTATATTTTGGCTAAATATTCTACCGACATAAAAATAGGTACAGAAACAATTTGAGAGCAGGATGTAAAGAATCAATAATGAGATATAGACAATTTTGGTGAGTAGGCAAAAAAAAACAGAATTTGGAATCTCTTTTGCAGTTTAATGCAAAACCACGATGTTATTTGCTTGTGCAACTGCTGGAAACCAAGAAGTCAACCATTTTGTAGGACTAGTTCAGCAGGTGTCACAGCATTTGTTGAGAGCTCTGTAAGTTGGTCTACTGCTAAGTAGTAATTCTTTATAAAATAATTCTTTGGTATATTGTGACCAGGTCGGGCACTAACTGTGATGGTATTGGGAAGTCTGACTGCAAAATTCTAAACTCAAACAAAGACCATACGCCCTACTGGGTATAAGTAGCCATGACTACCTTCACTAAAGGGAGGTAGTAATGTAACTACCCAATCTTCAAAGACTTGCCTGTTTATTCTCCGTGGCGAATTTAGCTGCCAGTACCCGCTATTTGAGCAATGAGTACCCCCCTCCCTACCAAGGAGAAGATATTTCCAGCTAACAAGGTAGTTTAAAACATAGTTCATTTATTTTCATTGATACACACTTAAGTTGAAACAGCATTCTTAAAACACATTTAAGACTCAGGGGAATTCTATTTTAAACATTTCCAAATTACAAACCATTTCTAAAACACAAGGTATTTCCAAAAACACAAAGCACCAAGGATTTCCATCTAAACCATTTCCAACACACAAAAGATTTCCAAAATACAGGTACAATTCCTGTAAACTAAAAAGACAAACAAACGAGTTGCAGATGAACAAATCGTCTGTTGCAGAACCCAAAGCTAGTGTAATGATCTCTATTTCAAACTTTGTTTCTTGATGTTCCTTACCTGATTCCTCCTAATAAGCCTGAACTGCTCTCTACATTTATACAGTTTCTTCCACTTGGAAGACTAATATTTCCTCAGATAACTTTTTTTATACAAACAGTCTAAGAGCATCTTAGAGACATAGATCTCAAGTTAATATTCACAGTTACTATTAATGCTGTAAAGATAACTTATTTTAGGACACAAAACCTTTCAACATTAATGGATCAATTCAGTCATTTGCTTCCATCTGATCTGCAAGCTTCCTTGAACCAAGCAACTTAGAAGTCAATGTCTTTCTGAAACAACCCAACTTAACAAAATTGGCTTATACTGCATCTTTTGAGCAGTAACAAAGCAGATGCAGTGAGCTACATCCTACCTACTTATTACAGAGCTTGTTTGCAAAGCTGTACTTTTTAACTTCAAGCTGATTATGGCTCTACATTTACATTTTAAGAACTGAATGAGGCCCATTTACAACCAGAAACTAAATAAAGCAAAATAGTTGGAACTTTACTCACACCTGTTTGATCTCACAAATGGCTGCTGCTGTGCTTAGAAAGTGAGATTAACAAACAACCATGAAGTAAATATCACAATAGGAAAAATCAAAAAAGATGCAGAAACTACAGAACTGAAAAGCAAAAATCATAGAAGCTAAAAATCTGAAACAAAAGTAGAAATTCTCAGCAGGCCAGGTAGCACCTGTAGAGAGAAACATGAAGTCAATGTTTTAGATTAATGACCCCTTCATTAGAACTGTGTTCTGATGGAGTATTATTGGCCTGAAATATTAACATTATTCCGCAGATGTTGTCTGACCTGCTGAGTCAAAGAGAGAGACAATACATAAACAACCCTTCGGGCCCAACCATTTTCACACTTTAATTCCCTCCCCCCATCCATGTTTCTTTTTCTATTCTCCCTATACTCAAGGACTCTAAAACTCATGTTCTCAATATTTATTATTTAATTATTTATTATTATTGTGATTTATCTTTTTTGTATTTGCACAATTTATTGGTTGTTTGTCCATCCTTGTGTGCAGTTTTTAATGGCTTCTATTGTGTTACTTTGTACTTACTGGGACGACTGCAAGAAAATCAGCCTCAGGATAGTACATTATGATATATACATACTTTGATAATCAGTTTACTTTGAGCATTGAAATTTGAAATTCCGATCAGCAATCCTGTCACCACCAATATTCCAAATCCCATCTACACACTAGAGAAAATTTATAAGGTTTACATTAGCCTTTTAAACCTCCAACCTGCACATTTTGTGTATATAGGAGAAGCACCTGGAGGAATCCCATACAATTACAGGGAGAGGTCAAACTCTTCAGCAGCAGAGATCGGGATTGAACCTGGGTCACGGGAGCTATGAGACAGCAGCACCACCAGCTCACCCGGCAGTGCAACTCTCCACTTCCAACATTTGTCTTTATATTTCAGAACTTACAGAATGAGAGAGAATTTTACAGTACTCGTGCATAACATCTTAGTATATACATAAAGTAATCAGAGAGACAAAATTAATGTGTTTTTTTTCTTTATTACAAGGGGAATGGGATTTTTTTACCACTATACTAATGAGATCATGTATGAAGTGGTGTATGCATTTTTGATATTCAGGGAAAGAAGTACTTGCTTTGGAGGAAATTCAGAGGTGCACTGGACTGATTGCTGGCAGTTGCCCTACAAGGAAATGCTGAGAAAATTAGGCTTATACTTGTTTGCATTTAGAAGGAGAGCTAATCTTATTGAAACATAGATTTTGGGAATTATTTTTGTGTGATAGAAACTGGACCTAGAAGCATACCTTCAGCATTTGGGTTTGCCCATTTAAGACATAATACAAGGTCACTTGAAAAGAGTGAAGGAGTACTGCAGCAGAGCAAATAAGTGATTTATAAATTCCATGAGCTCCCTTAGCAAGTTGCTATAAATATATTAGAAGGGACAAGGGCAATATTTAGAAGTTTAAAAGCAGAAAAAATTAAATAGTTATGATTACTATACAGAATGATCCTGAAAAAGTAAGCAGTAGAGCAGATGGAAAGATAATACTTTATGCGACCCAGCCAGAACTAGTGATGAATAGGCAAGCATTATTTCACCAGTCACATTCCAGACTGTGCTCCTTGGACAGAGAGAGAAGATGAGGGCCAAACCATCATGAGCAACTAAACAAAGAGTAAACACAGGCGATTTAGCAGATGCTGGAAATGCAGAGTAATACACACAAAATGCTGGAGGAATTCAGCTCATCAGGCAGCATCTTTGGAGAGAAATAAACAGTCAATGTTTCGGGCCAAGACCCTTATCAGGAATGGATAGAAAGGAGGAAGAACCTAGAATAAGAATGTGGGAGGAGAAACACATATTCATTCCAAAAGCTCTATTTTTCAGCTTTCAATCAAGTGTCAAGGATGGATCAGTGGTGGCACTCATACCAAGTGTAGTAAAGGCTGGGAGCTATTCTGGAAGCAAACATAATGGTTAATGTTCTAGTGCAGGGGTCCCTAACCTTTTTATTGCCATGGACCAATACCATTACACAAGGGGTCCATGGACCTCATGTTGGGAACCCCTTCTCTCGTGCAATGTTGAGGGAGGGCTGCACTGCTGGAAGTGGCACTTGTCAATTGAGATGCTTAAGAGAGGCCCCATTTGCTCCTTTACCCCCGGTAAAAGATTTCATGACACAACCTCCAAGAAAAGCCAACAAGTTCTCACCAGCATCTTAGGCAATAACTACATAGGCTTCCGTTAGTCTCGAGAGACCATAGATTTGCGCTTTGGGAAGTTTTCAGGGCATAGGCCTGGGCAGGGTTGTATAGAAGACCGGCAGTTGTGCTGCAAGTCACTGATGTTGTCCAAGGGAAAGGCAAGGGCTGATAGAGCTTGGCAGAGCAATGTGTGGTTAAGTGCCTTGCTCAAGGACACAACATAGTGCCTTAGCTAAGGCTCGAACTAGCGATCTTCAGATCACTAGACCAATGCCTTAACCACTTGGCCACGCACCAACTAATCATCAAACAACACCAGTAAAACAGATTTTCTGCCTGTTGTCATTTGTGAAAGTCTTCTATGCTCAATTTTGTAATGAAAATAGAATGCAGTTTACTGTTGGTACACTACATTTGCTGCCTTGTTTTTCACATATTTTGTGTCATGTAGTTTATTAATCTCCAATAATCCACTGGTTGTTCAGAAATCCCAATGGTTTGACATCTAGTAAACTTCAAACCATTGGGGCCAGATATCCTTAACTGCTCATCAGGGCTGGGATTATTGCATTCATTTTAAGCTTGTCATGTTCACTGGGGAAAAAGTATATAAATACTGTATAATATCTTTAAAAAGTGAATTAAAAAAACGTCAGGCATTAATACCATCCAGCAGATGGAAAATCTGACAGTCCAACAAAACCAAATCCCAAATGTGTCAGATTATTCCTAGATTTTAAACTTGTTGAATAGTTTATTCTTATATACAAAAGAATGTAACAATATTCTGTTTGCATAAAGCTCACAGAGTAAATGGTATACATGTCAATAATATAACTGTACCTTTCAAATAAGATGTTAATGGATCACAGATATTAAGTTGAACAAGTGAGATTCTGGCTCCAGGTCAGATTGTCTCATACCAGCTTTAACATAATGTAGTGGGTTTGCATCCACGTTGCCAAACACAGTTTCCTACATTGTGGGAGCTAGGGCATGCCATATCAGCACTGTTAATCCTAAGAAAGCACACTGTTAATGGAAAGTCTGCAGCTACTGTAGAGCTGTGAATGCAGTTCATCACATCACCAACACCACCTTCCCCTCCCTGGACTCTATCTACACTTCTTGCCACCTCGGTAAAGCAGCCAACATAATTAAAGACCCCAGACATTCCCTCTTCTCCCCCCTCCAATCGGACAGAAAAGAAATCTCAGAAAGCATGTTTCAAAGAACACGTTATAAATAAAGCGAAAGCCAAACTTAAAAAAAGCACATGCCACCATGTTAAAAGAAGTGTTTATCCTGCTATTATAAGATAACTGAACAGTTGCCTAGTATGATAAGATGAACTCAATATCTACCTCATTGTGGTCTTACACCTTAATGTCTGCCTACATTGCACTTTCTTTGTAAGTGTAACACTCCATACTGCATTCAGTCATTTTTTCCCCTTACCTGAGTAATGAAATGGCATGTATGGATGACATGAAAAGCCTAGTTTGTCACTGTACCTCAATTTGTGTGACAATATTCAACTAAGCTACTGAAAATAGAACCAACTGAAAATAAAGCTACAAGAAATAAGCATCACACACAGAGAAACTCACCATTTCATTTATCTTTTTCTGTGGCTTCTTTGTTGTAATTTGTAAGTAACTGAAGAAAAATAAGAAAAGTTTTTAAGGCTGGCAAATTAAATTCATTGTCAATATTTCATATTCACTTAAGTTTTTTTTGCTCCCCTATATCATGCTCATTAACATATATAATTTCATAATGCATTTTCATAGAAGTCCACTCAACTCAAAAAGTCCAGTGCATTTCTGTCAAACAAAAATAAACAAAAATATTTCTCTTGAATCTTCTTTCATACCCATTATTTATTACAGTAAAGAAAAATCTCAGTGTCTTCTCTCCCTCCAAAGGGGAAATAGATCATTAGTTGTGATGGAGTAACACTTCAACATGAATTATAAAAATTGTGATATTCACACTGATCGTCATAATGACGAATTGTCATAATGATGAAACAAAGCAATATTTTGATGAATTAGTCAAACAAAATTTAATAGATTCAATAAGTTGTAGATTTGGAACTACCCAAAATCAACCACACCAGATTAAAAGATCAAGCACAAATTACAACCCTTGTAAAATACATTGCACTTTATGTTGTTCCTGACCTGGCATACTGGTGCAAGTCCGGCATTCACACAATTGTAACAGTTACCACAGTGAGCTTTTGCAAGCTGCAGCTGTCTGTGGAAGTTAAGCTTTTAAATACTAATGCAAACATGAGGAAATCTGCAGATGCTGGAAATTCAAGCAACACACACAAAATGCTGGTGGAACACAGCAGGCCAGGCAGCATCTATAGGGAGAAGTACAGTCGACGTTTTGGGCCTAGACCCTTTGTCAGGACATGGTCCAAAACGTCGACTGTACTTCTTTCTATAGATGCTGCCTGGCCTGCTGCATTCCACCAGCATTTTGTGTGTGTTGCTTTTAAACACTAACGTGTGTTCAATTTCCAAAAAACTGACTAATATGTGCTAATAAAACATTGAAATAAACCTGTAATTTAAAAAAATTCTTTGAATAGCCTTAAAAATTGTTTTCATACTAATGGTGACACTGATTGTAATGCAACATTTTTAGTGATAAATCTATTACAAGATGTGCTGACAACACTACACATATTCAAACTCCTAAACATACCAAAAGGTGACAATATTTGAACAATATTTAAATAAAAAATGCTATACAATCGTACTTGTTGATTGAATATATTAGGTTCTGTAAACTGCAGTTAATCTTTAGCAGAAAGTTGAATAAAAAGCCATTTTAGAAAATGTGCACAATTTGAGTGCAATTTCCATTTTGATCACCAATATTGAACCCCATAAGAACTGTACTCCATCACTGGTGACTGAAGTACAAGATGAGAATGAGCATAAATAATTTTATAAAGACTTTTTTGTCAGAAGTGTTGAACTTCAAAAGTACCAATTTGACTTCTCAATTAGTCTCAAAGATTTCAGCATAAATGTCCTTTCAGGTGTAATTCTGTTTAGCATTTCTCATTTGTATGTTAATTGGAAAGAAAAGAAAGATGCCAATGTCATTGATATTTTGCTCTGTCTCATTTCTATTAGTTTAGGTCAGACATAGGCTTCAATTTTTGAGTTCTCATCAAAAATGAGAAATTTTTGAGTTTTGATTGTTTAAAACCCGAATTTCCATAATTAACAAGGGAAAATAATTTCAGGCTATGTTGCAATAAGTTAAGATAATTATCAAACTGGTGTTCATAAATAGCCAATACCTAAAATCATAATCAGATATTAGACACAAATTGCACACTGAATATTATGTAAAAAATATATTGTGTGTACTAGATAAAAGTGATTTTTAAATTACATTCGATGCTAATGGAATATAATGGACTGTAAATGTTCTTAATACCCTATCAAACCATTTGCATATTCACTACTGCTTTGAATTGGGTTCGCTATTTATCCTATCTGATTCAGAAAGGCCTTTTTTTTCCTCTGCAAATCTGTGCACAGGGCTATTAGATTGGAATTGTTCACCGTGTACACCCTTCATGCTCTCATCAGTTCTAGGAAAATTACATTGTCTACCCTCACACACATGTAACAAAGAAACAGGTCAACCATCTTACAGAGGACTATCAAACTTACATTGGACCCAAAAAGCAGGCTACACAAAAGTAACAGTGGTATAATACTTACTCCAGGGTTTTAAACTTCTCCACTCCTGCAGCCACATAGCTGCCGCCATTTTCTAGTTCATCCAGATCAAAGACTTTGTTACCCTCCTTAGGAGTGTAGATGTTCCTGACTGCCCCAAAGGGTGCATTAATGCCCTTGGTGACCTGATTAAGGAAAGTGTCAAAGGTGGAGACTTGTTTGTTGATGAGAAACCTTCTGCCAGTGAAGAATGGATCCCCATTTCGGTAAACTATCACACTCTTAGCTGCCGGTGGCTGTGGAGGAGCTCCTCTTGATGCTGTGGCCATGGCCTTTAATGATAACAACAATCATAATAATGATGATAGAAATGTCTGCAGTCACTTTCATTCACAGTCAACGAGTTTCGCATGGACCTTCAAGATAAAGTCTTCTCCATAACGTTCCACAGTCAAATTGTATGAAACATGGAGCCAGTCAGCTTGTGTGTCTGCTACCTTAGTTTTGGCCTCACTACAGTAACTTAAGGAAGCAGTACCTGAACCACAAAATTACCTTTTCTGACTTGGGAGGAAAAATTGTGACCTTGAAATAAAGCAAAACAAAACACCTTAGGTTAAATACCAGGTCTTATTAGGTTAATGCTTGTACATCAGATAACAGTTCAAACTAATGCCCGTCTTGTTAAAATGTTATTAAACATTAAGTAATAATGAGCAAGCAAAACAACATCTTGAAATGCTAATGAATATTACCTACACATGCTCCACACATATTAGGCAGTTGCTTTTACAATTATGCAACAGTAATACAGCTGTCATTTAAATATGGCGTGCAATATAAATAGGGCAGAACATCCCAAGGAAATGGCCAAGGACACAGTGAAGGAGCCTGAGGGATTGTCTGTAAATTGACATTGAGATGGTAATGCACAATACCTTGAGTAGAGTTCTAGATGGTGGGGCTTAGGTTTGAAGGGTCCGTCACTAATGGCGTGGGTAGGCAAAAGGAGATTGCAGAAGTTAAGAGTCAAGGGAGCAGAGGGCTCACGCTAAAACATGGTACTAGTAGAGAAAATGGAGACAGTCAAGAAAGTCACTGGAATTCAGCAAAGCAACTGGTGAGCAGACCTTTGAGCAGGATCAGGTGCATACCTTGTAAAAACTGTTCTTCACGTAATCACAGAGCTAAAATGGCCAGCATAATTTACAGAAGAGGAAGATGAAATAATCAAGTTAAGGCAAAATCTGAAAATAGCACATTCTGGCTGCAGAATGGTGCTCTTTGTTGTAGTTCACAGGACCAGAATTCAATCCTGATGTCAGATGCCTACTATGTGGAGTTTGCACCTTCTCCCTGTGATCATGGGACTGCTGGGTGTTATGATCTCCCCATGCATCCCTAAGGTGTGCTGGTAGGCTATACGCAACTGTAAATTACCCTTTAGAGTAGGTATGTAAGTACAAAAAAGAAGCAAGGGAAGTTGGGGGACAAGTGTGGAGGAGAAGGAGAGTCAGAATGGGCTGAATGGCCTCCTTCTTTGCCGGATGTATTGAGATTTATGTAAACCTTCTTTTCAAGTGTGAAATAAATTAATCACCATCTACAACATAAAATTAGCAGCTAAAGTCCTGGAAAATATGAATAAATAAATTATTTCCTCCAAATGTATAATCTAAACAATGAGCTGATAGAAAATTATATCTTAATTAACAGAGGGAAAAAGAGATTTAGGAAAAAGTTATAATGCGAAACTCATGGAACACAGCAATTAGTTTGAAAATTGCAAGTCAATATTATATAAATACGCATTACAATGTATTTTATCCCGGTGAAATTCATCCCACCTTCACCCCCCTCACCAACCGCTGAGGCTGGGGAATTCCAGTTAACAAAACTTGTGTCATTGTTGGAGACTTCCTAATGATGCACTAATGCATTCATCGGTCTGATGAGTCAGGCTCCCTATTAATATAATAATTCTTAATCAGTTTTAAATCTTGGGATGTGACAATTCTATATTGTTATGATGAGCAACTTCTGACCTGATCTTTATTTCAGAATTGTTCCTGTATACTCGCCAGCAAACAATCGTTTCTTTAAATTCTTTTTTCCCTATGGATCATTATAGAATAGAGATGTTATTTCCTGGCTTTCACATATAGCCACTGGTCAGCATTGTACCCAACCAAAAGGAGATGAAGTTCTGATGGAAGTTTATTAACATGAAATGTGGGGTCTCCATCAGAAACAACCACTCTTTATTCCTTTCCAGAAATGCTACCTGACCTGCTAAGTTCCTGCAGCATATTTTGTATCAGTCTCGATTTCCAGAATCAGCAGAATCTCGTGTGCTTACATTAACTGTTTCTTTCTCCACAGATGCTGCCTTGCCTGCTGAGTGTTCCAGCATTTTTTGTTTAATTTCTAATCCACCCCAATTTCTTCTTCTCATTTATCAATTCAAACAAGTTTTTTAAATTTTCTGCAAATAGTCTGGAAAACATGACCAACCTCCATGAAAGTTATTTTTTAGATCTAAAGAGATTTTTTGTTCGAACTGATGGTGAATATTTACCTGTACTGGAATGGATAGCCCTTAACTTTTACTGCTGCATTTAATGTGAGGAGGACGTGGGGTTAGTCCAGGTAGCAGCCTGAATTGACCAAATCTTACTGTGGAGTTTTTCATAATGTGCAACAACAATTGTCACTCTAAGGCAACACGAGTGAATCTGCAGATGCTGGAATAAAAACACAAAATGCTAGCAGAACTCAGCAGGCCAGACTGCATCTACGGGAGGAGGTAGTGACGACGTTTCGGCCCGAAACATCGTCACTATCTCCTCCCATAGATGCTGTCTGGCCTGCTGAGTTCTGCCAGCATTTTGTGTTCTTAATTGTCACTCTAAACTGGCTAAGCAGTTCAAATGACTGAAAGTGGAAATTTGCAGCACCAAAGACGACAATCTGCCCCTTTGTGTCTATGCTGGCCCAAACATAAATATTAAATTAATCCCGTATCTCTTGATCCTCAACCCTGCAGATTATGGGACTTCAAGTGTGTACACAGTACTTTTCAGATGAACTTGAGGAAGTTCCCGCACCAGTCTTTCAAGCAGCAAGTTCGAGACCTCCCCTCCCCACCACCACTGACTAAGGCAGATTATTCCTCATAGCCTTTCACCGCTTAGTTTATACCGAAGGCCCATGATTACTGATCACTCTGCTAATGTAATGGGTCCTTTCTGTTTATTCAGCCTAAACATCTCACTTCTCAATTATATCTTCTTTGGCAACAACATCATCTATTTGCACCCTCTCCAAAGCTCATATTTTCTTCAATCCACAAGATGATTAATTGTGAAGACTCAGCCCACTATTACATGCAGCATACATTGCACCGTACCACAATAATACTGATCCGCAAACTTACAGTTAGAAACAAAGGTCAAATACTATTCATTTGGCTATGTGAATGGACTGGTTGGATAGGTTTCTTCAAGTTAACTCCTGATGAGCAGGCAGAGAATCTCAGACAAGCCTACCTGAGTTTATTTCATACACCTCCAGGCAACGATTATAAGAACACACTTGATGGTGTATCAAAAGCTGATGCTCTGTATGACCTCAGCCAGGATGCATGATATGGAACATGGGTACCTATAAGGAAAAAAAGTCATTATTATTTAAAAAATGAAATTAAAAGTAATTTTAAAGTTCTATGTCACTAATCATTCCAACATTTGTTTTACTGCATCTTGAATTCAATTAGTGCATGAAATGTTTCAATAATAGCTGGTTGAAATGTTATTAGGGATCATAATTTCCATTAAAGGTAAGTAATTATTTTTATCTTTTGTTGGCCAGCAGCCACTGTGTGGAATGAAATAAATTTTAAAGTCACTGGTATAAGGGCACTTAGTTCAAACAAACATTGAATCACAAACTTATTCGCAAGAAAGTAACATGCAATCAACTGGAGGAACTCAGCGGGTGGAGTAGCATCTGTTGGGAGGGGGAGAATTGTCACTATTTTGGGTCAAAATCCCGCATTTTTGGTCAGATTTGATCTAAAAGAGTGACAATTCCTATTTCTGCTCCTATATCTTATAGTTATATGATCTAAGTGGTTCAGCAGAACTTGCTGACTGAAACTTCAGTGGAGTTTTTCAAACTCAATGTCATGTCCTTTGTTTGTAATTGTATATAACAATGGCTTACATTTAAACGCAGATGATACAAAAATTAGCCATGTGACTGATAGCAAGGAATACAGGAAGATATCAATGGACCCTCCATCCTAAACATCAACCCCATCATCCACGCTATGTCATCTTCGTGCAGCTATCATTGGACAGAGGGTAGAGAATTCTGGAGTCACACACCATTAGGTTCAAGGGTAACTATTTCCCTTCAGCCAATAGGTTCTTTAACCAGCCTGCAGAACCCTAATCACTGCCTCAGTATGTCAACACCATAACCACTTTGACCACTTTGCACTACATTGGTCCTTTTGCTTTTGTTCTAATTGTGCTCTTTTGTGTAAATGTTATTGTATAATTTATTTTTTCCTTGTGAATGTTGTATCTTGTGATACCACTGCAAGTTTTACATTGCACTTGTGTGCACGTATACTTGTGCAAATAACGATAAACTGAACTTTGACTTTGGACTGATCAGCAAGCAAAATTATGGCAGATTGCAACTGAATCCAGAAATGTCAAATGCAATGCATCTAGGAAGGAAAAACAAGGCAAGAAAATACATAAGTAGTGAGATACTGAGAGCTATTGAAGAACAGATGGATATTGATCTGTGTGAACACAGAGTTTCAAATACAACAAGGCAAGTAGATGGAACAGGTGAAAAGATAAAAGGCACACTTGGCTTTAATGGCTCAGCTACAGAACCTAAGAATGGGAAGTTATACCACAACTGTATAAAACATCTAGTGCACCATAGAATCATGAGATTATAAAATCACACAGCACAGAATTGGGCTTTCTTGACCCACCTCATCTACACAAACTGTGATGCCTATCTACTTAAATCTCTTTCACTACATTAGGCCTATATATCTCAATAACTTTCCGATTCAAGTAGCTTTCTAATTACCTTTCAAGCATTATTGTGCCTGCCTCCATTACCTCCTCTGGCAGCTCATTCCAGGTAGGCACCAAGCTCTGTGTGAAAAACTTCCAACTCAGATCTTTGTTAAACTTTTTGCTCACCTTAAACCTTTGCTCTCAAGTCTTGGACTCCACTATTCTGAGAAAAAGACTCAGACTTTTATCCTGTCAATGTTTCTCATAATCTTATAAACTTCTGTAAGGTCCCTCTCAGTTTCCAATGTTGTAGTGAAAATAAACCCACCTGTCTTCTAACACTGTTTCAAGCAAAATCCTTTGATAAGATAAGCAACGTGAATAGGGAAAATTTATTCTGAACATCCCATGGCTTGTTGGGTTTATATAAAGGAAAGACTGGCTTAGTTGGAGTTGCGTTGTTATGAACAGAAGAGGTTGAAAGATTTAATCGAGGTTTATTAAATAATGCAGTATTTATATAGGATGCTTTAGAAAGATCAATTATATTCGAGAGACTGAGGACATCAAATGTTGGGGGTAGGGTTTCATACAAATTTAATGTAAAAGCAAAAATACAGGAGAATTTTCACTTAAAATTTATGATGTTACATTTAGTTATTCCCAGATAGCTTCATCACTAATAAATTATCTGCTCAGTCTTGTTTATTAACTCTGATGACCATGATATTTTATGTACATACAAAACTTCATGAATCTCGTTAGTGAACAAAACTATCCAATAGGTCAAAAAATCTAACTATCCAGCATGCATGCAAATCTTGAAAAATCAGCACAAATAAAAAGGACAATGTGTAGCATACAGCAACTTTGTAATTATCTAAATGAATTTGTCTTAAAGATCAGTATTTCTTATCCATTATTTACATTCCAGTTTTTTGCAGAACTTAAATACACTCTAAGCAAACACATCACCAAAATCCAGACACTGAGAGTTAATACCTCTCTCTACAACTAGATCCTTGACTTTCTGACCCAACAGACTGCAATCAGTAAAAATAGTAGCAACACTGCCACCAGAATTATTCTAAACATCAGTACTCCACAACGTTGCATCCTCAACCCCTTAGTCTACTTCCTGGACACACATGTGGCCAGCGTCTGCTCTAACTCCATTTAGAAGTTTTCAGATGATACCACTGTAGTGGGCCACATCTCAAAATACAATGAGTTGATGGAGATAGTAAGCTTACTGATATGGTTTCATAACAACAACCTTTCCCTCAATGTCAACAAAACCAAAGAACTGGTCATTGACTACAAAAAGGAGAGCAGTGCAAATGCTCCAGTCTACCTCAATGATATTCAGGTTGAGAGATGGCAAGAGCTTCAAGTTCCTAGTCACAAATATCACCAACAGCCTGTCCTGGTCCAACCACAATGATGTTACAGACAAGGCAGCTCACCAGTGCCTCTACTTCTTCAAGAGACTAAATAAATTCAGCCTGTCCCCATCAACTCTTAACAATCTTTAATCAATGCACATTTTGTAGCATTTTTTATGAATGCAGAATTGCTTTGCATGGCAACTGCTTTGCAGATGAAGACAAGAATCTGCAGAGAATTGTGGACAGAACTTAGCACATCACAGGAACCAACCTCCCCTCTATAGACTCTGCCTATCTACTTGCAGCCTCTTAGCCAGAATAATCGGAGACCTCATCAACCCTAAACCTTCTCTTTCCTCCCCTCGCCCTTCAGGCAGAAGGTCCAAAAGTGTAATAGCGTATACTACCAGGCTCAAGGACAGCTTCTATCCCATTGTTATCAGATTTTGAATGGACTTCTTTTACAATAAGATGGACTCCTGGCCTCCCCATTTACCTTGTTATGATCTTGCTCTTATTGTTTACTTGCACTGCACATTTTCTGTAGCTGTAATGCTTTATTCTGCATTGTTATTGTTTTACCTTGTCCTACCTCGATGCACCTAAGCTGTTCACTGTATCCAGGTGCAAGTGACAAAAATCAACCCATACAGCCTCTGAATGCAATTGACATTAACAGCTGAACACTAAAACTTTAAAAAGCAGAAAAAACAGGCTAAATGTGCTCTGTGTAAATTACTACTACTGACCTCTATTCACTGAAGGCCACATCCAAAAGATGTTGCAATACCAATAAATCTAACAGGCCATCTGTTTTACATGGGAACAGCTATCACTATCCACCATGTTTTATTTCAGAACATGTCTGTGTTTTATGTTGGAAACACTAGCAGCATCAGTGAGAAGAGAAGTTATTGCACAGGCAGACACTGCCTGGCCTGATGAGTCCTTGACTCCAAGCAGAGAAAGATCTCTCTAGTCCATCTTGACCATTGTCAATAACAAGTACCCATGTCAATCCCATTTACCAGCACTTGGTCCATAGCCGTCAAATTGATGACTCAAATTCTGGTCCAAAATGTTTCTTAAATACTGTGACAGCACCTGCCTCTGCTACTGTTTTAACGTTTTTTTATTGTTTTTATTTCAGATGTCTATCACATAATGTTTTAATCACATGGATTTTAAATACTTCTGCTCATGATAGAAAAGATCCATCTGTAAATATGAAATGATTGCAACCCGCTATCTTCTATCAAATTATAGTTTACCCCTATCAAAGTGTTGGGAACAGAAATGTAACGCGAGGCCGTTTTCCCGCCTCTCCGTGTGCTGGTTCGGGGGGGGGGGGGGGACCTGTAGAGCTATTCCCACAATCTCCCTAATTGGCCAAAAATGAAGCGATTGTATCCTCTTCCGTGAAATTCTTATTGAAACACACTCCAGAACCTGTTGCAACCACCTTGTTTTGCTCTGGACGGCTGCAGAGAAACAAATCCACTGATTTATGACGGACATTTGAACTTTAAAAAACATCGAACTGCCAATAATGTGGTTTACGTAACGACAGTGACAACACGGTGTTTAAAAATGATAGGTGATGTGCGTAAAATGCACTGGTTGTCAGGCACGGAGTAGTACCTAATTTCCGCAGGTTCGCTGTTAAATCGGAGGATCATAAGGTTTCGCCCTTTCGTTCCGCTTCCTCTTCAAGAAACTTTAAATGTCCTCAAATTCACTGTCGAGCACGAATGATACAGAAATACAGCAGTGTGATAGTTGCTGAAAGTGGGACTTTCCAATACTTACAATAACCGTAGTAGGAATCATGGTCTGTGGTGCAATAGTGAAGCGTCGGATCACAGCACAAATGTACAACGCCGTATCCCGGGGATAGCTCTAAATAGCCGGCCTTACCAGGCTTTTATTCCCAGCATAATGCGTGTTCGATTAGAAGCCAGGACCTTCAGAGGGGTTAAACACGGGCGAACAGAACGGGGGAGAGAGTGGGAAATCCAGGTTCATGGACCCACGGTACAACCCTTCCAGTAGCCCAACAACACGTGAGAGAGAGAGAGAGAGAGAGAGAGATGTAACAGAAGAGGTCGGGAAAAATAACCAAGGTAAAGTGTACCATGTAGCTCACTTACTCTAACCACGTGAGTGAAGGGCTGTGGATGCCCGTGGTGTCGGTGCGTCGCTCCTCTTGTCTTCCTTAGACCTCACTCCCGGCTCAATGCTGGCACTCAGCAGCTGTCCCGACCTCCATTCCTATTGATTAATTCCGATCCACACGAAATACTGGCCCTGGGCGAACAATACAAAGACGCTGACTTTCCTTCCTTCCTTCTATTGGCTGCTGGAAAATGTTGCCAACAGCCAAGGGCGTAAAGTTTAACGAGAGCTCTCCCAGTTCTACTTTAAACTATTGTTTTTGTTCTCACCTTCACATTCTTTCCAATATCACACCTCAATTGCTTTCTTTTCCCGTCGCCGCTCCTTCAGTCCTGTTACCCCTCTCTCCCTTCCTCCTTGGTCCTGTTTTCTCCTATTCTGGTATTTATTCTTACTCAAAGTCTCCCCGTTATTATTTTCATAACACTTGCTTGCTCTCATATTCAAGGTAATTTGAAACTTTGTAGGAGTTAACTTAAGAGAATGCTCATAGCTCTTATAAGACGTTAGTGGTCAAATCTTCCTAACGTGCCTTTCCAACTCTGGCTTCTGCCACCTGGCAACACAAAGGCAGCAGGTCTAAATTTCATTCCCTCACGCCATCCTGATGTGGAGCTGAACCGTTGTTTTCTTACCGACTCTGGATCAGTAACTTCCAGAGTTACCTGATATTCATACCTAAAACTTCATACCTAATATTCACCAATAGGACTGCCTTAGTACACAAAAAGACAGTAGACTGCAACCATGGCATGAAATGTATGACGCCCCTGATGCAAGGGTTAACAAAGAAAAATTCTTAGCCACTTTGCCTCTGAAACCATGCCTTCCAGAAGTAATCACTAATATTAGGAAACCTCAGCTTCATTATACGTAAGATTCTGCCTTTAGTTAACTCCAAAGATATATTACTAATTTGTGCACTGTTGAAATTTTACCTCTGCTAGAACAATTATGACTAATTCTCTGGAAAAGAAATACTGGAATAAGGTTGTATCCTTAACTTGCATGTTTTGAAGAAGAAAAACATTTCTATGAAAACTGCATCTTTAACACGTGTGAGCTGCTTTAATTGTAACTGTCTTTTGAGAGCAGCGAGGCTAGTTTTAGCAACTCCTTAACCCGAAAGCATTCCATGGAGCTGACTGCATGCCTTTTACGGGCATAATTAGCAAATCATTAATCTTGCTTTTTTTTAATCTGATTTTGTGACAACATTTTGAAAATGAAACCAGGTTTCAAAAAAAAAATCCTTATACAATTATAAATAATGAACTGTTGACTGATATCTGTACGGTTGGAGAACAGGCCAGTTTCACTACACAAGCTCTTCACGCTCAAAGCCTTTCGCATGAATCATACCTGCTTTAGATGCTCAGGTCGGCTGCTGTTGCTGTTAATCTTAGAAGTAGTCCTCAAGGTTCTAATAGTTAAGACAAAATCAGCATACTAACATATCAATTCATTCACAACAAGCTCTGAAATGTCTGGGAAAAGTTTTGGAGCAACACTGAGAAAGAAATATCATACAACATATACAGCATATCTCCTGTACTGTATATCATTGGACGCTGTTGCTTAGAAACACATAAACAGTCTCAAGTTTTATGACAGAACCTAAACATGGTGTGATGACAGGTAAGATACTATTTAAAATATTAATAAGTGATTTCAGAATCAGAATCAGGTTTAATATCACCGACATGTGTTGTGAAATTCGGTGTCTTTGCAACAGCAGTACAATAATAATAGAAAAAAAGTCAATTTCAGTAAGTGTATATATAACTATATATATATAAAATTGTTAATTTAAATAATTAGTGCAAAAATAAACAAATTTTAAAAGTAGTGAGGTAGTGTTCATGGTTCAATGTCCATTCAGAAATCAGATGGCAGAGGGGAAGAAGCTGTTTCTGAATCTCTGTGTATGTGCTTTCAAGCTTCTGTACCTCCTTCCTGATGGTAAAAATGAGAAGAGGACATTTCCTGGGTGATGGGGGTCTTTAGTGATGGATGCCGCCTTCTTGAAGCATTGCTCCTTGCACCTTTTTTAAAAGAAAAGCATCAAGTTGGAAATATTTTAAATACAGTACTCAAGTTAAATACTAAAGAATATCCAGATAGTTAAACAATGTGGACAAAATCATGGGTGGCTTCATTAGTATTTGCAGAGGACATGAAAATTGGTCGAATTGTGGATAGTGAGGAGCTTGGCAAAAGGACCAAGAGCTGGTCAGGAAGGTTTAAACTAATTTGGCAGGGGTTTGAGAAACAGAGCAATACTGCTGAAGATGGGCTAGTTGGTTTACAAACTGAGGCAGTGTGTAGTGAGCCTGCAAACAAAGAGAAGCTGATGATACGGCAAATTGCAGTCAACAGGATGAGTTGCAATGTAAAAGGGGGACAAAATCAAAAAGGATGAACATAGGACTGAAGATATTACGTTTGAATGTGTGCAGTATACAGAATAAGGAAATGAAATTGTGGCACAGTTACAGAAACAGAGCGGCAAGGATGATGTTGTAGGCATTACTGAATCATGGCTGAAAGTAAATCATAGCTGGAGCTTAATGTCCAAGGATACACATTGTAATGAAAGGACAGGCAGGAAGGAAGAGAGAGAGACTTGGTAAGAAATGAAATCAAATCGTTAGAAAAAGGTGTCATAGGATCAGAATCATTGTGGGTGGAACTAATTAACTGCAAGGGTAAAAAGACCCTGATGGGAGTTATATCTAGACCAGCAAAAAGTAGTAAAGATGTAGTCTACAAATTACAAAGGAAGGTAGAAAATGTGTGTCAAAAGAGCAATGTTACGATAGTGCAAACACGAGGAAATCTGCAGATGCTGGAAATTCAAACAACACACACAAAATGCTGGTGGAACACAGCAGGCCAGGCAGCATCTATAGGGAGAAGCGCTGTCAACATTTCGGGCCGAGACCCTTCGTCAGGACTAACCGAAAGGAAAGATAGTAAGAGATTTGAAAGTAGTGGGGGGAGGGGAAAATGCGAAATGATAGGAGAAGACCGGAAGGGGTGGGATGAAGCTAAGAGCTGGAAAGGTGATTGGCGAAAGTGATACAGAGCTGGAGAAGGGAAAGGATCATGGGACGGGAGGCCTCAGGAGAAAGAAAGGAGGTGGTGGGAGCACCAGAGGGAGATGGAAAACAGGCAAAAGACTAAATATGTCAGGGATGGAGTAAGAAGGGGAGGAGGGGCATTAACGGAAGTTAGAGAAGTCAATGTTCGTGCCATCAGGTTGGAGGCTACCCAGCCGGTATATAAGGTGTTGTTCCTCCAACCTGAGTTTGGATTCATTTTGACAATAGAGGAGGCCATGGATAGACATATCAGAATGGGAATGGGACGTGGAATTAAAATGTGCGGCCACTGGGAGATCCTGCTTTATCTGGCGGACCGAGCGTAGGTGTTCAGCGAAACGGTCTCCCAGTCTGCGTCAGGTGTATAAAAGGCCGCACCGGGAGCACCGGACACAGTATACCACATCAGCCAACTCACAGGTGAAGTGTTGCCTCACCTGGAAGGACTGTCTGGGGCCCTGAATGGTGGTGAGGGAGGAAGTGTAAGGGCAGGTGTAGCACTTGTTCCACTTGCAAGGATAAGTGCCAGGAGGGAGATCGGTGGGAAGGGATGGGGGGGGGGGGAACGAGTGGACAAGGGTGTCGCGTAGGGAGCGATCCCTGCGAAAATCAGAAAGGGGGGGGAGGGGAAAATGTGTTTGGAAGTGGGATCCCGTTGGAGGTGGCGGAAGTTACGGAGAATTATACGTTGGACCTGGAGGCTGGTGGGGTGGTTGGTAAGGACAAGGGGAACCTTATCCCGAGAGGGGTGGCGGGTGAATGGGGTGAGGGCAGATGTGCGGGAAATGGGAGAGATGTGTTTGAGAACAGAGTTGATGGTGGATGAAGGGAAGCCCCTTTGTTTAAAAAAGGAAGACATTTCCTTCATCCTGGAATGAAAAGCCTCATCCTGAGAGCAGATGCGGCGGAGACGGAGGAATTGTGAGAAGGGGATAGCCTTTTTGCAAGAGACAGGGTGGGAAGAGGAATAGTCCAGGCAGCTGTGAGAGTCTGTAGGCTTATAGTAGATATCAGTAGATAGGCCATCTCCAGAGATGGAGACAGAAAGATCAAGAAAGGGGAGGGAGGTGTCAGAAATGGGCCAGGTAAATTTGAGGGCAGAGTGAAAGTTGGAGGCAAAGTTAATGAAGTCAACGAGCTCAGCATGCGTGCAAGAGGCAGCGCCAATGCAGTGGTCGATGTAGCGAAGGAAAAGAGGGGGATGGATATCGGTATAGACGGAACATGGACTGTTCCACAAAGCCAACAAAAAGGCGGTCATAACTGGGACCCATATGGTTACCCATGACTACACCCTTTTCACTCACCCTCTCAATCTAGATCGAGAGACGTCTCTATCCTGTTTGATCAGAATATATCCTTTATTCAACATAATGTAATTTCTGATACAAATGGGCGCTTTGTTATTGTTTCGGGTAGTCTTGAGAATAAACTAATCGTATTTGCGAATGTATACGCTCCAAATACAGATGACTCCTTGTTCTTTGAACGTCTTTTCTCTTTTCTGCCTGATTTGAATCAGTATTCCTTAGTGATGGGTGGAGATTTTAATTTTTGGCTTGACCCTATATTAGACTACTCTTCAAGTAAAACCCCTGTCACTAATAAATCAGTCCTACTTTTTAATTTTTTTATCTCAATGTGGTATTCTTGACGTGTGGCGTTTTTTACACCCCCAAGAAAAGGAATATTCATATTTCTCTCAGGTTCATCATATGTACTCTCGGATTGATTATTTTTTATAGATAGAAACTTGCTTCCACTGGTACGTTCCTGTGATTATAAGGAGATTGCTTTGTCTGATCATGTACCTGTGCTTCTGGCTTTAAGATTACCTGTTTACTCTGTACCAAATAGAAGTTGGCGTTTTAACTTATCATTTTTATCTGATAAAAATTTTCTAAAGTTTTTGGAAAACCAAATTATTTTTTTCTTTTTAAAGAAAATTTTACAGGAGATACTGCTGGTACTATAGTTTGGGCTACTTTTAAAGCATAAATTCGTGGAGAAATTATCTCTTACTCTACCTATATAAAGAAAAAAGCTGACAAAGAAAGGTCTGACCTAGCAGCGATATTAAAAGATCTTGATCAAAAGTATGCCCTATCTCCAGATCCAAGTATATATAATAAGCATATTGAAATCCAATCCAAGTATAATCTTCTGCTGACTTACCCAATTGAATGACAGCTGTTGAGAGATAAAACTCAATTTTACATTCACGGGGATAGAACTGGTAGTTTATTAGCCAATCGCTTAAAATCTTTTACAGTTAATCGTCAAATCACAGAAATTTTTAAAGATAATGGAACTAAGACATCCGACCATTCTGAAATTAACAACGCATTTAAAGACTTTTACCTTAAGTTGTATCAGTCTGACTCTTCTTCAGATGATACCTATATGAATGCTTTTTTCAGTAATATCAACATTCCTACATTGTCTGCTGATAGTCTAACACAGTTAGATCAGCCTATTTCCAATGAAGAAGTGGCTGAGGCTATACGTGCTTTACATTCTGGTAAGACCCCAGGACCTGATGGCTTTCCTGGGGAGTTTTATAAAACTTTCACTATGTTACTTACACCTTATTTATCCTCTGTTTTATCAGAATCCTTTAAATCAGGTAAACTCCCTCAATCTTTTTATGAAGCTTTTATTTCTCTTATTCTTAAAAAAAAATCTAGCTGAATGTTCTTCATACAGACCGATTTCTTTATTAAATGTTGATGCAAAAATTTTAGCCAAAATCTTAGCTCAAAGACTTGAAAATATTCTACCATCTATTATATCACATGACCAGACAGGATTTATTAAAAATCGTTACCCACATTTTAATATACATCGGTTATTGAATGTGATATATTCACCATCCAAAAAAATATCAGAGTGTATATTATCCTTAGATGCAGAAAAAGCCTTTGAAAGAATTGAGTGGAATTATCTTTTTAAGACCTTAGAAAAGTTTAATTTTGGGCCTAATTTTATTCGTTGGGCTAAATTAATCTACTTGTCTCCTACCGCTCAGGTTATTACTAACTCCCAAATTTCTAAGCCCTTTAAATTACAGCGGGGAACTAGACAAGGTTGTCCTCTTAGTCCTTTGCTTTTTGCTTTAGCTATAGAACCCTTAGCAATAGCACTTCGAGAATCTAAGGATATTTCTGGTATACTAAGGGAAGGTATGTCTCATAAAATTTCATTATACTCTGATGATATTTTACTTTTTATCTCTAACACTGAAACTTCTTTACCTTTGGTTATTTCTTTAATCTCCCAGTTTAGTTCTTTTTCAGGATATAAGCTAAACCTACATAAAAGTGAGCTATTTCCTTTAAATGACCTAATGTCATCAAATGCCAAATTTCCGTTCAAAGTTGTTACAAGTCAATTTACATATCTAGGTGTAACAATTACTAAAAACTTCAAGAATTTATTTAAAGAAAACTTAAACCCCTTATTGAATTATGTGAAAAAGACGCTTTCTAAATGGTTCCCTCTTTCTTTATCCCTAATTGGCCGAATTAATTCGATTAAGATGAAGATTCTTCCTAAATTTTTATATCTTTTTCAGGCCTTACCTATCTTTATTCCTAAGACGTACTTTGATTCTTTAGATTCAATTTTAATCTCTTCTATTTGGAATAATAAACAAGCTCGTTTAAGTAAAGTTTACTTACAAAGAAATAAAGAGATGGGTGGACTAGCCCTACCCAATTTTAGGTTTTACTATTGGGCTGCCAATATAAGGAATATTACTTTCTGGTCCTATTATGTTTATCGTAAAGATTACCCCATCCCTGACATATTTAGTTGTTTGCCTGTTCTCCATCTCCCTCTGGTGCTCCCCCCCCCCTTTCTCCTGAGGCCTCCCGTCCTATGATCCTTTCCCTTCTCCAGCTCTGTATCACTTTCGCCAATTACCTTTCCAGCTCTTAGCTTCATCCCACCCCCTCCGGTCTTCTCCTATCATTTTGCATGTCCCCCTCCCCCCACTACTTTCAAATCTCTTACTATCATTTCTTTCGGTTAGTCCTGACGAAGGGTCTCGGCCCGAAACGTCGACAGCACTTCTCCCTGTAGATGCTGCCTGGCCTGCTGTGTTCCACCAGCATTTTGTGTGTGTTGATGTTATGATAGTCATGGGGGATTTCAATATGCAGGTAGATTGGGAAAGTCAGGTTGATGCTGGATCCCAAGTAGGGAAATTTGTAGAATGCCCATGAGATGACTTTCTAGAGCAACTCATGGGATCACACTAGAAGACCAGCTATTCTGGATTGGGTGTTGTGCAATGAGCCAAAATTGATCAGAGAGCTTAAAGTAAAGGAACCTTAGGGACCAGTGATCATAATATGAGCAAATTCACCCTGCAATTTGAGAGGGAGAAGCTGAAGTCAGATGTATCATTATTACAGGGGAGTAACAGGAATTATAGAGCTATGAGAGAGGAGCTAGCCAAAATTGATTGGAAAGAAACACTAGCGAGGATGATGGCATTGCAACAATGGCTGGATTTTGTAGAGCAATTCAGAAGGTACAGGACATACACATCCCAAAGAAGAAATATTCTAAAGGCAGGATGTTACAACTGTGGCTGACTAGAGAAGTCAAAGTCAACATAAAAGCCAAATGGAGGGCATATAATAGAACAAAAGTTAGTGGAAAGTTACAGATATGAGAAGCTTTTAAACACTAACGGAGGCCAACTAAAAAGTCATAAAGAAGGAAAAGATGGAATATAAAGATAAGCTAGCTAAAATATTAAAGAGGATACCAAAAGTTTCTTCAGATATATAAAGTGTAAAAGAGACAAGTATAGATATCGGACCACTGGAAAATGATACTGGAGAGGTAGTAATGTGGGACAAGAAAATCGCGGATGAACTGAATAAATATTTTTATAGTCTTCACTGTAGGAAACATTTGCAATATGCTGGAAGTTTGAAAGTATCAAGGGGCAGAAGTGTGTGAAGTTGCCATTAATATGGAGAAGGTTCTTGAAAAATTGAAAGGTCTGAAGGCAGTTAAGTTAGTTAGACCAGATGACTACACACTAGGGTTCTAAAAGAGGTGGCTGAAGAGATTGTAGAGGCAATAGTAATGATCTTTTAAGAATGACTAGATCCTGGAATGGTTCTGAGAGACTGGAAAAGGTCACTTTTCAAAAAAGGGAGAAAATGAGAGAAAAGGAAATTACAGGCCAGTTAATCAGACCTCACTGTTTGGGAAGATATTGGAGTCGATTGTTAAGTATGTGGTTTCAGGATACTTGGAAGCATATTATAAAATAGGCCATAGTCAGTTAAAGGCCCATGGCATAATAGGGAAAATACTAGCATGAATAGAGCATTGGTTGATTGGCAGGAGACAAACAGTGGGAATAACGAGAGCCTTTTCTGGTTGGCTGCCAGTAACTAGTGGTATTCTACAGGAGTCTGTGTTGTTAGGACCACTTCTTTTTTCGTTATATGTCAATAATTTGGATAATGGAATTGATAGCTTTGTGGCCAAGTTTGCAGGTGATATGAGGATAGGTGGAGGGGCAGGTAGTTTTAAGGAAGCAGAGAGGCTACAGAAGGATTTAGACAGATTAGGATAATGAGGAAAGAAATGGCAAATGGAACACAGTGCCGAGAAGTGTATGGTCATGCACTTTGGTAGAAGTAATAAAAGTGTAGACTATTTTTAAATGGAGAGTTAATTCAAAAATCTGAGGTACAAAGGGACTTGGTAGTCCTCGTGTAGCATTCCCTAAAGATTAATTTGGAGGTTGAGTCAGTGATGAGGAAGACAAATGCGATGTTAGCATTCATTTCAAGAGGGCAAAATATAAAAGAAAATTTGTAATGTTGAGGCTGTATAAAGCACTGCTTAGACCTCACGTGGAGTATTGTAAGCAGTTTTGGGCCACTTTTGTCAGAAAGAACATGCTGACATTGGAAAGGGTTCAAAGGAGGTTCACAAAAATGATTATGAGTTTGAAAGGCTTGTCATATGAAGAGTGTTTGATGGCTTTGTTCATCTACTCACTGGAACTCATAAGAATGAGAGGTGACCTCATTGAAACCCATCGAATGTTGAAAGGCCTTAATCGAGTGGATGTGGAGAAGATGTTTCCTTTGGTGGGGGAGTCTAACACTAGAGGACAGAGCCTCAGAATAGAGGGATGTCCTTTTAGAATAAAGATGAGGAGGAAACAAGAGAAAACCTGCAGAAGCTGGAAATCAAAGTAATACACACAAAATGCTAGAGGAACTCAGCAGGCCAGGCAGCATCTATGCAAATGAATAAACAATTAACGTTTCAAACTGAGACACTTCATCAGGACAGCAATCCCTATTATGTCTGGTTCTCACAAAGTATCTCTCCCACTTCCAGAAATGTAAATAGTGTGCTTTGTTATACAGTCAACTTAACCATATAACAATTGCAGCACGGAAACAGGCCATCTCGGCCCTTCTAACTCATTTTTTGTAGAAATTCCTCTGAGTTTCTTGTTAAACATTTTAAAGTCCCCTCTTCTACAATGCTAGTTGCTCCTTTACTGTGTTTTCTCACTTATTTAGGATGATTTTCTCTCTAAGGGGCAATAGTTTTCCATAATAATTTCTGTGGTAAAGCATTCTATGAGTCCTGGAGAAATTTCTTCAAAAGACAAGGGCATCACCAAAGCCTCCTACTTGGTCCTAGTAATGTTTAAATTCATAGCTTTACAGCCTTATCAAAAATTTTAAATCCTAAATCTCCCCTCAGACCTGTAAGTTTCATATCAATTCTTAATTTCAACACAGCAAAGAAGCAGGAAGGAAAGAAATGTGGGGAATTCCTCAGAAGGAACAAAAAAGGAATAAAAGTCAAAAGCAACCATCCTCATTAACATTGATGTTGAAGGACAAGCAGGGAGGTTCAGAGACCAGAAGGATGAGAAATGTACCACCCATCAAGTATTGTGTGTGGGGATGTGAGCAAGGTGGTAGCAAAGTCTTCCTCTCACAAGAGACATTTCAGAGGCCTTCTTAGATATAAATGACTGTGGGAAGGCAAGAAACCTAGAACATCTTAAATACCACACCAAATTAAGATTTTGAAGTAACAAGAGGCATTAAGTATTATAAAATCTATCCTTGCTCAATTATTTTTTTTAGTAAAAACCTCCCCATTATGCAATACTCCTCTTAAAACAATCATGTTTAGCAAATTGATAAATTAGTTAGCTTATTGTTGTCATATGTACTGAGGTACAGTTAAAAAAAAGTTGTTTTGCAAGCTATCCATACAGATCGTTTCATTGAGGTAGTACAAGGGAAAACAATAACATTGAAGAAGTGTTTCAGTTACAGAGAAGATAATAAAATGCAAAGTCATAACAAGGTAGATTATGAGGTCAACATGTTTGATCTTGAGGAGGTCAAGATACACTTAAAACTTTGCAGTTACAACTCAAGGCTACCAACCCATTCAATCTGACTGGTTGTCCCCAGGCTAACAGGTAACTGACCACCAGGATCAAATATATAATTGATTTGTCCTTGAATAAGTGGAATAATCATCCCCAGAGAAAGCTTTTTTTGCAAGGTGCTGGAAAATAATTATTAAGATTGAAGAAATTCAATGCACTCAGTCACAACACTGGTCAGGGAAAATGCATTTTTTCCACTACAATGATAATTAGTAGCTTATCTTTCATAGCATGTAATTCTGTCGTAGAATGAGACACAAGATATTTTCTAAAGTCTGATGAAAGAGCTCATGACACCTGCATTGAATGTGGTGCTTCATTTCACACCTAGAGATCCTGACTGAAAGGATTTAATTATACAGATGTATTGTTTATGCTGGCAGGCAATATGTTGGGATTGATGTCAGCAAGATTAGAATCACTGTGTTATGTGAGTTCCCTGCAGTTACAAATACAAGTCCGTCTTTCTTTTGCAGCAGATATTTCCCTTGTCATTTTCCAATTTATTCTAATCTTCTGAACATTTTTGCTGCTTGACTTAAGTTAGTTGAAGAATTGAACAGCATGGCACATTTTGCACTATACAGTACAGGACAATGGTTAAAAGCGTTTTTCTGGAGTAAACACAATCTTTTTTTAAAAATTTTTTTTTATTGAGTTTTCAAATAATTACAGAAATAAAAGAAAATATATGAAAAAAAATGTATATACCCTTCCCCCCTCCCCTTAACCCCTCCCCCTAACACCCCTATAGAAAAAAGAAAGAAAAAAAAGAAAGAGTGCCTGGATATTGGAAGATCCCCACATGCTCCATGGAGTTCGTAATAACTTTAGTATATATATTTCTTTCCCCAAATAACCAATTATTTCATCTTCGGAGCACCTATCTATTTAATCCTGTCTTTTGTAAATAAGGGTGCCAAATTTTCAAAAATGTTTCATATTTATCTCTTAAATTATAAGTAATTTTTTCAAATGGAATACAGCTATAAATTTCCTTCTTCCAATGATCTATACTTAAATATGTATCCAATTTCCAAGTAACTGCAATCGCCTTTTTGGCTACTGCCAGTGCAATTTTTATAAATTCTTTCTGATATTTATTCAATTTGGGTTTCGGTTTTATCCCTTCAATATCGCCTAGTAAAAATAATATTGGATTATGTGGAAGTTGTGTTCCAATAATTTGTTCCAATAAAACTCTTAAATTTGTCCAAAAAGGTTGAATTTTAGAACAAGACCAAGTAGAATGTAAAAAAGTACCGATTTCTTGGTTACATCGGAAACACTGATCGGATAAATCTGGGTTTAATTTATTTATTTTTAGTAAACACGATCTTAACCTTAGGCACATTCTCCATAACCATTCAAAGCTCAAAGTAAATTTATTATTTAAATACGTGTACGTCACCGTATTCTACCCTGATTCATTACGAGATGCATTAGAATGGCCAAGATGACTCAGTCAATGATCTAATAGGAAGTACTTAAACTTTGCTCAGTTCCTTCCTTCTGATAACATCACTGGAATCAAAACTCTATGCATGTGCAATTATGCCCATTGATTATTGTGCTGTAATTAAATTTATCCACTCTCCGCTTCAGCAAAGTCAAGAGCATGGTTGACAAGGCCAGCACTGTCACAAAATTGATAGACTAAATGCCACTTTCAATGCTGTGCTCTTCTGTGAACCCTGTTAAATGGCTTTGTTAAAATCTTGCACATAGGAATTTAATAAAATTGCATTGATTAATGCACTAAAAATAAAACACAGGAAATTAACCATCCCTCTTACGAGGTCTCTCATTTTGCATAGAATCTAACTTTGTAAGAATTGTGTATTGATGGGCTTCGTAATTACACTGAGCTCCAGTCAGCTTTAAACAATAGCAGATATTGTGTGAAGTTGATCTGCAGTTTTTGGGGGATTAGTAAAATCTTAGAGATGTTGCACTGGGCTGTTAGTTGTGAATGGATTTCTCATTGATCAAACCATAGTAAATTTTACTATCAGAGTACATACAGCATATGTCACCACATACAACCCTGAGATTCATTTTCCTGTGGGCATACTCAGCAAACCTATAACAGGGTCAGCCAGAGTGCAGAAAACAACAGACTATGCAGATGCAAATATAAATAAATAGCAATAAATAATGAAAACATGAAACAACAAGATAAAGAGTCTTTAGATTGAGATTATTGGTTGTGGGAACATCTCAGTGGATAGGCAAGTGAGTGTAGATATTCCCTTTTGTTCAAAAGCCTGATGGTAGTAACTGTTTCTGAACCTGGTGGTGTGAGTCCTGAAGCACTTGTACCTTCTACCTGATGGCAGCAGTAAGAAAAGAGCATGGCCTGGGTGGTGAGGATCTTTGATGATGGATGCTGCTTTCCTATGACTGTGTTTCTTGTAGATGTGTTCAATGGTTGGGAGGACTTTACCTGGGCCAAATCCACTACCTTTTGTAGGATTTTCCATTCAAAGGCAGTGGTCTGTCCATACCAGGCCTTGATGCAGCCAGTCAATACACTCTCCAATATACATTTATAGAAGTTAGTCTAAGTTTTTGGTGACATGCCAAATCTGGGCAGACTCTTAAGGACTCTTAAGGAAGTGTTTTCTTTACAATTACACTTACATGCCGGGTCCAGGACAGGTCCTCTGAAATAGTAACACTTGGAAATTTAATGTTGCTAGTCTTCTCTACCTCTGATGCTCCAATGAGGACTGGCTCATGGACCTCTGGTTTCCCTCTCTTGAAGTCTACTTGAATATGGTGTTGGAGCTGTGCTTAGCCACACAGTCATAAATGTAAAACGAGTAGAGCAGGTGGCTAAGTACAAAGCCCTGTAGTGCTCATGGAGGAGCTGTCTTTGTCAATCCAAACTGATTGAGTCTACAAGTGAGGAAATCCGGAATCCAATTGCACAAGGTATTGAGGCCATGGTCTTGGAGTTTATTGATCAGTTTTGAGAGCATGTTGGTATTAAATTCTGAACTGTAATCAATAAAGAGCATCCTGATATAACTTTGCTGTCCAGATGTTACAGGGTTATGTGAAGAGCCAATGAGATGGCATCTGCTGTGGATCAGTCACTCCAGTAGGCAAATTGGAGTGGATCCAAGTCGCCTCTCAGGCAAATTGTGTTCATTGTGGGAAAATGTGTAATCCTCTACTTCGTTTCCAAGTGAGATAGATCTTGGCATTTTCTAAATTTCTCCTCAGAGAAGCAATTTGGTACAGTGCTTCATCACAGGCATCACCAAAGGTCAGTGGGCTAACACTCAGAAGCCTCAGGACTCACACCACCAGGTTCAGCAACAGTTATTAATCCTCAACCATCAGGCTCTTAATACAAAGGGAATAACTTCACTCAAAGCTGAAATGTTCCCACAACCTGTGAACTCACTCTCAAGGACTCTTTATCTTATGCTCTGATACTTGCTTATTTATTTATTATTATTATTATCATTATTATTATTATTTCTTTCTTTTTGTATATGCACAGTTTGTTGTCTTTTGCACACTGGTTGAACATCCAATTAGGTGTAGCTTTTCATCTTGTACAGTTTATGAATAGTTTGAAAACAATTTGTAGAAACACAAGATAGGCATGTCTGGCTTCAATGTCAAAAATCTTCCTAATAATTCCCATACCAAATTCCATAATCCTCAATCATTTGGTTCACAGAGCTAAAAGTCTTAAGGAGTTGTAACATATATTTTGCAATGTATAAATTATTAAAGCATTGTAAACAGTAGCAAATTTCTCGCAGAATGAATCTCAAAACAGCCAAGTTATTCTGTAGTTATTTCCTCGAAACGTTCTTTACATAACTTATAATTAATGGTCTGCAAAGGAAATTTGCATTATTTCACAACCTTCCCAATGGTTGTATATTGTTAAGGCATTTGAAATGTGCTTGTGGTTGGAATATAGGCAAATGCAGCAGAAATCTTGCAGTGGGGAATATACAGACAGAAAATCAGTGAAATAAATTATGATTTCTCTTTTCGATCATGTAAATTTGGAGAATACACTCAGTGGACACTTTATTAGATACCTGCTGTACGTAATAAAGTGACTACTGAGTGTATGTTTGCGATCTTTTGCTGCTGTCGCTCATCTGCTTCAAGGTTGAATGTGTTGTGCTTTCAGAAATGCTGTTGTTGCACATGGTTATTTGTGGTTATTTGAGTTGCTGCTGCCTTCCTGTCATCTTGAACAACTGGCCATTCTCCTCTGACCTCTCTCATAAACAAAGGCATTTTCGCACAAAAAGCTGCTGCTCACTGGATGTTTTTTTTGGGGGGGGGGGGGGTTTGCACTATTCTCTGTAAACTAGAGACCATTATGCATGAACATCCCAGGAGTTCAGTAGTTTCTGAGCTACACAAACCACCTTGTCTGGCACCTGCAATCATTCCACAGTCAAAGTCATTTCTTTCCCTTTCTAATGCTTGGTCTGAAAAACAACTGAACTTCTTGACCATGTCTACATGCTTTTATGCTTTGAGTTGCTGCCAGATGATTGGCTGATTAAATATTTGCCATTAACAAACTGGTGTAGAGGTGTATCTGATGAAGAGCGCACTGACTGTAGAACCTGGTGCTAGAAATCAGACAACTCCTCCATTCTTCAAATAGAGCCTGTGTTCTCTTCTGCAGATCTGAAACATCATTTCCAACCATGCACCCATCCAATCTGTTCTCTAGTGCAGATGTTAAAACACAACCATGAATCCTAAAGTGATATCTAATACTTCCTTTTCAACATCATAATCTCTTCATAGTTTTCACATTTCTTTTAAAATTGATCTTCTTTATTAGATTCTTCTTCAGCTGTCCTTCGAAATCCGATGACGACGTCCACTCCTTTAATGGTGAGATCTTTGATGACTATACAGTCCTGTCCTGGACCCACAAGCTCTATTGCAGGTGGGACATTGCAGGTAGTCGTGGTAGTGATAGCAATCATGGTTGCATTTCTCCTGGCTCTCTTCTGCTGTCTTCTGGTTGTTCTTTCCATCTATGCTGCCTAGAGATGGGATAGGATCTAATACATTTGTAAGGACAATAGGAAGATAAGTATCAAAAAAATTTCCAACTGAAGAGTTAACATGATATTTATGCCCAGCTCCCAACATAAGAATTAACTTTGAGCAGCAGCTTGTCATTTGCAATACCAGGGCTGGGAAATATTATTTAGCCTGCTTCTAAGCATCACAGTAGGTTTCTAATTTGAGCTGACAACCCCCCCCCTCCCCACACACACACACACACACACACACACACACACACACACACACACACACACACACACACACACACACACCACACACCACACAACACACAACACACACACACACAACACACAACACACAACACACACACACACACACACAGGTGACCAGAATATCAGGTAATCACAGACTGTCTGTGGTGCTGCTGGGTCTGTAGGACTATTACTGGTCCACGTGGTCTACTGTGCAGAAAGTTCAACCTCAGAATTGTAAATCTTTTATTGTGGCAGCTATGCCACAAAATATCCTGGACGATCTGAAGGGCTCATATGCTCCGTAATGACTCCTTAAAAGTCATGTTATGCAATACCACAAAAATTTGGTCCCTTTCTTCCCATTGTCCACATGACCATAACAAGGGCCAATTCCTAATGAGTATGTTTGTCCTTGACACAAAATTACTGTGCTATTGTAGTAGTAGATTTAAAATTTAAATTCTACAGAACAACTTGCAATTTCAATTTCCTTTAATATTCAACCAGAATTATTGTGGCTGAGGGCTATGTTCCACCTTTCTGCAGGCTGAGGTCAGATGGGTATTTTAGTTGTGAATAGTTAATCATTTTATTCCACTACATTTTGTCAATGAGGAACGCCTATGCACTTCAGTCTCAGAACAGTCCATTCATTACTGAACTTTTTATTGAGTAAGCAGTGGCATAATGTTTAGCACAACACTGTACATTGCCAACGACCCAGACTCAATCCTCACCATTGTCTGTAAGGAGCATATGTATTCTCCCCATGACCATGTGGGTTTCCTCTGTGTGCTCCAGTTTCCTCCCAATTGGGCTTTGTAAATTGTCTTCTGATTAGGCCAAGGTTAAATTGGGGCTTTTTGGGCAGAGCAGCTTGAAGGCTGGAAGGGTCTATTCCATAATGTAAACAAATATTACATTTTCAGAATATTAGCTACTTAGGAAAATCAGTGAGAAGATTGTTTGCATGCATTTTTGGGACAGAGGAGAATTAAGTACAGTCTTTGGAAAACAAAATTGATGACTTCGGAGCAAGTTTGCAGTACCAGAGGGACATCAGGGAATGCTGTGTACTTGGTTTCACAGAAACATGGCTCATACCTGCCATTTGGATGCTGTGCTGCAGCCTGATGGCTTCACCATTCTCTGCAAAGGCAGGACAACTCAGTCTTTTAAAGGCAGAGAAGGTGGAGTATGCTTTACGTTCAGCGTGATTCTGTCTCACTCCTGCTCAACCAACCTGGAACATCTAGCAATCTAGTGTCATCCATTTTATCTGCCGAGGGAGTTTCCCACCGTCATCCTGGTAGCAGTGCACATTACACCTCAGGCTAACACCAAGCAGGCTTTGAAGGAGCTGAGCACTGTAATCAGCAGTCATGAAACAGCCTACCCTGATGCCTTCCCTGTCATTATGGGAGTTTTCAACTAGTCGAGCTTGAAGAAGTCTCTGAACAACTGCCACCAACATATCTTCTGTGGAACTACTGGAGCCAACACACTTGACCACTCTCATTCCACCAACAAGAACACTGACTGTGCTGTCCCATGGCCACACTTTGGAAAGTTCGATCACCTGACTGCACTTCTATTCCTGGCATCTAGGCACAGACTGAAGACAGCAGCACTAGTGGTGAGGACCAAGTAGGAATTCTCAGGGGAGGTGGTGGAGTGCTTACACAATTTATTTGAGACAGTGGACTGGACAATATTCAGGGATTCATCTTCAAATCTGGATGAATATGCCACAGTTGTCACCAACCTCATCAAGGCCCGTCTGGATGAGTGTTTGTCTTTGAGAACATACCGGACATACCCAAACCTAAAGCCATGGATGAACATGGCATTCTAGACTGGTGATCCAGAACCACACAAAAACTCCAGGTATGACCCATGGGAGGTATGTTAAGGGTGAGAAAACAATTCCTATTGAAGATAGAGATGGAATCCGAGGCATATCAGCTCTGGTAGGGTTTGTAGGCCATTACTTCTTACAAAGTGAAACCCAATAGCATGAATGGCCAACGTCTTTCACTCCCAGATGAGCTCAACACCTTTTATGCATTCTTTGAAAGAGACAATAAAATTACACCTGTGCAAATCCCTACATCTTCTGGTAACCCTGTGATCTCTGTCTCAGAGGCTGATGTCAGAATATCTTTCAAGACATCAGGCCCTAATGAGAATGCATTGAAACCCTGTGCCAACCAATTGGTGGATTGGTCCAAGGGCATCTTAGATTTTAAAATTATTATGTATTGCAATGTATTGCTGCTGTAAAACAATAAATTTCACAACATACTATATGCCTGTGTTATTAATCCTGATTCTGATTCTGAAGTTCATACTCAACAATAATGAAAGAGCCTTTCTGTAATTTCTTCACAATCTCATACAATGGATCATAACCAATTCCAATCACATTGCTCCTTCCTTTCCCTTGATTTCAAATTTTTCTTCATATTTAACCAATTTCATCTAATTAACATGGAAAAGTAATGCTGTTGAGACTAGACAACCTCCAAATGTCAAATGCTAGGGGTGAATTACAGAATTATTCCTGTAGATAAGATGGCAAACCAGAGCGGAACTCAAATCCCCCAGGTTTCTAATTTTTCAAGTTGTCCCACAACAAGATGCAGCTAACAGGCCTGCTGTCAAGTGCTGCAGCAATCCATGCTCATTTATGATCTTGTATTCTCCCTGTGACCATATGCATTTCCTCCAGGTGATCTGGTTTCCTGCAGGTTGAATGGTGACTGTAAATTGCATCTAGTGCAAGTGGATGGTAGAATTGTGAAGCTGATGGAAAATGGGGAAAATAAAAATATCTGTAATTAGTGTAGTATTAGGATAAATGGGTGCTTAATGGTCAGTTCAGACCCATTGGGCTAAAGTGTTTGCTTCTGTATCCTGCAACTTCATGACTAATTACACTATACTGGTCTTTAGAAAACTTCTTTTATATTAAGAATTAATTATGAAGAGCAATAGAAGGCCAATCTCTGGCTTCCAAGCAAATTCTACTGAAAGCGATCAGTAAATATTATGGTATTCGTATCTTCCAAAAGCATATGTACCATCCTTTTATTGCAAATAGAAGACCCTCTGCAAGTTGAAATGAGGAGCAATTAATAAATTACCTTTACAAAATTACCGAAAACAGATGAGGAGAATAATCCCATGACCCTCCCCATCCAAAGTTTTGTCCTTTTGTGTATCAACCAAATGTTGTATGGCATGACTATAGATGATCAAAAGATTAGGAACAAAGTTTAGCTTCAAGGCAAATCAGTGATCAGAAACCTCATTATGCATTAACACTACCACCTCAAAGTGCATAGATCACAAATTTTTGCCCATTGTGTTTTTCCACTGAAGCCTTTCCCATTGCTTCAGTGAAGACATTACTGAAACTAATCCACATTCACCATCCTCAATTATTGAACAATGAGGCTATTCAAAAAATGTCCAATAATTGACAGCTATATATCAAAATCACCAAACAATCAAGTTATTAAAGAGCAAAACAGTGCAGTTGCTGGTAGTCTGATGTATCAACAGAACCTGAAAATGAACAGTAAATCTGTCCTAACAGTTTAAAGCAAGTCTTAAACTGGTATTAATGGAATGTTTGCATTACTACGTTGTCGTTCTTACATGGAGCAGTTCAAATCACATTCCAGGAGCTGCTAAAACCAGCAGCACAGGAGAATGACTGCAATTAATTGCCACTAATTTTAACTGGAAATTTAGTGAGATCATCATATTTAAACATTACATTTTCATGGTGTGGCAGGCATATTGCAACATAGTCCTCAGAAGCTTCTGTTTGGACAGAAGAAACACAAGAAAACTTGTGAATGTTGTTTGTGATCTGATGCCACGTCAGTCCAAATTTCACAGCAGATCTGCTAACAGTAGTCCATCTATTGATTGCACTGTTCAACAGTCTGTATCTAAAATAAAACAATGAATTCCAGCTGATCCACACACGTCCTCAGACCTCTAGTGCAATTGTAAGGTTTGTGCAAATGGTTCTGCCAAAATCTGTCAGTCTGAAGCTCGTGATGCTAATGAAATGTGGGTTTTTACTGTGAGTTTACAACAAACGCATGTCATCTTAAATTTTATCAGTCCCTTACCAGTCTTGAGATTATAATGGAGCTGGAATTGAATTGGCTAGTGTCATTGTATCCCTGTCTATAGATATTAATTTTTCATATATGTTTCCATTATTCATACCATGGCCAATCATGCATTCACCCCATTAAAGTACTCAACATCTGTGATTAATTACTTTTTTGTCCCTGTTGTCTCTTTCTGTTACTTTGTTTTATGCATTGTCATTTTATACAGTGTTTGTCAGAGTGAATATTTCACTTGAATGTCTAAGAGTATGTCACTAGCTTACAGGTGCTATTCATACCACTTACATACCCCAGTGTTTGGGGCAAATGAGCATCGCGTTGCCTTTCACCTCACAGAATGAAGTAGGTCTGAAGCTCACCATCAAGTGATGACACCACGAATCAGTGGCATGGTGATCAATATCTTTGATTTAGTTTCTTGCTAAACTAGTAAATCCAATTTTCTTGTATAAAGGAGTACTAAGGGAGAAATTGTCAAAAAATTAAATTAGCTTGTGGAAAATTGATGAGAAAATCCACAAAGAACAATATAGCAAAATGGAGGCAAAAATTATCTCAGTTATAGGAAGCAACCTGGTCAATGGGTGCAAAGCAATGTTGCAGGTGGGCTCACTACCATGTCGTGACTGTCAGTAAAGCCACTTTCAGATTCTTTAGATTGTTTCCAAAGAAACAAGACATACAGATCTCCAGAGAAAGGGGAGAAGCACGTCCCCAGTACGGCCCATGTCCCAATGGTTACCTTCATCAAGCTGTGAATAGACCCTGGATAAGCAAACACCAAGTGCTACCACATGTTGAGGTTCCATCTAACAAAAAGTATGTTGTAAAGGATGGATCATTCCATTTTGCTGCATGTTTATTTAGTGGAAATACTTCTGCGGAAGAACACTTTGACCACAAATTAATGAAACAGCGGACTGCCCAGAGTATTCTCATGACCCAACAGGAAAGAAGATGGTTGATCCTGTCAGATCATTCTCTAAGCAGGTTTAGGGAGCCAGTAGATGAGTGCATTATTATTAAAACTTTTAACCTAGCTCCAATATCTTGCTTGACTGTTGGTGGGAAGAGCTTCCTCACTCAGATCCTTCATGAACAATCTGAATCTACATCTCACCACATATTGTTACTAAGGATATTGATATCATCCATCTACCAGCAAAACGTCCATTTGCCAAAAAGATATAGAAAGGTGTGCCATGATCTTTGTTGAGGTCTGTTCTGAACAGGCATGTAACACAGAACTCCCCATTCTAGGGGTTAGTCCCAGGAACGCACATTGAGACAAACAGCAGTTGCTGCTGGAAGATTCTTAATTTGGTAAAAGATGCACTTTGATCTGCTGGTCTTCCAGTACATGGTGCTGTTCATGACCGAACGTTGCAGATTGCTGTGGTAAAAGGTCCTCTACTCTGTTGAATCATATAACCACGAGAGCTTTCAAACCATCATTTCAGAGCTATTCGAAAAAAAAGAGTCACTGGACTTAATTCAGTCTTCCAGTTGTTGGCCTACAGCCCTGCAGGTCACAGATTTTAAATACATATCCTAGCACTACAGAGGTATGATGAGAGTTTCTGACTCCATTGCATCCTCAAGTAATTACATCCAACTTCTTTTTTTCATTTCCCCTTTAATTCTTTTAACAATCACTTTAAACATGTGGTTTTTTGATCACTTTGCTCAGGGAAATAGATCCTTCCTACTTACTCAATTTAGGTATGTTGGAATTTTATACATCTTAGTTAAGTCTGGTTTTGATCTGCCTTCTTACAAAGAAAACAAAATGCTACTCTATCAAATCCTTCCTCATTGCTATAATTTTCTACACCTAGAAACATCTTCATAAATTTCTCTGGGTCTTTTGCAGTGTATTTGTACTTTCCTGTAATTTTATACCAGAGCTGTATGGATGAGGCTGTGGTCCAATTACTGTTATTTTCTAGTGACATCTCTTTATGTTTGTATTTTTTGCCTCAGCTAATAAAGGAAAACATCTCTAAGCTTTTTTTAACAACATTATCTACCTGGCCTGCTACCTTTAAGGATGTATGGACACTTAGTCTACAATCACCTAGCTCTCTCCTTCACACTTGGCAAAATCATCCTACTTAATATATTTTGTTGCACATCCCCAAATGTATTATCTCACATGTGCTTTGATTAAAGTCTGTCTGTCATTTTTCTGTACAACTGACCAACCACCTATATCTTCTTGAAGTCAAAATCCTTCATCCGCCTGGCAAACATAAGGCTAGGTTCCATACCACCTGCTGACTTCTTCATTATACTTCTCATATGAAGAAGGTTGGTGTGTATTATCCACATAAGTTTGCAGATCTCGGTACACGAAGACCAAGAAGCACGCCACTTTAACTGGGACACTGTGGAAATTCTGCCTCAGGCAAACATGAAGCAGGCACAAGAATTTGTTAAAAACGTGGTTCTCTTTTGATAACTCCATAAACAAACATAGCAAAATAAATGCCATCTACAAACCCTTAAGAGCCAAAGAAACATGAGCCAATAGAATTCAAAGCAACTGAAGGGGTAGCCAATCTGGACTGAGGCAAATGTAAGGGAGCCTATATAAATGTGAGCACTCCCATGGAAAAACACCCACAACTGTGCACTAAGAATGTCTCAACTGGTGATGAAATGTCTGCAAGCTAATTGCCAAGCTCGATGAACACCACAACGTTAAACACCTCAAACCAAGCTCCCAATACTCACCACCATCCTAAACATAAGTTCTATGTAGAAAATCCAGTGTCAAGGATCCTCTTGTCATGACACAGCTGGAACCTGTGCAAAACCCACTAACTGTTTGACCATAAAATTATATAGAGGAAATCTTGGTGACATGCATATATAATAGAAATATTGTACATTATTAGAGAGATCTGTCCTGCACTATAAATGATGGTATTTGAAGTTCTTGTATTATATAGAGTGGATTGCAGTGAAATGGAACACATCGGGACTACTGCATTTTGGCCCAATTTAGAGGCTAAACCAATTAGCCGAAGTTTCATGGAAATAATTAAAAAGGTATAAAAAAAACAAATAACAAATTGTGTATAATATTAAATACAGAACAAATGATAACACTACCAATATTACTACAGTACTATTAAACTGTGTATTAATTCCTAATAGTTTTCAATGGAGAAATTCACCTAGTGTACAGAATGAATAAAATCAGCACATGCACCTAGTGCAGATAATAGACTGCCTTCATACAATGATTGCATCCTCAAAATCTTCATTTTCACTATAACATTCAAGAATGATTGTCAATACCTTCAAATTCTCTGTAGTTCCTAACTTGTTGAAGTAGTAAAGTTGTTCACTCACAGCAGTTTCTAGAAGTTCCAAGCCTGAATGCTTGAAAACACAATGAACAGAACAGTTCTGAATTGTCGTACTGCTTATTTTTCACCAACTACCAGTGACAAAGATCACTGCTTTTTAAACACAAACACACGCTACTGCTGCTATTTAAAAACTGTTTGCTCTAAGCGCAGTGTAGGGTCTAACAGTCACACAAGTGCACACAACTGATGCTAGTTAGTCTACACACACTTGTGTGGCCAGTAGATGGTTCGGCAACAGTCTGCTGTCCTAATTAAGCAGCATGGTGTCCCAAATAAACAAAGGGAATCCTAATCGAGAATAATTTTCTCGATTAATTTTTATTCTTTGTGTTGTCACAAATGTAGCTGCCCCAATCAACCGATGCCCCAATTAACCGATAACCCAATTAAATAGAATCCACTGTATTTTAAAAAAATTATAAATGTATTTTTGGTAACTGTGGCATTCATAGTATCAAGAGGTCTTTCAGGAATTTGGGAGTATATCCCATTTGTGAGCACGTGTGTTTCTATTAATTAAAATGAATGGATAGGCATTTCTCTGTCTTATGAGAAAAAAACACATTGTCCTGAAACATCAAAGTTCTCAGCCTCCTACATATTATGATTAATCTGCTGTGTGGCCACAGCAATTTTTTTTATTTTGATCTTGAGCATATGCAGTATTTCACTCATCACTTGCTTTCAATTGCCCAGCCAGATTCAACACAGCACGCTAAAGTGCATTTAAATCCAAGGTTCACTACCTTCTTTAATAGTTTGTGCTTGAGAACCTGATGAAATGTTTTCTGCAAGTTCAGGTACATTACACCCACTGGCAAACTGTGTTCTAATTTTAGTTACCTCCTCAAAGAATATCAGTGGATTAGTGAGGTGTGAGCAATTGCTTCAGAATCTCTGGTTGCCTCTTTTGGTTTCTCTGCTCTTTGCAGGAATACTAAAATATCACGTAAACACAAAAGCAATTTTCCACAGTGGATGTTTGTTATTCAGTACCTGATGTGTTTTGTAAGTCTCCATTTAGAACAATCCTCAAGGTTATTTCCATACATCGAGTCGGGGAAATTTCTTAATCCTACCAGATCAAATGTAGCTGATTAACTCACAAAAGATGCAGCAACTTTTATTGTTTGACATCTATCCAAAGTAAGTTTGGCAGAGTGGTCCATCAAAGCTGCAAGATGCTGAGTTCAGTCCTGATGAATGGTGCAGCCTCCTGTACGTTCTCCCTGTGGCTGCATAGGCGTCATGGTTTCCTTCCACATCCCAAAGATGGACAGCTTGATAAGCAAATTGGCTGCTGTAAATGACCCCAGAATGGACAAGAGGGTCAGAGTGGAGTTGATGACCACATGAGAGAGAGAAGTTTGCAGTGAAATAAATGGGGGATTGAGATTAATGGGATTTCTCTAACAGTGGGCATAGACTCGATGGGCTGAATAACCTTTTTTTATGTAGTGAGGAATGTGAAAGACTTGTTGATCTTGAAATGAGCACTCTAAGTGTGCATGGCTTCCTCCCAACTAATCTGGTTGTCACACTGAACATTCAGTCAATGTTCATTCAAAACATGATGGCCATCAAACTCGGTAACTGATCTATGTTTCTTTTCATGTACAAATGCTGCTGAGATCTGGAACAAAATTCCTTCTGGACCCCTGAAAGCCACAAGAATAATTAAAATTCTGCATTGTTCTTCACCAGTTAACATTGGAGAATATCAATAAAAATCTACCTTACTTCACTTGGATGGATGCAGTGCAGTGATTAAGATACTTAACTCATAATATTGGATCCAAAATACAAGTTCCATCACAGTAGCTGGGGAATTTCAATGCAGTTTATTGATTAATTAAAATTCGATTAAAATCTAGAATTTAAAACCTGTGTTAAGTAATGGTGATAGTGAAGCTGCTGGGTTGTCATAAAAATAATATAATTCACTCTTCTCCTGCAGGCATAGAATCGTGCCATCTTTTCCCAGCTCTGAGCTATATGTGATTATACTACCACTGCATCATAGTCCTTTATTAACTACCCTCTAAAATCAGCTACTTAGTTCAAGAGCATTTAAATATTATCATTGCCAGTAACATACACATCCAGTGAATAAATCCTAAAATAAAAATTATAATTCCTGCATTATTTAGCACAACACGCCCTCACTCAATAAATAATTCCTGAGCATACACCTTCCGAGGTTTTTTTTTTCACCCTGGAGATAAACATGATATTTTTAGCATAAACAAAGGGAGCATCCAATTCTTTAGTAAACCTGAAACACAATCAGTGAAACTCCGCCTTCTGTTTTTATTTTTAAAGATAAATCAGACACGGACTTAGGTGAGCTTCACACTGTGGAAAAAATAAATTTGATATGACTTCTCTCTTTGTCCCCTTTCTTAGGTGTGAAATCCTTTTGAAGTGTCGTCACTGGTCTAATGTGGAAAATACAAAAGTCTCCCACAAAACATCAATGTGTTGAAAATCCTCATTTTGATTATTTATCCTATCTTATCAATCCAGAAAGCATCCACATTATATATAAAACATCTTTAATGTAAGATAAATGTAAAAAAACAGCAGACTTTGAACTGAGATTTTTACATTTTTCTCATTTTCAAATATTTATTTGACTCCTGTTCCCCTGCAATGGTACAGGGCTGGCATTTAAAGAGGAAAATAACACAAATAACTAGGAAGTTTTATTACACAAATTACTCACTGCTACAAATTATGGTTACATACTCTTATAGGGAAGACATAAACTAAAATGGGTTAGAAATGTTTATTATTTCACAAACTGACTTGTATAATCTTCTCTGATAGTTTAATAGAGCCATTGGTGTTATCATCTCATACTAATTAACAGAGGTAACTTTGTTGCAGGCACGTTGCTTGTTCGTATAGAAACATCCCTGACAGTAATTGTCTCCCACCATGGCAAATTTATATTTTATATACAATACAGTAATTCTAATTGTGTTACTCATTTGTGAGAAATTGTCTCAACTAACTGCTGACTGCTCCAACTCAGTGCTAGGCTAAATATGACAAAGGTGGAGAGAGGCCTGTGCTTTAAATAAAACTCTCAAGTCTATCTTTCAGTTCCATCATGAATGCAGCTCATTTAGGTACCTCCTCAATATCTCCATGGATGGAAGAAAGGTCCCCCAGACAAGTAGAAGTGGGAATCACTGTGGAATTCTCGTCATTTACGGATCTGATTTCTATGCAAAAGGCTTAATATTCCCATTCACTATTAAATTTAGAGGCAGGGCCAATGTAGCCCAACTAAGCAGCAAATTCTGCTGCATTTACCTGTCCTTTTTGATGCAGGAGGTGTTCAACCAGGCACAAATACCCCCTGGTTTTATTTCAATGAGGGAACCTCCCTGGTACAAAGACTCCATGGAGGTTCCCTCATTATAAAGTGATCAAGAGGCATTTTTGTATTTGATTTTATCCAATAAGTACAAACACTATGAAATTAGAATAAAATTGCTTTTTAAAAAACTATTTTTGTGAATAAAGTTGTACTTTGTCAATAAGTGTGAAGCATGCAGATTTACATTTTACTAGATTTTGCTTTCAGACTGCTGCATAGGATTTTCAAAGTGCTCATCTTGACATCTAACCTAAACCATTTATTTGTGAGATATGTTGGCCCACGATGATCTGATGGACTCATATAAATTTTAGTGCTGATGTGACTTTAAATGTGTATGCTTGGTTATTAATAGCCCAATCAAGAGAAAATTAGCAGATGCTGGAAAGCCAAGCAACACACACAAAATGCTGGTGGAACTCAGCAAGCCAGGCAGCATCTATGGAAAAAAGTACAGTCAACGTTTCAGGCTGAGACCCTTTGGCAGAACTAAATTGTTTATTAGCACTTTCAATTTGTTATGCTTTATATAGACTACAAGCTGATACATTTCAGTTTCTAATAACCAAAAGAGACTAATTTTGTTGAACACCTAAATCAAACTGAGCCAAAAATTACAGTTAGAAAATTAAAACCCTGCAAAGAATTCAGCCAAGGCGGAGAAAATGCTGACACCAAGACATGCATTTGAATCTGGATCTTTAATTTATATTTAGAATCACAAGATCAGGTCTGCTAATGCCTGCATATAACATCAGTGCCTCCACAGTCCATACATTTGTAAAGGGTAAATGTCAAGATCAATTTATGAGAGAAGACATTTTTCACAGGAGACAATTATTAGCATCAATGACATAAGACACTCTGCAATAAAGATAAGTTTGCAGTCTATGATAGTCTAACAAGGCTGAAATGGTACCTAAGAGAAGAATTTACAAAGTATTAATGAGAAGCTTCACAGATTCATCGAGGGAAGGAACATGGGTGTCCCATTAGCCGCATCCTACTAATCCCACCGTCTGGTTTAATCGTCAGCCTCACATGAGTTACAACATCTTGCATTTTGATGGAGAAGAAATGCTGCTGGTGTGGTTTCAGCTAAAATTGAAAGAGAAAGGATTATGAAAGGAAGGGGCATTCTTTCCAAGGGAAACTGATTAAACACTTTTGTGGAGATGAGGAAGAATAGGAAAATTTCTTTCACCATGTCACTCTCTACAAGTGGAAGGTGCTTCCACACAGAGTCAGTGAAATCACTACTTGGTCCTATATCTCTGCATAATCTCATTATCTTTTAATTTTATTATTATCCTTTACAAATTTACACCAATAAACCAAAATGGTTAGTTAAAATATTTTACTGTTGGAATAATTGAATGGCAATGTTTTGGTTTTACATAAATATAATGCTTTACATCATCAGCAATCAGAAGATTGGGGCTCAATGCCCACTACTCTCTGTCAGGAGTTTGCACCTTCTCCCCGTGACTACGTACATGGATTTCTTTGCAGTGCTCCAGTTTCCCCTCATCTTTCCCCACATTCCAAAAAGATGTGCAGTTAGGTTTAGTAAGTTGTGGACATGCTACGTAGGCCGGAACCATGGTGATATTTGCAGGCTGCCCCCAGCATATTCTTGGATGGTGTTGGTCATTTCACTGCGTGTCTTGATGTACATGTGACAAATAAAGCTAATCTTCCTTTATCAAGGGAATTAATGGTGTTGAGTCACATTTTAGGGAGAAATAAAATGAGAAATTATAATTGTAGGCTTGGAACATAGACTATTCCATGTACCATAGCTGGAGGCCATGCAGGTGCCCACGGCTACACCTTTGGTTTGGAGAAAGAGGGAGGAGCTGAAAGAGAAATTATTCAAGGGCAAGAAACAGTTCCACCAGATAGAGGAGGGAGGTTGGGGGGAACTAGATAGGTCTATAATCTACAAAGAAACAGAGAGCATCCTGGTGCGCAATGGAAGTATATGGGGATTGGAGGTCCTGAATAAAAATAAGGGCCAGGAAACTGAAAGTGATGGAGAGCATCCAAAGTATCCCAGATGGAGGTAGGAAGGGACTGAGCCAAGAGGGACAAAATGGAGTCGCGGTATGTGGACACGCACGCTGTAGGGCAACAGGCAGAAACAATGGGCTTTCTGGGACAATTATGTTTATGTGGATCTTGGGTGGGAGGTAGAAACTGGCAGTGCAGGGTATAGAGTATTTCCCTCCATAAATGCTGCCTGACATACTGATTTCCTCTAGCTTTTGCCAGCATCTGCAGTCTCTCTTGTCCCTGAGAAATTAGAAGAATATCTTAGAACAACAAATAAGGAAACAGACATTAAAACTCATTGGGAGTAAAAAAGCGGTAGACAGAGATGCTCAGAAATGAGTGGCAAGCAACAGCAATGTGGAAGTACATTGGTCTGCCCCTATCATCTTACATTGGATCATAATATACCGATTAATCAATAGAGAGCACAGATTGTGGAGGACAATCAAACATCTTCCTCCACAAACAATGTACAGACATAGTAGCAGGTATGTAATCAGTCTGTAAACCGATTCACAAACAGTTGAAGGCAACCTCGGGAAGTAGAAACTGGGCTCAGAAATGGCAGTATATATGAAAGAGAATTCTCTTCAGCAATCACATGCATAAAGTCCAGGAGCAGTGAACTACCACTTGAAACAGAAGTAATCCACATAGCAAACCTGAACCCCAAATAATTGACTGTAGCTGATGTTGTTAAAACTTGGCCTCCAGAAAGTGAACATGGCTTGTGGTCTGTGGTTTGCCATAGAATTTCTCAGTCTGTGCTGTCGGCATGAAACTGTAATGTTTAGAGGAGCTGTTAATCAAAAACAGACTTTAACAATTCCTGGCACATCTGAGCTGAGTCTTGCTCTTCAAGGAAAGTGAAAGGGCATAGCCAAGGGGGAACAAGTGCTAAAGTCATGTGAATTGAGCAGTTAGCGATTATATTTTAACAAAGGAACTAAATTCTTCCTTATTGATACTGATGTAGAATTAGCCAAACTGCTGACCCCAACAAAGTAAATTTATATTTTTCTAGCTCCCCCATCCACAATTATGGGAAGGAATGTTTACTTAAATATTAACCTGTTCCTTATATGAAACTAATCATTAACCACCTCAACTAACCAAATCAGCTTTACAGCCATGAGGAAGACATAAGTTTGTGAAAGCCCTTAAGTGCTTACATCAAGCAGAAATTTCCAAACAGAACAAACAACTGCAAAAACAATCTATTCTTATTCCTGAAAAAGATATATTTTACACAGTTTAAATAAATCAATAATGTTTTACCTCTATCAAGGATTTTCAATATGTAAATCAGTTAAAATTTTATAAGCTTCTGAAGAATTTCTACTTTTTGTAATATGTAAATAAACTTTGAATCTCATGATGAACCCATTAATGGGACATCAAAAACATTCCTACTAAGGATTAATGAAAGCAGGGCAGTGGACATTGTCTATATCGAGTTTAGTAAGCCACTTAACAAGATCCCCCATGGTGGCTCCTGTTCAGAGCAGAGAAATTTAGAACAGTACAGCATGGGACTCTGTTGTAGTGCCCTATTTCTCTATGACTCTAGAAACAGATTCTTTGGCCCACAATGTTGTGCTGAACTAATTAAATTAGTAACAAAATGCAACTAAGCTAATCTCTTCCGCCAATACGATGTCCATATCACTCCATTCTCTATGCATTCATATGCCTGACTAAGAGGCTAAATACCTCTATTATATTTGCCTCCACCACCACCTTTGTGAATGTATACCAGGCACTCAGTATTCCCTCTGTAAAAATCTTGCCCCACACATCTCCTTTGAACTTAACAAAAAAGATTCTGCAGATGCTGGAAATCTTGAAAAATGCACAAAAATTGCTGGAGGATGTCAGCAAGTCTATGGAGAGGAATAAACAGTTGATGAGTTGGGAGGGCTCTCAGCCCAAATCATCGACTGCTTATCCCCACCCACCGCGTCAACGTTACCTGACTTGTTGAGTTCCTCCAGCATTCTGTGAACTTACCTCCTCTCATCTGAAATACATGCCCTCTGGTATTAGACATTTAAACCTTGGGAAAAGGATACCAACTATCCACTCAATGCCTCTCATAATCTTATAAATGTATATTATATCTGCCTCAGTCTCTGCTGCCCCAGAGAAAACAACCCAATCCAGCCTCTCCTTATTAGCAAGTATATCCGCTCTAATCCAATCAGCATCCTTGTAAACCTCTTCTGCACCCAATATACAATATAAAAATATACAGGAAGCTAAAAATAAACAAATAATTAATTAAATATTTTTTAAATTCACATACATGGGGGTCTAGACCCAAAATTAAGGGGCCATACACAATGTGCAACAAGCTTCTTTGTTCAGAGCACCTTGGATTTAATGGGAAATCCAGCAGCAGAGAAGTCTTAGGTCCTTGTGCAGCCTAATCTGGATTGCTGTTAAATTAAGGTATCACACTAATTTCTTCTACGTAAATGGGTTTTGAGTCTTTCGAATATTCTGCCGCAAAATACAATGGAAACAATCTTTGAACAAGGTACATTCAGATAGATTCTTGATAAGGGTCCTATCACTGATCCCTGCAGTACACCACTGATCACAGTAGCCAATCAGTAAAGCAGCCTTCCACTTTATGCCAATTTATATTGCAATTAGCCTAAAAAATTCAACAAATTAATGAGGCAGGATTTTGCCCTCACAAAGCCCTCATCAACTCTTGCCTTTCAAAATGTATATAAATCTGATCCTTTAGGCATTTCTGCAATAATTTTTCTACCTCAGATGTACCACTCACTGGTCCTATAGTTACCTGGCTTATGCTAGCTATACTTCTTAAATAAAGGAGTATTAGCTCTCCTTCATGCTTCTACCACCTTACATGTGGCCAAAAAACACACTCTGGCTCCATCAGCAACCCAGCTATGGAGTCCTAGCACAGAAACAGGCCCTAGGGCCCATCAAGTCCATGCGGAACCATTTAATCTGCCTACTCCCATCAATCTGCACTGGGACCACAGCACTCCATACCCCTTCTATCCATGTACTTATTCAAACTTCTCTTCCCTTACTTCGCATAGCGTACTAGCATTTATCTCACCTGGCCCTGAGGGTTTATCCATTTTTATGCATTTCACATCTTCTAAAACATTCTCAATACTGACCTGTTCTAAATTATCCACAAACTTATTATCTTGGTGAAGTCAGCTGAGAAATATTCAGATAAGACCTCACCTGCATTCTCTGGCTCCTCACATACTTATTCAATGGCAGAACGTACCTGAGGGTCCAAGTGGCCTATTTATGCTCTTAAGTCAAATGCTTGAACATTTGAATACACCTGCATCGTACAGGTAACTTATTCCTAACTTCCAAGTTACACTGCAAAGGGGCAGGTCTGCATTACATTATTCATCAGCCCACTCTGGCTCTATGGTTCGTGTAGCCATTGATTAATGGAGCACAAATTACCCTACAACCAACAGGCTCCTGAACCAGCATGGAGAACTTCATTCACCACTACTCTGAGTTGATTCTGTGACCTCACTTTCAAAGACTCTTTACAGACTCCTGCTCTCAGTATTATTCTTATTCACAGTTTGTCTTCTTTCTATGTTTATGTAATTTTTTTCAAAAAGTTCTATTGTATTTCTCTTTTTTTTTGTAGATACCTGCAAGAAAATGAATCTCGTGATAGTAAAAGGTAACATGTTTGTATTTTGAACTTTGAACTTAAACAATTCAGCCTATTGTGCCTACTTCAGTTCCTTGAAAGGTTAGACTCAAATCCCACTCCTTCCAAATAGCCCTGAAATGTTCTGCTTTGATCATGAGCAAATACTAATTCATGTAGTCTTCACTCCTCCATGATCACCGATTTTGAGCACCCACATGGCTCTATAGTCTTAAGTACACATCATTCTGAAGCCGACTAATTGAAGTTTTCTCACCACGTACCTTAGTAATTGGCAGCAGTATTTTCCATTTCAAGCTCATGCAGCTTTTCCACTCTGTTTTGATGTTTTCTCTCTCCTCCGCTGGACTGATGGCACACCCTTCAATTAGGCAACTATCTGGGAAGTTACCTAGTGACAGAAAGCTTTTTCCTTAACAATGCCATTCAGGTCTACATCCAATAAGACAATTCTACTCATCTGAAGTTAGCTGTTGAAATATATTGGAATGAACTTTAACCCCCAGCTGGACGGGGTGGGGGGTGAGGTGTCGGAAGAATAAAATCCCCCCTCTGGCTCTAAAACCATTACAAATGCAACTCTGCCAAGGTGAATTGGAGGTCAGGGTACTGGTCCATTCAGAAACACAAGAGATTCCGCAGGTGCCAAAAATTTTGAGCAACACACACAAAATGGCTGACAGCCTAGCAGGTTAGGCAGCATCTATGGAGGAAAATGAACAGGTGACATTTCGGGCCAAAACCCTTCATCAACACTGGGAAGAAGGTGGCAGAAGCTAGAATAAATGGTTAGGGGAGAGGCACAAGCTGGCAGGCAATAGGTGAATCGAGGTGAGAGGGGAAGATAGGTGGATGGGGGGAGAGGGATGAAAGGGAATGATGTGAGAAACTAGGAGGTGATAGGTAGAAAAGATGAGGGAGGAAGAAACTGATAGGAGAGGACAGTAGACCACAAAATAAAGGAAAGGAGGTGAGGAACCAGAGGGAGGTGATGAGTACATTGTGAGGGTGAGAAGGGGAAGTGAAGGAGTGAGAGGGCCACCAGAATGAAGGAAAATGGGGAGGGGGCATGAAGCAAGGCAACCAGAGGGGAGTAGTTACCGGAAGTTAGTGGTTGCCTTTTCTCTCTCTACTATTCAGCGCCCTAAACAATCCTTCCAGGTGACATGGTGACCTGCAAGTTTGTCAGTGTTATTTCTTGCATCCAGCACTCCTGATATGGCTCCTCTTTATCAGTGCGACCATAAACAAATTGGGGGACATTTTGTCAAGCACCATTGCTCAGTTCCCTGCAACAGCCGGGATCTCCCAGTGGCTGCCCATTTCAAGTCCACTTCCCATTCCCACACTGAAAAGTCTATCCACAGCCTCCTCTTTTGCCGTGATGGAGCCCGACACAAGTTGGAGGAGGAACATCTCATATTCTGCCTGGGTCACCTCCAACCTAACTGCGACAACATCTATACGACTTCCAGTGTCAACTTCGCTCTGTTTCCCTTGCTTTTTTCAAACCACCCCCCTCCACTATTTTTGCCCATCTGGTCACCCTCTTACCTTTCTCAACCGGGTCCCTGCCCTCATGACCTGCCAGTCATCTCATTCTAGTTCCTTCCCCACTTTTATTCCATGGTCTACTGTTCACCTTCTTCAGCCCTTTGCCTATACCACCTATCATCTCTTAGCTTCTCACATCATTCCTTCTCATCCCCTACCCCAACCACTGACCTTCCCCCCTCACTTGGACTCATCTTCTATCTGCAAGCTTGTGCTTCTCCCACCCAACCCCACCTGCCACCACCACCTTTTTATTCTGGCTTCTGCCTCCTTCTTTTACAGCCTCGATGAACAGCCTTAGCCAAAACCTCGACTGTTCATTTACCTCCATAGATGCTGTTTGAGTTGTGGAGTTCCTCTAGCACTTTTTGTGTGTTGGTGATTTAACACTGTGGTCCAGTCTTCCTGAGAGTATGGAGACACAGAAGATGAAATCAGGAGCGAACCTCTGGAACCTCGTGAACTAGGATGAGTAGGGCTGTTTATTCCTACTCTTAACCAAACCTATAATGATTTCCCCAAGTCCCTACCGTCAGCCATTCAACATCCCACATTCTATTTCTTAACATTAGCCTGTGAAACCAGATCTTAAATTTGTGACATTTTAAATTTCATCAGAGTTTAATCTAGTTATGCATTTTAAAATATTAAAAATATGACCAGCTTCTCCCTGGAGTCTTCTCGTTCTACCAATATACCAATCATTTTTATTTCTCCTTATATATCAGATGCTCTAGTTTCAGAGGATCAAGTTTTCTTTTGGAAACTTGAGCAAATATCGAAACTGAATGCTCCCAATGTATTTCTGATGATTTGCTTGGATGAAATATCTAACTGGTCATGTCTACCCCTTTAGGTCAATCAAAAGGACTCTATGAAATTATTTTCATGGCATAAGCAGGATCCTTTCAGTGCCCTGGCCACCATGTATCTTTCAATCAGGTTAACACAGATTATTCAGGTATGTTGAGACAGAACCAATAAATTAAGCTCCATGAACCTGGTCTGCCATTCATGACTGATCAGCATCTCAATGCATAGGACTGGCTGACTAACAACAACCTTGCACTCAACATCAGTAAGTCCAAGGGATTGATTGTGGAGTTCTGGAAGAGAAAGTCAAAGGAGCACACATCAGACTTCATTGCGAGGACAGCAGTGGAATGGGTGAGCAGTTTCAAGCTCCTGGGTGTCAACGTCTCTGAAGATCTACCCTGGACCAAAAATATTGATGCAATCAGGATGAAGGCATGTAGCAGCTATAGTTTATTAGCAGTTTGAGGAGATTGGGTATGTCAGCAAATACTCTAGCAAATTTCTACAGATGGACCATGGAGAACATTCCAACTGGTTGCATCATCATCTGGTATGGCAGGGTCATTGAACAGGATTGGTAAAAGCCACAGAGGAATGCCAGCTCTATCATGAGCACTAGCCTTCTTACATCTTCAAAAAGTGATGTCTCAAAAAGGCAGCATCCATCATTAAGGACACTCACCATCCAGAACATGACCTCCTCTCATTAATACCATCAAAGAGAAGGTACAGGAGCCTGAAAATGTACTCTCAGCATTTCAGGAACAGCTTCTTTCACGTTGCCATCAGGTTTCTATATTATCTCACTATTTTTGCGCTACTTGTATATATACTGTATATATTTCTCACTGTAATTTATTGTGTATACTTTACGTATGATACTATACTGCATCTGCAAAACAATTTTCACTGATACATCAGTGATAATAAACCTGATTTTGAGCTGCATTTACTCACTGAACCATCAAAACCTTTTTGGATTTTGAGAAATTGTCATCAGCAAGCAGTTGCCAAGTTACTTACGTAACAAGAATTTCAATTGAAAATCAATTTACTCACAGTAAAACTGTTTTAAGACATTCTGAGATCTTGGCAGATGTCCAATTAATATAATTCTATCTTTCATTAAATTGGATATGAGAGAACATAATAATATAAAGTTTCTTTAAATGCAAAATAGGCATTACAGTTTTAAAGAAGTGTATTGCTTAGGAAATATAATGCAACTTAAGTAGGCATGAAATGGATTTCAAGATAATCAAGGGAATCTTCTGGATTTCATTTTTGTCCTCTCATTATACCTTTAAAATGGTTTGTGTCGATCTCAATGTCCGTTATTAAGCCAGGATGCCCAAGCTTAAAAATGGCCCATTCACAGCCAGGTACCTGTAAAATACCTTGGTCATCTGCCTGGAAAAAAAAATTTAAAAATCCAAATCAATTGATATTTATTTAGAAGTTATGGGTTGGAAAATTACGTATGTGCGTACAGGCTGCTATCACTATCATCAATTGGCAAAATGTTGGTTTCCTACCTTTAATATTGCTGGTCTGTCCAGTCTCCGGGCAGTTTCCCATCCATCAGACATAACTTTGGATCTTCCAATACCTTCATATATAAGTCTTAAAATGTTAGGAATATTAAAATAGTTGGAAAAAAAAGAAATTAAAATAGAGGAAGGATTATTTAAAACAAAAAGAGAACATGCTGAAAAAACACAGTGGGTAAGGCAGCATCCGTAGAGAGACAAACAGTTAGTGCTCAAGTTCACTGACCATTTGTAGAAGGCTTTGTGTGAAAGATTAACTACTTGAAATATTAATTCTGTTTCTCCTTCTACTGATGCTATCTGACCTGCTTTTTGATAAAGGGTTATTTAATTTGCCTCTGGGAAGAGTATTACATGAAAAGTATACCTCTAATTACAAAATAATGTGATGTTACACCTGTAAATTCTGTTGTTAATTTGTGTCAAACACATTATTGCCTAATTATATCTGGATATGTCCATCTTATTACCAAAACAATAAAGAAATTGCTGCATGTACAAAAATGAAATTTTGGAAACTTTACATAATGGACACTGGATATTGGTTCTTTTAATGAAATGAATGCTTCATTGGTGGAACTAATTGCTACTATCATTGATAGGATTAATTCTTCTACTAGTAATTAGTTGCATAAAATTACACAAATCCTTTTAGATAATATAAATAGATACAGTGTAAGGTGCCTATTTTGTGTGACTGTTAAGGGCTGTAGCTCCAAATTTCCACCCCCTGCCTCATATTATGCTTAATTTTCTAGACAGTAGAGCATCTACATGAAAATGATGATAATATGAGTAAAGTTGGATTGGGCTGTTGAGGATTTGATACTCAACGTTATTCTATTATGAAAATTTCTTCCAAGAATAATAAGAATATTGAATATATATCTCAGAACTTTAAATATATATTTTATTAAACTGAATAAAGTAAATCATCCTGCTCCTTTAATAAAATTCCTTGAAATGAAATGTAATGTAACTACATCACCTATAATGTTGTTAGGGAGTCCAAAATGAGCATTGCTGAATCCCATGCATACACCTCCGTTGGCCATTGCAACCAAATCTATTGTTTGCCTCTGTGAAATTGCTGACCAATCATTGTGGCCTATGCCATAAACCCTCAGCCGTGCAATCCCTCCATCTGAAGAAAGAAAGCATAGTATTACATGATTTTTGCTCAGATTTACTGCAAAGTTGACAATATCACCAAATAAAATTATTGCATGACAAACCTATGTGTGTAACGTCACGCATCTATGAAACATGCCCTACTACCTGTAAGCAAATTTCCCAAGTGGCATGCAATAAGTAAAGTTGGTATTTCCTATTTTTCAGAATGATCAAGACTCTGAGGTGTCTCTAACCTCAGTCTGTTGCTCAGTCTCCTCCCTCATCAAGTTGCACCAGGCTCAGCCAGTTGCCTGCCTAAAATTGTATAGGAAATGCCAATAGTATGCAACTGCTATCCTGTTTCTTTCACCACAGTCATCCTGCTGTGTTGCTAAGATCAAATGAGCAATTCTAATTCAGTATTAAAGTAGATAACTGATATATGATTGCGCTGCATCATGGTTTATGGGAAAGTCAGGATGATAATGCAGCTGTTTTGTCAATGGCTTGGCAGAAAAAACAATATCCAGTGAGCTCATCATGTCAGTCTTGCTGTCTCCTACAGCAAGAGCTATGGACCCTCTGTTTCCCTCCACAAGCTCCACATACTTCTAACTAAACTGAGGATGGGAAACCATAGGCCCCAATAGTGCCTTTCCTATTACAGGCTTTGTGCACCAAAATTGGGCTCTTTAGCAGATAGAATAAATAACAACTCTCTAAGCAAGTTTTATGGTAGATTGGATGTTAGAGTGGACTATGAGACTATTAAAATAGATAAAGCAGTTTTAAAGCTGCTCATACAAGTAGCTATTGCTAGGGGAATGGTATCCATGATTTGAGTCACACCTATCCACTTTTAAAGGATAATTATGTGTTGGAATGCCATGCTGTACTAAGGGACATTTTTTGTGCAGAAGCAGGATGAGGCAGTTAGATGTCAGTGAGAGTCCTGTGGAGCCACACCAGGGATTCTCACTTCCTCTTTCTTCCTATTTAGTTTCTAGTTAGCCCTGTTGCAATTTATTATGTCACCACAAGAAAAGCCCTTTCACCATTGAGCACATCTACAAGGAGCACAGTCACAGTAAAGAGGTATCGATCATCAAGGTCTCCCATCGTCCAGCCCACACTCTCATCTCGTTGCAGCCATTGGGAAGGAGGTACAGGAGCCTTAGGTCCCATACCACCAGGTTCAGGAGCAGTTATTACCCTTCAACCAACCATCAGGTTCCTGAACCAGAGTGGATAACTTCACTCACCTCAACACTGAACTAATTCCACATTTCAAAGACTACAACTCACATTATCAATATTATTTAGTACTTTTTTTTTCTTTTTGTATTTGCTCAATTTGTTGCCTTTTGCACATTGGTTGTTTTTTGTGTAGTTAAATCTATTGTGTTACTTTGTATCTACTGTGAATGTCCACAAGAAAATAAATTTCACGGTAGTATATGGTGCTATATATGTACTTCGATAATAAATTTACCCTGAATTTTGAAGACTTGAGAAGTATTGTTTTTAGTAATATTACAGTTTTGACAGATACATTTCAAATCAAAGATGTTGTTTTAATTAACTTGAGAAACATTCAATTCATTGGAACAGGAATTTAAATTTTAGTTATGAGCTCTAATACTTCATGATGCATAGCATTGCAGCTGGCACTGACAAAATCCTTCATGCATCCTAGGACTATATCCTTTAAAAACACAAATTTTGAATCACCCACTTGGTCTTTTCTGATTTTACTTGCTTTTTCATTTCAGCTTTGACATTCTAGGGAATGTTGGATTACTTCACTACTGCATTATTCAATTAGAAAGCCTTTGAATGGTTACCTGGGTACATGTTAAGCCGGATATGAGTCCATCGCTTCTGCTGCTGAACAGGGAAGTAATGATGGCAGGTGTCAACGTAGCCTGGTTGTAGAATTGTCATTGGAACTAACTCAGTCCAGCTCTCTGATTTCAACTGATATAGAAAGAGTAAAATGTGAAAGACTTATCAACTTTCTCCTGGTAGTCACCATCTTACTTATCCTCTGTAAAATGATGGTAAACCAAAATAAAATCAAATGAGCTTCCTAATATACAAACCCCATTTCCAGAAAAGTTGGGATATTTTCCAAAATGCAATACAACCAAAAATCTGTGACATGTTAATTCACATGAACCTTTATTTAACTGACAAAGGTACAAAGAAAAGATTTTCAATAGTTTTACTGACCAACTTAATTGTATTTTGTAAATATACACAAATTTAGAATTTGATGGCTGCAACACACTCAACAAAAGTTGGGACAGAGGCATGTTTACCATTGTGTTACATCACCTTTCCTTTTAATAACACTTTTTAATCGTTTTGGAACTGAGGATACTAATTGTAGTAGATTTGCAATTGGAAATTTTGTCCATTCTTGCTTGATATAAGACTTCAGCTGCTCAACAGTCCGTGGTCTCCATTGTCTGATTCTCCTCTTCATGATGCGCCATACATTTTCAATAGGAGATAGATCTGGACTGGCAGCAAGCCAGTCAAGCACACACACTCTGTGTCTACAAAGCCACGCTGTTGTAGCCCGTGCAGAATGTGGTCTGGCATTGTCCTGCTGAAATAAGCATGGACGTCCCTGGAAGAGACGTCGCCTTGATGGCAACATATGTCTCTCTAAAATCTTAATATACGCCTCAGTGTCAATGGTACCTTCACATACATGCAACTCACCCATGCCGTGGGCACTGATGCATCCCCGTACCATCACAGATGCTGGCTTTTGCACCTTTCGCTGATAACAATCAGGATGGTCGTTTTCATCTTTGGCACGGAGAAATCGACGCTCGTTTTTTCCAAAAACTAGCTGAAATGTGGACTCATCTGACCACAGCACATGGTTCCACAGTCTTTCGGTCCATCTAAGATGAGATCGGGCCCAGAGAACTCGCCGGCGTTTCTGCATAGAGTTGATGTATGGCTTCCTCCTTGCGTAATACAGTTTCAAGTTGCATTTCTGGATGTAGCGACGGACTGTGTTAAGTGACAATGGTTTTCCGAAGTACTCCTGAGCCCAGGTGGCTATAATTGTCACAGTAGCATGACGGTTTCTTAGGCAGTGCCGCCTGAGGGCTTGAAAATCACACACATTCAACAGTGGTTTCCGATCTTGCCCTTTACAACTGAGATGTCTCTGAATTCTCTGAATCTTTTCACAATATTATGTACTGTAGATGTTGAAAGACCTAAATTCTCTGCAATCTTGCGTTGGGAAATGTTCCTTTTGAACTGACTAACTATTCTCTCACGAATTTTGGCACAAAGGGGTGAGCCATGACCCATCCTTGCTTGCAAAGACTGAGCCTTTGATGGATGCTACTTTTATACCCAGTCATGATACCTCACCTGCTACCAATTAGCCTGCTTAGTGTGGAGTCTTCCAAACCGGTGTTACTTGAATATTCTGTTCACTTTTCAATCTTATTTTAACTCTGTCCCAACTTTTGTTGAGTGTGTTGCAGCCATCAAATTCTAAATTTGTGTATATTTAGAAAATACAATTAAGTTGGTCAGTAAAACTATTGAAAATCTTTTCTTTGTACTTTTGTCAGTTAAATAAAGGTTCACGTGAATTAACATATCACAGATTTTTGTTTTTATTGTATTTTGGAAAATATCCCAACTTTTCTGGAAATGGTGTTTGTATTTCTGAACAAAAGAACCCAAGAGAGTTGGAGTAGAATTAGATCACTTATCGTTTCAGCCCTGTTCTAAAATTCTTTGCCAGTCTGCCTCATTCTCCCCTTCTGCAACAGTTCACTAAAGTCCTCAGTTCATTGATGATCCAAAAATTTATCAGCTTCCTTTTTAAATACCACCAATGATCTAGCTTCCACAACCCTCTATAGTAGAGAAATCCAGAGATTCTCTACCCTCTGTGAGAAGTACTTACACCTTTAAAAGACCACCCTAACTTTCCCCTCATTTGAAATTCTCCCACCAAAGAAGCATCTCTACACCTATTCTGTCACAACTCTTCAAAATCATGTTTCAATAATGTTGCCCCTCATTCTTCAAAATTCCAAAGGAAAGAAAGATAATGACAGAAAGGTCTATACCTTTGTGGCAGAAGTATAACAGTTAAATAGTCAAATCAAGTTTATTGTCATGTGCAGTACAGTAAGGAACAAGTGCAATGAAAAATTTGCTTGCTGCAACATCACAGGGATATAGTGCAAGAGATGATCCAAAGTATTCCATTGCTGAGAAATAATTTGGGTTGTGTAGGTTGGTTCAAGAAGCTGATGGTTTTAGGAAAACAACTGTTCCTGAATCTGGTGGTGAGGGACTTCAAGCATCTGTACCTCTTGCCAAATGGTAGCAGAAAGAAGAGTGTGTGACCCAGATGGTTGAGTTGCTTAATGATACAAGCCCCTTCTTGAGGCAGAACAACCCTAACATCTGGGTCAATAGAAGGGAGAACTGTGCCTGTGATGAAACAAGCTGTGACTACTACCTCTGCAGCCTCTTGTATAGAAAATGCCATAACACAATCAGTCAGGATACTGTCAACTGTGCCTCTGTAGAAATTAGAGCATTTGGCATACAACTGTACAATAATTTATATATGGCACAGACTTCATTGTAGTGGGGCCTGCAACAGAATTTGCTAACAGTTAAAGATTAAGCATGTTTCAGTCTCAGTCTATATTGTGTGTTAGAAGGGATGCCAATGCTGTATGGTGAGGGGAAAAGGAAAAAAGAAATAACAGTAAATTGCTTTGACTGATTGGATTGAGGACATAAGAAATAAACAGCAGAAGGAATGTGGGGATAAGAAAAAAGAGAGGTTAGATTAAGATAAAGGGCAGAATATGAAACTATGATTGAAAGAAAAATCAGAGAAAAGTCTTAATTTTATATGTTTATATTTCCAGTAACAATTTCTGCAAGAATAAGTTTTGTCACTACTTTATTTTCAATAACAGAGAGGTTGATTAACATAGCAATTGTCACATTTTTTAAAATTGTAATGACAAGACAACTCACTGAGACATGATCATTTCAATAAAATATGCAAATACAGGACAATTTGATACAGTTATGGGAGTTCCATTCTTAATAGGAATACCATTGTTATAAAGCTAATATTGCAGTAGTTTAACTTAGAGAGATATTTTTGATATATAAATGTATTTGTGCAACTTTCCTCAAAGTGGGTTTGCCATTTACTACTAAATGATCATGAACAATATTAACCTCACAGTCTCAAATCTACCCACTGATTTTGTGCTAATGCGTCACTGAATTTGACAAATGGTTGAGTAAAGGGAGAGAGAGTTTAAAAAAAGCATGTAGGGGCAGTCGGCACTTTCTGCGTGCCACTATCCTGAAGAGATACCGGACTGCGTGAACGGAGAGAAAGGGATAAACAGCCAATGCGCAGTAACTCTTTTGTTGTTTTCTTCAACAACAGGTATAATGCTTTGGATACTCTTGGGAAGAATGACCTAGCAGAAGAAAGCCACACGAGTCAGGTCTCTGTTACTGAGTCTGGCTCTGTGGCTCAGAAGGGAAGAAGGGGAAGAAGAAGCGAGCTGTGATGATAGAGGATTTATTGGTTAGGGGAAACAAGGAGATTTTGTGGACAAAAATGATGTTCCCAGATGGTTCATTACCCCCTGGGTGACAGGATAAGGGACATTTTTGATTGAGTCTATGACATTCTTAAGTGGTAGGGTGAAGAACCAATGGTCATGGCCCATGTTGGTACCAATGACATGGGTAGGATGGGTGATGAGGTCCTACAAAGTGAGTTCAGGGAGTTGTGTTCTATGTAAAGGATAGGATCTCCAGGGTTGTGATCTCAGGATTGCTACTCAGACCATGTGCGGAAGAGGCCAGAAATAGGAAGATCATATGGTTTAACACATGGCTAAAGAGTTGGTGCAGGAGGGAGGGCTTCATATTTTTTGATAATTGGCCTCACTTCCAGGGAAGGTTGGACCTGTACTGAAGGGATGTTTTGCAATTCAATTTGGGGGGGGGGGGGTACTAATATCCCAGCAGTAACGTTTGCTAGTGCTGCACAGGAGTGGGGGGTGGGTTAAACTAGAGTTGCAGGAGGATGGGAACCAGAGCAGCAGAACAAATAGTGGAGTGGTTGTGAAGAAATATGTTGTTAAGCCTCCATACAAAGTCAGGAATCAAAATGACAAGCATGGTGAGACTAATGTTCTGAGCTGCATGTATTTCAATTCAAAGAATATTGTAGGAAAGGCAGATGAGCTCAGGCATGGAATTATGACATTGTAGCCATTAGCAAGACTTATTTGCAGGAAGGGCAGGACTGGCAGCTCAATCTTCCAGACTTCCATTGTTTTAGACCTGATAAAGCAGGAGGGATTTAAGGGGGAGGGGGTGGTGTTACTACTTGGGAAAAATGTCACAGCAATGCTCTGTCAGGACAGACTGGAGGGCTCTTCTAGTGAGAGTTTATGGGTATAACTGAGGAATAACGTGTTCAGAAAAGTTTCCTTAATCAGTACATAAAGGTCCCATCAAGAGAGAATGTGATAACGGGGGCTGAGATAAGATAGGTGATAAAAGTTTGAACAAGAGAACAGTTAGTATCTATTTATCATAATCCAAAAGTTTCAAGATAATTATGCAAAAGGATAGGTCTGGTTCTCAAATTGAGATTCTAAGTTGGAGAAAGGCTAATTTTGATGATATCAGAAAGGATCTGGCAAGTGTGGATTGGGACAGGTTATTTTCTGGCAAAGGTGTTCTTGGAAAGTGGGAGGCCTTCAAGAGTGAAGTTTTGAGAGTACAAAGGCTTGTACATGCCTGTAGAATAAAAGGCAAGGATAATACATTTAGGGAACCTAGATATTGATGCCCTGGAAAGTTAAAATGGAGGTGCATAGCAGATATAGATAGAAGGGAACAAATGGCATCTAGAGTACAAGTAGTACAAGAGAACATGTAAGATGGAAATCAGAAGGGCTTAAAGAAGTCATGAGGTTGCCCTAGAAGACAAGATGAAAGAGAATCTTAAGGTCTTCTACAGATTTATTAAGAGTAAAAGGATAGCAGGGGTCAAAATTGATCCTCTGGAAGATCAGAGTGGCAATCTGTGCATGGAGCCAAAAGAGATGGGGGAGATCTTTAATATAGTTTTTGCATCTGTATTTATTCAGGAGATGGACACAGATTCTATAGATGTTAACAATCCAGCAGTGAGGTCATGGACCTGATACAGATTACAGAGAAGGAGGTGTTTGCTGTCTTGAGACAGATTACAGTGGATAAATCCCCAGGGCCTGAAAATGTGTTCCCTCAGACCCTGTGGGAGACAAGTGCAGAAATTGCAGGGGGATAGCAGAGATTTTTCAAACATGGGTGAGGTGCCGGAGGATTGGAGGGCAGTTAATGGTGTTCCATTGTTTAAGAAAAACTCTAAGAATAAACTAGGGAATTATAAGCTGGTGAACCTGACAGCAGAAGTGGGAAAGATATTGGGAAGTATTCTAAGGGACCGAATATAAGGAGGTAAGTATTTGGTCAGACAGGGATGGATTAGCTTTAGTCAGCATGGCTTTGTGCATGGTAAGTCATGCCTAACGAGTGATACAGTGTTTTTTGAAGGAGCTTCCATGAAAGTTGATGAAGTTAAGTGAGTGGATGTTGTCTACATGGACTTTAGCAAGGTCTTTGACAAAGTCCCGCATGTGACCTTGGACAGAAGCTTCAGTCATTTGGCATTCAAGATGTGGTAGTAAATTGGATTAAACATTGGTTTCCCAGAAGAAGTCAGAGTGGCTGTAGATGGTTACCTCTCTGACTGGAGATCTGTGATTATTGGTGTGCACAGAGATCGATGCTGGGTCCGTTGTTGTTCATCATATACATCAATGATCTTGATGAGAATGTTAACTTTGCGAATTAAACAAATAGGGATGTAGTGGACAGTGAGGAAGACTATCAAAGCAGGATCTGAACCAGCTGGAAAAATGGACCGAAAAATGGCAGAGGAAATTCAATGCAGACACGAGTGTGGTGTTACATTCTGTGAGCACCAACCAGGGTAGGTCTTAACCTGTAGGACACTGAGGAGTACAGTAGAACAAAGGGCTCTGGGAATACAGATCCATAATTCTTTGAAAGTGGCATCACAAGTAGATATGGCTGTAAAGAAAGCTTCTGGAATATTGGCTTTCATAAATCAATGTACAGTATTGAGTTCAGGAACTGGCATGTTATGTTGAAATTGTATGTGATGTTAGTAAGTCCTAATTTGGAGGATTGTGTGCAGTTTTAGTCACCTACCTACAAAAAAGACATAAATAATATTGAAAGAGTGCAGAGAAAATTTAGAAGGATGTTGCTGGGACTTGAGCTACAGGGAAAGGTTGAATTGGTTAGGATTTTATTTCCCAGAACATTGAAAATTGAGGAGCGATTTGATAGAGGTACTCAAAATTGCAAGCAGGCTTTTCCCACCGAGGTTAGGTGAGACCACAAGTAAAGGCCATGGATTAAGGGTGAAACATGAGGGGGAATGTCTTCACTCAGAAGGAGGTGAGAGTATGAAACAAGATGCCAGCACAAGTGGTGGATATGGGATTCTAAGTGAAATTTGGATATGTAGACAATAGACAATAGACAGTAGGTGCAGGAGTAGGCTATTCGGCCCTTCTAGCCAGCACCGCCATTCACTGTGATTATGGCTGATCATACACAATCAGTACCCCGTTCTTGCCCTCTCCCCATATCCTTTGACCCCACTATCTATAAGAGCTCTATCTAACTCTCTCTTGAATGCATCCAGAGACTTGACCTCCACTGCCTTCTGGGGCAGAGCATTCAACATATCCACCACTCTCTGGGTGAAAAAGTTTTTCCGCATCTCTGTTCTAAATGGCCTACCCCTTATTCTTAAACTGTGGCCTCTAGTTCTGGACTCACCCATCAGCGGGAACGTGCTTCCTTCCTCCAGCATGTCCAATCCCTTAATAATCTTATATGTTTCAATCAGATCCCCTCTCATCCTTCTAAATTCCAGTGTATACAAGCCCAGTCGCTCCAATCTTTCAACATATGACAGTCCTGCCATTCCAGGAATTAACCTTGTGAACCTATGCTGCACTCCCTCAATAGCAAGAATGTCCTTCCTCAAATTTGGAGACCAAAACTGCACACAATACTCCAGGTGGGGTCTCACCAGGGCCTGTACAGCTGCAGAAGGACCTCTTTACTCCTATACTCAATTCCTCTTGTTATAAAAGCCAGCATGCCATTAGCTTTCTTCACTGCCTGCTGTACTTGCATGCTTGCTTTCATTGACTGATGTACAAGAACACCTAGATCTCGTTGTACATGAATGGGAGGTGTGTGGAGAGCAATGATCAGGGTGAAGGTTGATGGGACGAGGGAGATTAATGATTCAGCACGGGCTAGGTCAGTTGAAGGGCCTGTTTCTATGCTGTAGAGTTCTATGACTCTTCCTGGCTTGAAAATCCAGAAGATACAGTTCCTTCAAACTCTACACCAGTGGCATTGGAAAATATATAGCACTATCTTTTAGTGCTCTGCTTTATTAGAAAAGAAATATCTTGATGTTACAGAATATATTTTCTGAAGTTTAACATGTGATAATGTACTTGACCCACTGGTTATACAGTGTGAATATTCACAGACCATTCACTATATTGACCTACTCACACACACAGCAGGAAGGCACTTTAATGGAACAGTCTTCACTACTTTATACCTTTGTAAAGACTTTAACCAAGATTGCCAAACAGAGATCACGGTTATCTACAATAAGGAAATTGCAAGAACATTTTTGACAAACCTTTCCAATAGCTTCATATTCCTCCTCTGAAGCTGCAGTTCCAATTTTTTCTCCTCTTGGAGGTAGGTCTGAAACAGCATCTGGTAAGATAGACAGATATGTGATCATATTGTAGATAAAATGCAAAGAGCACATGATGCACAGGTGTAAGGTAAGGGAGATTACAGACCATGCCTAGTGATGGAAAATGGTAGCTCTGGATTCTTCTTACCTTCAGATTGACATCGGAGACTACTCATGTAAAGCTGAACACAATAAAGATTTTCCCCCAAGTATTTAATCATATCTATCATGCACATACTGATGAACAATACATACTTGAGGAGTTAAAGTTGGACATTACATCCATGTGGGTATGAGAAGCTGAGGAATTCTGAGGAATTTGATATGGAAGGGAACAATTGGTAATAACTCATGCTCAAGGGAGCAGCATTAGAAAGCTACATGTCAAACCACACAAGTTAGACTGAGTGGTACTGAGGATGTGTACCTTTGAATGAAACATTAATCCTGGTCCAGGTTATCCTCTCAGGCAGATAGAAAAGAAAATGGCTTGGTAGCTGTAATACTTTATTCTGCATTCTGTTTTTGTTTTCCTTAGTATGACATCAATGCATTGATCTGGTGAAATGATCCAAATGGATGGGCATGCAAAACAAAGTTTTCACTGCACCTCAGTACACATGGCAATAGCAAACCAATTAACCAAAGATCCCACGGTTCTATTCAGAAAAGTGCAGGCAGGAGCTTCTCACAGTTCCTGAGCTAACATTCACTAAAAGAAACAGATTAATTTATTATTCTTGCTTACAGGACCTTGAAGTTTGCAAGTTTTTTAGGAAGGGCTTTCGACTGTTCTGCAAATGGGAGAAGCAATAAGCAGAAGGCAATTCCTACTTTTTTTGAGGTACAGACATAATCATACTAGGTGTCCCCTGCTTTATGAATGTCGCTTTATGCCACTTTGCTTTTACAAAAGAACTACATTAGTAACCTGTTTTCACATTACAAAGAGGATTTTCGTTTTTACAAAAAATTTTCCCATATAAATTAATGGTTCTTCGCTTTACTCCATTTCGGCTTAAGAAAAGTTTCATAGTAACGCTCTACCATTGTAAAAGGGATGACACCTGTAATTAGGAATTAAGAAAAATAATCTATTATGAACATGAGATACATAATGTAGGAATGTGTGCCTATTTAATTATTTTTTCTGAAATTCAGTTCTTTTCACATTCCTGGAACTAAATTACAGAAGCAGGGTTCAAAGACCATATTTCACAACATCACATTACACCAGGAGTACTTGGCATGTACAATGAAGGTCATCAGCTCACCTGTGGCACATGTCTGCAACAGTGGAAAATAAATAAACTGGGAGAAGTGGCAATTATTGTAAAATCAAAAACAACTTGGGCAATGGAGCTGTAATATGTAAAATCTGCTCATACAAGCCTGATTCGATCCCGACCTCAGATGCTTTGTGGACGTGATCGCATGAGTTTCCCCCATGCTGCAGTTTCCTCACGTCACAGAAGCTCACAGGTTAGTAGGTAAATTTGGCACTCTTAAGTTGTCTCAAGGCTGTGTGCTTTGCCTCCTCCTCTATTTTTGAGTGGTGTTACTACAACAACCTCTTACTTAAGGTCAATACAACTAAAAAACTGGTTGTTGACTTCAGGAAGTTGAAGGAGAAGGAATATGAGCCCGCCTACATTAACAAATTGATGACAGAGAGGGTCAGCAGCTTTAAATTTCTGAGCATTAACATATCAGATGACCTGTCCTGGGCTCAGAACATACTGTAGATGTAATATAATCACAAGTAAGATGTGCCAGGGTCTATGCTTTCTTAGAAGGTTAAGAAAGTTCAGACTATCACCAAACACTATCAAACTTCTACATATGTACTGTTGGAAGTAGCCTGACTGGTTGCATCAAGGTACAGTAATTTGAATGTACAGGAACATCAAAAACTGCAGAGAGTAAATGACTCAGCCCAATGCATCAAGACATATCCCTGCCCACCATTGGTATCATCTACATGAGGCACTGATTCTGGAAGACAACATCGAACATCCCCACCAGCCAGACCATGGCTTCTTTTCGTAACTACCAGGAGATACAGAAACCTGAAATGCCACACCAACAGCTACTTCTCTTCAACCATCAAGTTCATGAACCAACACGACTTCAGGATTTAGGGCGTCCATTTAGAACAGAGATGCGGAGAAATTACTTTAGTCAGAGGGTGGTAAATCTGTGGAATTTGTTGCCACGAGCGGCTGTGGAGGCCAAGTCATTGGGTGCATTTAAGACAGAGATATATGGGTTCTTGATTAGCCAGGGCATCAAGGAGTATGGGGAGAAGGCAGAGGAGTGGGTATGACTCGAAGAATTGGATCAGCCCATGATTGAACGGCAGAGCAGAATGACCTACTTCTGCTCCTATATCTTATGGTCTTATCAACCTGTACAAGGTTGAAAAGGTCATATATGGGCTGAATTGAGCCAGCAGGGCCCAGACCTGAGAGTGTACCAAAGCAGCAGGGCCTGGGTCCAAGAGCAAGGAATGACCCGCTGTTCGTCCGATTTTAAATGCCAGGCCAAATTGAACAGGTTGGCTATGAGCCAAATCGAAGTGGCAGGACTCGCATCTGAGAGCAAGAAATTACCTGAAGTTTGGCCGATTTAAGTGTCAGAGAAGATTGAAGAGGTCAGGGTGTCAGGGCCAGAGAGAGGGCCAGGCCTGTATTCAGCTCACTGCTCCATGAGGTTTACTTGTCTCTGCACTGAACCGAGGCTGTGGTCTGCAATAACAGGCTCCTGGATGACTGGCCACATACTGTGGGCTCACTTTCATGACCTTCAGTTCTGAGTGTTATTTTACTTACTTTTATTGTTTACACAATTTTTTCTGCACATTGTGTGTTTTGGTCTTTTTTTAATGGGCTCTGTTGGGTTTCTTTATTTTGTGGCTACCTGTAAGGAGATGAATCTCAAAATTGTATACTTGATAATAATGTACTTGAACTTTTCCTTTCGGCCACATAGGTTTGCTGTAGATGCTCCAGTTTCCTCCTATAAGCCAAAGGCAAGTTGACAGTTTAAGTTGTCCCTTATACACTGGGCAACAGGGAGGTTAATAGATACGTGAAGGAGAACTGACTGGGGGAAATAAGCTAGGCAATTGGACTGGCAGGATTTCTCCGAGAGCCCGCATAGCCCTTCATGTCATAGAGATCTATGGGACGCTGGTGAGACAAAACCTGGAGCATTGTGAGTGGTTATGGTCATTTCCCCCCCCCCCCCCCCCCCCACCACCCCATAGGAGTCATGTGATTAAGCTACAGAGGGTGTTGAAAAGATTCACAAAGATGTTGTCAGGGCTTGATTTGGGAGGAAAAACAGGACGGACTGGGAGTGTTGCCCCTGGAGAGCAGGAAGCTGCAAGTGAACTTACAGAAGTTTCTAAAATCATGAGTGGATTAGATAAAGTGGATGGTCACAGTCTTTTTCCCAGGATAGGGAAGCCTAAAACTAGAGGGCATAAGTTTAATGTAAGAAGCGAGTGATTTAAAGAGGATCAGAGCAGCAAGAGTGGTAGGTGTATATGGTGAACTACATATACTGCTCCTGTGGCTCCTCCCACAGACCCCTGCTGACTGCTCCTGTGGCTCCTCCCACAGACCCCTGTATAAAGGCGATTGAGGCCTGAGCCCAGCCTCATTCTCCAGGATGTAGGGTTGTTCATTCTTCCAGTCAATAAAAGCCGATATCTCGCTTCTTACGTCTCAGAGTGAGTTATTGATGGTGCATCAATTTTATTTTGAATGTGGTGAACTACAGTGTATGGAATGAGCTGCCAAAGAAAGTGGTAGAGGCAGGGTACAATTACAACAGCAGAAAAACATTTAGGCAGGTGCATATCTGTAAATAGGAAAGGTTTAGAGGAATCAGGTAAATACACTCTTTGGCATGGACAAGTTGAGCTAAAGGGCCTGTTTCTGTTTTGTATAATTCTAGGACTCTGTAACCAGTGGTTGATACATCACAGAAACAGACCCTCTCAGTTCACTGAGTCTGCACCATCCATTAGACACTCACTTATACTACTTACTAGAGCACAGAACAGTGTAGCACAAAGGATAGGCCCTTTGCCCACAGTGTTGAGCTGAACTGATTAAATTAGTAAATCCCAAGCTAAACGAATCCTGGCTGTCTACACAATGTTTACTATTCTCACATTCCTATCAAGATTCTTCCACCCAGCTATACCCTAAGGGCAATTTACAATGGTTATTTAACCTGACAACATGCAGATATTTGGGATGTTGGAGGAGACCCATGTAGTAATAGGGAGAACATCCAAACACCCACCCATTGAAAGTATGGGAGGCCTGGATTGAACTTGTGTTGCTAGAGTTGTGAATCAACAGCACTACTAACTATGCTATTGTGCCACTCTCTGTCATAAGGAGATTTTTAAAAACTTAGAAGGACATTGTGTACAACTCATTCCATATTGCAAGTACGTAAGTTGTTAATTGTTAGTACCTTTTTTGATGTCTCAGAACTTTTTTATGGTTATACATATTTGCTAGGTCAGTATGTGTGGTCACATTCTGAAATTATTAAAATATTGACAAATAGTACCACTGAATGTTTATTTTGTGCTTTAAACCAAAAATACATTGGTCAAAAAGGTTAAATAGATGCTTCACAATGTGTAACATCCATTGTTGAAAATAGAAAATAACTTAAATATGTGTGAAGCACAGAAGTCAGTGGCAGATTTAAAATAAGTCACAAGTACTGTTAACTCTGAATTATAACCATAATGTATTTAAACCAGTTCACTTGATGATGAAGTATACATCAATGAATCAGGCAAACATATTGATGCACCATATCAGTACAACAATGGTCACAGCAGGAATACCTGATTTCAAATGAAGCAAAGGGGTATTTCAAAGTTCAAGTTCAAAATATTTATTATCAAATTATGTATACATTATACAACTTTGAGATTTGTCTCCTTACAGGCAGCCACAAAACAGAAACTCAAAAGAACCCATTAAAAAGACCATCAAACACCCAATGTGCAGAGAGAAAAAACAAATCATGCAAATAGTAAGAGTAAGCAAATAGCATTCAGAACAAAAATGAGTCCACAGGCACGAAGCCCAGTGCAGATCACAACTTCAGTCTCCATTCAGCAAAGAGCCAAGTAAACATTGCGGAGCCCACAGGCACAGAGCCCAGAGCAGTTGGAACAGATCACAGCCTGGAATCTCAGAGATACCTTGGGAAATCAGACTGACCTATAGTCTACCAGTGTCATATGCAAAGGTGTGTTTCTAACCATTTTCCCACCCGTCTGCATAAAAGTGGCACATGCTTTTTAGAGATCCAAAACATAGTAAGAATAAATGAAAACTATAATTAGTGTGCAGAACTTCCATTGCTTTTCAATGTATTGAAATTATGTAGGAGTTTTAGTAAATTACAGCTTACTAACCAGCATTTAAGCAGGCTGCTTGAATTGACATACGAGGCGCATAATTGCCAGTGAAGTAAGAAGTATCTATATCAATTCCATGTATGACTCCAGGCACACCCAGCTGGATAACACACCAGTCGTGACCTATGAAATACAAACATAAACTGAGGTATGAAAGTTAGGCTTCATTATGCTGGAGGTAAGAAAAGTTAAGAATATGCTCAGAATCAAGCACAATTTGAAGGATTCGACTTTTTGAATGATGGGAATTCCTGGAAAGCCAGTATTAAGGCACAACTTCCTGTCTGAAAATAAAATTGGCCACTTGAAAGCCCAACTCACTCTATTACATTATTTACATATTAGAGGAAAAATCTATAAAATTGTCCAATTCTGATCAATTTTAATTAATAAAAAATGTTCAAGTAGACGTATGTCTTGGAGGGCTTGTGATAAACAAAGTACAATTGTTCAAATTTACTTCCAAAACTAACTGACTAATGACTGCAGCTGAACACCATAAAAGAGATCTTAGCACTGCTAATCAGAGATAAATTTCTATTACATTCAAGTCAAGTAGAAAAAGAGTCCTTCAAGAAAAATGCAGTGCAGGTCACTGACAAATAAAAATATGGAGAGTAAATTTAACCCTTTAAAATGGTGTACGTGGTTGGTTAAGAAGTATAGAAATTACTGGCCTATTTCTGCTAAGCAGCACACTTCCAATTTGTTTTCCGGAGAGTGATTGTTGAAAACTCTTAGAGAAGCTCTGTTCCTTCAATTTAAGTGTTTCTATATCTCATTTGAAAAGAACTGGAACCATCATCTCAGAACTGTACAGCTGTATTTTTGGGTCAGAAGAAACTTCCTCCTGGTCTGACAAATAAACTGGCAAAAATGGGTCTCAACTTTCTACTCTCATTGTTCTTTTCTGCAGCATTCACCACCCAACCAGGAGCTAAATTTATCAATCAGGACAAGCCTCCAGGCAGGGAATCAGATTAAATGAAAACATGCACATTGTGGAGATTTAGGTTTCAGGGAAACTTCATAACTCCTTTACAGTACAGCAAAAGAATGCCAGATGATGTTAGACATCAGGATGCTGGGGATGTGAATGTAGAGTTAAGGAAGATAAAGAAAACAAAATTGTCAGCTGATGATTTGAACCCTCCTCAGGAGCGATGCACAACCTCCGACTGTCTTACGTGCTCAAGAGTTCAAGGTAGGATTGGAGTCATGGCAACAGGCTCATCAGGGCACAGTGTGCTTGCCTTCCATCAACCACAAATTCTCCTCTTACTCACATTAATGTCTCTCCAGTTAATCTCTCACATGCACACTATGGATAGTTTAAATTTCCCAGTTAATCTACCAACCCACATATCTTCCAGATATGGGGAAGGAAACTGGAACATCCAGAGAAGATCAATCCAGTCACAAGAGGAACCTAAAGAAAGTACTCAAGAGCAGAATTGATCTTGGGATGCTGGTGTTACGGCGTAGTGGCTCTCCTCGATGCACTACTGTGCCATCCTTGGGTTTATTCACAGGGACAAGAGAGAGTCTGTCTCTTCAACCAGTTTCCACCCTGAACAGCCTGAACAATTAGCTTCTGCCATAATATGAGGCATCACCTTGATTGAAGCTTTCAGAAACCATGATCCAGATTCAAAAGCTGTCATGATCAAATGTCCATTTGAAATGCAGTCATACTGTGCTTTACCAGAAGCAAAGAGCTCTGCTGTATTGATTGAAGATATTTTATATTTTTAATGCTGAATAATATTTCTTCTCCGACTTCAAAACACTAGATCACACAGTACTCCATCGTGCATTTAACAGATGACTGGAGCATGAATCTTTATTCCCGATTCTGCCTGTTCTTTGTCTTTACACTCTGTTAGTGCCTACCCAAATGGGCCATAAGGGGCAATCTTTTCTCTCACCTGTACTTTCTAGCATGTTAGCTGCAAAGTCTAAAGCATTTGTCATGCTGCTCTCCTTTAGATTAAATAAGAGTTCCTGTTTTATCAATTAAATATACAGTATGTTATAGAGTTCTACCTGGTAAGATTCTAGTAGGATATATAGATCAGTTTTAAATATGTATATATTCTAGATTTTGACCCACCTGGAATTCGCTTTCTCCTAGTTTCCCATCCATCCATCCATTTGCCAAAATTTGTAAATTCTTGAGACTTCCATTGTGGTGCTTCAGACTAAAAATATGTTTTAAAAATTAAGATATGCAGTCTGAGTGTGTGGTATTCAATACATTTCCCTTGTACCCGGCTCTGTTCACAGAATGAAGTTACCATCTTTAAGAACTGTTTGTCCAACGGGTGTCAATTGCCTGCTCCTATTGTAGTGAATGGCTGGTGGACAGATGTCAAAGGTAGTCTAGGGGAGTACCCTCAGAAATTTTCTCCAATACTCCCTCTAATCAGCGGCATACAGAACAACAAAATCTTCATCTATATTAACAAGGAAGTATTGATGGGCATGGGGCAAGGGAATATCACTCGGGCAGGCTGTTCTCCCGAGGTAAATGTTCACCGAGTTCAATTTTAGTTCTGTGAGCACAGGATTCAAGCCAGCACCAGAACAGCATTGACTCTCCAATGTGCTTTTCTCAAAGATCAGGTAAGTTATCCCTAGTGTCCAATATTCACCATTCAGTCAGCATCACAAGCACATTTATTTGTTGCCACGCTCTAGATTTTGCTTCTGATTTCTCACCTAAGACTCTGAACAGAGAGGCAATTGGTAGTTTACTCTGGAGTCACCTACAGAAAGTGTAAGGATGGGAGATCTCCGAAGGACATTAGTAACACAGGCAGATTTTTGCAATTTTTTTTGCAACTCGATGTTATTGATGTTCTTGTTAAGTCCAGGTTTGTTTCAGTATTTGAACTTAAATACCTGTACCTGGTTTCACCAGTATTTTTGTTTCCCTCATCTGTTTCCACCTGTCACCTATGAGTCTGTGTCTTAACAATCCCCTCCCCGCATCCCCTACTATCTGTGTATCGATGTATCATTCCCGCATCTTGTCTGGTTCCACCTATCACCTACCAGCCTCTGCCACATCCCTTCCTCTCACATCTATATATTGGCTATTTTCCCTCTACAGTTTCAGTCTTTATACAGGGCGGGGTGAGAAACGTCAACTAGCTGATGTTGCTTGACACACCCCACCCCCTCAACCCCGAGTTCCACCAGCAATACTTTTCTACTTCAGATTTCAGCATCTGTCAGTGGTGGAATGTAATCCAAATCTTTGGATCAATGGTCCAAATCTCTCACTGCTCTTTCATTAACAGTCACTATGCTACTGTACCCAGTATTACTATGTGCACAATATTACATTGATGTCCATCGAACAAAAATGGCCGCTATGTTTTCTACACTAAATATACTTCTGTGACTGTTGTTCCAATTTGATGTTTACGTTTTTGTTCAGTGCTGAGAAGTTGCTACAATGTCAGAAGTGCAGTTCTCTGAATAAGATATCATACTGAAATATTCTCTTTTTGTTCCAGAGATTTACTAAAATGCTAAAAGCTCCGAGGAATATTTTTCTTGTTAGAACTTGGGAAATAAATCATTGTACAGGCGGAACATTCCTGAAATAACTGAGAAGTTTGGAATGCACACCTTTAATATATGCCTCCAAATTTTTGGTCATCTGGAAACTGAATGACATTCAGATTGTCTCTGTTACCATCACACTGTGCTCCTAACAGTGTGGACAAATGGAATTTGTCTTAAACCTACCAGTTCAAAGATGCAAAGATGTAAGTAGATATGCTGAAGGAGGAACAACAGGTGGGATGCAAGTTTTAGGCACCACGATGGTGTAGTGGTTAATGTAATGCTTCAGACAAAGTTAGGAATCCAAAGGTTGAACATGGTGTGACACAATCGAGGAGTGAATACAGGCCTGAAGCTGTTGTATCTGAATGTGCGCAGTATACAGAATAAGGTAGATGAACTTGCAGAACAGTTGCAGTTTGGCAGATATTATATTATAGGCATTACGGAATCATGGCTGAAAGATTATAACTGGGAGCTTAATGTCCAAGGATACACATCGTTTTGGAAGGATAGGCAGGAAAGCAGAGGGTGCGGCATTGCTCTGCTGTTAAAAAATAAAATCAATTCATTAGAAAGAGGGGCCATAGGATCAGAAGGTACTTAATCATTGTGGATAGGGCTAAGGAACTACAAAAGTAAAAAGACTCTGATGGGAGTTATATACAGACCTCCAAACAATAGTAAGCATGTGGCCTACAAAGTAAATGGGAGATAGAAAATGCATGCCTAAAGGACAATGTTACAATAGTGGTGGAGGATTGGTGCTGCTTTACAGGAGGGGGAATTTCTGGAGTGCCTACGAGATGGCTTTTTAGAGCAGCCTGTGGTTGAACCCACTAGAGGATCGACTATTCTGGATTGGGTGTTGTGCAATTAATTAGAATTGATTAGAGAACTTAAGGTAAAAGAACCCTTCGGGATAAGTGATCATAATATGATCGAATTCACCCTGAAATGTGAGAAGGAGAAGCTAAATTCAGATGTTTCAATATTACAGTGGAGTAAAGGAATTTACAGAGGCATGAGAGGAGGTGGCCAGAATTGATTGGAAAAGAACACTGGCAGGGATGACAGCAGAGCAGCAATGGCAGGAATTTCTGAAAGCAATTTGGAAGGCATACGATACATACATCCTAGGGAGGAAGAAGTATTCTAAAGGAGAGATGACACAACCATGGCTAACAAGAGTGGTCAAAACCAACATGAAAGCCAAAGAGTGTGTATATAATAGAGCAAAGATTCATGGAGGTTAGAGGATTGGAAACCTTTTCAAAACTAACAGAAGGCAACTATAAAAGTCATTAAGAAGGTATAGATGGAATATGAAAGTAAGCTAGCCAATAATATTAACAGGAATACCAAAAGTTTCTTCAGATACACAAAGTGTAAAAGAGAGGTGAGAGTGGATTTTGGATTGCTGGAGAACATTGCTAGAGAGGTAATAATGGAAGACAATGAAATAGCGGATGGACTAAATAACTATTTTGCATCAGTCTTCACTTTGGAAGATACTAGCAGTATGGTGAAAGTTCCAGGTGTCGGGGGGGGGGGGGGGCATGAAGTGTGTGAAGTTACCATAACTAGAGAGAAGATTCTTTGGAAACTGAAAGTTCTGAAGGTAGGTAAGTCACCTAGAGCTGATGGTGTATACCCCAGATATCTCTGGTGTATATCTCTGCAGCTCGCTGTCCTAGTAACAAGACCTTGGTGATGGCAGGGTATTCATTGGTCTCACAGCTTGAGGAAGAAGCTGTTACCCAGTCTGCCAGTCCCAGTCCTGATCTTGATGGGGGATGAGGGAGACAGGCATTGGTGATTTTTACTATCCTCTCTGGGGTCTTGCAGTCCAATGCCTTACAACATCCAATGATTCAGCCGGACAAGACGCTCTCAATGATGGTCCTGTAGAAAGCTGTTGGAATGTTGTCAGAAAGTGTAGACAAATGCTGTGGCTTCTTGTCTAATGAGGAGGTGTTGTGGGACAGATAGATCATCCATTAAGTGCACACCAAGGAACTTTGCGTTCTTTACTCCCTCCACAGCAGAGCTATTGATGTGCACTGGAGAGTGGTCAACCTGTACCTTCCTAAAATACACAATTATCTCTTTTGCCTAGTCTACGTTAAGACTCCGGTTGTTGTCCTCACACTTGACAAGCTTCCTTACATCCTCTCTGTATGCCAACTCATTGTTGCTGACGAGGCCAACCACTGTCATACCATCAGTGAACTTGATGATGTGGTTTGAGCTGAGTCTGGCAGTGCAGTCATGAGTTAGCAAGATGACCAGCAGCAGGCTGAGTACACATCCCTGGGGGCAGGGGGGACCAGCAGTGCTCAGCAAGATATTGCTGCAAGGGTGGATTTTCTGCTAAAAAGTCCTAGAATCAGTTACAGAGAGGGATGTTGAGTCCCAGTGAGGACAGTTTACCCACTAGCCTCTGAGGGATGACCATGTTAAACTTGGAACTGAAGTTGATGAACAATATCCTGCTGTCTGAGGCACCATTTTCTTGGTGGGACATGAGAAAGTGGAGGGCCGAGGCTATGGCGTCGTTAGTGGTCTGGTTTAAGTGGTAGTAAACTGGAAAAGGTCCAATAAAGCATTTCATTAATGTTGAGGTTAGTGCAACTGGGTGGTAATTGTTTAGGCCTGTTGCCGTCCCTCCCTTAGGAACCAGAATGATGGTAGCTGCCTTGAAGCCTGCAGGGACAAAGAACTGTTGTAAAGAAATGTTAAAGGTGTTTGTTAAGACGCCTTTTAGATGGGCCACACAATCCCTCTGCACCTGACCACAGCTAGACCCAAAACTTTCTGGGCTTTACCCTAGCTAGGATCCTCCTCGCCTCAGCTGCGTCCAGACAGGAAGCCTGTCCCTTGGTGGCGGAGGGGTTTTCCTTGATGTAAGACCATAAGAACATAAGATATAGGAGCAGAAGTAGGCCTTCAGCCCATTGAGTTTACTCCGCCATTCAATCATGGGCTGATCCAATTTTTCCAGTCATCCCCACACCTCTTGATGCCCTGGCTAATCATGAACCCATCTATCTCTGCCTTAAATGCACCCAATGACTTGGCCTCCACAGCCGCTCATGGTAACAAATTCCATAGATTTAATACCTTCTGACTGAAGTTATTTCTCCACATCTCTGTTCTAAATGGACATCCTTCAATCCTGAAGTTGTGCCCTCTTGTCCTAGACACCCCTACCATGGGAAATAACTTTGCCATATGTAATCTGTTCAGGCCTTTTAACATTCAGAATGTCAATGAAAGTTATGTCATTCATTGCGTCAAATTGTGCATAGAAGGAATTCAGCCTATCGGGAAGGTTGGTGTCACTGTTGTTGATGTGCAGGGTGAATTTGCACTTCCAGATCGAATACAGTGAATTCTTATGGCCAAAGGAATAAAGCCGTAAACTTTTTTCTAATCAGGGAGCAAATTTAGAAATTAGAAGTTCAAAGGGATGTGGAAATCCTACTGCCGGTTCTCCAAAGGTTAACTTGTAGGCTGAATGTTTAGTAAGGAAGGCAAATGCAATGTTATTATTCACTTCCAGAGGCCTAGAATATAAAAGCAAGGATGTAATGCTGAGGCTTTATAAGGAATTGGTCAGATGACATTTGGAGAGTTGTGAGTAGTTTAAGCCATGTATTGAAGAAAGGAAGAGTTAGAATTGGAGAGGGTCCAGAGGAGGTTAACTAGAAAGATCCCTGGAATAAAAGGTTGATGTATTAGGAACATTTGATAGCTTTGGGCCTGTATTCACTGTAGTCTAGAAAAATGAGGAGAAATCTCATTGAAACCTACGGAATATTGAAAAGCCTATACAGAGTGGACATGGAGAGTGTATTTCCAATAATGGGAGGGTCTAAAACCAGACAGCACAGTTTCAGTATAGAAGGATGTTCCTTCAGAACAGAGCTGAGAAGGAATTTTTTTTGATAGCGGGTGGTGAATCTGTGGAATTCATTGCCACAGAAGGCTGTGGAGCCCATGTCATTGGAATTGAAGGTTTTCAGGTTGTTGATTATTTAGGGTGTCAAAGTTTATGGGGAGAGAGCAGGACAGATAATAAATCAGCCATGATCGAAAGGCAGAGCAGACTCGCTGGTCCAAATGGCTGAATTCTACTTCTATGATTTACTATCTTATTGTAATGCAGGGCACAAGCAGTAAACGGATTACTTCAATGTGCAGCCATTTCAGCACCTGTAAAATAAACCAATATGTTCCGTGCTTTTCACTTACCTTCAAAAGATTCTCTGCAGCTGCAAACCAATCATCTGTTGCAAATAGGACCTGGAAGACAGAAAGGTTGAAATAGCGAATTTGTCCCTAGTGTAGATAGATTTTTTTTTAATCTATCAACAAGGGAAGAGACTGAACAGGGAAAGTCATTTTCCTGTAGGTGGTGGGAAGTATCTGCCAGAGTCCCTGCAGAATGTAACTAACAATCTGCTAGAGGGACTCAACGAGTCAAGCAGCAATTAAATATTGATGTTTCAGATGTAGTGCTTGTCAGCAATGCCTTGCCTCCCATAGATGCTACTCAATCCATTGAGATCCATCAGCAGACTGATGCTTACTCCATATTCCTGCATCTGCAGTCTCCATTCCAGGCTGCTCTCATTATAAGCACTAGAACTTTCTAGGAGAGTCTTGGAAAAGGTCACATGTAGACTAGTGTCTTGAAGTTAGCGGTGAAAATCAAACGGACCAAAATAAAGAAAGGAAAAAGCACAAAAAATGGTAAAGAGAATTGAAAAGGGTTAGGGTTCGGGTTAGAATTCAGGCTAAAATAATGGTTTAAACTAATACAGCAGGGGGATGGGAATCAGTATGATAGAGCTGAGGATGAGCCAACAGGTTTACAAGTAGATGATGGGTGTAACATGAACGTAAGGAAGGACAAACCAATGATTGGGTACAAATGCAAACAGTGCAAGGAATTAAAATGTACCACAGAGGCAACATTTAAAAGGGTGAAGAATGCAGGACTGAAGGTGCTGTATTTTAATGCATGTAGCATTCAGAATAAGGTGGATGAACTCGTGCTGCAATTAGAAATTAAAGGGTATGATGGTGTGGGCATCACTGAGTCATGGCTGAAAGGAGATCATAGTTAAGAGCTTAACATCAAAGGATATACTTTGCATTGAAAGGAGAGGCAGGAAGGCATAGGTGATGGTATGGCTCTGTTGAGAAGAGATGGAATTACATCTTTAGAAAGAGGTGTCATAGGGTCAGAAAATGTTGAATCTTTGTGGGTGGAGTTAAGAAACTGCAAGGGTAAAAAACCATTTTGGGAATCATACATAGGCCTCCAAATAGTAGCCAAGATGTGAGGTTGAGATTGCAAAGGGAGCTGGAAAGGGCATGTAATGGAGGGCTTCAATATGTAAAGGAATTGGAAACATCAGGTTGGTGTCAGATCGCAAGATGGGGAATTTGTTGAATGCTTATGAGCTGTGTTTTTAGAACAGCTTGTTTCATGAGTGTGGTAACTTCTACTTTACAACAGGACCACTCAACAATTTCATGGCTAAAAGAACATCTTTATCAGGGACGGCAAATGATATTTACACTACAGAGGCTTACAGGTACCTCGTGCGGCATGGGTATTGGGACTACATACAATGCATACTGGAAATAAAATCCCGCCAACCCCAGAACCCACCTCTTGTTACCAGCAGCTTCCCAATTAGTATTAACTTATTGTTAATAACACTCACATTACAACAATGAGCTGCTAGGGGAAAGGTGATTTTAGATTGGGTGTAGTGTAATAATCCAGATTCTATTAGGAGCTTACAGTAAAGGAATCCTTAGGATTCAGTGATTATAATGTGATTAAATTCATACTGCAACTTGAGAGGGGGAAGCATAAGTCAGATATATCAGTATCGCAATGGAATAAAGTACATTGCAGAGGCATGAGAGAGGAGCTTGCTCAGGTGGATTGGAGAAGGATACTGATGGGGATGGTGGCTGAGTGGAGATGGCTGAAGTTTCTGGGAATAGTTCACAAGGCACAGGATAGATATGTCCTACAGAATAGGTTGTTCTCAAATGGCAGTGGTAGGCAACCATGACTGACAAGAGAAGTTGAGGGCTCAAAAAAAGCCAAGGAAAGGACATATAATGTAGCAAAAGTGAGTGAGAAGTTGGACAATTGGGAAGCTTTTAAAATCCAACAAAAGGCAACTAAGAAGGGAAAAGATGAAATATGAGGGGGAACTATCCAATAATATAAAGCAGGATGCTAAAGGATTTTCAGTTTTATAAAGAGTAAAAAGGAGGTGAGAGTTGATATTGGACCACTGAAAAATGATGTTGGCGAGGTAGTAATGGGAGAACAAAGAAACTGCAGATGAATTGAACAAGTACTTAGCTTCTGTCTTCACTGTGGAAGACACTAGGAGCATGCCAGAGGTCTGTGAGTGTCAGGGAGAGCAGTGAGTATCAATGCTATTACAAAGGAAAAAGTGCTAGGCAAACTCAAAGGTCTTAAGGTGGATAAGTCACCTGGACCAGACTGATTACATCCCAGAGTTCTGAAAAATGTTGCTGAAGCAATAACAGATGCATTGCTTATGATCTTTCAAGAATCACTTGATTCTGGCATGGTTCCAGAGAACTGGAAAATTGCAAATATCATTCAACTCTTTAAGAAAGGAGGAAAGCAAAAGAAAGATATTTATCGGCCAGTTAGCTTTACCTCAGTGGTAAGGGAAGTGTTGCAGTCCATCATTAAGGACGACGTTTCAGGGTACTTAGAGACTAATGATAAAATAAGTCAAAGTCAGCACGATTTTTGTAAAGGGAAATCTTGTCTGACGAATCTGTTAAGAGTTCTTCGAGGAAGTTACAAGCAGGGTGGACAATGGAGAGGCAGTGGATGTCATTTACTTGGATTTTCAGAAGGCATTTGATAAGGTACCACGCATGAGGCTGCTTAAGAAGATAAAATCCTATGATGTTACGAGAAATATACTGGCATGGATAGAGGAACGGCTGACAGGCAGGAGGCAACAAGCGGGAATAAAGGGGGACTTTTCTCGTTGGCTGCCAGTGACTAGTGGTGTTTATTGGGACCACTGCTTTTCACACTATTTGTCAGTGATTTGGATAATGGAATTGATGGCTTTGTGGGAAAGTTTTCAGATGATACAAAATAGGTGGAAGGGTAGGCAGTGCTGAGGAACTAATGCAATTGCAGAGGACTTAGACAAATTGGAATAATGGGCAAGAAAGTGGCAGATGGAATATATTGTTGGGAAATGTATGATTATGCATTTTGGTAAAAGGAACAAAAGTGGAGACCATTATCTAAATGGGGAGAAAATTCAAACATCAGAGGTATGAAGGGACTTAGGAGTCCTCATGAAAGACTCCCAGAAGGTTAATTTACAGGTTGAGTCTGTGGTAAAGAAGGCAACTGCAATGTTGGCATTTATTTCAAGGGGACTAGAATAATGGTGCATACTTCCCTGAAGGTGGAATCTCATGTGGATAGGGTGGTGAAGAAAACTTTTGGTTTGTTGGCCTTTATAAATCAGAGCATTGAGTATAGGAGTTGGGATGTAATATTAAAATTATACAAGGCATTGTTAAGGCCAAATTTGGAGTATTGTTTACAGTTCCGGTCACCGAATTATAGGAAAGATGTCAACAAAATAGAGAGAGTACAGAGAAGATTTACTAGAATGTTACCTCAGTGGTAAGGAAAGTGTTGCAGTCCATTATTAAGGACGACGTTTCGGGGTACTTGGAGACTAATGATAAAATAAGTCAAAGTCAGCATGGTTTTTGTAAAGGGAAATCTTGCCTGACAAATCTGTTAAGAGTTCTTCAAGGAAATTACAAGCAGGGTGGACAAAGGAGAGGCAGTGGATGTCATTTACTTGGATTTTCAGAAGGCATTTGATAAGGTACCACACATGAGGCTGCTTAACAAGATAAAATCCTATGATGTTACAAGAAATATACTGGCATGGATAGAGGAACGGCTGACTGGCCTGCTGTGTTCCACCATCATTTTGTGTGTGTTGTTACTAGAATGTTACCTGGGTTTCAGCACCTAAGTTACAGGGAAAGGTTGAACAGGTTAGGTCTTTATTCTTTGGAGCATAGAAGGTTGAGGGGGGACTTGATACAGGTATTTAAAATTATGAGGGGGATAGATAGAGTTGACGTGGATAGGCTTTTTCCATTGAAAGTAGGGGAGATTCAAACAAGAGGACATGAGTTGAGACTTAGGGGGCAAAAGTTTAAGGGTAACATGAGGGGGAATTTCTTTACTCAGAGAGTGGTAGCTGTGTGGAATGAGCTTCCAGTAGAAGTTGTAGAGGCAGGTTTGGTATTGTCATTTAAAGTAAAATTGGATAGGTATATGGACAGGAAAGAAATGGAGGGTTATGGGCTGAGTGCGGGTCAGTGGGATTAGGTGAGATTAAGCGTTCAGCGCGGACTAGAAGGGCTGAGATGGCCTGTCTCCATGCTGTAATTGTTATTTGGTTATATGATTATAAAAACAAAGAAATAATGCTGAAGCTTTATAAGAAACTAGTCAGGCCCCACTTGGAAAATTGTCAACAGTTTTGGGCCCCATATTTCAGAAAGGATGCATTGTCATTGAAGAGAGTCCAGAGGAGGTTCATGATGATTATTCTGGGAATGAATGGGTTAACATATGAGGGGCATTTGCCAGCTTTAGGCCTGTAATCAATGGACTCTTGAAGAATGTGGGGGGTTCTCATTGAAACATACAGAATGGTGAAAGGACTAGATAAAGTGTATGTGGAGAGGATGTTCCCTATGGTGGGGGTATCCAGAACCAGAGGGCACAGCCTCAGAATTGAAGGACGACCTGTTACAACAGAGTTAAGGGTTTTTTTTTTAGCCAGAGAATGTTGAATCTCTGGAATGCTCTGCCACAAACAGCTGTGGAGGCCAAGTCCGTAGGTATATTTAAGGCGCAAGTGGATCATTTTCTGATTGGTCAGGGTATCAAAGAGTATGATAAGAAGGTAGGTGTATGGGTTTGAATGGGATGTGGATCAGCCATGATGGAATGGCGGAGCAGACTCAATGGGCTAAATGGCCTAATTCTGCTCCTATAATCTTATGGGCTAGGAGCACCACAGTGTGTGGAGTTAACTTTCATTTATTAGGTGCTTTCAGTGTGGCATCTGTCTCACATAGTTTCACCCTTCTTCTATGCTGGAAATAATTTTATAATGAAAGCACCAGCAATAACTTAGAGTGATCTGAGGACTCAGAACATCATTAATGTATCTCAAAACAACACACATAGTAGTGCAATATTGTATAAACTGTGGCCAACTCATCTAAATCTTGTCATTCAAATTATCTTGGAATTTTATAGATCATATATTGATTTGCTGTTTGTGAAATTTAGAGTCAGACAACAATTTAGAATCAGACAACACAGAAACATGTCATTCTGTCCAATAATCCATGCTACTGTCAGTTACCCATCCAACTAATCCCATTCAATCTAACATTGACAATTTAATTCAATCATTGTATGAGGCTAACTCATTAGGAATGGTAGAATGAACTGGCGATGAAATTAATGGTATTTGTACCATTCTGACGCTGATTATCTTGATTTTGTGAGACTGGGATCATAAACTCATCAAATGTTCATTACAATAGAAACAACCCATGTCTATGCACCATCTTTAACGTAATAAACTATTCAGAAAAAGAAACTGAGCCACAGGCAGATAACTAAAAGCTTGAACAGAGTGCTAGATAATAAGGAATGTCTTAAAGTAGAGAAGTTGGTGCCAGGTGGAAGGATCTCACATTAGAAAAGACAAAAACAGTTACTGTGGACATCAAGAAGAAAAAAAAGAAATGAAATCTACTCAAACATATGTGACATGCTTTCTTTTGCAAAAAACATTGTAAGTCATTACCTTTTACACAATTATTGTAAATAATTACTGATAATAATTCCTCTATTAACATAAATGCAATGAATTCTGTAAATTTTCAGCAATAATATAAGCCTGCAAGAATTTCCATTCTCTATCATCACATTTGAATGCATCAATTGGCAAACTTTCCCTTGTTGTCTACTGACTTTGGTTTTATTAAAATTCTTGGCACTATACTCAGCCAACATCTGCTGTAAAGTCAAAGGCATTCAAAATCATCATTTTTCTGGAATAAGATTGGTTTTATCCTCATTTAGATCATTTGTAAATAGTTCTGGGAAGAGTGAAACCCAGTGTAGGTTATATGGTGAATGTGCACGTTGAAAAAAATTGCTGTTAATTTCAGTTATCATTTCCCTGATGATTGACAGAGCATCAATTTGGATGAAAAGTTATTAGCCTGAAACATTAGCTCCTCAGATCCTGAAACAGAAGATTGAAGGTACTGGAATCTGGAGCAACAATCAATCCACTAGAGGAACTCAGCTGGTCAAGCAGAATCTGTGGGTGGAAAGGAATTGTTGACATTTCACTGTTGATGAAACTTGATGCAGGGTTTCGACTAGAAACAACGGCAATTCCTTTCCTCTTACAGATGCCACTTGCCACTTGACCTTCTGAGTGTCTCCTACAGATTGCTTGTTTCTCCACAGACCATGCCTAACCTGCAGAGATTTCTTTTCTCTCATTTTCTGGTTTTGTTTCTGACTTCTGACATCTGCATTATTTTTATTCCTTTTCTGTTTCTGTCAATTCCACCAGGGCAATTTTCATATGGTCAATAATTATCAATGTTATCATTGATCTAGAACAACTTCACAGAAAATATGGGGTGCCTCATTCTAGGACACATGCTTCATTCTTAGAGCCTTTTCCTCATCTTTGCTGTGTGGGCTCATTGTCACAGCATAAATTGGATTATCTAAGTATTGGCACCTGTGAAGATAAACTCAGAAGGTTAATTCTCTTAGCCCAAATTTGCCAGAGCTTCAGGCTTATGTTTGATCCTCATGTTAATTTAACACTTATCTAAATTCAAATGTTGGTAGAAAAATTGCTTTATTGTCAGAAGTGCTTATTTTTTGAATCAGATATTAAACCAAGATACTTAAATATTAAAAATTCCATTCCACAAATTGACCTATCCAACGTTCTAATAACATATTACTTAAAAATTTATTCATTGATCTGACATTAAGCTAAGTAGTTGACCCATTTCTCTATACAGCAATAAATGCCCTTCCAAACTGTTCCAGTTAAATCACTTTGGGAAATTGAGGACATGGAAGCATCTATGTAAATGAAACTTACAGCGCAGAATAGGTCCTTCCAGCCCTTTGAGCCATGCCGCCCACCAATCCCCCGATTTATTCCTAGCTAATCAAGGGACAATTTACAATGACCAATTAACCTACCTACCAATATATCTTTGAACAGTGGGAGGAAACAAGGGTGTCCAAAGGAAACACACATGGTCCCAGAGAGAACATACTTCTAACAGGCAGCGGCAGGAGCTGAACCCAGGTTGCCTGTACTGTAACGTGGTGCTAACCACTACACTACCATGCTGCTCTAAGCCCTTCCAAAATTCATTTGTGCCATGTAGCTTACCTTTGCTCCAGTTATTTCACAAGCCAGGTCATTCATATGGACAAAGTCTGGAAGTTTTTCTATGTTGCTCTGGATTGGACGAGCTGCCATTCTTCAATCTATTCTAACAGATTAAATGCTGTTTTTATTTTGTTTGCTGAAATACAAAGATTGTGACAAAGGAACCTTTTAAAAATGCATGGACACTTTCTGGCTGAGCATGACTCTTAGACAACCCTCTCCATGAAACAGTTTTTCACCTTAAAAGTAGTATCCACGTGCAAGCTTTCTTACCTAATATGTCACTTTCCACAGTACTTTACAGCTGTTACTAAGTTTTTTCTTTAACTCTTTAGTTATGCATTAACCAAAATATGAAATGCATTGCAAATATAAGCTGTAATATTCAGCAGGTGCTGTTCCAAGAAAAATAGACTTCAAATAGTTTTTTCCAACTTTCTATAAAAGTAGGTTGCTTATAAATCTAAATAAAAGTAAAACAAAGGAACAGAATTAAAGAAAGGTTTTGCATCACTCAAAATCCTAAAGAAAGAAAAATCACATCACAAATTCAAAGCCCAGTGTCTAGTTATATTTGGATATTTGCAAATTGCAGGTCCACTGACTCTCGATTAAGTTGTTAAGTTGAAACTTGCAATTGTACATTTGATCAATGACTTACCAGTTTTCCTTCTGACAAGCTAGTTTGCAACTGTACCAAACAGCCAGTGAGTTTAAAGTGCAAAAAAAAAGTTGAACAGCAAAACTGTAAACCTGCAGATTGAACTTAAGATCACAAAGTTTATGACCTAAAGGTAGCTAGCTGCATTATTGAGCATTTCAAATTTCTAAATGGAAAACAGATTAGTTTTCTCATACAGGTTCAAAATGTATACCCAGGAATTGAATGGGAACTTGTTCTGGTAATAAAATGGCAGTTTTTGCCAAATCTGAAAACACCAATAAAATCTACTATGATAGAGTGAGTTATCTATCAAGGTCTTGAATGGCAACCTTTGGAGCTATGAGCTATTAGTGTATGTTGATAACATTACCACAGATAATTGGGAGTAAATGTTCTTCTAATACATCTTCAAGTCTACAAGTCTACATACTACCTTCATCAAATGATATGGTAGTAGCTTTGTATATGATAGGCTTACACAATACATAAATATTTTGCTTACACATTCAAACACAGAAACTTCCATGATGCTAGGTCCCTCATTTTCATCAAATATTTTAATTAAAGTTGTGTGATATTAAAATTTCTCACCAACTGCCCAATTACAATGAAGAGGCAATTTCTCTGCAGCAAGATTCTTGCAGGGTTAATTTATCATTTAAACCAGGAGACTGTGATCTGCACAATACCAGTCCTGACTGATGGTAACTGTTCAAATATTTCTGAAGCTCTTTGGAAGTTAGGGTTGAAATAGAAGAACTGGTGATATCTACATCTGATCAGCAGTAGCCAGAAACATCATGAAATTTGGTATTTTCTTGCTTTAAGGAATTATTAACATTGGTTCACAGATTGAGAGGTCTGTGACCTGTGGTTATTAATTCACAGATCTCTCAGTCATACAATAGGCAGACAGCAACATAATTTCAGACAAGTAAAAGTTACTTAGCATCATTTTTACACAAAAAAAAGTTTTATCTAGGCTGGGAAGAGAGAATATCACCAAGTTCACTGTTTTAACAGATGTACTCTTCGTTGAATTTTTAAGGATTATGAAGTTCTAAGTTGCAAACTTAGAACTTCTATATGCAAGTAATTAATGGGCATGTACACATGGTGGTTTCGTGCACAAAGTATGATGGGGATTTATGCAACGTTTACATTATATAAAACATTAACAATTCATTGAGTTGCGAGTTGACAGAGGTTTTAATGCCAAGAGTAATCATTCTGCAGTTCCACAAATTCCTAGGCTCTGCAAAATTAATTTTTGTATGAAGTACTAGTTCCTCAAATATGACAGTTAAAATCTAATGATTTTTTAAAAGACTTGTTATAATTATATTTGTTTTATTTAAATTCCATATACATGCCCAGTTTATTTCATTTTCTGAAAAATGATGAAAATGTTATTAGAAGTTATGCTCTCTGAATTCCTCATTCCCTTATCCTTGAGGATTAGATAGATAGATAGATAGATAGATAGATAGATAGATAGATAGATAGATAGATAGATAGATAGATAGATAGATAGATAGATAGATAGATAGATAGATAGATAGATAGATACTTTATTCATCCCCATGGGGAAATTCAACTTTTTTTCCAATGTCCCATACACTTGTTGTAGCAAAACTAATTACATACAATACTTAACTCAGTAAAAATATGATATGCATCTAAATCACTATCTCAAAAAGCATTAATAATAGCTTTTAAAAAGTTCTTAAGTCCTGGCGGTTGAATTGTAAAGCCTAATGGCATTGGGGAGTATTGACCTCTTCATCCTGTCTGAGGAGCATTGCATCGATAGTAACCTGTCGCTGAAACTGCTTCTCTGTCTCTGGATGGTGCTATGTAGAGGATGTTCAGAGTTTTCCATAATTGACCGTAGCCTACTCAGCGCCCTTCGCTCAGCTACCGATGTTAAACTCTCCAGTACTTTGCCCACGACAGAGCCCGCCTTCCTTACCAGCTTATTAAGATGTGAGGCGTCCCTCTTCTTAATGTTTCCTCCCCAACACGCCACCACAAAGAAGAGGGCGCTCTCCACAACTGACCTATAGAACATCTTCAGCATCTCACTACAGACATTGAATGACGCCAACCTTCTAAGGAAGTATAGTCGACTCTGTGCCTTCCTACACAAGGCATCTGTGTTGGCAGTCCAGTCTAGCTTCTCGTCTAACTGTACTCCCAGATACTTGTAGGTCTTAACCTGCTCCACACATTCTCCATTAATGATCACTGGCTCCATATGAGGCCTAGATCTCCTAAAGTCCACCACCATCTCCTTGGTCTTGGTGATATTGAGACGCAGGTAGTTTGAGTTGCACCATATCACAAAGTCCTGTATCAGTTTCCTATACTCCTCCTCCTGTCCATTCCTGACACACCCCACTATGGCCATGTCATCAGCGAACTTCTGCACATGGCAGGACTCCGAGTTATATTGGAAGTCTGATTTGTACAGGGTGAACAGGACTGGAGAGAGTACGGTTCCCTGCGGCGCTCCTGTGCTGCTGACCACCGTGTCAGACCTACAGTCTCCCAACCGCACATACTGAGGTCTATCTGTCAAGTAGTCCACTATCCAATCCACCATGTGAGAGTCTACTCCCATCTCCGTTAGTTTGTGCCTTAAGATCTTGGGCTGGATGGTGTTAAAGACACTAGAGAAGTCAAGGAATGTAATCCTCACAGCACAACTGACCCCATCTAGGTGAGAGAGTGATTTGTGCAGCAAATACGTGATAGCATCCTCCACTCCCACCTTCTCCTTATACGCAAACTGAAGAGGATCCTGGGCGTGCCTGGTTTGTGGCCTCAGATTCTGTATTATCAGCCGCTCCATGGTCTTCATCACGTGCGACATCAAGGCAACAGGTCTGAAGTCATTCAACTCCTTTGGTTGTGGTTTCTTCGGTACCGGGACAATACAAGATGTTTTCCACTGTCTGGGTACTCTTCTCTGCTCCAGGCTCATGTTGAAGATGCGCTGTAGTGGTTCTCCCAGCTCAGTCGCACAGGCCCTCAGTAATCGTGGGGAAACTCCATCCGGTCCAGCCGCCTTGCTGGTACAGATCTTCCTCAGTTGACCTTCCACCTGTGCAGCCGTAATCCTGGGCGTGGGTAAGGTCTCCTGTGAGTGGCTATTTTCCTGTGAGGGAAGTAAGCCTGGTGTGGATTTCTGCGGTGAGGATGAGATTGAGCTGTCGAACCTGTTGAAGAAGTTGTTCAGCTGGTTCGCTTTCTCCACATCTCCACTTATGTTCGCCCCTCGCTTTGCACCGCATCCGGTGATGATCTTCATCCCATCCCACACCTCCTTCATGCTTTTTTTCCGCAGCTTTCTTCAGTCAGATTGGCTGCTCAGTTTGTTTGATGGCTTCACTCATCTGACAATGGGACTCCCATTAATAGGGCAGGAGTGAAGGCCAGGTTAGAAAGGGGAAAGTCTGTGGCTCATACTTCAAAAAATCTCTATAGATGGTGAATTGCAAAATCTGGCCAAAATATTATGGCTGGAATAATAGGACCACAAGGTATAGGAGCAAAACAAAGTCATTTGGCCCATTAAGTTTGCTCTACTGATCATGACCGATTTATTATTTCTCTCAATCCCATTCTTCTGCTTTCTCCTCATTATCCTCAACATCTTGACTAACCCTGACTATCAATTTCTACTTTAAATAATTCCAATGACGTAGCCTCCCCAGACTCACAACTCTCTGGCGAAAGAAATTCCTCCTCATCTATGTTCTGAAAGAACATCCTTCTATTCTGAGCTTTTGCCCTCTGGTCCTAGGCTCCCCTACATTCCCTCCTTGTCCTCTCTATCTCGGACTTTCAATATTCGATAGGTTTCAGTGAGATGTTCCCCATGCCCCCCCCCCCCCCCCCACTTCTTCTAAGCTCCATTGAGTACAGGCCTAGAGCAACAAGCACTCCTCATTTACTAGCTAAGTCTTTCATTCCCGGCATCATTCACATGGACCTCTTCTGGACTCTCTCCAATGCCAGCACATCCTTTCTCAGACAAGGGGCCCAAAACTGCCCATAATACTCCAAGTGCAGCCTGACCGATGCCTTATTAAGCCTCATGATTACATTCTTGCTTTTATATTCTTGACCTCTCGAAATAAATGATAACATTGTATTCGCCTACCTTACCGCCGACTCAACTTGCAAGTTAACCTGTAGGGAACTTTCACGAGGACTCTCAAGTCCTTTTGCACCTCTGATTTCTTAATTTTCTGCCCATTTAGGAAATAGCCCATGCCTTCTATCAAAGTGCATGACCAATCACTACATTTCCCTACACTGTATACAGTCTGCCATTTTTTGCCCATTCTCCTAATCTGACTAAGTCCTTCTGCAGACTCACCCTTCCAACTACATTCATATCATCTGCAATCTTGGCTAAAAACACGACAATTCAATTATCTCAATCCTTGGCATATAACATGAGTAGAAGCAGTCCTAACACTGACCCTGTGGAACACCACTAGTCACCAGTCCAAAAAAAGATCCCTTTATTCCCACTCTTTGCCTCCAGACAGTCAGCCAATCTTCTACCTGTGCTAGTATCTTTCCTGGGTTCTTGTTTAGCAGCCTAAAGTGTGACACCTTGTCAAAAGCCTTCTAAAATCAAAATAAACAACATATACTGATTCACCTTTGTCAATCCTCCCTGTTATTTCCTCAAAGAATTCCAACAGATTTGTTAGGCAAGATTTCCCTTTGCAGAAACCTTACTGATTTTTATTTATTGTGGACTTCCAAGTATCCCCATTCTTCATACTAAATAATGGACTCCAATATCTTACCAGCCACTGAAGTCAAACTAACTGATCTATAATATCTTGCCTTTTGCCTCTCTTCCCTCTTAAATAGTGGGGTGACAATTTTTCAGTCCTCCAGAAGCATTTCAGAATCTAGTGATCATAAACTCTTGATTCTGCAGATGCTGGAAATCCAGAGCTACATACTAGAAGAATTCAGGAGGCCAGGCTCTATCAATGAAAAAATGAACGAACAGTCGGCATTTTGGGCTGAGACCCTTCATCAGGACTGGAAAGAAATGAGGAAGATGCCAGAATAAGCAAGTGGGGGGGAGGGATAAGAAGAAGGACAAGCTAGAAAATGAGAGGTAAAGCAATGTGGGTGAGGGAGACTGGATGAGGTAAGAGGTTGGGAGGTGATAGGTGGAAAAGGCAAAGGGATGATAGGAGAGGAGAGTGAATCAGTGAAGGAAGGGGAGGGTTGGGGGGGAGATGATAGGCAGGAGAAGCAGTGTGAGGCCCAACTGGGGAAAAGAAGAAGAGGGAAGGGGGAGGGAGAAAATCACCCATTATTGGAAAATTCAATGTTCATGCCATCAGGTTGGAGGCTATCTAGACAGAATATGAGGTGTTGCTTCTCCAACCTGAAATTGGCTTCATCATGGCAGAAGAGACTATAAGATATAGGGACAGAATTGGGCCATTTGGCCCAATGAGTCTTCTCTGCCATTTCATCATGGCTGATCCAATTTTCCTCTCAGCTCCAATCTCCTGCCTTCTTCCCATACCCATTCATGCCAAGAATCTGTCAACCTCTGCCTTAAATATACATAAAGACTTGGCCTCCACAGCTGCCTATGGCAACAAATTCCACAGATTCACCACTCCCTAGCTAAAAATATTCCTCCTTATTTCCATTCTAAAAGTACACCCCTCTATTCTGAGGCTGTGTTTTTAGACTCTCCCATTATAGGAAATATCCTTTCCACATTCACTCTAACAAAATTCTGGAACCATTCCAGAATCTAATGACCATAAACACTAGATGCTTCTTTTCACCAGCTGGTAGGTATCAATGAGGTCACCCCTCATTGAAAAAAGCCACTGAGCCATCAGCCGCTCTTCATATGACAAGCAATTCAATCCTGGAATAATTTTCATGAACCTGGACTGAATTGGCAGAATGGGAATGGGCATAGAGTTAAACTGTTTGGCCAAAGGGAAAGTCTGCTTTTTGCAGATGCAGCAGAGTTGCTCAACAATCTGGCCCCCCAATCCATGTCATGTCTCACCAATTGAAAGGAGACCACATCAGAAGCACCAGATACAGTACATGACCCCAACAGATTCACAGCCAAAGTGTTGCCTAGCCTAGGAGGACTGTTTTGGATCCTAAATGGAGATGGAGGAGGAGGCAAATGGACAGGTGTAACATTTTTACTGATTGCAGATATAAGTGCCAGGTAGGAGATTAGTTGGGAGGGACAAATGGACAAGGTATTGAATGAGGAAGTGATCCCTGCAGAAAGTGGTGAATGAGGGAAGGGGAGGGAGGTAAAATGTGTTTGATGGTAGGTGTATAAGAAATAATATTAAATCATTAGAAAGAGATGACATACGATCGGAAGGTGTCGAGCGTCTATGGGTTGAGTTAAGAAATGGCAAGGGTAAAAGGACCCTATTGGCAGTTGTATACAGGCCTCCAAACAGCAGCCAGGATGTGGATTACAAATTACAGCAGGAGATAGAAAAGACGTGTCAGAAGGGCAATGTCATGATAATCGTTGGGGATTTTAACATGGAAGTGGATCAAGAAAACTAGGCTAGTACTGGACCTCAAGAGAGAGAACTTGTAGAATGTCTAAGGGAAGGCTTTTTAGAACAGCTTGTTGTGTCACGGTCTGGTCTGTGGACTCCGCATTCCAGTTATTTCCTGTTCCCCGTGATCTGTTGGGCACCTTGATTGAGGCTCCTGATCCTCATTTCGAGCCTGTAACATAAATAGCTCCGGGGTTCAGCTATTCCTTTGCTGGACTGTCATCAGAAACTCACACCAAGAAGCTCGTCACCAGAGGCCAGTTACTGGAAGCTTGTCACCGGAAGCCAGGCCAGCAGATTCAGGCTCCAGTCTGCCGAGAAGTCTGGACCATCAGCAGAGCCGCTGTGAATCATGGACTCTAAGTTGCTTTGGTGCCTGTGGCTGCTTAGCGAATTCAGTCGTTTTCATGGCCGGCTGAGATTTGCTGGTTGTTTGCTGTCATGTGGTTTTGTGTCCTAGTTGTCCAAGTCCTGTCCAGCTGAGTGGGTCTGGCCGTTCACCACTGCTCCAAGTTGGGTATTCTGTCTCTTCGTTGTCCGAGTCCCTCCAGCTGAGTGGGTCCGGCCCTTTGCCGCAGCTCTGAGTTAGGTATTCTGTCTTTTCATTGTCCAAGTCTGTGTTCCAGTCCAGTCAAGTCCGAGTTCCAAGTCAAGTCAAGACAAGTCCGAGTTTCAAGTCAGGTTGAGATCCAAGTCCCAAGTCCAAGTCAAGACCCTAGTCTCGAGTCCAAGTCAAGATCCAAGTCCCGAGTCCGAGTCAAGATCCAAGTCCCCAATCCAAGTTAAGTCCAAGTCAAGTCCAGTTTTTACCGGTGTGTTATCCAGCGTTTACGTCCATGTTGACATTTTGTCCTCATTCTTCCTAGTAACTCTTCCTAGTAATTCTCAATAAATACAGTTCAGTTTATACAATCTCAGTGTTTGTGTCTTGCACTTGGTTCTGCTCCCAATGCCCCCTTGTAACATGTTGTTGAGCCCACTAGGGGATTGGCTGTGCTTGATTGGGTGTTGTGCAATGATCCAGAGGTGATAAGAGAGCTTAAGGTTAAGGAACCCTTTGGGAACAGTGATCACAATATGATCACGTTCACTTTGAAACTTGAGAAGGAGAAACTAAATTCCAATATGTTGGTATTTCAGTGGAATAAATCATTGGACTTGGACATAATGCCAGAGGACTGGAAAATTACAAATGTCACTCCACTCTTTAAGAAAGGAGCAAGGCAGCAGAAAGGAAATTATAGACCAGTTAATCTGACCTCAGTGGTTGGGAAGATGTCAATTGTTAAGGATGAGGTGATGGAGTACTTGGTGACAAAGAACAAGATAATACAAAGCATGGTTCCCTTCAGGGAAAATCCTGTTGCAATTCTTTGAAGAGATTATAAGTAGGATAGAGAAAGGGTATGCAGTGGATGTTGTATATTTGGACTTTAAGAAGGCACTTGTCAAGGTGCCACACATGAGGCTGCTTACCAAGTTAAGAGCACATGGTATTTCAGGAAAATTACCAACATGGTTAGAACATTGGCTGATTGGTAGGAGGCAGTGAGTGGGAATAAAAAGATCCTTTTCTGGTTGGCTGCCAGAGATTAGTGGTGTTCCGCTGGGCTCGGAGTTGGGACCACTTCTTTTTATGCAGTATATCAATGATTCAGATGATAGAATAGATGGCTTTGTTGCCAGGTTTGTAGATGATACGAAGATTGGTGGAGGGGCAGGTAGTGTTGAGGAAATAGCTAGGATGCAAAAGGTCTTAGACAGATTAGGAGAATAGGCAAGAAAGTGGCCAATGAAATATAATGTTGGAAAATGCATGGTCATGCACTTTGGTAGTAAAAATAAACATGCGGACTATTTTCTAAGCGGGGAGAAAATCCAAATATCTGAGATGCAAAGGGACTTGGGAGTCCTTGTGCAGAACACCCTGAAGGTTAACTTGCAGGTTGAGTTGGCGGTGTGGAAGGCAAATGCCATGTTAGCATTCATTTCAAGAAGTCTAGAATACAAGAGCAAGGATGTGATGCTGAGGCTTTATAAGGCACTGGTGAGGCCTCTCCTTGAGTATTAAGAACAGTTTGGGGCCCTTTATCCTAGAAAAGATATGCTGGCATTGGAGAGGGTCCAGAGGGGGTCACAAGGATGATTCCAGGAATGAAAGGGTTAATCAAATGAGAAATGTTTGATGGCTCTGGGTCTGTACTCGCTGGAATTCAAAGGATGAGGGGGGATCTCATTGAAACCTTTCAAATGTTGAAAGGCCTAGGCAGAGTAGATGTGGAAAGGATGTTTCCCATGGTGGGAGAGTCTAGGATGAGAGGGCACATCCTCCGGATAGAGGGGCACCCTTTCAAAACAGAGATGTGGAGAAATTTATTTAGCCAAAGGGTGGTGAATTTGTGGAATTTGTTGCCGCATTCAGCTGTGGAGGCCAGGTCATTGGGTGTATTTAAGGCAAAGATTGATAGATTCTTGATTGGACAAGGCGTCAAAGGTTATGGGGAGAAGGCCAAGAAATAGGGTTGGGGAGGAGATAGAAAAAAAGGATTGGCCACAATTGAATGGCAGAGCAGGCTCGATGGGCCAGATGGCCTAATTCTGCTCCTATGTCTTATGGTCTTATTATACCATTGCCCTTTTTACATGCTTTTTTTAAATCTCCCATTGTAAATGGTACCCCATATCCTGGCTACTCTTCAGATTTCTGTTTATAACTCTCATCAGGGTCATTTTATCCTTGCAGTTTCTTAATTCTATCCACAAAGATACTATATCTTCGGATCCTATGCCATCTCTTTATAAAGGTTTGATTTCATTTTTTGCCAACAGAGCCATCTGATCCACTCTGGCTACCTGCCTGTCATTTTGATACACCGTGTATCCTTGACTGTTAAGCTCCCATCTATGATCTTCTTTCAGCCATGAATCAGTGATGCCAATGACATCATACCTGCCAGTTTCTAACGGCACTACAAGATCATTTACGTAATTCCATACATTGCTTGCATTCAAATATAACACCTTCAGTCCAGTACTCACCAGCTTTTTCTATTTTGCCCCCATGTTGCCCTTGTATAATAATTGCCCATGTATAATAATTGCCTTATTCTCTGCCCTATCACTCCTGTTCCCATCTCCCTACCAAATTAGTTTAAACCCTCCCCAACAACTCTAGCAAAGCTGCCCTCAGAGATATTGGTCCCACTCTAGTTCAGGTGTAACCCATTGTTTTTGTACTGGTCGTACCCTCCCCAAAAGAAATCCCAATGATCCAGAAAGCTGAAACACTGTCCCCTGCACCAGTTCTTCAGCCATGCATTTATCTGCCAAATTACCCTCTTCTTACTCTCACTGGAGTGTGGCACAGCAGCAATCTTTGTGATTCTTTTCAGCCATCTACCTAACTCCCTGCATTCTCTCTTCAGGACCTCCTCCCTTTTCCTACAGATGTCATTGGTACCGATATGTACCCCAACTTCTGGATATTTGCACTCCTCCATGAGAATGCTATAGACCCAATCTGAGACATCCTTGACCCTACCACCCAGGTGGCAACGTACCATCCAGTTATCTCTTTTACATCCACAAAATAGTCTGTCTGTTCCTCTAATTATGGAAACCCCCATCACCACTGAACTCCTCAGGTCTTCCCTTCTAAACCACAGAACCAGGCTCAGTACCAGAGTTGCTGCAGCTTTCCCCTGGTAGGCCCCTCCCCTATACTACCCAAAGCAATATACTTATTATCAAGGGGAAGTACCACAGGGGTACTCTGCACTGTCTTCCTATGCTCCTTCCCTCTCCTGAAAGTCATGCATTTGCCAGTCTCCTGCAACTCAGGGGCGGCTACCTCCCTGTTCCTCCTATCTATCACCTCCTCATTCTTCTGTATGAGCTAAAAGTCATCCAGCTGCACCCCCTGGTCCCTAACACGGCACATAAGGAGCTCCCACAATGGCCGCTCCGCTTAAAACTAACTTCTTTATATTGGACTTCGCCAAGTGCCTAATAAATAGTTATGATTGAAGAGCGGTGAGAAGTCTCAAAAGGCTCCAGGCTATTTTTATATCTTGTGTTGCTTCACCAGCAAGTGACTGCTCCTGATGATTGAAGTCCACGAAAAGTACTGAAAGTTCCCAAGCTCTGTTTAAATCTCATGCCGTCTCACCAAGTGTCTGCTCATGATGAATTAAGCTTGCTGAAAGCCCCCGAGCTCTTTTTAAGCCTCACACTCACTCACCAACAAGCAACTGCTTGGAATGAAGAAAGCCTGCTGAAGTGGCCAGATTGATGAGGTCTAAGGTGAGGAGATATTATGCAGGGGGAAAGGAAGGGGCTGAACTCAGAAGCTGATTCAATAAAATACATGACAGGGGAATTAACGTGCGATAGAATGGAAGTAAAACTTCAATAGGATATTAAAATCAGAGAGTTATACAGCAGGAAACAGTCCCTTCTGAACACCCTGACCATCAATTATCCATCTATGTTAATCGATTTACCAGACTTTGGTTTATAGCCTTCTATGCACTACTGATTCAAGCATTCAAAATTCTTAAATATCAACAGTATCTGGCATTTATCCAGATTTATGTTCATGAAGACATCTGATACTTCCCTTCTTTTAATGATAATATGCTCTAAGATCAACATTTCCCTCTCCAAATCCTCCAGCTGGAATGTCCAAATTTTCTGTGAATACAGAAGAGAAATATTCACTTCGGGCCTTGCCCACTTTCTTTGTGGCTCCATGCACAGATTACATCTTTGGCTCCTCACAAGCTGCACTTTTACCCTGGCTTGCTCTTAATATACATAAAGTGCCTTGGGATTTTCTTTAATCTTACCAGCATGTGATATTTCATGGTCTCTATCTGCTCTCTGAGCTTCTTTCTTAAGCACACAAGTCCATACTTCTGAAAGATCTCTCCCAGTTTTAGTACTCTATGCCCACGTAATCATTTCTTCAATGCTGCTTGAATTCAGCACCCCCTGGAATTACTATCCTTATGGAAAAACATTGGCTTTCACTTTTAAAAGACTCCCTAAAAGCTTGCTCTCCATATCATACTGCCCGGAATTGCATAGACATCTAGGAAGCAAAATCCTTGGTTGACCCTGATCAATGGAAAGCCTAATCCAAAAGACTCCCACCTCCAAAAATATATCTACCAATAAGTAACTGCTCCCCATCTACGTTTGTGAAGTGACATTTACTGACTTTCGATTCATTAAATTCTAGACCATCCTTTTTACTTAATTCCTCTGACTCTTCAATCAGGGGCCCCAGTTTCATTCTCTTAGATTCAGTCTAGCCCCATTTCTACTAAGACTAGTTTATCAAGGGTGCACAGATGAAAAACTGCTGACTGTAGTTCTCTACGTAACTTGTTCCATCCTCCTCACCAGTGTACATTGCTGTTGGTTACCCAAAGTATCCATCCATCCTCTGACATTGTCCGTACTTCATTTACTTATAATCCTTCAATACCTCTATTGGATCTACTCATTTTGCAGTCTGTCCTTCTCACCCACTCTCCCACAATTTGTACTTTCATTGTTCATTATTTCCTGCCTGACATTGTTTCCCCTCTTCTTTCTTTATAATCCAATGTCAAAGTATGTCTACTGTATACATACTTGAGATTGATCTTCTTGCAGGCAGCCACTAAATGAAGAAGCACAATAGAACACATAAAAAACCCTACACAACAAAGACTGTCAAACACCCAATGTGCAAAAAGAACAAATTGTGCTAACAATAAGAAAGTAGACAAATAACACACCGAACGTTAACCACAGAGCCCCGAAACGTGAATCCGCAGCCGCAGAGCCAGTTCAGAGCTGAGGCGAGCACCAATGGTTGCAGGGCACAGCCAAAATCAGTTCAGTGCCTCGCAAAGTAGTGAGCTGAACTCCGGTTCATCCTTCACCCTCAGCCTTGATCAAACTCTGCAAATAGTGAAAAAATTGTGAACAAAGCACTTGGGACATGAACTGCAGAGTCCCTGAAAGAGAGTTGGTAGCTGTGGAAGCCATTCAGCATTAAGGTAAGAGAGGCCCATTCAGGAGCCTGATGCAGGGCAATAGCTGCTCCTGAACCTTCTGTCGGCCACAATATTTGCACTTTTTATTGCCCTTTACTATCTCCTCTAGACTATACTATCTGCACAACCAGATAGTATACAGTTGTGCAAACCATATATTGTGGTTGTGCAGAGCTGAACATTCCACTGGGTCAGGGTGGAAAAAAATAATACAATGGAATTCCTGCTTGACCTTTCCTCACCCTAGGATGTCCCTAAGTGATTCACAGTCAATGACATATATTTTAAATATACTGCACATACTGTTGTAATGTGGGAAAATATTTCAGCCTGCTTTTGCCCACCAAGCTCCTGGAATCAGAATAATGTAAACATCCAGAAAGTCTATTCTTGGTGACATTAGTTGGGGAATAAAAAGTGCTGGCCAAGACATCAGCAAAGCTCTTTTGCTCTTCTTTACCAAGTGTCATATGACCTTTAAATTCCACTCATGAGGTCACTCCATTTGAGGCCAACTTGTGCCTGGCCCACATCCAATAGCAAAAAAAAAACAAAATTTTGCTTCCTCAAGCACAAGAGTGATGCTTCATCCCAATAGCAAGATTATCACAGAAACTTCAAAAACATTTTCTCACCCTGGTTGAAGATACCAACCGTCCCTTCAGCATAGGAAAGGAGGCAGTGATTGCTATTTGGTGTTATACAATAGCTAAAGACACCTCTGTGAATAAGGTTCTGGAATCCTCTCTAAATTTTTCTTTCTTCTTTTAAGCTGCTTCTTTAAAAAGTGCTTTTTCAACTTCATCTAACCTATTAACTCATACACTTTCATGTCCAATTTTGTTTAGTAATGCCTCTGTTAAACATTCTGTTTCCATTATCTTAAGTAAGGTTCCCTAGGATCATCACGTTCAGTATCAAAGCAATAGTTATCTTCTGTTTGTTCCATTGGGTCGGCCACATTGCTTACTTGCCTGACACCAGAATCTGAACCAGACGATCTCACAGGAAGAGAGAACTACATGGACTAAGGAAATATTCAAGTGTTTGAAGCGTCAATGTAGAAAGCACATCCTTGATTTCTGGAATCCTTTGTCTCTGACAACTCAAAGTGGAGAAAGGTCATTTGGGAATGGTACAGAGTATTTAAAATGCATGCATCAGGAGTTCACAGATGCCTGCTATGCACCTGGAATGTACTGCTCCTTACAGTATGTGGAAGGAACTCATTCACAGATTGGTCTCTTAGAAGCAACAAAATCTAAGTGGAAGCAAATCATTCTCGGTCCTGGGAGGCTGCTTAAGAAGAACAATGTTGTGTGTACTTAAGCATGCTACAATACGTATTTCTATTAAAATTAATATCAAAGGATGATAAAGCACTTTGGTGAAGTACTTAATGTCTTTTCAAAGAACTGGGAATTATGAGGTGTCAACAAAAGCTCAATCTACTTAAAGGGATGCAGTTTGGAGATTCTTGAACAATAACAAGAGATTTTTCAAACTTAGAACTGTGGAGCTGAATTGAGGGTTGAAAAGAGAGCTAAATGAGTAAGGAATGGAATGGGGACTCTCAGAGTGGGATGTGAACAATAAAGCAGAGGAACCAAGAAGGGGCAAAGTCAGGTGCAAACAATTTCTACCGAGAAACTCGAGCAGAGCCTGCGACTCTTCTTCAAATTCCATCTTCCTCTCACCTGTCAACACAGCCCTTAATCACAGTAAACAGAAATAGCAAATTGATGCTGGCAATTTGAAATTTCATCAGAAAGTGGAAAGTGACCTTGAATGCAGCTTTAGCAATTGCAGGGTATATGCATTTTATTTGAGTAAGAATATTAGTGAATGTAAGATGAAAAATTAAAAATCAGTCCATCAAATAAAAGTGACGATAGCTGGTTGTGGAACACAGTGGAGTGTAAAGGTATAACAGTTCTGAAGCAATTTTACATTCAGAAAGCATATAATAGTATTTTTCCATATTACATAAAATAAATCATACATTTCTGAAAAGTATAACAATAAAAGAAAGAACAGCTTTTATTTCCATGTTTTGAAATAAATACAGAATAAAGAAATAGTTTAGTGTATTTATAGTATTTAGTACATGTTTCTTTTGAATTTATCTTACCTTGTACATTTTGTCTTATTCAATTTGCAAATGCTATTGCACATTACAGATATAGTCTTGGTTGGATGTCAATTTTTGTTATTCCATGCCCATTACATGCAATGGACAGCTCTTAGTCTATTATGAATGCACCATAGTTTGTGCTAGTTTTTGATTTCAGGATTTATTTGTTTGGATTGTAGTTCATATCTAATTAGAAGCATTTTTAATCGCGCTATTTCAGTGAGCATTATGGTTAAGCCACATCAAATAATCTAATATAAAAATAGTTTCAGTTGTGTACTAAATATTTGTTAGTATTGCTGGTGTAGCAGATCAGCAGTGAATCAGTGGCACTGGCCACAATGAAAGCAAGATTACAGAAAGCCAACTACACAGTGAGATTTAGATAAAATGCAGAGATATCAAGCTGCCAAATCTTTTGCAGTATTGACATGATCCACACCTACTAGAGCAGAGTGTGGGTGTATGAAGGGAAGTTCAATAAGAGATTTAATTTACAGGGGAAATGATGAATCTGCATCAAGCCCATGATTGTCATGTGTATGCTCAGCTCTGAAGGTAAAACATAATGTTAGAAAATTCAGAGGGAACAGATTTGAACTGAAGGAGACCCAAGAACTGACAAGCCTTTAATTTCCTTTTAAAAAGTTACCGGTAATTGCTTATTGTGCATTGTGAGACTATAGAAGTTCACTGAATAACAAAATGGTTACAACACAGGACAAGGCCACACAGCCTTCCTATTTTGCACCAGCTGTAGGTAGAATTAATCCAATTGGTCTCACTGCCCTGCCTTTCCCCAGTGAAATACTATCTATCTGTTCTCTTTTCAATGCTACAGCTGAATCTGCTTTCACTACTATCTGGCATTACGTGGCAGACCCTAGCTATTTGCGCTGTAAAACAAATCTTCTTTGTGATGTTTTTTTTTGCTGCCATCTTCATTCCATGTTCCTCCTGTTCTTGAACCCTCAATAGGAGAAGTTTTTCCTGATCTACTCTGTCCATACTCTTCATAATTTTAAATCCCCTTCCCAGCTTTCCAAGCAACCATTTCTGTTCCAAGGATAACTATCACAGATTCTTCAGTCTGTTCACAAAACTTAACCCCCTCATTTCTGGCATTATTTGGAATATAAATTTAAAGACCAAAATAAGTGCCATTTTGGCTTCTTTTGTGTTTAAATTTGTATTACAAACAGTGCAATTATTTATTTTAATGTAATTTAATTTTAATAAAAAGTGGTATTTTTACTTGATGCAATGTTGTGAAACAAATGATTTTATATCTGCTTATATGCACCTCTCATTTTTTATTACTCAACATTCCAGAAAACTTTGCCTTTAAACACTATTCTGCAAAGTCCAAATTATCTTCAGTATTCTTTTCAGTAAAGATAAAGAAGAAATCTGTTCTGCTAATAGTTTAATACATTTATCTTAGTTGTGCTGTATATCTAATAATAGTGAGAAATAAAATTTAGACTGAAACTCTGGTGGTTTTACCATTTTCACTGAGGTATCATAGCTTATAAAACTAATACCAATTCATCCATTGCAATACTACTGTACATCAGGAATTAAGGTGCATCTTTGTCAAATTCACAGACAAAATACATTGTAATATGACAGGCAACATCATTCCACCCCCCAGAAGATACCATTTCTGCACAATCTTCTTCATCGTAGGCATTGTTTGGCTCTCCGTTCCGCCACTTGTTGAAGGACAGCAGGGGTGACCCATCTGAAAAGGTGAACTGGCCTTCCTCCTCCAGATCATTTATGCCAATGAATACTCTGCTGAGCCCTGCTTCACTGATATAAGATGCAATGAGGCTATTGGTTGCCTCATCTTTAGGCATTGTGAGAAGTCCTCCTCGATCACGACAATACACATGGGCATCAGCGTACCTTTTCTCTTCCTTCACCAGCAGGTAAATCTTATTTTCTACCTCTCGTACTCCAGCAACAGCTGCAGGGGAGGGCAGTGCTGAAAAGTGAGCACTTTGATTTCTGTTATATTTAATAAGACATAAACAGCTTTATAAAGACACGTTTCCCCCATACAAATCATTATGTGACCTAATGTGGCTACTCACATGTTCAAATGTATTTATGCAAATGCTACTGGAGGGGTAATGTGAAAAGATTTCACCACCGTTGTGATGTTTGTTCATCTGTAATAAATCTTAACCTTGATGTTGCATAATTTTAAATGTGAATAGGATTAGGTATTAGAAACTTAGAAAACCTACAGCACAATGAGGCCATGCAGCCCCCAAAGCTGTGCCGAACATGTACTTACCTTAGAAATTACCTAGGGTTACCCATAGCCCTCTATTTTTCTAAGCATCATGACCAATCCAGGAGCCTCTTAAAAGACCCTATTGTATCTGCCTCCAACACCATTGCCGGCAGCCCATTGCACACACTCACCAATCTCTGTTTAAAATACATCTGACACCTCCTCTGTACCTGCTTCCAAGCACTTTAAAACTGTGCCCTCTTGTGTTAGCCATTTCAGCCCTGGGAAAAAGCCTCTGACTATCCACACGATCAATGCCTCTCATCATCTTATACACCTCTATCAGGTCACCACTCATCCTCAGTCGCTCCAAGGAGAAAAGGCCAAGTTCACTCAACCTATTCTCATAAGGCATGCTCCTCAATCCAGGCAACATCCTTGTAAATCTCCTCTGCACCCTTTCTATGGCTTCCACATCCTTCCTGTAGTGAGGCGACCAGAACTGAGCACAGTACTCCAAGTGGGGCCTGACCAGGGTCCTATATAGCTGTAACATTACCTCTCGGCCCTCAAACTCAGTCCCAGAATTGATGAATGCCAATGCACTGTATGCTTTCTTAACCACTGAGTCAACCTGCATAGCAGTTTTGGACGTCCTATGGACTCAGACACCAAGATCCCTCCGATCCTCCACACTGTCAAACAGGCTTACCATTAATACTATATTCTGCCATCAGGAGATTAGTGTGCAAACTTAAAGCACACGGTATTGGGGGTATGGTATTGATGTGGATAGAGAATTGGTTGGCAGACAGGAAGCAAAGAGTGGGAATAAACGGGACCTTTTCAGAATGGCAGGCAGTGACTAATGGGGTACTGCAAGGCTCAGTGCTGGGACCCCAGTTGTTTACAATATATATTAATGATTTAGATGAGGGAATTAAATGCAGCATCTCCAAGTTTGCAGATGACATGAAGCTGGGCAGCAGTGTTAGCTGTGAGGAGGATGCTAAGAGGATGCAGGGTGACTTGGATAGGTTAGGTGAGTGGGCAAATTCATGGCAGATGCAATTTAATGTGGATAAATGTGAGGTTATGCACTTTGGTGGTGAGAACCGGAAAACAGATTGTTATCTGAATGGTAACCAATTAGGAAAAGGGGAGGTGCAATGAGACCTGGGTGTCATTGTACACCAGTCATTGAAAGTGGGCATGCAGGTACAGCAGGCGGTGAAAAAGACGAATCGTATGTTGGCATTCATAGCAAGAGGATTCGAGTACAGGAGCAGGGAGGTTCTACTGCAGTTGTTCAAGGCCTTGGTGAGACCACGCCTGGAGTATTGTGTGCAGTTTTGGTCCGCTAATCTGAGGAAAGACATTCTTGCCATAGAGGGAGTACAAAGAAGGTTCACCAGATTGATTCCTGGGATGGCAGGACTTTCATATGAAGAAAGACTGGATCGACTGGGCTTATACTCGCTGGAATTTAGAAGATTGAGGGGGGATCTTATTGAAACGTATAAAATTCTAAAGGGATTGGACAGGCTAGATGCAGGAAGATGGTTCCCAATGTTGGGGAAGTCCAGAACGAGGGGTCCCAGTTTAAGGATAAAGGGGAAGCCTTTTAGGACCAAGATGAGGAGAAACTTCTTCACACAGAGAGTGGTGAATCTGTGGAATTCTCTGCCACAGGAAACAGTTGAGGCCAGTTCATTGGCCATATTTAAGAGGGTGTTAGATATGGCCCTTGTGGCTAAAGGGATCGGGGGTATGGAGAGAAGGCAGGTACAGGGTTCTGAGTTGGATGATCAGCCATGATCATACTGAATGGTGATGCAGGCTCGAAGGGCCGAATGGCCTACTCCTGCACCTATTTTTTTATTTCTATGAATATTTGACCTACCAAAATGAACCACCTCACACTTAACTGGGTTGAACTCCATCTGCCACTTCTCAGCCCAGTTTTGCATCCTATCAATGTCCCACTGTAACCTCTGACAGCCCTCCACACTATCCACAACACCCCCAACCTATGTGTCATCAGCAAATTTACTAACCCATCCCTTCACTTCCTCATCCAGGTCATTTATAAAAATCACGAAGAGAAGGGGTCCCAGAACAGATCCCTGAGGCACACCACTGATCACCGACCTCCATGCAGAATATGACCCATCTACAACCACTCTTTGCCTTCCGTGGGCAAGCCAGTTCTGGATCCACAAAGCAAGGTCCCCTTGGATCCCATGCCTCCTTACTTTCTCAATAAGCCTTGCATGGGGTACCTTATCAAATGCCTTGCTGATATCCATATACATCACACCTACTGCTTTACCTTCATCAATGTGTTTAGTCACATCTGCAAAAAATTCAATCAGGCACTTAAGACACGACCTGCCTTTGACAAAGCCATGCTGACTATTCCTAATAATTTTATGCCTCTCCAAATGCTCATAAATCCTGCCTCTCAGGATCTTCTCCATCAACTTACCAACCATTGAGGTAAAATTCACTGGTCTTTAATTTCCTGGGCTATCTCAACTCCCTTTCTTGAATAAGGGAACAACATCTACAACCCTCCAATCCTCCGGAACCTCTCCCGTCCCCATTGATGGTGCAAAGATCATCGCCAGAATCTCAGCAATCTCCTCCCTCACCACCCACAGTAGCCTGGGGTACATTTCATCCGGTCCCAGAGATAAAGTATGTCTGTCTGTCTGTCTGTCCAAAAGCTCCATCACATCCTCTTGCTTAATGTCTATATGCTCAAGCTTTTCAATCCACTGTAAATCATCCCTACAATTGCCAAGATCTTTTTCCATAGTGATGGTGACATGGCATAAAATCACATGAATGGAGGCAGCCATCTAGCACACTGTGGCAAAGCCTAAAAAATGGACCAGATTATTCACATTTCCCAGCATTCCCTTCATAACCTTGAGGCTTATCACTTTTCAAGTGCTGATTTGGGTAACCTTTAAATGTAAGGAAAGTTTCTGTCTTCACCATCCATTCAGCAGTAAAAATAGTTTTCCTCAGTACCCCTTGGATTTTTTGACCAATTGCTAGTTAGACATTAAGACCATCAGATATAGGAGCAGAATTAGACAAATTGGCCCATCAAGTCTGCTCTACCATTTTTCTTCTCAGCCCAATCTCCTGTCTTCTCCCCATATCCCTTCATGCCCTGACTAATCAAGAATCTATCAACCTCTTGCCTTAAATATACCAAATATTGGTATGGCCGCTTGTGGCAATGAAGTCCACAGATTCACCACTCTCTGGCTAAAGAAATTCATTCTCATCTCCGTTCTAAAAGGATGTCCCTCAATTCTTAGTCTGTGCCATCTGGTACCAGTTAGTAGTTCAATTGGTCATTGTAAATTCTCCTGTGATCAGGCTAGTTATTGAGCTTACTGCAAAAGGTTTCTCTTATTTATTTTGTGTATCGCTGTCATAAACTTAAAAGGTCTCTGCTTCAAAAATAAATGAAACCAAGCACAGGTGGATTTTCACTCATCACAGTTCATCAGCTTTGCCATTATCTTCATATCTTTCTCTGCACTCTTTCCCACGTTATCACATCCACCAATGTGGTGACAAACTTGTCAGATATGTTGCAGTCTTAAAGTACAGCATACAGTTTTAACTGTGTTTTGAGAGGGTTGCTGTTTATCATTTCCTTGATAAACAAATTTTTAAAAGCAGGATACTTTTTTTCCAGCCACTTTGACTATATAATAAATAGAAAGTAATATTGACTTGGACAGCTAGTTAGACTGTGCAGCGACAATGTCCTGTTTGAAGTATATAATAAGTTCAAGGTCCAGCCTTGTACATTTAAAAAGGACAAAACTGCTTGCACGTGGCTGCTAGTGGTCCCTAAAAATATTGTGGTCCAATAGCAATGTGGCAATACTCCTCTTGCGTATGAAGTGTGGCAATCCTAGGCTTGATGTCGGACCCTTAATCGGCATCAGTATCAAAACTAAGTTAAACATCTCTTGTCAGTTTACAATAAATGTAAATGATGTAAAGTGCCTGTGTATTTGGAGAGATGTGACTGAAAATTCAGAATTGCTGGAATTCCTCAGGTTTATGAACTTCACTCAGTAATTAGTTCTGGAGAAGGAAGGGACAATAACAGGTAGCAAACACAAAAGCAGCAATACACAAGTATTGCTGGTTCGGTAAAGAGAATAAGTAATATCCACGGTGTTTACAATGCAGCTCCTCACCCCACCTTGGATACTCTGACCATTTATCTTTTGTGCTAATCCCTGTGTACAGACCACTCATTAAATGTGTCAAACCAATTCAAAGGGAACTAAGGGCCTGACCAGAGGATTATGTTGAATATATGGACTGGAGCACGTTGAGGGAGATAGCTACCTAAAATCATCACATTAGCATCAATGAATATGCAGGATCTGTGACTGGCTATGTAGAGAAGTGCACTGTTATTAAACACATCTCTGTGAAGACAAATCAGAAGACGGGGTTGAGAGCAGAGGTCCAGGCACTGCTGATACAATGGGATGCTGCCTTCAGATCAGAGGATAAGACAGCTCTTGGGTCAGCAAGAGCTGGACTTTCCCATGCCATCAGGAAACCAAAACAGGATTATTCACAGAGAATATGCAGCCATTTCTGTGACACCAAGGACACGAGGTGATGTGGCAGGGCATTCAGACTATTATGGACTACAAGTCCAGCCAGTGCATCAACGATAGACGCACCTCTCTTCCTGATAGGCTGAATGTCTTTTACACACAGGTTGATGAACAGGACCCCCTCCACCCCAAGGGGAAGTATTCTGTCTGGCCCACACTTCTGGTTTAAGATGGCGCGATGACTTGCTGGCAGAAAACAAAACTATAATCTACTTTATTAATCACATTTTTTTCTCAAAAATGATCACTTCAATCAATAGCCTGTAAGAACATAAGAAATAGGAGCAGGAGTAGGCCAGCTCGCCCATCGAGCCTGCCCCGCCATTCAATAAGATCATGGCTGATCTGTCCGTAAACTCAGCTCCATCTATCTGCCTTTTCCCCAGAACCCTTAATTCCCCTACTATGTAAAAATCTATCTAACTGTATCTTAAATATATTTAGTGAAGAAGCCTCAACTGCTTCCCTGGGCAGAGAATTCCACAGATTCACCACCCTATGGGAAAAAGGTTTCTCCTTGACCCTAGGTAATTTCTAAGGTAAGGACATGTTCCACAAAGCTTTGTGGGCCGAAGGGCCTGTATTTGCTGTAGGTTTTCTATGTTTCCATGGTTACTATCCACAAAACAAGAAACACTAAAGAATGAATGATAGTAACATCAGAACCCCAAAGCTTGACACATGACTGTACTGCGAGATCCAGTTCAAACCGAATCAAGTTTGCTGATGACACAACAGTGCCTTATCAACAACAATGATGAGACAGCATGCAAAGAGGCGGCAGAATGGTGGAAGCACAACAACCTGAGTCTTAATGTGAACAATTCTAAAAAGATGTTTGTGGATTTTAGAAATATGCAGGCTGACCATTCCTCACTCACCCCTTACGTGGAGAGAGTTAGGAGCATCAAGTTTCTGGGAGTGCACATAATGGATAATCTCACCTGGTCCCTCAAAATCACCTCTTTGGCCAAGAAAGCACAGCAGCATCTCTACTTCCTGAGCAGATTGAGGTGAATGAAGCTCTCCCTTCCTTCTGTTCTAACCAATTTTTACAGGAGCACTATTGAGAGTGTACTGACCGGTACCATCACTATCACTGTCTGGAATGGAAATTGTAAGGCATCTGTCCACATGACCCTACAAACAAAGGGTTGTGAGTACTGCTGAGAGGATCATCAGGGTCTCTCTTCCACCCTTCCAAGATACTTAACAGGAGTGATGCGTTTCAGACAAGGCCCATGGCATTGTCAATCATCCCTCCCATCTGTCCAACTAACTCTTTGCCCTTTTACCATCAGGCAGGAGGTACTGTAGCATTAGGACAAAGACTTTTTGGATGGGAAAGAGCATCTTCCCCCAGGCCATGAGAGTACTGAACTCCCTGACACCACCCAGGACTCACCATGTATGAAGCATCAGTAGCATTATACTGTTTATTTCTTAACTTGTGATGTAAATGCACCTTATTATATGTTAATTTATTTGTTGTGATTTTACCTTGCGTTGTATGTCAGTTATACGTACTGTGTTGTGCACCTTAGTCTGGAGGAACATTATTTTGTTTGGTGGTAAGTATATACACTGTTGAAATGACAATAAACTTATACTTGAACTTGAACCTAATCATCATGTTAATTGATTTTGAGTACAAAGGAAAAAGGCCAGACCACAATGTCTCAAAGTTCACTCAGTGTGGATGTCAGACTATATGTCTGGAAGGATGAATAGGGTAGAGCTGCATTCTGGGGGGAGAAAGGAATCAAGCATATCACTATATTAGGACAATGACTGTCAGATTGGGAAACAGTTTCTTCCCCAGGCTGTGAGATCACTGAACTCGCTGTCACCATCTAGTCAGGTCATGGCTCATTTGCTGGCACTGGGCCAAGTACTTGCTGGAGTTTAGAACAGGGCACAGTGCTAGCCGGAGCACACCCGGCACATCTTTAAGAAAAAGGCCGAACTAAACAAGCTAATGAATGAGGTGCCGCCCAGGGTGATTTGAGTATCTCAGAAACTGCTGATCTCCTGGGATTTTTACGCACAACAGACTCTGGAGTTTACAAAGAACGATGCCAAAAACAAAAAAAGCATGCAGCGAGTGGCTGTTCCGTGAGCGAAAACATCCTGTTAAATCCACTCACTGGATGTTGTGCGTAAAAATCCCAGGAGATCAGCAGTTTCTGACACCCTGGGCAGCACCTAATTAATTAGCTTGTTTAGTTCAGCTTTTTTTCTTAAAGATGTGCCGGGTGTGCTCCGGCTAGCACTGCACCCCTGATTTAGAAGAACGAGGAGTGATAGAGGCCTAGATAGAATGAATGTGGAGAGGCTGTTTCCTATAGTAGGTGAGTCTAGGATCATAGGGCACAGATTCAGGATAGAGGGATGTCCATTTAGAACAGAGGTAAGGAGGGATTTCTTTAGCCAGAGAGTGGTAAATCTGTGCAATTCATTGTCATGGATGACTGTGGAGGGAAAGTCATTGAGTATATTTAAAGCAGAGGTTGATAGGTTTTTGATTAGTCAGGGCATCAACATTACAGGGAGAAGACTGGAGAATGGAGTTGAGAGGGGAAATGAATCAACCATGATGGAATCTCAAAGCAGATTAAATGTGCTGAATTGCCTAATTCTGCTCCCATGTTTTATGGTCTTATAGATTTAGAATATACTTACATTCGTTCTTAAGTTTCTCAGTATAGTGAGAATTATCAGGCATATTACAGATTAATTGAACAAAACATAGCTTTTTAAAAAGATATAATGGAAACTAAGATAAAGGAAAGCCTGTTTAAATTGCCTCTGTAAATTAAAAATAACATTTGATAATGTGTCTCATTGGCATCCTGATTTAAAAAAATGAAGGGATGTGATATTAATAGAGTAGATAGATAGATAAAAGTTAATGGACTGAGCTTACTGGAAAGTTTTCTTTGAATCAATGTTTCCCACAACACCAGTACTTAAATTTATACACATTTGCAAAGTAACAAAATTTCATTAAAAGGTAATTAATGTGATGAATGAAATATTTTAGGAAGAAGAGAGGGTTGTTGGCATTGTGGATAGTGTAGAAGATTGCCAAAGGATACAACAACATTAGATCATTGTAGATATGGATGGAGAAACAGCAGATGGAGTTCAACCCATCCAAATATGACTTGCAGCATTTTGGGAGATGAAACGTAAAAAGACAATACACTGTTAATGGTAAGAGGGATCCTTGGGGTCCAGATCCATAGCTCCCTGTAAGCAGTATCCTGAAAGACTGATAAGGTGGAAGAGAAGACATGCTTGCCTTTATTAGTCTAAGCACTGAGTTCAAGAGTAGGAAGTTATGTTGCAGCTTTATAAACCCGCATCTGGAGCATTTCATTCAATTGTGGGCACTCTATTGTAGGACTTTGGAGAGGGTTCAGAAGAGATTTACCAGCATGTTTTCTGGATTAGATGACATGTGCTATAAGAAGTTAAGCAAACTTAGGTTGTTTTCTAGAGAGCTGTGGAGGCTGAAGGAGGTTGGATGGAAGTTTATTAAATTATGAGATCATAGACAGAATAGACATCTGGTTTCTTTATCCCCAGGATTGTAATATCCAATAATAGAGGGCATGCATTTAAGACGAAAGTGGACAAATTTTAAAGAGTTGTGCAGGGCAAGTCTTTTTTTGATACAGAGAATGCACTGCCAGTGGGTGGTTGTGGAGGTAGATATGACTGAGGCATCTAAGAGGCTCTTATACAGGCACATGGATGTGCAGAGGCTGTAAAGACAGGCATATTTTGTAGGTAGACTGGAGTATTTTCATAAACCATTGAATTACCACTTAAAATAGTTTCACACAACATTGTGTGTCAATAGTCCAATTCGTGTCCTGGGCTGTACTGTTCTATGTTCTATGTTGAAGAAGAACTTAAAAAGAGACAAGTATTTAACATAAGGAATGGGGAAGCAGAGAGACTTGGCAGTGTTTGTATTACTACAGGCCATCACTTCAAAACTGCTTTACTGATCAAACCACTTTATAAATATTTGCATTTGTGAAAGATATTTTATGGCTGCAAGTCGATATTCACCATGTACACAAACCTTTTAAAATTGAGGAAGCAAAGATTATAAATGATTATCAATTTTTTGATTGCTGCATAGAATACAAAGATAAAGAGTTAAAACATTGAACATATTCAGACAAATGATCAGGTCTGAATTAAGACATTTATTTAAGAAACAGGTGAGGTAATTCTTCAGAAGAAATAGCTTAGAAAGGCCAAAAGATAAGAGGCATGATATGTAGAGAAACTAAATATTTCTCATCAGACCAAATAAGTTTAAGTTAGGATTTGTTTGAGATATTTTAAATGATGGAGCTTCGTTTAGAATCAGACTCACTGCTGATTGGGTTAGGGTTAGAGTTCATGACACATGCCGGAGAAATTTGTTAACTTAGCAGCAGCAGCTCAAAGCAAAAATCAGGTAAGATTGTTTGCAGTGATCAACAAGTCTCCATTGCCAAAAGTGAAGAAAAGATGAGATTGATTTTACATACAGATATGGAATATAGGTCTGAATACAGCACCATGGTTAAAATGGAAACTTCAGGTATCAAAGCTATGAAAGTGAGATGGATAAATAAGCAAAAAGGCTATGGTTAATCAGTGTAGCAAGTACCTCTTTCATGGTGCCAGTGTTAATGTATTAGGCCAAATGGCCTTTCTATGCTGTCACTTTTATTTTCTTTAGCAAGGAAAATTAATAAAATACCTCTACACTTAAATTCAACTTTATTGGCAATAGAATACACTAGTGTGTGATGAATATGGTCAAATTAATGGAAAGGAACATGGAATGCTAAATATATTATATAGCTACATGTCAAATTTCCATACCCTTTAATCTGACTTAGAAAAATAAATTTGAAGCTGATTCTATCACAAACTAGCCAAGACCTGAGGCTAAATAAATGAGTATGAAACTGTTGCAGGAAGTTCTTTAAATTAATCTTAGTTACTAGAGTTAGGTCACTCAGGCACATTTTAATGTAGTTTAAATATTCATAATTTCCTGATTTACAATGGACCTGAATTAGTGAACATGTATTGAACTATTAAATGTATTTGTATAATATTTTTGTTAAATCATTTTCAGTGATTCAAAATTAATTTACCTACAGCTGATGGAAGAGAAAATGCAAATCGTGTGAAAGGATGTCTTTGTTAATGTAAATGATCAAACTTACCATTTTTGATGAAATTGAGTTCATTGGTTAGCTTTGTCACAAGGATATCCATTTCTCCAATTACCTTTCTTAGTTGGCCACATTCACAGGGTAAGCCTGAGGATATTATATAAAAAAGCATTCAGGCATAGAATAAAATCCACAGATTAAAATAATGTGGACTATAGCCAAGAGAAGAATTTATGACTCTACCTGGGACACCAGCTTCCCCTTTCAAGCCCATATCGCCAGCATCACCTTTGCTTCCTAATAATTGATTAAAAAATAAGGTTCTGAAGTTATCAATGTTCCAATCAGAACTACAACCTCTCAACAATAAGAGCACATTTTTTCTCAACTGTTCCTCAGCCATAATATAGCTTCAAAGGTTAATGCCCACACTACTTAAGGTGTAATCACAGTTGAATGTAAATGATGATATAACAGGTAAAAGATCTACTTATTTGATGTCACATCTTCATACTCTTTATCACTAAAGAGCTGCATTTCCTTTTGTCAACATATCTCATCATAAAAGGTTTTTGTCCACATTTGTGATGGGAACAGTCTTTCATAATGGACACTGGGTACATCCTCTCACCAGCAGTGATATTTTGCCACCTGAGACTTCCGTTTTCTAGTTCATCAATCAAAAAAGAAAGGTGTTATGTTTTGTAACTTATTCAAAGGAAGGCATGGATATCTGAGAATGTGTGCCTAGCATCGAGCTTACTTTTAGTGAGGTGCGCGTATCATGTGGTAGCGCGATGATATATGCAATCCACATATTTTTACATATAACCCATAATGAATTATTTAAACAAACAAGAATGCTTAATCAAACAATATATATATACATGATTATTCAAATATTACTTAAATATTAAATACACAATGATTAGCTATAAACTCCAAATCAATAGAAAATAAATCAAATATATACACAGTATGTTATATTGTACAACTACTATATACAGACATCCATAGTAAATTGTCCCATTCAGAGCTAAAAGATTTAATGGCTGTGGAGGCTTTCTTACTCTTCTAGGATAACATCTTCTCTGACAAGAGTTTGACAGGCAAGACTTGTGGCTGTGAAAACAATCTCAGATTCTGGGCCTCCTCCATGGTAGTTGTAAGAGTTGACCTTGAGATTGCAGGAACTGATTCTGAGAGCTTTCAACACCTTTTTTCTTCCTTTTTCTTCTAGTTTGTGCATTTAGTTCACTAGAGTATTCTCTTATTAATCCTTCTATTGCTCCCTTTATAATCTAATCTCTCCTCTTGGTTTTCTAGATTTCGATTTTGACAAATCCTCTGTTTTCACAATTCCATTGACTCTTTTCTTTTTAGCCTCCCATTTGTCCAGCTGGCCTTTGGTCTTTGTATCTACTTTACAAGCAGCTTTTTGTTTCCCACTTGAAGTTCATGCATGCAGAGTAGATTCTGGTTCTTTATACTCACAAAAGCTGAAAGCTTGCAATTTTCGTAAGCTCCTTGAACTCTCTTCCAGCTTAAAACATAATCACATTTTGCAAGTAACTGCCTGATTAACATATCAGAACCTTTCTCAGATATGTTATCTACAAAAACTGTTGTAGTCGGACCACTGCTTTTGTCACTTTCATGATTCTTCTGAGCAGCATGTCCTTCCTAGGCCCAACGTGCTTTCCATCCAGAGGCAGGTACCAACACCTGTTGGGGAACAGTTGATAGTGTACAGCATGGAAGATTGTGGCATCATCCAGTGCCTTTCTTAATTAACTTTCATTGGGTTTCATTGCTGGGGATATGGCATGCAAATGGAGGATGGATCTCCAGTGAAGTTGTAGTTCTCTTAGCCACTCACATCTGCACAACGCTGGTCCTCCTGTTTTTAGAACATACAAGCCCAATGTAGCTTCTTGGTTGTTATATTTCACTGCTACAAATCTCATTCCCAAAGGATTTATCTTTTATCCAGTATAAGTTCTTAGTGGGATATCTGCGGGCTTCAGTTTAGTATCTGTGAAATCCAGAAGACCATAAGATATAGGAACAGAATTAGGCCATTTAGCCCATCAAGTTTCCACCACCATTTCATTATGGCTGATCCTTTTTCCTTTTCAGCCCCAATTTTGTGCCTTCTCCCTGTCTGTTCATGCCCTGATTAATCAAGTATCTATCAACCTCTTCCTTAAATATACTCAATGACTTGGGCTCTAAAGCTGAATTTGTGCATTTCACAGATTCATCACTCTCTGGCTAAAGAAATTCCTCCTCATCTCTGTTCAAAAAGGATACCCCTCTATTCTGAGGCTGTATCTTCAGTTCTTAGACTCCCCCACCATAGGAAACATCCTCTCCACATCTACTCTATCAAGGCCTTTCACCATTTGATCAGTTTCAATAGATCACCTCTTATTTTTCTTAATTCCAGTGAGTAGAAGCCATCAAACACTCCTCACATGAGAAGCCTTTCAGTCCTGGATTCATTTTTGTGAATGTTAGTTAACATCCTTTCTAAGATAATGGACCCAGACCTGCTCACAATACTTCAAGTATCATTAGTGCTCACTAGTGCTTTATAGAATCTCAACATTACATCCTTGCTTTTATATTCTAGTCCTCTTGAAATGAATGCTAACATCATATTTGCCTTGCTCACCACTGACTCAACCTGCAAATTAACCTTCAGGGAATCCTGGACAAGGATGCCCATGTCCTTTATCACCTCAGATTTTTGAGTGTTCTCACCATTTAGAAAGTAGTGTACCATTTTATTTCTTCTACGAAAGTACATAAGCATATACTTCCCAAAACTGTATTCTACCTGCCACTTCTTTGCCCATTTTCCTAATCGGTCTAAGTCCTTCTGTAGCCTCTCTACTTCCTCAAAGCTATCTGCACCTTCACCTATCTTCATAACATTCACAAATTTGGCCACAAAACCATCTATTCCATCATCGAAGTTATTGACATATGATGTAAAAAGAAGCAGTCCCAACACAGACCCCTGTGGAAAACCACTAGTCACTTTGTGGAATGACTGAAGCAACTGAACCAGTATCCAATTCCAGTTTAATTAATTCGCCATTCATTTCTGGTGTAAGCCTTATAACTTGTCCATTGTTAGCATTCCCATTGTAAATTTCGAGGCTGCGCAGTTCTGTGACATTCTCATCATTGCATCTTTTATCAACAGCATGCTCTTTTTGAAACTTGACTTTTTATATTGTTCTCTTCTCTATGCAGTCCATGTATTTTTATCTGCCCAAAATGCTCTTTGTTCTGTTTATGTCCTAGTTTGTTCCACGAACTAAGCAATCTTTTAGTGTATTATTAAGTCCATTACTGAACTGACAGTTAAAAAAGGCAGTAAACAGAAGAATTTGTGGGTTCATAAAGAGTTAATTACTGGGTGATAATAATCATAAATTAAAGCAGAAATGGCTGGCTACATTGGAAAGATTGACAAGGTAGATTACATGAGTAACTGGCTCATATATACTAAGCTAATTCAACAAAACTTTGAAGCAAATGAAAAAGGCAATGAGAAACAAGTACCAGTTTTGCTGAGTGCATTGGGTTTAAAGGCATACAGTTTGTTTTGAAACTTAAATGCTCCAACAAATCAGCAGACATAAGCTTAGCAGATATTGTTGAAATAATGCAGGAACATTTTGAACCAAAGCCATTGCTGATTGCAGAATGCCTTAGGTTTCAAAAGTGAAATCAAAAGAAAGGGCAGTCCACTTCAGTGTACGTGGCTGAACTAAAGTGATTGTCTGAGCATTGTCACTTCAGTAATGGGCTTAATGATGCTTTGAGAGATCAGTTAGTTTGTGGAATCTTACAAGAAGGCATTCAAAAATAGCTCTTAGCTGAATTTTTTTTTGTTGTTTGAGCATCTCACTGTGCTTCAACAGGTCGGTGCTGTCTCTGGGTCATTTTAAAAATACCTTGTCACCAATGTTATGTTTTAAAGTTACAAAACATTAAGTTAATTCAAAGGAAGACACAGGGGTCTGGGAATGCGGGTCTAATTTCAAGTTTACTTTTCGCAATTCACATATTTTACATATAACCGTAATGAACAAGAATGCTTAATCAAACTATATATATATATTTACAAGAATACCCAAATATTAAATATTAAATACACAACAAGGGGCCCATTCTTTAATCAACTCCGCTTCTCTGTTTTCTAAATTTCTCTTGCTTTTATTCTTTAACAATAAATTATGATGTCACCTCAAACCTTTGTATAAAGATAAGGGCAAATTGCATAGATTTTAATCGGGACTAACTTTGATCCGTACATCGTAGACAGTTTTCAAACCTTGCCCCATTTGAAGATAATATTTTGTCTTCACACCATCCTGCCCCCCCCCCTGGACATTTTCTCTTCCCCCTCTACCCACTGGGAGGAAGATACAAAAGCCTGAAAGCACATAACACTATGCTCAAGGACAGTTTCTGTAATGTATGGATCTATTTCTTTTAGAGCAATGCCATGCATGCGTCTTGATCTGTTGTTTGTGCATGTGTATTGCGCTCTCTCTCGCTGCAATGTGAATACATCAGTTAAAGCCATCTCCAGCGGGTGTGCCTTTATTCAATTTAATATTGCACAGACTCAACAAATTGACAACAAGTATGAACTTGAATGTCAGAAATTATCACAAACAGTTACAGGACAAGACTGTGAGAGGTAAGAGTTGAATAGTCACAGATCCCAACAAAGGGATGCATGAGTACAGCACAGTAGACAGTGAAAGACACACATCCAGCAAAGTTAAAGTGAAAATAATGTGGGGATAGCTTTAGTCTAGAAAGTTGACGAATTTGATGGTGCTAATGAAGACTGGGAATTATATATTGAGAGGGTGGAAATGTACTGTAATGTGAACAACATGGAGGAACAAAAGAAATCCCCCCCACTTCTTAGCTTAATATGTCCTACAACGTATGGACTCTTACCCAACAAGCAAGACATTCAACAAACTTATTACAGTTTTACAAAATCACTTGAGCCTTAAACCACTGGTAGATCTCTGGTAATAGCTGAGAGATTTAGATTTTGCAAAAGAAACCAGTCAAAGGATGAAAGCATTTCTAAATATGACTGTGCAAACTTTCCCAGTACTGTGATTTTAGAGATGGACTTTCTGATGAATTAAGGAACAGCCTTTGTATGTGTCATGCATAGTCAAAGCACTCAGAAGGGGCTACTGGCAAAAAGAGACCTAACCTTAGAATGGGCATTGGTTATAGCAATATTGTTAGAGACTGCAGCAAAGGATGCAGCAGAACTACAGAAAAGGAGGTTAGAATGTGAAATGCACAGAATGTCCCTGAATGGTACAAAAGCCAAAAATGTTATCGATGTGGAAAATCTTCCCCTGATGAAAATGACTGTTGGTTCAGGGAAAAAGTTTGCAAGAAGTATAACAGACAAGGTCACATAGAGTAAGTGTGCATGGTAGACAAAAAGCACAACCAAGTGAAAGGTTTGAAACTCAAAACTATAGAACTGCATAAAATGACCGAATGTGAAACAGAATCAGACAAAAGAGTCTGACAAATGTGATGTGTCATGCCTAGAACTGTATAGTATTACTGAAGCAGATCACAATATAATATGGATCACAACAGGTGTGTCTGGTGTAAAACTGAAAATGGAGATGGGTACTGGGTCAGCTTTGTCTATAATTCCAAAGGCTGATTAGAACAGATTGTTTTCTAAGATACCATTAGAGACAATGTGAATGTTTGAGAACAATCCAACTAGACTGACACTGAGTCAAAGCTCTCAGTATAGCATCAACAGGCAACTTCAGCCCAAATTTTAGCTCTAACCAGAGACTTGTCACAGCTGTGTAATGCTAATGAGAAGGTGTTTGAGAAGGAAATAGATAAACAGATTGAAGACTTAGCCAAAAGCTGTTCGGGATGCCAAAAGGTTCAAAATGCACCCCCACAGTCAGCGTTACACCCATGGAAGTGGCCAGCTTCACCATGGCAAAGAGTACATATTGACTTTGCTATTCCATTCACGGACTCCATGTTTCTGGTTGCTGTGGACCCTCATTCAAAGTGGCCAGAGGCGATACCAATGAAGTCAAATAACTCAACAAAGATTGGTTCAACCCTGAGGACCATTTTCACCAAAAATGGCTTACCAGAACAAATTGTGAGTGACAAAGGGGCCACAATACGTCAGAAGAATTCCAGCTGCTCTTGAAGAAAAATAGTATCAGACATATCAAATCATCTCCTCGCCGTCCAGCAATGAATGGGTTAACTGAAAGGTTTATACAAACCTTCAACAAATCCATTAAAGCTATGGACATGGAGGACATTTCTCTACAGCACAAGGTTGACAACTTCCTTACTGTGCATCAGAACTCGGTCAATGCGATGACTTCCTTTCTGCTCATGAACAGAAATCTGAGATCTCGCACAGTCCTCCAGAAACCAAACCGATGGAGGGAAGTACAGAATAAACAGTTCATCCAGTTGTCAAGTGCATCAGCCAGGAGCTTTGAGGTTGGACAGGAAGTCCTAGCATCTGATTACTGAGAGGATAAGTAGACACTAGGTATGATAACTGTAAGAATTGGCCCACTGATGTACTCAGTGGATGTTGGAGATCATACATGGAGACTTCATGTGGACCAGATCATGAATGCTCAACCGAAGAACATACCTTAGTTGAGTGCATCCAACAAGATGGATACATTATAGCCACTAGACTTACCTCTCAGTGATAGCCATGTCACTGACAGCAACATGACTCTGACAGTTGAGAACATTGTCTTAGACAAGACACTTACTAAACCTGAGGCCACTCCACAGGTCCAGAAGCGCTACAAGAACGCTGTTGTTGACAAGACACCTGCCAAACCTGATGGCACTCCACAAGTCCAGAGTGAAAGAAACAGAGCACCACCCAGAAGACTATATCTTTAGTATAGTGAAATTAGTTATGGACTGTAATTGTGAAAGCATGTTTATTTGGAATATGGTTTATGAAAGGGAAATTGCACGTTTTGTACATATACAGTTTTATGTTTCATTAATCTAAAGGGGAAGGAAGTGTAATATATAGATATATTTCTTTTAGAGCAATGCTCCGCGCGCGTGCGTGCGTATGTGTGTGTGTGTGTGTGTGTGTGTATCTCTCTCTCTCTCTCTCTCTCTCTCTCTCTCTCTCTCTCTCTCTCTCTCTCTCTCTCTCTCTCTCTCTCTCTCTCTCTCTCTCTCTTTCTCTCTCTCTCTCTCGCTGCAATGTGAATACACCAGTTAAAGCCACCTCCTGTGTGCATGCCTTCCTTTAATTCCTATGTAGTTGTGCACAGACACAATACTTTCCATCCTGGCCTGCTGAGTTCCTCCAGCATTTTGTTTTCCAGCAGCTGCAGATTTTCTCTTGTTTGTTACAGAACTATTGAATGTTTCCCTTGTACTACAAGGTAGCACTAGACCTCATGAACTGCCTTGATGTGATCTTGTAGCTTACTGCTCAGCTGCTCTGCATTCCTCTGTACTTATTCTGCAATCTGCTATCGTTTTGCCTTGCATTACTGCGATGCAACATTGTAATGAATTGATCTGTATGGATGGTATGCAAGACCAGTTTTTTACTGTACCTTGATATGTACTAATAATAAACCAATTTACCAATTTTAGAAAAGTTCTCCAGATAACAGTCACAGATCAATCAGTGTACTTTAAAATCTGACATAAAGCATTTCATGGTTTTCTGAAAAAAAAATCGATTGAGAAATCTTGGGAAACATAACATGATGGAAATCATCCCATGTTGGATGAGAAGTTCCTTCATCTCAGTAAATTTGAAGGAAAATATGCTTAATGGTCAAGCCTCTAAGTAGGACAGAGAGGGTCTTAAATTTATCTGTATTAGTTCAATATTGCATATAGAGGCAAAACTATGTAGTCGAAGTATTATCAAACTCTCCAGTAATGACCCAGTACAGACCATTCCACATAAATTGAGAGAAGTCATGAACTGTTCCTAGTTCATATTAAGATTAATAATCTCTGGGATAATAATGTTGACAGCAGTATCATATCAGTTTCATTTATAAGGATGGCAAGACATGCAAAGCAAAAACACTTACAGAAAAAGTGGCAGCTGGTGGAAGGAGGAATGAACTTTGATGGCACAATGGGGTAAACAGCCTCAAACACCGAGGTTAGGCTTGTCATGAGTGGCAATTTGAATGAGATAGCAGAGAACAGCTGGTATCTTTCAAACAAAACTTCAACACAAGCAGAGAAAAGGATGATGTAAAAACTAGTTAGTGAACATTGCCAACAAGTATCATCCCAACATAACTTTCACTCTGGGAACAAAGCTTAGCAGATTCTGTTTATGTGTTTTTACACCTCATTTTCACCAACTCTAGTCAAGCTATGAGTGAGACAGAGGTTTAATCATTAGAATGGATAGCAGTTGTGAGAGTGAAAATCATCACTGATAGAAATAAATCAATGACCAATGTAGCAAAAATGATTTGAGGAAGTTTATAGCTAAGAGAATCACATCACTTAGTAGAGGTAATAACACACTCGGTGTTCAGCCCAATGCCGTGTCTCTGACCTCGACATAATAAATAAAATACCTTTTAACCCAGCTGGGCCAATTTTACCATGGCGACCCATCATGCCTTTAGAGCCTTTTTCACCCACAGGGCCTGGAAAAAAAAAGTCATAGGTCATTCAATATAAGCTTTCCAACTCATGGGATTAAATTTCTTCATTCTTCAAAAATTTCAGAGATGTTTATCAAGAGCATGAGGAGATGAGGAGGAATTTCTTTAGTCTTTATGCATGTTTAAGGCACGGATGTATATTTAAGATTCTTGATTGGTCAGGGCATGAAGGGATACAAGGAGAAGGCAGGAGATTGGGGCTGAGAGGAAAATTGGATCAGCCATGATTGAATGGCAGAGCAGACTTGATGGGCCAAATGACCTAATTCTGCTCCTATACATTGTGATCTAGCATATTTAGTGTGTTTGTGATTTTTTTTTAGGGGAAATGTGCATACATAAAACCACTCCAAGCTCTAGAAGTAAATTTGAAGGATAAATCTACATTTCTGATTACTAGCACCCTAAACTTCCGGGGTATGTACATACAGGGATAATCTATGAGATAGGTACTCTGGTCTTTGCAAAGAATAGGTGCATCACAAAACTAAAGTTGGAGGTTTCTGTGAATTACGTACATGAATATAACTTCATTTTAGAGTCATAGAGTCATTAAAAAGTAGAGCACAGAAACAGGCCCTTTAACCCATCTAGTCCATGCCGAGACATTTTACTAACAATAAATCCTGTCAAAGCCATATCCTTTAGGTCAGGGCTTCCCAGCCTGGGGTCCATAGACCCCTTGCTTAATGGTATTGGTCCATGGCATATAAAAAGTTGGAAACCCCTGCTTTAGGTGATCTTAACTGACTCAATTAAGAACTAATGAAAGAAGTTTTCAAAGCCAGACTTCTATTTCCCTTTCTTCAGTATGTGGAAAAACAGCCCAACGAACTGCTCTTACACTTGTGCTGGAAGTGTTCATACAATTGTAACAGAGAGAGAATTTTAGAACAATGACTTAGAAGAAACTGGAGTTGATGGTGGTCTCTAGTTCTCTGAAACGGCTAAACACTTTCACTAACAGTATCTTAGGACTTTACAGAAACTAAATTAATGATCTTTCCTCTGCCAGAGCCTTGCCACTTCTGTTAAAAAGTAGCTATAGCTGAGGTTTGAACTTTTGTTCCAAAACTTTGGAGGTCCACACAGATTTAAACAGAAATAATTCAAAAACTGACATTTGATCCACAAATACAAATACATATAAACACATGGAATAACCAGCTAGTCATAAAAAATCATTCTCTGGCTATGTTAGTGACAACTTCCTGTCCTTTGTTTGAAACAGAGTGCCAGACCACTTACAAGCAGTGTTCTCTAAAACAAGCTCTTGTTGTAGCTGGTGAGCTAATGACCTTTGAAGATTAATTTATGTTCAGATGACACGCAGTGGTGGTTAGACTGCTTGGGAGGTAAAAAGAAAGAGGCACAGTTTGTGGGAATGTGTTGATATATCAGAATTCAAAAGACATTGAAAAATAATTATTCACTAATGAACCAGGCTGCAAGTAGATTTAAATATACCAACTCTTCCAATAGTACAAAGGATTCATACTCATTCAGTGTGAATAGTTACAATGGAATCAGTGCCCTCCCATTTCAACTAATTTTATATTTTCTTTAGTTACTAACAAGAAACTCATGATTTTCTGCTCAGGCTTTTTCAGGCACTGAAAAATCAGGAACAGATAAAAAGGAATTTCTGACTCTGCTTCTGACTAGTTTGATCATGGCTGACACCTATCTCAACTCCAACCTAACATAGATTCATGCTTCCTGATACCTGGGACCTAACAACAAAAATTGTGCCAATCCTAAAAATTGGATTAGTGTAGAATTAGTGCAAATGAGTGGTTGATGGCCTGCAGACACGTTCATTGAAGGCTCCAATTATCCCAACAAACCCAACTCTGCACAGGTTCTAGTGGAGATTCACAGGAATAACCCTAGAAATTAAAAATTCAAAATATGTGGAGCATTTGATGTTTCTGAGGATGTACTTGATGGAATTCAAATAAATGAGGGGGAAATCTCATGGAAACTTACTGGGTATTGAAAGGCATGGATAGAGTGGATGTGGAGACAAGGTTTCCATTAGTTGGAGATACTAGGATCTGAGGGCACTACCTCAGAATAAAGGCAGATCCCTTTAAAACAGATATGAGGAGGAATTTCTTCAGAGGTTGATGAATGGCTATAGTGAAAAGGCAGCAGAATGAGTTAGAAAAAAAATGGGCTTGACTGAATAGTGGAGCAGAATTGATTAGCCAAATGTCCTCGCTCTTATATCTTAAGGTCTTACAATCATTCATGGCCTTCAGGGCCCAAAACTGTGAATTTCTATTCAATTTTGCATAAGAAGGTATCCTTTTCTCTTTATTGATCTAATTCCAATTTAATGATTTACATAGAACATAGAATAGTACAGCACATTACAGGCCCGTCAGCCCACAATGTTGTGCCAACCCTCAAACCCTGCCTCCCATATAACCCCCCACCTTAAATTCCTCCATATACCTGTCCAGTAGTCTCTTAAACTTCACTAGTGTATCTGCCTCCACTCAGGCAGTGCATTCCACGCACCAACCACTCTCTGAGTGAAAAACTTTCCTCTAATATTCCCCTTGAACTTCCCTCCCCTTACCTTAAAGCCATGTCCTCTTGTACTGAGCAGTGGTGCCCTGGGGGAGAGGCACTGGCTGTCCACTCAATCTATTCCTCTTAATGTCTTGTACACCTCTATCATGTCTCCTCTCATCCTCCTTCTCTCCAAAGAGTAAAGCCCTAGCTCCCTTAATCTCTGATCATAATCCATACTCTCTAAACCAGGCAGCATCCTGGTAAATCTCCTCTGTACCCTTTCCAATGCTTCCACATCCTTCCTATACTGAGGCGACCAGAACTGGACACAGTACTCCAAGTGTGGTCTAACTAGAGTTTTATAGAGCTGCATCATTACATCGCGTCTCTTAAACTCTATCCCTCGACTTATGAAAGCTAACACCCCATAAGCTTTCTTAACTACCCTAACTACCTGTGATATAGGGGTAACCCTATTTATCCCTCATTCCCAGCTCTGCACCAGACAAAATAATTGGCAACTGTGTTATTATTTATTCTAAGGTTGGTAAATATTAAAATAAACCTTGGTTTTCTTCTCTACTTTTGTTAACAATCATATACCTTACTACAGGTAAGTTAGGTTTGATAACTCAAAAATGGCCACCCTCAGAGTTGAGGAGCAACATCTCATATTCTGTCTGCGTGGCCTCCAACCCAATGGCATGAACACCGATTTCTCCTTCTGGTAGTTTCCCTTTCCCCTTCTGCTCTTCATCTCGTCCTTACTCTGACTTTTTACTTCTTCTCTCCTGCTTATCACTTCTACTTGATCTCCTTCTTCCTTCCCTTTCTCCTACGGTCCACTCTCCTCTCCTATCAGATTCTGTCTTCTTCCGCTCTTCACTTTTCCCACCCACATGGCTTCAGCTATCACCTTCTAGCTAACTTCCTACACCTCCCCCCACCTTTATATTCTGCTGTCTTTCCCCTTCCTTTTCTGACCAAAATATTGACTGATTATTCATTTCCATAGATACTGACTGACCCACTGAGATCCACCAGCATTTTGTGTGTTATCTTCGGCAAATGACCACATTTGGAAGACAAATTGTTCCAGGCACCGTTTTGATAACGAGTATGTCATGAATATCTGCCTGAAATAATGCTGATCTGATGCCAGTTCTATCCTGGAGCTCAGCACTCCATAAGTACTTTCTGTTAACACTCCATGCTGGACAAAACAGCATCACCAGTGTTTAAATTACTATGTAGTTGTTGGTTGGGATCTTCTGGCTGTTGCTACTGTGCAACAGTCGAGCTTGCTGTGCATCAGGAAAAATTTGCTATTTTTGTGGGGGTACTTAGATTTGCAAAACTCTGCATCTCATGCGGACGTCAAGGCTTCTCCAGAAATTAACTGCTCCTACTTGAGCAAAGCTCATGACTGAGAGAAAGGCAGAGCAATTGCACAGAGGAAAAAGTGGCAGGTGGGAGATATTCTCCACCAGCAACCATAACCACACAACGTGATTACCAAAACTTCAGCTAAGAACATGAGTTTGATATTTGCACTTCATTAAGGCCAACCTAAGCGAGTTCTTCCAAAGGCCATAGTTACAAGGATCAATAATAGTCAGCTTTCATCTGCAATATGATATGATTTCATGGAGTCAGCAACAGGCCCTGGTTCGTGGAGTTTACACCACACCAATCCTACACCTGCATCATATTCTATTCCCTTCACATACCCACCAACTCCCCCCACCCACCCCCAACCCCACCAGCTCTACCCTTCATCCACACATAATTTACAGTGGCCAGTTTACCAGTGGTCTTTGAGATGCCAGAGAAATCCGAAAAACTGGTCGGAACCCACACAATTAGAAGAAGTGCGTGCAAACTCCACAGAGACAGTGCCTGAAATCACAGTTGAACCCAGCTCTCTGTAGAATGTGACAGCGGATCTACTTGCTTTTCCAATGTGCCACCCCCCACTCATTTACACATTCTAAGTTATAAATTCGCATTGGAATATCTATTTCAGGTTACCTCTTTTTGTATTGTGACAAAACAGATTCTGGAGTGAGGTAAATCACAGGGCTGCTAGTGACAGGGAAATTGTGTTGCTGTTCCTGGTATTACACTTATAATAGTCATTCAAAGATAACCTAGGCAAATGGTGCTCATTATTCTATCCTTACCACTTCCACTGCCAACTCTACCTCTTTGGCCTTCTTTCTGTTCCTCTGTCTTCACTGCATCTGCTCTCAGGATGATGCTTTGAATTCAAGAATATCCAAAATAGCCTCTTTTTTCAAAGAGGCTATTTTTTTCAATTTGTCTTCCCATTCTTTAAGGCTTTTTTTGATTTGTCTTCCCATTCCCATTCTGACATGTCAGTCCATGGCCTCCTCTACTCCCATGATGAGGCCACACTCAGGTTGGAAGAACAATGCCTCATGTTCTGTCTGAATAGCCTCCAACCCAATGGCATGAATATCAATTCTCTAACTTCTAGTAATTACTCCACCCCTCACTTTTTTTCCATTTTCCATTCTGGTTACTGTCTCACCCCTTCCCTCCTCCTTCCCTTTCTTCTATGGTATGTCATCCTCTCTGAATGGATTTTTTCTGTTTCAGCTCTTTACTTCTTCCACCTATCACCTCCCAGCTTCTTACTTTACCTCCCCCCCTGCCCACCCATCTTCCCCTTCACCTGATCTCTCCCATCACCTGCCAGCTTGTTCTTCTTCCCCTCTCCCCAGCTTCTTATTCTGGCTTCTACCCCCTTCCTTTCCACTCCTGAGCAGGGGCCTCAGACTAAAATGTTGACACTGTATTCCCCTCCATACGTGCTGCCTGATGTGCTGAGTTCTTGCAGCATTTGTGTTTGTTGCACAAACCTCTCCTGAACAGCCCAAACAGTAGTTAATTTCAGTTAGCCAATCACCTACTTCACTACATTCTCTGTGGCTTTTGCTATATGCCATGGGCTTAAGAGATGAAAATCAAATTCATCTGGCACACTTCAGTCCTGGTTACCAAAGAGCAACCCTTTCGTTTGTTGTGCCAAATGAAATCCAGCTGGTACCGTGTTCTTCCTGAGAATAAAGATAATACACTGTGCCTGGATTTTGGAAATGGAGCTGCATTATCATTGGGCATTATAACACACCTGCTGAGCACACAGATAGAGGAATCCATACCCTTTCCAGAACTAAGCAGTGTGGATAAGCTCCCTATAATCCAGGTGTTCTAGTCCTGTCAACATCCTCATAAATATTTTCTGCACTCTGTCCAGTTTAACCACATCGGGGAGCTGGATTAAGCACAATAGGCAGTGATTCAAACAGAGAGAGGAGAAATGGGTTAAAAATTCTATATCTGAATGCACGAAGTGTCAGGAATAAGGGGGATGAGCTTGAAGCCCAGGTGCGAATGGGTAACTATGATGTTGTTGGGATAACGGAGACATGGCTGCAGGGAGATCAGACCCAGGAAATGAATGTACAAGGGTATACGTGCTATGGTAGGGACAGAAATGTGGGCAGAGGGGGTGGGGTGGCCCTGTTGGTGAGGAATGAGATTCAGTCCTTTGCAAGGAGGGACATAGGGTCAGGAGAAGTAGAGTCTGTGTGGATAGAATTGAGGAACAGTAAGGGCAAAAGGACCCAAATGGGTGTTGTCTACAGGCCACCAAACAGTAGCATGGATATTGGGTGCAAGTTGAATAGGGAGTTAACATTGGCATGTGGCAAAGGTAATGTTGCAGTAGTTATGGGGGATTTCAACATGCAGGTGAACTGGGAGAATCAGGTTGGTGCTGGACCACAGGATAGGGAGTTTGTAGAGTGCCTACGGGATGCATTCTTGGAACAACTTGTAGGAGAGTCGACCAGGGACAAGACTATTCTGGATTTAGTGTTATGTAATGAACAGGATTTGATAAGTGATCTCGCAGTAAAGGAGACATTAGGAGGTAGTGATCACAATATGATAAGCTTTTATCTGAAATTTGAGAAGGATAAGGGCAGCTCGGAGGTGTCAGTGTTGCAGATGAACAGGGGAAACTATGGAGCCATGAGGGAGGAGCTGGCCAAAGTTGACTGGACAGATAGCCTAGCAGAAAAGACAGTGGAACAGCAATGGCAGGTATTCATGGGAATAATGCACAAGGTGCAAAATCAAAATCAAAATAATGTGAATAAGTGTGAGGTTATCCACTTTGGGAGTAAGAACAGGAAGGCAGATTATTATCTGAACGGTGTAGTGTTGGGTAAGGGAGTAATACAAAGAGATCTCGGAGTCCTTGTTCATCAGTCACTGAAGGTGAATGAGCAAGTGCAGCAGGCAGTGAAGAAGGCTAATGGAATGTTGGCCTTTATTACAAAGGGAATTGAGTACAAGAGCAAGGAAATCCTCTTGCATTTGTACAGAGCCGTGGTGAGACCACACCTGGAGTATTGTGTACAGTTTTGGTCTCCAGGGTTAAGGAAGGACATCCTGGCTGTAGAGGAAGTGCAGTGTAGATTCACGAGGTTAATTCCTGGGATGTCTGGACTGTCTTACGCAGAGAGGTTAGAGAGACTGGGCTTGTACACGCTGGAATTAAGGAGATTGAGAGGGGATCTGATTGAAACATATAAGATTATTAAGGGATTGGACAAGATAGAGGCAGGAAATATGTTCCAGATGCTGGGAGAGTCCAGTACCAGAGGGCATGGTTTGAGAATAAGGGGTAGGTCATTTAGGACAGAGTTAAGGAAAAACTTCTTCTCCCAGAGAGTTGTGGTGGTCTGGAATGCACTGCCTCAGAAGGTAGTGGAGGCCAATTCTCTGGGTGCTTTCAAGAAGGAGCTAGATAGGTATCTTATGGATAGGGGAATCAAGGGATATGGAGACAAGGCAGGAATCGGGTATTGATAGGAATTGATCAGCCATGATCTCAAAATGGCCGAATGGTCTACTTCTGCACCTATTGTCTATTGTCTATCTTGCCTCTAACAAGGTGCTAAAACTGTAAACAGTACTCCAAGTGCAGCCTCACTACTTAGTAACTTAAACAATTGCAACATGTCTCAGCTCCTATGCTCAATGTCCTGACTGATGAAGGCCAGCATACAAAATGATTTTTGCACCAGCCTGTCTACCTGTGATGCTGCTTTCAACAAACCATCCACTTGTATCCCTAGGTCCGGCTTTTCCATTACATTCCCCAGTGCCCTACCATTCATACCATCAGTCCTACATTGGTTTAGCTTTCCAAAACACATAATCTTACTTGTAATGAAATCACTTGTCGACCACTTCCTTAATTGGTCAAGGTTCCTTTGCAATCAGTGATAACCTTCTTTGATAACCAAGGAACTTGGGACTGTATGTTAGGAACTAATATTCTCAGGGAAAGGTGGAGGTTGTTTAGAGAGCACTTACATGGGGTTATGGATAGGGTTGCTCCATTGAAGCAGGAAAAAGATGGGAGCACAAAGGAACCATGGTTAATAAGAGAAGTGGAACTCAAGAGAAAGAAGGAAGCATACTTAAGATTTAGGAAACAAAGATGAAACAGGGCTCTTGAAACCTATAAGGAGAGTGAGAAGGGATATAAGAAGGCTTTGTGAGTAGGATTAAGAAAAATCCTAATGGTTCCTACACATACATGAAGAACAGGAGGATGACTAGAGTGAGGGTAGGACCAATCAGGGATTTTAAAAAACCTCCTGGATCAGGGGGGTTCTTACAGAATACTTTACTTCAATATAGACCTTGCTGACTAAACCAGTAAGTCTTACATCAAAGGTGGGAAAAATATTGGAGGGGATTGTTAGATTCAGGATTTACAGGCATTTGGAGAAGCATAATCTGATTAGGGATACTCAACATGGCTTTGTGAGGAGCCGGTTGTACCTCACGAGCCTTTTTTTTACATTTTTGAGGAAGTTAAAAAACCTGATTGATGTACAATGGATGTGATGTATGTGAATTTTAGTAAGGTGTTTGACAAGTTTCCCATGGTAGGCTCATTTGAAGTCAGAAGGCATGGGATCCAGGAAAACTTGGCTGCATGCACTCAGAATTGGCTTGTCCACAGAAGTCAGAGGGTGCTAACTGATGGAATGCATTCTGGCTGCAGGGCTGTGACCAGTGCTGTTCTGCAGGGATCTGCTCTGGAACTGCTGCTCTCTCTGATTTTTATAAATGGCTTGGATGAGGAAGTGGAAGGGTGGGTTAGTAAGACTGCAGATGACACAAAGCTTGGGATGTTGTGGATGGTGTAGAAGGTTGTCATGGGTCACAGTGGGACATTGAAGGGGATGCAGAACTGGGCTGAGAAGTGACAGAAGGAGTTCAATACAAAAAAGTGTGAAGAGATGCACTTTGAAAGGCTGAACTTGAAGGCAAAGTACAAGGTTAATGACAAACAAGAGAAATTCTGCAGATGCTGGAAATCAAAGTAATACACACAACATGCTGGAGGAACTCAGCAGGCCAAGAAGCATCCATGGAAAAGAGTAAACAATGGACATTTCAGGCCAAGACCCTTCGTCAGGACTGGGAAAAAGGAGATGAGAAGTCAGAGTAAGAAGATGGGGGAGGAAAGGAAGACGTACAGGGTAGTGATAGGCCAATTCGGGAGAGGGGAGGGGTGAAGTAAAGAGCTGGGAAGTTGATTGATGAAAGAAATAAAAAGATAAGATTTCCAGCATCTACAAAATCTCTTGCATGCCTCAAATTAACTCTTTTTTTAAATTCCAAAAATAGACTTTATTGAGGCCAAATAGATGCAATGATTAGACCTACCTTTATGTGCTAAAGTGTTTCCATGCTCAGTTATACATTGTACATCATGGAATATACATTAACATGTTACATATTATTTTATATTATACAGACAAGCTTCCCGTCAATGTAGTTGGGTATGTTATGCCAAAATTGGAAAAATGAAAGTCCATGTATCAGTATTTAATTTAAACAGGGAGAGGACCTCATCATGAGTCACAGAAATTTGAATGTGATATTTTATGTCTAGAAAATAATGCACCCTTCCATTGAAGTTGGCATCAACACTCAAGGATTTCATTTTTAGTTATCTGAATCTTTGATTTGAACCATTTCTGCACAGAAAGGGTTATATTGTGTTTTTACAGTTAGTAACAACTTTAATTAAAAAAAATAAAATTTGCCCAGAGGAATTTACAACTCAATTAATTAACTTGCATCAACAATTCTGATGGCAACTCATTTTCAACAGATGGGGATAATTAACTTCCTTAGTAAGAAAGACTTGCTCACAAATATTTGGATTTTTATCACCTGTCAATCATAACAAATCCTCCTGTCAATATGTAAAACAAAATCAATGTGTCTACAAAAGTGCAGACAATTTTAACTCACTTAAAGTGATGTATGTCGCATACTTATCCAGTTTTCTGAGCAAAATTGGAATGAATGAACCAGCTTAATGGAAATCACAAAAGCATTTTGAAAATCTACAATCTAGCCAGGTTCCAGGTGGAAAGTGATCTTACCCACACCGCATTTGAATGTCAATGTGGACAATGATTTATGCTTTATACCAGAAGAATATTAAAAGTTCCTCATCTACTTCAATTGTTAGCTCTCTGATCATTCAATTGAACTTTCTTTGAGAATAGAGTTAGACAAACTTATCATTCATTCTTAGGGTAAAGCACACCCAAATTTTCTTTATTTACCCATGAGGCCAGTTACCATCTCCACCCAGATCCCAACTGGAAACATGACAAAAGAAAAAAATTACAAGCTTGATATTACATCCAGTTTCCTTTCTTGTTCTTTTTATTCCAATGTAAGTTTTTTACTAATTTTAGAGCAGCTTAAAAAGAAACAAGAATCCATATCAGCTTGGTATGATTTTTCATTCCAAAGCAAAGTATAGCTTGCATCAGAAAGGTTCTGGTAATTCTAAACTAGATATCCAATGTAATGGAGGTAGCATGCTGAATGGTATAGAGAATATTTATGAATTAATTATTCACCCAGCTGCAGATGAGCTGGTATAATTACCTGGTTGTCCAACTGGGCCAACTTTCCCTATCCTTCCAGGTTCTCCTTTCTCCCCCTTTTCTCCTGGTTCACCTGCAACAGAATGTAAATAGTGATTGTACCCATTGTTTGTAGAGTCACTGCAAGGGAATAATGTTCTTCCATATGTAGATGGAACTATTTCAACCTCTAACCCTGATGGACTACCAATCACTCAGTGTCAATTCAAGCTGCAGCATAGCTAGCGTGATGATTTCCTGAAGATTCAGAATGATACTGTTTATTTTCTGGGCTGAGGGTTGGATTCAGAATCAAATGTACATTGTCAGGGAAAGAGTATGGGGAACTTTACATCTTGAGGTAAAAGACTGATTCTGATTGGCCTTGATGCTGGCATACCCTACCTAAAAATGGAAAGATCTCCATTCTCTAGTGTTGGGCTACTTCACTTCCAGGCAATGAAAAAGAATAAAATTGAAGATTTTGAAAGGTGTGGATTAACTGCGAAGATGAATTGTGTAGCTGCAAAAGGCATTCTCCAAAAGTGCTCCAGCTCTGCCTTTGTGCCTTAAATCCTAGCTCACAGCACCAGACACAACTACTGGTAGCAGTCTATGCTATAAACACTTCCTTTCCACCACTAATAGTTTCCACATCCATGGAAGTGCTTCCAACCACAGGGAAGCATTTCCAAAAACACTTTCTCACTAGGAAACTATTTTATTTAGATTAATGTGCTTAAAAAATGGTCTCTTAAATGAATCAACCACTTGAGAAAACTTCCTACAACATATTAAGATAACATGATAGCGTTTCTACCTTGTGAAGTGAATTCCAAACAAAATGATATTGTTCAAAAACACTTCCATTTCATTTGGAAAATTAATGTCCCTCTTCTTCTCATAAAAAATAGCTTTAACTTTTTGCCTGAATGTCTTTTTTTGTTCATCCATGAATCATCTCAGGAGTTTATTAAATAAAAGCAAGCTGCAATTTTTGCTTCAATTGTTGTTTTCCTTATTCTTTCCTCCAAAGTGACAATGCCTTTGCTGAGGAGCAGGATATTAATTCTTTTCTTTTTCAAGGAGCTCGAATTTGACTGGCCTGGAAGCACTTCCTCACATCATTGGTGAATATAAATATAATTACTGCTAAATCTGTTGTTTATGCTGTTCATTTTTTAAAGAGATAGTTAATACCCTGAATCAAATTTAGCTCCATCAGTACCTTTCTATAGATTGAACTCTCTCTTTTATATCATCCCTGTTGCGTTTCTTTGAACTGCTCACCAAATCATTTATATCCTTTCAAGGCTTTGACAAGGTTTTGACTTGGATGCAGTGGTAGCTCTTTTTGCTTTGAGCTTAAGGGCTTCAACTCAAGGTTTCTGACACTTTACTGAGTCATTACAGGAGAAATTTCAGAGGTGTTATCCTTCAGATGAAACATCAGTTTGCCCATTCAATAGGGATTTGAAACACCTCATTAAACTATCTGAAAAAGCAGCCAATAACAGGCTAACTCATCTCTTCAGTCTTTACAGGACCTGGTTATGCACAACTGACACCCATCTCCACATCTGTCTTCCTTTCATCAACTACAAATTTAATTGCTCTAGAGTCCCCGTGCCTTCAGTTACCTAAGATCTGGAATTTTCTCTCTAATTCTTTCTACCCCATTAATTCCCCCCCCCCTTATAAAATGATCCTCAAAACATACCTGTTGTCCAAGTTTTTGTGATCTGCCCTTAATTTTTTCATGTGTTGCTCTGTGGCAAATGCTACTCTGAATGACTCAGGATGTTTCACTTCTACAAAGGTAAGGTATAAATATTCATTTCTGTTTTTGCTTTACTAATGTAAGAATTGCTACATGAGACATCACTATCTGGAAATGAAGTTCCTTAAGATTTGTTGTGTATGTTCTACATAAATACAATTCCTCCCTTTGAGGGTATAGTAAATTATTCCATGAAACTTATATGGTGAAAACTAATTTTTTTCATAATCACTTGTGCTTAAGATACAATTATTACTCAATTATTCATACAGTAACTTTCATTAGTTAGATATTTTATTTTTTGATTAATGAACATCTTTCCAGGGCATTTCTACATTTCTGAAATACACTTTCACACTTGAGTTTCAATAAGCATTTATACATGTTCAGATTCAAAATACATTTATTATCAAAGAATATTTATATTATACAACGTTGGGATTGGTTAGCTTACAGGTAGCCACAAAGCAAGAAACCCAAAAGAATCTAATTAAAGAAAAATAAAATAAAAGACCAACACCTGATGCGCAAGAGAAAGGTAAAAAAAAATACACATCATGCAAACAATTGAAGCGAAAAACAACATTCCAAACCAAATTGCATCCTCAGATCCGAACCGCAAAGCAAACTAGAGTAGGCCTAAAGCCTCGCAGACAGGACAGTCTTCATAGCCTCAGCGGCACAGAGAGGAGTGACCATCACGGAGAGCGAGTGAAATTGGCTCTCACCCCTTTCCTTCATCTATTGTATAATAGTTCCAGGTAACACTATCTGGACCACAGTCATATCACTAGTCACCTGATCTCACAGCTTGCTAGGTGCAGCATATTTCATTGTGATAATGGAAAAGGGATGAAGAGAAAGAACATAATTCCACTCACTCACTATTAGCAGTGTAATTTTGAATGTATTAGATGAAGATAGTACTTATGCATCTTCAGCAGAAGAGTCAACAGGTTCTACAGATGTGGTAAGAGAAAACTAAACAATAAACATATTTGTTTTAATCTCAATTTAATTGTTGATCTTCACTGGAACAATGAAATTTAAAGATTATAGATTACAGTTCCTTGCACTGATCTAATATACTCTAATCAATGTGCTAGAAATCAGTTGAAAATCAGGAAATAAATTAGTTTACATATCACAATTGTAAGACTTCAAAAATATTTTATCAGCTGTGCATTTAGTGCCAGAGGCTGTTTCTATCTTTTTGTTTAGTTACTGGACATTGGAGTTCTTTGTCACCTCTGTGGTGCGGTTCCAATAGTATCAAAATGAAAGTACTACTGTGATATAGGTCCTTGACTAATTAATGCAACCTATAGGTGACATGTGAGGATGAGGACTTGGGGCTGCATCTGACGTATGCTAGTTGTGCCAGTGAATGAAACTTTTCATATCCATCTCAACCAAGACTACTATTAGTCCCAAGTCGTGCATGTGTGCAATCACAGAACACACACCAACATATCCATCAACATTCATGTGGAGTTCTACGGTGTGACAGAGCACATAATCCATAGAGCACAGTTGGAACTTGAAAATTTGACTTTAAAATTGCAAGCTTCTTGATCATGAATAATCTTGCATGTTTGCCGGGTAGTAATTTCTGGATTGCTGCCTGTGCCACACACCAGTGAGGGTAGAAACGGGATGATCTGGCAGATAAATGCGTGGTGCAGGGGACAGGGATCTCTTCTGGTGAGGCGTGATCTGTTCAAAAGTTATGGGTTGCACCTGAATCCACGGGGAGTCAATATTCTCATGGACAGGTTTGTTAGAGCAGTTGGGGAGGGTTTAAACTAATTTGGTGGTGGGGGGGGGTGGGAAGTGAAGGGACTCAGGATAGGACAGATGGTAAAAAATCAAAGATGACATGCAGTCAGACTCTCAGGAAGGGCAGGCAGAAGATAGGATATCATTGCAGCCAGCAGGGTGAGTATCAGTGCATTAGGGATGCAGAATCAAAAAAGGTAGCAAATACAGTACACAAAGTGTTATATCTCAATGCACAGAGGAAAAGGTGGATGATCTTGTTGCATTTTTACAGTTTGTTGGGTATGATGTTGTGGCCATCACTGAATCATGGCTGATGGATGGTTGTAGTTGGGAGATGAATGTCCAAGGCTTTATAAGACACTAGTGAGGTCTCAGCTTGAGTATTATGAATAGTTTTGAGCTCCTCATCTAACAAAAGATGTGTTAGCATTGGAGAGGGTTTAGAGAAGGTTCACATGGATGATTTTGGGAGTGAAAGGGTTATCGTACAGGGAATGTTTGATGGCTCTGGTTCTGTGCTCACTGGAGTTTCAGATGGGGGGGGGGGGATTCTCACTGAAACCTTTTGAATCTTCAAAGGTCTAGAACGAGTTGATGTGAATAGGATGCTTCCCATGGTGGGGGAGTCTAGGACAAGAGGGCACAGCCTCAGGATAGGGGGCATCCATTTAAAACAGAGAAGTGAAGAAATTTCTTTAGCCAGAGAGTATTGAAATTGTGGAATTGTGGAGGCCAGTTTATTGGGTGTTCTTGATCGGTTGATTGATCAATCCTTGATTGAACATGACATCAAACGTTACAGGGAGAAGGCCGGGGAATGGAGCTGAGGAGGGGAAAAAATGATCAGCCATGATTGAATGGCAGAGTAGACTCGATGGGCCAAATGGCCTAATTCTGCTCCTCTGTATTATGGTCTTATAATTTATGTTCTTCTTGTGAATGTTGTATATCTGACACCATGAGCCCATGATGCTGATACAAATCAGTTTTTCATTGCATCTATGCAGACATACATCTATTCCTACGACGGTAAATTCAGTTTTGATTTTAGCAGATGTTTCTTGTCTCAAGTAACTTTAATTTAACAAAGGCAATGCCTTAGTAAACTCACCTTTCGCTTATTAGTAGTTGAGTTTGTATTCCCCGTTTTGGTACAGCATCATTATACGAATATGACTTTAACTAAACATTGCAGAATTGCAATTTTTTTTTACCATCTCTCCTGATATTTTTACCTCAGATTAATGACTTAACAGTATGATGGTCCGACAGAGCATCAATATTTTGCTCTGAGGTAAGTACCAGCAGGCTGTTCAACGTCGAGGGGGTCTTGCAGCTGAACTAATCCTAGTCCTCAGCCAACATGAATCTATCTTCCAACAAGCATCATTGAGCAGTGAGCAGAAACAGGACGCAGCAACGTAACTAACTCCACGATACACTGAGGTAAGTTTAAGATCAAATAATTCAGCACAGATAAGGAACTGTTGTGTTTAGTTTACAGATGGGCATTGAATTAACTAAACAGGCACTCTGATAATCTCCATCCATCTTGCTGCACCATGGAATAATCCGGCACCATTGTTAATTAAAAGTACTATATATATATTGCACCCAATAAACTGCAAGGAGAGCACTAATATGTTAATGTAACAAAAATGTGCAACAGTAATAGTAAGCAGTCCACTGTAATTCACAAATGATGAAGGTTTGAACTGAGTATACCTTTCAGACCAGGGACTAGGATCTGTACTGAGCATGATTCATCTGCTATGTGTTGAGATTCTCCAGATCGGAGCAAGGACAGGAACAGCAGGCCAATTAGCAACACCAGTAAAAACAGTCCACTGTTCATAATGTCCACAAGAAGTTCATTGACTCCTAAAGACAGAAATTCCTTTAATAAATAACTATTACAATTAAGACAAAACAACATTTCTTAATTAAAAATATGCAATTTGAAAAATTATGCTCAAAACTACTTCTTCCTGCACCCTCAATGTGTTAGGAATGAGACCATCCATTCCAGCTTCTGTTTCAATGTACATCCCCCACACCACCCACAGCTATCACCCAAAGCAAACTCAAGTCTCTTTTTAATCCGAGCTTTTGCTTGTCCAGTTTGAAGTTACCTAGGTCTGGGTTATGCAAGTAAATGTGGGAGAAGGAAGAAATGGGATTCAGTTTTGCTGGGTCTTTATTCCAATTTCTTTCAATTAACATTCCAGAATAAATGTTGGCATTTTCTCCCTGAGCTTGGCCCCATCAGAGAAGATGTGACAGCATGAGAAAGGGCTGGGGAGATGATGTCATCGACCAGAATTCCCGCTAGTCACACATCTAACCAAACCCCCCCTCCCCCAGCCCTCCCACTCAGCCTTATCCAATGCTATGTGTGTCTGTACAACATGAACAGAAGCTCCACACCACCCAAGACTGTGTCCCACAGGAGAATCTGTAAGGAATTTCCAGAGGCTAATAGTTATTCTGAAGTTCTCTGACCTTAGCTTATATCAACCAGTGCCATGCACAATGGATTTCACTCCTCATGTTGAATTTAGAAAGAAATTCCTGTTCATGCTGGCTGGCAAACAGCATTAATAGATTAATGATAATTGCTAAATTGAAGCCGTACCTTAATCAAACTCCATACTTCACTTTAAAAATTCAATGGTTAACAGTCGCTACTTGTGATGCAGATCTGAATTACATTTTACTGATTAGAGTTTAGCACATTCCATTAGTTTGCTAAATGATTTGTACAGTTGTTGAAAAAAAGTAAGCCCATCACCAGTCAATTCTTGGTCAGCAGCCGATGCTTCAACAGAACAAAATTCTGAAGCGTTTTAAGAGTTAAATGATGCACTCTAATACAGTCCATTTGCTGAACTCTTTCTGCCCATTTATTAACAGATGGTAGCAAGGACTGTCATTTGGAATGTAATACAGCAGGTTTTAAACTAAGAATGGAATGAAAATCAGACTGAAAAATTCCCCTTACCTTATGATGGAAGATGGAACAGTGAGCAAGGAATCATCCTGAGCTTCTTCTCCCATCGCACAGATGAACTTTATTGCTGTTCTTGTTTACCAATGCTTGACAGATTTTTTTTAGGTTGACTGGTTGATATAGCCTGCCCAAGGAATCGGCTCAGCAAATCAAGAGAGAAAAATTGTAAGTATGACCCATAAATAACATCCTGTTTGACAAATGTCAGCTGGGGAACTTGCAGCTGTAAGAGATAACTATGGGAAAATCCAAGATAGAATAGTGCAAAAATAAAATCTTCAATATTTGTTTAATTTTTGTTTTTTTAAGAATAAAATAAACTTCTCTGCATGCAACACATAAAGATCTCCAGCAATATGAACAGTAGAGAACTCTCAGAGATTTTCCAAGTCACATGGGCTTTGAATTGAGATTTTTTTTTAATCTCTCAGTAATCAAACTACTGAGGGTTTACTTAACATCCTTCTGGCTTTTTGCAACATTCTGTTATGATTATCTAGAAACAATTGTTTTGCCAATATCTTGTTTGTATGGTGTGGCTTCAGAAAATCACACTGCAGCAGATTGTTACAAAATACCTTTAATAGAGCGGTGCCTCATCTCAATAAAAGAGGTCTAAGAGGTCTGTGGCTCTAGAATTCCATTTTCAGAAAGTTACTGAAGAATTTGCCAGTTTATTCTTCCTAAGACATCTGGAAAAATGCATACTTTTCCTATACCCCTTCCTGATGTAAAATTAATGTTCCATAACACAGGAATTGAAAATCACACACATAACATAACTTTTAAAATGTGAGACTCCTAATCCCAATCACATTCTGCAAATAGTTTTTTTGGTAAAAGGATGAAAAGAATTGCACTCGTTTAGGCTCCCCGAACAGACTATAACATCATAAAAGTCCAAAATTAAAGCATTCAGCCCCAAGGTTCTTCCTAGTTTATCGTAATTTGGTTATAGAGCCATACAGCTGAGAAACAAGCCCTTCAGCCCACTAATGCCACACTAACCATCCGCCACCCATTTTACACCAATCCTACATTAACCCTGCTTTTTTTTATTCTCCCCAGATTCTACCATCCAGCAATGAGCTAGGGACGATTTACAGTAGCCAACTCGCCAGAAAGCATCTGGGATGGGGCAGAAAACCAGAGCAGTCGAGGGAAAACTGACACAGTCAGAGAGAGAGAATGTGCAAACTCCACGTAGACAGTGAGGGATTAAACACGGGGCAATGGACCTGTGAGCCAGCAGCTCCACTAGCTGCACAATTATGCTGCAAGCTATACACACCAAATTAAATCCTACAATTGATTTCTGCAGTTCACGCTGGGACAGGGAGAGATAATTGAAGGCTTTTGTATACAGAGATTGACTAATAAGAGCCACTGGACTGTTAAAACTCAGCCATGAATGCCTTTCATAATCAAATAACCCACTGTCAGTAACTATCTATGCATTGATGAGGACTAGAACCCAGTGGGAGTCCTTTGGCAATTAAGAGGCAACACTTTAAAAAAAATATATAGTGTATAAACAAATATTTTTACTATATTTCCCAGCATGTTTGGCACCTTCATCATTCACGATTATTTGTGCAGATAATGAAAGAAGAAAACTGTTAATTTTAGACAAATGATCTTGGTAAGATGTACAAAATCTACCCAATCTTGTAATGACTACTTCTATTATATCTCTTGTCTTAGAAAGCAGAGAAGATGAATTTTCCCTGCTGTCAGACTGCAAGCATTCAGCTGAAGCACTTCAGATCCATAGGAGAGTGAGAGACAGGAGAAGTAACTATGAACACCATTACAACTAATCAATGAACAGTCACCATAGAAACTGAACAGCCTCCATCTCAAAGCATAGCTTCCACAGACATCTGGTCATATGTCTGACGTTACAAACAACACTCCTAATTGCCGAGGTGTTCTGAGACTAACCATAGGGGGAAAATCTCAAGATTTTTATTCCTTCAGCGACATCTTAGAATTTTCTTTCTTCGGATATTGTGCTCCTTGGTAGGCCCTTCTCCATACTACAAGTCTGTGTACATGCACATTGTCAGTAGTTACTCTCACTGGAACACACCCACTAACATAGTTTAGATGTGACTGATTTAAACATTGATTTTAACAAATCAGTAAACTCCTTAATTTTGTGTGTGCAAATTGACCACATACTAGAAATTTATTTTTAAAACGTAACTTGCACAAAATAAGATTCAGAGAGGGGAAAATCAACAACACAGTGATATTGATGCTGGACACTTCGCTCAATGCCATGAATCATAACTATTTATGGAAAGCAGCCAGTGAGTGAGTGGGCCAGTGAAGGAGTGGAGATTTGAGGCTTTGACTCGAGAGATTCTGGCAGTTTTGGCAGTTGGACTGTGCAATCAAGTCAATCAAGATTTGAATAGCTCAGCAGAAAGCCGTTGATTAGACAATCAAGATTTGAATAGCTCAGACTCAGCAGAAAGCAGCTGATTCAGCAAACGAGGTCAGGTGACCAAGTAGTTTGAAAAGCTCAAACAAATAAATAGAGGGTTACCTCAAGCGGAGCGGCCTGTGAGTGAGTGGGCGGGCGGGCCAGTGAAGGAGTGGAGATTTGAGGCTTTGACGAGAAGAGGCTGAGGACGAGTTTCACTCCAAGTGAGGTAAGGCCGGGTAAGTTCCTTTCAAAGGAGAGAGTTTCAAAAGTTGAGGCAAGTATTGGGTAGGTCATGGCAGCTGAGATCGGCTCTGTGGTTTGCTCATCCTGCAGCATGTGGGAAATCAGGGATACTTCCAGTGTCCCTGATGACTATGTGTGCAGGAAGTGTGCCCAACTGCAGCTTCTGGCAGACCGCATTGAGCGTCTGGAGCTGCGATTGGATTCATACTGGAGCATCCGCGATGCTGAGAAAGTTGTGAATAGCATGTTCAGTGAGTTGGCCACACCACAGGTAAAGGCTACACAGGCAGAAAGGGAAGGGGTGGCCAACTAGACAGCGTAGCAGTAGGCAGGTAGTGCAGGAGTCCCCTGGGGTCATCTCCCTCCTAAACAGATATACTGTTTTGGATACTGTTGGGGGAGATGTCTCATCAGGGGAAGGCAGCAGCAGCCGAGTTCATTGCACCATGGGTGGCTCTGCGGCACAGGAGGGAAGGAAAAGGAGTGGGAGAGCTATAGTGATAGGGGATTCGATTGTAAGGGGAAAAGATAGGCGTTTCTGCGGCTGCAAACGAGACTCCAGGATGGTATGTTGCTTCCCTGGTGCAAGAGTCAAGGATGTCTCTGAGCGGCTGCAGGACATTCTGGAATGGGAGGGTGAACAGCCAGTGGTCGTGGTGCACATAGGTACCAACGATATAGGTGAAAAAAGGGATGAGGTCCTACAAGGTGAATTTAGGGAGTTAGGAGATAAACTAAAAAGTAGAACGACAAAGGTAATAATCTCTGGATTACTACCAGTGCCATGTGCTAGTCAGAGTAGAAATAGGAGGATATTTCAGATGAATACGTGGCTTGAAAAATGGTGCAAGGGGGAGGGATTCAAATTTCTGAGGCATTGGAACCAGTTCTGGGGGAGGTGGGACCGGTATAAACAGGACAGTCTGCACCTGGGCTGGACTGGAACCAATGTCCTAGGGGGAGCTGTTCAGGAGGGTTTAAACTAATGTGGCAAGGGGATGGGAACAAGTGCAGAGAGACAGAGGGGTGTAAAATGAGGGTAGAAGCAAAAAGTAGTAAGGTGAAAAGTAAAAGTGGCAGGCAGGCAAATCCAGGGCAAAAAGCAAAAAGAGCCACTTTTCAACATAATTGTATAAGGGCTAAAAGTGTTGTAAAAACAAGCCTGAAGGCTTTGTGTGTCAATGGGAGGAGCATTCATAACAAGGTGGATGAATTGAATGTGCAGATAGTTATTAATGAATATGATATAGTTGGGACACAGAGACATGGCTCCAGGGTGACCAAGGATGGGAGCTCAACATCCAGGGATATTCAATATTCAGGACAGATAGACAGGAAAGAAAAGAAGGTGGGGTAGCATTGCTGGTTAGAGAGGAGATTAACGCAATAGAAAGGAAGGACATTAGCCTGGAGGATGTGGAATTGATATGGGTAGAACTGCTTAACACTAAGGGGCAGAAAATACTGGTGGGAGTTGTGTACAGGCCACTTAACAGTAGTAGTGAGGTTGGGGATGGCATTAAACAGGAAATTAGAAATGTGTGCAATAAAGGAACAGTAGTTATAATGGGTGACTTCAATCTACAAATAGATTGGGTGAACCAAATTGGTAAGGGTGCTGAGGAAGAGGATTTCTTGGAATGTATGCGAGATGGTTTTCTGAACCAACATGTCGAGGAACCAACTAGAGAGCAGGCCATTCTAGATTGGGTATTGAGCAATGAGGAAGGGTTAGTTAGCAATCTTGTCGTGCGTGGCCCCTTGGGTAAGAGTGACCATAATATGGTGGAATTCTTCATTAAGATGGAGAGTGACATAGTTAATTCAGAAACAAAGGTTCTGAACTTAAAGAAGGGAAACTTTGAAGGTATGAGACGTGAATTAGCTAAGATAGACTGGTAAATGATACTTAAAGGGTTGACGGTGGATATGCAATGGCAAGCATTTAAAGATTGCATGGATGAACTACAATTGTTCATCCCAGTTTGGCAAAAGAATAAAGCAGGGAAGGTAGTGCACTCATGGCTGACAAGGGAAATAAGGGATAGTGTCAAGTCCAAAGAAGAAACATATAAATTAGCAGAAAAAAGTGGCACACCTGAGGACTGGGAGAAATTCAGAGACCAGCAGAGGAGGACAAAGGGCTTAATTAGGAAAGGGAAAAAGGATTATGAGAGAAAGCTGGCAGGGAACATAAAAACTGACTGTAAAAGCTTTTATAGATACGTGAAAAGAAAAAGATTGGTCAAGACAAATGTAGGTCCTTTACAGTCAGAAACAGGTGAATTAATCATAGGGAACAAAGACATGGCAGACCAATTGAATAACTACTTTGGTTCTGTCTTCACTAAGGAGGACATAAATAATCTTCCGGAAATAGTAAGGGACCGAGGGTCTAGTGAGATGGAGGAACTGAGGGAAATACATGTTAGTAGGGAAGTAGTGTTAGGTAAATTGAAGGGATTAAAGGCAGATAAATCCCCAGGGCCAGATGGTCTGCATCCCAGAGTGCTTAAGGAAGTAGCCCAAGAAATAATGGATGCATTAGTGATAATTTTTCAAAACTCCTTAGATTCTGAATTAGTTCCTGAGGATTGGAGGATGGCTAATGTAACCCCACTTTTTAAAAAAGGAGGGAGAGAAAAACCAGGGAATTATAGACCGGTTAGTCTGACATCGGTGGTGGGGAAAATGCTAGAGTTGGTTGTCAAAGATGTGATAACAGCACATTTGAAAAGGGGTGAAATCATCGGACAAAGTCAGCATGGATTTGTGAAAGGAAAATCATGTCTGACGAATCTTATAGAATTTTTTGAAGATGTAACTAGTAGAGTGAATAGGGGAGAGCCAGTGGATGTGGTATATTTAGATTTTCAAAAGGCTTTTGACAAGGTCCCACACAGGAGATCAGTGTGCGAACTTAAAGCACACGGTATTGGGGATATGGTATTGATGTGGATAGAGAATTGGTTGGCAGACAGGAAGCAAAGAGTGGCAGTAAATGGGACCTTTTCAGAATGGCAGGCAGTGACTAGTGGGGTACCACAAGGCTCAGTGCTAGGACCCCAGTTGTTTACAATATATATTAATGATTTAGACGAGGGAATTAAATGCAGCATCTCCAAGTTTGCGGATGACACGAAGCTGGGCGGCGGTGTTAGCTGTGAGGAGGATGCTAAGAGGATGCAGGGCGACTTGGATAGGTTAGGTGAGTGGGCAAATTCATGGCAGATGCAATTTAATGTGGATAAATGTGAGGTTATCCACTCCAGTTGCAAGAACAGGAAAACAGATTATTATCTGAACGGTGGCCGATTAGGAAAAGGGGAGATGCAACGAGACCTGGGTGTCATTGTACACCAGTCATTGAAGGTGGGCATGCAGGTACAGCAGGCGGTGAAAAAGGCAAATGGTATGTTGGCATTCATAGCAAAAGGATTTGAGTACAGGAGCAGGGAGGTTCTACAGCAATTGTACAAGGCCTTGGTGAGACGGCACCTAGAATATTGTGTGCAGTTTTGGTCCCCTAATCTGAGGAAAGACATTCTTGCCACAGAGGGAGTACAGAGAAGGTTCACCAGATTGATTCCTTGGATGGCAGGACTTTCGTATGAAGAAAGATTGGATCGACTAGGCTTATACTCACTGGAATTTAGAAGATTGAGGGGAGATCTTATTGAAACATATAAAATTCTAAAGGGATTGGACAGGCTAGATGCCAGAAGATTGTTTCTGATGTTGGGGAAGTCCAGAACGAGGGGTCACAGTTTAAGGATAAAGGGGAAGCCTTTTAGGACCGAGATGAGGAAAAACTTCTTCACACAGAGAGTGGTGAATCTGTGGAATTCTCTGCCACAGGAAACAGTTGAGGCCGGTTCATTGGCTATATTTAAGAGGAAGTTCGATATGGCCCTTGTGGCTAAAGGGATCAGGAGGTATGGAGAGAAAACAGGTACAGGGTTTTGAGTTGGATGATCAGCCATGATCATACTGAATGGCGGTGCAGGCTCGAAGGGCCGAATGGCTTACTCCTGCATCTATTTTCTATGTTTCTATGTTTATTTCCTACCTGGCCTAGAAAAGTGTCCTATCCACAGGAAAGTAGATATAATTTTTCTCTAACCTTGTCCAAAATCCCAGACTGTGCTTTTTCAAGCTTTTTTCTTATCTTGCTCGAAAACATCACAGCCTTTGTTCATGCATTACGCAGGGAGGATAACACATCATGGGTTGGTCTAATACTCATCCACTGTTCTGTAACTCAGATTCCTTGCTATTCTCCATTAAAGCAGCAGGGCAGTTGTTGCTTAGTCAGAGAAAGTATTAACGAGCTGGATCAGTGGATTTTGTCTAACGACTTAGATAGCAGAACCTTGGAATTCCAGAGACCCAGGTCAATGATCACCTATGGTGCTATCTGTGTGGTAGTCACACATTCTCCTTATGACTGCATAGACTCCCCAGGTACTCCAGTGTCACTGCCAGAAAGATGAGGGCTTGTGGATGAATTGATCAGGACAAGCTCCCTCTAGTCTGGTAGGATCAGAGGGGAATGCAGGACCTATAAAATCGGATTATATATAGATGAGTGCTTGATTATCTGCTCAAACTAGGTATTCTATGGGATATGAATTAATAATCAAAGGATAATGACAAAAGCCAAAAAACCAAAAATAATATTGAAGGACAAGTTCAACTTGGATCTAATTAAATGTCAAGATAGGACAGAGGGAATCAGAAAAAATGCTGAACACTGGGAGAACTCAAAGTATTAAAGTCATTGAGTATTACAGCACTGCAATAGGCCCTTTGGCCGATTTGGTCCATGCTGAACAGTTATTTTGCCTAGTCCCACTGACTCAAACCCAGATCATAGCTCTCCATACCCCTCCCATCCATGAGGAAACAGATGGTCATAGGCATGGCACGAAACAGACCTCTCAGCATGCTAACTCGCTGTTGACCATCATCCACCCTTTTACATTCATCCTACTTTTTAGCTCCCTCCTATTATACCACTCATCTACATGCTTTGAGATGTGGGAGGTGACTGGAGCACCTGGAGGGTATTCACGTAGTCACAGGGAGAAGAGTAATCTCCACACACATAGCACCCAAGGTCAGTATCGAACCGGGCTCTCTGTTGCTGAGTGACTGCACCTTTACTAGCTCTGTCACTGGTCTATTTCTACTTCCATCTTTCTAATAACGAAACATGAGGAAGTCTGCAGATGCTGGAAATCCAAAGCAACACACACAAAATGTTGGAGGAACTTAACAGGTCAGATAGCATCTATGGAAAAGAATAAACAGTCGATATTTAGGGCTGAGACTGGAAAGGGGGAAGATGCAAGAATAAAAAGGTTGGGGGAGAAGAAAGAGGCTGGCTGGAAGGTGATGGGTGAAGCCAGGTGGGTGGGGAATGTCAAGAGCTGGAGAAGAAAGAATCCAATATGAGAGGAGAATGGACCATAGGAGAAAGGGAAGGAGGAGGGGACACTAGGGGAAGTAATAGGCAAATGAGAAGAAATGAAAGGTCAGAGTGGGAAATAGAGGAAGGGGGTGGGGGGGGAGAGAGAGAAATTTATTTACTGAAATTTATTTAATCAATTTTCATGCAATCAGGCTGGAGACAATCCAGATGGAATATAAGGTGTTGCTCCTGTACCCTAAGGGTGGCTTCATCTTGGCACAAAAGGAGATCATGGATCAAGATGCTGGAATGGGAATGGGAAACAGAATTAAAATGTTTGGCCAGCAAGAAGTCCTACATGTGGTGGATGGTGCAGTTTATGAAGCGGTTCTCCAATTTACCCCAATATAATGGCTATGTAAAGGCTGCCATTTTACTGGGTTTTTATGGTTTGGGATGCATGCTTGATTTTTACATCAAATTTCCAAACCACAAGATATCCCAGAACTTCTCATGGCAATTTCAACATGGTTATTATCTTACAAGAAAAACTGACATTGAAAGAAGGGACCAAATTGCCTACATCATTCAGAAGATGGTTTGATTTCTCCAGGTTCTCTTCATGACCTCACAGATGAGACTGTTAAACAACAACTATTTCCAGGTTCCTGTTAACTTTGGCTAAAAGTTATGAGAAAATGTAATTGTAGAGTGGAAAAGAAATGTAGGGTGAAAAAAATCATCATCCTAACACCCAGTCTTTACCACAATCCTTGAAGAATCAGACTAGTTACAAGTGAAGACCTGTGTTAATGTTAACAACAGGAATGAACTGCTAAACAATGCAGAGTATCATGTTCATACAAAGCCAAAATACTGTCAAGGAATCAAATCAAATATGATATACAAAAGGTGAATGAGCTTCAATCGAGAATTAGGAAATTCTAATTTGGAATAATTTTACAATATAGTGCCTATTGTTAATGTTGAAAAGTGAAGATCTGTCAGATGGGTAGATTCATTTTATGTAATGGAGTTTAAAGTATATGTTATATTTTTCAATTAGAGCTCTCCCTTGGGGCCCAAACTCCTATCAGCTTCAAACACAGGCAAGCAACTTATCTGCCAAAGCAGCCTCCTGACTGACCTACTGCCAATCACATTACTTAGCTTCCAGCTACTCCAACTTTGTTCTCAGGAGATCAACTTGCACAACCAGGCTCAGGAGAATACATGCAGCATCTCATTTAATTCTTCTGCTGATGTGTGTCGAGGAGTGGTGAAATGATGAGAGGCATGAAATAATCCAACACCACAAAAAAAAACATATGGTTACCAATAGAAAATCTGAAATCACTGCACTCTTAGTGACTGGGTTTCCAGGGGAAAAAATGCAATTAAACTTAGCAGTCTGCAAAAGTAATTGAAATGCAGATAACCATGCATTACTAAGACTGGACGCCAGAGGGCACAAAAGAACCATCACGCCCTCAGGTGTATTTTAAAGGGATTTTCACGTTTTTTCTGTAACCCCTTTGTTTTCTTTCACCTGGGGGAGCTTTGATTCTGCATCTATGTTGACCTTGATATCCACTCTCCCTTTTATTTTGGCCCCTTATTTCTCGTTTTTTGGGGGAGGGGAGGGGGTAGGCTGCGCACAACTAATTTTCACAATACATGTGGAAGACCTTCAAGATATTTGACAGTGAATTTTGGTCACATTTCAGAAAAACAAAAATATCAAACTGAAGTAGTAATCACTTTGTGAGTAGTAATGGATTATTCAATCCATTCTGAGGGGAACACAAAAGACTCTGAGGCATGATGCCTGAACAGCAGAGTGGGTGTTCACTCTATAGAAAGGATGTGGCTAAGCTAGAGCGGGTGCAGAAAAGCTTCACAAAGATGCTGCCTGGACTGGATGAGGAGAGGCTGGAGACGGTTTTCACTGAAGCTAAGGAGACTGAGAGGTGACTTTAATGAAATCTTTGAAATTATTGGAGGCATAAATAGTCAGTCTTTTTCTAGGGTAAGAGTCCAAAGCTGTAAGTTTAAGGTGAAAGGAGTAAGATTAAAAGGAGATCTGAGGGATAAACTTTACATACAGAGGGTAGTGAAAAGTTTCAGAGGATGTGGGACAAATCCAGGAAAATGGAATGATCTAGGATAGGCATCTTGGTTAGCATAGACAAGAAGGCCTGAAGGACCTGTTTCCGTGCTGCATAACTCTATAAATCTACATAGTTTTATGAAAATGGAACGAGGTATTGAGTACAAGAGTTGAGGAAAATACACCTGGAATAGTGAGTGCATTTCTGATAGGAAGGATGTAATTAACTCAGGAAGTTGCAGATAAGATTAATAGAAATGTTTCCTGGACTGGAGGCCTTGTCTGGATAGGCTGGGCCTGTCTTCCCCAGAGCAAAGGAGGCAGAGGAGTGACATTATAGAACTTTATAAAATCATAAAGGGCATAGATAGGCTAAATAGTCACAATATTATTCCCATGTAGGGGAGTATGAAACTCAAGGGCATAGGATTAAGGTGAGAGGGGAAAGATTCAAAGGGAATCTGAGGAGAATGTGCTTCCATACAGAGGGTAGTGGGCATATCGAATGAGCTGCCAGAGGAAGTGATAGAGCTGGGTACAATTATAAAGCTTAAAAGATATTTGGGCAAGTACAAGGATAGGAAAGTTTTAATGGGATATGGGCCCAAACGTAGACAAGTGGGATTTTCTACATAGCTAGGCATCGTGGTCTGCATGGGTTGTGTTGAAGGGCCTGTTTGCATGAATCATTAGTGTCCTGCCAAACAAGAGGCTGCAGATGCTGGAATCTGGAGCTTCAAAGAAAATGTTGGAGGAGCTCAAAGCATCTGTGGAGGGAAATGGACCATCAATGTTTCAGGCTGACTGGAAAGGTCATTGTCTGTCCATTTCCCTTCCCAAATGCTGCCTGATCTGCTGATTTCCTCCAGCAGCTTGTTTTTCATCACCAAAAAACAATTCTGGTCATAAAAATGGGAAGTGCAGTTAACATTCATCAGGTCAGTCAGCATCTGTGGAAAAAGAAACCAAAGGTTCCACTCTGAAAACTCCATTTGTTTCCAGAAATGCATTTCCTCTTTTTTTATTTCAGATTTCCAACATCTGCAGACTTTTGATACTCAACAATTCTGGTCAATTTCCACATCGTACTTGACTTAACACAGAATATATACACATCAGTGTATTTGCTGGAAGTCCAGATGAGTTCAAGGAAGATCTTAACTCCAGCCTTGAAAAAAGTATCATCTAAGCACCCCTGCAACCCCACATCCCTGATTAACTCAAACCTAATCATAGGATGATTTTTACGATGACCGACCAACCTAACTGGTATGTCTTTGAACTGTGGGAGGAAACCTGGGGAATTACCACGCATTCCACAGGCTCCTAACAGAGAGGTGTTGGAATTCAACTCCAACTCCGGAAAGCCCTGGGATGCAACAGTGTCCGACTAACTGTTATGTTATTGAGGCACCCCAATTGTGATCCCAAAACATCAGTATATTACCCCCAAAAAAATCAAAGTTGAAGATCTGAAGAATTCCACAATGGTGCCTCTTCCCAAACAACACCTTAGCAGTTAACTGTTGACTCACAGTTCAAAGGAGGTAGTGTTTTCAGTATAAGGTGTGCCTTTGTTCACCATATTTATTACATGTGAAGGGACTCCTGGCTCTGCTCCAAGACGATCCAGGATAGTTCTTATGAGAATGACCAGGTCAATGAGATCATTGGAAATAGGAAGTTTTCTGGAGAAGAGAAACAGCTCTATAGGCACCTGAGGCAGAGTTTCAGCAGAAATCCAGTGACCTGAAGAATAGATAGTGCAAAACAAGTTCATGTATTCAACCATACATGAATACAGCCAAACAAAACAGCTTTAATCCAGGGCAAAGGTGCAAAACACAGGATCAACAGTTACACACTGCACATACAAGATAGTGAGCACATACATCAGCAAAGTACAGTCATACAAAAAAATAGTCCAAGACCCTGAATCCATGAATGTTAGATGTTACACCATAGGAGCAGAATTAAGCCATATGCCCGTCAAGTCTGCTTCTCCATTTCATCATGGCTGATCTATTTCCACCCCAGCCCCAATCTCCTACTTGCTCCCTATATTCCTTGATGCCCTGACAAATCAAGAATCTATCAACCTCTGCTTTAAATAAACCCAATGACTACCCTTACGACCATTCAGGGCCCCAAACAGTCCTTCCAAGTAAAGCAACACTTCACTTGTGAGTCTGCTGGGGTCTTCTAATGCATCCGGTGCGGCCTCCTCTACATCGGTGAGACCTGACGCAGATTGGGGGACCGTTTTGTCGAACACCTCCGCTCCGTCCACCACAACAGACAGGATCTCCCGGTTGCCACATACTTCAACTCTGTTTCACATTCCCATTCGGGTATGTCCATACATGGCCTCCTCTACTGCCATGATGAGGCCAAACTTAGGTTGGAGGAGCAACACCTCATATACCACCTGGGTAGTCTCCAGCCCCTTGGCATGAACATTGAATTCTCCAACTTCCAGTAATTCCCTCCCACTCCCTTCCCCCATCCCAGTTTCACTCTACCTCCTCCTCCAGCTGCCTATCACCTCCCTCATGGTTCCACCTCCTTCTACTACCCATAGTGCTTTCCCCTTATATTCCTTCTTCATCTTTCCTGCCTATCCCCTCCCCCACCCCTTGATCTTTCCCCTTACTGGTTTTTCACCTGGCACCTACCAGCCTTCTCCTTCCCACCCTCCCCCACCTTCTTGATAGGGCCCCTGCCCCCTCCCTCTTCAATCCTGATGAAGGGTCTCGGCCCATAAGGTTGACTGTTTGTCTCCATGGATGCTGCCCAACCTGCTGAGTTCCTCCAGCATGTTGTGTGTGTTGCTGCCACTTCTGATTGTCAGGTCAAAAAGATCATATCCCTACTAAAAAAAAATAAGGCTTCAAGAGCAGGCAATATTCCAACTGAAGCTCTAAAACTCAGTAGTGAAGGTAATTCTGTTTCTCTTCCCACAGTGCTGGTGATTATTTCCAGAACTTTCTGCAAAAAAAAATGATGGGGCATCCACAGGTTAAGAACAGCACTGCATAATTACAAGATTTTCTTTTCACTATATGGTAAAACAAAGTTACAGTAAGTCCACGTCAGACAAATCCTAATCAAACAGTAATGTTCGTACAGAGCACTGAGACTATTGCACTTGTGACTGCTAAAGCTGAATGACGAGGGAACTGGAGTGCAGCTCTGTCAACCCTATATCAATACGTAAACATGTGTTTGATCAAAACTACAGTTAGTGGAGACCAAAAGACAATATTACAGCAGCTGGCGAAATAAAAGATAACAAATGCTGTTTTTGAATTTCAATCATTATGGAATTCTTGCAGGAAGGTCATCAGACTATGAGGTGCCACACTTTCCCCAATTATCTTCAGCTTCTTCTTCAAGGTTTCCTTTGTTAGCAGGTCATAAATGGATCTGCCACTGCTTGTGTTCAGCTCCCTTACCACAGATAATGAAGCTGCCCATACTAATGCACATCAGAAGCTGGATATCGAGAGCTGATGAGAAGCAATTAACACTCGTACCACATTATTAACAAGTAATGGTCTTCTGAAGCAAGAGAAATCCCAGTTGTTTCCCAGTCTGCAGAGCACTTGCTACCAAGTGATCCACCAACAGTACATTTGGGGTGGTCATGCTCAACTATCCTAACCACATCAATGCTTTCCCATTCCACCAGAGAGCTAAATAGTCTGACAGCGAACGGCTGGCTCAGTAGAACCCTGAAACACTCACTGTGATGCATATACACTTTCCAGGGCCCAAGAGGTTTATTACTCATCCCAGCTTACCAGCACAGCAACATGACCCTTCCAAAGGGTCTGAGCTGTTTTTTTTTGAAGCAAAGTAAACAGTGAAATCTTGTAGGCCTATATTTAATCAACATAAGACAATGGAGTTATGTTGACTGGTCTGCATTAAAACCAGATAACACTGGTTAAGTTATTTACACCATTGAGACTGAGTTCAAAGACACTTGTAGAGCAGACTGATTTTGTCACTTAGCACATCAAACGTGGTCACATGTATAGTTGATAAATCCATAGTTGGGAGATCTGAGTACTCGGAGAGTCAAACCTCACAACATTATTTTTTGGTGCCTGGAATATTTGTCCCCAGGAACTTTTAGGACACCTGTGTGAATTGTGAATTGTCCTAGCAAAGGTATCTGAAAAATGTCACTTGCAGTTAATGTCAACCAGCAGCAAAACAGTATAAATTTTAGAAAACATTGGGGATTGTTAGGAAAGACTAGGAGAATGACAGAGATGGAGCGACAGAAAGAGCTAGGAAATTCATTCCTCAACCTTCAACTTCTGTGATGGACAACTTGCTCCTCTGCAATTCATTGGTAAGTTTGTCTAGTTCATACAAATTGTACTTGTGTTTGGAAATCATTTGTAGTTTGTAAATCTTTTGTAATTCAGAAATATTCTTTAAATCAGAAATCATCTGTTGTGTTAAATGTGTATTAAGAACAATGTCTAAATTCAAATGTGCATTATCAAAAGTAAAATAAATTGTTTTTAAACAACTTTGTTCACTGGACAACTTTGTATCTCCTCCTTGGTAGGGAGGGGAGACCCACCACTCACATGCTGCATACTGGCAGTCTGATTTCACCACAGAGTCTACACAGGGAAGAAAACTAGGCTTTGAAGAGTAGGTGGATCCTGTATAATCCCCCTGTAGGGATGGTACCCTTAGATATCTATATCAGGTAGGGCTTAAAATCTTCTCTTAAGTTTAGGCTTCATGGACGATGAACCCAATACCATCACTTTTGGCACCCACCATGGTCATATTTTACCAAAAATATTCCAGAAAGAATTAGTATTTAGCAGTAGTTCAACTCAGAATGTGCTTGACAAGTGCAGCAGCACATAGTATGAAAAAGGTCTGACATTATGATGGTCGATATTATGAATGTTTTGATAGCATAACAGAAATATGAGTTAATACCCTGACGGCTCCTCAAATTGAACATAAGACCATAAGATATAGGAGCAGAAGTAGGCCATTCCGCCCATTATGTCCACTCCAGCATTCAATCATGGACTGCTCCAATTCTTCCAGTCATCCCAACTCTCCTGCCTTCTCCCCATACCCTTTGATGCCCTGGCTAATCAAGAACCTATCTATCTCTGTCTTAAATACACCCAATGACTTGGCCTCCACATCCACTCTGGCAACAAATTCCACAGACCTACCACCCTCTGACTAAAGTAATTTCTCCGCATCTCTGTTCTAAATAGTTGTCCTTCAATAATAAATTCATGCCCTCTTGTCCTAGAATCCCCTACCATCGGAAATAACTTCGCCATATCTAATCTGTTCAGGCCTTTTAAGATTTGGAATGTTTCTATGAGATCCCCCCTCATTATCCTGAACTCCAGGGAATACAGCCCAAGAGCTGCCAGATGTTCCTCATACGGTAACCCTTTCATTCCTGGAATCATTCTCGTGAATCTTCTCTGAACCTTTTCCAATGTCATTATATCCTTTCTAAAATAAGGAGCCCAAGACTGCACACAATACTCCAAATGTGCTCTCACAAGTGCATAGAGCCTCAACATCACATTCCTGCTCTTATATTCTATACCCCTAGAAATGAATGCCAACATTGCATTAGCCTTCTTCATCACTGACTTAACCTGGAGGTTAACCTTTAGGGTATCCTGCACAAGGACTCCTAAGGCCCTTTGCATCTCTGCATTTTGAATTCTCTCCCCATCTAAATAATAGTCTGTCCATTTATTTCTTCCACCAAAGTGCACGACTATACACTTTCCAACATTGTATTTCATTTGTCACTTCTTTGCCCATTCCCCTAAACTATCTAAGTGTTTCTGCAGGCTCTGTTTCCTCAACACTATCCATTCTTCCACCGGCAATTTTAGTCACAAATCCATTAATCCCATCGTCCGCATCATTGACATACATCGTAAAAAGCAGTGGTCGCAACATCGACCCCTGTGGAACTCTACTGGTAACCAGCAGCCAGCCAGAATAGGATCCCTTTATTCCCACTCTGTTTTCTACCGATCAACCATGCTAGTAACTTCCCTGTAATTCCATGGGCTCTTATCTTGCTAAGCAGCCTCATGTGTGGCACCTTGTCAAAGGCCTTCTGAAAATCCAAGTACACCACATCGACTACATCTCCTTTATCTACCCTACTTGTAATTTCCTCAAAAAATTGCAGTAAGTTAGTCAGGCGGATTTTCCTTTCAGGAAACCATGCTGGCTTTGGCCTATCTTGTCATGTGCTTCCAGGTATTCCGTAATCTCATCCCTAACAATCAATTCCAACAACTTTCTAACCACTGATGTCAGGCTGACAGGTCTATAGTTTCCTTTCTGCTGCCTCCCAACCTTCTTACATAGCAGAGTAACTTTGCAATTTTCCAGTCATCTGGTACAATGCCAGGAATATATTGAATATTTTATTCTTCAAGTCAGGGATTGGAATGACGATGTTCGCAAATTATGGACACATGTTGGTGATAATACAACCAATTCTGAAAGGTTAGAACATAGAGTAGGATGTAAATTAGTCAGACCAAACCTCACTCTATGACCTACTGGAGTCAATCACAATTTGTACCAGACCCAACAATGTAGCACAACAACCTTTAAAACACTATGCGGAAATATGGTACTAAGATGGGCCAGCAATAAAAATGCAGAGAAATGAATCCACTCAATTACAGACAGCAGGGATTTTAAATCAGAAATAGAACTTGAAACTCATGAGTTATAAGCTCATCCTTTAGGAAATCATACTGCTCAATTTACGGAGGCTAATTATGATTAAAACAACAGAACCAGTCCTAATATGTACCAAATCTAATTATGCTAGGAATGCAGTAGAAAGATCTTCCCTTCTGGTCAACCGCTGGATAGGTAACACACAGAGGCCATCTACTTCTACCTTTGTTCACGTGGAAGAATATTTATGGATTATTATTGACTCTACCATTAGTGCAGGTGTTACACATCACAGGATATACTACAGGCCACTTACACAGCTATGGTAACAGGCTCGCTGATGAACAGGCAAAAGGCTGCTGGGATTGACTTTATGCAGTAAAGGAGGCCAGGGTTTTGGTAGTTACTAAGCAACAAATAAGAAATAACGAGAATGATGTTTTCAGAATTCTTCTAGATACTACTAAACCCAATCCCAAAAGATTTCCAACACAGTGCAAGTATGAAGCGGATGGTGAAGGTTTGGTGAGGTTTGCCTAAAGGAGCAGTTAAAAGACAATACCAAAATTACCAATGCAGGTACAAAGTGTTGCTGCTTTCGGAGTAAGAACGACGCAAAGTACAAACAAGTGCTGCTCTAGCTATACTTTTTATATTTATTAAAATATTTTGCAGTGCTGTCTTACATTTTAGCAGCCAAAGCTGCGTTCCACCAGCATTTTGTGTGTGTTGCTTGAATTCAGCTCTGAGAGGCTACTCAAGGAATACATCTGCAGATTTCCTCGTGTTTGCTCGTACTTGCAACAGTAATTGTTTTATCTGGCTTGGGGCATCCCTGAACTTAATGATTCAGAAAATGTTAGAGTAAGGAGATCTGCAAACAATAATGATTCCAATGTAAATATCATCAAATGGCCCTTACCCCTTGGCCATGTGTACTAATACACTAGAACCCTTAATTCTTACCTCTGACAAAATGATTGGTCCTGTCCAATTAAACATCGACTCTGACTGTATCGCAGAAGAAATGAACATAGAATCATGGGAAGGCAAAGAAGCACTCAAGAAGCATTAATAACCCCTTAATAAACTGAAAGATTCCAACCTAAATATTGAAGGTAAACTAATAGAGAAATCCTATAACATGGATCCCTCAACAGTTGAAGAAAAGTATAGACACTTATGTCATTGAATAGTCTCACTCATTGAAACATGACATTTAGACAATTAGACTAGAACATTGCGAAAAAATTTTTGCAAAGATTTTAGATGATTCCATTTTGCAGACTATTCCTACTATTCTACTCCTTTGTCAAATGTTAAGGGTAACACGACAATTTTCTGCACTACTGGTTTACATTCTAAAAGGCTTAAAGGAACCCTTGATCCAGTTTTATGCATGGGAAGATAAGATGGAAAGATGCACTGAAGCAGAAGGTAAGATAAAATGGAAATGCTTTACTCCCTAGTCAAATGGAACTGACAACTCCAATAAAACTTTGAGATTTTACTCCCATGGACTGGTGTATCTACCTAGGTTTCCTATTTGCCCTTAACCAGACATGAGCAAATAGTTTGTGCCTTGGCGTGGATCATTGCTTACAACAAAAATTACTTCCAAACTATTGGTGTCCTTACGAGTCCAATTATATTTCAGATACATTATGACCACAAATTGTAAAACTAGAAGACAAGCCTATAACAAGTTTTACTGTTGGTTGCCAATTGATAATACCAAATCTTTGGGGTTCCGTTAATATCATTACACACAAGTGGCTAACATTACACACAAAGACAAACCTTCAATAATTGCTATGTATTCAATTAGTTGGTATTATCATCAATGGGGAAAATAACTATTCAGCCTCAAAAAAATTTTCATGTTTTTTTAAAGATATAAGACTAAATCTACCTGCATTACATTGGATTTATTTATTGCATGTCTCCTTTTGATATACAGTGCCTTGTACTAGTCTTTTGCCAATTCTTCTAGTTTGTCCTTGACTCCGGAAGAATGAATAGCAGGGAGTACTATTATCATATTATCTGGTAACGTGTCTGAATGACTAGTGTACTATCGCACTCAGCTCAATAATAAGCAAATGCTACTCAAGGAATACATCTGCAGCTTGCTGCCACTCATGCTGGACCTCTTACAATTCGCCTACTGACATAACTGATCGACAGGCGACGCAATAGCCAAAGCTTTACACGCCATCCTCACACATATGGAGAAGTGGGATGCTTATGTGAGAATGCTGTTCTTGGACTACAATTTAGCATTCAACACCACAATTCCCTCCAGGATCAGTGACCTCAGCCTTCATCCTGCCTTGTGCAGCTGGATTCTGGACTTCCTGTCAGATCACCAGCAGGTAGTAAGAGTAGGCTCCCTCACCTCTGCCCCTCTTCACAGGTGCCCCTCAGGGATGTGTACAAAGTCCCTTGATTTACTCTCTATATGCCCATGACTGTCGCCACCCACAGCTCCAATCTGCTAATTAAACTTGCTGACGACACGATACTGATTAGCCTAATCTCAAATAATAATGAGGCAGCCTTGAGAGGAAGTCAACACCCTGACACAGTGGTGTCCAGAAAACAACCTCTCCCTCAATGTCGCAAAAACAAAGACAATGACTGTGGACTACAGGAGGAATGGAGACAGGCTAACCCCTATAGACATCAGAAGATCTGGGTTTGAGAGGGTGAACAGTTTTAAGTTCCTCTACAGAAACATCACCGAGGATCTCACATGGTCTGTGCATACTGGCTGTGTGGTGAAAAAGGCACAACAGCATATCTTTCATCTCAGTTGAAGAAGTTTGGTGTGGGCCCCCAAATCCTAATAACTTTGTGTAGGGGCACGATTGAAAGCATCCTGACTGGCTGCTTCACTGCCTCTTATGGGAACTGCACTTGCTTCAATTGCAGGACTCTGCAGAGCGGTGCGACAGACCAGCGCATCTGTAGATGTGAACTTCTCACTATTTGGGACATTTACAAAGACAGGTGTGTAAAAAAGGCCTGAAGGATCATTGGAGACCTGAATCACCCCAACCACAAACTGATCCAGCTGCTATCATCCAGGAATCTGTACCGCAGCATAAAAGCCAGGACCAACAGGCTCCGGGACAGCTTCTTCCACCAGGCCATCAGACTGATTAATTCATGCTGACGCAACTATTTCTATGTTATACATAACATCCTATTGTACATATTATAAATTACTATAATTGAATGGAGACGCAACATAAAGATTTTTACTCATGCATATTGAATCGGTGGACTGGACTGCATTCAGGGATTCATCTTTGAATCTGGATGAGTATGCTGCAGTTGTTACTGACTTCATTAAAATCTGTGTAGACGAGTGTCTGCCTACAAAGACATTCCCAAACCAAAAGCCGTGGATGAACCAGGAAGTACGTCGTTTGCTGAAGACTAGATCTGTGGCATTCAAGTCTGGCAACCCAGACCTATACCAGAAAACAAGGTATGATTTGCGAAGGGCTATTTCAAGGGCGAAGGGACGATTTTAAATGAGGTTGGAGGCGATATCAGATGCATGGCAACTCTGGCAGGGCCTGCAAGACATTACTTCCTCCAAAGCGAAACCCAGCAGTATGAATGGCAGCGATGTTTCACTACCAGATGAACTCAATACCTTCTACGCATGCTTTGAAAAAGAGAACACAACTAGAGCTGTGAAGATCCCTGATACACCTGAAGACACTGTGATCTGTGTCTCAGAAGCCGATGTTAGACTGTCTAAAGAGAGTGAACCCTTGCAAGGCAGAAGCTCCAGATGGAGCACCTGGTAAGGCTCTGAAAACCTGTGCCAACTAACTAGCGGGAATATTCAAGGACATTTTCAAACTCTCATTGCTACGGGCAGAAGCTCCCACTTGCTTCAAAAAGGCAACAATTATACCAGTGCCAAAGAAGAAAAATGTGGGCTGCCTTAATGACTATCACCCAGTTTCACTCACATTGACAGTGATGAAATGCTTTGGGAGGTTGGTCATGACTAGACTGAACTCCTGCCTCAGCAAGGATCTGGACCCATTGCAATTTGCCTACCTTCACAATAGGTCAATGGCAGACGCAACCTCCGTGGCTTTTCACACGGCTTTAGACTACCTAGACAACACGAACACTTGTCAGAATGCTGTTCATCAACTATAGCTCAGCATTTAACACCATCATTCCTACAATCTTGAGTAGTTGCAGAATCTGGGCCTCTGTACCTCCCTCTGTAATTGGATCCTCAACTTCCTAACCGGAAGACCACAGTCTGTGCAGATTGGTGATAACATATCCTCTTCACTGATGATCAACACTGGCGCACCTCAGGGGTGCGTGCTTAGCCCACTGCTTTACTCTCTAGGTACGCATGACTGTGTGGCTAGGCTTAGCTCAAATGCCATCTACAGATTTGCTGATGATACAACTATTGTTGGTAGAATCTCAGGTGGTGACAAGAGGGTGTACAGGAGGGAGATATGTCAACTAGTGGAATGGTGCCGCAGCAACAACCTGGCACTCAATGTCAGTAAGACAAAGGAGCTGATTGTGGCCTTCAGGAAGGGTAAGATGAAGGAACACACACCAATCCTCAGAGGGATCAGAAGTGGATAAAGTGAGCAGCTTCAAGTTCCTGGGTGTCAAGATTAGAGGATCTAACCTGGTCCCAACACATTGATGTAGTCAAAGGCAAGACAGCAACTATACTTTATTAGGAGTTTGAAGCGATTTGGCATGTTAACAAATACACTCAAAAACTTCTATAGTTGTACCGTGGAGAGCATTCTGACAGGCTGCATCACTGTCTGGTATGGAGGGGCTACTACACAGGACCGAAAGAAGCTGCAAAAGGTTGTAAATCTAATCAGCTCCACCTTGGGCACTAGCCTACAAAGTACCCATGACATCTTTAGGGAGCAGTGTCTCAGAAAAGTAGTGTCCATTATTAAAGACCTCCAGCACCCAGGGCATGCCCTTTTCTCACTGTTACCATCAGGTAGGAGATACAGAAGCCTGAAGACACACACTCAGCAATTCAGGAACAGCTTTTTCCCCTCTGCCATCTGATTCTTGAATGGACTTTGAAGCTTTGTACGCTACCTAATTGATTTACTTGTTTATTATTATGTTTTTTTTTCTCTCTTCTAGATTATGTATTGCATTGAATTGCTGCTGTGAAACAAATTTCACATCAGATGCCGGTGATAATAAACCTGATTGAGGGTGTAATAACATCAATTTAATTCAATTTTCCTATTCATGCTCACTAATTTTGTTTATAGATATACATTTCTTAACTCATTTTAAGGGGGCTACGGGGTGAGTCCCTTATGGATAATTCCACAGAAAGACAAACAAATATTTTTCATTCGCCTAGTTGAATACTGTATTATATATTTACTTGCTAACTGGGTAACTTACACAATATAGTACTTAAGACTATAAATAGTCTTCACCATTATTGATGTTAACATGGTTTACAATTTGCGACTTTTATATTCAAACCAAATTGTTTTATTGTATCTCGTCTGTTACGTTAAACTATGGTAGACTTAACCAGGAGAAAGGTTGTTATCCCTAGGGAATGTTATACTTCCGATAACCCTTTTTTTTTAAAAAACTATTTTATTGCGCCTTTCAGAAACAGTGGTGTAATCCAGGAGCCTCTGTGGCCTACAAAGCATTATATATTCACAAGGTTGAACTATTTGGTTGTGTTTTGTTATTCAGTTACTATCTGGGTATAAGCATATAAAGTATTCCAAATTTGGTATTCCTACAATTAGGACCACTACTATCAATACTGCCATTTGTATTACATTTAATGTTATAAAAACAATCTATGTATATGATTGGGGGGAAGAAAATCACATGGAGGACAGATTGGGTAGATCTTGCTCAGTTGCTTTTCTAGGAAAATAGTAAAGATGGGAAGATATGACAGTTCATAAGGCATAGGAGAATTTCTGCTGCTCCATCATTCAATCATGGCTGATTCTTTTTATCCCCCTTCCTCAGTCCCACTCCCTATAACCTTTGATGCTGTGGCCAGTCAAGAACCACCAATCTCTGCTTTAAATACACCCAATGACCTGGTCTCCACAGCTACCTGTGGTAACAAATTCCTCAAATTCACCAGCCTCCAACATCTGTTTTAAATGGACATCCCTCTATCCTGAGGCTGTGCCTTCTTGTCTGAGACTCCCCCATCCTTTCCATATCTGTCTAGGCCTTTCAACATGCGAAAGGTTTCAATGAGATCTCGCTCTCATCCTTCTGAATTCCAAAGTACACACCCAGAGCCGAACATTTCTCATATAACTTTCATTCCAGAAATCATCCTTGTGAACCTCCTCTAAACTCTCTCCAATGCCAGCATCTTTCCTTCAGTAAGACCAAACTGTTGAATAATCTTTGACATAATCTAGCAGAGAAAAAAATAATAAAAATACTTGAAGAGCCTTATAAAGCCTCAGCATCACATCCCTGCCTTTGTATGCTAGACCTCTTGAAAACTAACATTGCATTTGCTTTCCTCACCATCAATTCTACCCACAAGTTAACATTTAGGGTATTCTGCAGAAGGACTCAAGTCGCTTTGCATCTCAGATTTTTGGATTTTCTCTCCATTTATAAAGTAGTCTGTGTTTATCTCTACTACCAAAGTGCATGACAATTGGAACAAGAATTGAGAGAACATGGTCCTTCAAGAAAGCAGGATGGCAAGCGCAATAAATGCTAACGTAACTAATTACCCATTGCTAAAAATATAAAAATCTTGGAATGAAAAGTCACACGACATGTGGAAGTTTGAGGCAAAGTTGACATAATCTCTCATTTCCATGCAGCAGTAAGCAGCAAGGATATCAGGAGCAAGATCAGAATAATGTCAATCAAAACTAGATTCAGAAATAACATGCATATCCCACAAAAAAATTCACACAGAATTAGCCTCTCAATATTTACATTTCATGGAGGTGCATTTCTTCAATCAAGCAAGACAGATGAAATGGTCCTCCATTCCACAGTTAGGTCTTTTTAACAAGCACAAAGACCTAAGGTGAGGTTGAGATTTGTCAGAATGAAAACCTTTAAAGTCAGTTTTGTGGCTCTGCATGCCAAAGCAATCAGAAGATGGGCAAAAACAAGTCAATGGGAAGAACTGCCTTCCATGAAAAAAGAACAAAATGGAAACAATGAATCTCTAACAGTCTTGCATGAGGAAGAGAAGGCTCTGTTAAATTAGGGCCATGAGGTCAAGAAACAAACATCTCGAAGCAAAGTTGGTATGTTTCAGGAAATGTTGGCTTGATCTTCAGTGGTGAGGATTCGTGAGGGTAAGTTACAAAGCGTCTGATTAAGCTGCCTCAAATTTATTTGCCAAATATCATCATGCTTTGAAACAGGTAGCAAAATTGGTGGTAGAGGTGCAAATTGTTGCTAGTGTTAATCAGCAACCTGGAAAATTCTGATTTAATGACCGTGATTTAAAGTTCCTCAATTTCGGACTAGAGAATGCTTACAAAGCTTCATTGACACTGGAAAGAGAAACAAACAAAGCTCTCAGAATGAGGGGAAAGCTATTGAATAGCAAGTACAATCTTCTGGGGGCCTGAACAGCAACAATGCATCAAACAAGTAGCTGCTGTATAAACAGGAAAGTCATATACCATACGTAACAATTCCCAACAAAACTTAATAAAATCAGTGTTAAGATCAACAGAATTATTCACCCAATTTATTTGGCCGCCATCTCCATGAAAGAACTGCAATTAAATAAAGAGGTCAATCTCCATTCAGTTATGTCCAAATTGTTTTATTTAAATCATTCTGCAGCATTTACAGCTGGAACTCTGGGAATTCATATATAACATCTTTGCCTGTTAGTTTCTTGTATACAGCAGAAAATGTATCCACCTGTGGGAAGAGGAAAAAAAAGATGTTTCAAACCCTTCCGTACTTGTTCACAGTACTGCACATTACAGTACAAAAAGTCTCCCAATTATCACCTACTAATATCTAGTAGCTACCACCTTTGAGTGGAAGAAAGTAAAAGGATTAAAATTTAACACCAGTTCTGCAGCAAAAACATCACATTGCAAATGCTCTGGAGTACAAAAATATTGATCTTCAGATCACATTTTACTCTAGAATTAAATCAGTATTTTTCACAATACAGTAACCAACAATTCAATATCAAAGGCTCCCTGTTATTTAGAACATTATAGATTCATTAAGGGAAGTCCACAGGGCAGATGCTGTCTCAAACTGAAATATTTGAGGAAGTGACAAAGATGATTGATGAGGATAGGGCAGGTGAATGCTAACTGTGTGGATTTTAGCATTTTACAAAGTCCTACATGGCTAATGCAAAAGATTGTAAAATGGCTGATTAATCACATGAACATCAAGACAGAGGAACCTTTCTGACAAACTGGCTGATTAGCAAGTTTGCAGACTACACAAAAACTAGAATTGTGGATAATGAGTAAGGTTGTCAAAGGATACAGTAGAATTTAGATCAGTGAGTTTTGTCCCACATTCCAAAGATATACGGGTTAGTAAGTTGTGCGCATGGTGACACTTGAGGGCTGCCTACAGCACATCTTTGGACTGAGTTGTTGATTAACAGAAACGAAGTATTTCACTGCATGCTTCGAAGTACATGTGACAAAGCTAATTTTTATCTTTAGATGGAGTTTAATCTGGACAAGTGAGAGGAGGTATGTTTTGTGAGGTCAAAAGCAGGAGGATGTTGCCTGCGTTAGAAAGCAATTGCTACAAGTTGCACAAGGTTGGATTGTTTTCTCTGGAGCATCAGAGGAAGAGCAGTAACCAGACAGAAGCATACAAACACAAGACTATTAGGCATATATAGGGCAGGTGGTCAGTATTTATCCCAAGGAGAAAATGTCAACCATCAGATACTACAGGATGCTAGATTCAAGGTGAATGGTACAAGTTTGAAGGTGAAGTTAAGTTTTTATTATATAGAGCATTAACTGCCTGGAATGTGCTGCCAGAGTGGTAGTGGAAGCAGACACAATAGCAACATTAAAAATAACATTAAACACAAACAGGAAGGAAAGAAAGGGATACAGACCACGTGCATGTAGATAGAATTAGATTGGCATTATAATTTGGGCAGATATGGTATGGCAAAGGGCCTGCTCCCAAATCCTATGTTAATTTGCGACATTGCTGGGATCCATGGTAATATAAGTATATTTTGCCATGCAAGGGCACACATTAAACTCACTTTATGTTCTACATTGTTCTGTTGTGCCTTGTCCAAGTGGACTTTGATGAGCCTTGTTCCATCCAGTTTCACACGAATTCGTTTGCCCACAATTTCACTAGGGAATACCAGGTCTTCAAGAATTGCATCATGCACTGCAGTCAATGTACGGCTGAAAGTGAACATTAAAGTGTTTAGAACGACTTTATTTTAGATCAGTTTGTATACAAATTTGGCTCATTTGAACAAACTGTTTATTAATGCACAGCATACTGCTCATTAATACAAGAGCTCTGTTGCTTCTTGGTGCAGGCAAAGTGTAATAACAAAGGTATGAGCTCAAACAGATCACTGCACAGATTTTAAAACAAGTTTAAATTCATTGACCCAAGCGTGCAGAAGTTCTATTTTGCAAATTCTAACCATGCCCAATATTGCAAGAGTAATGAATGCAACAAATACAGTTTCTCTGTCTCTATTTGACAGAAATTTCAGTGGATACCCGAGAAGGTCCACCATTTCTACTTACTGCACCTAAAAACTGTAGAAAATAAAATTACTTCAGCTACTGGAATCTAAAACCAATAAATGTGAACTTCACTTTTCCAACTGAAATATTCCTAAACATTGGCACAACTGCTGTCCAAAGTTTTCAAATCTCTGCATACACAAATATTTAAGATGATTTTGAAGACATTATGCAAGATTGGTCAACCACTTCTCTTTCAGCTCTATGCTATTCAAAATGACACCATTAATTTTCTCTTCCCCTATAGTCCCAGGCTGCTACAATCAAGCAGAGGTGCAATCATGAAGATGGCGCTCCAGTAGTTCTATTTTTAGAAACTAGAGACTTCGCATATCACCAAGTACTCTACAAACTTACTCATATGCACTGTTGAAAGTATTCCAGCTGGCTGTATCATTGTCCAGAAGAACAATTTGAACACACAGGAACACAAGCACCTGCTAAGTGTGCACAGGGCAGCATAGTCCATCACAGGCACAGCCCTCCCTAGTTTCTACACGAGTCGCTGCCTCAAGCAGTTGAATCTATTATCAATGATACCCACCATCCAGTTCATACCCTCTTCACTGCTACCAAGTAGTACAGAAGTCTTAAGTCCTACACCACTAAGTTCAGGAACAGCTACTTTCCTTCAACTATCAGATTTTGAACTGAATTACACAACACTATTCCACCTCAGCAATGAAACACCATAGACCACCTTCTTGCAAAACTATAAACTTGTCTCCAATTAATGCATTGTTTCTCTTCTTCACTGGCTTATAGAATTTATTTAGTTATGTATGCTGTCTGAATCTGTTACTGTGATGCTACAGTAAGCAAGTTTTTCCACTGTCCCCAAGCCTCTCAGTACTTGAGAATGACAATAAAATCAACTGTTTAACAATCACAAATAAATAAAATTTCTACAAAAGTTACAAACTAAAATCCTTACTGAAAAGATTTAGTGGAACACTAATTGAATGCAAACCCATGTCAGTGTTTTGTACTATACTGAGACCTAGCGAACTTTCTACCAGGAGGACAAACTTGTCACTCGGCTTGGAGGCCAGCATGCCTTAATGACCCAGAGAGCCATGTTGGCTGAAGTAAGGGTCTTGTGCTTTGATTCTTGGTAGGGTCACACCCATGCCAAACAGGTCAAAGGGTATAGGCCAGATTAAGAGTGGCCCACTAGTCCTCCAGGTTTGGGGGTTCAGCTCAGGACCAACAATCCATCTGATCAAATAAATTGTTATGGAAACAGCAATGAAGAATCCTTCCATACCTGTGTGTGATTGTATTCCTAAGCTTCCACTAGGACTTACATGGCTGACAGTAATGAAAACTATGAGGAAACTACTGGCACAATGAAGGAAACCCTGAACCCAAGACCAAAATAGCTTTTTTGAATGTACAAACCATGTGCAACACTGGTAAGCTAGCACAAATAAATGCAGAAATGCCTAATTACAACCTTCATATTTTGAACATCAATGAAAGCAGATGGACAGGGCCTGGCAGGCTAAAGGCAGCGACTGGTGAAACAGTTTTATACTCAGGAAGGGAAGACTGTCAGCATCATGGTGTAGCTGACATTTTGAAGAAAAGCATTGAGAAGTGCTTACTGAAGTGGAAACCAATGGAAAGCAAGTGAACATCAGTGATCCGATACTGCAGTCCAACTAATGATAGTGACATTGAAGAAAAGGATGTCTTCTATGAACAGCTACAATCAGAGGTAGAGTTAACACTATATTATAGTCATGGGAATCTAAACACTAAAGTGGGAAATAATGCACATTTCACTAGGGTCATGAGCACACATGGATGGGGAATGATGAATAACAATAGTGAAAGACTGGTGGAATTCTGTACCATGAACAATCTGGTCATAGGAAGAACACTTTCCACACACTGAAATCCACAAACTGGCACGGTGCTTACCCAATGAATGTGACAAATACCAGATTGCCCACGTGATGATCAATGATATGTGGAGACAATCCTTGCAGGATGTAAAAATGAAGAGAGGAGCACAGAAAGGAAATGATCACCACCTTGTTGTAGCAGTGATGAAACTCAAGCTAGGAGCACTGCGACCATAACATGTGTACAAAGACCTTTTAACTTTGAGAAGCTTAAGGATACCAGTGCAAGATCTGCCTTCACCATCTCAGAAATTTGAGATCCCTTCCAAAATTATCCAGCTTGTCCAATTTCTATGCTAAATTTACCTGCACACTTGGGGACTCCAATTTGAGCTTTGAAGTCAAGTGTCAGGCAAGGCTGTGTGATGTTGGCAATATTGTTTAATCCAGTGATTGATTGGGTTACAAAGCAGAGACATTAGGTGGACTCTATACTCTACCTGACTTTGTGGATGACCTCATTATTATCACAAACACACCAGCACATGCATGAAAGCATGTACCTTTGATGGATAAATTGGACTAGGAGTCAAATGAGCAACATATGGGGATTAACCGAGTATAGCACCATCGCCATGCTGAAACTGTGCCAGAGCTGAGTTCTGGCCACACTCTTGCATTGAGCAGAATGCTGGAACATGACAAGAGAGCAACCTTGCTGTCATCATTCCTAACCAGTAGGTACTCGTAAATTCCAGTATTTTCTAGCCAATGAAGATCTCCAACCATCTCAACCCTACTCCTTCAGTGTGATCAAGAGGACGTGGCCTTAACCATGAGGAAACGCTGGGAGATGGATTGGGTACGTGATGAGGAGAAGCCAATTCTATCAAGACAGTACTTCACTGGACCCCAAAGGGCAGAGGAAATACGAAATACAAAAAAAAAACTTGGCAACATACTGTAGAGGCAGAAATGAGAACCTTCATTGCTGCCCAAGTGCCAGCGGCGAAACGGGCACTTAAGTAATAACAGCTTTAAATCTTCCACATTAAGCCATAGATGTGGAACAACAAAAGCAAATGTGATTTCACTATACAGTATATACAAAGTCATTTACCTCCTGGGACGCTTCTGCTTATTCTTGTTTCTGCTTTTTCTGGTTGGCTTTGGTAGAATTCTCCTCTGTGTACAGAAACAAATTTCACATTTTAAAACAACACATGAAATACTAAGTATTATAATCAAAGGATCTGTCATATTCAAAAGAATCAGGTTTTACCTGTGCAATGAAGACAACGTGTTTACCACTGAATTTCTTTTCAAGTTCACGCACAAGTCGCACTTGGATCTTTTGAAAGGATTTCAGTTGGGGCACAGGCACAAAGATGATGATTGCCTTTCTGCCACTGCCAACTTCAATTTCCTAAAATGAAAGCAAGGCAGTCCTTAAATAATCTACTTTGTGTTAAGATGCATTCAAAAAATTCAATGTGCATCCTTTTAGAAGACTGGTTACAAACACTTGATCTAAGGAAAACAGGTTTTTCTATTTTCAGAATATACAATCTGCATTTCAAGTAAAACCATTCTAACTAAGCCACTTCACAAGGGCTTCAATCAACAGTGAACACATCCAAAACTATGGCAATTTTCCAAAGACACAGGAGAAACAACTCATCCTAAACAGATGTGAAGTATCATCCATGTGGTACTCCCCATTACAACACTGAGTCGTATCTTTAATGAAATCTATCAGTAATGCATGATGGGCGGGTGATATTCCATATCTCTCACTAGTTCAACCTTTCAGTTACAACTTACCATCCCATCTACTGAGAAGACTAAATTATAGAAACCCAGTAACATTGGAAAAAGTAATGCAACCATCAGACTGCAACCAACTTGCCCAGGCTGGGAAACCAACAACCCAACTTCAAGAATCCATCAGTTATATTAGAGCAATTTGAACAAGCATTTTTGTTACCAAGGGGGAAAAAAAATCACAACTCTTTCTTTCAAGGTGAAACACAAGCTTAGTATAACAAGTTTCATATCAAACCCACAGAACACTTTCAGTTAGAAGGTATGAAGTTTTGACCACCTTACAGACAAGGACATAACAAATTTATCAGGATATTAGGGATCTGTATTCAGATGCAGCACTGATGAAGGGCTTTGAAAGATCAACTAAGACAATTCCCCTATCAGTCCATAGGGCAACTAACCAGAATTGTGTACCTTTTAAAAAGATGTGACGTAGTTCTGTCGGCAGGGATAGTGAACAGGAAAACTACAAATTAAAAAAACTTGCATACTAGAAATTACCATAACTTTGCCCTATAATGGAGGGTATGATTTTTTCTCCACGAGTAAAACACCAACTATAGAGATTGTAGAAAACTCACCTTGGCAGCTGTAATGTTCAATTCCCTTAACTGTGCCTTTAGGTCAGAGTTCATTTCTAGCTCCAAAAGAGCCTAGGGACAGAAGAAAAATCAAAGTTAAATTTCCAATATTTTGGCAAGTCATTAACTACCCAATATAAAAGAAAAGGCATTTTAATTAAAAACACCTCCACATCAACACCACTTCCAGTCATACACAGCCCTGACTTTGGTTAAAAAAGCACCTTCTACCCACATCCAAATCTTGGTCACAAGGTAGGATATTATTTCAAGGAAAGCAGAATATTTTAAGGTAATTTGAGAAAATTCCTTCTGATGCAGGAGTGATTAAACTAGGCACCATTAAAAACATTTGGAACTTACAGCAGTATTCTCAGTTCACATTACCGAGAAAAAAAAATGCTTGGGAAAGAGAACAAACCAGGACTTATAAGAACAGTCTAGGAATGCAAAAGACCTGAGGACAAAAGACTGCAGATGTCAGAATCGGGAGTAAAACAGCTGGAACATCCCATAGGGACAAAGGTTGGGCAACATATCAGGTTCTGAAGCAAGGCCTCAATCTGCAATGCCTGTTTGACGAAAGCCTCGATTAGCAATTCTTTGACCATAGCTATAACCAGTAATGGAGCCAAGCAAATACAGTCCCATCCAAATTAAAGGATACAGGCTCTGTAGCAGGATAACAAGGCCAACCATCTTAAAGACTGCAAATTAAATATAGAACAGAACACAGTGCAGGCACTTCATCCCACAATGTTGCGCCACCTTTTAACCTACTCCCAGATCAATCTAAAAACCCCTCCCTCTCTCATAACCCTCCATTTCTATCATCCATGTGCCCATTCAAGAGTTTCTTAAATGCTCCAAAGGAAGCAAAGGACTTGGCAATGAAACCAAATCCTTGACCTTATTTTTTTTAAATTATACACTATTTAACTAAGCTATATTTAATCAAAGTCCATGAAATATTCATGCTTGAGGGGCAAATCTGATAAATTTTAAGCAAATGGTCCAGGCACCTTTGGAGGAAGCATCCTCTGAGGATTTATATAAAACTCACTCAGAATCTTATGGAGTCTAAATTCTGAGGTGAAGAACAAAATCATATGTCAAAAGCACCAATGGGGAGGGAAACAAAAGGTCAAAAGTGGCAGAACTAATGAGTTTTAAGTTGCAGAAAATAAGAAAGTGGTGAGACCAGAGGTAACGGCTGTGATATGTAAACAATATATTTCTGAAAAACAACAAATTGAAACAAATCTAAAGCCACATCCGTGGAGAAAATAACAAAAAAAAAGCAGTTATGTAAAACTATTCAATTAAATATCAATTCTTAAGGATTAAAATACACCCAGAAGGATTGGTCCTACTCTTGGAACTTATGCTAGGCACTGATGAAATAGAATCAAATGAGAATGGGATATTGAATTGATTGTGATGTGATGTGAAAATGTGATTGTCCACTGAAAAGCAGTGTTCTGCAAACTGAGTACCAAATCTGCCTTCAACCTCACCAATGTTGTCATCACATCATGAACACCAAATGCATTAAATACTGGCATTTCATCTGTTCTGCTTCTCTCCCTCTAATGCTACTTGTCCTGATGAATGTTCACAACATTTCTGTTCTTGTTTCAGATTTCCAGCACCTGCAGTTTTTGTTGCAGATTCTGAAGGCAGATTTCCAGATTGATTGTCAGACCTAACCTATTCAAGGTGTAAATGAGGTGGAATTTCTTTTTTCAACCCGAGTAGGATACTAAGACACTGATCTTATTCAAGGCTGAAATTAGATCTTTTTGGACTGCAGAGAAATCATTAGTTACATGAAAATTGCAGGAACCTGGAATTTAGGTGAGGATCAATTACAGCCTTATTGAATAGCAGACCAAGTGTGTAGGTACGTGATGTACACCTTATATTTTGCACATGACCACTTAATTTCCAGGTCTCCAAAGACACCAAATTTTTCACTGGTTACGTATGCAAGCCAGTTTGTAGCCAACATCTCATTTCCATCACATAACAGATAGAGGCAAATTGTGAACTCTGCAATTAGTCTTCTTGTGGGAATATCCTCCGATATTCTTTCCTCCTGACCAACAAGCACTGCTTCACAAAGCTTTCAGTGACACCCAAAACATGTTTTAACATTTCAGCTCAGCATTCTATATCATCAACCTCTCAAAACTAATAAAACTTCAAACTGGGCTTCTGTAGCTCCCTCTGCAAATGGATCCTTAACAATCCACACAGGTGAATCTCAAGGATGCATGGTCTGCTCTCCACACTCACGACCATGTGGCTAAGCACTATCTACAAATTCACTAACACCATGTGGTAGAATCTCATGGCAGAGGAAATATACAGACATCTGGCTGAGTAGTGCCTCAACAACCATCTTGTACTTAATGTCAGCAAGATCTAGGAGTTGATTGTGAACTTCACAGAAAGGAAAATTCACAACACACCAGTCCTCATTAAGGGGTCAGCAGTACAATGGGTGACAGCTTCAAATTTGTGGGTGTCAACATCTGAAGATCTATTCTGCACCCAAAACCTTTGCCAAAATCACATTAAGCATTAGCAATGAATTATTATGTCTCTCTACTGTAACCAGTTGCTGAGAGGAAAGAAAAACAATTTGAAACAGTCAAACAATAAATTTAGATAAGGTGGGCAAAAATACTTGGGAGTAAAGGTCCTCAAGGATGCCAATAGAGGGAGGTAGGAGTGCTGCATCATTTACACAGCTCAACTTCACTTTTCTGAAGGTAGCTAATGATTACAATCCAGACCCACTCAAAATTATCAGAATTTAAAAATAAGTTGAAGACAGTTAGGTAAGGGGAGCAAAATCTAGGCATTACATGCATTTCATGAACTTGACAAGCATACAACAGAGCTGGACAAAAATTGGAAAACAGTGCAACTTTGGGACTAAGAGATCATCAGGTTTTTTTTTGTTAAACATTGAAGTTAGCCATGCCAAGTTACTGAGTATGGGAAGGGAAGCAAAAGCATATAGTGACAAATCTGTTCACTTGTAAGTTAAAATTGCTTACAAAGAGAAACCATCACCACCGTGTTACAGTTCATAAGTCTGTGAATGATTAAGTCTTTAAGACCATTACCAGAATACTTATAACTTCATTGAAAATTCAACATATGAACGACGATGGACATGCCTACCGACTTACCTGAGAAATGCCAGACTCGAATTCATCTGGCTTTTCGCCATTAGGCTTCACTATCTTGGCGCTGCTGCTAAACATGGCCTATCACTTGAGAGAAAAAAAGTAACAATTAACTACTATTTCGTGCCCATGATCAGCAAATTAGCTAAAGGACAGAATACCGCAGATATACATGCAGTGATGGGAAGAGTGCGAGACAAACAGCGCTTGCAAGTCTGGAACAAAACGTGCTGCAGCAAATCGTGACAACTAGTAGAGCTGCTGTTGGAATTGGCACTACCGCCCCATCACATTAACGGCCTACATACATGGTTCCGGGGCACTTCCCGGGGTCGGTCGCGATAACAGGAGCTGCAAGCCTGACACCCGGTCATGGGCAAGAGCTCCAACCTGCACGCAACAGAACACGGCCCGGAATCGCCAGCTTGAACCCCCAGGGTTAACCCAGCCCGCGCAGCCGCTCACAGCCTCCTCCCCGCCAAGTATTAAACAACCTTTCTCCCCCGTCATAGCCGCCATCCGGCTGCCCGACCACTCGAATCCGAACCATCTCAACCCCATCGCCTGATGCCCGCCACATTGCCGCTGATATCAGGCGAAAAGACGCCACAATTTGACAAAAAGATCGAACCGCCACAAATGCTGACACCAACCTGAGCGAACAGCGGCCGAGGAAGAGGGTCAGGTATCGCGAGACTTGGCTTTAATAGAACACCACTGCTCTCGCGCGGCAAAGCGTCATAGGAAGCGGCCTGTGAGTGTTGCCATGGCAACTACGCGCCGCGCGTCTCTGTTCCTGTCCATCAGTGAGGGGATAAGGAAACAGCTCTTCGTCCGTGTCTTTCGCTCCTGTCGGATATGACCCAGGTTGTAGCACATTGCCAAAATGTCCAGAATAAAGAATCAGATTAAAACACAATAAATTATGCAGATACTGGAAATATTGACCACCACACACAACATTCTGAAGAAACTCTGCAAGCTGGCAGCATCTTTTGAGGGAATAAGCAGGGTGCGTTTCGGGCCGTTTCAGAGGGAATGCACCCTTAAATATTGATTGTGGAAGAATTGATGGGGATCACCTTTGCGTCAGAAGTTGGCTGTTTGAATTTCATGTAAAGTTGAAGGTCAGGATATCGTCGTTGAGTCGAATTTCTAAAGAGAAAGAAGTCATGAGGCAAAAGGTGCCTAACAAGGATTGTAAGACATTCATCTTCAACTGAGAACTTTTGGGAAGATCTAGAGAGGAAGGTGTGTCATCGATTTAATGGGTACAGAAAAACTGGAATAAAGAACCCTAGGTACAATGAAGAACAGAAAGCAGATAGGAAGTAAATAACCTAGGTATAGATCTAAAACAACAAACAATCTGCAAGAGAAACTCTGTGGACCAAGCAGCATCTCTAGGGGGAAAAGCAATTGTCCAATGTTTCACTTGAACTGAGCGTCATAGGAAGTCATTCCTGCCTGTGGCTATCAAACTTTACAACTCCTCCCTCGGAGTGTCAGACACCCTGAGCCAATAGGCTGGTCCTGGACTTATTTCCACTTGGCATGATTTATTTATTATTATTTAATTATTTATTGTTTTATATTGCTATATTTCTACACTATTCTTGGTTGGTGTGACTGGAAGAAACCCAATTTCCCTCGGGATCAATAAAGTATGTCTGTCTGTATCAGGACTGGATGATGAAAAGTCTCGGCTGATACTTTGACTGTTTATTCCCCTCCATAAATACTGCCTGGCTTGTTGAGCTCCTCCAGCAATTTGTATGTGTTAATCAGGACTGTCGATAATCTTTTCTTTCACAGTTGCTGTTCGACCTACTGAGTTCTTCCAAGATTGCTTGTTGCTCCAGATTCTTGCATCAGCAGTCCCCTGTGTCTCCACTGAGTCAAGATCTCCTTAGCTTCTGATAAAATCAGCTAAGCAAACTAATGCCATTAGGCACAGATTGAAAATTCAGAGGAAAATATAATACCAAAATCACAAACAATGTATCTTCCTAATTCTTGGTGATTATGCATGTGTTTTCTAATTTCTTGATAATTTTGTTCTTCAAAGTTTTTAGATTGACAGACTTAAATAGAGCTACACTTTCCCAGAGGTAGTCTTCTACCTCTTGGCACCTCATAATATACTTTACTGAAATAATTTGGATCACATTAAATATAATATTTATACAAGTAAAGTCAATTGATATCAAAGTTATTTAAAACTAACTTTCTATTCATGTTGTCCTCCAAATAACCATATAACAATCACAGCACGGAAACAGGCCATCTCGGCCCTCCTAGTCCATGCCGAACTCTTAATCTCACCTACCCGCACTCAGCCCATAACCCTCCACTCCTTTCCTGTCCATATACCTATATACTGATTTCATTGCTACTCTATCCCTATTTTAAATGTTAGTCGGTTTAATTTGTGTTTTTTATAATTTAGTACTCAACACTATCCACTTCCTAACAATATATTGTGGTTTCTTTGCAGCTTCCATTTGGGCTGCATGTATAAATCTGTGGTTTATGCAAAGCATGAGAGATGTCCTTTACATTTCTTCTTCAGAAACTTTGCTTACTTCAACATAAGAACACAACATTTCCTCAAAACTGTCATGGCACATATATTTGAAGCTGACACCTCTTTGAGGTAATGAACATGGTTTCCACTTCTGCATTAACTCACTACGATTGGCAGACAATCCCAGGGCCTCACAGGCTGAAAATCCTTTCCTAAATATCTCTCCCTTTTTACTTCACTGAAGCTGGCACAAAATCCACTTTTAGCAACGAATTGCGCCTTCTAAGTGTGCCTCTTTGGCTCAATAGCTATTCTTTTCATAAGGCCACAGTCAAACATTTTGGGCATTTTTGTGTTAGAGATGGAATAAATCTGAACCCATCCCAGATCATTATCTGCATTATAATCTCAGTACTTGCTCACAGCTGAAAACCAACAGGGCCTCAGAGCAAACAAGGACCTTGCTGAATGTCATTTCCTGTTTCAGCAGAACTGTTTACTGTAAAACATGGTAGAAAATGTATGTGCGTGTGTGCATGTCTGCACCCATCATGAGCAATGAAGACTACTGACATCCTTGGGTGAGTGTGTTATTTGTGTGTGCAGAGGTGACTGATGAGCCCAATCTGGGCTAGGGAGCACCTCCTGCACATGGGGCAAGTGTGTGAAGATTGTGTAGTTGAGGTGCCTGCTGCTCGTTCTTTCAGCTGTCGTCGTTTACGTTTTGCTTCAGTGTTGCGATTCTTTTCAGCTTTGATGGCACCTCTATTGAGAAGGCTGCACCAGGATGAGCGATTCAAGGCTGCGTGTTCCCAAGAAGTATGATCGAGCTCAAAGGCCTTGAGTGTGTCCTTGAATCATCTTTGCTGACCACCATGAGAGCACTTACCTGTGGTAGAGAAGTACTTCTAGCATAAATGCAGAATTCATCACCATCCAGGAAGAAGAGACCACTCCAGGAGATTTCTGCAATATCACATTTATAACTATTTTCACAGGAGGACACAATTTTATGCTAGATACAGTACGGGGTCATATATTTTCTTAATTCATTCAAGGGCTTTACAGGCTGAGGCAGCATTTAATTGTCCATTCCTAATTGCCCTTGAAAAGGTGGTGGTATACCCACAATGTTATGGAGATGGAGTTACAAATACTTTGTACCAGCAATGGTAAAGGAATGGTGGTATATTTCCAAGTCAGGACAGTGTGTGGCTTTGCCGGCAACTTCCAGGTGGTAGCTTTCCAAGCTGTTGCTTCCTTTGTCCTTTCAGCTGGTAGAGATTAGGGATTTGGAAGGTGCTGTCTAAGGAATTTTGTTAAGTTGTTTCTAGTTGGTGGTTGAGTGAATGAATGGTCATGGATGGGTTGCCTATCACACAGGCTGCTACGTCTTGGCCCAAAATGTTGATTGTTTATTCCTTTTCCTAAATGCTGCCTGACCTGCTGAGTGTGTGTTGCTCTGGATTTCCAGCATCTGAAGGATCTTGGGTGTTTACATTCAGTATAGTGTTGAGCTTTTTGAGTATTGTTGAAGCTGAACTCATCCAGGCAAGTGGAAAGTATTCCATCACACATCTGAATTGAGTCTTGTAGATGCAGGACAGGGTTTGTGGAAATAAGAAGTGAGTTACTCGTCACAGGATTGCTAGTCTCTGACCTTAAAATCAGGTATATTATCACCGGCATGTGTTGTGAAATTTGTTAGCTGTTGTTCTTGTAATGGTGATGATGGTAATCCAGTCTCTGACTGATTCTACCTCAGATAAAGTCATTGAAAGGATCTTTCTTCCTGTGCTTCAGAAGCTCCACCAGAGTGACAATGCCAATCATCAAAAGGTACAATGTACACAATCTTGACTGCACAACAGATCCTGAAAATATGACTTTCTCAACATCACAAAAAGTATTGTCTTCATTGACCAACATGAATGATAAATTTCACTGTTTTCAAAAAAAAAATCATCATCTACTATGTGCAAGTTATGATCCTAACTGATGAGTGAGCCACATCCCCAATACTGCCTTGGTTGAAGCAAGTGTCATCACACTCAAAGGAAGCTAGCCCTCTCTGCAGTCACAGCATCCACCACTACCAAGTTGAGGCTTGACATAGATTAGAAGAACAATTGTGGGCCGAAGGGCTTGTATTGTGCTGTAGGTTTTCCATGTTTCTATGACACCTTTCTGAGGCTGTCCTCTGGCCTTAGAGTCTCCACCATAGGAAATATCCTCAACACATTCACTCTATCAAGGCCTTTCACCATTTGATAGGTTTCAATGAGGTCAGCCCTCACTCTTCTAAATTCCAGTGAATGCAGGCTCAGAGCCATCAAACGCTCTTCATATGACAAGCCATTCAATAGTGGAATCATTTTTGTGAAATTCCTTTAAACCTCTCCAGTTTTAGCACATCTAAGGTAAGGGGCCCAAAACTGTTCACAGTACTCCAATGAGGCCTCATCAGTGCTTTATAAAGCCTCAGCATTACATCCTTGCACTTATTTTTTAGTCCTGTTGAAATGAGTGCTCACATTGAATTTGCCTTCTTCATCACAGACTCAACCTACAAATTAACCTTTAGGGAATCCTGCACAAGGACTCCCAAGTCCCTTTGCACCTTGTTTTTTTTTTAAATAATCAACCCTTTCATTTCTTCTACCAAAGTGTATCACCATACACTTCCTGACACTGTATTTCATCTTCCATTTCTTGCTCCCAGAAAAATGCAAATTGATTTGAATATCTCAAGAGCCATCTATCAGTGACAAAATACAATGCTACAATTTTCATGCCAGCACAGCTTTCGATTGACTGATGAAAAGAGTATTTCAAAGACCATGACCTGAAACCAGGAAGAAATGTGCTCTACCTTGCAGTTATCTTCACCACTTTCACATTGATTTGGAAACATGGACTACTTGCTGCAGAGCTACCACCAAGATCCTCCAAATCCATTGGTAGGAAAGTGGCTGCACACTGTCCTAGGCCAGCATCAAGATTGATCATGAGAATGAGTCATATCATCAGCACACTTGACACCAGATTATTAAAACAAGTGATCTCTATCACAACAAAAGGATTCACAGAAAAAACACTCCAAACTCATTCTCAAAATCTTCTTCAAAAATTGTTACATCCTTCCCAGTTGGTGAGAATTCTTAGCCCATGACCACACATGATGGGACGGAGCTTTCCATAAGGCATTGAGCACCAAGAGTCTCAATGATGGAAGCACACAGAACCATTCACAATGGGCAGCATCCCAAATTACATTTACCTTCATCTCCCTCAACACCAAACCCGCCCCCCCCAACAATCTATAACTGCCTGCTTGTGCAGAGAGACTGCCGAAGACAAGGAAGCCAGTTTGCTACGTGTCAGCTTGTTAAAGATTTACATGCCATTTTTTGTGGGTTGATATAAAAATGTTAGATCTTCAACCATGATTCAAATTACAATTAGGATCACTTGTGTTTTTTTGTCTCACAGAATCTTGGTTAACCCCTTCCATTCCGGACGTAGCAATTCAGAATGATGAATTCAAAATACATCACCAAAATAGGACTGCTGAGTCTTTCAAGGGCAGAGGAGGTGCAGTATGCTTCATGATCAACTCCTTGTGGTGTACAAATGTGGCAGTGTTTACCAGACCTGGAACACCACACCACAAGTGTCATCCATTTTATCTGCCATGGGAGATTTCAGAGAGCATCTTGGTGGTAGCGTACATCCCTCCTCACGCTAGTGTAAAGCAGACTCTGAACGAACTGAGCGATGTATTCAACTGGCATGAAACAGCACATCCTGACACATTTCCCATCATTTGGGGGATTTTAACTGGGTCAGCTTGAAAAAGTCTCTAAATAATTAATACCAACAAATCAGTTGTAGTAGCAGAGGAACCAAGAAACTGGACCACTATCATACTACCATCAAGGTCACTTACTGTGCCGTCCCATGCCCACATGTTGGAAAATCTGATCACCTGGCTGTACTTCTACTCCCTGAATATAATTAGAGACTGAAGACTGCAGCACCAGTTATGAGGACCAAGAAGATATGGACAGGAGCGCTTACAGGACTGCTTTGAATGAGTGGACTGGACTGTATTCAGGGTTTCATCTTTGAGTCTGAATGAGTATGTCACAACTGTCACTGACTTCATTGAAACCTGTGTGGATGAGTGTGTACATACCCAAAGCAAAAGCCACGGATGAACCAGAAAGGTTGTAGTCTGCTGAAGACTAAATCTGTGGCATTCAAGTCTGGTGACCCAAGCCTGTAGAAGAAAACCAGGTATGACTTGCAGAGGGCTATTTCAAGAGCTAAGGAACAATTCTGAGTGAAGTTGGAGGCAAAGTCAGATGCAAATCAACTCTGGCAGGGTTTGCAGGACATTACCTCCTACAAAGCAAAACCCAACATCATGAACGGTAGTGATGCTTCACTCCAGATGAGCTCAATGCCTTTATTGTTCACTTTGAAAGGGAGAATAAAACTACAGCTATGAGGATTCCTGCAGCACCCAGTGATCCTGTAATCTCTGTCTCTAAGGCTGATATCAGGTTGCCTTTCAAGAGGGTGAACCCTTGCAAGGTCACAGGCCCCAATGGAGTACCTGGTAAGGCTCTGAAAACCTCTGTCAACTAAGCGGCGGGGGCGTTCAAAGTAATTTTCAATCTCTCATTGTTATAGTTGTAAGTTCCCAACTGCTTCAAAAGAGTCCAAAAGAGCAGGGTGAGCTGCCTTAATGTCTATCTAGTAGCACTTACATCTACAGCGATGAAGGGCTTTGAGAGATTGGTTATGGCTTGAATCAACTCCTATCTCAGCAAGGACCTGGACCCATTGAAATCTGCCTATCGCCACAACAAGTCTGTACAGTGGATGTGATCTCATTGGCTCTTCGCTCGGCCTTGGATCACTAGGTCAATACAAATACTTATGTCAGGATGCTGTTTATTGACTACAGTTCAGTCTTTAACATTATCATTCCTACAGTCTTGATCAAAAAGCTCCTTGGCCTCTGTACCTCCCTCTGCAACTGGATCCTTGACTTCCTAACTGAAACACCACAATCTGTGCAAATTGGAAATATCATTTCCACCTCACAGACGATCAACACTGGTGCACCTCAGGGATGTGTGCTTAGTCCACTACTCTGCTCTCTTTACACTCATGACTGTACGACCAGGCAAAGCACAAATGCCATCTATAAATTTGCTGAATCTCATTGTTGGCAGAATCTCAGACGCTGATGAGAGATGTTACAGGAGTGAGGTATATCAGCCAGCTGAGAGCTGTTGCAGCAACAGCCTTGCACTCAACATCAGTGTCAGAGCAATTTTTGGGTTTAGCAGATCAAGCAAATGACTCAAACACTAATCTTCAAATCTGAATATACTATAGATTGTAGATTTAATTTAAAATGTATCTCTGAACAATATGTTCCTAAAAGCCTTGAATCAAAGACTAGACAGTGCAGATTGAAATTCATTTAGATGTCTGTGCTGTGGATGCAAATCGGGAATTGATGTGAGGTTTGGGTGTAGTTTTAAAGAAATCATTGTGGATGCATTGTAAAGATGGAATTGGCCTTCGATGTTTACTACATAAAATAGCACAGGCCAGCCAGACCTTTCCACTGAAAGCTTCTCCATATAATGTCTGCTGTATCCTTCATACAACCCATTGTGTGGCCAGTGATCTTAGCAGTCTAACTGGGTGAGTATTTTTAAAATTAGCACTCACACTTGGATCTGTTCAGGTTGGTGCTACATGGGAACACAAGGTATCACGAACACAAAGAGCTGAACTGGTAGATATAAAAGTGGTGTGTACATGTGCATGTGTGTTTATGTAGAAGACGAAAATTTGTGTGTTAATTTGGTGAGACGGAGCCACCAGTTACAAAGGGTAGTTATTGAAGGTTTGGGGCGTCAGTGGGTGTATACTCGTTCTGGAAAATGCATTTTAGCATAAGCATTTTGTGAGTGTGATGCAAATGAATACAGCAGGCATCATGAGTTCAGGGAACGCCAGCAATGAAGAAAGATATCGGTCTTTTAAAGGGGAAGTGAGGCAGCAATTGAGGGGACAGAGTAACTGGGGAATGATAATAGCAGTGATTCAAAGAGCTGATGAGACAGCAATGGATTATGGAGAACATAAATATCGGTTGTATGAGGAGTATTCAGGGTTGGATAATCCAGGGAGAGAAAAGGATGAAGGAAGGCCTGAGCTCAGCTCACCAGGAAGTTTTCAATTTAGGGACCAACTCAGTGATAGTTTCGTGGGCCAGTAAGATAGACCAAAGGAAGTACAAGATAAATCATAAAGAGGGTATAGTGGATGCAGCTGCTGTGACATAACCTAGAGAAAAAATAAGATATCGGTGTGATGGAAAAACCTCTGGAAAGGGAAGCAGAGGAAATTTTTATAGATGGGTCTTGGAGGAACATAGAAGGGAAACCACGGACTGGGTGAGCCGTGGTGAAGGAAACAGATGAAGAATTAGCTTCAGGAGCACTGCCAGGGGGCAGAGCTGGTGGCCCTGATAGAAGCACTGCACTACAGTAAAGGCATATGATTACATATTACAGACAGGTAGTATTTCTTCGGGGTGGTGCATGATCATCAGATGGCATGGGCATGACGAGGATTTGTAACTTCAATAAGGGCAGGTGCTCAGCACAAACACTTAATACAACAACTGCCTAACAGAACAGTGAGTCTGCCAGCAGAGGTGGCAGTAACTAAAGTTAAAGGTGAGAGTAAGGAGCAGAAAGGAAATGAGTGGGCAGACATCACTGCAAAGAAGGCAGCAGAGGAACAAGAGGCAATTGAAATTACCAGTGTACAGGATGAAACGACTGAAACCAGCTTTGTAAAATTATGTGAAGAGGTGGAGGCAGAAAAGAAGGAGAAATGGAGGAGAAAGGGAGCAAAGGAGGGACCAGATGGGAGCTGGAGCCACAGGGAGGAAAGATTCATGGTGGTTCCACCATGTATTAGGCAGAAATTGTATCATGAGGTGATGCAACGGGGAAGGAGGAGTATAATCACAATCCTCTGGCAGGACTGGTGGTGGCCAGGGATGGGCTGTGATATTGAGAAATTTTGTTGCTGTATAATTTGTGCCAAGCATAACCCTGGTAAGGGCATAAAGGTACAGCTGGCAAACAAGCCATGGCCAAGGGAACTCTTGGGAAAACATTCCGGTGGACTTCACGAGGCCCCTGTCAAAAATCAGGGGTAAAAGCTACAATCTAGTACTTAAGGATCACTTCACTCGGTGGGTAGAGGCTTTTCCAACAAGGGACAGCACCACTAGCACCGCTGCATGGATTCTGGTTAAGGAAATCCTTCCAAGGTGGGGAACCCCTGTCCAGGTGGATTCAGATCAGGGAGCGCATTTTGCGGGAAAAGTGATGATGGGAATGTGCCAACTGTGGGCGATTCCACATACCCTATCACCCTCAGAGTTCAGAAATGTAAAAAGAATGAACTGAACTATCAAGAATGCCTTAGCCAAAGCTATAGTGGAGACGGGAAAGACATAGGTTGATGTGTTACCAGGAATCCTGATGAGATTACAAGCAACCCCAAACTGCACACCGGGTCTCAGCCCCTACGAATTATTGATGGGGCGAGCAATGCAACTCCCTTAGGGATAATTACAGGTTGCGGTGAGCCTGGAGTTTACATGGATAGAATAACACAATATGTGAAAGACCTTTTTAACCAACTTGTTATCAATGTGTTGAAGGACCAGGCAAAACAACAACAGCATATTACTGATCAGAGAGAGCCGGAGGGAAAGGAGATAGTCCTTCCACAGCCAAGTCATAGTGAAGGTGTTGCATGAAAGGGCAGGTGTTGCTCCCAGATGGATAGAACCACAGATGGTATTTTTAGAAAGCGACACTTGCCTGTGTGCAGACTTGTCGAGGCAGTCAATGGGAATAGTGGACTCAGGTTAAACCGTATGACTCACCTTTGTGTTGCTCCTAAAGACAGAGTGGGGGATCAAGCGTACCCAGTAATCGTGCGACTGCAGAGAACCTAAGAGATGAACATTAGCTGGCCATACTAGACCTAGCCACAGTTGATAAAAACAGACCCACAGCAAATGCGAAGGCAGAAGACACCCAGAGCATGACAGAAACCCATGAATAGCATGCTAAAGTGTGATGGGAACTGTACTCTGTAATGAAGGCTGGTTGCTGAAGGTAGATGATTAGTTGAATATCATAGGATAGAAAAGATATTGGGGAACATAGATGGAGTGGGATTTAAGTTAAAGCAGAGATGTTACGTTCCACAACTTTGAAAGAATGGCCGACTGAGAAAGATCAGATATGACATCTGATGGCAGCACCTCCAACCTGAACAGGGTGTGAATACAAGTGAATTGGATCCTTTCAGTGGCTGGGGCCAAAGATCAACTGGACAGTTTGGAATGGGGTGCCACCAGGGAAAGATCCTTGCAGTCATTGAAATGAAGACCACCGCAACCCCTTCCTGTACATTAATGAGAGGGCCTGTGAGCCGGATGCACTTACAGTACCTTGCTGTAAGAGAGTTTTAGCTACCAGAGAATGAAGGGATGAAGACAAACTATCAGTCAGCAGGGAAAGAACCACCAGGAGACTGTTGTTCATATCTATAGAACAATCTCTCTGCTGAGAATTTTGTAGGTAGCAATTAGGGATGACAGGGTAGAAGTAGATGTACATAAAGTAATTGGGGAGGGGGGAATTCCGAGGTAGGGTATTTCTGCTGCCCTATTTGAGTAGATCTTCCTTAAGGTTGGCTTTTCCTGACACAAATTTATTTTTGTCCAGGAGGGCCAAGAGGAGGGACTGTTAGAGTGATTTCTGGGTTTAGCACATTTAACAAACGACTTCGGACACCAATCTTCAAATCTGAATATAGATTATAGATTTAATTTAAAATGCAGCTCTGAGCAATAGGTTTTTGAAAGCCTTGAATCACAGACTAGATAATGCTGATTAAAATTCATTTAGATGTCTGCAGTGTGGGTGCGAATCAGGAGGCATGACATTTGTGTGTAGTTCCAAAGAAAGCATTGTAGATGCATTGTAAATATGGAATTGTCCTTTGATGTTCAGCACATAAAGTATCAGGTGGTGAGGACCAGCCAGACCTTTCCACCGAAAGTGTCTGATGCCTGCTGTATCTTGCTTTGTCAAATAAAGAGGCTGCTTCATATCTACCAGTACTTTTCTCCGGTGACTTCATTCACACAACAGTCATTAAGCCCAAAGAATTGATTGTGGACTTCCAAAAGGGTAAAATGAGGGAACACACACCAATCCTTGTAGAAGGATTGAGTGGAAAGAGTGAGCAATTTCAAGTTCCTGGGTGTCAATATCTCCGAGGATCTAACCTGGACTCAATATATCCATGTAGCTACAAAGAAGGCATGATAGCAGCTCTTTTTCATTTGGTGTCTGAGGAGATTTGGTATGTCACCTAAAACACTCACAACTTTCTTCAGCTGTACTGTGGAGAGCATTCTAACTGGTGTGGGGGGGGGGGCACAGGATCAAAGTAAGCTGCAGAGCATTGTAAACTCTGTCCTATCATGAACACTAGCCTCCGTAGTATCCAGGACATCTTCAAGGTTGTGCTCAAAAAGGTTGTGTTCATTATTATGAACCCCCATCACCCAGGACATGCCCTCTTCTCATTGCTACCATCAGAAAGGCAGTACAGAAGCCTGAAGGCACATACTCACAGTTCAGAACAGTCTCTTACCCGCACCATCTGATTTCTGAATGGACATTGAACCCTCAGTACTTGTTATTTACTTTTTTTGCACGTTATTTAATTTAATTATTTATATACTTACTATAATTCACAGTTTTTCGTCTAGTTTTATAACAGAGGCAGCATTGTACTGCTGCTGCAAAGTTAACAAAATACACGACATACGCTGGTGATATTAGACCTGATTCTGATTCAGTAACTGCATGCATCAGGGACTGCACGTTTATAGTCCAGCGGCGGCGGTTGGTGCAGTATGGACAAGGCAACCCGGGCAGTTCCTCCAGCCAGGTTCATTGTTATTTCAGCATCTGTAACTTCCAGAGTCTTCATACTGCTTCTCCGCAGCCTACCACCTGAATGCCGGCGCCAGAGAATCAAAAGCGGAGTGGGCGGGACGAGTATGTGGCGTCACACGATTGACGTGGGTAGCTACCAAAAGGCTCTCCCGTGCAGTTTCAGTCATCACACGTCCCATCCTCTCGCGGAGTGGCAGTGTTTACGCGCTCCCGGCAGCCAATCAGCGGCGGGGCGGGGCGCACGGCCGGATGTGGAAGTTGGGCGGCTTGGCTGTAGCGCTCATCTGTCGAATGAAGGGTCGGTTTTACTATGCGGTGCGGGCAGGGAGGAACCCCGGGGTGTATGAGACTTGGTGAGTGTGGGGACCGGGGTCAGCCAGGGATTCCGCGGTACACTCCACTTCCCCCTCCCTTCCCCCTCCGCTCTGGCTCGGAAGTAGGTACTTCAGCCTTTGTCGAGTGTGCCTCTGCAGGTTGTGGGTTCAGATACAAAGTCGGTGGGGTCGTTTTGCTCGCAGTCTGAGTCTGTGGGTCTTATTGGATTGGGGTGAGGTTGGATTGCGTGGCCTGGTCATGTCGGAATAGGTGTATTGGTTGGAGGCATGTTCCCACTCGGTGTTCACCGGGAAAATTGAAGTAGGGATTATGGTCAAACCTGGAATACTTCGATCATGTGAGAGGGTAAGATGAAAAGTGTTGCATACCAATAACCGGTAGTTGTTGCTTGCCAACCTCATAAAGCCTTAGAATTTCAGTAGAAATACATCCAAAACTTAGTGGAGAGGAGATAGTCACAAATTCACACCTCTTGGGGAAATTAGGATATTTCGGGGAGTTCAAGATAATCAGGTTTTTTTTTTAGCAAAGAAAACAGCCTGTCCTGAATGCAGGAGTTGTTTGAACATTTGTCAATCATTGTTGTCACTGTGTTGATCAAACAGGTCCAGAGAGTTGCCAATGTGCTGTAAGGTGAATCACATAAACACCTATGTCAGCATGCTGTTCATCATAGCTCAGCATTTAGCATCATCATTCCCACAATCCTGATTGAGAAGTTTCAGAACCTGTGCCTCTGTACCTCCCTCTGCAATTGGATCCTCGACTTCCTAACCGGAAGACCACAGTTTGTGCGATAGTGTTGAGGAAACAGAGAGCCTGCTGAGAGACGTAGATAGCTTAGGAGATTGGGCAAAGAAGTGGCAAATGAAGTACAATGTTGGAAAGTATATGGTCATGCACTTTGGTGGAAGAAATAAATGGGCAGACAATTATTTAGATGGGAAGAGAATTCAAAATGCAGAGATTCAAAGGGACTTGGGAGTCCTTGTGCAGGATACCCGAAGGGTTAACCTCCAGGTTGAGTCGGTGGTAGAGAAGGTGAATGCCATGTTGGCATTAATTTCTAGAGGTATAGAATATAATAGCAGGGATGTGATGTTGAGGCTCTATAAGGCACTCGTGAGACCACACTTGGAGTATTGTGTGCAGTTTTGGGCTCCTTATTTTAGGAAGACATTGGAGAGGGTTCAGAGAAGATTCACAAGAATGATTCCAACAATGAAAGGGTTACTTTATGAGGAATGTCTGGTAGCTCTTGGGCTGTATTCCCTGGAGTTTGGGGGTGGGTGTCTCATCAAAACAATCCTAATGTTAAAAGGTCTGAACAGATCAGATTTGGCGAAGTTATTTCCCATGGTAGGGCTGTCTAGGACAAGAGGGCACAACTTCAGGATTGAAGAACGTCCATTTAGAACAAAGAGGTGGAGAAATTACTTTAGTCAGAGGGTGGTAAATCTGTGGAATTTGTTGCCACGAGTGGCTGTGGAGGGCAGGTCATTGGGTGTATTTAAGACAGAGATAGATAGGTTCTTGATTAGCCAGGGCATCAAAAGGTATGGGGAGAAGGCAGGGAGTTGGGATGACTGGAAGAATTGGATTAGCCCATGTTTGAATGGTGGAGTGGACTCAATGGGCTGAATGGCCTACTTCTCCTATATCATATGGTCTTAACATCTCCTTGTTGACGCTCAACACTGGTGCACCTCAGGGGAATGTGGTTAGCCCATTGCTCTACTCTCTCTATACCCATGACTGTGTGGCTAGGCATAGCTCAAATACCATCTATAAATTTACTGATGATACAACCATTGTTGGTAGAATCTCAGATGGAGTTGAGAGGGCATACAGGAGCAAGATATGCCAACTAGTAGAGTGGTGTCACAGCAACTACCTGGCACTCAATGTCAGTAATATGAAAGAGCTGATTGTGGACTTCAGGAAGGGTAAGATGAAGGAACATATACCAATCCTCACAGAGCGATCAGAAATGAAGAGAGTGAGCAGTTTCAAGTCCCTGGGTGTCTATTTCTCTGAAGACCTAACTGGGTCCCAACATATTGATGCAGTTGTAAAGAAGGCAAGACAGCGGCAATACTTCATTAGGAATTTGAAGAGATTTGATATGTCAACAAGTATACTCAAACTTCTATAGATTTATTCTATAGAGAGCATTCTGGCAGGCTGCATCACTATTTGGTACAGGGGTGGGGCTGCTACTGCACAGGACTGAAAGAAGCTGCAGAGTTTTGTAAATTTAGTCAGCTCCATCTTGCGTACGAGCATATGAAGTACCTAAGAGATTGTCAAGGAACTGTGTCTCAGAAAGGTAGCATCCATTATTAAGGTCCTCCAGCATCTAGGGCATGCACTTTCCTCACTGTTACCATCAGGTAGAAAGTACAGAAGCCTGAAGGCAATTCAGGAACAGCTTCTTCCCTGCCTTTCGATTCCTAGGTGGACATTGAACCCTTGAACACTACCTCACTTTTAAAATATATATTTCTATTTTTTGCACATTTTTACTATTCAATATATGTATACTGTAATTGATATAATTATTTATTATTTTATTACTTTTTCTTCTATATTATGTATTGCTTTGAACTGCTGCTGCTAAGTTAACAAATTTCACAGCACATGCCAGTGATAATAAATCTGATTCTGATGTGCATTAGAGGCATGGTGGCGGAGAGTGTACTGATAAGTTGCATCACAGCCTGGTATGGAAACAGCAATGCCCTTGAATGAAAAAGCCTGCAAAAAGTATCAGATATCTCCCAGTGCCCTCTCCTCCAGTGAGCACATTTACAAGAAGCTGTATTGCAAGAAAGCAGCATCCATCCTCAAGGATCCCCCCCACCATTCAGGCCATGCTTTCTTCTTGCTAATCCTATCAGGAAAAATTAACAGGAGCCTTGGGACTCACTCGACCAGGTTTGGATACAGTTATTACCCCTCAACCATCAGGCTCTTGAACTAGCTTTGCTCCCCTCACCCCAACACTGAGCTGTTCCCATAACTTCTGGAGACACTTTCAAAGACTTGTCATCTCATGTTCTCATGGTTATTGCTTTATTTATTATTATTTTTCTTTCTGTGTTTGCAGTTTTTTGTGTTTTGCATATTGTTCATCTTGTGTGCAGTTTCTATTGATTCTATTGTTCTTTGCATTTACTGTGAATGCCCAGAAGTAAATGAATTTCATTGTAGAGTCCTGCTGAAGGGTCTTTGCCTGAAATGTCAACTGTATTCTTTTCCATAGATGCTGCCTGGCGTCTCCAGCATTTTGTGTATGTTGCTTGGATTTCCAGCATCTGTAGAATTTCTCTTGTATCTCATTGTAGTATATGGTGACATACAGTGACATGCAAAAGTTTGGGCACCCCTGGTCAAAATTTCTGTTACTGTGAATAGTTAAGTGAGTAGAAGATGAACTGATCTCCAAAAGTTATAAAGTTAAAGATGAAACATTCTTTTCTACATTTTAAGCAAGATTAGAGTATTATTTTTGTTTTGTACAATTTTAGAGTGAAAAATAGGAAAGGAGCACCAGGCAAAAGTTGGGCACCCCAAGAGATTTGAGCTCTCAGATAACTTTTACCAAGGTCTCAGACCTTAATTAGCTTGTTAGGGCTATGGCTTGTTCACAGTCATCGTTAAGAAAGGCCAGGTGATGCAAAATTCAAAGCTTTATAAATACCCTGACTCCTCAAACCTTGTCCCAACAATCAGCAGCCATGGGCTCCTCTAAGTAACTGCCTAGCACTCTGAAAATTAAAGTAAATGATGCCCACAAAGCAGGAGAAGGCTACAGGAAGATAGCACAGCGTTTTCAGGTAGCAGTTTCCTCAGTTCGTAATGTAATTAAGAAATGGCAGTTAACAGGAACGGTGGAGGTCAAGTTGAGGTCTGGAAGACCAAGAAAACTTTCCGAGAGAACTGCTCGTAGGATTTCTAGAAAGGCAAATCAAAACCTCTGTTTGACTGCAAAAGACCCTCAGGAAGATTTAGCAGACTGGAGTGGTGGTGCACTGTTCTACTGTGCAGTGACACGTGCACAAATATGACCTCAATGGAAGAGTCATCAGAAGAAAACCTTTCCTGCAATATTGGCAATATCCATTGAATGCAAGAGCTTCATTTGAAAGAAGTGGACTTGATTGTGCGGGGGGGGGGGGGGGGAAGACATTTCGCTGTACATTGTGGATGCATACAAAGATTAATCGGGAGAATTAAATGGGAGGAAAATTTTTGGAAAGTTCTGACGATGAGTCAATTGATTTCTAATTTGTACTGTTTCGTTTTGTTTGCTCCAATTAATCATTATTGAAGAATAAAGCATATTACATTTTTTTCTGAAATTAGATATATTCTCTTCTAGGGATGAATGTAAAAAGCAAGTTGACAGATTTCCTAATGCCATTTTCAAGAAGTTTGCAACAGAAGATGATGCATGGGCTTTTGTAGGAACTGTAGCTATAAATTCACAAACTGCATTATCAGGTAAAGTATGATATTTGAGTTGCATAATAAATGGATGTAAATACTGTATTGCCAATACTGTAGAAGAATATAAGAAACTGACATTGTTCTTTGGGTGAACACATAGATTTTTATTCTTAATGTATTGGCTTTTTAAATGGGTAAATTGCAAATAGTGAGGGATTAGGGAGAGTATGAGGAATAAAAATTGCAGCTTAGCAAAACTTGTGACAGAAGTAAATACAGGAGTGTGAAATCATGTGAGTTAAGTCGTGCATTATTATAACATTTAAGTTGAGAGGGTAGCTGATGTGTGTAATCAACTCCTGCCTGAGCAGTGATGTGGATCTACTCCAGTTTGCCTACTGTCACAACAGGTCAAAAGCAGGTGCTTTTTCATTGGCTCTTCCTCAACCCTGGAACATCTGGACAATGAAAATGCATACATCAGGATGCACTTCACTGCCTACAGCTCTGCATTCATTACTATCATCCCCTCAAAACTAATCAATAAATTCCAAGACCTGGGTCTCGATATCTCCCTTTGCAATTGGATATTCAATATTCTCACTTGCAGAACCCAGTCATTTTGGATTGGTAACAATTCGAACAACCACAATTTCCATCAGTACAAGTGCTTAGCCCCCTGTCTGCTTGCTTTATACTTGTGACTTTGACGCTAAACACAGCACTGATATCATATTTAAGTTTGCTAATGATCCCTCTGTTGTTGGCCAAATCAAAGGTAGTGATGAATCAGCATAAAGGATGGTGATTGAAAATCTGACTGAATGGTTCCACACAACAACCTCTCTCTCAAGGTGAGCAAAGCCAAAGAGTTGATTATTGACTACACGATGAGGAAACTGGAGGTCCGTGAGCCAGGCCTCATCAGGGAATCAGAAATGAAGAGTGTCAGTAACTTTAAATTCCTTGGCATTATCATTTCAGAGGATCGGCCTGGATCCAGCACGCAGGTGCCATTAGGTGGCAGCACCTCTACTTTAGAAGTTTGTGGACATCAGAAGTTTGTGACGTGAAATTTATTAAACACAAAGTACACTGCAGATGCTGGGGTCAAAGCAACACGCAGAACACGCTGGAGGAACTCAGCAGGTCGGGCAGCATCCGTGGAAATGAGCAGTCAATGTTTCGGGCCGAGACCCTTTGTCCTGGTCTTGGCCCAAAACGTTGACTGCTCGTTTCCACGGATGCTGCCTGACCTGCTGAGTTCCTTCAGCATGTTGTGCGTGAAATTTATTAACTTAGCAGCAGCAGTTCAAAGCAATATATAATCTAGCAGAGAGAGAAAAAAAACAAAAAAAACATAATAATAAATAAGTAAATCTATTACTTATATTCAATAGATTTTTAAAAAAGTGCAAAAAACAAATACTGTACATGCAGCATGTCAACTAAAACTTTCACAAGCTACTAAAGATGTGTGGTGGAGAACATACTGACTGGTTGCATCATGGCCTGGTATGGAAACACTAATGCCCTTGAACAAAAAAGCATACAAAAATTAGTGGATATAGCCCAGTCTGTCCCTCCCCATCAATGAGCACATTTACAATCAGTGCTGTCACAGGGGAGCAGCATCCATTATCAAGGACCCTTACCATCTCAGTCTTGCTGCTGCCATCAGGAAGGAAGTATAGATCCCAGGACCCACACTACCAGCTTTAGGAACAGTTATTACCCCTCAACCATCAGGCTTTTGAACCAGAGGGAATAACTTCACTCACCCCAATGGTGAACTATTCCCGTAACCTATGGACTCAATTTCAAGGACTCCTTATCTCATGTTCTTGATGATTATTGCTTGTCTACTTATTTTTTTTCTTTCTGTACAGTACTTGCAAAAGTCTTGGGTGTGTATATGTACCCAAGGCTTTTACACAGTAGTGTAGTTTTATGCATTGCACTGTACTGCAGCCACAAATAAATTTTGTGGCATGGGTGATAAACCTGATTTTGACATGGGTCTTTGTTGTGGACTGAGAGGGAAGAGAGGGAGAGGGGAAATTAAGTTGGGGGAAGGGCTGGGAACACCAGAGAGATATTTTGTAGTGATCAATAAGTCAATTGCATGATCTTGCCTGGGGTGTTTCAGGGCTGTGTGTGTCTGCACCTCTGCCACCCCTCCCCTGGCACTCCTTATCTGCCAAATGTCCCACACCCTTGCCACAGCACTTCACCTTCACCAGTCCCAACATCCATTGCTGCCACCAGATTTACAAACCACCTCTCTCCTGTCTGTAGACCTATCGCCTTTCTGTACTCTGACTCAGCTTTTTTTTTAGTTATTTCAGAAATCTTGAAGGGTCAGAAACTAAATGCTTTTTTTTTATCGTGTGGTGAACGTGACTGTTTTGACATTAAATTGGATTATATTGTCACACAAAGAAAATCAGCTTTAAGACTAATATGCTTTCTGTTCAAAGTATGTCAAGTTTGATACAACATTTCAATTTCAGAAACAAGTATGATTCTGTTTTACCTGAAAAGCACTGTCAAAGTATAATAGCCTCATAGCTTTTATAAAAATTATAACCGTTCCTTAAAATGTAAAATCTCAAACCTGTCTCATTGTTGATACTTGTTTACAACCTACAGCAGCAGGTTCTGCAGGGTATTCTGAAACATCCTTTTACTGCCATCTGTGAAGTAGCATTGAATAACACAAACCTTTTCAATAAATAAAGGAAAAGTGGGCCTTGTATGGTTTTACAAATTACTGTAGACAAGAAAAGTTGAAGATTACATTGCAAAGATCTGGAAAGTGTATTTTGTATTGATAGAAGTAGCTTTTCCATTATCTCCCACTTCCTTCAAACAACAGGGCACTTGCATGGATCCCAGCTATGCCTGCCTGTTTGGCAGCTATGTGGAACAGTGAATGTTCTAAGCCTACACTGGTGACTGTCCCACACTTTTCTTATCTACATCGACGACTGCATTGGTGCTGCTTCCTGCACCCAAGCTGAACTCATCAACTTCATCCACTTTGCCTTCAACCTCCACCCTGCCCTCAAATTTACCTGATCCATTTCCAATATCTCCTTTCCCTTCCTCGATTTCACTGTCTATCTCTGGAGACAGCATATCCACCGATGTCTGTTACAAACCCACGGTCTGTCACCTTTCCCAATTACTCTGTCTCCATTGCATTTGCTCTCAGGATGAAGCTTTTCATTCTAGAACAAAGCAGATATCTTACTTTTTTTTAAAGGAAAGGGCTTCCCTTCCTCCACCATCAACACTGCCCTCAACCACATCCTTCTATTTCTTGCATGTCTGCTCTTGCCCCATCCTCTCTACCCTATGAGGGATCTTGTCCTCACCTACCACCTCACCAGCCTCCACATCCAGCACATAATTCTCCAAAACTTCTGCCACCTCCAACAGGATCCCACCACCAAGCATATCCTTTCACAGGGATTGCTTCCGACGTGACACCTTGAAAGCAGAATAAGTGCTACACCTGCCCCTACACCACCTCCCTCATGGCCAGCTGGTGGCGTAATGGCATCGGCGCCGGACTCTGGAGCGAAGGCTCCCGAGTTCTAATCCAAGTCGGGTCACCCCCGAGCAGGCTTTCCATCCGGGCTGGGTTGAGCGTCAAGCTAGCCACTCGGCCTCGTAAAAAGAAAAAAAGGGTCGAGTCAGGAACATTCACATCATGACCCAGTTAATCTGAAAGGAGACCAATCCTGACACCACACGCCTGACAAGAATGGCTGACTGTCTGGTGCGACACACTTTTTAAAAAAAAAAACAAACAAACCAACCTCCCTCACTACCATTCAAGACCCTAAATAGTCCTTCCAGATGAGGCGGCTCTTCACCTGTGAGTCAGTTGGGGTCATTTACTGTGTTCAGTTCTCCCGGTGTGGCCTCCCGTATAGCAGTGAGACCCGACGTGGATTGGGAGATTGCTTCGCCGAGCATCCATGCTTTGTCCACCAGAACAAGCGGGATCTCTCAGTGGTCACCAATTTTAATTCCACTTCCGATTCCCATTACGGTGTGTCCATCCATGGGTTCCTCCACTGTTGTGATGAGGCTACACATCGGTTGGAGGAACAACGCCATCGTTTGGCTAGCCTCCAACCTGATGGCATAAACATCAATTTCTCAAACTTTTGGTCATGCCCCTCTACTTCTCCATTTTCCTCTCACCTCATCTCCTTGCTTGCCCATCACCCCCCTCCGGTGCTCCACCGCCCCACCCCCTTTTTCTTTCTTCCATGGCCTTTGTCTCTTTCATTAATCAGCTTCCCAGCTCTTGCTTCATCCCTCCCCCTCCAGGTTTCACCTATCACCTGGTGGTTCTCTCTCCCCTTCCTCCCACCTTTTTAAATCTGCTCCTCGGCTTTTTTCCCCTCAAGTCATGCCAAAGAGTTTCAGCCCAAAACATCAACTGTACTTTTTCCCATCGATGCTGCCTGGTCTGCTGAGCTCCTCCATCAGTTTGTGTGTGTTGAAGTAGCAAAAGTCCATTTTTTAGGTTGGATTCATGGCTTGCAAGAAGTGGAAATAATTTTCCACTGGTATATAAGAATTACGGGAAGGCAGACTTACTTATTCATATGTATTAGATACACTCTGCATGCGCAGTTTTTCAGATGGGATTGTTCAAATTTGTAAACAGAAACAGTGTCACTGTTTTAACAAGAAACCACGCTAAATATCCAGATATTTACATGTGCTATGATACTTGTTGAATAACTCACGTTTCGAAATAAAATCAAAGAAAAAAAATTCCAATGGCAATGAATGCAAAAGCAGGAAGATTGACACTGAGTGCTGAAATTTCCAAGACACTTGGACACTAGATTACTTCTTCACTGAGCAAGCTGGGAAACCAGTTTGTCTCATTTGCCTAGAAAATCTTGCTGTGAAGAAGGTGGCAAATATCAGGTGACATTATGAGACCCGCCATAGTGGAAATTCTAGCAAGTTTACTGGGCAAGCAAGAAAAGATGAAGTTGAGTGAATGAAAGCTAGTTTTGGAAAACAAATGTCATATTTTGCCAAGAAAAGCAGTGAAAGTGAAGGAAATACCCATGCCAGCTACGAAGTCTCAAAACATATTGCAGAAAAAATGAAGCCTTTTACAGATGCAGAGCTTGTCAAAGAATGTTTACTGGCAGTGGTGGATATTGTCCTGAAAAGAAATCTTTATTTGCATCTGTCAGCAAGAACGATCATACGGCAAGTTGCAGCAATGTCAGCAGATGTTAAAAATTGTGGGAGTACCAGCTTCAAAAGGGAAATTGTGCACATTTTCCCATTTTTCAAAAAAAAGTAAAGCTCAAGATGCAGGCATTTTTGTGAATATCGTCCAAGAATCGAGAAGAGAGTTTTCATCTCGTTTTGCTGATTTTTGCTTGCATGCAAATGAGTTCAAGCTGTTGCTACTCCATTTGATGTGGAAGTGGACACTGCATCAGAAATTCTTCAAATGGAATTGATTGAAATGCACTGTGACGACATATTGAGATCAAAATTTCATTCTGAAGATGTGTCAGTGTTTGGCTTCTATAGAAAATATATTCATCCAAGTGGGAAGTATCCTAACTTAGTGGACCATGCAAAAAAGATGGCATCATTGTTTGGCAGCACTTATCTGTGTGAGCAATTATTTTCAAAAATGAAGCGCACCAACAACCATTTGAGAGCAAGATTGACTGATGCCCATCTGGGTAATGTCTTGCTTTTGGCATCAACAAGTCTGACCCAATATCGAGAAGCTTTCAAGCAACAAACAGCAACAAGTTTCACATTAATTTATCAACTGTTTGCATTAAAATTTTCTTTTTTATTATTAATTTACCACCATTCAATGCATCATGTTCATACATTTTATGTTTAAAGATTCTTTGTCTCCTTTTAATAGATTCAAAAGATGCCTTAATTAAATTAAATTGCAACTAAACTGAGTTCTTTGATTACTAATTGGCATCCTTGGTTAAGCACAAATGATTTTGTAGCATGCATTATTCATTAATTTGAGGCAAAACATAATGATGTATTTAAATGGATAATTCCCATATCTCATGTTTTTTATGGCATTTATCTGGCCCACCGTCCGCTCATTAATGTGCAATCCGGCCCACAGAGGCGAAAAGGTTGCTGACCCCTGTTCTAGAGGCTATTATGCATGGAAAATCCCAGATGATCAACAATTTTTGAGATACTCAGCCATCCCGTGTGGCACCAACAATCATTCCATTGTTAAAGTTATATAAATCACATTTCTTTCCTGTTCGTTTGGTTTGTACAACTGAACCTTTTGATTGTGTCTGCATGTTTTTGTGCATCGAGTTGCTGCCACATGATTGGCTGATTTGATATTTGCATTAATGAGGTGTACCTAATAAAATGGCTACTGAGTGTATGCTGGCAGCATTAACTGATACATTTTTGGTAAATAAAAGAAAAATGTAAGTCGTCTACAGTTTGAAAAATAAGAAAATACAAGAGATTTGGAAAAAAATCCTTAAATTCAGTTTAACTTAATTTTCCAAAGTTTTAAATTGTAGTTGCGGGACATAATCATGTATATATTCTGAGTGCTGCTCATTAATTATCTTGAGTAAATAGATGGTTTAGACGAAGATTCTTTATTAGTATGTGGAGGCTCTATATTGTATGACTCAGAATTTGAGAAGACAAAGCTTAAATGGGATGATGGGAGCATTAATCCACAGATATAGATATTGGAATATGCCTTGCATATTCTTCTGATTATTACAAAGCTTTTGATAAAAGTGATTTTTGTAAAGAATAATATTTTGATCTGACCTATATATCTATATCTATCATTTGAATGAATCAAGCTATGGGATACATGGAGATCATTTAATTTAGCTTGTTTAATTTGCTCCAGTTTTTAAAACTAATTTTAACATAAATCTGGTATTTATAAATAAAAATCATTACTAATAAAGCAGAATTTGTTTGGTGTGTCCACAAAAGCTTCCTAACACAATTTGTGAACATGCTGATCAGAGGAGAAGCCATTACTGGATCTAGTACCATGTGATAAACCTGGTCAGGTGATAGAACCTCTTGGTGGGTAAGCATGTGGGAGACAGTGACCACAACTCCCTGACTTTTAGCATAACCTTGGACAAGGATAGAAGCAGATGGTATTGGAAAGTATTTAACTGGGTTGGGGAGTGGGTGAATTATAATGCTATTAGTTAGAAACTTGCCATAAATTTGGAACAGATGTACTCCGGGAAATGTACAATGGAAATTTTTAGATTATTAAGGCTGCACTTGCATGGGATTCTAGATGGCTTTGTCCCATTGAGGCATCAAAAAGGCTGGTAGTGTGAAAGAACCATGGTTGATGAGATGTGGAACATCTAGTTAGGAGGAAGAAGGAAGCATACTTAAGGTTTAGGAAGCAAGGATCAGATCGGGCTCTGGAGAGTTACACAGTAGCCAATAAGGACCTGAAGAAGGGACTTAGAACTAGAAGGGCAAAGGATTGACAAGTTGGATCAAGGAAAAAACCCCAAGGTGTTCAACATGTATGTGAAGAAAAGTTGGATTACTAGAGTGAGGGTCGGACCAATTATGGGTAAGAGGAAATGTGCATGAAGTTGGAGGAGGTAGGGAAGGTGCTCAATGAATACTTTGCTTCAGTATTCAGCAGTGAGAGGGACCTTGCCAATAGTGAGATCAGCGTACAGCAAGTTATTATGCTGGAACATGTCAAGTTTAAGAAAGAGGATGTCTGAAACTTCTGAAAAAACATTAGGATAATATCAAAACACAAAAATACAACTGCAGATGCTGTGGATCAAAGAATACGTACACGACGCTGGAAGAACTCAGCAGGTCAGGCAGGATCCATGAGAAAAGAGTAGCCAACGTTTTGGGCCGAGACCCTTCATCAGAAATGGGGGGGGGGGAAGAGAGGGCCAAAGCCTTCCTCTGATTGGTTCTCCACCTGGTGCCTCTAGCCCTTTCCCCTCCCCTATCTCTATTACAGGGCTTCGGCCCTCTCTTCCCCCCCCCCCCCCCCCCCCCAAGCCTGACCTCCTGAGTTCTTCCAGCGTCGTGTACGTATTCTTAGGATAATATCATAGGGTGGGACAGGATCTACCCAGGTTACTACAGGAAGTGAGGGCAGAGATTGCTGTGCCTTTGGTGATTATCTTTGCATGGGCATGGGAGCAGTACCAGAAGATTAGAGGGTGTCATATGTTAAATTGTTCAGGGAAGGGATAATCCTGGGAATTGTATACCAGTGAGTGGGCAAACTATTGGAGAACGAGATGTATGAGCATTTGGAAAAGCATAGTCTGATTAGGTATAGTCAACATGCCTCTGCTAGGGTCAGTTTGTGCCTCTCAAGCCTGATTAACGACTTCAAGGAAGTGACAAAACAAATTGACGTATGTAGTGTATATGGAATTTTAGTAGGGTATTCAACAAGTTACCCATTTTAGGCACATTCAGAAAATCAGTGGAAACCTGGTTGTGGGACATCCATGATGTTTGTTGTTACACAAGGGTCTGTTTTGGGACCCCTGCTCACTGAGATTTGCGTATATGGCTGGGATGAGGGAGTAGATGTGTGGGTTAGTAAGTTTGCAGATGACATGGAGGTTGTTGTAGTTTACAATGGGACATTGATAGGATGTAGAGCTAGGCTGAGAAGTGGCAGATGGTGTTTCATCTGGAAAAGTGTGAAGTGATTCATTTCAGAAAGGTTGAACAAGAAGGCAGAGTACAGGATTTCTGAGCAAAATAGAGTTCTTAGCAATGTAGAGGAACTGAGGGATATTGGGGTGCAAGTTAATAGGGTTGTTAAGAAGGTGTGTGTTTGTTTTCATTTAGATGGGGGGGATTAAGTTCAAGATACAGAAGATTATATTGCAGCTCTTTAAATTTCTGGTTAGATCAGTGTTCGGTACTGGCCGCCTCATTATTGGAAGGTTGTGAATGCAGAGGAGGTTTGCCAGGATATTTGGATTAGAGAGCATTTATTATGAGGCTTTTCACTTTGGAGTGAAGGATGGTGAGAGATGACTTGATAGACGTATATAAGATAAGATGTTTGTTTTAGATTGGACAGCCAGCACCTTTTCCCCACTGTGGCAATGGCTGATAAAGGAAGCCATAATTTAAGGTGATTGAAGGAACGTACGGGCGGGGGTGGAGGGAGTGTCAGAGGTAGGTTTTTTTTTAAAGAGTAAGTTTCTGGAATGCACTGCCAGGCTAGTGTTAGAAGCAGATACATTAGTGACATTTAGGAGACTATTTATCGTCTCTAATATAGAAGCAATAGTGCCATTCCACAGTTAATCAAATCTAGGACTGGTGATGTGGCATATGGTTGCTGCATAGATACCAGAAAGTTGAGCTCAGACTTTTGTTTCAATCACATCTTGCCTTTTCAGTCTGAGATATAGTACTCCTGAAATCATGGATAAAGTTTGCTTGCTTGAGCTTGGAGTCTATCTTCTTTGATCCACAATATTTTGTAATTCACTTCCTTTTCTTTGCTTCATGATATTAAAATGGGAGTTGAGGCATGGCTGTAAGTACTCTAGTGTACACTTTGATTACTACTTTCGTTTTCTGTAAACATCCTTAAAATGGTGCGATCTGCTGTTTATATTTTATGCCATTAATTATCACTATTCCGAATCTTATTTCTATCTTACAACTGAATTGTATTTCTGGAGAATCACATTTTGAAATGTACATCCTTTCCTTGGCTTCTAAAAAGCTGATCATTTATTTGAAACTTTTAGAATGCGGTGGCCAAAGGAAGTCTGCTGATGAGTCTGAACAACAGAACTGTGGTGGGCTTAAACATTTGCTTGATTTGTCTGATGATGACGATGATGATGACGACGACGACAATGAGGATGAGCCATGCAGCAAAAGGTTCAAAAGTACAAAACCATTCATTGACTCAGAACGTAAATTCACATATGTGGGTAGGTAAATGTATTGTGTACTTTGTTGTATTGGTCATGTATACATGATATTAAAGTTGTTTCTTTGATTAGATGTTATCTTTTACTATGTTAATGTTAAAATTCTAAGAAAATAAATGTTCAAGTTCCATTTACCAATGTGAATATTGAAAATGAGATGATATATTCATGCATATTTATTGCTTTCCATTATTTGCAGTTTGTTTCAATATTTTCTGTTTGAGTGACTAGTGAACTACTTTGGGAAACAAAAGGTATTGATGTTATTACCAGTTTGCCAGTTAAAACATTGTAAATATTAGTACTTTTTCCCTTTGTTATGAAGCTGAAATTAGAGTTGATGGTTGTAAGCAGGTAGAGAGAATAAATTTAGTGACTACTTTTAGATGCAGAATATTAAAGCAATTGGAAAATAGATGGAAGTGGAAGTAGAAATGTTTTTAATCTTTTGGTAAGACTGGGATACTAAATGTATACAATTGTCTCTTGTTTTACTGTGATCTTAAGTGACCACGAAATACAAAATTCTTCAGTTATGTGTTTTGTCCCGTCAGCCTGAGTTCATTTTTGATTGGTGCAGACGTGTACCCATAAACTGGCACTTGACGGCAATAACTGTCCGTTTGTTCGTTCAGCAGTGCTATAATTTTAAAACCTATGAGCTGTTCATGGCAGTTTAATTTATTTGAAATTAATTTTCTTTATCATTTGTTAAATGTGTAAGTAGATGAAATCTTGAAACAGTGCCTGCTTTAAATACCCCACCAAATATAATTGACCTCAGTATCAAACTTTTCCTTGCTCAATCATGGCAGCCCCTAGTTATACAATGCTTCAGATTTAAAATCTCATCTGTGTTTAAATTCATTGTCTCCTCATCTCTAATCTCATTAGCAGAACATTGTTAATCCTGCTTTCTTGATCTCATCCACCTAGCAGACCTTGGTGCAGAATTTCTACACCAAGACTTTAATCTACTTAAGATGCTCCTTAAAATGATTTTTTTCTCTTCTTTTCTTTTTAGATCTTTTTATTAATTTTAAACAAACATAAATGAAACATGAATACAGATTTTGAGAGTACATAATTAATAGATTAAGTATACATTCAAATAGATGATAATCCATATATATATATATATATATAATAACCTCCCAAACTCATAGTAATTACGAAAAAAGGAGAAAATAAAAAAAATCCCCCCCCCAAAAAAAGAAAAAAAAACTGACCAACATGGGCCATTGCATTATGTCAAATATACACAGTAGCGTCAATAACTCCGTACCTCCATCCAAATAATTAAGGATAATGAAAGTAAGGTTTAGGAAAAGTCAGTTTAGCTCATATGAAAATGTTGAATAAATGGTCTCCAAGTTTCTTCAAATTTAACTGAAGGATCAAAGGCAACACTTCTAATTTTTTTCTAAGCTCAAACAAGAGATAGTTTGAGAAAACCACTGAAATATAGTTGGAGGATTAATTTCTTTCCAGTTCAATAGGATAGATCTTCTAGCCATTAATGTAACAAATGCAATCATCCGTCGAGCTGAGGGGGATAAACAACTATTATCCACCATTGGTAAACTGAAAATTGCAGTAATAGGATGCGGTTGCAATTTGATATTCAGAACTGTTGAAATAGTACCGAAAATAGCTTTCCAATAATTTTGCAAACAAGGGCAAGACCAAAACATGTGGGTCAATGAAGCGACTTCAGAATGACATCTGTCACAGGTTGGATTAACATGAGAGTAAAATCGAGCAAGTTTATCCTTGGACATGTGAGCCCCATGTACAACCTTAAATTGTATTAGGGCATGTTTAGCACAAATAGAGGAAGAATTGACTAATTGTAAAATTTTCTCCCACTGCTCAGTGGGTATAAGACAATGAAGTTCTTTTTCCCATTCCTTCTTAATTTTTTCTGTTACTTCTGGCTGTATTTTCATGATCATATTATAAATGGATATTATAATATTATACAAGGATTCAGAGCTAAAAAAATTTCCGTAATGTCCATTAGACATAATTTCGGAAAAGACTGTAACATATTATTCAAGAAATTTCTAAAATGATTTTTATCAAGGCTAGGGTCACCTTTCCTGGTATTTAACTCTTCAGTTTAGATTGCGTTTTCACTCTAATCAACTAATTTGATACAGTAAATTTGCTGGAATTTAGCTCAAGAAGTTTAACATTAATATTGGGAAAAACTGAGTAATACTGGTCTGTTAAGGCATCAAACATTCTTTGGATAAAATAAATGCTTCTGCTTTAACGTCCAGGAGATGCTGTTGCGGTTTATACTGATGGCTGCTGTACAAGTAATGGAAAGAAACAATCTCGAGCAGGAATCGGTGTGTACTGGGGTCCTGGTCACTCCCTGTAAGTAATGAACTTCATTTAAAAAAAAAATTCATTTAAAAATTTTAATGGTTTGTAAAAAAACTTTTAAAAGTTAGAAACACAGTACAGCAAAGAGATCCATAGAAAGAGAAAGTCTTAACATTTCAATTCAGGTCTCTTCATCAGAATTGGTGACCTGAAATGTGTGCACGTGTATTTGCGCATGTGTATGACAGCGATGGCAAGGTTCGGGTATCTTGGATAGCAAGGACATTAAGGTGATGATGTGATAAGCTAGGAGGTGATTGATGAAGAGGGAAATGGAATTGGATAGGAGAGACAATTAATGATGGAATAAAGGGAAGAAGGGAACCAGAGGGAAACATTTGGAACTGATGGCCATGTCATGAGCCCTAATAGGGGAAAAAGAAGGGGTAAAACAGCACACACAAAATGCTGGTGGAACATAGCAGGCCAGGCAGCATCTATAAGGAGAGGCACTGTCGACGTTTTGGGCCGAGACCCTTCGTCAGGAGAAGGGGTAAATGGGCCACGGGGGAAGGGCAGTGGGAGGGGGAGGAAATAGGGGAATGGAAGTTAGAGAAATTGCTCTTGATGTGGACAGGTTGGAGATTACCAGGATGGAATATGAAGTATTGCTCCTCCAATCTACACCTGGCCGTTGGCTGAGGAGGAGGCCATGAGCAGCCATGATCTCCTGGGTGGTCAGATGTTTTAACTCCATTTCCCATTCCATTTTGGGAATGGGAAGTGGAATTAAAATGCCTAGCCACCAGGAGATCCTAGCTGTTGTAGTGGATGAGTGAAGATCCTTGATAAAACTTTTTTTTCTTTCCTCTCTTCTCTATTCCCCCCCCCCCCCCCCCCCCCAGTGCTCTTGCCTACCACTCCACAAACCTCTGCATACAACACGTCATTCTCCACAAGTCCTCCATCTCCAACATGATCCCAGCATTGGGCACATCTTTGCCTCCCTTCCCTTCTCCACAACTCCCTTGTCCACTCTTTGCTCCCCACTGATACCCCTCCAAGCAATTATTCCTGCAATCGTGCTAAATGTGGCACTTGCCCCTATTCTATCTCCCATTCAAGGTCCTAAGGAGGATCTCCCAGTGGCCAGCCATTTAAATTCCACTTCCCATTTCTACACTGACATATCTGACCGTGGTCTGCTCTCCCGTCACGTTGAGGCTGGATGCAGATTGGAGGAGCAACATCTTGTATTGTATTGGTAGTCTCCAACCTGATGGTTTCAACATGAATTTCTCTTATTTTGAGTAACCACATCCCTCTTTTTCAAACCCCCCCTACCCCAGTGGGCCACTTTACCCCCTTCTTTCCTTTTTCATCTCAGTTTCATAACCATCACCTTCACGTTCCTCTCTGGTTCCCTAACTCCTCCCTTATTCCATGGTGTACTGTCCTTTGCTTTTTCAGCCCTTTGCCTCTTCCACCTATCACCTCCCAGCTTCTCCCCTCTTTCCCTTCCCTTCATCACCCATCTGTCTGCCTTCTCTCCTCACTGAATTCACCTATCACCTCCCAGCTTCTCCCCTCTTTCCCTTCCCTTCATCACCCATCTGTCTGCCTTCTCTCCTCACTGAATTCACCTATCACCTCCCAGCTTCTCCCCTCTTTCCCTTCCCTTCATCACCCATCTGTCTGCCTTCTCTCCTCACTGAATTCACCTATCACCTCCCAGCTTCTCCCCTCTTTCCCTTCCCTTCATCACCCATCTGTCTGCCTTCTCTCCTCACTGAATTCACCTATCACATATGAGCTCATGCTCCTCTGCTTGTTTTCCCAATGGCTTCTGCCCTCTTGCACTCCTGATGAAGGGTTTTGACCTGAAATGCTATCTGTTATTTTTCCCTCCATAGATGCTGCCTGACCTAATGTGTCCTCCAGAAGTTTGTGTTGCTCCAAATGTCCGTGACAAGTAAAATAAAGAAAAATGCCAATATATTTATAACAAAAAGGTAGCTAAGAAGAAGGTAGGTCTAAACAAGGACAAAGAAGGGAATCTATGCCCTGAGCTTGAGGAAGTGGCAATGTACTATTTTAGCATTTTGGATCAGTATTCACTAAGGAGGTGGATGTGCTGAGATGAGAGGGGTATGTTGATTATTAAAAAGGTGAAGCTGAGTCTCTGAATATTAAGGTAGATAAGTCCCCAATGACTGATGGCATCTATCCCAGGTTGGAGGGAAGCAAGGCAGGACAGTACCTGATTTTGTATCCACTTCAGCCGTCGAGGGAGTCTCAGAAGACTGGAGAATGACCAATATTCTTCCTTTGTTTAATAAGGGCAATTTAGGTTATCAGAAAGTTACAGGCTAGTGAGCTTCAGATTAGTGGTAGGGTGATTATTGGTAATGATATTTGAGATGGAATTTGTTCACATTAGGGAAAAGTATGGTCTATTCCTATTAAGTCTATGAGGCATAGCAGAATTAGGCCATTCAGCCCATTGAGTCTGCTGTCTTGGCTGATTCATTATTCCTCCCCCACCGCGCACACAACTCCATTCTCTCCCTTTTCCCCATAACCTTTGACATTCATGTTCATCAAGAACTTGTTAAGCTCTGCTTTAAATATACCCCATGACTTGGCGTCCACATCCATGGCAGTGCTACAGATGCACTACCCTCTGCCTAAAGCAATTGTTCCTCTGTTCTAAAGGGATGTCCTTATTTCCTGAGGCTGTGCCTTCTGGTCCCAGACTCCCCCACTGTAGGTAACACCCACTTCCACATCTACTATCTACGTCTTTCAATAGGTTTTAATGACAAATTCCACCCCCCCCCCAAAACAAATTCTTCTAACCGCCAGGAAGTACAGTTCCAGAACCATCAGCACACCTCATACTTTAACCCTTTCATTCCTGGAATCATTCTCGTGAATTCTGTCGGGACCCTCTCCAATGCCAGAGCATCCTTCATTAGATAAGGGGCCCAAAGCTGCTCTGCGGTCTGACTAACGTTTTATAAAGCCTCAGCATTACATCCTTGCTTTTATATTCTAGTCCTCTTGAAATGAATGCTAATGTTGCATTTGCCTTCCTCACCGCACACTCAACCTGCAAATTAACCTTTAGGAAATCCCAAGCCAGCGATTAGGAAATGAAACTGTATTTGGCCATTGCTGCAGTGGACTTGGAGATGATTTGATGTGGCAGAACCAAAGCAAGGCAGAGTTGAGGTAGCAGGGCCCAGGGCCTGAGAGCAAGGAAAAACCCAAGCTTTGATCAGCTTCAGCGCTGGGTTAAATAGGATAGGACAGATACAGACCCAGTCGAGGCAACAGGACCCAGGTCTGAGAGCAAGGAATGATTTGAAGTTTGGACTATTTAAGTGCCAGGCCAGATTGAAAAGATCAGGGTGTCAGGGCTGGAAATGAGGGATGGGCCAGTTCAGCTTGCTGCTCTGTGGTATTTACTCATCTCTACGCTGAATAGAATTGCCTTCAACTAGCTAGCTCCTGAATCAAATGTAGTGATGACCGGCTTCGTAGCAGTGGACGCACTTCTGCGAACTTCAGTCCTGAATATTTGGCAGTGTTCGCAGCTTCGTGTGTTCCTGCATGTTCACGTTACCTTGCCTAGACCATGATGCAGTCAGTCAGGATACTTTCAACAGTACTTCTGTAGAAGGCAGTGTCCAATGTCAAGCTGAATCTCCTTACTTTCTATGAAAGTAATCTCTTCCTTGTGATTGCATACGGTGCTGGGCTCAAGTTAGGTCAGCTAAAGTGTTAAAGTTCAAGAATTTAAAGCTGCTGCTCTAAGTTCAAATTTAATTGTCTGTCAACCTTCATATGAATACAGCCAAATGAAACAGCATTCCTCTCGAGCAAGGATCCACTGCTGATTTTCCCCCAATGTTTTTATTTCTCAAATTTACTGTGGGTTTTGTTGTGAGAGCGCAGGAGGCACAGACAGGTGGGAATGAAATGATGATGAATTAAAATAGCAAGAAATTGAGGGTCACGCCTACTTATTGAGAGCAGGTGATCCACAAACTAATCACCCAATCTATATTTGGCTTTTCCAACTGTCTGCCTTTACCTTGTCTGTTCTTCAGCCTGTGTAGCTGTTGTAGGCTATTACTGTCTCATTAGCCTGAAATATTTAGGCTTTTTGCAAAATTTAAGTTTTTGTCTGAGTCATGTGCAAGCACTGATCCATGAGAATTTCATTCTTGTTTGGAAGAACAACAGTCAGTTATTTTGTTTTTCTGCCTTTACATCTGTTTTATAATCCTCCAAACCATGTAATTCCATCAGGTTTCAACTTTGCTAACTAATCTTTTAAATGGGACTTTATCAAGTACCTTCGCCATGTAAGTCTACAGTACTCATTTTTGGATTTGTTTGACAACCAAGACTACCTTTCCAGATGTAGACAACTTCAGAGGTGATCAGTATTATTTTATAATATCCAGTTTAATTTCACAGTATCCTGTGATTCTTAATGCACCGCACCATGGATTCCACTGCAAAGTACTCTTCTTTCTCGTGAAAATATAACGGTATTCTGCAGCATGAGGTTTTCTGAAGCTGCACAGTGCTGTTTCCTGCTAATTATTCTTTCTTCCATCAGAAATTTGAGTGAACGACTTTCAGGAAGACAAACCAACCAAAGAGCAGAAATAGTTGTGAGTATTTTGTGTGAGTAGATGTACATAAAAATGTTGCACAATCTTATCTGGTAAAAATAACACTTTTCATTAAGTGACTAGCAGTTATACATGGCACTGCTCAGGTTATTATGCTGGAAGTTTTGATGTTTGCATTTATTTCCCTGCAGTGGGGCTTTTCAACATTCCTTGTAAATTAAATAATACCTAACTTAAATATGATTACTCTAGGAATTATAATTAGAGGATTAAAATTGTCATTTAACGTTAAGAAAAATAAACATACTGAAAATACGTAAATTGCATTTAATATAGTTCTCTTTAGGTAGGTATGTACCTTTGCACAATGCCATAGGATTATAGAACACTATAACACAGAAACAAGTCTATCTAGTCCATGCCAAACCATTAATCTGCCTGGTCCCTTTGACCTGCACCTGGACCATTGCCTTCCATGCCCCTCCCATCGATGTACCTGTCCAGATTTCTCTCAGATGTTGAAATTAAACCTGCATCCACTACTTGCACTGGAAGCTTGTTCCGCACTCCAATTTACTTGACTCTATAATGTTGAAATGCTTCATGATGCATTTAAGAAAACTCTGCATTGTGCTTTATTTTTCTCCGCGCTTTGTGGTGCATCGGGCAGCAACCTTGCCTTTTCTTTAGCACTTTAATGTAATTTCCAGTACACAAAGGTAAAGGAGAACAAAAGCATTGTTACTCCAGATCCAATGCAGCACAAAAAGAACAATAAGATTAAAGAACACAAAATATGAATACATGGGATATCTTGTATGCATTATATGTCCATAAAGTGACGCAAGGCACAGGAGTACATAAGTAATTCTGACAGGAAATGATAAAGTGGTGATGGAAGGGTGGATAAGTGTATGAGGTTTTAGTCAGTCTTACTGCTTGGGGAAAGCAACTGTTTTTGAGTCTTGTGGTTCTGGTGTATATGCTATGTAGCCTCCCTGATGGGAATGGTACAAGCTGCCCATCAGCAGGGTGTGTAGGAATTTTCATGATGTTCCTGGCTGTTTTCCAGCACATTTCTGTGCATGTGTTCCAGGCAGGCTGGTGCCAGTGATGTGTTGGACAGTTTTGACTACCCATTATAAAGCCTTCCTATCCTTTACAGTGCTCTTTCTATACCATGCAGGGATGCAGCATGTTAGGGTGCTCGCCACTGTGCATCTGTAAATGGATGTGAGTATAGATATGCGTAGTCCGGCTCACTTCAGCCTCCTTTTAAAAATAGAGATGTTGGTGAGCTTTCTGAATGGATAGGGTATGATTTGAAACCATGAGAGGCTGTGTGAGATGTGCACTCCCAGGAGTTTGAAATTGCTTGCAGTTTCCACTGTGCTGCCCATGTAAAGAGTGGTGCGAGTTCTCCTGAAGTTGATAACCACCTTTTTTTTCCTCGTTAACATTGAAGAAGAGGGTCCAGGCCTTGAGCTCTTCCATCTTTTATCTGTATGCCATCTTATTGTTGTTGATGAGCCCCACCACTGTTAGGTCATCAGCGAACTTCACAATGTGATTACTTGGCTGTTTGGCTGTGCTCTCGTATGTGAGCAGAGTGTACAGCAGTGGGCTAAGCACAGAGCCTTGGGGGCCACCTGGGTGAAGGATGATGTCAAGGAAAACTTGCTTGTAGATGCTTCGCATGTGCGTATTATTCACAGGAAAAGCAAATTACACTATTTTTACACAAAAAATAAAATTTAAAAAAATACAAATTCCATTTTAGTGCATAGTGGTCATAGAGCTGCTAAGCTGTAGTGATTAGAAATGTACTGGTTGGTTCAAGTACTGAATGGCTGAAGGGATCCAGTGAGAAAGTGGCATGGCTCAGACAGAGGGGAATCTTTGATAAAAGTTTCATCCTTGAGGTAGTACCACAAGGACTATGTAGGGATATGCCCATAATATATTGGGCTAAGTCTGCTGCTCTACCTGTGTATTCAGCTTGCCCTACCAAACCATGATACTTTAAATTCTCTATCTGTTAAATATTTTAAACATAAGCTACAACAATTTATTGTATTTTTTAAAATTCTTTTGTTAGGCTGCTTGTCGGGCAATTGAACAGGCAAAGGAACTCAATATTGAAAAGCTGGTTATTTTCACTGACAGCATGTTTACAATTAATGGTGAGTAGCTAAATTCATTTAGTATACTATAAATGACTTGAATTGAAACTTTAATTCAAAAAGGAAAAATTAAAAAAATTACTACTTTTATGTATAATCTGATTCAAAAACAGACACTTAAACAAGGAATCCATAAGTCAATACAAAAGTGGGAAACGGATTTGAATATTAATATTGATGAAACAAGTTGGTCAAGACTATGTCTCGACAGTATGACAAATACAATAAATGTTTGACTCAGATTAGTACAATATAATTTTTTACATCAATTATATATTACACCGCAAAAAATAAATAGATTAAACACAAACTTATCTGATCAATGTTTTCGATGTAATCAAGAAATTGGTGCTTTCTTACATTCTACTTGGGCTTGTTTCAAAATTCAACCTTTTTGGATAAATTTAAGAGTTTTATTGGAACAAATTATTGGAACACAACTTCCACATAACCCAATATTATTTTTATTAGGTGACATTGAAGGGATAAAACCGAAACTTAAATTGAATAAATATCAGAAAGAATTTATAAAAATCGCATTGGCAGTAGCCAAAAAGACTATTGCAGTTACTTGGAAATCTGATTCGTATTTAAGTATGGATCGTTGGAATAATGAAATATTTAGCTGTATTCCACTTGAAAAAATTATTTATAATTTAAGGAATAAATATGAGACATTTTTGAGTGTTTGGCGCCCTTATTTACAAAAGATAGGATTGTATATATAGGTGCTCCAATGATAAGATGTTGGTCCTCTGGGGAAAGAAACAAATACATAAATTAAATTTATTTTGAATCCCATGGAGCATGTGGAGACCTTCGGATATCCAAGCAGTCTTTCTTTCTTTCTTTTTTCCCTTTTTTTTAGGTAGGGGTGTGTATGGGGGAGGGAGGAGGGTAGATATTATTCTATGTAATTAAATTTGAAAATTGAATTAAAAAAATTAAAAAGAAGTATACTATATAGAAATTTCTGTGTGCTTTTCACTGATTTGGGAAGTTTGATCATGATTGTGCTTCTGCTGCTTTCTAATGCTGTTGAATGGCCTGCTAATGCTAATTGCATTGTTGTCATGTTTTGCCTCTGCTGACGAGGGAAGAGTAATGAGAAATGCACTTGGGTTGATTTAATGCTAAGGACTGCATACCAAATTTGCTGTCATGATTCTTGCTACGTTCAATGCTTCAATCGTTCCATTTAATATCAGAATGTATACAGTATACAACCTGAAATTCTAACTCTTTGCAGACATCCATTAAATAGAAGAAAAACCCCAAAGAATGAATGACAGGAAAAGCTTAGAACCTCAAAGCTCGCCCCTTCCCCATGCAAAAGCTTCAACCCTCCCTCTCCCACCTGCCTCAGCAAAAAGCATCAGCGGCCCCCACCACCCACCATTCACGGAATAGCAAAGCCACCAAAGAGACTCTGACCTAGGGTACATGGAAGACCACTGTTCAACCTGCCACACACTCTGTCACTAACAAGGGAGAGAGGTTTTGCTCATGCCACAGTGAGAGTAAGCATGTGTGTTCACTTTATAAAAATTATTCTCTGGCTGCAAAGGTGCTGGGACATTAAGACCATGGAAGGTTTTTTAAAATAAAAGTTTGTTCTTTTAGGTATTACAAAGTGGATTAAATCCTGGAAGACTAATGGTTGGAAGCTTAGTTCAGGAGGATCTGTAATCAACAAACAGGACTTCAAAAGGCTTGACAAATTGACTTCTGGTATCAATATCGAATGGGTATGCAACTTTTAATTTCTCTGGACAAACCCCAAGAAAAATGATTCCAAATCAATGCTTTCCTTTCTATTATCACCTTCCCTGGTGGGTTCAATTTAAGGGTGAAGTGACTTAACAAAACTGGACATCCCTCAATTATTTGTCATACTCATTGTGAATTTCCACAATCCTGACAATTGAGTCATGAAGAACTAACTGATTGCAATCTGTACACATTTATGTAAGGTTTCAATTAACTTTTGAAATGTTAATATTTAAATCTATTATCAAAGTATGTTTATGTTACCTTATACTTAGATTAGTTTTTTCAAGCATTTACAGTAAAAATGAAAACAATTTTACAAGCTAAACACAAAGACGGATAACCAACCAATGTGGAAACAAAGGCAAAACTGAAAATAAATTAATACTGAACAAGTTGTAGAATCATAGAGTCAATTTAAAGTAATGGTGAATGAAGTTATTTACATTTGTTCAGGAGCCTGGTTTAGCATAATTGTTCCTTAACCTGGTGGTGTGTGTCCTAAGGCTTCTGTACCTCCCGTCCCAATGCTAGTAGTGAGAAAATGGCATAGACTGAATGTTGAGATCTTTGATGGATGCTGCTTTCTTGTAAATGTATTCAGCAGAGGGTAGGGCTTTGCCTGTGATGGACTTGGCTGTATCTACCACTTTGTATTGCCCTTACCATTCCTGGGCATTGGTGTTTCTATACTGGGCTGTGATGCTACCTGTTAGGATGCTCTTCACTGTGCACCTATAGAAGTTTGTTAAAGATTTGGTGACATACCAAATCTGTGTAAACGTTTGAAAGTAGAGATGCTGTCTCATGCCTTATTTGTGGTGATGTTGATACTTTTATGTGCTAGTCCCGGGACAGATTTTCTGATATCATCATTAGTTCATGATGTCATTATCATTTTATCATTAGCTGGATAAGATTTTCAACTTCCTGCATTGAAAGTTGGTTGAAGGAGCACTTTCCCACTGTCACATTGCACCCTTCTATTTGTTAAATTTTGTACAGAAGGTGACCAGAATGCTAAAATCAGGTGGTGAAGTCTTATTTTTCTGAAACAAAAGGATCTGCCTTTTGAGGCAGCTGATTGCCCATACATGCAGCGGGAGACTGTTAGATTCCTGAGAACATGTGATAAATTGGCACACGATTTAAGATAATAGTGAAACGCCATGAGGTAAATGTTGTTAATGTTTAAAATATGAATATAGTCTGTAATACATCTTTTGATCTTCATTTCAGATGCATGTGCCAGGTCATGCTGGTTTCACAGGAAATGAAGCAGCAGACAGTCTTGCAAAGGACGGCGCATCTAAACCACTATGCTGATGATCACACTCAAGAATGCACTATCCAGAGTACCATTCTACAGTGTATGAGTGTGTATCAAATGTTTACCAAGCAAAATTAATTTAATTGTTTTATTTCGGTAAAGCTTCATATTGCTGACAGTTGTTTAACCATGCACTCGTGCAGTCTTTGACCTATTGTTCCATCCTGCGTTGACAGTTCCTATTTGTTGTATCTACTGGCCATGATTTTCAAACAGCTGGTTCAAATTCTAGATTACATATCTGAATTTCCAATATCCACTGCTATCATAGCAATTTCTTGCTAATAAAATGTATTGATAGAAATATGAAGGTTGATTTTAAATCAGCATAACAAATTTATTTTTCATTCTCTCTGGACTGCATGTCTGTATTTGGGTGTTCTTTAATTTTCTGAGACGCTTGCTGTTTATTTGAGGTAAGTAACAACTAATAACAGCTTTACCTCCTTGATCCCCTTGGTGCCTGCATAACAAATGTTTCCATGACGGCATCATGTCTGGGATTTGATCCTTTTATCATAATGCATTGTAATAGTGTGTCAAGTGTGTTAGACAAAGGTGTTCTAAAAGAAAAAGGTATGCATTATTAGTTTTTGTGCATTGACTTGAACAGTTAATGAGCAATTTCTAACATCTGGATTGGTGTACAGTCATTTTAGTCTTAATGTAAATTGTACTCAACTTTTTCATGCCCATTTGCATTGTCCATTTTAGTGCAGGAGTGCCTCTGTACATTATCAATTCACACAAGTTGATTGCAAGATATTTAATTTCAAGATGGCGCAGCTGGCCAGAACAAGACTGTCAGTTTATGCATATGATTGTTTTGTAAAACAAAGATTACACTGAATAAATTCTGTTTTAGTTTTGTACATACATTTTAAGGAGTTTTTGCTCTATTTGTTCACAAACCCAATAACAACGAAGTAACTCAATGGCACATTCTACTTTTATTGTCTTAATTATTTCTGACGCAATTGAAATATGATCCTGATGTACTTTGTTATTAGTTTTCAAGCACTGGCTGGAAAGCTGTGTTTAAGTACAGCTTCTGTTGATTTGGGTCAATTAGTCCAAAATCTAGTCCCAATGTATATATGAGGCTTGTATTTGATTGCTGTTTGATAAGATGAGAGATTACTATAAAATTTTAATTGGATTAAATTGGCACACAGTTAAATCAGGATTATTAAATTGGATTTCTGGCAAATACAAATTTAATGTATACTCAATATTTGTCATAATACCAGTGATGTTAGAACTAACTCCTTAATCATGGGCAAAGGTTTAAAACTGTCACTGGTTATCTGCAGTTATGCATTTAAGTTGAATATAAAAACCCCCCATCCTTCTTTTTACTGAATCCCCATTGATTCTAGCTGTAAAGCATCAAAAGCATCTTTGTCAAGTCGTCTTGGTAACATTCTTTTGAATGGTTCTGCCTGGGTTGAGGAATTTTCGTTGGTTTGCTACGAAGAAGGGAATGGATTTCTCCCTGTTCTCTTTAGTTCATCAGGTACCTGCCTCTAAATAAAAATCAGTATTTTGAACGCTGAGTCATTCTATGGCAGCAAAGAAGGAAAACCTGCTGCAGACTTGACATATTTCTTGCGGATGGTACCTCAGCCAAGAACTAGGTTTATCACTCTCCATTGTGGTCGTCTTCCACCCCAAGCCCTCAGCAAAATTTAGGACCTTACCTACAGAATAAAATTCCATCTCTCTAGCTGCATGTTCTCATGTAGATAACCTTTGCTGGTGCTTGTTGAAACATTACATTAGTGTATTTACTGAGGAAGTGGCACCTAATGAGGTTGCAGACAAAGTGGTAGGCCCATCAGCAAAACTAGGAAGTGGCCAAGACTAAGTTCAAAGGGGTTAAATTAAGGTTAGCAATTTGACCAAGAAATTTAGGTTGCTTTTTCTCCTGCCTGCAGAACAGGAGTTTCCAACCTGGGGTCCATGACCCCTTGCTTAATGGTATTAGTCCATGGTATTAAAAAAGGTTGGAACTCCTGATGAAGGTGTTTCAATAGAAGATCATCGTGAGATTGACTGAGCTTTTTCCCTTTAGCTTCATGTACACTTGTTTTCAGCATGGTAAAAGGTTCAGATGCCACTACCTGCATGCCAGTTAGGAGCAAGATAAAAAATATGTGACTGATGGTAGACCATTGGAAGACCATTGTCCTTTTAACTGAACAGTTCTTCAAATCTTGCAGTACAAATCCTTGGGATGAAATGGTACAGGCTGTTCATTAACTATTAAAGTTATAGTGGGATAAAGTTCAGCAGTTGGTTATAGGTGTCCCCCTCCAGCATGAGAGATGTTTGCGGAATGGAAATGTTACTCTAGCAATTTAACGAATCACTAACCAAAAATCTGATGCGGAGTAAAATTAGTTACAGAATTTAATATGGAAAAGCAAATGCAAAGGAAACAAATTTTGATATTTATTGTTAGTCACAATATTGTAGGGCAATAAAGTTTGAATATAGCATCACCATGTTAATTGGATTGACAGTCACTTCTGAAACCCACCTTTGCCGTGCCTTCTCCAGTCCGAGGACATGTGAACAGATGTCTGTGTTTAGCACTGCCAAGCTCACGCCTCCAAGACATTTTCTCTGACACCCATCATTATGGGGAGCCCCAGTAGCCATAGCAAACTCATAACAGTTTCTTCAAGTAATCTTTTGGCCTTACTCCATTTCTAGATCATTTTGCTTTCATTCTTCAGCCCCTGAACACCTACACCATCTTTCTCCCATGAGCCAGTGACCTCATATCCTATCCTTCCCAAACTTTTCCTAATACAAAACCCTCGTCCATCCATGTTTAATGTTGATGTTGACTATCAGACAATGAATTTGTCAATTCTGGCAAAATATTTTAATACGTGGTAGCTGGGAGTGGGGAAGAGTTTCATCCAGATAGAAAGGAAATACAGGGATGAATTGCTAGCCTGGAATTTGCAATTGGCAAGGAAGTGGAGCTTCAAAGTTGCTCACCTTGAAGGCAACAGACACCTACATATTTCTGGATTTCCCATTTCCAACTACCATGCGTTTTTAGTTGCCATCAGTTCAGTGGGATCCTTTGATGCCCAAAACAGTAATTGTATTGAATAGCAAATCATACTGAAGAATTCTAACACAGTAAACCAAGAAGAGGGGGTGGGTGGGGAAGTTTGAATTTCAACAATACAAGAGATGCTGGAGATCCAGAGCAACACACACAAAATGCTGGAGGAACGCAGCAGGTCTGGCAGCATCTATGGAAATGAATAAACAGTAAACATTTCAGGCCAAGCCCTTCTTCAGGAAAGGAAAGGGGAATATGTCAGAATAACAAAAGGATTGAGGAGAAGCTGGAAGGTAATAGGTGAAGCCAGGTGGGTGGGAAAGGTATAGGCTGGAGCAGAAGGAATCTGATAAGAGAGGAGAGGACAGTGGACCATGAAAGAAAGGGAAGAAGGAAGGGCACTGGGGGAGGTGATAGGTAAAGAGAGATAAGAGGCTAGAATAAGGACTGGGGGGGGGAGGTGAGAATTACTGGGGAATATCAGTTTTAGAAGATAAAGTGGAGGCAATTGACAAAGCAGTCCACGGATTTAAGTTGTGTCTCACCAATGTAGAGAAGGCTGCACCAGGAACACTGGAAACAATAGACAACCAAAGTAGGTTTGTAGGTGATGTGTTGCCTAACCTGAAGGACTGTTTAGGTCTTGAATGGAGGTAAGGAGAGGCGGTGACTGCGCAGGTGCAGCATTTCTGTCACTGGAAGGGACTTGTGACAAGAGCGACATTAGTGTGGAAGGGTGAATGGACAAGGGAATTGAGGGAGCTGGGGAAAACAGTGGGCAGGTGGTTAATATGTGTTTGATAGTAGGATCTTGTTAAAGGTGGTGGAAGTTGCAAAGAATGATGTGTTGAATGCAGAGCCTCATGAGGTTGTAGGTGAGACAAGGAAATCTACCTTGTTAAGGTGGCAGAAATATATGGTGCGCAGGAAATGGAGGAGATGTAGGTGAGGACATTACTGGTGTTCTGGATAGGAAGGCCTCATCCTGGGTACATACTGGATTGAATTGACTTTATTTCTTACATCCTTCACATACATGAGTAAAAATCTCTTATGTCTCTGAATATTTAATTTATAGTAATTTGTAATAATTAGTATGTACAACAACAGTCAATGTAGCATAGAAGTACAATTGCATCTGCGTGTATTAATCATTCTGATGGTCTGGTGGAAGAAGCTGTCCTGGAGCTTGTTCGTCCTGGCTTTAATGCTACAATACCATTTCCTGGATGGTAGCAACTGGAATAGTTTGTGATTGGGGTGACTCGGGTCCCGAATTATCCTTCGGGCACTTATTATGCAACTGTCGCTGTAAATGTCCTGAATAGTGGGAAGTTCACATCCACAAATGCCCTGGGCTGTCCACACCATTCTCTGCAGAATCCTGCAATTGAGGGAAGTGCAGTTCCCATACCAGGCAGTGATACAGCCACTCAGAATCCTCTCAATTGTGCCCCTGTCGAAAGTCCTTAGGATTTGGAGGGGCCATACCAAACTTCTTCAACCGTCTGAGGTGAGAGAGGTGCTGTTGTGCTTTTTATCACCACACAGCCGGTTTGTTCATTGCATCCATAACATCTCTGGCATGTTAGACATGTCCTCCACTGTGAAGGCCAACACAAAATAGTCATTCAAAGTTTCTGCCATTTCCTCATTACCTAATATCAATCCCCTCTTCTCATCCTCTAAGGGACCTATTTTCACTTTAGCCACCCTTTTCTGCTCTATATAATTATAAAAACTTTTACTATCAATTTTTATATTTTGTGCTAGTTTATTTTCATAATCTAGCTTCCCTTTCTTCATTGCCTGCTTACTGGTTCTTTGTTGCTTTTTAAAGTTTTTCCAATGTTCCAGTTTCCCACTACTCTTGGTGAATTTGTATGCACGAGCTTTTAGTTTGATGCCTTTTTTAATTTATTCATTTACGGGATGTGGGCGTCACCAGCTAAGCCAGCATTTATTGCCCAACTGTAGTTGCCCTTGAGAAGGTGGTGATGAGCTGCCTTCTTGAACCATTGCAGTCCCCGAGGTGCAGGCACACCCACAGTGCTATTACAGAGGGAAATCCATAATTTTGACCCAGCGACAATGAAGGAATGGCGATATGTTTCCAAGTCAGGATGGTGAGTGACTTGGAGGGGGATTTCCAAGTGGTTCCCAGGTACCTGCTGTTCTCGTCTTTCTAAATGGTAGTGGTCGTAGGTCTGGAAGGTGCTGCCTTAGAACTTTGGTGTGTTTTTGCAGTACACCTTGTAGATAGAAACATAGAAAATAGGTGCAGGAGTAGGCCATTCAGCCCTTCGAGCCTGCACCGCCATTCAGTATGATCATGGCTGATCATCCAACTCAGAACCCTGTACCTGCTTTCGCTCCATACCCGCTGATCCCTTTAGCCACAAGGGCCATATCTAACTTCCTCTTAAATATAGCCAATGAACCAGCCTCAACTATTTCCTGTGGCAGAGAATTCCACAGATTCACACTCTCTGTGTGAAGAAGTTTTTCCTCATCTCAGTCCTAAAAGGCTTCCCCTTTATCCTTAAACTGTAAACCCTCGTTCTGGACTTCCCCAACATCGGAAACAATCTTCCTGCATCTAGCCTGTCCAATCCCTTTAGCATTTTATACGTTTCAATAAGATCCCCCCTCAATCTTCTAAATTCCAGTGAGTATAAGCCTAGTCGATCCAGTCTTTCTTCATATGAAAGTCCTGCCATCCCAGGAATCAATCTGGTGAACCTTCTCTGTACTCCTTCTATGGCAAGAATGTCTTTCCTCAGATTAGGGGACCAAAACTGCACACAATATTCTAGGTGCGGTCTCACCAAGGCCTTGTACAACTGCAGTAGAACCTCCCTGCTCCTGTTCCTGAATTCAAATCCTTTTGCGATGAATGCCAACATACCATTTGCCTTTTTCACCGCCTGCTGTACCTGCATGCCCACCTTCAATGACTGGTGTACAATGACACCCAGGTCTCATTGTACCTCCCCTTTTCCTAATCGGCCACCATTCAGATAATAATCTGTTTTCCTGTTCTTGCAACTAAAGTGGATAACCTCACATTTATCCACATTAAATTGCATCTGCCATGAATTTGCCCACTCACCTAACCTATCCAAGTCACCCTGCATACTCCTCACAGCTAACACCGCCGCCCAGCTTCGTGTCATCTGCAAACTTGGAAATGCTGCATTTAATTCCCTCGTCTAAATCATTAATATATATTGTAAACAACTGGGGTCCCAGCACTGAGCCTTGCGGTACCCCACTAGTCACTGCCTGCCATTCTGAAAAGGTCCCATTTACTCCCACTCTTTGCTTCCTGTCTGCCAACCAATTCTCTATCCACATCAATACCATACCCCCAATACCGTGTGCTTTAAGTTTGCACACTAATCTCCTGTCTGGGACCTTGTCAAAAGCCTTTTGAAAATCTAAATATACCACATCCACTGGCTCTCCCCTATCCACTCTACTAGTTACATCTTCAAAAAATTCTATAAGATTCGTCAGACATGATTTTCCTTTCACAAAACCGTGATGACTTTGTCTGATGATTTCACCTCTTTCCAAATGTGCTGTTATCACATCTTTGATAACCGACTCTAGCATTTTCCCCACCACCAATGTCAGACTATCCAGTCTATAATTCCCCGGTTTCTCTCTCCCTCCTTTTTTAAAATGTGGGGTTACATTAGCCACCCTCCAATCCTCAGGAACTAATCCAGAATCTAAGGAGTTTTGAAAAATTATCACTAATGCATCCACTATTTCTTGGGCTACTTCCTTAAGCACTCTGGGATGCAGACCATCTGGCCCTGGGGATTTATCTGCCTTTAATCCCTTCAATTTACCTAACACCACTTCCCTACTAACATGTATTTCCCTCAATTCCTCCATCTCACTAGACCCTCGGTCCCTTACTATTTCCGGAAGATTATTTATGTCCTCCTTAGTGAAGACAGAACCAAAGTAGTTATTCAATTGGTCTGCCATGTCTTTGTTCCCTATGATCAATTCACCTGTTTCTGACTGTAAAGGACTTACATTTGTCTTGACCAATCTTTTTCTTTTCACGTATCTATAAAAGCTTTTACAGTCAGTTTTTATGTTCCCTGCCAGCTTTCTCTCATAATCTTTTTTCCCTTTCCTAATTAATCCCTCTGTCCTCCTCTGCTGGTCTCTGAATTTCTCCCAGTCCTCAGGTGTGCCACTTTTTTTTGCTAATTTATATGTTTCTTCTTTGGACTTGATACTATCCCTAATTTCCCTTGTCAGCCACGGGTGCACTACCTTCCCTGGTTTATTCTTTTGCCAAACTGGGATGAACAATTGTTGTAGTTCATCCATGCAATCTTTAAATGCTTGCCATTGCATATCCACCATCAACCCTTTAATTATCATTTGCCAGTCTATCTTAGCTAATTCACGTCTCATACCTTCAAAGTTACCCTTCTTTAAGTTCAGAACCTTTGTTTCTGAATTAAGTATGTCACTCTCCATCTTAGTGAAGAATTCCACCATATTATGGTCACTCTTACCCAAGGGGCCTTGCACGACAAGATTGCTAACTAACCCTTCCTCATTGCTCAATACCCAATCTAGAATGGCCTGCTCTCTAGTTGGTTCCTCGACATGTTGGTTCAGAAAACCATCCCGCATACATTCCAAGAAATCCTCTTCCTCAGCACCCTTACCAATTTGGTTCACCCAATCTATATGTAGATTGAAGTTACCCATTATAACTACTGTTCCTTTATTGCACGCATTTCTAATTTCCTGTTTAATGCCACCCCCAACCTCACTACTACTGTTAGATGGCATGTACACAACTCCCACCAGCGTTTTCTGCCCCTTAGTGTTATGCAGCTCTACCCATATCGATTCCACATCCTCCAGGCTAATGTCCTTCCTTTCTATTGCGTTAATCTCCTCTCTAACCAGCAATGCTACCCCACCTCCTTTTCTTTCCTGTCTATCCCTCCTGAATATTGAATATCCCTGGATGTTGAGCTCCCATCCTTGGTCACCCTGGAGCCATGTCTCTGTGATCACAACTATATCATATTCATTAATAACTATCTGCACATCCAATTCATCCACCTTGTTACCAATGCTCCTCGCATTGACACACAAAGCCTTCAGGCTTGTTTTTACAACACTTTTAGCCCTTATACAATTATGTTGAAAAGTGGCTCTTTTTGCTTTTTGCCCTGGATTTGCCTGCCTGCCACTTTTACTTTTCACCTTACTACTTTTTGCTTCTACCCTCATTTTACACCCCTCTGTCTCTCTGCACTTGTTCCCATCCCCCTGCTACATTAGTTTAAAGCCTCCTGAACAGCAGTAGCAAACGCTTCCCCTAGGACATTGGTTCCAGTCCAGCCCAGGTGCAGACTGTCCTGTTTATACAGGTCCCACCTCCCCCAGAACTGGTTCCAATGCCCCAGAAATTTGAATCCCTCCCCCTTGCACCATTTTTCAAGCCACGTATTCATCTGAAATATCCTCCTATTTCTACTCTGACTAGCACGTGGCACTGGTAGTAATCCAGAGATTATTACCTTTGTGGTCCTACTTTTTAGTTTATCTCCTAACTCCCTAAATTCACCTAGTAGGACTTCATCCCATTTTTTACCTATATCATTGGTACCTATGTGCACCACGACCACTGGCTGTTCACCCTCCCACTCCAGAATGTCCTGCAGCCGCTCAGAGACATCCTTGACCCTTGCACCAGGGAGGCAACATACCATCCTGGAGTCTCTTTTGCGGCCGCAGAAACGCCTATCTATTCCCCTTACAATCGAATCCCCTATCACTATAGCTCTCCCACTCCTTTTCCTTCCCTCCTGTGCCACAGAGCCACCCATGGTGCAATGAACTCGGCTGCTGCTGCCTTCCCCTGATGAGACATCTCTCCCAACGGTATCCAAAACAGTATATCTGTTTAGGAGGGAGATGACCCCAGGGGACTCCTGCACTACCTGCCTACTGCTACACTGTCTAGTTGGCCACCCCTTCCCTTTCTGCCTGTGTAGCCTTTACCAACTCACTGAACGTGCTATTCACGACTTTCTCAGCATCGCGGATGCTTCAGTATGAATCCAATCGCAGCTCCAGACGCTCAATGCGGTCTGCCAGAAGCTGCAGTTGGACACACTTCCTGCACACATAGTCGTCAGGGACACTGGAAGTATCCCTGATTTCCCATATGCTGCACGATGAACAAACCACGGGGCCGATCTCAGCTGCCATGACCTACCCAATACTTGCCTCAACTTTTGAAACTTTCTCCTTTAAAAGGAACTTACCCGGATAGTAGACACTGCTGCAGTTGTTCCTCGATGGTGGAGGGTTGGATGCTTGTGGAAGGGTTGCCGATCAATTGGGCTGCCTTGTACTGGATGGTGTCAAGCTTCTTGGGTGTCAATGGAGCTGCACTCATCCAGGCAAGTGGCGAGTATTCCATTACAATCCTGGTCTGAGCCTTGTAGATGATGGACTGGCTTTGGGGAGTCAGGAGGTGAGTTACATGCCGCAGGATTCCTAGGCTTTGGCCTGCTCTGGTAGTCCGGGTGTTTATATGGTTAGACCAGTTCAATTTCCTGTCAATAGAAACCCAGAGGATGTTGATAGTAGTGGATTCAGTGATGGTGATGCCACTGAATGTCAAGGGACAATGGTTTGAGCCTCTCTTGTTGGAGATGGTCATTGTCTGGCACTTGCTTGGCTTGAATATTACTTGCCACTTGTCAGCCCAAGCCTAGATATTGTCCAGGTTCTGCTGCAATTGGGTATGAACTGCTTCTCTATCTGAGGCGTCATTGTTCGGTCATCTGTGAAAATCACCACTTCTGACCTTATGAGGATGGAAGGTCATTAATGAAACAGCCGAAAATGGTTGATCCCAGGACACTTCCCTGAGGGATTCCTGATGTCCTGAGGATGAAATGATTGACCTCTGACCACTACAATCATCTTCCTTTGTGTTAGGGAACCAGTGGAGTGTTTTCCTCCTAATTCCCATTGACTCCATTTTAGCTAGGGCACCTTGCTGCCATACTTGGTCAAATGCTGCAATGACGTCGAGGGCTATCATTCTCACCTCACCTCTGGTATTTAGCTCCTTGGTCCATGTTTGGACCAAGGAGGTGATGAGGTCAGGAGCTGAGTGGCCTTGACAGAACCCAAACTAAGTAGTCATAAGAAGGCTATTGCCAAGTAGGTGCTGCATGACAGTACTGTTAATGACCCTTCCATTACTTTGCTGATGATTGAGAGTTGGCTGATAGGGCAGTAATTGACTGGGTTGGACTTGTCCTGTTTCTTGTGTACAGGTCATACCTGGGCAATTTTCCACGTTGCCGGGTAGATGCCAGTGTTGCAGCTGTACTGGAACAGTTTTTATTTCCTTAGTTATCCAAGGCTGGCTCTCCCCACCCTTACTGTCCTTGTTTTTAACTGGAATACACTTTTGATGAGCACAGTGAAAAATCTCTTTGAAAGTCTTCCACTGTTCCTCAACTGTCCCACCGTGAAGCATATGTTCCCAGTCTACACGAGGCAAATCCTCCCTCATTCCATTGTTTCGGCATAATACACTGGTCTTAGATTGAACTATTGCACCCTCCATTTGTATGAGAAATTCAATCATACTGTGATCACTCTTTCCAAGAAGATCCCTAATTACAAGATAACTAATTTTGCCTGTCTCATTGCACAGAACCAGACCTGAGATAGCACATTCCCTTGTAGGTTCACTAACGTGCTGTTAAAGAAAGCCATCACAGATGCATTCTATGAAGTCCTCCTCAAGACTGCCTTGACCAACCTCATTCACCTCGTCTATGTTCAGGTTAAACCGCAGTTCCATTCTTACATGCCTCCGATATTTCTCTGTTTATTGCCTGTGCCACTGTAATGTTATTTTTCAGTGGCCGATAGACAACTCCCAGCAGCGATTTTTTCACTTTACTATTCCTAATCTCTACCCAGATGGATTCAGCATTCTGCTCCTTATATTGTCACTCACTGTCGCCCTGACCTCACCTTTAATTAAGAGCACTACCCCACCTCACTTGCCTTCCTGCCCATCCTTCCATGTTACCTGATATCCTTGGATATTTAATTCCCAGTCCTCTCCTCCCTGCAACCATGTCTCTGTAATGGCCGCTAAATCATACCCCTTTGTACTAATATGTGCTGCAAGTTCACTGAGCTTGTTTTGAATACTACAGGCATTCAAAGAAAGGGCTCTTACACTCATTGTGCTTTTAAAATCTTGTAATCTTTTACTCTTTTGCACTTGACTTCTCTTCACTCCACTCTTTTTTTTTAGCTTTTGTTTTTTCTTTATCTTTATCCATAGTTTTCTTTTCTACTTTATCCATACTTCTCCAATCTGTTGAACCCACCCCTTACTATTCCATTTAAAACCCTAACCACAGCCCTAGTTATGTAATTCACTGGGATCCAGGTCCCATCATGGTTCAAATGGAGCCTGTTCCAATGGTACCGCTCCCTCCTTCCCCAACACTGGTGCCAATTTCCCATGAATTCAACCTCACTTCTCCCACACCAATCCTTGAGCCATGCGTTTACCTTTCTAACACTTCTGTGCAGCGGGACTTGGAAGTGCTTGTGAATGAATCACAAAAGGTTGGTTTGCAGGTGCAGCAGGCTGACAAGAAGGCAAATGGGACGTTGGCCTTTATTGCTAGAAGGATTGAATTTAAGAGTAGGGAGGTTATGCTGCAACTGTATGGGGTACTGGTGAGGCCGCACCTGGAACGCTGCATGCATTTCTAGTCCATTACTTGAGAAAGGATATATTAGCTTTGAAGGCAGTGCAGAGGAGGTTGGCCAGGTTGATTCCAGTGATGAGGGGGTTAGACTATGAGGAGAGACTGAGTTGCCTGGGACTGTACTCACTGGAATTCAGAAGAGTGAAAGGAGATGTAATATAAACATATAAAATTATGAATGGGATAGCGAAGATAGAGGGAGGAAAGTTGTTTCCAATGATAGGTAAGACTAGAACTAGGGGACATAGCCTCAAATTTATACCATCTATAAATTTGCTGATGATACAACCATTGTTGGTAGAATCTCAGGTGGTGACGAGAGGGCGTACAGGAATGAGATATGCTAACTAATGGAGTGGTGCTGCAGCAACAACCTGGTACTCAACGTCAGTAAGACGAAAGAGCTGATTGTGGACATCAGGAAGGGTAAGACAAAGGAATGCATACCAATCCTCAAAGAGGGATCAGAAGTGGAGAGAGTGAAGAACTTCAGATTCCTGGGTGTCACGATCTCTGAGGATCTAACCTGGTCCCAACATATCAATGCAGCTATAAAGAAGGCAAGACAGCGACTATACTTCATTAGGAGTTTGAAGAGATTTGGTATGTCAACAAAAACACTCAAAAACTTCTATAGATGTACCATGGAGAGCATTCTGACAGGTTGCATCACTGTCTGGTAGGGGGGGTGGGGGTGGCTACTGCACAGGACCAAAAGAAGCTGCAGAAGGTTGTAAATCTAGTCAGCTCCATCTTGGGTACTCGCCTACAAAGTACCCAGGACATCTTCAGGGAGCGGTGTCTCAGAAAGGCAGTGTCCATTATTAAGGACATCTAGCACCCAGGGCATGTCCTTTTCTCACTGTTACCATCAGGTAGGAGGTACAGAAGCCTGAAAGCACACACTCAGCGATTCAGGAACAGCTTCTTCCCCTCTGCCATCCGATTCCTAAATGGACATTGAATCTTTGGACACAACCTTACTTTTTAAAAAATATACAGTATTTCTGTTTTTGCACTATATTGTAATCTATTCCATAGATGTAATTGATTTACTTGTTTATTGTTTTTTTTCTCTGCTAGATTATTTATTGCTTTGAACTGCTGCTGCTAAGTTAACAAATTTCACGTCACATGCCTGTGGTAATAAATCTGATTCTGATTCTGAAAATTCCAGGGAGTAGATTTAGGACAGAGATGAGGAGGAATTGCTCTTCCCAGAGGGTGGTGAATCTGTGGAATTCTCTGCTCAATGAAGCTGTGGAGGCTACCTCAGTAAAAATATTTAAGACATGCATATTACAGGAATTAAGGGTTACGGGAAAAAGGCAGGTCGATGGAGCTGAGTCTATGGTCAGATCAGCCATGATCTTATTGAATGGCAGAGCAGGCCTACTCCTGCTCCTATTTGTTATGTTCTTATGCTCTTAAGTAGTATCTGTGAGAGGAAATGGACAGTCCGCTTGTCCTTTTTATTTGTCCTGAGTGTCACTATCCTGTGCTTGTTTGCAATAAATTGATCAAACCTGATTTCTCTTTCACTAAACCATGCAGACCTATCTGATTACCTTGAACATTTCTTTGGGCCCTACAAAGTCTCTCCAAGATGCTCACATTCCTGGCTTGAACATGCTGTTGTTCCTTCATTGTCCCTGCGTTAAAACCTGAGTACATTTCACTTTAGTTGGTCAATCCTGGTGTAGAATACTTGCGCAGGTCTCCCAACTTGAGTGTCACAACTTTGGGATCCCTTGCTGAATTCCATCAGGAGACCATTCAGAAGGACTGAACAAACTTCCAGATTTCCCTGTTTCCTGAAGAGTTGTGGCTGAATATTCCCATCATCATGGTGGGTACTGCGAACATTAATACATTACTCGAAGCAAATTCTGGTTAATGAAGTTTGTGCATGTCACTCTTAAAATTTCAGTTGATTCGTCACAAAAGATTGCAATAAGCAATCTTAAACATTTGTTTTTATTAATTTTATTTTAGAACAGGGAACTTAAATGATAGACTGGTATACATTGAAACAAAAAGAAATTAATAAAAGGCACATACAGGTAAGTTTAGTTTTGCCACGCTCCTGGCACCCACATAGTATGTCTACAACTTTCTAGCCCTAAACCATACCATTTGGAATGTGGGAGGAAACTGGAGCACCTGTAGTCACGGGGAGAACGTACAGACTTCTTACAGATGGCAGTGGGAATCAGACTCTGAAAGGTGATGACTGGCATTCCAAAGCAATTACACTAACCACCATATTATCTGATGCAGATCTGATCAGCTTATTGTCCTGGACACCAGAGTGCAATGAAATATCTCACTAGTCTGAAGAGCTGTTTATTTATTCTGAAATGTTTAAGAAAATTAGGCGTCAGGGAATATCAGCATGCAGACAGACAATGGGGTGTGAGAAGTGTGACAACGAAATTAAAGAGGTCATGCCCAGGATGAACAATGGTCATCTTTATAACAGAACGCGATGCTCAAAAAGAAGCAAGATCAGTGGGGTTAAGCCTGGAATAAGCAATGTCGAACTTCCATTTTTCTCCACAGATGGTGCTCGACTCTGAGTTCCTCCAGCAGTTTGATCTCTGCTCCAGGTTCCAGGATCTGCAGTATCTTGTGTCTCCATATCCAGTTTCACCCAGGCACAGAATGTAAAGGCTGTAAGTGTAAAGCATCTCTTTCGTTATTCTCTTAGGCATGTGACCCTTCAGACATTTATAACAGTAACGGAAGCTCAGCCATTTGGGGGTCTAAGTGTAGGTTGTATGGAAGCCTGATACTTAGAGGTGTTGTTGACTGGGCAGAGTGAGCCTGGGGTAGCTGCAGCTGCATGGCACAATTTACTGGGAGATGTGTGTCAGGTGGTGCAGGGTGACCACTCGCTTACCACTGCCCAGTTCCTATTTCCTTGTTCCTTGTCCCCTCACTGCAGTTGACAGTTTGCTCTCGCCCCCTCCCCTCTCCCTCTCCCTCCCTCTCCACCCCTTCCCCCTCGCTCCCCTCTCTCTCGCCCCCTTTCTCGCTCTCGCTCCCTCTCTTTCTTTCCCTGTGTGTGTGTCTCTCTCTCTCTCTCGTTCTTGCTCTCTCCCTACCCTTTGCCAGTTTCCAATTGAAAAGTCCTCAGTGTGCTTCACACAAGCTTGTTGGTTTTCTGCAGATCAAAGGGAAGATGTCCAGTTCAAAGCCATAGAAGTTTAAAAACATTGTAACCTGTTGCATCTTCATCAACCTCGCTCATCTGCCCTGGCCCTTTTGATTTTTTTTAACATCTCAGCTCCTTCTCTCTGTATCCCAAAGACATTGGTAAAATGGTGAGAGGATCTAGAGCAGTTTATACAGATATGAAGAGAAAGGATCACAGGGAAAATTAATGGGGAAATGGAATTACAAAGTGAGCTGGCAGAGGCTCCACGTCCCTGTGAGTGTGCTGTATGAGATGTGGAGGTTATCTATAAAAAATGCAAAGTTCCTCGATTACAGTTCAAGGCCCTGATGAGCAGTTCCCTCAACACCTTCATTTCTCCACCTGTTGCCTTCCCCAAACTGCCACCCTGGGTTGCTCCTCCCCCCACCACTTGATTAGTTGTTCTCCTTTCTGCCTCCGTTCATCCCTTCTCCCACAGTTCACACTCTATTCCTGTTTTCTTCCTTCCTCCATTGCTCCAACCTCCTTCCCACCATGCTAATTCCTCAGTCTTCCCTCTGTAGTGCGTTCTGTCCTTTCCTGTACCCATTTCTCACCACCTTCTCCCTCTCTTCCTCCCCTTCCTTCTTCCTTTTGACCCCCTCCCCCATCTCCAACATTCTATCTCTTTTAATTTTTGTGTTTCTTTACCTCTCAATTCCCTGCTGTCTCCAGCTGCCAGCCACTCTTGGTCTCTACCCATTACCTGAGAGAGGCGAGAGAGCAAATCCCTATCCAGCATGAAAGGTTATGATTAGATGGTCATCTTACACCTGTATGTAAAAATAGAAAAGGCTTGCATTTATTAAGTACCTTTCACACTTTCAACACATCTCAAAGCACTTTACAATAATGAAGTGATAAATCCCATTTCCAGAGAAGGATTATTTTAACAAAACTCAGCCACAAGGCAGCATTTTGTTAGGATATATATGCTGCCTGATACATTTTCACACTGTTTTTCATATAAGCCACTAAAGCCACCCAGTGCAGTACAGAAGACATGAGGGGAATTGTAAAGAAGAGAGAGAGATCGGAAGCTTATTGAAAGAATTTGAACCTGAAAATAAGGAGAACAAGGATGAGAGTTTCAGCTATAAATAGATTATTGAAGTAAACCAAAAATAGAAACAAAACATAATGCTGGAAGAACTCCGTTGGTTGAACAGCATTGGTAGTGGCAAAAGATGTAACTGAACACTGAGTCAAAACTTTGCATCTGGACTGAGAAGGAAGAGGATAGGATGCCGGCGTATGACAGCACAAGGGGGACGGGATAAGGCTGGCTGATAATAGGTGGACCCAGATGGGGTCAGGTGGTGGAAGGGAAGTGTGAGAGGTCAGCAAAGTGAGAAGAAAACTTGGTGGATTGGATGAGTGTGTGCGAGAAAGGAACACCAGGAGTGAGGGCTACCTGAAATTATGTGGCTGGAGGACCGGGTACAGTATGTGTTGGCAGGTGAAGGAAATGGCATCTGCCTACTCAGCAAGTAACTAAGGCCCTGTCAACAGGAAGAATAGTGGTACTCAGAACGTTGGTGGTGAGGTGAAGCTGGGTTTTGAAAGTATAATTGAGGAACCTGGTATTAAACAGTTGATGTCTCTATTTCATTCCAAGCTTCCTATGTTGGTGTTTTCCTCCACAAGAGCTGCAACCCTAACCCTTTGTGTATGCTTTATTGTCTTTTTATTCTCTGTTTGGCTATTTCAGTCATTATTTCTGGTACAATATGTTGTAATCTGAAGGCTGTGTAAAACTTAAAACTATCTTTGAATTCTGGTACTTAATATTATATCTGTACCCATTTCCCTAAACCCCATTCAGGGTAAAGTCCACTTGTGTCTTCTCCACATCATTCCTTTAACTGTCTCTTTATTTTCTCATTGTTACTGAATCAAAAAGAAACTGTCCTTTTCAGTCTATAAGGCCATAAGACATAGAAGCAGAATTAGGCCATTCAGCCCATTGAGTCTGCTCTGCATTCCATCATGGCTGATCCCAGATCCCATTCAACCCCATACACCTGCCTTCTCACCAGATCCTTTGATACCCTGACCAATCAGGAAGCTATCAACTTCCGCTTTAAATATACTCTTGGACTTGGCCTCCATTGCAGTCTATGGCAGGGCATTCCACAGATTCATCACTCTCTGGCTAAAAAAATTCCTCCTTACCTCTGTTCTAAAAGGTTGCCCCCTCAATTTTGAGGCTGTGCCCTGTAGTTCTGGATACTCCCCGCCATCGGAAACATCCTCTCACATCCACCTTATCTAGTCCTTTCAACATTCGGTAGGTTTCAATGAGATCCCCACGTATTCTTCTAAATTCCAGTGAGTACAGGCCCAAAGCTGCCAAACACTCATCATGTTAACCCCTTCATTCCTGGAATCATCCTCGTGAACCACCTCTGGACTCTCTCCAATGACAACACATCCTTTCTGAGACATGGAGCTCCAGCACCCAGGGCATGCCCTTTTCTCACCGTTACCATCAGGTAGGAGGTACAGAAGCCTGAAGCCACACACTCAGCGATTTGCATGTTGCTTTAATCTATTCAATATATGTAATTGATTTATTTGTTTATTATTATTATTTTATTTATTTTTTTCTTCTAGATTATGTATTGCATTGAACTGCTGCTGCTAAATTAACAAATTTCATGTCACGTGCTGGTGATAATAAACCTGATTCTGATTCTGAACTTTTGACAATACTCCAAGTGCAGCCTGACTAGTGTCTTATAAAACCTCAGCGTTAACTCCTTGCTTTTATATTCTATCCCCCTTGAAATAAATGTTAACATTGCATTTGCTTCTTTACCACTGACTCAAACTATAAATTAACCTTCTGAGAATTTTGCACGAGGACTCATAAGTCCGTCTGCACCTCTGATGTTTGAATTTTCTCCCCATTTAGATAATAGTCTATTGTCTGCACTATTGTCCTTTTTACCAAAATGCATTATCATACATTTCCCAACACTGTATTCCATCTGCCACTTTTTTGTCCATTCTTCCAATTTGTCTAAGTCTGGCTGCAATTGCATTGCTTGCTCAGCACTACCTATCCCCTCCACCTATCTTTGTATCATACGCAAACTTTGCCACAAAGCCATCAATTCAATTATCTCAATCATTGATAAACTATTTAAGAAGTAGCAATCCCAATACTGACCCCTGAGGAACACCACTAGTCACTGGCAGCCAGCCAGAAAAGACTCCTTTTATTCCCACTTGTGCCTCCTGCCTGTCAGCCATTCCTCTATCCATGCCAGTATCTTTCCAGTAATGCCATGGGATTTTATCTTGTTAAGCAGCCTCATGTGTGGCGCCTTATCAAATGCCTTCTGAAAATCCAAGTAAATGACATCCACTGCCTCTCCTTTGTCCACCCTGCTGGTAATTTCCTCGAAGAACTTTAACAGATTTGTCAGGCAAGATTTCCTTTTACAGAAGCCAAGCTGACTTTAACTTAGTTTATCATTTGTCTCCAAGTATCCCGAAGCCTCATCCTTAATAATAGACTCCAACACTTCCCCAGCACTGAGGTTAGGTGAACTGGCCAATAATTTCCTTTCTTTTGCCTTCTTCCCTTCTTAGAGAGTGGAGTGATATTTGCAATTTTTCAGCTCTCTGGGCCATGCCAGAATCAAGTGATTCTTGAAAAATCGTAACCAATGTATCTGCTGTCTCTTCAGCAACCTCTCTCAGGACTCTGGGATGCAGTCCATCTGGTCCAGGTGACTTATCCACCTTGAGACTTTTGAGTTTGCCTTGCACTTTTTCCTTCGTAATAGCTGTGGCACTCACTCCTGCTCCCTGATACTCACAGACCTCTGGCTCACTGCTAGTGTCTTTCACAGTGAAGACTGATGCCAAGTTCTCATTAAGTTCACCTGCCATTTCTTTGTCCTCCATTACTACCTCACCAGCATCATTTTCCAGTGGTCCAATATCAACTATTATCTCCCTTTTACTCTTTATAAAACTGATAAAACTTTTTGCATCCTTCTTTATATCAATGGCTAGTTTGTCCTCATATTTAATCTTTTCTCTTGTTATAGCTTTGTTAGTTGCCTTTTGTTGGATTTTAAGCTTCCCACACACTTGGTATTTTATATGTCCCTTCCTCGCCTTTTATACAGTCCTTTACTTGCCTTGTCAGCCACGGTTACCTACCCCTGCCATTTCAGAACTTCTTCTGTGGGACATATCTATCCTGCGCCTTGTGAACTATTCCCAGAAACATCAGCCACCTCTGCTCTGCCATCATCCTCACCAGTATCCTCCTCCAATCCACCTGGTCAAGCTCCTCTCTCATGCTCCTCTAATTCTCTTTGTTCCATTGCGATACTGATATATGTGACTTATGCTTCTCCTTTCAAATTGCAGTATGAATTCAATCGTATAATGTTCACTGCCTCATTAGAGTTCCTTTACGTTAAACTCCCTACTAAGATCTAGTTTATTACACATCACCCAATCTCAAGTAGCCTTCCCCCAGTAGGCTCAAGCACAAGCTGCTCTAAAAAGTCATCTCACAAACAAGAGAAAATCTGTAGTTGCTGGAACTCCAAGCAAAACTCATAAAATGCTGCCTGGCCTGCTGAGTTCCTCCAGCAATTCGTGTGTGTTGCTAAAAAGCTACCTCATTGGCCTTCAACAAATTCCCTTTCTTACAATCCGACACCAACCTGATTTTCCCAATCTCTGCATATTGAAGTGCCCCATTACAATTGTGATATTACCCTTGTTATATGTGAAACACCCTTGTTTTCCTGGCTGAGTAAGTCTAGGGAAGACAATTTTTAGCCCAGCCAAACGTGATCCCACCCCAACCCCCTGTTTGTGTGGATGCTGTGTAATTTGCTACCCTGTTACAAATGAGAGCCACGATATTACAGACAGTACACCACATACAGTTAAAAGATTTATCTTTATAATTCTTAGTTTGACTAAAGGATTAGTAAAGAAAAGAACAAAGAAGAGTCTAATGTGCACAAGTTGGAGATCACAGTTCCCCCAAGTCACTGATCCTCAATCTATCTCACCCTGGCTTCGTCGAATCACGGTCCCGCTCCGGGGCAAGTCCTATGACCTCTTCTCTCCAGCGTCTTTTCCCATCACCTCTCTTGAACCAAAAAAACCCTCAAGCCCAACAGTGTCCCTCACCAGTGAAGCCTCCCCTTCAATTTGACCATCCTAATTGGATGGCACACATCTCTTATCTTCAACAATAACCTAAGCATTAGCTGACAACAAGCAGCTCGTACAGAGCAACACAAAATGAAATACATACAGCATCACAGTAAAAATTATAAACACATGCCTTTTTCTTCTGCCAATGCAACATCAACCCCACATCTTGGCTATTATATGGAGGACTATATATGATTCTCATATTGGACTTTTTTCCCTTGCAGTTTCTTAGCCCCATCCACAAAGATTCAACATCCTCTGACCCTATGTCACCTGTTTCTAAAAATGTAATTTCATCTCTTACCAACAGAGCTGTGCCCCTGGCTATGACTTCCTGTCTGTCCTTTTGAATCAAAGTATATCCTTTGATGTTAAGCTCCCAACTATGGCCTTCTTTCAGCCACAGCTCTGTGATGCCCACAACACCATACTGATCAATCACTAATTGCGCAACGAGTTTGTCCACTTTATTCCAAATGTTACATGCATTTAAATACATCACTTACAGTTCTGCATTCTTTGCCTGTTTGAATTTTGCCTGTGTGGTACAACTCAACTCTTTGCTCTGTCTGTACTTGTACCCTATCACTGGCTTGTCTTCCCTTAAATTCATGCTACACCCATTGTCTACTTGTAAACCTGCTGGCTCATCATTAACTCTATCATACTGGCTCCCATTCCTCTGCCATATTAGTTTAAATTACTCCCATCAGCTCTGGTAAACCTGCCTACAAGATCCACCTCAGATTCAAATGCAACCCGTTCCTTTTATATAGGTCCCACCTGCCCCAGAAAAGGTCCCAATGATCCAGAAATCTGAATCCCTGCCCCCTGCTCCAATTCTTCAGCCACGCATTCATCTGCCTCCTCATTCTATTCCTATCCTCATTGTTGCATGGCACAAGCAGCAATCTTGGGATTATTACCTTTGAGGTCCTGCTTCTCAGCTTCTTTCCTAACTCCCTGTAGTCTGTTTTCAGGACCTCCTCCCTTTTTCTACCTATGTTGTTTGTACCAATATGTACCACGACTTTTGGCTGATCACCCTGCCTTTTCAGGATATTGTGGGCACGTTCAGAAACATCTTGGACCCAGGCATCTTGGAGACACGTTACTATCTGTGTTTTTTTTTGCATCTAGAATCAGAATCAGGTTTATTATCACTGGCATATGATGTGAAATTTGTTAAGTTAGCAGCAACAGTTCAATGCAATACATAATATAGAAGAAAAAATAAGTAAATCTTATACAGTATACCTCATACAATATATTTATATTGAATAGATTAAAAACCATGCAAAAAACAGAAATACCACTTATTTTAAAAAAAAGTAAGGTAGTGTCTAAGGGTTCAATGTCAATTTAGGAATCGGATGACAGAGGGAAAGAAGCTGTTCCTGAATTGCTAAGTGTGTGCCTTCAGGCTTCTGTACCTCCTACCTTATGGTAACAGTAAGAAAAGGGCATGTCTTTCTGAGACACCGTTCCTTGAAGATGTCCTGGATACTTTGTAGGCTAGTGCCCAAGATGGAGCCAACTAAATTTGCAACCCTCTGCAGCTTCTTTCAGTCCTGTGCAGTAGCCCCGCCCCCCCAACCATACCAGACAGTGACGCAGCCTGTCAGAATGCTCTCCATGGTACATCTATAGAAGTTTTTGAGTGTATTTGTTGACATGCCAAATCTCTTCAAACTCCTAACGAAGTATAGTCACTGTGTTGCCTTCTTTATGACTGCATCGATATGTTGGGACCAGGTTAGGTCTTCAGAGATTTTGACACCCAGGAACTTGCAATTGCTCACTCTCCCTGCTTCTGACCCCTCTATGAGGATTAGTATATGTTCCTTCATCTTACCCTTCCAGAAGTCCACAATCAGCTCTTTCATCTTACTGGGGTTGAGTGCCAGGTTGTTGATGCGGCACCACTCCACTAGTTGGCATATCTCACTTCTGTACGACTTCTCATCACCATCTGAGATTCTACCAACAATGGTTGTATCTTCAGAAAATTTATAGATGGTATTTGAGCTATGCCTAGCCACACAGTCATAGGTATATAGAGAGTAGAGCAGTGGGCTAAGCACACACACCTGAGGTGCATCAGTGTTGATCATCAGTGAGGAGATGTTATCATCAATCCGCACAGATTGTGGTCTTCCAGTTAGGAAGTCGAGGATCCAATTACAGGTGGAGGTACAGAAGCACAGGTTAGGTAACTTCTCAATCAGGATTGTGGGAATGATGGTATTAAATGCTGAGCGATAGTCAATGAACAGCATCCTGACATTGGTGTTTGTGTTGTCCAGATGGTCTAAAGCCATATGGAAAGCCATTGAGATTGCGTCTGCCGTTGACCTATTGTGGCGATAGGAAAATTGCAGTGGGTTCAGGTCCTTGCTGAGGCAGGAGTTCAGTCTAGTCATGACCAATCTCTCAAAGCATTTATTTCATCACTGTAAATATGAGTGCTACTGGGTGATAGTCATTAAGGCAGCTCACATTATTCTTCTTAGGCACTGGTATAATTGTTGCCTTTTTGAAGCGTGGGAACTTCTGCCCATAGCAGTGAGAATCACCTATCTGTCCTAATTACAGAGTGCCTATTACTGCTGCCATCCTCTTCAGCTCCCAACCTTTCTGAGCCACAGGGCCAGATTCAGTGCCAGAGGCATGGCCACTGTTCCTTCCACTGGATAGGTTGGCCTCCACAACAGTACTCAAAATGGAGTACTTATTGTTAAGGGGGATGGCCACAGGGTGCTCTTCACTATCTGATCTTCTTCCTTCCCTCTCCTGACAGTCACCCATTTATCTGTCTGCTGTAGCCTTGGCATGACTACCTCCCTGTCTTTAACCATATTAAACTAAGACTTATTGTATTCACATGCATTATTTCCATAACTTAATCAATTGCATTATTAAACAATTTGTCTCAGATCACTCATTTTCTCCTGTCGCCCCTGTTTTGTGTGGTATCTTCATCACATTGTGGTCATTACACCCAAAGTGCTCATCCATATCTTATTTCTCACAACCAGATCTGGTAATGTCCATCCCCTTGTAAGCACAGAGTTGCTCAATTTTCCATTAATTTGGCCAATTAAAGGGTCAGTCTTTTTTGAATTTAGCCCTACCTAAATTTACAATTTTTTTTGTCTCTTTTTCTTTTAAGGATTACATCAGTTGTATTTTGGTAATTCTTAGGTAAATGACACAAGACCAATAGGATCTTCACTATATTTATTTTATTTCGAGATGCAGCTAGGTAAGAGGCCCTCATGGTCCAACAAGCCCAAGCCACCCGATTACACCCATTGAAACTATTAACCTACTAGCTTGTACATCTCTGGAAAATGGGTGGAAACCGGCGCACCAGGAGGAAACCCACACACTCATGGGAATTGTTTACAGACAGTGGTGCAAATTTAAATACGGGTTGTTGGCACTGCAATAATGTTCTACTAACCATTAAACTGCTGTGTCACCCGCCCCCCCCCCCCCAAATTATATCTAACTCAGTGCTCCACTATAGCTTGTCTGCTGGTAGTTCTAGGATGTAATGTTGAAGAAAACTGTACTGAATACATTGAAGAGAAGTTTCTTTCTGATGTGAGCTTGTCAGTTTAGGTAAATGTATAAGAAAGTTAAAAACCCCAAATAAAATCCAATGCATCTTTGCTGCAAGCACATCTGATCACTGAATTTCTGTACTCTGTTGTTTCACAGCAATTACAAGGGGAAGATTTATACACAGCTGCCGCTGTTGTTTTAAATCATATCTACTTATTCCACCCATAAAATCTTCAGTGTCTGCTTTCATTACTCATTATCCTTGGCAACAGAATTAATTTTGTTCTCAAATCATTAATTCTGCTCCTCCTACTCTGCGAGGATTTCTTGTAGCCTTTCTGTTTCCTATTCATGATCAATTTCTGCTAGCCTGCCAACCATACTCCTGTAATGCCAACACGTTTGATACGTAGAATTTGAGCCTGTATCTTAACAACAGCTTCTATTTATGTAACACCTTAAATGTGATAGGATGATATCAGCAAGGAGCAGCGTGCGGGAAGGAAATACGAAGGATTGCTGCCAGAGGTTGGGTGAGCAGGAACTAAATCTGGGTAAGAATGATAACAGTGTGATCCCACCTAGTTGAAGCAGGATACTCTGATCATTTGTGTTTGAAGGATGCATGAAAGCCAAGAGAAAAGCCAGTTTACCTTCATCAAATTAAAATTGGATGCCATTGTGATTTTCATTAGAGTGGCTTCCACGGTGTGGTTGTTGAATGGGAGGAAGACCTGCACTGAGGAATTCTAACATGAATTCATGCTGTGCTTTGAAAGCATATTTGCGGAAAGGTTGGCTGGGGATGGGTGATAAATGATCCACTGAAGAGAGAATCAGTATTTGAGGGAGAAGATAATAATTTCAACTAATATGGGAGCCAGAGCGGTATGGTAGGTGGGGAGCTGTTTAATTCCAAGAGAGCAGTTAGTGGCACTTGTGAGCCAGGTGAGATGGAGGGAGTTTGAGGGAAGATGGGAAAGGAACTGGGAAAATACAGTAGGTAATTTCCAGACCGGGACTAGAATAACCTCAAAGTTTGGAAAGGGACTAGAAAAAGGAGGGGAGTAGTAATGAGTTTTACAGGGTGAGCTAATTTACCATTTTGCTGCATGTCTCCTTTACTGAATAATTGTAAATAACATGTCTCCTACAACAGTCTCTATAGACTGTTTTTTTATATATTTATATATTCAGCTGATTACTTATGTAACAGATTTTCCCCCAAGCCATCAGATTACCAACCTACTGACCTCTGCTGTGCCTATTGTCTTGTTTATTATTTATTGTAATGCTTGCACTGTTCTGTGTACTTTATGCAGTCCTGGGTAGATCTGTAGTCTAGTGTAGTTTTTGTGTTGGTTTACATAGTTCAGTGTAGTTTTTGTGTTGTTCATGTAGCACCATGGCCCTGAAAAACATTGTCTCATTTTTACTGTGTACTGTACCAGCAGTTATGGTTGAAACGACAATAAAAAGCAACTTGACTTGATTTATTTACTTCTTCCACGCCTGCTGTATCCTGCATCTTTATTTCTGTGGCTTTGTTTTTCAGTTTTATCAATTATATTTGGTAGGTTTACCTCTCTCCAGATATCCCTGTGATCAGTACACTTCTCACATTCTGTTTTTTGTATTTTTTCACTTCCAAATATTTCCCTCTTTGAACTTTTGAACCTTTAGTTTTGATTGTGTGTGTGTGTGTGTGTGTGTGTGTGTGTGTGTGTGTGTGTGTGTGTGTGTTTTTGTGTGTGTGTGTGTGTGAGAGAAAAATTTGTAGTTTTGTGCATCATCTTATTTTGAATGACTCTGTAATGAATTCCTTACTATTGGCTGAGTGGACAGACTCACCATTTCTCATCAGGCATCTTATTTGGAGTACTGAAGGAAGTTCCAATAAAAAGTGAAGCATGTTGAAATAATGGGTGAAATTTATGCTGAATATGCTTTTGAATGTTGTTTTCCTGTTTTAATATTAACCTGTTAAATAGTTCTGTTATTGACATTTAGAGGCAGCTGTACAAGTTCTGCTCTGTAATTACCAGCTGGTGCTCAGGACCCATTTGTAAATGAACATCAAAGAAAACCTGACATAACACATATTTTGCAAGTTTCTTCAAATTGATTTTGGACTGCAGTTTATTTTCTAGCCACAATCAATTATTCCAGGCAGGTTTTTTGGGTGTTTACAAATCTACTGGGTGATTGAAAAAGGATCTAGTGCTTTCCCGGCATTTACAACAAATAAACTCTTGTTAGGCTTCCAGCCAGTTACAGGTATCGATTATAACCAATGTTTCGATGACAAGCCCTGCCATCTTCTTCTGAGCTGATACAGCATCATGCCTGAAGAAGATGGCAGAGTTCATCATTGAAACGTTGGTTATAATTGATACTTGTACCCGGTTGGAAGCTCAACAAGAGTTTATTTGTTACTGGGTGATGTCCTGTTGCTCATCAACATAACTTACCTCTGTTACCTTGTTCCACAGTTGGATACTGGTAGATATGAGAATGATCCAGAGCTGTAGAAGATACACAAGGAGAGAAATGGATGGACAGAACATGCATGTGGAAAGATATTTTGCTATGTAAGGTCATTATTGGTGGTTTGTAAGACTTGTTTTATGTAACTTAAAATAGGTGCTGGTGTAGGCCACATATCCCCATGAGTGTGCTAAATTATTCAGTAAGATTGTAGCTGATCCTTCACCTCCAGTCCACTTTTCTATCTAATTTTCATATTCTTTGATTTCCCCAAGAGTCCCAAGCTGTGTTTGTTTCATCTTGGATTGACTCATCTGCTGGACGTTAAGAGTAAAAAGCCTCCCCACCATTTTTGCATGGGTAAATAAGTACAGGAAATTGATTTTGGCCCTGTCAGCTGTGTCTGTATCCTTAAAGATAAAGTTTGAAATTTATTACAGCCCTCTGGGATGCAGAATTGCATTTGAGTGAAAAAGAAGTCTTAAATGATGGACTTTTCATCCGAGTCTTAGTCCTTTAAATCTGAACTCTCCAGCTTGGGAACCAGCCTTCAAAATCTATCTACATCGTACATCTTAGTGGGAATATATCTCATTCTCATAGGCACATGAAGTGTCTAATCCTATCCTCTTCAAACATTACCTACAGGACAACTGCTTGACCTAGAATCCAACCTAGTGAGCATATGTTCTCAAAGCATATATTTTGCCTTTGCAATTAGTGGCAGTACCTGCACATTGACATGAGGGAAAATCATCAATTGCAAAAGCTGTTTTGGATGAAATTTAAACTGGAGACCCATCTACTTATTGTACCATTAATCACATTTCCATCACAATACACACTTTTAATTATCTCATTATTAATTGCCCTTGGTGGAGATCTTCTGCTGGAAAATTACCTGTTTTGTTCCATGCATTATTATAAGCACTTTCTTTGACAAGGCCAGTGCTTATTGTCCATGCCCTATTCTCTGGGTTGAGCAGCTTAGCTGGGATTTTTCAGGAGATAATTAAGATACAACCCCATTTGAGTTGGAGTGATAAGTGGATCAAACATAGGTTAGGGTAGCAGCTTTCCCTCCCAAAATCCCTAAACACCAATATAGCGGGTGAGCTTTTGCAACAATTGAACTTCACTGGCTTTTATTCCCAGTTAATTAAACCACCGAGTTTCAATTCCTGCTGCAGAACCATTGCAGCAGGTATTGCTGAAATAGTAACTTTAACATGATACTGCCATGTTTATGTAAATCCTTAGAGACCTTTCAGAATGACCTGAAATGTTTGAATGTGAACGTGATCAGTAAGTTTGTGGATTTCACAAAATTAGGAGGTGTTGTTGATTGTGAGGAAGGTTATTGAAGATTGCCGGGATATCTGGATCAGTTAGGGAAGTAGGTTGAGAAGTGATAAATGGATTTCAGTACAGAAAAGTATGAGGTGATGCACATTGGAAAGTCAAACCAGCTTATGACTTGTACCGAGAATGGAAGGTGACAAAGGAGTGTAATGGAACAGTGACTCCTAGGTGTACAAGTGTATAATTCATCGAAAGTGGTGACCCAGGCAGACAAGGAGATGAAAAGGGTACTGAGCGTGCTGGTCTTCATCAGTCAGGATATTAAGAAGGACTGGTCTTCATCAGCCCTTCTTCCAGAGCTTGGCTGATCAGGAGCTAAATCTGGGTAAGAATGATAACAGCGTGATAAAGCATACTTGAGAAAAGGCTGGCTGGAGACAGATGATAGTTTGCAAGGAAGAGGGGAGCCATGATCCATTGAAGAACGAATCAGTATTTGAGGGAGAAGATAACAATTTCAGCTAATATGGGAGCCTGAGAGGTATGGTAGGTGGGGAGCTTTTTAATTTCAAGAGAGCAGATAGTGGCGCTTGTGAACCAGGTGAGATGGAGAGAGTTTGAGGGAAGATGGGAAAAGAACTGTAGAAATACCGTCGGTAATTTCCAGGCAGGGACCAGAATAACCTCAATGTTTGGAAAGAGACTAGACAAAGGAAGGGGAGTTGGGGTGATTTGCAGTTATAGTCACATGATGATGCTGTATTTATAGTCATGTGATGACGCTTCATTTAGGGTACTGTGTATAGTTTTGGTCTCCCTGTTATAGGAAAGATGTGGTTAAACTGTAAAGAGAGCAGAAAGATTTATGAGGATATTGCCAGAACTAGTGGGCCTGAGCTTATAGGGAGACTCTTGCCAATCAAGGTATTTATTTCTTGGAATGTATGAGAATGAGGAATGATTTTATATAATTATGGGGTCATAGATAAGGTGGTTTGTAACAGTCTTTTCTCCAGGATAGTGCAGTCCAAATCTAGGTTTAGTTTTGGGGGTGGGGGAGATTAAAAAGGGACTCTACACAAAAGATTTAAAAGGTCTCAACACACTTCCTTTGTCAGCTCATTCCATTCACTAATCACCCATAGGGTGGTGATTGTATGGAATGAGCTGCCAGAGGAAGTGGGTTGATGCAGATAAAATAATGTTATATAAGAAGCACTTGGATTGGTACTTGCAAGGCAGAGCTTAGAGCAGCATGGGTTGAATGCAAGAAATTGGGACTATCTGGGTGGGCACCATGGACTCTTTGGGCTTGTATCTGTGCTGTGCTGCTCAATGCCTCTATGATGTTAAGATCAATGAGCAAATCTTTAAAAACCACCATGCATAGGGTGTTATGTATATGGAACAACCCACTCAAAAGGATGGAGGACCTCAACATGTCAGGCTCCATCTACGGAGGAACCAAGACCCCTCATCCGGACTGGAATGAGCCGAAGCCAGAATAAGAAGGTGGAGGGAGGGAGGAACTCAAGCTGGCAGGTGATAGGTGAAGACCAGATGAAGGAGAGTGTGGATGTAAGTGTGGGGGGGGGGGGTGGAGATGGTGTGAGCTGATGGGAGGTGATAGGTGAAGACCAGATGAAGGAGAGTGTGGATATAAGTGTGTGTGGGGGGGGGGGGGGGTGGAGATGGTGTGAGCTGATGGGAGGTGATAGGTGGAAGATGTAAGGGGCTGAAGAAGAAGGAATCCAATAGGGGAGGACAGTAGACGATGGAATAAAAGGAAGGAGGTGGGGATCTGGAGGGAAGTGATGAGCTGTTCATGAGGGTGGAGGCGTGAGAGAAGAGGTGGAAAGGCTACCAGAATGGGGGAAAATAAAGGGGGAGTGATTACTGCAAGTTAGAGAAATTGATGCTCATACTGACAGGTTGGATACTACTAAGACAGAATTTTCTTCCAATCTGTGTTTGGCCTCATCATGGCAGTAGAGAAGGCAATGGACAGACATGTATTTGTGGTAATGGGAAGATGAATTGAAATGTGACAACTCTAAGAGATGGATGGAATGAAGGTGCTCAACAAAGTGATCTCCCAAACTGTGTCACCTCCCTTCAGTGTGGAGGAGGCCATGCTGGGAGCACTGGATGCAATAAACAGACCCAATGGTCTTGCAAATGAAGCACTGCCTTACCTGGAAGAGCTGTTTAGGGCCCTGAATGGTGATGAAGGAGATGGTTTAGGGGCAAGTCTAGCACTCATCCTGCTTGCGGGGTTAAGTGCCAGGAGGGATGAGGAGACGAGGAAGCTGAGAAAGAGCAATCCCAGTGGAGAGTGGAGAGTGTGCGGGAAGAAAATATTTACCTGGTGCTGGCATTCTGTTGGAGATCGCAGAAGTTGTGGAGGATGATGTGTGGGATGGTATGTGAAGACATAGGGGCAGTATTAGGCCATTTGACCATTATCAAGCCTGCTTGCCCTTCAGTCATGGCTGATTTATTATTCCATTCAACTGCATCTCCTGCCTTCTCCTTGTAACTTTTGATGCACTGACTAATCAATAACCAATCAACCTTCACTGTAACTAAAACCAGTTCCTTGGCCTCTACAGCTGTCCATGGCAATGAATTCCACAGATTCAGCCCCTGTGGCTAAAAAAAATGCCTTATCTCTGTTCTAAAGGGATGTCCTTGTATTCTGAGGATGCGTCCTCTGGTCCTAGACTCCCCCACAATTGGAAACATTCTCTCCATGTCTGCTCTATCTACACCTTTCAATATTTGTTAGGTGTCAATGAGACCACCTCCCCCCACTCTCGCCATTCTTCTAAATTTCAGCAAGTAAAGGCCCAGGGGAAAAGAAAACGCTCCTCATATGTTAATCCGTTCATTCAGGGAATCCTGTACTAGGACTCCCACTTCCCTGTGCACATTCATTTTCTAAATTCCCTGTTATGTTTGGGGTGGAGTGGAAATGGGTTGAGGGCAGTGTAGGAAACGGAGGAGATATGGGTGGGGGCAGCACTGATAATGGCAGAATTGAAACCCATTTTCTGAAAAAAAGAGAAGACATCTTGGTATCCTTGAATGGAAGGCTTAATTCTGAGAATAGATGTGGCAAAGGTGGAGAAACAGAGAGAAGGGAATTATATTCTTATAAGTGACTGAGTGGGAAGAGGTATAGTCAAAATAACTGTGGGAGTCAATGGGTTTGTAAAAGATGTTTGTAGATAATCTGTCACTGGAGGTGGAGACTGAGAGATCAAGAAAGAGGAGACAGGTATCGGGGATGGACCAAGTAAATCTGAAGCAGGGTGAAAATTGGAGGCAACGTTGATGAAATTGATGAGTTTGGCATGGGTGCAGGAAGCAGCACGCCTGTGTGGGCTTGAAACATGGATTGTTTTACTTAGCTACGAAAAGACAGGCAAAGCTGAGTCCCATGTTAATACCCATGACTACATCTTTAGTTTGGAGAAAGTGGGAGGAGCCAAAAGAGAATTTGTTGAGAATAAGTACTGGTTCCGTCAGATGGAAGAGGGTGGCATTGGAAGGGATCTTGTTAAGTATGTTGCAAGGAAAGAAGCAAAGAGCCTTATAGCCTTTCCAATGGGGATCAAAGTATACGAAGACTAGATGTCCATAGTGAAAATAAGGTGATCAGTCAGGGTGCTGAAAGTTGTTGAAGTGATTAAGAGCTTATGAAGTGTCATGGATATAGGTGTGAAGAGCCTGAACCAAGGGGGACAAAATAGCATTGTGATATGCGGATATGAGTTCAGTGGGATATGAGCAGGCAGAAACAATGAGGCGGTTGGGTTTGTGGATCTTGGGTAAGAGCTCATTTCAGTGACCCTCTCACCCCTTCTCTTCCACTATCTACCCATCACCTTCCTCTGGTCCCCTCCTTATACTTATTCCATCGTGTATTATCCTCTCCTATCAGATTACTACTTCTTTAGCTTTTTGCCTCTTCCACCCTTTATTGCCTCCTATCTTCTCATGTAATTCCCTTTCAACCCTCCTTCCCCACCCATGTACCTTCCCCCTCTCACCTGGACTCACCTATTTCCTGCCACCCTGTGCTTCTCTCTTGCCCCCAACCTTTTTATTCTGGCTTCTGCCTCTTTCCAGTCCAGATGAAGGGTCTTGGCCAAAAATGTTGACTGTTCATTTTCCCTCAGATGGTACCTGACCTGCTGAGCTCCTCCAGCATCTTGTGTCTGTTGCTCAAGATTTCCAGCATCTGCAGAATCTCTTGTGTTTCTGAGTACGTGGAACGAGGTGTCAGAGGAAGTGATTGAGGCAGGCGCAATGGTATAATTTAAGAAGCACTTGGACAGGTACATCGAGGAATGAGGCTTGGAGGGATACGAGTCAAATGCAGGGATTGGGACTAGCTGAATGAACAATGCATTTGGCTCCAACAATGTCTGGCTTATTTTATAAGAGATAATAAATTTGAAAATTGAGAGCTGGTGGCTTGAAGTGAAGAAATTGCCGTTTCTTTGTGTGGTCAGTAGATGCCAGCATTCTGCTTTAAAAAGATGAACATCACACCAAACGTCGATGACTTGTCAAACATTACAGTGCTTTCTTCAATGCTTTTTGTAAAAAGATTTCCTTTGGCTATTGTGAATTGGGGGAAAATAAGGTAACTGTTTTAAAAGGAAATATTTATAATAAAGGACGCCTTTTTTAGTGAAATACTGCCTGTGTGTTCATACGTTTCACAAAATAAGAAGAAAATATAATCATAAAAAATTCCCAGAAGGGCCTGAATTACAGATTCACTAACATCTGAGCTGGCCTCTCCTCAGTGGATCTGCATGGTTCTTAGGTGGACTTGCGCACTACTGTGCTTCATACACCCTTCTGGGAAATGAAAATCACGAGCCACTCTCCAGCCACACAACATCCTGCTGTCAGCACCATGTCAAAACTGATTACTGTAATTCAGATTTTTGTACTCCTTACTGAGAAGACAATAATCCTGGGAAATTACTTTTTTTTACATTCTATGCGTTAGGAAGTCATTAATGAATAAAATGTCTTTTTCATTAAAGTGGCATTAGTTGTGGCATTTGTTTTAGCTTAGATCCTTTTTTCGGGAACACATTCACTTGGATGAAGAGATTCACTACGTTCTTCATGGCTGTGGGTTCTTTGATGTGTGAGATAAAGATGACAAATAGATCAGAATTGCCACAGTAAAGGGAGGCATGATAACCCATCATGCAGGGATCTATCATCGATTCTCACTGGATGAAAATGGAAATTCTAACAGCGTCTTTGAGTTTATTGATCAGTGCAGAGGTAAAGCAGGTGATGCGAATGCATTGATGGTGGTATTTCTGAGGTCACGTGACACTGGTATGCAACAGCTTTCTCACAAAAGAATTGAATGATCCATTTGCAACAGTTTTCCCCATGAAACCTGTCTCCCCTGTGGCCTGTAATTCTCATCTGAATATCTTATAGAACATAGAATAGTACAGCAGATTCCAGGCCCTTCGGCCCACAATGTTGCACCAACCCTCAAACCCTGCCTCACATACAACACCACAACCTTAAATTCCTCCATATACCTGTCTAGTAGTTTCTTAAACTTCACTAGTGTGTCTGCCTCCACCACTGACTCAGGCAGTGCATTCCATGCACCAATCACTCTCTGAGTGGAAAAACCTTCCTCTAATATCCCCCTTGAACTTCCCTCCCCTTACCTTAAAGCCATGTCCTCTTGTACTGAGCAGTGGTGCCCTGGGAAAGAGGTGCTGGCTGTCCACTCTATCTATTCCTCTTAATATCTTGTACACCTCTATCATGTCTCCTCTCATCCTCCTCCTCTCCAAAGAGTAAAGCCCTAGCTCCCTTAATCTCTGATCATAATCCATACTCTCTAAACCAGGCAGCATCCTGGTAAATCTCCCCTGTACCCTTTCCAATGCTTCCACATCCTTCCTATACTGAGGCGACCAGAACTGGACACAGTACTCCAAGTGTGGCCTAACTAGAGTTTTATAGAGCTGCATCATTACATCGTGTCTCTTAAACTCTATCTCTCGACTTATGAAAGCTAACACCCCATAAGCTTTCTTAACTACCCAGGGATCTGTGGACATGTACCCCCAGATCCCTCTGCTCCTCCACACTACCAAGTATCCTGCCATTTACTTTGTACTCTGCCTTAGAGTTTGTCCTTCCAAAGTGTACCACCTCACACTTCTCTGGGTTGAACTCCATCTGCCACTTCTGCATCCTATCAATGACTTTCTGCAATCTTCGACAATCCTCTACACTATCTACACCACCACCAACCTTTGTGTCGTCTGCAAACTTGCCAAACCACCCTTCTACACCCACATCCAGGTCGTTAATAAAAATCACGAAAAGTAGAGGTCCCAAAACAGATCCTTGTGGGACACCACTAGTCACAACTCTCCAATGTGAATGTACTCCCTTCACCACAACCCTCTGCCTTCTGCAGGCAAGCCAATTCTTAATCTAACTGCCAAAATTCCCTGGATCCCATGCCTTCTGACTTTCTGAATAAGCTTACTATGTGGAACCTTGTCAAATGCCTTACTAAAATCCATGTAGATCACATTCACTGCACTACCCTCATCTATATGCCTGGTCACCTCCTCAAAGAACTCTATCAGGCTTGTTAGGCACGATCTGCCCTTCACAAAGCCATGCTGAGTGTCCCCGATCAGACCATGATTCTCTAAATGCCCATAGATCCTATCTCTAAGAATCTTTTCCAACAGCTTTCCCACCACAGACGTAAGGCTCACTGGTCTATAATTACCTGGACCATCCCTACTACCTTTTTTGAACAAGGGGATATCATTCGCCTCCCTCCAATCCTCCGGTACCATTCCTGTGGACAACGAGGACATAAAGATCCTAGCCAGAGGCTCAGCAATCTCTTCCTTCGCCTCGTGGAGCAACCTGGGGAATATTCCATCAGGCCCCGGGGACTTATCCGTCCTAATGTATTTTAACAACTCCAACACCTCCTCTCCCTTAATATCAACATGCTCCAGAACATCAACCTCACTCATATTGTCCTCACCGTCATCAAGTTCCCTCTCATTGGTGAATACCGAAGAGAAGTATTCATTGAGAACCTCGCTCACTTCCACAGCCTCCAGGCACATCTTCCCACTTTTATCTCTAATCGGTCCTACCTTCACTCCTGTCATCCTTTTGTTCTTCAGAAAATTGAAGAATGCCTTGGGGTTTTCCTTTACCCTACTCACCAAGGCCTTCTCATGCCCCCTTCTTGCTCTTCTCAGCCCCTTCTTAAGCTGCTTTCTTGCTACCCTATATTCCTCAATAGACCCATCTGATCCTTGCTTCCTAAACTTCATGTATGCTGCCTTCTTCCACCTGACTAGATTTTCCACTTCACTTGTCACCCATGGTTCCTTCACCCTACCATTCTTTATCTTCCTCACAGGGACAAATTTATCCCTAACATCCTGCAAGAGATCCTTAAACATCGACCACATGTCCATAGTACATTTCCCTGCAAAAACATCATCCTAATTCACACCCGCAAGTTCTAGCCTTATAGCCTCATAATTTGCCCTTCCCCAATTAAAATTTTTCCTGTCCTCTCTGATTCTATCCTTTTCCATGATAATGCTAAAGGCCAGGGAGCGGTGATCACTGTCCCCCAGATGCTCACCCACTGACAGATCTGTGACCTGACCCGGTTCGTTACCTAATACTAGATCTAGTATAGCATTCGCCCTGGTTGGCCTGTCAACATACTGTAACAGGAATCCATCCTGGACACACTTAACAAACTCTGCCCCATCTAAACCCTTGGAACTAATCAAGTGCCAATCAATATTAGGGAAGTTAAAGTGACCCATGATAACAACCCTGTTATTTTTGCACCTTTCCAAAATCTGCCTCCCAATCTGCTCCTCAGTATCTCTGCTGCTACCGGGGGCCTATAGAATACCCCCAATCGAGTAACTGCTCCCTTCCTGTTCCTGACTTCCACCGATACTGACTCAAAAGAGGATCCTGCTACATTACCCACCTTTTCTGCAGCTGTAATAGTATCCCTGACTAGTAATGCCACCCCTCCTCCCCTCCCCCCCCCCCATCCCTTTTAAAGCATTGAAAATCCAGGAATATTGTGAATCCATTCCTGCCCTGGTGCCAGCCAAGTCTCCGTAATGGCCACTACATCATAATTCCATGTATGTATCCAAGCTCTCAGTTCATCGCCTTTGTTCCTGATGCTTCTTGCATTGAAGTACACACACTTTAGCCCTTCTACTTCTATGGATGCCCAATATCTTAAGGAGAGAGGAGCTGCAAAACGGGAGCATGATTTCATCATATGTAAGAGAGGAAAACATAATTTTTTTAAAACACACCAAATCCATCTTTTCTAGTTTTACACAGTATATTGAAACATTCTTTTCTTTGCATCTACAATACAAATATTGGAAACAAATTGGTGCTCCAAATTATTCAGACAACTAATGGCTATTAGGACTCCCTACCACAAATAACTGCAAGCACTGTGGTTTTACATGAAACTGATATTGTTAGATGGTACACCCAAAACTGGAAACTCTTGATGATACCTTCGTCATCCGTCCCTCCTAATTGATTAGGACAGCGGAAACAAGATTGGATGAGGAGGGATGGATGATGAAGGTATAAATACCACCGGACTAGACATGTCCAAGCATCAACCTTGATGAAGATGACAGTTATCAAAATGTCGGTTAAAATCAATACCTGTACCCAGATGGAAGCCTGAGAAGAGGTTATTCGTTATATACGCTGGGAAAGCATGAGATTCTTTTTTCTGTTATTTGGTCAACATGTAACCTAGAGGTGGCTGACCAAGACTGGAACCTCAGAGTACACACACAATATATTTCTTTAAAGTAATCCTTTTGGAAATTGTTTAATAAGGAGCAGATAATTTAAGACAAAGTTGAGGTATTTTTTCTTACAGCATATTGTGCATCTTCCTCAAGGGCAATGGAAGCAGAGTCTTAAGAATTTTTTAAGGGTAGATAGATATTTGATTAGAGGATGAAATTCACAGAGAATGTACAGTTTAGGTTACAATCAGATTAGTCTTAATTTGTATGTTCATATGTGTGTTTGTTACCTTAATCATGTGCTCTTAAAATCCACGGTTTTCTTACTTTCCCTAGTTCTCATGAAAGACATTGACTTGGAACATTTGCTGTTTCTCTTATATGCAGATGTTGACTGTACCTGCTGAATATTTCTAGCATTTTTTTTTTTGCTTTTCTTGCTAATTCTGAGATTTGTCTTTTTCTTTTAACCAGTCAATTGTTTCCACACTACTTAAGATGTTAACATTGTAATTGAAAATAGATTTCTAACTTATACAGATTATATGGTAACTGGAGGTTTTATATTGCAGAAGTATATGGAAACCATGAGGCTGTCAGAAAGCCTGTTTGGACACCTTACTCCCCAGCAGATGAAATAGAAGCTTGCAGAATTATGTTCAATTTCTTAACCAAGCAGCATTACTAAGATTAGAGTGCCATTACTAAAACTTCAATATAGTCAACAATTAATTACCTTAGAAAATCATTCATTATCTGTAGAAGAAAATATATTTACCATGCAGTTCACTTCTGTTTAACTAAAATTTTATAGTGTCAAATTTTAACGCTGTCTGTTCCCCATGTATTAATTTACTATGTTCAGGAAATATGCATCCTCTTTCTAATCCTAAAACTTGTACTGTAAATATTGGTTGGTGGCATCCGTTGGTCTCGAGAGACCATGAATCTGCACCTGGAGTTTCCAGGGCGCAGGCCTGGGCAGGGTTGTATGGGAGACTGGCAGTTGCCCAAGCTGCAGGCTTTCCCCTCTCCACGCCACCGATGTTGTCCAAGGGAAGGGCACTAGGACCCATGCAGCTTGGCACCAGTGTCGTTGCAGAGCAATGTGTTGTTAAGTGCCTTGCTCAAGGACACAAACACACTGCCTCAGCTGAGGCTCGAACCAGTGACCTTCTAAACTACTTTTTAAACTACTCCTTAATCAAAGAAACTTGTTCTGAATGTTCAACTGAATACTTTATAATTTTATTTAGGGATTTGTAAAGATTTATTGAATTTTAAGGTGCAGCTGATTTGGTTCGTTCTAATTGAAGTAGTTCACGTCTGTTTTAATGCCTGTGAACAGAATAGATGAAGCTTCGAAAATAGAAATTTTACATAGTAATACTCAAATAGTAACAAATGGGTGAAGCTTTTATATCATCAAAATGTTCATTGTCTTACTAAAAGTTGATATCAGTTACAGGTTTATACAAAATGCTATCAAAAACTGTTTTATGCTGTAGTTTACAAATATTCTGAATCTTTCTCATTCTTCTAAATACTAGTGTTTCTTGGGCAGAAAAATACTCTTAGGATGTCTGGATATGAAAATTCTCTTGTCCTATAGTGTTTTAGTCCAGTTCCATTATCTTTCTTCCGTTGTGCTTTCAGCAGTACAGTTCAGGATGTTACTTAGCACATGTGTGACTGTAATGCAAATGATGAATCTATTCCCACTGGTATTTCATTTCTAATTTAGCCTGTTATTCAGTACCATTCCTGGGTTTTTATAATCTCAATCTGAATGATACAGACAAAGCTCGTCTCCATTTTTCTGAAGGGAGTGATTGGACATTTCAAATTTTTTAACTATAATCCAATTAATCAGAGTTCAATCTGATTGGCCTAGATTTTTTTTCCTAGTCCAAGTACTGATGGTGTCAGTTATTGAATTTCCAGATTTTATCGAAAACTTGATTGAGAAATACCAAGAAACCACTGTTGGTCCTGGAAATCTAAAAATAAGCAGAATATGCTGGAAATACTTGCATCAATTACAGCTTCTGCACCATTTATTCACCATAACTAGAAAGAGTTAGAAATAAAATTAATATTTTTGCTTTCTTTCAAAGATACTTTGTTATGTGTAACAAGAAACTGCTGGAGTGAACTATTTCAGTTATATTCATTTTACATTATCCACACAGCTAACCGCATCATACAAAATAAAAGACCTAACATGAAATTGAAATCCCTAGACAATCCCTATATTGTTGAATGCATTTCAATTTCTCACCATGCTGAGAGTTCTAGACATTCTCAGGATACCAAATAAACTGTCTCTTTAAAATAGAAAATGCTGTTACAAGCCTGAGAAGTTACTCTTTTTCCCTTTCCACCGTCGTTGCTGATCTGCTAATAATACTGTCATTTTCTGTTTCTATTTCAGATTTCCAATATCTGCCGTTTAATGTTGGCTGGAACAATGGAGTAATATTTAATAAATTCAGAGTGTAACAGCAAGCAGTCACGTATATTTATAATAGAAAATGACACAATGAGTACTCCTTTATGGAAAGATGAAACTTTGCATACCTGATGGTCAGCTGTGGAGCATATGTAGAAAATAAACTGGTGACTTGTGCCATGTATCCATTTGCAGTTTATGGCATGTGTAAACCTATCCCCTAAACACAGTGATACTTCACAGCTCCTTCACCTAATACAATTTTGACCTTCAATCTTATCTGTGTGGAGTTTGCAAATTTCTCGCTGACAGAATGGGTGTCATACAGTGCTATGCTTTCTTCAAACCGCATAAAGCTATATAGATTGGTGGGTTAATTGTCCACTGTAAACTGTCCCTGGTGTGTTGCTGAATAGTGAAATGTGGAGAGAATAAACTGGGATTTGTGTTGATGGGTGCTTAATGGTCAGTGAGGAAAAAGGCCTGCTTCTGTACTACATTATTATAGTTTGCCTGTAAGCCTATTTCTGCTGTTTGAGTCTAATGCACCTTGGAATAATGAATTCCATGTGATTATGTGGCTTTATTTAAAATCACAAAACAGGAATCACACATTATCTAACAGCTCTGGCCAGGTTGCATGAACCAGCAGGAGCAAAAAAAATTACAATCATCAGTTGGGTTAATTGAAATTCATATTGTTCCCTTATCCCTTATCCCAAGTTGTGAAAGGAAAAACAAATTATTTACTCCAAATATAGACATGTTCGCTGTAGTTAAAGATCAGTAAAATATTTACATATTTACATATTAAGTTACAATAATAATTACAAACAGGAGAACATGGATGGTTTCACAGTAGTTTTAGACACTGAATATTAAAGCTGTCTCCTTCACGACAGGCTACCGACTCCAGCAAGCTCTGTTTCTTCTGCATGCTGCGAGATGATTCAAGCTCATACATAGTGGTCAGGTTAAACAGAACACTTTCGTGCAGGTAGTGTTTTGGATCTTGCTGTACGAGTCCTTCCAGCTGCTTGAGGGAGTCTTTCAGTTTGCCCAAGTATAGCAAGCACACCGCAGCATTGTTATTTGCCTAGATTGGAGGGAGCATATTAGTTGATACATTTTAAATACAAAATACACATGTAGCCGTGTGCCTAAGCTGTCAAATAGCTGCCAAAATCAAAGGGCCAGCTTGCTAGTAAATGCTGGTGGTTCTGAACAGAATTGCTGGCATTTACTCAGTTTTTAATTATTTTTACATGCCTTAAAGTCAGAGACAGTTAAAATCTATTACAAATCCAAGATGGAGCTCCCTGAGGGCACAATTGGAGGCCCTGCTTCTGCTCAAGCAATGCCCTTTGAATCCAGCTCAATACAAGTCAATGAGATAGAGTCTCTACATCCACAGCAGCTATGTGTGAGAATGGGGGGACCTTGGGCTCTTAATACAGTCCAATTATATTTGATGTTTAGTTGAACAATGCTTACAAAAAAAAACTACTTCTTCAGAAACCTTAAGGTTTTTATTTAAACACAATCATGCCCTGCTTGAGAAATCTGTAGTCTGTTATCTGCAGCAATGTAACAGAGCTTTACTGTCAGCTTCATTGTGTGCAGTCGGCCCTCCTTATCCGCAAGTTCCGCATGTGCGAATTCAACCAACTGCGAATCGCGAAAACCCAGAAGTGCTCTTCCAGCACTTGTTGTTCAAGCATGTACAGACTTTTTTTTCTTGTCACGGGAGGATGTGCATGGGTTATCGTGGATCGGGATCGAAAAAAATCGTAAGTTCTCTTACTAAGTCGGAACAGGCACATCCGGTACTATTTAGCGTCGGTTAGTCAAATGTTTGTCTTAGTATATAGTATATATTTTACCTTTTTATGCATATAAAACACTTAATAATGTATATTTCAGTGCTGGGCTTGGGAACGGAAGTTCCCGAGTTCGATCCAGTGACAGACCGCTATCGAGTGCGCTCTCCACTGTGCCGGGTTGATGTGGAGGATCAAAAACTCAAAACCCCAAAACCCAATAATTAAACCACTGCATTGCTTAGTAATAATTGTAGCTTTCATCAGGGCAGAGCCTTTCTCACTTTATCCTTTAAAATTGTTCTGATCGTTGACCGCCATAACCTAACGTTTTTCCAATGACCGATGGCGTTTCACCTCTTTCCGATCGCTTTATTATTTCCACTTTATTTTCAATCATGATCATGATTATTTTCGTGAACAGAAACACTGTGGATTCAGAACTCTGACGCCGCTGTCCTAATGTCCACCGCACTGAGACAGGTTAAATAAGGGATTTGAGCATCTGTGAATTTTGGCATTCGCAAGGGGTCCTGGAACCAATCCCTCGCGGATAAGGAGGGCCAACTGTACTGCACTGTTCATAATGTAGCCTCTAGAGCGGAGAAACCAAATGCAAATCAGGTGTTTAATTTGCATAGCGCGTGTTCTATCTGCAGTAGGAACCCTGACCTTAATCACTGGAAGTTACAGAAATTAGCAGCCTCCCCTATTTTGGTCTGATTGATGTAGAGAAGGCCACACTAGATACAAAAGAGACCACGACAGACTTGATTTACCTAGGTCAATCTGAAGCTCTGAATGGTGCTGAGGACAGGGCAGGTGCAGCACTTGTTATGCTTGCAGGGATAACTGCCAGGATGGAAATTAATGGCAAGGGATGAGGGGACAAGTTGTCATGTAGAAATTGAGCTCTACAGAAAGCGGAGAGTGAGGGAAGACAAAGATGTGCTTAGTGGTAGGATCCTGTTATTGATGGTAGAAGCTGTAGCAAATGATATGCTGGATACGGAGACTTGGGGTGTGGTAAGTATAGACAAGGGGAACCCTATCCTTGTTTATGGGAACGGACGGATGGAGTGAGTGCAGATGTTCGGGAAATAGAGGAGATGCAGATGAGGGCAGCACCGATGGTGGTGGAAGGGAAACTGCCTTCTTTGAAAAAGGACGGTATCTCAGGTGTTCTAGAATGGAAAACCTCATCCTGAGAACAGATGCAGCAGAGTTGGAAGAACTGAGAAAAGGGAACAGCATGTTTACAAGTGACAGGATGAAAAGTGGTATAGTCAAGTTAACTATAAGGTCAGTAGTTTTGTAAAAGATTATCAAAAGATACTCTGTCTCCATCTCTGGAAAGAGAGGGATCGAGAAAGGGGAGAGAGGTATCAGAGATGGACCAAGTAAATTTAAGGGCAGGGTGGAAGTTGGATGCAAAGTTCCGTCCTTTTTACCTATTGCTGAAGATTTCCGGGATCATTTTGGTAGCAGTATACTTTCCACCTCAGGTCAATGTCAATCAGGCTTTAGATGATCTGAGCAATGGGATCAACATGCACAAAACAGCACACCCTAACACCTTCACCATTGTTTTGGGGGATTTTAACGAGGCCAGTCTGAAAAAAATCACTAAGCAATTACTATCCACCGATCACTTGCAATACTAGGGGAAACAACACACTGGACCATTATTACACCACCATCAAGAATGCCTACCATGCTAAAATTTAATGCTGTGCCTTTTCTTAAATTTCTACAACCAGCCTACTGAATATTCACAATTACATTCAATATTCAGTTTGTTGTGAGAGATCTTTGCTTGTTTCATGTTAAACAGGATATGTTCACTCCAAAACTGACAAATCCACGCTTTCAATACACTATTGTGATCTTCAATTTTCACTTTATGCAGTGTTTTTCTATTTTTCACTAACTTCTTTTCAATACATTTGTGAGCTCACTTCTCAGAATTGTCTGTGATGCACAGAGATCTGCGCATTGTCTGGGAACCTTCCCAATCCCTTGTAGAATTTTTCATTTCTGACGTTACGTCAATACTCAAAAAAGTTTTGGATTTCAGAAGATTTTGGATTTTGCAATTTCAGGTAAGGGGTACTCAACTAGTATATGTATCAGAACTTGCTACTCTTGACATCATATTGGCTTGTTTTTAAAATTCTGATCATATAGCCTGGCCTGCTGGGCAAGTTTTGGAATCTCACCATTTACAACATGTTACAAAGATAAAAGAGATTAATTGCTGCCATCAAACCATTTGTACTCACTGCAGCAGATATATTCCTTTTGTTTTATATATCTCTTTCCCCCTTTCTCTTTGACTGAAAACACTGATTTGTTTCTTCCAGACCCAAACCTTTCATAAATGGTACATGACTGCTGATGGTTAATAAGTTAAGGGGACTTTAGGAAAAATGATCATATCAAAATTTGAAGTGATTTAATTCAATATGAAACCATGGCCTTAAATCTAAAAAAAATTATACTAAGAAAGTATGAAGTGTGAATTGTCTATGGTAGACAGAGAAGCAACATTAAAAATTGTGATAGTAAGCAATGGCTTACAGAAAGAATACATAATTTACAGCAAATAAATGTCCTTCAAAAGACATAAAATTCCAACAGAAAGTGGCTGAAGTTCAACATTGTATTAGATTAAAAAAAAAGCCAAAAAAGAATTCAGAGGATTAGGAAAGTTTCAGAATTTAAAGACAGATTAAGAAACTGATATGGAACCTGTAGCAAGAAATCTAAGAGATTTGAAAGCATCTAAAGGTACTTTAGATGAAAAGCCAATAAGGGTCCCTTATAGACAAATGTACGGAAGGAGGAATTATACTAATGAATAAGGAAAAGACAAGTTTACTGTGTTCATGGAAGATACAGTGTCTAAGAAAAGTATTCACCCCCTTTGGAAGTTTTTATGTTTTATTGTTTTGCAACATTGAATCACACTGGATTTAATTTGGCTTTTTTGACACTGATCGACAGAAAAAGACACTTTCGTGTCAAAGTGAAAACAGATCTCTACGAAGTGATCTAATTACAAATATAAAATACAAAATAATTGATTGCAGAAGTATTCACACTCCTTTAATATACCACACCAAATCATCACTGGTGCAGCCAGATAGTTTTAGAAATGACTTAATTAGTTAAAACGGAGATCTGTTTTTGGAGACCAGTGTGCAGTTAAGGTGTTTCAATTGATTCCAGTAAAAATACACCTGTATCTGGAAGGTCCAGCTGCTGGTGAGTCAGTATCCCAGCAAAAATTACACCATGAAGACAAAAGAATACTCCAAGCAACACCACAAAAAAAGTTATTGAAAAGCACAAGTCAGGAGATGGATACAAGAACATTTCGAAGTCACTGAATATCCCTTGGAGCACAGTGAAATCAATCATCAAGAAATGGAAATAATATGGCTGATGAACTTAAAGAATATGTGGAAAACACTAGCAGTGTACCAGAGGTCCGTGAGTGCCATTGCATTACAAAGGACAAAGTGCTAAGCAAACTCAAAGGTCTTAAGGAGGATAAGCCACCTGGACCAGATGGCCTACATCCCAGAGCCCTGACAGAGGTTGCTGAAGAGATAACAAATGCATTGGTTACATCTTTCAAGAATCACTTGATTTTGGCATGGTCCCAGAGAACTGGGAGATGGTAAATGTTACTGCACTCTTTAAGAAGGGAGGAAGACAAAAAAAAGGATGAGAGGTGACCTGATAGGAGGTGTACAAGATAATGAGAGGCATTGATCGTGTGGATAGTCAGAGGCTTTTCCCCAGGGTTGAACTGGCTAGCACGAGAGGCCACAGTTTTAAGGTGCTTGGAAGTAGGTACAGAGGAGATGTTGGGGTAAGTTTTTTTTTTTTTACGCAGAGAGTGGTGAGTGCGTGGAATAGGCTGCCGGCGGCGGTGGTGGAGGCAGAACCGATAGGGTCTTTTAAGAGACTCCTGGATAGGTACATGGAGCTTAGAAAAATAGAGGGCTATGGGCAAGCCTAGCTAGTTCTAAGGTAAGGACATGTTCATCACAGTTTTATTGGCCAAAGGGCCTGTATTGCGCTGTAGGTTTTCTATGTATCTATGTTTCATTAGTTACATTGTTCATGTCAGTATGCTACTCCAATATCAAGTACTATAATTTTTTTAAACCAACTTCTGATACAGTTTCTTATCAAAAAATAATTGTGGCATTGGGTAGAGTCAACATGGACCTATGAAAGGGAAATCATTCGACATACCATTTTGAAGCTATAATGAGCTAAACAGATGAGAGGAAACCAATGATTATGGTAGTTTTGGACTTCCACATGGCTATCAATGAATTCTGTAGAGAACATTATTAAATAAAATTTATGCACTTGAGATTGAATAACATACTGGTGTGAATAGTAGGAATAAACAGATGGATTATTTTTGGATTGGGGGTGACTGTTAGGTTTCTGCAACAATTAATGTTGGACAATGATTTACATGAAGGGATTAGGTGCTTGTTATAGAAATCTGGATGATAATGAGGTTTGGGTGGAGGATATAGAGAGGTTTAAGAGAATGCAGTAAACAAGTAGGGAAGGATATGTCAGAAGGAATAATGTGAAAATATGTGAGGTCATCCAATTTGGTAGAAAAAAAGTAGAAAGGTGCAGTTATTTTTAAATGGCGAGAGACTGAAAGCTAATGGTATTCACTGAAATTTAATATAGAGGTACAAATAATTAGGAAGTCAAGTGGGATATTGGCTCTTAGTGCAAGAGCAGAAGAATAACGATGCATTACAGCAATTAAACAGAGTTCTGCTTCACCTGGTCTAATCGCCTTATTAATGAATTGATGTACTTACGATAGAAATAGAATGAGGGTTCACAGATAGATTCCAGAAACTTGTTCTTTGCAGAGAGATTGAACAGACCGCGTCTTTGCTTATTTGAAAAACTGAATGAGAAGTAATCTCACTGAAACACATAGAAGCATATTTTGCTCGACAGAAATGTTTAGCTTGGCTGAGGTATCCAGAACTACTGTTTGCCATTCAAAGTGGAAAGAACAATAAATTTCAGGTATGGATATTTGGATTTGTACTCACGGGATTAATGTAGACCATAAGATATAGGAACAGAATTAAGTCATTTTGGCCCAATGAGTCTGCTCTGCCATTTTATCATGGCTGGTCCAATTTTCCTCTCAGCCCCAAACTCTTGCCTTCTCCCCAAATTCCTTTATGCCCTGACCAATCAAGGATCATCAACCTTTGCCTTAGATATTCTATACATAAGGACCTGGCTTCCACAGTGGCAAAGAATTCCGCACATTCACCACTCCAAAAAATTCCTCCTCATCTCTGATCTGAAAGGATGCCCCTCTATTCTGAGGCTGTGTCCTCTGGTGTTAGGTTCTTTCAGCATAGGAAACATCCTCTCCACATCCTCTCATTTTTCCGAATTCTATTGAATATAGGCCCAGGGCCATCAAGCACTCTTCATATGACAAGCCATTCAATCCTGGAAGCATTTTTGTGAACCTCCTTTGAACCCTCTCCAGTTTCTGCATATCCTTTCTATGATTAGAAGTCCAAAACTGCTCTCAATATTCCAAGTGAGGCCTCACCAGTGCTTTATAACATCTCAACATTACATCCTTACTTTTATATTCTAGTCCTCTTGAAAAGAATGTTAACATTGCATTTGTCTTCCTCACTACAGACTCAATCTGCAAATGAACCTTTAGGGAATCCTACACAAGGACCCCCAAGTCCCTTTGCACCTCAGTTTTTTTTTTGTATTTTTTCTCTGACACTATATTCCATCTGCCACTTCTTTGTCCATTCTCCTAATCTGTCTAAGTCCTTTTGTGGCCTCTCTGTTTCCTTAAAACTACCTGTTCCTGCATCTATCTCCATATTGTCTGCAAACTTTGCAACAAAGCCACCAATTCCATCATCCAAATCATGTCCGAAAATAACACTGCTATCAGCCATGATCTTAGTGAACAGCAGAGAATCAATGAGGGACAAAACAGGCTGCCCCTGCTTCTATTTCTTAAGTCAGAAGTCTCAAGTCAAAAGAACCATTAACAATTGGGTCAGGAATGAATAGGGTGACTGGCTGCATAAAGAGATTTGCAACTACATGAAGAGTATTGGGAAAGCACATGAAGAAAATATGTAATATATTGAAAATGACAACAGTATTCTATTAAACTAGAACTACACTATATAATGTGAACTACACATGACAGGGTTACTCACCACTGGATTGCTTGGATCTAATTTGATGACTTCTGTGAAGAATTTATGGGCTTCAGCGAAGTTATTCTGACCAAGGTGCAGGAATGCCCTGATGACAGAAATAATATACTTTCAAATGCTGAATGTTGCTTGCTATAAATAACATGTACCTAAATTAAAACCAATAAAATGAAAACAAATTATTATCAAACTACAATGAAACACGACATGCCATAGTCAGAATTAGAAGTTGTTTCTCTCAGGAGTGGAGCAAAATGTTTTCACTTTATAGATTTGCTTTTTGTTGTAGTGCCTACCCAAAACTGCAGGACGACATACTTTAAAAATAAAGCACCTTCTGGGACTTGAAAAAAACAATATTCAGCACCATAAAGGGCTATAATGTCATGTAATTACTTCAACCCATGCCCTACTGTGCACTGTCATTCTTTAGCTGTTGCCAAATTTTAAATTTATTTTAGTATAAAAATAGAAAATTCACAAGAGTAATCCAGAAACTGTTTCAAGCAGAGAGCAAAACATGGTTTAGCAGAACGGATTCCCCTGTGATGGTAAGATGCATATTGGTAGGTAGCCACAATGAATTAATTTATTAATTTGACCGTTAAGCAAACCAACATCTCAAAGACTTTCTGTCCCTCCCTCAGGAAGATGATTTCTTGCATTTGGACTCACACGTTCACACAAAGCCACATTGGCGTTGAATTCTAAACACCCACACAAGATTTCACATAGCTTTAATTAGGCATGAACAAACCAGCATTAATTTACAGTTAGGCTTCCCCCACACAATGATGGAGATAAATAGAATGCTGCTAGACCTTCATCAACACTTAATATATATAAAAAAAAGCTGTCAAAATGAATCATTCTGCATGTTTCCTCCTCTGATGAGATTAGTCTCTTATCAGGAGACTGTCTTTGTGGATCTTATGTTTTACCACTACATTGCAGAATGCAACAAACTACATTTACATGTACACAAGACATTCAGGCTGAAATACATTAAAATAAACATTATGAAAGATCAAAAAATCAAAACAGAAAAACAAAATATAGATGGAATTATAACAAAAAATAACTGTTTCAAATCTAATCTGCATCAAAGAACTGGTGTCAAAATATATTGACATGATGCTGTGTGCCACAGTTCCCATGAGACATTAGATTACATAGCAGGAGAGAGAATTTAAAGAAGCACGCAGGGACAGTCAGGACATTCTGTGTGCCAGTTCCTGAGGAGAGGTTGGATTGCATAGCAGGGGAAAGAGATGAGCTGGAACAGTCAGGACATTCTGCATGTCATAGTTACCGAGGAAATGTTGGATTGTGCATAATAAGGCTTTCGGCAAGGGCCAATAAAAAGAAGGTAGGTTTAAGCGAAATGGTGATTGTGGGAGCAGCCATAGTGTGAGTGGGCCAGTGTTAAGAGTGGGAAGTTTATGCTTTGGTTTATAAATGTTTTGGCAAGGAGAAGCAGAGGCTGGAAGTAGATTTTTTCATTTAATTTTTCACACAGTTAGAGCAATGGGGATGCCAGGCGGGATAGTGGAATGCTCCTCTTGTGGAATGTGGAAGGCAGTGAGACTTCCTGTGTCCCTGATGACTACGTCTGCAAGAGGAAAATGCAGCTGCAGCTTCTTTCAGACCACGTTAGGGAATTGATGCTAGAGCTGGATAAACTTTGGATCATTCGAGAGGCTGAGGGGTTGAGTGACAGGGCATACAGGGAGATAGTTATATTTATGGTACAGGATACAGGTAACTCCTGACAGTCAAAAGGATGAAAGTGGTTAAACAGCCAGTGCAGAGTACTCCTGTGGCTATCACACTCAACAACAGGTATACCGCTGTGGATATAGTTGGTGGGGATGATCTGTCAGAGGAAAGTCACAAAGATCAGGTCCCTGGCACTAAGTCCACCTCTGTGGCTCAAATGGGAAGAGGGGGAGGAAGAGGTGAGCTATAGTGATAAGGGATTCATTGGTTAGGAGAACAGACAAGTGGCTTTGTGGATGAGAATGAGATTCCTGGATGGTATTTACCTCCCAGACACCAGGGTCAGGACATCTCAGATCATGCCCACAACATTCTTAAGTGGGAGGGAGAGCACCAGAGGTCATGGTGTACATCGATATCAATGACATGGCCAGGAAGGGTGATGAGGTCCTGCAAAGTGAGTTCATGGAGTTAGGTGCCTAGTTAAAGGACAAGACCTTCACGGTTGTGATCTCAGGATTGCTACTTGTGCCAGAAGCTAGTGAGGCCAGAAATAGGAAGATCATACAGTTTAAAATGTGGCTAAGGAGATGGTGCAGGAGGGAGGGCTTCAGATTTTTTGATTATTGGACTCTCTTCCAGGGTAAGTGGGATCTGTACAGAGGGGATGGTGAATGGTTGGGGGGGGGGGGGGGGAGAGGTGTGAGGTTAAACTAGAATTGCAGGGGAATGGGAACCAGATCACCAGAGCAGATAGTGGTGTGGTTGTGGGGAAAGGTGTTAAGCCTACATACAAAAGCAGGAATCAAAAGATTGAGCATGGTGGGACTAATGATCTGAGTTGTGTATACTTCAATACAAGTAGGAAAGATGGATGAACTTAGGGTACGGATGAGCATGTGGAATTCTGATATTGTAGTTATTAGTGAGACGGCTGCAGGAGGGGCAGGACTGGCAGCTTAATATTTCAGGGATCCATTGTTCTTAAGCGATAAAGTGGGAGGGTCAGCATTACTGGTCAGGGAAAAAGTCACAGTAGTGCTCAGACAAGACAGATTGGAGAGCTCATCTACTGAGGCTATATGGGTAGAACTGAGGAGTAAGAAAGGGATGACCACGTTAATGGGATTATCTTATCGGCCACCCAACAATTTGTGCAATTTAGAGAAGCAAATATGTAGAGATTGCAGACTGTTGCAAGAAACACAAGACTGTGATAGCAAGTAATTTTAACTTTCCACCTATTGACTGGGACACCCACACTGTAAAAATGCAGGATAGGATAGTGTTTGTCAAATGTGTTCAAAAAGTTTCCTTAATCAGAATATAGAGGTTCCCACTAGAGAAAGAGCAATACTAGATTTCCTATTAGGAAATGAGACAGAGATGAGATATGCTTGTGTAGGTTAGATTTTGACATTTACGAGAGAAATTTGGATAGGGACATGGATGGGATGGTTATGGAGGGCAATGGTTTTGGTGTAGGTCAATGGGACTCCACAGATTAATAGTTTGGCATGGACTAGATGGCTGAAGGGCCTGTTTCTGTGCTATAGTAATCTATGACTCTGGGACTCTATATATCTTCATTGAAATAAAATAAATAGAGGAAAAAAGCAGTTAAGTGATGTGTGGAATACACTAAAGGAAAATCTCAAAAGTGCAAGAATTTGCCATGGTCATTTCTATCACAGGCTAAGGCACTGATGGCTTGGGCAACAAACTATTCAATTTTATCAAGGACAGTGGGATGGATTTAATAAAATTAAACTGCCCTCTTCTGGGTCATCAAGCAGATTTATAACTGTATCCCCTTATATCCTTCGGGAAGAATTTGTTTTATGGATAGCAGGTTAATGGTCCAGATTTAATTGTAGGAATAATGATTTAGTTTGACTGGAGTGTGTCAGATGGAAATCTCTGTGGTTAAACTTCGACATCAGAAGTTGATATAGGATTTGCCCTGAACCGTTACAAGGCACTCAAACGCAAGTTGTAGTTTCTACTATGAAACAAACTAGAATTCCAACCATTGCCTGTAAGGCGTTTCTACGTTCTCTCCGTGACTGCAAGGGTTTCTTCCAGGTGCTCCGGTTTCTTCCCACAGTCCAAAGACATACTGGTTGGTAGGTTAGTTGGTCAGTGTAAATTGTTCCGTGATGGGAGTTGCAGCTTGAACAGCTGGAAGGGTCTGTTCCAAGCTGTATCTCAATCAATAAAAGCCTGGGCTTTCCAATCAAAGCCCAAGGAGATTTTTAAAAGCAAAAAACCTTAATAGCAACAAACAATCTTCCTGACACTGAAAATGAACGTTTTAAATATAAAAATACAGCATTTAATTTGTTTAAATATTAATCATTCTTGGAAATATGTAAATAATCAGTTCCTTCTGGTCTTCGCCCTCTGTACTATTTTTCTTTAACTATCTTTTCAGAAGATGATTTTACACTGGTGTTATAAATTAGCTTTTGAATATTATTTTAAATACACTGCAATGATTATTTCATTGGATTAATTGAGAAGGCATGATGTTGCTTTCCTTGCTTTAAAATCAGTATCAGAATCATTATCACTGATATACTGTATGTCATGACATTTGTTGTTTTGTAGCAGCAGTACTATGCAAAGAGAGAGCAAAATAGTGAAATAGTGTTCATGGACCCAAGGATTGCTCAGAAATATGACAGTGGAGCGGAAAGAAGCTGTTCCTAAAACATTTTGTGTCTCCAGGATCCTGTACTTCCTCCCTACTGAGGACAGGGCATGTCCTCAGCAGTGGGGGTCCTTAACGATGGATGCTACATTCTTGAGGCATCATTTTTGAAGATATCCCCGTTGGAAGTGGGAATATGCAGCTGGCTGAGCTTACAACCCTTTGCAGCTCTTTCCTGATCCTGAACACTGGTGCTTCCATACCCAATACTGATGTAACCGGTCAGAACGCTCTTCACAGTATGTCTGTAGAAATCTGTCAGTCTTTGACGACATAAACCCTACGTGTCCCAGATCTGAACCAGTAGTCTGCTACAACATAATCTGTTCGGCTCATACATCCTTCACACATGGTAGATTTTGCTGCCCAGCAGTTATGCCATCACTAGCCGCTGTGAAATAGGAAAGCCGTAAGCCATACTTCATGATCTCCTCCCAATTTAGCAGACAGGTTTTGAACACTTTGTGACAATTGGTCTGATAACAGCAACCAGGCAAATTACACATTTGAGTATGTATTTTCTGTGCCTTACCTGTTCATGTGAATTATTATATTCTGCTGCAATTCATTTCCTAATTTCGGAATCACTTCCTCTACTTTTTGAAAATATCTCTCAGCTGTTTTGATGTCACCAATCTAGATATAAAGGAATACAATATTAAAAAATTTAAAGCGCAAACAAGCTTTAATTTAAGGAAAAAGTAGAGGGCAAGTAGGGTTAAGGAAACAGGGATTCTTCAGAAGGACTTAGACAGATTAGGAGAATCGACAAAGAAGCTGCAGATAAAATATAGTGTAAGATAGTGTGTACGGTAGGAGGGATAAAGAGGTAGACTTTACTAAATGGGGAAAATTTCAGAAATCAGAGATGTAACAGGAATTGGGAATCCTCATGTAGGGTTCCTTTAAGGGTTACTGGCAGGTTGAGCTGGTGGTAAAGAAGGCAAATGCAATGTTAGAATTCATTTCATGAGGACTAGAGAGGACCTGGCTCATGAACTGCTTGTCCCACTGCCAACAAGGAGGAGGCTATGTAGCACCTATGCCAGGACCACCAGACTCAAAAACAGCTACTTAGCCTACAAGCTGTAAGGCTGATCAACATCTCCACCCACTAACCCATCCTTCCACACCCCACCACCACTACTTTATCATTTCCTATCAGTCATCCTACATACACTCCTATGCCTAGCATTACTTTATAGACATAGAATCTATCTAAAGAGATTATCTTATATGTATTTATAAGTTCGTTAAGATTATTGAAGCTGGGGGTGGTAGTGGGGATAAGCTCCCACAACATGTTAAATGCTGCCAATGGCGTGTGTCTCAAATAGCCTCTGACAACCAAGTCCAGCTCCTGGTCTTCATGTGTGGCTTAGCTACTAAGCCTGGTGGAACCATTTCCACTGACAGAAGGGGCAAAGGTGGATTACTGGCAGCTTAAAACGCGTCAATTCAAACAGATGGGGCTCACCAGCTGCAGTTAGCAGCTCATCTAGAAGGAAAACTCTGATCTCAAACTTCTGCTGCCTTGTGCCTATACCCTCTCATGGGGAAGGCTTTGGCAGTAAACCCTGAGGAAAAATCCAAAGCTGGAGTCCCTACGGCAGTTGTACATTGAGTTCAATGCTAACTGTTATATCCTGAAACTGTATCGGTCTCTGCCATTCCTTTGGATTCATCAGCCATGTGTAGGTGGGCAGCCTGCTACATGAGCAAGAGCTTGCTCTCCATATTGTACTACTCTGGCTTGTGTATCATGTAGACAGATGAGAAGCAACATCAATGTGCTGACTATGTTGCCACACAAAGCTCCAATCTGCTGATCAAATTTGCAGATGACACGAGATTGATAGACCTTATTTCCAACAATGATGAGACAGCCTACAGAGGAGAAGCCAGCGCCCTGACACAGTGGTGCCAAGAAAACAACCTCTCCTCAATGGCAAAAAAATGAAGGAGTTGATTGTGGATTACAAGAGGAATGGAGACAGGTTAGCCCCTGATGACATCAATGGGACTGTAGTTAAGAGGGTGAATAGTTTCAAGTTCCTCTGTACACATATCACCAAGGATCTCACCTGGACTGTACTTACCGGCTCTGTGGTGAAAAAAGTGCAACAGCACCTCTTTCATCTCAAACAGCTGAAGAAGTTTGGCACAAGTCCCCAAATCATCCAGACTTGCTACAGGAGCATCACCAAGAGCATCCTGACTGGCTGTGTTACCACCTGGTACAGGAAATGTACCACCCTCAATTGCAGGGCACTGCAGAGAGATGTGCGGACAGCCCAGTGCATCTGTGGATGTGAACTTTCCTCTATTCAGGACATTTACAGCAGCAGGTGTGTAAAAAAGGCCCAGAGGACCATCAGGGACTCCAGCCACCCCAACCACATGATGTTTCAGCTGACAAATGGTACCATAGCATTAAAGCCAGGACCAACAGGCTCTGGACAAGCTTCCTTCACCAGGCCATCAGATTTATTAATAATACACATTGATCTGATTGCATATCTGACTTACATACATGTATACAAAACAATTATGTATACGATCTAAGTGCTTGGGCAATATCCTCTCATATATCCACTCTTTATTGTTTGTACATTGCAACAGAGATGCAACATAAGGATTTTTATGCCCTTGGATGTAAGAATAAAAATAAATAAATGAACAGATAAATAATGGCTGACCCTGACTAATGGGAGACCTCATGTATTTATATATATTATGTTTTTTATTATTGTGTTCTTTGTCTTGTGTTTTTTTGTGCTGCACTGGATCTGGAGTAATAATTATTTTATTCTCCTTTACATTTGTATAATGATTTGTACAACGACATTAACCAACCTTGAAAAAAAGCAAGGATGTAATACTGAGGCTTTATAAGGTATTGGTCAGACCACACTTGGAGTACCGTGAGCAATTTTGGGCTCCTTATCTAATAAAAGATGTGAGGGTCAAGAGGAGGCTCATGAGAATGATTCCAGGATTGAAAGGTTAACATATGAGGACTGGTTGAGGGCTGAGCCTGTACTCACTTAAGAATGAGGAGGGATCTCATTGAAACCTATGGCATATTGAAAGGCCTAAATAGAGTGGATGTGGAGATGATGTTTTATATAGTGGGTGAGTCTAGTACCAGAAGACACAGCCTCAGAATAGCAAGCTGTTCACTGAAAAAAATGAGAAGGAATTTCTTTAGAAGGTAGTGAATCTGTGGAATTCATTGCCACAGATGGCTATGGAGGCCAAGTCATTGGGTATATTTAATGCAGACATTGATAGGTCCTTGATGAGTTAGGGCCTCAAAGGTATGGAGAGAAGGCACGAGAATGGGGTTAAGAGGGATAATAAATCAGCCATGATGGAATGGTGGAGCAGACTCAGAAGGCTGAATAGCCTAATTCTACTCCTATGTTTCATGGAGAACTATTTGGAAATTTCAGTGTTTGTTAATTCAGAATAAAAATACTGCTTCAAAAATATTAGATGCTGGAAATGAGTCTTGCACAGCAGAGTTCAGCCAGTGTATTTACGTAACTTGTCCAGCTGAAATCTACAGGCTGCTGACAAGAAGGGTGGGAATACAATTGACTCTCTAGCTGGTTAGTTTTTAACTGGCAGGAATGGCATTTTCTGCTTATCAGTTCTTGCAAAAGTGTCACCGTAAGTCTTGCTGCAAGTAACATGAACAGCTTTATTTTCTAAGCTGCTGAATTCATATAATTAGTGAACAAAATTGAACAACTTTGTCCAAGTTTAGATGTGTATGGATGCTTTTAATTTGAAAGTGTACAGATGTGCTCAATACTGTAATAGATCAATCCAGATTACTGTAACTAAACCTTACATTTTACATGTAGCTCTGATGACAACGTTGATTCAGTATTTACACCTCATCACCAGTAACAAATTAATTTACCAGAATATACAAATCCCTTCCTTAACATGTATACTTAAAAATATTAGACAACCAAGAAGAGTGATTAATGAACTTTTCATAATTATTTGACAAGTACTATCATAATAAATGTATAATTACTAAGACATATATTCAGCAACATAAGCTAAAATTTTACTCATTTGGTGCCACAAGCCTTTGAAAACTTTCTTAATAATTCTATGGGATAAATTACAGGGAAATACTTGAGTATCATCATCATCAGGTGCCATGCCCAGTTTGAGCTTTGACTGCCATGGCCCACACACTCCTGTTTCAGGTCAAGTGGATCAATTCATTGGTATTCATTTCCAGTTCTCTGGCTGCTGTCTGCATCATCATTTGTCTTTGCCTTCTGCTTGCTTTCTTCCCTTCAATCTTTCCCATAATTACCATGCATTCTAACTCCTCTTTCCTAATTACATATCCAATGAAGTTATGTTGCCTTTTCATGAGGACATAAATAATCTTCCGGAAATAGTAAGGGACCGAGGGTCTAATGAGATGGAGGAACTGAGGGAAATACATGTTAGTAGGGAAGTGGTGTTAGGTAAATTGAAGGGATTAAAGGCAGATAAATCCCCAGGGCCAGATGGTCTGCATCCCAGAGTGCTTAAGGAAGTAGCCCAAGAAATAGTGGATGCTTTAGTGATAATTTTTCAAAGCTCCTTAGATTCTGGATTAGTTCCTGAGGATTGGAGGGTGGCTAATGTAACCCCACTTTTTAAAAAAGGAGGGAGAGAGAAACCGGGGAATTATAGACAGGATAGTCTGACATCGGTGGTGGGGAAAATGCTAGAGTCGGTTATCAAAGATGTGATAACAGCACATTTAGAAAGAGGTGAAATCATCGGACAAAGTCAGCATGGATTTGTGAAAGGAAAATCATGTCTGACGAATCTTATCGAATTTTTTGAAGATGTAACTAGTAGAGTGGATAGGGGAGAGCCAGTGGATGTGGTATATTTAGATTTTCAAAAGGCTTTTGACAAGGTCCCAGACAGGAGATTAGTGTGCAAACTTAAAGCACACGGTATTGGGGGTATGGTATTGATGTGGGTAGAGAATTGGTTGGGAGACAGGAAGCAAAGAGTGGGAGTAAACGGGACCTTTTCAGAATGGCAGGCAGTGACTAGTGGGGTACCGCAAGGCTCAGTGCTGGGACCCCAGTTGTTTACAATACATATTAATGATTTAGACGAGCGAATTAAATGCAGCATCTCCAAGTTTGCAGATGACACGAAGCTGGGCGGCGGTGTTAGCTGTGAGGAGGATGCTAAGAGGATGCAGGGTGACTTGGATAGGTTAGGTGAATGGGCAAATTCATGGCAGATGCAATTTAATGTGGATAAATGTGAGGTTATCCACTTTGGTTGCAAGAACAGGAAAACAGATTATTATTTGAATGGTGGCCAATTAGGAAAAGGGGAGGTGCAACGAGACCTGGGTGTCATTGTACACCAGTCATTGAAGGTGGGCATGCAGGTATAGCAGGCAGTGAAAAAGGCAAATGGTATGTTGGCATTCATAGCAAAAGGATTTGAGTACAGGTGCAGGGAGGTTCTACAGCAGTTGTACAAGGCCTTGGTGAGACGGCACCTAGAATATTGTGTGCAGTTTTGGTCCCCTAATCTGAGGAAAGACATTCTTGCCATAGAGGGAGTACAGAGAAGGTTCACCAGATTGATTCCTTGGATGGCAGGACTTTCGTATGAAGAAAGATTGGATCGACTAGGCTTATACTCACTGGAATTTAGAAGATTGAGGGGAGATCTTATTGAAACATATAAAATTCTAAAGGGATTGGACAGGCTAGATGCCAGAAGATTGTTTCTGATGTTGGGGAAGTCCAGAACGAGGGGTCACAGTTTAAGGATAAAGGAGAAGCCTTTTAGGACCGAGATGAGGAAAAACTTCTTCACACAGAGAGTGGTGAATCTGTGGAATTCTCTGCCACAGGAAACAGTTGAGGCCGGTTCATTGGCTATATTTAAGAGGAAGTTCGATATGGCCCTTGTGGCTAAAGGGATCAGGGGGTATGGAGAGAAAACAGGTACAGGGTTTTGAGTTGGATGATCAGCCATGATCATACTGAATGGCGGTGCAGGCTTGAAGGGCCGAATGGCCTACTCCTGCACCTATTTTCTATGTTTCTATTTTCTATTTCATGAAAAGGCAACGTAAAGAGAAATACATTATTTCTCTTTTTGTGCTTGCTCTGTTCATGACATCCTCATTTGATATTCGTTTCATCCATGATATTCTTTGCATCCTCTTCAAAAACCACATCTCTCCTGCTTCAATTCGTTTCCTTATGTTACTAGATATTGTCTAACATTCTGAACCATATAATAAAACTGGATAAACGTAACAGTTCAGTACTCTGAGGCGGATTGTCATGCCTAGCTTAGTGTTGGTCAGTATATTCTTCATTCTCGTAAAGGTGTCTTTTGCCATCCCTATTCTTCTTTTGATGTCCATGTCGCACCTGCCATCTGATGTCACCCAGTTTCCTAAGTAGCAAAAGTTCTGTACTTGTTTTATGTTTTCCCCGTTTATTCTCAGCCTGCAGATAGGATTCTCCTTTTTGGATATCACCATTCTGTCTTTTTGCAATTTATAGATAGAACCATTATTGTATTTTCTTCAACAACTATATGAATTAAGTTTTCTAATTCTTCCTCTGTACTTGCAATTAATACAGTGTCATCTGCATATCTGAAATTATAGATGTTTTAGCTGTAAGACGTCCCTTATTTTTTGTAATATTGTTTCACTGTACACATTAAACAAAACGGGTGAAAACACACCCTTGTCTAACGCCTCTCTTGATTTTCATAAACGGACTCACTTCTCCATCTATTCTTACAGTGGCAGTTTGTTCCCAGTACAGATTTCTGATTAGGTAGAGGTCTTTTGAATCTAGATATTCCTGTAATATTTCAAATAACTTATTGTGCTTCACTTTATCAAATGTTTTTGTGTAGTTGATAAAACAAACAAATCTTTTTGCACTTGAATAGCTCATTCTGATAGTATCCTTAACATCAATATCATGTTTATTGCACCTTTGTCTTTCATAAAACCACATTGATCTTTACCTATTTAAGAACTAGAGGACATGGGTTTGAGATGAGAGGGGAAAGATTCAACAGAAACTTGAAGGGGAGGTTATTTTGCTTTTTAAAAAAAAGAGGGTAACATATGGTGCCAGTGAAAGTGATTGAGGCAGATATAATAACAACTTCTAAGAGAACTGGATAGGTACATGGATAGGTAAAACATGCAAAAATTGCCGAAAGAACTCAGCAGATCAGGCAGCATCCATGGAGGAAAATAAACAGTTGACATTTCAGGTTAAGACCCTTCATCAGTACTGGGAAAAAATGCAGAAGCCAGAAAAAAGTGTGGGTGGAAGGAAGGGGAAACATAGAAAACCTTCAGCACCATACAGGCCCTTCGGCCACTAAGTTGTGCTGAACATGTCCCAACCTTAGAAATTACTAGAGTTACCCATAGCTCTCTATTTTTCTAAGCTCCATGTACCTATCCAAAAGTCACTTAAAAAACATTATCGAATCTGCCTCAACCACTGTCGCCGGCAGCCCATCCCACGCACTCACCACTCTCTGCGTTTAAAATTTTTTTACCCCTGATATCTCCTCTGAACCTACTCCCCAGCTCCTTAAACCTCTTATGGCAGCCATTTCAGCCCTGGGAAAAAGCCTCTGACTATCCACATGATCAATACCTCTCATCATCTTATACACCCCTATCAGGTCACCTCTCATCCTCCGTTGCTCCAAGGAGAAAAGGCTGAGTTCACTCAACCTGTTTTCATAAGGCATGCTCCCCAATCCAGGCAACATCCTTGTAAATCTCCTCTGCACCCTTTCTATGGCTTCCACATCCTTCCTTTAGTGAGGCGGCCAGAACTGAGCACAGTACTCCAAGTGGGGTCTGACCAGGGTCCTATATAGCTGCAACATTACTTCTCGGCTCTTAAACTCAATCCCACGGTTGATGAAGACCAATACACTGTATGCCTTCTTAACCACAGAGTCAACCTGCACAGCTGCTTTGAGCTTCCTATGGGCTCAGAGCCCAAGATCCCTCTGATCCTCCACACTGCCAAGAGTCTAATTAATACTATATTCTGCCATCATATTTGACCTACCAAAATGAACCACTTCACACTTATCCGGGTTGAACTCCATCTGCCACTTCTCAAGCCCAGTTTTGCGTCCTATGTCCCAATGTAACCACTGACAGTCCTCCACACTATCCACAACACCCCCAACCTTTGTGTCATCAGAAGAACATGAGCTGGTGGGTATTAGAGGAATCCAGATGATGGGGGAAGAGGGAATGACATGAAAAGCTGGGACGGGATAGGAAAAGAGGCAAAAGTCTGCAAAAGAGTGCATCTGATAGGAGAGGGCATTGGACTATGGAATAAAGGGAAGTTAATGGGGAACCAGAGGGAGGAAGTACTGGTGATAGGCATATCATAAGGATGCAGGAGGGATGAGAGTAATGAGGCCAGAGAGATAAGGAAAAACAAAACGGGGGCGGACAGAAAACAGAGAGGAGTGGTTTCTGAAAGTTAGAGAAATTTTTTGCTGATGCCGGCAGGTTGCAGACTACCAAGATAGAATATGAGGTATTGTCCTCTAATCTGCATCAAGCATCAACTTGGAAGAAGTGATGGCCTTACACACGTCACTGTGGGAATGGGAAGTACATTTCAAATAATTGTTTATTAGGAGAACCTGGCGTTTTGGCAGACTGAGTGAAGGTGGTTGATGAAGCACACCCAATTTGTGTCGTGTCTCACCAATGTACAGGAGGCTGCACTGGGAATGCTGGATGTAATAAATGACACTGCTGGATTCACAAGCAAAGCGCTGCCTCACCGGGAAGGGCTGCTTAGGGCCCTGAATAGTGGTGAGGGCGAGGGTGGTGGTGTAGGGGCAGGATAGGGTTACGATAGAAAAAGTTTTAAAGATTATGAACCAAATAGGATGAGCTTGGAAGGGCATCTTGGTTGGCCAGGAGCTGTTGGGCCAAGAGATCCGTTTTCATGCCATATGACTCCCTGACATGCAAGTCAGTTTGATATGTAAATTTTCTCTAGTGTGTTGGTAAATGGCAGAAGCTGATGAAGAATGTGGGGAGAATAACAAATGGGATTAATGCAGGAATAGTTTAAGCAGTTAGTTAATGGTCAGCATGGATTCAGAGTGCCGAAGGGCCAGTTCCCAAGCTCTATGGTTTAGAGCTCTGCAACTTGTATCCAGGAATATTTGGCAAGCACTTCCACCACTTTTGTTTAAACCAGGTATTATTACCAAGACACAATAATCTTTTAGGTTAATTGCATATGCTTTTCACCAATGTTTTTATCATTTCTTGTGTTATGTATTTGCACTGTAATTCTATCTTTGAGCTTTTTCTACTCTCTTTACCTAGTCCCAAATTTATATATTTTCCACTATTCTGCTCTGCAATCTGTTTTGCAAATTTTCCCCCTCTTCCATGCTATCTTCCACGTGCTCATGCCCCAATCTCCTTACTACAAAACTCCCCCCACCCTGGCATTGCCAAACTTTTCATCAGGGACAGCAATCCTATCTCAATTCAGGTGCAATTCTTCCAGCCTTCTTGTCCTCCCCTGCACCACCCACTTTGCACACTGTCCTCTCTCGTGTCACCCTCTTTGACACACTGTCTTTCAGAACTCTCACTGTTTTTGAAAGCAGCTGAAAACACAAAAAATCTACAACAAATTAAGAACCACGAAATAATGCAAGTACTGGGAACAACGGAATGAAATCTAATGCAACTTGTTCATAAAAATCGTGAATACAATCCAATCCCAGAAAAATGGCAATTAATGTGATCTCTGAAAATGAATACTGTCCTTTATTATGAGCATAACCTCACAAACTTAGTACAGAATTAAGTGCAGTTTGTTGCTTTGGACTAGTGTTTTCTAGACTCAGTGAAAATTTACCATGCAAATTGAAAAGGCACTGAAGTGTACCCCATATTTCAGTATTTTCTCCATTGTTATAGCTCTGCAGGTCAGATCTTTAAGTAAACATTCAAGTACATTTTTGATACAGTGAGAGCTTCTATTTCTACTATTTTTTCATGGACTGAGTTCTATACCTCTACCACCTTTAAGGTGAAATTTTTTTCCTTGTTCCCCTCTAGACCTTGAATAAAACACTTGGAATTTTATACCCTCTAGTTTTCTGGGGAAATTGCTCCAGGGACCTCATAATTCCATAGATTTCTACCAAATCTTCCCTCAGCTTCCTTTAGTCCAAAGATGACAAACCTGGCCCTTCATATTTTTCCTCATACTCTGAGGTTAATTTCTATTTTCCTCCAAAAACATCAGGAATTCTTCCAAAACTGAATTGATTTACTAGCTCACAATGGGAACAGTCTCGATGAAGGCTTTGGCCCAAAACATCAACTCTTTTCTATAGATTCTAACTGGCCTGCCGAGATCCTCCAGCATTTTGAGTGTATTGCTTTAATTCCATCAGTTGTACATCTACGTAAATAGAAATCCAAACCACATGTATCCTCTTCATTTCCCTCACATACCTCTGCATTTCATTCAACCATTTTGTTTACATATTATAAAGTAACAATGCTTGGCTCCTTTTCAATACTTTCCTACTGGTTTATAATATTCCTTTATTAAGAAAGCCTAAACCACCTATTACTCTTTTGAAAAACTGAAAATATGAAGGTGAAAGGAGCAAAACAGGATATATCTTTTGCTCAAACAATACTTCATAAAACAACAGAGACATATCAATTCAATGAAGATGATAGAAACTAAACTTACCTACCCAATTTAGTCAGTTTTATGGTCATACCAAAGATAAACATGTTGGACAATGCAGAGCAGTGTAGAACTTGCACTTGATCAGTAATTGCTATTTGCTTACGGAAACAACTTAATTATAAGCCAGACCAAAACAAACTAAAAGCTTTCAACTAAAAGATTTTTCTAAGTTTCAGAATCATGATAAGCACAGACTGATGAAAATGCAAACATGAGGAGATCTGCAGATGATGGAAATTCAAGCAACACACACAAAAATGCTGGTGGAACACAGCAGGCCAGGCAGCATCTAACCGATGAAAATGTTTGTTTGTGAAGCCAAAATGTATCAGAAGATTGAAGGATTATTTGTAGTGCCTGGGCATCTGAGGTGCTGGAGTATTTGGTATGAGATCCAGATAGACTAATCAATTACAACGTAAAGTCCAACAACTAAATCTTCTCTAACGAATAAGCACTCAAAGGGATTATAGTTGTCTTTTTCACTCTAATCCTGTAAACCTGACTTACTACTGACAGAAAAGGAAATATAAGAAAACCTCTTGTCATGGATCAATCTGATATTTTAGACCATCATCTCAGAAGGTAATAGCAAGTCAGACAGCATCTATGGAGAGAGAAACATAGATATCTGTCTTCAATTTGAAACATGAACTGTTTCCTTTTCTACAATGTTGCCTGACCTGCTGAATGCTTTCAGCATTTACTGTTTACTCTCAATGGCGTTGCAGCATCAGCAGTTTCACTTTCAAATAATCTTATGTAGTTGGTACAAAGTGCTGTTGTTCAAACATAGCAGAAAGTCTATCAATTCCATAATTCTTCATCCTATTCGAAGATGACACTGATGAAAGGACAACTACCTGAAGCATTAGTCTTCCCTCTAAAGATTGGAGCTGAGCAACTGATAATCTCCAGCATTTGCTGCTTTAGAATCTGCATATTTTTGCTCTTCAGAAGTTATATCACCATTCAAATAATCTCCCATTCTGAAGTCATAACTCTGGCATCTTTCACCAACTTAAATTTGCTGAGAAGTACAATGATTTCCTCCAGTGGAAGGTTTTATGGAAGTGACACTCTGACTACTATGATTAAACAATGTACTCCTTTAACAACCACACAACATTAGTGGGTAAAAGGGGTAGTGCAATCTGGTCCACAAGCAAATGATTAAACTTCTTAATAAATTGTTCTCTGCATAGTTATGAAGGTGAGCAATGCAGTAAAGCTTTGTTACAAAAATAGAATCATTTGATTTACAGATTTTAGGTCCCATCTATTGAAAAGTGAATTATTACTAATAAAAGACCCAAGCAAACTAGATAAGTGGATTAGGTGTAATTGACAGCTTGTCTTAGACCTGTAAGAAAGAATACGATCAATGATTGGCTCTAGGCCAGGTTGACAGATTATTCTGTGATTGGCAGTACCAATTATAGGCATTTATTGATGCTCCTCTGGCTATAGACCAATTTCATATGCAGGGAGTATTACAAAGAAGTCAGTTGTGGATAAGTTACTGGAGGGGATTCTGAGGAACAGGCTCTATCAAACAGAGACAAGTCTAATTAGACAAAGTCTAATTAGGGATAGCCAACATGGTTTTGCGCATGGGAAATCATATCTTGACAAATTTCTTGGAGTTTTTGAAGAGATAACCAAGACAACAAATGAAGATTTTCTATGGACTTCAGCAAAACCTTTGACAAGATCCTGCATGGCAGGCTAGCCTGGAATGTTAGTTCACATGAGATCCAAAGAAGGGTAGCGAATTGGATTGATAATTGGCTGGATGGTAGGAAGTGAGGAACAATGGTCAAAGGCTGTTTGTCAGACTGGAAGCCTTTTATAAATGGTCTGCCACAAGGTTGGTGTTGGGACCTTTGTTGTTCATTATTTACATATACATTTGTACAAGGCAAGGTAGTAACTTTGTGGCTGCTAAAATAGATGGCATTGAAGACCATAATGAGAGTTATCAAAAATGATAGGGGAGGATCTTGATCAGTTAGGTATGTGGACTGAGGATTAGCAAAAGGCATGAAGTGCTGCATTTTGGAAATTCAAACTAGGGCATAACCTTATACAGTGAACAGTTGACCGCTGGTGAAGGTGGAACAGAGGAACCTAGGTATACACCTTGACTACCAGCATCTCCAGGCCGAGATTTTAAGCACTGCTGCTGGACTTCCAGTCTTCCCTTTCTCCACCACTACTCTGCAACTCAGTGTCTCTCCGGCCACACCCACCCCGACCCCATCAGCTCTTGGGTCCTCGGAGCCCCCATCTTTTTCCCAGCCCGCCTTCCCTGAACACCCCAATCTTCCTCTCTCCTCTGACACAACTAGCTCTCTTCCTCCCTCTAATCACAGCTCTCATCCATGGCAACACACACTAAACACTGGAGGAACACAGCAGATGAGGCAGCATCTACGGAAAAGAGTGAACTGTTGACATTTTGGGCTGAGACCCTTCTTCGGGACTGATTTAAAAGAGCAACTTCTTCACACAGAGTGGTACATATATGGAATGAGCTGCCTGAGAAAGTGATCTTGGCATTTGTGATCAAAAGACATTTAGGTAAATACACAGACAGGAGGGATTAAGAGGATATGGGCCAAATACAGGCAAATAGGACAAGTTTGGTGGGTAGCATAGTCTGCATGGATGAGTTGGACTGAAAGGTCCATTTCCATGTGGTATTACTCTATGACTCCAGTTGCTGGAAGAACTCAGTGGGTCAGGCAGCATTTCTAAAATGGACAGTCAAGTTTCAGGTCAAGTTCATTCATCTGGAATGCAACAGCAGAGGAGAAACAGCCAGTGCAAATAGAGGAGCAGGAGGGGTAGTGCAAAAGTCAGTGATAAGGGTCTTAAACTACACCCACATCATAATCACAAGAGATTCTGCAGATACTGTAAATATTGTGGAACATGCACAGAGTGGTGGAGGAGCTCAGCAGGTCAGGCAGCATCTACGAAGAGGCATAAGCAGTCGATGCTTCAGGTTGAAACCTTTTATCAGGTGCAGACATGCTAAGTTCTTCAAATGAGAGAGGGTCTCGTAGAAATCATTAATCACAGAGGGGAGCAATTTGGGATGGTCTGCATAAATACTGTGGCTGGATATTATGCAGCAAATGACTCATCATCTGACATTTTAAACCCTTTCAACCATGTACAAAATATTAGAAGCATGATAGAATACTCTCCACTTTCCCAGAACAGTGCAGCTCTAACAACACTCGAGAAGCTTGATACATCCAGTATAAATGAGCCCAACTGTCTCGTAATTCCACTCACTATCCTACAGATTTATGCCCTCATCAAGCGTTGCACCTTGGGAGCAATGTGGTTTACCTACAAAATGTTCTGTAGTTACTCACTTCAAGTTCTCCAACAGAATGCATCAACCTCATAATCTGCACTATTATGAAAGCTATGAGCAGCAAGCACAAGGGCATACCACACGACTAAAGGGTTCATATATCACTAGTCATTCAATGCTGCATTTATATTTTAAAATTCCCGACCCAGCAGCACTGTGGGTGTGCCTTCATCAGATGCACTGCAGAGTTCAAGGAAATGTCTCACCAACTCTTTATTAAGGGGAAATGGGGTAAGCAAGAAATGCTGATTTTGCCAATTACACACAAATACCAAATGAATGAAACAAGTTTACACATAACAACCATTTTAACTTTTATTCCATTAATATTTTAGACTTAATATTATATTACTAACTTTAAAAAAAAGATATAAACAGTCAGAGAGAGAAGAGTTAAGCGGAAGAAATGAAAACAACAAATGACACAGCGTGAAGTTGAAGAGATGTGGTCACACTAGCATTTGAGCATTTGGTCACTATCAGTGTGGGATTGCAGCTGTAGTAATTTTCCACCTGACAGCATGTTACAGTGTTGTGTTTCCCCCTCACAACTGCCAATACCAGAAAGACGGGAAATTTGAGATAGTGTGTATCAAGGAGAGTATTGTACAAGTCTAAACTCTGATAATTGCAGAGTAGATGGCTAAGGTGATTATGGAACAGACCAAGTTCAAAGTTCTAAGTAGTTTAAGGTAAATTTATTATCGAAGTACACATCGGTCACCATTTACCGAGATTCATTTTCTTGGGGGAAAACATAGTAAAGTCAAGAAGTACAACATAATCAATGACAGACCCCATCCAACAGGATGGACAAACAATCAATGTGCAAAATACAACAATCTGTGCAAATGCAAAAGAAAAAAAGCAATAAATATCAAGAACATGCAATGAAGAGTCCTTGAAAGTGAGTCCACAGATTGTGGGAAGTTGGGGCGATTGAAGTTGAATGAAGTTATCCCTCTGGTGGTTGAGAGGTAATAATTGTTCCTAAATCTGATGGTATGGGTCCTGAGGCTCCTGTACCTTCATCCTGATGGAAGCAGCTAGAAGAGAGCATGACCTGTGTGGGAAGTCCTTGATGATAGATGCTGCCTTCTTGCGACAGCACTTTGTGTAGATGTACTTAATGGTAAGGAGGACTTTACCCGTAATGGACTGGACCATATCCATTATTTAGTATCCACTGCAGGAATGTGAACATATCAAAACAAGTACATGTATGGAAAAGGGTGGGTTAGTAAGTTTGCTGATGACACAAAGGTTGGGGATGTGTGGATAGCCTGGAGGTTACAGTGGGACATCAATAGAATGCAGAACTAGGCTGAAAGTGACAGATGGACTTCAACCCAAATAAGTGTGAAGTGGTTCATTTTGGCAGGTCCAATTTGATGACAGAATATAATATTAATGGTAAGACTCTCGGCAGTACGGAGGATTTGAGAGATCTTGGGGACCGTGTCCATAGGACACTCAAAGCTGCTGCACAGGTTGATAGTGTTGTTAAGAAAGCATATAGTGTGTTGGGATTGAGCTCAAGAGCCGTGAGATAATGTTACAGCTACATACGACCTTGGTCAGACCCCACTTGGAGTACTGTGTGTAGTTCTGGTCACCTCACTACAGGAAGGATGTGGATACTATAGAGAGAGTGCAGAGGAGATTTACAAAGATATTACTTGGATTGGAAAGCATACCTTATGAGAATAAGTTGAGTGAACTTGGCCTTTTCCCCTTGGAGTGATGGAGGATGAGAGGTGACCTGACAGAGTTGTACAAGGTGATGAGGAGCATTGATCCAGAGGCTTTTCGCCCAGCGCTGAAATAGCTAACAAGATGGGGTATAGCTTTAAGGTGCTTGGAATAGGTACTGAGGGGATGTCAGGGGCAAGTTTTTCCACACAGAGAGTGGTGGGTGTGTGGAATGCACTGTGGGTGGCGGTGGTGGAAGCGGATACAATAGGGTCTTCTAAAAGCCTCTTAGATAGGTACACAGAGCTTAGAAAAATAGAGGGCTATGCACTAGGGAAATTCTAGGCAGGTTACAGAGTAGGTTATATGGTTGGCGCAACACTGTGGGCCGATGGGCCTGTAATATGCTGTAGATCTCTATGAGTCACTTACAGCCAGATGACTGGCTATAACATCAAAGCTATGCCTGGAAGCTTTACAAAGTTGTCTCAAAAGAAATCAACAGCAATAACTCTTGAGAGCAAAAATTGCAGAAGATGGTCCTAAGTCTGACTCGGAGAAGAGCTCACACATTGAAACTGAGTGGGTAAAGATCTGAATAGTCTTAATCAGTGTTGGAAGCTGTGAAGCTAACTAAAAGAGTTGTGTAACTAAAAGTTCCTTTCTCTGGTACATAGTGAATCACTAAGTTGTTTGAACTGATCATGATTAATAAAGAAATATAGCTAATAGGAAAACTTACTGGCTTGTCATATGTTGCATCTAATTTGATTAACAGTACTGTCCCAAAGCCTTAAGCACATATATATAGCTGGGGTGCCAAAGACTTCTGCATAGACAATAGACAATAGACAGTAGGTGCAGGAGTAGGCCATTTGGCCCTTCTAGCCAGCACTGCCATTCACTGTGATCATGGCTGATCATACACAATCAGTACCCCGTTCCTGCCCTCTCCCCATATCCCTTGACCCCGTTATCTATAAGAGCTCTATCTTAACTCTCTCTTGAATGCATCCAGAGACTTGGCCTCCACTGCCTTCTGAGGCAGAGCATTCCACATATCCACCACTCTCTGGGTGAAAAAGTTTTTCCGCATCTCTGTTCTAAATGGCCTACCCCTTATTCTTAAACTGTGGCCTCTAGTTCTGGACTCACCCATCAGCGGGAACATGCTTCCTGCCTCCAGCATGTCCAATCCCTTAATAATCTTATATGTTTCAATCAGATCCCCTCTCATCCTTCTAAATTCCAGTGTATACAAGCCCAGTCGCTCCAATCTTTCAACATATGACAGTCCCGCCATTACGGGAATTAACCTTGTGAACCTACGCTGCACTCCCTCAATAGCAAGAATGTCCTTCCTCAAATTTGGAGACCAAAACTGCACACAATACTCCAGGTGGGGTCTCACCAGGGCCCTGTACAGCTGCAGAAGGACCTCTTTACTCCTATACTCAATTCCTCTTGTTATAAAGGCCAGCATGCCATTAGCTTTCTTCACTGCCTGCTGTACCTGCACGCTTGCTTTCATTGACTGATGTACAAGAACACCTAGATCTCGTTGTCCTTCCCCTTTTCCTAACTTGACTCCATTTAGATAGTAATCTGCTTTCCTGTTCTTGCCACCAAAGTGGATAACCTCACAATTATCCACATTAAACTGCATCTGCCATACATTTGCCCACTCACCCAACCTGTCCAAGTCACCCTGCATTCTCATAACATCCTCCTGACATTTCACACTGCCACCCAGCTTTGTGTCATTGGCAAATTTGCTAATGTTACTTTTAATCCCTTCATCTAAATCATTAATGTATATTGTAAACAGCTGCGGTCCCAGCACCGAACCTTGCGGTACCCCACTGGTCACAGCCTGCCATTCCGAAAGGGACCCATTAATCACTATTCTTTGTTTCCTGTCAGCCAGCCAATTTTCAATCCATGTCAGTACTCTGCCCCTAATACCATGTGCCCTAATTTTGCCCACTAATTTCCTATGTGGGACTTTATCAAAAGCTTTCTGGAAGTCCAGGTACACTACATCCACTGGCTCCCTCTTGTCCATTTTCATAGTTACATCCTCAAAAAACTCCAGAAGATTAGTCAAGCATGATTTTCCCTTCATAAATCCATGCTGACTTGGACTGATCTTTCTACTGCTATCCAAATGTGTCGTAATTTCCTCTTTTATAGTACAGTAAATAGTACTGTATTTGTCCACTTGGAGCAGAGAGTGAGGTTGTAAATCTGGCGGGAGCAAAGAATGTTAGGAATAGCAAGGTGGTGCACTGCAGGAGGGGTGTGGGACAGGTGGCAGAGGAGGAGTGCCAGAGGTGGATGAGTAGCACAGGTGCAGACACACCTAGCCCTGAGACACCAGGCAAAGCCATTTGATTCCAAACAATTGATTTATTGATCATTACAGAATGTCTCTCTGGTGCTTCCTGCCCCCTCCCCTCTCTCTTTCCCTTTTCCCAATCATGATTCCCCTCTCACTGTCCTCTTCCCACTATCAGTTCACAATAGTGATCCAGATCAGAATCAGGTTTATTATCACTTATTATGCCACAAAATTTGTTTTGTTTTGCTATGTACATGTGCCTAAGACTTTTGCACAGTACTGTAGTTGGCAACATAGGATTCATTCTCATTGCATTGTTTCAATACTTATAAGCTATGATTTTTGACTCTCCAAGTCAATACTACATAAATTCAGCCAATACATTGTAAAATTCATTAAATTAGGGTCAAATGATAATGTCTAAAGGATAAGAAAATGAACAAAATACATTTGAGTTATCATAAGTGATCATACCTGCAAAAGAAGCCTTCCTATTCCACTTAAAAGTTGGGGTTCTTGTTCTGGTTGGTACTGAATGACGGAATGATACATGTCCACTGCAAGCACATAGTCCTAGGAAGAAGAGAGCCAGCTCAATTCAGCAATCTCAATTTCTTTTTGTTTTTTCTACTTGCAGATTGTCGGTCTTTGTTATGTGCAGGTTTTCACAGATTTTATTGCGTTTCTTTGTATTTACTGAGAAAGCTAGCAAGAAAGTGAATCTTAGGATAGTATATAATATGTACTTTGATAATAAACTTATTTTGAACTTTTAGGTTGTGACCTCAAATGTCAATCATGCCTTTGCCTCCACAGATGTTGTTTGACGTGCTGAGGTCCTCCAGTATATTTTTCTTGCTACAAATTGCAGCAGCTGCAGTCTCTCATGTTATGACTCATTGCACATAACACCCAAAGTGACTGCAGATACTCAGTACTCAGGTTATAGCATGGCAGCTGGCCAAATGAATACGATACAGAATCACGTCTGGCAGCAGTGTTAGCTTAAAGAATTACCCCACTGATTCCAAGCAACTTCAATTTCACAGGGGTTTCTTATTAGAAAAATAGGTAAAATGTTACCTTACTGTTGAGGGAAAGCATCTCCTTTGGAGGACTAATGTCAGCAGGTCAATGAAAAAGAAATTGTCATTACTGTGAAATTTAGAATAAAAAGAGAAAATGCTGGACAGAATCTAAGAAAAAGAGAAACAGAATTACTGTTTCAAAGATTCCATCAGTACTGAGAAAGTGGGAAAATAAGTTTGTTTTAAGTTACAAAATGGGTAGGGTAAGAATAGAGACAGAATTATACAGCATAAAAAGGGGCTTTTCAATAACATATCCATGCCAATTATTTTGCCCAAATACACAAATCCTATTTGCCCACATTGGGTCCATTTACTTCACCTATTCAAATACATGTCTTAATGTACCTGACTCCACTATCAGCTATCAATGCCTGTGCAAACAAACTTTTAAAATGTACATAAATCCTATCACTTATTGGTTATGTTTCTTAGCTTATTTTCCCAGTCTACCTTAGGCAGCTAGGAGCTAGGGCTTTACTCTTTGGAGAGAAGGAGGATGAGAGGAGACATGGTACAGGTATACAAGATATTAAGAGGACGAGATAGCATGGACAGCCAGCGCCTCTTCCCCAGGGCACCACTGCTCAATACAAGAGGACATGGCTTTAAGGTAAGGGGTGGGAAGTTCAACGGGGATATTAGAGGAAGGTTTTTTATTCAGAGAGTGGTTGGTGTGTGGAATGCACTGCCTGAGTCTGTGGTGGAGGCAGATACACTAGTGAAATTTAGGAGACTACTAGACAGGTATATGGAGGAATTTAAGGTGGGGGAATATATGGGAGGCAGGGTTTAAGGGTTGGAACCACATTGTGGGCCGAAGGACCTGTACTGTGCTGTACTATTCTATGTTCTATGTTCTAACTCCACCTTCATACACACGACTGGTTTTGGTCCTGTGGTTTTCACCCTCAAACTGTATTTTGAATTCTATTATATTGCGGTTACTACATCTTTGTTTAACCACAGGATCCCTTATTAATCCTTATTACTTATAACCTACTCTAAAATAGCCATGTTCCTTGGGAATTCTGTACAATCTACTCTAAGAATCAATCTTTGACCTGTTCCATGAATTCTATAATATCCTCAGCACTTTGGCTTGTCCAATCAATATGTAGATTAAAATCTCCCATGCAAGTTGCAGTTTCTTTCAAACATGCCCTAGATATTTCTCCATTTATATCCCAATTTATCAAGTGGTCATATTTTAGGGTTCTATCTACTTTGCCCACCCACATCTTCGTCACACCACGATCTTGATTTCAAGTCAAATCATGTTTGCACTACTATTTACTGTCTATATATCATACTTAACAATGCGCTGATACTTTCTTTGATTGATAACACTTCCTTTCCTTTAACGACACCTTTGATCTGCAGAAAGTTAATGGAGCTGAAGTTGTTCAATACAAAAATAAATTCAGCTTGGTGAATGAGCAGGGGAGAACTGATTGGATGAAGCAGACAGTCCGCAGACCATCCTGGTCTGGAATGAAGCTGTCAAGGGATTTAATATCCAGGCTATAGATGGTTGTGGCCTGGAAACTGTTGAAGTGGTGGGGGCTTTAGGGCTGTCAGGGTTTTAAATAGCAATGAACTGGACAAAGGGAAAAAAAACAAGAGTTACAGTTGGAGGAAATAATCTCAGTGGGACAAGAATGAATCTGCCCAGCAAAAAAAAACTGTTTGTGGATCTTAAGGAGGAGGTAGAAGAGAGCTGAGAAAAATTATATGACTATAAGGCTGGAGGAAGTTGGAGGATCACCTGTGTAAATGAGGTCAATGACCATCTGGAATACAATGATTGTGATAGTGGAGGAGTCCTGATCCAAAGGACAGTAGGGAAAAGTCTGAAGCTGATGCTGGGCCACTGCAGCAGACCACAATCATCAAACCACAACAGTTCAACCCTCTTTTTCAAAAAAAAAAAATCAGGTCTCATAACATTATCAGGGTTTACCTTAGAGTGTTCTGTGCTGTAAATAAGGGGATAGTTTATATTGTCTATGGGGACATAGAGATGATCAATATCAAGCAGTCAGGTTTCATGTTCAGTAGCAGCTCTAGCCTGCATTTCACAGCACAACACACAAAATGCTGGAGGACCTTAGCAGGCCAGGCAGCATCTATGGAAAAAAGTACAGTCTAACTTTCTGGCCAAGGCCCTTCCTAGCCCGAAACATCAACTGTACCTTTTTTCTATAGATGTTGCCTGGCCTGTTGAGTTCCACCAGCATTTTGTGTGTGTTGCTTGGATTTCCAGCATCTGCAGATTTTCTCTTGTTCATGGTTTCACAAGACAACAATATCTTTTTGTATGTTGCCAGTCTTACTGCTCTTATTAATCTATTAATAGAATGGGGTCTGTAAATATTACAATCACATGGGCAACCCTTATCTAGTTCTAAAAGAGATAATCCTTTTATCCTTTCTATTTCTCCATGTTCTCTGCAACTTAAAACTGAGATGCAGGACCTCCAGGGTAGTAACTTCTGGACTGCTACCTGTACCATGCGTCACTGAGGGTAGAAACAAGATGATTTGGCAGATAAATGCATGGCTGAGAAGCTGGTGCAGGGGGCAGGGCTTCAGGTTCTTCGATTAGGATCTTTTCTGGGGGAGCTATGACCTGTACAAAAGGGGCGGGTTCCACCTGAACCTGAATGGGACCAATATTCTCACGGGTAAGTTAGCTGGAGCTGTTGGGGAAGGTTTATTTGGCAGGGAGATGGAAACCAGAGTGAAGGGACTCAGGATAAGATGGATGGTAACAAAGCAAAGATAGCATGCAGTCAGACTGTCAGGAAGAGCAGACAGTTGATAGGACAAAATTGTAGCCAGAAGGGTGAATATCAGTGCATTAGAGATACAGAATCAAAAAGGGTAGCAAATACAGTAGTAGAAGTGTTATATCTCAATGCACAAAGTACAAGAAATAAAGTGGATGCACCTTTATAGATTGTTTGGTATGATGTTGTGGCCATTGCTGAATCATGGCTATAGGATGGTTGTAGCTGGGAGCTGAATGTCCGAGGTTACATGTTATATCGGAGGGATAGGAAAGTAGGCAGAGGGGGTGGTGTGGCTCTACTGGTAAAGAATGGCATCAAATCAGTAGAAAGATGTGACATAGGATTGGAAGATGTTGAATCCTTGTGGGTTGAGTCAAGAAACTGCAAGGGTAAAAGCACTCTGATGGCAGTTATATACAGGCCTCCAAAGAGTAACTGGGATGTGGACTACAGAATACAATGGGAAATGGGGCAATACATGTCGAAAGGGCAATGTTATGATAAATTTTAACATGCAGGTAGGTTGGGAAAATGAAGTTGGTAATGGATCTTGAGAGAATGAGGTTGTTGAATGCCTATGAGATGGCCTTTTAGAGTAGCTGGTTGTTGAGACTACTAGCGGATCAGCTATACTGGATTGGGTGTTATGTAATCAACCGGAGGTCATTAGAGAGCTTAAGGTAAAGGAACCCTTTGAAGACAGTGATCGCTATATGATTGTGTTCAACTTGAAATTTGATAGGGTGAAAGTAAAATCTGATGTAGCAATATTTCAGTGGAGTAAAGGAAATTACAGTGGTATGAGAGGAGTTGGCCAAAGTAAATTGGAAGGAGATGCTGACAGAGATGACAGCAGAGCAGCAATTGCTTCAATTTCTGGGAAAAATCAGGAAGGTTCAGGATAGGTATATTCCAAAAACAAGTAAATACTCAAATGGTAAAAAAGTACAACCGTGGCTGAAAAGGGAAGTCAAAGCTAATGTAAAAACAAAAGAGAGGACATACAACAAAGCAAAAATTACTGGGAAGAAAGAGGATTGGGAAACTTTAAAAAACATACAGAAAGCAGCTATAAGAATCATTCAGAGAGAAAAGATGAAATATAATAGCAAGCTAGCAAACAGTATCAAGGTGGATAGAAAAAGCCTTTTCAATTAGATGAAAAATAAAAGAGAAGAGAGAGGATATAGAACTGCTAGAAAATGATGCTGGAGAAATAATAACTGGGGACAAGGAGATGGCAGATGAACTAAAAGAGTATTTTGCATCAGTCTTCACTGTAGAAGACACTAACAGTGTGCCAGGTGTTGAAGAGTGTGAGGAAAGAGAAGTGAGTGCAATTACTATTACAAGGAAGAAGCTGCTCAAAAAGCTGAAAGACCAAAAGATACACAAGTCATCTGGACCAGATGAACTGCACCCTGGGGTTCTGAAAGAGACAGCAGTACAGATTGTGGAGCAATTAGTAATGATCTTTCAAGAAATATTGGACTCTGGCATGGTTCCAGAGGACTGGAAAATTGTAAATGTCACTCCACTCTTAAAGGAAGGAGGGAGGCAGCAGAAAAGAAATTGTAGGCCGGTTAGCCTGACCTCAGTAGTTGGGAAGACGTTGCAGTGAATTGTTAAGAATGAAGTTATGGAGTACTTGGTGACACAGGACACAATAGGACAAAGTCAGCATGACTTCCTTAAGGGAAAATCTTGCCTGACTAACCTGTTGGAATTCTTAGAGATAACAAGAAGGATAGATAAAGGGGATGCAGTGGATGTTGTATATTTGGATTTTCAGAAGGCCTTTGACAAGGTGCCACACATGAGACTGCTTACTAAGTCAAGAGCTCATGGTATTACAGGAAAGTTACTAGCATGGGTACAGCACTGGCTGATTGGTAAGAGGCAGCGAGTGGGAATAAGAGGATCCTTTTCTGGTTGTTTGCCAGTGACTAGTGGTGTTCCACAGGGGTTGGTGTTGGGACCACTTCTTTTAATGCTGTAGATAAATGATTTAGATGATGGAATAGATTACTTTGTTGCAAAGTTTGCAGATGATACGAAGATTAGTGGAGGGGTAGGTAGTGTTGAGGAAACAGGTAGGCTGCAGAAGGACTTAAGAAAGATTAGGAGAATGGGCAAGAAAGTGGCAAATGAAATACAATGTTGGAAAATGCATGGTCATGCACTTTAGTAGAAGTAATAAATGTGCAAATTATTTTCTAAAATTCAAAGATCTGAGATGCAAAGGGTCTTGGGAGTCCTTGTTCAGAACGCCCAAAAGGTTAACTTGCAGGTTGAGTCAATGGTGAGGAAGGCAAATGTAACATTAGCATTCGTTTTAGAGGTCTGGAAAAAAAGAGCGGGGATGTGATGCTGAGGCTTTATAAAGGCATTGGTGAGGCCTCTCCTTGAGTATTGTGAACAGATTGAGCTCCTTATTGAAGAAAAGATGTGCTGGCATTGGACAGAGCTTAGAAGAGGTTCATAAGGATGATTCCAGGAATGAAAGTGCTGTCATATGATGAACGTTTGATGGTTCTGGACCTGTACTCATGGTATTTAAAGGATGAGGGGGGAATCTTAAAATGCCTAGACAAAGTAGATGTGGAAAGGATGTTTTCCATGGTGGGGGAGTTTAGGACAAAAGGGCGCAGCCTCAGGATAGAGGGGTATTTATTTAAAACAGAGATGCGGAGAAATTTCTTTAGCCAGAGGGTGGTGAAATTGTCGAACTTGTTACCACAGGCAGTTGTGGAGGCCAGATTGTTGCGTGTATTTAAGGTGGAGATTGATAGATTCTTGATTGGCCATGGCATCAAAGGTTACAGGGAGAAGGCCAGGAAATATAGCTGAGGAGGGGAAAAAGGATCAGCCATGATTGAATGGTGGAGCAGACTCGATGGCCAAATTGTCCAATTCTGCTCCCATGTCTTATGGTCTAATCACTTCCTCACTTTGCCATTCTTATGAAGGATCTTTGAAGTGAAATGTTGATACTGTTTGTTATTCCATTGATGTCTTACATGCTGAATGTTTCTTCCATTTTCTGTTCTGATTATTGGTAAGTGAATCTCATTTGATAGCAGGATCCACGAGCTTTCATCATTTTGTTGACGGTCTGAGAATAGGTTTGATGCAGTAGCAATTGGTCAGACTGTATTTGTCCTGCTTTCCACTGAGAGAATATGGTCAAGCTATTTTTTTTTTCTTTTTGGTTTGATGGACACATTACAGCTAGAACAAGTTGGCTGCATACATGGTTAACTATGCTGTACTTGAGTACTACTGCCAGGATGATTTTTTTTTGGCCCCAGAAACCTTTTCTATAAACAACACATTCAACTATTTGTTACCATCAAATGGAGCGAATTAAGTTGCATGAATACAGGCTACTTTGGCAGAAACTTCAAAGAGAAAAGGCATGCCATTTCCTACATTGCCATGCACATGTTGAGGTTAATTTTGGATATGCTTGATATTGCTCAATCAATGCTCATTTACACTCCCGTTGAACCAGAGTTGGTTCGATGGCTTAATGATGATGGTAAAAGGAATGAAAATCAAAAATAAAGCTAATGGCAGAAATCTGAAATGAAGGAATAAAATGTTAGAAACACCCAACACATCAGGTAGATCTGTAGAAAGAAAAGCAATTGATGTTTCTGGTTCAATGTCCTTTATCATGACCCAAACAAGAGAAATCTGAGATGTTAACTCCACTTCTCCTTCTAAATACTTTGCCTTACCTACTGAGCATTTCCAGCATTTTCTGTTTTTATAGCAGAAAAAAAAGCATGCTTCAGGTCATGAGATTATAGATAAAGTAGACTACACTTTGGTTGATATGTAACTACCCTTATAGATGCCATGGTTTGAATAGCTATATCCAGTATTAATTTAACTCATTTGGCATTCGGCGTAATAGTACAGAGCATGATGACAACATCATAACAAGACTCTGTGTGATGGTCTCTTCTGCATAGATGGCAGATTGGTGAGCACATGTCAGCTTGAAAAAGGATCTAGTGCTTTCCCAGTGTATATAATGAATAAACTCTTCGAGTTTCCAGCCAGGTACAGGTATCAATAATAATCGATATTTCAATGACAAACTCAGACATCTTTTTCAGGGATGATGCCTGGACGTGTCTAGTCTTGGTACTTATACCCCATATTCCATTCCTCCTGATTGATTAGTCCTCATCCAATCAGGATTCCTATCTCCCACCATGCTTACAATCAAATTCCAGTTCTTTCTTAGAGCGAGACCTTCGTCTATGTTAAAATTCTTTTCCCCTAGTTTTATTTCAATAGCTTTCTTTACCAGGCAGTTCCAAAAGCTATCAGCACAGCACAGTAGCTTTGCGTCAAAGTCAATCCTATGGCCATTGTGAATGCAGTGTTCTGCTACTGCCGATTTCTCTGGGTAATCCAAACGGATACACCTCCTGTGCTCCTTGATGTGGGCTTGCACTGTCTGGCCAATACACACTGCTTCGCATTCACAAGGAATCCTGTAAGTGCCAGCTGACTTGACTCCCAGGCCATTTTTGATCTGCATAAGCTGTGACTTGAGTTTCCTTATGGGTTTGTGGATGGTATTAATCTGGTATTTCTTTGGGATCCTGGAGATCCTATCAGAAACCATGGAAATATATGGAAGACAGGTTTGGAAAGTCATGCTCTACAAATCTTTTAGAGCTTATTAGAGAGATAGCAAAGTGGTAGCTGAGGGTAAGGCAGTGAAGATTGTCCATCTGGACTTCAGCAAGCTCTTCGTTAAGGTTCTGCATGGTAGCCTTGTCTGGAAGGTTAGATCCCAGAAAAGCTATAGAGAGCTTGTGAGGTGGCTCCGATGTTGGAAGCAGAGGGTTGTGGTTCAAGGTTGTTTCTTGGAATTGAGGCTGGTGATTAGTGGTGAACTGCAGTGATCAATTTTGGGACACTTTGTTACTCGTTATTTATATAAGTGATTTGGATGCAAATACACAAGGCTTGACGGTAAGTGCAGATGACTTGAAATTAGGTTGGGAAGTGGGCAGAAGAGTGGCAAGTGGATTTCAATACAGGAGAATGAGAGGTATTGCATTCTGGCAAGTCAAATCAGCAAAGGACTTGTACCATATATGGTAAGGCACTAGGTAATGCAACAAAGGGACCCAGGAGCACAAGTGCATAGTTATGGAAAGCAGCATCATTAAAATTGCCATTAACTGCTTTTAGCATGCAGCCTTCAGCAGTCAGAGCATTGAGTGTAGGAGCTGGGAAATTTATGTTGCAATTGTACAAGTCATGTGTGAGACTGCACTTGGAAATACTGTGTATAGTTTAGGTCATTGTAATTGGAAAGGCATGCTTAGAAGAGTGCAGAGAAGATTTACTTTTCCTCCAGGGTAGGGGTCACTAGCTTCCACAGTGAGAAACAACATTAAACCACTATCTTCTGCTGACTACAGTGAGGGCCATAGGTTTAGGGCACGAGGGGAGGTTTAAAAGGAACCTGTGAGGCAACTTTTTGACACAGAGGGTCATGAGTACATGGAATGAGCTAAGGAAGCAGTGGAGTCAGGTACAATAAATGTTATTTAAAAAGCACTTGGATACAGTACAAGGAGAGGCAGGGCTCAGAGGAAAATGGGCCGAACCCAGCAAGATAAGACTGGCTGGATGCAAACACGAGTCAGCTTGAACTGGTTGGGCCAAAGAGCCTCTATCCTTACTGTATTTCTCTATCACTCTACGCTTTGATTTATATGTTTAGAAATCATCCATAAGTAGTTAGTCTCTGTGGATCTGTCCCTCAATTTCAGGAAAGAAAAAGGACTACAGTAAACAAAACTGATAATGAATCACAAGGGGCCAGAAATTTTATTTTTGTATTGGAACAGATTAATCGCTTTGATCAGTGACAACACAAAGTAATTAATTCACTCAGTGGTGAATTAGAACCATAGAACATTACAGTACAAAAACAGGCCTTTTGGCCCTTCTTGGCTGTGCCGAACCATTTTTCTGCCTTGGCCCACTGTCCTCCACCTGGACTATATCCCTCCATACACCTCTCATCCATGTACCTGTCCAAGTTTTTCTTAAATGTTAAAAGTGAGCCCGCATTTACCACTTCATCTGGCAGCTCATTCCACACTCCCACCACTCTCTGTGTGAAGAAGCCCTCCCTAATGTTCCCTTTAAACTTTTCCCCCTTCAGCCTTAACCCATGTCCTCTGGTTTTTTTCTCCCCTAGCCTCAATCAAATCTCCCCTCATTCTTCTACGCTCCAGGGAATAAAGTCCTAGCCTATTCAATCTTCCTCTGTAACTCAGTTTCTCAAGTCCCGGCAACATCCTTGTTAACTTTCTCTGCACTCTTTCAACCTTATTAATATCCTTCCTATACTTCGGTGACCAAAACTGCACACAATACTCCAAATTCAGCCTCACCAATACCTTATACAACCTCACCATAACATTCCAACTCTTATACTCAATACTTTGATTTATAAAGGCCAAAGTACCAAAAGCTCTCTTTACGACCCTATCTACCTGTGATGCCACTTTTAGGGAAAGCTTCCAGAGGCTCCAATTCCCTCCTAGATCTGAAAGACCGACTTGCCTTATAGTCTTCAAGCTCTTTGACCAAGCTTTTGGTCATACAGTATACACTAAAATAACGTTTCGTGTCAAATTTTGTTTGATAGCATGAAGTGCATTGAGAGACTTGGCTATATTAAAAATGCATGTTATCGACGCAGTTTTCTCAATTAGCATACATCATCTAACATTTATCTAGGTAAAACTTAATTTGCCTTTTTAATGTCAGGAGGGGGGAAAGGCAACAGGTAGAGAGGGCAGAGTACCTCTGTGGCCGTTTCCTTCAGTAACAAGCATATCACTTTGGATACTGCTGGGGGAAACAACCTACTGGGGAAAGCCACACTGACCAGGTACCTGAAGACATGGTACACATTGGTGCCAACAACATGGGTAGCAAAAGGAATGTTGTCCTGAAAAGCGAATGTAGAAAGCTGGGTAGGAAGATAAAAAGATAAAAAGCAGGACCTCAAGGGTAGTAATCTCTGGATTGCTGCCTTTGCCAAGAGCTTGTGAGAGTAAGAATAGGATGACTTAGCAGTTGAATGCACAGCTGAAGAATTGGTGCAGGATGCAGAGCTTCAGATTTGTGGTTCAATGGGACTGCTTCCGGAGAAGGAATGATCTGAACAAAAGTGACAGGTTATTCCTCAACTCAAGGGGGACCAATGTCCTTTGCAGGCAGATTTGCTAAAACTGTTGGGTAGAATTTAAACTAGGTTTGCAGGGGGATGGGAACCAGAACAACCGGTCAGAGGATGGAGCAGTTACTGTAAAAACAGATATAAAAGGTAGAGTGACTAAAGAAGGATAGTCAGTGGATTGGTGGTCAAGGCTCTCTGCTGAATGGTTGAATGCATTTACTTCAATATGATAAGTATCAGGAACAAGGATGATGAACTTAAGAGCACAGAAGGGTACTTGAACTAAGACATTGTGGTCATTACAGAGATTTGGATGTCACTAGTACAGAAATGACTGTTGGATATTTCGGGGTTTATAAGACTAAAGATATAGAAGCAAAAGTAGGCCATTCAGCCCATTGAGTCTGCTCCACCATTCAATCATGGGCTGATCCAATCCTTCTAGTCATCCCCACTCCCCTGCTTTCACCCCATACCCTTTGATGCCCTGGCTAATCAAGAACCTATCTACCTCTGCCTTAAATACATCCAGTGACTTGGCCTTCACAGCCGCTGGTGGCAACAAATTCCACAGATTTACCACCATTTGACTAAAGTAACTCCTCCGTATATCAGTTTTAAAAGGACGTCCTTCCATCCTTAAGTCGTGCCCTCTTGTCCTCAACTCCCCTACCATGGGGAATAACTTTGCCATATCTAATCTGTTCAGGTCTTTTAACATTAGGAATGTTTCTCTGAGATCCTCCCTCATCTCCTGAACTCCAGGGAATACAACCCGAGAACTGCCAGACATTCCTCATACAGTAACACTTTCATTCCTGCAATCATTCTCGTGAATCTTCTCCAACGTCAGTATATCCTTTCTAAAATAAGGAGCCCAAAACTGCACACAATACTTCAACTGTGGTCTTACGAGTGCCTTATAGAGCCTCAACATCACATCCCTGCTCTTATATTCTATACCTCCCTAGAAATGAATGCCAACATTGCATTCGCCTTCTTCATAACCGACTCAACCGTTAGGGTATCTTGCTCAAGGACTCCCAAGTCCCTTTGCATCTCTGCATTTTGAATTCTCTCCCCATCTAAATAATAGTCTGCCCATTTATTTCTTCCACCAAAGTGCATGACCATACACTTTCCAACATTATATTTCATTTGCCACTTCTTTGCCCATTCTCCTAAACTATCTAAGTCTCTCTGCAGGCTCTCTGTTTCTTCAACACTACCCGCTCCTTCACTTATCTTTGTATCATTGGCAAATTTAGCCTCAAATCCATTAATACCGTAGTCCAAATCATTGACATACATCATAAAAAGCAGTGGTCCAAACACCGACCTCTGTGGAACTCCACTGGTAACCGGCAGCCAGCCAGAATAGGATCCCTTTATTTCCACTCTCTGTTTCTGCCGACTAGCCAATGCTCCACCCACGCTAGTTTAGATGTTTCAAAAGAGACAGTGAAATAGGTAAAATAGGTGGGGAAGTGGCATTGCTAATCAGTGACAGTATCAGGCTGCAGAAAGGGATCACCTACGGAATTAGTCTGGGTGGAAGTTAGAAACAAGAAAGGAGCAATCACTCTTTCGAGTATTCTAGACACCCCAATTGCAACAGAGACACCAAGGAGCAGATTGTGATGCAGATTTGGAGAGGTGCAAAAATAACAGGGTTGTTGTCATGATTGACTTCAACTTCGCTACTTGGCACCTCTTTGGAGCAGAAGGTTTAAATGGTGCAGAGTTTGCTAGGTGTTTCCAGGAAGGATTTCTGACGCTATATGTGCATGGAAGAGAGACCATACTGGATCTAGCACTAGACAATGAACCCAGTCAAGTGGCAGATCTCTTGATGTATAAGCACTTCGGAGTCAGTGACCACAACTCCCTGATCTTTAGCATAGCCTTGGACAGATGTAGGGGCAGATGGTATGGGAGGGTAATTAATTATGATGCTATTAGGTAGGATCTTGGGTGTGTAAATTGGGAACTGATGTACTTGGGAAATGTACAATGGAAATGTGGAGGTTGCTTAGGGAGCACTTGCATGGGGTTCTAGATAGGTTTGCCCCATTAAGGTAGGGAAAATATCCTAGGCTGAAGGAATCACTGTAACAACATCTCGTGTAGAGGAGAAAGGAAGCATACTTAAAGTTTAGGAAGCAAATATTAGACAGGGTCCTTGACAGTTACAAAGGTAACCAGGAAGGAACTTAAGAAGGGAAATAAGAGAGCCAGAAGGGGCCATGAGAAGGCTTTGATGAATAGGAATAAGGTAACCCCAAAGCATTCTACAGGAGGATGACTAGAGTGAGGATAGGACTGATCAGTGATAAAAGAGGAAACATGTGCCTGCAGTTGGAAGAGGCGGGAAGGTATTTAAAGAATATTGTGCTTTAGTATTCACCAGTGAGAGGGACCTTGACAAATGTGAGGTTAGTGCAGAACAGGCTAATGTGCTGGAACATGTCAATGAGGATTGCTGGATGAAAGAGGATGTGCTGGAACTAAAATAATATTAGGATAGATAAATCACTGGAATTGTACAGAATATACCACAAGTTACTGCAGGAAATGAGGGAAGAAATTGCTACACCTTTTGCGATGATCTTTACATTGTCACCAGCCACAGAATGAGGACTGGAAGACTGGAAAGCAGCAAATGTTATTCTTTTGTTTAAGAAAGGTAATAGGGATAATCCTGGGAATAATAGATCAGTGAGTTTTACGATAGTGGTGGGCAAACTATTGAAGATTCTTAGAGACAGGATTTATGAGCAATTTGGAGAAGCATAGTCTAACAAGGAATAGTCAGTCTTTAAGATTATAACATTTACATGGATAATGGCACATTCATCCTCTGTTTAGCTGTACCCACAAGTTTTGATGTATCATTGTTATTGAGTTGCTTGTTTCCAAGTCCAGTGGACAGCACAGTGTTGTGACATATAATGCTGATATCTCAGAGCTCTCAGTGCTGTCTATATGCAGTTTGCAGGTTCATCCCAAGACTTCATGCATGGTTTCCCTCTGCTGCTTCAAATTCATCACTCATCCCAAAGATATGCTGGTAAGTGAACTGGCTACCATAAGTTGACCTCTGATCCAGGTGGGGAGGGGTGGATGTTCCCCTTTGCAATCAGAGTTCTGAACTATGAACACTAGCTTGTTATTCCTTTGCATTTTTTTTGTAATTTATAGCAAGTTTTGTTTTTTCACCGCACTGCCGCTACAAAACAAATTTCCCGTCATATAAAGTAGTGATAATAATCGTAATTTTAGGGGAATCAAGCAGGCATTTACAGTAATGTGAGAGAGGATTTACAGTAAATAAGAGGGAAATGGTATGACAGGAACATCTGAAAACCTGCATCCATTCTATCCAATTCAGTACTGATGCAATGATTCTAACAGCAGAGGGCGATGTTCTACACAATAATAAACTGACCTATATAGCTCTCTACTAATTTTTTCATGCAGAATACCACACAGCTGGTGCCTAGGCACAAATCCGTAGCATCTTTAATAGGAAATTTAAGCATGCTTGGAAGAGGAATTTTAGATAATCTTCTCTTTTGACTAATCAATTGGATTGATTGGGATCTCAGGTAACTTTTCAAAAAGGTAAATGATTGTTGCCTCAATCAATTAAAATTTTTATTAGTTCAATTGGCAAATGCATCATACTACTTAATTAGTATTATTAGTTTCCTAAATTTAAACAGTTAATAGTTTTTGTTCTTTGGTTATTTTAAGAATAGCAACTAGCCTATTAATATGCATTTCTTATTGTATAGGAAAGCATAATGAACAAAAGTAACAAAAAAAACACAAATGAGATAGATAACTGACATGCTGGACCAAACATATGGCTTAGAAGTAATAATAATAACCTTATTTATAGAGCATCCTTCATACAAACCAGGCAGTTCAAATTGCTTTAAATGGGACAAACTGCAAACATGAAAATAAAATACACAAAGATGTTGGTTAAAAACAACAAACTCAAAAAGATGCTAGTTAAATAGGCTTTGAGCTGGTGCTTAAGTGTAAACTAAGTCTGCATCCCTTATAGTTTTAGGTATTGAGTTTCAGTATAGGAGCATAATTCAAGAAACCTGACCTGCTAATTATCTTAAAATGTAGATATTATTGAAAGTTATAATTGATGTGTTTTTGATGTTCTTGCCCCTAGATATTTAATTTATTTTGTAAACTTGTTATAATTGTTGTAACCATTATTCAATCTTGTATCCAGTAAGGAAAAACAATTTTCAGATATATTATGGTTTATTCATCTCTTGACAATATTGCAGCATGTTAGAATATTGGTTCATAGTTGCATGTGTTGCTAGAAATAGTAACTCTAGAACAAGGCATTTAATATGTAAACAAAGTGGTGCTTTAGATTTCATTAAAAGGCTAGGAAAGGACCTTTCTGTGTAAAAAGAAATCTTCACTTTCCAATACGTCTGATTTAAATTATCTGCACAATCCAGTTTCTTTCACCTGCTGCAATACACTTCATTAGGAATAAACTGGTGCAATGCCTACTGAAGTGCTCAGATTATCAGATATATACGGTAATCCTGCAGCTCACAGCCACCCACGTACCTTCATCATCAGCAGGCAGTTTGCCATCGAGTACATCACACGCCCCAGACGTGACCTCCACAACTGCATAGAAGCTGCAAGATACAGGAGAATCTCATAAAAATATGGCAGACAAATAACTGCTTTCTGTTACTAGCTTCACTGATTTAACTACCAATTAGCATTACCAATGTATTTCATTAATTTATGAATTTTATTATTGCTATCCTGAAAAGAAATATTGCCTATGCAGTCTTCCTAAAATGCAGCAAGGACTGTAAAAGGACAAAGATTTATTTAGAAAATTCTTAATAGAAGAGGCTCTGTATATTTTTGTTAACATTTTAGAAGTCAGTTAGAACATCTGCTTACAAAGAAGAATACATTTTATGGAAATTCTGTTACATTTTCACAATAGTTAATTTTAAAAATTTTATTGCAATAATTGGTACTCAGTTCAGAATACATTTAAAACAAGAAATAATGTAAATCTATACAAAATCAATCTGAAGAACCATATTACGTTTTGATCTCATGCTTTGACTCAGGTGGAAATGGCAAATATTTAAACTGGGATGCTAACTTGACTAGAACTGCTCAGGCAGCTGCTGTATAACATTATTTATATACATACAGGGTCTATATTTCATGATAGGCTTAAAATCTTGTACTTCCTCACTCCCAATTTCACCCTCCAATTTCTCATGCAATATTTTCCAGTGGATTTAAAGACATGATCCATATTGGAAGTACACTAGCCCTTCTTATGGCCAAAAAACAAGTGATCATTCTTTTTAGAGACACAAGAGACTGCATTGCTGGATCTGGATCTAATAGAAAACAATCTGCTGGAGGAACTCAGCCGATCAAGGAGCATCTGAGGTAGCAAACGGATAGTCAATATTTTTCATTAAAACGATGCATTAGGACAGATCTCGTACCAAAATGTCAACTATCATTTTGTCTCCACAGATGCCACTTGACCTGCTGAAGTTCTCCAATTGTTGGCTTTTTGTTCATTCTGTTTGTCAAAAAAGGGAACAATGATTAAGGAGGCATAACTGGGATGACTCCTCCAACTAGAAAATCCGAAAATAACTTTATTTATCTAGCACTTTTCAAAGTGCTTTACAAGATTGTAAAGATAAATCAACATAGTCATAAAATATGAGTCAAAATTATAAATCACAAGGCAATCATTACATAGAATATACCAGAATTACAGGCATTAAGTAATCCTATAACGAGGCCAAATTAAAAAATTAAGTTTTTAAAGAAGTGATTTGAAATGGTCCACAGTACTAAACTGGTGTATCTCAGTCAGTAGAAAATTCCAGAATTTTGGTGCACAAGAGCAAAAGGCTGTATCACCAGTTCTTATATGATTAGCTCTAGGAACACTAAACAGACCAGTATTCACAGATCTAAGATTATGATCAGGGATGTAAGGAGATAGACGGAGGAGCTAGATTATTCAGAGCCTCATATACAATTAAGAATATTTTAAAATTGATCCAAAAGATCGCAAGACAAATGAGCAGAAGTAGGCCATTCGGCCCATCGAGTCTGCTCTGCCACTCCACCATGAGCTAAACTATTCTCCCATCAGTTCCAATGACCTGAAAAGGACATAGGCAGCCAGTGGAATGATGCAAAATCTGCTTAAACGCGTTCAGGTTTTCTTTTTTTTGGTTAAAATTTATACTGAATAAATTACTGAGAAGTTGCTTAATACTTAGTACAAAATGACAATTACACAAGCCCAGAATGGAAATATCAGTAGAATATTTGAATGTGGTTATCACAGCCAAACCCAATTTTGTTCTTTCACAAGATTTAAGCAAATATTTTTCCCAGGCTTCACAGAATTTTATTGACTACTAAATGTAACACTGGCTGACCTCCTTTCATTAATCCTAAAAAAAATCAAGCACTAGTATTGAACGTCTATTACTATGTCCAGCTGAAGTCAGTTACTGAGAACTAGAACTGCTATAGCCTGCCTTATTCAGCAAATCAATACACAAATCCTGCATACTCTTTATGAAGAACAAGCTAAAATTAGCACGTTTTATTGAACAAAATCTGTAATCAATTTGGATTCAATGACCTGATGAATATATAAACTTCCAGATGCTGCAACCTTTTTCAGTTATGATAATTTTTGATCCCATCCTGCTGTATCTTTGATATTTGTAATTCATGTAACTCTTCTTTGCTGAGTATATATCCAATCCATTGGAAACCATTTCTCCAACATTTATTTTGAAAATCCAAACTGTTGGCCCTGCCATAACATATATGAGACTGAATTTGAAAATTGTTCTATAAGAGGCTTATTTTTCTATTTAGTTATATGTTGCCTTGCACTACATATCCAAGTGAGGGCAAAATAAAAAAGAAAACAGTACTTAAGTGAATATTTCAGTTAAACTGAATGTAACTGCCTATGGTTGCAAAGTAATATTCTAAGATCTGCTTTTATGATACTAATATCAAAGTTAGCTGTCACTTCGTTAAATTTACAACTTATGTTCTACTTTCACTGGTATGGCACTCAAATCTAGCATCCGGTAGCATACTTAAGTCTTTTTCAGCTTATAGTTTAATAAGCATTTTGAACAGAGTCAAGCCTTAATTTATCCTGTAAAAAATTTCATAATTTTAAAACAATACTTCTGAAAGGTGCGTATAAGTTGTAGCAACAAGCAAAAATTGCAATTTCTGAATGTAACCTGTCATTAAAGTAAAAAAAAGTGTAGGTCCATATACAGTATATTCCCAACTAAGTAAAATTGTCAGTGAAAAATGGGAAAATTTAGTGCAAATCTAGCATTTCAAAGCTGAGAATCCACAAGGCACTTTGAACCATCAGCAGTGTTAGTGTTATTCAACTATGATCTGGAACTTTGTCACTTTTAGCATTTGCCATTAACATTATTAAATTAAAGGAACTACACTTGACTCAGTGAGTTGTTCAAACAAAGAATAGCAGTTGCACCTGAAAGTAAATGGGCAAACTGAAATTACAATACATCCAGGCCAAGGAGCAAAAGCTAAGCAATTCAAAACCAAGCCTGCAGATGACACCACTGTAGTGGGCCACATCTCCACTGATGAAAAGTTGGAGTACAGGAAGGAGACAGTGAATTTAGTAACATGGTATCATGACAACAACCTTTCCCTCAATGTTAGCAAAATGAAACAACTGGTCGTTGACTTCAGGCAGCGGGTAATGCACATGCTTATCTGCATCAATGGTGTTGAGTTTAAGAGTTAAGAGCTTTAGGTTTCAAGGAGAGAAAATCACCAAAAGCCTGTTCTGGACCAAGCATGTCGACACCATGGCAAAGAAAGCTCAGCAATGCCTTTACTTTCTCAGGAGGCTAAAGAACTATTGTCCCATTCATCCCTTACCAATTTTTAAAAATTGATGCACCATAGAACACATTCTATCTCGATGCATAACTGCTTGGAAGGACACCTGCTCTGTATGCGAGCACAAGAAACTACAGAGTTGTGGACACAGCTCAACATATCACAGACTGCAGCCTCCCTTCTATAGATTCAGCTTATTCTTTTCATTTCCTCAGTAAATCAAACAGCATCATCAAAGATGCCACCCATGCTGGACATCCTCTCTTCCCCCCCCTCCACAGGGCGGAACATACAAAAGCCTGAAAACTTAATCACCAGCCGCAAGCACAGCTTCTCAGGTTGTTACAAGACTATTGAATAGCTTCTTAGTATGATAAAACACATTCTTGACCTCACAATATACCCACTTATTGTTTACCTGCACTGCATTTTCTTTGTAGCTGTTACACTTTATTCTACATTCTATGATTATTTACCTTGTTCTACTCAGTGCACTGTAACGATATAATCTATAAGAAGATAAGTTTTTCACTGCATCTCAATACCTGAATTGAATTGACTTTATTACGTACTTACATCCTTCATATACATGAGTAAAAAATCTTTACGTTACATCTCTGTCCAAATGTGTAATTCATAGTAATTTCTAATAAATAGTAAGTACAACAGGACAGTCATATAACATAGAAATACAGTTGTGTTAGCATGAATTAAGCAGTCTGATGGCCTGGTGGAAGAAGCTGTCCTGGCACCTGTTGGTCCTGGCTTTTATGCTGTGGTACCGTTTCCCGGATGGTAGCAGCTGGAACAGTTTGTGGTTGGGTCTCCAATGATCCTGCAGGCCCTTTTTACACACCTGTCTTTGTAAGCGTCCTCAATAATGGGAAGTTCACACCTACAGATGCGCTGGACTGTCTGCATCGCTCTCTGCAGAGTCCAGCCAGTGATGCAGCCATTCAGGATGCTCTCAATTGTGCTGCTATAGAAAGTTCTTAGGATTTGGGAGCCCACACCAAACTTCTTCAACCATCTGAGGTGAAAGAGGTGTATGTATCACCATACCGCCTGTATGTAAAGACCATGTGAGATCCTCAGTGACATTTATGCCGAGGAACATAAAAATGTTCACCCTCTCAACCCCAGATCCATTGATTTGAATAGGGGCTAGTCTGTCTCCATTCCTCCCGTACTCCACAACCAGCTACTTTGTTTTAGTGACATTAAGGGAGAGGCTGTTTTCTTGGCACCATTTTGTCAGGGTGGTGACTTCTTCTCTATAGGCTGCCTCACTATTATTTGAGATTAAGCCAATCAGTGTAGTGTGGTCAGCAAATTTAATTACCAGATTGGAGCTGTGGGTGGTGACACAGTCATGGGTATACAGAGAGTAAAGGGAGGGGGCATAGTACACAGCCCTGAGGGAAACTATTTTTGAGGATCAGAGAGGACAATAATAAATCAATTCCAATGCAATAGATGAAGGCCTTGCAGATTTATCAAAAACAGTGGTGAACGATTACACGTAATTAAACAAATCAGAAGAAAAACACCTTTGAATATTCCCACATTTAATAATGGTACCTCCAGAATGAAAAGATCAAAGCTGTAGTGCTGGTAAACATCTGCAGTCAAAACTGCAAAGTAGAGATTCCCACCATCACCATTCCTCTATAGTAATGCTGAAACAGTTGAGAGCACTGAATACAACAGAGATCCAACAACATACTAGACTTCTGATGAAAGGTCTCGGCCAGAAACGTTGGCTACTCTTTTCTCACGGATGCTGCCTGACCTGCTGAGTTCTTCCAGTGTTGTGTACGTATTACTGGACTTCTTACAGCCTAGTGGATAGAGATTTGAATTTTTGCCTTCTAAACTTAGTTGTCAAGACTTGCCCTATACACAAAAGACACAAATAAGATGATCTACTTAAATGAACTGTCAGTCAACTTCTGATCATCAGCAGGTGATGGAAGGTGTTGTGGATGGTACAATTAAGTGACACTTACTTATCAATAACCTACTCATTAATGCCCTACTTGACTTCCACAAGAATCAGAGTGGTTTTACAAAATATAAATACTACCATTGCTGGAAATTGACAAAGAATATAAAATCCTACAAATATTCAGTATGTGTGAAGAAACAGAGTTAATCTTAACTGTTTCAGGTCAATCTTAACTGTTCAGATGTTGCCTGGCCTCCTGAATATTTAGAGTAATTAAATATGAAAATGGGCTCTTTGGTGCAACTTGTCCCAGCTGACCATTTCTCTCTGGCATTTTGTTCTTACTTTTCATTTTAGCCTTGGCCGGATATGGACAAAGGAGCAGAATCTAGAGCTGAAATGAGAATGAATATCCCTGGTATCAAGAAACCAGAGGAAAACTGCAGTCAACATGTATCTGGAGGAGGCGTAGGCTTGTGAAAACTGGACATATCAAATAATAAGGAATGATAATTATGATTGTTACTGGGAATCATCTGAGTCCAGGCCAAGCCTGTAAAAACTTCTCAGGACAACGACCTAGACCCAAACAGCATCAATGATATACAGGCAGTCCCCTGGTTATGTATGAGTTCCGTTCCGGGGTCCATGTTTAAGTCGGATTTGTACGTACTTCGGAACAAGTACATCCGGTATTATTTAGCGTCAGTTAGTAAAACATTTGCTCAGTATATAGTATATATTTTACCTTTCTATGCACATAAAACACTTAAGAAATGTATGTATTCCAATAATTAAACCACTGCGTTGCCTAGTAATAATTGTAGCTTTCATCGGGGCAGGGCCTTTCACATGCTCCATTATTCTCAATTTATCCGTTATCCTTTAAAATTGCTCCGATCGTTGACCGACTGTAGCCTAACGCTTTTCCAATGATCGATGGCGTTTCACCTCTTTCCAAACACTTTATTATTTCCACCTTATTTTCAATTGCGACTGCTTCCCGTCAATGGAACAGAAACACTGCGGGTGGTGGGTCCTGAGCTGTGCTGGCTCGAGGTCCGCTGAGTCCTAAGGACCACCTCACTGAATTCCCCGGGTCTGAAACTCCACCGCACTGAGACAGGCTAAATGGGACAAGTGGGGGCTGTGCTGGGTTTGGGTATTTGATCCTCCACAATATTCCGCGTGGGAATTTAAACTGGAGGTGGCAGTGTTTTTTTTATGAGATCGAGTTGCGAGCTCGACATCAACCCAGCATGGATGGTACAGGAGTCACTGGATCAACATCAACCCGGCATGGGAGTGGTCTGTCACTAAATAGAACTCAGGAACCTCTGTTCTTGAGCCCGGTGCTGATCTCACGGCGCCACCAGCCGACCAGAACGGGGAGGGGCGGGGTCAGGGTGAATCTTACTAGGAAAAATTTAAGCCAAATACAAAGTTAAACACCCAACACAGTGTCAATGGTAACGACTCAAAATGGCAGACGGCATCGCGATCCGACTTAAAATGGCGGACGACGTTCTCCTTCCTCGGTTCGTAAGTACGAGTTGTCCGTAAGTCAGATGTTCTTAACATGGGGACTACCTGTACCCCCATTTTTAATTGAGAAATGGATATTTACTGATGATTATATAGTGTTCTGCTCCAACAACAACTCCTCAGATAACATATCAATCCATTCTCACTACCAGAAAGACAATTATGCCTGGACTGATGAGATAGCAAGGAAAATGTATATCCATTACTTGTAGGACAAAACTCATTCTCATGAGGGAGTGGAGTCACTTGGAATCATGATGCAGTGTATCATCAGAATCTTAGGGTCAGCATTGACTGGAAGCATAACTGGAACTGCCACATAAATACTTGTATAAATATATAAAGTACATCCTATATGTGACAGTACTGTATATTCTCCAATTGCCAAAAAACAATTAAGAAATTGGATGTCACTATCAACAAAACAGCCTATATAACTTTATCTTCAAAATTGCAATGGAGTTGTAAAATGGGATGACTCTAATAAAAGAAAAACCATGGACATAGTTTATCGCTTGTATTAGTTGTCATGTTCCGGGAATTGATTGAGTGAATATTTGTAACATAGGCAACATTTAGATTTGGTGTTACTTTTCATTTACTTGCAAAGCATTAGAGTATTATTATTGTTTAAACAGTTTACCACAAAGTTGTGCCTTATTTGATGATTACAAATTGAGAATGTATTATTTTAATACCACTACTACTACAAAGATGCACCACCCCATATTTGAAATTATAATGGAAACTTTGCACAGTGCTGCATTTTCCAGCATAGTACTTAAGAGCTACCATTTTGCAAGGTATCTAGTGTTTGTAGATAAGTGCTGCATCTAAAAAAGCATTAGCAAGCTATTTTAGTTAAAATACTAAGATCGCTATTTTAGAAACATCTTCAATGCTGCTAGTCCAAGATGAAGATCAAAAGTGACAGAAATCCAATGCAGGGTAGGCACCATCGGTGGTGAAAATAGATTAGTTAATGTTTTGACTAAAAGTGGTAAAGATTAAAGAAAAAATAAAGATCAATAGAAAGTATTGTGATTGTGTGGAAGGAACAGAGTATAAATGACAAAATTATTATACATAATGAGCAACAGTTTGTTTTGGAGGAGGCAAAAGTGGAAAAAGAACTGAATGCTCAATGTAGAAGGCTTTAATGTGTCTAGACTAAAGCTGAGGTATTGTTCCTTATTTTAAGTTCAGTCTCACTGCAAGTGAAGGACACTGAAGAGAATAAGATATAATTTGCCTGCATGTAGAATTAAGGTGACAAGGAATTAGAAGCTTCATCCCCTTGTCCTCAGCTTCTACTCCACCAATTTCCATTTTCAACAGATTATCTTGTATTTCTGGCAAACTGAGAAATATTTCCTTATTGTCATAGAACTCCAAATAGAATTTCAATTATTTTCAATTACTATCAACAGTGCCTCCACTTTCCATGACATATTCAGAATAACTGGCATACAGTATGTTGTGAAATTTCTTGTTTGTGGCAACCGTAGATGCAATACGTAATCTGTAAAAATAATAAATTACAATAAGCAACATGTATATTAAAATTAAATTACATAAGTTGTGCAAAAAGAGCAAAAAAAAAGTGAGGTAGTTGAAGACCATTCAGAACTTTGATGGCGGAAGGGAAGAACATGTTCCTCAAATGTTGAGTGTGTCCTCAGGCTTCTGTAGCTCCTTGTTGGTAGTAATGCGCAGAGATCATGCACTGGGTGATGAATGTCCTTAATGATAGATGCAGCCTTTTTGAGGCATTGTCTTTTGAAGATGTCCTCAATGGTGGGGAGGCTAGTGCCCATGTTGGAGCTGTACGAGTTTACAACTTCCTGGAGCTTTTTCCTGATCCTGTGAAGTGGCCTCTTCATACCAGACAGTGATGCAACCAGTTAGAATGCCCTCCATATTATATCTGCAGAGATTTGTAAGAATTTTTGGTGACATACCAAACCTCTACAAACTCCTTGTGAAATATCACTACTGTCATACCTCCTTTGTAATCCCATCAATATTTTGGGCCCAAAATAGATCTTCAGAGATGTTAATACCCAGGAACTTGAAACTGCTCACGCTTTCCACTGCCGATCCCTCGACTCCACTTTCATGAAGTTCACAATCAATTCCTTGGCTTTACTGATGTTGAGTGTAAGAGTGCAAGATCATTAATTTTACCTCAAAGCTTTCCATACTGTGGTATCCCAAACACAGTTTCAGGTAAAACAAATGTCCACTTATAAAGTTACTTTATTGTATTTGCTTATACAATCACCTCTGCACTGATAAGATTGTGTGCAGACTGAGTGACTATTTTGCATAATAGCTAAAACCGTGGAATGTTGGTTCGACCAATCAGCTTCCATGCTACAGGACTGCTTTGATGACGTTGACTGGAATGTCTTCCATGATGAGGGTGTCTGAGTTCACGGATGGGGTCACGAGTTTCGTTCGGAAGTGCATTGAGGATGTTGTCCCCCAGAAAATGTCAGGGTCTATCCAAACCAGAAACTCTGGATCAACAGTTCTGTGCGAACAGCACTTACCACACCTCACAGAGCTTACATTGCCGGTAACCAGCAAGAGCACAAGAAGTCAGCTACGATCTATGCAAAGTCATCAAGGCAGCGAAACAACATTACAGGGACAAGATTCAGACACAACTTTCCACCAGCTTATGGCAAGGTCTGCACGCCATCACAGACTTCAAAGCTAAATGCAGTGTAGTCTCCAACATTGATACCTCTCCCCCAGACGAGCTAAATCTTTTTTACATTCGATTTGATGTTGCCAACACTGAGCCCGAGGAGACCCACAGCTGATGCGACCTGCAGCTTGGTTGTCTCTGAGGCCGAAATACATAGATGTTTCCAACGAGTGGACAGTCGCAAGGCCGCAGGACCGGACAGCATTCCAGGGCGGGTACTTAGGATGTGCACAGCACAATTGGCAGGTGTGGTTACAGACATTTTTAATCTCTCCCTCTCTCATAGAAGAGTATCCTCCTGCCTCAAAACATGCCCCATTGTCCTTGTACCTAAAAAGACCAAGGTAATATGTCTGAACGACTGAATCCCTGTCGCACTCACCTCAATAATAAGCAAATACTTTGTGGGGCTGGTCAAGGACTACATCTGCAGCGTGCTACCACCCACACTGGACCTCCTACAATTCGCCTACCGACACAACTGATCAACAGACGACACAATAGCCACAGCTCTACACACCGTCGTTAAACATCTGGAGAAGAGGGATGCTTATGTGAGAATGTTGTTCTTGGATGACAGTTCAGCATTTCAACACCATAATTCCCTCTAAGCTCAACAAGAAGCTCAGAGACCCTGGCCTTCACCCTGCCTTGTGTAGCTAGATCCTGGACTTCCTGTCAGATCACCAGCAGGTGCTAAGAGTGGGCTCCCTCACCTCTGCCCCTCTGACCCTCAACACAGGTGCCCCTCAGGGCTGTGTACCAAGCCCCCTCCTTTACTCTCTGTATACCCATGACTGTGTTGCCACCCACAGCACCGATTGGCCTAATCTCAAATAATAATGAGGCAGCCTACAGAGAAGAAGTCACCACCCTGACACAGTGGTGTCAAGAAAACCACCTCTCCCTCAATGTCACAAAAATAAAGGAGCTGGCTGTGGACTACAGGAGGCATGGAGACAGGCTAACCCCTATTGAAATCAATGAATTTGGGGTTGAGAGGGTGAACAGCTTTAACTTACTCAGCATAAACATCACCGAAGATCTCACATGGTCTGTACATATGGGCTGTGTAGTTAAAAAGGCACAACAGCGCCTCTTTCACCTCAGATGGTTGAAGAAGATTGGTGTGGGCACTCAAATCTATAGAGGCACAAATCAGAGCATCTTGACTGGCTGCATCACTGCCTGGTATGGGAACTGTACTTCTCTCAATCGCAGGCCTCTGCAGAGAGTGCTGTGGACAGGACAGCACATTTGTAGATGTACACTTCCCACTATTCAGGACATTTACAAAGACACATGTGTAAAAAGGGCCTAAAGGATCATTTGGGGACCTGAGTCACCCCAACCACAAACTGTTCCAGCTGCTACCATTCGGGAAATGGTACCGCAGCATAAAAGCCAGGACCAACAGGCTCTGGGACAGCTTCTTCAACCAGGTCATCAGACTGCTTAACTGATGCTGACACAACTGTATTTCTAGGTTATACTGACTATCCTGTGTGCATACTATTTATTATAAATTACTATAAACTGCACTTTGCACATTGGTGGAGACGTAATGTAAAGATTTTAACTCACGTATATGAAGGGTGTAAGTAATAAAGTCAATTCAATTCAGTATCTATCTAGCCCTATCAGATAATCTTATCTAGCTCCAAAAATCTGACATATCTTTGCATCTTCTAACTCTGGTCTGATTTTATTACTTCACCATTGTCCGGTTGCTAAAGACCTTGTATTCCTATCATAAGTCTCTCTGACCCTTACTCTTCTTTTAAGCTATCCCTTAAAACCAATTGCTGACCAATTAAAACCAATCCTTCTACAACTTTCCTATCCATTAACCTATCCAAATAACTTAAGTTCACTTAAATTCACTGGGTCCATTTCTGACATCTCCCTCCCCTTTCTTGATCTTTAGGGACAAACTGTCTACTAATACCTTTTATAAATCTGCTGATTCATACACTATCTCCTGTAAAAATGCCATTCCCTTTTCTCAGTTCTTTTGTCTCTGCCACATCTGTTCCCAGGATGAAGCTTTCCCTTCCGGGACATCAGAGATGTCCTCCTCCTTCAAACAATCTCCCTGGACATCTGATCTTCTCACAGCCTTAACAAGGATAGAATTCCTCTTGCCCTCACCTACCACCCACAAGCCTCTGCATCCAACACATAATTCTCCACAACTTCTGCCATCAAGACTCCACCACCAAGCACATCTTTACTTTCCCCCACCACTTTCTGCTTTCCACAGGGATTGCTCCATCCATGATTCCCAAGTCCATTAGTTCTTCCTCATTAATCATCATCCCAGCACTTATCCCAAGTGGCAAAGGTGCTAAACCTGCCCATTCAGTTGTCCCTCCAAGTGAGCAACACTTCATCTGTGGGGTCATCTACTATATCCAGTGCTTCCAATGTAACCTCCTCTACTTTGGTGAGACCTGACATAGATCAGGGGACTGCGTTGTCAAGCATCTTCCCTCCATCCACAAAAAGCAGGACTTCCCGATGGCCAACCGTTTCAATTCTATTTCCTATTCCTATTTTGACATGTCAATCCATGGCTTCCTCTTCTGCCACACTGAGGCTGCTCTCAGATTGGTCTAGGTAGCTCCAACCTGATGCCATGAACATCCATTTCTCCACGATCTGGTAACTTTCCCTCCTTCCCTTTCCTCTTCATTTCCCCACTCTGGCCCCTCTTTTATCTCTTCTCCTCCCATGCCTATCACCTCCCTGTGGTGTCCTTCCACTTTTTTTTAAAAACCCATGGTCCAGTCTCCTGTCTGATCAGATTTCTTCTTCTCCAGCTTTTTACTATCTATCACCTCCAAGATTCTTACTTCATTCCCGTCTCCTCCCCCACCCACCTGGCTTCATTTATCACTTTCTGAGATTTTACTCCTTCCCCACTTTCTTATTCTGGTATTTTCCTGTCCTGTCTAGTCCTGATGAAAGGTCTTAGCTCGAAATGTTGAATGTTCATTCACTTCCACAGATGCTGCCTGACCTCCCGAGTTTTTCCAGCATTTTGTGTGTGTTGCTCTGGATTTTCAGCATCTGCAGAATCTCATGATTACAAGTAACTTAAGTATTGTAATTAGACCTGTCTCTACCACTCAGCTGACAATTTCACTTGGTCCCTTAACAGCACATTTATAGCCAAGGAAGCCCAGCAGCATCTCCACTTGGAGAGAAGATTGAAGCAAGAGAGGCTGCCCCTCTTTATTCCAACCAATTTTTTTGTATATTATAATATAGTTTACTTTTTAAAGTGTCATAAATGCACCTTATGCTAAATGTCAATCTTCGAGAATATATTTTATTACTTTCTAAAAAAAATTATTTGTTATAATTTTACTTTATGTATTGTGTGTGTTATACGTACTGTGTTGTGAACTTCGGTCCGGAGGAACGTTGTTTCGTTTGGCAGTATGCGTGTATATGGTTGAATAACAATGAACTTGAACTTCTTCAGAAGGTTATTCCATATACCCACCTCTGACCTTGAGACTGGTTGTATGTGTTCTCAAGCTTTTCTGACTTCTGCCTAAAGGGTAGGGGCAGGAGAATGACAGGGGTAGAGGGGTTCTTAATTACATTAGCTGTTTCACTTGGGCAGTGAGACATATAGGCAGAAGCCATAGAGGGAAAGCTGGTTTCAGTGATATGCTGAGCTGTGTCCACAACTCTGCAGTTTGTTGTGGTCTTCTAGTTGCCACACTAATCCACAATGCATCTTATGGTGCATCTGTAAAAATTGATTAGAGTCATCAGGAATATGCTGTATTTCAGTTTTCTGAAGGAAGAAGTGTTGATAGGTTTTCTTGGTCATTTTTGGACTGTAGGACCCGGGAAGCTTGACCTGCTGAACCTACAAACTTGAAAGTTTCAACCGTCTCCACCTCAGCATAATTGACATAGGCAGGTGTGTGTTTTATGACCTGTTTCTTGAAGTGGATGACCAGTTCTTTAGTTTTGGTGAAAATTTACTGACACCATGCTATTAGGCTCACTGTATTATGTATTGTTTGCTTAAAAACATGGGAAGTTGTTCTGGAACATTTGTTAAAGGTTCCCTATAGATACAGGGTTTTCTTGTATTAGTTTTACTATAAATGGTGTTAGGCTAATCAAGTGAATATCCCATATCCAACTTTTTTTTTGTGGACTTGAACAAATCCAAGCTGACATTCTGAATGACTGACTTACTGTCAATTATAGCGCACTTATCAACGAACCCGAAACCAGCTAACGGATAAAACATAGCCCAAGGATTAAACTACAGCATTCTCTTCAATCTTAACTAAAAACGTCACTAAGCCATCAATTTTAATGATTAATATGTGCCTGCCAAAACCAAATTTTGTATGTTTTTGTTATTGCTATCACTATCACTAATATTAATTGTCAATCTACAGCTGCACTGCTCAAGTTAACAATATTACACAGAAAACAAAATAGTGAAATTAATTTTTGAACAGAAGAAACAGATTTGGAGGATTAAGTTACATGAGAAACAGATTTTCCCCTTGTCTGTGCAAAGCTTATATTAGCAATATTTTCTGCGATTAAACTGCAGTTTTCCCTATCTTCTTCACTGTTGCTTCTACACAGCTGAATTGGTTCTTACTCAGCTGCTTCTACAAGTCCTAATGTTCTTGTTTCTCTTCTACTTACTTTACAATTTTGCCTCTCCTGCCCATATTCTAATGCATAATCTCTTTATTTTCCCAATCCTTAATTAAAAGGAGATAAAAGAAATAATAAAAAGTGAAAGGAGTTTAGAAAGCCATAAGATATTCTGTTTTTCCATTCTGACTTTTATAGAGTCAAAAAGATACAGAAACAGGATCTATGGCCCACTGAGTCTGCATCATCCATCAATCACTCATCTGTACCAATTATACATTAATCCCACTTTAATTCTCCACACATTCTGATCATCTCCTATTTGATTCTACCACTCAGTAGGAAATTTATGATGGCCAGTTAACTTAACAAACCACATTTTTGGGACATGGAGGGAAATAGAGCATTGGCAGGAAACTTAGTCATAGTAGAACTTGCAAATTCCACAGTGTAGCAGAAGTTAGTAGTGAACTTCTGATTCTGACATTGTACTAGTTGTACTACTGTGTCACCATAAAATTGATAGCAGAGCATTGTAACTGGCTGCATCACCATCTGGTATGGGGGGGGGGGGGGGGAGAACCATTGAAAAACTAGTATGAAATGGCCTACTTTTACTTAGTCACTGTAGCTTATGACATTACAGATTGCCCCAAGTTCCAAAGCGACAGATGGATGTGTCTATTTGAGGATCATAATCAGTTTGTAAGCTGCAGAGAGCCACAAAATTAGTCAGCTCTGTCATGGGCACTAGCCTCCATAGTATCCAAGACAACTTCATGGAGCAGTGCCTCAAAAAGGCAGCACCCAATATTAACGATACCCACCAGCCAGGACATGCCCTCTTCTCATTGCTGTCATCAGGAAGGAGGTACAGAAGACTGATGGCACACACTCAATGATTCAGGAACAGATTTTCCCCTTCTACCATCCGATTTCTGAATGAATATTGAACCCATGAACACTACCTCACTACTTTATAGATTTGTTTTTGTACTGTAATTCACAGTTTTTTTCCCAATGTCATCATGGATTGCATTGTACAGCTGCCACAGAGTTAACAAATTTCATGACATATGCCAGTGACATTAAACCAGATTCTGATTCTGTTAGTAACAACATTGAAGTATTTCAGAAACAAGAGAAAATCTACAGATGCTGTAAGTCCAAGCAACACACACAAAATACTGGAGCAACTCAGCATTGTGTGTGTTTTGCTTGAAGTATTTCAGTAAAAGATTTCACTAAATCTTTCTAGGGTTCAGAAGGATGTTAGAAATCCCTGGAGTGCTTCTATTGTAGCAAATATTTATCTAGAATCAAATATGAACCTGATTAAACCAATTATGTTTTATCTATTACAGGACATTTTTCCTAAAAATATTTTTATTTGCAATCCTGAAGGATGAACTACAACCTGCTCCCGTAATGTTTCATATTCCTGCAGCCACTCACCAGAACTAGCTTTTTCTTCCACCACCCTCCCAGTCCCCCCCACATCAATTCGCTTGCTGGATCTCAGGCTCAGTACCTCCTCAGTTGATTTAACTGAGATCAGATGCACCATGCGTAATCCTGCTCAAGATCCTCTGCTGGTTTAATTCCAAGAGCAGCACGGAGGAGAACGTTAACATGTTTCACCAGGGAAATGCTGTTTCTTTAACGTGTCAAAATAGCGAAAACACACTCAATATTAGCACATTAATGAATTTGAAATATTTTAAGTCAAGCAGTAAAAATCAAATGCAAATGACAGGGATAAACAATATCTGAAATCCCACAAAGTCAGATCAACTGCGTTCAGACCTACAGTCATGCTTGTCAGTTCTGCCAGTGTCCCTTGATGCATAATTGGTGAAAATGTGTGCATCCAGTACTTCACAGATATGCACAAGACAGTCAATTCTTGGCCATTCTGAATTATCTGCCCCACGCAGCTGTGGGATGTTTTTAACTTAAGCTAAGATTGATGTACAATTACAGACTTTATAGGCAGGAGAGAGCAAAACCTTCAAATTGCAAGTTAGCTCTTATTAAGGTTTCAATTTTCAGCAATGCAGAATTTCTTTCACGGTTTACACAAAGTATGGTTTTTGTAAGTTACTATCTACATACCTGTATTAAGAAATGTCTGAAAAACTCAAGTTTTTGAACTAAAATTTAAGCTTACTGCTAATTCTGAGGGGCAGTAACAGTATTTAAGTTCTTGTATGGCTGTTCTTCATTTCAAAATAAAGTCAAATTGTTATTTGTTAAACACTGATACCGGAAAAAGACTAGTAATACTCTTCAAGAGAAAATAGTACTACGAAAATTCATACCTTGTCTATTCTCAGAGGATATGCTGATCATACTTCCATCTTCAGCTAGTCCATTTTCCAAGTTATTATGAACCTGCATGAAACACAGTTAAAATTTTAAAGGTGAAAAAGTATAGATTCATGAGAATAGATGGCACCAAAAACCAGCTACACTGCATGCAACACTGAAGGGAACACCGAATATTCCTGTATAGGACAACTACAGCTGAGATCTAGTCAGAATCATGGGTACTTCAGTAAGCAATAATGTTTTAAAACTGTTTTAAAAAAATCTATTGATATTGAAAATTGGAGTACCCCGGACTGCAGACTTAGGTTACGAGTGCAGTTCACATTTTTTAAAAAAAGAAAAAAAGAGTAGGGGTTTGTAAATAAGCTTGCAATGCAGAGTTCTTAGACTCACCACTCCCAACTACCCTGCTGGTGTATGTACAGGTCTCTGATAAATAAAACTGAAGACTTCACAGCAAGTCTGCTGTAACAGACAGACATCAGGGACTGCTGTGGTCTTTGCTTCATGGAAACACGGCTCACCACCTTTTCAAGACAGCCCAAGGGCTTCACCATCCAATGCAAAGACAGGACAGCTAAGTCTTTTAAAAGTAAAGGAGGTGGAGTATGCTTCATGACGAACTCATTGTGTGCATAGACATGGTGATTCTATCTCAGTCCTGCTTACCCAATCTGGAACATCTAGTGGTAAATCAGTGTACATTCCACCCCAACCAACAAGCTCTGGAGGAGCTGAAGAGTGTGATCAGCAGTCACGAAACAGCACCCTCTGATGCCTTCCCTATCATTGCAGGGGATTTCAACCAAGGAAGCTTGAAGAAGTCTCTGACCAACTACCCCAAACTAAAGCTGTAGAACCAACACACTTGACCACTGTTACACCACCATCCGTATTTGGTGAGCCACACAAAAGAATGAACGCTTAAATGCTCCTCAGACAGGATGAAGAGGTCAATACTCCCCAATGCCATTAGGCTTTACAAATCTACCGCCAGGACTTAAGAACTTTTTAAAAGCTATTATTAATGCTTTTTGAGATAGTGATTTAGATGTATATCATATTTTTTACTGAGTTAAGTATTGTATGTAATTAGTTTTGCTACAACAAGTGTATGGGACATTGGAAAAAAGTTGAATTTCCCCATGGGGATGAATAAAGTATCTATCTATCTATCTAAATATTATTTCTGAAAAGTTAAAATTCAAGAAACAACTACATTACAAGCACCCTTGTTTTAATAACTAAGAAATGATGCAGAAATTGTCTTCAGTTTTTAAAACAAGTAACCCATTGAATTTACTGAAGGAAATATACAGTGCCTGTAAAAAGTATTCACCCCCATTTGAAAGTTTACACGTTCTATTGTTTTACAACATTGAATCACAGAGGATTTAACTTGGCTTTTTTGACAATGATCCACAGAAAAAGACTCTTTCATGTCAATGTGAAAACAGATCTCTACAAAGTGATCTAAATTAATTACAAATATAAAACACCAAATAATTGATTGCAGAAGTATTCACCCTTTAATATGACACACCAAATCATCACTGGTGCAGCCACTGTGTTTTAGAAGTCACATAGTTAGTTAAACGGAGATCTGTCTTTGGAGACCTGTGTGCAGTCAAGGTGGTTCAATTGACTGTAGTAAAAATACACCTGTAACTGAAAGGTCCAACTGCTTGTGAGCCACTGTCATGGCAAAAACTACATCATGAAGACAAAAAAACACTCTTAAGCAAATCCACAAAATAAGTTATTGAAAAGCCCAAGTCAGGAGATGGATACAAGAAAATTTCCAAGTCACTGAATATCCTTTGGAGTACAGTTACATCAATCATCAAGAAATGGAAAGAATAAGGAACAGCTGTAAATCTGCCTCGAGCACGCCATCCTCAAAAACTGACTGACCATGGAAGAAGGGGATGAGAGAGACCACCATGAGATCTATGACAACTCTGGAGGAGTTACAAGCTTCAGCGGCTGAGATGGGAGAGACTGTGCATACAACAACTGTTCCCCGGGTGCTTCACCAGTTGCAGCTTTATGGGAGAGTGGCTAAGAAAAGGCCACTGTTGAAAAAACCTCACATTGAATCTTAGCTAGAGTTTACAAGAAGGCCTGTGGGAGACTCTGAAGTCAGGTGGAAGGTGGTTCTCTGGACTGATAAAACCAAAATTGAGCTTCTTGGCCATCAGACTAAATGCAATGTTTGATGTAAGCACAACACAGCACATCATCAAATACACACCACCCCTACCGTGAAGCATGGTGGTGGCTACATCATGCTGTGGGGGTGCTTCACTGCAGCAGGCCCTGGAAGGCTTATGAAGGTAGAGGGCAAAATCCTGCAGGAAAACCTGTTGTAGTTTGCAAGAGAACTGCGACCTGGGAGAAGATTTGTTTTCTAGCAAGACAATGACCCTAAGCATAAAGCCAAAGCTACACAGGAATAGCTTAAAAACAACAAAGTCAATGTCCTAGAGTGGCCAAGTCAGAGTCCAGGTCTCAATTCAATTGAGAATTTGTCACTGGACTTGAAAATGGCTGTTCTCTCACAACCCCATGCAACATGACAGAGCTTGAGCAATTTTGTAAAAAATAATGGGGAAAAATTGCAGTATCCAGATGTGCAAAGCTGACAAAGATGTGCAACCTCCAGAATCAGGTTTATTATCCCTGCCATACATCATGAAATTTGTTACTTTCTGGCCGCAGTACAGTGCAATATATAAATAGCATGTTACAGTAACTAATACACAAATAATAACTAAGTAGTGCAAAAAGAGAGCAAAATAGTGAAGGGTTCATAGACAGTTCAGAAATTTGATGGTGGAGGGGAAGAAGCTGTTCCTAAATTATTCAGGGTTTGTTTTCAGTCTCCTGTACCGCCTCCCTGATGATAGCAATGAAAAGAGGGCACATCCTGGATGGCTAGGATCTTCAATGATGAATGCCGTCTTTATGAGATACTGCCTTTTGAAGATGTCCTTAATAGCGGGGGGGGGGGGGGGGGGAGGCTCGTGCCCATGATGGAGCTGTCTCAGTTTACCACCCTCTGCAGTTTTTTCCCGATCCTGTGCATTTGCGCCTCCACACCAAACTGTGATGCAACTCATTAGAATGCTCTCCTCAGTCCAACTGTAGAAATTTGCTAGTCTTAGGTGACATACCAAATCTCCTCAAACTCCTAATAAAATATAGTCGCTGGCATGCCTTCTTTGTAATTAGTATGTTGGATCTTGGATAGATGTTCAAAGATGTTGACACCCAGGAATTTGAAACTGTTTCCACTGCTAACCCCTTGGCGAGGACTGGTGCATGTTCTCCTAACTTCCTCTTCCTGGAATCCACAATCAATTCCTTGGTGATATTGACACCGAGTGCAAAGTAGTTGTTGCGAGACCTCTCAAACAGTCGATCTATCTCACTCTTGCACGCCTCCTTGTCACTATCTGAGTTTCTGCCGACAACAGTGTTGTTGTTGGGCAAAGCACGCATCCTTGAATTGCGCTTGTGTTGATTGTCAGCAATAAGGAAATGCTACTTCCAACATGCATTTAACTGTGGCGTCCTGCTGAGGAAGTCCAGGCTGGGACAGCAGCATTCAGAACAGAACTGGGGCGAACCATCATGTTTGTGCACCATGACGAGTTAATCATGAAGCAAACGGTACCCCCCCCCCCCCCGCCTTTACCTGACGCTGCGGTATGGTTCATGCAACGGAAAGCAAAGCTCTCACGCGAATGCTGTCTATTGAACATTGGGGGTTAGCCATGTCACCGTGAAGTGAAGTACAAACAGTGCCTGATGTTACTCTGGTACTCCAATCTTGCTTTGATGTCTTCAGTTTTATTTTCCTGGCACTGTTCCTTAGCTAGGAGGATGGTAATAAGAAAATAAGAAGGGACCTCAGGGCCCTACGTTTCCATTTTAGCTGCAGCCCAGCATGTTCAGCATGTTTTCCTAAAAGGAAAGTGCACTTCTTGCATGGGTGATCTGCAGTCCAGAGGAGGATCGACATATTTTCTAAATGGTTAAAACAATGTTGCTTATTGAGGTACCTATGGTTGTAAATGTAGATTTCAGTTACGTTTAGAAACCAAAAATGAGAATATTTAATATTTCCTTTGGAGCTGCACACAAAGAGTTGCCACTCTCCAGTGTCGTCTTGCTCCACGTTAAGGGGAGGCAGGTGTGTTCCTTGAAAATTTTCCGTAACACAGAGCCGCATCATCTGTACATTCATCAGGAAATGTGTGCTGAACTTCGAGTTTATTTATTTATTTTTCTCCCTCACAAATATCATAAGAGCAACTTTTTATTTTGTGTCCCTGATTTTTTGGCAGTAATTTATAAATTCTGACAGGGCAACTTTCCATTACCCAAACTCTTATAATACAAGGTTGGTCTGTTTACAAGTACAGGCAACTCCTAGGATAAATTTGAATTCACAATCGTCTGCACAGTTTTCTTTTACACTAATATTTCTTGATGTATGTACAGTTATGGAAAATCATGACATTGCGGTTTTCCAAGAATGCAACCTGACTGTGATGTGGGAATCACTTAAACTCACGGTCCTTCAACATATCATTGAGAACTTACAAAATTAAATTGAGGAAAGATTTTATCCATATTTCAACTAAAACGTAACCCGAATAGTATAATCATTTGTTTAAGGTTTGCCACTGTTTCTGTGCCATCAAAATTAAATGTTGCTTCTTGGAGCTAAAGCAGCAAGCCAGATTGTGTTTTAATAGCCATAAGCAACATTTAAGGATATTAAACACATACTTGATGTAATCTATGTGACCCAAGGGGAGACCATTTAGAATTTAGAATCAGGGAACTGCAGTCAATACTATTTTTATTGTACCCATGATCTAGTTAATTTTAAGAAACTGGATAAGAGTCCTCACAATGAGGTCGATGTTATTCATAGGCTAACAAACTAGATTAGTTACATGCTTTTCAGCCAACCCTGGTCAGCATTTTGATCCTATAATGCACAATCTGCTTGGGATAATTCAGCCATTTCTATGCTAACAATTTTAATCATCTAATAAGCTAAGCAACCAGAGTAACAGTATTTAGAAAACAGTTCAAAGAAAACAATTTTGATAAGAATGTTTTGCAATTTACCAATTTGTACAGTGGATGCTAACAACTTTTAGAAGTTATTTTTGAAGGGATATAAGGTGGTTTAAGTTTAAAAAATGTACGCTGTCAACAGAATTCCTAAAAATTTCAAGAACAACCACTAACTCTCAAATGCTAATAGACCAACAGTAATACTGTCTATGGAAAACACAATAGCCTAGTACACTAAAAATCAATCACCATCACAGACAGGCGGTCTAATTATTCCCAATTCAGCAAGAGATTGATCTCTCCTGTGCTGTTGTGGCAAGTTAGTAAATGGAAGATAAAAACAGAGGAGGAGGGCAAGGAAAGTGGCCTCAATCTCATCTCTAACGGGCCACAAAATATCTGCCACTATCATCACCAACTCTCACATTCATCGAACTTTACTCAGCTGCCAAGGTACAGTATAAGCCTCTGTAAAAATGTTAACTAGACATTTCATTGTAGAGATTGTCAAATACAGTAAGATTGATTTTTTTTTATATACAGATTTCAGATTGAGACTCCATATTTGTAAAATTTTATTAGAAGGTACTGATGATAAATTTAGAATATACAAAGCTCATTGTCAGAATTACACAATCCAGAAGGATGAATTACCACCTGCTCCTGTAATGTTTTATATTTCTGCAGCCATCACAACTGGCTTTTTCTCTGCCCCACCCATTTTCACAGCTGGATTGAGAACCCAAACCTTTTTATTCACCAAATTCCAACAGCTTTAGGTTTTCTTTAATGATATTACAACTTCAATGATATAACAAATTCAGTGAATATTCATTGCTTCAAAATATCTGTTGATCATAAGACTGGAATAAATAGCTCAGATGTTTTATACCATGCATCACAGAGCTAAAAGAAAATTGGGGAACGAACTACAGATGTTGGAAATCTAAAGCAGTCAAGCAAATGAGGCAGCATTTGTGGAACGTCAGAGTCAACATACTGGGTCAATGACACTTTGTCAGAACTTGGAAAGAGCAAGATGAAAATTAGTTTTCAATTGAGGAGAAGGTGGTAGAGCAATACTCAGAGCAACAGAAATGTCTCCAATAGGATAAGACAAGATGGTAAGGTGGTGATTTTCTTTTTCCTGTTTTGATATCCTATTGGCTCATTTGTTTCTCCCCACCTAAGTTTAGCCTGCCAGGAGGATCTCACCACTAGAATACTAACTTGCATCTCTTTCACAAACCTAAAACATTAAAAGCTTTTCTTTCCCCAAATGCTGCTCGATTAATATATATTTCAATTGTGAATTTGCATTTCTGGTGTGTGAAGATAGCCTGCTCAGAAATCGGTATGATTCTCAGACCAATATTTTTCACTGAGAGTTGTGGCATTTTAAGTCCATGGACCAATTTAATAGCAGCAACAAGTTATGTTGGTTGATTGCAATGGGGAAACAAGTCACAAACTTCACAATACTATACACAAAGTATTTGTAGAACTCCGGTTTGCACTGCAGGGCTGGTAATAGTTGAGGGGCAGCAAACCATCAGCTTTTGAAACCTCATAACAGTTTTGAAGTAGTCACAAGGAGATACTACCTTTTCACAATGTCAAGAACAATCATGACAAATGAAAGAACAGTTAGAAGTAAAATAGAATTAAGTACTAAAGAACTTGAAGAGAAGAGAGAATCAGCCTGCAGAGATATAACATGCAGGCAGCTTATTTTAGGAGTTATACACATCTGTACTGATGAATGTGGTTAAACACACTATTTCACAAATCATATGGATCAACTGGACTAAGCACAAGTAGATTTTTAAATCTCAAGTTCATACCTTTTGACAAATTACTTTCAGGCTATGTAGCCTATCCAATGATTCCTGTGGTTTCCCCAAGTACTGTGGCAGCTCAGCGTGAAGGATTCTCATTGAAAATGGTATCATGGACCCTACAAATCGGATCAAAAGAAGTTATGACTACATAAGCGAATCAACTATTTCTTAAACACAACAGTTTCTGCAGGTGCTGTAAATCCAGACCAACACACACAAAATGCTGAAGGAACTCAGCAAGTCAGGCAGTATCAATGGAAATAAACAATTAATCTTTCAGGACTGCAAAGGAAGAGGAAGATGCCAGAATAAAATGGTTGGGAGAGGGGAACGAGGCTAGCTGGAACGTGATAGGTGAAACCAGGTGGGTAGGAAAGGTCAAGGTCTGGAGAAGGAGGAATCTGATAGGAGAGGAGAGTGGGAGGAAGAGAAGGAGGAAGGGAGCCAGGGGAAAGTAGTTGGTAGGTGAGAAGACGTAAAAAGTCAGAGAAGGGAATAGAGCAAGGTTGGGGGTGGGGGGGATTTGTTTACAGGAAGGAGAAATCGATATTCAGGTTTTGCCTAAAGTGATGTAAGCTCCCAGTTCCAGACCTCATCTCTAACTGATTAACCTGTTGCTGGCCGCAACCACAATCCAAGAAATTAAAAAAAAAAATTTTTAAATGGAGCGACCTACACACTACAGCTACTCGTTAATGACAACTAATATAAAGACAAAGAAACAGGTAATTTAGCAGAAGTACCTTCTTATATAAGGCCAACATTTAATGCCCACACTGCTATGCATTGGGCTGAGCATTTTCAGGAAACAGTTAAGAGTCAACGCCATTTGAATTGGTATGATAAAGAGATCAAACGCAGGTTAGGATAGCAGATTTTCTTCCCTAAATACTTTAATGCCTCAATGAATCAGGCGAGCTTTTACAATAATTGAACTAAACTAGCTCTTTATTCCCAGCTAATTAAATCACTGGGTTTAAATTCCTGCTGCTGAATCATTGGTACAGATATTGCTGAAATAGTAACTTTACTAAGATGTTGCCTTGTTCATGTAAATCCTTAGAGACCTTTGGACTGACCAGAAGTGTTAGATGCAAATGTGCAAGGCTTAATCAGTAAATTTGGAAATGAAATTAGGAGGTGTTGTTGATTGTTAAGATTGGGAAGAATCATAGACTACAAGGGGATTTTGATCAGTTAGGTAAGTAGGCTGAGGAGTGGTAAATGGATTTCAACACAGGAAGTCTGAGGTGATGCATTTTGGAAATTCAAAACAGAATAAGACTTGTACTATGCGTGGTCAGGGTCAAAGGAATGTAATGATCCAGAGAACTCTCAGAGTACATGTGCATTGTTTGTTGAAAGTGGCAACAAAGCTAGACTAGGTATGAAAAAGGTACTTAGCCTTCATCAGTCATAGGGCATGTTGCAGTTGTACAATTCATATCTTGAGGCTACACTTGGAGCATTGTGTACAGAGTACAGAATACTAAAAAGATTCATGAGGATGTTACAAGAACTGGAGGGCCCGAGTTGTAGGGAGAGGCTGGTCAGGCAAGGTCTTTATTCTTTAGAACATAGAATGAGGTATGACCTTACCAAGTAGTTTAAAATTACGAGTCATAGATGAGCTAGATGGTAACAGTCTTTTTCCCAGGGTGGGGGAAAGTGATATCATGTTTAATATTTTGTCTGCTTAGTTTATATTACTTCATTAGCAATAATTCAAGCCTGAAAATGTTTTACTAATTGTGCCCTTCATTCTGAGACTTGCAAACTAAAATACTTTGTCCTCAGCATATATAGTACATGAGATAGAATGTCTGTTATGAACTTGCAACTAGCTGCTCTGTTGAAAACGAAATAGCATGTAACAAGGGTATCCCATAATAATGGCAACAGTTGTAATTGTCAACTAGAATACTGTGGATTATGATTAATTGGGACACATTGGGACCAGTACATTTTGGCCCAGTTAGCCAAAATTTCATGGAAATAGATAAAAAGGAATAAAAAAACAAACTTAATAAAATTTATGCATTTAAATGAACTACAGAATAAAATGGAACACTACAGTGTATGGAATGAACAAAATCAGTGCAGGCACCTAGTGCTGATAATGCAGTGTCTTCGTACAATGTTATCAATAATTGCTTCCTCCAAATCTTCATTTTCTTTGTAACATTCAAGATGACTGTCAATGCTTCCAAATACTTTGCAGCTCCTTTGTTGAAGTAATGAAATAGTTTCATTTTCACTCCAGGCCATTTCTGACATCTCCAAACCTTAATGCTTGACACCACAATGAGCAAAACAGTTCCAAATTGTCTACTGCTTTTTCATCTCCATGATCTCGATATTTATTGCTTATTGATTTATTATTTTTCTTTCTCTTTGTATTTGCTGTTTTTATTTTGCACTCTATCACAACCATATTCTTTCAGTTGTGTTGCAACCAGAAGAGGAGCAGAATTAGGCTCCACAATTCCATTTTTTCAAATTTAATCTCTCTCTCAAACCCACTCCCCATCCTTCTCCCCAAAACCTTTGACACCCTGACTGATCAAGAATCTTGCACACTCTGCTTTAGATACACACAATAACTTACCCTCCACAGCTGTTTGTGGCAATGAATTCTACAGATTCACTACCCTCTAGCTAAAGAAATTCCTCCTCATCTGTTCTAAATGGATGTCCCTCTATTCGGAGGCTGACTGAACCTGCAAACTAACCTTTAAGGAATCCGACTGAAGGACTCAAGTCCCTTTGCACCTCTAATTTTGGAATTTTTTCTCCATATAGAAAATAGTGCACCTTTATCCTTCTATCAAAGTGCATTATCATAAATTTCCCATTACTATATTCCATCTTCTACTTCCTTGCTCACTTTCCCTATCAAGATCTTTCTGTAGATCCCCTACAGAACACCACTAGTCACCGGGAGCCAACTAGAAAAGGCCCCCTTTATTTCCACTCCTTGTCTCCTACCAGTCTGCTGATCTATCCTTGCCAGTATCTTTCCTATAATACTATGGGCTCTTATCTCATTAAGAAGCCACATGTCCAACATCTTTTCAAAGGCATTCTTCAAATCCAAGAATACAACATCCACTGATTCTCCTTTGTCTATCCTGCCTGTTGTTTCCTCCAAGAATTCCAACAGATTTGTCAGGCAAGATTTCCGCTTAAGGAAACCATGCTGATTTTGGCCTACTTTATCATGCACCTCCAAGTATGTCAAAACGCATCCTTAATAAAGAACTGCACGTCTTCCCAACCACTGAAGTCAGACAGACTGACTTTTTCCTTTTTTCTGCCTCCCTCCTTGCTCAAAGAGTGGAGTAACATTTGCAAGATTCCAGTCCTCCAGAACCATTCCAGAATCAACTGATTCTTAAAAGAACATCATTATTGCCTCCACAATCTTCTCAGTTACCTCCTTCAGAACCCTGAGGTGTAATCCATCTGGTCCAAATGTCCTATCTATCTTCAGACCTTTCAGTTTCCAAGCACCTTCTCCTTAGTAAAAGCAACTACTGCCCACTGACACACTCAAATTTCTGGTATACTGCTAGTGTCTTCCAGAGTAAAAACTGTTGCAAAATACTTAAATTTGTCCATCATTTCTTTGTCCCCCATTACTACCCACGTAGCATCATTTCCGGCATTCTGATATTCACTCTCACATCTCTTTTACTTTTTATAAAACTTTTGGTATCCTCTTTTATATTATTGGCCAGCTTACTTTCATATTTCATCTTTTTTTTCCTTTTGAATTTAAAAAAAAATTGCTTTCTGGTGGTTTTAAAAGCTTCTCAATGCCCTAATGTCCCAGTAATTTTGGCTTTATTAAATGACCTTTTTATTTTTTGTCTTTATGCTGTCTTTGACTCCTATTTCTTGCCACAGTTGCATCATCCTCCCTCTGGAATACTTCTTCATCTTTGGGATGAATTTACCCTCAATCTTCCAAATTGCTGTTCTGCTGTTGTCCCTGCTACTGTCCCCTTCAAATCAACTTTGGTTCGCTCCTCTCTTGTGCCTCTGTAATTCCCTTTCCTCCATTGTAATACCGATGCATTTGGCTTTAGCCTCTCCCTCTCAGACTGCAGGGTGAATTCTATCATACTATAATCACTGCCTCCTATGTATTCCTTTACCTTAAGCTCCCTAATCAAATCTGGTTATTACACAACACCCAAACCAGAAATGCCTTTCCCCCAAGTGGACTCAACCACATAAAAAGCCATCTCATAGGCATTCGACAAATTCCTTCTATTGGGATACAGCGCCAACCTGATTTTACCAACCTATTTGCATATTGAAATCACCATGACTACTGTAAAACTGCCCTTTTTACATGTTTTTTTAAAAAAAATCTGATTTCATTTTTAACCAACAGAGCCAGCCCACCCCCTTGGCCTACCTGCCTGTCATTTTGATACAAAATGAATCCTTGGATGTTAAGCTCCCAACAATGAGCTTCTTTCAGCCATGACTCAGTGATGCTCAAAACATCATACCTGCCAATCTCTAAGATCATCTACCTTATTCTGTTTACTGCATGCATTTAAATAAGGCCTTAAGACCATAAGACATAGGAGCAGAATTAAGCCATTTAGCTCATTGAGTCTGCTCTGCCATTCCATCATGGCTGATCTCAGATCCCATTCAAACGCATACACCTGCCATCTCACCATATCCTTTGAGGCCCTGATTGATCAGGAAACTATCAACTTCCACCTTTAATACAAGGCCATAAGACATGGCAGCAGAATTAAGCTATTTATTATTATCTGAACAGTAGCAGATTAGGAAAAGGGGAGATGCAACGAGACCTGGGTGTCATTGTACACCAGTCATTGAAGGTGGGCATGCAGGTACAGCAGGCGGTGAAAAAGGCAAATGGTATGTTGGGATTCATAGCAAAAGGATTTGAGTACAGGAGCAGGGAGGTTCTACTGCAGTTGTACAAGGCCTTGGTGAGACCGCACCTGGAATATTGTGTTAAGTTTTGGTCCCCTAATCTGAGGAAAGACATTCTTGCCATAGAGGGAGTACAGAGAAGGTTCACCAGATTGATTCCTGGGATGGCAGGACTTTCATATGAAGAAAGATTGGATCAACTAGGCTTATACTCACTGGAATTTAGAAGATTGAGGAGGGATCTTATTGAAACATATAAAATTCTAAAGGGATTGGACAAGCTAGATGCAGGAAGATTGTTTCTGATGTTGGGGAGGTACAGAAAGAGGGGTCACAGTTTAAGGATAAAGGGGAAGCCTTTTAGGACCGAGATGAGGAAAAACTTCTTCACACAGAGAGTAGTGAATCTGTGGAATTCTCTGCCACAGGAAACAGTTGAGGCCGGTTCATTGGCTATATTTAAGAGGAAGTTAGATATGGCCCTTGTGGCTAAAGGGATCAGCAGGTATGGAGAGAAAGCAGGCACAGGGTTCTGAGTTGGATGATCAGCCATGATCATACTGAATGGCAGTGCAGGCTCGAAGGGCTGAATGGCCTATTCCTGCACCTATTTTCTATGTTTCTATTTGGCCCATCGAGTCTGCTCCGCCATTCAATCATGTTGGATCCTTTTTTCCCCTCCTCAGCCCCACTCCCCTGGACTTGGCTCGACTGCAGTCTGTGGCAGAGGATTCCATAGATTCACCACTCTGGCTAAGAGAAAATCCTCCTTACCTCTGTTCCAAAAGGTTGCCGCTCAATTTTGAGGCTGTGCCCTTTAGTTCTGGGTACCCCCACCAGAGGAAAAATCCTCTCCACATCTACCTTATCTAGTCCTTTCAACATTTGGTAGGTTTCAATGAGATCACCCTGTATTCTTCTAAATTCTAGTGAGTACAGACACAAAGCTGCCAAACTCTGCTCATGTTAACTGCTTAATTCCTGGAATCATCCTTTTGAACCTCCTCTGGACTATCTCCAATGACAACACATCCTTTCTGACATAGGGGGCACAAAACAGTTGACAATTGTCCAAGTGCGGCCTGACTAGTGTCTTAGAAAGCCTCCGCATTATCTCCTTGCTGTTATGTTCTATTCCCCTTGAAATAAATGCCAACATTGCATTTGCCTTCTTTACCACAGACTCAACCTGTAAATTAATCATCTGGGAGTCTTACACGAAGACTCCTAAGTCTCTCTGCAGCTCTGATGTTTGAACCTTCTCAATTAGATAATTGTCATAGAAACAAAGAACATAGAAAACCTACTGCACAATACAGGCCCTTCAGCCCATGATGCTGTACCAAACATGTCCTTACGTTAGATATTACCTAGGATTACCCATAGCCCTCTATTTTTCCAAGCTCCATGTACCTTTCCAGAAGTCTCTTAAAACACCTTATCGTATCCACCTCCACCACCATTGTCAACAGCCCATTCCACACACTCACCACTCTCTGCATAAAAAACTTACCCCTGACATCTCCTCTGTTCCTAGTCCCCAGCACCCTAAACCTGTTTCCTCTTCTGACAACCATTTCAGCCCTGGGAAAAAAAGCCTCTGACTATTCACACGATCAATGCCCCTCATCATCCTTTACCTCTCTATCAACTGATATCAACTTCTCATCCTCCGTTGCTCCAAGGAGAAAAGATCAAGTTCACTCAACCTATTCTCATAGGGCATGCTCCCCAATCCAGGCAACATCCTTGTAAATCTCTTCTGCAACCTTTCTATATTTTCCACATCCTTCCTGAAGTGAGGAGACCAGAACTGAGCACAGTACTCCAAGTGGGGGTCTGACCAGGGTCCTATAGCTGCAACATTATCTCTTGGCTCTTAAACTCAATCCAATGATTGTTGAAGGCCAATGCATCGTATGCCTTCTTAACCACAGAGTCAACCTTTGCAGCAGCTTTGAATGTCCTATGGACTCGGACCCTAAGTTCCTTCTGATCCTCCACACTGCCAAGAGTCTTACCATTAATACTATATTCTACCATCATACTTGATCTACCAAAATGAACCACCTCACACTTAACTGAGTTGAACTCCATCTGCCACTTCTCAGCCCAGTTTTGCATCCTATCAATGTCCAACTGTAACCTCTGACAGCGCTCCACACTATCCACTACACCCCCAAACTTTGTGTCATCAGCAAATTTACTAACTCATCCCTCCACTTCCTCATCCAGGTCACTTATAAAATTCACGAAGAGAAGGGGTCCTAGAACAGATCCCTGAGGCACACCACTGGTGGCCGACCACCATGCAGAATATGACCCGTCTACAACCACTCTTTGCCTTCCGTAGGCAAGCCAGTTCTGGATCCACAAAGCAATATTCCCTTGGATCCCATGCCTCCTTACTTTCTCAATAAGCCTAGCATGGGGTACCTTATCAAATGCCTTGCAGAAATTCATAGTCACTACATCTACTGCTCTACCTTCATCAATATGTTTAGTCACATCCTCAAAAATTTCAGTCAGACTCGTAAGGCACGACCTGCCTTTGACAAAGCCATGCTGACTATTTCTGATCATATTATGCCTCTTCAAATGTTCACAAATCATGCCTCTCAGGATCTTTTCCATCAACTTACTGACAACTGAAGTAAGACTGACTGGTCTATAACTTCCTGGACTATCTCTACTCCCTTTCTTGAATAAGGGAACAACAGTGAATACTGAAGCTAAGAATTCATTAAGTACCTCTGCTATCTCCTCCGGTTCCATACACAATTTCCCACTGTCACACTTGATTGGTCCTATTCTTTCATGTCTTTTCCTCTTGCTCTTCACATACTTGTAGAATGCCTTGGGATTTTCCTTAATCCTGCTTGCCATGGCCTTCTCATGGCCCTTTCCAGCTCTCCTAATTTCATTTTAAGCTCCTTCCTGCTAGCCTTATAATCTTCTAGATCTCTATCATTACCTAGTTCTTTGAACCTTTCATAAGCTTTTCTTTTCTTCTTGACTAGATTTTCAACAGCCTTTGTAACCATGGTTCCTGTACCCTACCATCCTTTCCGTCTTATTGGAACGTATCTATGCAGAACGCCATGCAAATATGCCCTGAACATTTGCCACATTTCTGCCGTACATTTCCCTGAGAACATCTGTTCCCAATTTAAGCTTCCAAGTTCCTGTCTGATAGCTTCATATTTCCTCTTACTCTAATTAATTGCTTTCCTAATTTGTCTGTTCCTGTCTCTCTCCAATGTTATGGTAAAGCAGATAGAATTTTTATTACTATCTCCAAAATGCTCTCCCATTGAGAGACCTGACACCTGACCAGGTTCATTTAGCAATACCAGATCAAGTACAGCCTCTCCTCTTGTACGCTTATCTACATATTGTGTCAGGAAACCTAACAAACTCCACCGCATCTAAACCCCTTGCTCCAGGGAGATGCCAATCAATATTTGGGAAATTAAAATCTCCCACTACGACAACTCTGTTGTTATTATTACACCTTTCCAGAATCTGTCTCCCTAACTGCTCCTCGCTGTCCCTGTTACTATTGGGTGGTCTATAGAAAACACCCAGTAGAGTTATTGACCCCTTCCTGTTCCTAACTTCCACCCACAGAGACTCAGTAAACAACCCCTCCATGACTTCCACCTTCTTTGCAGCCGTGGTACTATCTTTGATCATCAGTGCCACGCCCACCTCTTTTACCTCCCTCCCTGTCCTTTCTAAAACATCTAAAGCCTGGTACTCTAAGTAACCATTCTTGCCCTTGAGCCACCCAAGTCTCTGTAATGGCCACATCATAGTTCCAAGTACTGATCCACACTCCAAACTCATCCACTTTGTTCATGATGCTCCTTGCATTAAAATAGACATATCTCAAACCATCAGTCTGAGTGCATCCCTTCTCTATCACCTGCCCATCCTCCCTCTCACACTGCCTACAAACTTTCTCTAATTGTGAGCCAACCACCCCTTCCTCCGTCTCTTCAGTTCGGTTCCCACTCCCAGCAATTCTAGTTTAAATACCAGCAGCACAATGCACTATCATTCCTTTTAGCAAAATGCATTATCATACATTTCCCAACACTGTATTCCAACTGCCACTCTTTTGCCCATTCTTCCAATTTGTCTAAGTCCTGCTGCAATCACGTTGCTTCCTCAGCACCACCTACCCATCGACCTATCTTTGTATCAAAGGCAAACTTTGCCATAAAGCCATCGATTCCACTATCTAAATCACTAACAATGTGAAAAGTAGTGGTCCCTGAGGAACAACACTAGTCACTGGCAGCCAACCAGAAAAGGCCCTCTTTATTCCCACTCGCTGCCTCCTGCCTGTCAGCCATTCTGCTATCCACGTATCTTTCCTGTAATGCCATGATATTTTATCTTGTTCAGTAGCCTCATGTGGAGTCTTATCAAATGCTTTCTGAAAATCCAAGTAAAGGACATCCACTTCCTCACCTTTGTCCACTCTGCTTGTTACTTCCTCGAAGAACTCTAACAGATTTGCCAGGCAAGATTTCCCTTTACAGAAATCATGCTGACTTTGACTCCAACACTTGCCCAACCACTGATGTTAGGCTAACTGGCCTCAATCCAGTATTCAGTTATACCCTTTGTAACACTTCAACTCATCCCACCGAATGCAATGAGTTCTAATTAGTGCTTTGTACAGCTGTACATGATGTCCCAACAATTGTACTCTTACACCTCAGCCAATGAAAACATGCATAACAAATGTCTTCTTTACCACCCCATCCACCTGTGCTACTACTTTCAACATGCTGTGGACTTGAGTCACAAGGTCCCACTGTATATCAATACTCCTGAAGTTCTTGACATTTACTTTCCAAAGTGCATGGATAAAAATTTCATCTGCTACCCCTCTGCCCAAATTTCCAGCTGATTCGTCTGTAATCTTCCTCACTATCTGGAATTCCACCGCTTTTACCTGATATTATTAATTAGAGTGGCTGGGTATATTTTAATGCAAGTCATTTACATACATTACAAACAGCAGAATTTAATCTTCTGGGCCTGCCTACCATTTGAGACCTTGTCAAAAGCCTTACAGTAGTTTATGTAAATCATATCAAACATCTGGTGGAAGAGTATTATTTTACTTTCACCCCTAAATCAATACCAAGTCTAAAAGCTCAACTGTTTCACGTGAAAGCTTCTTGTGGATAGAATCAATTCAAATCATTGGTGAGATCAACACAAGGACAATCAGACAGTCTATGACTGTACTTCATAACTTCCCTGTGTAAATTGGGTTAATCATGAACACAGTCACCAGATCATTTGAATTGAAGTGAATTGGTAGAGAATATTTTCTGGTAACACTACAACTGGAATAAAGATAGCTTACTATTTTTGTCATAGTAAACTACGTAAGCATTTTCTGCTTTTCACAACTATTCATACAACTTTCTGCATAAGATGCAAGGTAAAAAAGTAATTTATGAATTTGTTTAGCTGTAAATTTACAGTGCATTTGGTAGAATTCCAATAATCCAGCATCTGGTTGTTTGGAAATCCTGAAAGTTTGGTATCTGGCTCATTCTTTTGTTTGGAACATGGACAGGGTTTTCAGTCAGGTCTAGGGTTTAGCTGGCGAGCTGGGACTTCAGCTGCAGATGAGGTGCACAGCGGCAGCGACCAGTAACGTAGGTAGGTTTGCAGCTGTAGCCAAGGTGCAGAGTGCTTGCACACTTCCTGCACCCTTTCATTTCAGTCAGTTCACTGGAGAATTTATTGTACTAATGTGTAAAAGTGAAATAGGAGCATGTAGGAGTATCATTAGGAATAGACTCTAACAGTCCAGCACCATAAGTTCCAAGTGTGCTGGATTATGAGTTTTCTTGCATATCTTCATATTTAAGGCCTTTGCAATTCCTCTGGAGGTAAATTTTGCCTAATAAAAAGAAATGGAACTCCAAAAAGGACTCCTGAGAATTATTTTGAAAAAAAATTACCATCGCTAATTAGACAAAAGAAGGTGAAAACCTTGCCTAGTAGGATCAAGGAAAATTTTGAAAGCCTACTTGAATGTATTTCATTTAAGTAACAGTAGAAAAAGACTTATACCTGTGCAGTTCAAAACATTCAGGGATACTATAAATTCATTAAGTACAAAATTCATAATTCCTTCATCAAGAACACATTGTAGCACCAAAGTGTACACTGGCAAATGGTTCATCATTGAGCTGAAGCAGTCACACCTCAGGAATGTTGTAATAATTGTGGGAGAATAAAAAATACTGTATAATCGGAATGGATATTAAATTTTTCCTTTTGATTTTTAAAAAATATTTAATTATTTTCTTGATACTTGCACTGTTGCCAAGGCCAACATTCATAGTCCATTCCATGTTGCCCTACCAAAAGTGAAAATAAGCCACTGTTGCAGTCCATGGAGTGAAAATACAGTTATGCAGGGAGCTTCAGGATTTTAATCCAGTAGTGGACAGCAACAGATGTCATAGACTGGAAGATGTATCACTTGAAGGAACTGAGAATATTACCCGAATAAAATTTTAACCGTTTTGACAATAATTACACCACAAACATTCTCACTGGCAGCAAAGCACTTCAAAATATTTTCAGTCATAAATGACATCATACAAATGTAAGTTTTTAAATTCCTTTTTAAATGAACATCACTTAATGTACAGCTTCAAAAGCTTGCAGCTTTGAAATTGACCTGCTTGGGAGGCAGTGTGATGGGACAAATTGATCATACAGAATTCGTAAAGAGCCATTAAACAGTCACAGCTCATTATTCTTAGCAGATGCTGAAGAGTGCTGATTAAGCTTCTCTGCTCACTTAGTATTCTTACTCCACAGTAATATTTTTTCCAAAGCTTATTGCTTTTCATAGCGAAGCAGCACCATGTGGCAAATTCTGATGGACAAATTAAATAATTCAAGATGGCCACATAATAGTACTTAAAAGATGCAGTAAACAAAGCCTAGTGTATTCAGCAGCCATTGATTTTCTTGGTTGCCTGATAAAAACAAGCACCCTGTGGTTTGTGAAATATGGCAAGGGGAATTGATTGTTGACACAATACACTTAAAAAGAATCCAAAAGCAATTCTCAAGATTATTTTAAAATTAAAAAACTACTTGCTTCCTTAACTCAAATCAAGTTTTCTTGAAGTTACACACAGTGCAGACTTTTAAAAATCCTTATATCTGTTTAATCTACTTTTTCCCCACTGTGGTTTAATGATTTTTCTGAGTTTTCATATGTGGAGCTTTTGTATATCTGGACTCAAATTCTCCAGTATTTAAAAGAATGAAAGTTGGCCTTAAAAAATCACCTTAAAATGTTTGAAAGGGTTGAAGATTAGTTCACTGGCCCAGATTATAATTAGACATTCCAGTTTCAGAATAAGTGGCTACCCATTTAAGATTAGAATTTTTTTCAGAGGCAAAGTGAATCATTAGAATGGTTGCTGAGGCTTTACAAGGCATTGATCAGACCACATTTGGTGTATTGTGAACATCTTTAGCCCCTTATCTAAGAAAGCATGTGCTGGAATTGGAGATAAACAGATGAGGTTCACAAGATTTATCTCGGAAGTGAAAGGGAGCATTTGACGGCTTTGGGTCAGTACTCACTGGAGTTTAGAAGAATGGGGGGAGGGGGTGGCTCTTATGGAAACCTACCAGACACTGAAGACAGAGTAGACATGGAGAGGATGTTTCAAATAATGACAGAGTCTAGGTCCAGAGGGTACAGACTTAGAGGAGAAAGATGTCCCTTTAGAGCGGAGAAGGGGAAAAATTTCTTTAGCCAGAGGGTGGTGAATCTGTGGAGGCCAAGTCATTGCGTACATTTAAAGTGGCAGTTGACAGGATTTTGATTAGTAATGGTGTCAAGGGTTATGGGAGAAGGTAGGTGAATGGGGTTGAAAGTGAAAATAAATCAGCCATGATCAAATGGTGAGCAAACTCAATGGCCTAATTTTGCTCCAATGTCTTATGGTATTACATAAAATAATTAAGACTTCTAAAATAATTAGATTATAACTTCTCTGTAACAAGGCATAATCTAAAACTCATATTGAGTGTGAATAGAGAATGGGCAAAAATATTCCTACCAGCACAAAGATCAGCTAATTTCCATGGTATTATCCTAATCAAAAGTTTGTAGGTTCAAGTTCCATTTGGACACTTGAGCAGAAAGATATAGGTTGATACTGTAGTTTTTGTCCTGCTGTTATAAGAACATTGAATGGTTTGCTACCACAATACAATGGACTCTTAACCTCACAATCTACCTCTCATTATGATCTTGTACCTTACTATTTACTTACATTGCCCTTTCTGTATAGCTATTGCACTCTATTCTACACACTGTTATTGCTTTATCTCATTTTACCTCAATGCACTAATGATTTGATCTATATGAACAGTATACGAGTTTTCCACTTTACCTCAATACATATAACAATAATATACCAATTCTATTTCCTATGGATGAATCAATACAATGCAATAGCTTGTCTTTTTGAGAAGATAGCAAGTTGAGGCACAATTTGCATTTAACCACTTCTGGCTTCCTTCCCATCTCAGACCTCCTATTTTGTTCTATTCTCCCTCTTGGGTTTTCCCTTCCACTGTTTTTAGTTTAAAATTTAGCACACTTTTAACTTCTACTCATTGTCTACCATAATTGGCCTAAGGGATAAATTCTGTTCCTCTCATCACAGATGCTGTCCAAGATGCTGAATATTTTTACAATGTTTCAGATTATCAGTCAGTGCCTATAATATTTTTATTTTATATTCAAGCATAAATTTAGCCAAGGAAACTATGTTTTGTATTATCGGTTCACGATAATAACAAAAGCCTATTCTGCCTTCCTTACAGATTAAATTTCCCTTCCACAATTCATTCAATTTTTACCAAACCTGTTTCACTGTGTTCCAGATCAATAAATGCGAGTTGCCAAGCAAGCATAAATGCAAGTTGCCATACTTTCTATGTCTACCAACTCTCCAGTTAATGAAAAGTTTCCCACTTATTGTGTCAAAATTGTCCCTTTAATATTCTCTGATATGATAACAGTCCTAGCTTTTCCTTCATCTTTGGCAATAGCTCCAACAAAATCTTCATGCACCCTTTCTAGAATTCCTAAACTTTGGTGTTTTTAATTATCTAAAAGATATGACAGAGGTTACAGCTCCTGAAGAATTTAAATTTTGAATATATATGAAAGAGAAGTTGATTTAAAAAACTTAATACAATGAAAATAAAAAATATTAAAGCTGGATATACTGATCTTTTCTCTCCATTAAAATGACATTATTTCATACAGTATACATTAACTGAATATAACAAAAAAAATAACCTCTGCGTCCAGGGTATACATGTGGATAGTATTCATAGTACAAATCTGGCTGATCAAGGTTCCCGAATGACTCAAATTCCATCTCAGCATTTTGGAATAAACTCAGCTTCATCAACAAGGCTAGTCGCACAAACCATAGCTGCAAGAATGAATACAATATTGTTATTTTGTCTGCACCATATTAAATTACATCTGTAAACTGTAATTGTTTAAACACTGACATTTTGAATCTAAACTGGCTCTGTTCTACATACAATTATATATAATAGCAGATCCACAATTGAGATGCAGAGGAGTATATTTTTCATTCCAGATTACAATAAATTACTTACAAAAATCAGGAACCAGTAACTTCGTTCATAGTGAAACTAAGTCAGTATATCCCGAGTTTTGAAAACTTAATTTAGCATCCAAATCTTAAATAAACATCTTAGCTATTTCTAAAATTGTGCATTGATGTACCTTTACATTTGCATCATTATAACAATACTGATTGCGAGTTTTATGTAGATCACAACATAACAAAGTCAGACTCAAGTGATGCTGATAATGAACAAAATGAGCTTCAAAATATAAATTTGAATCATATGCTGTACTTGAAATATGTATAAATTGCACTTTTACCCCAAATGCTATTTAAAACAAATACTTTTAAAATAATTTAATTGCTATAGTAATTACCACATAAGCTGTTTTTATATACAGCTATTTTCTTGAGAGGTACGTATTATTTTAAAAAAAAGAAACCAATGTTGTCTGATTCACAAGATAGGCATCATCACGAGAGGATGAGAAAACAAAATTAATTGGCACAATTATCTACCTGTACAGAATCTGTTGTGTGGTTTGTTGGTTGACCACTTTTGCCATAGCCTTGACCGTGTGCAGTGAGTAATCTTCCACAGAGATCAACAGCAGCTCTCCAATTCTTAGTATTCTGTTGGGAAAAGAAAATAAAATTGTGAATCCACCAACTACTTTTAGTAGAACAGTGGTGAATGTCACTTTGAAAAAGGGACTAAAATTAGTAAACAGGTATAATAGGATTTAATTCAGGGTAACATGGACTTATGGTCTTGGACTATGTTTCTGTGTGTGTCTGTGTTTTTCTGATATCTTATATGTGCTTGCTATCTGTGTGTGACTATTGGTACTGTGCTTTGCACCTGGGCCCAGAGGAATGCAGTATTGTTAGGCTGCATTCATGGGTAGTCATGTAAGGTTGAATGACAATTAAACTTTAACAATTAGTAATGATTTTTGAAGGCTCACTAAATTCTGGAATAGTTATGGAGGACTGGAAAATTGCAAATGACACTCAACTCTTAAAGAAAGGAAATTATAGGCCAGTTAGCCTGACTTCAGTGGTTGGGAAAATTTTGGAGATGATTATTAAAGATAAGGTTTTGGGGTACTTGGAGGTGCATGATAAAGTAGGCCAAAGTCAGGATGGCTTCCTTAAGGGGAAATCTTGCCTGATAAATCTATTGGACTTCTGAGGAAATAACAGACAGGATAGACAAAGGAGAGTTATTGGATGTTGTATAATTGGACTTTCAGAAGGCCTTTGACAAGGTGCTGCACATGAAGCTGCTTAACACGATAAGAACCCATGGTATTGCAGGAAAGATACTAGCATGGATATAAGATTGATGGACTGGCAGGAGGCAAACAATGGAGATAAAGGTGGCCTTTTCTGGTTGGCTGCCAATGACTAGTGGTGTTCTGAAGTGGTTGGTATTGGGACTGTTCCTTTCATTATATGTCAACTATTTGGATGATGGCTTTGCAGCCTAGTTTGTGGATGATATGAAGATAGGTGGAGAAGCAGGTAGTCTCGAGGAAGCAGAGTCTTCAGAAGGACTTAAGACAGATTGGGACAATGGGCAATGAAATAGCAGACGGAATAGAGTGTCAGGAAATGTATGGCCATGCACTTTGGTAGAAAGAATAAAGGTGTAGATTATTTTCTAAATGGGGAGAAAATTCAAATTCAAAAATGTAAGTTTGACATCAGTGGTTGGTAAATTAATGGAAAGTATTCTTAGAGATGGTATATATAATTATCTGGATAGACAGGGTCTGATTAGGAACAGTCAACATGGATTTGTGCATGCAAGGTCATGATTGACAAATCTTATTGAATTTTTTGAAGAGGTTACTAGGAAAGTTGACGAGGGTAAAGCAGTGGATGTTGTCTATAAGGACTTCAGTAAGGCCTTTGACAAGGTTCCGCAAGGAAGGTTAGTTAGGAAGGTTCAATCGTTAGGTATTAATATTGAAGTAGTAAAATGGATTCAACAGTGGCTGGAAGGGAGATGCCAGAGAGTAGTGGTGGATAACTGTTTGTTAGGTTGGAGGCTGGTGACTAGTGGTGTGCCTCAGGGATTTGTAATGGGTCCAATGTTTGTCATATATATTAATGATCTGGATGATAGGGTGGTCAATTGGATTAGTAAGTATGCAGATGATACTAAGATAGGTGGTGTTGTGGATAATGAAGTAGGTTTTCAAAGCTTGCAGAGAGATTTAGGCCAGTTAGAAGAGTGGGCTGAAAGATGGCAGTTGGAGTTTAATGCCGATAAGTGTGAGGTGCTACATTTTGGTAGGACTAATCAAAATAGGACATACATGGTAAATGGTAGGGCATTGAGGAATACAGTAGAACAGAGTGATCTAGGAATAATGGTGCATAGTTCGCTGAAGCTGGGATCTCATGTGGATAGGGTGGCGAAGAAAACTTTTGGTATGCTGGCCTTTATAAATCAGAGCACTGAGTACAGGAGTTGGGATGTAATGTTAAAATTGTACAAGGCATTGGTGAGGCCAAATTTGGAGTATTATGTACAGTTCTGGCCACCAAATTAGAGGAAAGATGTCAACAAAATAGAGAGAGTACAGAGGAGATTTAATCGAATGTTACCTGGGTTTCAGCACCTAAGTTACAAGGAAAGATTGAACAAGTTAGGTCTTTATTCTTTGGAGCGTAGAATGTTGAGGGGGGACTTGATAGAGGGATTTAAAATTATGAGGGGGATAGATAGAGTTGACGTGGATAGGCTTTTTCCATTGAGAGTAGGGGAGATTCAAACAAGAGGATATGAGTTGAGAGTTAAGGGGCAAAAGTTTAGGGGTAACACGAGGGGGAACTTCTTTACTTAGAGAGTGGTAGCTGTGTGCAACGAGATTCCAGTAGAAGTGGTAGAGGCAGGTTCGGTATTGTCATTTAAAGTAAAATTGGATAGGGACAGGAAAGGAATGGAGGGTTATGGGCTGAGTGCAGGTCGGTGAGACTAGATGAGAGTAAGCATTCGGCACGGACCAGAAAGGCTGAGATGGCCTGTTTGTGTGTTGTAATTGTTATATGGTTATATATAAATATCGAAGCTGCAAAGGGGCTTGTGAGTCCTTGTACTGGACTCCCTAACGATTAACTGCAGGCTGAGTCAGTGGTAAGGAGTGCAAATACAATGTTAGCATTCATTTCGAGAAGATTAGAATATAAGAGCAAGGATGTAATGCTGATAATTTATAAGGCATTGGCCAGACCGCACTTGGAGTATTGTGAGCAGCTTTGGGCCACATATCTAAGAAATGACGTGCTGGCGTTGAGAGGGTCCAGCAGGCTCACGAGAATCATTCTGGGAATGAAAGGGTTAACGTATGAGGAATATTTGATGCTGCTGGGCCTGTACTCACTGGATTTTAGAAGTAAAGGGAGGATTTCATGAAATCTATTGACTACTGAAAGGCCTAGATAGATTTGATGTGGCGAGGACATTTCATAAATTGGGAGAGTCTAGGACAAGACACCAGAGCAACAGAATAGAGCGATGTCCATTCAGAACAGAGATAAGGAGGGATTTCTTTAGCCAGAAGGTGGTAAATCTGTGGAATTCACAGGAGAATGGTGTTGAGAGGGATAATAAATCAGCCATGTATCATTTGGATAACTTCAGTGTTTCAGGAACTTCCTTCCATCCTTCGTATAGATATCTCAGCAATTGTTTGTCTGATGCATTTACCTCATTTCCCCTTTCTGGACAAACTTGTAATGAAAGGCTGATGCACTCTAATATCTCTGGGTGACGTTCTTGTGTTTATTTTTTAGTCACATTTCAAAAGCCGGTCTGTCCAGTCCAGGTGTGATACAAGGAAATCTTTTATTGCAACTTCTTCAGCTCTTCCAAGAACACATTGGTAACATGGACAGGTGAAGCACATTCAGACTTTAGCAGCTTTACTCTAAAATCCCAATATAATCCTTTTGCTTTCAAAACCTAACCCGTTTTATTCTTTTTAAATACTTATTTACCTGTGGGAGTACTTGTAGTTATTAGTAATTGTATTTATTAGCATTTCTGTGCCAGAAGATTCCTTTATTTTCTAACCACTTATCTAATTAGTTTACAAATATCTTCTTCATCTGCCTACAAAATATACAACATACTTGACCTTTATCCATATTTTCTCACTCTATACAGAAATCTTATTTCCAATAGCCTTTTAACATAATATCCTAATTCAACTAAAATATGCTTCTTTGTTACAATTGATTTGTAATTTTAATTGCATCCTAGAATTAGCAATTTTATTTTTTTGAAACTCTATTTAAATTCAATGATTCAATGATAGAATATCTGCAGCAAAAACAAAACCCTACAGCAAATCACCAATCATCACCTTATATAACGTGAAGGCATTTTTATATATTAACAATTTTGTGTATTAAACAATAATGTGTACATTGAACCAGTAGAAAGGTAAGCTATCACTATCTCAGCTGCCCAAGTGGATAGTAAGTGGCTGTTTGGCATTGGCATCATTCCTGACTCTGAAATTATGTGCTACCGGTAAGCAGTCTTTGTCTTACACTAGTTTATCACATACATGTGACTGACACAGCCATTCAGCATATTAGATTTTCATCTTGGCAAACTCATCAATTAATTTCTCCGCTGCTTTGTGATCAGCAGATGCTTTATCACACAAATCATTAAAAATTTAATGTCGTACCTTTTCTTAATTTTCTGCAACCTTCAATATTTAGTTGGTCGTGAGAGAACTCTGATTGTCTCATGATCAGAATACCTGTTCACTCTGATGATACACAAATGAGATCTTTATATTTCACTTTATGCTGTGATTTTCTACCTTTTATTAACTTATACTCATTACATATGTGAGGTCACTTCTCAGAACTGTGGTGCGCAGAGCCATGTTCTCCAAAGTGCTGTCTGTTGGTCTTCAGGTTGCTCTTGAACAGATTTCCTCCAGGTTTATCTATTGACTGCAATGTCTTTTCAGTTCCAAGGTGTGGTGTTTAATTGCTTCAGGCTGATTTTAATGTTATCTTTGAAGCATTTTCTTTCCTTACCAAGAGCTTTACTTCCTTCAACTGGGAGTAAAGGATTTGTTTTGGAAGATGTGAATTAGGCAACTGGATGACATGACATTCCATTGCAATTGGTGTTCCTTTATCATGATAGAGATGCTTTTCACGTTGGCCTCCTCCAGTATACTGCTGTTAGTGCTTCTGACCATTGAGCTGGTCCTCAAAATTTTTCCCAAGATCTTTGGTGATATTTTCCAGGGCTTTCAGGTGCCTACTGTATGTGGTCCATGATCCAGCTCCATACAGTAATGTAGGAAGGACAACTGTTCTATGGACCAAAAGTTTTATTTGGACCTGAAAGTCGCAGTCTTCAAAGACACTTTTCCTTAATCCTTCAGAGGCTCCACTAGCACTGCTCAGATGGTGATTGATCTCTGAGTCAATGTCTTCTTTTGATGAGAAAATGCTGCCAAGATAGCAAAAGTGATCTACATTTCCAACGGCAAAATCATCAATTTTTATGGAGGGATGGATAAATGGCTGGATATGCGTTGGCTGCTATAGGACCTATGGCCCTTTTTATATTCAAAACAAGACCCTGCCTTGGCAAAGGCATTAGGATACATTGGAAGTCTTCAGAGTGTGCTAAGATGGCATTGTCATCCTCGTACTGAAGCTTCATGATATTGAACAGCAAGTCTGCAAACCATTGATTATGGTGGATAGGCCATTAATCATTAGAAGCAGATTTTATTTCTTCTATCAAAGTTCAACTTTTTGGAGACCTCTACTAAACCTTCTTCCAATCCTCCTTAAAAATCAGCTTCTTTAACTATAAACATCACTTGAGTAAATTTTTTGCACCGTCTCCAAAATTCAACTGATTTAATTTAATTACCAATCAGGCACTGTTGATAAAGGTTAAGTCACTGAGGGGAAACAGGTTGCACAGAGGAATGGTGAAGACAATCCATATTAGAACGAACAGTAGTTTGAGTAGAGTAAGGATTTGATGGAGGAAGATGTAGAGTAGCCCTTGGAAGATTTGAAATACATTGAAGGATACTGTGAAAGAGCAGCTGATAAATTATACTTGTGGTTTGGATATTCGGCTTAAGTAAGGTTAGGGAATGAAAATATAACATTATTAACTACATTTATTTAAGAACAGTTGATGACAATGACAGTCAGGTTATAGTTCATTCATCCTCAAACCTGCCATTTGAATGTTTGTGAATGCCTTTGACATTCATAGTGAGGACCTGTCAGAAATTTAAAAGTTAAAATAATTTAAAAGATGAAGAATAAGAAAAGATCACACCCCCCCCCCCAATCGCCATGCATATTTGTATTTGCTTTTCCTGATGAGGCACAACTAGGGCTGGAACAAAAGCAGAATCAGGACTGGACAATAATTATAAGAATTGTTAATGACATTCACATCCCCAAAATTATGAAAATTATAATTAACCATTATTACCAAGTTAACCACTTGGGTAACAAGATTATATCAAATGATGGCAGGGTGGCACCAGTGCCCAACAGCAATGTTTTGCAAACAGCTCACAAAACTACTAGATACTCTGAACTGCAATCACAGTAATTTCCCTTTTCAGATGTACTTTTGAACAAAATAAACGATCTGGCACTTTTGTGATCTGGGGGCACTGGCAAACTAGACCCCCAAGAGTGCAGGTACAGCAGCGGCTGCCATTGCTGAGGGTGTACATGGTGTCAAGGTCTGATAGTGAAAGACTACTCCGTGTGGATTAAAGTGCAAAGCAAGATTAATATTGTGGAAGATGAGCAGAAACAAACAGGTGTTCTGTGCCATCTTACTGCTTTTAACAGACCTCCCTCTCTTTTTGCAACTACTGTCCAGCAGGAGGTGCAGAAGACTTGGGTGCCACGTTGTCACGTTCAGGAGCAGTTGTTGCCCTGCTGCCATCGAGCTCCTGGATGGACTTCACTCGCCTCAACGTTGAACGGACACTGCAGTTGCGGACTCACCTTTGAGCACACTGCAGTTCATGTTCCACGTGTTTTTGGTTACTTTTTGCATGATTTGTCCTCTTTCAAATATTGTGTGTTTTTTTTTACTGAATCCTTCAGTATTTCTTTGTTTTGTGAGTGCCTGCAAGATGATGAATCCCAAGGTTGTATACGTATATATGATATACATAAAATGACTGCCAATTGTGCAAAGTTTTAGGTACAAAAATATAGCTAGAGCTACACAATACTGCAGTCATTTTATGTATTGCACCATACCACTGCCACACAAAAAAAATTACCGTAGATTCCGGATTATAAGCTGCTACTTTTTTCCCATGCTTTGAACACTGCGGCCTTTACTACGGTGCAGCTAATGCATGGTTTTTTTTCATGCCGCCAAAAACATTTTGCCTCGTAACAGTAGACCAATAAAATTGATGAGTAGTTCACAGAGGTCCAATGAAATTGTACGATAAATCAAGCGCACTTTCACAATTAAATTATTGTAAATCAGTCATTTGTACTCACCCTCATCAACATGGAAAACACTCGAAGAAAAGCCTTTATGGCAGTTATTTAGTTTATAATATTTTCACTTAGTAATTCATTTGTTAGTATTTTCTAGTTAAAGTTAGAAGTGTTTTAAGTATATTTGTTTTCTGTACTACATCCCGGGATGCTATGACGTCACATCCGGTTTCGCCGCATCTTGTGGGGAAAATACCGGTTTGCGATAAACGGAAAGGAGGGGGCGAGCGCATTAGACCCGCGCGATGATGCAGCTTTTAAGTTAAAGGCGATCAATAACTTTTCCTGGTAGGCTGCAGTATATATTTTTTTACCAGTCGTTAGGAGATATTGGAATGTTGTTCGTGCACTGTTCAGTAAAAAAGTATACGCAACGTAATTTGTGTGTTACCGATACGTATGTATATTTAAAAGTAGCCGTGTTACAGGCACGGTTCGAAAAAAAGCATTTGCAATATGTATTTGTTTATGTTACCATACGGATTTAATTAAAAGTTAAAAAATCCTCACGTGTAATATCTTTCTGTGTAAATATCTCATATTACAACGTGGGACACCTGTGGCTTAAAATCCGGTGCGGCTTGTACAAGTACAAAATTGATTTTCTTTCTAAAATTAGAGCCTGCGGCTTTTAATCAGGTGCGCTCTGTAGTACGGAATCTACGGTATTCAAGACGTGAGTGATGAGAGACCCAATACTGATATGGGGCTCTGCTGTGGACTGAGAGTGGGAAGGAAGCAGGGAGAGGGCAATCATGATTGGGGAAAGGAGAAGGGAGAGGGAAGCACCAGAGAGACATTTTGTAATGATCAATAAATCAATTGTTTGGAGTCAAATGAACTTGCCTGGTGTCTGTACCCGTGCTGGCCACTGGCACTCCTTCTCTGTCACCTGCCCACAACCCTCCCGAGGCATTCTACACTTGTTATTCCCAATATCCTTTTCTCCTGCCAAACACCACGTTGACAAATACAGTACTGTGTACAAGTCTTTGACACTCAAGTTATATACTGTTCATGTACCTCAAACTTTTTGCAGAGTACCATACTTTGATAATAAATTTGATCTTTGAGCTTTTAAATGAAAACATTTATTTATATTTCTCCTGCAACCAATTTCTCCCACTAATTTGAAATGGGTCCAATGAGAGCCAGAAGATCCACTGGAGCGCCCTCTGCCCAATCTGACGAGGCAATGTGGAAGTACTGTGCTGAGCAGAAGGTTGCACTACAATTTTCACTTGGGAATTTCCCAGTGACTCGTAGATTCACCTGTAGATTAGCTTACAGATCTTTCCCCTTTGGGATTCTTTCCCTTTTGCACAGCATTTCCAGAAGTGCCATCCATGGGAATGCCCTTATATTTGTTTGTTAAGACTATGTACAGAAAACCGTTTACTTACTATCAATTGCTTGAGTCCCACAAAGGACTGTTCTACAGCATTTGCAGTCAAAGCTTGCCTCTTCATTGCAGCCTCTTCTCCCAAAAACCGCAGCATTACTTCCTTGACAGCATCACCCTGAAAGAATCAAAACAGACCCAGTTCAGTTTGTTTAATGAGTCTTTTGTAGCAAGCTAAAAAGATTTTTGAAAACTCCCCCTCCAATTGCTCCTAGTGCTTTCAATTATGCAATGTAATATAACACAGATGAGTAAAGCCGCATGGAAATATTTTAGATAATCCCAATGCTATTGAAATAGTTATAGTTGAATACAAGTAAATATACACAAATGATCTTTACAAAACTATAGAAATTATGATCTTAGAGCTTCATTTATTTATCTTAAACTCACAGTACTTTTTACTGTTGGCATTTATAAGGCAAATAACCAATGTAACCATGTTATGGTGTACTAAATCCTCCTGACTGGTGGTATGATTGTATTCAGTTTTAAATGTAACACTGTGTTTAAGATTTTCATACATTTCCAAAAATGTCATACAGTTTATTATTTACATGTGAAATCCAAATCATATAAAAAGGACAGAATATATTATTTCAAAATCTTTGATGAATTAAATGTTTCAGTCCAAGCATTCCTTTTGTATAATCTGGGTGTTTACAAACTAGAAAACCAGGATGAACTGGGAAGTTCACCCTCTTCTTAAGTCTAGGTCAGCAGTATTCAAATCAGGTGAGCCTGACTTTTATAAAACGTCAAGAAATGACTTCTGTAAAGCTATTAAACATTCTAAGAGACAGTACCAGTCCAAAATCAAGTCTAGATCCAGCCATCAGCTGTGGCAAGGTTTACATATTCTAACAGATTACAAAATTGAAATCAGGCAGCATTGCTGACAACAATACATCTCTTCCCAATGAGCCTAACACATTTAAAACAGAAGGGAACAGGTATGTCACCACACACTCTGAGAGTGTCCAATACACCTGAATCTACAATCGCAGATGTAAGATCAGTCTTCTGGAGGGTAAGCCCAAAGAAGGTATCAGGGCTGGATGATGTCCTTAGATCTTGTGCAGATCAGCTGGCTGGGTATGACCTCTCCTGCTTTAGAAGACCACTATCATCCTGGTACACAAGAAAATCAAGATAATGTGCTTTAATAACCATTGTTCAGTGGCTCTAACATCTACCATCACAAAGTGATTTGGGAGGTTGACCAAGACACATTAATCAACTCTGGTTTTCCAGACAACCTCGACCCACTGCAACTGGCCTTCAGTCGAAACAAGTCTATGGTGGACACCATCTGCCTGGCCCTACAATTATCTCTGGAGTATCTGGACAGTAAATAACCTACATCAGGCCATTGTTTATTGACTCCTGTTCAGCCTCAAATACTATAATTTCAGACAAACTCATCACTAAACTCCGGACTGTGGGAGTTAGTGTCTTCCACTGCAAATAGATCCTTGGCTTTCTGATCAACAAACTTCAATTGTAAAGATAGGAAGCAACACCTCCATCATGATTGTTCTAAACACTGGTGCTTCACAAGGTTGCATTCTCATCCCCCTACTCTACTCTCTGTACACTTAGGGACTGTGTGACCAGATTGTGCTCCAACTCTATTTATAAGTTTGCAGATTATACTACTGTAGTAAGCTACACCTCAAATAATGATGAGTTGAGAGTACAGGAAGGGATAGTGAGCTCAATGACATGGTGTTATGACAACCTTTCCCACAATGTCAATGAAACAAGACCTGGTCATTGACTTCAGAACCAGGGGTTGTGCATATGCTCTTGTTTACATCAAAAGTGTTAAGGTTGAGAGCTTCAAGTTCCTAGATGAGAACATCAGCAGTAGTCTGTTCTGGTCCAACCACACTGACATCATGGTCAAGAAAGTACACCAATGCCTCTACTTCCTCAGGAAGCTTAAAAAAATTGGCCTGTCCCTCTTGACTTACACCAATTTTTAAATCACTGCATCATAGAAAGCATTCTGTCTTGATGCATAATGGCTTGGCATGGTATTTGCTCTGCATGTGACTGGAAGAAGTTGTAGAGAGTTGTGGACGCAGCTCAGCACATCAGAGGAACTAATCTCTCCTCCATGGATTCCATCTAAACTTCTCATTGTCTCAGTAAAGCAAAGACACCACTTAGCCCAAACTTTCTCTCTTCTGCCCTCTACCATAAAGCAGAAGTTACAAAAGCCTGAAAGCACATACACCAGGCTCAAGGGTAATACTATTCCATCGTTATCAGACTATTGAATAAACCTTTCATACAGACCTCTTGTATGTTAAGATGGACACCTGGTCTCACAATCTACATCCTTATGATCTTGCAGTTCATCATTCACCTGCACTGTACTGTTTCAGAAGCTTTTACACATTTTGTGTCATTATCGTTTTACTTTAACTCAGTTCACTGTGTAATGATTTGATCTCTATAAACAGTGTGCAAGACAGGCTTTTTACTGTATTTTGACACAGATAACAAAACACCACCAATTGGAAGGAGGATTGTCAGTATGAGACGTCGTATACTTATCTGCTGCACTTGCTTGGGCCTTTGCATGTTCCTGAAGCTACCTCAGGTTCTAAATGCCTATCTTGCATACTTTTGCTCTACTTTCATCTTTTCAGCCAACATTGGCCAGGAACACTTATAAGACAATGGTGATGTTACATGTTTTCAAACTACAGTTTAAAAACATTCATGAATTATTAATACTATCTTCCTATTAAACTATTGCTACGATAGAAATAGTAGAACTTATTTTGAGATTTTGCTGTCAAGTATGTAAATATTTTTCCATCCAGGCTGAATAAATGTAAACACGAGGAAATCTGCAGATGCTGGAAATTCAAACAACACACACAAAAATAAATGTAAGTAGGGTCTCAATCCTTGTGATATTCACCAGGGAGAGTTTGGTTATTCTGTCAATAGATTCTGAAGATTTTGTGGTGACGGCATTGACACCATTTCTCTAGTACTTTGCTATAGGTGGTCCATATCAAGGACGGTGTCCTATAGACTGTAACCTTTCTACAAAGATGAGATTTGGATCTTCAAACCTTATTTTCCCCAAATGGCCAAAGGTTGTACTGACATTTTTGAGGTGATGACTCATCAGATCTCTGCTTTAGTTTAGACATGGCTAGAGATATGGGAAGTGATCCATAATCTTGCTGTAAACCTTTATTGTTTGGTGTCAGTGTTCTGCCACAGGGAAAGGTTGATAGAGAATCTCATTTTGCAGATGTCACTGATTCTTTCAACACTTCACTAAACACATACTGTAAATGATTTGGAGTTTAGCCTTTGATCACTGTGTAGACAAGCATCATTGGCTTACAATAGTTCAATGTCTAAGAATGCAGTGAGGTGAATTGTAGAACAGCTTCCCATTTATCCTGAAGATTAGTTTCACTGCAGTGGAAACCTTGGTGGAGACCAAGATGCAAAATTCTGATGGGAAAGACTAATGGGTGTCTTTAGATGATTATACAGGCTGATAAATAGACCCTACTGAGATTGGGTCTGTTGACAATTCACTCATTAAAACTGTAGTTTCCAAACCATCAAGTAGAATGAAGTCAAAATTCTAAGAGTAGCCAAATTTGAGAAGCATACACCATAGTCCCACTCAATCGACAGAATCAAAGACTTTGGTGACATTTAAAAGACAGCATGTGTAATGCTTGATACTGCTTCCTGCATTCTTCTTGGAATTGTCATGAGGTGAAGTTCATGTCCATCACACATCTAGATAAATGGAATCCACACCCCACAATTAAAGGAACAACTCTTTCATCATTGGGAGAAGGCTGAGTGGAACTACTCTTGTGCTGAATTTCCAAAGGCAGACAGCAAGAATATCTATAATAACTACGATTTCTTTCTCCTTTCCAGAATATGGCCATAATTAAATTTTAACTGACTGAACCGACCACATGCTCCTTTTCCTGTATTTAGGAGATGAATCTGTGAATATATCAGAAGTTCCTCTTTGCTAGGTTTTGAAATCTGAGCAGGGATAATATTTGCTTCTGAAGCTTCACTTTTTTTCCAGACTGAGGTGCTGGCAAGATTGAATCAAATGGCTTGCTGTAGGATCCTTCAAGCATTATCACATTAAGGATGTGATAAACACATATTGTATATGTGTTAATTATTAAGTATTAAGTACTATTAAGTACTTTTAAATACTCCTTTTAGCATGCACGGACTGCCTTTCTATTTGTTCAAGAAGGAAGAATTAGATTTTTGGCACCGTTGTTTTGAGATAGCAGTACATTGTAAGGCATAGCAATCACTATAAATCACAAAATAAACAGGTATATAGCACAAAAGAGAAATACTATTCATGGACTGTTTGGAAATCTGACAGCAGAGGGAAAGAATCAGTTCCTAAAATGTTGAGTTTGAGTCTTCACGTTCCTGTACCTCCTCCCTAATGGTAATAATGAGAAGGAGGCATGTCCCAGATAAAGATGGTCCTTAATGATGGATACTGCTTTCTGAGACAACACCTTTTGAAGATGTCCTCTGTGGTGGGAAGGGTTATACCCATGATGCAGCTGGCTGAATTGACAATGCTCTGCAGCCTCTTTCGATCCTGCACATTGGAGCTTCCATACTGGGTGGTGACACGATCAGTCAGAATGCTCTCCACTGTACATCTAGAAATTTGCGAGTTTTTTTGGTGACATACAAAATCTCCTCAAACTACAAATGAAGTACAACCTCTTGATGGCTTCTTTGGGATTGCATCAATGTGTTGGGTCCAGGATAGATCCTCTGACATATTCATGTTAAGAAACTTGAATCTACTCTTCCTTTCCGTTGCTGACTCAATTACTATTGGTGGTTGATCTCCTGACTTTCCATTTCTGAAAAATCCACAATTAATTCCTTGGTCTTGCTGACATTGATTAAAAAGATTGTTATTATGACACTTTAAGACCATAAGGTATAGGAACTGAATTAAGTCATTTAGTCCATCAAGTCTTTCATGGCTGATTTATAGTCTCCCCCCCCCCCCCCCAACCCCATTCTCCTGCCTTCTTCCTGTAACCTTTAACATGCTTACTAAATAAGAACCGATCTACTTCCCTTTAAATATACCCAATGACTGGACCTCCAGAGATGCCTGTGGCAATGAATTCCACAGGTTCACTACCAACTGGCTAAAGAAATTCCTCCTCATCTCTGTTCTAAATGGATATCTGTCTATTCTGTGGCTCTACTCGAGGGTCCAAGACTCACCTACTATAGGAAACATCTTTTCCAATCCACTCTATCTAGGCCTTTCAATAATTGATAGGTTTCAATGAGATCCTCTCTCATTCTTCAAAACACCAGTGAGGACAGGCTCAGCGGCAACAAATGCCTCTCACACATTAACCCTTTCATTCCTGGAATAATTTTGAACCTCCTCTGGACCCTCTCCAATGCCAGCACATCTTCAAAAGTGGCCCAAAACTGTTCACAATGCTTGAAGTGTGGTCCAAGCAGTGCCTTATAAATCCTGGGAATTACATCTTTGCTCATATTTTCTAGTCCTCCTGAAATGAATGCAAGCATTACATTTTCCTTCTTTACTACTGACTCAACCTGCAAGTTAACCTTCAGGGAATGCTGAATGAGGCTGTTGCAAGAAACATATGGATTTGATGATCGGTGATTTAACTTTCCACATATTGACTGCACTTTCCATACTGTAAAAGGGCTGGATGGGAAAGAGTTTGTCAAATGTATTCAGGAAAGTTTCCTAACTCAGTACATATTAGTCCTAACTGGAGAGAGTGTGATACTAGATTTCCTATTAGGGGATGAGACAGGAGTTTGTGCAGGGGAACACTTTGCATCTCGTGATCATAATGACATCAGTTTCAAGGTAATTATGAAAAATGATACATCTGGTCCTCCTGTTGAGATTCTAAATTGGAGAAAGGACAACTTTGATGGTATCAGAAAGAATCTGGCAAGTGTGGATTGGGACAGGCTGTTTTCTGGCAAAGATGTACTTGGTACGTGGGAAACTTCTAGAAGTGAAATTTTGAGAGTAAAGCATTTGTATGTTCCTGTCAGAATAAAAGGCAGGGATAATAGGCTTACAGAAACTTGAGTTTTTGAGAGATATTGAGACTCTGGTCAAGAAAAAAAAGGAGGTGCATAACAGTATACTTAAGTAGGAACAAATGAGGTACTTGAATACAGAAGTGCAAAAAAAAATTAAGGAGGAAATCAGGAGGGCTAAAAAAAAAAGCCATGAGGTTGCTCTAGCAGACAAGGTGAAGGAGAATCCTTAGGACTTACTGAACGCAAAAGGAGAGCAAGCAACAAAATTGATCCTCTGGAAGACTGAAGTGGTAATTTGTGGATGGAGCCAAAAGAGATGGGGAAGATCTTAAGTGGATTTTTTTGCATCTGTATTTCTTGGGAGATGGACACAGAGTCTATTGATAGGAGGCAATGTAGCAGTAAGGTTATGGACCCTATACAGCTTGCAAAGAAGGAGGTATTTGCTGTTTTGGGGCAAATTTGGGCAGATATATCTTGACAGGGCGTTCCCTCAGAACCTGTGGCAGGCTAGTGCAGAAACTGGAGTGGCCCTAGAACAGATATTTAAAACATCCTTGGGATGCTGGAGGATTGGAGGATAGCTAATATTGTTATGTTGTTAAAGAAAGGAACTTATAGGCCTATGAGTCTGACATCAGTAGTAGATTAGTTATTCAAATGTATTCTAAGGGACCTGAAGTATTTGGATAGATAGTCAACATGGCTGTGTGTCTGGCAAGTTGTGTCTAACCAATCTTATAGAGCTTTCTGAGGAAATTACCAGGGAAGTTGATGAGGCAAGGACTGCATGGACTTGAGCAAAGCCTTTGACAAGGTCCCACATTGGAGGTTAGTCAAGAAGGTTCACTTGCTCGGCATTAAAGATGCGGTAGTAAATTGGATTAGACACTGGCTTTGAGGAAGAAGCCATAGAGTGATTGTAGATGGTTGCCTCTCTGACTGGAGGCCCATGACTGTTGGTGTGCCACTGGCTCTGTTGCTGTTTGTCATCCATAATCAAAGATCTTTATGATTATATGGTAAACTGAATCAGCAATTGGGAGAGTCATGGACATCAAGGTAGACTAGCAAAGCTTGCAGCAGCATCTGAACCAGCAGAAAAAAGGTCTGGCAAATGGCAGATGGAATGTAATGCAGACAAATGTGAAGTTTTACACTTTGGGAGGATCAACCAGTGTTGGTCTTACACAGTGAGCAGGAGGGCAATGAGGAGTGCGATTGAACAGAGGGATCTGGGAATACAGATTTGAATTACACTTTGAAAGTGGTGTTATAGGTAGATCGGGTCAGAAAGAGAACTTTTGGAACATTCACCTTCATAAATCAATGTATGGAGTACAGGACATGTGATGCTATGTTGAAATTGTTGTGTAAGATATTGATGAGGCCTAATTTGGAGTAATGCCCTGTTCTGGTCACCTATCTACAGGAAAGATGTAAATACAGTTAAAAAAGAGTGCAGAAAAAATGATAGGACTTTATTCCTTGGAATGTAGAAGATGGAGGTATACAAGGGTGATGAGTGTGTGGATTGAGCTGCCAGCACAAGTGGTGGATGAGGGGTTGATTTCCATGTTTAAGAGAAATTTGAAAGGTACATGGAGGGTTCTGGTCCGGGTGCAGGTTGATGGGACTAGGCAGATTAACGGTTCAGCACAGACTAGATGAGTTGAAAGGTCTATTTCAGTGCTATAGTGTTCTATAACTCTATTTTCCGATATTCATCTGAAATTATGACAAACTATATTCATAAAATTATAAATGAGAGCCATATAATTTTCCAAGTATTAACCCAATCCTTACAACCAACATAATATTTTTAGGAAACATTACAGCAAGGTGGTTTCTAAGTAAGTCAACAGAAATTTGGTTGGGCTACTTTTAAAATATTGTATGCCATTATGTTGCCCCATTACAGAAAGGACGTGGAAGCTTTCAGAAGGGTACAGATGAGGTTTACCAGGATGCTGCCTGGATTAGAAAGGTATGAACTTTAAAGGTAGTGACAACTTGTTTTTTTTTCTCTCTGGCACATTGGAGGCTGAAGAGAGACCGTTAGAAGTCAATAAAATTATGAGAGACACAGACAGTGTTGGCAGTCTTTCTCCCTAGGGAGACATACCAAATGCATCCATTTAAGATGAGAGGGGGGGTGAAGTTTAAAGGAAGTAACGCAGGGTTCTTTTAAAGAGAGAGAATGGAAAGTGCCCCAAGTTGGCTGCCAGCGGTTGTGGTGGAAGCTGTTGTGACAATGGTATTTAAGAAGCTTTTAAATAGGCACTTGAATATGCAGGAATGGAGAGATAGGGATCATGTACAGCTGGAAGAGACTTCATTTAATTAGGTATCATGTCTGGCACAGACGTCATCGACAAAATGGTCTTATCCTGTTTAATGTGTCCTCCAGCACTGCACAATGATTGGCACAGCATGCTTGCTGTGGCCAATCTCCTCACATCCAGCTTAACCCAACAAGTGTTGATCCTGTACACTTTGCCAGTGGAGGAGTTATCAATACCCTTTTTTTTGCATCTCCCTTCAATAGATCACTCACTTGCAAAAAAAACACCAAAGGTCTTCACAACTCTTTAATCTATCATGAATGATTATATTAGCATTACGGCCACAAAAGAAACCTGGATATAATAATGACAAGAATTTGTACTGCATGAAGCATCTTCAACTTAGGTTTTCATTTTCATACTTATCTCAATCTTACTGATGTACTAACACTGGCTCTCATCACCAAATCACACCATGATCTAACTTTCCACATGCTCACTGCACTACTCCCTCTCAACTTTCATTTAAAATAGCATTTTACCAACTGTAATAAAAAAAATTCTTATCATGCTATTTTCATTGCATTCTTCCCCTGGCCTCTGCACTAAGAAACTTACTACCTAATGCAAATTCAAACTCCATCACAATTGCTCTCTTAATCTTACTTAGCATTTTAAACCTCAATTCTCGGTCATCACTGATTCAAACTCCACGACCTCACTATTCCCATCAAAGGTGTTGCTTCATAAATGAAAACTAACAAAAAATATTATGACATCTGATATTTTCATAAAACCACAGCTCTAGAACATTAAAAAAATCAACACAGTACAGGCACTTCAGACCATGATGTTGTACTGACCATTTAACCTACTCCTAGATAAATCTAACTCCTCCTTCGCACATTAGTTTCCATTTTTCTATCATCCATGTGCCCATTAAATGTCCCCAATGTATCTGCCTGGCAGCAAGTTCCACACACCCACTGCTCAGTGCAAGAACCATATCTCTGTAAACACTCCTATGCTTTCCTGGAATCATCTGATGTCCATTCAATCTATGTCCGTTATCACTTCTCATCTGCTTCCATCCAAAGAGAAAAGCTTTAGCTTGCTCAACCAATCCTCATAAGACATGCGTTCCAATTTAGGCAGCATCCTAGTAAATCTCCCCTACACCCTCTCTAAAGCTTCCACATCCTTCATATAATGAGATGACCAGAAATGAACATAATATTCCAAGTGTGGTCTAAGCAGAATTTTATAAAGCCACAACAACTTCACAGCCCTGAACTCAAATCCACAGACTAATGAAGGCCAATACACCATACACTTTCTTACAACCCTATCAACTTGCAGAGCAACTCTGAGAGATCTAGGTTTCCTATATGAACAGTATATTATATAGAAAATAAACAATATTTCCTCCAATGAAAGATCTATGTGGCAGGATCCCTCTGTTCGACACTGCCTTGAATCCTGCCATTAATCCTATGTTCTGCCTTCAGTTCGACCTTCCAAAGTGAATCACTTCAGAATTTTCCTGGTTGACCTCCGTCTGTCACTTTAGAAGCCCAGCTCTACATCCTAACAATGTCCCATCATAATCCTCACAACCTTTTACATAATGAGTTCCCAGCTTTCTTTGGGTTACCTGGCGTCCCTATCACAATCCCTTCCACACCTCTGGGACACCTTTTTCTCCGTTTGCAATGGACCTGTCCGTTATTTCATTCCCCGTCGGATCCATGCATGCAATCGCTGTTTCTTTGACTTTATCACATCCTGCAAGGATCACAAGATCTTCCATCTGCAGACCCCAGAGCATGGACTTCGTATTGCAGCCCCAGGCCTGGCCGTCGATCTCGGCTGCCCCAGCAACCCAGGGCATATTGAAAACCCGGACTCCAGCACCATCAACGCGGGTTCCAACGGCCAAGGATTGGCCCCGGCCGTCGATCTTGGCTGCCTCAGCAACCCAGGGCATATTGAAAACCTGGACTCCAGCACCATCACCGCGTGTTCCAACGGCTGTCGATCTCGGCTGCCCCAGCAACCCAGGGCATATTGATAACCCGGACTCCAGCACCATCACCGTGGGTTCCAACAGCCATGGATTGGTCTCTGCCGTCGATCTCGGCCGCCCCAGCAACCCAGGGCATATTGAAAACCCGGACTCCAGCACCATCAATGCATGTTCCAACAACCATGGATTGGCCCCGCCGTCGATCTCGGCTGCCCCAGCAACCCAGGGCATATTCAAAACTCAGATTCCAGCACCATCAACGCAGGTTCCAACAACCATGGACAGCTTCAAAAGCGATAGCGCAACCACCGACTGCGACTCCAGCCTTGAACTCCAGGCCGGGTCTTCACATGCCGCGATTGTGTCTCCTGTCTCCCCTTCCCCCACCACCACTCTGCAATCCCCTCTCCCTCAGATCCCATCGTCAGCTCCTGGGCCCTCAGAGGCTCCATCTTCCTCTCACCCCAACCCTTCTCTCTCCACTAACACTACCAGCCTCCCTCCCCCCTCTGATGCCATCTCTCATCCGTGCCGGGTCTTTACCGTTCCTTCTGACCTTCAAATCTCTGAGGCAGAGCGCTCTGTCCTCAGTAAGGGCCTCAGCTTTGTCCCCCTTCACCCACACCTCAGTGAGTTCCGCGTACTCCATGATGCGGAACTCTTCTTCCGCCGGTTCCGTCTCCGAGCTTATTTCTTTGGCAAGGATTCTCCTACCCCCACCGATGACCCCTTCTCCCGTCTTCAACCTTCCTCCTCTTCATGGACACCCCGCTCTGGTCTTCTGCCTGCTATGGATCTCTTTATTGCTAATTACCGACGGGACATCAACCGTCTCGACTTCACCACACCCTGTTCCAATTCCAACCTAACTCCTTCTGAACGCTCTGCTCTCCGCTCCCTCCACACCAATCCCAACCTCACTATAAAACCTGCTGATAAGGGGGGAGCTGTTGTTGTCTGGCGTACTGACCTCTACCTGGCCGAGGCACGGCGACAACTCTCTGATACCTCCTCTTATTTACCCCTTGATCATGACCCCACTAAGGAGTACCAGGCCATTGTCTCCTATACCATCACCAACCTTATCAGCTCTGGGGATCTCCCATCCACTGCCACCAACCTCATAGTTCCCACACCCCACACTTCCCGTTTCTACCTCCTACCCAAGATCCACAAACCTGCCTGTCCAGGTAGACCTATTGTCTCAGCTTGCTCCTGCCCCACCGAACTCATTTCTGCATACCTTGACACTGTCTTATCTGCCCTTGTTAAATCTCTTCCCACCTATGTTCGTGACACTTCTCACGCTTTGAATTTTTTCAATGATTTTAAGTTCCCTGGCCCCCACCGCCTTATTTTCACCATGGACGTCCAATCCCTGTATACCTCCATCCCCCACCTGAACGATCTCAAAGCTCTTTGCTTCTTTTTGGATTCCAGACCTAACCAATTCCCCTCTACCACCACTCTCCACTGTCTAGTGGAATTAGTTCTTACTCTCAATAATTTCTCCTTTGGCTCCTCCCACTTCCTCCAAACCAAGGGTGTAGCCATGGGCACCCGTATGGGTCCCAGTAATGCCTGCTTTTTTGTTGGCTTTGTGGAACAGTCCATATTCCAACTCTATACGGGTATCCGTCCCCCTCTTTTCCTTCGTTACATCGGCAACTGCATTGGCGCTGCCTCCTGCACGCATGCTGAGCTCGTTGACTTCATTAACTTTGCATCAACTTTCACCCTGATCTCTTAGTATCTCTCCTTTCAGTTAGTCCTGACGAAGCCAAAACGTCGACAGTGCTTCTCCCATAGATGCTGCCTGGCCTGCTGTGTTCCACCAGCATTTTGTGTGTGTTGTTTGTATTTCCAGCATCTGCAGATTTCCTCGTGTTTGCTCTTTGGGTTACTTCCTTCTTGGGTCCCAGATTGTGTCCTGAGTGTCTGCCCTGCCTTTACTGCCATTACATAAAAATGATAAAGAACTTTGATTTATGATGCACAGTTTAAACTGTCCTTTAGTTAGCACCTAACTCTCAGAACTCACTTTGCAAAACCTCGTCCCTCTTGCGATCCATGTCATTGGAGCCTACATGGACTACATCTGGCCACTCACTGTCCCACTTAATAATGCTGGGAGCTTAATCCGGGATGTCCCAGGCCTTGTCACCTGGGAGGCGACACACCATCCATCACATTCTCGTGCACAGAACCTCCCTTCTATTCCCCTAACTAACAAATCCCTTCACCACTGTGTGCCTCTTCTCCTCCCTTCCTTCTGAGCCACAGAGCCTGACTTGGTGACAGAAACCTGATCACTGTGACTTTCTTCTACAAAGTCACCCCCAGCAGTATCCAAAGTGGTATATTTGTTGTTTAGGGGATGGCTACACTGGCTGGTTAATCCCTTTCATCCTCTTGTCACCCAGTTTCCTGCCTCCTGCACCTTGAGTGTAACTATATGTCCTATCTATCATCCTCTCAGCCTCCCGAATGATCTGGAATTCATCCAGTTTCAGTTCCAGTTCCTTAAATGTGTAGTACTAGAAGCTGCAGCTGGATGCACTTCTTTCAGTTGAAGTTGTCAGGGACACTCAATGTCTTCCTGTCTTCCCACATCCCACAAAAAGAGCATTCAACTATCCTACCTTGCATACCTACTGTTCTAACTGTGTAATTATAAAGAAGGAAACAATAAATATATTGACAAAAAAATCTACCTACAGCTTTTCACCTTCTCTCCTTCAACTCTTTCCTTGCTGAAGCTTCAAGAAAGTAAAGTCTCAAAATCCCCACTCTAACACTGTCCACTCCATCAAAGGCCACCTCATTTACCCCTGCCTTATTTTAATTTGCATTTGGTAATGAATCCTGATCTTTGATTGGCCACTGTGCAAAGGTCCATTTGAATTTTTTTATCTTCTTGAATTTGTTCAAGAATATTTTGACCCAATCTTATATAAAATAAATCCTCTTGTTGAAAAGTCAATAATAGCATTTTCAAGATTGGCTTATCCACCTTCACTATGTACGATCTTTGCAAACTGGTATGGAAATCACCAAAAAGTAGCACAGATATGATATATAATTTAAAACAATTATTCACAATTATATCAGGAATAAATATTAAATGATGATAAATTCCATTGCCTGGACTTGTATTCCTTTGAAAGACAGAAAATTAAGGAAGATGATCTAATTGATGTATTTAAAATAGTTAACACAAAGCCTATTTACTCTGGTGAAAGAGTGATAACCTCAAATTAGAGGCAAATCACTGATGTTAGGATGTTCACAGAAAAACTGATGGAAATGTTCTAATCAAAAGCAGTTCAAACACATTGAAATTAGAAAACAGAAAAATTCTGTTCAATGCAGAGACTGGAACTTGCAGCTCTATTCCAATATAGTCACCCTTTCCTTTAGCTGCTACTATAATCAATCTTAAAAGATCTGGTGTCTGCTTCCGTCACTAACTTTGGATTTGATATCTTCACAACACAAGCAGTAAAAACTTTTTGCTACTGTACCTTAAATCTTTCACATTTTCAAAGCTATGCCTTTATCTGAAACTATTCTATTGTGTCATTTTTTGTAATTTAATGTACCAGCTGTAAACACCTCACAACTCATGGTCTATTCTTCAAGAGTTAGGGTTCATTGACCCTGAAGTTTTAAGTATTTCATGTTGGTGTATCTTCTTATCTAAGCCTGGGAATTCAAACTGCACTTATGAAAGGGTAATCTATTACTTATCAGAATTAATTACTTTTGTAAAGAACAGACTTTACAAAGCTTTCAATAGGGAAAAATCCCTAGAAAGAAAAAAAATGTAATATATACTGCATATAGCTTTTGTATTCATCCAAAGAAACATTATTTTATTCCCTTATGAAATGCATACCTGGATCTAGCAGGCTCAATATTAGAAATGCTGCCAAATTAACAAGTCAGCATTTTCACGACACAGAAACAAAACAGACTTACTTGTACGTTGTCAAACTTTAGACCAGGCATGGTCAACTTCTCTTTGTCAATGAATACTGTGTTATACTGTTGAGTAGCTACAGAAATTAGAATTTTCCTAGTCTCTTCAGATGGAAGCCAAGCATCATACCGCCTGTCTACCTCACTCATATTCAATGCTGTTGCAAAGGGATCATCACTTCCTGCAAATGCTGCTTGGAGCTGAGTGAAGGGCTTGGGTGACAGAGATGTTTCTGTAGATGATGCTGCTGAAGGTGTAATACCATTTCCTATGATGAAGGATTTGTTTGTGGAGCTAGATGGACTTGTTATTCCTGGAGCAGAAAGTGAGGACAATCGATCAGGCACTGAAGCACTAGCATTTGGATTGCTAACAGAAATTAAAGATGTTGATGTAAATGAGTCAAAAAATTCTGCTGCTGATGAACTTGAACAGACATCATCTGTGAAAAATTTGCTTAGGCTAGGACTAGGATGAACTCCAAATAGTGGTTTATTTGGAGTATCAATGATAGTTCCAAAGCTGGGAGATTTTACCATCTGCGGTTCATAGCCATCTGCTTTCAAAGGAGTATTGACCTGGTCTTTATCTTGCTTGTCCTGATTAAAAATTGTGCATACCGGCAGATTTTCATCCTTTGCTGAATGAGTGGTTACTGGCATCTGACCCTGTTTCTCTTGCAATTCTAAGTCAACCTGGCCATCTGATCCATTTTCAGGACTTTCTTTTGGAACTTGAAGATCATCTTCTGATCCAACTGCAAGTTCCAGATTCTGTGAGGCAGATGTTTCATCTTGTATTGGAGTTTTATCATCATCAGCATTATGTACAGATGTTACATGTTCACTTTGTGGAGCAGAAGCCTCTTTGTAATCCTCCTTCTCAGAACGTACTGATGGAACATCACCACATTCCATGTCTAAAGCCTCTTCACAGTCATGCAGGATTGCTAGGTCTCCTACATCACCCTCACTATTACTAGGTGAGTCAGATATTATTACACTCTCCATCATCTGTTCATTAAGCTTATCCATCAGATTCATTTGACAGGTATCAGCCAATTTATCTGTGGGCTCTGATACAAATGTATCAGCACGTAGGTCAATATTTTCTGTTCCAAATAACAATTGCTGCTGCTGAGTTTGAGGTTCCTGGAGCACTGTTTTCATATTCTCTTTATTCATCTCCTCACCAATACTTAACGTGACAGTATCAGTAACCTTGGAGGCAAGTTGAAGATTTTCCATCTTTTCCTGCAACCAAAATTCATAATTTTAGTGTGTTGCATATTAAAATTCTGCTCCATCATTATGGCCAAACTACAGCCTCCACATTATTCACCTGTTAACAATAGTAGGAGAATGGAATGGTCGAGCACCACCACTCCATCCGCAACAACAAACAGGATCTCCCAGTTGTCACCCACTTCAACTCTGCTTCACATTCGCATTCGGATATGTCCATACATGGCCTCCTGTACTGCCATGATGAGGCCAAACTCAGGTTGGAGGAGCAGCACCTCGTACACTGTCTGGGTAGTCTCCAGCCTCTTGGCATAAACATCGAATTCTCCAACTTCTGGTAATTCCATCCCTCTCCCTTCCCCCATCCCACTTTCACTCTGCCTCCTCCTCCAGCTGCCTATCTGCTCCCTCATGGTTCTGCCTTCTTCTACTACCCATAGTGCTTTCCCCTTACATTCCTTCTTCACCTTTCCAGCCTATTCCCTTCCCCCACCCCTAGATATTTCCTCTTACTGGTTTTTCACCTGGCACCTACCAGCCTTCTCCTTTCCAACCTCCCCCCACCTTCTTGATAGGGCCCCTGCCCCCTCTTTCTTCAGTCCTGACGAAGGGTCTCGGCCTGAAACGTTGACTACTCGTATCCACGGCCTGCTGAGTTCCTCCAGCGTGTTTGTATGCGTTCATTGAACCACGGCATCTGCAGTGTACTTCGTGTTTAAATTAAATTAGCTTCTTTGCTAGCAACTTATTGTCACATTTGTACCTCCACATTGTTTGTCTACACTTTTGGGCGCAGTCTTTCATTGATTCTATTATGGTCCTTGGAGCTGCTGCATATGCCCACAAGAAAAAGAAAATGAATCTCAGGGTTGTATTCAATGGCATATATGTACTTTGACAATAAATTTACTTTGAATTTTGAAATTATATTGATTTAAGTGTCTATCCCTTAATTAAAAAAGTTTACTTCCTCCAAATCACGTATTATTCCTTGACTTAAAAAAATGCCAACAATGTTGAATTAGCTGTTAAAAATGCAATGCTGATATACCTTTGTTGAAACTTCTATCCCCTACATACTTAAAAATAATAGGTACTAACAACAATTTTATAGGCATGATTTAATTTTACGACAAAAATTTGCACCATCTGAACAGATGATCTAATTTGGTACACATACTATGCTATATGCTTTCAGAACTCGGAGTCCTGCCATGTGCAGAAGTTCGCTGATGACACGGCCATTGTGGGGTGTGTCAGGAATGGACAGGAGGAAGAGTATAGGAAACTGATACAGGACTTTGTGATATGGTGCAACTCAAACTACCTGCGTCTCAATGTCACCAAGACCAAGGAGATGGTGATGGACTTTAGGAGATCTAGGCCTCATATGGAGCCAGTGATCATTAATGGAGAATGTGTGGAGCAGGTTAAGACCTACAAGTATCTGGGAGTACAGTTAGACGAGAAGCTAGACTGGACTGCCAACACAGATGCCTTGTGCAGGAAGGCACAGAGTCGACTGTACTTCCTTAGAAGGTTGGCGTCATTCAATGTTTGTAGTGAGATGCTGAAGATGTTCTACAGGTCAGTTGTGGAGAGCGCCCTCTTCTTTGTGGTGGCGTGTTGGGGAGGCAGCATTAAGAAGAGGGACGCCTCACGTCTTAATAAGCTGGTAAGGAAGGCGGGCTCTGTCGTGGGCAAAGTACTGGAGAGTATAACATCGGTAGCAGAGTGAAGGGCGCTGAGTAGGCTACGGTCAATTATGGAAAACCCTGAACATCCTCTACATAGCACCATCCAGAGACAGAGAAGCAATTTCAGCGATAGGTTGCTATCGATGCAATGTTCCTCAGACAGGATGAAGAGATCAATACTCCCCAATGCCATTCGGCTTTACAATTCAACCGCCAGGAGTAAGATATGTTAAAGTGCCGGGGTTAGGACTCAATGTATTTAAGTAAACTACTTAAGAACTTTTTAAAAGCTATTATTAATGCTTTTTGAGAGGGTGATTTTAGATGCATATCATATTTTTACTGAGTTAAGTATTGTATGTAATTAGTTTTGCTACAATAAGTGTATGGGACATTGGAAAAAATGTTGAATTTCCCCATGGGGATGAATAAAGTATCTATCTATCTAACTGCAAGAAAATATTAAAAGGTTTGACATAACAATCTGTTCAAAACACTCAGATAAAAATAAATGAAAAAAGAGCTACAACTTAGCAACTTTTTTTTTGTAGACTATCTGTCAACTATTTGTCAATGATAGGACAATCCCTAAAGGTATATATGCACCACAGATTCTGTCGTCTTTAAGCGGGCTTTAATGGTTAGCTTAAGTTCTATTTTGAACACAACTTCCAGATCCTATACTAGAGAACACAAATAATTGTCTGACATACAGAAAATAAACATTCATCAGCAGCTTTAGCAATTAATCTTTTTATCAGATGGATATTCATATACATAGTCTGGGCTGCTTCCAAATATTTAAACATCTAATTAACAGTAAGATTATATAACATGCAAGAAAGGCAGATTTAGCTTTTTTTGTTAATTATAGGGCTAACTTTAACCCAATACAAAGATTTGATATGAAGAGAATTATGGACTGCAGTAGACTAGTGTAAACTAATATAATCCACAATTATAAAAATTAATTATGTTGTCAACAAGTTACATCAACAATTCTGCACATAATTTGCTTTAGTAATTCAGTCTCAAAAGTAGTTAAAATAATTTTCATTCCTACATGGTGTTAAATATTAAAATTCTTTTCTAGGTCATTTGATGACATTAACGTTATATTGATTCAGTGAGTTCCATGCCTGCCACCATGCTAAGCTCTTCTTCTGCCGCCTCCATCAACGAAGCTACTTCTTCGGCAAGGGCTCTCCAGCCATCACCAATGACCCCTTCTCCTGTCTTCAACACTGTTTCTCTTCCTGGACACCCTGCTCCAGTCTTCAGCCTGCCCTGGATCTTTTCATTGCTAACTACCGACGAGACATCAACTGTCTCGACTTCATCAATACTCTCTTCAATTCTAACCTCACTTCTTCCAAACACACTGCTCTCCACTCTCAGACATCTCCTCTTATTTACCTCTTGAAAAGTGGTCTACAAAGGACCAGGCCATTCTCTTCCACACCATCACCAACCTTATTGATTCTGGGGATCTCCCAACCACTGCCATCAAATTCATAGTTCCCTTATACCACACCTCCTGTTTCAACCTTCCACCCAAGATCCCCAAACCTGCCTGTCTAGGTAGACCCATTGTCTCTGCTTGTTCCTGCCCCACTGAACTTAAATCTGCATACTCAACTCAGTTTTATCCCCCCTAGTTCAGTCCCTTCCTACTTACATCCATGACACTTCAAACACTCTTACTCTTTTCTATAATTTCAAGTTCCCTGACCTCAAACATCTTATATTCTCTATGGATGTCCAGTCCCTATACATTTCTATCCCCCGGACAGGAAGACTTCAAAGTTCAAACACAAAAATACTCTGCAGATGCTGGGGTCAAAGCAACATGGTGGAGGAACTCAGCAGGTTGGGCAGCATCCGTGGAAATGAGCAGACAACATTTCGGGCCGAGACCCTTCGTCAGGACTGAAGAGGGAGGGGGCAGGGGCCCTATAAAGAAGGTGGGGGGAGGATGGGTAGGAGAAGGCTGGTGGGTGCCAGGTGAAAAACCAGCAGGAGGAAAGATCAAGGGGTGGGGGAGGGGAAGCAGGGAGGGGATAGGCAGGAAAGGTGAAGTGCACTATGGGTAGCAGAAGGAGGTGGAATCGTGAGGGAGGTGATAGGAAGCTGGAGGAGGAGGCAGAGCGAAACTGGGATAGGGGAAGGGAGGGTGAGGGAATTACCGGAAGTTGGAGAATTCGACGTTCATGCCAAGGGGCTGGAGACTACCCAAATGGCATATGAGGTGTTGCTTCCCCAACCTGAGTTTGGCCTTATCATGGCAGCAAAGGGGGCCATGTATGGAGGAGAAACACCTCATATCATCTGGGTAGTCTCCAGCCCCTTGGCATGAACATTGAATTCTCCAACTTGCGGTAATTCCCTCCCCCTCCCTTCCCCCATTCCAGCTTCACTCTGCCTCCTCCTCTAGTTGCCTATCACCTCCCTCATGGTTCCGCCTCCTTCTACTACCCAACGTGCTTTCCCCTTACATTCCTTCTTCACCTTTCCTGCCTATCCCCTCCCCCACCCCTTGATCTTTCCCCTTACTGGTTTTTCACCTGGCACCTACCAGCCTTCTCCTTCCCACCCTCCCCCCACCTTCTTTATAGGGCCCCTGCCCCCTCCCTCTTCAGTCCTGATGAAGGGTCTCGGCCTAAAACGTAGACTTCAAAGCTCTCTGTTTCTTTTTGGACACCGGACCCAGCCAATTCTCCCCCATCACCATTTTCCTCCATCTGATGAAACTGGTTCTCACTCTCAATAATTTCTCCTTCAGCTCCTCCCACATCCTTCAAACAAAAGGTTTGGGCACTCTCATGGGTTCCAGTTTTTGGCAATGTGCAACAGTCAATGTCCCAAGCCTAAACTGATATCACTCCCCAACTTCTCCTCCACTATATCGATGACTGCCTTGGTGCTGTTTCCTGCAACTGCACTGAGCTCATCAACTTTGCCTGCAACTTCCACTTTGCCCTCAAATTTAACTGGTCCATTTCTGACAACTCCCTGCCCTTTATCCATTGCTGTGTCTCTATCTCTGGAGACTGCTTATATACTGATATTTTTTATAAACCCACTGATTCTCAAACCTACCTGGACTATACCTCTTCCCATCTTATTACTTGTAAAAATGCCACCCCTTTCTCTTAATTCCTCTGTCTCTGCAAAAGACTCTCGAATTAGTCTCTAGAAGTTTGGAGATGTCCTCCTCCTTCAAAGAAAGAGGCTTCCCTTCCTCCACCATCAACGCTGCCCTTATTGGCATCTCTTTCAATTTGCACACGTCTGCCTGCCCTCACCCCATCCACCTGCCACCCTACTAGTGATAGGGTTCCTCTTGACCTCAACTACCATCCCACCAGCCTTCGCGTCCAGCACATAATTCTCCGTAACTTCTGCCACCTCCAAAGGGTCCCACCACTAAACACATCTTTCCCTCCCCCAACTCTCCACAGGGATCTCTCCCTAAACAATTCCCTTGACCATTTGACCCTCCCCACTGATCTCTCTCCTGGCATTTAACCTTGCAAGTGGAACAAATACTACACCTGTCCCTCACCGTTACCATTCAGGTGAGGTAACACTTCATTTACAAGTCTGTTGAGGGGTCACCTATGGTATCTGGTGCTGCCAGTGTGGCCACCTGTATAATGGTGAGACCTGACATAGCTTAGGAGATTGTTTCGCTGAGCACCTACAAGGCCACACTCAGGTTGGAGGAGCATTCCCATTCTGATATGTCAATCCATAGCTTCCTCTATTGTCACAATGAGGCCAAACTTGGGTTAGAGGAAGAACACCTAATATTTCATCTGTGTAGCCTCTAACCTGATGGCAAGAACACCGATTACTTGAACTTCCGGTAATTCCCCCCCCCCCCCCATTTTACCATTACCCATTTCCATTTCCCTCTCTCACCTCATCTCCTTAACTGTCCATCATCTCCCTCTGGTGCTCCTCTTCTTCCCTTTCTTCCATGGCCTTCTGCCCTCTCCTATCAGATCCCCCCTGCTTCTCCAGCCCTTTATCTCTTTCACTATTCGACTTCCCAGCTCTCCTACCACTTCTTCCTACCATTCCCTCCCCCACCTTGTTCATCAGCCTTCTCATCTTTTTCTCTAATCCTGATGAAGGGTCTTGGCCTGAAATGTCAACTGTTGACTCTCTTCCATCAATGCTGTCTGGCCTGCTGACTTCCACGGGCATTTTGTGCATGTTATATTAATTTGCCTACTTTTCAAGCATTTTTATCTCCCTATGCTCGAACACAGTATAAGAAATACAAATCCCATTTCCAGAAAAGTTGAGATATTTTCCAAAATGCAATAAATCTGTGTTATGTTAATTCACGTGAACCTTTATTGAACTGACAAAAGTACAAAGAAAAGATTTTCAATAGTTTTACTGACCAACTTAATTGTATTTTGTAAATATACACAAATTTAGAGTTTAAAAAAAATTTTTTTTATTGGTTTTTCAAAACATTTTACAAATTAAAAACCCCAAATCCCAATGAGGAACATTAATACAGTGCAAAATTAAGCATACAATGACAATATGCTACAAAGGAAGAGAATCTGACAAAAAAGCACCTAAATTGAAGACAAGTAAACTTAGTATCCTCCCCAAGCCCCACAACACACAAAAAAACCAACTCCAGACCAAACACAACACAATAGAGAGAGTATAAATCAGGACAATCAAACTCCCAGACTGTGAATACACTTAGCAACAGAGGATAATAATGCCTACTACCAGAAAAAAAAAGGGAGCTGAAAGCAAGGGACCGAAAAGAAAAAAACCCTAGTCAAGAGGAAGGTTATGAAAGTACTCGATAAAAGGTCCCCAGACCTTATGGAACTTTAGATCCGACTTAAGAACTGAATAATGAATTTTTTCGAGGTCCAAGCAGGCCATAATGTCGTTAAGCCATTGCGCATGAGTGGGCGGGACAACATCTCTCCATCTAAGGAGGATCAAGCGTCTCGCCAGGAGAGAGGCAAAGGATAATATTCGGTGTTTGGTCGGACCCAGACGTAAATCTGTCTCGCCCCAAAAACCGAACAGAGCAATTAAGGGGTTTGGTTCTAGGTGCTGATTCAGAATACACGATAACGTGGTGAAGACATCTTTCCAGAATTTCTCCAAGCTAGGACAGAACCCGTACATATGGATGAGAGAGGCCACGCCCCTCTTGCATTTATCACAGAGCGGACTAATGCTAGGGTAGAATTGAGATAGTTTAGATTTAGACAGATGGGCTCTATGAACAATCTTAAACTGTAAAGGACAATGGCGAGCACAAAGAGAGGTTGAGTTAACCGATTTGAGAACTGAGTCCTAGCTCTCCTCGGATAAGGAGATATTTAAATCCTGCTCCCAGGCCATTTTAATTTTATGCACAGGGGCCTGTCGTAAGGCTGCTAGTTTATCTCGGATAATTGATATTAAACCTTTACCTAGTGGATTAATGGAAAGAAATAGGTCCATAGCATTTTTCGCAGGCATTTCAGGAAAGTTAGGAATTAAAGGAGCAATAAAGTGTCGGATTTGGAGATATCTGAAAAAATGAGCGTTAGGCAGATTGAACTTAACAGAGAGCTGCTGAAAAGAAGCGAAGCGATTATCAATGAAAAGATCTTCAAAATGCCTAATGCCCTTCCTATACCAAACATGGAATGCTGAATCATACGTAGTAGGTAAAAAAAGATGATTATGTGCGACAGGGCTGGAAACGGAAAACCCCTGGAAACCATAGCATTTCCTGAACTGAGCCCATATACGCAAAGTGTGTCTAACAAGAGGATTAGCTATTGATCTGGGCAGACTGCTAGGGAGTGCAGAGCCAAGAAGTGCAGAGATAGATAATTCTTTAGTGGAGTTCAACTCCACTGCCACCCAGTTAGGGCACTCGGGTTGGCCGTGGAAGAAAGACCAAAAGGTAGCACAACGTATATTAGCTGCCCAATAATATAAACGAAAGTTAGGTAAAGCCATGCCGCCCTCTTTTTTAGATTTTTGGAGGTGGATTTTATTAATTCTAGAGCGCTTATTCTGCCAGATATGTCAAAATAATAGAGTCTAAGGAATCAAAAAAAGATTTAGGAATAAAAATTGGGATAGATTGAAATAGGTATAAAAATTTGGGGAGAACATACATTTTAACAACATTAATACGACCTACCAAAGACATAGATAGAGGTGACCATTGTACCAGACTCTGTTTTATAGCATATGAAAGATTGACAAAGTTTTCCCGAAAGAGATCTTTAAACTTCCTTGTGACTGTAATTCCAAGATAAGTAAATTGATTATGGACTACTTTAAAAGGGAGATCATGAAATGTTAGTTCTTGTGCTTCTTTATTAATTGGGAAAAGTTCACTCTTATGTAAATTAAATTTATAGCCAGAGATCTGGCTGAACTGGTCAAGAAGTGAAAACATTAGAGGTAAGGATGTAGACGGATTTGAGAGAAAGAGTAATAAGTCATCAGCATAGAGAGAAACTTTATGCTCAACACTCCCTCTCCAAATCCCGGTCAATTCAGGACAGTTTCGAAATGCTATCGCCAGAGGTTCTATAGCCAAATCAAAGAGAAAGAGACTTAAGGGTCATCCCTGACGGGTGCCACGTTTGAGATTAAATGCTTGGGATTTCTGAAAATTAGTTAAAACAGAAGCAGTAGGACACAGGTACAGCAATTGGATCCAAGAGATGAAACTTTGGCCGAGGTCAAATTTTTCTAAGACTGCAAAAAGGTAGTTCCACTCTATACGATCAAATGCTTTCTCCGCATCGAGGGAAATAACACATTCAGGAGTCCCAGTTGGAACTGAGTATAAAATATTAAATAGACGCCGAATGTTAAAAAAAGGGAGACGGTTTTTAATAAAGCCTGTTTGGTCATCAGAGATAATGGAGGGAATAACGGTTTCTAATCTATCAGCCAAAACTTTAGCTAAGATCTTTACATCAACATTGAGCAGAGAGATCGGCCTATACGAGGAACATTCTGTTGGGTCTTTGCCCTTTTTCAAAAGAAGAATAATAGATGCCTCATTGAAAGAGGGTGGCAATTTGCCGTAATTAAACAAGTCAGATAATACTGAAAGTAACTGAGGAGAAAGAAGTGAAGAGAATGATTTATAAAATTCTACAGGGAACCCATCAGGTCCAGGAGATTTCCCTGAGGACAGTGCAGAAATTGCAAAAGATATTTCTTCTGATGATATAGGCGCATTGAGTTTGGCTTTGAAATCAGATGAAAGTGAGGGGATATTCAGATTCTGTAAAAATTGATCCACAGAGATATTGTCATTCAGAGATTCAGAGGAATAAAGCCGAGAATAAAAATTTTTTAAATGCGTCATTAATTTCTAAATGATCCGATGTAAAGTCTCCGTTCTCCTTCCGGATCTTTGTAATATGTTGTTTGGCTTTGGAACGCCTCAGTTGATTGGCTAGGAATTTACCAGACTTATCCCCATGAATGTAAAAGCGACTCTTGCTTTCGAGAAGTTGGCGTTCGACAGGTTGAGTGGACAGAAAGTTAAATTTAGTTTGGAGTTCAACTCGTTTCTTGTATAATTCAGGGTTCTTAGTTTGGGCATATATTTGATCCAATTCTTTAATCTGGTTAATGAGGTCTAATCGATCTGCACGGGATCTTCTGTTGAGATTTGCTGTGTAAGAGATTATTTGACCCCTCAGATATGCTTTCATGGCATCCCAGACTATCTGGGATGGCACTTCAGGTGATGTATTAGTGTTAAAATAAAAGGTTATCTGATCCTTAATAATTTTTTAAAAATCATCATCCGATAATAAAGTTGAATCAAACCGCCAGTGTTTATTCCTCTGAGGGAGACCAGGAAAGTTCAGAGAGAGAGTAATTGGGGCATGGTCAGAAATCAGTATACTCTGATAGTCACAAGAGTGGGCAAATGGAATAAGTTGGTTATCGAGTAAGAAATAGTTAATTCTAGTGAAGGTATGGTGAACATGTGAGAAAAAAGAATAATCTCTCTCCGTAGGATGGAGGAAACGCCATATATCAGAGATACCAAAATTAGAGAGAAACAATTGGATAGCTAAGGCAGATTTAGTAGGTGATCTAGTAACACAGGATGATCGATCCAGATTAGGATCCAACCAACAGTTGAAGTCACCACCCAGTATAAGAGAGTATGAGTTTAAGTCTGGTAGTGAGGAAAAAAAACGTTCAAAAAAGTTAACATCATTAAAGTTGGGGGCATACAGGTTTGCTAGTGCAACTTTAGTGTTATATAGTTTACCAGAAACAATAATAAAACGGCCATTTGTATCAGATATTTTATTATGGAGTTCAAAAGGAATATTTGGGTTAATAAGAATGGAGACTCCCCTAGCTTTAGCGGCAAAGGATGAATGAAAATGCTGACCCGCCCACTTTGACAGAAGCCGGGAGTTATCAAAACAACGAATATGAGTTTCTTGAAGGAAAGCAATGTCAGCTTTGAGTTGTTTGATATGTGAGAATACCTTCCTCCTTTTAACAGGGTAATTCAATCCCTTTACATTCTAGCTCACGAATTTAAGTGCACTAGCCATTATCAATTACTAATGCATAAAAGGCAGCAGGTATATAAAAAGTCAAGCAGTACAATAGCAGTCTGGGAGCAGAGATGTAAACATAGATTCGTAAAATCAAAACATATACATGTTCTGAGCAATAAAGAGAAACAATAAATACAGTGAGTGATGTTGGAACTGGAAAACCCACCCCATCCACACAACCCAAAACTAGATGGCTACCAAAACAAGTAGCTAGCTCTACCAAAAAAATTACCGGTAACCCAAATACAACTTCCAGATCTGTGTCATTAACAGCAGTTCTGTATAAATACTATAGCAAGTAGTAACTAGTTTATGCACTAGAAAACATAACTACAGATTAGAACACCTTCTGCAGAAATATAAAACTTAATACAGAGAAAATCGGAAGAAAACCAAAACTAACCTACCCGCGAAAAATTATAGAAGAATAAAGTAAGAGAAAGGGAGAAAAGAAAAGTAAAAAAAAGAGGAAGGGGAAAATTATAAATTCAAGACGAGTATTTATCAACCATTTACAGAGGAGAGAAAAAAATTCAGAGATTAGAAAAGAGTGAAGAAAAGAAAAATAAATAAATAAATAAATAAATATTTAAAAAAGGAAAAATAAATCAGCAATTAAACTGTGAACCAACAAACAGGGAGGCCTTCACTAAAGACTTCAAACCTCCAAAACAAGTTAGAGTCAGTTGTAGAACTCTGTAGATAAAGTTATACAAGAATGAAAATAGATTACACACACACCAAATCCAGGGAGAAATTGTCAACAGCCCTTAGAGTTTCAATGAATAATGTCTGAGTGATTCAAGTAAAGTCTGAGTCCAGAAAAAGTAATTTTACTACGAGAAGTACTTATCCACCATTTTAGGAGGTCCGATCGGGTTCCGAAGATGGCTGGATAGCCGGAAGACTTGCCACAAATGCTTCAGCTTCCTTCACTGATTTGAACCACTTGTATTTTCCAGTATTAAGCTTGATTCGTAGATCGGCAGGAGTACGAAAAGAGGGTTTAAAACTACGATCAAAAAGCACTTTCATTGTGCCTTTAAACTCAGCGTGCATCTTTAAGGTCTGGGGTGCAAAATCTTCCACAAAGCGAATGGTTGTATCCTGGAAAGTAAAAGAACCTCTGCGACGTGCCTCCACAATCAGACTGTATTGACAGAAGCACAAGATTACTGGTCGCGGGCGGGAGCCCAGAATTCCGGGGGGAACGTAAACCCTGTGTGCCCGTTCGAGCTGAAGCGGGTTCGGAAGCAAATCTTTCCCGAATATCTCACAGAGAAACTCGGCGAAAAACTTCATTGTTGATCCCTGTTCGGTGGCCTCTGGCAATCCAAGAATTCTAAGATTGCAGCGTCTGCTGCGATTTTCAAGATCCACCATTTTGGAAAGGAGTCTGTTATATTTTTCCTCTAAGCTGGAACAGAGAGTCTCCAAGTATCGAACACGACTTTCTAAATCTTCAGAAGTCGAATCGATGCGAGATAGGTGTTCAGCATGTTTGTCCACTTTATCGTTGATCCGATCCAGTTTATCTTCCAACTGTTTGAAAGCGGTTTTAAATTCCTTTAAAATTTCGTCTCGGAGCTGTCCGAGCGCAGCCAGGGTCTCGTCTGATAGAGCCATAGCTTCCTTTCTCCCAGATTTAGAACTCTTGCTAGACATTGTTAGTTAGATATGTTCACAGGCAAGTAAGAGATACCGAAAAAGTTCCTAACTAAGGTTTAAAAAATGGAGACATTTAGTGCAAAGATAGCAACAGTAACTGAACAAAAGTTCGGAGCAGCTAAGCGATCGCCATCTTACCGGAAGTCTCCACAAATTTAGAATTTGATGGCTGCAACACACTCAACAAAAGTTGGGACAGAGGCATGTTTACCATTGTGTTACATCACCTTTCCTTTTAATAACACTTTTTAATCATTTTGAAACTGAGGATACTAATTGTAGTAGATTTGCAATTGGAAATTTTGTCCATTCTTGCTTGATATAAGACTTCAGCTGCTCAACAGTCCGTGGTCTCTGTTGTCTGATTCTCCTCTTCATGATGCGCCATACATTTTCAATAGGAGATAGATCTGGACTGGCAGCAGGCCAGTCAAGCACACGCACTCTGTGTCTACAAAGCCACGCTGTTGTACCCCGTGCAGAATGTGGTCTGACATTGTCCTGCTGAAATAAGCAGAGATGTCCCGGGAAGAGAGGTCGCCTTGATGGCAACATATGTCTCTCTAAAATCCTAATATATGCCTCAGAGTCAATGGTACCTTTACATACATGCAACTCACCCATGCCGTGGGCACTGATGCACCACCATACCATCACAGATGCTGGCTTTTGTACCCTTCGCTGATAACAATCAGGATGGTTGTTTTCATCTTTGGCACGGAGAACTCGACACCCGTTTTTTCGAAAAACTAGCTGAAATGTGGACTCATCTGACCATAGCACACGGTTCCACAGTCTTTCGGTGCATCTGAGATGAGCTCGGGACTAGAGAACTCACCAGCGTTTCTGCATAGAGTTGATGTCTGGCTTCCTTCTTGCGTAATACAGTTCCAAGTTGCATTTCTGGATGCAGCGACGGACTGTGTTAAGTGACAATGGTTTTCCGAAGTACTCCCAAGCCTAGGTGGCTATAATTGTCACAGTAGCGTGACGGTTTCTTAGGCAGTGCCGCCTGAGGGCTCAAAGATCATGCGCATTCAACAGTGGTTTCTGACCTTTATGCACTGAGATGTCTCGGAATTCTCTGAATCTTTTCACAATATTATGTACTGTAGATGTCGAAAGACCTAAATTCTCTGCAATCTTACGTTGGGAAATGTTCCTTTTGAACTGACTAACAATTCTCTCACAAATTTTGGCACAAAGGGGTGAGCCACGACCCATCCTTGCTTGCAAAGACTGAGCCTTTGATGGACGCTACTTTTATACCCAGTCATGATACCTCACCTGCTACCAATTAGCCTGCTTAATGTGGAGTCTTCCAAACCGGTGTGACTTGAATATTCTGTGCACTTTTCAATCTTATTTTAACTCTGTCCCAACTTTTGTTGAGTGTGGTGCAGCCATCAAATTCTAAATTTGTGTAATTTACAAAATACAATTAAGTTGGTCAGTAAAACTATTGAAAATCTTTTCTTTGTACTTTTGTCAATTAAATAAAGGTTCACGTGAATTAACATATCACAGATTTTTTTTAATTGCATTTTGGAAAATATCCCAACTTCTCTGGAAATGGGGTTTGTACTTATCTTTAATGAAAGACTGTATATAAATTTTCCCCTCAAAATAGTCATGATCATCTCTGAACTGTTCCAGTCGACTATTAATTATGAAACAATTGTTCTAAGGCAAATTGTGTTTAATTCATGTTACAAGTTTACAGATTTCCATTGTGTTTTTGAATATTCATTCATGACTATCATCCCTTTCCCACCCTAAAATTTGTCTGCTCCTTTGCTTCAAACCCTTGAACATCACCACTTTTAAATGCTCTAGCACCAATGACTTCAGCTTCAATACTCTCCTTCAACATCTCCATTTGAATCAACTTTTTCAGATTCCATCCATGGGAAAAAAAACGGCTACCACTGGCAGTTTAGGATTGTATAATGCCTCCAAATACATTTATTTTAGTGAAGGGAAAATCAATATGGACAAGGATTACACTTCGTGAACCACAGAATGAGATCCATACAGGGTGTTGCCATTCAGCTCTTTACAGGCACATGGGCTTTCTGTTAACAGTGAAGCTTATTACCTTCACCTACATCAGCTGACCTTTTTTTTTGGAAGGCAAAAGCCTGTCCTTATATTTCAGTTTGGCAAAAAATTCCAGAGGTTAATCACTCACTGAATAAAAACAGTTCTTTGTGCTTTTTTGCCATTCACTTTGATCATGAACTCAATGTACTAAAGGCAGGGTCATTCTACAGTATCCACTGTGATTTTGAACATCCTCATATCATTCTACTTTGCATTCTCTAACCCTCCACATTTCCATTCTCTTGCCTGGAAGTGTTCTATTTTTAATTTCTGTGACTTCTGCAGATGTTCACATTCTTCAAGTTCAGGAACTGCAACTGGATGTGATACTTCATGTATGAATATCTGGGAATGAAAAGGTCATCATACGAGGAACCTTAAATGGCTCTTGGTTGGTACTTGCTGGAACTCAGAAGGATGGGGTGTCGTGATCTCATTGAAGCTTTTCCAATGTTAAAAGTTCTAGACAGAGTAGATGTGAAAAGGATGTTTCCCATGGTGAGGGAGTCTTGGACAAGAAGGCAGAGCCTAAGTATGGTGTGGTGTCATTTTAAACAGAGATGTGGAGAAACTTGTTTAGTCACAGGGTAGTGAATTTGTGGAATTTATTACCACAGGCAGCTGTGTAGGCCAGGTCACAGAAACATAGAAACAAAGAAAAACTGCAGCACAATACATGCCCTTCAGCCCACAAAGCTGTGCCGAACATGTCCTTACCTGAGAAATTACATAGGGTTACCCATAGCCCTCTATTTCTCAAAGCTCCATGTACCTATCCTGAAGCCTCATAAAAGACCCTACTGTATCCACCTCCACCACTGTCGCCGGCAGCCCATTCCACGCACTCACCACTCACTACATAAAAAATTTACCCCTGACATCTTCTCTGTACCTACATCCAAGCACCTTAAAACCGTGCCTTCTTGTGCTAGCCAATTCAGTCCTGGGAAAAAGCCTCTGACTATCCACATGATCAATACCTCTCATCATCTTATACACCTCTATCAGGTCGCCTCTCATCCTCCGTCACTCCAAGGAGTAAAGGCCAAGTTCACTCAACCTATTCTTGTAAGGCATGCTTCCCAATCCAAGCAACATCAATGTAAATCTCCTTCCTGAAGTGAAGTGACCAGAACTGAGCACAGTACCCCAAGTGGGGTCTGACCAGGGTAACATTATTTACCTCTTGGCTCATAAACTCAATCCCATGGTTGTTGAAGGCCAATGCACCGTGTGCCTTCTTATCCACACAGTCAACCTGTGCAGCAGCTTTGAGTGTCCTATGGACTCAGACCCAAAGATCCCTCTGATCCTCCACACTGTCAAGAGTCTTACCATTAATTCTATATTCTGCCATCATTTTTGACCTACCAAAATGAACCAACTCACACTTATCTGGGTTGAACTCCATCTGCCAAACCCCAGTCCAGTTTTGCATCCTTACCACGTCCTGCTGTAACCTCTGACAGCCCTCCACACTATCCACAACATCCCCGACCTTTGTGTCATCAGCAAATTTGCTAACCCATTCCTCCACTTCCTCATCCAGGTCATTTATAAAAATCACCAAGAGTAGGGGTCCCAGAACAGATCCCTGAGGTACTCCACTGGTCATTGACCTCCATGAAGAATATGCCCTGACTACAACCACCTTTTGTGGGCAAGCCAATTCTGGATCCACAAAGCAAGGTCCCCTGGGATCCCATGCCTCCTTACTTTCTCAATATACCTTGCATGGGGTACCTTATCAAATGCCTTGCCAAAATGGGGTGGGGCCGGGTTGGCTGGAGAGGAAAGTAAAAAGTGAAGAAGATGGATATTAGAATACAGAAACACACACAAAATATTGGAGGAAATCAGCAGGCCAGGCAGCATACATGGAAAAAGAGTAACGTCGACTGTACTCTTTTCCATAGATGCTGCCTGGCCTGCTGGGTTCTTCCAGCATTTTGTGCGTGTTGCTCAGATTTCCAACATCTCCAGATTTTCTCTTGTTTGTATTTAGAATACAGAAACCCTATGTTAGATTTTGTATTTATAATCTTCAGGTGGCCGCGAAGTGGTTGAGAGACAATCACTCTTATGCCGCAGCCAATTTACACAACAAGATCCCACGATACAAGCAGTCTGATAATAACAAGATATTGTGGGGTTCACTAGGGTCAGGTCAGCGGGACAATTCCTCCCCTGTAAACCTGTCACGAGATCTCTATTCGCCAGAAAGACAGGCACCTATCTCAGCTGGAAGACGGCACCTCCGCCGCCACATCACACCCTCTGCACCGCAACCAGCGATGGCATACCTGCAGTACACAACGACTAATAACGGAGCGGCATTCAACCCCGTCCAGGAGGGAAGGCCTGGTTTTCGGTCCTCGGTGCAAAATAACAGCAAACACGGCCGCCCAAGCGCAGGGTAATTACAGCCTCGCCTCCTGCCCTGTGCCCTCGCCGATGGGGTGCTCACAAGGCCAAATGACCATTCGCGCCCCAGCTTCGCACTCCCACTTCCTCACCTTCGTCTCTCCAACGGGTCCCGCTACCACTGTCACCGGCTTGCGCTCTGCGCCTGCGCCGCTCACACCGGAAATGTACGGACGGCAAGTCGCAGGGTCTCTTTCGCGATCTGAGTCGTATGTTGTTTGTCGCGTCAGTTGTTTGTCATTTTATTTCCTCCCTCTCTTTCGCATACTCACCAACGTTTATTTGAGATAGGGGAAATGGAAGATGACGCACCCGTTATTTATGGGCTTGAATTTCAGGTAGGGGAATTGAAACATATGTTAAGGTGGATCCTTGTGGGAGAGGCCGGAACTGGTATTTTGGGGTAAAGGTGCCGAGTATAACCTGTTTGCTTCTTGTGCGATACAGGTGACTACCAGATTTCATTGGCTGTAAACCTCTTGTTTTAGACAAGGACTTGAACGGAGATGATAACTGTATGTCTTTTAACCCATTTCAGTGGTGCATGTAATCTGCAGTCGGAGTTGCTGTTTCTCCAATGGGGTATTAAACTCAGGCTTGGTCTGTTGAATTGGTGTACTGACCCATGAGAAAAGGAGTTTCCACTAATAATTATCACTCAGCCAAACAAATAAGTTACTTTATCGTTTGTGGGAGATAGTTCTGGCCAAATTGATGGCAAGGGGTGGAAATAGCTCATTGGCTATAAAGTGGTTTGCAGTAACCTGCAAGTTCCTATATAAATGTAAATTGTTAAGCCTAGTGCTTAGGACCTGCCCATAATCAGTGTGTGTCACCAATGAAGAAGAGACAAGACATACCCAGATCATGCACATGCACACGCACACTAATCAAAAAAAAAGTGAAATCTTAAAGAGGGAGGTAAGGGTGATAGAATGAAAGATGATGAGGTCCAACATACATTTTCTTAAGTCCAAGCCACAGCTATCATTTTTTCTTACTGCATCCCTATTCCATTTCTGGAAATGCATTTGTTTTCCTCTTCAACCCCATTTGTTCAAAAATATGGCTCACGAACATAGTGTATAAAGAGAATTTGCACAGGGTAAGATTTGCCAGTGTCTCTTGGATAATATCCTCAAATCATGGAGATCCAAGCATAGACGAGATAATTTTTATGCCAATGATAGCTTTATGAATGATTAGTGCTGACTCACTATAAACTAATTCAAAAGCATGAATTAGAAATTCTGCACTGTACACGTGCATCTTAGAGACAAGGCACTTCACTAAACGAATGCTTCTCTTTCCTGTAATGCCCACCTTCTATCCATTTTGCTTTCCCTTTTATTCCATGAGCTTCAATTTTCAGGACAAGGCACCTTAATCAAATGACTGAATGACTGAAGAACTGATAGTGGACTTTAGGAAGGGGAGGCAGGTATGCAGGGGAGTCATTGGTAGAAAGGATGAACAGATTCCAGTTCCTGTTTATCAATATCTCAGAGGATCTGCTCTGTGGCCCAGCACATTAATGTAATCATGAAGAATAATTTGTTAGGAGTTTGAGGAGATTTGTCACCAAAAACCTTTACGAAGTTCTATATATGTACGGTGGAGAGCATTTTGGCTGGTTGCGTGACAGCCTGGTATGGAGCCTTCAACACTCAGAACTGCAATAGGATGGAGAAGGTTATAAATTCAGCCAACTCCATCATGGGCAGAAACCTTTCCATCATTGAGGTGCCTCAATAAGGTAGCATCCATCATTAAAGACAGTAGCCTTCCAACTGGGATATGCCCTGTTCTTGTCACTACCATCAAGGAGAGGTACAGGAGCCTTGGGAGCCATACTCAATGATTCAGGAACAGCGTCGTCCTCTCTGCCATCTGAATTCTGAGTGGCAAATGAACACTACTACAGAGGGGCATCTGTAGTATAGGTGACCTATATATTAATGGAAACTTTGCCTCATTTGTGCAGTTACAAGCAGTTTACAATATCCCTGCATCTAGTTTTTTTTAGATATTTACAAATTCGAGATCATGTTAGGAAGTATATACCTCACTTCGAGGTTTTAGACAAACATGAGTCCCTGGAGGCAATAAATAAATTTGATCCTGTTGCTCGTAGTGCGGTATCCTATTTTTTTTATCAGATCCTACATAATGGAGCTCAGGTGAATACTGCAGGTCTTAAACAGGCATGGGTGGATGAATTAGGTATAGAACTGACAGAGGAGTCCTGGGATGAGTGTTTAAAGAGTATACATGATTGTTTGGTCAACGTTAGACACAGACTCATACAGTTTAAAACATTACATAGACTCCATTATTCTAAAGAAAAGTTGCATAGCTACTTCATTATTCCTTTTTTATCACTATTTATTTCTGTAATTTATAGATTTTTATGTCATTGCACTGCACTGCTGCTGCAAAACAGATTTTACTTCATATGTCAGTGATTATAAAAATCTGAAATTCTTTAATCACCTACATTTTCCTCATTGGCCCTTTCTGTTATATCAACAGAATTCTGTTTTCAAGCAAGTCAGATGTGATTTCTTTCAACAAATCCATACTGACCTCACCTTATCGATACAAACCTATCCAAATGATAGTCTTTCTAAAAGTTTCTCCAGCATTGACATTAAATTGGACTGTAGTCATGTAGATCTGTCTTGTAGATTGTCATGATCTCAATAATTATGAACTGCTTTGACTGACTATAAAATCCCAGCTTTCAGTTACATCGGACCCTTTCCAGTTCACCTACTACTCTAACTGGTAAATTGATGCTGCTGTAGCCTCAGTTCTCCACTCTGTCCTGTCCCACCTGGAAAATGATGCCTCATATGTCAGGTTGTTGTTCATCAACTTCAGCTTGACATTTAATACGATCGTCCCTCAGATGCTGATGGGTAAACTGTCCTCACTGGGACGCAACACCCTTCTGTGTAACTGGGTCTTGTATTTCTTGATGGAAAGACTCCAGTCAGTTGAAGTTGGCAGCAACATGTCAAGCTCCATCATGCTCAGCCCACATCATCAAGTTTGCAGATGATACGACATTGGCTGGCCTCATCAGTAACACTGATGAGTTGGCATGCTCATCAAGTTGGAGAGAAGCTTGTTAAATGGTGTGAGAACAGCAACCTGCGTCTCAATGGGGATAAGACAAAAGACTGTGGACTTCAGAAAGGCACAAGTTGACCACTCTCCATTGGACATCCATGGCTCTGTCGTGGAGAGAGTGAAGAGTACAAAGTTTCTTGTTGTGCACACAACAGGTGATCTAACTTGGACTTGCTGCACGTTCACCTTTGTCAAGAAGGAACAACAGCGTCCACACTTTCTGAGATGATTGAGCCATGCAAGGCTCCCCACCCCCATTCTACAGGAGCATCACTGAGGATATCCTGCTGACTATATCGTTGTGTGGTACGGAAGCTGAAAAGCATTGGACCTCTGGACCCTACAGAGGATAGTAAAAACCACCTTGAGGATCAGCGGGGTCTCAATAGGTTCAATTTAATGTCAGAGAAATGTATACAATATGCATCCTGAAATTCTTTTTCTTTGCAAACATCCACGAAATGCATCCAGAGGATGCCCAAAGAATGAATGACAGTTAAATGTTAAAACCCCCCCAGCATAATCAGCAGCAAAGCATAACCCACCCTCCCCCACCAACAAAAAAGCATCAGCACCCTCCACTGAGCACTCAAACGTGCAGCAAAGTATCAATAAAGTTACAAACGTACAGTATTCCAAAGACTCCTCGTTCACCCGGTAATTTGACATACCACAGGCTCTCTCTCTCCCTATAAGGGAAAATGAGGTGTCCCCATATTCCAGCAAGAGGGGAGACATAACAAAACAACTCGCCGATTTATGGTGTTGCTTTTTCTGAGCTCTGTGTCCAAAGATCTCACGTCTCTGGGCACACAGCTAGCAGCCAGCTCGCTTTCGATTTTCCGTGTACTCCCACGATACACCAGTTTTCTGTGGCAGCACCGACCTCGAATCCACCTGCCTCCAGAGCCATGAAAATCCAGCACCCTGAAAGAGCGTTAGTCTGCTACGCCATGTCCTTGGCATATCGAAAAATGGCCAGTCATGAGGCCCTGAGAGTGGGTCCTACTCCCGCAAGGAACTGAAGTCAGTGTGTAACTCCAGGTCAGGATCTTCCAAAGAACCCTGAGAAGGAAAAAAAAAAGATATTAAAGATAGAAATAGAGGTGTTTCCAAAGATGCAAGCAAAGGAGTCACTGTTAGGCGCCAAAATTTTAAGCTCTGCCCTCCACCAATTCCGAGTGAGCTGGTCTCACTCCTTTTGTGATATTTATCAGGAGCATTGTATACGAAGGGCCTGATGCATTGTTGAGGATCTCTACCAGCTGTCCCACATTCTCTTTGACCAACTACTGTCATGAAGGAGGTACAAGAGCATCAGGACTGGGATTGCCAGTCTGGATAACAGCTTCAACCCTCAGGCAGCTAAACTAATGAATACCCTGCCACCATCGAGGTCTTGTCACTAGGATAGAAACATAGAAAATAGGTGCAGGAGTAGGCCATTCGGCCCTTTGAGCCTGCACCGCCATTCAGTATGATCATGGCTGATCATCCAACTCAAAACCCTGTACCTGCTTTCTCTCGATACCCCCTGATCCCTTTAGCCACAAGGGCCATATCTAACTTCCTCTTAAATATAGCCAATGAACTGGCCCCAACTGTTTCCTGTGGCAGAGAATTCCACAGATTCACCACTCTCTGTGTGAAGAAGTTTTTCCTCATCTCGGTCCTAAAAGGCTTCCCCTTTATCCTTAAACAGTGACCCCTCATTCTGGACTTCCCCAACATTGGAAACAATCTTCCTGCATCTAGCCTGTCCAATCCCTTTAGAATTTTATACATTTCAATAAGATCCCCCCTCAATCTTCTAAATTCCAGTTGAGTATAAGCCTAGTCGATCCAGTCTTTCTTCATATGAAAGTCCTGCCATCCCAGGAATCGATCTGGTGAACCTTCTCTGTACTCCCTCTATGTCAAGAATGTCTTTCCTCAGATTAGGGGACCAAAACTGCACACAATATTCTAGGTGCGGTCTCACCAAGGCCTTGTACAACTGCTGTAGAACCTCCCTGCTCCTGTACTCAAATGCTTTTGCTATGAATGCCAACATATCATTTGCCTTTTTCACCACCTGCTGTACCTGCATGCCCACCTTCAATGACAGGTGTACAATGATACCCAGGTCTCGTTGCACTTCCCCTTTTCCTAATCGGCCACTGTTCAGATAATAATCTGTTCTTGCAGCCGAAGTGGATAACCTCACATTTATCCACATTAAATTGCATCTGCCATGAATTTGCCCACTCACTTAACCTACCCAAGTCACCCTGCATCCTCTTAGCATCTTCCTCACAGCTAACACCGCCGCCCATCTTCGTGTCATCCGTAAACTTGGAGATGCTGCATTTAATTCCCTCGTCTAAATCATTAATATATATTGTAAACAACTGGGGTCCCAGCACTGAGCCTTGCGGTAGCCCACCAATCACTGCCTGCCATTCTGAAAAGGTCCCGTTTACTCCCACTCTTTGCTTCCTGTCTGCCAACCAATTCTCTATCCACATCAATACCATACCCCCAATACTGTGTGCTTTAAGTTTGCACACTAATCTCCTGTGTGAGACCTTGTCAAAAGCCTTTTGAAAATCTAAATATGCCACATCCACTGGCTCTCCCCTATTTACTCTACTAGTTACATCTTCAAAAAATTTGATAAGATTCGTCAGACATGATTTTCCTTTCACAAATCCATGCTGACTTTGTTCGATGATTTCACCTCTTTCCAAATGTGCTGTTATCACATCTTTGATAACCGACTCTAGCATTTTCCCCACCACCGATGTCAGACTAACCGGTCTATAATTCCCCGGTTTCTCTCTCCCTCCTTTTTTAAAAAGTGGGGTTACATTAACCACCCTCCAATCCTCAGGAACTAATCCAGAATCTAAGGAGTTTTGAAAAATTATCACTAATGCATCCACTATTTCTTGGGCTACTTCCTTAAGCACTCTGGGATGCAGACCATCTGGCCCTGGGGATTTATCTGCCTTTAATCCCTTCAATTTACCTAACACCACTTCCCTACTAACATGTATTTCCCTCAGTTCCTCCATCTCACTAGACCCTCGGTCCCTTACTATTTCCGGAAGATTATTTATGTCCTCCTTAGTGAAGACAGAACCAAAGTAGTTATTCAATTGGTCTGCCACGTCTTTGTTCCCTATGATCAATTCATCTGTTTCTGACAGTAAAGGACCTACATTTGTCTTGACCAATCTTTTTCTTTTCACGTATCTATAAAAGCTTTTACAGTCAGTTTTTATGTTCCCTGCCAGCTTTCTCTCATAATCTTTTTTCTCTTTCCTAATTAAGCCCTTTGTCCTCCTCTGCTGGTCTCTGAATTTCTCCCAGTCCTCAGGTGTGCCGCTTTTTTTGGCTAATTTATGTGTTTCTTCTTTGGACTTGATACTATCCCTAATTTCCCTTGTCAGCCACGGGTGCACTACCTTCCCCGGTTTATTCTTTTGCCAATCTGGGATGAACAATTGTTGTAGTTCATCCAGTCGATCTTTAAATGCTTGCCATTGCATATCCACCGTCAACCCTTTAATTATCATTTGCCAGTCTATCTTAGCTAATTCACGTCTCATACCTTCAAAGTTACCCTTCTTTAAGTTCAGAACCTTTGTTTCTGAATTAACTATGTCACTCTCCATCTTAATGAAGAATTCCACCATATTATGGTCACTCTTACCCAAGGGGCCACGCACGACAAGATTGCTAACTAACCCTTCCTCATTGCTCAATACCCAATCTAGAATGGTCAGCTCTCTGGTTGGTTCCTCAACATGTTGGTTCAGAAAACCATCCCGCATACATTCCAAGAATCCTCTTCCTCAGCCCCCTTACCAATTTGGTTCACCCAATCTATATGTAGATTGAAGTCACCCATTATAACTACTGTTCCTTTATTGCACGCATTTCTAATTTCCTGTTTAATGCCATCCCCAACCTCACTACTACTGTTAGGTGGCCTGTACACAACTCCCACCAGCGTTTTCTGCCCCGTAGTATTATGCAGCTCTACCCATATCGATTCCACATCCTCCAGGCTAATGTCCTTCCTTTCTATTGCGTTAATCTCCTCTCTAACCAGCAATGCTACCCCACCTCCTTTTCTTTCCTGTCTATCCCTCCTGAATATTGAATATCCCTGGATGTTGAGCTCCCATCCTTGGTCACCCTGGAACCATGTCTCTGTGATCCCAACTATATCATATTCATTAATAACTATCTGCACATTCAATTCATCCACCTTGTTACCAATGCTCCTTGCATTGACACACAAAGCCTTCAGGCTTGTTTTTACAACACTCTTAGCCCTTATACAATTATGTTGAAAAGTGGCTCTTTTTGCTTTTTGCCCTGGATTTGCCTGCCTGCCACTTTTACTTTTCACCTTACTGCTTTTTGCTTCTACCGTCATTTTACACCCCTCTGTCTCTCTGCACTTGTTCCCATCCCCCTGCTACATTAGTTTAAAGCCTCCTGAACAGCAGTAGCAAACGCTTCCCCTAGGACATTGGTTCCAGTCCAGCCCAGGTGCAGACTGTCCTGTTTATACCGGTCCCACCTCCCCCAGAACTGGTTCCAATGCCCCAGAAATTTGAATCCCTCCCCCTTGCACCATTTTTCAAGCCACGTATTCATCTGAAATATCCTCCTATTTCTACTCTGACTAGCACGTGGCACTGGTAGTAATCCAGAGATTATTACCTTTGTGGTCCTACTTTTTAGTTTATCTCCTAACTCCCTAAATTCACCTTGTAGGACTTCATCCCATTTTTTACCTATATCATTGGTATCTATGTGCACCACGACCTCTGGCTGTTCACCCTCCCATTCCAGAATGTCCTGCAGCCGCTCCGAGACATCCTTGACCCTTGCACCAGGGAGGAAACATACCATCCTGGAGTCTCGTTTGCGGCCGCAGAAACGCCTATCTATTCCCCTTACAATCGAATCCCCTGTCACTATAGCTCTCCCACTCCTTTTCCTTCCCTCCTGTGCCGCAGAGCCACCCATGGTGCAGTGGATTCGGCTGCTGCTGCCTTCCCCTGATGAGACATCTCCCCCAACAGTATCCAAAACAGTATATCTGTTTAGGGGGGAGATGACCCCAGGGGACTCCTGCACTACCTGCCTACTGCTACGCTGTCTAGTGGCCACCCCTTCCCTTTCTGCCTGTGTAGTCTTTACCTGCCGTGTGGCCAACTCACTGAACGTGCTATTCACGACTTTCTCAGCATCGCGGATGCTCCAGTATGAATCCAGTCGCAGCTCCAGACGCTCAATGCGGTCTGCCAGAAGCTGCAGTTGGGCACACTTCCTGCACACATAGTCATCAGGGACACTGGAAGTATCCCTGATTTCCCACATGCTGCAGGATGAACAAACCACAGGGCCGATCTCAGCTGCCATGACCTACCCAATACTTGCCTCAACTTTTGAAACTTTCTCCTTTGAAAGGAACTTACCCGGCTTTACCTCACTTGTAGTGAAGCTCGTCCTCAGCGTCTTCTCGTCGAAGCCTCTTGAGTCAAAGCCTCAAATCTCCACTCCTTCGCTGGCCCGCTCACTCACGATAGCGAGCTGTTTACCGTTTACCTGTGCTGTGCACTAAATGCACTTTGAATTATATTTTATTAACTTATTTGTGGTAATAATTTTTCTTATCTGCTGCATGTGATATGTGTTTTGTGGGCACATCGTGGTCCAGAGGAGCATTGTTTCGTTTGGTTGTATATATGTAGTCAGATGTCAATAAAGTTGAAAATTGAATTTTAACTTGAGTTGCTGGGCTTATGTTAATTCCCTTTTTTGAACAAGGCTGTAACAGCTGCAGTCCTCCATACCTTAGTACTATCCCAGATATGTAGAGATTTATAAGATTCAGGTCAATATCTCTAGTTCAGCATCATAGGTTGCATCGCATCAGGTTGAAGTGATCTATCAGCTCAAAGTACAGTTACCTTTTCTGGTAAATGAGAATCTAAAAACCTGGTGATGATGGATATCTGAAATAAGGACACATGTTGGAAACACTCTGCAGGTCAGGCAGCATCTATGGAAGAGAATCATTTGACATTTCAGATTGACAATGCTTTGTCAGCTCTTTTGAAAATTTCTCTTTACCAGTTTTTGACCAGTACAGTATCTCAGTTACATCTTCGTTCAAACTCTAGCAAAAAATTTTTCTTTAAGATTGATTGATGTAAAGTGTTAATTTCGTTCTCAACTATGAACTGAGCTGCTTATTTGACCCTCAGGTTTCTTACTGCCTGTTTATTGATGAGGACTACTACCTTAATGCCGTCTGTTTGTTGTAAACCAATGGTTAACATCCAGGGTCATTAAAGACATGTCATTCTGTTGATAGATTGATCGTGGTGTAATAGTATCTCTATGAAAGAAGTTGTACATTTATTGACATTTTGAGGAGTTGCTGAATAACTTTGCTCTAGCAACAGTTGGAACGTTAACTTTTTTAATGTAGGCTTTTGCAGTATGAATCCAGACTTGGTGGAGCCGAGGTTGCTGATGTTCTGCAGATTTTTGAAGCCTAGTTCACTAGGTCGCAGGGATTCAAAGAAAATCAGCTGTGTTCAGGAAGGGCCAGAATTGCCTCTACTTCCTGAGAAGACTGAGGTCCTTTGGAGTATGCAGGCCTTCATCTTTCTGCCAGGCTGTTGTTGCCAGTACAATCTTTTATGCGGTGGTGTGTTGGGGCAATGGCATCAACATAAATGATGCCAACGGGCTCAATAAACTGATTAGAAAGGCTAGCTCTGTTATAGGAGTCAAATGGACACATTGGAGGCTGTGGTAAAACAAAGGACCCTAAGGAAAATTCTGGAAATTCTGGACAATGTTTCTCACCCTCTGAGTGCTCCCTTGGCACTTTAGTAATGGACTAAGACAACTGTGCTGCCTCAAAGAGCGCTATATGGGGCTATTCTTACCCTTTACCTTTGGACTCTATAATGAGTCAACCTCTAGCTGGGGAAGTGATGACCCCCTCCTGTTAGACTGTTTGTGGTAACTTATTTTTTGTTCTTTCTTATTTCTCTTCTAATATTGAATTGAATCGACTTTATTACTTACATCCTTCAGATACAGGAGGAGTAAAAATCTTTTCGTTACGTCTCCGTCTAAGTGTGCAATGTGCAATTTATATTAATTTGCAATAAATAGTATGTATACAAGGACAGTCAATATAACATAGAAATACAATTGTATCAGCGTGAATTGATCAGTCTGATGGCCTGGTGGAAGAAGCTGTTCCTGAGTGGTTAGTTCTGGCTTTTATGCTGCAGTACTATTTCTAGACAGTAGCAGCTGGAACAGTTTGTGGTTGGGGTGACTTTGGTCCCCAAAGATCCTTTTACGCACCTGACTCTACAAATGTTGGAATAGTGGGAAGTTCACATCTACAGAAGTGCTGGGCTGTCCTGTCTGCACCACTCTCTGCAGACACCTGGGATTGAGGAAAGTACATTTCCCATACCAGGCAGTGATGCAGCTAGTCAGGATGCTCTCAATTGTGCCCTTGTAGAAAGTCCTTAGGATTTGGGGACCCATACCAAACTTCTTCAACTGTCTGAGGTGAAACAGGCACTGCTGTGCTTTTTTCACCACACAGCTGGTAGGTACAGTCCACGTGAGATCCTCAGTGATGTGTATGCCAAGAAACTTGAAGCTGTTCACTCTCTTAACCCCAGATCCATTGATGTCAATAGGGGTTAGCCTGTCTCCTGTAGTCCACAACCATTTCCTTTGTTTTTGTGGCATTGAGGGAGAGGTTGTTTTCTTGACACCACTGTGTCAGGGTGATGACTTCTTCTCTGCAGGCTGTCTCATTATTATTTGAGATTAGGCCAATCAATGTAGTATTGTCAGCAAATTTAATTAGCAGAGCTGTGGGTGGCAACACAGACATGGGTGTACAGAGAGTAAAGGAGGGGGCTTAGGACACAACCCTGAAGGGCTCCTGTGTTGAGGATCAGTGGGGCAGAGATGAAGGAGCCCACTCTTACCTCCTGCTGGCAATATGACAGGAACTCCAGGATCCAGCTGCACAAGGCAGGGTGAAGGCCAAGGTCTCTGAGCTTTGTGTCAAGACTGGAGGGAATTACGGTGTTGAATGCTGAACTGTAGTCCAAGAACAGCATCCTCACATAAGCATCCTTCTTCTCCAGATGTGTGAGAATGGTGTGTAGAACTGTGACTATTGCATCATCTGTCGATGGGTTGTATAATATTTGTATATTTATATGTCTGTGCACTTGTAACGCTCCTGTCACACTGTAATTTTCTTTGGGATCAATAAAATATCTATCTAAAACAAGCAGTTAACCTTGGACAGATGTATGCCAGCTCCTCCAAAAATTCCTTTAGCTGTGTTTCATATTAATTTTGTGGGGGGGGGGTGTGTGTGTGTTTTTTATACACCTTCCTGGCTCTGATAATATTGTTCATCTGCTGCAATTTCCTTTTCATCTCTTGACTTGTGCTTTGTAGATGCTGAAATGGTTTTAGAAACGAGAAGGTATATTATTCCTGCAAAATACCCAGTCTCTAACTGCACTTTTATTGATGTGCCTGATCCAGATACATTTTTCATCCAAGCGTACTCCCATGGTGTTGATGTGAAGCACTTAGCTATGGCAATACCATTGATTGTCAAGAATGAATAGATGGTCATCAGTCGCAGATGGTCAGTTTCTTTGGGATGTGCATTTTACTTCCACTATATCAGCACATGAGGGAATGTTATCTGGGCAAAGAAATGATAAAAAGCAGAAGAGAAGTGCCATAAAGCCTGCTATCTCTCAATGTGTTTAAATATATTTATCAGCATAGAAATATTTGATACCTGGTATATAGAAGATGTAATGTTCCATTTGAAAACAAATTTACAGAATATTTTACTTTAAATTTGTGAATGGGCTGCATTGAATTGGCTAGAAAATTACAAGCCTACGTGTTCTGAATCATGCCTCTGTGACAGGCTAAATAATACAACACTTTTGTCAAACAAGTCCACATTTTACCTGATATGCTATCTGACGCTGATGCTTAAATAATTCCTAGCATAAGGCATTAATGCCCATTTTTGACTGAATTTTGGCAGAATTTCTCTTGTTTTATTTGTCGCCGTCACAATTGTGAATGCTTCAAAAGTGATGGGAAATCATGAAGGTCTACAGTTAATTTCAAAACCTTAAGGCACAGCAGAATTATAGATCTATTATAAGATAGACCAATTTGTATATTAATGCCTCTATCAGAATATCACAGTAGACATTCTGTAATTGTTTTATCCGTTCTTTATCCATCTCTCAATGCAGCGTTTGGTCCATCAGCATGTAGATTAAATGATCATATCTTTGCCTCCAGAAATGCGGATTCGTTCACTGAGTACTTTTGGCTATTTATTTTTTCTAAATCCAGATTTCAGCATCTACAGTCTCTTTTGTCAAATGTTGGTCAAACTTGGTTCCATAGTTCCAGCTTTTTACAGTAGCTCAGCTGTGAACAGTTGTTTTGTAATTACGTGTGCCTTTTAGTGCCAAATAGTTCCTTTCTTCTTGATTTGTGGAAATTGTGATTTGGGTAACTGTAAATCCATGGTTGACATATAACAAATACATGAGATAATGTAATGACAAGACCAAAAAAAAGACAGATCTGTGCAATTTTGTATTTTACAGGCACGTGCTTTAGCACCACAGACTGCAGAAACAGATGCAATTAGATTCTTGGTTGGCACCCAGTCTCTCAAGTATGATAATCAGGTAAATGTCATTAACATCTTACAGCATAAACTGCAGTATATATGTTCAGGAAAAATGATAGAATAATAAACGATCATGATGAAGATTTTTTCCCAAGTATATATTTTCATAAATACAGTAGATTTATGAAATGAAATACTAATAAATGTTTGTAAAATGTTAAGTTTATTTATTATCATTTATGTGGTTCTATATCATAACATTTTGAAGTGTTTTATTCATTGTAATTTACATCATGTCAAGATTGCCTGAATACTTCATTCCAACTATTCCAGTAATGAACATTTGCTAAGTTATTACATAGGGCCCAGCCCCTTAGTGTACAGAATGACACTGTATTGCGGACTCACCCCACAGAGCCTTTACAATAGCTGCACCAAGCTTAGTATGCCCCTTAACTGGTGGTTCCAGCAACTTTTTGACAATTTTTGAGCACATCAAATTGATTCCTTCTTTGAAGTATGATTTTCCAACATCAGTGGATGTTTGCCTTGGTATGTGTTCCGAGGTACAACCAATGGAATCTTGTGGTTTGCATATTGAAACCCAAAAGCCACTGTGTTTCTTCTTCAGACCTTTCATTTCTTCAGTTAGCTCCATCCACATCACAGATGGTGTTCAGTGTTATTACAATTCTGGCTTTTGGAAGGTTTGATAGGCAGGGCCTTTTTTGCCAGCAGCCAATCAATATTTCTGTACTTGTTTGAGGGTTCTAATGATAAGACATTCTGCCAAATGGCTTCTATGTGAATGTAATGAGGAGACTTATTAGACATAACAGATGTGATAATATTTTGAGAATGAAAATGCTGATTTCAATGTACAGGTGGGTTAAGGACTGAGTGTGCAGACAACTATCCTGTCATTGAAAAATAGGCAGATTTGTCTGCATGACTCAAATTTTAACATTTTAGATTTAATTGTTGTGAACTGAGTTTGCTGGGCTTTGAGAAATCTAGCAGCTGAAGGAAGGCACGCTTGATGATATCTATTAGCTCAGTGTCTTTTACATTTCAAATGGACCAATGCTTTCACTGTCCTTAACTGCATTTGGATCCTCTGAACCATGGGTCTCCCCTCTCCAATGGCACATCCTGCCTTCTGAAAGTTTTATGATCTGTATTTTCAATATGGTTTTCTTTGATGATTGGCAAAAGGGACAAGGGAGCCTTATGACTACTTTGAGAAATGATTGGCCAATGAAAAGCTGTCTTTGGAAAAGTAAAGCAAGTAGCATCTCATATAAGCTTGCATTGCTTGGCTTTCTTACAATTTAACAAGATTGCCTAGTTCATAGCTTCACTGTTAGGGCCTGGAAAAATTTAAGATGGCTGAACTTAACTTAAGGGAAGAGGACCAAAGTAAATAGTACATCGTTGGGTCTTAGCCAAAGAAATTTGGTCCTGGTATTCAGTTTGGACTGCTGTTAAGGAATCCCTATTGAAAGTATAACTTGTTGAGTGCTTTATGTGAAGTTCATGTTAAATGTGTTCTGTCAAAAGGCTCAGATATAAAACTCACATGAAACAATAAAAAATAATTTGGCATTTTGACCTGGCACATCAGAAAGGATTCTTTTCTTTAGAGAGAAGGAGTGGGTGAAACATTGAAGACAAATATAATAGGAAATGGTCCTGAAGGTTTATTGTGGTATTTGCTTCAATGTTGGTAAATATTTCTTCTACAAGGATTAATGGTGGGAGGTGGGGAGAGTGAAACTAAAAAAAATTGAAAAATAGGCAATTACAACTCTTTTTAGCAGTTTCCTCTACAACTTTATTTTCTTTATATAAATTTAATACTCTTGCATGGTAAGATATGAGCGGATACATATCTAAATGTGAATACAGAATTGTCTATAATTTATTAACAAGAATCTGAAATATGCAAAATTGCATCTGGGTTCCCATAAATTTAAAATAAGTAAGCATATATAATTTAAAAGCTTGTACTTAGCTTCAAAAAGGTTGGTTTACTTTGACATTATAAATTTGTAATCTGAAGGCAAGAATGAAAATGAGAGAGTCTGGGTGGATGCTGTTGAACGTGCTGGCATCATATTACCCTTGCCATTGTCTAATAATCTTTGCCATTTCAATGTCCATAATCAGCTTCAGCTCCATAATTTCCTTAAGAGTCCATTCTGCTTTATCTTTGGCCTTTTGCTCATTGTGAATTTAATTGCTCAACTTCGAGTGACTATACTTTCTGCTGCCTTCCCTTCCTAAATTTCTCCACTCTTCTATCTCCATCCCACTATCTTTCTCTTTCTTTAAGCTTCCAAAACCTATGTAGTAGTCCAAGTTTTTGATCACCTGTCCATCCTTCTGTTTTTTTTTTTGTGTGGCTTGGTCTTGAATAATTCTTTAATAAAGGTGCTTCCTGTGAAGCATCTTGGGATATTTTGGATGCAGTGAAAGAAATACTAAATAAAGTTGGTGTAATTCAAGTTTTTGCATCAAGAATAGTTTAGTTAATATCCAGTGCAGTAGTTTTTCAATGTACAAAAATACAAAAATAAATTCAGTCCTTTGATAATTAATTGATTTATTCTTTAATTAATTTATTCTTTAATATTGTTCTACAATGACTTCTGGAGAAAGATTATGTCATAAAAGTAAGCCCTTTTTTTAAGAGTAACTCACATAAGTGTTAGAGGAACTCAGCAGATCAGGCAATGTCTATAGAGAGGAATAAACAGTCACCATTTCACACTAAGACCCTTCATCAAGAAACCAGGACAGATAAATTTCCGGCATCTACAGAATCCCTTGTGTTAGCCCTTGTTTGCTGTCTCTGTTTTCTCCACATAAATCATTTATTCTTCCACTGTCCTGTGTTTATCTTAAATGAATTCCTACTGAATTAGAAATTAACAAACATCGTGAAAATGATAATGCTCGTGCTTAGAACTGTATCAAATCTTTATTCCCAAATTAGTGTGATAATTCCTTGATCGTAAACTTTGCTTCACTACCACTGCCAAAGTTTATCTTCAATAATGTGTACTATTCATCAGAAAAATATTTAAGTGAGCATTCACCAGATGCATATCTCATTCCTTCCAGCTACTTAAAGAAATAAGAATACACCATTCAGCTTGATCAGCTAGATTTGCGATGCATTTAGATAATGGCTGATTTGTCCCCTTACTCATTTTCTGACTATTGATCTGTATCAATTGAAAGTTCAAAGTGAACATATTATGAGAAACAATTTCAACCACCACCCTCTGTTTCATATCTTGGAGCCAGTTATGAATCCACTTAACAAGCTCTCACTGGAGTCCATGGTACCTAACCTTCTAGACCAGCAAGGATCTTGGTGGAGGCCTTGCTGAAGTTAAAGGACACAACATCTACCTTTTGGTTTACTACTTCAAATATCTCTAAAGTTTACTCATGCAATACTTCTCATGTGCAAAGCCATTTATGACTCCTGATTAGACACTCTATCCAAATGCTAGTAGACCCTCTCCTTCAGGATTTCCTCCAGCAACTTTCTCCGCTACAGTTATCAGGCTGATTGGCCTGTGGTTCTAACTTGTAATTGCTACCCTTTTCAAAGGCAAAACAACATTAACCACTTTTCAGTTCTTGGAAACTTCGCCAGTTGCTAACAATGAAGCAAATATCTCCATGAGGGATTCCACAATTGTTTCTTCAGCTTCCCACAGAATTCAAGAATGCATTGGGGACTTATCAACCTTAATGATCTGTGACACCGCAAGTACCTCCTCACTGGTAAAATGAATGTCCTCCAGAATATTTACAACTTGATTTTCTAGTCTCTTGAGCAGCCATGATTTTCTCAGAAAACATCAAGAACAATCCCACCCATGTCCTGCAGGTCCAAACATAGACAACCCAGCTGATCCCTAAATTCAATCAAAGATCAAAGATCTTGTGGGCATATTTCCATAAATTCAATAATCATGATAGAATGACTGAAAGACTGCATCAATAGGGCAGACAACCAGTGTGCAAAAGAGAACAAACTGTGCAACTACAAAGAAAGAAAGATAAATAAGTAATAAGTATTGAGAACATGAGATGAAGAGTACCATAGGTTGAGGGAACAGTTCAGTAATGGGGCAAGTGAAGTTGAGTTTTTAAAGACAACTCCATGTAGATGTGCTTGATAGTGGGGAGGACTTCACCCATGATGGACTGGGCCATATCTATTACTTTTTGTAGGATTTTCCATTCAAGTGCATTGGTGTTTCTATACCAGGCTGTGATGCAGCCAGTCAATATACTTTCCACCACACATCTATAGAAGTTATAGATGTCATGTTTAATCTTCACTAAGTCCTCAGGAGGTCGAGGCATTGCCATGCTTTTCTGTAATTCCACTTACGCGCCGGGCCCAGGGCAGTGCTCTGTAATGATAACACCAAGGAATTTAAAGTTGCTGATACTCTTCACCTCTGATCCCCCAATGAGGACTAGCTCACTTCCAGTTTCCTCCTTCTGAAGTCAATAATCAGCTACTTCTTGCTGATTTTGTTGTGGCATCACTCTGCCAGATTTTCAGTCTCCCTCCTATGTGCTGATTCATCACCAGTTTTGACTTGGCAAATGACGGTGGTATCGTCAGCAAGCATAAATATGGCATTGAAGCTGTATTTAGCTGCACAGTCATAAACGTAAAGCGAGTAGAGCAGGGGGCTAAGCACAGTGCACCTATGCTGAGGGAGATTGTGGAAGAGATGTTGCCAATTTGAACTGATGAAGTGATGATGTGATGAAATTGAGGATCCAGTTGCATAAGGATGTATTAAGGCCGAAGTCTTGAAGCTTATTAATTAGTTTTGAGGGATGATTGTATTGAATTCCAAGCTACAGTTGCATCCTGATGTATGCATCTTTGCGGTCCAGATGTTCCAGGGTTGAGTGAAGAGCTAATGAAATGGCACCTGTTGTGTACCTGCTGTGCCGGTAGGCAAATTCGAGTGGATACAAGTCACTTCTAAGGCAGGAGTTAATATGTTTCATCACCAGCTTCTCAAAGTTCTTCATCATTGTGGATGTAGGTGTGACTGGATGTCATTGAGGCAGGTTACCACATTCTTCTCAGTCACCAGTATAATTGAAGCCTACTTAACGTAGGCGGGTACCTAAGATTGCCGAAACGAGAGGTTAAAGATTTCAATGAACACGCCAGGTACCTTATATGGGTGGGATGTTTTCTGTGGGTTCACCCTCCTGAATGATGCTTTCATTTCAGCCTCAGACTGAAATAACAGGATTATTGTGGGCTGTGGGAGTTTGTGATGGTTCCTCCATGTTTTGTCAGTGAAAGCGAGCATAGAAGGCATTGAGCTCATCTGGAAGCAAAGCCCTGCAGCCCCCTATGTTGCTTGATTTTACTCTGAGCATTCAAGCCCTCCCACAACTGTTGAGCAACCTTCATTATTTCAAGTTTAGGCAGAGTTGCCACCTTGCCCATGAGATAGCTTTCTGGAGATCATACCTGGACCTCTTGTAACTTCCTTGGTTGCCAGACTTGGATGCCTCTATTCTGATCCTCAGCAGATTGCAGATCCCATGGCTCATCCAAGGCTTCTAGTTGAGGAAAACTGAATGATTTTGTGGGGCCACATTAATCTCTTATTGTTATTATGAAGTCTGTAACAACTGTGACGTATTCTTTCAGATCCACAGAAGAGTCCTTGAACACGCCCAGTCCACTGACTTGAAACAATCCACTTGCCGCTGGTCAGCCTCACATGCCCGCCTCTTTGTAGTCTTTGCCTGTGGAGCTTTCCTCTTTAGCCTCTGCCTGTATGCAGTTAGGAGAAAGATAGCCAAGCAATCAGATTTCCTGAAATGTGGTCTAGGCATGGAATGGTAGGCATTCCTTATCTATACCAGTGGTTCAAGGTTGGGGGAACAAGAGAATGACAAAGCTACCATATCCGAGTACGACAAAGTGTTTATCATGATACATGCACATCCACCTTTTGCCTTTTCTAAATCAACTGTACTCTCCATCTTATGTATCAAGAAGCCTTTGGGTCTGATTGCTGTATCTGATGTATTGTAAAATACCAAACACAACAATTTCCTTCAATCCAGCAATCTTGCCCTCAGGTCCTCAATTTTGTTCTCCAGTGATTGCATATTTGCTAACAAAATGCTGGGTAGGGAGGGCCTCATCCCTTTATGTTTCAGCTTTGCTTAGAGTCCACCATCCTTTTAATAAAGCTGTAGAACCTCTTAAGATTTGCCAGATCCATCTCAGAGGTGCAAGGGGATTTAGAGACCAACTCATATCCTAACTTGGCCCTCCTGATAAGAGTGTTCTTAATCGTTCTATAATTAAAGCCAGTGTAAGCTTCCTTTTTAATGAGCAGGACCTCAATATCACTCATCAGCTAAGGTTCCCTAAACTTTCCAGGTTTACCTTCACCCTAAGAAGGAACATGCTGCTTCTAGACACTGGTTATCACACTCTTGAAAGCCTCCCACTTGCTGTTCGTTCTTTTCCTTTCAAACAGGCTCACCCAATGTACTTCCGCTAGATCCTGCTAGATAATTCCCTCAAAATTAGCCCTGCTCCAGTTTAGGATGCCAACCCAGATAGAAACCTGTAATCCTGGTAATTTAAGGTAGAACCATTTCATTGCTTTGAATTGATGCATCATCTTGTTGCCGACTGCATTCCCACAAAATTACTCTCAATTGGGATGACACCCTTGCAGAAGTTTCCTTGTTACTGCATTTTCTGTGTTTTTTGTTCCAGATTTCTAGAAAAGCCCAATGCAGTTCAGGGGAATCTAATCAAAATGTCAAGTTCTGCCCATAGAATGCCTTTGAAAACATGTTAGCCCATATCTGTAGGCATACTGACTTTTAAGACTCTCAAAGAATTTGGAATGATTTGAATGTCTCTGACATATACAGAATTATGGAAGTGTTGTATCATAGACTGAAGTCTCTTAGCTCATTGAATTTTTTGTGCCTCCAGGCAAGGACAAGTCTCATGCCCCTACAGTGTTCCCATTTTTTCCTATTGTTGTCCTGAATGGGCAACCTTTTATTTTAGGACTCTGAGCTTTGTTTCTAGACACCCAAGCCAAGGGAATCATCAACCATGCATTTTGCTATAAAATGACATTTTCAATGCATTCTTTTGCTTTGAACTTTGAAACTTTGAACATTCTCCTCTAACTACATTCTTGCTTAGGAAGGGAGAACAATATTTCAGCTGTGAGTCTCACTATGGCATGACTATAGACAGGTCCTCAGATGATAACACAAATGATTGGTAATGCGCCTTCCTTTTCTTTCACATATAATTCACTTTCTGATTAAATTTCAGGTTAAGCTACACTTACCAATCAGGAAAGCTGGCTAATTGGATCAAAAAGTCACTTTGTGATAGGATGCAGAGAGTAGTGCTGGAGGGAAAATTTTCTAATTGAAAGTTTATGACCAGTGGTGTATCACAGGGATTGGTGATGGGACTTAGACTGTGATATGCAGTGGCAAGAAAAAGTTCATAAACTCTTTGCAATTACCTGGTTTTCTGCACTAATTACTCATAAAATGTGATTTGATCTTCCTCTAAGTCACAATAATAGACAAACACAATCTGCCTAAACTAATAACACACAAGCAATTGTACTTTTTCTCAGCAATACTGAGTACATCATTTAATCAATCACAGTCTAGTTTCAAACAAGTAAGTGAACCTCTGGGGTAATGCCTTCTAAAAAAAAGTTATTTGAAGTCAAATGTTCTAAATAATGAGATGAGATTGGAGGTGTGGATTGTAGTGGTGCCCTGCCCTATAAAAAAGAAACACAAAGTCAAGTTACTGACAGAGCCTGCTCTGCTTAAGAAGAGTGAACAACATCAAACTGCCTTAGGGACCCTGGCTCTGGATTTCTTCCTTGGTTTACCCCCGAAGCCTTTCTCATGGGTGGGAATGGCTGCAAGGCAGTGGACGTTTAAAATCAAAGTTTTCCTTCTGCTAGGCGGGCTGCCATCCAAGGCTGACGAGCCCCACCTGCCCCAAATACATACAGTATAACAGTAAAAATATGAATCAGGTCATTACATATAGAAAATGCAGGACTCTAGAGCTTGTTGATGAATGGAGAGACCCAGGGAGGAAAGTCTATATTTCCCTGAATGTGGCAACACAGGCATGCTTTATAAGGCATTGGTCAGACTGCAGTTGGAGTATTGTGAGCAGTTTCAGGCCCCCCTTTCTAAGAAAGGATGTGCTGGCATTGGAGAGGGTCCTGAGGAGCTTCACAAGAATGACTCCGTGAGCGAAAGGGTTAATGTATGAGGAGCGTTTGATGGCTTTGGGCCTGTACGCAGTGGACTTCAGAAGAATGAGGGGGGATCTCTTACTGAAACCTGTCAAGTATTGAAAGGCATAGATAGAGTGGATGTAGAGAGGATGTTTCCTATATTGGGGAGTCTAGGCCCAGAGGGCACAGCCTCAGAACAAAGGGACATCCATATAAGACAGAAATGAGGAGGAATTTCTATAGCCAGAGTGTGGTGTATCTGTGGAATTCATTGCCACAAACATCTGTAGAGACTATTGGGTGTATTTAGTGTGGAGGTTGATAGGTTTTTGGTTAGGAAGGGCATCAGACGTTATGGGGAGAAGGCAGAAGAATGGGGTTGAGAGGCATAATTAATCTGCCATGATTGAATGGCAGAGCAGACTGAATAGGCCGAATGGCCTAATTTTGCTCCTGTGTCTAAAGGTCTTCCGTAGAATATAAGATTTGGAATATCATGTTGCAATTTTATAAGACATTGTCTAGGCTGCAGTTTGAGCACTGTATGCTATTCTAGTTGCTACACTATAGGAAGGATGTGATTGAACTGAAGAAACTGCAGAAGAGATTCACCAGGATGTTGCCTGATTGGAGGACTTTAATTATGAGGCAATATTAGAAAAGCTTGTTGTCTCTGGAATGAAGGAGGCTGAAGTGTGATCTGATATAATTACATAAAAATATGAGAGACTTAGATAAAGTAGATAGTTATTTTTCCTGTGGTAGGGTATTATAAATTTAATATAAAAGGCTTAATTGTTAGGTAGAAGGTAGGGATTTTAAAGGGATTCTCAGGGTAAGTTTTTTAAACAGAAATTATTTATATCTGGAGCTTTCTTCCAGAGGAAGTGGTGGAATTGAGTAGAATAATTATGTATTGGAAGTTTTTAGATATAAACTTAAATAAGCAAGGTATAGATGGATGCGTAATAATGCAGGCAAATAGAATTTGTGTAAGTGAGCAAAACGATCTGCTTGGACATGTTGGGCTGAAGAACCTGCTATGATATATAACTCCATGACTGGTGATTTTCTTCAGTCCATACAGCCTCTGATGGATTTCCTGGGCATTCCAACAATAGAAATATTGAACCCATTCCCAAAAAGATTCTTCTACATTAATTTGAATGGAATGAAAATCAAGTGAATCCCTTTATAGATGACACAGCTTTTTGTTGTGCTGAAATAATTCTGAGCATCTTTGTACAAAGAACATTCTCTGCTAAGTAAAGTTTATTGTTGTTTAACTACAAACATGTATATAATGGGTATAATGTTTATTGAAACGAGACAACTCTTTCTTTGAACCTGGAGTAAAGCACACAACACACATAATACATGATAACTTATGAAGGTAAGGATAAAGACTGCAGTAAATATCTAACTGAAGTGCATCAATATTAAATATTGTAAGGTACAGAACAGGTACTGTGGAGAGCATTCTGACAGGCTGCACCATTGTCTCGTATAGTGGGGGGTGGCTACTGCACAGAACGAAAGAAGCTGCAGAGGGTTGTAAATTTAGTCAGCTCCATCTTGGGTATCAGCCTACCAAGTATCCAGGGCATCTTCAAAGAGCAGTGTATCAGAAAGGCAGCGTCCATTATTAAGGATCTTCAGCACACAGGGCATGCCCTTTTCTCACTGTTACCATCAGGTAGGAGATACAGAAGCCTGAAGGTACACACACAGTGATTCAGGAACAGCTTCTTCCCATCTGCCATCCGATTCCTAAATGGACATTGAATCCGTGAACACTACCTCACTTTTTGATACATATTTCTGTTTTTTGCACAATTTTTAATCTACTCAATATATGTATATTGTAATTGATTTACTTTTTTATTTGTTATTATTATTATTTTCTTCTATATTATGTATTGCATTAAACTGCTGCTAAGTTAACAAATTCAGAACACATGCTGGTGATAATAAACCTGATTCTGATTCTGAGTTTAACCAATAACATTTCGAATACGATGCAGCCATGAGTTCAGAATCCCAAGGCCCTAGGGGATATTGGATATTACCATTGAAAGACAAGGGGAAATTGCGAAGTTATGAAATCAAAAGAATCGAATTCAAACAAATTCCAAAGTAGTAGCATGATCTTAATTTGTCTGATGCATGAAATTTATCAATCTTGGATTTTATCTCTACTTTTGCTGTCAACTGGCATAAGTAGAGGCAGGAGGATGTAAAATGTTTATGGTACCAAAGGTTTACGGATTGCACAATCAGTTTCTGCCTCAGTTATGCTTCCTGGTCATCTGTCCCAGCTGAAAATAGTGACATCATCTGAGAACACAATTATGTATCCTGCCAAGGATTTTATATATAATGATAGATTGTATCTACGGAGACAGTCGCTACCCATGGAATTATATCTTACTATTAAGTATTCTTCAGGAGAAGGGAAGAAAATACTGGATTTTATATAAGGGAAGAAAGTATTGGAAGGAAATAGGGAAAAAGAACCTGTTTCCTTGCTGTACTGTTGTATGTTCAATAAGCCATGGACAAGTATAGATTGCTGTTTTTAAAAAAACGTATTTCATTCACATTAGTGTTTCTAAAAAGCAAAACATATATATTTAAGATGAAATTGTTTGATCAGATTGACAGTATCAGCTATTGAGAAGCCCTGTAGTTAAATGTATGCTGGTTAAAATCACCCTTGAATAGATGACTGACTTCTACCTTCAATGTATAATCTTCCTTTTAAACTGTTCTTGAACTACTCCTGCACTCCAAAGGACACCATTGATCAAATTTTTTACCTCTACTCCTTCCTTAAATTAGTGCATTTTACAAAAAGCCTGACAACCACTATTTCATTATTAATTTATGGATGTGAATTATTATGTTTTCAGATTCACATCATAGACTTTGATGATGAAAATAACATTATTAACAAGAATGTCCTTCTGCATCAAGTAGGAGAAATATGGCATATGAGCACAAGCCCTGCAGATAAAGGTGTGCTGGCAACCTGCTACAATAAAAGTAAGTGGACTAAATTGATTTGACTATTGGTGGGGTGGATGGCATGAAATTGAGTAAACGGTAGAATTCATCCTGTGCATTTATATTATGTCCTAAATTGTTTAATTAAACAATTAAACAAAGGAACTTAAAATAATTTTTTCCATTTCCTTTGTACTTTACAAGATGATTCTGCTTCTCATTTGTATTTTTCTCTCAGGTTGCTTTAATTTACAATTAAATTTTAAAATATTGTATGTTAATTAAATAAATTAAATTAATTTCTAATATCTAATTATCTGACTGATATTCAGACAAATGTTACTCCTATAAAGATATAAAGATTTAATTAAAATCACTTCATGGTGTCAACAGCATAAATAGTTCAGACTTATTTTTAATTATGATAAAGATGTGACATAATGCATGCTTGTGTTCTTGTATGTAGGTTGTGATTAGCATTTAAACCGCATGAGCTGCGTAAACTAAGCCAAGGCCAATCCCTTCATAAATTATAAAGTACAATGTAATGTCATTTCAGCATTAGTTGGTTACCAGAAATTCATTTCTGTCATATTGCACACGTTTTATGTACTACCTGACAGATGTGTAAAATGAATTATAAAACAAGAAAATCACTTCTGCGCACGTGGCACACCTATGCATAAAGGAGAGCCAAGCCTGCAGTGATTATATCAACGAGGGCACCTTAATCCTTCCTCTCTACTGATACAATTAAAATCTTTGACTACACTGACACAATTTTAAAAAGAATTATCTGCTACATTAGATTTTTAGACATGTTTTCCATTTCCAACGTTTATTTTGCTTTTATATCGTCTTCTACTTTACACCCCCTTTAATCAATTTGTATACTTCCACTTCTTGCCATCTACTTAGTTCTCCAAGTTCCGAACCATAATATATTTTGGAAGTAAATGTCATTTTGGATATTATACTGAATGACAGACCAAGCTATGTGAACAATGTTCACATACAGGCAGTTTACACATTTTAAAAACTAGAATACCTATCTTGCCATCAGAGACCTAAAGACAACTCTGAATGTCGGGTGAGGTGATGAAAGGTGGCTATCATAAGTATGTTTTAGTTGGATATCACTTCCATGACTCATAATATCACTTAACATTTCTTTTCTAGAATTTATTTTGAAGGGTTTCCCTTGGGTCGCAGTGACTGCTTCATATACCCCTATTCAATTTATTAGAGGAAACATACAGCAAAGGAACAGGCACTTTGGCTCACAATACTAAATAAAGTTCGTATGCCTACATGTGATCCACATCCCTCTGGTCCCTACATATCCATGTGTCTGTCTAAGCATCTTAATTGCCACTATCATATCTACTTATAACACTATGCCGCAACCCATTTGAGGCACCCACCTCTCTGTGTAAAAAAAAAATTACCCATCATATCTTCTTTAAAAATTTCCCCACGTGCCTTAAAGTACATGTCTTCAAGAATTTGGCTTTTAGGGAGCCTAAAACAGGTTTCAGGTTTTTTAATTACAGGTAAAAGATTTAGAATTTAATTATAGGACAAAATTTTAGAATTTAGAAGAGATATTGTTGATTTTCTCTGAAATTGAGACTGGCATATAGCATAAAATGAATTTTGTTATATAAAAACTTTTGAAATGTTTATTGATCTTGTGTTTATAAAAATATAGCATTATTGTTTTAAAGGATTTCAAGTAATATATTACCAGAAATTGAGATGGTGATATGTAATATCTTGATTTTTAAGATTTAAAACCATTCCTCCCTTTATCATTGTGCCTGATAGATTCTTAGAGCTGTTACTTGGGGATTGTGGAAGATTGCTTCTTGGATATTTCTGTTGTTAAACCAGTTTCATCATTCAGATGAATGATATTCAAATAGAGTTAGTAATGGAAACAGACCCTTTGGTCCAACTCATCTCTGCCAATCAAGTTGTCTATTTGAGCCAGTTCCAATTTTTCACATTTATAGGCTCTGAAGGGAAAATATCTCAGTTGCAAAGTTAATGAATAGTGAAAATGTCAGTCACTTTAATTTTCTAAGACAGCTGTACTTAATCATGTAGACAAAAATAAGACCAACTCAGTGGAGATGTTAGGCAGAGAGCAAATACAATCTTCCAGCTAATAAATCTACAAAGGCCCCACATAGGAGACTGGTCAAAAATGTTCAGTCACTTGGCAATTAGGATGAGGTAATAAGCTGGATTGAAACATTGGCTTTGTGGGAGAAACCAAAGTGTTTTAATTCCATGTCCCATTCCCATTCTGATATGTCTATCCATGGTCTCCTCTACTGTCAAGATGAATCCACACTCAGGTTGGAGGAACAACACCTTATATACCGGCTGGGTAGCCTCCAACCTGATGGCATGAACATTGACTTCTCTAACTTCTGTTAATGCCCCTCCTCCCCTTCTTACCCCATCCCTGACATATTTTGTTTTTTTCTCTTTCTCTGCCCATCACTCTGCCTGTTCTCCATCTCCCTCTGGTGCTCTCCCCCCCCTTCTTTCTCCCGAGGCCTCCCGTTCCATGATCCTTTCCCTTCTCCAGCTCTGTATCACTTTCGCCAATCACCTTTCCAGTTCTTAGCTTCATCCCACCCCCTCCGGTCTTCTCCTATCATTTTGCATTTCCCTGTCCCCCCACTACTTTCAAATCTCTTAGTATCTCTCCTTTCAGTTAGTCCTGACGAAGGGTCTCGGCCCGAAACGTCGACAGTGCTTCTCCTCATAGATGCTGTCTGGCCTGCTGTGTTCCACCAGCATTTTGTGTGTGTAGTTTTAGTAGATGGTTGCCTCTTTGGCTGGGCTCAAGGTGTGCCACAGGGATTGGTGCTGAGTCCATTGTTGTTTGTCCTCTATATCAATGATCTGGATGATAATGTAGTAAATTGGATCAGCAAATTTGCAGTTGACATTGAGTTTGGGGGCGGGGGCATAGTGTACAGTGAGGAAGGTTATCAAGGCTTGCGACTAGATTTGTGCCAGCTGGAAAACTGAGCTGAAAAATGACAGATTGAATTTAGTGCAGACAAATCTGAGGTTTTGCACTTTGGGAGGGCAAATCAGACTAAGTTTTATACTAGTAGAATAACAGTATAATAACTGTTATTATATATAACAGTTATTAAATACTACAGTATTTATTACAGTATAATAAATACTAGTAGAATAACAGTAGAATAACAGTTCAGCATAGACTAGATTGGCTGAGGAGCCTGTTTCTATCCTGTAGTACTCTGTGAGTCTAAAACGGTATTTGATATTTTTGGCATAACAGTAAGGCTTTTTTTTTGCACAATTAATGTACTTTATGCAATCATGAGTGCTAGTTAAGGATATATTGCTTTTAAGATGGAGAGCCTCAGGCAAAACATTGGTAATGTGCTGCCATTGCTTTAATTCATACCATTAGCTTATCAACTCTATGTATCCCAGATAAGTAGGTCAGGTAGGATCGGTGAAGAAAAGCATTAGCATTTTAGACAAAGAATTTCATCAGGACCGGAAAATGAGAAAACAATTTTGTGTAGGATGCAGAGAAGGTGATAGAAGAATGAATAGGACAAAGGGAATATCTCTGACTATGTGAGGACAGGGTTGCCATGGGAATACACTCTTCATGAAATTAATTAAATAATGAGGGAATCAGAGAGAAAGCAAACAGAAAAATGCAAAAGCTAAGAAATGCTGGTTGGAGTTGTTGCAGACAACTGAATCAGAGGAGACCCTTGGAAATGCCCAGCAAATCAGGCAGTGTTTGTGGGAAGAGAAAAAAATAATGCAGTTAATTTTGCAGATGAATAGGCTTATAGCAGAACTGACCAGTTCTGATACAAACAAAGTATTGAATTTGATACAGAGTCCGATGGCTGCATTGCATCTACTTGGAAGTTGAGCTGCTGTTCATCAGGCCTTTGTTAGACTTAGCTGGAACCACAGGCTGATAGATCAGGATGGAATGGGATGGAGAAAAATAGTGAGCAGCAATAGGAAGCTCAGGTTTGCCTTTATGTTTTGAACATGCTGTATGTGTTCTGCAAAGTGGTTTCTCAATTTCCATTTGGTTTTCCTTATGTAGAGGAGACTATGTAGCATGATTTAATTTTCTGTCTGCCCTTCTGCCTTTGGAACAATATTATAAATACCATGGATGCTCAGACTGATCAGAGAACTTTTCCCAGGGACTTGCTCAGCCAGAGCCTCCTATTACTGTGCTGAAAAGTCTTGACAGAGCTTTGATTGTTGCCAGCAGTTTTACAAACTAGTGCAAAACCTGAAAGATTCTTCCCTCGTGGTAGCACAGCAGCTCTGCTGGTCTGATCGTCTTGTGACCGAGAAGGTGGCAAATGCTTGCTTTTATGGCAGTGTCTGCCAGTGAAGGTGTGCAGGGACAACTACAATGCAAAGACGGATATATTTAATAACAAGTTATGAAACTAACAATAAATATCATGTCTTGGAAAAATAAAGGAAAAACAATTCTGTGTTTTATTCTACTTTCATAATGCCACAGTAAGGAGAGGATTATTTTCATGATACCTCAAAAATATTCTGTAAACAAAAGCAATTAAACTGCAAAGAATCATGATTTGTCTTTAATTATAGCACTCCTTTAAAACCATATGCAACAAATTGGTCTCCTCTGCATTCAGTTCTCATGGTCTGGCAAAAAGAGTCAAGGTCTGTAAGTGCTTTTACAGCACTGCATTTAGTTGCAGGAGAGCTTTTTCTCACTATAACAGGCTAAGCATAGAAAGCACAATTCCCACCCTCTTGAAGGACTGCAAACCATCCCTGACCATGATTTGCCCTGAAACCTATTGTAAACGTTTTTAAGATTCATGATCTCCAGTATTATACTGCTGCTGCCAGTCTCAGTCCAATGTCTTAGTTCAATACATGAGGTCTGCCACCTTTACATCCCACAATCCCCCTTTTCTCCCCATGCGTAACAGAGAAAGTGCGCATGCCTACTAAATACTTACGTAGTCCAAATGACCAGAACTCAACAATCTCCCATCCTTTTTAAAAATTAAATTTAAAAAAAATTAAAGATAATTCAAATGTCCATTAGAATATGAGAATTAATTCTAACCTTTGATGTTAATACAACTTTGAAGGTATTATATGCCTTTGCTTAGGTCAGGTCAAGTCAAGTTAAGTCACTTTTATTGTCATTTCGACCATAACTGCTGGTACAGTGCATAGTAAAAATGAGACAACGTTTTTCAGGACCATGGTGTTACATGACACAGTACAAAAACTAGACTGAACTACGTAAAAAAAACAGAGAAAGCTACACTAGACTACAGACCTACACAGGACTGCATAAAGTGCACAAAAACAGTGCAGGCATTACAATAAATAATAAACAGGACAATAGGGCAAGGTGTCAGTCCAGGCTTCGGGTATTAAGGAGTCTGATAGCTTGGGGGAAGAAACTATTATATAGTCTGGTCGTGAGAGCCCGAATGCTTCGGAGCCTTTTCCCAGACGGCTGGAGGGAGGAGATTGTATGACGGGTGCGTGGGGTCCTTCATAATGCTGTTTGCTTTGCGGATGCAGCGTGTAGTGTAAATGTCCGTGTTGGCAGGAAGAGAGTCCCCGATGATCTTCTTAGCTGACCTCACTATCCGCTGCAGGGTCTTGCGATCCGAGATGGTGCAATTTCTGAACCAGGCAGTGATGCAGCTGCTCAGGATGCTCTCAATACAACCCCTGTAGAATGTGATGAGGATGGGGGGTGGGAGATGGACTTTCCTCAGCCTTCGCAGAAAGTAGAGACGCTGCTGGGCTTTCTTTGCTATGGAGCTGGTGTTGAGGGACCAGGTGAGATTCTCCATCAGGTGAACACCAAGAAACTTGGTGCTTTTTACGATCTCTGCCGAGGACCCGTTGATGTTCAGTGGGGAGTGGTCGCTTCGTGCCTTCCTGAAGTCAACAACCACCTCTTTTATTTTGTTCACATTAAGAGACAGGTTGTTGGCTCTGCACCAGTCCGTTAGCCGCTGCACCTCCTCTCTGTAAGCTGACTCGTCGTTCTTGCTGATGAGACCCACCACAGTCGTGTCATCGGCGAACTTGATGATATGGTTCGAGCTGTGTGTTGCAGCACAGTCGTGGGTCAGCAGAGTGAACAGCAGTGGACTGAGCACACAGCCGTGGGAGCCCCCGTGCTCAGTGTGATAGTGTTGGAGATGCTGCTCCCAATCCGGACTGACTGATGTCTCCCAGTCAGGAAGTCTAGGATCCAGTTGCAGAGGGAGGTGTTCAGGCCCAGTAGGCTCAGCTTTCCAATCAGTTTCTGAAGGATGATTGTGTTGAATGCTGAACTGAAGTCTATGAACAGCATCCAAACGTATGTGTCTTTTTTGTCCAGGTGGAGGGTGGTAGCAATGGCGTCATCTGTTGAGCGGTTGGGACGGTACGCAAACTGCAGGGGGTCCAGTGAGGGGGCAGCAGGGTCTTGATATGCCTCATGACGAGCCTCTCGAAACACTTCATGATGATGGATGTGAGTGCAATGGGACGGTAGTCATTTAGGCAGGACACCGAAGACTTCTTCGGCACGGGGACTATGGTGGCGGCCTTGAAGCAAGTTGGAACGGTGGCTGCTCAGGGAGATGTTGAAAATATCAGTGAGAACATCTGCTAGCTGGTCTGCACATCCTGTGAGTACTCTACCAGGGATGTTGTCTTTAACAGTACACGAACTGACGCCCCCTTCTTTGTGAGACATCAGTTAGTTGTTGCTTTGTCGTTGGCCATAACATGTGATGAATTTTCTGTGCTTGGACAAATTTTTTGATGCTGCTTATCTTTAGATGAAGCCTCTTCTCTGTAACTGACTTGGTGGCATCAACCGAAGAGTAGTTGTCTGTGATATAAGTTATCTGTAGACTGTCCTTCTTTGGGTCACCACGGAAAAGCTCAGAATAGAGTGCGACCAGAAAACAGCATTGCCAATACCTTCAAGACATTGCAAGGGTTTCTCCTGCTTGCATACTCTGTACAACTCTTCGGATCCTTTATGATTACTAATAGAGAGGTGAAAATCTTCCCTCTTCTCCCATCAGTACAATAAAATGCTCCCCTTGAGTGCCACCATCAGGAAGATTTCCAAGTGAGGCATTACTGAACACAAGCCTCAATGAGTTATTTCTTCCAAGCTGTTGAAACTTTAAGACTACTTGTTCAGATTGAATTCTGTGCATTATGTTGTTTGCCTCATGAAAGTTTGTACTGTGGCATTTTTCATGCTGGATGCCAAGTTCCAGGCATCAAACATGATGTCAGGTCTGTTCTGCCTTGCCACCCATAGACTCTGACTTAGCTTTGACCTAAGTTGCTCAGTTTAAGATTCACTGAGGGGTGCATCCTGTTGTGTGGCACATGAGGATTCCATGGGGGTTATCTGAATATTTCTAATGTAGCTTTCTTGGTGCAGTTGTACTGTTCTGTCAACAGCAAGGATGTCTATCCCTACGTAGCAGAATCTGTCATGTTCCTGGCGCCCAACCTGAAAGGCTGACTTTAGCTGAGGGATCGCTGTTAATCATATAACCATATAACAATTACAGCATGGAAACGGGCCATCTTGGCCCTTCTAGTTCATGCCGAACGCTTACTGTCACCTAGTCCCACTGATCTGCACTCAGCCCATAACCCTCCATTCCTTTCCTGTCCATATACCTATCCAATTTTACTTTAAATGACAATACCGAACCTGCCTCTACCACTTCTACTGGAAGCTCGTTCCACACAGCTACCACTCTCTGAGTAAAGAAAATCCCCCTCATGTTACCCCTAAGCTTTTGCCCCCTAACTCTCAACTCATGTCCTCCATTTGAATCTCTCCTACTCTCAATAGAAAAAGCCTATCCACGTCAACTCTATCTATCCTCCTCATAATTTTAAATACCTCTATCAAGTCCCTCCTCAACCTTCTATGCTCCAGAGAATAAAGACCTAACTTATTCAACCTTTCTCTGTAACTTAGGTGCTGAAACCCAGGTAACATTCTAATAAATCTTCTCTGTACTCTCTCTATTTTGTTGACGTCTTTCCTATAATTCAGTGACCAGAACTGTACACAATACTCCAAATTCGGCCTCACCAATGCCTCGTACAATTTTAACATTACATTCCAATTCCTGTACTCAATGCTCTGATTTATAAAGGCCAGCATACCAAAAGCTTTCTTCACCACCCTATCCACATGAGATTCCACCTTCAGGGAACTATGCACCATTATTCCTAGATCACTCTGTTCTACTGCATTCTTCAATGTCCTGCCATTTACCATGTATGTACTATTTGGATTATTCCTACCAAAATGTAGCACCTCACACTTATCAGCATTAAACTCCATCTGCCATCATTCAGCCCACTTTTCTAACTGGCCTAAATTTCTCTGCAAGCTTTGAAAACCTACTTCATTATCCTCAATGCCACCTATCTTAGTATCATCTGCATACTTACTAATCCAATTTAACACACCATTATCCAGATCATTAATATATATGACAAAGAACATTGGACCCAGTACAGATCCCTGAGGCACACCAGTAGTCACCGGCCTCCAAACTGACAAACAGTTATCCACCACTACTCTCTGGCATCTCCCATCCAGCCACTGTTGAATCCATTTTACTACTTTAATATTAATACCTAACGATTGAACCTTCCTAACTAACCTTCCGTGCGGAACCTTGTCAAAGTTGGCAAAGTTGTGGCCATATGAAGTCATCTACATGATCAAGCAAGTATTCCAATCACATGATATCCTTAAACTTGCCAGTATAAATCAGTTGGATCCACTTGTGACATCTTTCCACCTGTTTTCAGCTTTGTTTCCATGACCTTTTTATGGAGTGATACATCTGCTAGACCATACCACACATGTGAGTTTCCACTGTGTTCCTTTGCTTCTGCCTTCAGGAGGGGGTTTAATGTAAATGTCAAGTGACAGCCGCATTCCCTGTAAAAATACCGATTTTATCTCCATACGGTGGGGTTGCCAATGCTTTTGACATATCACTAAGAGAACTAGTTGGAGAGACTCTGATGCACATGTTGATGAGTCTTTTCAGAGTTCTTTTATCTTCAGTTCCTCAAAACCTCTAACCACCAGGTATGCTTTTGGTATAATTCCTGTTGGGGTTTCTTTCAGAGTGCACATCAATCTTGTAGTTCCTGTGTTTTGGCCAATGTCTCTGGCTTCTTCAAACACTCCATTGTTTGTCCAACTTCTGATTTCATCCTGTTTTGTAGATTCAAACAACACCTCTTTAGTTTATTTTAGTTTAGACTGTTGAGTCCTGACGAAGGGTCTCAACCCGAAATGGCGACTGTACTTCTTCCTATAGATGCTGCCTGGCCTGCTGCGTTCCACCAGCACTTTGTGTGTGTTACAGCTCTTCAGTTACTAGGACTTCTTCATCTTGACATTTCTCAGATGGTCCAGCCTGGTCTATACTTGATTCAATATGAAGTCTGTCTGCATATGACATATCAACTGACTCTGCAATGCCGGCAACCATGACTGGTTCTAGGTAATTCAAGCTGCACCAACTTTTGTTTCTCCCAGTGCTTTGCCAGCGCATTCTGACTTCAGCTTTGTGTGAGATAGCTGTGTTTTGGTCTGCAAATGGCGCAACTTGTTTTAAGACCGAAACTTCCATGTTGTCTTTGCATTTGTGATAACTGTTAACGCAAATCTGTTGAGTCTCCATGGAGTTCTGATACTCTTCTGTTTGTGTTTTACATAGTCTAGAATGATGCACTCTCACATATGTACCTCTATGTCACATGAATACCCCAACTCCATCCTGACCAATGATACCTCCAGGATTTTTTCATTCTGTACAGTCTGCTCCTTTGTAATACATTTGTTCTCTGTGTCATATTTGTCATTTGTAGGATGGACCTATACCCTTGATTTATCTGTGAATGCTCTGCTTCAGTTAAAGCTTTCCTTGATGCATGCAGTGCTGAAATATGTTGCCCAACCCACTCACTCCTTGTAGTGCCCTCTAGAGCAGGTGGTCTGTCAACCAGTACAGAAGGAAGGTTTGGATTCTGGCCAAACACCAATTGATGCGGGCTATAGCCACGTACATTGTGTATGGTATTCTTTGCCATAAGGGCCCAGTCTGGGGCTGTCTCAATCACAGCCTTTGATTTTCTTTAACTTCAACATTATTTCAATGAGCATTTGATTGTGTTGCTCCAGAAGTTCATTACGCCAAGAACTATATGCCGCTGTTCTCTTTGTTTCAATGTTAATATTCTCTGCCATATCCCTGATTTATCATTATTAAATTCACCACCATTATCACTGAATACTTTATGAGGTGGGCCATGCACATTTATCCAGGAATGGATGAAATTTTTTTTCCATTTCTGGGATTCTCTTTGTACTTACAATGCTACCAGCACTGACAGGTGTGAACTCATCACAATTGTGGAGATACGACTCTCTTTGCTCTAGTTCATGTAGGTCTATGGCTACGGTTTCATTGTATTCAGTTGCTAGTGGCAGACCAACGTCAGGCTTGGGCTTGGGCCTGGGTTTTCCAAACTTTTGGAATGTCTCACTGTCAATTATCACTGCTTTAGAATGGAAAAATAATCTGCATATTTGTTTTCTGAACTCCTGAGCAGTTTCTGAAGTCTTATCGATTGAAGCGTGGCCAAACTGCTTGTGAAGTTTGAGCAACACTTTGCATTTCTCAGCTATGGTCATGTTTTGTGTGACAGTTAGTACTTCATTCTCACATTGATTCTCAGTATTATCTTTATCTGAAATGATCACACTGTAGTGCCCAGAGCTTGTGAACTCAGGAGACACTGACTGTTGAAATATTGTTGCTTGATTATTCTCCCTATCCAATACAGCTCTTGCTTTCTGTAGGGAAGTATTACTCAAAAATAATGGAATGTTCACTGGTACCACCTCTGCTTCAGTGTAGCATTTTGTCAGCTCTATTTTTGCAGAACTGTTCACTGTTTTGTGGAATGTACAATCTTTCCATCTCCAAATTTGAATGCTTTGTTACTAAGTGTATCTGTGTTCACCAGTTCCTGCATTTCATCTGGTTCAGTTCAAGCCGTTTTTCTCCACACACTGTGCCTGTGCATGCTGAATCAATAACAGCAGATCCTGGAGATTCTATCATCAAAATCTCTGCCTCAGATGTCTCTGCATTTGTAAGTGATTCCTTCGCAAGCAGTGTGATATGGCACTCTTCTACATCTTCAGATTTATTATTTTCTTCTTTTAGCCTAACATGTTCGGTTCTGATCAGACAGCTTCTTGCCTAGTGGTAAATACTTTGATATGTTCACATTTTGATCTCCTGCTGTACTTTTTTATTGGATTTGTGCCAGGTAATGGTTCCCTTGTCTGGTCACCCTGGGATCTATGCCTGCTATACTCTTGCTCCTGCTCAGTGAAGTATGCCATTTCCTGACTAAAACAAGTTCCAACTGTTGTCTTGGCATCCATTTCTCCAAAAATCCACTTTGGTGCTGATTTCATAGATGCAAATATAAGTTCTATACATACAGTTAACGCTAGCTGCCTGTCCTTTATGTCCAGACATGCAGTATCTAACAATTAAAAGCTAATACCAAAAGTTCCATTTGTATTTGCGTATACGACTGTACTTTGTTCAAAATCAATACCTTAATATAATCAGCCATATTTTTCGAATTGTCTCTGTAAATGTTGTCAAAGTCTGAATATGCTTCATAAATCTGATCCTTTTCTTCCTTCAAAAAAAGTCAAGCGTATTTATTTAGCATATTCATACCATCATTTCTGTTCTAGTCTTCCACCAAAATTCCCATCGCTGTTTCTCTTGCTCTTCCTGAAAGCGAAATCTAACGGCCAATTCTTGCTTCATCTTCTCCAGTTCTGTAATATGAGTCCATATTCCAATTTGATTTTTCCAGCTTTCATAAGGCTTGCTCTTGTCAAAATGCCGGCAGGATCCTATAATTGGAAGCTATCCTCTGCTACCACTGTTAACACCTAAACAACAAAGATAAGTTTTTCTTGTTGAAGCAATTTTACTTTCAATATCTTAGTTCAATACTAGAAGGCCGCCATCCTTTCATCCCACGATCCCACTTTTCTCCCTGGCAAGCATGCATGTAACATAAAGAAGTCAGCTCATCGAGATCAGATGTATCCAGTGTTGTTTAAAGGAAGTTGGGGGGGGGGGGGGGAATTGTAGAAAGACCTGCCATAATCTTCCAATGCTTTTTAAAGGTGCCAGAGGACTTTAAAATGGCTTGTATGCTTTATTATTTTGAAAGGGGTTGTACGAGCATCTCCAGTAGCCATCAGCTAGTTATTTCAATTTTGGTGGTGGGAAAGCATTTGGGCAAATAATTTGAGAAAAAGTAATAGGCACAGATAAGTTTAATTTGTGTCAGGAGAGATGGAAGGATTGGTTTGGGACAAGCCTTGTTTTGACAACTGGAAATTTTAATGAGGCATCAGAGGAAGTTAATTAAAGGAATTCAAGAAGCAGATCTTCTGTTCACCCCAACTATCTGTATGTTAAACTTTCCTGCTCTGTTCTTTGGTATTTCTGTAAACACTCCCGATCAAAAAATTATTATAATAAAGGTAGTTCAGATGTTCACAGTGTTACAAGGAGGTGGTTCTTCAGAACTCTAGTTCAAAATAGTGAGGAGGGAATTATAACAAACCCTCTTCCCAACTCCCCAGACTGTCTCCTCGTGAGACGGATTTATTTATTTAATTATTGACATACAATGCTTGGAGCTGTGTTTTTATATATTTTGTTTAAACAAATATACTCGCTGTCTTGCCTTCATTGCATTGATATGTTGTGTCCTGGTTCAGTCCTCAGAGATCTTGACACCCAGGAACTTGAAATTGCTCACTCTCTCCACTTCTGATCCCTCTTTGAGGATCGTTCCCTCGTCTTACGTTTCCTGAAGTCCATAATCAGCTCTTTAGTCTTGCTGACATTGAGTGCAAGATTGTTGCTGCGACACCGCTTCATTAACTGGTATATCTCGCTCCTGTATGTTCTTTGGTCACCATCTAAAATTCTACCAACAATGATTGTATCATCAGCAAATTTATCGATATATGCCTAGCCACACAGTCGTCTGTAGCGAGCACAGAGCAATGAGCTAAGCACACATCCCTGTGTTGTGAGGTTTGTTGTCTTTGTGGCAGCAATATAATGCAATATATAATAATAATAGAGAGAGAAAAAGCATCAGATAAGCCATGACGTGTGGTATTGAGCAAGATTTCCTTTCTGCAAATCTGTTTTTTCAGAAAGATCTTTGTTAAATCCTTAATAGATTCTAGTTATTTTTCCCTAACAAGAGATTCTGCATAACAACAGACACAATCGGAAAATCCTTCAAAATTGGTGGATACAGCTCAGTTCATCACAGGAGAAGCCCTCCCCACCATTGACTACATCTACAAGGAGCACTGCCATAAGAAAGCAGCATCCATTGAGGTTATGCTCTATTCTTGCCTCTACAGTAGCTTTAGCGCCCACACCACCAAGTTCAGAAATAATTATGGCATTACAACCATCAGGCACCTCAACCCACATTGATAACTTCACAGTTAACTGATTTCACAGCCTATGGACTCGCTTTCAAGAACTCTTCAACTCCTGTTCTCAGTATTTAATTATTTTGTATTTGCAGTTTGTCTTTTGCACATTGGTTTAGGTTTTCATTGATTCTATTGTATTTCTTTGTTCTACATTGAACACCTGCAAGAAAATGAGTCTCAGGGTAATATTTGGTGACATATGCATATTTTGATAATAAATTTACTTTGAACTTTTAACAAAATTCTTGAGGAACCCAGCAGGTCAGGCAGTATCTATGGAGAGAAATAAACAGCAGACATTTCGAGCCGAGACGAGTCCCAATGACGGGTCTCAGCCAAAATGTCGACTCTTTATTCCTCTCCATGGATGCTGCCTGACCTGCTGAGTTCCTGTGTGTGTTGCTTTAATATTTTTCCCTTCTAGTGATATTACACTAACTAGTTTGTATTTACTATTCTCTCTCTTTTCCTTTCTTGAATAGCAAGATTGCATTTACTCCTTTTAATATGTGGGGATTATTGTAAAATCTGGGGAATTCAAAAAAACATTTCTAGTGAATTGTCCACAGGGTAGACATTTGTGGTGTTTGGTACAATTAATTTCTTCGGTATTGTTCCTTGAGGAATACCGTACCAATTTTTTAAAGTTACTAATTCTTCAATTTTTTTTTTTGGTTTTCTATTGTGAAGACATAGAAATTATCTGTTTATTATCTTTGGTTTTTTAATTTACTTTACTTATTTTATCTGCTTGTCCTTTTGCCAAATTCCTTCCTTTTTAGAGCTTTACAACTTCATTTTTAAATTATGGCAGAACAGTGTGGGATTGAGTCTTAATATCCAAATTGGTGATGTTGATTTTGATTGATGTTTCAGTGCAATACTTTGTGCTAATATGCTGGATGTACCACTTTCGAATAGGACATTAAACTATGACCCATGCATTATTTCAAAAAACATGAAGTTCTCTGGCATTTTCAATGATGGCAGAACCCAATTTGCATAAAAAAGATCACTCTGAAGCAATTGTAATCATTTTCTGCCAGAGAGTTTTCATCCTTTGCAACATCATTAGACTTACTCCACGTGATATAAAGGAACAGCTGAAAGCACTGGATACCAGTGTGACTATGAGAGAACAACCTGGCTGTACCACTGAAGATTTGTGCTCCAAAACTGGAAATTATTATAGTTACAACATTGACGTCTACCCGACAATGCGGAAAATTGTCTAGGAATGTCCTGTCCACAGAAAGCAGAACAGATTTAATATCAGTAATTACTGTCCAGTCAGTCAATTTTTAATCATAAGCAGGTAATGGAAGGGGTTGTGGACAGTGCTAATAAATAACATTTACTTGCAGAGAGGGTAGTTGAATCTTTGGAATTGCCCACCCTAAGGAGCTGTGAAGGGAATTAGGGGATAATAAGATACTGCAGGAACACTGTGTGAGTTAGAAGATCATCTATAATCTTGATGAATGGTGAAGCAGACAAGAAGTGAAGGCTTCACTGCTTCACCCATTTCTCGTGTTCTTATAACCCACTCGGTGCTACTCAGTTTGATTTCACCAGGAGTGCTCTGCTGCAAAATTTGTTAAAGGTCTTGAACCAAGCAGCTGAATTCCATGGATGAGCTGAGAGTGACAGACTAATGACATCACCAAGAGTGCCAGCAGTGACTCTCATTAAAAGTGAAATCAAAGGGACAATAATAGGAAAGTACTCCATGGGTTGGAATCCTACCTGACCCAAAGGAAGATAATGATAGTTGTTGGAAGCCAGTCACTTAATATTAGACATTTCTCAGTGCAGTGCCTTGGGTCCATAGAGCGTGACTGCTTTAACAATGAAGTTCCTTTAGAAAGGAGCCACGTGCTGGAATTTGCTGAAAAGGATTCCGAGGCAATAGGTGGACTAAGAAGGGGTGTAAGATGATAGGCAAGGTGGTGCCACATTGTGGATTTGAGTGGGGGTGGAGTTGGAGGACTGTGGCAGGTGAATGACAGATGGAGGCAAAGAGAGAGAGAAAGGAAAATGAAAAAAAAATTAGCTGGAACAAGATGAGGGCAGGGGAGAAGATAGGAGACAGCTGCTGGACCGAGGTAAGCTGGAGCAAGAAGTGCTACAAGAGTTAGATTCAGATACAGGTGAGAATGGGAGACATTACTGGAGGGGGTAACAGTTGGAACCAGATGGGAAGGGGGGGCAAGGGAGCACTTGTGTGTGAAGTAGGTGGATGGAGCCAGGAGTGGGAAGGGGATGAAGGTTGGCAAAGGAGGGCTGGGGGAGGACAGGCAAGGGGATAAAAATGGAACATTGGAGATTTAGAAGGAGGGAGAGGGAAATGGAAAAAAATTGGAAAACGCAATATTTATCCCACGCAAGAGATTCTGCAGATGCTGAAAATCTTGAGCAACACACAAAATGGTGGAGGAACACAGCAAATCAGGGAGCATCTATGGCAGGGAATAAACACATTAATTTCATTGGGTTGTAGATAACCCAGGCAGAATGTAAGGTGTTGCTTCTCCACTTTGCATTGGGCTTAATAGCGAAAGATATTGAATACTAAGTTTTAGATAACCTCATCCCCCCATCACTTTTCCCACTTGGCATTAAATGCCTGTCATGTTACATCCCTCCTCAGGCCAGCAGTCTCCCCAAAATCTCTTCTTGCCGCGCCCCATCTCTTTATGTTAGCCATGTCATCTCTGCACTCTCAGCCCTGGTGCAAAGTTTTAACCTGAAACATCAACAGTTTCTTTCCTCCCACAGATGCTGCATGACTCATGATTTCCTCAGCACATTGTTGCTCCAGCTGTCTTTAGACGATGGGATGTCAGAATAGTTGCTGATTGTACACAATTCCATTTGTAATTTCTTAGAAAATGAAGGTCCATTGTGCATGCAGCAAAATCATGATACCATTCAGTAACATTTGTATGCACAATGCTTACACAGTTCAGGAATCTGCCATAGTTAGAGACTACGGATAGAGTTAAAAAATTGAGGATGTCTTTAAAACCTCCTTGAAGAAATACACCCCCGGTGATTCTTAGGAATTTCTTGTGTACGTTGCTCAAAACAGAGAAGAAACGTTCAGGATGTTGTTAGAGCTCTGAGTCATACATCACGAGCCCAGACAGACCTTGCATAAATGACAGAATGTACCTTCACAACACTCACCCACCTGTTTACCCTTTCAGCTACTATGAGCACCATCTGTGAAAGAGTCTGTGTTTCTCACATTGGCCTCGTCAGCTACCTCAGAACCCACAGAACTGGTGTGGAAGCAAATAACTGAGAAGCAGCCTAAGAAAACAATTAGTTTTTAATTGCATTCTATTCAGTGATCTTTATACCTCCGGACAACTTAGTATCGTTGGCAAATTCCATATTTGTGGTTAGATAAATAACTGGGGGCCAGATGGGATGTACCCCAGGTTACTCCAGATGGCAAGGGAGAAAATTACTGCACCTCGGTGATGGACACAGGAGTTGTACCAGATGACTGGAGGGTTGCAAATGTTTTTCTTTAGCTCAAGAGAGGGATTAGGGATAACCCTGGGAATTATAGTACTTCAGTGGTGGACAAATTATTGGAGAGGATTCTTAGAGACACAATTTACGAATATTCGGAGGAGCAAAGTCTGATTAGGGATTGTCAACATGGCTTTGTGAGAGGCTGGTCATGGCTCACAAGCCTGATTGAATTCTTTGAGGAAGTGACAAAGCACATTGATGAAGGCAGAGTATCAGTGGATTTTAGTGAGACATTTGATAAGTTTCACAGTGGATGTATATATGGATTTTAGTAGGGCATTTGATAAATTTCTCCATGGTAGGCTCATTGAGAAAGTCAAGAGGCTTTGGATACAGGGAAAATTGGCTGTGTGAATATAGAATCACAAGCAAGAGAAAATCTGCAGGTGGCTGTGTGAATATAGAATTGAGGGAACGGAGCTTTAAACACCCAAGACCAACGATCTTGCTGGCGAATGTGCAGTCTCTGGTGAATAAAATCGATGATCTCAGAACCAGGGTGCTGAATCCGAGGGACACTAGGATCGCGTGTGTCCTTTGTTTCGTGGAATCCTGGATAACCCCTTCTGTACCGGATGCAGCGATTCAGATCAATGGGTTTGCTATACATTGATAGGATAGATCTATAGAGTCTCTCAAAAGCAGAGGTGGAGGAGTATGCCTCATGATCAACTCTTCTTGGTGCATGAATATATCAGTGCTGTCCCAATTCTGCTCACCAGACCTGGAATATCTAGCAGTAAATAGTTGTCCTTTTTACTTACCACGCGAGTTCTGGTTGCAGTTTACATTCCACTTCAGGCCAATGTCAAGCAGGCTTTAGATTATCTGAGCAATGGGGTCAACATGCAAGAAACAACGCACCCTAACGCCTTCACCATCATTTTGGGAGATTTTAACAAGGCCAGTCTGAAAAAATCACTAAGCAATTACCATCAACAGATAACTTGCAATACCAGAGGAAACAACACACTGGACCACTATTACACCACCATCAAGAATACTTACCGTGTTATTCCACACCCTCACTTTGGGAAGTCTGATCACCTGGCTGTACTTCTACTCCCTGAGTATAGGCAGAGACTGAAGACTGCAGCACCAGCAGTGAGGACCAAGAAGGTATGGACAAGGGAAGCACAGGAGTGCCTACAGGACTGCTTTGAATCGGTGGACTGGACTGTATTCAGGATTCATCTTTGAATCTGGATGAGTATGCTGCAGTTGTTACTGACTTCATGAAAATATGTGTGGATGAGTGTGTGCCCACAAAGACTTTTACATTCCCAAACCAAAACCGTGGATGGACCAGGAGGTACGTCATTTGCTGAAGGCTAGATCTGTGGCATTCAAGTCTGGCAACCCAGGCCTGTACCAGAAAACCAGGTATGATTTGTGGAGGGTTATTTCAAGGGGAAAGGAAATTTTCAAACAAGGTTGGAGACGATATCAGATGTATGGTAACTCTGGCAGGGACTGCAAGACATTACTTCCTACAAAGTGAAACCCAATAGCATGAATGGCAGCGATGCTTCAGTACCAGATGAACTCAATGCCTTCTGTGCACGCCTTGAAAGGGAGAACACAACTACAGCTGTGAAGATCCCTACTACACCTGATGACCCTGTGATCTCTGTCTCTGAGGCCGATGTTAGACTGTCTTTAAAGAGGGTGAACCCTCGCAAGGCAGAAGGTCCCGATGGAGTACCTGGTAAAGCTCTGAAAACCTGTGCAACCTAACTAGCGGGAGTATTCAAGGACATTTTCAAACTCTCACTGCTACGGGCAGAAGTTCCCACTTGCTTCAAAGAGGCAACAATTATACCAGTGCCAAAGAAGAATAATGTGGGCTGCCTTAACGACTATCACTTGGTAGAACTCACATTGACAGTGATGAAATGCTTTGAGAGGTTGGTTATGACTAGACTGAACTCCTGCCTCAGGAAGGACCTGGACCCATTGCAATTTGCGTACCGTCACAATAGGTCAACGGCAGATGCAATCTCAGTGGCTCTTCACACGGCTTTAGACCACCTGGACAATATAAACACCTACATCAGGATGCTGTTTGTTGCCTATAGCTCACCATTTAATACCATCATTCCTACAATCTTGATTGAGAAGTTGCAGAACCTGGGCCTCTGTACCTCCCTCTGTAATTGGATCCTCGACTTCCTACCGGACGACCAGAATCTGTGCAGATTGGTGATAACATATCCTCTTCGCTGATAATCAACATTACCACGCTTCAGGGGTGTGTGCTTAGCCCACTGCTCTATTCTCTGTATACACATGACTGCGTGGCTAGGCACAGCTCAAATACCATCTACAAATTTGCTGACGATACAACCATTGTTGGTAGGATCTCAGGTGGTGACAAGAGGGCATACAGGAGTGAGATATGTCAACTAGTGGAGTGGTGCCGCAGCAACAACCTATCACTCAACGTCAGTAAGACGAAAGAGTTGATTGTGGACTTCAGGAAGGGTAAGATGAAGGAACACATACCAACCCTCATAGAGGGATCAGAAGTGGAGAGAGTGAGCAGCTTCAAGTTCCTGGGTGTCAAGATCATTAAGGATCTAACCTGGTCCCAACGCATTGATGTAGTCATAAAGAAGGCTATACTTTATTAGGAGTTCAAAGTGATTTGGCATGTCAACAAATACACTGGAAAAACTTCTATAGTGGTACCATGGAGAGCATTCTGACAGGCTGCATCTCTGTTTGGTATGGAGGGGCTACTGCACAGGACTGAAAGAAGCTGCAGAAGGTAGTAAATCTAGTCAGCTCCATCTGGGGCACTAGCCTACAAAGTACCCAGGACATCTTTAGAGAGTGGTGTCTCAGAAAGGCAGCGTCCATTATTAAGGACCTCCAGTACCCAGGGTATGCCCTTTTCTCACTGTTACCATCAGGTAGGAGATACAAAAGCCTGAAGGCACACACTCAGTGAATCAGGAACAGCTTCTTTCCCTCTGCCATCCGATTCCTAAATGGACATTGAATCTTTGGACACTACCTCACCTTTTTTAATAAACAGTATTTCTGTTTTTGCACATTTTAAATAATCTATTCAATTTACATGATTGATTGATTTATTATTATGTTTTTTTAAATTATTATTATTGTTTTTTTTCTCTCTCTGCTAGATCATGTCTTGCATTGAACTGCTGCTGCTAAGTTAACAAATTTCACGTCACATGCTGTTCAATTATACCCTTCAATAAATAAATAAAATCAAAGGTGTGTGATTTTAAAATTTTCATTCTAAATATTCATTGTATGCATATTTTTTAAAAAGTGTAGCGCAGTTTTCAGGGCATGTAATAATTTGCTGCTCAAAGCAATGGTTTGTCTGCGCAGCCTGAAACTGGAAACTTGTGCTTCAGAGCAGTGTGTTTGTGCTGGAGTATGAAACTTAGTACTGTGAACTGCAGGCAGTAGAAAGTAATTGAATAAATTAGACTGCATAGAAGGAATATCCGAAGGAACTTCACTTGATGCTTTAAACTATCAACGTACTAGACAGGTATTGGGACCATTTATGGTAAGTATTTACATAGAACTGCTTGAATTTTATATCATTAAAATGCTCTGATTGGAGTAGAGATTCTGTGCTTTTTCTACTGCACACAAACTATTAGACATAGTTATCTCAATTTTTCTACGTATATTATTCCTTTATCCTTCATAGAAGTAATCCAGAACTCATTAGGTTGCATCACAAAGCTTGTAATCTTTAAGGAATATTCATTGAAATATGTACTAATTGAGTGTCTGGTGTAATTTGATCTGATTAATTTTTTGCTGCATTAACACTATGGGTAGTATTCATGGCAACACTTTGCATGCGTATCTTTTGGTGTCGTCTTCTGCATCCGGTGCTCGTGGTGCTGCCCTCCTCTACGTTGGTGAGATCCAAAGTAGATTGGGGGACTGCTTTGTCAGCTCTATTGACAAAAAGCAAAATTTCCCGGTGGCCAACCATTTCAATTCCTATCCCATTCTCTTTCTGACATATTGATCCATGGACTCCTCTTCTGTTAAGATGAGGCCACTCTCAGGCCGGAAAAGCAGCACCTCATTTTCTGTCTTGGTAGCCTCCAACCTGATAGCATGAATATCAATTTCTCCAACTTACAATAAATTTTCCTTCCCCTTCCCTCTTCATTTCTGCCACTCTGACCTCTTACCTCTTGTCCCTATCACCTTTGAGCTTGTCCTCCCTCCATCTTCGTGTCCTGGCTACTTCCCCCCTTCTTTTCCAGTCCTGGTAGAGAGTCTCAGCCCGAAACATCAAGTGTTTATTCATTTCCATTGATGCTGTCTGACCTCCTGAGTTTCTCCAGCAATTCTGTGTATTGTACTTCTATTGACGGGATTCTGTTTACAAATGCTAAAACTGGAAATATTTTTAGAAAAGGCAAAAATACAAAAAAGCAAGACATTTTAATTTGTATGTATTTCAAAAATATAAAATTAAAAAAGTAATTTCAAATTTCTCTTTTACTTGCCATTTATTCCAGTTCTCTTTTTTTTGTCATTTTTCTATCCTTCCCAATCTCTGGCTCTGTCTCATTTATTTGTGGGCTTCCTTCCAGGTGTATTCTTGTTCCACTTTGTCTTGTTTCCCATTTCTTTCCCTTTGCCTCTCAAGGCTCATTATCTCTGCAGCAGGATGGAGTCTCTCTGATCAGCTCTATTGATTTTTTTCTTGCTGCTGCTAACACAAGGTTTCTTTCCACTGGAAAATCCACTATAAGTTGAGTGGATGGGAGATTTTTGAAACAGAAGCAGGGAATTTGTTATGGGCATAATACAAAATAGTGTAAAAGTGAGTGAGTCAATTTACTGACCAAGTTACAGTAGCCAAATTAGCAAATTACTTTTCTAAGCATACATCTTCACGTAAAGCAATGACTTAATAACAAAAAAGCAACAATAGAAAGAAAAAAGTAACATTTAGAATGAAATGAGGCAGGACATCACAGCCTACACATATCAAATGGAATGGACTGCTTGTATGTGGCTAATAGCTAAATAAAAAAATGTGCAATACATTATTTTGCCTGTAGCCATACCTGGATTCAGCACGAAAACAGATGCACTGCACAAAATAAGAATTTGGCAACATCTTAAGACTATTGATCATTACTCAAGCCAGAAAGGCATCAGTAGGAATTGTAACCATATCTTAAATTTGTTGAAAACTGATGCAAACTAGTAAAACCCACTCAAATGAAAAGCCTAAGCAATAGCTTCCTGAAAAAGAAATGCATGGAGCTTGCACCATATCAGAACCAAAAAATACGGAGACAAATCATGTAAAAAAATTGTGAAACGTTAATTTTTGATTCAATGTGCATTAATTCCTGCGGATGCTAAAATAGTTTTGTGTTTTAATAATAGCTTTCACTCAAATAAAAGGATGAAGATTATCAATAAAACATACGGCACTTGCAAAGATACATGAGCAAAACATTTAAAATGTTGCTGCTTATTTTTCTACATTTGTCATTTTTAAGAATGTTCAAACTATAGTTCAAATTTGCAACATAATTGAGGCAAATCTGTTGGTTCTGTTCTTGCAATTATTAAAAAAAATATATGTACGCATAAACCACTTTAAAATACATAATCTTTGCAGCTTTAACTCTTCTTGAGTTAGAAATTGAACAGTATGTCTGGAACAGAGTGCTGTCGTTATAAGGATAGATTGTATGGCCTGACTTTATTTCCACTGGAACACAGGAGACTAAGCTTTGAATTTATAGAGGCTTGTAATATGGCTAGCACAGGTAGGATATATAGACATAATCTTTTTCAAAGGGTAAGGGAGTCTAATCCAAGAAGGCACACTTTTATGGTAAGATGGGATCAATTTAAAGAAGATCCAAGTGGTATGTTTTTCCACACAGAAGTTGATGAAGTTCGAAGAAGTTGCCAGAAGAGATAGTGGAAGTAGATACTGGTATATTTAAAAGGCATTTGGACAACAGGTCTGATGCAGTCAAATGGGATTAACATTGTGATTGCATGGTCAAGTTGGGCTGTAAGGACCTCTTACTGTACGTTTCTATGATTAAACCAGAGGAAAAAAAGGATTGATCCTACTCAAGGCTTCCAATAGTGTTGATTTTGAGCTATCTTTTGATGATGGTACTAATCATCAAGACACTAATTATTTCTTCCCTGTTGGTCAAAATGTTCTTTAACAATGCACAATATGAGGTTTTGAAAAGTGGAGTTAAAGAATCAGAAACTGAACCCAACACGAGGAAAACTGCAGATGCTGGAAATTCAAACAACACACACAAAATGCTGGTGGAATGCAGCAGGCCAGGCAGCACCTATACAGAGAAGCGCTGTCGACGTTTCAGGAGTCTTGATGAAGGGTCTCGGCCCGAAACATCGACAGTGCTTCTCCCTATAGATGCTGCCTGGCCTAACTGACGAAGGGTCTCAGCCCGAAACGTCGACAGTGCTTCTCCCTATAGATGCTGCCTGGCCTGCTGTGTTCCACCAGCATTTTGTGTGAGAAACTGAACCCATTTTATTCTTTTCTGTAATGGTATGCCACTGAACTGTTACAGGGCAGTTTCCTATTCACATTCTGTCTGGTGGTATCTGATAGATTCATCCATTTTTAACTCAAATCCAAGCAAGCTCTTTAAAACATTCAAGCACCAAAGTTAGCATTCAATTGTTTGATTTTAAGAGAATTCTCCTCAGCCAGGGCTTCCATTTTAATCACACTTCAAGTTCCCTGTGCTATCATACAGGAAATGGACGTGTACACGCTTCAGGTAAGGAAAGGATTGGTTTTGCTGTCATGGCACCCACAGTTCAAGAACTTGCAGACACTGACCATCAAAGCTATTCATAGAAAATGCACCTGGATTTGGTTAACGAACGCTTGTGTGGAACTGTCATCCCATTTTTAGTTTGCACTTTGAAGAGGGGGTGCGAGGGAGTTTATTAATAAGAACTTTGGAAAGGCTTTGAAGTGGAAGTTTTATTCTTTTTAAATGTTTGCAAATGTTCTTAATGAAAATAAATGCTTAGCTGGATTCCAACATACCAGTTTTCAAGATTCTTACCAAGGTTATTAAAATCGCAATTAAGTAACCTCCAGTGTAGAATCATTCTATTCTTGTTTAAGTAACTTCAGATAAAATGATGGTGTTGATGAGAGCTTAGATTATGATACCTGTGCAGTGATTGTCACAAAGATCTTTTGAAAACACTGAGGGTGTCTAGAACACATAAAATATTAAATCTGTATAGCCTCAGAAGCTGCTGGTTTGGATTGCAGCACTTACCGGCAGTTTTATAAATGAAATCTGCTGTATTATTCTCTCTCTACCTCTTCATTGGAAAATGATAGTTAATATTTAATTAAAATGGTTAATTATATTTAACCCTGCTTTTTAGTTGCACATTGTCCAATTCAGTACTGGGAAAGTGAACACTGGCAAAAACAGTGATTATAAAAAAAGAATTTTTCACGTAGATCAGCTTAGATTATTAATTACATTGTGAACATATTTTTTATATTTGTAACTAAGCTGGTTAAATTATCAAATAATGAGTTTTCATTATGGTAAAGATAGCTGCACCTGAGATTACAATGGGTTAAATTTTCAGCACATTTATTAAAATATTTTTTGACAGCCTATTTTTTTTCCTTTGGTGCTTAGCTTCGGACAGCAGAATCCTGACGTGTGCTGCTGTGTGGCGAATGCCGAAGGAATTGGAATCAGGCAGTCATGAATCTCCTGATGATTCATCAAGCAACCCACAGAACTTAGAGCTGCTTTGTCACCTTGACAACACAGCCCATGGCAACGTTTCATGGTAGGTTGCTCAGTTTTGATTTAAAAGATTTCAAATGCTTCCTTCAGAATGGAACTGTGTGAAATGTTTAATTGTAGCATCTAAGCAATAAAAAAAAACATATAAATAAGATGAAAATCCTGTAGAAATAAAATGAAAATCCAGGAGAAATACATGGGAAAAATATAATTTGTGTATGTCTTACATGAGTAAATGGTTTTATTTTATTTAAGTAATTATCCATCAGTTTTCTGCTCAGTTTAACAAGTTATTTTCTTTAATTTATTCTAACTTGCAGCTGATTAAGGTAAATGTTACTGGGGAATATGCATTATCAAGATATGAAATAAGTGACTGAAATATTGCCAAATACAAAACAATAATTTTGATATCCTTTACATTATATCCTTTACAAATCTGTTTAATCCATTAATAAATCTGCAACAATTATAATTGGCTGATTATGATAATCATTGAACATTAAATATATAGCTTAAAGGTGGTATGTTTTAACTTGTGTTTAATGAAAAACCTAATTTTCAGGTTTTGATAACACCAGTAATCAAATCAATGCATTTTTTTAAAGTCACTTTTTAAGGTGCATGTTTAATTGGACGCTGGTGTTAGCCATTACTCCCTGGAAATGGTACTGAAATGGCAGTTTTCACACATGAGACCCAAGATGGCCATAAAATACTCTTTATTCTCTTTGCCACACATCTAAAAAGACTTTTATAAGAGATTTTGTGCTTATGTTAGCATTCAAAGCATCAAAATTAAGGCAACACTGATTTTACAGCACATGTTTTAAGGCTCAGCATTTGTTGCACATAACATGACAAGTTGCTACCAGCCAGAATAGAGTTTATGGGGCAGTTTTCTTGGCTACAATAAGATTCAAAATACACAAATCAGAGTGATTGTGATCAAAGTGATTGTTTCTCTTAAGTTATGTATCCAGCTCCTTTCAAACTGCTGCAAGCTACAAGGTGCAGTGTGAAGTCATCGGTTTATGAAGGAGGTCACTTGATCTGTCTGCACGCAAACAGCACTCAATATCATATTTCACCTCTCACTCTCAAGTAGGCAAAATGAACATACCGTTTTTCACAAGACGGTCTTCTAATGGTGCAGGTTATGAACAACTTGGTTTATGTGAACTTGGCTAATTTCACGGGGGTGGGGTTATTATTTCACAATGTTAAGGTGCAACCATAGACAATACACCATGCTGCCATTTGTCTTTAATCGAAGTAGACACCTAATTATTATTCATTCATTTTGTCCCATCCTCTCTTCTACTTATGTTTCAAACATCACTTCAATTCAAACACAAACTCTTAAACATCTGGAGTTAACTCCTCCTGACGTGACTTAATGTGAAGTTACAGGGAGAGAGGTGGATATGGAAATGAAGGAGTAGAAAGTACATGAGCAAGTAGAGAAGTAGTAAGGTAGTGAGACATTCACCCTTCTGTCCAAGCTCTGCAGTTCAAATTATTCCTTAGTAAGTAACTTCAGAAATGGCAACCCAATGTACCAATACTCCTTGCTATTCTTCAACAACTTAAAACATATTAGTTTTTTTCCAGTTACACAAGAAATGAAAATGACCACATGTGCATTCAACCAAATTCAATCACTGGATAAAGTGGAATTAATCACATTTCTGTATTCTCATAGTGCCTCTGTACTATATGCACCCTTGTCTCTCCTTATACTCCCTTGAGGTACTTCCTCAATGGCTGTAGCGGACTAGTGCAAAGTTATTAACCTTCCAATTGAGATTAAAAATAGCCTTGGAGAGTAACTTCTGAGAGTTCTGGGCTGAGCAACGTGGCCTGAACAGCTTCTCGGCCTCGGCTACAGATGTGCACTCTGTTCAGCATATGGGCAACAGCAAAGAGTCTGAAGAGTTTCGGGCTTGGGAGCAAAAATGGTAAGATTCTAGCAGAAAAAAGGCACGGATCTTTATAGAGCTGCTGTCACTTTCATAGTCCTGTTGATCTATTTATAACAATGTAATGAACGAGATATTTCTAAGAACAAAGATGGCAGCAGGGTGGACTTGCAAGCAGCATGAAAATCTTCTTTTGACATGGTAATTCACTATTGCAACCTGATGGTAATATGGTTGTGCAGCTCTTCCATATTAAAAAGAACGAGTCCTGAGTTTTGGATTCAGCCCTATGTGGAATTGTTGCTGGATTTCTTCATACTTTTTGACAGTGATAATAGGACTTCAGACAAGATTTGCAAATCTCTTCTCTAGATCGATTTGACAAATTTACCTTTCTTTTGTAATTTCTAAAATGGGCTTTGCGTCAGTCCCTGAACTGGAGGTCAATACCGTAAGATCAAATGACTTTCTCTTCTCCCTCTTCCTCTCCTTTCTACTCTGAGATGCAACGAGACCTGGGTGTCATTGTACACCAGTCATTGAAGGCGGACATGCAGGTACAGCAGGCGGTGAAAAAGGCAAATGGTATGTTGGCATTCATAGCAAAAGGATTTGAGTACAGGAGCAGGGAAGTTCTTCTGCAGTTGTACAAGGCCTTGGTGAGACAGCAACTAGAATATTGTGTGCAGTTTTGGTCCCCTAATCTGAGGAAAGACATTCTTGCCATAGAGCGAGTACAGAGAAGGTTCACCAGATTGATTCCTGGGATGGCAGGACTTTCATATGAAGAAAGACTGGATCGACTAGGCTTACACTCACTGGAATTTTGAAGATTGAGGGGGGATCTTATTGAAACGTATAAAATTCTAAAGGGATTGGACAGGCTAGATGCAGGAAGATTGTTTCCGATGTTGGGGAAGTCCAGAATGAGGGGTCACAGTTTAAGGATAAAGGGGAAGCCTTTTAGGACCAAGATGAGGAAAAACTTCTTCACACAGAGAGTGGTGAATCTGTGGAATTCTCAGCCACAGGAAACAGTTGAGGCCGGTTCATTGGCTATATTTAAGAGGAAGTTAGATATGGCCCTTGTGGCTGAAGGGATTGGGGGTATGGAGAGAAAGCAGGTACAGGGTTCTGAGTTGGATGATCAGCCATGATCAAACTGAATGGTGGTGCAGGCTTGAAGGGCCGAATGGCCTACTCCTGCACCTATTTTCTATGTTTCTATGAATAGAAAAGTTTTACTTTTTTAGTATTTGAAATGGGAAAGGGATGAGTTGAGTTTGGACCTTGTGAGAGGAAAAAGATAAAGGAACATTTACAGCTCAGCCAGAAGGAATAAAAGGGTGACAGGGGAATAAATAAAAAGATTTGATGCATGGATTACCCCATCAGCAACCCCTCCATTACTGCCAATGATCATTACTGCTTTCTGTGCCGGCCAGCACTCTCTTCTACTATGAGTAACTAGATTCCTGTCAGTTGTTCTTTCCTATTCTGGTTTTCCTGGGAAAGGAAGAAACCAAATCAGTAATGCTTAGTAAAGAAGGTGCTTGTTTATTCTGGATCTGCAGGAATGCCCAGCATTGGTGAATAATTGAAGTGTGTGGTATATATTGGCATACCCAACAGTGAGAGGCATTAACAGCATCAGCAAATTCAGGTGATACTTGGAAGTATGAATTATGAGTCATCTCAATTGGGACTTTGAGAATAAGGAAAATTGGCAAAAATATAATCAACAAATAATATTAGAGTAAGCTTCATAACGTCCAGTCGCTGCTGAATTTCTTCGAAGTCTTCTGGCTGGTTGGTGATATGCTCATTGCTTCTCAGCAGTGTGGACACTGGGTCAAGAGGTTACTAGCACATTTACCAGGGCACTTGTTGTCCTTGTTTTGTCTCGACCCGAAACGTTGACTGTTCATTTCTATGGATCATGAGTTCCTCCAGCATTTTGTGTGTGCACTTGACCTCACTTTCCATGGCTGGCATGTATCTACTTACCTTTGCCATCTACCTTCTCTGCTGAGTTGGTAATTAACAGCTTTTGATCAGGACCTTCCCATTGAGCTCCCAGTGGTTCCTTATATAGTTTCTTAATCAAGACCCACTCACCACGAATCAGGGTGTATCCTCCTGTTGGATCATTCAAAGTGCCAGAAATTTGTCGAGGAGCAGACGGTACAGCTTGGGTTAATTTCATACAACAGTTAACAACTCTCTCTGCCATGATATCATCCTCTCTAAGATTGTGGGCTCCCAGCAGTGACATAGGATGCCCTTTTACCACCTGAAATGGACTTAGTTTAGTTTTCTCGTCAGAAGTTGCTCTGTCACATGAGACCATAGGAAGAGCCGTAAGCCATGGTACGACTTCCTAGTGATACTTAGTTGTTGTTTGATGGTTCCATTCATTTGTTCGACTTGTCCTGATGATTCTAGGCAACGTGGACAATGAAAAGACCATTCAAAGTTCATCAGTCAGCAATTCCTGACACACTCCCAAACCAACTTCCTTGCACAGAGCTGATGTGACATGACAATCCCCAGTTAGGAATATAGTCCTTGATTACTGCTTTTGCTGTGTATGTGGAAGTGGCTTTCCTTGCTAAATTAGCTTCTACTCATCTTAAAAACTTGTCCACTGTTACCAGTACGCCTGAGTATCCTTGACACTTTGGTGAAGAAATGTAGCCCTGTTGTAAGTGTAACACCTCAATCATGGCCAAGTGATTAGAGGAGTTTCTACCCACCCTGATACGTAATGATAAGACAGGTTTTATACAACAACGCCAAGCACAAGACAATATACGAAGGACACTACACATTATGGATCATATACAAAAAAGTAAAATTAAAGCAATAGTGATAAGCATGGACGCTGAAAAGGCATTTGATTCGGTTAACTGGAATTTTCTTTACAGAATTTTGCATGGATTTGTTTTACATTACACGATTATTAAAACTTTACAGGCACTATATGACAATCCCACTGCTAGGATTAAAATCAATGGATATTTATCAAACAGCTTTACCCTAGAAAGGGGCTCGAGACAGGATTATGCATGGTCACCGCTACTCTTCGCATTATATCTGGAACCACCTGCTCAATACTTCAGACAAAATGAAGATATCATTACTATTGCTATTACTATTAAAGGGACAGAGCATAAATTGGCCTGTTATGCGGATGATATTGTAAGCTATCTAGGGCAACCAACATACTCTTTACCTAAATTGATGCAGTCCTTTGAACAATATGGTCAATTATCAGGATACAAGATTAACATAGATAAAACCCAATTACTTTCATATAATTATAGCCCATCAAGAGAAATTGAATTTAGATATCCCTTGACATGGCAAACAGAGTCTTTCAAATATTTGGGTATCATCATGCCAAAAGATTTGGCAAAGTTATCAGAATGCAATTATTTGCCTATATATAAAAAAATTAAGGAAGACATAACAAGATGGAATCTAATTCCCTTCTTTAGTCTCAGTTAAAGGATCGAACCCATTAAAATGAATATATTGCCCAGACTATTATATCTCTTTCAGACCCTACCAATAAAGATTAACCAAAATCAATTCAATGAATGGCACAAAATGTTATCGAGGTATACAGTGGCATGCAAAAGTTCGGGCACCCCGGTCAAAATTTCTGTTACTGTGAATAGTTAAGTGAATAGAAGATGAACTGATCTCCAAAAGTCATAAAGTTAAAGATGAAGCATTCTTTTCATTGTTTTAAGCAAGATTAGTGTGTTATTTTTGTTTTGTACAATTTTAGAGTGAAAAAAAGGAAAGGAGCATCATGCAAAAGTTTGGGCACCCCAAGAGATTTGAGCTCTCAGATAACTTTTACCAAGGTCTCAGACCTTAATTAGCTTGTGAGGGCTATGGTCTGTTCACAGTCATCGTTAGGAAAGGCCAGGTAATGCAAATTTCAAAGCTTTATAAATACCCTGACTCCTCAAACCTTGTCCCAACAATCAGCAGCCATGGGCTCCTCTAAGTAACTGCCTAGCACTCTGAAAATTAAAATAAATAATGTCCACAAAGCAGGAGAAGGCTATAAGAAGATAGCAAAGTGTTTCAGGTAGTTTGTAATGTAATGAAGAAATGGTAGTTAACAGGAACGGTGGAGGTCTGAAAGACCAAGGAATAATTCTGAGAGAACTGCTTGTAGGATTGCTAGAAAGGCAAATCAAACCCCCTGTTTGACTGCAAAAGACCTTCAGGAAGATTTAGCAGACTGGAGTGGTGTTGCACTGTTCTACTGTGCAGCGACACCTGCACAAATACGACCTTCATGGAAGAGTCATCAGAAGAAAACCTTTCCTGCGTCCTCACCACTAAATTCAGCATCAGAGGCTTGCAAAGGAACATCTAAAAAAGCCAGATGCATTTTGAAAACAAGTCCTGTGGACTGATGAAGTTAAAATAGAACTTTTTGGCCACAATGAGCAAAGGTATGTTTGGAGAAAAAAGGGTGCAGACTTTCATGAAAAGAACACCTCTCCAACTGTTAAGAACGGGGGTGGATCAGTCACGCTTTGGGCTTGTGTTGCAGCCAGTGGCACGGGTAACATTTCACTCGTAGAGGGAAGAATGAATTAAATTAAATACCAGCAAATTCTGGAAGCAAAAATCACACCGTCTGTAAAAAAAAAGCTGAAGATGAAAAGAGAACGACTTCTACAACAGGATAATGATCCTAAACACACCTCAAAATCCACAATGGACTACCTCAAGAGGCGCAAGCTGAAGGTTTTGCCGTGGCCCTCACAGTCCCCTGACCTCAACATCATCGAAAATCTGTGGATAGACCTCAAAAGAGCAGTGCATGCAAGACGGCCCAAGAATCTCACAGAACTAGAAGCCTTTTGCAAGGAAGAATGGGCAAAAATCCCCCAAACAAGAATTGAAAGACTCAGCTGGCTACAGAAAGCGTTTGCAAGCTGTGATACTTACCAAGGGGGGTGTTACTAAGTACTGACCATGCAGGGTGCCCAAACTTTTGCCTCAGGCCCTTTTCCTTTTTTGTTATTTTGAAACTGTAAAAGGTGGAAATAAAAAAAGTAATCTTGCTTAAAATATTAAAGAAATGTGTCATCTTTAACTTTATGCATTTTGGAAATCAGGTCATCTTTTACTTTCTTAGCTATTCACAGTAACAGAAATTTTGACCAGGGGTGCCCAGACTTTTGCATGCCACTGTATATGGCAAGGTAAAAGACCTAGAGTTTGTCTCCAAGCTTTGCAATTAGCCAAGGAAAAGGGGGGACGGGGCGTACCTTATCTTCAAGATTATTACTTTGCAGCACAGATGAGAGCTGTGACCTGCTGGTGCAGCTCATTATATGCTGCTCGATGGAAAAACATTGAAGAGAAGTTACCTTCCATCCCCATACAGGCAATTTTGGCTGATAACAACCTACAAAGTTATATAAATACTATTGATAACCCATAGGTGAAAAGGACTCTAAAAATATGGAAAACTGTTATAAAAGAATATAAACTAGAGGGAGATTTTGTAATTCTTAAATGGTGTGCATATGACTCGGATTTTACGCCGAATAAACTGGATGCTAGATTTAAGGACTGGGCAGCTAAAGGAATAACAGTTCTATGCAATATAATGAAAGAAGAAACGTTGTTCAGTTTTGAAATGCTTGAAGAGAAACACTTAATAGAAAAACAAGACTTTTATCGGTATTTGCAGATGCGACGTTATGTTAATAGGAGGGGGAAAAATGTAACCGAGGCAAGTACATTTGATAGAACTGTTTAGAAAAGCAGATAATTCAGTTAATGGTAGTAGAATCATTGCACGTGTGTATGAGGGTCTGTCAAATCTTAAAACACACTCAACTTCATATATTAAAAAATGGGAGAAGGAAGGAGGGATAACTATATCTGAGGAAGAGTGGACAGTAGTATGGAGGTATCAATGGAAGTTAACCAGTTCACAGAAATGGAGGGAGTTTGGGTGGAAAAACCTGATTAAATACTTTTTTTTACACCCTCTCAGAAATCCCATTATGATAGTAACCTCCCTGTTTGCTGGAGAAATTGTGGAAATCAAAATGCAGACCATTACCATATTTTCTGGGATCACCATGTTATCAAAGACTATTGGAGGGGGATACACAATGCCCTACAATAAATTTTTAAATGTGAAATACCCTTAGAAAGTAAGACCTTATATTTTGGGTATATACCTCAAGAATGGTTGAAAAGAGATAAATATTTAATGAATATACTGCTGGTGGCTGGTAAAAAGACTCTTACCAAGAAATGGTTATCAAAGGAGAGCCCAACTTTAAACGCATGGGTGGAAATTACAATGGACATTTATAAAATGGAGAAGACAACAGCATCTGTCAAAATTAAACTGGAACAATTTGATTCATACTGGGAAAAATGGTTTAACTACATAACACCCCATAGGCCTGATTTTATTCTCACAAATCAACGATTAAGTTTTTTCAAAAAAAATCACTCCCTACTTGTATGTAGTTTTTCTTTTGTTTATTCATTCTTTTCTTTCTTTTCTAAAAGTGTATACCTCAGATAAACACTATGTGGAGATTTGTGGCAAACATGAATATATGATATATACATACAGTATCTGAAATACATCTTATGGAAATGGTTGTATGATGCTGAATTTCAATAAAAAATAAATTTAAAAAAATGTAAGTGTAACAATGGTCAGGTGGGGCAGGAGAACTTACCGTAGATGTCGGATTATAAGCCGCTACTTTTTTCCCACATTTTGAACAGCTTTGAACACTGCGGCCTTTACTACGGTGCGGCTAATGCATGATTTTTTTTCATGCCGCCAAAAACATTTTGCCTCATAACAGTAGACCAATAAAATTGATGAGTAGTTCACAGAGGTCCAATGAAATTGTACGATAAATCAAGCGCACTTTCACAATTAAATTATTGTAAATCAGTCATTTGTACTCACCCTCATCAACATGGAAAACACTCGAAGAAAAGCATTGTGCTGCCTTTATGGCAGTTATTTAGTTTATAATATTTTCGCTTAGTAATTCATTTGTTAGTATTTTCTAGTTAAATTTAGAAGTACTACATCCCGGGATACTATGACGTCACATCCGGTTTCGCCGCGTCTTGTGGGAAATACCGGTTTGCGATAAACGGGAAGGTGGGGGCATTAGACCCGATCGAGAACGCTGCTTTTAAGTTAAAGGCGATCAATAACTTTTCCTGGTAGGCTGCAGTATATATTTTTTTACCAGTCGTTAGGAGATATTGGAATGTATACGCAACGTAATTTGTGTGTTACCGATACGTATGTATATTTAAAAGTAGCCGTGTTACAGGCACGGTTCGAAAAAAAGCATTTGCAATATGTATTTGTTTATGTTACCATATGGATTTAATTAAAAGTTAAAAAATCCTCACGTGTAATATCTTTCCTGTGTAAATATCTCATATTACAACGTGGGACACCTACGGCCTAAAATCCGGTGCGGCCTAAAATCCGGTGCGGCTTGTACAAGTACAAAATTGATTTTCTTTCTAAAATTAGAGCCAGCGGCTTTTAATCAGGTGCACTCTGTAGTACGGAATCTACGATAATTATCACAGCTTCTCTGCTGCTTCTGCATTTGTTTTCAGGCATGTCATTCATCTTTGAAACACTTCTTGAACGTGCCCTGAACTTTGGATTCTGTCACCACTGGGAGAATCTGTCAATCTTTTGCACTCCAGTGGGTCCTAGGGAGTGTATCTGCTGTGCCAGATAAGGAAGCACTCTAGTTGGAGCTACCTGTCTGCCATATCTCCATACTCTGCCACTGTTTGACCTCCCACCATTCTCCACACACAACCACTTTTGCCAGTTAGAGCTTGTACCTCTTGAATATCTTGTATGTTCGTTAGATACAGATTTCAACTTTGTTTTCATAATTCCATTTCTCAAGTTCACTGCATTTGTTCTTGCTATTTCTTTTAATTGTTTTACTTCTTTTACTTATTTCCATGCTACCCTTTTTACAATTTCACCTGTGATGCATTTCCATGGATTTCCATTGTAATCATTTTGGAGTGGTTTTTACACCAATTGATGACAATTGTATGACATCCATGAGTTTGTGTACCAGTTGGCCATTCTTGATTGGGGTTCCTACCACCATAAGAAATCCTCTTTGTCTCCAAAAGTTTTAAAAATTATGAACAACTCCAAAAGCATAATGAGAATCAAAGTAGATTTTAGCTGATCTTGCTTCTGCAAACTTACAGGCTTCAATCAAACCTTTTAGCCTGTTTCACACAGGTATCAGGAGCTATACTTCCTGATGCTGGTGCTTCAGTTCCAGAAACAACAGTCCACCCAGCCATTCAAATTCCACTCTCTATCACTGAGTAACCATCAGTGTACGGAATCAGATCTTTGGAGGAATAATAACCAACAGATGCCATCGGTCTTCATATTTAAGACAGCCATCATGTGTTTCTTGTTGACATACAGTGTAAATGGTGTTCCTGTATCAAAATACATTGCTTAGCAATGGTTTCATCTTCAGTCCTGTGTGTTTTTACTTTCTTGATCTTATTAGATCAAGCTCTTGACATAGCTGTCAATTTTTTTGTTTCATCACTGTTATCCTCACTCCAGCCACTAGGGGTCGCCATAGAGTCCTTGCCATGTCCACCTTCGAAGTTCAGATGGTTGCTCTATTTCGGGAGGCTGTCCAATGTAGGCTGTAATTCTTTAGATTTCTGATGGTGGTGTTGTCCTAGGGGGACTGTCCAATGTAGAGCGTGTTTCCCAGGGCGGAGTGCCAGAGATAGCACCACTGGCATTGTCACCAGATGTGTCATTAGCAGGACTGCCCCCTTGAAGTCCCTGCTTAGTTTCTCCATATTGTTTCAGTTGCTTCTAATTCCCGCTTCAATGTTTTTCTGTGTGATCAGTTAATGCAGATTTGTTCTTTAGACTTTTTACTATCTATATCATAGTGTTTTTCTGAAGTTCCGCATTTCTTTTCCAATTGATTAGAAGTCTATACTCAGCCCGTTAACTTTTATTCTCTCGCACGTTTGATCAAACTGATCACGAATTCCTAATTCTAAATCACAATTCCATGTTTTTTTGTTCCCTCAAGCATTCTCTAGATCTTATTGCATGTCTTGTTAATAAACTTAACATTGACTCCCACCATTTCGTCCATGCTCTCTTCTTGCTGTAGCCATCAGGAAGAAGTTACAGGAGCCTCAGGACCTATACCACCAGTTTCAGGAACGGTTGTTACCGGCAACCATCAGGCTGTAATCCAGAGGGGATAAATTCAAAAATTCACTCAACTTCACTCCCTCCCCCCAGTCACTGAACTGTTCCCACAACTTATGGACTCACTTTCAAGGACTCTTCGTCTCATGTTCTCGATATTTATTGCTAATTGATTATTATTTCTTTCTGTGTTTGAACAGCTTGTTACCTTTTGCACTCTAGCATTCAGTTAGTGTGGTCTTTGATTCTATTATGGTTATTATTCTATTATGGATTTATTGAGTATGCTTGCAAGAAAGTGAATCTCAGGCTTGTACATGGTGACATATGTACTTTGATAATTAATTTACTTTGAACTTTTCATTAACTTTATCAAACTAAGATGTTTTATTCAAGTAAGAGCTGTTAGTAAGTTTCAGGACTTTGACCATTGTTTTGATTCACTTCTAATTTGTATGTACTTTTTATTATTTTGTCCATGATCTCAAAGTATTCATAGGTTGCAGCTGAGGTTTAAAAAGATTGTCCAGTAACCAAATTAATAGATTGCAACTAAATGGATTACACAACTGAAGTTTCACTACTTACTGAAATAGGTCGTGTGCGACTGAAATTTTAAAAGATTGTCCTGCAACTGAAAATTCTTACTCTACTGGCTTGTACTGCTGAGCCTGATATTAGTTTCAGTGCTCGTCTTGATTTTTACAAATCTGTTCTTTCAAACTAGAAATGTAGCAGTTTCCTCAGTCCTACTTCTATCTGACGATGCATTGAAGCCAGACCTAATTTTTCTCTGGCAATTTGGAATTAGGGTGGAAGCTCTTACGTTCCATTTAGTTTCGAGTCAGAACATTTTCTACTTTGTCTGTGATTCTTCCAAGTCCTTAAGACTTTGCAATCATGGTCTCTGACTACACCAATTGTTGGATTTTGATGTTTTAATCCAAAGTTCCTTCAGAAGTCAGGAAAGAGGCACAAAACTTCTTGCTTCACAATAGTTTTATTAAGTGTTAATAGAGCAAAGGGAGATGGAAAATAGACAGTGATAGAGGGTTTACTAAGTAAAAAAACATAAGGCAAAAAATCATGTCCAATGTGGAGCAGCTGTTTTTATGCTACATAGTAAAAGTTCCATTCAAATTTGCAGATAAAAGCCAGCTAATCAAAAAGTTCCTATTAAAATAATGCAATACCAGGAGAAGGTTCCAGAACTTCTCAGAATCATACAAATGTAATCACGATGGAACACACTGAACAACTGCATAGTCATTAGGAAACATACTGAACAGTCACATGTATATAAGAACTACTTGAAATACCAACAGACAATTAGTTGTCAAACTGCAAAGAAAGTACCAATTAAACAGTCAGATCCAACATCTGTGACTACATGAGTTTATGCACAGCGCTAACTTTGTCATATCCCAAAGATAGGCTTTTGATCTCTGTAAATTCCCTCTAGTGTAGGAAAATGGCAAAGGAATTAATGTGAGATGGATCAAGGTGCAGGGTATAGGGAAATACAGACAAAGGGTTTTGGACTGATATGATTATTATGCTGGGATGTGGATGACCTCCATCTCTAACCTTAGTAAATAATTACCGTAGATTCCGGACTACAGAGCGCACCTGATTATTAGCCGCAGGCTCTAATTTTAGAAATAAAATCAATTTTTTAATTGTAAAGGCCGCACCGGATTTTAGGCCGCACCGCTACTTTTAAATATACATACGTATCGGTAACACAAATTACGTTGCATATACTTTTTTACTGAACAGCACGAACAACATTCCAATATCTCCTAGCGACTGGTAAAAATATATATATTGCAGCCTACCAGGAAAAGTTATTGATCGACTTTAACTTAAAAGCAGCGTTTTCGATCGGGTCTAATCGGGTCTGACGCTTGCGCAATGCGATCGGGTCTAATCGGGTCTGACGCTTGCGCATTGCGATCGGGTCTAATCGGGTCTGACGCTTGCGCATTGCGATCGGGTCTAATCGGGTCTGACGCTTGCGCATTGCGATCGGGTCTAATCGGGTCTGACACGCTTGCGCAATGCAATCGGGTCTAATCGGATCTGACGCTTGCGCAATGCGATCGGGTCTAATCGGGTCTGACACGCTTGCGCAATGCGATCGGGTCTAATCGGGTCTGACACGCTTGCGCAATGCGATCGGGTCTAATCGGGTCTGACGCTTGCGCAATGCGATCGGGTCTAATCGGGTCTGACACGCTTGCGCAATGCGATCGGGTCTAATCGGGTCTGACGCGCTTGCGCAATGCGCTCGGGTCTAATCGGGTCTGACGCTTGCGCATTGCGATCGGGTCTAATCGGGTCTGACGCTTGCGCAATGCGCTCGGGTCTAATCGGGTCTGACGCGCTCGGGTCTTGCTTCGAGTATTTTCCATGTTGATGAGGGTGAGTACAAATGACTGATTTACAATAATTTAATTGTGAAAGTGCGCTTGATTTATCGTACAATTTCATTGGACCTCTGTGAACTACTCATCAATTTTATTGGTCTACTGTTACGAGGCAAAATGTTTACGAGGCGGCATGAAAAAAAAACCATGTATTAGCCGCTCTGGATTATAGGCCGCAGAGTTCAAAGCTGTTCAAAATGTGGGGAAAAAGTAGCGGCTTATAATCCGGAATCTACGGTAAGTAGTAAGTTATCATTAACAATAATCAGATGTACAAATAAAAAATGAGTGTAACAGGTCATTGGACATGTTATGATGAAATATCATAGAGTCATTCAATAATACTATTATGTTTTGTAACTCTAAAACATAAAAACTTTAAGTGAGGCATGCATGTATGATGAAGTGGTGTGATAACGTATGCCATTTATGTACTTTTACATATAACCCATAATGAATAATTTAAACAAAGAATGCTTAGTCAAACAATATATTTACAGTATTTCTGAAATACTAAAGACACAACACTACTCCCTACTTAGCTATAAACTCCAACTTAATATTAAATTCATCTCAACTTATATACATTTAAATACAATATAATACAACTGCTATATAAACATTCATGGCAGAGTAAATTTTAAATTGTTCCATTCAGGCCTAAAGATTTAATTGCCGTGGAGGATTTCTTACACTTACAGGAAAACGTATTTCTTGACAAGAGAGGACCTTCTGCTCGGCAGATGAGACTTGTGGCTGTGGGCCTCCTCTGTGGTGGTTGTGGGAGTTAACTCTGAGGCTGCAGGAAGTGATTTTGACAGCCGTGGACACCTTTCTTCTCCTTTTCTCACCAGATCTACTTCAATCCTTGCTTCTTACCCAGTCCTTGCTCCTTTCTTGCTCTTTTCCATGCTCTTTTTTCTTTCCCACGTTCCTTTTTTCTTTTATGCTTTTCAATTTCTCACTCACATTCTCCATTTCTTCTCCATTTCAATTTCTTGACTTTCTGTTTTTCGCCCTTCTAGTTTCTTGTGAGTATCTTTGCATTTTCTAATTTCTTGAGAAATTATGTTTTTTTCATCCTCTTCCATTTCCATCATTGAGATTTTTCATCAACAGGATATAGACATGTGCTCTTTTTGAAACTGCAACTTGACTTTTTTTCTTTTTTTCTTCTCTGAGCAGTCCATTAATTTCTGTCTGCCCAACGTACTTTTTGTATGTTGCAATTTCTGCCAGTTTTGCCTTTAAACCTGTATTGGTCTGGTGTATGTAAGCCCCTGCCACAATGGCAATACAATTTGTTCAGATAGGCTAGTTTCTGTTTAGACACTGCAATTTTGTTCAGAATCACTTTCATTCCTGACTGTAACTCAATTGTGTCTTTGTTTGCTGTTTGTTGATAAAGCTATTTTAACTGCTCTTTTAAATGAAAGTCCGTAGATCATAAAATATAGGAGCAGAAGTAGGCAATTTGGTCAATCAAGTATGCTCCACCATTGATTCATGGGCTGCTCCAATTCTTCCAGCCATCCCCATTTCCCTGCTTTCACCCCATACCCTTTGATGCCCTGGCTAATCAAGAACCCATCTATCTCTGCCTTAAACGCATCCAATGACTTGACCTCCACAGCCAGTCATGGCAACAAATCCCAGTTTTACCACCCTCTGACTAAAGTAATTGCTCTGCATCTCTGTTCTAAATGGACGTCCTTCAATCCTGAAGTCATGCCCTCTTGTCCTAGACACCCCTACCATGGGAAATAACTTTGCTATACGTAATCTGTTCAGGCCTTTTAACATTTGAAATGTTTCTATGAGATCCCCTCTCATTCTCCTGAACTCCAGGGAGTACAGCCCAAGAGCTGCCAGACGTTCCTCATACGGTAACCCTTTCATTCTTGAACTCATTTTCATGAATCTTCTCTGAACCCTTTCCAATGTCAGGATATCCTTTCTAAAATAAGGAGCCCAAAACTGCGCACAATGCTCCAAGTTGGTCTCATCAGTACCTTATAGAGCCTCAACATCACATCCCTGCTGTTATATTCTATACCTCTAGAAATGAATGCCAAGATTGTGTTTGCCTTCTTCATAACCGACTCAACCTGAAGGTTAACCTTCAAGGTATCCTGCACAAATACTCCCAAGTCCCTTTGCATCTCTGCATTTTGAATTTTCTCCCTGTCTAAATAATAGTCTGCCTGTTTATTTCTTCCACCAAAGTGCATGACCGTACACTTTCCAACATTGTAGTTTATATGTCACTTCTTTGCCCATTCCCCATAACTATCTAAGTCTCTCTTCAGGCTCTCTGTTTTCGCAATACTACCTGCTCCTCCACCTATCATTGGCAAATTTAGCCACAAATCCATTAATCCCATAGTCCACATCATTGACATACATCGTAAAAAGCAGCGGTCCCAACACTGACCCCTGTGGAACTCCACAGGTAACTGTCAGCCAGCCAAAATAGGATCCCATTATTCCCACTCTCTGTTTTCTGCCAATCAGCCAATGCTCCACCCATGTAAGTAACTCCCCTGTAATTCCATGGGCTCTTATCTTGCTAAGCAGCCTCATGTGCGGCACTTTGTCAAAGGTCTTCTGAAAATCCAAGTACACCACATCTACAACATCTCCTTTGTCTACCCTGCTTGTAATTTCATCAAAAAACTGCAGTAGGTTAGACAGGCAGGATTTTCCTTTCAGGAAACCATGGTGGCTTTGGCCTATCTTGTCATGTACCTCCAGGTACCCTGTAATCTCATCCCTAACAATTGTTTCCAACAACTTCCTAACTGCTGATGTCAGGCTAACAGGTCTATAGTTTCCTTTCTGCTGCCTCCCACCCTTCTTAAATAGCGAAGTAACATATGCAATTTTCCATTCATCTGATACAATGCCAGAATCTATCGATTCTTGAAAGATCATTGTTAATGCCTTCGCAATCTCTCCAGCTACTTCCTTCAGAACCCGAGGGTGCATTCCATCAGGTCCAGGAGATTTATTCACCCTCAGACCATTAAGCTTCCTGAGCACCTTCTCAGTTGCACCTTATTTGTTTCTATGTTTCTACTTCACTTCCCCAACACTCTTGAATGTCCAGTATACTGCCAATGTCTTCCACTGTGACAGCTGATGCAAAATATGCAGTCAGTTTCTCTGCCATCTCTGCATCTCTCATCACAATATCTCCCATGTCATTTTCTGTTGGTCCTATGTTTGCCCTCAACTCTCTTTTACCCTCTATATACTTAAAAAATCTTTTAGTATCTTCTTTGACATTAGTCGCCAGCTTCATTTCATTCTTCATCTTTTCCATCTTAGTTTCCTTCTGCAAGTTTGTGCTTCAGTGCATTAAGTCCATTACCAAACTGACAATGCTCAGACAACTTCTTCAATTCAGTAATGTATGCTGAAATGGACTCCCCTTACTTTTGATTCTGCCGATGACACCAATGACACTTATAGCATTCTGCAATGAACAGTGGCTTTGGTTCCTGCTTTACTTCCATGATATCAGCAAAGCTTATTTTGGTTGGTTTGTTTGGAGCAGTTAAGTTTATAAGCAAACTATGTGCCTTTAAATCCAATGCACTTAGCAAAATTGGTACTTGTTTCTCATTGGCTATTCCATTTGCTTTAAAATACTGCTCAATCTGTTCAGTATAGAAAATCTAGTTATCACTTGTGGAATCAAACGTATCTATCTTTCTGATGAAGCCAGCTATTTCTGCCTTTTTTAATGATTATTATCACTGTTTATGAATCTGTGATTTCTTTCACCTTATGTCATTTTTTAACGGTCATCTTTCCTGTTGCAAAGAAAACTTACTACACTGTTTTTTTAAACTCAAATGACTCACGACACTTCAACAGATAGGTAGTCATCTTGGGTTCACTTTAAAAAATACCTATTCACCACTTGTGTCTTGTAATTCCTAAATTTAAAATAATTAGAAGAAACTCAAAGGATTCCAGAATGCAAGTCTAACTTTGATTTTACTTTAAGGGAGGCGCACACATATGACATAGTGTCATGATGACATATGCCATTTACATACTTTTACATATAACCTATAATGAATTATTTAAATAAAGAATGTTTAATCAAACAACAATTTACAGTATTACTCAAGTATTACTGAAATATTAAATACCCAACAAATATAGCACAGAAACAAATCCTTTGGCTCACCATATCATTACTGTGCATATCATTACCTGTCTATTCTATTCCGATTTACTGACACTTGGTCCTTAGGAAACAATGCCTTGGCAATTCCGATGTTCCCAGGTGCTTCTTAAATGGTGTGAGAGTATTTTCTCAGGTAGCACATTACAGGTTTCAGCAATGGTGAAGAAAAAAGTTATTGCTCAGATCTCCTTTAAATCTTTTGCTCCTCACCTTAAATCTATGTTCTCAGGTTTTTGACACCTCTGCCATGGGAAACATTTTGCTATCTACCTCACAGTATTCTGTACCTGTCCATCAGGTATCTCATAAGCTTCTTCTTTCTTCTTCTCCAAGGGAAAACAAACCCAGCCTGTGTAGTCTCTCATCATAGCTGAACCTTTCCACCTTTGGCAACATCTTGGTGAATCTCTTCAGAATGACGCCAGTGTAGTCACATCTTTCCTGTAGTGTGGTACCAGATGCCTGCTTCACCACTCAATCTGCATGTGATAGCACCCTCAAGGATCTTTGCATTAATACACATATGTCCAGAGCTTTTTAAACTCTTAAAATATATCATATCATATATAAGTTAGGATTAATTTCCATTTGCCATTGTTCTGGCCAATTTACCAGCTGCTTAATATCGTTCTGTGTCCTAAGGTTATTTTTTTGACTGACAGCACCAACAATTTTTGTGTCATCATAAATATACTGATCATATCTCCTATATCACATCTAAATCTTGAATGTATATAAAAACACAGTAAAGTTCTTGGCTCAAATGCCTGTGCACAGTACTGGGCACAGGCTTCCAATCGTAAAAACAACCCACCATAACCACCATGACCCATTGTCTCCTACTGACAGATCAATGTTGGATCCATTTGCCACCTTGCCTTGGACTGGTCCACGTAAACAATATTAACTGCACTGCTTTCATTAGTATATTTACCTCTTTTGTTAGATAGGATCTTTCACCATTAAATCCATGATGATTATCCTTATCAATCATTGCCTTTCCTATTGTAGATTAATCCCCTCTCTCAAGATGTTTTCCAATGATTTTCCTACTTCTGATGTTAGATCCACTGGCTTATCCATGCTGTCTTTCAAAAGTAAAAGTACCACATTTGCTCCCTTCCGGTAATTTGGCATGTCACTTGTGCAGTAAAGATTTAAATAATCAGGGCCTCAGCAACCTCCTCCCTCACCACCCATAACAACATAGGATACATCCCATCATGCCCTGGGGATTTATTCAACTTTATACCTGTTAAGATATCAAAAACCTTTTTTCCAGCTTCATGTGCTCTAAATGGCTTAACTGAAATCTGCACATGCACTCTGGTTCTCGATGGTGAATTCAGATGAAATGTATTCATTTAAGGCTTCACACATATCTTCTAGTTCCATTCACACACATTTTCCCGAATGAACTCCATTCTTTCCTTAGTTAACTTCTTGCTCTTAAGTACTTTTTAAAAAAATGCCTTGGGATTTTCCATAATTTTATCTGCCAATGATATTTTGCAGCCTAATGTTTCTCTCTTAAATTCATTTTTTAAGTATTTCCTTACATTCTTTGTACTCCTGAAAGACGTCTCACTTTGCAGGGTTCTGGGCCTGCCATATGTTTCCTTTTACTCTTTATCAAACCCACAATACCCTTTTATAAACTGGAATCCTGGATTTGCTGTCCTTGCATTTCACCATGAGAGGTTGGCTCTGAGCTCTTGCTATTTCACATCCCAGATGTAGATTTAACCATAAGTAGTTGCTTGCAGTCTGTGTTTGCCAGGTTCTGTCAAATGATATTGAATTTGGCTTTCCCCCATTCAGATATTAAATTTCAGAATTATCATTAATCCTCTTCATAACTACTCTGTAAGTTACCAAGTTGAGGTTGCTATCTTCAAAGTGATTGCATACTGACATGTTGTCTACTTGTCTGGCTTCATTCTGCAGGATTAGGTCTCACACTATCCCATCTTTGTAAAGCAAAATCCTCTCCTGAATTAGGACAATTAGATATTAGGACAAAAACCCCTTCTGGGTGGCGCTTAAAAAATTCAATCCTTTGTAATCCTTTCACACTAAGTGATCCATCTTCATATTGTGCAAACTGAAATTCCCTTCTGTTACAGCCACATACTTTCCTCTTGCAAGCGATTCTAATTTGATACACATTTACTCCACTATCTCCTGCTCTCCATTGGGAAGCCTGTAGTGTAATCCCAGCAAAGTAATTCCATAATTTTAATTCTTTTTTTTAAATTTAAACGGTCTCATTTGAAGAGTCTTATATTATATCCTCCCTTGTTACTACAATGATGGCCTGTTTGACCAGTAATGCAATCCGCCCTGCATTTTAAATCCCTCAATCACATCTGAATCTATCATGCAATGGACTTCTGTTGCTTTGTAGGTGCAGCCTGACCTGTTGAATATTTCCAGCACTTTTTGTTTCCTGCATTTAATGTACTTTGTTTTGAATCAGTAACTTTATATTAGAAAGAGTGCTATTTGTGTTACTTAGTTATTGAAAATTAAAGGTCCTGGTTCTATCCATTATGTGCAGTGAACATTCCTCTCACTAAGCTATAACACACCAAAAGAATCTACCAGTAAAGTGATAGCTGAAAAGCTATTTGATCACAGACAAGATTCTCAATTTGAATCCTCATAAATACACTTTTGGTAGCTAAGTGTGTTTAGCTTTTATTTCAGACATGTTGAAATTAGATTTCAAAGTTTTTACATTGAATGTGAATGGCATTTTTATTAATTCTGATTTTACTTCATTCAAAATGAGATCATCAAGGGCGTTAGAAGTAGTTAGGTTTAAGTAAGGTGATAGCTACAGGGGCAATGAGTTTGAGCAGTCAAAATTATCTGTAAATATTTTCTTTCAGTGATGATGTGAAGCTTTGTAATCTATTGGAGCATGCTTACACATGTACTCTAAGATATTATCATTCTTTCCATTAATAGGTTCCAATGATCTAGCATGTCTTCAGAAAAGTGGATTGTTTTGTTTGAAATTCCTTACCTTTGTCACTTTAACCTCTTCTGTTTCATCCACTTCCTAACTGTTCAGTGCGCTTAGAAGGCAGAAACCTTGTTACAAAATTTTACAATAGATAATCAAGAAACTATTGAGAGTACATTTGAGTGAGTATTCTGTAGTTAGCTTTAACAATGAGAAGTGTGAGGCATTCAGCCACCAATATTTGCAAGTTGCAACGAGTCCCCACATGGAACTTTTTTGATAGCTAGGACATTGCAATATATTCTTCCTTTGTAAGTTAGCAAATTTAAACACAACAGGAACAAAGTGCCTCAGAATTCCTCTACTATTATTCCATATTGACTCCTGATGTTCTAAACTGCCCAAAGCTTCAGGTGTGTATGATGTGGTTATTAATTACATTTTACTGTAAAAGTGCATTGGTCAGTATTGTTGGGATTGTTTTTAAAGGAGCTTTGTTCTACAGTGTACTATGGGAACCAATGGGAGATGGTAAAAAGGTTGCTTCTTTGGCTGATAATCATCTTCTTCTTTGGGACTTGCAAGAAAGCTCAAGCAAAGCAGTGGTAAGTAATTTTAGAGTTTACCTTTGTGATTAAAAACCTTATGTTTTCCTGTACAGAGTTGTTATTTTTGCATTTTTTTTTACTGGAAATGTCCTTTGTAAACTTATTAAACAGTAATTACCAACTTTATCCATTGAATGTACATTGCCAAAATTGGCAACAAAATTGTAATGTGATAAATTTGTACCGTTGATTTTCTTTATAATTGTTAATATGCTAAAGTAAGGATAGAATGAGTGGAAGTTAAAATAGCCCATGCAAGGATTGTTGCCAGGTAGTACATATCCTCCTAAAGTGCCAAAATTCAGGGAGGAAGTTTGTATCTAGTTCTGATTGGATAAGGGCAGATAAGGTGCCTTATTCCCTCTGAAGCAAGTATTAGACCATTTGCAAATTTAAATAAAAGGGCTTAAAAATGCTCAAGACTCGAATTAAACATCTATTTTGCATTGCTGCTGAATGCCTTGGACCAAACAACCCCAAACACTGTCCCTGAATTGAGCTAAGTACTTAACATGAAAGCTCACGGTCCTGAGATTCTTCCAGCATAAGCTCTACACTGACCCACAGTCTCTTAGAATCCAATCTGCAAACTTACAGCTCCTTCCATTCACTCTATTCCATCTTACATTGCCCCCTCTCAGTCCCAGAGCAAAACTGTCTCCAAACCTATTCAATCCTCTAATCAGTCTCCAGAGTTCACATAAGCCGTATTACTCATGACAGGCAATTTTGTGGCGAGTTTATGACAGTATAATCTAAGGCACAACATCCATGTTTAAACACGCGTGGGTTGGAAACAAGCTAGACTGGAGATTGCCGACAATCTGGTGATGGGGTGTCTGTAGCATCATTTGCCATTCTGTTTACAGGGTGCTTCTCTTTGATCCCACATTCAGGAATTATTTAAGAAAATTTTTTTAAAACTATAGATGCTGTAAATTTGAAATAAAAGCAAGTTACTGGAAAAAGCAAATCAGGCGGCATCTGTGGAAAGAAAACCAGTTAAAGTTTCAGGTCAGGGATCCTTCATCGAAACTCTGCTTTTCTCTCCACAGATGCTCCTAGACCTGATGAGTATTTCAGAAATGTAACTTTTTCACAATGGCTCTAAGTTTGCTTTTTCCACGGATGGTCATGGGGCCTTTATTCACACTTGGAGCCTCATGACGATTTCTCAAACAGCCCCTATAGTTATAGTCCTTTAAATCAGCACATTCTTCCTGGATCAAGCTAATTTTTATTACTCATGTGTATAGTGGAATTTCAATATGTTATGATTTAATTATAAACAGAAATTATACACATAATTCATAATTATGTATTTACGTAACAAAATCTCTGTGTTAAGAGTTTTTAAGGTCAACAAGCAAGACATATATTCTTGCATTGATGAGTTTTCACTTTTCACAGTGAACTCAAACAATGCTGTGTGTATGCATCCCAATTTATTTTACTTCAAGTGATCTCTGCCGGTTAGTCAAATCCTTGGTGTGTTCTATCCATCAAGAGATGCTAATAGCAGTGGCTATCATTAAGTCAATCTCACTTAGCCAATTTTCAAAAAATCATTGGCGCACTGTTGTGTCAAGTGTTTTGGAAGTGGTATACAGCCTGGTTTATACACTTGCATAATTTTCCCTTTCTGCTTTCACCATCCTTTCAGCGCTCCATTCCAGATCACATCGGCTGCATATTTTAAAAGCAATATTCTCCAGATCAACCGCTGATTCTTTGGTTGATTACTTTGAATTTGTCCTCTAATAAATGTTACTTTTGCTGGTGGAAACTATTTCTCTCTTGAACTCTTTCAAAATTGCTCATAACATTGAATGTTTTATTAAATATCTATTAAACCTTTTCTTTAGAGAGACTAATCCCAGCACTTTTCTCTGTAAATTGAAATTCCTATTCCCTAATACCATTCTAGTAAGTGTTCACTCAATCAGAATCTATTAGCAAAATTGGCAAGAATGTGAAAAGAGTTCTCAGTAAAAGTATCAAGTTTCTTGCAGGACTTTTTAATTGTCTTTACTGTATAGTAACTAGTTTGTTTGACGGTATTAGCAGTAATCCTGCAGTTAAGTTCATACTTTACGCTGTGTGGCTATCTACAGAGAACAGTGAGGTGTTGGGAATAGGAAAATAAGTTGAAAAGTAAAGAAAGAATTTAAGTAAAAGAAAGAAATTATAAAGTTTGTGTTAGTTACGTTTGTATAATGCTTTAAATGAGGTTTAAACATGGTGATGTGTTTTGCTTCATAGTCTTTTATTATTGAGTTTGAGGTTACTAGATACTTTCTAAGATTTAAAAGATAATAAAAGTACTTGAGCATGCTTTATTTATTAATCCCATATAAATTTTAAAAATCAATTTTACAAGCAAGTAATTCCCAATTGTTCATTATTTAATAGACTGTACAGGAAATTACTAATTTTAGTTCTGCTTTACTTCCAGAGCATTGTAGCAAGGTAAAAACAGTGCAAAATTATTTTCATAAATTGTAACCAGCATGGTAACGTGGTTAAGAATGGAAGAAAAGTCATAATCATATCATCACAAAATTTCAGTATAATAATTGTGAAATCTATAATTTTGTTTCACTTGGATTTAATTTTATTTGTATGGCATATTGAGATCTTAATGTGGTGGTAATTGGATTAGGTACAATTACTTGCTGTAGGTCATAGTGAAAGGCTGAGCACTGGATAGTACAGCATTTTCAGGCCAAATATTTTTCCCTGTCAGAGTTTTAAGGAATACATATATGAAAGACAGTTATTTTTGTGCTTTTACTTTTATTGAGTAGCCAGTTATTGGTGGAATTATAAGTAACTCTTGTTCAGTCTAAAGATTTATTACAGCTATTTTGGATTGGCAAGAAACATGAGAATGTTGAGATGTGGAATTAATATTGGATTATCATAAATGGGTGTACTGTGTTATGCTTAGTGCGGGTCATTGAGCTAAGAGGCCTGTGTTAGAGCTGCATTTCTCTACGATTTTACAGTCGAGATCTCTTGATTGTGAATTTCTGAACAGTTCATTAATTTACTTGCTTCTTGAATTGTTTTTCTTCCTTTTATCACATCTGTTTGTTTGGGTCATGAATCTTAGCTCTCAAATTCAGCAACCCTGGAAGGAAAAGGTCAGTTAAAGTTTACTTCTGGACAATGGAGTCCTCACCACAACTGCACACAACTTGCCACAGCTAATGACACTGTGATTCGAGGCTGGGACACTAGGACTATGAGGTAAGTACAAAGTGACCCTCGGTCAATGCTGCATTGTCTTTGCTATAATGCATAATCTGGAAATAGTTGCTATTTTAAACTTATTAAAATGCACCCTGTGTAAACACAATCTTTAGGCATCCTTTCTGTTGATCTATTTAGTAAATCAATTTCTTTTCATTAACTGGCATGTTCATAATTGATATTACTGTAATTGAGTGTTGTTTCTATACAGGTAGCCTTTAAACAGGTTGTTCTATATGTACAAATGTCTTACTCAGTTGATAATGGGAAATCAGTTCATGCTATTTCATTGACTCGCTTGTGCAACCCTGGTCCCAAAACTGTAACATTATAATTTTTTGTCATGCCTCTGCAATCATTAAAATTCTGTTGGACATACATAAACAGATAGCAATTAATACTGTTTTCATAAAATCAAGCAGATTTTTGCAAATGTTGCAGATAAACATCTACAAAGCAATTCTGACTTCACTCCTACACCTCATTGATCAGAAAGCAGCAGCAAATTTCCCTGCTAAGCTCTACTCATTGATTACTTGCATCAAAACAGTGATTAGACTTCAAAAATACTTAATCATCAGAAAAGATTTAAGAACATCTAAGGTTTTCGTACAAATGCAGGTTCTTTATTTCAAAGGGAACTGTACTAGTTCTCACGAGTCAAATCCATTAATAAAGAACAAAAAGGTTTTCCCAAGGAAACCTTGAGGAGGGATATCAGCCAAAATTTGTTTTAGAGCCACATTCCCTTATTTAAATAATACTGAGTAACATTTAGCGGGGTTGGAAAAATGTGCAATTTCTTATAAGCCACATTTCTAGAAAATTCTGTACATAAAGATTTACAAAATGCACATAAAATTGTATAAAATCTATTATGAATATATAATACCATTGAAAATATAATCTGTGTAATGTTCAGTTATTTAATAATGCACACTTGAATTCCTAAATTTGAAAATTATGTGAGGTCATTCTTCTAATCATCTAATACTTTAATTAATTTAAGATGTTCTGGAGAATTGTATCTATTTTACGTTCATGGAATAGGTGTGGGCCATTAGGCACTAAAGCCTGTGTCCCCATTCGATAAATTCATGCCTAACTCCAAAAACACAATTATCCCCTATTTTGGATAACAGTAACCTACCAATCTCAGATTTACATATTAATTATTGATGTATCAATTTCCTTTTATGGGGGTGGTTTTTACATTTCTAAGTCTGTGTGCAGATGTAATTTCTGAAAATCCTCTAAGTTAGTGGTCACCAACCTTTTTAAGCCCAAGATCCCCTACCTCGGTCTTAGTTAAAGGTGAGATTGACCCCAGATCGATTCGTTACACGTATGTGCACCGGGGCAGAAAAGACCAGAAGTAAAACCCCACAACCCGGAAGTAGAAATAATGTATAAACACTCACCCTATTTTGCACCGCGGACCGGTTTAATATTGACAATATTCTTGCAGACCGGCCGACGGGGGTGTTAAACACGACCGGAATACAGCGATACTCAAAGCAGATTCCTTATGTCCAGTCTATTCTGCAATTTAGTTTTCGCGGCTCTCAGCACTTAGCTTCTGTCCCGCTTGCTCACGTTTTTCTGCTCACAAAACTCAACGCGTTTGTCTTTCAGTGCGGGGTGCTTGGACTCAGGGTACCGAAGCAGTTTTGAGGACTTCATTGCCTCATTAGACAGCCTCCCGGTCTGAACTGCAGCCTCACGCCCGTCTGCCCGCCGCCAGACACCTTGGCCAGGTGCGGCTGGTCGTGGCTGGGGTGAGAGGACAAGGTAAGGGCCGGAGGTCCCCATACCGGGGCCACGGGAGTCGCAGTCTGGAGAGAGCAACTGGGAGCGGGCACGCACCCCCCCCCCCCCCGTAGGATCTATCGGCCGACAAAAGTTTGTTTCAGTAGATCGCAATGCGGTAGCTGCTCTGCTACTTACGAAACCCTGGGCCCGAATTAGGTTATCTGCAAAAATTTTAGTACCAGGTTCCCCACGAACGTTCAGTGTGCTAAACAGGTTTAGAGTCAGCGCCCATCTGTTCGCGCTCCAGGCCAGTAGCGATGGTACTTCTCACCGGCTGCGCGAGGTGGCTGGTTACCCAAGGCCAACCAGTGATCCCTGGCGTGAGTGTATCACTGCGTTTAGGCGACTGATGACCTCGCGTGTATTCAAGTTCAACAGTGGGCATGAGGGAATGAGGAAAGGTGCAGCTGACTCATCACTGAATTACACTGTGTAGTGCGGGGGAGCTACATGCATGCGCACTGCGCAGAAAGAACAGAACTAAAACCCCGCAACCCGGAAACAATCTCTCAACAGTATTTGTGTTTTTTGGGTTTTTTTCGGGATCTGCTGGGGAAAGTCTCAAAGATCGACGGGTTGGCAACCACTACTCTAAGTGTTTAGTGGTAATTAGTTTTCACAAGCACTGTCATAGGCAAGCAGCATCCATCATAGAAACCTCCACCATACAGGCCATGCTGACTTCTCGTTGTTGCCATCAGGAAGAGGTACATGAGCTTCAGGATCCACACCAACAGCTCCAGGGACAGTTTTTACCTCTGAACTATCAGGCTCTTAAACCAGAGGGGATAACTTCACTCACCCCAACACTGAACTGAACACAACCAATGGACTCACTTTCAAGGATTCGTCATCTCATGTTCTTGATAATTACACACTTTGTTGTCTTTTGTACATCACTTTTTGTCCATTTTGTTGTGTGCAGTTTTTCATTGATTCTACTGTATTTCTTTCTATTGACAGTGTATGCCTGCAAGAAAATGAATCTCAGTGTAGTACTTAGTGATATATGTACTTTGATAATAAATTTACTTTGAACTCTATCTGACCTATTTCTTTCCCCTGGATTTTAATCCTTGGAACCCAATTATCATTTTCATAATTCTATGTTGCACTTTCCTCCAAGGCAAATAGATACCATCCAAGGAATTATATTGATTATTTTTAAAAGAACATTCACTTTAATGATTTTATAAATGAAGCAAGATTTACAAAAAAGAATAGTCCCCTATTTCCTGTGAGATTGACAATATCTACTAATTTTGGAATTTCTTTTAACCATGTACCTAGAGCTTCGTGTAGGTGTATGTATGTGTGGTGCATGTATATATATTTAGTAAGTTCTTATAACCATTTGGTACCTTTAATATTGAATAATATAATTCACAAAGGGTTGAGGTTTGTCATCAGCAGCAGCAGGATCATAGAAGGTAGTCAATGTTGGTTGCAAGGACAACACCGATGATGTGACATCAGTCTTGAAAGTGAACTTCATTGCCTTGGTGAGTCCATTCCAGACAGAGTCTCAAGTCTCAAATTATGCATTCACTTTCAACAAAATAAATTTTCTTCCTGAAGTAAAGTCAGAATTATTGTTAAAAGAATGATGGGGAAGTTGCATTTTTCTTTCTACTTTTCAGTTGTCAGAACATGCATTATATGTTTCCAGTAGTTAAAAGGAATAGTTAATTATTTAATAATAAGATTATAGATTATAGATTTCTGGAAGGAGCAGAAAAATAATGTTATCATACTTTAAGAGTGATCACCAGAACAAATATAATCGGTTGGCAGTTTCTTCAAGGTCATAATCCTATGATCTTATAATGGTAATCATAATATTGCCATTATTACCAAAATTATCCAAATAAATTAAGATTTTTCAGTTTTAATTACATTTCTGTGGCATGAACTGCAACAAAGTGGCTGAGTGCCTGTTGTAAAGCAAACATTTCCTTAAAAAAGTGGGTCTCAATTTTCAAAGAGTCCTGCTGAAGGGTCTCAGTCTAAAACGTTGACACTCAGTTAGTCCTGGCGAAGGGTCTCGGCCCGAAACATCGACAGTGCTTCTTCCTATAGATGCTGCCTGGCCTGTTGTGTTCCACTAGCATTTTGTGTGTGTTGACTGTACTTTTTTCTATAGATGCAACCTGACCTGCTAAGTTCCTCTAGCATTTTGTGTGTGTTGCTTGGATTTCCAGCATTTGCAGATTTTTTCTTCTTCTCAATTTGTTTAAATTTTAAAGTTCACATATTTCATCATGTTTTGATGCATCTTTTGCATCTTTGAGTTTGGCTATGGAATGGATTTTGGGGTCAATAAAATTACCTTGGTCTGCATGTTAGTCCCCTGTGTGTTATTTGTAATTCCTTAAAATTTGAAGTTTCTACTGTAGACGTCAATGCCAATCAAGGCATTGTTTTCATTTTCTCACGCTAATAAAAGCAGCGTATCTGTGGTTATTGTAAAAGGTTGCATGATGTTGAGATTAGTTTCAGCAAATAGCTCAGTCTGGACCCAAAGAATATGCTTTGACATTGGAACTGGTAATACGTTGTAATACATTGTACTTGGGTACATTAGGCTAATGGTCACATTGCCATTTACAACCAAATTTGTCAACAGAAAATTCCATTTCCATAAGGAAACTTTACACATCATTTGATGCTTTTGTTGTGACCTAACCTTTGGGATTAAAAATTAAGAATTTGGGATTTTTAAGCTCAAACAGAGGGATAAACAACTTTTGTCTAAGTTTTCCACTTTAAGTAAAACAATGCTGTGAATGCTATATTCAAGCCTTGAAAAATGTATTGATCCTCAAATATAAAGTTTAATGAATTGCAGTATATTCAATATACTCAACATAGTTCAATTTAAATTTTGTCAGTAATTAACAACATTTAAAAAGAAAAAATTATGTACAAAGAAAATTGTAAGTCCAATAAACTGGTCACTCTTTTTAAATATTTAAATCATCTTGAACCTCTCCACAGCAATTTCATTTTTCAAAGTTAAAGACACTTTAGCACAGGCATTGTAACCTGACCAGCTTTGATAGACTGACACACGGTGTAATAGATAATTCAAATGTTCTTTGGTTATGAATTTGGTAATGTGGAGAGATAATCCTGTTGCTATGGAGACTGCTTTGAGCAGGTACCTTAAAGAAGCAGTTTTATCCCTGTAGTATAAATACACATGTTCATCATTCCAGCTGTCTAAAGGCTGCTTTATTTCAGTTAATGTTCTTGCAATGGAAAGATGGCTTGAATTGAAGTGCACCATCGTTGGAGTCTTGGATAAAATAAATTCAGCCTGACCTGTCAACAGCTCAAATTTCAGAGTGATAACATGCCTTTGTAATCCTGTATCTTAGAAAATATATGGATTTGGGGATTATAATGCCAAAATAAAAAAGAAAAGTTCATCAGTTTAATTTCTGACTTTCCCTCCATTAATACCATAAATACATGAATATCTTACTCTCTGAGTTTAGCAAGGTAGTTGATGTCAAACTCAGCACATTGGACAGCTATATGTACACACACCTACACACATATGTGTGCTGGTATGCAGACGAAACTTCCTAAACTAAGTTGCACTCCTGACTGATACAGTTGCAAGAACTTTTCATATCTTTATTGAACATATTGTTTAGGCATTCACAGGCCAGGCTGGAAAAAAAATATGTGAACCCTTGTATTTAATAACTGGTAGAACGTTCTTTAGCAGCATTAACCTCCACCAAACATTTCCTGCAGCTGATGATCAGACTTGCACAATGGTGAAGAGGAATTTTAGACCATTCCTCCATACAAAACTGTTTCATTTCATCAATATTTCTGGGATACCTTGCATGAACAGCCCTCTTCAGGTCATGCCACAACATCTCAATTGGGTTAAGGTTTGTACTTTCATTTGGCTATTCTAAAGCACAAATTTTCTTCTTTTTAAATCATTCTGTTGTTGATTTGCTCTTGTGTTTTGGATTATTGTCTTTTTGCATCATCCAACTTCTATTCAGCTGCAGGTGATGGACCGCTACACAGACATTTTCCTGTAAAATGGCCTGATACAATTTTGAATTCATTGTTCCCTCAATGATGGCAAGCTGTCCTGGCCCTGAGGCAGCAAAGCAACCCCAAACCATGATGCTCTTTCCACCATGCTTCACTGTTGGGATGAGGTTTTGTGTTGGTGTGCAATGCCCTTTTGTCCTCCGAACATAGTAGTGTGCATTTTTTCGCCTAAAAGTTCAACTTTTGTCTCATCTGTCCACAGAACATTGTCGTAGAAGTGCTGTGGAACATCTTTTGCAAACTTAAGTTGTGCAGCAGTGTTTCTTTTGGAGAGCAGTGGTTTCCTCCATAGGTGTCCTTCCATGAACACCATTCTTGTTCAGTGTTTTTCTTATAGTGGACACAGAGACCTTAGGACCTGAAGAGTTTTGCACACCTTTTGCTGTTACTTTTGGGTTCGTTTTCACCTCCAGTATTGCACATTGTGCTCTTGGTATAATCTTTGCAGGACATCCACTCCTAGGGAGAATAGCAACAGTACCAAATTTCCTCCATTTGTAGACAATTTCTCTTACTGTGAACTGATGAACACTCAGGTCTTTAGAAATGCTTTTGTAGCCTTTTCCAGCTTTATGCATCTCTACAATTCTTCTTCTAAGGTCCTATGAAAGTTGGTTTGATCAAGGCATGGTTTACATAAATAGATTTTTCTTGAAAAGCGCAGGCTCTGTCAGTCACCTGCTTTGTGTGTCTTTTTTATAGGGCTAGGCACCTCTACAACCCACACCTCCAATCTCATCTCATTGATTGAAACACTTGACTCCAAATAGCTTTTGTAGAAGGCATTACCCCAGAGGTTCACAGACTTCTTTGAAGCAAGACTGTGATCGTTTAAATGGTGTACTTATTATTGATGAGAAGTACAATCATTCATTTGTTATTAGTTTAGGCAGATTGAGTTTGTCTATTATTGCAACTTGGATGAAGATCAGACCACATTTTATGAGTGTAACACTCTGGTTCTGTCAGCTGCATAAGGACACCCTCCGGCCCTGCCAAACGTGGGAGATTGAAGAGCAAGGCCCCCAAGTCCCCCTGTTTGTGTGGAAGCTGTGTGATTTCTTAGCCTGTTACGAATAAGTACCACAAAATAACAGACAGTACACCACAAATAATTAAAATATTTAGCTTTATAGTTCTTAATTTGACTAAAGGGTTAGTAAAGAAAAAGCATAAAAAGAAAAGGGCTCATTTTAAATGAAACAGTCTAATGTGCACAAGTTGGAGCTCACGGTTTCCCCTTCACCGATCCTCCTTTGACCTCCCTGAACTTCATCGAATCACGGCCCCACTCCGGGCCGACTCCTCTGACCTCTTCTCTCCGGCGTCTTCTCTCTTCTCCGCTCTCAAAAGCCCCAAACTCAATATTGCTATATTTCTAAACTATTCTTGGTTGGTGCGACTGTAACAAAACCCAATTTCCCTCGGGATCAATAAAGTATGTCTGTCTGTCTGTCTAGTGTCCCTCACCAGAGAAACCTCCACTGAATCCGTTCATCCCAAATGGATGGCACATGTTTCTCCTATCTCTTATCTTCAACAGTAACCCAAACAAGCAGCTTACAGAGAGAGCAGAAAAGCATAACAAAGAAAAAATATGAACCATGTGAACCAGGGCATTACTTGAGTAATCAATGCAGAAGATCAGGTAATTGCAAAGGTTTTTCTTGCAACTATATAAGGAATATTAGTTAAGTATAAAGCTAGATTTCCCTACCCTGACTGCCCCATCACTCTTTGTTGCCATTCCGAGATGGTGATGTCAGGGTGTTAGTCAAGTTAGACCTCAGTTTGGCTTATGGAGAGAGAGGAGGTATTTTCAGGCCATCCTCTCCCTTTATTTGGTTTTTACCCCATCTAAGAGACTTGACTAGTGACACAATGATCCTGCCAAACTACTATCTAAAGGAGGAGTTATATTCCAAGTGTGACAGGGAAAGTTGGCTTCAGATCTTTCATCTTGGCTTGGCACTAGTGCATATCTGAATAAAGATAATTAACAAGTCAGATTGTGGTTAGTTCATTCCCTTTTTAGATTTTTGTCTATCGTAACTTTGTGAGGCCAGTATTACAATAAGGCTGGCATCTAGAATTTTCTCCATTTTATGCCTGGAAAATATATCTACAACAATCAAGGCTCAATGTTGTCAAAGCTGAAAGGACTTAATTGGTTTTTGACAATGATCTTAGGCTCAGTATCCACCAATGTGTACCATTGCTGGTGCATTGTCGCTGCAGTACATGCAGAAAACCAAGATTATTTTGGCTGAAGCTTTCTCCCTGGAGACATCTAGAGTTGAGATGAACTGGAGTGTGAATGTTGTGAGGACAACATTATGCAAATATCCTTCCAATTAATATGCAACTGAAATTGGATATAACTTATTGTTCTTCCATTGGTGTAAAGTCAGTAGCAGAATTCATTACCTAATCTCTTTATGAAACATCTATCATCCTGGAGTTGTTCAGGTGCAAGAGAAAGGCTATCATCATCGTCACAGCAATAAATACAGAACTGTCAGTGTCAATTGCTCCCTGAGAATAAATAAAAAGTGCTAACTACTTAATTAATAATTTGTGTGATTTTTATTTAAAGGATGAATATTGCATAGGGATTTAGGAGAACATTTTGCTCTTCTCCAAAATTACCATCAGTTGTGTTGCATCCTAATGAGAAGATGGGATCTCATTCAAATGATTTCAGCTGTAACAATGTATCAATATTTGATAAACAAATGAATTGGGGGGGGGTAATCCTCAGGGTTGTCTGTGGTAACATATATCTGCTTTGACAATAAATTTACTTTGAATTTTCCTACATCAGTGCTTAGAGAAAATATTGAAGTAAAATCGTAGAGACGGGATTTACATACATTTGGAAAAGCACAGACTAATAGGGAATATCAGCATTGCTTTGTGTATGGGTGGCCCTGACTCTCAAATCTGATTGAGTTTTTTTGAGGAGATGGGAATGCTGATTGACTGAGGTAATGCAGTGGATGTTGCCGACTTGGACTTTAGTATAGTATTTGACAAGGTTCCTTATGGTAGTCTGGTGCAGAATAAGTAGCAAGTGTCTGCCACCCATTTGCAGCCTCTTGGAATCTTGCATGTTAACAGAGAGGTAAGGGTCTTGTTTTGCTGTAGTTTATTGTTGTTGTTGTTGTCTTTGTGTGTTCTCTGAATATGGTGGCCATGCTATGATGGCGTCAGAATGTCTAGCAACACTTGCTGGCTGCCCCCAGCATATCCTCAGGCTGTGTTGGTTGTTAATGCAAATGACACATTTCACTCTTAGAGCAATTTTTTGGGGTTAGCACATACTGTATGTAGCAAATAACCAACTGATTTCAGACACTAGCCTTCAAATTCAAATATGAATTGTGGATTAAGTCTAAAATGCAGCTCTGAACAATGGGTTCCTAAGATCCATGAACCAAATTAAAATTGAAAGAATAGAAAGTTGCTGATTTGAATTTCTTACTTGTATGTATCTTGGTATCTGTAATATAGGCGCAAACAGGGAGGTGTGATGATGGGAAGATCCAGGTATTTGAAACTGTTACATATAGTTCAAAGGAAGCATTGCAAATATGGAATTGTCCTTTGATCTTTAGCATGTACAATATTGTATAGTGTTGGGCTGAACAGATCTCTTGCTTTAAAAGGGGGTCCCTCTCTCTCCCCCCTCTCCTCCAGAAACTAAATAGGTCTGTTGAGTAAGTTTGCAGGACACCATGAAAGTTGGTGGAGTTGTAGAAAACAAGGAATGGTGTTAAATGGTACAGCAGGGATTATTTGAAAAATTTGGGCAGATGGAGTTTCATCTGGACAAGTATGAAGCATTACATTTTGGGAGATCAAATATATGAGGAAAATACACTATACGTGGCAGGACTCTTTGAAGCATTCATGTACAGAGGGATCTAAAGTTCAAGCCCATTGCATCCTGAAGGTGGGAACACAAGTAGATAAGGTAATAATGAAGGCATACAGCATACTTGTCTTCATCGGTTTGGCACTATAAAAGTTGGGAAGTTACATAATAACAACTGAGTAAAACTTCAGTTGCAGCGCATATGGTGTTGTTGTTAACAGAGATAACTTGATGTGGTGGGGTTGGGGGTTGTAGTGGGGATCTTGGTGTTTTGTGTATGGATGTCGGTGAATGTACATGGTGACCACAAGGTGAATAGATTTGTGTATACTAAGAGAATCAAGACCAATGGGGTTAGTACAGGAAAGCTGTACTAAGTAAAAAGATCAACCATGATCTGATTCAATGGTAGGGCAGGCACAATAGTTTCAGTGGCTTATTGCTGTTATGTCTTTAAGTGCTTATGAGTGCCCTCCAGGCTACAAATGATCTGACTTATGGAACTCTGACTTTATATAAATTCTCCCATATATTTTGATGCATTTTAAGCTAATAATAATAATAATAATATGCTTCATGATTTTCATAAATGACTGGATGCAGTATATATTCCATTAGTTTAATTATGGGTAATGTTAAGGTGATTATTCAATGAAATGGCAGAATTCTCTCAAGTATATGCAGAGCAATACAATATAGTAGCTATAGAAAGCAGACATTTCTGAATGGGAATAAATCAAATTATGAACAGTCCTCAGGAAGTGAATCATAATGTAACCAGAGTACTGGCTGTATTCTTTATAAAATTACTATAAGGGATGCAGACTCAGTTGACACTTTTAAATGCCAGCTCAAAATTTATTTATTTAACCTTGCTTTTAACTAACATGTTTATCTTTTATTTTCATGTTTCCACTTTATCTCACTGTAAAGCAATTTCTACATCATCTGGATGAAAAGTGTTCTAGAAATAACATCATTATTATTATTATTATTACTTACAAAAAACATGGAGTTGATTAATTTCAAACTTGAGCACCAGAAGAAAGATGGGACAACGTGCGCTGGTGCCCAAGGTCTTCCACAGGATCTGGATAAACTGTCACGTTTCCAGGGTGTCCAAATGCAGATCTCCATCGTAAAGTTAATGAATATAAGGATGCACATTTCTTAACCACAAGCTTATCCTTAGCTAGGCTTTTCAGAGACATGATTTTGATAAAGAAAAATTCCCGTGAAGGATAATTTGGAAAATTCCATCTCACAAAACATTTTCATTATCTATATCAGAGAAAAAAGCAGTCGTTTTGCACGTATCTATCTGGAAGTGTTGCAAGCAACACACACAAAATGCTGGTGGAACGCAGCAGACCAGGCAGCATCTATAGGAAGAAGTACAGTCTTCTTTTCTTCTCAGTTAGGCCTGACGAAGGGTCTCGGCCCGAAACATGGACTGCACTTCTTCCTATAGATGTTGCCTGGTCTGCCACGTTCCACCAGCATTTCGTGTGTGTTGCTTGAATTTCCAGCATCTGCAGTATTCCTCGTGTTTGCATCTGAAAAGTGTTTAGATTTGCATGGTTATGACGTGCTTTGAACAATTCTTGCTTACTGCCTCTGAAGGTTATTATTTATCCAGAAAAAGACAAAGTAAGTGTATATTCAGTGTGCTAGTTCAGAAGTGAACTACTTTATTTTTTCTTTCTACAGTCAAGTCTACTGTGTGGAAAATGCCCATGGCCAGTTGGTGCGAGACCTTGACTTCAATCCTAACAAGCAGTACTACTTAGCAAGCTGTGGTGATGATTGTAAAGTGAAATTTTGGGATATCAGAAATGTCCAGGAGCCGGTCAAGGCTTTAGAAGAACACTCCCACTGGTAAACAAACAATTTTATTTTTCTCAGACTGTGCTTCAGGCTCAATTAGTTCATTCATTTCTTGAAGCATATAATTAGCAGTGTTTCTTGATCTATCTTCTCAGAGCTGTGCCTAAATAGATTAGAATGGGAGGAGCTGATTTTTTTTTTCTTTAGCAGGATTTGACATTTTCTCACTGAAATTGCATGTCTACTATTATGGAGGCTAATTTCTTTTTATGCTTTCTTACCACCTAAGAGGCAATGACATGACTATAACTCAATTTTCCCCCTATAATGTCCTCAATAATCTCCCCACATCATCATCAACTACCCTCTTCCCCCAGTCACAATTTTAACCATCCATTTATGTAGGTTAATAGACAGGGGCCAACTTTCTACCAAGCTACCTCTCTTAGGGGTGTGGGAAGACACCCCCGTAGTCATGGAAAATGTGTACCACTATACTGAAAGGCTGGAAAGAGACAGTGGTTTCCCTGACCTCGCTACAGGCTATGGAAAGAGACAGCGGTTTCACTGACCTCGCTACAGGCTATGGAAAGAGACAGTGCTTTCACTGACCTCGCTACAGTGCTATGGAAGGAGACAGCAGTTTCACTGACCTTGCTACAGGCTATGGAAAGAGACAGCGGTTTCACTGACCTCGCTACAGGCTATGGAAAGAGACAGTGCTTTCACTGACCTCGCTACAGTGCTATGGAAGGAGACAGCAGTTTCACTGACCTTGCTACAGGCTATGGAAAGAGACAGCAGTTTCACTGACCTTGCTACAGTGCTATGGAAAGAGACAGCAGTTTCACTGACCTCGCTACAGTGCTATGGAAAGAGACAGCAGTTTCACTGACCTCGCTACAGTGCTATGGAAAGAGACAGCAGTTTCACTGACCTCGCTACAGTGCTATGGAAAGAGACAGCAGTTTCACTGACCTCGCTACAGGCTATGGAAAGAGACAGCAGTTTCACTGACCTCGCTACAGGCTATGGAAAGAGACAGTGCTTTCACTGACCTCGCTACAGGCTATGGAAGGAGACAGCGGTTTCACTGACCTCGCTACAGGCTATGGAAAGAGACAGCAGTTTCACTGACCTCGCTACAGTGCTATGTGGGCATGAAGTTGGGTTGTCTTGTTACTATCATATCTTTGGATTTTTTTTCTGATAATATGTTAACATTAGTTTGTTTCTGATCTGATTGGCTTATCAAATTATAAAACTGGTCACTTTTAATTCACGTACTCTGGCAAATGCAAGATGGTATTGTGCTCGTGCTGTGGCTGAAGAGTTACAATTTCCATTAGACACTTGTTCTGCTATTCGGCATCCAAAGTGAGCTTATTCCTGTTGGGCAGTATACACCAGAAGATCAACACTCCAGGTTTGCTCTTTAAGTACAAGTCAGTGATAACACAGCATCTCAGAGTTAACAAGGACAACTGACAACTGAGCTTGAGATAACAGTTACAATTTTTGTCCAGTAATTTCTGATGGTGTGTGTGTGTGTGTGTGTGTGTGTGTGTGTGTGTGTGTGTGTGTGTGTGTGTGTGTGTGTGTGTGTGTGTGTGTGTGTGTGTGTGTGTGTGTGTGTGTGTCCTTGCTCCTGGTTCTCCCTGCATCTTAGATAAGGATACACTCAGACTAAACTGCAGTTTTCTTTTTGCCATTGAACAGTCTGTCAGTTCTCAGAGTGGGAAAGCACGTTATAAACAACATAACTTTCAGAAAAATTACTTTTTTAACCAAAGTGTATTTTATTGTTCATTATACTTAAAAACATACAAATCATATAATGTATTGTAACTGAAAACTTGGATGGGTGGGTTAGTAAGTTTGCAGATGATACAAAGATTGGCTGCATTGCAGATAGTGTAGCAGATTTCCAAAGGATGCAGCGGGATATAGATCAATTGCAATATGGGTGGAGAAGTGGCAGTAGGAGTTCAATCTGGATAAGTTTGAGGTGGGACATGGCAAGGTTGTTAACAGTATTGTGCAGAGGGATCTTGAGGTCCAAGTCCATTGTTCCCTGAAGTTGGTCGGGTAGTAAAAGAAAGTGTGCTTGCCTTTATTAGTTAAGGCACTGAGTTTAAGAGTTGGGAAGTCATGTCATAGTTTTATAAAACTCTGGTTAGGCTGCCTTTTCAGTACTGCATTCAATGTTTGTCACTCTTTTATAGGAAGTGGGTGAAGAGGTTACAGAAGAAATTTGGTTAGGGCACATGTGTTTGAGGAGAGGTTGGGCAAACATGGGTTGTTTGAAGGGAGACTTGATAGGAGTTGATAAGGTTATGAGGTGCATTGGTAGAGCAGACAGCCCGTATCTTTTTCCCAGAATTGAAATGTCTAATACCAAAGGTCATGCATTTAAAGGGAGATGACATAAGTTCAAAGGAGATTTCCGGGTCAAATATTTTATGCAGCATGATTGGGCCTAGAATGTGCTGTCAGTGATGTTAGTAGTGGCAAGTACTATAGAGGCATTTAAGTCATTCTTTGATAGGCATAAGAATTTGCAGAGAATGGAGTGATACAGACTCTTGTAATCAGAAGAGACTGTTTAGACTTTTAGTTTAATTAGTTTGGCACATCCCCTTCTGAAGGGGTTGTTCTTGTGCTGTACTGCTCTGTGTTCAAAGGCCCAGATACTGGCACTGGAAAGTAACTTTTGCAGAATGAAATTCAGAGGGAAGTAGCCGGTTATATTTTCCTGAGATCGATTCTCTGCTTCTATCCCATCAGAATTACTTATTTGTTTTCTAACTTGGATGTTTGATGTGAAACTTGAAAAATATATCTTAAATGTTTTTGGAAGGCTAATAATTCTGGCACATTATTTTCACACTTTGAACTTGACTGAATATACCAGTTGCTCTAAAGGTCCAGTGATCCAGTATTCATTACCACACAATGTTCAAAGCAGCCAGTGTGTTTGGATGGGTAATTTGCAGATCTCCATGTACGTTTATGTCCAAAATGTACTACAACCTTTGGCTCCATGATTTTTCAAAATAAGAGTAAATGTAGAAACTAGATGAGGAAATTATTTTGGTGGAAATCAAAGTGGGAGTGGAGGGTGGAAGAAAGTCGTGGAGTAAGAGATCACGATGTAGTATCAGGATTACAGTAGGGTTAGGAGATGCAAAATTTTGTATTCGATACCAGCAAGAAGGCCAGAATGACCAAGCAAAAGACTGGGGATTGAATGGAGGCAGATGAAAAGATTGATGTCACAGTGAAACTGATTTTCTCTGTGTATGTGCATAGGACGGCACAGTAGCATAGTAGTTAGCACAATGCTTTACAGTACAGGCAACCCAGGTTCAATTCCCACCATTGCCTTCTCCCCATGACAGTGCTGGTTTCCTCCAGGTGCTCCAGTTTCCTTCCACAGTTCAAAGGCCTACCGGTTGCTCAGTTAATTGGTCATTGTAAATTCTCCTGTGATTAGGTTACCAGTTAATTGGGGGATTACCGGGCGGCATGGCCTGAGGACCGGAAGGACCTATTCTGCACTGTATCTCAATCAATAAATAAAATGATTGCTTGGGGAAGCTCTCACCGATCCGTGGAAATGCTCTGTACATTCCCCAATGATGTCAGTTTTCTCATGAAAATTGGATCATTCAATGCAAAGATTATATATACTGTGATTCAAAGCACAGTAATTGATTTTCCTTTGGGTATGCATTAAACTACATGAGCAGTTAATAAATTCAAAGTTTTTAAATTACATGAAACAATGCAATGAGTTAACTCAGATACAGAACACTTCTGTAACTTAAAGACAAATTGGTGGTAAAATGTCTTCATTTTTATGTGAGAAATGAGTATTACAGTAGTAGCTGACTTTTATACTTTGCTTTCAAGCTTGAGTTGCATCACTGTTGTGCTCTCCTTTCCTTACCAAATCTTGTTTTCTTTATTGGTTTGTTTATTTAACATTTACTTTGTTATTAACTAAAGAGTTTTTGTACTGAAGATTAATACCGAGATCAGTCTTTCTCCTTTTATTTTCTCCAATAAGCTTTAATTTTCAATAATACAATTTGTACTGGACATTTTAAAAAAAAATACTGCCTGCAGGTAATACAATCCAGCACAGGTAGTGAAGGTGCCAAACTGTATTTCCCTCCCCTGTTGCTTCATATTCCTCACTAACCAACTCTATGATTTCAGCATTCATTTTTAAATGCCATACAGCAGATCTGTGGATTGCTGCCATCTTAACTCATATAATCTGTCCAGCTGGCCTCAAACTTTCTGAACCTACCTGGAATTTAGCATGGAGAGTGGCTTTGCAGATTTTCCAAAGGGTTCCACTGCCTGATTAGTCTGTGACGTACTGATCTGATGGACAGGAAGACTAAAGGTGAATTTAGAGCAAGCCATAATGTTAATGGTTAGGTAAACCTGTGAATAACTAATTTCTTAGCCATAATATCCAACCTTTGTCAAAATAATTAATCAATCAGCAGTACAGGCAAGTATATAGCTACACTGTGATCTCTTTTTATGTATTAAGAGTATTCAGCAAAGTTGTTCTCTATGATTACTACAAAAATATTTCTTTCCTTCTGTGTGCAGGATCTGGAGTGTCCGATACAATCATTCACATGATCAGTTAGTGTTGACTGCCAGCAGTGACAGCAGAGTCATTCTTTCCAACATGGTGTCTATTTCGTCAGAGCCCTTCGGCCACTTGATGGATGATGATGACTTAAGTGACCAAGAGGAGAACCAGCATGAAGAGAAGTATGTCAATAGTCACATGATTATATCCTTTGAAAGACTGTCTTATAAAAAGTGTATGAGAAGTTCTATATCAGTATCAACAACTAATGAATGTGAATAGTCTTGTAATGTTTTGTTAATTTTCTGGCCGTAGAATAGAGAAGGAACCCCTGAAGAAACCTCCCCCATTCTCACAAAGTGTGGTTCATGCTTTGGGAGAAGCAAGAATGGTTACTGCCTTGCCTGTACCCAAACCACAAGATCCAAAATGAAAATTCCATCAATTATCACTGATCTTAATTCTACTCATCATCTGCAAGTACCTTTCAGTATGAGTTTGTGGGAACAGAAAATGTGGTTTTAAAAATAAAACTGTAAATTTTAGATGAATTTGAAATGTTCAAATCAATTTAAATTTTATATAAGACTGTACATGTGGAGCCTAGCCAAAAATCAAGTGGAAAAGTTAAGCTAGTAAACTTGTATCCCTTCCTCTGTTGCTATTATCACGAGACTTTGTGCCAGTGCAGAGCAACTTATCGTCAATAAGTTGATAAAACCTACAATTAATTTCATCCGTAAATTTCTTTCAATTAACCATTGTCCTTTGAAACAGGTCAGTCACAAATACCTAAGACAAATCGAACTTGTGCTTTATTGCAGCAATTAAATCATACTAATCAGCTTTAGATAGATAAGATAGCACAGTCAAGAAATGTTGAGTTCATAGAACAAGGTCCTTCCATTTTAGGACTGGCATTGGATTTGAGATTGGTTCTTTCTGTTTCTGGAACCAGTTCCTCAGGGTTGTGAAGATTACTGCAAAAGACTAATGTTTTGTATAAAGTGTTCTGTCGTCTCTTTTCATTCTGTGTTATCAGAATGTTAACAGCCAGATAAGATGCTTCTGCATCTTGGATTAATTTATAAATTAGCCATTTCTCTATTTCCTGCTCACTGTGCCTTTGCACATGGAGAACAAAAAATAGGGCAGAACTTTGCAGGAACAGGCCTTTTGACCTTCAATGTGTGGGCCAAACATGACGCTGAATTAAACTAATCTCTTGTGCCTGTACATGAATCATATCCTTCCATTTGCTGCATATTCATGTGTCTAACAGTCTTGTAAATGCCACTGACAAATCTGTATTCACCAGTACTTTTGACAGCTGATTCCAGGCACCTACTATTCTCTGCATTTTTATAAAACAAAATACCTCATGCATCTCTCTTAAACTCACCCCCCCCCCCCCCCCCACCTTGAATGGATGTCCTCTAGCACTCAACATTTCTACAGTGGAAAGAAGTTTCTGACAGTCTACTATACTGTCCATAATTTTATAATCTTTAAAAGGTCCTCCCTTAGCTCGAAGTTTGTGCATCCTCTCCTTCCAGCTCAAAGCTTCTAACCAAGTAGCATTCTGGTGAACCTCTCTACACCATTTCCAAAGCCTCCACATCAAGTATGGACTAACCAAAATCTTATCTTGCTGCAATATGACTTCAGATATGAGGTCAGATCGGAGAGAGCACCCCTGTGGCCATCCACCTCAGTAATCGTTATCTCGTTTTGGATGCTATTGGGGGGTGACCTGACAGAGGACGACCACGGTGATTGGGTCTCTGGCACTGAGCCTGGTTTCCTGGTGCAGAAGGGAGAGAAGAAGATGAGGATTGTGGTAGTCATAGGGGATTCTGTAGTGAGGGGAACAGACAACAGGTTCTGTCAGCCTAATAGAGATACCTGCATGGTGTGTTGCCTCCCAGGTGCCAGGGTATGAGAAGTCTTGGATCGGGTGCAGAGTATTCTAAAGGGAGAGGGTGAACAGCCAGAAGTTTTGGTACACATTGGTACTAATGACATAGATAGAAAAAGGGAGGAGGTCCAGAAGAGAGACTTCAGTGAGTTGGGTAGTAAGTGAAAAGCAGGACCTCCAGGGTAGTAATCTCAGGATTGCTGCCTGTGCCACATGCTAATGAGCGCAAGAGTTGCATGATCAGACATATTATTGCGTGGCTGAGAGACTGGTGTAGGGGGCAGGGCTTCCTGGATCACTGGGGCCTCTTTTGGGGTAGGTACAATATGTACAAAAAGGACAGGTTACACCTGAACCCAAAGGAGTCCAATATCCTAGCAAGCAGGTTTAATAGAGCTGTTAGGGAGGGTTCAAACTAATTTGGCAGGGGGATGGGAACCGGAGTGATAGGACTGAGGAAGGGGAAAACAGAAATAAATTGAAGATGGCGTGCAACAGAGGTGATAGGAAAGACAGGCAGGAGATGAGGCATAATCACAGCCAGTGGGATGATTTACAACAGAAAGCAACAAATACTGGACTGGAAGTGTTATATTTGAATGCCGGCAGCATAAAAAATAAAATGAACGATCTTGAAATTCAGCTACAGATTGGCAGGTACGACGTTGTGGCCATCTCTGAAACTGGGCTAAAGGCTGGCTGCTATTGGGAGGTGTACGTCAAAGAATATATGGTGTATCAGAAAGATAGGTTAGTAGGCAAAGGCGTGGTGTGGCCCCGATTATAGGAAATAATATGAAATCATTAGAGAGGGATGATTGGTAGGTGTAGAGTCTCTACGGGTTGAGTTAAGAAATGGCAAGGGTAAAAGGATCCTAATGACAGTTGTATACAGGCTCCAAACAGCAGCCAGGATGTGGATTACAAATTACAGCAGGAGATAGAAAAGGCATGTCAGAAGGGCAATGTCATTGAGGATTTTAACATGGAAGTGGATTGGGAAAACCAGGCCACTACTGGATCTCAAGAGAGAGAGTTGTAGAATGTCTAAGGGATGGCTTTTTAGAACAGCTTGTTGTTGAGTCCTCTAGGGGATCAGCTGTGCTAGATTGGGTGTTGTGCAATGATCCAGAGGTGATAAGAGAGCTTAAGGTTAAGGAACCCTTAGGGAACAGTGATCACAATATGATCGAGTTCACTTTGAAATATGAGAAGGAGAAACTAAATTCCAATCTGTCGATATATCGATGGAATAAAGGAAATTACAATGGCATGAGAGGGGAACTGCCAAAGTTGACTGGAAGGGACACCAGCAGGAAGGACAGCAGATCAGCAATGGCTGTAGTTTCTGCGAAAAATGAGGGAAGTACAAGACAGATATATTCCAAATAAGAAGAAATTTTTGAATGGAAGAGGGACACTACTGTGGCTGACAAGTGAAGTCAGAGCCAAAGTAAAAGCAAAAGAGAGGGCATACAAGGAAGCCAAAGCTAGTGGGAAGATAGGAGATTGGGAAGCTTTTAAAAACTTGCAGAAGGAAACCAAGAAGGTCTTTAGGAAGGAAAAGATCAATTATGAAAGGAAGCTGGTGACTAATATCAAAGAAGATACTAAAAGCTTTTAAAGTATATAAAGGGTAAAAGAGAGTTGAGGGTAGATATGGGACTAATAGAAAATGATGCTGGAGATATTGTAATGAGAGACGCAGAGATGGCAGAGGAACTGAATGAGTATTTTGCATCAGTCTTCATAGTGGAAGACATCTTCAGTATACTGGACATTCAAGAATGTCGGGAAATTAAAGTAGAAACATGGAAACAAAGTAGGTGCAGAGACTGAGAAGATGCTCAGGAAATTTCTTTGTACTGTTTCAACCTTATTTCCATCATTTCTGTAGGCAGGTGACCAAAACTGCACACAATATTCCAAATTAGGCCTCACTAATGTCTTATGCAACTTCAACACAACATGCCAATACTTGTACCGTACTTTAATGTGCCAAAAGCTTTCTTTACGACCCTAGCTACCTGTTATGCCACTTCCATGAAATTTTGGACCTGTATTCCCAGATCCCTTTGTTCTACTGGACTCATCAATGCCCGACCACTCACTATGTAGGACCTATTATGATTGATCCTCGCAAAGTGCAACACATCACACTTGCCTGTATTCCATCTGCTATTTTTCAGCCCATTTTCCCAGATGATCCAAATCTCACTGCAAACTTTGATGGTCTTCCACAGTCTACTGTGCCCCCAATCTTGGTGTCACCTGCAAATTTGCTGATTGGGTTTACTGCATGCTCACCCAAATTGTTGATATAGATGACAGACAACAACAGACTAACCACTGATCTCTGTAGCACCCAACTAGTCACAGGCCTCAAGTCAGAAAGGCAACGACTTACTGCTACTACTTTCTGGCTTTCCTCACAAAGTCAGTTTCAATCCTATGAGCACAGGAGGTGTATCCATTTGGGTTACCCAGAGAAATTGGTGGTAGCAGAACATTGCGTTCACCATGGCCACAGGATTGACTTCGATGCACAAAACTACTCTGCCACGCCAATGGGTTTTTGGACCACCTGGTGAAGGAAGCCATTGAAATAAAACTAGAAGAAAAGAATTTTAACAAAGATGAAGGTCTCACTCTAAGTAAGAACTGCAATTTGATTGTAAACAAGGTGGGACAGCAGAAACCTGATTGGATGTGGACTAACCAATCAGGAGGGACGGACAACAGGGTTTTATATACCACTGGATTAGACATGTCTAGGCATCATCCCTGACGAAGATGGCAGAGTTTGTCATCAAAACATTGGTTAAATTCGATATCTGTACTAGGCTGGAAGCCGGAGGAGAACTTATTCATCATATATGCCAGGAAAGCACTAGATCCTTTTGCAATGCAGAGCAGGTATAACAGCTACACAAAAAGTGCTTTGTGAGTAACAACAAACTGCAAGATTATAACGAGACAGATTGTGAGGTCAAGACACTGTGCCACAACTGTACTTTAAAAATGCAGGGAATTAAAAACTAGACTTTGTGTTTCAGGGTTTTCCAAATAATTTTAAATAAGCAGAACCTATCTACATTAACGAATGATTTAAAACACTCAGTGGCCATATTATTAGGTATCTCCTGTACCCAGTAAAGTAGCCATTGAGTGTATGTTTGTGGTCTTATGTTGCTGTAGCCCATCCACTTCAAGATTCAATGTGTTGTGCAGTCACAGATGCTCTTCTGCACATTCCTGTTGTAACGCATGCATATTTGAGTTGCTGTCACCTTCCTGTCTGTTTAACCAGTCTGGCCATTCTCCTCTGATCTCTTTCATTAGCAAGGCATTTTTGTCCAGAGAACTGCTGTTTACTGGATATCTTTTGTTTGTCACACCATTTTCTGTAAACTCTGGAGATGGTTGAGCATGAAAATCCCAGGAGATTAGCAGTTTCTGAGATACTCAAACCACTCCATCTGGCACTAACCAGTTCATTCCACAGTCAAAGTCACTTAGATCAAATTTCTTCCCCATTCTGATGTTTAATCTGAATAATAATTGAAGCTCTTGATCATGTCTGCATGTTTTTATGCATTGAGTTGCTGTCACATGATTCATTGATTAGATATTTGCAGTAACGAGCAGGTGCAGAGGTGTACCGAATAAAATGGCTACTGAGTGTATATGCTTGAGAAATGTTGATAACAGATGAAAAAATTGATCTTTTGCATTAGTATAAATGCTTTTCGTATCATTGTTCAGATATACTGATCCTTGAGGATGGCTTTTCACATTACTGTTAATGACATTTTTATAGCTAACAGTTCCAGCTTAAATTTAATTAAGCTCTTTATCACTTAACAACATTTTGGCTATATAGGCGATAACCTGCACAAAAACAAAAACTTTGGAAGAAAGAAATACAGGAATGTCATATGGAAGGTTACTCTGTCATAAAAGTGATGTCCGTTTTTACTCTGAAGGTTACTTGTCACATAATGATGTTCCTTGAGCACAGTGCAAAGTTTAGAACTCAAAGCTAGTTGTCGACCTTTTCATTCAAAAATGGTTCCAGTAATCCTACAGGAAAAATCTCAAATCTGGAGGTGTTGTGGATAGTGTGGAGGGCTGTCAGAGGTTACAGTGGGACATTGATAGGATGCAAAACTAGGCTGAGAAGTGGCAGATGCAGTTCAACCTAGATAAGTGTGAAGTGGTTCATTTTGGTAGGTCAAGTATGATGACAAAATATAGTATTAATGGTAAGACTCTTGGCAGTGTGGAGGATCAGAGGGATCTTGGGGTCTGAGTCCACAAGACTCTCAAAGCAGCTGTGCAGGCTGACTCTGTGGTTAAGAAGGCATATGGAGTATTGGCCTTCATTAATCATGCAATTGATTTTAGGAGCCGAGAGGTAATGTTGCAGCTATGTAGGACCCTGGTCAGACCCCACTTTGGAGTACTGTGCTCAGTTCTGGTTGCCTCACTACAGGAAGGATGTGGAAGCCATAGAAAGGGTGCAGCTAAGATTTACAAGGATGTTGCCTGGATTGAGGAGCATGCCTTATGAAAACAGGTTGAGTGAACTCGGCCTTTTCTCCTTGGAGCGACGGAGGATGAGAGGTGACCTGATGGAGGTGTATAAGATGATGAGAGGCATTGATCATGTGGATAGTCAGAGGCTTTTTCCCAGGGCTGAAATGGTTGCCACAAGAGGACACAGGTTTAAGATGCTGGGGAGTAGGTACACAGGGGAGGTCAGGGTTAAGTTTTTTACTCAGAGAGTGGTGAGTGCATGGAATGGGCTGCCAGTAACGGTGATGGAGGCGGATACAATAGGGTCTTTTAAGAGACTTTTGGATAGGTACATGGAGCTTAGAAAAATTGAGGGCTATGGGTAAGCTTAGTAATTTCTAAGGTAGGGACATGTTCGGCACAGCTTTGTGGGCCGAAGGGCCTGTATTGTGCTGTAGGTTTACTATGTTTCTATAATGAAGATATGTTTGAAAATAAATTAAAGCATTAGGAAGAAAATTACTAAGAACAATTAAACACAAAAAGTCTATTTAAATAGCTTCCGTCATGGTACTGAAATATCCCAAAAGCAATGAAGTACATTTTATGTATACTCACTGTGAGAAAATAGTGTGGTCTTAACAATGAAATTAACAACTACATGATCTTCTTTATTGATGCCATTCAGTTGGTAAATGAATGTCAGCACACTACAACAACCTTGCTGCTCTTCAAATAATGCCACAAGATTTTTTCTGTACACTTGAGTAGGTTGATGAGCCTTGGTTTAATAACACGTGGAAGTTGTTGCAGCACTTAATCTGCTCAAATATGCCAGGTTAGGTTTTATGTTCAATTCAGAGAGCCGGATTTGAACCCTTATTCTTTGTGTGAGCATTTTCTTCACTTTAAGTATTCACTTATTTTTTGGGGGGGATATATTTTGTGTATTTATTTGCCTTCTGACTTAATGAGAAACAACTAACCAGTTCTTTTTATTTATTGATTATCTCACTGCTAAATAAAAGATCGCGGGGGAGGAGGGGGTGGCAGTGGTGGTTGTGAGAGATGCTGAGAATATTGGGTCCTTCTGTCTTCGTTTTCATCAGGTAATAGTGCCCAATTAAGAGCAGCAAGAAAACAACATTGCACATTGAATTTGTCTGCAATAAAAGGGCCAATGGTTATTTTGCTGTGGAGAAAGAAATTTAGGAATATGTTTTACAGGACATTAATGAGAAACAGGTGGAATATTAGAAATGAGACAAAAGGAAAGAAAGTTGAAGGTTCTGTATGTGGACACTGAACTTCAAGCTTGGATTCTCTTCCATTATATGAGGACCCGTAGCATACTGTATCATGCATGATTATTATATATAAAGGAATTTCTGCTCTTGGGGATAGAGTAATTCATTGGTGTATGAGAAATGAAACAATTGCATACTTTGAACTGAAAATGTAATGTAAACTATATAACTCACAAACTTGCTCCTTGAGATGGGTATTGGGGGAGCATATACTGATGATTCTGATAGCAGAATTAGATGAAATTTAAGGAATTTACAGTGGGAAAGTTTTGTCCAAGTGTAACCATGCATTGCAACAAAGTAAATTATGGACAAGAAGTACAAACTTATGTTAATTTCGGAAATACAAAGGGAAGGGAGCACAGTAACTGCGGATGCATTTATTCCAGAATAATTGCACCTAATGGAAATAGTTATGACAGATAATATCCATTAACATCCATTCATTGAATCAAAAATACAAAGAGGCTAAACAATTTGTCTTGAGTCACCTGTAGGAAAATTAATAACATTGACTGTGTGAGTACACTGTGCAAGAAACTTGGTGGCTTTAATCACACAACCAACACTATTATGCAATAAGTACTACAAAATAATGTAATTGAAGGTAGTATTCCATAAGGTTGTATTGTTATGCTATGTAGGCACCTACCAGGAGATATCTACCAGGTGCTAAAAGTATTTAGTGATTTATTGATTTTTCTTCATAGGAAAGAACCACTACAGGATAGCATAATAGCTACATATGAAGAACATGAGGATAGCGTTTATGCAGTGGAATGGTCCTCAGCTGATCCATGGTTGTTTGCATCTTTAAGCTATGACGGAAGACTTGTGATAAACCGGGTACCAAGGGCATTAAAGTATCGTATTTTGTTGTAACTTAGCAGTAAAGTAATTTCAGTTTTTGTTCTTAAACTAGATAAGTATAATTTTTGTTATATAAACTCTGAAAATAACTTAACATTGAACTGTAATATATCTGCTGCATTGCTGAAAACAATAAATAATGACAAACATAAATTTGATGTGTTTGGCATTGGTATTAGTTTATGATCACATGTAACAATACGGTATAAAAGCTTGCCTTGCACACTGTTCATACAGATCGAATCATTAAACAGTGCATTGTGCAAGGTAAAACAATAATAATGCAGAACGAAGTGTAAAATTTCTGGAAAAAGTACATTGCAGATCAATGATAAAGTGCAAGATCACAACAGGTAGATTTACACTAATTTGTTAAGAAATTGAATAACATTCTGGTAGTATATCTTCAGTGAATTTCATAGACCACACTGAAATAGCTTGTATATTTAATCTCCAGATAGGGATTTTACAACTTATTTCCCATTCAGAAGTATATCAGCTCAAGAAGAGTATAATGGCCAGAATTTCAGCCCAAACTTAACAATACAACATTCAACACTGACTGGCTTCTTTCCACATTCTCAGTAGCTTACGAAGTATTGTAGCACAAAGTAATTAATCTTCTCGAGTGTAGTAATCACTGGATTGCTGCCTGTGCCACATGCCAGTGAGGGTAAGAATAGGATGATATGTCAGATGAATTCAGGCAGGGGGGCAGGGTTTCAGATTCCTAGATCATTGTAATCTCTTCAGGCGAAGGTAGGACCAATGCAAAAAGAACCAGTTGGACCCGACCTCAAAGGGTACAACTATCCTTGAGGGTAAGTTTGCTAGAGCTGTTGGGGAGGGCTTAAACTTGCTGGAGTCTGCAGACCCAGGTCAGTTTGGATTGGCAGCAACATTTCCTCCATGATATTCATCAGCACTGGTGCACCACAAGGCCGTGTGTTTAGCCCCCTGCTCTAACTCACTTTCACTTATGACTGTGTGTCTAAGCACAGCACAGCTCCAATGCCATATTCAAGTTTGCTGACGAAACCACAGTGAAAGGCCGAATCGAAGATGGTGATGAATCAGCATTTAGGAGGGTGATTGAAAATCTGGCTGAGGGGCCAGAACACCAACCACTTACTCAATGTCAGCAAGACCAAAGAGCTGATTATTGACTTCAGGAGAAGGAAACCAGAGGTTCATGAACTAGTCCTTTTCAGAGGATCAGAGGTGGAGAGGGTCAGCAACTTTAAGTTCCTTGGTGTTATCATGAGGGGTGATTGATAAGCTTGTGGCCTAAGGTAGGAGGAGTCAATTTTAGAAAACCAAGCACATTTATTTTTCAACATAGTCCCCTCCTACATTTACACACTTAGTCCAGTGGTTGTGGAGCATATGGATCCCTTCTTTGTAGAAGTTGGCATCTTGGACCTCCAGAAAGTGTCCACAGCAGGGGTGATTGATAAGTTTGTGACCTAGGGTAGAAGGAGATGAGTTATACAGCTCTCGTTACATGCATGTGCAGTTCAACTCTGAGTGATTACGCAGGAAGTTTCCCTCGGGATCAATAAAGTATGTCTGTCTGTTAGTAACTCATCTCCTACCAAGAGAGGGAATTTGTAGAATGCCTATGAGATGGCTTTTTAGAGCAGCTTATGATTGAGCCTACAATGGGAAAGGCATTTCTGGATAGGGTGCTGTGTAATGAAGCTGACTTAATTAGGGAGCCTAAGGTAAAGGAGCTCTTTGGAGACAGCAAGCACAATATGATAGAATTCACCCTGCAGTTTGAGACTAAGAAGATAAAGTCAGATCTATCAGCATTAAAGTGGAGTAAAGTGAACTACAGGGGCATGAGACAGGAGTTGGCCAAAGTTGATTGGAAGGGAACATGAGCAGGATTGACAGCAGAACTGCCATGGCTGGTGTTTCTATGGGCTATTCTGAAGTCTCAGGATAGGTACATCCCAAAGATGAAGATGTATTCTAAAGGGAGAATGAGGCAGCCACGGGTGACAAGGGAAGCCAAAGGCAGAATAAAAGGAAAAAGAAAGGGCATATAATAACAAAAATTAGTGGGAAGTTAGAGACTGGGAAGGTTTTAAAATCCAACAAAAGGCAACTAAAAAGCCACAAGGAGAGAAAGATGAAATATGCAGGTAAGCTAAAGAATAATTTGAAAGAGGTATTCAAAAGGTTTTTTTTTCAGATATATAGAGAGAAAAAGAGGCAAGAGTGGATATTGGACTACTGGAAAATCACGCTGGAGAGGTAGTAATGCAGACAAAGAAATGGAAGATGAACTGAATAAGTATTTTGTGACAGTCTTCATTGTAGAAGACATGAGTAGTATGCTAGAAATTCAAGAGTGTCAGGAGGGCAGAAGTGAATATAGTTGTTTTTACTAAGGAGAAGGTCTGAAGGTAGGTAAGTCACCTGGAGCATATAGTACATAGAAATCTACAGCACATTACAGGCCCTTCGGCCCACAATGTTGTGCCAACCATGTAACCTACTCTAGAAACAGCCTAGAATTACCCTACCGCATAGCCCTTTATTTTTCTAAGCTCCATGTACCTATTCAGGAGTCTCTTAAAAGACACAATTGTATACGCCTCCACCACCATCGTCGGCAGTGCATTCCATACCCCATCACTCTCTGTGTGAGAAACTTACCCTGACATCCCCTCTCTGCCTATTTCCAAGCACGTTAAAGCCCCCTCGTGTTAGCCATTTCAGTCCTGGGAGAAAGCCTCTGGCTGTCCACACAACCAATGCTTCTCATCATCTTATACAGCTCTATCAGGTCACCTCTGTCACTCCAAGGAGAAAAGGCCAAGTTCATTCAACCTATCCTCATGAAGCATGCTCTCCAATCCAGGCAACATCCTTGTAAATCTCCTCTGCATTCTCTCTATACCATCCACATCCTTCCTGTAATGTAGCGACCAGACTGACCACAGTACTCCAAGTGGGGTCTAAGGTCTTATATAGATGTAACATTACATCACGGCTCTTGAACTCAATCCCACGGTTGACGAAGGCCAACACACCATACACCTTCTTAACAACACTGTCAACCTGTGCAGAAGCTTGGTGTGTCCTATCGACACAGACCCCAATATTTCTCTGATCCTCCACATTGCCAAGAGTCTTACCATTAGTACTATATTCTGTCTTCAAATTTGAACTACTTATTTTATTTTACTATTATATAAAATATATACATACACACATACCTAGAGTGCATATAAAAAAGTGTTCAGGCTCCCCTCTCCCTGGAAGTTTAAATGTTTAAACAACAACACACACCAAATGCTGGTAGAACACAGCAGGCTAGGCAGCATCTATAGGGAGAAGCGATGTTGACGTTTCGGGCCGAGACCCTTCGTCAGGACCCGCTATTACAGCCATATATCCTTCCTTGGAACGTGTCTCCGATGCCAACTGACTCCAGTTGGCTTCAGGATCCGTTTTCGAGCTCAATTTGGACCTTCAGAGGATCCCTAACTGAAGAAGTTTAAATGTTTTATGTTTTACAACATTGAATCACGGTGGATTTAATTTGGGTTTTTTTGACACTGATCAACAGAAAAAGACACTTTAAAGTGAAAACAGATCTCTACAAAGTGATCTAAATTAATTACAAATATAAAACAAAATAATTGATTGCATTATAACAATAATTGATTGCCTCTTTTAATACGACACACCAAATCATCACTGATGCAGCCAATTAGTTTTAAAAGTCACATAATTAGTTAAATGGAGATCACCTGTGTGCAGTCAAGTTGTTTCAATTGATTATAGAAAAATTTTCCAAGTCACTGAATATCCCTTGGAGTAAAGTCAATCATCAAGAAATAGAAAAAAAATGGCACAGCTATAAGTCTGCCTAGAGCAGGTCATCCTCAAAAACTGAGTGACCATGCAAGAAGGGGATGAGTGAGGGAGGCCACCAAGAGACCCATGACAAGTCTGCAGGAGTTGCAAGCTTCAGTGGCTAAGATGGAAAAGACTGCACATACAACTGTTGCCTTCACCAGTTGCTGCTTGGCAAAGAAAAAACCACTGTTGAAAAAAAACTGACATGAAATCTCAGCTGGAGTTTACCCAAGCCATGTGGGAGACTCTGAAGTCAGCTGGAAGAAGGTTTTATGTTCTGATGAAATCAAAACTGAGCTTCTTGGCCATCAGACTAAACGTTATGTTTGATGTAAGCCAAACACTGCACATCAACAAGAACACGCCATCCCTACAGTAATGAATGGTAGTGGCTGCATCATGCTGTGGGGATGCTTCACTGTAGCAGGCCCTGGAAGGTTTGTGAACATAGAGGGTCAAATAAATGCAGCAAAATACAGGGAAATTGTGGAGACCAATCCGATGCAGCATGCAAGAGAACTGTGACTGAGGAGAAGATTTGTTTTCCAGCAAGACAATGACCCCAAGCATCAAGCCAAGGCTACACAGGAATGGCTTAAAAACATTAATGTCCTGGTGTGGCCAAGTCAGTGTCCAGGCCTCAATCCAGTTGAGAATTTGAGGTTGCACTTGAAAAGGACTGTTCACTCATGATCCCCATGCAATCTGGCAGAGCTTGAACAGTTTTGTAAAGAAAAATTGCAGTGTTCAGCTGTGCAAAGCTGTTAGAGACCTATCCACACAAACTTGAGGCTGTAATTGCTGCCAAAGGTTCATACAGTAACTACTGACTTGTAGGGGGTGAGTAATTATGCAATCAATTTTTTTTTATATTTGTAATTAACTTAGATCATTTTGTAGAGATCTGTTTTCACTTTGACACAAAAGAGTCTTTTTCTGTTGATGTGTCAAAAAGCCCAACTTAAGTCCATTGATTGAATGTTGTAAAACAATAATCTTCCAAGGCAGGTGAATACTTATGTATTTATTTGTATTTTTTCTCTATTACTATATATTACATCAACATTACAAAGACAATACATTTCACGACATGTTGATGATATTAATTCTGGTTCTCATTTTCTTGTATGAGCCGAAGGTCATCCGACTGCAGCTCCAGTTCCTAAACAGTTTTTAAATAGCTGTAGCACGTAGTTATCAGGTAGACTGGAGGTCTGCCAAAGTTCCCACATCTCACACAAGGAACTTGCCGCTTCTTAGTGCACCAGCAATGCATTAACAGTAAAAGAACTTAATGTAAACTTAGAAACTCCACCTGTTCCTATCCAAGCCGATTGAGCTAAATCCTGACCATTCTAACGCTCTAAATTTCATCAGCTCTAAGGATTGTTATAAATCAGTTGTTTTAAATTGCAGAGAAGGTGAGGGGGTTGAGAGAACTTCTGTCATAGGAGGAAGGCTAAAGAATGATGAGTAATGGTAGTGCTGGCTGAGAGAGGGTGAAGGCTTGTTAATTATAGCTACGGTAATTGGTCTGGAAACAATGCAAACTAGAGATGACCTAAGGGATAGAAGAGCGAAAGGGAAGCAATGCTAGAACAAAGGGATACAAACACCAGAGAAACAACTTGCTGCAGATATTGGAAATACTTGGCTATACTCTTAAAATAAAAGAAGTGCTGGAAAAACTCAGCAGCTCAGATGGCATCTACGGAAGTGGGAACAGTTAACATTACAGGTTGAATACCTGAGAAAGAGAAATTAAGTTAATCTAGGTGGTAGAGAGGGGTAATGGGATGAACAAAGGCAATTTGCTCTGATAAGGTGAATTAATGTAGCCATCAAATGAACAGTCGATCTTCTTGGGTAGTGTAGCAGTGGGTGTCACACTTTACAGCACCAGCTGTAAGATCGGGGTTCAATTCCCACTACTGTCTGTAAGGACTCCTTATGACCACATAGGTTTCAGCCCATGATGTGACAAACTAATTAACGTTTTAATTAAATGCCTAACTAAACTAATCCCTTCTGGCTACACAAGGTCCGTATCCCCCCATTGTCTGCACTTTCACGTGCCTATCAAAGAACCTTTGAATGTCTTTATTATTCTTGCATCCACTCCCACTTCCAGCAGTGCATTCTCGGCACCCACCACTCTGTACATAAAACACTTGCCACACACCTCTCCTTTGATTTTATCTGTTCTCAGCATAAATGCATGCGCTTTAGTATTTAGCATTTGGGAAAAAGATACCAGCCTTCTACCCTACCTATGCCACTCATAACCTTCTATCAAGTCTCCCCCCAGCCTCCATCACTCCCGAGAAAACAACCCCCAACCTCTCCTTTTTGAACATGCTCCCAAATCCAGGCAGTATTCTGGTAAAACTCTTCTGTACCCTCTCCAAAGCTTCAACATACTTCCTATACTGCAATGACCAAAACTGAATGTAATAATCCAGATGTTGCCCAATTAGAGCTTTATACAGCTGCACATACCTTCCTGTACTGAATGGCTTGACTAATAAAATTAAGCATGGCAAATGCCTTCTTTACACCCTATTGATCTATGCAGCCACATTCGGGGAGTTGTAGACTTGAACCCCAAGATCCCTCTCTATATCATCAATGTTAAGAGTCTTGCCTGTTGCAGTACAGAGGTTCTCATTGCACAGATTTTAATATTAAGAAGTCTAATAAGCCAGAATATGCAAATGAAAACAAAAAGAAGGAATGGCAGGCCAAACTGGTCCCAGACAGAAAGACAGACAAAGTTATCCAGTGTTGAAGAATTCTATTGATTTCTACAAGCTGGTGCTGTAAACTCTGATGGTCCAAATGCATTACATTACTCTATTATCAACCTTGCTAGTTACATTCTCAAAAAAACTTCAATAAATTGGCTGAACATGATTTTATTCAAAACTACAAGTCTAGGTTTCTCAGCTGGAAATTAAATTGATTGATTAGCCTAATTCATTGGACTCACATGATGATGCTGCAGTGCCAGATCCATTCCTCAGTGTGGCTGGATTAAGTATCCAAACCTAGGAATCTGAGTCTTTATAAAGCTGTATATTTGATAAATTGACACGGGTTGGGTTGCAAACAGCTGGTTCATAGGTTAAACATTGATAACTTCTTCCAGTCTTCTCAGTCACAGGGTCAACGGCATGATTTACCAATCAAGTTTAGGGGTTTTATGCAAAAAGACTGATAAGTATAAACACCGAAATCCATTCTATCCCTGGAATACGATCCAGTCAAATATGACATTAGCCTAGAGTGAACTATTCACCTGAGACATTTTTTTTCTTGTGTATCAGATTTCTCTATTTTTTTGTCTTTCTGAACCAGAACAATAAGCTCAATGTAAAAATAGGAACATGTTTATACAATATCTCATTAAACCTTGGAGAAATACCTCAAGATATTTTTCACATATGAAGCAATTACTTTGAAGCTTACATTTCTGAGGCATGGTAAATGGTGTCACAATGAAAGCTATTCATTGTTTTGAATGGCAATATCATTACTGCGACATGACTAATTTCATTTTAGTTGAAGTACATCCTCCAAGGGCACAACACATGAAAGATGCTGGGAAGTCTGCCTGCCATTACTCCTGCACCAAAGTTACTGCAGGGTTGGACTCGCTCTCCTTGGAGTGCCTTCTAATCCAGTGGAGCCTCCAGCTGCTGGCGCTCCTTTTGCCTCCAACATGTTCATCATAAATCATCGGAGTCCCTGAGGGAATCCCATTTTTCAAACTTCAAAAGATTATTCCCTTATACCACATCAGGTGATCTTGTTCCATAGGTTACAGAAATGGCTGGGGGAAGACATCACAAGAACAGTGGAAAATAAATTTCCACATCCCTGCAGAAAAGAAATTCCAAAGATGTGATCATCCTGCCCCTGGAAGTAAAGATGCTGTTTAGTTTTACAGCAGTCTGAACAGTTGGCTCAGAGAAATGCACACTTACTGATTGCAAGAGCTTGCTTGGAAGGTCAAGTAGGAAGTCAAATGTAATGTGATTTGAGACAGATGAAATCTATGTCTCTGGCTTTTGAGAGTTGTACCCATGCAGTGTTGAGTATCTGGGCAACTTCTCATACTGTGCAGATATTTTCTGCAATTTATCACACAGTGCAAATAGAGCAGGAAACAGGCAAGTCCATGAGGCCACTGTCAAAACACACAGCCTTGATGGTATTTTTGTTTCTTTAATGTTCACTTTCTTTTAATGTTCATTCTGTAGACCTCTGCTTGTCCTGTGTTTCTTGCTTCAAATTTGAATCACATAATTTCTTTAAGTTACTACTTCTTGAGATATCATCGCTCATAAGTGTTAGTACTTTTTGCAACTTTTAACAATCTTCCAGGATTTGTAAGTTCACCTTATTTAAAACTCTGCATTGCAATAACTTGAGTATCCTATTGGATCTGGTCAAAACTGAGAACATGGGCTTGAGAAGGAGAAACCTCCATCAAATGTAGCTCAATCATTTGAAAGATGGGTTTTGGCTGGGAGAGAAATTCAGAAGGACTAGGTTGCATCATAACTTTAAAAAAGTGATGCCTGGAGCCTGGCACATAACTGAAACAATAATCATAAGCTGATGCTTTCAAATTCTGATTTCTGTTAATTCTGTGACTGATGCTTGCAAATACTCAAAATAAAAACTGTGTATATGAACAAGTTCCCACCTGGGGATTTATTGTTGACTTCCTCACTTAAAGTGAATTACAGCATAGGGAGGAAAGTTAGCTACTCAAAAGGAAACCACATAAAGGTTGTATCATCTTCACATCCCATTACCCTACCAAGCCCCATGGTATACATTTCTTACAGGTACAGAAGTTCAGCCGAAAAGCTAAAGGAATCTGCAGATATCGCATATAAGAAATAAAAACAAAAATGTTGGAAGTATTAAGTAGGTCAGGCAGCAACTGTGAAGAGAGAAACAGAATTAACATCTTCTGTTTAATGACCTGAATAATCCTAGCCTCTACTGGATCAGTTATTCCCTTCCCACTTCACTTCCCGCCCCTCACACACACAGCAATTTAAAACACTCTAGTTTTCTCACTTTTTTAGTTCTCATGCAGGGCTATAGATTTGAAATATTAACTATTTCTCTTTCCATATATGCTTTCTAAGCTGTTGAGTACTTCTAGCATCTTCTAATCTTGCTACAGGATTATTTAGATCCCTGCATGTGGGTAAGCTTCCATACAAATCCATTGCTATTCAAAATTTCATCCATACCTTCTTCCTAAATTTCAGTGGCTTTTGGGATCTTCTGAAAGTTCAACACCTGTTCATGGAGACATGATTTATCTCCCTCTCACAAAGTTCAAAGCAATCAAATATGATTGCTAAAGTAAAGGCAAAGTTTGCTAATTTCAGTTCCATCAAAGTCACAAGCCTTGCAGTGGCATCTCTACCACTCACTGCAAGCTTAGCATTGACTCAGACAAACCAATTACATCCTGAAGAAGACACGAGATACATTGGAAGATTGTGATGATAAAAGGACTCATTCTGGGGCTGATAGGACTGCATGTAGAAAGCAAATTGCTGAATAATCTGATGTCAATTTTAATTCCAAAATACAAACAAATTTTTATGCATGTGCCAAAACAGAATTAGAAGGATGACTGTTGAAAATATTGAGAATGCCTGTAGAGGATAGAGAATCTTACTGCTAGTGTAAACTCTGTCTGGACTTGACATTGTTACTTCAGCCCAGGAGCAGCATGGTGCTCACACTGGAATTATCAGTCTGTCAAAAGGCTTAGGATCCGGGATCAGCCAAAATGGAATTGTGGAGCTGACTCGATGGGCTGAATGGCCTAATTCTGCTGCTATGTCTTATGGTCTTAATGAATACTTGAGGGTACATACCTCAAATAGCTGCTGAAAGAACAAATCTTATAGTACTTAGTAGGAATGAAAAGAACAAAGATTACAGCCTTGGCTGGGGCCTTGATAATTCAAGGGAGTGCAGCTTTCAAAGGACTAGATTACTTTTGGCTGGAAGACAACATAGCTCAAGGGACAAGATGAAAAGGTTTTATGGAGAAGAAGCATAAAATTTTACTGGGATTCACATGTATTTACTCAGAAAACACTTGTGTGCAGGTGACGATACTTAGCTGAGGAAAGGTGAGCTTGCACGTCTTCATAGTGGAAGTATTGACTGGTTTCCAAACGTACTGCATTGCAGAAAAAATTGTGCTGTGGCTTGTAACCATAGACCCACTGATCAGACAAAGGGGCTTTGGCATGGTTGAATATGCACAGTGCAGCAGAATTATTTACATTTAACTTTTGTCGCCCCCCCCCCCCCCCATGAGCTTAAACTAAAGGCCCGACCATGTTGCAGGAATGACAACCAATAGTCATATTCCTCTATCAGTATTTCATCTTCTAAGTAAAATGTCCTCTCTGTATATTCATTATCGGTCATGAGCACTTAATCTAATTTATCTTGTTATTTGTCTCAATTCATTCACTGCACTACTCATGCTTCAGTGATTCCTCTCACCTATTCTTTTCTCATGATCCCTTGCTCTGACTCAAAAGGTTCAATGAGAAAGAAAACCTAAAACTTGAAATGGAACTATGATTGACTCATCTGGATGTGCAAAACACACAGCTGTACAGCCTAATCAGAATGAGATTTAATATCAAAATTCAAAGTAAATTTATTATCAAGGTACATTTACTTCACCATATACAGCCCTGAGAATCATTTTCTTGTGAGCATACTCATTTAATGGAGCAATCATAATAGAACCAATGAAAGACCACACCAACAATGCGGACAACCAGGGTACAAAAAACAACAAACTGTGCAAATACAAAAAAAGAAATAATAATGAATAAATAAGCAACAAATATCAAGAACATAAGCTAGAAATTGAGTTCATTGGTTGTGGGACCAGTTTAGTGATGGGAGCAAGTGAAGTTGAGTGAAAATATCCTCTTTAGTTCAAAAACCTGATGTTTGAGAGGTAATAACTGGTCCTGAACTCGGTGGTGTGTGTCCTCCTGTACCTTCTTCCCGATGGCAGCAGCATAAAGACCATAAGATGTGGAAACAGAATTAGGCCATTTGGGCCATCGAGTCTGCTCTGCCCATATCCCTTCATGCCCTGACCAATCAAGAATCTATCAATCTCTGTCTTAAATATACTGTGCATAAAGTCTTGGCCTCCACAGCTGTATGTGGCAAAGAATTCCACAAATTCTCCAGTCTCTGGATAAAGAAAATTCCTCCTCATCTCCATTCTAAAGGAACACCCCTCCATTCTGAGTCTGTGTCCCTTGGTCTTAGACACTCCCACCATAGGAAAATCCTCTCCACATCCACTCTGTCAAGATTGTTCACCATTCGATAGGTTTCAATGAGGTCATCCCTCATTCTTCTGAATTACAGTGAATACAGTCCCACAGTCATTAGTGCTTTTCATATGACAAGTTGATCAATCCTGGAATCATTTTTGTAAACCTCTTAGAAACCTATCCAGTTTCAGCACATCTTTTCTAAGATAAAGGGTCCAAAACTGCTGACAATACTCCAAGTGAGACCTCACCAGTGCTTTATAAAGTCTCAACATTACATTCTTGCTTTTATATTCTAGTCCTCTTGAAATGAATGCTAACATTACATTAGCCTTCTTTACCACAGACTCAACCTGCAAGGTAACCTTCTGTGAATCCTGCACAATGACTCCCAAGTCCCTTTGAGTCTCAGTTTTTTGTATGTTCTCTCCTGTTAGAAAACAGTTAACCCTTTCATTACTTCTACTGAAGTGCATGACCATACTCTTCCCGACACTGTATTTCATTTGCCCATTCTCCTAATCAGTCAAAGTACTTCTGTAGCATCTCTACTTCCTCAAAACTACCTTCCCATCCACCTATCTTCATGTCATCTGCAAACTTTGCAACAGAACCATCAATTCCATCGCCCAAATCATTGACATATAATGTAAAAAGAATCAGTCCCAACACGGACCACTGTGGAACTCCACTAGTCACCGGCAGTCAAAGGGAAAAAAACTCCTTTTATTCCCACTCTGTGTGTCCTGCCAATCAGCCACAACTTTATCTGTATTAGAATCTTTCCTGTAATGCCATGGGCTTGTAGCTTGTTAAACAGCCTCATGTGTGGCACCTTGTCAAAGGTTTCTGAAAATCCAAGTAAACAACATCAACCAATTCTCCTTTGTCTATCCTGCTTGTTATTTCTTCAATGAATTCCGTCAGATTTATCAGGCAAGATTTTCCCTGGAGGAAACCATGCTGACTACGGCCCATTTTATCACATGTGTCCAAGTACATTGAGACCTCATCCTTGATCATTGACTCCAACATATTTACAGTTACTGAGGTCAGATTAATTAGCGTATAGTTTCCTTTCTTCTGCCTCTTTCCCTTCTTGAAGAGTGCACTAAGATTTGCAATATCCAGTCTCCCAGAACCATACCAGAATCTAGTGATTTTTGAAGGATCATTACTAATGCCTCCATGATCCTGTCAGCCATCTTTTTCAGAACCCTGGTGTCTACACTATCTGGTTAAGGTGACTTATCTACCTTCAGAATTTTCAGTTTCCCAAGAGCCTTCTCTCTAGTTATGGTAACTTTACACTCTTCATGACCCCTGACACCTGGAACTTCCACCATGCTGCAAGTGTCTTCCACAGTGGAGACTGATGCAAAATACTTAATCATTTCATCTGACATTTCGTTAACCACCATTATTACCTCTCCAGAATCATTTTTCAGCAGTCTGATATCCACTCTCGCTTCTCTTTTACACCTTAGATATCTGAAGAAACTTTTGGTATCCTCTTTAATATTATTGACTAGCTTACTTTTGTATTCCATCTTTACCTTAATGACTTTTTAGTTGCCTTCTTTTGGTTTTTAAAAGCTTCCCAATCCTCTAACCTCCCACTATTTTTTACTTTATTATATGACCTCTCTTTGGCTTTTTTTGTTAGCTTTGACTTCTCTTGCTAGTCCTGGTTATATCACCTTTCTTTTAGAAGACTTCTTCCTCTGTGCCTTCCAAATTGCCCTCAGAAATTCCAGCCATTGCTGCTCTGCTGTCATCCCTGCCAGTGTTCTTTTCCAGTCAATTTTGGCCAACTCCTCTTCATTCCTCTTTAATTCCCTTTACTCTACTGTAATACTGATTCATCTGACTCTAGCTTCTCCTTCTCAAATTTCAGGGTGAATTTGATCATATTATGACTTGCCCCTAAGGGTTCTTCTACTTTAAGGTCTCTAATCATTGCACAACACCCAATCCAGAATAATATCCTCTAGTCGGCTCAACCATGAGCTGCTCTAAAAAGCCATCTCAAAGGCACTCTAGAAATTCCCCTTCTTGGAATCCAGAACTAACCTGATTTTCCCAATCTGTCTACATATTGAAGTCCCCCATGACTTTTGTAACATTGCTCTTTTGGCATGCATTTTCTATTACCCATTGTCATTTGTAGGCCTCATCCTTACTACTGCCTGAGGGTCTGTATGCAACTCCCATCAGGGTCTTTTTACCCTTGTAGTTCCTTAGCTCTATCCACAATGAATAAATATCTTCAGACCCTATGTCACCTCTTTCTAATGATTTGATTTACTTTTTTACCAACAGAGCAACACCCTCTGCCTGTTCTTTTGATACAATGTGTACCCTTGGACACGAAACTCCCAGTTATAATCTTCTTTCAGCCATGATTCAGTGACACCCACAACATCAGACCTGCCATTCTGCAACAAGTTCATCTATCTTATTCCATATACTGAGCGCATTCAAATATAACACCTGTATTCACACTTTTTGATTTTTGTCTGCCTTTTACATTGCAACTCATCCTGTTAACTGTAATTTTGCGCTATCAAAAGCCTCTCCTGACTACACATTGCTCCTGTTTGTAAACCAGCCACTTCATCTTCGGCACTATTATCCACCTTTCCTATCATACTGCTTGCATTGAAATATATGTAGCTCAGGAGACTAGTTGCACCATGCTCAACCTTTTGATTCCTAAATTTGTCTGAGCTCTTATCAACATCTGCCTCCACAACCTCTCCACTGACTGTTCTGGCACTTTGGTTTGCATTCTCCGCAACTCTAGCTTAAACCCCACCGTGCAGCATTAACAAACCTTCCTGCGAGGATATTAATCCCCTTCCAGAGGGGATTGTACAGGTCCCACCTTCTCTGGAAGAGAGCCCAGAGACCCAAAGATTTTATGCCCTCCCTCCTACACCAACTGCTTAGCCATGTGTTAAACTGTACAATCTTCCTAGTTCTGGCCTTACTAGCATGTGTACAAGTAGCAATTCTGAGATCACAAGCCTGGAGGTCTTGCCCTTTAACTTAGCACCTGACTCCCTATACAGAACCTCATCTTACCCATGTCATTAGTACCTACATAGATCACGACTTCTGGCTGTTCACCATCCTACTCAAGTATGCTGAGAACTCAATCAAAGGTATCCCAGACCCTGGCACCCAGGAGGCAATGTGCCATCTGAGAATCTCATTCTCACCCACAGGAACTTCTGTCTGTTCCTCTAACTAATGAATCCCCTATCACTACAGCATGCCTCTTCTCCCCTATTCCCATGTGAGCCACAGGTACTCTGCATTGGCTCCTTAACCCATTTCCCCTTCCTGACTGTCACCCAGTTTCCTGTGTCCTGCACCTTGGGTGTTACTACTTCTCTATGTGTCCTGTCTATCACCCCCTCAGCCTCCCAAATGATGTGGAGTTCATCCAGTTTTAGCTTAAACTCCTTAACACAGGTTGCTAGAAGCTGCAGCTGGATGCACTTCTCGCAGTTGTGGTCATTCCACTATCCTTCCTAACACTTCCACTATCCCAGCTGAGCAGATATAAAAAGGGGAGTGGAAAAAAACTTGAGCTTTTCTTTTCCTTTGCTTTATCTGACTGAAGCCACGAAGAGCTAAAGCCTCAAGATCACCACTCTGATTCTGTCCACTCAGATGACATCTGTTGCGCTTGGCCCTGCTTCCTTTAATTTGTTCTTGCTAATTAATGCCAAATTCCAATTGGTCACTGGTCAAAGCTCTTTTTCGCATTAGTGACCCTTTTGTATTCGGGCAGTGGAAATGATTGAAGTCCCCTCTGGTCAAAACCTCTGTTGTCCAGTCAAAGAAAAGAGAGCACGACTTGGGTAGTGGGGGACACTGGTGATTGATGCTACTTTCTGCAATAATGCTCCATGTAGATGTGCTCACTGGTGGGGAGGGCTTTACCCGTGATGGACTAGGCTTTATCCATTACTTTTTGTAGCATTTTCCATTCAAGGACTTTGGTATTTCCATACCAGGCTGTGATGCATCCAGTCAATATACTCTCTACCACATATCTATAGAAGTTTGCCAAAGTTTTAGATGTCATGCTGAATCTTTACAAACTTCTAAAGAAGTAGAAGTGCTGCCGTACTTTCTTCATAATTGCGGTTGTGTGCTGAGCCCATGTCAGATCCCATGAAATAGTAATATCGAGGAAGTTAATGTTGCTGACTCTCTTCCACCTCTGATCCCCTGATGAGCATTGGCTCATGGACCTCCAGTTTCCTTCTCTGAAGTCCATAGTCAGCTGCTTGGTCTTTCTGACGTTGAGTAAGAGGTTGTTGTGGCACCATTCTGCCAGATTTTTAGTCTCTCTCCTATGTTCTGTATTGACACCCCATTTGATTTCCACAATAAAGCTGTTGTCAGCAAACTTAAATCTGGCATTGTAGCTTTGCTAAGCCACACAGTCATAAGTATAACGTGAGTACAGCAGGGGCTAAGCACAGAGCCTTACCAGCACATGTTGTGAAATTAGTTGTTTACAGCAGTAGAATACTGCAATACATAATAATAAAGAACTATAAACTACTATTTATATCTAAAAAATTAATAAATAGTGTAAAATAAGAGGAGAAAAATATTGAGGGGATGTTCAATGGGTTCATTACTCATTCAGAAATTTGATGGCAGAGGAGAAGAAACTCTTCCTGAACCATTGAGTGTGTGTCTTCAGGCTTCGGTACCTCCTCCTTGATGGCGGCAATGAGAAGATGACATGTCCAGCATGATAGGACTCCTTAATAATGAATTTTGCCTTTTTGTGGTGTCTGAGATGCTGGGGAGGCTGGTGTCATTGATGGAGCTGACTGAGTTTACACATTCCTGCAGCTTTTTCCAATCTCGTGGAGTCCAGTTAGACTGCTTTCTATCTGTAGAAATTGGTGAGTCTTTTGTGACATAACAATTCTCTTCAAACTCTGAATGGAATATAGCCACTGTCATGCCTTCTTTGTAATTGCATCACCATGTTGGGCCAAGGATAGATCATCAGAGATATTGATACCCAGGAACTGGAAACTGCTCACCCTTTTCACATCTGATCCATTAATGTGGACTGGTATGTGTTCCTAATCTTGCCCACCCTGAAGTCCACGACCTATTCTTTATTCTTACTGATATCAGATGCAAGGTTGTTGCTGCAATACCACTCAACCAGCTGATCTATCTCATTCCTGCCTCTTCAACACTATCTGAAATTCTGCCAACAATAGATGTGTCATCAGCAAATTTATAGGTGTGTTTGACTTGTGCCCACCCACACAGTCATGGGGGTAGAGAAAGTAAAGTAGTGGGCTAAGCATGCATCCTGGAGGTGTGGCGTTGTTGGCTGTCAGTGAGGAGGTGATGTTATTTTCAATCCATATGGACTGTGGTCTCCCAGTGAGGAAGTTGAGGATCCAGTTGCAGAGGGAGGTAGAAAGGTCCAGGTTTTGGAGCTTTTGATTAGTATGGAGGGTATGACTGTGTTAAACATTGAGCTGTAATCATTAAACAGGAGCCTGATATAGGTGTTACTATTGTCCAAGGCTGAGAGGAGAGCCAGTGAAATTGCATCCATGTATTGTGGTGATAAGAAAATTGCAGTGACTCCAGGTCCTTACTTAGGCAGGAATTGATTCTAGCCATGACCAACCTCTCAAAGCACTTCATCTCAGCAGATAGTCATTGAGGCTGCTAACCTTGCCCTTCTTGGGCACTGGTATAATTGTTGCCCTTTTGAAGTTGGTGGAAACCTTCAACTATAGCAGTGAGAGACTGAATATGTCCTTAAAAACTCCTGCCAGGTGGTTAGCATGGGTTTTCAGAGCCCTACCAGGTGCACTATCAGGGCCTGTAATACTATCCAAATAAGATTAATATCTCATCGAGGATAACAGTAATCTGAGTCATTTTATACACCAAAACAATTTTCTTTTTAAATAAACTATTATAATTTTCTGTAAATGATGTTTCAAATTGCATTATATCATTTGCATTGATTATAAATAACTCCAGTTTAAAATGACTCCATGTGGTGAATGTCTGATGTCATGCTGCCAGAGGAGACCCATGCCCACCCGCATGGCTAGACTGAACTTCTGCCTCAGCAAGGACCTGGACCTGTTGCAATTAGCCTATTGCCACAATAGGTCAACGGCAGATGCAATCTCAATGGCTCTTCACACAGCTTTAGACCACCTGGACAATACAAACACGTTTGTTAGGATGCTGACTATTGCTCAGCATTTAACACCATCATTCCCACAATCCTGATTGATAAGTTACAGAATCTGGGCCTCTGTACCTCCCTCTGCAATTGGATCCTCAACTTCCTAACTAGAAGACCACAATCTGTGCAGATTGATGATAACATCTCCTCCTTGCTGACGATCAACACTGGTGCACCTCTGGGGTGTGTGCTTAACCCATTGCTCTACTCTCAATTCCCATGATTATGTGACTAGGCATAGCTCAAATACCATCTATAAATTTGCTGATGATACAACCATTGTAGGTAGAATCTCAGACAGAGACAAGAGGATGTACAGGAGCAAAATATGCCAACTAGTGGAGTGGTGTCGCTGCAACAACCCTGCCCTCAATGTCAGTAAGACAAATGAGCTGACTGTGGACTTCAGGAAGGGTAAGGCGAAGGAACACATACCAATCCTCACAGAGGGATCAGAAGTGGAGAGAGTGAGCAGTTTCAAGTTCCTGGGTGTCAAGAATTCTGAGGATCCAACCTGGTCCCAACATACAGTTGTAAAGAAGGGAAGACAGTGACAATACTTCAATAGGAGTTTGAAAATATTTGGTATGTCAATAAAAACACTCAAAAACTTCTATAGATGTACTGTGGAGAGCATTCTGACAGGTTGCATCACTGTCTGGTATGGGGGGGGGGGGAGGGCTACTGTACAGGACCAAAAGAAGCTGCAGAGGGTTCTAAATCTAGTCAGCTCCATCTTGGGTACTAGCCTACAAAGTACCCAGGACATCTTCAAGGAGCAGTGTCTCAGAAAGGCTATGTCCATTATTAAGGACCTCCAGCACCTAGGGCATGTCCTTTTCTCACTGTTACCATCAGGTAGGAGGTACAGAAGCCTGAAGGCACACACTCAGTGATTCAGGAACAGCTTCTTCCCCTCTGCCATCCAATTCCTAAATGGACATTGAACCCATGAACAGCACCTCACTTTTTTAATGTATATTATTTCAGTTTTTAGCACTATGTTAACCTATTCAATATACATATATTGTAATTGATTTATTTATTATTTTTCTTGTATATTATGCATTGCTGCTGCTAAGTTAACAAATTTCACAACATATGCCGGTGATAATAAACCTGATTCTACTTCTGATACACAATTCAGAAAATTCCAAGAACCATAAACGTCAGATTTTCACACTGGACAAATGGGAATCTGTGTCGGCACAGCAAGAATGAGAATACATGTTTGGTTTCATTTGGTGCTGTCTGCATTTTAAACCCTGATAGCTGGAATGAGAACTCAATCATAATGGGACAGATCAATCTTGATATCTCAAGCAAATCTAAATTCTGTGAGATGAAAGGCTTTTTTCCTTTTCCAAATGTAGCCAAAATATTCATTAATATCTTGATTAGGAACTGATATCTTCAAATTTCTAAGGCACTTTTTTTAAATTTCACACAAGTACATTAACTTCCAATACACAACATCGCTTTCAGTCTTTTAGACTATATTATTGTGGCTTGTTGATCACTAGAACTTCGTGTCAATTAGTGCAGAATGAAAGGAATTCTGCCCTTGACACCATGGAAGCTGACCTACATGTGGGGAAACTTTTAAATCAGTCAATAGTGGGATCTGTCCTGAAACTGGGGGATTCTGAGCTGGATGTAAGTGGAAGGAGAGTAAGCATTCAGCACGGACTAGAAGGGCTGAGATGGCCTGTTTCTGTGCTGTAATTGTTATATGGTTATAAGAGTGACAATCAAGACCAGTTGTGGGTTGTAAATTCTAAGCAGGGTGAGGGAGGGGTACTGGCTTTCTCAAATGGGAGATGCCTCAACTGTTATGTTTTTACCTTAATACTTGCCAGAAATAGGTTCCTGCTGTCAAGATAGAGTTTTGTTCTGCTCTCCACTAATTGACAGTTGTAATGATTTTTGTTTGTAATTTTTATGTTGGAATTGAAGAACATTGCAATCTATAGTCCAATTTCAATTTCTATATCTCTGTTTTAGGGGCAAAGTAAAATTGTAGTAATAACATTATTAAATGTCACCTTTCAGATGCCCACCCAATGGGTGTTCGGAATCTGCTCTGTATGATTCTATGATTCTGGAAATTCAGTCAGAAGTGAAAGACTACTTAAAGTTGCAGGATCACACAAAACAAAAGAATCACAGATTTCAGGACAACATTTATAAAATAAAAAAAAATGAAAATGTTTGTAGCAGATGTGAGGCACTATGAAAACAGATAACCTCATTCCTAATCCAAGTGACCTTCCTAGCACATTAGACGTTGAACCATCCAGCCTTCTTTAAGTTAACAGGGAGGCACTGATCTAATAAGAGGTTATTTAACGAGGAAATAAATCAATCGGATTGCTAATAACTATAATGGCAGAATCCTGAGTGGTATTAAATGATGTAATCATTTTAATGAGAATATGAGCATGTGTGATTGCAGGGATCAATAGAGAATTTAAATAGTTAGAGAGTTTAAGCAATATTATTTAGTTCAGGAAAACAGTGAGTTAAAAGATTACTCATGTTTTTATTGAAATATGGAGCAGAAACACATGGTCAAACTGCCTATACCTGTTTTTTTATGTTCTGTGAACAAATTTATTTTGGAAGTCATATTGTATTACCTTATTTCATTGTGTGTGTGTGTGCGTGTATTTCCTTTTAAAGTCGATATGGAAGAAAGCCAAGATAATTTGAGATTCCTCATTTTGTTTTCCCTCTCTGGCCACAAGATATCTTTAAGTAACTTCACATGTAATCTTGTTGGAAGCATTGTCCATGGTACATGATATTTCCCAAATTAAAAAGAGTGCATTTCCAAAGTTAAGTCACTGTTGTCATAGAGTGACAGAAAGGCACAGTATGGAAACAGGTCTATTGGCCCATGGAATCCACACAAACAACAAACACCCATTTACACCAACCCTACAGTAAACAATTTTATTCTTCCAGTCTGTCAAACCACCTCCAAATTCTACCACTTGCATACGTGCTAGGGACAATTTTACAAGAATCACTTCATCTACCAAACCCTCTTTGGAATGTGGCAGGAAACTGGAGCATTTAGGAGAAAGTTGTGTGGACACACAGAGTACATGTAAACTTCGCACACAGAACCCAAGGTTAGCACTGAACCCAGGTCACCAAAACAATGATGTAATGCCGATATGCCACCTGTGAAATGTGACAATGCTAGAAGTTTAAGCCAGAGTTATAAGAGATGGATAAAACTGTATGACACAGATATTCCTCTAGATACCTACGGTAATTTGAAAGTTAAAACAACTGTACTCACAGAACACACACACACACACACCCACCCCAGCAAGGATACAAGTCCACACTAACCATCAAGCACCTATTTGCACTAGTCCCACTGTGTTCTCTCCATATTCCTTTCAATATTATCCCCTTCCTTCCCCCAGTTTCTAAACTCACAACTAATCTCCCTACCCAAATCTTGGGGCTGTGGGAGGAGACATTCTACAAAGTATACTTAATGTACAAGGAACTCTTAAAATATTTAACTAGGAATTTTAGATATTAAAACTAACTCACTTTACTCAAGAAAGTTGCTAATAAGGAATGTCAATTAGGGCCTGCCCTTATCAACATTATCACATTGAGAATGGTGTTCTTACTTACACCACTGTGAAATTGTGTGGTCATCTCTGGAAAATGAGCTGTAAATTTTAGATTGGGGTTTGGTTAAATCTGTCCTGATGTGTCACTGATTCTAGAAAACAACAGAAAAACAATATTCTGAGAAATAATGAGATAAAGGGTTTGTGGTAGATAATTTCTTTTTAGACATTATTGATAAGCTTGTTTGGCCAGTCACTAATGGGAATATTAGTTTGGAAGAAAATGCTTGCACTTGAAATCATATTTCTATATTGGAATGTTTTTAAATAATCCTGTTTGTAACAGCTAATATATTATTCAAAAAATACCAAATTCCTAAAAAACTGTATTGACTGGAACTATTAACCCCTTCATGAATATCTTCCTTTTATACATCCAGTTAAGTTTTCAATCACATCATGTCATTGTGATTCTATGCCTCCATACTGAATAAAACCAAAATTAAAGTTACATTAGTTACCTTCTAATAGTTGGAATCATATAACAGACACCACAGTGATAAGTTTGCAATATCATGTGCTCCTTGCTGAGTCTGGGATTTTTCCCTGTGATTTATGTGAGGGAATACAAAGAAACTGGATTGACCTAGCACCCCTCCTAGTGGTTGATGGTAGAGAGCAGTATCTTGGAAAAGAAATGTTTGGTCTCTTGGAATTATTGTTCTTTCACCCATGATATGTGAATTGTAAGATCTGTTAATTTGGAGAATTGGAACTTAGTTTTATAAAAATTTGAAAGAGCACTATTTAAAGTTGGTACAGTTGGAATTTCAATAAATTGCAAGTTAAATTTTGTTTTAAAAATATATTATAGATTTTACAGATTTCATGACTGAGCAAAACAACGTAAGCAAATTAAATGATGTCTTTAAGAGGTTGTCAGTCACATGAATGCAGAGAATGGAAAAATATGGATCATGTTTAAACAGGAGAGATTTAGCTTAATTTGGCGTTGTGTTCTGCCAGACGTATTGGGCTGAAGAACCTGCTCCTGTGTTGAACTCTTTTATGTTCTAAAGAATGTAATCACGAGATACTGTTTTTCACTGACCAGATTGAACAAGTGACTACCTATGTGTTACAGCCTTGGGATTATGTTTGCCAACAACAACACAATGCTAAAACAAATTCTATGAAGGGTGATCATATAGAGGTGTTTAGAATTATGAAGGGCATAGATAGGGTTAAAATAACTAGTCAGTTTTAAAAATATGTAGATGAAGTGAGGTAGAAAGGTAAACAATTAAAGAAATTACTTGCACCTGTGGTTGTGTGCCCATTCATGCCAACAGTATGATAAAAATCTTGTACCCTGCAACATTTTACTCCAACATGTGTTTCAGCTGCATCTTTCTAAAATTGGCAAAATTGGTTTGAAAGAATATTAACTTTTCATGCACACTGGTTAAATTTATAGTTGGTACTGTAATAGTCTTTTCCTATATTAAAAGACCTCTTGCCTCTATCACCTCCCAACTTAAACTGGCAGCTGATCCCTGTATGTAATAACAGGACAATGGAACAGAGCTTCACAGAAAAATCTAACACCGGCAACTCTCAGACTACTTCCCCCATGAAAAGGACCCCACTCAAGACCATCAGGACATTGTTCTGGTACCATCACCAACCTCATCAAATCTAGAGATTGCCCATCCATGCCACCAGCCTCATGGTTCACTTATCTGACACTGCTTATCTCTTCCTCCTGCCCAAGATCCACAAACCTGACTGTCTGGGCAAGCCCATTATTTCTGCCTGCTCCTGCTTCACTGAACTTGTGTCCACATATTTTGACTCCATTTTATCCTGCTTGGTTCAGTCCCTTCTCGCCTACATCCATGACACTTCACATGTTCTTGCTCTCAACAGCTTTCAATTCCTTGGTCTTGATCACTGCATTTCCACCATGGATGTCCAGATCTTATACACTTCTATTCCCCATCAAGAAGGCCTTGTAGCTCTTTGCTTCTTTCTCAACAATAGGCTCAACCAGTTTCCACCACCCTCTTCCATCTGACAGAACTGCTCATCAAACTCGACAATTTCTCTTTTAGTTTCTCCCACTCTCTCCAAATTCAAGGTGTAGCCATGAGCACCAACACGGGTCCCAGCTATGCATGCCTTTTTGTTGGGTATGTGGAGCAGTCCACGTTCCAAGCTTTCCCTGGTAACGTTTCCCAACTTTTTCTGCACTGCCTTGACAACTGCTTTGGTGCTGCATCATTTTGAACTCATCAATTTCATCAACTTTGCCTTCAGCTTTCACCCTGCTCTTATATTTACTTGGTTCATTTCTGACACCCCTCTCTCCTTTCTCGATCTGTCCGTCTCCATCTATGGAGACAAAATGTCCACCGATCTCTGTATAAACCTACCTACTCCCATGGCTATCTTGACTATATTTCTTCCCACCCCATCTCCTGTAAAGATGCCATTTGCTGTTCCCAGGTCCTTCATCTCTGTTGCATCTGTTCTCAGGATGAGGCTTTCCTTTTTGGGACATCAGGGATGTCTTCCTTCAAAGAATGGGGTTTCAATTCTTCAAGCATGTTCCCCATCTTCTGGACATCCACCCACACCTCATATTCCTGCTGCCTTAACAGAGATAGAGTTCTTTTTGTCCTCACCCACCACTCCAGAAGTCTCCACATCTGGCACATCTTTCTCAGTAAATTCCTCCATCTTCAAAGGCCCTATGACCAAACATTTTTAGCCCTCTCCCCCACCCCTTCTTCCCTTTCCACAGAGATTTCTCCCTCCATGGTTCCTTTGTCCATTATTGTCCCTTCCTGCCAATCTTCCTTCTGGTACATATTCCTGCAAGTGGAAAATGTGCCATACCGGCCCATTCACTTCCTCCCTCACTTCCATTCAGAGCTCCAAACAGTTCTTGCAGATGAGGCAACACTTCACCTGCAAGTCTGTTGGAGTCATCTACTGTATCTGGTGTTCCTGGTGTGGCCTCCTCTACATTGGCAAGACCTGACATAGACTGAGGAACTGCTTTGTTGAAAACCTTCACTCCATCTGCACCAGGGCAGATTTTGCAGTGATTGAACATTAATTCCACTCTTGAATCCCATTCCAGCATGTTGGACCTTGGCCTCTTCTACTGTCAGGGTGAGGCCACTCTCAAGTTGGAGAAAAAACTCCTGCTGTTCCATCTGGGCTGCCTGCAACTTGATGGCATCAACATCAATTTCTCTAACTGGTAATTTTTCCCTCCTCTCTGCAATACCCCCTCCCCAAAATCTTTTCTCTTCTCCTCATCTGTCTATCACCTCCCCCTCCTTCCCTTTTTCCTGTGGTCCATTCTCCTCTCCTATCAGACTCCTTCTTCTCTAGCTCTTTACCTTTTCCATCTTTCACCTCCTAATTTCTTACTCTGCCCCAGAAGGCAGTGGAGGCCAAATCTCTGGATGCATTCAAGAGAGAGTTAGATAGAGCTCTTATAGATAGCGGGGTCAAGGGATATGGGGAGAGGGCAGGAACGGGGTACTGATTGTGTATGATCAGCCATGATCACAGTGAATGGTGGTGCTGGCTAGAAGGGCCGAATGGCCTACTCCTGCACCTATTGTATATTTACTTCATCCCCCCACCCTTCCACACCCACCTGACTTCACCTCTCACCTTCTAGCTTGTACTCCTTCCTCAATCTTCCTTACTTTCCAGACCTGTTGAAGAGTCACAGTCTGAAACATCGAATGTTTATTTATTTCCATAGATGCTGCTTGATCTGCTGAGTTCCTTCGGCATTTTGTGTGTGTTGCAAAGAAAAACCTTAGATGTTTTTTGTCATAATGAACCAGTTGCTAGAAGAACTGAAACACGTTTTAAATGTTAGTTCATTCCACTTTGAACTGGAAGTGAGCAAAGCAAAAAATAAGTTCCAATGCAAAGTAACCAGTAGCACATACATCCTCAAGCTCCCTATGGATTTTAGGGTGTTTTACAACTGCCACTCTCCTTTATCACCTCCCTGTCTGCAAATTTGTCTCTGTGAATCTATATGACAGAGACGTGTTTTGGATATAAATCTGAAAACTAATGATGTCTAAATAAGGAACTGAATAGCTTTCACGATCAAGCACTCTTATAAAAAATCTGTCAGGAAACTGCCAACTTTTTCAAGTAGACAGGATGCATCACATCTCCTGTACCCACAATTTCAGAGAAACCCTTAAAAAATTCCTCCATAATATCCTTCATTGATACTTACAAGAGTGTTGGATCCTTGAATTTACATAAAGAACACTGGACAACAATTTTTTTTTTGAAATTGTTGCTTCTTCAGAAATTTCTTTTGGTTTATGATAGACGACTTGAAGTTGACCACAAATATAATTTCAGTCTACTTGTATCATGTAGAAACAAGAAATTAACTTTTTTTTTGAATATAAAGCATTTAATTGCATAACAGTGCTGAGGCTTTGCAATAGTTCAGCTAAGCTAAAAATGTTTTGTTAATGATTTTCATTTGTACTCAGTGTCTGAAGTTTCTTACTTAAGTGACCAACAATAATCAGCCAACATCGATGGATTCCATTTGCCTGGATACAATTTCTCCATGACTGCAATGTTCTCGTGAAACCTTTCACCATGCTCATCACTGGCAGTGCTAAGATTTTCAGGGAAGAAATCTAAATGGGAATGCAGAAAATGAATCTTTAGTGATATGTTGCACTTCATGGTTTTGTATGCTTGAAGCATGTTGTCAACCAGCTGCACGTAATTTGGTGCTCTGTAGTTGCCAAGAAAATTTTTGACAAAATCCTTGAATGCCTTCTGAGCAGTTTTCTCTGGTCTGACTAGAAGTTCTTCAAATTGCCTGTCATTGATGACCTGTTTGATTTGTGGACCAACAAAAAATGCCTTCCTTAATCTTGGTATCAGTTATTCTGGGAAACATCTGCCTCAATTATCAAAATCCTTCATGGAAATTTAGTCTTTCAAAAAACAGTCCTAGCATGCAGCATCCACCCTATTTAAGCCAGCCCAGGCATGCCTGGTCAAGATAGAAATCTTCTCTGCTTGCATCATGGGCAACATTTTAATTGACTTGAATTATGAATTGAATAAATATATTGGTGATTTTTTTTTAATGGTACATGACATGGAAATTTCATAGTGATTTTCATGATCAGCAGCCCAAAATCCATAAGATACATCCAAAAGTATTCAGGAATCAAAATCTTTGTCCAGTGCATGCTCCTCTGCATGTTCTCAAGCCTCCATGACTTTATAATAGACAATAGACAATAGGAGCAGGAGTAGGCCATTTGGCCCTTCGAGCCAGCACCGCCATTCACTGTGATCCTGGCTGATCATACACAATCAGAACCCCGTTCCTGCCCTCTCCCCATATCCCTTGACCCCGCTATCTATAAGAGCTCTATCTAACTCTCTCTTGAAAGCATCCAGAGACTTGGCCTCCACTACCTTCTGGGGCAAAGCATTCCACATATCCACCACTCTCTGGGTGAAAAAGTTTTTCCACATCTCTGTTCTAAATGGCCTACCCCTTATTCTTAAACTGTGGCCTCTAGTTCTGGACTCACCCATCAGCGGGAACATGCTTCCTGCCTCCAGCGTGTCCAATCCCTTAATAATCTTATACGTTTCAATCAGATCCCCCCTCATCCTTCTAAATTCCAGTGTATGCAAGCCCAGTCGCTCCAATCTTTCAACATATGACAGTCCCACCATTCCAGGAATTAACCTGTGAACCTATGCTGCACTCCCTCAATAGCAAGAATGTCCTTCCTCAAATTTGGAGACCAAAACTGCACACCATACTCCAGGTGGGGTCTCACCAGGGCCCTGTACAGCTACAGAAGGACTTCTTTACTCCTATACTCAATTCCTCTTGTTATAAAGGCCAGCATGCCATTAGCTTTCTTTGCTTCCTGCTGTACCTGCATGCTTGCTTTCATTGACTGATGTACAAAAACACATAGATCTCGTTGTACTTCCCCTTTTCCTAACTTGACTCCATTTAGATAGTAATCTGCCTTCCTGTTCTTTCCACCAAAGTGGATAACCTCACATTTATCCACATTAAACTGCATCTGCCATACATTTGCCCACTCACCCAACCTGTCCAAGTGACCCTGCATTCTCATAACATCCTCCTGACATTTCACACTGCCACCCAGCTTTGTGTCATTGGCAAATTTGCTAATGTTACTTTTAATCCCTTCATCTAAATCATTAATGTATATTGTAAACAGCTGCGGTCCCAGCACCAAACCTTGCGGTACCCCACTGATCACAGCCTGCCATTCCGAAAGGGACCCGTTAATCTCTACTCTTTGTTTCCTGTCAGCCAGCCAATTTTCAATCCATGTCAGTACTTTGCCTCCAATACCATGTGCCCTAATTTTGCCCACTAATCTCCTATGTGGGACTTTATCAAAAGCTTTCTGGAAGTCCAGGTACACTACATCCACTGGCTCTCCCTTGTCCATTTTCATAGTTACATCCTCAAAAAACTCCAGAAGATTAGTCAAGCATGATTTTCCCTTCATAAATCCATGCTGACTCAGACTGATCCTTCTACTGCTATCCAAATGTATCATAATTTCCTCTTTTGTAATTGACTCCAGCATCTTTCCCACTACTGACGTCAGGCTAACTGGTCTATAATTCCCTGTTTTCTCTCTCCCTCCTTTCTTGAAAAGTAGGACAACATTAGCCACCCTCCAATCTGCAGGAACTGATCCTGAGTCTATAGAACATTGGAAAATGATTACCAGTGCATCCACAATTTCTAGAGCCACCTTCTTAAGTACCCTGGGATGCAGACCATCAGGTCCCGGGGACTTATTAGTCTTCAGACCCAACAGTCTATCCAACACTGTTTCTTGCCTAATATAAATTTCATTCAGTTCATCCATTACCCTAGTTCCTTTGGCCACTATTACATCTGGGAGATTGTTAGTGTCTTCGCTAGTGAAGACAGATCCAAAGTACCTGTTCAACTCATCTGCCATTTCCTTGTTCCCCATAATAAATTCACCCATTTCTGACTTCAATGGCCCAATTTTGGTCTTAACTATTTTTTTGCTTTTCACATACCTAAAGAAGCTTTTACTATCCTCCTTTATATTCTTGGCTAGTTTACCTTCTTACCTAATTTTTTCTCCATGTATTGCCTTTGTTGTTATCTTCTGTTGCTCTTTAAAAGCTTCCCAGCCCTCCGGTTTCCCGCTCATCTTTCCTATGTTATACTTTTTTATTTTTATACTGTCCTTTACTTCCCTCGTCAGCCACGGCCACCCCTTACTCCCCTTAGGATCTTTCTTCCTCTTTAGAATGAACCGATCCTGCACCTTCTGCATTATTCCCAGAAATAGCTGTCATTTTTGTTCCACTGTCTTCCCTGCTAGGGTATTGTTCCATTGAACTTTGGCCAGCTCCTCCCTCGTAGTTCCATAGTTCCCTTTGTTCAACTGTAATACTGACACATCCGATTTTCCCTTCTCCTTCTCAAGTTGTAGGTTAAAGCATATCATATTATGGTCACTACCTCCTTTACTATACTGCTGCAAATAAAACTGTTCACAATGATCTAAGTGTGGTCTAAATACAATTTTATACAAATGTAATGTGACTTCCTGACTTGATTTACAAATACAATCATAAAAATGTACAAGCAAATAATCCATGTGCTAAACATTGTCAACTGATTATGGTCCATAAATGAATTTACTTGACTATCCAATTCAATATAGTAAGTTTGATTCTAACTGGAGTTTAGTTCTCATTTATGGTTTACTGAGAATTGCTAAATTTTAACTTTTGAACCAACTTAGTCTAGCAGAATGAAAACCAGATTGGATGACATTGAAGAGAACATTGAGAGATGGAATGATTATGTACAATGGAGATGAACTAAACATATTTGAAATTAGCCTCTTCCTGTTTTAGTATAGATAACGTGGAATAAATTGTGATAGGAATGTATTTTGGGGCACTGAGTACAACACAGGAAACAGATGGGAAGGATTTCAATTTATTTCAGATTTACTTATTTAGAGATAGAGTCTGAATAGGCCAGTCTGGTCTTTTGAGCTGTGCTGCCCAGCATCTGCCGGTTCATCCCTAGCCTAACCCAATCACAGGACAATTTAGAATGACCATTTAACTTACTAACTGTTACATCTTTGGATCATGGGATGAAACTGGAGCACCCAGAGAAAATTCATGCATTCCACAGGGAGGATGTACAAACTCCTTACAGAGGATGCTGGGATTGAACTCCAAACTCTAACACCCAAACTGTAATAGTGTCACTCTAACCACTACACTACCATGGTGCCAAAGATTAGTTTTCAAGGCTTGATAAGAATTTATAAATTAATTTTATTTCTGGACATGATTATAGACCAAGGTACCCATAATAGTTGTACCGCAAAATAATGTGATAAATGGTTTTAAAAAAAAAGACGTGTACCAATCCTTCACTTTAACTAATTTTTCATCTCTACAGAGTCCAATATTTCAAGTTAAAACTCGATATTCTATTCCCTTTCCATTATGAGTCCCAATGCACTTTGCTGCCAAATGGCTATTTTAAAATACAGTATGTTTCTGTTTTAGAGAGTGTGGCAGCCAAAGAACAAAGTCCCAGCTTTGTAATAATAACTTTGTGTCTATTTAGTGATGTCAATTGAAGGATAGGTATCCGATAAGACAAAACCAGAATTGAAATGTCCAGATGGCTCTAATTTTAAGTTATTAAATAATAAGGATCACAAAATTAAAATTAAGTGTAAAATAAGCTTTAATCTAATTTTGCAGATGAAGAAGGAAAATGAGTGGAGTGAAGTATTTCAGGCATAGAACAGTCTCCAAGAGACAGTCCAAATTATGCTCTACTGATCATCAATTTATGGAAATCATTTTTAAAGTTCAAAGTTTAAATTAAATTTATTATTAAAGTCCATACATGTCATTTTCTTGTGGGGACAGTTAATGAATCCATAACAGAATAATAACCATATCACAGTTTTCCAGCATTTTTTAGCCCAATGCCCCCCTAAAGCACCTTCGTACTTGCCTATGTCTCTCTTAGGCACAATATACTTTCTGGTGCCCCCATAGTGTAAAAACGTGTCTACCATATGCTAAAATGAGAAATGCAGTTCCGCTTTAATTTTTTGTCTTTAAACCTAGCGTACACAGTACCTGTGCGCTGTACAGCAGCTTCAATATTAATGTGATCCTTGTGCTTGATGGTTTTTAGCAAGAGTTGAAATATCTGATTCAAGTTGTGACAGCAAAGCATAAGCCCCATGCGTAACAATGTCCTAGCAGTTTCTGTTTTTATGCATGTGTGATTCACTGCACAGAAGCCTCTTTCAACAAGGTAGGAGGATGGAAATGCAATGAAGAGCAGTTTGGCTCTTCTCCAAGACCAGGAAAATTTGTATGAGAGTGTAGCTACATAACACAAAAGCTGATATTTTTGAAAAGTATTTTTGTTGTTTCATCATTCTGTATTTTGATAATTTCTTTTTGAAAGCTATCTTCCTGTTCTTCCACCTTTCAAAGAAATCAGTTAATTACCCAGTCCGGAATTTCCAGATTTAACAAATCATTGAATCGATTCTGAAAATCCTTCTTCAGAGGCTGCAGGTGTAAGCAGTACTCTTGCAAATCACCATCAGTGAAAGAGAGTGCCATACTTACCACGTAGGAAAACTGTGGAAACACTCTTCTCCCAATATTTTGCTTATATATTTCCAATTTTTTGATAAAAGTGGACACTGTATTTTTTGTCTGGATTAAATTGAGATGCTGACCCTGCAATTTCATATTTTGAATGTTCATTTTGTCATACAGTTTGGCTTTGTATGCCACATTTCCACATAGAAGTTCAATCTTGTTTCTCAAGCTCTTGCCAACTTCAAGCAAAAATTCAAGCACAGTTTCAAAAAGATCAAAGAAACATTTTAAGTAGCAGCCTTTTGACAGCCAATGCACTTCAGTGAGAGGAAGCAAGCAAGCATTCAAACTCTTCATTGTTATCTTACAACTGGTAAAATATTCTGCTATTTAATAGATGAACAGTAATTTTGTTGATAACAGATATTACAATAGTCACACTTAAAAATAAAAGTTCATTGGTTGAGGATTTTGGCTGCAAGATATTCATGGTGAATTTAACAATGAGACCAGACTTCGAATTTCTTTTTTCATAAATGCCACTAAACCAGCATGGCAACCTCACATAAATGGTGCTCCATCTGTTGCACAGGAAATCATCAAGTCAAGTCAAGTCACTTTTATTGTAATTTTGACCATGACTGCTGGTACAGTGCATAGTAAAAATGAGACATTTTTCAGGACCGTGGTGCTACATGACACAGTACAAAGAACTAGACTGAACTACGTAATAAAAAAAACACAGAAAAGCTACACTAGACTACAGACCTACACAGGACTGCATAAAGTGCACAAAAAAAGTGCAGGTATTTACAATAAATAATAAACAGGATAGTAGGGCAAGGTGTCAGTCCAGGCTTCCGGTATTGAGGAGTCTGATAGCCTGGGGGAAGAAACTGTTACATAGTCTGGTCGTGAGAGGCCGAATGCTTCCGAGCCTTTTCCCAGACGGCAGGAGGGAGAAGAGATTCTATGAGGGGTGCATGGGGTCCTTCATAATGCTATTTCCTTTGCGGATGCAGCATGTAGTGTAAATGTCCGTGATGGCTGGAAGAGAGAACCCGATGATCTTCTCAGCTGACCTCACTACCCGCTGCAGGGTCTTGCGATCCGAGGTGGTTGCTAATCGGAATACTTTTATCCTCAATATATATTTTGAGCTTATTGTAGATTGATTTTCCTTTGATATTTATTTTGAACTTTTTACAAAAGAGAAACTTTCCCACTTTTGCTAAACCATAGAAATGACATTAGTAATGCCTTGTTCTCTTACACAGTTGACTCAGCCAGTTGTATCCCAAATTCTGTTTTTTGTAGCTCTGTGCATAGTTGATTTTTAATGTCTTCACTCATTTCATCAACATGATGAGTTACAGAGTTATTACTCAGAGGAATTGATTTTAAAATACTGGCATCCATTTTGAGAACAGTGGTGAGCACTTATGATACAGCAGGCATCATTAATCTTTCAGCAATTGTATGAAATTTTCCACACTTTGCTATCATTTTGAAAATATTATAAGAAGCAATGAAATCATTATCAAGGTCATTTTTAGCTTTCTTGGCAAATGATTCTAGTGTGCAACACTTTTCAAATGCTTCTCTCCTTTTCTGGAACTGAGTAATACCATAAATAACCTTTTCAGGGTGTCTTTTATGGAAGTGTTCCTGCAATCTTGATGGTTTCATGGCTTCATTAGACAGCACAGTATTACAAATAAGACACATGGGGTGTCGCTGACCTGACCGGAATGGACTAAAACCATATTCCAGTTACGTATCATTGTATTGATGCACTTATTGTAGTTTCTGTTTCTTAGCAGGATTAGAATTGAAGGTTTCACCATCTCCAGACTCATAGAGATCACGCCATATGTATTTGTCCATCATTAATGGGGCTAAATTTAAATTAAAAATTAACGCAAACTGGGAATGCCCATCAGATGTTGGCAGCAGCTGCAAGTTGGCATGGATGGAACTATGGTAGTGACACAAAAAGGACCGGTGAAGTGAGGACGGTCACAGCAGCGAAAACTATATAGACAAGGATTCAGACTGGAATCTGAATGGTCTAATAGTTGGGATAAAGGTGGTATTCTGCAAGCTACATTTATACTACTTCAATTAGTGTGATTGACCAATCATATAAGGTTTTGTGTCGCCAAAGATAGTTCTTGACCTCACATATGAAGCTGGGGATATCTTGAACCTCTCACGAGGAATCCTCAGGGTCAGCATGTTCTCTGATTGGCTACTTCACTATTCAGTTCCAGCCAGTGCTGTATCGTTGCACGACGTGTTGTCCATAGATCTGTAGAGAAAGTTGAGAGGGTGTATTGACTTACCACTGTTAACTTGCATGAACTCGTTCCATGCTGCAAGTCAAGGGGAACTGTTGAGCACCCTGTTTGCTAATTTATGCATCCCTAATAATGTCTGTTCGGTTGGTAAGCTCGGATGAGATTGTAGAGTTTCAGATGCTTTGTGACAATAAGTGCTCACAGCTTGCAGAGCTATGGTTCTTTCAGTGTTCCAGTGCTTCATGCTCTTTTTTTGGGAAGTGCCTGCTCTACTAATGGTCGGTCAGGTCTTGTGCCTCTTAAGGTGCTGCTTACCTTCTCTCTCTTCCCTCCCACCCCCCCCCCCCCCAACCCCCGTTACGATTTCAATGCATCGAATGGCATCAAAATGCTAATCGGTTGCAAAAATTAAAGATACTTAATCAGGATATTATCTGGAAAGCATTATTTGCTTTTCATGAGATTTGGGAGGTTTCATTTTATGGTGCAGCGTTGTTTACTCAATTAATTGGATTGATTTAGTCATTTCTGCTTTCACCTGTTATATCAGGACAATCAATAACACTGTAAATAGTACTTTTGATTCTTCAACTATTTCCACTGAATATATGGGAAAGTCAGAGCACACATTTTGCTGAAGCAATACTACGTAATGTAGGAAAAACATCTAATTTACTCTCATTTGGTAGATCTGCAGCCGCAATTGGTTAAACGAGTTGAAGACTTTGAGCTAATGGTTATGTACACAAGCAGTCTGTTTGCTTGACTTGTAGTATCAAGGAATATCAGCTTGCTTGAAAGCAAAGCCAAAGCATGATAAATGCAAGCTACAAAGTCGTATACAAATCTTTTTCTTATACTTTCCCATTGAAACAAATAGCAAAAGGTATCGTGCACATAAACTATTAATTAGCCATATTAGCTCTTCATATCAAGTCCAAAGGATTACTTGAACATTCCATATTTTGATAAATATTGAAGAAAAGATTATCAAAAATGACACTGCTGCAATAGTATTGATAGTATATGAGCAGAATTCAAATGCCTTTGGCCAGATATTACAGTGGACCTCCACAAAATATTTCTCTTCCTCTGTCCCTGCTCAAGAATCAAGAAGAATAGGGATGTGTGGGAGATGAACTGTGAAAGTACTGTCTTTTAATTGCCCCAGTGCATGTATCTAATTTGACAAAATGGAAATGGCTGTCAACGATACAGCTAGATTGGGGAGAGCTCAAGACCATGGAGGAAATTTCTAAAGCAACAATCTGTAGGAAGAACTCCATGGGTTGAGCAGAAACTGTGGGGGTGGGGGTGGTGAAGGTTGTGGATTGGGGAGAAGGATTTTTTGTTGTCTCCGGTTGAATCCATACATCAAGACTGAGAGGGGAGAGAGGTGAGACAGAAGCCTGAGTTGATTGGTGTACTGCGGATGGATGAAAGATGATGAGTAGATAGCATCAGCTAGCGGACGGGCTGGGAAGGACATTGGAGTTGAGAGATAGTGGGAGGTGAATACTAGATGAAGGCAGACAAAGGAAAAACAATGAGATGCATATGGATTAAGGTGAGAAGAGGGGAGGGTGAAAGTTGGAAACATTTGCTGGAGGTTGTCAGTATGCAGGAACACAAAGCATTAACAATGAACCCATGGAATTTTCTGACTGGACTGCCCTGACTGTTCATGCGGTGAAGGCAAACAGCATTGTTGAGGTAATGAGATCACAACCAAAGAAAATATAAAGCTAGACTGATACCCCTTAGCACCAACTGATGATCTTTTGTTCAGTTAGGACAGATGTTTATCGTTCCTTACATGAGGACACAAGAGTCTGAAAATGCTGGAATTATGGAGCAATACACAATTTCTGGAGGAACTCAACTGGTCAAGCAGCATCTGTGGGAGGAAAGAAAATGTTTCAGTTCAAAACTCTGCATCAGGACAGAGAGTGGAGAGGCAAGGTGGTCTACATAGAGAAGGAAAAGGGAGAGATGAGGAATGATTCTGAGGCAACTGAGGAGGCATGTAAGATGATAGGTAGGTAGTGCCAGGTGGGGGAGGTGAGCGGAGGGGTGGGGGTGGAATTGGAAGACTGTGGTAGGTGAATGATAGATGGAGGCAGACTAAAACGAGGAAAAAGGAACACAACAGATAGAGCATGGTGTGGGGAGGGGAGTGTGAAGGTGGGAGACAGCTACTGAAGGGAAATAAATAGGAACACCAGAGTTGGACTCCGTTGTACAGGATGTGAGATTGGGAACCATTAGAGGAGAAGGGAGAGATGAATGATAGATGAGATTGGGGAGAGGGGAGCAACTTGTGTGTGAAATAGAAGAAAGGAGAGAGTCGGGGAAATGGGGACAAAGATGAATGATGAGGGTCTGGGGTAAATGTGTTAAGGGGGACAAAATGGGGAGAACTGGAGGATCAGAAGGAGAAGGAGAATTGTGGAGGTGTGGGGTGGGGAGGAGGGGAATAAAAGAAAAAGGGGAAAGTTTGCTTAAGTTTGGAAAACTCAATATTCATGCCATTGGTTGTAGATTATCCTGGTGGAATAGAAGGTGTTGCACCTCCATTTTGCATAGGGTTTCATCCTGGCAGTAGAGGAGGCCACAAATGGACAGAGCAGTGAGGGAATGGGGTGGGGGAGATTTGGAATTTACTTCATCTTCTTGAGCTCTCCCTAATCTAGTTGCATCATTGATAGCCATTTCCAGTTTGTCAACTTAGATCCATGGCTTGCACAGTCAGAAGACAGAGCTCTTTCTGTCACTCACACATCCCAATTTATCTTGATCCATGTGTCGGCACAGAGGAAGAAAATAATTTGTGGAGGTTTGTTGTACCAACTGGGAGCTTGGGATGGCCATCATGGACTGAGTGTAGGTGTTCAGTGGAACAGTCACAGAGTCTGGCTTGGTTTCACCGATGTAGAGGAAGCCAGATCGGGGTGCACAGAGTGCTGTTGAGGAAGCTGGAGGAAATGAATGTGAACATTTGCCTCACTTGGAAGGACTGTTTCGGTTCCTGGATGGTGGTGAAGGAGGAGGTGCAAAGACAAGTGTTGAATTGGAATTGGCACTGGAATTAGTTAATTATTGTCACACACAAATCTGGAAAAATGTAATCTTCCACTGCCATCTTCTGATTCCTACTACTAAGCTAATTTTATATCCAGTTGGCTTGCTCACCTTGGATCCCATGTGATCTAACCTTCTGGACCAGCTTACCAGAGTGTGCCTCCTGGTATGAATCACCAATGAGTGAAAGTGGTGAAATCAACAGCCTGTCTCGCCACAATAGACTGGGGAAAGCTTGAGTCACAATAGTCTGGGGAAAGCAGGAAATTGGAATTGGGAGGGGAAAGATTCCTGCTTCCCCAGCTTGTAAGAAAAAAATGTTTAAAACTATTAAAATTGAATAAATAAAAAAATTGAATAGGATATATTTAAAACAACTCAATTAAATCATAAAGAAAACAAAATCATCTTGTGCTTTAACCCAGATAAAGATTCACGCAAAAGAATACCTAGAAGACACTGTACTTTACAGCCTTTTCTGATTAAGGTAATCTTTTGACCTCTCTTACCTAAGTGCATGATCTCACACTTCCCCACATTAAACTCCATTTGGCAAATTTCTGCCCGTTCACTCAATATATCTCATAGCAGTTAAAAGTTCAATGTGCATTTATTAGCAAAGTATGTATACTATATACATATCTGAGATTCATCTTCTTGCAGGCAGCCACAAAACAAAGAAACACAATAGGACCCATAAAAAACCCAACAAAGACCCTCGAACACCCAGTGTGTGCGAAAAAAGAACAAATTGTATTATCATCATGATTTGCACTTGTATTGGTAAAAAGTTATATCGGTAAAAGTTGACTGGTCTGGGCAGAGTTAATGTCTTTTATGGGGGAGATCTGGGTCTTTAAACAATCATAATTTTTATTCAAAATTGCTTACAGGCCTGTGAGATGTTATAGTCCTTCCAAAGTGCTGTGCATGAACCACCATTTATTTTGGTTACCACTATATAAAAAAAATTGAAAAGACAGATTTAATAGACATTTATAACGTGTCACAAACTATAAGGACTCGAGCTTGAAATGCAGCAGGATTTAATGTTCTATATTTCACATAATTCTGCCTGGCTAGGAAAGAAAAAATCTCAACTGAACTAAAGCAGGCAGAGTATAAAACTAGCTGACAATGCAATTACAATTCAAGGAGAATATCATTTCCTCTGTTTACTTAACAGTAATTAGATCTTCTGGGCTCGGAAAATGGTTCAAGCCCCTTTCTCGATCTGAAATATGTGGTTGCTGACCGGCTGCCAGCAACCATTGGGTTTTCTGGGACAATGAGGAGAAAGAAAGTGAAGTCATTGTCAGCTGGGAGTGACCTTTTGGAGTGTAGGGCTTAAGGGGATCAATCTTGCACCCCCTCTTTGACTCATGTAAATGAAGAATACATCATTGTTGGCAGTCTGCAACCATCACACCAAGGGCCTATTTCACAAGGCAATTGACCAGCTGTTAGCCTCTCATTAACATGCTTAAGAAGCTGAATACTTTGATGGTTACGTCTGAGTATATCCGGCACATTGCCTTGTGCCTCTGATTCAGTCTTAGTTACCCATTTTCTGTCAAGTAAATGAGCACACATTTTTTTTTCTTATCAGCAGAATAACGTACTGTGTAATGGTTCCCTGATGTGTCACCATTTTTCTAAGAGACCTTATTTAGCAGCCACCATTTCCCAGCATTAATATGCGGGCACCTTTTCACATTTCTGTTATGATTTATATCACCACTGACCACTTAAAATCCACACCACGATTAATGCAAATCCTACCTCCTCCAATGGGAAATTATTAAGAATAAAACTTCTTAGAGATGATAAAATAAATTGGTATTCATTATTTTAAACATATAAAAAATTGAATACAAGATAAAACAAAATATTTTGATATTTTGTAAAGTATTTTTCTTACTTTTTATGAGATGTTAAATCTGTGCATATAAATGACTGGAATCTTTAAATTTGGAACAGATTATAAAGCTATGTTTGCCTTCCTTTGAATTTTTTGCACTGGCAACCCAAATGATTGATTGATCATGCAAATATTCACATCACGAGGAAAATCAGTAATGTTACTCAACTTTGGAGAGTTTTGGAAAAATAATTTAAAAAAACAAACATATCATAAAATGCTGAACCTTCAAAGTTACTACCTTTCAGCTCCTGTGACCTGGCCTCAATTCTGATCTTGTGTGCTGTCTGTGTGGAGCTTGCATGTACTTCCCATAACCATCTGTGTTTCCCTTCATCAAATGTTTCCTGGTTATTTGTAGTTTAACTGACCACTCTCAATAGCATCTAGCAGCAGGAAAATCAATTGGGGTTGATAGTCATGTCAATGGAATATGATACAGGGAAATAAGTGGGTAATGGGATAGTTTTGATGAGCCATCATAAACTCACTAGGTCCACTGGCCTCCTTCCCTGCAGTAAGGGACATGTCTGCCCATAACTGCTAATTTTCCCTAAGTGTGGATTTCAGGATTTGTGAGCAAAGGTAAAAGTTTCAGCCTTTTATACAGCTGATCAATTGCACCTCATAGGACAAACATACCCAATTGCTGGGCAACTTATGGAGTTGGGGAAGCACGGAAACGTCAGGTTACCTAGTAGTTAGGTTAGGAATGCTGCCTGGCCTGCTGTGTTCCACCAGCATTTTGTGTGTGTTGTTTGAATTTCCAGCATCTGCAGATTTCCTCGTGTTTTCAGTGTTCTCATTCATTTTGATCAAAAGGAACATCTATGGACCAAAGTACAAATTCAATTTCTTTATTTTATCATTGAATTGATTAAACTGTGTCCAACTGTTTCAAGAATTTTAATGAGTTAATTTTTAATGCTAATAATTTTAAACACTTCCCTCAATATTAAAAGCAGCGTATCAACTTTTGAATTAATATGAATGCCAGAGACATTCACAAATAGGCAATCTCTTTTGCAGCATTGACGGGTAAGCCTCAAACATGGGATGTATGAAGGGGAAAATTCTGCCCCTTGCTTGTAATCTGAGAATTAACTTCCTAGTAGAAGAATGTGCCCAGAGAACTGCTCAGGTCAACGTCAGGCTCAGAGTGAGAGGTAGAAGATCTAAACCATTAAGAGGTTCTTGCTTCTATTCCTCACAGGTACATTGCCCACTATATAATATTGATTCCATCCACTCATGGTTATACTGAGCTTCAGTATTACCTCTGTTTGGTAATTAATATCTAATGTTAATTGATACCAATTGATAAATGTTAATTGCATAGCATAGGTACATTTAGGGTACATGTAGGGCACCCCCAAAAATACAATGTTTCACTTCACCAAAGAAATGCCGGATTAACTGTTCCCAAAGAAGAAACAATACCTCAAATATCAAAAGAAGAAAACATATTATGGCCAAATCTTTGAATGGCCAAGTGGAAGTTGAAATTAGTATGAGGGTTATGGTCAGTTTTACTGTGCTGACAATACAGTGGATACCACTACCCTCACAACCAAAACCTGCCCAATATTCTATACCTCACCTAAATAAAAGTTATTTTGTCATTATATAACTGTTGTTTATGGAAGATGACTGTTAAGCAAACTTATTATGTGTTTCTCATAAATGGGTACATATTACAACTGAGTTTTGTAAGTGCAGTAGCCACTTTGTAATGTACATAGCGATATTTTGAATTGCTGGGCAATCCTTGTGTAAAAACATAATCCTTCTTCCCCTGAAGATTTCTCAAAGACAGGAAGTGCAAGGTCCAGGGTTTCCATCCTCTTTGCATAACTGCAAACATGGGGTGAAGAGGAGACAGTAGAATGACATACAACATACAATATAGAAACATCCCATGCAGCCCAAACAGATCTTGGCACTGGTACCCTTTACCTGAGCCTCCTCCTGAACTTCCCAAGTTAAACCTATCAGCATTACTTCCATTCTCTCTTACTGTACTGTATAAATATTTGTCCCATCTTAAAAGAAATCCATACTATTCACTTCAAACACTGCCCATGGAGCTGGACTGTGTGGTGACACTTGCAGGCTGTTCCTAGCAGATCCTTGAGTGCATTGACTATTAATGAAAATAACACATTTCACTATATGTTTTGATGTACTGTATACGCGATAAAGATTTTCTTTACTTACATCTACTCCGAAAACCTTTAACATTTTAATTACCTCTGTTAAGGGTATAGGTTTGTTCAATTTTTCTTGATGAGCGTATTTTTGATAATTTGCTTACAAATGGGCCAGGAAAAGAGCATTCTATTGATTTCTGAATGTGAGTCGATAAACACATTTAAAGTCTTTTGAAAATGTCTTTCAAAAATTTATTTCTAAATTCTCTCATGATGAAGATGGTGCCTTTTCCAGTTTCTGTTCCTTAGCTGTTCCATTACAATAATATATAATCTTTCTGTACATACATAGCATGAAATATGTGTATTTCAGCCATGATGAAGTGGTGGAATGGACTCGATGGGCTGAATGGCTTAATTCTCCTCCTATGTCTTGTGGTCTATTATATATTTCATTACATTCTCCTGTCTTATTCAAAGTATTTCATACTTCTGAGTTACACTGCTTTATCATTCATCAAACTGCTGCAAACTATAACTCAAACAGGGAACACTTCACTGAAGTAACAAACATAAATAGAAAAATCATCATTTGGGTTTGATCTACAGATGTAGTAAAGATTTCATATCAGTGCATGAAGGTTAGATCAGTTCCACACTGCAGAAGAGTATTGCTGATAGTAATAATTGTAATTTTCCAACTTGAAGCATGAAATGAAAGAAAAATAATTTAAAATCACATCAAAAATAATAGTTTGCTTGTTCAATTTGTGCAGAGGGATGACACAAACAGAATACCATTTTTCAAAGTTCAAAGTACACTTATTATCAAAAATATATACTATAAACTATCTTGAGATTCATCTCCTTACAAGCAGCCACAAAACCAAAAAAAAATAGAACCCATTTAAAAAAAACTGTTAAACACCCAATGTGCCAAAAAGGAACAAATCGTGCAAACAATAAAAAGTAATCAAATTACATTCAGAACTAAAGTTCACTTAAGTCACAAGGCCAGTTCATTGCCGCAGTAGATCCTGGAGCCAATTAGTTGCAGGCCACAGCCTTAGCTCAGCACAGAGATGAGTAAATCTCACTGAACAGAGAGCTAAACACCAGCCTGTCCTTTGCCCTAAAACCCCGACCTTTTCAATCTGGCCTGATGCTTAATTTGGCTAAACCTCGGTTTGTTCCCCACTCTCAGATCTGGACTATGCCACTTTCACATGTTCTCAGGCCCGGACATCACCACATTGATTTTGCCCATACCAGAACTTTCCAGTCTAGCTCTGCTTTAAATTTGTCGAATGTCGGCTTGTTACTCACTCTTGGGTCCTGACCCCACCGCCTCAACTCTATTGCACCTTGGATCTGTCATTTTAAATTGGCTACAAATCCGCTCCAGTAATAGCCAATCATTGACTCATTCCTTTCTCTCAGGTCTGGGCCCCAATTCCTTGATTTGGCCTGTACATGCTATGCCACAACCATCCTGCACTTTCGAGACCTTGGTTCACACTGCAAAAATGCCAAGTTATACAAGTAGTTCAAAAGCTCAACTCTGAAAGGGAAGTTACGGGCAATTGATTGCAGTGATTGTTTTCCAGTAACACTGTGATTAATAAAGTAGTTAGTAGTTTTGTTTGAGAAGCTCGAAAACGGATCCTGCAGTTAGTAGTTTTGTTTGTTGCCAGTAAGGCGTCGCTGTGCTTCACCAGCACCATCTTAAACTGGAAGATGATGTTTGGAACTTTGGTAATTTTTCTTTTATAATTTGTTATGTGGTTCCCTTTTCAAGGAGGTAGATTAGTTTTACTAATTGTGGATTCAGAAGTACTAATCAGACTTAATTTTAATACTGGAGATTAAGGGAAGTGTCTGTTTCATCAATAAACGCACCATTCTGTTTCACTATGTCTAATCAGTGGTGGTTAAATTCTAGGATTTATTTGTACAATTCCAAAAGCATAAGAGATTAATTTTGACTTGGCAAAATAAGAGTTAAAACAACACAAACTACATTGAGCCAGAGGCCAAATGGGATTATTGATTGGGTACCTTATTCTGACAGAGTGCACGTAAGGAGATGCTGACTTGTACCAGGGAAAATGAATAGTTGTATCTGTGGTCCAAAAGAAAAACTTTGTAGATGCTGGAAATCTGAAGAAAGGATGGAAAATACAGCAGCTACACAGCAGGTTGGGCAGTATATATAGAATTAGAAATGGAATTGGAATTGGTTTATTATTGTCACATGTATCGGGATGCAGAGAAAAGATTGTCTTGCATGCTTTTCATACAGATCAAACCCTTACTCAGTGCATTGAAGTCAAGCAAGGAAAAATGATAACATTGCAGAATAAAATGTAATGGCTGCAGAGAAAGTCCATTTCAGGTGGACAATAGATTGCAAGATCAGTACAAGGTAAATTGTGAGATCAAGAGTCCATCTTATCATACTACTGAACCATTTTATAGTCTTATAACAGAGAGGTAGAAGCTGTCCGTGAATCTGGGGACACATGCTTTCTGGTTTTTGTATCTTTGGACCAATGTAAGCGGGTTAAGAGAGAATGTCTGGAGTGGGTGGAGTTCTTGGTTATGCTGGGTGCTTTACTGAGGCAGTGAGAAGTGCAGTGAGTCCATAGTGGGGTGGTAGGTTTTCATGATGTACTGACTATGTTCACGTATCTCTGCAGTTTCTTAAAACTGACAGGATGGTTGCCATACCAAGACATTGTGCATCCAGCTGGATGCTTTCTGGATTGATTCTACAATCTACAATAGATTGATATAAAATTGGTAAGGGTCAACAGGGACAGGCCATATTTCTTTAGCCTCCTGAGGAAGTAGAGGCATTGGTGAACTTTCTTGGCTGCGGCACTTACAAGTTTTCTCCTTGGAACTTGAAACTCTCAACCCTCTTGATATAATCACTGTTGATGTAGGCAGGATCATATACACTGCCTCCTTTCTGAAATCAATGGCCAGCTCTTTTGCTTTGTTAATGTTGAGGGAAAGGTTGTTAGATTGATACCATGCTGCTAAGTTTACTATCTCCTTCCTGCATTCCAACTCATCATTATTTGAGAGGAAGCCCACTGCAATTGCATCATGTGCAAATTTGTAAATGGACCTGGGCCAGAATCTGGCCACATATTCATGAGAGTGCAGGGAGTAGAGTGGGGAGCTGAGAATGCAAACTTTTGTAGCACCAGTGTTGAGAATAATCATGGTATGTGTGTAAACACGAGGAAATCTGCAGATGCTGGAAATTCAAACAACACACACAAAATGCTGCTGGAACACAGCAGGCCAGGCAGCATCTGTAGAGAGAAGTGCTGTCGACATTTCGGGCCGAGACCCTTCCAAAGAGAGAAGGGCCTCAGCCTGAAACATCGACAGCTCTTCTTCCTATAGATGCTGCCTGGCCTGCTGTGTTCCACCAGCATTTTGTGTGTATGGTATGTGTGTTGCTGCTTATCCTTGTTATTTGCAGTTTTTTGACAGAGGAAGACTCCCAGAGTATAGAGTCTGGTGTTGAGTTTGTTTAGAAATATAGTATTAAAAGCAGACCACAATCAATAAACAATAGTCTGATGGAGGTGCCTTTACTGTCTGGAAATGATTATAGGGTCAGGGAGATGGTGTCAGCAGTACCCCTGATTTGGTCTACAAGACGAGAAATAGAGTTAAACTAGCTGAAGGACCGCTACCTTAATATAGTTAATAGCACATAATAATTTATCTAATAGCCATCAACATTTGATTGGTTTGATGTGGTGTTCTAAAAGAAGAAGCCCAAAAGGACTATATTTGGATAAGACTAACATGCAATGAAAAAGAGCCCAGTGTTGGTAACTGAGACAACTCTTCCATGGAGAAAAGTAACAGACGGCCCCATACATTATCTTCCAGACTTCCTTACATGAGTTTTCTAAACTTCTAGCAATGTAGGCAACATGTCAGTTTCCTCTTTACCAGCACATCACGATCTCTCTGCAGGCCAGCATGCTAAATTTTCTAACTATAGGTTCTCATCATATATATTATAAGTGTTTCCTATTAAAATGAATGATCTCACATTATTCTTCATTTGCCATCTTCTTGCCCTTTCTCTTGACGCATGCACTGACTTGTACAGAATATGTTTGCCCTCACAGCATAGCTTTCCCACATCGTTGTGTGACAAAGGCTGATGGCGTGATCTCTGATTCTGATCTGTAAGATATTCGCATGACTACAGATTCAGCTGAAAGAAAAACTTACAGATTATGTCACCAGAAAATATTTTTATTGTTTCTTTGTAATGCAGCAAATGAGATGGACTAAATGAAACAGCGTTGGAAACTGCCAATGTCCATTTGACTCAGCACAGAGCATACATGAAAAATTCAAGCCTTCAGCTCATTAATGTTACTTCTGTAACTAATCCAGTGAACTGTTCAAAAAGCAGGTTTGTATGTTAGCCCTATTCTTTACAAATCAATATTGGCTATATCTGAACACTTCCAAGGTGTTTACTCACTCCACCTTTGAATATAAACCAATTTATTTCCCAACAACCGATAATAGTGTTTCTAGACTGTAATTTCTAGACTCTCCTTTTTCACCTTTGTCAAGTAATACAGACAGAAACAAATGTGTGTGTGTGCACACACACACTTCCAAATCAGAAGGTCTTTGAGAGTTGGACAGTACACAATATATTCAAGTGATTTCTTTGAAATCCTGGAATTTGGAAACTATTTGATCTTGGGGATATGTTAACATTGATGCCTTCCAAAGCTCAAAGAGAATTTATTATCAAAGTACATATATGTCACCATATTCAAACCTGAGATTTGCTTTTTGTGGGCAATGGCAGTACACGAAACGCAATGAAAGACCACACCCACCAGGACAAACGACAACCTAAGTGCAAAAATAACAACATACTGTGCAAATACAAAAAGAAAGATAAAAAAGGAAATAATAATAATAAATAATAAGCAATAAATATTGACATGAGATAAAGAGTCCTAGAAAGTGAGTCCAGTTCAGTGGGAACAGTTCAGTGATGGGGGGAGTGAAGCTGAGTGAAGTTAACTCCTCTGATTCAAGAGCCTGATGGCTGAAGGGTAATAACTGTTCCTGAACCTGGTGGTATGTTTTGTATCTGTACGACTGCATATCAAATCAATAACACACATGCAGAAGATGGCTTGAACTAGTGTATTCACATTACAGTAAGAGAGAGAGGGAGAGAGAGAGAAGATCAATGTGCATACGTTGACAACAGATCAATGCACCAGTAAGTTATCAGTCCATAGTTAGTCCTAAGGAGAGTCGCTGCTCTGATAGAAATTGACCGATACATTACACTTCCTCCCCTTTAGATTAATGTACCATAAAACTGTGTATGTAACGAAACATTCAACTTCCTTTTAACAAATCATATTCAAGTAAACATGCTTTCACAATAACAGTCCACGACCAACTTCACTATACTACAGATTCAGTCTTTTCGGTGGTGCTTGTTTCTTTCAGGATAGTGCCTATGCATCTGTGAAGAGGCATTAGGTTTGTCAACTCGGGTGTGTTCTTTGGCTGAGCATCCGGTATCTGGTCCACATGACGTCGCCATGTCTAATCTCCAACATTCACTGTGTACGTTAGTGGTCGAGTTCTTGTAGCTATTCTACCGGATGTCCACTTGTCTTCTTGGTAATCATGTGCTAGGACTTCCTATCGAACATCGAAGCTCCTTGTTGATTCACTTGGCAATTGGCTGAACTGCTTCTTCTGCACTACCCTCTATAGATCTGGTTTTAGGAGGTCAATGCGAGATCTCAGATTCATGTTCATGAACAGCATTGCAGGTGTTTGATTTGTTGTCGCATGAATGGAGCTCCAATAGACAAAAAGGAATTAGTCTGCCTTGTGCTGTAGAGAAATGTCCTCCTTGTCCATTGCTTTAATGATCTTCTTGAAAGTTTTGATAAACCTTTCAGCTAACCTATTTGTTGCTGGTTGGTGAGGAGCTGACTTGAAATATTTGATACCATTTTTCTTCATGAATAGTCAGAACTCTTCTGACATATTATGTGGTCTGTTGTCACTCACAATTTGTTCAGGTAAGCCATTCTGGTGAAGAGAGTCCTCAGAGTGGAAACAGTCCTTTCAGAGGTGTTTGACTTTATTGGTATGACCTCTGGCCACTTTGACTGAGCATCCACAGCAATGAGAAACAGGAAGACCATGAATGGCCTAGCAAAGTCAATAAGTACTCTTTGCCATGGTGAAACCATCCATTTCCAAGGGTGTAACTGTGCTTGTGGGTGGGGGTGGGGGGTGGGAGGGATGCATTTGAACTACTTAGAATCCTAAATTGTTTCTGGTCAAGTCCTCAATCTGTCTATCTATTCCTGAACAGCACAAATAACTCTGGGTGAGATTCTTCATCTTGACTGTACCCAGTTGTCCTTCATGCAGATTCTCTAACACTCTGGTGTGTAGTTTAGAGGGAATCACATCACAAGATCCACACATCAACATTCTTTGATATACAGACAGTTGATCTTGTCTTACTGCAAACTCTGGAAACAGGTTTACCATGAGCTGGCCATCCTTGAATGGTGATGCCGTAGGCTTTTGAAACTGTTGGGTCATGGCTTGGTTTTCTATGGATTTAGGAATATGTAACCAGTAAATGGTCCACCAATGCTGTGTGAACCATTTCTGCTGGATCACAGCAAGAAGCTTTATCTTCTTCATTTGCCAGCAATGAAAAAATGAAAAGCCATCAGCATTTCTATGTTGTTTGATACCTTGAACTCGGTGCCATAAGAGTGAACTATTAGTGCCTGACTTTGTAACCTGGTAGCAATCATATTTGGGATTTCCTTTCTGGGATTGAAAATGGACACAAGGGGCTGGTAGTCTGTCACTAGAGTAAACTTTTCTCCATAGAGCTAGTGGTGAAAGTTTTTTTTATTCCCCGTACTAGACTAAAGGCCTCTCAGTCAATCTGTGCATAGTTGAGTTCTGCCCTCAATAGTGATCTTGAAGCAAATGCAATCGGGCGTTCAGATCTATCTTTCATAGTTTGTGACAAAACGGCTCCAATGCCATAAGGAGACACATTGTATGTCAGTCTGATGGGCAGTGATGGGTCATAATGGGTGAGAAGTTCATCTGAGGTTATTAGTTCCTTTATTTCCTTGAATGCTTTTTCACATCTTTCTGACCATTCCCACTTTGCATCTATCTGTAACAGTGCATTCAATAGATGCAGCAGCACTGCAGCAATGTTTGGGAGAATCTGGTGGTAGTAGTTTACAAGGCCCAGTATGACCTGAGTTGTGTCGTATTTTCTGAATTGGGTGCCTGCAGCATTGTTTCAATCTTTTCTTGTGACTTACATAAGCTGTGCTTGTCAGTGACATGCCCATAATATGAGATTTCATTCTTGAAGAACTCACATTTCTCCCTCGTTGCATGCAGACCATACTCATTCAGGCTGGTGAGCACTTTCTCGAGGTGCTCTTCATCACTTTTCCCAGTCACGATGACAAGGTAATATTGTGTTCCTGGGATATCTTGGAGCACTTTGTCCATTGCCCTTTCCCAAATTGCTGGAGCTGATACGACACCAAAGACAAGGTGATTTTACTGTGTGTTGATTGTGTGGAACTTCCTGCTTGACTCCTCAATCTCCATTTGCAGATAAGCTTGTGACAAGTCAGTCTTTGAAAACCTCTTCCTGCCTGCTAAAGATGCAAAATTGTCTGCTAATCATGGCAGGATATTCTGTACAATATGCAGCACTGGGTTGATGCTCACTTTGGAGTCCCCATATGCAAGACAGCCTTTCCTTTCTTGATCAGCAGGTCAATGGGCATGACCCAATTGCTCCACTCAGCCTTGGAGAGAATTCCGGATATCTCCAAGCTTTGAAGTTCAGCATCCACCTTAGGACATAATGCGTAAGGCACTGGATGTGCTTTATGGAATCTTGGTGTTGCTGCTTCATCCAGTTCAATTCTGGCCTTCATGCCTTTGAGTTTACCAATACTCTTCTCAAACACCTTCTCGTTAGCATTAAGTACTGAGACAGCCTGGTTAGTGCTACCGTTTGGGCTGCTGATGTCGCATTAAGTTCTTTGATTGTGTGTCAGTCTAGTTGGATTTTTCTCAACCATTCACATCTGAAGAGTGCTGGCTGTCTACTTTTCAATAAATAAAGCTCTAACTACTGTGTTTTGCCTCTATGTCACATTTACTTTTAGTTTGCCTCTAGGAGGCACTTTTTCACCTGTGTAGGTGAGGTCTTTTCTAATGGCAGCTTAGACAACAAAGGTTTCAAAGGTTCATTTTACTGTCAAAGAAATGTATACAATATACATCCTGAAATGTTTTTTCTTTGCAACCATCCATGAAAACAGAGGAGTACCCCCAAAGAATGGACGACAGTTAAATGTTAGAATCTCAAAGTAAACTCCCAGCTCCACTTCCTCCTGTGTGTAAATGGCAGCAAGCAACAACCCCCCTCCCTCTGCCTGCAAAAAAGCATCAGCACCCACCATTGAGCACTCAAACAGCAGCAAGGCAACAGCATAGACACAGTCTTGCAGTACTCCAAAGACTACTTGTTCACCCTGCATTCGACATACCACAGGCTCTGTCTCTCCTTAATACGGGAGAATAGGGTATCTCTGTTTCACAGCGAGAGGGGAGACATAACAAACAACTTGCTGGTTTACGAGGTTAAAAGTTCATTGCATCACTTTTTTTTCTGAGCTCTGTGCCCAAAGATCTTGGGTCTCTGGGCACACAGCCAGAGATTTTCCATCTTCAACGACACATTGATCTCCTGTAGATTCACCAACCTCCAATCCCCCGTCTCCAGAGCCACGAGGTCACGAGCCTCCAAAGGCAAGCGGAGTTCTTAGGCCGAGCCCTTGGTGTGCTGAACAGTGGCCAGTTGTGAAACCCCAAAAGCGGGTCCCATTCCCACAAAGAACAGTAGTTAGCATGTAACTCCAGGTTAATGTCTTCAAAAGAACACTGAAAGAAAAAAATTGATTTACTAAAGATGGAATAGAGCTGTTTCTGAAGATGCAAGCAAAGGAGTCGCTGTTAGGTGCCATTAACCTTCCTAAACTCTGCCTTCTCTACAGTCTGTTTTTGTCAGCCACTGAAATTATAGACAAAGGCTATCCTGTATCCATCTCCATTTTCAGTTTTACAAAACACACATTTATTGTGATCCATATGATTTTGTGACCGACCTGCTTCAGCAAAGTCATGTAGTTCTAGACATGATGCTCACCTTTATCAGACTATGTTGTCTCATTCAGTTGCATATTGAGTCACTTCATGCATTTGTTTGGTTTGGTGTTTGACACTTTTCACTGTGTGTCTTTTCTCTTTGATTGTGCTTTTTATCTGACTTGCACACTCTCTCTATGTGACAGCATTTGTGACACTTCCTGCAGTCATTTGCCTCATGGGGGGATTTGTCACATCGATAACATGTTTGGTTTTTTGCATCATTCAGGGACACTTGCATTTTGTGTTCTAAACTCTTTTTCTGTCGTTCTGCTGCATCCTTTTCTGCAGTCTCTCTCAATATTTTAAGGTTTGGTTGTTTTCTGCCAATAGCTGCTTTTGAGTGCTTTGGCTATGCATACCACATACAAGCCTATTCTTTAATGCATCAGGAAGTCCATCTTTGAAGTCGCAGTATTGGGAAAGTTTGCACAGTTCTGCAAAGCATTCAGAAATACTTTTATCCTTTGGCTGGTTCCTTTTGTTAAATCCAATTCCTTTAGCTATTACCAGCAGTTTAGGGCTCTTGCTTACTGGCTTTTCAGGAGTTGCTAAGTTGCGTGAAAGCCTATGTGATTTAGCATCCATTAAGCTAAGAGGCACGGATACTTTGTTTTCCTCATTCACGCTGTTCTCATTACAATACAGTTCAACCCCCTCGATATTCAATTCCCAGTCCTCATTAGCACTATCAAGTTCATCAACTTTCCAACTAAGGCCGCCGTCATATTATTTTTACTTTAACTTTGCTATCTGCGTGTCTTTCACTGTGTACTATGCATTCATTTGATAGCATCCATGCCAGGCCCACCATGGTTAACTGATTCCTCTCACTGTCTCTCTCCTGTAACTGTTTGTGCAGTTGGTGATACTTGCCATCTTTGAGGTTCGTACTCATTACCAATTTGTCGTGGCTGCACATCTACATATGAAATAAATAAAAGCACCCACGTGGGAGCTGACTTTATCTGGTGTATTCACATTGTAGTGAGAGACAGAGAGAGATACAGAGCAGATTAATGCACATGCATTGGCAACACATAGGTAAATTATCAGTCCATATGTAGTGCTAAGGGAATCATTGCTCTAAAGGAAATAGATTCATACATTACAGTGTGAGTCCTGAGGCTCCTGTACCATCTTCCTAAGGGCAGCAGCGAGTAGAGTGTATGGCCTGGGTGGTGGGGTCTGTGCTGATATGACGTGTAAGAACATGATTGGAGAGAGTTCTGTGCATGAGCAGGGATGATAGAAAGATCGAGAAAACATGGCATTGCAAAAACATGATGGTTGTTGTTAAATAGAAGTTCTATTTCTTCTGGAATATGGTTCTTTATTAGTAACCCACGGTACGTATGAATATAAAGAACACAACATGGTGTCAGAAGTTGGTCTGGAAGAATAATACATTTCCTAACACAGGAGAATCGAAGATAATTTTCTGAAAAAAAGATTTCGAACTGATTTGGTGTTGCTAACAGTTATACAAATGGAAGGTTTGCAGCCTCCACCAACATTTCAATTGTCTGGGAATGTAGCTGAGAACTGGAGAAAATTTAGCAACATTTTGAATTGTATTTATCAGCAATCGATGTGGATAGAAAACCGGAAAAAACGAAAGCTGCACTTCTACTCCACGCGATAGGTGACGATGCAATTGAGGTATATAATCATTTTATTTTTGAATATGGAGATAATTTAAAGTTAAAATCGATAATGGACAAATTTGAAGCATTTTGTACACTGAAGCGTAATATGACGTATGAGCAGCATAGATTTTTTACATGTATGCAGAGAGCTGGTGAAACTATTGATCAATATGTTACTGAGTTGAGACACTGGAGTAAAACAAGCGAGTTTGCAGAACTGGCAGACTCTCTCATTAAAGACGGAATTGTTTGTGGCATTCTGGATAATGGTCTGAGAGAAAGACTGTTAAGAGAACAAGACCTACACTTAGAAAAAGCTTTGATGCTCTGCAAAGCTTTGGAAACCGTGACATCACCGGCCAAAGAACTTTTCATTGAGAGCTTCAACGTAGACATTGTGAGGAAACTGGAACATATTGGATAAAATAATAAAACAATAACAAAACCGACAGAGAGCAAGACTGTGATCGCTGTGGGCGGCAGCATCGGCCAAAACAGTGCTCAGCATATGGGAAAATGTGCAACGACTGCGGTAAGAGTAATCATTTTTCATGCTGTTGCAGAAGTAGTAAGAAAATAAAACAAGTAAATGCAGTGCTTGAAAATGAACTTGAGGGGTTTCATACAGATGTGCTTTGTGAAAACAAACTAAGTAAGAATGACTGGACTATTCCATTGAAAGTGAACCAAAACAATATTCTGTTTAATAAACTTGGTACTGGAGCACAAGTAAATATTCTTGCAGAAACTGAGTTTAATGCATTAAAGCCAAGACCAAAGTTACATGAGACAAATATAAAAGTGACTGGGTATTCAGGTGCAGACCTTCCAGTTAAAGGAACATGTGTGGCAAAAGTATCACACATAAATATTGTGCACATGCTTTCATTTGTGATGGTGCCAAAGAATGTTCAGTCAATACTGGGTTTATCTGCCTGTAAGAGACTGCTATATGAACACATTGAGGGCATGGATACTTCCATGGAAGATATTGTTGTTTGGAGATCATCTAAACAAGAGCATGGCGCCAGACTCAGACAAGTCTTTGAAGCAACATGCAAGGCAAATCAGGGAGTGAATGAACTTACCTTTGTGGGTGACATCATCGGCAAAGAGAAGGTAGGCATTGATCTTTTCGTAACTGACAACAAAGATTATCTATTAATAACAGATTACTACTCATTGTATCCTGAAGTGTGTGGTCTGAGCAGAGCAACAGCAGAGGATGTAATTACATGCATGAAATCAGTTTTTTCCAGACATGGTGTACCTGATGAAGTTTTCACAGACAATGGTCCACAATTCAGTGGTGAATGCATGAGACATTTTGCTCATGAATGGGGCTTTGTCCTTACAACAACTCGTCCATTTTCCCTCTGTCCAATGGATTAGTTGAGAAGTCGGTAGGAATGATCAAGAAACTGATCCACGAAGCAAAAGATAGCGGAGGTGATTTTTATAAAGCTTTGTTAGCCTATCGCAGTACTCCACTTGAATGTGGATTTTCACCTGCTCAGCTCTTGATGCGACGCCGTTTGAGATCCAATCTGCCAATAGATGAGAGCCTTCTGAGAACAGAAGGAGGTGAACAAGTGAAAAGCTGGAAAGATGAACACAAAGCAAAGCAGAAAACATACTTTGGCAGATGTTCTCGTCCATTACCGGAACTACATCAAGGAGATGAAGTAACAAGACAAAATGAACACGTGGACACAGAAAGCTACAGTACTTGAAGAAGTACAACCCAGATCATACATGGTCCAAACAGAAGAAGGAGCAGTGTTAAGAAGAATTCGCAAAGACCTCAAGAAAGAGCCAATGTCAGAGTTTCCGTTAACTGATGCAGACCAGACAAAACATGGAAATAACAATGAAACACAAGAACTGTGTGAACCAAGGTCGACTCGTGTTCATAAACTCCCAGAAAGACTGAGAGGGACATGTTAAATTATGCATTTGCTCTGGTCAATGTTGCTAATCGTTTTTCATTTTAAGGAAACGAAGATGTGCTGATATGACGTGTAAGAACATGATTGGAGAGAGTTCTGTGCATGCGCAGGGATGATAGAAAGATCGAGAAAACATGGCATTGTAAACATGTGTGGTTGTCATTAAATAGAAGTTCCATTTCTTTCAGAATATGGTTCTTTATTAGAAGCCCACGGTACGTATTAATATAAAGAACACAACAGGGTCGTTGATGATGGATACCATTCTCCTGTGATAGCACTCCATGTAGATGTGCTCAGTGGTGGGGAGGACTTTACTCGTGATGCAATAGGTTACATCTACTAGTCTTTGCAGCCTTTTCCATACTAGGCCATGATGCAACCTGTCAGTATACTCTTTTATCAGTATTTTCTGCACTTAAGGGCTTCTGGAAGAGAAAAGCTATGCCTCAAGCCCTTGGCTCCTAACTGCGCTTGACTCTGTGACCTCATTCAGAAGACCATCAGCATACAGAAACATTACTTTTGCTGCCTGCCCACCTGCTGGGTCTTTGCAAAGCTCAGACCAACTTCTATGTACATTTATGACCATCTGCTGAAAGCTCCTGTGGATTTAGGCAGCCGAGGAACAGGAGAAAGAGTAACAGGAAGAGGACGAGAATTGACGTCACTCCTTTCTGGATGCTCTTTCCACGATCAACTGGTTAGACCTTGAATTCAATGCACATTCCGAAATTCTAATTGCACTTCATATCCCTTCTTACCTTCCCTCTGATGTCAATCATCAGTCTGGACTAAATGGTTGAATAAAGGCCAACATCATTTTAAACCATACTTATTTAAGCAATCATAATGTCATGTAACAGATGTAAGGGAGCAGCAGTGAGATTTTAATTGCTGCCAATCTGAGGGATCAGCAAATGCAGGCCTCATGCTGATTCATGCCACTGTTACTTGTTCAGCACAATGCCACATTCATTCTGCAATAATCACATACAAATTAGATATTGAAAGAATTGATATTAATCTTAATCATTCAATCCTGTATTAGTAGTTACTGGAAGTAAATGCAACATCTCATTTTCTTTCCCCCAAAGACAATGAATTGGATGACTGACTCCTTTCCAGTTAGATACAAGTGCTCTCTGTTCTACACTTAACTAGCTAGTTGAAGCCTGTTTCTCTTCCAACTCCCAAAACATTACCCTGAGGCTCCACCAGAATCTATTCTCAGCACCCCTTCTGTTTGGCTCTCATCAATCATGTTCCACAGTAAACGTTTTTATGCCCTAAATAGCACCCTGGATTGCAGTTCATCATACTATCTTCATTCGGTTTCGCATTCAGTTGTTCAAATGATTCTTTTAAACAGAGATAACCAGTGCAAAATCAATACATACTGGAGTCTAATCCTTGTTTTTGCTGGCCTGTCAAAAATTTTACCAAATCTTGTTTGCATTTTGTGATTTTTTTTTTAAATTTACATTCTCATCACCTACAATAGTTTGCTTAACAAAGTAACAATACTAATTACATTACTTTCATTGAAATAATTAAAAAAATTGCTGATGATACAGAAGTTGGGGGTGTTGTGGATAGTCTGGAGGGTTGTCGAAGTTTACAGCAGGACATCGAACGGATGCAGAATTGAGCTGAAGAGTGGCAGATGGAGTTCAACCCAGACAAGTGTGAAGTGCTTCATTTTGGTAGGTCAAAATTGAAGACAGACTATAATATTAATGGTAAGACTCTTGACAGTGTGGAGGATCAGTGAGATCTTGGAGTCCATGCCCATAGGACACTCAAAGCTGCTGCACAGATTGACAGTGTTGTTAAGAAGCCGTATGCTGTGATGGACTTCATTGATCATGGGATTGAGTTCAAGAGCCATGGAATAATGCTACAGATATACAAGACCTTGGTCAGACCCCACTTGGAGTACTGTGTTCAGTTCTCGTCACTACACTGCAGGAAGGATGTGGATACTATACAGAAAGAGCACAGATATACAAGGATGTTGCCTGGATTGCGGAGTATGCCTTATGAAAATAGGTTGAGTGAGCTTGGCCTTTTCTCCTTGGAGTGACAGAGGATGAGAGGTGACCTGATAGAGGTGTATAAGATGATGAGAGGCATTGATCGTGTGGATAGCCAGAGGCTTTTTCCAAGGGCTGAAATGGCCAACATGAGGGGGCATAGTTTTAAAGTGCTTGGAAGTAGGTACAGAGGGAATGTCAGGGGTAAGTTTTTCACACACAAAGTAGTGGGTGCATGGAATGCACTGCCAGTGACAATGCTAGAGGTGGATACAATAGTGTCTTTTAAGAGACTCTTGGATAGGTATATGGAGCTTAGAAGATTAGAGGGCAATGAGGTAAGGGAATTGTAGGCAGTTTCTAGAATAGTTTACATGGTCGGCATAACATTGTGGGCTGAAGGGCCTGTAATGTGCTTTAGATTTCTGTTAATTATATCCACATGTCTCTGATTCTTTGCTCTTTGAAGAATCCCCAAAGCACCAATGCCTTCCTCCAAGTCAAAGTTACATATCATTTCCAGTGCATATTTATTAATGTACTTATTTTGCTTAGATGCTTATTGAAGGCATACTGCAAAATGACTCTGATAGGGACTGACATGTCATAAACTTGACTTGGAGAGCACAATTACTGAATCAAGTCTGCAGAGGTTTTAGTTTCAGATTTCCAGAAGTATAGTACATGTTGTAACAGCTTTATTACAAAAAGTGAGGATTAACTTCTTATTTTTGGTGAGGAAGGAGTATCAGGTGATGAGAGTCACCCAGAGAAAAACTCCACAGGCAGGAAACTCAGCCAGAAATTCTGCTCAAGAATTCAAATTGATATGGAAGCATTATGGTGAGCAGTTGCTTGTTTGACTGAGGCGGTGTGAAATTTAAGAAGAGATCAGGGCCTTTCAGAATGCTTTGGCAGGCTGCAATTAAAACAATCTCTTAGGCACTCAGAAAAGGCCAATAAAAAGATGTGAGGTGTAAACAGAATGGCTATTGCAGGAGCAATTATTGTTGGAGTGGACAGCGTTAGAGTCTTGGGGCTTTGAAAAGGCTTTGGCGAGAACAGGCAGAGCATCTAACTAAGTTTCGAGTTAGTGTTTAAAAAATTCTCTTTGTCGATTACACTATAGCTACTGCAATGAGAATGAGTCCAGTATATTTTTTGTGAGATGTGGAAACTCTGAGAGATTTCCAGTCTCGCTGATAGCTATATCTGCATGAAATGCATTGAGCTGCAGTTCCTTAGAGATAGTCTTAAGGAACTGGAGCTGCAGCTCAATGATCTTCAGCTGAGATGAGAGACTCTGTTGGTAAAAAATGAAATCAAATTCTTGGAAAGAGGTGACATAGGATTGGAATACGTAGTATCCTTGTGGGAAGAGTTCTTCTTTGGTTGTCCATCGATTTTTGATGATGACTGAGGCCTGGGCAAGGTTGTATGGAAGACTGGCAGTTGCCCATGCTGCAAGTCTCCCCTCTCCATGCTACCGATGTAGTCCAAGGGAAGGGCATTAGGACCCATACGGCTTGGCACCGGTGTCGTCACAGAGCAATGTGTGGTTAAGTGCCTTGCTCAAGGACACAACACACTGCCTCAGCTGAGGCTCGAACTAGCGACTGTCAGATCACTAGACCGATGCTTTAACCACTTGGCCACACGCCAAGAAGAGTGGGAAGAGTTAAGAAGCTGCAAGAGTACAAAGACCCTGATAGGAGTTATATACAATCTCTCAAACAGTGGTGTGGGATACAAATTGCAACAGGAGATGGAAAATGCATGTAAAAAGGTTACAATAGTCATGGAGGATTTCAATATGCAGGTAGATTTGGGAAATCAGGTAGGTGCTGGATCCCAAGAGGGAGAATTTGCAGAATGCCTATGAGATGACTTTTTAGAAGACCTTGTGGTTGAGCGCACCAGGAGAAAGGCAATTCTGGATTTGGAATTACAGAAGCATGAGAAAAGAGCTGGCTGGAGTTGACTGCAAAGGGTCAGTAGCAGGGATGACTGCAGAACAGCAATGTGAGAACAGAATTTCTGTGAGTAATTCAAAAGCCACATGATAGATACATCACAAAGATGAAGAAGTATTCTAAAGGGAGGATGATGCAACTGTGGCTGACAAAGGAAGTTAAAGGTAACATTAAACAAAAAGAAAGGACATATAATATAGAAAAATAGTGGAAAGTTAGAGAAATGGGAAGCATTTAAAAACCAACAGAAGACAACTAAAAAAGCCATAGAGAGAGAAAAGGTGAAATTTGAAGGTAAGCTAACCACTAATATCATTTTCAACCTCTCACTGCTATGGGTGGAAGTTCCCACTTGCTTCAAAAAGGAAACAATTATACCAGTGCCAAAGAAGAATAATGTGGTCTGCCTTAATAACTATCGCCCTGTAGCACTCACATTGACAGTGATGAAATGCTTTGAGAGGTTGGTCATGACTAGACTGAACTCCTGCCTCATCATGGACCTGAACCCATTACAATTTGCCTATCACCACAATAGGTCAACAGCAGATGCAATCTCTAAGGCTCTTCACATGGCTTTAGACCACCTGGACAACACAAACACTTATGTCAGGATGCTGTTCATCAACTATAGCTCAGTATTTAATACCATCATTCACACAATCCAGATTGAGAAGTTACAGAACCTGGGCCTCTGTACCTCCCTCTGCAATTGAATCCTTGACTTCCTAACCGGAAGACCACAATCTGTGCGGACTAGTGATAACATCTCCTCCTTGCTGACGACCGACACAAGTGCACCTCGGGTGTGTGCTTAGCCCACTGCTCTACTCTCTGTATACCCATGACTGTGTGGCTAGGCATAGCTCAAATACCATCTATAAATTTGCTGATAATACAACCATTGTTGGTAGAATCATAGATGGTGATGAGAGGGTGTACAGGAGTGAGACATGCCAACTAGTGGAGTGGTGTCTCAGCAATAATCTGGTGCTCATTGTCAATAAGCCGAAAGAGCTGATTGTGGACTTCAGGAAGGGTAAGGTGAAGGAACACATACCAATCCTCATAGAGGGATTATAAGTGGAGAGAGTGAGCGGTTTCAAATTCCTGGGTGTCAAGATCTCTGAGGACCTAACTTGGTCTCAATATATCGATGCAGTTATAAAGAAGGCAAGACACCAACTATACTTAAGGAGTTTGAAGAGATTTGGTATGTCAACAAATACACTCAAAAACTTCTATAGATGTACCATGGAGAGCATTCTGACAGGCTGCATCACTGTCTGGTATGGGGGGATGGGGGCGACTGTACAGGACCGAAAGAAGCTGCAGAGGATTGTAAATTTAGTCAGCTCCATCTTGGGTATGAGCCTATAAAGTACCTAGGACATCTTCAAGGAGCAGCGTCTCAGAAAGGCAGCATCATTATTAAGGACCTCCAGCACCCAGGGCATGCCCTTTTCTCACTGTTACCATCAGGTAGAAGGTACAGATGCCTGAACGCACACACTCAGTGATTCAGGAACAGCTTCTTCCTCCCTATCATCTGATTCTTAAATAGACATTGAACCCATGAACACAACCTCACTTTTTTTATGTATTATTTGTTTTTTGCATGATTTTAATCTATTCAATATACTGTACATATACTATAATTGATTTATTTATTTATTATTATTTTTTTCTTCTATATTATGTATTGCATTGAACTGCTGCTGCTAAGTTAACAAATTTCACAACGCATAACAGTGATGATAAACCTGATCCTGATAATATAAAAGAGAATACCAAAAGTTTTTTCAGATATATATATATGTGAGAGAGAGAGAGAGAGAGAGAGAGAGTTAAAGAGAGGTGAGAGTGAATATTGGACAGATGGATCAAAAGCAAAAACTGGGGAGATAGTACTAGAGACAAAGAAATGGTAGATGAACTTCATAATTATTTTGAAACATCTAATACCTTCCGGTTAAGATGGCACTACCGAAAGTGTGTGACAAATTCTGGTAGTCAAAAAGATAAGAAATCCAACTGAAAATATCACTAAAAATACTTTTTCTGTGGTAAATTGTGTTAAATTATTGCTGCAAATAGTGAAGTTGTGAGTGATGGTGAGGCAAGTTCGGGAGATGAGCTGAGATGGTGTGTTGCAGGATCGTTGCAGTTGGAGTTTCGATGCCCATACAGCTGGCCCAGGTGTGAGGTTGGAGTGCTCTGGGTGCCAAAAGAAGAAGTTGGGGGCTGGGCAGAGAGGTTCCGATGCTCATTCAATCAGCCCAGGTGAGGTTGGATCACTCTGGGCGCCGAGCTGACTTGAAGAACTTGAGAGCATCTTCAGGTGGGTCCCGAAGCAAGTCGCTGGGCGGTGTGATCTTGGCCTAGTGTGAGTTACAGTACACCGTTCAGACAATTTAAATGCCGGGTCATGTCAGAGGTGAGAGCCAATTTTGCTCACTCTCCATGAACTTCACTCCTCTCTGCAGGACGTTGGACCCTTTCGCTGTTCCATCATTGTGTTTGTAGAAACGCCGACCCAGACAAACTGAAAGGGCAGGGTGTTGGTCAGGACAAGAGCTGATTTCGCTCATTCTCTGCGTTGGTCATCTCCATGGTGCTGAGGTTATGATGTCTGTCCTGGCTACTGTGACCTGTTTCTGCTGATATGAATAACTGGTAAGTGAGGCTTTGGACCTACACCGGGCTTCTCTGGGATTCAGATCTGAGGACTTGTTTTTGTTTGGAATGCTGTTGTTTGCTTCAATTGTTTGCATGATTTATATTTTTCTTTCTCTTGTGCATTGAGTGTTAGTCTTTTTTATTATTTTTTTAAATTGGGTTCTTTCAGGTTTCTTGCTTTGTGGCTACCTGTGGGCAAGCAAATCTCAGGATTGTATAATTTATACATTCTTTGATAATAAATGAATCTTGAATCAGTCTTCACTGTGGATTACACTAGCTGTATGCAAGAAATCCAAGACTGCCATGGGGCAGGAGTCAGTGTGGTTGGTATTACTAAGGAGAAGGAGCTTGGGAAGCTGAAAGGTTAGAAGTTAGATAAATCACCTGGACAAGTTAGAATATGCACCAGGATTCTGAAAGAGGTAGCTGAAGAGATTGTGGAGGCATTTGCAATGACCTTTCAAGAATCACCAGATTCTGGATGGTTCTGGAGGACTGAAAATTTGCAGAAGTCACTCCATTCTTTAAAAAGGGAAGGAGGCAAAAGAAACAAAATTATAGACCAGCTAGCTTGACTTCTTCAGTGGACAGGAAGATATTGGAGTCCATTATGAACAATGAAGTTTTGGAGTACTTGGATACACATGATAAATTAGGCCAAAGTCAACATGGTTTCCTTTAGGGGAAATTTTGCCAGAGAAATCTGTTACCCGGCACGGATGGAAAGCTCGTTCAGGAGGTGGCCCGACTTGGATTTGAACTCGGGAGCCTTCAGTCCGGAGTCTGGCGCTGATGCCATTGCGCCACCAGCCGGCATTATACAGTTAATGATGACAATTGAGCTTCCAGCTATCTGTTACCTTAATTTCCCATTCTATTCTTAGTCTAGTCTACAACCTGTAATAATGGCCAATATAAACTTAAGCAACAAGACTTTTTCTTATTTCTTGGCACAATGAGTCTTCATGACTTATCATCCAACTCATCTTTTTCAAATAATTAATTTTCCCTTTTAATATAAAGTTTGGCAAGTTCTGCTACAAGGCTATGCACCTGTAGAATTATCTCTGTTTTCCCCTTCCACAGACACCACCTGATCTGCTTAGATGAGCATGTCCTACATTATTCTTTTGGTTTCAGACTTCAGGATGAGCTCTGACCTGCATTTCCCAACTCTTGCTTTCCTTCTTGCTGACTGCTCACATTAACCTATTAATCCAAAGACATAAACATTGGAATCACTTGGATTACTCCAGCTTCACACGCAGTAATGCTCATTTTCTCCTCTCCATCTCTGCCTCAATACCTCTGCATCTTTGGTGGAAGATAGCCAAATAAGATTTAATCACTGACTGGATAGGAGCACTTTGAAGGAGAATCTCACTTGGTCCCTCAACACCAGCTCCGTAGCAAAGAAAGCCCAGCAGCGTCTTTACTGTCTGAGATGGCTGAGGAAAGTCCATCTCCCACCCCCCATCCTCGCCACATTCTACAGAGGTTGTACTGAGAGCATCCTGAGCAGCTGCATCACTGCCTGGTTTGGAAATTGCACCATCTCAGATCGCAAGACCCTGCAGCGGATATTGAGGTCAGCTGAGAAAATCATCAGAGTCTCTCTTCCCGCCATTACAGATACTTACACCACACGCTGCATCTGCAAAGCAAACAGCATTATGAAGGACCCCCCGCACCCCTCATACAAACTCTTCTCTCTCTCCTGCCATCTGGGAAAAGGCACCGAAGCATTTGAGCTCTCACGACAGACTTTGTAACAATTTCTTCCCCCAAGCCTTCAGACTTCTCAATACCCAGAGTCTGGACTGACACCAACTTACTGCCCTCTACTGTGCCTATTGTCTTGTTTATTATTTATTGTAATGCCTGCACTGTTTTGTGCACTTTATGCAGTGCTGGGTAGGTCTGTAGTCTAGTGTAGTGCTTTGTATTGTTTTATGCAGTTCAGTGTAGTTTTTGTACTGTTTCATGTAGCACCATGATCCTGAAAAATGTCTTGTTTTTACTGTGTACTGTACCAGCAGTTATAGTCGAAATGACGATAAAAAGTGACTTGACTTTAGGACCTCAATATCTTTTTGTCCATAGTCTGTGATTAATGTATGGCAACTGAAAGTGTAAAATCAATCTAAAGCTTAGAATTTCTTTAGAGAAAATATTATATTATGACTTATACATATTCTCCATAGCAAATATGTTAATATCAAGTTAGGGACCTCTCCAGAATAGCTAGTTAAATGGAACTTTAAAGTGAAGTCCAGATGTTATTTTGGTCATATATTCACAGCAACTAATCTGTCGAAAGGGATGACCACTCCAGGAGTACAGAAGTGAAGCAAGAGACAAAATGCGAAATTGATAAGAGCAACTGGGTTTTAAAGCCACAGATTGTACATCCATTGACACATAGGAATACAAGTAGGTAGGTGCAAGTGCAACATGCATTTGGGGATTGGCAAGATAGATTTGTCAGCTGCTGCAGAGCTGCATGTATCTACAGGTGAGTAGGAACTCGGCCAGATTTCCAATCTGGAAATTACTGCAGGTCATAAACAGTTCACATGAAAAGAAACTTGCTGTAATCGGGAGAGGATCTGTACTCAGCCAATCAAACACGCTCCTCTATTCAATACAATTCAACTATGGATGAACAGTACCTGAATTTTATCTGCCTGAAACCCTAAAAAAATCACACTACATACTATATGTGTTATAAGACTATAAGCAATCTCCTGTGTCATGTTCTAACCTGGTCTTGTCATCTCTTAAAACCATTTTATTCTATTCTGTTCTGTTCATTCTAGTGTTCACCATTAATTACATTTTTTTTGTGTGGCAATTTCAGGAAAGCTTTCTCTTTGGAGTAGGAGAAAAAAATGTTCAAGGCATTGGAATGGCCTAGACATGGCCGAATTTATGTAAAAGTATGCCAGGATGAAAGAGGGATGTGCGATTTTCTTTCAGTGAAAATATTGTTAAATGCTGCATGCCAATTCAGGGAGCAATGGTGGTTGTATCGATAGTTTTGGGCACCTTCCCCTTGAGAACATCAATGAAATTCTTATTCAAGCTTATTGTTTTCTTTGGCTGAGTATCTCCTCCGACAATCAGCAGCATCTGCACAGACGGATTTGAAATCTGAGAGGGTTTGGTGCTACTGGCCTTGCCATGGGCTCAGCTGAATTTTCAATGAACTTGCTCTTCCTGCTGCCAGAAAGCAGAGGGACCTTACTTCCCTACCAGATACTTGGCTACAAATCTTTCTCTCCTTCCAGTAACAATTTTCTTTCAGGAGCAGTATTATCTTTCATATCCTCCCCTGTTAGTATGGTCTTAGTATGGACTGTGCATGGTTAGTGACAGATACACACTAACAGAGAAGTGCACAGAGTGGAGTGCCAGCAGGGCTGGTACACCCCCTAACTTCTCCTCCCCCTCCCACTCTTGGTAGTCTTAAGACACGTGAAAGACATATGTGAGTGTCTATATGTCTATTATCAGTCAGTCTAAAGTGCCACTTCATTGGCAATCAAATTTAAACTCTTGATCACATCTCTGCATTGGGGCAGGTGGTAATCATGCACCAATATTAGTCAACAAGTGATTTTTGAATTCAAAAACCAGGACTAACAGGCTCCAGGACAATGTCTTCCACCAGGTCATCAGACTGATGAACTCATGCTGATTTGAGCATACTCTGTACTGTATTACGTTGACTGTTCTATTTATTATAAATTATTATGATTGTACATTGCACATTTAGATAGAGACATAATGTAAAGATTTTTACTCATGTATATGAAGGATGTAAGAAATAAAGTCAATTCAGTTCAATTCAATTCAGTTCATAGCATTTTGAAAATTTAAGCTACTGTGCAAATAAAAGCTTATACATGCATTATTAAAGAAATAGACAAAATATTGTTGTAAGATTTATATGTATTATTTTAACACAATATTTAGGCTATTTGGTATGTCAGATCTCATCCACACTGCACTGCTAGAAATTGACTTGGGCAGTGCACCAAAATTAAACTGACACTGTACACCCAGAGTCGGGGTGCAAAGTGAATCCAAAAAGAAATAGATTGAGGCATTCCAGGAAGGATAGCCTTACACTGTGTTTGTTCCATATTACATGAAAGGTAAATCCACTGGGGGAGTGAAATATGATTTCCAGAAAAGCTTGTTAGTTTCCTTTCCAAATATTTAAGCAGTCAATTGTTGAGCTCATTTCCCAAATATCCAGTAAACACCCAGGACAATTGGAAGGGAGCACAGGAACCAGGGATATGGTGAGCTGAAAAGGAGTGTGGGAACTGAGGCCAAGGTGAGACCATGAGAATAGAGCATGGAAACATATCCAGTTAACCATCAGGATTTCTGGATTCCTGATGGTGGATTATTGATAACTTAGTTTATAATTATTTTGACAAATGTTAAGTATGGTGTATCCAACAGAAAGCAGTTGTAAAGAAAATTCTGGATACAGAATTGACTTGGATTTTCCTCTTTAACAGGTACAGTTGCAATTGAGATACTGGAAAGGAATTCTGATTGCTTTTGGCACCTGTCCATTTCATATATTTTTTACGTAAGTCTTTGTTTAGCTTCAAAAATGATGGTGGGGCTTCTGTGACATGGTGTGTGTGTATGTATATACTGCCACTGTCTCAAAACATCTGCTACTGCAGCACCCTTATATTACTTCTAGAGCTGATGATTCCATTTAGTCACCCTTATTTCTTGTTCCACTTTTCGTAAACCCAAGGTCTTCCAAAGCTCTGTTAGTCATGTTGCAACTCGCGAATAACTTTTACACACCATGTGCTTGTTGATCTACATGGATTCCAAGCTATGCATAATCTTGATTATAAAATCATTTTGTTTACTCTGAAATCTCTCCATAGACTTGGCTCGCAAAATCTTCAGCTGTGACTTCAGCTGTCAAAGTCTTACGAGCCTGAATTCCATCCTCTAAATTTTAACACATTTCCATCTCTTTCTTTTAAGTCTCTACATCTTTAAACAAGATTTTGATCATCTGCTTGATTAGTCTATTTATTCCTTGGTATCAATATTTATTTGTTCCTTGGAAAACATTCCAAGTTACTTCTCAGATTAAAGGCATTATTAAAATGTATTTTGTTATTGCAGAACATTAATTATAGTAGAATTTCTTTTCTGGGCAAATAACTGGTGAACTCCTTTGCCCATTTGAAGATAAAGTTATGGATTAATGTGACAGCAATCGCATAATAGGAATAGTTATATAATAGCTGAATTTTGTCCCTGATGTCTGGATGAAAGTGGATTTTAATCAACATGATCTTGATAACTGTAAGATAAAACAAATAGCTATGTTGATCTGCAGGAGATGAAAAAGGGAGAACTTAATGTCATTAAAGTATTCAACAGGAATCAATTTTGATCAGGGACTAACTGGACTGATTTTCACAAGAATATAATATCATAAACAGGAAAAGCAATAGGTTATTTGGCCCTGTAGGCTTGTTTCTTCCTTCACCAATATCATAACTGATCATTTACTTCAGCATCACTTTTCTTGCTCCCCTTAACACCCTAAAAAATCGATCTCTATTTTGCATGAACTCCAGAGCCCTTTGGGACCGAGAATTTCAAGAATTCACAAGCCACAGAGTGAAGAAATGTCTCCTCATTTCAGTTCTATCCAGCCTTTCCTTTATTCTGAGATTGTGATGACTGGTTCTAGACTCCTTCTTCAAGAGACACACCCTCCTTATATGTGCATGACAAGCTGACTAAGATCTTGACAGCTTTCAGCAAGGTCATCACCAGATGGTGGTGAAGCGCCACCAGGCAGGTGAAAGGGGAACCAGGTAGACTGGCTGCTATCTTTGTACCTGGAGAAACACTGAGCACACTGCAAACAGAATCCAGAGGTGGCCCATCAAAGACAGGGATGAGCAGGAGTGTTACTACAGGCTCTACAAATCCAGCCTGAGCTATTACCCTTAGGACACCACCAGCATAGTGGTTAAATTACTCTACTAGGGCCCTTGATTAGTGATCTGGGGTCAGGAGTTCAAATCCAACTATGGCAGCTGGATTTTAACTAGATGCATAATAAATATATTAAATACATTATAAAGATAATTATTGTGTCTATGATGATACAGACAACAATCCATTAGGATCTTTTTTTTCAGGGATAGCAAGATTGCTAACTCCAATGGGATCCCACCATCAAGCATATCTTTCCCTCACCCCCATTTTCTTCTTTCCGCAGGGGTTGCTCCCAATGCGACTCCTTTGTCCATTCGTTTCTCTCCATTGATCTCCCTCCTGCAACTTATCCTTGCAAGTGGAACAAGTGCTACACCTCCTCCCTCACTACCATTCAAAGCCCCAAACAGTCCTTCCAGGTGCATGACACCTCACCTATGTTCTGTTGGGATCGTATTGTGTCCAGTGCTTATAGTGTGGCCTCCTGTATATTGGTGAGAGCCAGCATAGATTGGGAGACTGTTTCGCTGAACACCTATGCTCCATCTGTCAGAGAAAGCGGGACCTTCCAATGGCCACCCATTTTACTCCCACTTCCCATTCCCATTCCGGTTTGTCCATCCATAACCACCTCTACTGCTGTGATGAGGCCGCACTCAGGTTGGAGGAATAACACTTTACAGTCTGCCTGGGTAGCCTCTAAACTGATGGCATGAACATTGATCTCTCGAACTTCCAGTAATGGCCCCCACCCCCTTCACCATTCCCCATCTCTTTTTCCTTCTCTCACCTTATCTCCTTGCCTGCCCATGGTCTCCCTCTGGTGTTCCTACCCCCCCCCCCACCTCCATTTTAGTTCCATGGCCTTCTGTCCTCTCCTATTAGATTCCCCCTTCTCCAGCCCTATAACTCTTTCACCAATCAACTTCCCAGCTCTTTACTTCACTCCTCCCCTTCCCAATTTCATCTATCACCTTGTGTTTTTCCCACCCATCCCATCCTTTTAATTCTACTCCACATCTTTTTTTGTCCAGCCCTGCTGAAAGGTCTCAGCCCGAAACATCGACTGTACTCTTTTCCATAGATGCTGCCTGGCCTGCTGAGTTCCTCCAGCATTTTGTGTGTGTTGCTAAGATGCCATCCTTACTTGGTTGAGAATACACATGACTTCAGATCAATCTACATGGCTGTCTTTTGACTGCCCTCTGAAATACCCATTCCAGATTGAAATAGTTAACAGGTCTGACAGTTCAATGGTACCAAATTCCTTAAACTAACAAAACAAATCATCCACTTGGTGCAAAGTAGAAAAAACCATTTAATGAGGAAATTCTGTTAATTCCTCTAGTTAGATTCCTCTATTTTGATTCAAATGTGGATGATAATGCACCATCTTAGTTGTTTCTTACTTTAAATTTAGATGGATACCTTGATAAGATGACATGAATCAGTGTATTTTTTGTGATCAAATTATATGTATTATTATGGGAACTTGACATAATATGTACAAATACGATGGAAGGAAGTTGTAGATGCATTTTGTTGAACAGATATCTGAATCCATATCCTTTGATGTACAATACAATCTGCTTTTTAATGTTTATCTGCTGTCAGATTGCTCAATCTTGAGAGTTATTTATGGACTTCCACTTTCAATCCAGTTTTGTTTCTGATCCCCACACCAATCTTCCACTGAGAAACAAATCTAAAAACTGATCTGCTTACAGGCCTTTGCAAATTTTATTATTGACATGCAATTACAATTGCATGAAATGTGAGTAATTTCCCATTAAATTTCATTTCATTGTCCTTCAATCATTCTTAATTATTTTCCTTTTACAAGTGGCAATTCTTTTTTACATTTACAAGACTGAATTCAGAATAAATTTTCTGAGCAGAAGTCCATTTCCATTGCTTTATATTGTTGTTCAATCATGCCTGGACCATTTTGAATACTGTCATTGTTTTTTATATTTGCCATTTAGCCATGTTGTTTTCTTAATTATTAGCATCTGTTGGATTTACCTAGGCAAAATTATTTAATTTGCAAAGGACACACAACAAATTCCTGTATTCTAAGAGTCAGGATACCCGATTCACTCCCCTACTAGGGAGTCCCATCTAGGCATTTGTTTTTTTACTGCAAGCAGCTTTGAAATATATTTATATTGTGTCACGAGTATTAAAAGTGTTTTGTGGAACTTGAATAAATGCTTCTTGAAAATTCAAGTACATTACATATAGTATATTAGATTGATATCATTAATCTAGTATGTGTATATAGCCAGCTTTCAAAAGAGACACTGGAAATATGTTCTTGGAAATATTTATTGCTTCCAAATTGTAATCAGCCTTGTCATTTGATCAAAACTCTTCAGCTGCATTAACCGACCATTGGCAAATGGATGACAGTGGATTCCAATTAATTGTGATACATTGGGAACAGTACATTATTATCCAGTTAAGCAGCTGTTCAAATTAGAGGAAGTTTCAATGAAATGGTTAAAAAGTTAAAAAAAACCTACAAACTAACATATAGCTGAGTGGCAAATTGTGCATTTAAATGGAATACAGAATGGATTAGAACACTATCAATACTATTATAGTACTATAAACCTGTATATTTGTTCCAATAGTTATCGACAGAAGAACTCATCCAGTGCATGCTGCTGTATTCTTTTGATTGATTGTAAATTAACAAAATCAGTGCAGACACCTTGTGTAGTACATGGACTACCTTCATACAATTGCTTTTGATGATTGCATTCTCCAAATCTTCATTTTCATTGTAATGTTCTGGATGATTGTCAATAATTTCAAATTCTTTGTAGTTCATAAATTGTTGAAGTACTGAAATTGTTTCATCACTACACCCAGCAATTTCTGACATCTCCAAACCTGAGTACTTAAAACCATAGTGAGCAAAACAGTTCTGAATTGTTTTACAGCTTCGTTCTTGCCAACTATCAGTGACAAAAATCATTGCTTTTTGAACACAGACACACACAACTGATGCTACTTAAAAACCATCTGCTTTGAGCGTGGTGTAGTGTTTCATGGCCACAATAAGTGCACGTGACTAATGGTAGTTAGAAACTGTTTGGCAGGTCTCCTGTCACAATTAAGTGGTGCAGTGGCCCAGATAAATTAAAGGAATCCTGCCTATTTTCACGACTAGTTTTTGTTCTTTGTGTTATCCTAAATGAGTGGCTGTGCCCATTAACCAATGGCCCAATTAACCAAAATATACTGTACTTCCCAGGAATATTCCTTAATCATTTTTCAAATATAATTAAGATTTTTTTTATTCAATGTTTTATTATTCCTTCATTTATAATATACCATGGAATATACAGAGTACTCTACAATTTGTTGCTTGATTTCTTTTCAGCAAAGTTGGGAAATTGAATTGCAGATAATTTGTGCATTAAAAATATTGCTGCATTTCATGCTTAAGCACAATTGGGTTCCTTGTGAAACAAAATCACACTGCAGCATTAGGGCTGTTAATTCTCTGAAACAAGGGCTCAGACAGGACCTGCATGATTCTTTATGGCAACACACTTTTGGTCTGCTGTGGAGGAGGGAAGGGGTAGAGGGACAGGGAGCAGAAGCCAGTGATGGATGGATGTTTATCCAGCATGTGTAATAAGTGTACCACAGGGATTAATGTTGGGACTTCTGTTGTTTGTTTATATAAATGACATGGATGAGAATGTTGCTGGTATAATTAGTAAGTTTGCCAATGGCACAAAAATTGTTGGAGCAGTAGATAGCAAAGTTTGTCTAAATATATAGCAGTACAAAAGTTGGACAGGCTAGTGGTAGATGGAATTTAATCCAGACAAGTGTAAGATAATTCTGGTAGGACATATAAAGTTGTTAGACCACAGAAATAGTGTGGTTGCAACAGAGAGAATGCTGAAGCAATACATAGGTATATAGATACAAAAAATCTGCAGATGCTGGAATCTGAAGCAAAGCACAGGTTGCTGGAGGGCGTCACACTTCTCTCTCAATCCAGATGAAGGGTCTTGGTCTGAAACATTTTCTTCACTGATGCTGACTGCTTCTTGAGTTTCTCCAATAATTTGTGGTTTTCTTCAGTGGAATGTTTTTTGGAATGGAGAACTGTAGTTACATATGAGGAGAGATTGAATGGACTGGGTTTATTTTTATTGGAACATTGGAAGCTAATGGGTGCCCTAATGGAGGTTCATAAAGTTATGAGGGACATAGATTTGTTACAGTACTATGCAAAAGGCTTAGGCACACATATATATCTAGGGTGCTAAGCATCTGCAAAGGTACTATATTTGTCAATGTGGAGCAGAGAGCAAATCTGTAAATCTAGTGGGAGCAAAGGATGTTGGGAATGGTGAGGGTGTAGCAGTGTGGGAGGGGTGTGGGACAGGTGGCAGAGAAGGAATGCCAGGGGCAAGGTGTGGCAGGGGTGCAGACCTACCCAGCCCTGACATACCAGGCAAGGTCAGTTGAGTCCAAATAATTGGTTTATTGATCATTACAGAATGCCTCTCTGATGCTTCCCACCCCTTCCCTCTCCTTTCCCCTTCTTCTAACCCTGCTTCCTCTCTTCTCAGTTCCTTCCCTCTCTCAGACTACAATAGAAACCCATATCAGAACCAAGTTTATCATCACTCACATAAGTTATGACACTTGCATCCTTTTTCCATGGCAGCAGTACAGTACAGCACATAAAGTTACTACAGCATTGTGCAGATGTCTTAGGCACACTAACTATGTACTTGCGCCTAAGACACAGTACTGTATATAACCAGAATCCTTTCCTGAGGTGTTGGGGGATGGGGTTAGATTCTAGAACAAAAGGGTACTGGGTTACCATGAGATGGAAGTTATTCAAAAAGCTGTGAAGTTCAAATTTTACACATGAGTGAATATTGAACAAACTGCCAAGGGTAGTCATCAAAAGAGCGATTTAGCACAAATACATTCTCAATGCACTTATTGCCAAATTGAGCTACTCTCATTGGTAAATGAGCCTCCAATCCTTTCCTGTCCATGCACTGACAAATGTCAAATTCAATGTCTGTAGTGAGATGCTGAAGATGTTCTATAGGTCAGATGTGGAGAGTGCCCTCTTCTTTGTGGTGGCGTGTTGGGGAGGAAGCATTAAGAAGAAGGACACCTCACGTCTTAATAAGCTGGTAAGGAAGGTGGGCTCTGTCGTGGGCAAAGTACTGGAGAGTTTAACATCGGTAGCTGAGCGAAGGGCGCTGAGTAGGCTACGGTCAATTATGGAAAACTCTGAACATCCTCTACATAGCACCATCCAGAGACAGAGAAGCAGTTTCAGCGACAGGTTACTATCGATGCAATGCTCCTCAGACAGGATGAAGAGGTCAATACTCCCCAATGCCATTAGGCTTTACAATTCAACCGCCAGGACTTAAGAACTTTTTTAAAAGCTATTATTAATGCTTTTTGAGATAGTGATTTAGATGCATATCATATTTTTTACTGAGTTAAGTATTGTATGTAATTAGTTTTGCTACAACAAGTGTATGGGACATTGGGAAAAAAAAAAGTTGAATTTCCCCATGGGGATGAATAAAGTATCTATCTATCTATCTATCTATCTATCTAAATGCCGTTTAAATAACATAATTGTACCTACCTGTACCTGATTTCATTAACCCACCATCCTCTGTGTGAAGAAGTTGCTCCTTTAAATCCTTCTCTTCTTACCTCAAGTATATTTCCCCTGGTTTCAATTCCCTGACCCAGGGGAAAAGACTTTCACTATTCACGTTAATTATGAGCATCTTCAGCATTTTATGATCCTCTGATAAAAATGCTAGCCTATTCAGCCTCTCCTTATAATCCAAGCCTTCCAGTCCACATATATCTATTTTGCACCTTCTCCACTTTAAAGACATATAGCAGGGCAAACATACAGTACTCCAAATGTAGCCTTACCAGTGGCTTGTATAGCTGCACTATGACATTCCAACCCCTATACTCAGTAGTCCAACTAATGAAGTCAAGTGTGTTAAACACCTTTTTCATTACTCTGCCTATCTGTGTTGTCACTTTCATGGGGCTATGTACATAACTGTAGCACTGGGTCTTTCTGTTCTACGGCATTCCTAAATACCATCTGCCATTTCTTAGGTCACTGGCCCTGTTGACCAAGATCCATAATCCTCTGTCTTTTACCATCAAGTCAATTTTGTATCTAACTGGCTAGGTTGCCCTGTTTACACACCCCATCATGGTTTATTTTCAGTTTGCCATTTCTCTAACTGTGGTCATTTGTGCTTCATCTTTTGTCAGTTTTAGTCCTGTGTGATGTCTATACACAATATTCTGATTTATTTGTTTTGGATATTGTAAGCATGCCCTTATCTTTCATCCTATTTATCTCATTTGATGACATGACAGTGGTGGGGCTCATCACCAACAACAATGAGACAGCCTAGAGAAAGTAGGTGGAAGAGTTCAAGGTCTGATGCCAAGCAAATAACCTCTTCCTCAATGTCAACAAGACAAAGGAGAGGGTTATCAGCTTTAGTGGAACTCGCATGACTCACACCCGTCTTTACCTCAGTGGCCCAGCAGAGGAAACTGCAAGTAGTTTCAAACTCCTCGGAGTACATGTTGTGCACAATCTCTCATTGTCCCATTACACATCGTACACAGTCCAGAAAGCTCACCAACTCTACTTTCTGAGGAGGCTGAAGAGAGCTGGACTTTGCACATCCATACTCAGGTCATTCTACAGATGCACAGTAGAGAGTATCCTGACGAGCTGTATCTCTGCATGGAATGGAAATTACACTGTGGCAGACAGGGGGCTCTACAACATATAGATTGGGTAAATGCGAGCAGGCCTTTCCACTGAGCTAGGTGGGAATACAAGCAGAGCTCTTGTGTTAAGGGAGAAAGATGAGAAGTTTAAGGGGCACATGAAGAGAAACTTCTTCACTCAGAGGGTCATGAGGGTGTGGAACGAACTGCCAACACAAGTGGTGTATGCACCACTGCGCTTAGCTTTCAAAGTTTAAGCAGAGTTTGAATAGGTACATGGGTGGTAGGGGTATGGAGGGCTGTGGTCCAGGTGCTGGACTAGAAGGGCTGAAGGGTCTGTTTCTGTGCTGTACTTTTCTATGCATTAATGACTCCAATGGGTAGTCAAAATGGTCCAATGCATCATTGAAACTAGCCTACCTGCCTTCAAGGACATATACATATACAGCAAGAAAGGTACCAGAAAAGGCCCAGGAACATCATGAGGGATCCTACCAACCCTGCTCGAGGACTGTTTATCCCACTGTCATCAGGAAGGAGGCTATGTGGCATCCACACCAGGACCACCAGACTCAAAAACAGTTACTTTGCCCAAGCAGTAAGACTGATCAACACCTCCACCACCAACTCCACCAGCATTTTGTTATTTCCTGTCAGTCACCTTATGTACAGCCCAGCATCACTTTATGGACATGCAGTCAATCTCTATATAAACTATCTTACTTTACATTTATTCTGTGTCATTTATCATTTGTGTGTTTTTTTGCTGCATCTGATCTGTAATAATAATTATTTTGTTCTCCTTAGATTTATGTTCAGGAAATGACATTAAACAATCTTAAATAGTAAGATTCCAAATTGCTTTGATACTTTATCTTCGGAGAGAGCCTATTATTTCCATTTTGGTTGGAGCATATAATTGTTACAAAATATGTACACACATTCATTCATTGTGTTTGAAGATTTGCTTTTCCTTCTCTAATTGTTTTCTTGTTTCAAAAAAACTGAAGTAGTCTTGTATTCTTATACTTGCTTTTAAGTGTTTCTCTGTGTCCCTTTGATTATACATAAACTTTTATGATGGATATTCATTATCCTGGGCCAGGGAGGCCTTGTTTTTGTCAAACTCAGCTTTCAAAACACAGCAGCTATGAGGTATTTATGATCAAAATTTTGATTTTGAATAAGTTAAACTTTTAAGTGATATTCTTTGTTTAGCTGCATGACATTGAAGGGAGCCAGTCTTTAGTTCTTAATGTAAGTGGTGAGCAGTAATCAATTTGAAGTTAAAAAGACAGCTTTGCAAACAAGCGCTCTCTCTAAAGCAGACTTGCTGGCCCATAGAACCTGTTCTAACTGCTCAAGAGGTGCAACAAAAGGCAATGGGTTACTTGATTTGGCTTGTTTCAAAACAGACAATGCTGACAAAGCTCAAGGAAGCTTGCAGACCAGAAGTTTATATTATTATTTAGCATATCAACAGCTGATCTTTTAATAGTATTGGAAGGTTTTGTACTCATGGAGTCGGCTTTGCATCATTAATTGTTGGCACCTGGGATCTCTATCTCAAGAAGCCTTTAGATGACCTGTGTGAAAAGGTATCTGAAAAAAATATCATGTGTGAATTCACCTGAGGCAAAAAAGAACAAATTTCGAGAGCTGTTCAGGCTTTTTAGGAATGGTAAGGAACATTAAGAAGGATGACAAAAACACAGGGTGAACTAGAACCCATTCCTCTGCCTTTGATTTCTGTGAAGGACGACTGGTTCGTCTGAAAGTTGATGACGTCTTTTTAGCTTAGAGGAATTGTACCTGTGTTTTCGAAATTCTTGGTGTGGTTCTTCCAAATGGTTTGTAATTTGGAAGTCATTTTTAGATAGAAATCTTCTGCGAGTTTTAAATGTGTTTTAACATATTGTTTGACTGTAACCATGTATCACTATAAGTAAATGAACTTTCTTGAAACTACTTTGTTAGTTGAAAGTATTTCCTACTCAGGAGTTAGAGAGGACCTGCCACTCAAATAGTGGGTACTGGCAGCTAAACTCACCATAAACAGGGAAATGAACTAGCTTTTGAAGATTGGACAGTTACAGTATAAACTCCCTTTCGTGAGGATACCTGTAACTATCTATATAAGGGTTAAGGACTTTGTGTGCCTTTATACTATAACTTCACAGTCAGAAAACCCAATACCATCACACCCTGCATTTTCTTTGACTCCTCTCAGTAAGTGCATTCTTTTCTTCCTTTTTATGTGTTAACTTGCTTTCGTAAAGATAATAATTGATTAAGCGAAGCTATTTGTGGCCAGGAAGCCCTTATTCTGCATGCTAAGGATTAAATGACTGAAGATGCCAGAACTGTTCCCAAAACAAAGGTGTCAAACAACAGCAAGCAGGAGAGTCTGGAACAGCCATTGACCCTGGAGGAGCTGACTGTTCCTTTGACTTGAATAAAACTCCTGGAAGTGACGGCTTACTGGCTGATTTGTACTCAACTCCATGGGACTCATTGGGCCCAGGCCTGCTGGACATGTACAGTGCTATGCTTCTGGTTGACAGCATGTTGAACTCTGTGAGGAAGGGCATCATTACCCTTAGCTACAAGTAGATGGGTGAAAGAGATGGCATGAGGAATTGGAGACTCATTTCGCGATTGAATGTAGACTTTAATATATTGTCCAAGGCCTGCTCAGTTTGAACCAAGAGAAAGCCCATGACAGGATATCACTCACATACATGATGGGTGCACTAACCAAAATGGGCCTTGGGCAGGGAAACAGGAATTGGATCTAACTGCTGTACACAGACATCTGTAGTGCAGTCAAATTCAATGGGTGGCAAGCAGATAGCTTCCCCAACAAGTCTGCAGTCAAACAGGGTCGCCGTCTATCCCGTCTTGTTCATGCGCTGAAGCCATTAAGAAGGGTAAGAGCACAAGTGGAGTGAATCTGCTGGGTATTGGAGGGACACGAGTGAAAATCTCCCTGTACATGGATGATGTCACCATCTTCAGCTCAGATTTGAGGTCAGATTGCAGATTGACCAGCACCTGTAACCAGTTTGAGTTGGCATCAGGAGCCAGGGTTAACTACACAAGGTGTTAAGTCATGCTTTTCAGCAACTGGCCTAACCAATCCAGTGTCCCCTTTAACATCAGGTTTGATTACGTGAAGGAGCTGGAGGGGCTGAGGCACGCAACAAGAATTGGCTTGAATGGACTGAGAAGGTAAAACAGAAACTGGGATTGTGGGGAGGACTGGGTAGACCCTGGTCATCAGCTGTGAGCTGCTGTGTGGTTGATTCCCCTACTGGTTTGGCTTGAGAATCACCCAAGCTGTCTTCAGGTCCGTCTGGGGATCCAAGATGGAGTGGGTCAGATGGGTCACACATACAATGGGGGCACTCACCCTGATGACCACCTCCAGGTGTGGTTGCATCGGGCTGTGCATGGAACCTAAACATGTGGGCATCAAGTACCACCATGTGCTGAGGTTCTATCTGTCTCTGGTTATGTGAAGGACAGGGCCTGGCCCCATTGCTGTGCAATGTCCGAGTCAGTTGGATGTTGCTCCACTACCTGTCCATCATGGAAAATTTCTTCTGGACCATCACATTTGACCACAAGGCCATCAGGCAGTGATTAGCACAGAAAGTCCTTCAGACATTGCAGGAAAAAGATTCAATGAACACAGTGGAGTAGTTTTCCAAGCAGACTGCCCAGCCATCTGGCAGAATGCCACATCAACAGGCACCAAGACTGGCTGGTGGTGAGAGGAGATCTCCCAGTCAGAAATGCAGCTATGATCTACGCAAAGTCATTAAGGCAGCAAAACGACAATACAGCAACAAGATCCAGACATAACTCTCCACCTGCAACACCCGCAACTTATGGCAAGGTCTGCACGCCATTGCAGACCTCAAAGCGAAGCGCAGTGGTGCTGCCAACATTGCTGCCTCTCTCCCAGACGAGCTAAATCTTTTTTATGCTCGGTTTGATATTGCCAACACTGAGGCCCCAAGGAGAGCTGCCGGTGTGACCTATACCTTGGTCATCTCTGAGGCTGAGGTACGCAGGTGTTTCCAACAAGTGGACAGTCACAAGGCTGTGACAGGATGGCATCCCAGGGTGGGTACTCAGGATGCGCATGGTACAACTGACTGGTGTGTTTGCAGACATTTAATCTCTCCCTCTCCCAATGTAGAGTGCCCTCCTGCTTCAGAACACCCACCATTGTTCCTGTACCTAAAAAGACCAAGGTAACAGGTCTGAATGACTGGCGTCCTGTCACACTCACCTCAATAATAAGCAAATGCTTTGAGAGCCTGCTCAAGGACTACACCTACAGCATGCTACCACCCACACTGGACCCCTACAATTCACCTACCGACACAACCAATTGACAGATGATGCGATAGCCACAGCTCCACACACTGTCCTTACACTTCTGGAGAAGAAGGATGTTTATGTGAGAATGCTTTTCTTGGTCTACATTTCAGCATTCAACTCCAAAATTCCCTCCAGGCTTGACAAAGAGCTCTGAGGCCTTGGCCTTCACCCTGCCTTGTGCAGTGGATCCTGGACTTCCTGTCAGATCGTGGACAGGTGGTAAGAGCGGGCTCCCTCACCTCTGCCCCTCTGACCCTCAACACATGAGCCCCTTAGGGCTGTATCCTAAGCCCCTCCTTTACTCTCTGTATACCCACAACTGTTTCACCACCCGCAGCTCCAATTGGCTAAATAAATTTGCTGATGATACTATATTGTTTGGCCTTTTCTCAAATAATAACGAGGCAGCCTATAGAGAAGAAGTCATCTCTCTGATACAATGGTGTCAAGAAAACGACCTCTCACTTAATGTCACAAAAAACAAAGGAGCTAGTTGTGAACTACAGGAGAAATGGAGACAGGCTAACCCCTATTGACATCGATGGATCTGCGGATGAGAGGGTGAACAGCTTAAAATTCCTCAGTATACTGATCACCGAGTATCTCACATGATCTGTACATACTGGCTGTGTGGTGGAAAAAGCACAACAGCACCTCTTTCACCTCAGAGGGTTGAAGAAGTTTGGCATGAGTCCACATATCCTAAGGACTTTCTAAAGGGATGCAATTGAGAGCATCCTGACTGGATACATCACTGCCTGGTATCTGCACTTCGCTCAATGGGAGGACTCTGCAGAGAGTGGTGCGGACAGCCCAGAACATCTGTAGCTGTGAACTTCCCACTATTCAGGAAACTTACAGAGTCAGGTGCGTAAAAGGGACCTGAGTCACCCCAGCCATGATCTGTTTCAGTTGACAAGACAGGCACAAAAAAAAAGAGAGTTAAATACAATTAAAAAGAAACCCTAATCGGCTGGATTGTGTGCATTCTTACGTGCGTGATGGCCATCTTCTTCCAGCTGCCTGCCTGCAAGAGCACCCAGACTCTGTGGCAGTGTCCGTAGTAGTGTCAGGTATCCCCCCCACCCCCCCCCCCCCCGCCCCCGAGCACCAAATACCTGTGCCTGCTGGAAGTCCCAGATGAGAGACTTATCCGGGGTGTGTTGATCTGGATGCCAAGAACTGTCCTCTGGCCCTTCCCCCTACCAATCAATGAGGTACTGGACACAGGCATGCAAGGATGCACCACGCAGAAAAGATCAGGTACCCATCCACAAAGTGGGGGGGATGGTATAACTGGGGCATTGATGGAGAAGTCACTGCCTTGAGCTGAGAAACATTGTTTCAATCTTCATGGATGATTAATGGTGCAGCATACAGGAGATTCTATTGATAGCTTCTCCAAAGCAAATGGTCCCACGTAGCACGAGGCCAACTTGCAGCTCTCTCCTCTCAGTGGAATGTTTCTTGACTTTTTCCTCTTGCTTGAGAGAGCTCCCCTGTTGGTGGAGCTGATCAGCCTGCAGGGTATATTGTTCCTGGGTGTGCAGCAGAGAAGCTCTGGCCCATCTCCACATCAATCTCTTGGTCAGGGAAGAGCGGAGGCTGGAGTCCCTTTTGACATTCAAATGGGGACATGCCAGTGGAGTGCGACTGGAGGTTATTGTGGGCAATCTCTGCCCAAATGAGTTAGTAGCTCCAGGTCATGTGGTTGAAAGAGATGGGTAGTTCAGGGCTGTCTCTATTCCTGATTCACTCTCTCAGTCTGGTTGTTAGATTGGAGGTGGAAATCTGATGAGAAGCTAGCTGCAGCTCCCAAAAGAGAACTAAAAACCTGCCAAAAATGAGAGATGGACTGCGATTCTTGATCAGGCACTACATCCTGAGGAAAGCCATTTAGCCTGAACACATGGTAAACCATGGGGTGGCAGACTGTTAAGCTGATGGAAGCTTGCAGAGAGCAAGGAAGTGAGCTGCTTTAGAGAACTGGTCCACAACTACCAGAATGGTAGTGTTCCCATCTGACGGAGGCAAACCAACAATGAGAAAGATTACCAGTGGTGGTGAGGCACAGGTGGTGGGCAGAGCAAACCAGCAAGGTGTGGATGTTTTAAGACACAAGTGGGACAGGCAGGGATGTCATGGACACCTTGGGACATAGATGGGCACCAAAATTGTCTCTGTATTCTGGATTCTGGTTGAATCCTTGATAGTCAACCAGATAGGAAGAATTACTTCAACACTCGAGGGTGCACAATGACTGGGATGAACAGACAGTTCAGAGGTACCTTACCTGGGCTTGAAACCAACTGCTGGGTAGCTTTCACCTCTGCATCTATTCCCCTACTCATCATAGCAGCTATATATGCTCAGGGAAGGATGGGCTCTGGATTAGTATTGTTCTCAGAGAGGTCAAACTGCCAGGACCGTGCATCGACCTTGGTATTCTTGCTGCCAGGATCGTAGGTGAGGATGAAATTAACCAGGTGAGGAAACAGCCTAACAGGCTTGACAGGAGTTGAGCCTTTTGCTGTCACGAATGTAGGAAAGGATTTTGTGATCTGTCTGTATCAGAAAAGAGTTCTCTGCTCTCTCCAGCTACTGTTGCCATGCCTCGAGGGCCTCCTTGACAGCCAGACATTCTCAGTTACCAACACCATAGTTACACTCTGCAGGAGTCAAGCAACAGGAAAGGAAAGCACAGGAGTGCAGCTGATTATCTACTGAAGACTGCTGTGAGAGTACAGCTCCAGTGCTGACATCAGATGCATCACCCTCAACCTGGACAGGATAGGTATGGATGTTGCAGCACTGAAGCACTGGTGGAGCATTGCTTTAGCTCAGAGAATGCTTGGTCTGCTTCACTTGTCCATTGGAATCCTGCAGAGGTCTTCTTGATGAGTGCATCTACGGGAGCCGCTATGGAACTAAAATTCCTGATGAAGTGGTGATAAAATTTTGCAAACCCCAATCACCCCACCAGTCTGACCATAAATGGTTTGGGCCACTCTGTGAGTGCCTGAACTTTACATGGACAATTGAGGATACATCCCAAGAATGACACCTGCTCTTGGCAGAAAGGTAGTTTTCAAGGAGCCATCTGAGATGTGCTGGACATATTCCAAGCAAAAAAGGGGAATAGATAAGATTGTCATCCAAATACACAAAAGCAAACTGATTCAACATGACCGAGGGCACCTCGTTGGCCAGGGCCTGAAAAACAGCATGGGTGTTGGTCGGAGCAAATGGCATCGCAAGGTACTCATAGTGGCTAGGGGGGTGTTGAATGCTGTCAGCCACTCATCCCCTTCATGGATTTGAGCTAGGTTGTAAACATGATGCAGACCTATCTTAGAGAATATGGTTGCTATGTGGAGATGCTCAAATGCAGAAGCAAGCAGGGAAGAGGGATCTTCACTGTGTTGCTATTCAAGAGCTGATAATCAATGTAGGGATGGAGCTTGCCATCCTTGCTCACACAAAAGGAAGCCGTCCCTGCTGGTGGGGTAGATGGATGGATAAATCCTAAGACCAATGCCTCCTTGATGTATTATTCCATAGGCACTGATTCAGGAGAAAGAGCCAGCCCTGAAGAAGACTGGAACCAGTTAAGGGGTCAGTGGCACAGTTAGATGACTGGTGTGAAGGCAGGAAGGTGGACTGGACCACAAGAAAGTCAGCATATTCAGCTGGAACTCCGGACTAGGCCACACTAGCGGCTGGCTCAGGAGGGGATAAGCTGACAGGGGTTTGAGCTGGAACTAGGCAGGTAGACAGGCATGCCAGTTCCCTCTCGGAGCACCTTTTGGGACAAATCGATCTGTAGTTTGTGTCAAGAGTGCCAGGGGAAGGCCAAGCACTAATGGAACTTCAGGCAAATCAACAAGATAGAAGGAGAGCTGTTCCTTATGGTTGCTGTCTAGCACAAGTTTGAGAGGTACTGTGGGAAGGTTGATCTTGCCCAGAAGCCAATCAATATTCTCTCTCAATTGCTGAGTGGGGACTCCCTATTTCTGAGCCTGGAAGTTATTTCTGAAGTTCCCGGCTGCCCTGAAGTCAATAAATGTTTTGCACGACAGAGAAGCTGGGAGCATTACTCAATTAGGGGGAAATGCTTGTAAGGGAACCGACCCATCAGAATTCCACTTCTTACTGTCGGGTCTCCTCCTTTGCTGATGCCCAGAAGACCACGGACTGTTCTGCACTAATATCATTCCTCCTGAGATAGATTCAGGCCCCCCACCTGCACGGGCTCTTTTGCAAACTGTGTACTGGGTGGTGAGAGTCACATGGGGATCTGTTGAAAAGGAGGCTCTAGCATTCTCCCTCTGTGCCACTCAACTGCCCAGTTGTATTCAAATGGCCAGATTTATCAGGTCATCCAGGTTTCCTGTTCATCATGCACTGCAATCTCAGGCCAAACCTTTGTGCTTAGCCCATGCTGAGAGATCTGAACAGCAAGTGTGCAGAACTTTACTGCATAGTTTCTCACTTACCCTCTTCCTTGATGCAGGTACAGACTGTGGGCTGTCTTCTGAGTCCATACTGGAAAGTCAAATACTCTCTTCAACTCAGCTACGCATGGCTAGAAAGACTGGGCTGCAGGAGGACTATGTTCTTGCAGGGCATTGGACAGGCTAAGCAGGGGTCCATCTCTAAGAGATTCACCATGTAAGCCAGTTTACGGGCATTGCCACTGAACTGAACTGGCCGGACTTGGAAAGCCAGCTCTCACTGGGTAATAAAGTTTTTGCAGCCGTCTGGATCACTAGAGGGTGAAGGAATGTTTGGTTTAGGTCAGGAAGCAGCTGAGGGACTCTGGGCATTCGTAACTGTGGCTGATGAGACTGTTGTAGAGGAGGATGTGGGAGGTGTTGATTCTGGGAGTGGGGCTGTCCTGGCAAAAGGCTGCTGAATAGCAGAGTGAGAACAGTAACAGTGACCATCTGATTCCAGCTGTCTGCTGTCAGTTGCCGAACTGTTGTTGTGAGTGCTGAATCCTGTTCTTCCAGCTTGGAATGGGCTAGCTGGTCTGAGAGTAGTTATCACACTGTGGGAGTCACTTCTGCCATCCCAGCCTCCACTTACTTTAACTCCTCCCCCACTTGACCAAAGAAATTCAGGGCCAATTTCAGCTGCTCTCTCTCTCTCTCTCTCTCTCTCTCTCTGCTGGATCCATTTTGATGGTCGTGTCCTGCTAACAGGAATTCTGTGATGGCCCAGGTGCAGAGGGAGAGACACAGAAATGGAATGAACAGCTCACTGAGTTTTAATAAGAAGTGTATAGAGCAAAGGAAAAAAATAAATGCTAGGCCAAAAGGACCGCTATCTAAAAACTAATGCCATCACTGCGGCTCAAAAGCATTAACCTAGAATTAAATTAATACTGCTCCTTTAACAGAGTCTAACTAAATCACTAAATTGCTACTTGGGAGGATTTAAATAGGTTAGGAAGTAAGTAGGAACCAGAGCATCAGGTTAGAATGTGGTGGAATTAAAAGAAAGGTAGAAGACATGACCAGCAAGAACAGGCAGGAGCAAGCTAATAGACACAAGGGACTGATGGGTTGAAATGTGTGCATTTTAATGCTAGGTGTATCATGCATAAGAGGAAAAATTTGGAGCATCAAAGCTGAAGTAAATTTATTATTGAAGTACGTATTCTATATGTCACCACATAATACCATGTGTTTCATTTTCTTGCAGGTACTTAAAAATAAAGAAATACAATAGAATTTATGAAAAAACTAGACATAAACAAAGACATACAAACAACTAATGTGCAAAAGAAGACAATTTGTGCAAATAAATAAACAAACAGATAATACTGAGAACATGTGGAATCTTTAAAAATGAGTCTGCATGGATCAATAAATGGAAACACATCAACTGCTGCCTGAGAAACAACTTGGATCCACTCCAATTTGCCTACCAGCCCGAGAGGTCCACAGCAGGACAAACTTCTACCGGGGTGTGGTGAAGAGTATATTGACTGGTTGGTAACAGTGAGCAGGAAACTACAGTATTTGTCGCAAAACAAATGCTAGAAGGTTCACAATTATTCTTTAACTGTCCAATGGCTCTTGCCTATCTGTGTCTCCAGGCTTGGAGCAAAATGGAGGAACTTTAATTGCTATCATATCAAAGCACTTATTTGTATGCTAAAGGGCAAAATTGGACGATCACGCAGAATTCGCTTGAATTTGTACATGGCAAAGACCTACTAATAAATGTATGGGGACTGGTAGCATACTGCCCATAGCAAGGGCCTGACATAGTTGCTGTCACAGAATCATACACTGTGCCAAGCTACTCTTTCTCAGTCATCACTTCTGATAGTATTGGGTTTGCTGTCCACGAAGTTCTGAACTCAAACGAAGATCTTAAGCCTTATCCGATAGCTATGTGTACCCTCACTAAAGGGAGGTTATAGAGTGACCAGCTACTCTTCAAAGATCAATTTCCTGTTTATTCTCCGTGGTGGGTTTAGCTGCCAATAGCCACTATTTGAATGGTGAGACCTTCCTATCTACCAAGGAGGAGATAATTCCAGCTAGCAAAATAGTTTAAACTCATTTCAACACACAGAAAATGCAGAGGTCTCGGCCCAAAACGTCGACAGCGCTTCTCCCTATAGATGCTGCCTGGCCTGCTGCGTTCCACCAGCATTTTTTGTGTGTTGCTTAAACTCATTTCAATTATTTTTAGCGATACATGTTTAAATTTTATAAAATTCTTAAAACACGTTTAAAACTCTCAGATGTTTTCTATTTTATATAAGATTTCCACATTATAAACTATTTTTAAAACACAAAGGACTTCCAAAACACAGGTACAATTCTTATAAGCTGAAAAGTCATACCAGTGAGTTGCAGATAACAAGTCATCCATCACAGAAATCGAAGGCAGAGGAATGGATTCTAATTACCCTGATCTTCTGTCATCCTTCTGATTGTCCTTGATCCTTCCTATCAAGCCTGACTGCTCTCTAACATTTATACAGGGTTTTTTTGCTACTTGGTGACTTCATACATGTGATATTTTTCAGATTCCTTTGCTGGGAAATTCACACAAATGGCCTAAGTGCTCTGGGGACAGAGATCCCAGATATCCAAAGATAAAGCTGTGAGGGCTGACTCTCTGAGTACACAAATCTCCCAGCTATTGATAGATCAACTATTTGATGTGTTAAGTTCTAGTATCAGTCTGGTCTGCAAGCTTCCTTGTACTAAATAACTTAGCCAGTGTTGTCTGCATTGATGCAGCCCAGTTAATATAACCCTATTGTCTAAAACTGCATCTCTTGAGGAGCCAGCAATGTGTCGTGGTCCATCCACCTGTGCTTTATAGACAGTGCTGTATGTTTGCAAAACTGTCTTTTGAATTTCAGACTGATTATTGCTTGCAATTTACATTAAGAACTGCAGACTGGTTCTTGTTTATGTCAAGAAGCTGAGCAAGGAATAATGGTTGAATGCTTATCTTATTCAAAAACAACTCTTTGAACTCTGTAAGTGTCAGCTGTACTGTTAAAAAGATGAGCATGGCAAGAAGCTCCCCCATCATTCATTAACAGTATAATAACTTAACAATAGGAGAGAGTAATCTTCTGAGTCCTCAATTCCAGACCAATTAAATCAATATACTCCATGTCTGTATGAATTAAGAGCAAGTGTGGGCCATGTAATTTCTTGAGCCTGGTCTGCCATCTCATATGGTCATTGATAATTTAATTATAATCTTATTCTGCTTTTCTGTTTTACTGATATTTTGACCTTCCTCTTATAAAGTTCCCATCTACTCCAGCTTGAAAATATTCAGCAACTCTATTGTCATCGTCCTTTGAGAAAAAGAGTTTCCAAAATTCTCAACCATTTGAGAAAAAAGAATCACTTAATTTTTGTCTCAAATAGGTGACCACTTATGCTTAAACAATGATACTAAATTTTAGGTTCTTCCACTGAAGGAAACACCCAAACATGCAAAGAAGGGTGACTCTGACTCCTTGACAAGGGGCTCACCTAGACCCTCTACCACAGCCATGTATCTTCCCTGGAAGCACTTCTTCACCATCTTATTGAGCCACATGGCACCCAGATCTGTTTACGAGCTTCTTGATTCAGACCTTCTGAAGACCCCAGGTACTCGCATTCAGTTGACTGCTTCTTTTGCTGCGTTCTGTGTGTCACGGTGTCTGGTGTCCCTGTCCCATTAGCTGCCACAACTCCAGGATTCTCTCTCTGCCACCTGCAATAGACCTGTCCTGCGTGCCTTCAATCACTGGTTCATCGCCTTCTTCGCATCCAGCAAGGATCGGAAGATCACCTGTCTCCAGACCACAAAACCCGCCGTCTCCAATGTCAACAGCCATGGTCGTCCCCAGACCACGATCCATACAGCCGATCTCAATACTATTGGATTCCCCCAGATTACGAATTTCTTCCAATCCTGATGACTCTGAATACCTCCATACCAGTGTCACTAATGTCACCAACACTGGTTCCAATGATCCCGAGCAGATTCAGAACCTTAATTACACTGCCATCAATGCTGGTTCCAATGATTCCAGACTTCTCTCCAATTCAAACCTCACTCCTTCCAAATGTGTTGCTCTTTATTCGCTCTGCACCAATTCTAACCTCACTATCAAACTGGCAGATAAGTGGGGGTGCTGTGGGCTGACCACTACCTTGCTGAGGCCAGGCAACAACTCTCAGATGCTTCCTCTTACTTACCCCTTGAACAGGACCCCACTAAGGAGCACCAGGCTATTTTTTCCTGCACTATTACTTACGTTTTCAACCCTGAGGATCTTCCATCCACTGCCACCAACCACATAGTTTTCTCACCTGCACCTCTGGTTTCTACCTCCTATCCAAGATCCATAAACTTGCCTGTCCAGGTAGACCTGTTGATTCCGCCTCTTCCTGCCCCACCAAGCTTATACCTGCATCCCTTGACACTGTTTTGTCAATCCCTTCCTCTGACACTTCACTGACTCTGAATCTTTTCACCGACTTCAAGTTCCCAGGCTTGGATGGGCAAATTTTCACTGTGCATGTCCAGCCCCTAATCACCTCCATCACCCATCAGGAGGGCCTTAAAGCTCCACGCTTCTTTCTGGACAACAGACCCAACCTGTTCCCCTCTACCACAACTCTCCTCCATCTGGCAGAACTGGTCCTCACCCTCAATAATTTCTCCTTCAGCTCCCCTCCCCCCCACTTCATTCAAACCAAAGGTGTAGCCGTGGACATTCACATGGATTCCAGTTGTGCCTGCCTTTTTGTCGGCAACATTGAACAATCCATGTTCCAAGCCTACACCAGTATTGCTCCCAGCTCTTCCCAGTCCTACATTGACAACTGCATTGCTGCTGCTTCCTGCACCCATGCTGAGCTTGTTGAATTCATAATCTTTATCCCCATCTTCCACCTTTCCCTCAAGTTAATGCGTTCCATTTCAAACTCCGCCCTCCTCTTCCTTGACCTCTCTGTCTCTATCTCTGGAGACAGTCTATCTACTGATATCTTTTACAAACCCACTGTCTCTCACAGCTACCAGGACCTCTTCCCACTCTGTCACTTGTAAATGCCAACCGCTTCTCTCAATTCCTCTGTCCCTGCCACATCTGCTCTCAGGATGAGGCTTTTCATTCCAGAAACACTGAGATGTCCTCCTTCTTCAAAGAAAGTGGCTTCCTTTCTTTCACCATCAATGCTGTCCTCACCCGCATCTCCTCCATTTGGCACATGTCTACCCTCACCCCATCTGCACACCGCCACACCAGGGATACGGGTTCCTCTTCTCCTCACCTACCAACCCCCTAGCCTCTGTGTGCAGAACATAATTTTTATGCAACTTATGCCATCTCTAATAGAATCCCACCACCAAGCACATCTTTCCTCCACCCCCCCACCACTTTCTGCTTTCCACAGGAAACACTCCTTATCCGTCTTCCTTGTCCACTCATTCCTACTCACTGATCTTCCTCCTGATTCTTATCCTTGCAAGCAGAACAAGTGCTACACCTGCCTCTCAATCTCCTCCCTCACTACTATTCAGGGCCCTAAACAGTTCTTTCAGGTATGGCGACACTTCACCTGCAACTCTGTTGGGGTGATCTACTGTATCCAGTGCTCCCAGTATGGCCTTTGTATATCAATGACACCCGACATAGATTGGGAGACTGCTTCACCAAGCACCTACTGTATGCTCTGTCCACCAGAACAAGTGGAATCTCCTGGTAGCCACCCATTTCAATTCTACTTTCCATTCCCATTCCGACATGTCAGTCTATGACCTCCTCTACTGATGCCATGAGGCCACACTCAGGCTGGAGGAGCAACACCTTATATTCTGTTTGGGTAGCCTCCAACCTGATGGCATGAACATCGATTTCTCTAACCTGGTAATTGCTCCCCCCCCCCCCCCTTCATCATTCCCCATTCCTATTTCCCTCTCTTACCTTATCTACTTACCTGCCTATCAGCTCTCTCTGGTGCTCCTCCATCTTCTATCCTCTCCTATCTGAGTCCTCCTTCTCCACCCCTTTGTCTCTTTCACCAATCAACTTCCCAGCTCTTCAGTTCACCTCCTCCCCCGCTCCCAGTTTCACCTATCACCTACCTTCTGGTACTTCTTCCTCCCCTCCTGTCCCCCTTTCTGACGTCCTTTTTCTTTCCAGTCCTAATGAAGGGTCTCAGCCCATAACATCGATTGTTCGCTCTTTTCCATAGATGCTGTCTGGCCTCCTGAGTTCCTCTGGCATTTTGTGTGTGTTGCAAAGGAAGCAACCAATTTACATCCACTCTGCCGAGACCTCTCAGGTTTTAATGATTTAGACAAGTTGCCTTTCATTCTTCTAAAGTCTAGTGAGTCTATCTTATTGAGAGATACATTACAACTAAGCCCAAACAGATAATCTTTCAGATGCTGGTTTCCCCCAGCTGACAATGGGCATTTTATAGACACCAAAGAGTCAATTTTCTCTCTAAGTTGGAAAACACAAAAATTGCTCATCATGGCAACCATACCTCTCAAATTTGTACTGAGTGGTATCAAAGGCACTTAAGATTGAAAATTATTAAACGTGGAGAGAAAGGAATTGAGTCCTGCCATTTGTCGGAATGAACATATTGGACATTTGAATTTATGGAATCTTGTTCGTATTTAAGGGCGTCCGTAAGTCAAGAGTTCTTTACCTGGGAAGGCCTGTACGTGATTTAAGCCTACATTATTTCTTTCTGATTACACTCTTGTCGGATTAATTTTAAATAGTGATTAAAATTCCTCATTTTTTTTGAAAAGTACAGTGCACCTGTGATAGCCAGCACGTTATGAGAGACTGCATTTATTGCAAAACAGATATTAAGTAAAAAAATATAATTCACTGCTTATCTGCATGTTCAGAAATTAATGTTTGATACAGATATACTGTGGTCATTGAGAATCCTTAAACATTATTTATAAAATCTTGGGCCTGACTGTAATATTGGCTGGTGAATGTCCAACTGTGAAGAATAATGAAAACTCATAGCAGTGATATTGTGAATGGAAATAGGGCAATCGTGGACATGGTGGGTAATTGCTTTGCACCCACTGTTGCTGCCGTGGCTAGTATGCTGGAAATCCTAAGGACATCATTCCTCAGCCGTGGTTGAGGGCTCCCTCAATAACATAATGGCATTATTGTAAATAGTGGGATTGTTGCCCAACATGTACTATAATCTTATATTCTCTAACTTAGTGAAGCACTCTTTAAAATTAGAAAATAGCACTTATCAATTCACTTTTTATGTCAAAAATTGATTAGATTTTAGAGACAATAATTAAGTGTAGATGAATGGAATACTTGAAAATATTCTGATCAGAGGGACAATATAAGCTTATAATGTCCAATTCTTGTCTGATAAATAATGAGGAGGATATCAATTAATGATTCTTTATGTAATCTTCCAAAAAGACATTTAATGAAACTCCCTCTTAAGAGAGGATGAAAGTTGAGGCTTATGATATAACAGGGGTCTCGGCCGAAAACGTTGACTGTTTATTCTTTTCCATAGATGTCTGGCCTGCTGATTTCATCCAGCATTGTGTGTGTATTACTTTGGATCTCCAGCATCTGCAGATTTTCTCATGTTAGGGATTTTAATTTTTAACTGGCTAGGTAATTGAATGAGCAACAGCAGAATAGGGGTAATGGGCAGGTATTCAGATTGGAGACTGTGCCTAAAGGAGCACATACTGTACATATCGCCTGTGCCAGACCTGTAGCAAAGCAGTGGCTCTAAAACTTGGTTTTATTGAACTCAGTGTCACTGTGAGAAGAATATAAGCAATTTGAAAGCTGGTGTCCCACAAAGATCTTTCCTAGGGCTACAGTAGTTCACAATATTTATGAATAACTTGGATGAATGGGGGTAGAGCAGTACAAATGAACTGACTGAAGCATGGTAGAGGCAGAAATCCATTTAAGCAGTTCTTGGATGTGTACATGAAGATCCAAGAGCTGCAGGGCTGCATACCTTGTGTGAGAAGGTGAATTCAGCTGTTTCAAATATATACATGGGCAGTAGGTAAGATTTATGATTCTGGTTGAAGTTTGCCAGTGACGCACAGGAGTGTCATAAGCTGTATAAGTGGAATTATTGAAGCTCGGAGAATATTAATAAAGGAAGTGAATGTCAGATTGCACCAAATGGATTTCAGTAAAGGTAAATATGAGGTCACCTGCTTTGGATGTCAGCAATTTGGATCCAAGTACTTTCTAAATAAGACCACAAGACATAGGAGCAGAATTAGGCCATCTGGCCCATCGTGTCTACTCCACCATTCAATCACAGCTGAGTTTTTTTTTGTCTACTCCTCAACCCCAGTTCCCAGCCTTCTCCCCGTAACCTTTGATGCCATGTCCAATTAAGAACCTATCAATTTCTGCCTTAAATACACCCAACAACCTGGCCTCCACAGTTGCATTTGGTAATAAATTTCACAAATTCACGAGGAAATCTGCAGATGCTGGAAATTCAAGCAACACACACAAAATGCTGGTTTAACACAGCAGGCCAGGCAGCATCTATAGGGAGAAGCACTGTCGACGTTTCGGGCCGAGACCCTTCATCAAGACTCCTGAAACGTCGACAGCGCTTCTCTGTATAGGTGCTGCCTGGCCTGCTGCATTCCACCAGCATTTTGTGTGTGTTCCACAAATTCACCACCTTTTGTCTATAGAAATTTCTCCACATCTCTGTTTTGAAAGGGTGCCCATCTATCCTGAGGCTGTGCCCTCTTGTCCTAGACTCTCCCACCGTGGGAAACATCCTGTCTAAGCCTTTCAACATTCAAAACATCTCAATGAGATCCTCCCTCATCCTTCTGAATTCCAGCGAGTACAGACCCAGAGCCAGCAAACGTTCCTCATATGATAACCCTTTCATTACTGGAATTATCATTGTGAACCTCCTTGGGACCCTCTCCAATGCCAGCATATCTTTTCTAAGATGAGGGGCCCAAAACTGTTTACAATGCTCAAGATGAGGCCTCACCTGTGCCTTATAAAGCCTCAGCATCACATCCTTGCTCTTATATTCTAGACCTCTTGGATTGAGTGGTAACATGGCATTTGCCTTCCACACCACTGCCTTGGCCTGCAAGTTAACCTTCAGGGTGTCTGCACAAGGACTCCCAAGTCCCCTTACATCTCAGATTCCTGGATTTTCTCCCCATCTAGAAAATAGTTCACACCTTTATTTCTACTACCAAAGTGCATGATCATGCATTTTCCAATATTGTATTTCATTTGCCAATTTCTTGCCCATTCTCCTAATCTGTCTGAGTCCTTCTGCAGCCTTCCTGTTTCCTCAACACCATCTACCCCTCCAGCAATCCTCATCTCATCTGCAAACTTGGCAACAAAGCCATCTATTCCATCATCTAAATCATTGATATACAGAAAAAAAAGAAGTGGTCCCAACACCAACGCCTGTGGAACACCACTAGTCACTGGCAGGAAACCAGAAAAGGATCCCTTTATTCCCACTTGCTGCATCCTACCAATCAGCCAATGCTCTAACTGTGTTAGTAACTTTCCTTTAATATCATGGGCTTTTAACTTGGTAAGCAGCCTCATGTGTGGCACCTTGTCGAAGGCCTTCTGAAAGCTCAAAAATATAACATCCACTGCATCCCCTTTATCTATCCTACTTGTAATCTCCTCAATGAATTCTAATGGGTTCATTAGGCAAGATTTTCCCTGAAGGAAACCATGCTGACTCCTATCTTGTCCTATGTCACCAAGTACTTCATCACCTCATCCTTAACAATTGACTCTAACATCTTCTCAATCACTATGGTCAGGCTAACTGGTCTAAAATTTCCTTTCTGCTGCCTTCCTCCTTTCTTAAATAGTGGAGTGATACTTGCAATTTTCCAGTCCTCTGGCACAATGCCAAAGACCATTGATTTCTGAAAGATCAATTCTAATGCCAACATATTCTCTAATGCTACCTCTATCAGAACCCTAGGGTGCAGTTTATCTGGTCCAGGTGACTTATGTACCTTCAGGTCTTTCAGCTTTTTGAGCACCTTCTCCCTTGTAATAGTAATTGCACCCTCTTCTCTTCCTTCATACACTACAACATCAGCCATTCGGCTAGCGTCATCCATGGTGAAGACTGATGCAAAATACTCATTTAGTTCATCAGCCATCTCCTTGTCCTTCATTATTATTTCTCTCGCCTCATTTTCTATCAGTCCTATATCCATTCTCATTTCTCTTTTATTTTTAACATACCTGAAAAAACTTTTACTATCTACAACACCTTGAGTATCGTATTTGCTGTCCTTTCTGATTCTGCTTCCCTTATGATTTGATACTTAGCCAACTAAGTTCCATCACCTGCCTGCCCTTCCTGACAGTCTCACTGCATGTTATCTTTACTTTTTCACCATCTGTCCTATCCTGAGTCCCTTCACTCTGGTTCCCACTCCCCTGCCAAATTATTTTAAACCCTCCCCAACAGCTCCAACAAACCTGCCCACGTGAATATTGGTCCCCCTCAGGTTCAGGTGCAACCTGTCACTTTTGAACAGGTCATTCCTCCCCCAGAAGAGATCCCATGGTGAACAGCTGAAAGTAGAAGAGGTTCAAAATGACTTAGTGGTCCATTTACATCATTAAAATGTCAGGGATTGGTCCGAACACAGTGAAAATAGTTAAGTGATTGTTTGACTTTCTGTTGAAAGGACTGGCATATCAGGGTGTAAGGTACGTTGCAGTTTGCAAAGCATTGTAAGACCACATCTATCAAGGGTTTTAAGTAGCACATTTAAAAAAGAATGCATTAGCCTGGAGAGGTATAGGGGTAAGGGTGAGGGTGGGGGTGGGGGAATGGCAGAGTGCACTGTTGCTGTGTAGCTTAACTAGCTCGGAAGCACTGGGTCTGTGTTGGAAGTTCACTAGGTAAGTCAGAGGCCTGTTGTCTGTGAGTCCATAGGACCACTACAGGCTCGAAGCCTGGAAGCCTGTCCTGGGGTTGGACGACTGTCTGTGGTTGTGAGTGGTGGATGGAACGGAGGAAAGGATCTAGTTTTTGCTGTTGTTGTTTGTTATGCTCTGTTTTGTTGTGTTCTGTGTTGTTCTGCTGAGCATGGTGGAATGCTCTGTTGTCACTGGAATGTGTGGTGCCATTTGAGGGCTGCCCCCAGCACAATCTTAGGTGGTATTAGTTGTTGACACAAATGATATTTTTCTTTGCATGTTTTGATGTACATGTAATAAATAATGCCGAATCTGAATCAAATGTTAGTGCTGTAACTGCAGTGAAGTAAAGAGGAAACACAAAACAAAAGAAAATCTGCAGATGCTGGAAATTCAAGCAACACACACAAAATGCTGGAAGGACTCAGCAGGCCAGGTATCATCCTGGAAGAGAGTAAACAGTCAATGCTTTGGGCCAAGACCCTTCATTAGGGCTGGAAGAAAGAGATAAGAAGTCAGATTGAGAAGGTTAGGGGAGGGGAGGGTGAAGTTCAAGGTGGTAGGTGTTAGGTGAAACTAGGAGAGGGGAGGGGGGAAGTAACAAGTTGGGAAGTTAATTAATAGAACATAGAATAATACAGCACAGTACAGGCCCTTCGGCCCACAATGTTGTGCTGACCCTTAAACCCTGCCTCCCATATTTCCCCCCACCTTAAATTCCTCCATATACCTGTCTAGTAGTCTCTTGAAATTTCACTAGTGTATCTGCCTCCACCACAGACTCAGGCAGTACACTCCACTCACCTATATGACTGGACAGGGTAGAAGGCCATGGAAGAAAGGGAAGGGTGAGGAGCACCAGAGGCTTTGCTGAACACCTATGCTCCATCAGTCAGAAAAAGTGGGATCTCCCAGTGGCCACTAATTTCAATTCTGCTTCCCATTCCCATTCCGACATGTCAGTCCATGGCCTCCTCTACTGCCACAATGAGGGCACACTCATGCTGGAGGAACAAATTCTTATGTGCTGTCTGGGTAGCCTCCAACTGGATGGTATGAACATTGATTTCTCAATTTTCCAGTAATTGTACCCCCTCTCCTTCACCATTCCCCATTCCTATTTCCCTCTCTCACCTTATTTCCTTATCTTCCTATCACCTCTCTCTGGTGCTCCTCCCCGTTCCCTTTCTTCCACTGCTTTCTGCTCACTGCTGTCAGAATCCCCCTTCTCCAGCCCAATCAAGTTCCTAGCTCTTTACTTCACTGCTCCCCTTTCCTGGTTTCAACCATCACCTACTACTTTGTCCTTCTTCCTCCCCTCCCTCCACCTTCTTAGACTTTTCTCATCTTTTTTCTAGTCCTGACATGTTGACTATATTCTTTTCTATAGATGCTGCCTGTCCTGCTGAGTTCCTCCTACATTTTGTGTGTGTCGCAGTGCAATAGTTTGGCTTGAGACACAGCTAGTTCTGGATCACAAGTCTTCAGCCTTACAAATGAAGTGTCATGTGATGTTTGCAGTATCTAGTGCTCTCACGATTTTCATCACAGAGTTATTTAATTGTCTCAGGAATGTTTCTGTGATAGTGGGGATCCTAGGGGAATGCTTGAGAATGTGAAGAGGGTAAGGGGTACGTGTAGGAGGGGTGGGTGAGGGGTAAGTGTAGCAAAATATGTAGACAGGACCAGGGAGAGGATACGTCATTGGCGAAGTGTAGGAGGACAGGGAAGAGGTAGCTAAAATAAGATGCCAGACAGCATGTGGCAACCAGAAAGAAGAGGAACTTTGCAACCAAAAGACAATGTGTTCGGCAAAGTATATTGAGCTATATACCTATTTCGAGTGTTTTGCTTGCGTCCATACCCATTCCAAGTATTACGCTTCCGTCTATGCTTATTCCGAGTATTTCGTGTACTTAGCTATGCAATAGCCAATCAATTGATGAATTTGAATCGGTAACCATATTTGTGAATGTAGTACCCTGCTTTTGGGTATAAGTATGACCTCTGTGAACCGACAAATTGGGAGTTGGCTACCTTACGCCCGAAGTGCGTGTGGCTGCGAACTCCTCTCTGAATGAAAACCGTTTCAGAGGTAATTTCATGTCTCTGGTGTTTTTCCTCAACTGAGCAGGTTAATAATTTCAGGTTGACAAGCTGAGATGGATAATTTTCTCAGCACCTCTGGCTGATCATAGCTGTGAATGCTTCAAAGCAACACACACACAATGCTGGAGGAATTCAGTAGGTCAGGCAGCATTTATGGAAATGAATGGATCGCCGATGTTTTGGGCCGAGTCCCTACTTCAGGACTGAAAAGGAAGGAGAAAATTTCAGGATAAAAAAGTGGGAGGAGGGGGAGGAGAATAGCTAGAAGGTGATAGGTGAAGCCAGGTGGGAGGGAAAGGTCAAGGACTAGTGAAGAATTAATCCGGTAGGAGAGGAGAGTGGACCATAGGTAAAAGGGAAGGACGAGGGGACTCTGGGGAAGTAAAGGCAGGTGAGAAGAGGTAAAATGTCAGAGTGGGAATTGAGGAAGAGTGGGGGGTGTCTAATGTGTTTACCAGAAGGAGAAATCGATATTCATATGTTCATGCCATCAGGTTGGAGGCTACCCAGACACAATATGTTGCACTTCCCTTCTGAGGGTGGCCTCTTCATGGCACAAGAGGAGGCAATGGACTGACACATTGGAACCAGAATATGAATGGGAATTAAAATGTTTGGTCACAGGGAAGTCCCATTTATGGTGGATGGAGTGGAGGTGCTTGACAAAGCCGTCCCCCAATTTATGATGTGTCTCACGAATGTAGATGAGTTTGCACTGGGAGTACCGTACACAATAGATGAATCTAGCAGATTCGTAGGTGAAGTGTTGCCTCACCTGCAAGGACTGTGTGGGACCCTGAATGGAGGTGAGAGCGGAGGTGTATGGGCACCTTGCAGGGATACGCCGGGAGGGAGGTTAATGGGGAGGGATGAATGGACAAGGGAATCATGAGGGAGTGATCCCTGTGGAAAGCGGTGGTGGGGGTGGGCAGGTAAAGATATATTTAGTGGTAGGCTCGATTCCAACATTCACCTGCTTGGCCTCACCATCATTGTCGATGGATGTTCTGGGATCTGCCTTCTTTGGATCTACCCCTTCAATGTACAACTAAACAATGTGATTCACAACAATATGTAGAAGAACCACAGAGCTATTGATTGTGTTAGCAATTGGTGGTGTGATTGCTTGGTTCTGCTTATTGCATTGCAGTTTTTCTAGGCTCTTTCCTAGGTTCACAATGGTCACCTTGAGCTTATAATTGCATATTATTTTAAATCTCCTTCCCATTCCTACATCAATCCCTTTATCTTGACTTTCTACAATGCTACGGAGAGGACAAAACCAACTGGAAGAACAGCATCGTGTATTGTGCTTGGCCAGTTTTCAACACAATGGTATGAACTTGGAATTTTCCAGTTTCCGTTTATACAACCCTCAGTGTTTTCTTGCACATGTAAACCCATCCACCAAATTTTCTTTTCACTTTTGTTCACCTCTATCTTCTCTTCTGCCCCATCTGATTCTATCTGCTTATTATCCACTCCCCAACTAGTTCGACTATCACTTACCAGTATCGTTCCCACTCTGTCCCCCCGTACTGCTATATAATACTGGCAATCTTTCCTTGTCCCCCTCCAGTCTTAATGCAGGGTCTCAACCCACAATTTGAAAATACACCAACTGCATCCACAGATTCTGCTTGATCTCCTGAGTTCTTCCAGCCCTTTTTGTTCTAGATTTCAGCAGCAGTATCCTCTTTTGCCCACACTTGTTTATTTATTTGTTTGTTTATTTATTTATTGAGATACAGGACAGAGTAGATCCTGACAAAGGGTCTCGACCCGAAACATTGACTGCTTCTTTCAACGGATGCTGCCCGACCTGCTGAGTTCATCCATCTTTTTTGTATGTCTTGATTTGACCACAGCATCTGCAGTGTACTTTGTGTTTAGAGTAGATCCTTCTACCCTTTGAACACACTACCCAGCAATCCTCTGACTTAATCTAGCCTAGTCAAGGGACAATTTACAATTCCCAATTAAACTACCAACTGGTACGTCTTTGGACTGTGGGAGGAAACCAGTACATCCAGAGTTGACCCATGTGGTCATGGGAAGAATATGCAAACTCTTTACCAATAGTGGTGGGAATTGAACCCAAGTTGCTGATACTGTAGAGTGATGTGCTAACCACTATGCTACTATAGCACCCTAGTATACCTCCTGGTTGCCCAATTTGTAGTTGACAGATGTCTTATAAGCCTATCCGACATAGGATGACTGTGGTTCCGTGAATTATTTACAGTAGAGGGGATGCTCTGTTTCTACAATTCTGCAGTAGGTGACATTGCCATAACTTTTCTGAGCAGATTTTTCTACCTCATGTGAACACAAGGTCAAGCAGACATATCCCTTGTTTTGGTCCACTTACTACCTGCCATATACCCAACATGGCAATTATGATCATTAGGACTCAGCCAAACCAGTCTGTGGAAGAGCTATCAAGCCAATCTTAGTGGTGGATATTGAGTTATCTCTCACTTCAAATGTTACTCTCTATTGGAACTGCACTGATTCAACAGCTGAGGGAGATTGATAAGTTGTAATATAGGTAGTTTTGTCTATATTTAGACCATAAGACTAAAAGACATAGGAGCAGAATTGGGCCATTTGGCTTATCAAGTCTGGTATTTGACCTCTGATGCCATGAGACTTCATAGGGTCAATGTTGAATTCTCCCAGTGCTTCTACCTTCTATCTTTATGCTTTTGTGCTGCTATCTCTAGTGGATCTAACTTGCCAATGTAACCTTAGGAGTGTGTTGGAGGAATCTGGAGACTTTTTTTCTCAGACACAAAAACTACAGTGGAATAACTTTCCCAGTCTAGAGACACCAATCAGTAGATGTTTGTGAAAAGGACTTTTCAAGATCTATTGGACATGATCTGAAATGCCCAAATTTTGTGTCTCAAAAATGCCATATACTCATTCCTAATCTGTCTTTTTCAACCTGGTAGCATTGGTACAAATGAGTAGCTTACTTGACCATTTTGGAGGACATTATAGAGTCTGGAGTTGCATTCAAACCAAACTATTCAAGATATCTGGTTGCATTTATATTCTTATAAATTCTCCATCAGATATGCAATATTGTATGTTATCACAATATTTAAATGCTTCTTAATAATTCTGGAGTTTATCCACCCTTTTCATTTAACTAGTAAAAAAAATGTTATTTTTATTCATAACAATTTTACACATTATTACAAGGGTGAAAGCACAACATCCAATTATAACTTTAAAATAAATACAGTATAACATTTTTAGTAAAGGAAGATATTGTATTTGTGTATTGTCCTTCAGAGTGCAGGACATTCTTAGTTTTTATTTAGGCAATGAAGTACTTCTGCTATAATTTGGAAATGTGGTACCTTATTTACACACATAGCAAAACTTCCCACAAATAATAATGAGATAGCAACCAGATAACTTGTTTTTCAGTGATTGATTATATGATGGCATCCGTTAGTCTTGCAAGACCATGGGTCTGCACCTGGAAATTCTTGCTTCAGTCTGTGTTGGTAGAACAGCATCTGTTGTGGCTGCAGAGGCCCACATGTGAGTGACCGTCTCGGCTGCAGCAGCTGCATTTGAAGGCGCTGTCCTCCGGTGTTGTCTTGGTGCTGTTTCTTCAGCAGCAAGCCTCAGCTTCTCTTCTCTTCTCTTCTCTGTAGACCTATAGTGATTATAGTCAATGAATAAATATTGTCCACAGTTGTGTGGAGAACACCTCTCTTTGATAAGTACTAGGGAATCTATTTCATCAAATGCAGCATCATTTTAACATATAACATAGAAGTTAGCAGGTCTTATTGTGCAGTACTCACTCATTACAGTATTGGAGCATCAGCTGACTTGAGTTTATGTCTGCATCTGGGGCTTCAGCCCACAAGTCAAGGGAGACTCCCAAATGAAGTGAGTCCACACTAAGTGCTTTCTTTGATGTAGCAGAAATGGAACACTTCAAAAAGATAAATGAATAACTTCTTTTCAAAATGAAAAATAACCACATAATATGCTGCAAGGAATTCTGTAATGTTGGATGAATTTGAAAATGTGTGATTTCCAATACAATTGTGAAGAATCTAAATATTTGGCTGTCTTTTGCCTCAAGGAATTGATTCCTTACAATATGTAGAATATGCCTCTAACTTTCAGAATTTTCAACTGGGTGCATCTCATTTGACCATGAGCCCATAAGAATTTCAGACATAGGTGCAGAATTAGACCATTCTGCTCATTGAGTCTGCTCAGCCATTTTACGTGGCTGATATATTTTCTCACTCAAACAGATTCCCATGCCTTTTCCCTGTAAACTTTGATGACCACACTATCAACCTCCGCTTTTAAATATACCCAACGACTTGGTTTCCACTGCTGTCTGTAGCAATTAATTCCACAGATTTGTCACATTCTGGTTAAAGAAATTCCTCTGATTTGCATCCTCTGCCCTCTCTCTCAGAGAAAAAAGGAGTACTGCATCAACTGTGTTGCCGCAGATGTCAAGATAATTATTATCATACAGAAACAAGCTCCGCCACAGTCAAACTGCTGGGACTCCCTTCGAAAATATGCTGTTTTGATTATGTCCTTGTGTTACCCAATAGAAACTGAGCAGTGTTCAAGGCAGTTTCTGTGAAGGCTAGATCAATGCATTCTATTGAAGAAGTTACAGCAGCCAGCACAATAGTATTTCATGAAATGTGAAATGCTCTGGTAAAAAAAAAGCATCTTATGCAGTAATTGTATTGTGCGGTTTTGCTTTGTGCTCTGAATCTTAAGGTGCTGAATGGCAGTGGTGCTAGTTGGTAGAAATTGGACCCTCTCAGTTGATTAAAAACCACTTCATAGCAAGAGGCATTAATCATCAATAGTAACACTTAGTTGCACTGGCTTTTCATTCCCACAGTGAAAGACTGCGGCAGCTTTCAGACATCAGTTTATTTCATTGAAATAAAAATAATCCTTTCGTAATCAGTTTGAAATGTTTTCTCATTGTTAAAGCATTTACTAGCTTTTATAATTATGGTAAATATCTTGTCTAAGATCTTTTAGTTTACCAACATAACAATGCAAGGTGCTTTATTTAATCTTTCACTTTGCTACTTTTCACTCAAATTTGCAATGATTTGATCAAAGTGATTTTCGTATAAGAATGCAGTTGCAGCTCCAAATGCATTGAGTGAATTCCCTGCCAACTGCCAGTATTTCCTCTGTCATATTTCTGCCAGTTCAGAATCAGAATCAGGTTTAATATCATAGAAACATAGAACAATTCAGGCAATTCAGCCCAGAATGCTGTGCTGAACATGTACTAACTTAGAAATTACCAAGGATTACCCATAGCCCTCTATTTTTCTAAGCTCCATGTATGTATCCAGGAGTCTCTTAAAAGATTGTATCTGCCTACACCACCATTGCCAGCAGCCAATTCCACGCACTCACCACTCCCTGTGTAAAAAAAAACAACTTACCCCTGACATCTCCTCTGTACCTACTTCCAAGCACCTTATAACAGTGCCCTCTCCTGATAGCCATGTCAACCCTGGAAAAAAAAGCCTCTGACTGTCCACACAATCAATGCCTCTCATCATCTTATACACCTCTATCAGATCACCTCTCATCCTCTGGCACTCCATGATGCACCATCAATAACTCACTCTGAGACATAAGAAGCGAGGTATCGGCTTTTATTGACTGGAAGAATGAACAACACTACATCCTGTAGAATGAGGCCGGGCATCAGGCCTCAATCGCCTTTATACAGGGGTCTGTGGGAGGAGCCACAGAAGTAGTCAGCAGGGGTCTGTGGGAGGAGCCACAGAAGCAGTCCAGACAGGTATATGTAGTTCATCACACTCCAAAGACAAAAAGGCCAAGAAATCTATTGTTTTGAGGCAGTGGTAGATTGCAATACATAATTTTAAAAACTATAAATTACAGTAAGTATACATTAAAAAATTAAATTAAGTTGAGCAAAAGTAAAGCAAAAAAAAGAGGCAGAGTTCATTGTCCATTCAATAATCTGACGGTGGAGGAGAAGCAGCTATTCCTAAAACGCTGAGGAGTGTATCTTCACACTCCTGTACCTCCTCCTTTATAGTAGCAATTCGAAGAGGGCATATCCTGGGTTATAGGGGTCTTTAATGATGTACACCACCATCTTGAGGCATTGTCTTCTGAAGATGTCCTGGATGCTGGGGAAGTGTTGTGATGGAAATAACTGGTTCTTTGAGTCTCAACAGTAGAGGCCTGGACACACACAGTTTTAATAATAAGGAGTTTATTATTAAAGGGGAAGTCGGGTCAACACAAGCAACTACAATACACAGGAAGCGGTGTGGGGACATGGTACAGTTACACAGACAAAGAACAAGGGAAAAGCACTACAACAGCTATCCCCCTTGACCTTGGATAGCTGCGGCTCCCTTACCAGGACAAACGATAGACCTTCCCAAACATAAATCAGTGCACTTACCTTCAATGAGGTGGTCTGAAAGAGAGGCCAATCCAGGGACAAGTCTCACCTTTTATAGCATGGGGCTGGGCGAGCTAATCCAATTAAGGTGACCAATAATTTAGGTGTGCATTGATTAGTTGGGAGGGACCAAATGTTGATTGGCATGTGGTGTGTCCTCCGACCAGCCAGGTGGCAGTGCGTCTGTCACGTGGCCGGTATCTCTGGATACAGGAAGTTAGTGCCGATGATGGAGCTGGCTGAGTTCACAACTTTACTGCAGCTATTTCTGATCCTGTGTAGTGGCCCCTCTCATGATGCAACCAGTTAGAATGCTCTTGATGATACATCTGTAGAAATATGGAAGAGTATTTGGAGACATACCAAATTTCCTCAAATTATGGATGGAATATAGCTGTTGTTGTGTCTTCTTTGTAATTTTATTAATATTTTGGACCCAAGATAGATCTTCAGATACTTTGCCACTGCTGACACCTCGATGAGGACTAGTGTGTGTTCGCCTTGACTTCCCCTTTCCCTTCTCTTACTGACATTGAGTGCAAGGTTGTTGTTGCAATACCTCTCAACCAGCTGATCTATCTCACTCCTATGCATCTCTTTCTCACTATCTGAAATTTTGCCAACAATTGTGGCATCGACAAATTTATATGTACTGTTTGAGCTGTGCCTAGGCATACAGTCATGGGTGTGGAGAGATTCTTACAGTGGGCTAAGCACACATTGTTGAGGTGCACCAGTGTTGATTGTCAGTGATTTCTGATCTGTACTGAGTATGATCTGCTGGTGAGGAATTCAAGTTTCGGAGGGAGGTTCGGAAGCCCAGGTTTTGTAGTTTATTGATTAGAACTGAGGGTAGGATTTTGTTGAACCGTAATCATTAAACAACAGCCTGATGTAGGTTTGCTATTGTGCAGGTGATCCATGATGGTGTGGGTAGCCAGTGAGGTGGCATCCACTCCATCCACTAGACCTGTTGTGGTGATAGGGAAATTGCAGCGGGTCCAGGTCCTTGCTTCAGCAGGAGTTGGATCTGGCCGTGACCAGCCTCTCGAAGCACTTTATCCCAGAGAATGTGAGTATATCTGGGTGATAGTCATTGAAGCAGTTCACCCTGCTCTTCTTGGGCACTGATGTGATTGTATGAGGTTGGAATCACTGACTACAGAGTGAGCAATTGAAGATGTCCTTGAGTTTGATTGGTTACAGGTTTTCAGGCCTTACCAGGTACACCATCAGGGGCCGACACCTTGTGAGGGTTCACCTCCTTGAATGATGTTCTGGCATTGACCTCTGAGACAGATCACTGGGTCACTGTGTGTTGCAGGGATTCGCACAGATGTAGTTTTATTCTCCCTTTCAAAGTGTGCACAGAAGTTTTTGAGCTCATCTGGGAGTGAAGCATCACAGCCTTTCATGATATTAGGTTTTGCTTTGTAGTAAGTAATGGCATGCAAACCCTGCCAGAGCTGACATCCATCCAATTCTATCTCTAACTTCAATCAGAATTGTTTCTTTGCTCTTAAAATTGCTGTCCACTGGTTTTTCCTCCACTTCTTTTATAGTTCCAGATCACTGGTCTTGAACGCCACAGATTTAGCCCTCAGTAGACTACAAATCTCAAGGTTCATCCTTGGATTTAGCTTTGGGTATGTCCAGTATGTTCTCAAAGACACACACTCATCCATGTGTCTTGAAGAAGTCAGGGACAACAGTAGCGTATTCATTCAAATTTGAAGATGAATCCCTCAATATATCGACTCAAAACAGTCCAGTAAGCACTCCTCTGCCTCCCTTGACCACACCTTCTTGGTCCTTATCACTGGTGCTGTGGTCCTCAGTCTCTGCCTAGATTCTGGGAGTAGAGGTACAGCCAGGTGATCAGACTTTCCAAAATGTGGGCATGGGGTAGTATGGTAAGCATTCCTGAAGGTGGTGTAATAGTGGTCAAGTGTGTTAGCTCTTCTGGTTCTGCAGGTGAAATGTTGGTGGTAGTTGTTCAGAGACTTCTTCAAGCTTGTATGGTTGAAATCCCCTGCAATGATATGGAAGGCCCTTTTAGTGACTACTGACTATGGAGCTCAGCTCCACCGGTGCCTGCCTGACGTTGGCTTGAGGTGGAATGTACAATACCAGGATGATGGTGGAAAACTCCCTTCGCAGATGAAATGGGTGACATTTGATTGTTAGATGTTCCAGGTCAGGTGAGCAGGATTGAGACAGAATCACCAAGTTTGTGGGGCAAGATGAGTTAATTATCAAGCATAATTGGTCGCCATGAGCCATGTTCCTGTGAAGCAATGTACATAGCAATTCCTAAAGCTCCTTTTTATACTGCTGTCAAGCTGTGAGATCTTCAATTTTACTTTGCAGAGATTGTATGTTTGCCAACAGGATAGTTGAGAGTGGGGGAGGGAGCGGTGGTCTAAGCCCTCTGAGTTTCATTCGTAACAGTAGACGGGCTCACCTTCCGTGCTTACATTTTCTTAAAGGGTAATGGCACTCACAACTAAAGTCTGCAGTCCAGGATCCACCTATTTTGAGTAGCGATAGATTTTTAAAATGTCTTAAAATAATGCTGCTAACTGAAATAATGCTGCCGACTGTAGGCTTCAGCTGTAATAGTCATAAATGGGAATATCTGATGATTCCCATCAGAGCTGCATGTAGAGAGTCTCCACTTATCGGTGCCACATTAAAAAGATGCCATTCATACATTTTTGTCTTACATATATTCAAGAAAACAACCTTTCCCTCCATGTTGCAATCTACAGGAGGAATGGGGACAGGCTAACCCCCATTGACATTGATGGATCTGTGATTGAGAGGGTGAACAGTTTTACGTTCCTCAGCATAAACATCACCGAGGATCTCACGTGGTCTGTACATACCGGCTGTGTAGTGAGAAAGCACAACAGTGCCTCTTTCATCTCAGATGGCTGAAGAAGTTTGGTATGAGTCCCCAAATCCTAAGGACTTTCTACAGGAGCACAATTGGGAGCATCCTGACTGGCTGCATCACTGCCTGGTATGGGAACTGCACTTCCCTCAATCGCAGGACTCTGCAGAGAGTGGTGCGGATAGCCTGGCACATCTGTAGGTGTGAACTTCCCACTATTCAGACATTTACAGAAATAGGTGTGTAAAAAGGACCCAAAGGATCATTGGGGACCCAGGTCACCCCAACCATATTACAGCTGCTACCATCTGGGAAATCGTACTGCAGCATAAAAGCCAGGACCAACAGGCCCTGGGACAGCTTCTTCCACTAGGCTATCAGACTGATTAATTCATGTTGATACAATTGTATTTCTTTGCTATATTGACTGTCCTGTTGTATATACTGTTTATTACAAATTACTATAACTTGTACATTGCACATTTAGACAGAGACATAATGTAAATATTTTTACTCCCAATGTATGTGAAGGATGTAAGTAATAAAGTCAATTCAATTCAATATTCTGTACTGTTTATTATACATGATTTTTTGTTACTTAGTAATTTTCTGCTGACTGTGAGGAATCCAAGCTCATTGGTTACAGACCATTGAGAGAGCTTTGTTTCTTTCCATTTGTCCAGGTGCAATTTTAATGTGTCACTAATATCCACAGATCAGTGGGGCTCTTCGCTTTATATAAGCTTCTTGATTAGAAGTAACTTCCTAATGCTCTTTGCAAGTACCTAGGTTATTCCCAATTATTTTTTTCTGGAAGGCCCTTCTTAACATATCCCACCAGTTCTAAACCAGATCCCTTCCTAATGACTATTTGAAATGACTGTGATTGGCCAGGCCATGTGCCCAAGACACTGACATTCTCTCTTGTGGATATCAGAAATTCTTTGATTTGGATGTACAATCTGTGGAGTCATTGTTAGTCAGGGTGAGGGGGGAGAGATTTATGTCCAGTCTCTGCTTCTCCTCTTCTTCCTTCACCAATATGCCCTCCTGGAGTGGAGCCACTTGCCAGCATTTGGCCCATATCCCTCAAATCTTTTCCTATTCATGTACCTGTCTAAATGTCTTTTGAACATTGTTATTGTAACTGCCTTTACCACTTCTGCTGACACTTTGTTCCATATATACACCACTCTCTGTGTGGAAGATCCTGTCTTTGTTGCAATGGATGGCTGAGAAAGCTGACCCAATGCAGGACTCGGACTTGACCTGGAGTAGGATCCTGGAACTTGGAACACGAAGATGACAACACCAAGCAAAAACAGACGATTCGTATCTAGCTCGGAGGAGCGGCAAATGGCCAGCAACACTCAGCTGGACACAAGACGACTAAAACAAACAAAGCCATCCATTTGTATCTCGACTGTGGGTAGCACAGGAAGCGCAAAACTCAGCTGGACAGCAGGCTCTCAACTTGGCCCCGGAACTGCAGACGTCAGGCTCTCGATTCGACACAGGAACTGTGGAAAACAGGCTCTTGACTCGACTCGGAGTTGGAACTTGACTCGACTCAGACTCGGAACTTGACTCTATTCAAACTTGGCAGCTCGGAACAAGCATAGCCTCACTGCTGAGGTGATGAACCAGCAGCGAGTAGATGTAAGCCAGAGTCTTTATACTGCCGGTTCGAATGAGGATCAGGTGCCTTAATCAAGGAGCCAGGCAAAACATGGGGAAAAGGAAATCAACAGAAACAAGGAGTCAGCGGACCGGACTGTGACAGCCTCTTAAGACCTCAGTAATATTTCCCAACTCATCTTAAACCAATCCCTCTATGTTTGAGGCTGCTCTAATCTGGCAATGAAACTGGCCATCCACTTATCTGCCTAATCATCCACATAAGTTTCCTAATCAAATCTGAACCAAATTTGATTTGGGAGTGTAAGGTAAAGGATCCTGTAGGAGACAGTGATAGTAATATAATAGAATTCACCCTGCAGTTTGAGAGGGAGAAGACAGGAAAGGGTATGGTGGTAAAATACATAAAGAGTACAGGAGAGGCGAGAGTGGATATTGGACCACTGGAAAATGATACTGGAGAGGTAGTAATGATGGATAATGAAATGGCGGACAAACTGAGTAGGTATTTTGTATCAGTCTTTATTATGAAAGACACTAGCAGCATGGAGGAAGTTTCAGATGTCAGGCATCATGAAGTGTGTGAAGTTATCATAACTAGATAGAAGATTCTTGCGAAACTGAAAGGTCTGAAGGTAGATAAGTCACTTGGACCAGATGGAGTACACCCCAGAGTTCTGAAAGATCATGGAGGCATTGGTAATCATCTTTCTAGAATCATTAGTTTCTAGAATAGTTCTGGAAGACTGGAAAATTGCAAATGTTACTCCACTCTTCAGGAAGGGAGAGAGGCAGAAGAAAGGAAACTATAGGCCAGTTAGTCTCACCTCAGTGGTTGGGAAGATGTTGGAGTCAATTATTAGGGATGTGCTCTCAAGGTACCTGGAGGCTCATGATAAAATAGGCCACAGTCAGCATTGTTTCCTCAAGGGAAAATCTTGCCTGACAAATCTACTGGAATTCTTTGGAGAAATAACAAACAGCATAGATAATGGAGAATCGTTTGTTGTTGTGTACTTGCATTTTCAGAAGGCCATTGACAAGGTGCCACAAATGAGGCTGCTTAGGAAGCTACAAGCCCATGGTATTACTGGAAATGTTCTAGCATGAATGTGGCTGATTGGCAGGAGGGAAGGAGTGGGAATCAAGGGAGTCTTTTTTGACTGGCTGCACGTGAATTGTGGTGTTCCACAGGGATCTGTGTTGGCACCAATTCTTTTTTTACATTACTTGTCAATGATTTAGATGATAGAAGTGATGGCTTTGTTTCAAATTTTGCAGATGGTATGAAGATAGTTGGAGGGGGATGTGGTCTTGAGGAAATGGAGAGGATACAGAAGGACTTAAACAGGTTAGGAATATAGACAAAGAAATCTCCAATGGAATAAAGTGTTGGGAAGCATATGGTCATGCACTTTGTTAGAAGAAATGAAAGGGTTGATTATTTTCTAAAAGGAGAGAAAAGACAAAAAGCTGACGTGCAAAGGGACTTGGGAGTCCTTGTGCAGGATTCCCAAAAGGTTAATTGGCAGGTTGAATCTGTGGTGAGGAAGGCAAATGCAATATTAGCATTCATTTCAAGAGGCCTAGTATATAAAAACAAGGCGATAATGTTAAAACTTTCTAAAGCAGTGCTGAGGCCTCACTTAAGGTATTGTGAGCAGGTTTGGGCTCGTTATCTTAGAAAGGATGTGATGGATCTGGAGACTGTTTAAAGGAGATTAATGAAAATGATTTCAGGATTGAATGGCTTGTCATATGAAGAGCGTTTGATGGCTCTGAGCCTGTATTCACTGGAATTCAGAAGAATGGGGGTGACCTCATTGTAACCCATCAAGTGGATGAGGAGAGAATGATTCCTCTGGTGGGAGAGTCTAAGACCAGAAGACACAGCCTTAGAATAGAGGGGTGTCCTTTTAGAATGGAGATGAGGAGGAATTTCTTTGGAGAGTGAGTGGTGAATCTATGGAATTCTTTGCCACAGGCAGCTGTCGAGGCCAGGTCTCTTTGCATATTTGAGGCAGAGTTTTATAGATGCCATGATGAAATGGCAGAGCAGACTCAATGGCCATGAGGCCTAATTCTTCTCCTGTATCTAATGGTCTAAAACTATAATGGCTGGAGTTTCTGGGAACAATTCAAAAGGCACAGGATAGATACATCCCAAAGATGAAAATGTATTCTAAAGGGAGGATGAGGCAACTGTGGCTGACAAAGACACCATAAAAACAAAGGAGATGGGCTCCAATAGAGCAAAATTTGGTTGGAAACTAGAGAATTGGGAAATACCCACAGAAGGCAACTAAAAATGCCATAAGGAGAGAAAAGATGAAATATGAATGTACACTAGCCAATAATATAAACAAGGATACAAAAAGTTTTTCAAATATATAAAGAGTAAAAGAGAGGCAAGAATGGATATCGGACTGCTGGAAAATGACGCTGGAGATGTAGTAATGGGAGACAAAGAAATGGTGGATGAAGAAGGGGTGGACCAATTAAATGAATATTTTGTGTTAGTCATCACTTTGGAAGACTCTCACAGCATTCCAGAAATTCGAGAGTGTCAAGGTGCAGAATACACCACAGGGTTCTGAAAGAGCTAGCTAAGGAGATTGTAGAGGAATTAGTAATGATCTTTCAAGAATCACTGAATTTTGAAATGGTTCAGAAAGACTGGAAAATTGCAAATGTCATTCCACTCATTAAGAAGGGAGCGAAGCAGAAGAAAAGAAATTATAGACCATTTAGCCTGACTTCAGTGGTTGGGAAGATGTTGGAGTCCATTATTAAGGATGAGTTTTGGGGGTACTTAGAAGCACATGATAAAATAGGCCAAGGTCAGCATGGTTTCCTTAACAGGAAATCTTGCCTGAAAATCTGTTGGAATTCTTTGATGAAATAACAGGTTAGATAGGCAATGGAGAATCAGTGGATATTGTTTACTTTGATTTTCAGAAGGCCTGTGAGAAGATGGCATACATGAGGGTGTTTAACAAAATGAGACTCTGTGGTATTACAGGAAATATTTTAGCATGAATAGAGGATTGGGTCACTGGCAGAAGAGAAAGATTGGGAATAAAGGTGCTACACATGAGGCTGCTTAACAAGTTGAGAACCCATGGTATAACACGAAAGATACTATCATGGATAGAAGTGACTGGCAGGAGGTAAAGACTGCGAATAAAATGGACCTTTTTCTGATTCGCTGCTGGTGACCAGTGGTGTTCTGCAGGTGTCAGTGTTGAGACTGCTCTTTTCATGTTATAGGTCAATGATTTGGATAATGGTATTGATGGCCTTGTGGCAATGTTTGCGGATAATGCAAAAATAGGTGGAGGTGCAAGTAGTGTTAAGAAAGCAGGGAGTCTGCAGAAGGATTTAGACAGTTTGGGAGAATGGGCAAAGAGGTGGCACATGGTATATAGTGTAGGGGAGTATATGGTCATGTGCATTACTTTGGTAGAAGGAATAAAGTCAGAGCCAATTTTATAATGTGGAGAAATTTCAAAAATCATAGGTGCAAAGTGACTTGGGAGCTCATGTGCAGGATTCCCTGAAGGTTAACTTGCGGGTTGAATCCATGGTAGGGAAGCTAAATGCAATGTCAGCTTTCATTTTGAGAGGATTAGAATATAAGAGCAAGGACATAATGTTGAGGATTTAAAAGGCATTAGTCAGACCGCACTTTAAGTATTGTGTGCAGCTTTGGGCTTGTTATCTAATAAAGATGTGCTGGCATTAGAGAGGGTTCAGAGAAGGATCATGAGAATGATTCAAGTTATTAAAAGGTTAACATATTAGCAGTGTTTGATGGCTCTGCGCCTATACTCACTGGAATTTAGAAGAATGAAGATGGGGGGGGGATCTCATTGAATATTAAAAGATCTGAATAGAGTGGATGTAGGGAAGATGTTTCGAGGGACATCCATTTAGAACAGAGGTGACGAGGAATTTCTCTAGCCATGGTAAATCTGTGGAATCATTGCCCCTGATGGTAGTACAGGCTACATTAATGAGTATATTTAAAGCTGAGGTTGATTGTTCTTAATTAGTCATGGTGTCAAGGTGTATGGGAAGAATGCAAGAGAATGGAAGTTGAGAGGGTTAATAAATTAGCTATGATGGAATGACCTAATTCTGCTCCTCTGTCTTATGGCCTTATCTATGACCTTCGTGGTCTTACGTACCTGTATAAGCTTACCCCTACAAATCCAGCAAGTTCATGCATATCTAATGTCTCTTTACAATTTATACCCTCCCGTCTTGGAACTTGGTGATTTTTTTCTGAACCCCTTCCAGCATAATTACATTCTTCCTATTATGTGGCAACAAGAACTGCACACAATATCGCATGTGTGACCTCACCATTGTTTCATACAGCTGCAACTTGACTTCCTTGCTCTTGTACTTCATGCCCTGTCTGATGAAGGCAAGCATGCCATATAACACACACAAAATGCTGGAGAAATTCAGCGAGCCAGGCAGCAACAATGGAGAAGAATAAACAGTCAATGCTTCAGGCTGAGACCCTTCATCAGGACTGGATAGGAAGGTGAAAGACACCAGAATAAGATGGGGTGGGGGAGGGGAAGGAGTACAAGTTAGAAGCTGATTGGTAAAGTGAGGTGAGGGGAGAGAGAGATGGGTGGGGGGGCATGGATGAGAAGCTGGGAGGTGCTGGTTTGAAAAGGGCTGAAGAAGAATGTCTCTGATAGGAGAGGAGAATGGACCATGGGAGAAGGGGTCATCATAGGGTCATATCACCAGGATCATCATAGGGAGGTAATAGGTAGGTGAGAAGGAAAGGTAAGAGGGGAGCCAAAATAGGGAATAGAAAAGGAAAGAAGGGTGGGAGGGGCAGAAAAATTACTGTAAATTGGAGAAATCAATATTCATGTTGTCAGATTGGAGGTGACCCAAATTGAATATGAGGTGTTACTCCTCCAAACTGAGAGTGGCCTTATCATGGCAGTAGAGGAGGCCACCAACTGCCAAGTTAGAACGGAAATCAAGAGAGGAATTAAAATATTTGACCACTGTGAAATTCTTCTTGTTGCAGTTGGATTGAAAGTACTCAACAAAGCGGTTTCCCAATTTATGTTGTATCGCATTAATGTACCGAAGGCTGCACCAGGAACACTGGATACAACAGATGACCCTGACAAACTTGCAGGTGACGTATTGTCTCACCTGAAAGAACTGTCTGAGGCCCTGAATGATGGTAAGGAAGGAGGTGATTGGGCAGGTGTAGCACTTGTTCTGTATGCATGAATATGTTCCAGGAGGGAGATCGGTGGGAAAGGACAAATGGACAAAGGAATCATGGAGAGAGCGATCCCCACAGAAAATGAAGAGTGGCAGGGGTGGGGGAAGATAAAGATCCTATTGAAGATGGTGAACATTGTGGACAACAATGCACTGGATGTGAGGCTCATGGAATGGTAGATGAACACCAGGAGGGTAGTTAAGTAAGAACTGCATCCCTGTTAAGGTGGCAGGAAGATGGGGAGAGGACAGATGTCTGGAAAATGGAAGAGGTACAGGTGAGGTTAGCATCAATGGTAGAGGAATGGAAACACTGTTCTTTGAAGAACATTTCTGAAGTTTTGAAAAGGAAAGTCTCATTCTGGGAAAGATGTGGTAGCAACAGAGGAACTGAGAAAAGGGAATGGCATTTTTACAAGTGACAGGGTGGAAAGAAGTACAGTCAAGATAGCTGTGAGAGTCCATAGGCTTATAAAAGATACCAATGCAGTGCAGAAGTAGTTTGGATTGTTACCAGTAATAGCTTGGAAGATAGACTGTTCCACGTAGCCTACAAGAAGGAAGGGTAGCTGTAACCTCAGACAACCTTCTTTACGTCCACTACATCACCAGTTTAGGTATCATCTACAAACTTACTAACTTTGCCACCTACATCCTCATCCCAATTGTGAATATATATGACAAACAAAAGTAGATTCAGCATCGATCCCTGCAGCACACCCTTGGTCAGAAGTGTCCAATCTGAAAAGGACCCATCCACTATCACCATTTGACTCCTTCCACCAAGCTGATTTTGTATCTAGTTGGATAGCTCACCCTGGATCCCATGTTATCTCACTTTCAGGTCTATAGGAAAAGCATTGCCAGTCTATGTAAACAATATCTACCACCCTATTCTCATCAATCCTCTTGCCCACCTCCTCAAAATACTCATGATTTTCCACACATAAAGTGATGCTATTTCTAATTTGTCCTGTTGGTTAGCAGTAACCTTACTCTGCATCTGGCTGCTAACTGGCCAAGGAAAGGGTTACTCATACCTGACCACTCCCTCCTTTTGCCTGGTCCAGGAAAGGCTACAAACAGATATTTCTTTTTCCCTTTTCCCTGGTTATTAGATATCTCTATTATGCATTTCATCTCATTTTGCCCTCTCCTATCTCAATTACCCTATTGGGTTTTATCTGCTCCTGGCCAGAAGACGCTGATATGTCTCCCTCTGTTTCTGTGATCCTAATATGTTGACCCAGATCAGCTCTGCCTGAATTGCTGGAGTGGGGCTACCTACTGGAGTAAGGACTTGAGAGATTCACTAGGACATTGAGCACTATAGAGAGCATTCTCAAGCATAATCTCTGGATTTCATTTTATGATTACAGAAGTTTAAACAACACTTGAGCAAGAATGAACATCTTCCATTTTTCAGTTTCCACTTTCTTTCCCTTTTCCAATCCTTCAAGATGCATTAATTTTAGAAATGTGTTTGCTTTTTGAAATCTTAATTCCTGTAAATAGTTTTTAACACTTGTTTGCTTGTGTAGTGGCAAGTTATCAGAAAGGTCTACTTTGTTGATCTATTTGGAAATTTAGTTTCCATTCTTCCATCATCCAGACCACCATAAACAAATGATAACCGGACTGCACCAATTCATTGGTATGGCAACCATTAAACCAATTAGAATGAGAGATGAAAGCTATAACTTCAAAGGTGACAGATCTTGATAACACAGCATTTCTTGATAACACAGCATACGTTGAAGTGGGAATTGCTTAAATGAAATTGAAGTAAAGCAGAAATAAGGGGGAGTAAATAAGGCTTTAGGAATATTACATAAAAATGAGTATCATGAATCACAAATGGATTAGATAAATGAAATATTATAATTAAATAACAATTTAATTGTGGTTTTGACATGGGGATATCCCATGAATGTAAGAACAATATTTATCAAAAATGACATTAGAAAAATGGCCTTGCACTGTGATTAATCCCTGGTGACAAGATTTTGAGATCTGATTTCTGCACAAGGCATTATAATTTTACGCTCTTACACAAGTATTTTCATTCATAGAGTGATGGAAAATTCCAGCGCTTTGAAATCTCGTGACCATTTATCAATGGAAGTCTAAAATGTATTTCCTAATTAAAAATCATACTGTATATTATATTGATGTATGGCTTTACTCTGTCTTATTTGCATCTTGTTTGTACTGTTCCATTCCCCATCATTCTTAGGAAGGATATTTAATTGCAGAACACTTTGGATACCTTGAAGTTGATTGCTTTTTATCTCCTTCAGTGTCTGGTAGCTGCACACTATGATTCTGAGAGTGGTTCAGTGTGATTATAATGGAGACACAAGAGACTGCAGATTCCAGATTTCAATGTGATTATATTCCAGCGGGAGAATCTATATTCGGTACAACCAGTATTTGCACACTCTGTTGCCTTTGATATATGACATAAAATCTTATAGAATATGACGTGCAGTGAAAGTGAAATGGCTTCCTTACTTCAGTGATTGGTCATTTTGCAGTTTCTGATAGCTATATTCATCAATATCCTTTGTGTTTAAGTATGATGCTGCTGAATTGAAATGAACTACTTATAAGGGAGTCACGACACTGGATTATAAATCCATTCTATTGAAAGCTGTTGGGCATACTAATATCATGAGTTTGTGATTTGTTCCAGATAGGCGTTTGAAGTAGAATTGGCTACACAGTGTTGCTTTCCTTATGTATCAGAATCAAAATCAGATTTAATGTCACTGGCATATATTGTGAAATTTGTTGTTTTGCAGCAGCAGTATGTTATAATACATAATTTTTAAAAATAAAGCTATAATGTACAATAAGCAATATATATTAAAACATTAAATTGAATATGAAGTGCACAAAAAGAGGAAAACGTAGTGAAGTAGTTTTCATGGATTCACTGTCCATTCAGAAATTCGATGGAGGAAGGGTAAAAGCAGTTGCTGCAATGTTGTGTGTGCCTCTTCAGGCTCCTGCACCTCCTTCTTGATGGCAGCACTGAGAAGGGGGAATGTCCTGGGTGATGGGATTTCTTAATGATGGATGCCACCTTTTTGAGGTGTCATCTTTTGAAGAAGTCCACAATGCGGGGGAGGCTGTTCCCCTTGTTGAAGCTGGCTGAGCTTACAACTTTCTGCAGCTTTTTCTGATCCTGTGCAGTGGCCCTTCCATACTAGAGAGTGATACAACTGTTTAGAATGTTCGCCACAGTACATCTGTACAAACTTGCCAGAGTCTCTGGTGACATACGAAGCCTCCTCAAACTCCTAATGAAATACAGCTGCTGTCACGCCTTCCTTGTAATTGCATCAATGTGTTGGGCCCAGGATAGATCTTCAGAGATGTTGACACCCAGGAACTTCTCACTCTCTCCACTGCTGATCCCTCGATGAGGACTTGTGTGTGTTCCCTCAACTTCCCTTTCCTGAAGTCCACAATTCCTTGGTCTTACTGAAATTCAGTACAAGGTTGTTGTTTTGACACCACTCAGTCGGCTGCTCTACCTCTTTCCTGTGTACCTCCTAGTCACCATTTGAAATTCTGCCAACAATAGTTGTGTTTGAGCTGTGCAGCTGATTGGTTTGCATTTCATTCCTAAATTGTGATCTCAGATTTTTAGTGGGAGTTATTGTGCTTGGCAAGTTAAATCAATTGGTTAAGTACAAGAGAGAGTGCAGATGCCAGAAATCCAGAGTAACATGCATAAAATACTGAAGGAACTCAACAGGTCAGAGAGCAACAACACACACAAAATGCTGGTGGAACACAGCAGTCCAGACAGCATCTATAAGGAGAAGCGCTGTCGACGTATCGGGCCGAGACCCTTCGTCAGGACTAACCGAAAGAAAAGAAAGTAAGAGATTTGAAAATAGTCAGAGAGAATCTATGGTAAGGAGAAAAGAATGGATGTTTCAGCCCAAGATAATTCAACAGACCCGATGAAGGGTTTTGACCGTAAACTTCAACTCTTTATTCCTCTCCATAAATGCTGCCTGACCTGATGAGTTTCTCCAACATTTTGTGTGTGTTACTCTAAATACATTGGTTCCTTTGGGTGACATCAGTCTTTACTCAGTCCTCCTGTTCTAAAGTATTTCACATTGATTCAACTAGTACATATGCAAACAATGTATGGGAAAACTAGATCTGGAATCATAAGAACCCCCTTCCCAACTAGACCATTGAAAGGATATTCAGTGAGTTGCAGGTTTATTGGGAATGACTAAAAGGTTGGTAGGTGGTTAAATAAGAGATGAGTGATGGCAGTGCTGGAAGTTTTACAATAACTACTACTTCTGTGTGGGATGATTCTGACAATAGACATAGTTATCTCCTAATTTGTAGTGCCTTACTCTATGAAAAAGGTTAGTACAAGAGACTTGTTTAAAAAGAGGGGAATTCACCTCCTGCTTGGGAAGAGAATGGCAGGCAGCTCAGGCACCCTGTCTTGCAACCACATAGGGCTTCCCCATGCTATTAGGCTGCACAGATGCACCTTTCAAAGCTTCATGCCAACATCCGAACCTATGCTGGCATTGCAGAAGATTTTGCCTTTCAATGCTTGAATAGTTTTAACTACAGGTCAGTGCTCTACATTCACCGGGGGAATCTCACATGAGTCCTTCGTTCTGAGACACTGTTTCCTACGCAACGTATTCCAGTCATCTAATTGGTGGCTTCGGTGAGGGAAACAATCCACTGAAAACAAAGCCTTTATACAGCTCAGAGCTGTTGTCACCATGCTCCACAATAGCAATCATGGATCCACATGCAGACTGCAGAATGGATTTCTGAAGCAGAAGTGCGGGGAGCTTCACTACTTATTGCCTGCCATGCCCAAATGAACCTCCCATGATGTGAACCCAGGCCTTACCGCCAGCTGCACAACAAGAAGAGGAGATTTGAAACAGTACACTGGCTGTGCTGCAAGTGTCCTGTTAAATGTTTTTTGCTTACTCCAGTGAGCTTGAGCACCATTAACCTGGCTGATATATGAAGGCAGTCCATAACCACGTGCAGTAGGTTCCAAACAATATATCAGTGTTGTGGTGGTAAGTAATATTTATGCCACACAGGTTTATTATTAATTGTCTGCAAATTAGTGTTTGTAATTAAGGATGATGTGTCTGAATTACTTTTAAGCAAAACAATAAGTGCTTCTACCTAGAAATTCAGCCCCTGACAGTAGTGCTATAGATCCTACATAACAATGTCTATGTGTACTATTCCACTTTGGGGACTGGTTCCATCATCTGCAACTATAAAAAGGTGGCACATTTAATGTCACTGACTGAGAATACATATTTAGGTATTTTCCTGTGCAGTATATGGTAACTGTAAAATCTGTTGGCCTCCAGCATATATTAGTACAAAATAGAGCACAAGTTTTTTCTTATAGAAGCACACCTTTACTAACACTGCATTTTGTTAGAATATTGTGTTGGGACACTATGAGCTCTGGCATATGGGGAAACGTCTGCTTCTTCCTGATTACATCTCAGCATTCAACACAATCATATCTTCAATTCTAATGAATAAGCTCCAAAACCTGGGCACCTATACATCCCTCTGCAACTGGATCCTCTTCATTGGAAGACCACAGTGGGTGCGGTTCGGAACTAACATTTCTCCTTGCTGACAATCAACATAGGCACACTTCAACGATGCATGCTTAGCCCACTGCTCTACTTACTCTACGCCCACGAATGTGAGGCCAGGTACAGCTCAAATGGCATCTATAAACTTGCTGAAGACACAACTATTATTGGCAGAATTTCAGATGGTGATGAAGAGGTGTACAGGAGTGAGATAGATCAGCTGGTTGAATGGTGTCAAAACTACAGCCTTGCACTCAGTGTTAGTAAGACCAAGAAATTGATTGTAGATTTCAGGAAGGGGAAGTCGAAGGAAAACACACCATTTCAATAGATCAGCAGTGGAAAGGGTGAGTATTTGCAAGTTCCTCGGTGTCAACGTCTTTGAAAATCCAATCTGAACCCAACATATTGATGCTTTACAAAGAAGATACAACAGTGGCTATATTCCTTTCGGAGTTTCAAGAGACTCGGTATGTCACCGAAGACTGTTACAAATTTCTACAGATGTACGGTAGAGTGCATTCTAATTTATTGCATCACTGTCTGGTATGGAGGGGGCCACTGCACAGGATCAGAAAAAGCTACAGAAAGTTGTAAACTCAGCCAGCTTCATCATGGGCACTAGCCTCTCCAGCTTTGAGGACATCTTCAAAAGATGATGCCTCAAGAAGGTGGCATCCATTATTAATGATCCCCATCACACAGGACGTGCTCTCTTCTCATTGCTACCATCAATGGAGAATGTACAGGAGCCTGAAGACATACATTCAATGTTTCAGGAACAGCTTCTTCCCCTTTGCATCCAAGTCCTGAATGGAAATAAACCAATGAACACTACTTCACTATTTTTTTGCTCTCTTTTTGTATTACGTATTTAATTATACATTGCATTGTACTGCTGCTGCAAAAAGATGCATTTCATGCCATATGCCAGTGATATTAAACCCAAACCTGATCCTGATAGTGCTCCTGTCAGGGATGGGGGAGGGATACATGCTGCAGTAGTTTGATATTTCTGGTTAGAGTCATAGTCAGTATATTATCAGCAGCCATGCTAGATCTGAACATTTCAATTGAAAGGTACATGAATTGCTTGTTTTTATATGCGCTTTATGGATTTAAGCGGATCAGCTGCCTAACTAATTCTAAAATAATAATTGTTTTGCTTCCCTAACATCACTCATAATTATTTTGATCATTAAACAAAAGCTGTGTAATTTAATAGGCTTTTTAGCTAGACTTTCCATTTCTTTCCTGTGTTTGTTTTTTTTTTGTAGTTCACCATCCTAGGTATTTCAATTTCTCCATTTTGGATTCCTGTCAGATGAAATTCACATATCTTGATCTGTTTTGATGTTTTCCTAAGCTAAGCAACTCGTGTCACTCCAGGTGAACTTCATTCATGGAAACATTCTGGTAAATATTTTGTACTCTATTGAGAACCCTCACTACATTTCCTCAGAACTGACATCAAAAATTGATGCCGTTCTCTGGTTGTGGCATCTCCTGTGTTTAATAGAGGTTCATCATTATCTCTCTGCTTTTCCTATAAGCATTGCATGTCAGTGGTGGGTAAACACAGTCACATTCAGATGCCTCCTGTGCACATCTAAAACACAATAGAATAGAAACATGATCTTTGGTAGGATAACAATTAAAAATGTATACATACACAGACACACCCACACATACATACATATATATATACACACACACACACACACACACACACATTCAAAAACGTTTTGTAAAATATAAGATCATTTTTAAGAAAATGTAAGGGGTAAGTAGAAGCAGCTGCTGAAGCAATTATTGTTAATCTAGTCACCGAATTATAGGAAAGATGTCAACAAAATAGAGAGAGTACAGAGGAGATTTACTAGAATGCTACCTGGGTTTCAGCACCTAAGTTACAGAGAAAGGCTGAACAAGTTAGGTCTTCATTCTTTGGAGCGTAGGAGGTTGAGGGGGGACTTGATAGAGGTATTTAAAATTATGAGGGGGATAGATAGAGTTGACGTGGATAGGCTTTTTCTATTGAGAGTAGGGGAGATTCAAACAAGAGGACATGAGTTGAGAGTTAAGGGTCAAAAGTTTAGGGGTAACGCAAGGGGGGAGCTTCTTTACTCAGAGAGTGGTAGCTGTGTGGAATGAGCTTCCCGTAGAAGTGGTAGAGGCAGGTTCGGTATTGTCATTTAAAGTAAAAATGGATAGGTATATGGACAGGAAAGGAATGGAGGGTTATGGGCTGAGTGCAGGTCGGTGGGACTAGGTGAGGATAAGCATTCGGCACAGACTAGAAGGGCCGAGATGGCCTGTTTCTGTGCTGTAATGGTTGTATGGTTATATATAATAAATAATATTAACTTTTAAGTTTCTTCAATATATCCAAGTTACAGTACTTGATGTACAGTTTATTTAGGCTCCGTCTAACATAGTCAGACTTGAAGTTAAATGATATTGGGTATAAAATATTAAATTTAAAATAGTTTTTATCTATAAGCATTTATGTATTCAAATGACCTGTTTGAGACATATTTTTACAGGAGTACAGAGTCCCAATTGAAAATAATTTCTGTTTGCTGCCTTTTAACATCTTCTTAGGTCTTGATTTTATTAAGAGAATACAAACTGTTCATTTAATATTTTCAGTTGTTGTATCTATTGGAATAATTGTAATGTGGCTGAAGGCCAGCACAATGCGATGAATGGAGCTTTGTTGAATAATGTATCTTTTTCTGTTAATGACCTGACACTATGATTATGGTTTTAATTTTGGGCAGTTCTGTAAAATCAGCACCTCTCCATAGCTTCCTCCACTTGACATAATAGGTCTCTCAATTTGCATTAATTCCAGTTACAGTATATTCAATTACAAATAGGCTCCTGTATTTGGGGCTGCAGTGCGGGAAGTTTCACAAGTACAATGAAGCTGTTCTACCCAACACCAGGAAATGAGCTAACTTTGGTAATCAGTCCTGAAGAAGGATGTCAGCTGATATGTCAACTATTTATTCATTTCCATTGATGCTGCCTGACCTGCTGAATTCCTCCAGCGTTTTGTGTGTGTGTGTGTGTGTGTCTGTAACACAGGTAATTGGTGTATTCTTCTCACATGTACTGAGACACGTTTGAAAGTTTTGTTTTGCTTGACACCCAGACAGATCATTCCACCTATAAGTACAGTGAGGTAGTACAAAATGGGGGGAAAAAAAGAATGCAAATATACTGCAGTGTTACAGTTACAGAGAAAATGGTGCAGTTGGGCAGATAAGGTGCAAGACTCACAATGAGATGGATTGTGACATCAAGAAGTTCAATGGAAGAACAAAAGCTGTCCTTGAGCCTGGTTGTATGAGTTTTCAGGCTTTTATGTCTTCTGCCTGATGGAAGGTTGGAGAAGAGGGTGGGAGGGCTCTTTTATCATGTTGGCTGCCTTCCCAATGCAGTGGGAAGTGTGGATGAATTTAATGGGTTTGATGATAATAGACCTGGGAAACTGGGTAGGTGATGAGTGGCGGGTAGGTGATGAGTGGCAGCTAAATACTCCACTGAATTGAAAATCAGAGCACCAAGTACAGCAGAATATTCCTTATGTAATTCCAAAATAAAGGAATGCTACGGAAGAGGATGAAAAGTAACTCTTTGGCACATGCTGTTTGTCAGACCTTGAATAAAGCTGTTAAGGTTATGAATAATTATATACAGCAGACATAAAAGCAGATAGCCTGGTTCTTTGAAACATCTGAAGCAGAGTTCAATAAAAGTTATTTTGATGTAGCGCTTGCTGAATAAGCCAAAAAAACTTAGTTTTCCTCACTGTATGCCTTTGTACGCAGATTGTTTGATTTTTTTCTGTCCAGTGGTTTAATTGTTTCCATGGAGACATGCAGCCGAGAGACAGACCCTAAGGCCCACTGTGTCCATGTGAACCATCAAATACCTATCTACACTAAACCCAGTTGCCATCACTGGACCAGTAGCTTTCTGTGCGCGGTGATTCAACTGCCTGAGTAGATGTTGGAGGCACCACAACTTATAAGAACTGTCTAGACAAGCACTTAAATCACCAAGGAATACTATGCTATAGACAAGTGCAGAAAGTGGGATTATTTGATGTTCACCAAAGAGATGGCGAGTTGAAATATTAGTTTCTGTGCTGTGTGACTCTGTGATCTAAGCCCTTTCTCCCTTGCCTAAACCTATGTCTTCTGGTCTTGCATACTTCTCCATCCCACCATGTACAAACCAGTCCACTGGGGGATGAATGGAAATCGGATTTCAGAATACCCACTGGCCTCTACAAATACTTGGTAATGCCTTTCAGCCTTTCCAATAGTCCAGCTGTTTTTCAAGCCTTCATTAATGAGATCCTTTGAGACATGCTACACAGGAATGTGTTTGTCTACCTTGATGACATCCTCATCTTCTCCAAGGATCTCCTTGATGACGTCCATCACATCCATTCAGTCCTTTAGCAGCTCTCGAAAACCAACTGGACTGCAAATTAGATAAATGCCAGATCTGCACCCCAGTCATATCCCCCCTGGGTTACGTTCTTTCACCCCAGCGCACAACCACAGATGCGGAGAAAGCATGCACCATTGTTGAATGGCCCCAGCCATTCACTGTACTCCTTCAGAGAGCTCGAGTGCTTTTTGGTCTCCTCCAAATTCTACCACCATTTCATCAGAAGCTACAGCCAAGTTGCCACTCCTCTCACCTCCCTCATCAAGCCAGCCACCTCATGGATAATCTGGCATTCTGCTGTGGACCATGCTTTCAAGGAGCTCAAGAGATATTTTACCACCATCACCATTCTCTGCCAACCAAACCAATCTGGACTTTTGTGGTAGAAGTAGCTGCATCTGACATGGTGCCGGGGCCATCTTCTCTCAGTGAGGAACAGACAGGAAGACACATCCTTGTGTCTTCTTCTCATGCAAGTTCAACTTTTAAAAAGAACATAATGGAGTTGGAGACAGGGAACCATTCATCGTGAAGTGGGACTTGGAGGAAAGGAGACATTAGCTTATGGGAAACACTGAGCCTTTCCTGATTTGAACAGACCACAAGAGCCTCAAATACATACACCAGACCCACTAACTCAACTCATGTCAGGTTTGCTGGGCTCTCTTATTTGAGCAATAGAATTTTGCCATCTCCTACCTACCTGGCTCCAAGAACACTAAGGTGGATACCCTGTCATGGTAGTTCAACACAGTGGAAACAAAGATTAACCTTAGTCTTTCATTTCATCCTCTCAGATCCTTGCCCCAATCATCTGGAGCCTTGACAACCAGATCCACTCAGCCTTCAGCATAAGCCCGCTCTGGCTGTACTTGCCAGTGGCCATGAGCTCCATCCTAGGCCCCATCCTTCACTCCTCTCTGGCCATTCAGGCACATGACAGACTGGATTTTCTGTGTTGGTGGCCTAGCATGATCATAGACTCAAAACAATTTAAAAAAAAAACATTTATTATCGAAGTATGTATACAGAATACATCTCTGAGATTCATCCTCCTGCAAGCACCCACAAAAAAAGGAATACAGAAACACCACGGAACCCATTCAAAGAAGACATCAAACACGCAGCTTAGCAGTAGAACCACAGTAAAAAGTTGTTTCACAAACTGTCTACAGGACGTTATCATTGGTAGCATTGTGTACTGGCACCATCTTGCCAAGGTGTATGTCATTTCTTTGCTGCCTGTCCTCAACCTGTGGCCCTCTGGACTCCTGTGGCCCCTTCCGTTCCCTCAATATCCATGGTCCCACATCACGATGGATTTTGTCATGGGTTTGCCATCTTCTGATGGGGGACATGGTGAACATGACATTGGTGGACTGGTTCTCCAAGGCAGCCCACTTCATTCCCCTCCCCAAACACCTGTCATCCATGGAGATGGCACGATCGGTTCTCCAACATGCAGTTTGCCTCCACGTCTTCCCACAATTCATTGTGTCAGTCTGGGACATACAATATGTCTCCCACTTCTGGTGAGCCTTCTGCTCCCTCCTCCATACCTCAGTGAGCTTGTCCTCTAGCTGTCATCTACAGACCAAAAGTCAGTCAGAAATAAACAATCAGCAAGTGGAAAGGTTTCTGTGATGCTTTGTCACCTCTAAACCTTTCACGTGGAAGCAGTATCTGCTTTGAGCTGAGCTGTCCCACAATCTACGTACCTCCTCTGCCACAGGTATGTCACCTTTGAAGTGCTTCATGGCTACCAACCCCCATTGTTCCCTGCAGAGGAGCCAATGCCAGGGCCCTGGTTTGCCAATGCTGGAATGGTTGAAAGAGGGTATAAAGGGCCATCCTAGCTGCCAACCGTGCATATTGTCGCTAAGTCAACAACTGGCAGTGCCCAGCTAGACTACCCTGGCTGGGAACTGTGTCTGGCTGTCCTCCTGAGGTCTGCCCCCACACATTAAATCCATTAAGCTCTTGTCCCACTCCATTGGTCCCTTCATGGTTACCCATCGCAACACTCCAGTCACTTATCATCTCCAGTTGCCATTGACCCTCTGTCATGGTCCGGATCGGTTCCCCTTTAAATTTAGTTAGGTTGTGTTATGATCCTGACCATTGACTCTTTGTTCTCTTCTAATTCAGTTTCACGTCCCTTGAGCTTGGCAATTAAGGTGATCTAATCTTAACCCGAACCGGCAGCTTATAAGCCCCTGGCTTTAGCTGTTCGGGGCGAGAGCGTTAAGAAGCCTTCGCAAGTCGCCACCGCTACGACAAGCCAGAGTTATCCAGCCCACATCGGAGTACCAGTAATTCGCCTTCCGTCGCCAGAGTGGGTCCGGGCAAGGTCAATCTACCAGGGCTGAGTTGAAGGTGGAGTCCTGACTCAACGTTCATGCCCATTGACCGTGTCTACCCCTCGAAGAGTCCCGGCTCGGTGCCTGAGTGGAAGGCAGAGTCCTGGCTCGACGTTCGTGCCCATTGTCTGTGTCTACCCCTTGAAGAAGAGTCCCGGCTCGATGCCTGATCTGAAGGAGGAGTCCTGGCTCAATGTTCCTGTCCTGTGTTTTGGTGTCCACGTTTCTGGCTGCGGTGATCCATGGTGTCCACGTTTCTGGCTGCGGTGAATCGAGGTCCTAGTCTCCTATTCCAGGGTCCACGACGATCCATGTTTCACATTCCCGGCTGCGGCGATCGATAGATCCAAGACTCCAAGTCCAAGGGCCGTGGCAGTCCCAGTCCCCAGGGTTCCAGTCATGGCCACGACGATCCACGTTCCCACTGTCCAAGTCCAAGGTCCGTGGCTGTTCATGTTCCCCCTGTCCAAGTCCAAGGGCCGTGGCAGTCCCAGTCCCCAGGGTTCCAGTCATGGCCATGGCTGTCCATGCTCCCACTGTCCAAGTCCAAGGTCCGTGGCTGTCCATGTTCCCCCTGTCCAAGTCCAAAGTCCGTGGCTGTTCATGTTCCCCCGTCCAAGTCCAAGGGCCGTGGCAGTCCCAGTCCCCAGGGTTCCAGTCATGGCCATGGCTGTCCATGCTCCCACTGTCCAAGTCCAAGGTCTGTGGCTGTCCATGTTCCCCCTGTCCAAGTCCAAAGTCCGTGGCTGTTCATGTTCCCCCGTCCAAGTCCAAGGGCCGTGGCAGTCCCAGTCCTCAGGGTTCCAGTCATGGCCACGGCTGTCCATGTTCCCACTGTCCAAGTCATGGCCGCGGCGATCCCAGTTCCCTGTTTCCAAGCCCCTAGTCCCCTAGCCCGAGGTTTGTGCTCCTCTTTGTCCTCCTTGATTTCCCGATTATCTGTGTAGCAAGTAATAAATGCTATTTTATTGAACCTAAGAAAGACGTGTTTGTGTCCTGCGTGTGGGTCCTCTCCCAGCACCCTTGTCCCCACCTCGTGACACCCTCAGGATCACACTTAGCTTGCTTGTAAGTTGCCTCAAACCCATTGTCCATGGATCACTCAACCTACCTGTGCTTACATCTTCAGAACCTAGGATGGTGGAAGGTGGTCAAGTGAACATGGTTTGCCAATTGATGGAGAAATGCATGACATGGAGGGAAGGTCTTGGGTGCCATCCAATTTTATCTTGGATCCATTGCTCATTGAGGAGTTCCACCGGACCCATCCTGATCATTTTGGGTCATCAGGTGCCATCCATAGGAGAGAGATGTTCTGTTAGGCCGATATAGGCAGGTACCTTCCAGTCTTAACCCAGCTAACAGGAGTCACCTGCTACTCATTCCAACTTATCACCTGCAACCTATTTAAACCTACCTGTCGCCAATAATCATTGTTCACTCAGTGAACCAGCCAGTCTCAAGCAGTTGTTCCTCGCCTTCAGTTCCCTGTTGTGGTTAGAATCTCTTCTCTTTTGTTTAGTGGCCCCTCATGCAGTATACTATTGAAGTTATTATTCACCGCTAAATCATCTCCACTGCTCTGTATTTGGGTCAAGCTCCTTTATGTTTCTTGACACATTAAACATCTTAATTATCTTAACTAACTGTGCAGTCACCTTCAAGGATCTTGCACTGGAACATCATGGCACCTCTGTCCTTCAGAACTCCCAGGACAACTTCTTTCATTGCTCTGTGTTTTAATCCTTTCAAAGTGCATAACCTCATACTCGGGATTGTATTCCATTTCTCACCCATCTTTCCAACTAATCAACATTATTAGCCTAGAACCATCCTACTCAGTAACTACTACAGAATCTTGTGCATTTTTGCAAAAATTACTAATCATACCTCCTGCAGTTACTTTTAATAAGCCACATAGAGACTTTAGTTCTTTATTTTGCACAGGCATTCAGGAGGACATGGAGGGGAGGTAGAAGAATTTCCTACTAAAATTCACGTATCACAAAGGTAGCAGCAAGAGATTAAATATAATTTTAATATCTGCTGCTGCAGTTTCCTTCAATATTTTGGGTGTAGACAATGGTTCAATAAAATTGCACATTTGCAGTTTTGACCAACAATTTTGAATAGTCAAACACCTTTGTTGGGCAATTATTTTGGAGGACCTTTCCAAGGCTCAGAATGTAAGTATAATTACAAAGAAAGCACAGCATTGCTTCTACTTCCTTAGGAGTTTGCATTTGCACAGTTAGTTGACTTCTGCACTTTGGTTGAATGTCCTAGTTGGTAATCTTTCACTGATTCTGTTGTGGTTATTATCTACTGTGTCTTAGAACACAGAATGTAGAACACAGAAACCTACAGCACGTTACAGTACTGTGCCAACCATGTAACCTGCTCTAGAAATTACCTAGAATTTCCCCGGCACATAGTCCTCTATTTTTCTAAGCTCCATGTACTCTATCCAAGGACTCTATCCAAAAGTCCTTTAAATAACCCTATTGCATCCGCTTCCACCACTGCCGTCAGCAGTGCATTCCATGCATCCACCACTCTCTGTGTGAAAAACTTACCCCTGTCATCCTGGCAGTACCTTTTTCCAAGCACCTTAAAACTGTGTCAGCCATTTCAGCTCTGAGAAAAGGCCTCTGACTATCCACACGATCAATGCCTCTCATCATCTTCTACACCTCTATCACTCGATCAGCTCACCTCTCATTTCTCATTCTCTGTCACTCCAAGGAGAAAAGGCCAAGTTCACTCAACCTATTGTCATAAGGTACGCCCTCCAATCCAGGCAACATCCTTGTAAATTTCCTCTGCACTCTCCCTGTAGTATCCACATCCTTCCTGTAGTGAGGTGACCAGAAATGAACACAGTACTCCAAGTGGGGTCTGACCGAGGTATTATATAGCTGTAACATTACCTCACAGTTCTTGAACTCAATGCCGTGGTTGATGGATGCCAACACGTCATCCGCCTTCTTAACAACACTGCCAATCTGCATCATGTCGTGCACCTTGGCACTGGCAGAATGATGTTTGTTTAGCTGTATACCTGTGTGTGGTTGAATGACCATAAACTTGAACTTGAATATAGCCTTATTATCTGTATATTTGGCCAAAGCATTTGCAATTTTTGCAGAGTCATATCAATTTCCAGAACATATTTCTTAAGAGACATCCTGCTCTATGCTAGTAGCTTGCTCTCTTTGCAGATTGTGGAATTGCTGTTGTCCTTCAAAATGAAATACTGCTTGTATAAAATTACATTTGAGGATTTGTTTAATTTGGGTATTAATGGCTACTACCCCGCAAGTCCCAAATCACTCCCCACACCCACAATCAAATCTAAATAATTAATCTATATAATAGTAAGGGTCCCAGCATATAACATTAGTTACAGGCTTAGAATCACATCAACAGCTCTTTACCATCACCCTCCGACGTGGATCTAACATGGAAATTTTTAGACTCAATTTTGTGGAGAACAATGAAGCTGCTTATAAGCATGCATCTAAATAAGTCTGTGGCATTGCCCAGCTTGCATGGAAACATGTTAGCAGTTTTGGAGTCTTGGAGAGATCTGATATAAACTTGTATGTAGCTTTGCGCAGAGTCTGGAGATGACCTTTCATGTTGAATGTACAGCATGAAGATTTCCTCCAATGTTTCTCCAGACAATCACTGTATTTGCTGATGCCCCTGGATAGGTGGCTGAGCTAAAGAGGACCATAGATCTGCAGATAGCCATGAAATAAACATGAGAAAATCTGCATATGTTGGAAACTCATAGCAACACACACAAAATGCTGGAGGAACTCTCTAGATCAGCCAGCATCTATGGAGAAGAATAAAGAGTCGACATTTCAGGCCAAGACATTTCTGCAAGACTGAGAAAGAAGGAGGAAGGTTTCACAGTAAAAAGGTGGGGTTAGGGGAAAGAGGCTAGCTAGAATGTGATAGGTCAGCTATTACTGTAACTGTAATTTCAGTTTTGTCCATCAGTGGGTTAGTTAACAATACATTGTAGATGTTCATCCTGGGAGAGAACCAAGGCAAAGCCAACCCTCCTTGGCTCAGATTACACATGAGAGTCTTTCATGGGTTTCAGATTGGTACCCTCCAACCTAATGACATAAGTATCAATTTCTCCTTTTGGTAAACAAATTCCACCCTGCACACCCCACCCCTCAAATCCCCACTCTCACTTCTCACCAGCTGATAACTTTCCCCTGGGTCCCCTCTTCCTTCGCTTTCTCCCATGGTCACTCTCTTCTCCAATCAATGGCAACACGAGTGAATCTGTAGATGCTGGAAATAAATAAAAACACAAAATGCTGGTAGAACTCAGCAGGCCAGACAGCATCTATGGGAGGAGGTAGTAACGACGTTTCAGGCCGAAACCCTTCATCAGGTTTGTGTTTTTACTCTTCTCCAATCAGACTCTTTTTTTCTCCAGCCCTTGACCTTAATCACCTGGCTTCACCTATCACCTCCCAGGTAGCCTCTTTCACCTCCCCCCACCTTTTTACTGTGAAATCTTTTCCTTCTTTCTCAGTTCTGTAGAAGGGTGTCAGCACAGAATATCAACGGTTTATTCTTTACCCTCAATGCTGACTGACCTGCAGAGTTCCTTCAGCTTTTTGTGTGTGTTGCTCTGAATTTCGAGCATCTGCAGACTTTCTTGTGCTTATTCCATGGCTATCTGCAGACTTCCCCATTACAAGTAAAACAAAGCCTGGTTGCAGGCCTTGTGGAAATATTTAACAGAAGCTGTAGGGCAGGAAGAGGTACTTAGAAGGCATCAACCCAAAGGGTGCACAATTGCGCTTAATCAGTGTTAGCTGTAAAATGGTAATCAGCTATCTGACTACTCAGAAATCCTGATGGTTTGGCATTTAGTTCACTGGGCACGGACTGCCTCCTGCTTTCCCTTTGATACGTTGGGACATAGGTTCCCACACTTCATTTCACACACTGGTACCCTGGCTCCCATGTTCCCTTGACCATATCGGGACTGTGCTTCCCACACTTTCTTTCTTTCTTTTGCACACAGATTCTGGGAAAGACAATTGTAGATGATAAAATCTGGAGGTTTTGCTAAAAGTGTTCAAAATGCTAGTTAGCCAGAGGGATATAGTAGAATTTTGTCAGCACTGGATAAATTCAGCTACAAGAACAAAAAATAGCTGCAACATTGTTTCTTTACTACAAAGAAAGCCTAGGAAAATTTATTTGAAGTACATCAGATTATGAAGTGCCTGAGTGGAGTTGTTTGGAAGAATTACTTTAATCTCTCCATTAAAGAGATTACCTAAGAGTGTGGTTTTATGGTACTGGATGGAAGGATTACAGGGGAATTCGTGATTTAATTTTTTTTATATAAATCACTCTACTGACTAAAATGACAGTGGAGGCACAAAACTTGATTACAATAAAAATGAAAGGAACATGTAGTTGAACAAATGGAACACATGCAGCTGTGAATGCTGGGGCACCGTGGTGGCTAGCATGGTGCTATTACAGATTGGGGTGTTAGAGGTCAATTCTGACATTTTTAAGCAGTCTGTACATCCTCCCTGTGGAATGTGTGGGTTTCCTCTAGCTGTTCCAGTTTCCTCCCACAGTCCAAAGGCATACCGGTTAGTAATTAATAGGTCATTGTAAATTGTCCCTAGGGTTAAATCAGGGTTGCCAAGGTTTGCTGGATGGTGTGGTTCAAAGGGCTGGGAGGTCCTATTCTGCACTGTATCTCTAAATGAAGAGAAACAGAAAAGTAAGAGTAGGCTAGATAACTCTCTTTGGGCTGGTGAAGACATGATAGGATGAATGACCACCTCCTATGCCTATAATCTCTGTAAATTTGGTGACTTCTCATAAATGTTATTCAATTCATGGCAACCAGCCCAGCATAATGGAGGCTGACAAGTTAATTAATCCCTAAGGTGACTGATTGATTTAACAACATGTCATTTAGCACAAAGCTCAGGTAGACTCATAATATGTTGTTACTAGACTTAATAATTTAGAATTTTATATTTCCCATGTACTGAAGTGTACATCTACAATTTGGGCTTGAATCTAGCACTGGTAATATGTATGAAGGCAAAAGTAATGCAGAAATAGCTCATGTAAAATTAATCCATTGGATCAAGATGTGATTGGGACAGTGTGTGTATGGAGACAGTACAGGGCATGAGGAAGGAGGGCATTTGGTACAGAAATCAGCGTCAAGCTCTTCAGAGGGTTTAGAGGAAGAGATTAGAGGGGATTGACCAGTGCCTGATATTTGCCTTCCCTCCTTTTCCTCCTGGCTTCATTCAATGCAGAACTTGGTTGATGACTTGTTTAGAGAGAACCAAATAGTTTACATCCTGTGACAAGCTGTGATTTAATTTCAAAAGAAAGTATGGGCCATATGTTAGACCGTCCTTTAGAATAGTGCAGATTGAAGCTGACTACACTCCATGCAGCAATAGCTCCTACAGGATCATCTTTTTAAGCTATAAAATGGGTGCCAACTTCTAGACCTAACTATCATAAATTGCATGTAGCATCAGGTCAAGAGAGTTATGTAGGGTAAGTTAATAAATTGTTGACAGTACAAGCACTGAATATTGTTGGAGGAAATGTTGGAGGGAACTATAAGGCAATAATGGAGAAAACTAGATTACCTTTGTATCTGATGCCAGAGCTTTACAGACACAATATTTCACGTGCTTCAAATTTCAAATATCGAAGTATGTATTTAAAAACTGTGTGGTAGTCACAGCAAAGGGATTGACATTTGAATCTTAATTTTAACCAATGTTGACATTCAGGAGTAGAAATTTTGCAGCTTCCCTTGGAAGGGATAAGAAAACTGTAATTAAACTCATCAGCCAGTCTTCAACTTCCTGAACGCTATCTGGTGGCTGCAGCTGGAAAGAATTTATTGGTTGGAGATTTGATCAGCTCTGCTGAGGTGCTGTAAAGTTAAAGAGCTTGTCAACATTCATTGTCCTATATGTTAGAGAGCTATAACTCTAGGGCTTGCAAAGCCATATTCCTATCAAAGGCATTCTAATCTAGAAAGAGAAAAAAATTGGGAGTGGGAATAAGTTGTAAGTTTTACCAGTTTAATAGCCTGGTACTTAAGATTGATTAGAAATTTTGATAATTGGATTGGAAGATTCCATTTACAAGAGTAAAGAGACTGGCATCAGAAAGAGGGTATGAAAAGAAATGTTAAAAAATAAAGAGACATGCAAGCCATATTTTCTGAACATTTAGGTTTAACCTTTTATTCAATAATATACTTGTACTTGCAGAAATACTGAAACCGTTGGAATCTTACCTTTTGGTTTTATTACTGGCATCCACAAGTCACACCCCATTGACTGCTTTGTTGTTCCTCATTAGCTCACAACAGCTCCACTCAAAGCAGCTGTTAGTATGAGCAATCTGGTTTAATATCTACTGATATTAGCATTCACTGCACTTCTGATTAATTGCAGGAAAATGTAGATGATGTGACGGGAGGAGGAGCAAACTTAGAATAATACAGCAAAGCATGAACTATTACCTGTGAATGTTTTGTCAAAGTTTAGTTATATAAAATATATCTTGTATGACTTGAATTCAAAGAAACTGGCTTTGTGATGGAGAGAATAACAAACAATCCCCACTGTATAACACATTCAGCACAAGCGAATAAGCAAAAACTTCTACCCCCTCATCTCTTAACCTGCTCTTTCCCTCTACCTCTGAATTTTCTTTTTCCATTTGTGAAGTGCCATTTTATTCCTGCAAGTTGTTTATATTGTTGCTGTCATTTCAGACCTTGACCATGCTGAGGACCATTTGAAACTCAGAATTCATCACAATTAACAAGGCTACTTTAATGAGAAACAGTAGCCACCTGAAAGCACTCAATGGGACTTTTGAGCAGCTGTTGCTCTGAACAGGGAAAATGTCACCCAAGAGAGGCAGGAAGGGCTCTAAAATTCTTAAGCTGGTATTTTTGGATCCTGGTACAGTTTCCATGTTCACCAAGCAGGGCGTTTGCACCTTGATTTCTGAGGAGTGGGAGCCTGTTCACTGGGCTGGCTAGTGGCATTTTCATTGATTGGACGTGCTCTCTTCTCACTGCTGTCATCAGGAGGAAGGTACATGTCACAAACACGGACTCCGCTGTTGCGACTCGCAGCCGGGCTGCGCGACAGGTTTGGCAATCACGCTCGTGGATATGCACATTCCAGCTAATTAATGTTTCTTATGGTGGTATTAATTCGCTTCTTTTTGTTCTACTCTTGCAAGAGTTGACCTAAAGCATAGTAACATTACGCTTTCTGCATACCCTTGCCCTTGTCTGTGAAAAAGGACTTCAACAGAGTTTGCAAAGGAGAGTTATTCATTTAGTGTTTAGTTATTCCTTCCAGCCGTGGTGTTGGCATTTAACGGCCAGTTAGAATGTTTAAGTTAATAGCCCTATTGGCCTAATATTTATTGTTTTTCTTTCCCTTTAACTTCTGCAATTGTTCTTGTTCAAATCATCTCTGTCTCTCCACACTTGGGCCATATCTGAACATTTTGACATCAAGTCTTGACCAATGAAACTGGACCAGAATTTAGTATTCCTCTACTGGGAAAATAGTCTGGTGACCCTGATGGCTCCAGGAACTTCATTACCCTGTGTGCGCTGACTTCCCAAGCCCAGCCAGGTCGGTTTGGTGATGATGTGTGTAAACTGGCATACATGGTAAACCTCCTGGATGGACCTCCACTCAGCCTGTTCAATGCTCTTTGGGAGCAAGATTCCCCCACAGCCCAGTTGTTTCGATATTTTGTTGCCAAGTTAAGGAGAGTTTTTGACTTTGTAGTACAAGTTCAAGACTCCTGGACCTGCGCCATTGTAGAGGAACGGTGAGGAACTCTGCAGTTAAATTCCACACACTTGCCGTGGAGATGGAATGGAATGAAAGATCCCTCATCACTTCCTTCCAGCGTGAAAAAATGCAGGGGTTCGGCATGAGGTCACTGTTCATGATGAGCAGGACAGTGGATGACCTGATTAATTTGGTTATTCAAGTTGACAAACAGGTAACTGAGTGATGCAGGGAAAGAATGTCTCAAACTTCCTTTTCTCCCTTATCACCCAGTATTCAGTCCACAAAAGACCCTATGCAAGTGGACTGCATGCACCTGTCTCAGAAGGAATAAGGTCAGTGCAAGAGAACAGGTTCCTGTCTCTATTGTGGCAATCCAGGACATTTCGGGGCACCACATCCCAAGCATCCAGTAAAAGAGGATACCTGTCAGTGGGGAGGGGAGTTCGAACAGATTAGTTCTCCCTGCTATTGGCTTCCCCTAATTGCGTGATGCTCCCAGCTTCCTCATCCTGGGGGTATAGGACCCATGAACTTCAGGCATTTAATGAATCTGGCGTGGCTGGGAATCTCATGGACATCTCTCGAGCTAAAAGATGGGGAGATCCAACTTGGAAACTCAGGGAAAAATTGATGTCAAGGGGTGGATCTGTGTCAAGGATCCTGGATGGTCAACCTCTGGGCACTAGCCAGATTAACCTTTCCACTGAACCCTTCCACTTTGATCTGGAAGGTAATCACAGTGAATACCTTTTCTTCTATCTGGTTTATTCGCCTGAACTACCACTGGTGCATGATCTCCCCTGGTTATCCTGACATAATCCACAGATTGATTGCTCCCTTAAAGCACTCCAAGAGTGGGGACCAGCATGACTGTCTACCTGCCTCGGTCCAGCTCAAGCTCCAGTCCACAAATCCCCTCCTGTGTTAACTAATGATGTGGACCTATCTGGCACTCTGGCTGAATATGTTGATCTTCTTGAGGTCTTCAGTAAAAAGAAGGCCACCTCCTTGCCTCCACACAGGACATACAACTGCACCATTGTCCTTTTACCTGGTACTAGTCCTCCCTTGGGCTGGCTGTTTTCTCTCTCTCCCTCTCCCAGAAATGATAGCCACAGAAGGGTACATCAAAGAGGCATAGACCTTGGGGTTTAACCATCTGTCAACCTCTCCAGCAGGGGCAGGCTTTTTACTTGTGAACAAGAAGGATGGCAAGTTCCATCCCTGCATTGATTATCAGCCTCCCTGTGCCCTTTTCCCTTGCTTGCCTCTGACTTTCAAACGTCTCTTGGAGCTATCATATTTTCCAAGATAAGTCTGCACAATGCTTATAAACTTGCTTGTGTTAGAGAAGGCGATGTGGAAGGTAGCTTTCAATACCCCTCACTGGCCACTGTGCGTACCTTGTGATGCCCTTTGGTCTGCTCACAGGGCAGTTTATCAGGGACATGATGAATCAGTTTGATTTTGTGTGCTTGGATAACATTCTGACCTATTCCCGCTCTCTCTGGGAATGCACCCGGCACGTCTGGAGGGTTCTCAGAAGGAGCCTTGAGAATAACCTGCATGTCAAACCAAAGAACACTGAGTTCCATAAAGAGCACGCGCCATTTTTGGGCATTAGGGTTCCAGTGTTCGAATAGACCTGAGTAAAGGTCAGGTGGTTAGGTTGGCAGGGGGTGGGGGGACGGTGGCCCAAGCCATTTACAGTCAAACAGGTGTAGCATTTCATAGGGTTTGTGAACTTTTATTGCCGTTTCCTCCAAAGTTTCAGCTCTGTTGCGGCTCCATAAATGCACTCACAAGAATTCTGCAGAATTCCATTGGACAAGTGAAGTTGATTAAGCATCCTCGAAACTAAAGGAACACTTCACCACTGCCCCAGTACTGCAACACTGCTCTCTCTATGCTCTTCTCTGGATAGCTGGCTTCAGCCTTGTGCCTTTCTTTCCTGTCTCTTGACTCCGGCTGAGAGTAACTATGATGTCGGGAATGGAGAAATTCTGGCTGTCAAGAAGGCCCTGGAAGGATGGTGATTCTGGCTGGAGGGGGTATAGCATCCCTTTTTGGTTTGGACATATCACAAGAACCTCCAACATTTGGGATGCTGAGAGACTCAACTCCCGTCAAGCACATTGGATTCTCTTCTTCACATAGTTTAATTTCATCCTCATCTATCATCCCAGCAGCAAGAATACCAAGTCCAACACTCTCTCAATGACAATGCCAATCCGGAGTCCATCCTTTCTCACTCATGCTTTGCTGCTCTGGTGATTTGTGGAATAGGAGCAGAGGTGAGGGCTGCCCAACAGTCAGATTCAGATCCAGGCCCAGGTGGGGGAGTCCCAAATGACTGTGCTTGCTATGGTGCATTCCAAAGTGTTGGAATGGAGACACTCCTCCCACCTGGTTGGCCATCTGGGAATTCAATGAACCTGGGATTTTATCAAGAGAAGTTTTTGGTGAGCACCTACGTTGCATGATTGCCATGACTTTGTCTCTGCCTGTCTCTCTTGTGTCATCCCAGCACCCTGCTGTCTCTGGTCCACCACCCCCGGTACCACCTCTTCGTGGATTTCATCTCTGGTTTGCTCCCGTCTAATAGAAACACTACTATTCTGGTTGGTGTTTTTTGATTCTCCAAGACTGCCCATTTCTCCCTAAACTCTTGCTGGCTCGAGGGACTGCCACCCACATGGTACAACTTGTGTTTTGTCAGCACAGCTTCCCTCAGGACATAATGTCTGATCACATCCCATTTTTGGAAGGCTTTCTGTTCTTTTGTGGGAACTGTGGCCAGCCTCTCGTCTGGTCCCCCCCCCCCCCACCCCCAATCAAATGGCCAGACTGAGAACCAGTATTTGGAGATAAACCTGCACTGTCTTGCCTCTTCCAACCCCACATCCTGGAGCTCCCAATTGGTTTGGGCAGAGATTTTCCACTATAACCTCCAATTGTTCACCACTGGGATGTACCCCTTTGAATGCCAGAAGACATTCCAGCCACTGCTCGTCCCTGACCAGGAGTCTGACGTGGAAGTTCCTGCTGCTGAACAGTTGATCTAATGCTAAACACCAAGTACACTGCAGATGCTGTGGTCAAATCAACACGTACAAACAAGCTGGAGGAAGTCAGCAGGTCGGGCAGCATCCGTTGAAATGAGCAGTCAAGGTTTCTAATCTAATGTTGATCTAATGCTGCAAGTGTCCGTGGAGATGAGCCGGGGCTTCTCTGTTGCACGCTCAGAAACAACATGCCTAGCAGGCTGATGAGCTTCACCCACAGGTGAAGCCTCTTAAACCAGGAGAGAAAGTCTGGCTGGCGTCAAGGGATCTTCTCCTGAAAGCTGAGAGCTGCAAGTTGGCCCCACACTACATGGGAGCATTTGTAGTGGGAAAGGCTATCAACAAGGTCTCGTATAGATTGCACCTACCAGCATCAATGAAGATCCACCCAGTATTCAAAGTTTCCCAGCTCAAGTCAGTTATTACATCCCTCCTAGCTCCAATCACCCCACCTCCACCTCCTCCCCACTTGGTGGATGGTTCTCTGATGTATACTGTGCGGTGCCTCCTAGCATCTCACCGGGTACAGGGTAAGGTCCAGTAACTTTGGATTGGGAGAGGTTTGGACCTAAGGAACATTTTTGGATTCTGGCCAATAACATCATGGATAAATTATCCAGGACTTCCAGCGAGCACAGTTCTATGGTCCCTCAGGAACTGTACCCAAGGAGCAGAGGCCCTGTCACAACCACAGACTCAGCCGCAGGGTCTACACACTTGCACATGAGGGCAGCACAAGTGGTTCAGCAATCACGCTCATGAGTACGCACGCTCCAGCTAATCACTGTTCCATTATGGTGGTATTTCATTCCATTCTTTTCATACTAGTCTTGTTGAGACTTGACTAAAAGCACAGAAACGTTATGCTCCCTGCTTACCCATGTCCTTACCTGGGAAAGAGGACAACTGTTTGGACAGATGCTGTAAAGGATTTAGTGTTTACTTATTGTTTCCAGCTGCAGTGTTAACGTTAACTTTCAGTTCGAGAGTTTTAGTTAATGGCCTTTTTTGGCCTAGTGCTTATTGTTTATCTTTTCATTTAAATTCTGCCAATGGTTCTCATTAAAGTCGGAGAACTGGTGACCCATATCACTGTTTCTTCAAACTTGAGCCATATCCGAATATTGTGACAGTGCAGGAGCCTCAGGACTCACACCATCAAGTTTAGCAGCAATTATTACCCCTCAGCCATTAGGCTCTTGAACTAAAGGGGATAACTTCACTTGTGTATCTTTGAAACGTTCCCACAACTTATGGATTCACTATCTTATGTTCTCAATATTTATTGCTTATTTATTTATTTATTTATCTATCTATCTATCTATCTATCTATCTATCTATCTATCTATCTATCTATCTATTTATTTATTTATTTATTTATTTATTCTTTTTGTACTTGCATATTTGTTGTCTTTGGCACTTTGGTTGAATGTCCAATTTGGTAAGATTTTTCATTGATTCTATTATGGTTATTATTCTGTAATGGATTTATTGAGTATTCCCAGGAGAAAATGCATCTCAGGGTTGTATATCGTGACATATATATACTTCGGGCAGATGGGGCTCACTAGCCATGGTTGGCAGCCCATCGAGAAGAAGGAAAACTCTGATCTCAAACCTCCGCTGCCTTTTGGCTATACCCACTGATGATGAAGGCTTTGGGAGTAAACCCCAGAGGAAAAATCCAGAGCTGGAGTCCCTGAGGCAGTCCTACGTTGAGTTCAATACGGACTAGCAACTCCTGCGACCCTGCTGGTACTAAAACTTTATTGGTCTTTGGGTTCATCAGATACGTGGAAAGCAGGAGCTCAATGGGCAACAGCTTGCTCTCTATATCGCACAGCTTAGGCTTGCGTATGTAGACAGCAAGCAAGCAACTCTGATCGACAGAGGCTTCACACTCACACGTATTCTTTGATAATAAATTTACTTTGAACTTCATACTTTTTGGTAGACTGAACCAGGAACCTTGAAGTCTGAAGTGCTTGAGAGACCAAAACGATTCTCCTGACTTGGGTTGTCAGAGAAACTAAGTTTGTTGTATTGTCATGCCCTGTCCTCCTTCAAAGTGATCTAAACTGCCAATTTCAATTCAGCAACGGAGTTTTGCTTGGTTCATCATCCCACCAACTCTAAAATTCACCTGCGTTACCTGCTTCCCACCTTCCTTCTCACACAGAGTTATCATCAGACATATTGCATGGTGTGGCTTTCTCTCTCTGGCAATGCAGAGCACAACTAATGGACCTGCTCGAAAGCAGAGATAAACCTTAAGTCTGGAATCTCTGGAAGAGAAATGGCGATGGATATTTCAACAGAAGATGAAAATCAAGAACATTTCAAATGCTGACAATGGTCATTTTCAGATTGCAGCAGTGAGTATACAGGCTGTTGCACTTTGTTGCATGAGGTGGTGACATGGAGTTTGCTACTTTCAATTATGCTGATTTGGTAACTTTGGAAATATTGTAAAACAATGAAGCATATGGATAATGAAAATTTTCATAAGGTCATAGATAAAATTTAACATGGTGTAATAGTACATTTTTAGAGGAAGAAAGGCAACACAGCTAAATTATTTTGACAAGGGATTTTCACTTTGAAACAATCATTCAGTTTCTCTGCCCATTAATGTGGCTTAACCTGTTGAGTGTTTCCAGCATTTTCTGTTCTTTATTTCAGATTTCCAGTGTTAGATTTGTTTTTGATTTTCACAAACTCTGTGGCATACTTTAAAAGTTGCAGTAATAAAGTTAGCTAGGTTTTTACCTAAAGAAATCTTTGAATAAGACATAGCTTGAAAGAACTGCTTTAAAAAGAAATGAATAGGATGAACAGCGGTATTGACTAAAGAATATAATTTAAACACAAAGTTGTATTATACAGTATATTAATAAAATAGACTTGAATTCATGCTTTTTAAAAGATGACAAGGCCTTGGAGAAAATGTGGGAGAGATTTCCAGGAGTGCCACCAAGGATGTGGTACTTTATTTATGTGGAGGCAGTGGAGGAGTTGGGATAGTTTTCCTTCAACCAGAGAAAGGATTAGAAAGATAGCAATTGAAAATTACAAATGCAATCAACAGAGCAGCTAAAGTAAGACCTTTTCCAGTGCTACAAGGGACAGAACCAAAATGACGCAGATAAATGGTGTTTCGTAAAAGAAAAAAGTGGGCTGAGGTAATATTTTTTTCACTTGAGAAGTTACTCTGTCAGGAATCCGTGCTTGAAAAAGTGGCAGAAGAATATTTTGTATTAACATTGACTAAAGTAAATGGGGAAAATAGATAAAAGGCTAAAGTAGTAGACAAGCAGCAGACATTTAAGGAGAAAATTCTTTTATCTCTGAAAAGATATGATGCAAAGTGAAACAAAGGGTCTACGAGAAAGGTACACTATCTCTATTTGAGGAAGTTAATTATGTTATTAAATTGGGGAGAGAAGTCATATAGTATGGGAAAGATAAGTGGTGGACTGGAGGGTTGGACATTTTCAGAAATCAGCTAAATATTCTAAAATGAGTGAATATAGAATATAAGAGTAAACTAGAAAGAGAGAAGCACACAGAAAGAGATTTAGCAAATATGTAAGAAAGGAAATGAGTAGCTAAGTAAATGTTACATAGAAACATAGAAAACCTACAGCACAATACAGGACCTTCGCCCACAATGCTGTGCCAAACATATACTTACTTTAGAAATTACCTAGGGTTACCCATAGCCCTCTATTTTTCTAAGCTCCATGTACCTATCAAAGAGTCTCTGAAAAGACCCTATTGTATCTGCCTCCACCACTATTGCTGGCACATTCCATGCACTCACCACTCTCTGCATAAAAGCACTTACCCCTGACATCTCCTCTGTACCTAGTTCCAAGCACCTTAAAACAGTCCCCTTTCGTGTTAGTGATTTCAGCCCTGGAAAAAGCCTCTGACTATCCACAAGATCAATGCCTCTCATCATCTTGTACATCTCTATCAGGTCACCTCTCATCCTCTGCTGCTCCAAGGAGAAAAGGACATGTTAACTCAGCCTATTCTCATAAGGTATGCTCCCGAATACAGGCAAAATCCTTGTAAATCTCCTCTGCACCCTTTCTACAGTTTTCACATCCTTCCTGTAGTGAGGTAACCAGAACTGAGCACAGTGCTCCAAGTGGGGTCTGACCAGCGACCTACATAGCTGTAACATTACCTCTCAGCTGTTGAACTCAATCCCACGGTTGATGATGGCCAATGCACTATATGCTTTCTTAACCACAGAGTCAATCTACGCAGCAGCTTTAAGTGTCCTATGGACTTGAACCTCAAGATCCCTCTGATCCTCTACACTGCCAAGAGTCTTACCATTAATACTATATTCTGCCATCATAATTGACCTACCAAAATGAACCACTTCACACTTAGAAACATAGAAACATAGAAAACCTACAGCACAATACAGGCCCTTCAGCCCACAAAGTTGTGCCGAACATGTCCCTATCTTAGAAATTACTAGACTTACCCATAGCCCTCTATTTTTCTAAGCTCCATGTACCTATCCGAATGTCTCTTAAAAGACTCTATCGTGTCCGCCTCCACCACCATTGTTGGCAGCCCATTCCACACCTTCACCATTCTCTATGTAAAAAAACTTACCCCTGACATCTCCTCTGTACCTGCTCCCCAGCACTCTAAACCTGCTTCCTCTTCTGACAACCATTTCAGCCTTAGGAAAAAGCCTCTGACTATCCACACGATCAATGCCTCTCATCATCTTATACACCTCTATCAGATCACCTCTCATCTTCAGTCGCTCCAAGGAGAAAAGGCCGCGTTCACTCAACCTGTTTTCATAAGGCATGCTCCTCAATCCAGGCAACATCCTCATAAATCTCCTCTGCACCCTTTCTATGGCTTCCACATCCTTCCTGTAGTGAGGTGACCAGAACTGAGAACAGTACTCCAAGTGGGGTCTAACCAGGGTCCTATGTAGCTGCAACATTACCTCTCAGCTCCTAAATTCAATTCCACGATTAATGAAAGCCAATACACCGTATGCCTTCTTAACCGCAGAGTCAACCTGCACAGCTGCTTTGAGCGTCCTATGGACTCAGACCCCAAGATCCCTCTGATCCTCAACACTGCCAAGACTCTTACCATTAATACTATATTCTGCCATCATATTTAACCTACCAAAGTGAACCACCTCACACTTATCTGGGTTGAATGCCATCTGCCACTTCTCAGCCCAGTTTTGCATCCTATCAAACTTTGTGTCATTAGCAAATTTACTAACCAATCCCTCCACTTCCTCATCCAGGTCATTTATAAAAATTATGAAGAGAAGGGGTTCCAGAACAGATCCCCGAGGCACACCATGCCTTTTTACTTTCTCAATAAGCCTTGCATGGTATACCTTATCAAATGCCTTGCTGAAATCCATATACTCTACACCTACTGCTCTATCTTCATCAATGTTTTTAGTCACATCCTCAAAAATTTCACTCAGGCTTGCAAAGCACGACTTGCCATTGACAAAGCCATGCTGACTATTCCTAATCAGATTATGCCTCTCCAAATGTTCATAAATCCTGCCTCTCAGGATTCTCTCCATCAACTTACCAAACACTGAAGTAAAACTCACTGGTCTATAATTTCCTGAGCTGTCTCTACTCCCTTTCTTGAATAAGGGAACAACATCTACAACCCTCCATTCCTTTGCAACCTCTCCCGTCCCCATTGATGATGCAAAGGTCATTGCCCGAGGCTCAGCAATCTCCTCTCTTGCCTCTCACAGTAGCCCGGGGTATATCTTGTTTGGTCCCGATGGCTTATCCAACTTGATGCTTTCCAAAAGCTCCAGCACATACTGTTTCTTGATATCTGCATGCTCAAGCTTTTCAGTCAGCTGTACTTCATCCCTACAATTGCCAAGTTCCTTTTCCGTAGTGAATACTAAAGCGAAGTATGCATTAAGTACCTCCACTATCTCCTCTACTTTTCCATTATCACACTTGATTGGTTCTATTTTCTCATGTCTTATCCTCTTGCTCTTCACATACTTGTAGAATGCCTTGGGGTTTTCTTTAACTCTGCTCACCAAGGTCTTCCAATGACCCCTTCTCGCTCTCCTAATTTCATTCTTAAGCTCCTACTTGCTAGCGTTATAATCGTCTAGATCTCAATAATTACCTAGTTTTTTTAACCTTTCGTGAGCTTTTCTTTTCTTCTTGACTAGATTTTCTACAGTGTGTGTATACCATGATTCCTTTCCCTGTCTCATTGGAATGTACCTATGCAGAATGTCACACAAATATCTCCTGAACATTTGCCATATTTGCACCATACATTTCCCTGAGAACATCTGCTCCCACCTTATGTTTCCAAGTTCCTACCTGATACCTTCATATTTCCCCTTACTCCAATTAAGCATTTTCCTAACTCGTTTGTTCCTATCCCTCTCCAATGCTCTGGTAAAGGAGACAGAATTGTGATCACTCTTCAAAATGCTTTCCCACTGAGAGACCTGACACCTGACCAGGTTCATTTCCCAATACCAGATCAACTACAGCCTCTCCTCTTGTAGTGTTATCTACATATTGTGTCAAGAAACCTTCCTGATCACACCTAACAAACTCCACCCGATCTCAACTCCTTTGCTCTTGGGAGATGTCAATCAATATTGGGGAAATTAAAATGTCCCATCATGGCAACCCTGTTATTATTGCACCGTTCCAGAATCTGTCTCCCTATTCGCTCTTCGATGTCCCTGTTACTATCGGTCTTTAAAAAACACCCAGTAAAGTTATTGACCCTTTCCTGTTTCTAACTTCCACCCACAGAGATTCAGTAGACAATCCCTGCATGACTTCCTCCTTTTCTGCACTGCACTATCTCTGATCAGCAGTGCCACATCCCTTCCTCTTTTTCCTCCCTCCCTGTTCTTTCTGAAACATCTAAGCCTGGCATTCTAAGTAGCCATTCCTGCCCCTGAGCCAATTCTCTGTAATAGCCACAACATCATGGATCCATGCTCTAAGCTCATCAGCTTTGTTCATAATGCTTCTTGCATTAAATTTTGGTTGCTGTGAAAGTGAATAGGAATTAGTATCGGGATATAGAGAAATGGCAGAGAATCAACATTATTATCTTTTTTTGGTCTTCATGACAGAAAACTCTCAACACATCGGAATAATAATAAGGACACGGTGAGGGAGGAACTGTAAACAATTCCCATCACCAAATAAGATGCATTGTGGAAGCTAATGCAACCAAAGGTTGAAAAGCCTTTTGGAAATGTATTACATTCTAGGTGACTTAAGGGAACTAGCTACCCAGATGGTTCATGCATTGACATAATTATCCAAAATTCCCTATATTCTGAAGAAATCCCAAGGATTAAAGGTTTTGGTGAGGAGGGGTGAAGGTTATAGGTAGATTTTCTATTTAATTTTTGTTTCATTCTTTCTTATTGCACAGTTAGAGAAGTTTGGATGCCAGGCAGGATAGTAGAATGCTCCTCTTGTGGGATGTGGGAAGCTGGGGAGACCTCCAGTGTCCTTGGTGACGACACCTGAAAGAAATTCATCCAGCTGCAACTTCTTTCAGATCGTGTTAAGGAATTTCAACTGAACCTGGATGAACTCCAGATCATTCTGGAGGCTGAGGAGGTTGACAGGACATACGGGGGGGGGGGGGGGGGGTGGGGGGGTGGAAGTAGTTACACCCAAGACACAGGTAACTGAGTGACCATCAGGAGAAGTATAGGGGATAAGCAGCCAAAGCAGAGTACTCCTGTGGCTGTTCTCCTCAACAACAGGTATCCCACTTTGGATACTGTTGGGGGGATGACCTACCACAGGAAAGCTACAGCGGTCACGTCTCTGGCACTGAGTCTGGCTCTGTGCACAGAAGATGAGTGGGGAGAAGAGGAGTGCAGTAGGGTTGGGGATTCCATAGTTAGAGGAGCAGAAGGGAGATTCTTGGATGTGGAGGGGACACCTGGATGATATGTTGCCTCCCAGGTATCAGGTCAAGGATGTCTCACATTGGGTCCACAGCATTCTAAAGGGAGAGATTGAGCAATAGAAGTCTTGGTACATACTAACAGCGATGACAAAGGGAAAAGGGAGATGTCCTGAATAGAGAATATAGGGAGTTAGGTAGAAAGCTGAAATTCAAGACCTCAGGAGTAGTAATCTATGGATTGCTGCTTGTATCACCCATCGGTGAGGGTAAGAATAGAATGATTTAGCGGATAAATGTGTGGCTGAGGAATTGGTGCAGGGGGCAGGGTTTCAAATTTCTGGATCATTAAATTCTCCTCTAGGAAGGTCTGACCTGTACAAAAAGGACGGTTTACATCTGAACCTGAAGAGGTCTAATATCCTTGTGAGCAGGTTCGCCAGAGCTGTTGGGGAGGGATTAAACTTATTTGGTAGGGGGATGGGAACTGCAGTGTGAGGTCTGAGGATGGGAAAGTTGGTATACATGTAGATGCAGTGTGTAGTGAGTCTGTGAGGAAGGACAGATAGATGATAGGGCAAAATAGCAGCCAGTGGGATGAGTTGAAGTGTTACATGGGATCAAGATTTTTAAAAAATGATGAATACAGGACTGAAGATATAATATTTGAATGCACTTAGTATACAAAATAATGTAGATGTTATTGCTTCCTTACTCTAATTCCTTAGGAGTTTGTGAAGATCTGGAATGACGTCTAAAACTTTGACAAACTTCTTTAGATGTGTGGTGAAGACTATACTGACTGGCTGCATCCTAGCACTAATGCCCTTGAATGGAAAATCTTACAAAAAGTAGTGGATATGTCCCAGCCTATCATGGTTATGATTGAACGGATCCACCACGATTGAATTGTGGAACAGTCTCAATGTGCCAGATGGTCTAATTCTGCTCCTATGTCTTATGGCCTTATGGGTAAAGCCATCCGCAGCATCAAAGCTCCAGTTGCTGTAGTAAAGCAGCATCCATCATTAGAGACCCCCACCACACAGCTCTCTTCTAATTCTGCCATTGTATAGGAGACTCAGGTCTCACACCACCAGATTAAGGAACAGCTAGCAACCTTCAACCATCAGGCTCTTGAATCAAAGGAGATAACTTCACTCAATTTCACTTGTCCCATCATTGAAATGTTCCCACAACAAGATATATGTAGTATAAAAATGGAACTTTACAGAGCACTGAGTGATTTTAGTTTTCATATTTTATAACTGTTGTACTTCTTTGTAGAAAGTACAGTGAAAATAAACTGTTAATTCCTTAGATTATGGTATTGAAGAGAAGCTGGGCCGATACTAATTGGAATTTAAAAGAATGGGAGGTAAGCTTTCTGAATCATATGAGGAATTAACAGAGGGATGTTCCTTCAAATGAGGTGATCTCAAGCAAACAAATGTCCTTTCACAATAAGTTTTTACCCATTTGAAGTGGGGTTGAAAAGAAACTTCTTTTCTCAGAAGGTGGTAATTTGAAATCCTGTCTCAGAGGACAGTGGAAACAGATTCCTTGAACATATTCAAGGCAGAAGTTGACAAATATTTAAACTACTTGGGATAAAGGAACCAGGCCAGGATCGATCAACCATGATCTTATTGAAAGATGGGGCAAGTTCAACGGTCTGATTGGCCTCCTCTTACTCTAGTTCATTTTTAATTTATTAAAATGGAATAGGATAAATGAGGGAAAATTTTATATGGCTTTGAGGAGAAAGAAAGAAAGGAAGCAATGCTGAACATCAAGAAGCTGGTTTAGCAATAATGGGATGAATCCTCTGAGGTTTTGGATTAGAATTCTGATTGTGAAATCTTCCAGTTGAAAATTTCTGTTCAGCCACATCTTTGACTAATCTCAGAAGCTTCCCTAAACCTCCAGCAAGCAAATACTTCTTCACATGTGGTTTGACACCTCCTATGTTAAATGTGTAAAATGTTTTATCAATAATTTGCATAGAATTAAAATTCTGATTTTTCTTTGTTATAATTCAATACTTTTGAGATGGTATGTGATTAGCATTGTTAATAGCTGTTCTCCATTGATTAAATAGTTTGAATAAAGGTTTGATTCATATCTAAACAGTTTCCTTCCTCATTTGATATATGATTTAATGAGAATTTTATTTCACATTAAATAGAACTGTAATCTTCCCCTGAGAAGTTTATGGAGGTGTGGGAAAGTGGTACTGGAGGAGAACATCTTTTGCTCTGCCCCTTTAAGAAATCCATGCCTTGAATTCTACTGAATATCAGGCATCCATTTGGGACATGTCTTAATTCTTCTTTTCCCCACTGTCAACAAACGATTTCTTCTGTTGTCTGCCATGTAAGAACGTTCAGATCAACATTTATTGATTTATTATTTACACCAAACAGTTCAAATTTTCTCATGCTGTTCTTGTATTGGTAGTTCAATGAAGCTTTTCTGCTTCTTTCAACTTTATTTATTCAGTTAGTCTGCAAAGTATTTTCCTCAGATTTCTGCAGCATCATTCTGAAATAGATTTCTGCTGTTTACTTGAGGCTATCTCACATGACCATCCCTATTCCTATTTGTAGCAATTAGCCCATTGCAAAGCTTGGTTCATCATGGATCCTTCCCAACATTAGCATCCGCGAGAGTTTAACTTTGTTCCCTTTCAATTATCCACAAATGCTGATGTAACCAGCAACTTCATTGGAGGCTGATTTTTGGGATGGTATTGTTTAGACTGAACCTTTCTTGCAACAGAGTCCCTCCGATTCTATCTCCCAGATCAAACTGAAAATGGAAACTCTTCCTTCTACAGCAGGGTTGACTTTCCCCTCTGCTTAGAAATGTGTATGGAAACTTTTTGTAATATAGTCTTTTGTTGCAGGAAATTTAATCTGATAAATTAATCATCCTGAAATGATTCCTTCATGTGCAGCATGGGCAGCTATACGAATGAAAGCAATAATTTCACCAGCCGAGTAATCGTCAAGATACAGTCAGTCAAACTGAAACCTGATTGGAAGCCAAAATTAATAGCTGGATTAATCCATGTACAATCCTTAATGCAAGGAATTCCTGATTCAACTCTAAATGACCTTGGCTCTGGTTTTAGTATTATGCTCCTTTGCCAGAACTAATTCTTTCCCCCACTCTATTCTGTCAGGTTCTTCAACCCTCAATTCTTTAATGCTCAATTAAATCATCCCTCAATCTCCTATAGTCAACAGAATGCTAGCCCAGTTAATGAAATTCATTTTATTTATTTTCTCCAGGTCTGGTGAGGTTCTGTCATGCCCCCTTTAAAGCCAAATGGTTTTTCCTAAAGTTTCCTGTCTAGAATTGAGTAAACAGTGGCTTACCAGATGTTTATATAGTAGCAACACAACTTTCTTCCCTTGGTATAAGCTGTATTTGTTATTTATAGCAATATTCCTATAATTGTTTAAATTGCTTCTATGCCTGCCTCCGTGTTTTAGTTATTTCTGTCTTTTAATATTTCTGTTTCTCTGTTTTGTTGATTATTTCTTACAATTTTTTACAATTACAATCTGTTCCACCTTTCTTAGCTCCAATCTGAATCATACAATTAATGAAATTTAACTCATTGGTAACAGTTTCCCCACTAAACTTAGCACTTAGTTCTGGATCCACAAAGCAATGTCCCCTTGGATCCCATGCCTCCTTATTTTTTCAATAAGCCTTGCATGGGGTACTTTATCAAATGCCTTGCTGAAATCCATATACACTACATCTACTGCTCTTCCTTCATCAATGTGTTTAGTCACATCCTCAAAAAATTCCATCAAGTTTTGCATCCCATATCTCAGAAAGGATGTGTTGTCATTGGACAGAGTCCAGAGGAGGTTTATGAGGATGATTCTAGGAATTAAAGAGTTAACATATGAGGAGTGTTTAGCAGCTTTATTCCTGTACTCACTGGAATTTAGATGAATGCATGGGGATTTCATCGAAACCTACCAATTGTTGAAAGAACTAGATTAGGTGGATGTGGAGAGGATGTTTCCTATGGTGGGTGTGTCCAGAACTAGAGGACACAGCCTCTGAATTGAGGGGTAACCTTTTAGAATAGAGGTAGTGAAGACTTTTTTTGCCAGAGAATGGAGAATCTGTGGAATGCCCTGCCACAGACTTCATTGGAGGCCAAGTCCGTGGGTATACTTAAAGCAGAAGTTGATAGATTCCTGATTGGGTGGGGCATTAGGGGATATAGTGAGAGGGCAGGTGCATGGGGTTGTATGCGATCTGAGATCGGCCATGGTGAAATGGCGGAGAAGACCCAATGGGCTGAATGGCCTAATTCTGCTCCTATGTCTTATGGTCTTAAAGTATTCCCACCATTTCACAAAGGTATTCTGCTTATCTACTACATCAGTAGTTACATCTTCAGAGCATTTAATTGGAGTCATGAGCTATTCATACTTCTTGAATCCATATTGGTTCTCTCAGACCTAAATAAGAAACACTTGAAATACATAATCGGTTAGACAGTTCTTAAGACAATACAATTTTATCAGATTGTGTTGATGAAAGCTAATCAGACAAAATAATTCAACATCATTCATTACTTCTAAATTCTAAATTATTAAGAAGATGGCAGAGTTTGTCATTGAAACATCAGCTATAATTGATACCTGTGCCTGGCTAGAAGCTAGAGAAGAGTGTATTCAACATTGTGTCTTCATCTAGAGTTGCTCTTCTTTCACTTATTGGAGAGCTACTTGTTAAGTATCAGAAGTATTAAAGAAGATACCAAAGTTTCTTCAGATACGTAAAAGAGAGGTGATTGTGGATATCAGACCACTGGAAAACGATGCTGGAGAGGTAATAATGGGGGACAAGGAAATGGTGGACAAACTGAATAAGCATTTTGCATCAGTCTTCACTGTGGAAGATACTACAGAATGGTGGAAGTTCCGGGAGCCTGGGGTCATGAAATGTGTGAAGTTATCATTACTAGGAAGAAGGTTCTTGGGAATTTGAAAGGTCTGAACGTGGATGTCACCTTGACCAGATGGTGTACACCCTAGAGCTCTGAAAGAGGTGGCTGAAGAGATTGTGGGGACATTAGTAATGATCTTTCAAGAATCACTAAATTCTGGAATGATTCCGGAAGATTGGAAAATTGGAAATGTCACTTCACTCTTCAAGAAAGGGGAGAGACAGAAGAAAAGAAATTATAGGCCAGTCAGTCTGACCTCAGTGGTTGGGAAGATGTTGGAGTCGATTGTTAAGGATGTGGTTTCGGGATAGTTGGACATGATCAAGTAGGCTGTAATCAGCATGGTTTCCTCAAGGAAAAATCTTGCCTGATAAACCTGTTTTAATTCTTTGAAGAAATAATAAGCAGGATAGTCAAAGGTGAACAAAGGTTATGTACTTGGATTTTCAGAAGGCTTTTGACAAAGTGCCACACATGAGGCTGCTTAACAAGTTACAGTTGGTATTACAGGAAAGGTACTAGCATAGATAAAGCAGTAACTGATTGGCAGGGTGCAAAGAGTGGGAATAAACAGAGACTTTTCTGGTTGGCTGCTGGTGACTAGTAGTGTTCCACAGGGGTCTGTGTTGTCTTTTTATGTTATTTCACATGATTTGGATGATGGAATTGATGGCTTTGTTGCAAAGTTTGCCAATGATATGAAGAGAGGTGGGGTGGGGGGACAGGCAGTTCTGAGGAAATAGGACACTAAAAGTCTTAGGCAGATTTGGAGAATGGGCAAAGAAAGGCAGATGGAATGTAGTGTTAGGAAGTGTATGGTCATGCACTTTGGTAGAAGAAATGAATGGGTTGATCATTTTCTAGGTGGAGAGAAAGTAGAAAAATCTGAGGCACAAAGGGATTTGGGAATCCTTGTGCAGGATTCCCGAAAGGCAGAGACTGTGATACGAAAGGCAAATGTGATGTCAACATTCATTTGAAGAGAGCTAGAATATAAAAACAAGGATGTAATGTTGAGACTTTATAAAGCACCAGTGAGGCCCCACTTATAGTATTGTGTGCAGTTTTAGTCCCTTTAACTTAGAAAGCATGTGCTGAAACTTAAGAGAGTTCAAAAGAGGTTCATGAAGTTAATTCCAGGATTGAATGGCTTGTCATATGAAGAGCGTTTGATGGCTCTGGGTCTGTATTCACTGGAATTCAGAAGAATAGGGGGTGGCCTAATTGAAACCCATTGAATGAAGAAAGGCCTTGAGAGAGTGGATGTGGAGAAAACGTTTCCTGTGGTGGGAGTGTCTAAGAGCAGAGGGCACAGCTTCAAAATAGATGGGCATCTTTTTAGAATGGAGATGAGGGATTTCTTTAGCAAGAGTCTGTGGAATTCATTACCACAGGTAGCTGCCAAGTCTTTATGTGTATTTAAGTCAGAGGTTGATAGGTTCTTGATTGGTTGGGGCATGAAGTGATGCGAGATTAAGGCAGGAGATTGGGACTGAGAGAAAAAATGGATCAGTCATGATGAAATGGCAGAGCAGACTTGATGGGCCAAATGGCCTAATTCTGCTCCTATATTTTATGGTCTTATGGAATGGGAAAAGCTCTAAGATTTCAAAGATGCACAAAAGGAGAAAAATTGCCTGATGGCCCTGCTGGAGAAATCCAGCTAATTTGAACCTCCTGCCCTTTCCCCATAACACTGCAACTATTTTTTTTTTGTTTTTACAAAAAGGTGTGTAAACATCTAAATGCTATAATTGAACTCATCCTCAAATGTACCTCTGGGAGAGATCTTCCAACTCTATCCACTCACAGTTTTACCTTAGGTTGGTATTAGTTCTTCTATAAATTACCTTCATTCTCTATCCCCTCTGATAATGGGAATGAATTCTGTCTACTTTATATCATTCATTTACTGTATTTGACCTATGTCGATCATTTTGTATAGCTGTGTCAGATCATCTCAATATCCTCTGTTGCAAGAACAACCCATCTTCTACAGTCTTTCCACATTACTAAAGTGCTCCTTCTCTAGAATTATTTCAGTAAATCTTTGCTGCACCCTCTCTGAGACCTTCATTCTTTCTGAAAATATGACACTCAGACACACAATATTTTTACTGTGTAGTATTGAGGGAAGGGAGAAAATAACTGTGATCTCTTCCAAAGCAGGTTTTAAATCAGAAACCAAGTGATGAAGGAAGGAGGTTTAACTATGTGGCCACCCTTATGTTTAAGTGCTGCAGCCTAACTGTAGATTGATCCATGGATGTTAAAACATACAGGTGTTATTGGCCTTCTCCTGGTTAATTATCAGCTACTCTTCTGTAGTTTTCCTAACAACAAGGGCACTGTGCTATTAGGGCCCATGTCGTGTTTAGCTGAAATGGCTGTCATGTTACATATCTAGAAGTGAGTGTAAAATATGAATACAAGGCTTACAATAGTAGGAACTAAGAAGGTGAACTTCTCTGCTGAAATGAGTGGGTTGTATCCTGACTCGTAGAACCTCTAGATAAATGCAATGGATGCATTTTACTAAGTATGGCATTTGAAGATAATTCACCAGCTTTGTCAGCTTGAGTGACATAATCAGATTTTTTTTTCCCTGCAAGGAATATAGTTCTTTAAGGCACTTCTCTGGTATTTTTTTTTATCACTGTCTCTTGTCATTGTTTCTTGAACATAATTCTGCAGAATAATCTCAGCATTTCCAGCAACACACCTTGCCATTGAGTGGTGCAGTCTGGCTTTAAATAGTTCCAGATGCTTACGATATGACCCTTACTGAAACACTTAGCCAATGTTTTACAGGACTGGTGCTGAATGAAACCAGCAATCAAGATAATCAGCAAGATGCACAAATTTGGCAAGCTGCCTACACTGCAATCAATAGATGCTTGTTACTCTCACATCACAATTACCCACACTCATTTTTAGGGCTTATTCAATTAAACCCCCACTGGTTCTCATGGCAGAAGGATTGGTAACTTAAGGACCCAAGTATGATTTTTTTTTCTGACTAAGGAACCAAAAATGATGAGATGTATGTTTTTTTTACAATAAGTTGTGATCAGCAATGCTGACTGAAATCAGATTTGGTTCTAGCTTTTTGAAAGAAAATGAGACAAATTCTGGAATGAAAAACTAAAGTATATGCTTTGAGAAAGTAATTGGGTGGTGGGACCAAATGTAAAGCTCTACCAGAGAATCAGTAGTAGTGGCTCATTAGTAAGGATGATGGGGCAACCGGCCATTTCATTGCTGGATCATTCTGTTTCAAGGATTTCTGTTAAATTTTGTATAAACAAAGAAGTACACCCAAATTTAACTTGTACGTAACTCAACCTATCTTTAAGATAATGCTGTTAATAACAATGATAATCTTCTTTATGTATCTATAAAATCTTTTCATCATTTTATTAATTTTGATGACATCACCCTTCAAATTTCATCGCCCAAATGGAATGCAAACCATCCATCTTTATTCTTCCTTCATAAAATAGCATAAATCTTAGTATATTTTGATGAACCTGCACTGTATTCCAACCAAAGTGAAGAGGATGGAGTGCCAGTACTTCAGTTGGGCTCAGATCAAGGTTTTGTGCAACTAAAGCATTGCTTAAACACAAGAAAGTCTGCAGATGCTGGAAATCCAAAGCAACACATTCTGTGTCTGTGTGTTGTAAAATATTGCTTCTTCTCTTTTATATTCAGAGTTTGATAATTACAAGTTCAACATGCCAAGAACTTTAATAATTACGCTATGTACATGTACTATTTGACAATGATTAATGCACATGAATGCCTCAATGCCTTCACAAATCCTAATTTCTTACCATTAACTAAATACTTCAGTTGGTCTTCCTTCAATCCAGATATCATAAGGGAGCTTTGTAAGTGGATTTGGAGAGGATTTTGCAGATAGATTCTAATATTTGGTGTTACTATTTGAAAATACAGGTTTATTATTTAAGACATAATGAAATTGCCTCATCTCTCAGTGAGTTGTGAATATTTCCTTTAAAGTTAGTGACTTCAGAGCTTCTCAATGTTTTTAGCTGTTGGATAGATTCTTGTTGACTAAGTGGGTAAAAGGTTATGGAAGATAGACAGAAGTGCAGAGCTGATGTTACGATCAGATTGCCCATGTATTTAATGAATTACAGAACAGGATTAGGTCACCTAAACCTGTTCTGAATGTATATGTTTGTATGTGCCTTGTAATTTCCAATATTGAATGGCATCATGCACTGCTTATCCAATTCATTTAATCAAAAAAATAGCCTTTTTCAACTTTCTAACTTTTTCAACGTATAATGATACATTAGACATCGGCTCATGCAGTGTGATAAGAACTCCATCTCTCTCAACAGTTTAGCAAACTGGATAGATGAAATGCAATCTTGTGAATGTTTTCAAGCCAAGCTAAATTGCCTTGTGAAATATAGTTCTTAATGAGTCAACAGGAGTAGATTTGCATGTGGCAAGGTTTTTTATACATTTACTGCTGTTTTATTAAGTGAAGGCAATTGACCATTTGCTGACATTGAAATAAGAAATGTGGATTCAGGAAATCTGAACATACGGGAAATGCTTAGCACATGAGGCAGATTGTAGCCTGTCTGCTGTCTTGCTCCAACACTTCCTCTTGTGCTCTTGCTCTCTCCATCACCTCTGACTCTTCAGCTTCATAGACTGCAACGTTTTGGGTCGTATTGTACTGGCAGTTCCAATTAATTGGAATCATTTACAAAATTGTACAATAGGATTCCACTGGATTTGTAAAGCATCTAAAATGAGGCTTAAGAATGCAAAAAGTCTGCTCTGTTGCACCTTGTGTAGTCCCACGGATCTCATTATTTATTGCCTGAAGATACTTTGTGCCAAAATCATTGTGTTAAAACATTTGAAATTTAAACAGTAAGATCCTTCTGAAAATGTGACCAGACTGCCTTTGAATATTTGTTGAGAAAAATACTTCTTTTCTCCCCCTTGGTAAAATTGGAAATGCCCCTCATTTTCCTGCTAGCTTAATTGACCAATTATTATAAGTAGGACATTAACTGTACGAACAAGATTTAGTGTTTCTCTGCCTCCCCACGTTCCACCCAACCATTTTTCTAATAATATTCTGATTCTGTCAGTCTGCTATTGGGAGATGTAATTAGAGACAGCAACCAAGGGTAAAGATGGAAAATAAAGCAATATCTGCTCTAGGACACTTGATAAGGGAGGATAAGAGGATGAATACAGGCCACTAGTGGAGGACTTTGTCAAATATTGCAAGCTGAATCATCTGCAGCACAACATAATATAAAGGAATATAAAGAATGTAAAAGGAATCTTAAGAAAGAGATAAGAAAAGCTAAAAGAAGATACGAGTTTGGTTTGGCAAATAAGGTGGAAGTAACTCCGAAAGGTTTCTACAGTTATATTAAAAGCAAGAGGATAGTGAGGGATAAAATTGGTCCCTTAGAGAATCAGGGTGGTCAGATATGTGTGGAGCCGAGGGAGATGGGAGAGATTTTGAACAATTTCTTCTCTTTGGTATTTACTAAGGAGAAGGATATTGAATTGTGTAAGGTGTGGGAAACAAGTAAGGAAGTTATGGAACCTATGACAATTAAAGAGCTGGAAGTACTGGCGCTTTTAAGAAATTTAAAAGTGGATAAATCTCCGGGTCCTGACAGGATATTCCCCAGGACCTTGGGCGAAGTTTGTGTAGAGATAGCAGGAGCTCTGACAGAGATCTTTCAGATGTCATTAGAAACGGGGATTGTGCCAGAGGATTGGCGTATTGCTCATGTGGTTCCATTGTTTAAAAAGGGTTCTAGAAGTAAGCCTAGCAATTATAGACCTGTCAGTTTGACATCAGTGGTGGGTAAATTAATGGAAAGTATTCTTAGAGATAGTATTTATAATTATCTGGATAGACAGGATCTGATTAGGAGTAGCCAGCATGGATTTGTGCATGGAAGGTCATGTTTGACAAACCTTATTGAATTTTTTGAGGAAGTTACGAGGAATGTTGACGAGGGTAAGGCAGTGGATGTAGTCTATATGGACTTCAGCAAGGCCTTTGACAAAGTTCCACATGGAAGGTTAGTTAAGAAGGTTCAGTCGTTAGGTATTAATGCTGGAGTAATAAAATGGATTCAACAGTGGCTAGATGGGAGATGCCAGAGATAATTGTTTATCGGGATGGAGGCCGGTGACTAGCGGGGTGCCTCAGGGATCTGTTTTGGGCCCAATGTTGTTTGTAATATACATAAATGATCTAGATGATGGGGTGGTAAATTGGATTAGTAAGTATGCCGATGATACTAAGGTAGGAGGTGTTGTGGATAATGAGGTGGGTTTTCAAAGCTTGCAGGGAGATTTATGCCGGTTAGAAGAATGGGCTGAACGTTGGCAGATGGAGTTTAATGCTGAGAAGTGTGAGGTTCTACATTTTGGCAGGAATAATCCAAATGGAACATACAGGGTAAATGGTAGGGCATTGAAGAATGCAGTAGAACAGAGAGATCTAGGAATAACAGTGCATAGTTCCCTGAAGGTGGAGTCTCATGTAGATAAGGTGGTGAAGAAGGCTTTTGGAACGCTGGCCTCTATAAATCAGAGCATTGAGTACAGAAGTTGGGATGTAATGTTAAAATTGTACAAGGCATTGGTAAGGCCAAATTTGGAATATTGTGTACAGTTCTGGTCACCGAATTATAGGAAAGATATCAATAAATTAGAGAGAGTGCAGAGACGATTTACTAGGATGTTACCTGGGTTTCAGCACTTAAGTTACAGAGAAAGGTTGAACAAGTTAGGTCTCTATTCATTGGAGCGTAGAAGGTTGAGGGGGGATTTGATCGAGGTATTTAAAATTTTGAGAGGGATAGATAGAGTTGACGTGAATAGGCTGTTTCCATTGAGAGTAGGGGAGATTCAAACGTGAGGACATGATTTGAGAGTTAGGGGGCAAAAGTTTAAGGGAAACACAAGGGGGTATTTCTTTACTCAGAGAGTGATAGCTGTGTGGAATGAGCTTCCTGTAGAAGTAGTAGAGGCCAGTTCAGATATGTCATTTAAGGTAAAATTGGATAGGTATATGGACAGGAAAGGAGTGAAGGGTTATGGGCTGAGTGCGGGTAGGTGGGATTAGGTGAGATTAAGAGTTCAGCACGGACTAGGAGGGCCGAGATGGCCTGTTTCCGTGCTGTGATTGTTATATGATTATATGATCATGAGAACAAAGGAGATGGTGATGGACTTTAGGAAGACTAAGCCTGCACTGCTTCTTGTTACTATTGATGGTGAGGACGTGAATGTGGTGAGGACTTACAAGTACCTGGGGGTGCACCTGGATAACAGATGAGTGGATCACCAACTTGGAGGACTGTGTATAAGAAAGGCCGGAGTTGCCTGTACTTCCTGAGGAGACTGAGGTCCTTTGGAGTATGCAGGCCTCTCCTTCACATGTCCTATCAGTCTGTTGTCACTATTACAATCTTTTATGCGGTGGTGCACCGGGGCATCAACAGGGGTGATGCCCACAGGATCAATAAATTGATTAGAAAGGCTGACTCTGTTATAAGAGTCAAAGTGGACACACTGGAGGCTGTGGTAGAATTAACAACCAGACGGAAAATCCTGGCCATTCTGGATAATGTTTCTCACCCTTTGCATGCCACCTTGGCTGAACAGAGGAGCACTTTTAGTAATAGACTAAGACAACCACGCTGCTCCAAAGAGTGCTATATGAGCTCATTCTTACCCTCCCATTCGGATCTATAATAAGTCAACCTATAGCTGGGAAAGTAATGAACCCCTCCTGTTCAACTGAGGTAGTAGTTTTTATTTTTTATTATTTTTCTTCTAATCTTTGCATATTTGTATATCTGTGCACTTGTTTTCTACTGTGAGGCTGGAATTCCTTTGGAATCAATAAAGTATCTATCTATTTGTGAATGGTACCTTGGAAAACTACAGGTAATGGACATTATTGGGATGAACAAAACTATTATTGGAATGACGTTATTGAGTTTAGGATTTACTTCAAGAGAAAGAAACCAGAGGATACATGGACCAGTACTCATTGGAGCTCAGAGGTGGAGAGGGTCAGCAACTTTAAGTTTCTCAGTTTTATCACCTCAGAGAACCTGTCCTAGGTCCAGCACATAAAGACCATTATGAAGAAAGCATAGCAGTGCCTCTACTTTCTTTGAAGTTTGCAGAGATTCAGCATGTCACCAAGAACTTTGAAGAAGTTCTATAAATGTGTGTGGACAGAATATGGACTAGTTGCATCATGGCCTGGTATGGAAATACCAATGCCCTTTTATGTAAAGCTGACAAAAATAATAGATACAGCCCAGTCCATCACGGGTAAAGCCCTCCCCACCACTGAGCACATCTACATGGAGCACTATTGCAGGAAAGTGGCATCCATCATCAAGGACCCCCACTTTCCAGGCCATGCTCTCTTTTCACTGCTGCCATCAGGAATGAGGTACAGGAGCCTCAGGACCTCAGGGTTCAGAACACTTATTACCCTCAACCATCAGGCTCTTGAACCAGAGGGGATAACTTCACTCAACTTCACTCACTGAACTGTTCCCACTGAGCTGGACTTACTTTCAAGGACTCTTTTCTTGAAATTTATTGCTTATTTATTTATTTTTATTATTACTATTATTTTTTCTCTTTCTTTTTGTATTTGTACAGCTTGTTATTTATTTTCACATTGGTTGTAGTCTGCTCTTTTGGGTGTGATCCTTCATTGATTCTATTGTGTTTCTTGTACTTACTGTGATTACCCACAAGATAATGAATCTCAAGGTAGTATATGATGACATATATGTACTTTGATAATAAATTTGCTTTGAACTTTGAACAATATTGTGTATTCATTCACTAAGCTCACATATAAGCATATTGAACTTGACACGGTACTGCAGTAGGTCACCCAATACTTCATCCCTTCATCCCGTCAATGGAGGCTTTCAGGCAAGAAAATGGAAATTGGAGTTGGCTAGTCAATGCCAAATTATTAATAGTTGTCCATTGGTTATCTTTGATCTTGGAATATGCAAAACAGAATACTGAAAAGAGATATTTCTTTGTTTCTCAACTCCTCGCTCGAGACAAACTGCTTCTTATACTGCTGCAGGCAAGCTGGGACCAATGGTGTGTAAAAAAACCCATTTCCACAATCACACTGGGAGACTACATTGAAAATAGCAGCATCCTTGATGAGGATCTCAGCCGCCACAAGTAAGAACACAATAAAGACAGCAGGACGGCATTTTCCTCTGCTCAAATCCTAACCAGAGAGTGTTATCCCGGAATATGTAGCACTAATTGACAATCCTATGTATTCCATTCCCATTATATTTTAAATTTTATATTAAAAACATTAAAAAAATAAAGTAGCTAATTATAATTAAAATTAGTTTTGTGAAATTATCAATATTAAACTTGTTCACAAGGAAGTTTTATATAATCTTGTTATGTAGTTTGAATAAAAAATAATGTAATAGTGACACATAGTAACAAAATATAATGATCCAAGATGGTGACACAGAGAAAAGACCCTGATGAAGGGTCTTGGCCCAAATTACTGACTCTTTATTTCTGTTCGATTTGCTGAGACCCTTCAGTATTTTATGTGTGTTGCCTCAGATTTTCAGTATTTGCAGAATCTCCAGTTTGATTTTGTATGAAATCTCCATGTGCCTGGGACAGAGTCCAGCTCCAACCTTGCTTGGTTCTGTGTGGAACCTAGAACCAATTAGATGCAGCATTAAAAAAAAGCGATCACTTCTGTTTAAATGCTCGAGATTTGATTTATAATTAACCAAATGATAATTCAACTTCACCATAGATGGTTCTAAACCTGGCTGTGAAAGGAGGAGGGTTTGGCATGGGGTTAGCAAATGCACCCCATAAAAACGCAGAGCTACAGAAACTCCAAAGAACTCCTCCCTGGGAGAAGAAGAATCTTCATCTAGCTGAAACTAAGAAAATGGCTACACCTGGGGACAACTCGAAAGAGTGGCCTGGGACTGAGGAATCTGTCAAGCTATTGTTGGCGGCCTATTCCTCATTGGGGTGGGTGGGCTGAACAGCAACAACAGATAATAATTGATTTTCTAGTTTACATTACAGCTCAGGCCAAGTGGTTCTGTGGTTGTTGAAGTCCTGAGCATTATTCTAAAATGTTTTATGTGTGTCATGGCACAGTGGCTATTTCCAGGATACACCATGCCTTGTTTTGGTAGTGGTGACTCTGTGTTTTATAGTTCTTGTGTTCCCTCTTAGAATGACAGTCTTTGTGTTCTTACCACTTCTGCTGCATCAGTGCCTTACTGTTGGCCATCAATCATTCAGCCAGACTGCTAGTCACAAGATAAAGCAGTCTAAAGTTGGTTTTGACCTGTTGAAATCTCCATACCTAAGTACCAGCAACCATCTTTACTACAAATAAGGTACCAATATTTTTCTTGGTTCTAGCTCTTTGGGAGCACTAAATAGAAGAGCAGATGGCAGCATGTGGACAAAAGTATCCATGAGCTGCATACAGGTGATTTGTCATCAATTATATGGTTTTGCTCTTAAATGAATGTAGATGAATGCTGATTGCTTGATTTTGACCGTCATTAATTGTACAATGGAGAACTGAGGTAATCAGTAACCCAAGGCTTATGACACTATAAGGATTCATGTTTTTCACCTGTTATTGTTTATGAGTAGTGGGCATGGCCAGATGACCAATACATGTCGTTCATTTCTAATTGCACCTGAGAGTGCTGAAGTGGTTTCATCCTAACTTAGTGCAATATTTGTGGTGCAGTTATGGAGTTAGCTCTGATATGTTGACTGAGAGATCATTGAGGAAAAGGGAAATGTACTGCATTTGCAACAGATGACGCTGTGTGCTTGGAGTCAATCTTGTAGCAGTATCCAAGTGACAGCTGCTCTTGTATTTTTTGATTCTGATTGAGCCTTTTCCTTGTGACTGGGCAGAACTCTTGTCAAGTTCCTGCCATCTGTCTGATTCGCAATACACACTGCAGGCCTTTGTTGAACTGCAATGACGATGTAAGGTGATTAATAGAGATGACAATGCAGAATGAGTTCAGCTTTTTCCACTGTTTTTAGAACCTGAATTCTAGTGACAAGAATGTTCTCCAATGTCTGGGAACATTGGAAGGATTGTTATCATGATGAAAGTTGCTACGTACCATGTAGATAATGGAGAGTCTTTGGGAAATAAGCAGTTGTATCTCTTTCTGCAAGCTTTCAATACACTCTTGTAGCAATAGGTCTTGCAAGTTTTTGACCTGAAACGTAGACACCTTTCTTTTCATTTCCCCAGCCTCCCAGAAACTGCTTGACTCACTGAGTTCCTCCAGCAGATTGGAGTTCCATATTCTAGCATCTGTAGACTCTTGTATCTCCAGAGTAATTATGTGCTTAGCAATGACTCCCAGAATGTTGTTGTTTAACTCATCATTGTCAAGGAAAAAATATGAACTTCTCTGAACACAGTATGGACACCAAAGGCACCAAAATGAAGTGAAATACGTAGTGTCACCATTACAAGGCTAAACAAGGACAAGATCTTCATGGATTGCCCTGGTTTCTGCCACAGTGATTGAGCCTTTATCTATTACAGTGGTGTCCTAGATCAAATTTGGCAGTGCCCTCGTGACAAATTTAAGGAAATTCAGCCTTACTCACTGCCTATCATAACATTTCTCCTTTTCCTCTTTTTCTTGCTGCTCTGTGTTGAGCAGAAATTGTAGGTTCATTACGTCAAGATTGTGTGGACTACAGCAGAAAATTGCAAAGGAGGAGACTGTCTCTGGAGAACACTACCTGACATCCATAAGGTAAAATCTAGCCTTTACCTTCCTCAATTTTACCTGGATGCCAAGAGGTGCACAAAGATGCTGGGTGATCCAATTCTCTTGGGATAATTTTAAGGGTAAGTTAATGTGTGTCTCAAAGCAATTGTGGAGGTGGTCCTGTTGTAATTTACATGTTTGTTCCTGCTGAAAGGGACCCTGTATTTCTGTAACAGATGCCAGAAAATCAAAGAGATTGCTAAGAGGTAATGAGTGTGCTGTTATATTGAAAGACTGGTACTCTCATGTATGTATCCTCAGCTTGTCACTAGAGCATGGCATTAGCAATTAGCACTGGTGGGGAGGAGTTAATTAAGTGAGAAGAGGGAGCACTCTGCTATGTAATCTGGATTGCTATAAATGTTTCCATCATAATAGATTGCAGACCTCAGTAATGGACTCTTCCTTCATCATCTGCACATTCTCAGAGAGAAGGAGTTGGGGAGGCACCTTCCTTTTATCAGCAGAACCAGTATGAAGTCATTGTTCATAGACCTTGGATTTTTTACAGGTGTACTGATAAGAACATTACGAAGTCGGCTCAAACTTATAGCAGAGAGATGAATTAAATGGGTGGATAAAAAGTACCATGTAGAAATGAGATTATTTGCTTTGGTTAAAATTATTTTGTACCTTCATACAGATTCATAGAATTGTCAGCAAATAATTAAAAGGCAGATTAATTGTTAGTCTTTATTTATCGGAACATGGAGTACAAAATTGGAGAACTCTGGAAGTGTTTAAGATCAGACCTGGAAATCTATATTTAGTTTTGGTCTCCTTGTTTTGAAAGATGGAAATGTTTTGATGGAAATGTTTTGCTGGAAACTAGGGCTGAATGATTTTCGGAAAGAGAGGATACCTGATGGATAAAAGATCGAGCCAAATCGCCCTCTACTTCTGTGAGCCGAGATGAATAACAGTTGATCTTTTAGAAACCAATAACATTTTATGATGTTTTGACATATTGATTCTGACAATCTGTTTATATATGTCATCCATATACTGAGACAATTGTCTCAGTATATGGATGAGAAGAGGAGGAATCTCTTCGCCTAGAGTAGCAAATATTATTTTACAATCTCATTGATAGTCCGGCATGAATGCTGGGTCAATAAGCAAGCATAATGCTGCGATAGGTTTTTTGATGGCAGAAGATCAAGGGTTTGAAAATTGGGAATTAAAATTAAATGTTTGAGTTTTTGAAAGAAAGGATGGCTCAAAGAATGAATGCTCCACTCCTGACCCTCTTGCTAACAATTTCTATCCAGGCAAAGAATAATTATTAAGATATAGGATGCAAGAAAAACAGAACAATGAAGTTAACATTATAGTAAATAACATTAATTGAATCAGTAAAGAGAACAAAAGAAGGGTTGGAATAGCTCTACTTATTGAAGATACAATAATGGCAAGAGAAACAAATGTAGTGTAGTTATTAATAGGAAAAACTGGAACCCTGGAATGGAGAAAGAACTACATACTAATAGAAATGTACCATGTACTGCCAAATAGTTGAAAGGAGGCAGAGGAAAAAATCTATGTTAAGCCAGGAAACACAAAGAAAACAAAAATGAGATAATTCAAATAATAGAAAATGAATTTCCAAGTAGAGGTTGACAAAGGGGATAAGAGAATAGATTTCCTACATTGCGAGTAAAACTCCTTTCTAATTCTAAATGCAAGATGCCTGGCAAAGAAAGATTTGTACTGATATTTTAAATGAGGAATACACTAGGACAAGTCAGAAAAGTAAAATAAGGGGAACAATGAAGCAATAATATTCCTTAAGCCAATGATTGAGAATGACATACATATTATGATTAGGGCAAAAGACTGAAGAAAAACAGATTAACAGGGCAGTTTTGAGAAGATTATATACAAGCTCCACACAGACAGCACATGAAATTAGGGTCAGAAAAAACCTGGCATTATGGCTCGGTAGTTAGTGTTGCTGCATCACAGCTCCAGGGATTGAGGGTTTGATGCTGATCTTGAGTGCTCTCTGTACTGAGCTTGCACATTCTCCCAGTATTGCAGTTGTTTCCTCCATGCCTCAGGGATGTATTGGATGGTTAACTGGACATGGCAAATTGGCCCTTGCTGTAGCTAAGTGGCAAAAAAATCAAATGAGATTTGACAGACATGTGAGAGAGAATGAATTGCAAGGGTATCAGTAAAGGGGAAATAGAACTGATTGAATTGCGATGTTAACGTGAGCCCAATGGTTGGATTGTCCTCTATGTTGTAATAGAAAGTAAAATGCACAGCAATGTTGAGCACCAACGTGATTTTTTGAAGCTATTCAACAGAGTGTAAAATATATATTCAAGCAACTTGAATCACTACTGAAGAACCATAACTGCTCACTGCTGAAGCCAATCACTACTGAAGAACCATAAATAAGCAAAGACCTAGGAAAAATAATGAGGAGGATGGAAAGGGCATAATAAAAGAGAATGTGATTAGGAGAGAAGTCAAAAATTGTTGAGCGGTTAGAGGAGAAACAATGAAGAGACGTGATAAGAAGAGAAATGATTCTACAGGCACATAAATAAATAATATTCAGTTGAGATTGGAATGTGGACTGGATAAAATCATAGACAAAGAGAGCAAAATTGCAGAAATAATAAACTAATCAAATAGAGAGTATGGAATCTCAATCCAGATGGATTAAATCCATGTTTTAGATCTATATGAAAAGAATAGTTTGGGGTAGCTAACAGAGTTGTATTCATGAAGAGACTTAGAAGACTTTCAAAGAACAATAGACTACTTAGTTTACCATCAGTGAGAAGAAATATCATGAAAAGGAGCGATTTGAGAAAAGCATGAAAAGCAAAAATACAATAATGATTCATCAGAGTGGATTTAAAAGGGTAGGTTCTTTGTTAATCAGCCTTTTTGAATTTTTCAGAGAGATATCAGAGAACATAACCAAGGAGATGTAATGGTATCCAAAATATCCATGTAACACATTCATGTCATAGGTATGCAGAGATACAAAAACAGGTGGATAACAAGCTGACTTCAAGTAGAGATTAGGAGTAAAAAGTAACTATTCAGTGTGGCATAAGATGGAAAAAAGAAATCCTACTAGGATCAGTGGAATCATGCTTGTTCTCAATTCAGATTTTGGAACAAAAACATCTTTTTTAATTTTGTAGAGAGCACAAAATGTTTGGGATGGAGAGAATGGAACAAATCATAAAAATATATTAGCAAGCTTGCATGATGGTCATATAATCCACAAATTAATTTTAATTACAATTGTGACTTCTGGAAGTTTGCTGAGTAGAACATGAAAGTTGAATAGCATTTGGATAATGAATCTAAAAAGGACAGAGCAAAAACAGGATCTTGAAATTTTAAAAAATAACATCAATCATTAAAAATAGCATAAATTATTATTACATTATAAAATAAATAAAGTAAGCACCAGTGTATATTTGCAAAGAGATAGAACTGAAAAATAGACCATAGTTGTAGCATTGTAGAATTATGACTGTTGTAATATAAAAGGGATATAGAGATCTGTAGAGACAGAAAACAAGATATGCAAGAATGGTATGACAATTGCAAAGTTACACCTATCAGGAAAGGCAGAAAAAAAAATCTCTTTTCATTGAAGGAAAGTTGAAAGATGGTGTTTTATGTAAAACTAGAAGAGGTTTTGAGTGGACCAGATGATCCTTCCCCTTGGAGTAACAATAACTGAAATAGCTGTATCAATTAGTTTTCTTTCATGTGAAACCGGAAGAAGTGATGAAGTGCTTGCCATTGAAGATAGTCCCTTGTTCTGGACTTGGTAGGATGTGGAGTGGGAAATGCCATATATCATTAGCAAGGGGATCATATATATTTTTTCTCAGTTCCACATACATGACCTCATTTGATGAGCCTTCTGGGACATCCTGACCATAATCGTTTTGATCAATATTGCAGTGACCCCTTCTCTTTTACTTCCTTCCTTGTTATGCCTGAAAATTTTATACCCTGGAATGCTAAGGTGCCAATCTTGACTCTCTAAAAAATTATGTCTCTCTTATTGCAATATCATGTTCTCATGTGCTGACCAACACTAAGTTTAGCTGTTTTACCAGTCATGCTCCTTTTATTAAATTAGATGCAATTGGGCCATCCTATCATCCCATGCACCCATGCATCTTTAAAAGTTCTTGTCTGCTCTGCCTACTAGACTATAGTTCTTATTCTACATTTGATCATGTCTTCCCCCTCCCAGCTCAACATTTCTCCTACTCTATGCCACACTCCACCGCCAGATTAACTTTGATTTATACTTCCAGATTCTAAATCCACACAATATCTCTGTAAGGAAGCTGGATGCATTCTGCTGGAGAATGACCTGTCTTGTTCGTACAGTTCTCATTTTCCACAAAAACATTACCGTTGATCCAAAAATTTAAAGTTCTTTTACCTACACCAACACGGTAGACATACTTTTATCTGCCCTAACCTCAGTAGCAGATAACACAAAAGGAACCTGCAGATTACAACATTAGAAGTGCAGTTCGTTGACATAGGACTTTACTTTCTTGTCACCAAACAATTGATACTAGAGCATACAATCATCACAGTGATATTTGTTTCTGTGCTTCGCGCTCCCTGAAGTACAAATCGAAATAAATATAATAAAAAATATATAAATCATAATTAGAAAATAGAAAAGGGAAAGTAAGGTAGTGCAAGTCAGGTCCAGATATTTTGAAAGTATGGCCCAGATCCAGGTCAGGATCTGTTCAGCAGTCTTATCACAGTTGGAAAGAAGCTGTTCCCAAATCTGGCCGTACGAATCTTCATGCTCCTGTACTTTCTCCCAGAGGGAAGTGAGACAAAAAGTGTGTTGGCTGGGTAGGTCTTTATGAATTTAAATTTCATAAGATGCTTGTGCATAGAAGGCAGAGGGTACTGATTGAAGCTGGAGATCTGTAATTAATAGAGTTCCACAGGGATCTATGCTGGGACCTCTGCTGTTTGTAACGTAAATGACCTGGATGAAAATGTATATGGGTAGGTTGGTAAATTTGCAGATGATACCAAGATTGGCAGAGTTGTGGATAGGGTAGAAGACTGGCAAAGGATACAGCATGATATAGACCAGTTGTAGATATGCACATGCAGGTCAACTCTTTGAGTGATCATGCAGAAAGTTTGTAGTTAATAATTCATCTGCTTCTACCTTAGGCCACAAACTTATCAATCACCCCTGCTGTGGACACTTTCTGGAGGTCCAAGATCCGTATGCTCCATGAACACTGGACTAAGTGTGTAAATGTAGGAGGGGACTGTGTTGAAAAATAAATATGCTAGACTTTCTAAAATTGACTCCTTCTACCTTAGGCCACAAACTCATCAATCACCCCTCGTACATGCTGTCACAATATCCTTCCTGTCTAGAATAGATACTAATGACTGTGATGGGCCAATCATTTCAACATCTGATTCATGTGAAGCAATGAACTGTGACAATCATTAAAATTGTCTCGTCTCCACTTACTGCCCACACTTCCCAGAATGTGAACTATACTGTCACAGAATGCTCTCTTCTATGATTCTTCAGCAGGTCACTGAATGCCTTAAGCCATGATCAGGATTTTCTTACTTGTTTGGCCTGTTTAATTTTTTTTTTGAATTACCATTTAACATAAATGAGTCCCTTCTCTTAAGTATTAATTGAAAATGTCAAGTGATTAATTGTTGGTGTCACAATTTGGCTAAGGTTGAATACAAGGAGGAATGGACTTTGCAATTTTCTTTCATTAGCTTTGTAGATTCAAGAGTGCTTTATGTAACTTCCTCTCTCAAGAGATGAAGTGAATAGGACAGAATCAGTGATGGAGTAGATTGTATATGGTTCGTGGCAGGTTTGTTCAATTGTCAGCTGCAAGGTGAAATTATAGACTATGCCTGGAGCTGTGATGCCAATGATGTCTTAACGTTATCAAGTGTGTATTTTAGATTGGTGCTGTAAAATATATGGCATGGAGCAGCACTGAGAAAACTGCCCTTTAACTGAAAATCTATAATACCACACAACATTAATTTTGGAAGAATTATAGTTAAGAGACCATAATTAAAATCTTACTGTAAAGCTGGCTATTATTTCAGAATATTGGTGAGGGATGGGGATTAAGGCTACAGTTGTCTTGTTTCCATCTTTTCACAGCATCGAAATTTAACAAGTTTGAGGCAGATAGGGAGTTCCTCTTCCCATCCTTAGGAATTTGTGTGAATGATGATGCACTTCTATATTTCCCGCAGGGCATGAGAATGATTGCTGATAGACTGCCTGAGCACTGCAGGATCTAGAAGGATGGAACACAGGCCTCAAGTTCAAAGCTACCTGTCAGTTCTAATGAGTTCTTTTTAAGATGTGTTCTGTGTATGAGCATAATGGCCTGCAGGGGTCCTAGCAGCTAGCTGTCTGAAAAACTCCCAGAAAGTGCCTTATTTGTGACCTGAATAACTATAGAATGTCTCTTAGCATAGCAGCTTTACATGCAGTATGCGTATCTGAGAGCACACAGCAGCCTTTGTGTATGGTTACTGTACAACAGTTAATGTTGTAATGCATTCAGATATCATGCTGTTATAATATATCTTGGCATGATATCATCTTTTGGCTGAATCCACAAACCCAGATTTCACACAATTTAGGGGAAAAAAATCTCAAGCCTTGTTTGTATTGAACTTGGCTTATGCTGATATGAGACCCTGGTGAATGGAAGGCTGGAAAGACAAGCTATTTAATCTAAAAATCCCATTAGAGCTAAGAACATTTGCATCTTCTAATGTTTTGGTGCTTTTGGTGTAGCTGACGGTTCGTTATTATTGTTCCTTGATTGCACATGTTTGACTCAATATATAGCAGCTCAGATTTTCTAACAATAGTCTCAGTAATCTGGACCTCACAGGGTATGAAAAGGCTGTACAAGAACCTGTTAGATATTTTGTCAGTATGTGTAACCTTAGTCAAGTGTAAACTGACCTGCTGCTAGTGGCTTTTCCAGAATCTTATCCATTTATTCAGTTTGGCTTCAGTTGTGTAGAAACTAATCAGTAAGTAGTTGATAAATTTGTAAAGGTATCTCAAAATGTTACACCTCCCTACCCCTGCCAATCTCTTCGAGCAGAAATTTTCACAGGCTCTGAGTAGCTGCAGATGCAACTAAGATCTGTGACCTTGGCTATGCTTACTGATGGTACTGCTGTGTAACTACTTATTAATTTAGCCTCCTGTAGCTGAATTTAACCTTCTCCTCCTCACACCCTCCTCCACCTCAAATCCCAGAAGTGGCTGTTGCAATTTGAGTGCAGCCAATCATTTATCAAGCTGAAAATTACTGATGCAGCTGAGGTCTTTTGTTTTAAAATATTTGGTAAAATCCTACTCAAATTTTTATTGTTCAACATGGAGACCTTGCAAATGAAGCTGAATATTTGGCCAGTACGCCCATATTAATGCAAAGTGTGCAGTTAAGGGTTTGTGTCTACGCATGGGACAGCTTTTTATATCACTTCTTATCGATTTCCATTTCAGAAATTTTTAGTCCTGGCCAGGTGGCTACTGGGAGTCCTGGCCACTCTGGGTAAGGATGTGGTCAAAGAGTTGGTCACCCATTTTAATTCCACTTCCTATTACCATTCCAATGTATTCATCCATGGCCTCCTCCTCTGTCGGGATAGGGTCACACTTAGGTTGGAGGAGCAACACCTTATATTCCGTTTGGGTAGTCCAACCTAATGGCATGAGGATCGGTTTCTCAAACTTCTGATAATGCCTCCTCGCCTTCACTATTTCCCATCCTCTTGTCCCTTTCTCATGTTATCTCCTTGCCTGCCCATTGCCTCCTTCTGGTGCTCCTCCCCCCCCTCCTTTTTTCTTTCTTCCATGGCCTTCTGTCTCTTTCATCAATCAACTTCCTAGCTCTTTGCTTCATCCCTCCCCCTCCATGTTTCACCTATCACCTGTTGTTTCTCTGTCCCCTTCCCCCACTTTTCAAATCTACTCCTCAGCTTTTTTTCTCCAGTCCGGCAGAAAGGTTTCGGCCCGAAACATCAGCTGTACTTTTTTTCAAAGGCGTTACCTGGCCTGCTGAGTTCCTCCAGCATTTTGTCACATAGACCTGATGACTTATTTCCAATTGTTCTGAACATCAAAAAAGAACATTTGCCAATGCTTTAAATCTGAAACAAAACCATGAAATACTGAACACTTTCAATAGGTCAAGAAGTACAAGTGGAAAGAAAAATGAAGTTAATACAGTACTTCAAAATGAAGACTCTTAATCAGAACTGGGAAAGAGTGAAAGGTTTGTGATAGGTTGAGGTCAGGGTTCTGTGAGTACGTGTTAATGGGGGCAGCTAGAGGGTGATTAAAGATGTATTGCAAAGATTGGGCTAGGTCAATGGAAAGAATAAGAAACCAAACCAATATCATTAATGAGATGAGCTGAACAAAAATGGCCATTTCTGATGGAGAAAGTGTGTTATTAGAAGTCAGAGATTTGTGATTGAGTCCAGAAGGTTGCAATGTGCTCAGATGAGATACAGTTCCTTAAACCTGTGCTGGGCCTTATTATAACAGTTCAAGAAGCCTCAGACAGATTAGTTAGAAGGGAATTGGGATGGAAAATTAAAGGCAGCAACAGAAAGTTTAGTTTCCGCTTGCAGTCTGACACAAGCACTCTGCCAGACCATCACTCAATTTGCATCTAGTATTTACAAAGCCGAGGAGACTATATAATGAATATTGGATGCAGCAGGGAACTTTTTTTAAACTCCTGATGCCAGTGGTGCTTTGGTCAGGATAGGGCTGTGCAAAGATAACCTGAGGTTAGAAATCAGATCATGCCTGTTGTGGTGAGGGAACAGACTGGTCATTGAGCTAAGATAGACTGTAAACTAACACTGCAGATGTAGAAATCTGATAAATGGTTATTAACTTGAAATGTGCATTCTGTTTCTCTGTTCAAAAATGCTGCCTAACTTGTTGCATACACTTTCTGTATTTAAGCAGAGCCTACGTCGACACACCTGTAGAGCAAACCAGATTAGTGTGAAAGCTTACTTATAACAAGAGTTGGTTGGTGGAAGAATGAATTGTGCTGCGAACTATTCTTAGCCCATTTTTAAACAGACTTGTTTTCATGTGAGAGGCTAGAGACGCTTTGAAGAAGTGGAATGGTGGAATAGATATCTCTGTGGATTATTTTCATGGAGTGCCCTCCCATTGACTTTGAATAATGCAACAGTATTTGCTCTTCAGCAGGCTTCTGAGTCGAGCAGCCCCATGAATAATCTGATGTGAAGATATATGGGGGCATGACTATCACTGGAAAGGCCAACATTTATTGCTCATCCCTAATTGCATTTGGATTTCTATAAAACGATATTTTAGAGGCTGCAGCAATTTTCTGGGAATACGTGCATCTGTCCCAGTTAACAGTGTTGGAATTCCTTCCGTGAAGAACATTAGTGAACCAGTTAGAATTTTAATGATGAAGATAGATGCCATCATTGATATTAACTCATTGAATGCCAGGCTGCATTAGGAACCTTTATATCCAGATAAATCACGGATGTCACTATCTTAAGACTAGAGGGAGGCAAATTACAGGAAATTATAGGCCAGTTATCCTCTTCTCAGTGTTCGGCGAGATATTAGAGTCCATTATTAAAGATCAAGTTTCAGGGCACTTGAAGACACTTGGAAGGTCAAACTCAGTATCTTATTGCACTATTTTTTAATTTTGTAAAATTTTTATAATTGTATCTTACAGTATCTTTTCATGTATCGCACTATATGGTTACTGCAAAACAACATATTTCATGACCTATGTTAGTGACAATAACCCTGATTTTGCCTCTGGTTTCCTAAAGAGGAAATCTTGCCTGACAAATCTGTTGGAATTCTTTCAAGAAATAACAGGTAGAATAGACAAAGGAAAGTCAGTGGATGTTGCCACTTGGATTTTCAGAAGGCCTTTGATAAGGTGACACACATGAGGCTGCTAACAAGATAAGAGCCCACAGTGTTACAGAAAAGATACCAGCACAGACTGAAGACTGGCTGACTGGCTGAAGGCAAAGAGTGGGAATAAAGGGGGCCTCTACTGGTTGGCTGTCGGTGACTAGTGGTGTTCCTCAGGGGTTGCAGTTGGGTCCACTACTTTTCACATAGTATATTAATGATCTGGCTGATGGAATTGATGGCTTTGAGGCTCAGTTTTCAAATGACGCAAAGATAGGTGGAGGGACAGGGAGTCTGCAGATAGATGGGCAGGTTAGGAGAATGGCAAAGGGGTGGCAGATGGAACATAGTGCACAGGAGTGTATGGTCCAGAAGTGTACAGACAATTTTCCAAATGGTGTGCAAATTCAGAAATTGGAGGTGCAAAGAGATATTGTAGTTTTAGTGCAGGATTTGCTAAAGATTAACTTGCAGGATGTAAGACAAATTCAGTGTTAGAATATGAAAGTAAAGATGTAATGCTGAGACTTTATAAGGCATTTGTCAGATAACAGTTGAAGTATTTAAGTAATTTTAGGCCCCATACCTAAGAAAGGATGAGCTGGCATTGGAGAGGCTCCAGAGGAGTTTTTGGAGAATTATCCTGGGAATGAAAGGGTAATGTATGAGAAGCATTTGGTATTCTGGATTTGTACTCACTAGAGTTCAAAAGAATGAGGATCTCATTGAAATTTACCAAATTTTGAAATTTATTGATAAAGAGGACGTGGATAGACATTTCCAATAGGGAGAGAGTATAAGAGCAGAGGGCACAACCTCAGAATAGAAGAATGATCCTTTAGAACAGACATGTAAAGGAATTTTTTCAGCCAGAGGGTGGTGAATCTCTGGAATGTATTGCTGCAGATGGCTGCAGACGTCAAGTCATTGTGTATATTAAAGGGGAAGTCAATAGGTTCTTGATTAGTAAGGGCACCAATCGTTACAGGGAAAAGGCAGGAAAATAGGGGTGAAGAGAGAAAATAAATCAACCATGATCGAATGGTGGAGCAGACTTGATGGGCCAAATGACTGAATTCTGCTCCTATGTCTTATTGTCTTAAGATCCTCAGGAAGCAGGTTGGCTGTAGCTGGTAGTTTAAAGAGCATATGCAATTTGTAATTGTATAAAGCTCTTCTCAGTTGATCAGAGTATTTTTCTCCTTGTGCGTATTAACTTTTATTAATTCAGTATGCCCAAATAGATCTCCAAAATTCTACCTACAAGGACAAGGATAGGCATATTTTGAAAAAATTCAAGTTAATTTTAAATTTACACATTACTGCATTTTTTAAATAATGTCATTTTCAGAAATTTAAATCTGGGTCACAGGTGGTGGACTTAAAATACATATTGTTTGAGGTAGACCCATTTCCAAATGGGGAAATCAAATCTCACTTATGGGCATTCATTAATAAGTCAGTGGTAAACAAAAATTACACTTCAAATCATGACCAAGTATATTGTTTCTTGGTAGCTTTACACTTGGAAAAATGTAAGTTTGATTGAAAACTTGGGAAAATGAGAAAAATTTTCAAAATGGGCAAACTTAACTGAAATTTCTCATTTCACCAAAGGTAGAAATTGTTTTCTATAAACTGAGCAGATTAATTTTAGGCACTCACTATTAAAATTATAGATCTGGAGATTTTCTAATTACCATGGATTTAAAACAAAATTTTAAGCAGTTGCATGCTTTTCTACACTATCACTGAAATGTCTGAATTCTAGATGTATGTTCACTGCTATACCACTAGGGAACAGTGATGCATCTCCCACTAGACTGCCAAGCAGCAAGCTACCTTTGCTGGATAGATGGTAAGACTCAAATGAAAGGGGAACAATCTGAAATAAAAGTAGAAGGTGCTCAAGATAACAGAATAGGCCTGTCATTTGATCAATCTAATTTGATAGATTAATATTTTGAGTAAAGATCTTCCATTGGAGCTGGTACTATTTTAGAAGAGGAAATAATAGGGTAGCAAAATTAAAAGCCTCTTACAAGGAGAAATGTATATTTTCTCTCAGCATTTTGTCAAAGAACTTGAGATTTTATAGTATGGCAATGAAATGTTAGGTATGAGGTCTCTTACAATAAGCCAAATTTTCCATTTGGTTTCCTGTGTGAAATAGTTCAATTGGCTATGAGATCATCTTCATGGAGGTCACAGAGCAATGGAGCAGATTATGGTGGGCACTCTGTTGTACTGTTGGGTGGCTATCCATGCTGCTGTCCGAATGAGTTGTGTAGAGGCTGAACAATTCCCTGTGGTGGAGGTGACTGTGCAACAGTGCTGGGAGAGTTATCATCAGGTTTTACAGAGGTCAGCAGAGCTAAATTATTGGTTGAGTCTTGTCGGCAACCAACTTTCAGCGTGCCTATTTACAGTTGGTGTGTGATCCACAGAAGTTGGAAAGACAATGGGTGAACTAACTAGCAGAACAAATACAGAGCTCCTGCCTTGAAATTAATGCTGCTTGTTAATGCTAAGTGTGCTACTGGTAATAACAGGGAATTATCCTACGGTCTAAGATTTATTCCACGAAGGCCAATGGAAGATTTCAAAAGTAGAGTTTGTAATATTAATCAACAACATAGCCCATTCCATATAGTCAGGCATGCATGTCTTTGTACACATGGGTAAGATGTGTTTATTATTTAAGGAAATCCTGATTTATTTAGAAATACAGTGCAGAACAGGCCCTCTGGCCCAACGTGCTACACAGAACAACCCACCTATTTATCACTAGCCTAATCACAGGACAATTTGCAATGACCAATTAACCTACCAGCTATAAGACTATAAGACATAGGAGCAGAATTAGGCCATTTGGCCCATTGAGTCTGCTCCACCATTCAACCATGGCTGATCCTTTTATCTCTCCTCAACCCCATTCCCCAGCCTTTTCCCCATAACCTTTGATGCCATGTGCAATCAAGAGCCTAACAATCTCTGCCTTAAATAATCCCAAAGGCCTGGCCTTCACAGCTACCTGTGGTAACAAATTCCACAAATTCACCAACCTCTGGCTTAAGAAATTTCTCCACATCTCTGTTTTAAATGGACTCTTCTCTATCCTGAAGCTGTGACATCTTGTCTCGATGCACCAGCATGGGAAACATCCTTTGCACAACTACTCTGTCTAGGCCTTTTAACATTCAAAAGGTTTTAATGATATCCCCCCTCATCCTTCTAAATGCCAGCGAGTACAGACCCAGAACCATCAAATGTTCCTTGTATGATAACCCTTTCATCTTTATGATCCTCCTCTGAACCCTCTCCACTGCCAGCACATTCTTTCTTAAATGAGGAACCCAAAACTGTTCACAATACTGAAGGTGAGGCCTCACCAGTGCCTTATAAAGCCTCAGCATCACATCCCTGCTCTTGTATTCAAGGCTTCTTGAAATGAATGATAACATTGCATTTGCCTTCCTCACCACCAACTAAACCTGCAAGTTAACCTTTTGGGTGTTCTGCACAGGGACTCCGAAGTCCCTTTGCATCTCAGAGTTTTGGATTTTCTCCCCATTTAGAAAACAGTCTGCACATTTATTTCTACTACCAAAGTGCATGACCATGCATTTTCCAACATTGTATTTCATTTGCCCTTTCTCCTAATCTGTCAAAGTCCTTCTGCAGCCTCCCTGTTTCCTCAACACTACCTGCCTCTTCCACCAGTTTTCATATCATCACATAACTAGTATATCTTTGGATTGAGAGAGGGAACCAAAGCACCCAGTGGAAACCCATGTGGTCACAGAGAGAACATACAAACTCCTTACAGACAGCGCTGGGACTGAACTTCAAACTCTGGCTCCCCCTGAGCTAGAAACAGCGTTGCAGTAACCGCTTTAGTTTTCACATCAAGAAAAGAACGAATCCAGCAACTGCATACATTTGTTATAGGTTTTTTTTCGTGGATAATATTTTTAAGTTTGTCCATCATTTCATTGTGTTAATGTGAAAAAGAACTGGCAACGTGAAGAGGTTTAAAGAGCAGACCCTTTGAAACATTCTCATATAGTTAGTGTACTGTACAAGGACTGCAGTTCTTTTTCTGGGATAGACATTCATAATTCTGATTACAGTATACTATAGGTTACAAAGCAATACATTATGAACAGAGGTTTAAATGCTTTGGTATTTTGCCACTAACATTGAGAGTGGTTTTAATTTGATAGCATGGGACAACTTTTGGTGTTTTACAGACTATTCTTAGATCTATGGATTTTGAAAATATTTTGTAGTGAAGAAAGTTTAAAGACAAGTTAAAGCAGGTGTGTATGGTGAATAAAACCATTTGGTGCACTGGTGCATTTTTGGAACCTGAACCTCCATGTGTCCACATGCTGCTGAACAGCTGTTGGCTTAATATTGCGCCACTGTCCATCAGCTGGGAAAATTAGTTTATATTTAAAGAGAGTTATTGGATTGCATATTTAAAACAGGTGAAACAGTCTTTCATACACTCTTCTGCACAAAGAATTATAAAGTCTATGAATTAAAGAGTTAATTCAAAGTGTCTCCAATGAGCGAAAAATATTGTCAGATACACCAAGAAATAGATCATAAATTAAAAAAATCTCTTCTGTTCTTTCCTATTGGTTTTTACTTGATAAATTGCTAATGCAATTATAGAATATTCCCATGGTAAATACAAATTTTGATAATTTGAATGTAATGATGCTATTTTTGATGTAATTTTATGCTTTTTGATTTGCTTAAACTTCAACAGTAGTGAGTTCCACAAATATTTGCAGGAATATTATGACCAAAATACATTTACGTATTAGAGTTATGCAAAAGACCATGGTTTATTAGTTTTACTTTGGAACAATACTAGGGCAGAACAATGTGTTCCTTGACAGTGTTATTGGTGTGGAGTTTGCATATTCTCCCTGCGACTACATGGGTTTTCTCTGGGTGCTCTGCTTTCCTCACACATAACAAAAATAAAGCTTGTTGGTTGTTTATCTGGGTATTATAAATTACCCGAGTGTGTAATTGGCTGGTTGATTTAGGACAGGGGAGTTCACGGGAATGTGGGGTGAATGACACAGGTAGGATAATTATAAAAATGGGTGTTTGATCTTCAGCACAGACTGTTTCTGTGACTCTGCCTATGATTAGCAAAGAGCTTTATTTTTAGCAATCTAGGCTCCTTGCCGGTTGACTATCTAAGCACTATTTATTTAAAAATGCTGATGAATTCATCCATCTTTGTTTTGATGGTTTTCTTCTAAATAATCTCCATTTGTTTCTTCATCTTCAAACTTTATGTCATTATATACAAATTTACAAATTCCCTTCCTTTCCACTGCAGCCATGATTAAACCATCTACAAAGCAACACAGCAATCTTGCAGATATGGAAATAGTAAAACCAATTGCTCTTCCATCATGGCCACTTCGCCCTGTGTGGACTCTCTGCCGAGTTTTGTCCTCTTGCCGCTTGTTCAAGAGAAATAGGACAGTATGTTTGAGTTATTTCAATTTGCATCCATGTCTGTTTAATGGTTTTAAGTATACACACGTATAGGTAACAAAAGCAAAAGTTGAGAAAACTGCATCTTGCTACAGTAATGTCAATTATAGAATGATATTTTTAAAGTTTTGATAGGATCAAAATGAAGTGGAACTAGGTATAAGATTAAGTGTAAAAGATTTGGAACTGAGGGCAGTTGAATCCAATTAACACAGCTGTAAGGGTATATTATTTGTTTTTATGATTGGGGGCTCACCGAATGAATTGCTTCTTGTACACAGAAAGTGGCAAATGAAATAAAAGGTTAGAAAGAGCATGGTCATGCACTTTAGTAGTAGAAAACAATGTGCAGATTATTTTCTAAATGGGGAGAAAATCTAATAACCTGACATGCAAAAGGGACTTGGGAATCCTTGTGCAGAAAACAGTGTTAATGGTTCATGTTTTAGTCTCCGCAGATGCATCCTGACCTGCTGAGTATTTCTGGCATTTTCTTTTTTATTTCAGAATTCCAGCATCTGCAGTTTTATATTGTTTTGTAATATTGCGTATATTTGTATCTGCTTCCGAAAATTTATTTATAACTGAGCGTGCCGTGACTCCACAAACAGCATAACTCATTCAACTATTTAATAAAAACACTGTTTAAGTTATAACATCGAGGTGAAAAATAAGCATTGCAACCAAATGTTAATGAGTGAATCCTGGGTAACTGATTTGCTTCAGGTTCATCTTTTGCAACTCTTCCCCGCTAGAGCTTATAGAGCATCCGTGTACAGAATGAATTGGATTTTCAAATGACCATTCTATGGTCTTTAGTACTGCGTGAATACTGTGAACCTTCTGTGGTCTCTGTAAAAGATTCAAATTTTCCTTCTGTGAATTCCCGGGACTTTGAACCTTGATGTATTTCTTCCGCAGATGTTTTAGATAAATATTTACTGTGGGTTGTTTGGTCCACTCCAGGTCAATGCATATATTTAGTAGTTTACTCATTTTGTGGTAGAGTGAGTAGACAGCAAAGAGGAAAGTACACCCATTTCCACAATGTTTTGTTTTGTAGCACTTTGATGTTGTACCTAATGGGGCAATTCTACTGTAGTGAATACTAGAATTTTTTAATGAAGTAACAGACATGTCCACTCAATCTAGTTGGATAGATCTGGGCAAACAATGAACTCTGGCATATGACTGCAAACCTGAATGGGACATCTGAAGACATGAAATTTAGGATGGTGCTACTGAGCTATCTATAGCTGCTGGCTTGTGTCAGCAGGATACTGTTGTAAATTGATCAAAAACATTTGATTAATGAAAAGATCTGACATCAGTGAAGGAGAAATTAAGGGTAAAATTTTCAGGTCTGTGCCAACAATGTGCCTTATACACAATGGATTTGAGCCTTAAAATAAGCCATGTCTATGATTTTACAAGGTGTGATTTGGAGGAGTTGAAGGAGACTGCACATTTAGTCTGTGCAGGCTTCACATTAATATGTAAATGAATGTTTCACATTCCAACCACAGCATTAACCTCCTCTATAAATATTGGCTGCTTCCTTGCTCAAGCAGGCAGAACCTGATTCGAAGGCCTTCTTAAAGCCAGTCTGTTGCTTTTTTGCTTGCATTTGGGAAGGACATTTAGTTTTTCTGTAAATAAGATTTAGAAGATTAATTATTATGCATATTTTTGGCTGTCCCTATTGTTGCTATTTTATAAAACTTCAACTTTTCCTTTTCTCTTTCAACTCTTATAGTCTAAGATCTTATTGTTTGCTTTTCAGTACCTCTATTTAATGTGCATTAACTCTAATCAAAGTGCAATTTATTAAAATTGCTAAAATGACATCAGCTGCATCAACCTATATCCTGCAGCTTAATTGGGATGAAAGAAACCATCTCATGAAAGGACGACCTTCACATCCCCTCAGTAGCTGTTTGTATAGAACATTGAGTCCTACCGAGACACCTCAGCTGATCCTTATTTTCAGTCCTGCTGCCTCTTGTGGATACTGTGGCAACTTTTGCAATTTGATTCAGCAATGATACAAGAGCCTCAGGATTCACACCATCAGTTTCAAGCACAGTTACTACCCCTCTGCTTCAATTACTCCATCAATGAAATCTTCCCACAAGCAATGAATTTACTTTCAAGGTTTCTTCATCTCATGTTTTCATTATTTATTGCTATTACTTATTTTTGCATTTGTGCAGTTTGTTGTCTGATGCAGTCTTGTTGAATGCCCTAACTGGGTGGTCTTTTTCTTGATTCCATTGAAGTTACTATTGGATAGAAAATGAATCTCTGCACTTTGATAATAAAATTTATTTTGAACTTTGAACAAAGAACTGCTCTCACTGTTCCTGTGATAGTCGCATCAATGCTAAGCATCTATTCAGAACGTTTTAAGGAGTGCAGTCAAACGAGCATCCCTTGAATTCAGTTCTGCATTGGATAAATAAGGTTGGAGAGAAATTAGCAAACCTTATGTGTTTTTGCAATACATGAAATATCAATATTTTTCATTCCTTCAAATAAATGCCCATTATCAGTGAAAAGCGGCCAGTGAGTGAGTGGGCCAGTGAAGGAGTGGAGATTTGAGGCTTTGACTCGAGAGATTCTGGCAGTTTTGGCAGTTGGACTGTGCAATCAAGTCAATCAAGATTTGAGTAGATCAGCAGAAAGCTGTTGATTAGGCAATCAAGATTTGAATAGCTCAGACTCAGCAGAAAGCAGCTGATTGGCCAATCGAGGTCAGGTGACCAAGCAGTTTGAAAAGCTCAAACAAATAAATAGAGGGTTACCTCAAGCAGAGCGGCCTGTGGAAAGCAGCCAGGGAGTGAGTGGGCGGGCGGGCTAGTAAAGGAGTGGAGATCTGAGGCTTCGATGAGAAAAGGCAGAGGATGAGCTTGTTCCCAGTTAATCTTTACAATGCCTCCTGAGACGGATACTATTACAGCTGCAGAAAGGGTGGGTAATGTAGCAGGATCCTCTTTTGAGTCAGTATGGGTGGAAGTCAGGAACAGGAAGGGAGCAGTTACTCTACTGGGGGTATTCTATAGGTCCCCTAGTAGCAGCAGAGATACCGAGGAGCAGATTGGGAGGCAGATTTTGGAAAGGTGCAAAAATAACAGGGTTGTTATCATGGGTGACTTTAACTTCCCTAATATTGATTGGCACTTGATTAGTTCCAAGAGTTTAGATGGGGCAGAGTTTGTTAAGTGTGTCCAGGATGGATTCCTGCCACAGTATGTTGACAGGCCAACTAGGGGGAATGCCATACTAGATCTAGTATTAGGTAACGAACCGGGTCAGGTCACAGATCTGTCAGTGGGTGAGCATCTGGGGGACAATGATCACCGCTCCCTGGCCTTTAGCATTATCATGGAAAAGGATAGAATCAGAGAGGACAGGAAAATTTTTAATTGGGGAAGGGCAAATTATGAGGCAATAAAGCTAGAACTTGCGGGTGTGAATTGGGATGATGTTTTTACAGGGAAATGTACTATGGACATGTGGTCGATGTTTAGGGATATCTTGCAGGATGTTAGGGATAAATTTGTCCCGGTGAGGAAGATAAAGAATGGTAGGGTGAAGGAACCATGGGTGATAAGTGAGGTGAAAAATCTAGTCAGGTGGAAGATGGCAGCATACATGAGTTTTAGGAAGCAAGGATCAGATGGGTCTATGGAGGAATATAGGGTAGCAAGAAAGGAGCTTAAGAAGGGGCTGAGAAGAGCAAGAAGGGGGCATGAGAAGGCCTTGGCGAGGAGGGTAAAGGAAAACCCCAAGGCATTCTTCAATTATGTGAAGAACAAAAGGATGACAGGAGTGAAGGTAGGACCGATTAGAGATAAAAGTGGGAAGATGTGCCTGGAGGCTGTGGAAGTGAGCGAGGTCCTCAATGAATACTTCTCTTTGGTATTCACCAATGAGAGGGAACTTGATGACGGTGAGGACAATATGAGTGAGGTTGATGTTCTGGAGCATGTTGATATTATGGGAGAGGAGGTGTTGGAGTTGTTAAAATACATTAGGACTGTTAAGTCCCCGGGGTCTGACGGAATATTCCACAGGCTGCTCCACGAGGCAAGGGAAGAGATTGCTGAACCTCTGGCTAGGATCTTTATGTCCTCGTTGTCCACGGGAATGGTACCGGAGGATTAGAGGGAGATGAATGTTGTCCCCTCTTTCAAAAAAGGCAGTAGGGATAGTCCAGGTAATTATAGACCAGTGAGCCTTACGTCTGTGGTGGGAAAGCTGTTGGAAAAGATTCTTAGAGATAGGATCTATGGGCATTTAGAGAATAATGGTCTGATCAAGGAAAGTCAGCATGGCTTTGTGAAGGGCAGATCGTGCCTAAGAAGGTGGGGGTTATATGGGAGGCAGGGTTTGAAGTTCGGCACAATATTGTGGGCCGAAGGGCCTGTAATGTGCTGTACTGTTCTACGTTCTATGTTCTATGTTCTGACAAGCCTGATAGAGTTCTTTGAGGAGGTGACCAGGCATATAGATGAGTGTAGTGCAGTGGATGTGATCTACATGGATTTTAGTAAGGCATTTGACAAGGTTCCACACAGTAAGCTTATTCAGAAAGTCAGAAGGCATGGGATCCGGGGACGTTTGGCCAGGTGGATTCAGAATTGGCTTGCCTGCAGAAGGCAGAGGGTTGTGGTGGAGGGAGTACATTCAGATTGGAGGGTTGTGACTAGTGGTGTCCCACAAGGATCTGTTCTGGGACCTCTACTTTTCGTGATTTTTATTAACGACCTGGATGTGGGGGTAGAAGGGTGGGTTAGCAAGTTTGCAGATGATACAAAGGTTGGTGGTGTTGTAGATAGTGTAGAGGATTGTCGAAGATTGCAGAGAGACATTGATAGGGTTCAGAAGTGGGCTGAGAAGTGGCAGATGGAGTTCAACCCAGAGAAGTGTAAGGTGGTACACTTTGGAAGGACAAACTCCAAGGCAGAGTACAAAGTTAATGGCAGGAAACTTGGTAGTGTGGAGGAGCAGAGGGATCTGGGGGTACATGTCCACAGATCCCTGAAAGTTGCCTCACAGGTAGATAGGGTAGTTAAGAAAGCTTATGGGGTGTTAGCTTTCATAAGTCGGGGGATAGAGTTTAAGAGTTGCGATGTAATGATGCAGCTGTATAAAACTCTAGTTAGGCCACACATAGAGTACTGTGTCCAGTTCTGGTTGCCTCACTATAGGAAGGATGTGGAAGCATTGGAAAGGGTACAGAGGAGATTTACCAGGATGCTGCCTGGTTTAGAGAGTATGGATTATGATCAGAGATTAAGGGAGCTGGGGCTTTACTCTTTGGAGAGGAGGAGGATGAGAGGAGACATGATAGAGGTGTATAAGATATTAAGAGGAATAGATAGAGTGGATAGCCAGCGCCTCTTCCCCAGGGCACCACTGCTCAGTACAAGAGGACGTGGCTTTAAGGTAAGGGGTGGGAAGTTCAAGGGGGATATTAGAGGAAGGTTTTTCACTCAGAGAGTGGTTGGTGTGTGGAATGCACTGTCTGAGTGGAGGCAGATACACTAGTGAAGTTTAAGAGACTACTGGACAGGTACATGGAGGAATTTAAGGTGCGGGGGTTATATGGGAGGCAGGGTTTGAAGGTCAGCACAACATTGTGGGCCGAAGGGCCTGTAATGTGCTGTACTATTCTATGTTCTATCAGGGAAGTAACCACAATGGTTCCTTCTCCAGAAAACCTGTTGTGAAGTTCAGCCAGATAGGTGATAGGTGTTCAAAAGGCTCTTTGGAAACCAAGAAATTTCTTGTAAAGACAGCTTCTGATCTCTTTTAGAAAATCACACAAAGCAGTAAGTACGGATGTGATGCTGCACACATAGCCAGCAATGATGGACAAATGAGAAGCATGCTGCTGCAAGTGTATCAACGTCTCGTAGGATGACTACATGAACATTAGTTCAGCAACAGAGTGACCGATCTCTCACTAAGATCAAGTTCTTTAGGACTGCTGGCTATCTGACTGCTCTTGTTCCCTGTGGGAGATTTTATTGATTTATTTATTGAGATATAACATCGAATCAGCACTTTGGCTCTTTGAACAATGCCACCAAGCAATCCCTCAATTTTATCCTAGCCTAATCTTTTATGATCAGAACTGGAGAATGTTCAGGAAGGCTGCTACCTATGGCAACCATGTTAACATTGAGGAATGTGTGGATTCTGTGACCAGCTACGTAGAGAAGTGTATAGAGGCTGTTACCATCATGAAACATCTGGGTGAGGGCAAATCAGAAGCCATGGCTTACTGCAGAGGTCTGTGCAAGGCTGAGTAATCGTGATGCTGTCTCTAGATCGGGGGATGCCACAGCTCTCAGGGAAGAAAGAACTGTGATTTGCTGCTCCATCAGGCAGGCGAAATAGGAGCATGCTCAGAGAAGTTTCAGCCACTTCTGTGATACCAGAGACACGAGGCAGATGTGGCAGGGAACTCAGAGGATTACAGATGACAAGTCTGCCCTGCACGTCAGTGACCAGGATGCTTCACTCCCAGGAGGGAGTGTCTGAATGCTTCTACACCCGGTTTGATGTGCAGAAGGCACCCCTACCCCATGGGAGCAGACACTCCTTTTGGCTGAAGCTGAGGTAAGGAAAACCCCGGCCGGAGACAACCCACGCAAAACTGCGGGGCCAATAATACACCAGGTTGAGTTGTGAAAGACTGTGCAGCCCAGCTGATGGAGGTGCTGACAGATATATTCAACATGTCTCCAGAGCAATCCATTGGCCCCTCGGTTTTCAAGGCGGTAACCATCATTTCAGTGCCAAAGAAGGTGACTCTAACCTGTCTAAATGATTATTGTCCACTGGCATTAACGTTATCCTTTATGAAATTCTTTGAGTGGCTGGTCATGGAGCACATTAAAACATTTCTCCCAGCTATGTTGGACCCTTTCCAGTTTTAATGCTCAGATCAATCCACTGATGATACAATAGCCTCTGCCCTCCACTTTGTCCTGTATAACCCAGAAAATGGGGCTCATATGCCAGATTGCTGTTTATAGACTTCAGTTTGGCATTCAACCATCATACCCTTGGTGGGGAAACTGTCCTCACTGGGTCTCAACACTTCCCTCTAAAAATGGATCTTAGTGGTCTTATCAGTAAGGCCACAGTCAGTCCATGTGGGTAGTGGGTAGCAAGATGCAGATGAACTGTCCCCTCTCCAAAGGGAGAGAGATAAGTAGACCATTTTCCAGGGAGTTCACATCATGGGTGATCTCACCTGGTCTCATAATATCACCTCATTGAACAAGAAGACACAGCAGAACCTCCACTTCCCTAAGAAGATTGAAGCAAGCCCTCCCCATCTTAACTGCATTTTACAGGAACACAACGGAGAGCGTCTTGACAAGTTGCATCTCCATCTGGTGTGGGAGCAGTCGAGAGTTGGACTAGATGTCCCTACAAAGGAAGCTGAGAGGATCATAGGGGTCTCTCTACCATCCATCGGGGGCACTTATCAGGAGTGCTGCATACGCAGGGCCTTTAGTATTATTAAGGATGTCACCTTCCCATCCATCCAGCATCCTCTTTGACTTTTTACCATCAGGCAGGAGACTCCGATGCATAACAACAAAAAGGTCAGGATGAGAAAGTTTCTTCAGCCAGGCAATTATGTGGCAAGAGACATAGGCAAGAATGGTTAGGACCCAACTACCGGACTATCCAAGACTAGAACTGAAGCACAATACAAGACTGATATGAAAACAGGGTTCTGAACAAGACACTAGATGAGAATCCAAACTTGAGCTGACGACTGAGTATTGAACCTCAGTTCAGTTGCTCTTTTAAGTATTGAATCCTGAATCCAGAGCACGGCCGATAATTAGTGGGTGGCCTGAATCTTTAAAGGGGCTGTGCCAGCTATCCGGAGCATCTAAACCCTGGAAGCTGGAGTGGTTGGGTGTGTGTGGTAACACATTAGGCTTCTGAACTCACTGCCACATCATATTCAAAGTGTCACTGGTTAATCTGTTCCATAGCTTACAATATGTAATATTAATGCACTTTAGTTTGTTATTTATGAGTGTAACACTCTGGTTCTGTCGGTTGCATAAATCCAGGAAAGACACCCTCCAGCCCTGCCAAACATGGGAGATTGAAGAGCAAGGCCCCCAAATCCCCCTGTTTGTGTGGAAGCTGCGTGATTTCTTAGCCTGTTACGAATAAGTACCACAAAATAACAGACAGTACACCACAAATAATTAAAATATTTAGCTTTATAGTTCTTAATTTGACTAAAGGGTTAGTAAAGAAAAAGCATAAAAAGAAAGGGCCAATTTTAAATGAAACAGTCTAATGTGCACAAGTTGGAGCTCACGGTTTCCCCTTCACCGATCCTCCTTTGACCTCCCTGAACTTCATCGAATCACGGCCCCACTCCGGGCCGACTCCTCTGACTTCTCCCCAGAGTCTTGTCTCTTCTCTTCTCTCAGAAGCCTCAAGCCCAACCTCAATGTTCCTCACCAGAGAAGCCTTCCCTGAATTTGTTCATCCCAATTGGATGGCGCACAATTCTGCTATCTCTTATCTTCAACAGTAACCCAAACAAGCAGCTTACGCAGAGAACAGAAAAGCAGGAAAAGTACAGACCATGTGAACCAGGGCATTACATGTGCAATTCATCTGCAGATTTTATCCTTGCCTTCATAAGTTATCGTGTGATGTGTGTACTACTGTTCCTTACACTCTGCTCTAGAGAAATGTTGTCTCATTTTCTATATACATTATATGGTTATAATGACCAATTAACCTATCTACCAGTACATCTTTGGACCATGGGAAGAAACCCATGCAGCCTTGGGGAGAATGTACAAACTCCTTGCAAGCAGCAGCAGGAATTGAACTTGGGTCACTGGTACTGTAACCACTACACTACCATACCACCCTACTTTCTAAAAAGGATTTAACAAAGGTTAGTAGAGCTTGCTCGACACCCCAGATAATAAAATTTTATTTATAGCATGATCATTGTTGGACCAGAACTTTATGAAGGCATTTACATGAATCTCTTTGTAGTGACACAAGTGGGTACAGAGCTTATAAGCAGATTGTATTTGGAGTTGTAAGTGTGCACAGCCTTTTCCTATTGTACTTAGAAATCTCACTGTTGATGACTTTGTGGAATGCACCATATCACCTCAAGGAGAGGCAAATTTTATTGTTGCATCTCCTGTCTAGGACCACCAGAGGTTTGTCATTGTAATGTGCACAGTGTCCACCTTTATAAGGTACAGGAAAGGAACCCATTCACTTCAAGGTTCGATGTGTTGTGCCTTCAGAGATGCTCTTCTGCACATCACTATTGTAACACATGGTTATTTAAGTCTTTGTCACCTTCCTGCAAGATTGAACCAGTCTGGCCACAACCCTTGCAGCCAATCTGACACTCAAAAATGCCTCACTCCTTTAAGAATAATGATCCCCTTTAACTGCTGATAACTGGCCAGATTTTGCAATGGGCAGCAGCCATGATTTCAAACTGGAAATTTATTTGCTTTATTTGAGCAAGGGATCAAAGCAAATAATAGGACTCTTAGGAATTCTAAATAACAATTTTACTTTGAAGATTTCTCAAAATATTCCCCCTTTCACATGGATTACTCAAACATTTGCCATAATGATGAAAGAAAGTGTCAATGACCCTCACATCGGAAGATACCATGGCTTTAACACCTGTATCTCATGGAACTGATTTTCTCAATGGGAAAGGAAGCAATTTGGCATCGTCTGTACCAACATAACCAGAAAGGGCAACATGTATGCCCAATATCATGTCCAGTAGTTACCATGCTGTTGCTTATGGCTTTTAGACAAGAGCAGGTTAATTTTTACTTTAAGTGAATGTAAAACTACCACTATTGATTCAGCCTTCTGTTATTAATCTTTCCTGATTTTCATTTCCATTGAAATCAATAGAAAATTGGGAGAGATGTATAGCAGCCAGTTGAATCAATATTGCTCTTGTTACACTATCACCCAAGTCAAAATTACTTGCCTGCTGTGAGATGAACTAAAACAGTTTTGATGCGTGATTTTTGAAGAAAGATGGCCACATCATTATTGCATACAATAGTTCTTTTATGCCACCACATTTAGCTAAAGTAGTGGCCAAATTATGCTGTTACCCTTATTTCTGGTTTAATTTCATTTACTATTAGGAAAGGTAGGTGGAAGATTTGTTTCAACCTTGACTTGTATAAGCTGATGGATATTTTTGATTTAAACCTATAGCTATTATTAGGTGATGTTTTTGCTTAGAAAACCAGTCTATTTCAGATTCTTATGCATCGTTTGGGTGAATTACATGCTTTGGTCAATGGTTCACTGTATAGCATGGTGCTAAGACAATGGTTTGATTTTTGGATCATATTTCCAGTGCAAGTAATACAATGGATTTTCCACTGAGGTGTAATTGCAATGTGTCTGTAGCTGCTGAGCACAGAGATGCACTGTGAATCCAACCAAACTTAGATTTTCAATGTCAATGTCAGAAATTTAAGAAGGCCTATTTACTTGTAAAAGTCAATTGCTGGAAAATCCAAGATACTAGTATGACCAAGCAGATGATAGGTCATTCATTGGTACAGCACAATATAATTTTGTCTTAATAAGTGGACCTACAAGAGGACAGCATCCTTGTGGTAGGGTTGAAGGCTTGTGTGCCTCATTGACCCAGTGAGCTATGTTGGCTGGAGTCAGGGCCTTGTGCTTTGGCTCTTGGTGGGGTCACCCATGCCAAACGGCTTAAAGGAAAAAGGCCAGACTAAGAGTGGTGTACTGGTCCTCCAGGTTTGGGGTTTCAGCTCAGGGCTAACAAACCTGACTGGTCAAAATAAATTGTTATAGAAATATAAATGAAGAATCTGTGTGCGACTGAGGACACTGAACCACACCTGAGGGACAATAAAGAAGATGGCCAAAGACAAAACAGAGATGGAGGAACTTCACCAGTGGTATAAAGATAGTCAGTAAGTAAGTATGTTAATAAGTGGAAACAAACTGATAACTGTTCAGCCTCTAGTAGATTATCCTTTATGCACCATGCACTATACTTGGGCTACTTGAATTCTCCAGAGTGATTGCTATTTATTAAGAGAAAGGAAACTGTTCTATATGTATTATGTATCTAAATTAAATGTCCGGTATCCATGCAGGAAATATACATTAACCTTATTTTCACAGATATCATCCTTTTCATATCTCTGCAAATTCTAATCCAAATTAAATTTGTCTCCACCACTACCCTAGTTGTACTAGTAGAACTTAGGAACAAGAAGAGGGATGATCACTGTGATGGGATTGTATTGTAGACATCTCCTCACAAACCCATCCCCAATAGTCGGCATGAAATGTGGAAGCAGATATGTAGAGAGATTGCAACTAGTTGTAAACACAATGGCATAGTATTGGTGGTAGATTTTAACTTCCCTAATATTGACTGGGCCAATCATAGTGTAAAAGGCTTGGATGAGGTGGAATTTGTGAAAGTAGTTCAAGAAAGACTTTAAAAAATAAAAAAATAAAATAAAAAAAAAGCTTTCTCACTAACAGACCCCAATCTGTTAAGTTAGACAACCTCTCCTCCTCCACTTTCTTGGAGTTCTTCGAGGAGGTAACCAATGTCTTTGGAGTTCTTTGAGGAGTGTGGTTAAGGGTAGGGTAGTGGATGTTGTCTGTGTGGACTTTGACAAGGTCCCTAATGGAAGACTAACTTGGAATGTTAGATTGCATGTGATTTGGGGAGGGGGAGGAAGAATGGATTGGTCTCATAATTGGTTCAGTGGTAGGAAGCGCAGTGTGATGTTCATGCATTGTTTCTTAGACTGATGCTCTGTGTTTAGTGGCATGCAATGAAGCTGGTGCTGAGACCAGTGAGGTTGTTTGTAATTTATATAAATGATTTTTATTTAAATATACAAAGTATTGTTAGTATGTTTGTGGATAATATTTAAATAACTGGTGTTATAGATACTGTAGAAGGTTCTGTAATATTACAGGGGGATCTGGAACAGCTGGGTAAATAGGCTGGGGATTGGCAAATGGTGATGAACATGAAGTATTCTAAGAGAAAAAAAAACAGAGCAGGACTTGTATAGCAAATGGTACACCCCTGGGGATTGTTATGCAAGTGCATAGTTGGCTGAAAGAGGCATTGCAAGTAGATAAGATAACAAAAGGCATTTGGCATGCAGGGTATTATTGGTTAGGGCACTGAGCTTGGGAATTGGGAGGTTATGTTGTAGTTACTATATAAGACATTGGTGAAGCCAGTTAGACTATTCCGTATGCTGGTGGTCATCATGTTGTAGAAAAGATATTATTAAACTAGAAATAGTGCAGAATAGATTTACCAGGATGCTGCCCTGATTTGGGGGTTTGAGTTATATGGATAAGTTGTGTAGACTAGGATTTTATCCCTAGAATGCTCAAAATTGACCTGACAGAGGAATATAAGATCATGAGGGGTATAGACAGTATGAAAGCACATTATCTCTTAACCAGGGAAAAGGTGCATAAAGCAAGAGAATATATATTTATGAGTAGAGGCTGGAGATTCCAAAGGCGCAGGATAGATACATCCCAAAGATGAAAATGTATTCTATAGGGAGGATGAGGCACTGTGGCAGACAAGGGAAGTCAAAGGTAACATAAAAGCAAAAAAAGAGTGAGCATTTGTATGATCGAATTGATGGTTTTTTGACTAAGTTTGCTGATGATACAAAGATAGATGAAGGGGTAGGTAGTGATAAGGAAGCAGGGAGTTTGCAGAAGGATGTGGACAGTTTGGTAATATGGGTAAAGAAGTGGCAGATTGAATACAGTGTATGGCCATGCACTTTGGTAGAAGGAGTAAAGGTATAGATTATTTTCTAAGCAGGGAGAAAGTTTAAAAATCAGAGGTGCAAAGGACTTGGGAGTCATCATAGGATCCCTAAAGTTTAACTTGCAGGTAGACTCGGTGGTAAGGAAGGCAAATGCAATAATAAAATTCATTTCAAGAAGACTAGAGTAAAAGAGCAAGGATATGGTCCTGAGTCTTTACAATGCATTTGTCAGACCACACTTGGAGTATTGTGAGCAGTTTTGGGTCACGTATCTTAGAAAAAAAGTACTGGCATTGGAGATGTTTGAGAGGAGGTTCACAACAATGATTTTGGGAATGAAAGGTTTAACATATGAGGAGCAGTTGATGACTCTGGGTTGTACTTGCTAGAGTTTAGAAGAATGTGGGGGGATCTCATTAAAAACTATTGAATATTGAAAGGCCGAGACAAAATGGATCTTGGGAGGACTTTTTGAAGTGACTGAGTATAGGACCAAAGGACACGGCCTCAGAATAGTAGGACATCCCTTGTAATGAAGAGGAATTTCTTTAGCCTGAGGGTAGTGAATCTGTGGAATTCATTGCCATAAATGGTTGTGGAGGCCAAGTCATTGAGTATATTTAAAGCAGAAGTTAATATGTTCTTGGTTGGTCAGTGCATCAAAGTTTATGGGGAGAAGCCAAGAAAGTAGGGTTGAGAGAGATAATAAATTGGCTATGAAGGAATGGTGGACAAACTCAGTAGGCTGAGTGGCCTACTTCTGCTCTTATGTCTTATGGTCTTATCTGTTCTGCTACTCTGCTTACGATTGCCCTGAAAATCTAGATCCCCATATAGCACTAACAAACCTTTCTACTAGTATATTAGTTCCCCTCTAGTTCAGGTGCAAACCATCTCTTCTGCTCAGGTCCCACCTTCTCTGTTCCACAGAGGGCAAATCAGCTGTTTCAGTCTCTTGTGTATCTAAGGCCTGCAGACATTTTAGAAATTCTCTTCTGTGCCCTTTCTAAAGTTCATACTTTGTCCAAAACAGTGGTATGCAGCACTGGCCACAGTACTCCAGCTTTAGCTGAATCCATATTTTATAAATGTTCATTCTGACATTTGCTCACATACACAATGCCTGTTATGGTCCAAGATCCTGCAGAATTTCCTTACCATGTTCAGTGTATTTAGCATGCCTACCCCAATTTTTTTCTGTAACCCTTTTGATAGATCCTTTGGACAGCATAGTCAATTTGGGCTGAATGGCCTGTTCTGCACTTTATGATTCTATATTTCAGCCCTTACCACTCCTCAGTCTATATTTTCTTGAAGTCCTTTACCATACCTCTTCCATTTAATTTAAAATATGTACTAATCATGTGCAGTAGGTGACCTGTTTGTAACTTCTAATAAGTCATTAATTGACACATTAACTCTCTTTCTCTCTCCCAGATGCTGCTTGTCCTTCTGAATATATCTATAATTTTTCATTTTAACTGCAGATACTGGAGATCTGGAATATTTGTCCTTATTTTGTTGCTCACAGTTTCCTGTTATGTAACTGATTTTTCAATCTGTGCTCTTATAGCCTCTTGTATTCTGTCTTCAAGATTGATGCCTGTTCTGTGGGTGCTTTATCAACTTTCTTTTGGGTGTACAGGGATACCACATCAGCTGCATTTTCCCTCACCAACTCTTTGTTGCTCCAATAAAAAAACTTTTTAAACAAGATTTACTTTTAACAAATCTATGCTTGGTGTGCTGATCAATTTATCGTTCTCCAAGTAACTGCTATTTCTGTCTCTGGTCATTGTTAATGGTATTTTCCCCTGCCTAAACTCACCTATGACTACAGGCCTATCGCTGCATTTTAAATAAATCTTTATAATTTGAAATAATTCTTTGCTAGTTTTAGGATATTTTATGAATACAGAAACAGGATTTATTTAACCTTTGAGCCTATTCCATCATTCAGTCTGATAATAATTGATCTTTCATTTAACTCAGCAAATCACAGCCGTGTGAGCAGTGAACCTGGAAGGGCAATACTTGAGCAGCTGACGTCTTTCATAATATTCAGCCAAAGTTCAAAGCAAGTTTATTATTAAGGTACATATATGTCACCATCTACAAACCTGAGATTCATTTTTTGTGGGCATAATCAATAAATCGAATAACCATAATAGAATAAATGAAAGACCCCCACCAACTGGATGGACGACCAATGTGCAAAAGACAACAAACTGTGTAAATAAAAAAAAGAAAAAAAAACAATAAACAAACAAACAAACAAATAAATAAGCAATAAATATCAAACATGCGATGAAGAGTCCTTGAAAGTGAGTCCATAGGTTGTGGGGACAGTTCAGTGATGGGACAAGTGAAGTTGAGTGAAGTTCTCCTCCCTGGTTCAAGAGCCTGATGGATGAGGGGCATTAACTGTTCCTGAACCTGGTGGTGTGAGTCCTGAGGCTCCTGTACCTTCTTCCTTATGGCAACATCTAGAAGAGAGCATTACTTGGGTGCAGGGATACCCTGATGATGCATACTGATATCCTGTGATAATGCTTAATATAGATATGCTCAATGTTGGAAAGGGTTTTACTTGTGATGTACTTTTTGTAGGATATTCCATTCAAAGATATTGGTGGTTCCATACCAGGCTATAATGCAGCCATTCAATGTTCTCGCCACTAGATATTTATAGAGGTTTGTCAAAGTTTTAGATGTCATGCTGAATTTTCTCAACCTTCTAAGAATGTTGAGTCACTGCTGTGCTTTCTTCATAACTGCATTTGTGTGCTGGGCCCAGAACAAATCTTCTGAAATGAACTCTGAGGAATTTAAGTTCCTGACCCTCTCCACCTCAGGCCTCCCAATGAGGAAAGACTCATAGACCTCTGGTCTCATCCTCCCAAAGTCAATAATCAGCTCCTTGGTCTTGCTGACACTGAGTAAGAGATTGTTACTGTGGCACCCCACTCAGCCAGATTTTCAATCTCCCTTCTATATGTTGACTCATCACCACTTTTGATTCAGCCCACGGCAGTAGTGTCATCAACAAACACAAATATGGATTTGGAGCTGTGCTTAGCCACACAGTCATAAGTCTAAAGTGAGTGGAGCACGAACTTAAACACACAGCCTTCTGGTGCAGCTGTGCTGATAGAGATCGTGGATCCTTGCTTAACTACTTGAATTTTTCTTTATTATTGAGCCAGAATTTTAAATTTCAAAGTAAATTTATTATCAATGTATGTGTGTGTATGTATACATATATATATATATTTATATTTTATATATATATATACATTACCAATATACTATCTTGAGATTCATTTTCTTGCATGCTTTTACAGGAAACAATAAAGAAATATCATGAAATCCACAGGAAAACATACATAAAGAAAGACTGACAAGCAACCAATGTACAAAAAAAAAGAAAAAAACTTTGGAAATCTGTAGACATAGAACCAGTTTGGGACGGTTTGTGAAGTTATCCACACAGGTTCAGGAGCCCGATGGTTGTAGGGTAATAACTGTCCCTGACTCCAGTGGTGTGAGACCTTAAGCTTCTGTACTGTCTGACTGATGGTAGTATTGAGCATGACCTGGATGGGTCTTTGATATGGATGCTCCTTTCCTTCGACTGCATCCCTGTAAATGTATTTAGTAGTGGGGAGGGCTTTGCCTGTGATGGACAGGGCTATATCCACTTTTTCATGCCTGGGCAATGGTGCTTCCATATCAGGCAGTGATTCAACCATTTGGGATATTCTGCACTGTGCATCTACAGTAGAGAAGTTCATCAAAGTTTTAGATGGCAAGTGAAATCTACAGAAGCTTCTAAAAATTAGAGGCACTGTTGTGTCTTTTTTGTGATGACACCTATGTACTGGTCACAGAAGCAGAGGAATTTAAAGCTACTGACCCTTTCCACCACCAATCCCCGAATGAGGACAGACTCGTGGACTTCCAGCTTCTTCCTCCTGTAGGCTCTTCGGTTTTGCCGATGTTTGTTGTTGTGGCACCACTGAACTAGATTTTAAATCTACCTCCATCAGCGTCAAGCAGGCTTCAATCATACTGGTGCCTAAGAAGAATGTGGTAACCTGTCTCAATGACTATTGTCCAGTAGCACTTACATCCACTGTGATGTGCTTTGAGAGGTTGGTCACGAAGCATATCAACTCCTCCCTGAAGTGTGACCCGGATCCACTCCAATTTACCCACTGTCACAACAAGGCACTCCACCATCAAAGCTCCCAAGCCCGGCTGCAAAAGGAGGAGTGTTAGGAATGGGGCTAGTAACCCCATCCTGTAAAACCCAGTGCTACAGAAGTGACAACAGTAGCTCCAAACCTCATTCCTACGAGAGGAAGGATAAGAGGGCCTAATCTGGGAACAACTTGAAAGACTGGCCCAGTATAGAGAATTTTGGTGATCAGCTGACTGTGGCCTATGCCCCAGTAGGCATGATGGGGCTAAAAAGAAAATGAAGACAATGAGTCAACAGCAGATACCATTTCATTGGCTCTTCACTCTACCCTGGAACATCTGGATGGTGAAGATGTTTTTAATTGACTACAGCTCAGCATTCTATACTATCATCCTTTTGAAAATAATCATTAATCTCCAAGTTTTGGTCCTGTCTCTTAAGGTGAACAAAACGAAAGAGATGGCTGTTGACTTCAGTAGGGCATGGAGCGACCACTCCCCGCTGAACATTGACAGCTCCTTGGTAGAGATTGTAAAGAGCACCAAGTTTCTTGGTGTTCACCTGACGGAGAGTCTCATCTGGTCCCTCAACATCAGCTCCATAGCAAAGAAAGCCCAGCAGCGTCTCTACTTTCTGTGAAGGCTGAGGAAAGTCCATCTCCCACCCCCCCCCCCCCCCCCATCCTCAGCACATTCTGCAGGGGTTGTATTGAGAGCATCCTGAGCAGCTGCATCACTGCCTGGTTCGGAAATTGCACCATTTTGGATCGCGAGACCCTGCAGCGGATAGTGAGGTCCGCTGAGAAGATCATCAGGGTCTCTCTTCCCGCTATCACGGACATTTACACTACACGCTGCATCCACAAAGGAAACAGCATTATGAAGGACCCCATGCACCCTTCATACAATCTCTTCTCCCTACTGCCGTCTGGGAAATGGCTCTGAAGCATTCGGTCTCTCACGACCAGACTATGTAACAGTTTCTTCCCCCAAGCTATCAGACTCCTCAATACCCGAAGCCTGGACTGACACCTTGCCCTATTGTCCTGATTATTATTTATTGTAATGCCTGTGCTGTTTTGTGCACTTTATGCAGTCCTGGGTAGGCCTGTAGTCTAGTGTAGCTTTCTGTGGTTTTTTTTTATTATGTAGTTCAGTCTAGTTTTTTGTACTGTGTCATGTAACACCATGGTCCTGAAAAACATTGTCTCATTTTTACTATGCACTGTACCAGCAGTTATGGTCGAAATGACAATAAAAGTGACTTGACTTGACTCGACTCAATATTTCCTTGTGGATCCTTAATTTCCTCACTTGCAGACTCCAGTTAGTACAGATCGGCAGTAACATCTCCTCCACACTCAGCATCAGCACAGGTTCTTCGAGGGCTTCTGTTTGGGGAAGGTGCTGAATGATTTTGAGGGGGACAGGCTCATCCATGAGCATCCTTGCAATTCTAATGACTGTGACATTGCTATCACTCTAAAACTGATTGCATTTTACCACACCTGTGAATGTCATTCCAATCATGGAAATCCTGTTTGTCCACAGGATGTTCTGTTCCACTCTTTGCAGGTGTAATAAATCATAGGCTCATTGATTTGAATTAAACTCGAGCTCTAATTTTACTAAAATGCTGAACCTTTTTGATTGAAGTACAATTGTATTTTTAAAGTCATGCTAAGATGAAATTACTGCTGAACATTCCCTCTAGTCCTGAAAATCTAATTTTATGTGTTGATTGTCATTCCCTCAAAATGCCATTTAATGAGTTTCAAGGTAATAAACACGATTAAAGTTTATTTTTCAGCTTCAACTTTGAACATATGTTTATCTGTGCATTGATTAAAACATTAAATAAAATTAGACATTTTACTTTTCTGTTTACTCTGTTAGAATTCCTTCATCTGACTGTCTGCTCAGCCACTTTGTGATATTACTGAAACTTGAAGCCAAGTCCACTATTCTTAATCTAAATCACAAGGGAATGGAAAATCTATCCTTCCTTACTCTTTATGACTACATACTCAGTGGCCACTTTATTAGGTACAGCTGCTCATTAATACAAATATCTAATCAGCCAATCACGTGGCAGCAACTTAATACATAAAAAACATGCAGACATGGTCAAGCGGTTTAGTTATTGTTCAGACAAAGCATCAGAATGTGATCTATGTGACTTTAACCATGGAATGATTGTTGGTACCAGACAGGCTGGTTTGAGTATCTCAGAAGCTGCTCATCTGGGAATTTTATGCACAACAGTCTCCAGAGTTTGCAGAGAAAATAATCCAGTGAACTGCAGTTCTGTGGGCAAAAATGCCTTGTTAATGAGAGAGGTCAGAGGAAAATGGACATGAAGGTGCCAGTAACTCAACTAACCAAGTATTACAACAGTGGCATCTAGAAGAGCATCTCTGAATGCACAGCACATCAAACCTTGAAGAGGATGGGCCTTCTTTAGAAGGTATCTAATAAAGTAGGCACAGAGTGCAAGTGGTCAGGAGTGAAACTGATGACTGAGATACTGGCTTTTAACTACACCATAAATGAATTTTAGTGTTTCAGAACCATGTTGTCTGTATGCTAGATTCCCTGTCTGCTCTGCAGATACTACTGGTCACTCATCCACTGGGTCTTTGCAGAGGAAATGGTAGTATTAAGAAATATAGGAGAAAGCAAGAATAGTCCAGGATCGATACCCAGAGGCTGGTGAAGTCCAGAGCTTGAGGCCAGATAGTTGAGTCCACTAGGCAGAACCAGGGAATGGAGGCTGGGAGCCAGAGTCTACAAGTCTGAGAGTTCAAAGACTGGAGGCCTGTCCTGGCTTTGAGGCCTATCTATGTGTATGTGAAGGAGACTTGTTTTGGTGTTGTCTTGTTTTGTTCTGTTTGGTTTTTTTTTTTTTGCTGCTGTTTGTGTTGTTCTAATGAACATTATGGGAATGCTATGTTGGCATCGGAATGTGCAGTGACTCTTGTGTACTACCCCCGGCACGTCCTTGGGTGTGTTGATTCTTAATGCAAATGGAACATTTCACTATGTTTTACTGTATGTACATGTAATAAATCCTGAATTTGAGCAAGAAAGCGAGGATGGTGTAGGGCAGTGAGCAAGAGGCTTTACCCCCGGTAGGTCTTTACTGAACACTTACCACACATTGGTTCAATTGAGGAGTAATATATGAAGCATTAGCAGTCGATGGAGGCTGTAATGAAACTACATGGACACAACAGGAAGTCTAAAGCAGGAGCAGGTCATGCTGCGTATGGTCCAGCTGCAGTTGAATACATCCATGAAATCTTTTGTTCACTATTTGCGGCTGAATGAGAAATGTCAACAGTGCTTTTTTTACTTTGGAAGGGACATCTGTAACTCAGTTTTTATGGACCAAGTTATGGACCAGGCTTCATGTGCAGACTCAGAGGAATATGGAATGTGATTGACACTTCCCTTGGTGACCAGTGCTTACTGTTAATTTCCAAATTACTAACACCATATTTTATATTCTGTCAAATGAAAGGAGATAATGTAGATAATTTTGGCATAACTCTCCAGTCGGAATTCTAGTCCACTTTCTCATCTTCTTGATAAGATTGGGCATAGTCGTTGGCATTCAATGTTTTAGTCATTACAATTTCTCTATTTTCAAAATTAACAATTCTTGCTTTTGTTCCATGCATTTTTTTGAGCAATTCACTTGTGTATATCTTTATATTCATTGTTTTAAGTGTGCCATGAGAATACCAACAAAATAAGTATGTGAAAAGTCTGGGAAGTTCATTTTAAGAAATCATAAAAAATTGCAATTAATGCTGGATGGTTGGAATCCTGTTTTAAATTCACTTCAGGATCTGCACTTTATCTGCAAGTCTGATATTTATTGTCCATGCCAATTAATACAACTGAGTGGTTTGCACTGCAGAGGGCAACTATGGTTCATCGATAAACAGAATGTTATATTTACAGACTGGCATGCCCTCCTTTTAACTGGGAGATATGGAAAGCTGCGTATTATGTGAAAAATTAGCATAAAATTGCAAATTATTGATGATATTGACAAGGAATGGTGAGGTTAAGGAAATGCAAGTTACCCTACAATTAATTTTTGAAGGTGATTTGCGTTTTGGCATTTTAGGGTAAGTCTGACATGCAGCCTAGACAATTGTATTTTTGGGCTTTTGTCTTGATCTTCAGAACACATCAGTGTTCTGCCACGCCGGCTAATTTTCCCATTTGACTTTTTCTTGACACATACAAGTTATTGAAGAAAAATATGATCAATTATTTTTGTAATCTTGATTAATTACCATTCATGCGCAAATGTTCTACTCCCCTGTGCATGATCCCACTATCACATTCACATGCACACGCACCCACAGTGACAGCTATTTCCATTTCTCAGCAGCTAATGTGCAAGGATAAAGGGAATTGCTTGTATTAATATTCTCCTATCTACAACGGTTTTATTTGATACGCAGGTCTAATTTTTTTTCTTTGCAATTAGGATAGGGGAAGCTTCAACATTTCTTTCCCTGGAATGTCCCTTTATTTTTTATGGATTTGATGCATTTTGATTACAGTAGTTTATTGTCCACAAGAAGTAAAAGGAAATAAGGTGATTTCTGTACTGCAGCCATTTCCTTTCTGTTGTCTGTGTTGAGCTCGAGCAGCTCTCTGATATCCTCCTTATGCATGACACCAGGCTATTTATAGTTTACTTTGGGGATTCTAACAGGGAATCAACATGATGCAATATTTGTAGAAAGCCTTTAACTCTTAGATGGACAAATATCTGAAGGAAATTCCAGCTGTCCTTGGCTGTCAATTCTGCTTGGCTTTTTGACATTTTAGTAGATTTTTCACTAACTCATTATTTATAAAATATGCAAACACCAGGTTTTTTCTCTGTTGCAAACTCAGGAAAACTCAGTTTTCAAGTAGTGTGAAATAAACAGTGGCATTTTAAGCCAATCACCATGGGAGTAAGTATCTGGAGCAGTTACAGTCTGGGCAGGTATATCCTTATTGTCTGTACAGCTCAGTTCCCACAAGCAAGATTAGACTGGTTCCCACAAAGAAGAAATTATTAGTGATTTCTCTGTGCATTAGAGTCATAAAACACAAGTTATATATTAATTTTTTACATCTCCTTCATAAACACTTGTTCACTGTTTTGCATAGCTGCTATAATGTAAAGGAGCATTTTTGCTGATGAAGGCATTCTGGGTATACAGCAGCGGCTGGATAACAAATTCTTGTGCAGGCCCTATCCAGGAAGTTGGCCTACAACTGATGATTATTGGACTTGTGCTGATGACCTGAATTTACCAGTCCAATTGGATACGAGCAGGTCATTTGGGTGGTACTTGAGTAGCTTCCATCTGACCAGGGGCCAATTGTGGAAGAAAGAAAATCAATACCAAACACGGTGACTGATTCAGTGCTCCCCATCGTCTATGTTTGAGTGTGTTTATTCTGTTTCTCTTTTGTTCTCTCTTATGCCTTATCACTACAATTCTAAATTATCTAACTTCCTCCAATGTGAACTTTGCAAAACAAAACTAAATCACAACTCTCTAGTAAGGAAAGACCATGTAAAAACATTATTTTTTTGTCAGTAAGAAGTGGAAAGAGAATGGGTAACATAGAATTAATGTCTGCAGTAGTTGAGGGTGATGGGATTCGGCAACTGTGAGATACAGGTTTGAGGCAACTGTCAAAATATACAGGAGGAAAATTAAGGGAATATTTTTGTGAAGTGTGTTTCAATGATTAGGAACACGACAGTGCAATGTAAGCAGTATAAAAGTGAACCGTGTAGTTGAAATGAGAAACATATGCAAGGCTATGGGCAAAGTGGAGGGGTGTAGCAATATTTGAATTTTTTTCAAAGAGCTGGTAATGATAAAAAGGGCTGAATTATCATCTAGTTGGATTCTATAGTATAACTGAAATATTTGAAAGAATACTTTGAAATCTTCTGCAATCCAAACATAATATAATAAAATCAAAAAGAGTCATGCAGCAAAGAAACAGGTTTTCAGACCACCATGTTTCTTCTGACCATCAAGTACCAATCTCTGTTAGCCCTGTTTATCAGCTCTTGGTAATTCAAGTGCTCCAGATGCTGCTAAATGTTATGAGAGTGCCTGCTTTGTCACTTCCCCAGGTAAAGAGTTTCGGGCTGTGACCACCCTCTAGGATTAAAAACTTCTTTCTCATGTCCCTTCTCAGTCTATCTTAAAATTTTGTATCGGTATCAGGATCCAACTTCCACCCCCCACCCTGCAACTCCTCCGATTTAAGAAAAATAAACCCAATCTATCCAGTCGCTCTTTAGAAATGAAACATTCCAGCCTAAACAAATCTCCTTTGCACTCTCGCCAGTGCAGCCTGTATGGTGAGGTAACCAGAACAGCATGCAATACTTCAGCTGTGATCAAACCAATGTTTTATAAAGCTACAGAGGTCCTGCTGCTCTTGCACTCTATGCGCCAGCAAATGAAGGCAAGCACTTTAATATAATCTTTGCTAACCATTTTACATATTCCTTTAAAGATCTTTGGACTTGTACACCATGGACCCTTGTTCTTCAATACTCCCTGGGAAAATATTATTCTTTGTCTATGTGCTATCCTTATTACATCTCCCAAAATATATAGCTCAGTGGGAGAGCATTTGACTGCAGATCAAGAGGTTCCTAGTTCAAATCTGGGTGCCCCCTCCATGTTATATACCCCTAGGGTTCATTTTTTCTGTGGACTGTTGATGCACCATCAATAACTCTCTCTGAGACATGAAGGCGAGATATCGGCTTTTATTGACTGGAAGAAAGAACAAACAGTAATTGACCACCATACTACATCCTGGAGACTGAGGGCCGGGCTCAGGCCTCAATCACCTTTATACCGAGGTCTGTGGGAGGAGCCACAGGAGCAGTCAGCAGGGGGCGTGTCCAGACAGGTATATGTAGTTCACCACATTCACCCCCCTTTTGTTTTAAAAGAGAGTCCCCATGGGGCAAAGTTTCTTCCAAGTATATTTGCAGGTTAAGTCTATCAGGTGGTCGAATCTGTCGCTGTGATCTACGTAGCACCGGCTGTGATTGCACAGGTGCCGGTGGTGATTGCACCGGAGACGGTGGTTGTGCTGGTTCCGGCCTAACTGGAGGTGTCAGCCCACTAGGCGTCAGTGATCCCTCACGCGTGTGCGAGGCGCCTGGTATATGCGCGTATGAGACGCCCGATATAGGAGTGTCGTGAGGAGTCTGTGTAGGGCTCGGTGTGCGCGGTGTCACCTCGGGTACAGGGTTCATAGTTACCGTGGAGTGTTCGGGGTAGTGGTCTGCTGCTCCTGCGGGCGCCAGGTCGCCGACGGAGACCGTGTCCTCCCGCCCATCAGGTAAGACCATGTAAGCATACTGGGGGTTCGCATGTAGAAGGTGAACCCTCTCAACCAGCGGGGAGTATTTATTGCTCCTCACATGTTTCCGGAGCAGCACTGGCCTTGGGGACGTCAGCCAAGCTGGTAGGGTGGTCCCAGTGGCAGACTTCCTGGGAAAAGAGAATAGGCGCTCGTGAGGGGTGGCATTGGTGGACGTACATAGCAGGGAGTGGATAGAGTGGAGTGCCTCAGGGAGGACCTCCTGCCATCGAAAGACCGGCAAACCTTTTGACTTAAGGGCTAAAAGTGTGGCCGTCCACACTGTGGCATTCTCCCTCTCCACCTGTCCATTTCCCCGGGGATTATAACTCGTGGTCCGACTAGTAGCAATGCCCCTAGCCAGCAGGTACTGGCGCAGCTTGTCACTCATAAAGGAGGACCCTCTATCACTGTGGATATAGCAGGGATATCCGAACAGAGTGAAGAGTTGGTGCAGGGCTTTTATGACGGACATGGTAGTGGTGTCGGGGCAGGGGATGGCAAAGGGGAACCATGAGTACTCGTCGATAATGTAGAGAAAGTAGACATTGCGGTCAGTGGAGGGAAGGGGGCCCTTAAAGTCAACACTCAGTCGCTCAGAAGGGCGGGTGGCCTTGACAAGTTGCGCCGTTTCAGGACGGTAGAAGTGGGGTTTGCACTCAGCGCAGATTTGGCAGTCCCTAGTCATCATCCTGATGTCCTCAAGGGAGTACGGCAGGTTCTGGGCTTTCACAAAATGGTAAAATCGGGTGACCCCGGATGGCAAAGATCTGCATGGAGGGTGTATAGCTGGTCGAGCTGTGTGCTGGCACACACTCCCCGGGATAGGGTATCAGGGGGCTCATTGAGCCTTCCAGGCCGGTACAGGATATCATAGTTGTAGGTGGAGAGTTCTATTCTCCACCGCAAAATTTTATCATTTTTGATTTTGCCCTGCTGTTGGTTGCTGTACATGAACGCAACTGAGCGCTGGTCGGTCAGCAAGGTGAACCTTTTGCCGGCGAGATAGTGCCTCCAGTGCCTAATAGCTTCCACTATGGCCTGGGCTTCTTTCTCCACTGTGGAGTGCCGAATTTCAGGGCCTTGAAGGGTACGAGAAAAGAATGCTACTGGCCTGCCTGCCTGATTGAGGGTAGCAGCAAGCGCGAAATCGGAGGCGTCACTCTCTACTTGGAAGGGAATGGTCTCGTCCACCGCATGCATCGTTGCTTTGGCAATGTCCCCTTTAATGCAGCTGAAGGCCGCGCAGGCCTCGGCAGAGAGGGGAAATGTGGTAGACTTGACCAGGGGGCAGGCCTTGTCTGCGTAATGGGGGACCCATTGGGCGTAATAGGAAAAGAAGCCCAGGCACCGTCTGAGGGCTTTGAGAGTGGTGGGAAGAGGGAGTTCTAACAGGGGGCGCATACGGTTGGGATCAGGGCCAATGACCCCGTTTTCCACGACATACCCAAGAATAGCGAGTCGGGTGGTTCCGAACACACACTTGTCCCTATTATATTATATGGAGAGTTTAACATCGGTAGCTGAGCGAAGGGTGCTGAGTAGGCTACGGTCAATTATGGATAACTCTGAACATCCTCTACATAGCACCATCCAGAGACAGAGAAGCAGTTTCAGCGACAGGTTACTATCGATGCAATGCTCCTCAGACAGGATGAAGAGGTCAATACTCCCCAATGCCATTAGGCTTTACAATTCTACCGCCAGGACTTAAGAACTTTTTAAAAGCTATTATTAATGCTTTTTGAGATAGTGATTTAGATGCATATCATATTTTTTACTGAGTTAAGTATTGTATGTAATTAGTTTTGCTACAACAAGTGTATGGGACATTGGAAAAAAAGTTGAATTTCCCCATGGGGATGAATAAAGTATCTATCTATCTATCTATCTATCTATAAGTAAGATTCAGGGCTTTGGCCACTTGGAAAAATCACTGGAGGTTGGCGTTGTGATCTGGCCAGTTATGACCACAGATGGTGATGTTATCCAGATAGGGAAATATGGCCTTCAGTTGGCACTGGTCCACCATCCAGTCCATTTCCCTCTGGAAGACCGAGACACCATTTGTGACACCGAATGGGACACGCAGGAAGTGATAGAGCCTGCCGCCCGCCTCGAAGGCGGTGTAGGGGCGGTCCTCTGGGCGGATGGGGAGCTGGTGATAAGCGGATTTCAGATCTATTGTCGAGTACACCTTGTACTGCGATATCCGGTTGACCATATCCGCGATGCGGGGTAGGAAGTACACATCAAGCTGCGTGTACCTATTGATGGTTTGACTATAGTCCACGACCATCCTATTTTTTCTGCCCGGTCCGAACAACAACCACCTGGGCCCTCCAAGGGCTTGTGCTTGGCTCAATGACCCTTCCCTGAGCAGCCGCTGCACCTCTGACTGAACGAAGGCCCTGTCCCCCGGGCTGTACCTCCTGCTTTTAGTTGCCACAGGTTTACAGTCGGGGGTCAGGTTGGTGAACAACGGTGGGGGAAAGATCTTGAGGGTGGAGAGGCTGCAAGTGGTGTCAGTAGCGCAGCTGTCGGCATGGTGCTGGGTGGGACGTGTGGTTTGGTGTGTATGTGTGTGTGGTAACGGGGTATATGGCGAAGTCCCACCAAACTGAGGATTCCTGACAGTGAGTGGTGGGAGGGGCCCATCATATGCCATAGTCACACTTTCGAGGTGGCTCTGGAAGTCCAGCCCCAATAGCACAGGTGCGCACTGTTGAGGCATGACCAGTAGCGCAAAGTTCCGATATTCTGTGCCCTGCACCACCAATGTCGCTACACAACCCACCCGGATGTCTGTGGAATGCGACCCAGAAGCCAAGGTGACCTTCTGGCTTACCGGCCGTGTCACGAGTCCACAGCGTTGCACTGTGTCTGGGTCAATAAAACTCTCAGTGCTGCCCGTGTCAAACAGGCAGCTAGTCCTGTGCCCCTCCACCAGGATGTCCATCATTGACCTTGCAAGCTGGTATGGGGTGCTTTGGTCGAGGGTTACGGAGACCAGAGTTGAACTGCCGTCTTGGTGCCCGGTTAAGCATCGGTGGTTAGGGGGCGGGGCACGTTGGCACTGGCAAAGATGGCCGCCCCCATCTGGGCATGCAAGATGGCGGCCCCCATGCCTCGCACGAGGTGGGCAGGCAAGATGGCGGCTCACATGCAGCGCTGCCCGACCCCGCTCATAGTTTAGACTTACAGACCTTGGCGAAATGGCCCTTCTTCCCACAGCTGGAGCAGGTCGCTTCTCGGGCCGGGCAGCGTTTTCAGGGGTGCTTTTCGAGTCCACAGAAGTAACACTGCGCGGGCTTGCGACTGGCAGCAGCTGTGGTCGGGTTCGGGGAGTTCGTGGAATCGCGACTGGCAGCGGCATTGGCGAATTCGCTCGTGGGAACCAGCGGCGGCGGGGTCTGTGGTGTCCGTGGAACCGGCGGGGAATCGCACGGCTGGACAGCGTCAGCGTTGTGCAGAGCAGCCTCCAGCGTGTCGGCCGTCTCGATCGCCGAGCGTAAGGTAAGATCGGCATTTTCCAGCAGCCGCTGGCGCACATACACTGACCTGATTCCTGAAACAAAGGCATCTTGTACGAGGAGCTCCGCATGCTGTTCCGCCTTGAGTGTTTTGCATTCACAAGTCCGCACGAGTGTCTGTAGGGCTCGGGGAAACTCGGCGCTAGATTCTCCAGGCCGCTGTCGTCGCGTAGCTAAGCAATGTCTTGCGTAGACGGTGTTCACCGGCCGCAGGTACTGTCTTTTGAGGGCATCCAGTGCCCCTTGGTAGGTCGACAGGTCTCTGATAAGTGAGTAAACTTTCGGGGTGACCCTTGAGAGGAGAATTTGGTGCATAACAGCGGGTTCAGTTGCACTAAACTCCTCCAAGTATGATTGGAAGCATGCAAGCCTGAGTTCAAAGGCAAGAGCTGCTTCAGGGTCTTGGGGGTCCAAATCCAATCTTTCCGGATGTAAAATGCTTTCCATGTTTTAAAACTTCCAGTCAATAAAATTGATGCACCATCAATAACTCTCTCTGAGACGTGAAGACGAGATATCGGCTTTTATTGACTGGAAGAAAGAACAAGCAGTAGTTGACCACCATACTACATCCTGGAGACTGAGGGCCGGGCTCATGCCTCAATCGCCTTTATACCGGGGTCTGTGGGAGGAGCCACAGGAGCAGTCAGCAGGGGGCGTGTCCAGACAGGTATATGTAGTTCACCACAACTGTCACTTTAAAACACCGAGAGAATGAGTCTGACTTTCAGACACTTGAATTTCTGCTGACTGCAGAGTTGCTTGGTTACTATGGTGAGAGAGGTGGCACTATTTGATGGACAATAAATGTTTATGGGTTCTCACAACTTGTTTTGAATATACAAGGACACGCACACAGAAAGACACATGCTCAGAGTCGAGATGGATTCGGTCAATGGAAGACACCAATGAGTTGGTCGCTGGTTTAAACTTTCAGTAGCCCAAAAGAGGTGAGTTGCGATCGAATTGATAAATGACTCTCACAAGTTGCTACAACTAGAAGAAGTCTGCAGAGTGAGGAAAGGAAGGTTTGAAACAGAAGAAACCTAGTGACAAAGAGATCACTGTTTGGACTCTGTCTCCAAGAAGCCTGTAAGAGGTGAGTTTGTTTCCATTTGAATACGAAAGTGTGATTGTCACATAGTTAATCCACAGGAGTGGGTTCTCTGGTGAGGGGGAAACCTTTGTGAATACCACATGTGTGTTTACCCTTTGGGTGTGGTAGTTCACTGAAGAAATGCACCCATGTGGCAAATCACTGTTGGAGTTATTTTGTATGTCGTGGAACTGATTAAGTGGCTATAACGTTGTGTATGATTGGGGTAACCTTGTGGAATCTACCGGTGTGTCAACCCTTGCCTGGGTGGCGGTTGCCTTGAAGATGGTCCCCTTTGTGATAAGCTACTGTTGGTGATGTTTCGTGTGAAGGATTCGGAGGACAACGGGAAGATTGACACCTGTTTGTTTGGATTACAAATATCTGTCTCTCTCAGAACAACAAGAACTTTGTGCATTGTACTGAACTCTGTCACCTTACCATCATAAGACTTTAAATCTGCCACCTGAGCTTGAATGAGTTTGGGAATTAAATTTACACACATATACGTATAACACTGTTAAATCTTGATTTACCTGGTTTAAGTTACTATATGATGTGGTTACTAATAAAATAGTGATTTGTAAACAGCAAAACCAGACTCCAGGTGTGTTCTATTGTTGCTGATACTTTTACAGGGTTGCATGTACGTGACAGTATCGACTCAGGATCAAATTTCTCACCATCAGTACAACCACTAACTTGACATAGCTGAGTAAGTGATCATACCTCCTACATTCACAAATAAGTTAATGTATATAACATAAGGTATGATTTACAGAATTGATCCCTGTGTCACAGGATTACAATCACAAAAATAGTCCTTCACTATCACCCTCTTCCTCCTGTTACAAAGACATTTTTCGATACAATTTGCCAGCTTGCCTTGGATCCCAAGGGCTCCAACTTTTTGAATGAGCTTTCCAGGTGAAACCTTGTCCAAGGCCTGAGTGAATTCCAAATAAGCTACAATAACTGCTCTGTCCTTATCAATATATCTAGTCTTTACTTCAAAAACTTCAGCTTCACAAGTTAGGCGAGATCTCCCACCAACAAAAACGTGTCGATTATCTTTGATCAAGTCCTGTCTTTTTAACTGTAGATTAGTCCTTCCTCTCAGAATTCTCTTTCCAATAATAATTCCAATGATTTCCCTACCACTGACATTGGATTCAATGGCCAATCTCTGCTGCCCCTCCCCCCTTGAATTAGGTTCTATGTTTACAAACAAGAGAGAATGTGTAGATGTTGGAAATCCAAGCAACACACACAAAATGCCGGAGGAACTCAGCAAGCTAGGCAGCATCGATGGAAAAGAGAACAGTCAACATTTCGGGCTGAGACCCTTCCACATACTGCATTTGCTGTCTTCTAGTTGTCTGTCAACTTGCCTTATCTATCAAGGCCCAGCAATTTCCTTTGTCTCCAGTAACAGCCTGGGATACACCAGTATCCAAAGAACCTTCTCTAGTTATGGTAACTTCACACACTTCATGACACCTGGAACTTCCACCATACTTCAATGTCTTCCACTGTGAAGATTGATACAAAATACTTATTCAGTTTGACCACCATTTCATTATTCCCCATTACTTCTCTAGCAATGTTTTCCAGTGGTCCGATATCCCCCCTCGCTTCTCTTTTACACTTCATGTATCTGAAGAAACTTTTGGTATCCTCTAATATTATAGGCTAGCTTACTTTCAAATTCCATCTTTACCTTCTTAATGACCAATTTAGTTGCCTTGCGTTGGTTTTTAAAAGCTTCCCAATCCTTTAACTTCTGATAAATTTTTGTTCTATTATATGCCCTCTCTTTGGTATTTATGTTAACATTGACTTCTCTTGTTAGCCACAGTTGCTTTTAGAATACTTTTTCCTCTTTGGGATGTACATGTCCTGTGCCTTCTGATTTGTTTCCAGAAATTCCATCAATTGCTGCTCTGCTATCCTCCCAGCCAGTGTCCTTTTCCAATCAATTCTGCCCAGCTTCTCTCTCATGCCTCTGTATTCCTCTGTTGTAATACTGATACATCTGACTTTAGCTTCTTCTCAAATTTCAGGGTGAATTTGATCATATTATGATCACTTTCCCCTAAGGGTTCTTCTACCTTAAGGTCTCTAATCAATTCTGGTTCATTGCACAACACACAGTCCAGAACAGCTGATCCTCCAGTGGGCTCAACCATGAGCTATTCTAAAAAGCCATCTCGTAGGCACTCCAGAAATTCCCTTCCTGGAGTCCAACACCAACCTGAATTTCCCAATCTACCTCTGTCTTGAAGTCTCCCCATGACTATTGTAACATTGTCTTTTTGGCATGCATTTTCTATCTCCACATAGAAAGGATGTGGGCCACATCCTTACTATTGTTTGGTGCTCCCATCAGGATCATTTTACCCTTGCAGTTCCTTAGCTCTATCCAGCCTTATGTCTGATCCTCTGTCACCTCTTTCTAATGATGTGATTTCTTATTTTTTACCAACAGAGCCACACCACCCCTTCTGTCTTCCTGCCTAACCTTTCAATACAATATGAATCCTTCAATATTAAGTTCCTAGTTGTAATTTTCTTTCAGCCGTGATTCAGTACTGCCTACATCATCATACCTGCTAATCTGCAACAGTGCTGCAAATTCATCTGCCATATTCCATATACTGTGCACATTGAAATATAACACCTTCAGTCCTTTATTCACCCCTTTTGATGTTGTTCACTTTTAACATTGTCATTCATCCTGTTGACTGCAATTTTGCCCTTTCAACACCCTCTCCCCACTACACATGGCCTCTATTTATGAACTAGCTACATCATCTTCAGCAGAACTATTCACCTTTCCTATGAGGCCTGTTTCATTGAAATACAGCCAGCTTGAGACACTAGTCGCTAAACCTTCTGGTTCCTAACTTTGTCTGAAGTCTTACCAACATCTGCCTCCACAACTTCTCCATGAACTATTCTGGCACTCTGGTTCCCATCCCCTTGCTAGTCTAGTTAAATCCCACTGTAGAGCATTAACAAGCCTTCATGCTAGGATATTAGTTTCCCTCCAGTTTAGGTACAAGCCATCTCTTCTGTACAGGTCCTACCTTCCCTGGAGGAGAGCTCAATAATCCAAAAATCTTGAGTGCTCCCTCCAACACCAACTCCTTAGCTACTTACTAAACTTGTTAATTTGTTACATACTACTCCATGTTCATCTGACTGCTCAGCACCTACAACATGATCCAAGCAAAGAGATTATCCCACTTTTTATTTCTAAGCTCTACCCATATGTCCTCATTTGAAGGGCCTTCTAAGGCATCCTCACACATTAATGCAGTGAAGTTAATTAATTTGCACAGAAGAAACTAGTAAACTTATTCATCTTGCTCCCTTTCATTATTTGAAGTGTATTTTTTTTATGATGGTGAAAACATAGTGAAGCATCTGCCTTTCTGCTTCTCCTAGGAGGATTCAATGAGGTGTGATGTTTCAATGAGGTGATGGTGGTAGGTAGAAGTTCTGGATAGTTCTAGTTATGAATGTAAGCAAATTTGTTGGGCCGATGAGCAACCATCAATCTGAGCAACATCCAATTTGAGTTATGAACTGAGAAGTAAAACCTCCAGTTATGTTGGATGATGTTTAATAATGGAAGAGGTTAGAGCGCATAAAATGTAGAGTATCCATCATTAGGCCTGCTGAACTTTTAATAATTTTAACAATTTGTGCGGCTTCACAATGAAGCAAAAACCAGCAATGGGAGTATATAATAATTTAGGTAAATGTAGCTTAACATTTTCATGATAAATAGCAAACACAGTTAATAGTATTAATCAATTAATTATTCAACTAAATCTCCATATGTGCAAGGTTACAGGGATGCTACTAGCATGGATGGAGCATTAGCTGATCGGCAGAAAACAGATTGGGAATAAAGGGATCCTATTCTGGCTGGTTCCACAGGGGTCAGTGTTGGGACCGCTGCTTTTTACGATGTATGTCAATGATGTGGACTATGGGATTAATGGATTTGTGGTTAAATTTGCCGATGGTACAAAGATAGGTGGAGGAGCGGGTAGTGTTGAGGAAACAGAGCCTACAGAGAGACTTAGAGAGTTTAGGGCAATGGGCAAAGAAGTGGCAAATGAAATACAATGTTGAAAAGTGTATGGTCATGCACTTTGGTGGAAGAAATAAACGGGCAGACTATTACTTAGATGGAGAGAGAATTCAAAATGCAGAGAGGCAAAGGGATTTGGGAGTTGTGCAGGAAACCCTAAAGGTTAACATCCAGGTTGAGTCGGTGGTGAAGAAGGCAAATGCAATGTTGGCATTCATTTCTAGAGGTATAGAATATAAGAGCAGGATTGTGATGTTGAGCCTGTATAAGGCACTTGTGAGACCACACTTGGAGTATTGTGTGCAGTTTTGGGCTCCTTATTTTAGAAAGGGTATACTGATATTGGAGAAGGATCAGAGAAGGTTCACAAGAATGATTGCAGGAATGAAAGAGTTACCATATGAGGAATGTCTGGAGCTCAGGAGAATGGGGGGGGGGGGTGGGGGGTGGAATCTCATAGAAACATTCCGAATGTTAAAAGGCCTGAACAGATTAGATATGGCCAAGTTATTGCCCATGGAGGGGCAATCTAGGACAAGAGGGCATGAATTCAGGATTGGATGGGCTGAATGGCCTACTTCTGCATCAATATCTTATGGTTTTATAATCCAACACCCAGCAGTGAAGGAAGAAAGTGCCATGCATTTAAGCAAGAGTAATGAAGAATATTTTAGTGATGCCTATTAAGTCCACTCCATTTCACCATGGCTGATCCATTTTCCCTCTCAACCTCATTCTCCTGCCTTCTTCCCTAAACCTTTCACACTGCCCTGACTAATCAACAACCTATCAATCTCCACCTTAAATGCACTCGAAGACCCCTACTCCACAGTTGTCTGTTGTAATGAATTCCACCGTTTCAACTTTGTCTGGCTAAAAAAAAATTCCTACTCGTCTCCGTTCCAAATGTTTGTCCCTCTATCCTTTGTTCTCTGGTTCTAGACTTCCCAACTATCATAAACATCCTCTTGACTTTCACTCTGTCTAGGCTTTTCAACATTTGAAAGCTTTCAATAAGATTCCACTCCCCCACCCCCTAGCCACCAAATGTTCTTCATACAATAACCCTTTCATTCAGGAAATCATTATGTGAACCTCCTCTGAACCCTCTCCAACATCAGCACATCCTTTCTTAGATAATGGCCCAAAATGGTCACAATACTCCAAGTTTACGGGTGCTGGTGAAGCACAGCAACACCTTGCTGACAGCAAACAAAATGACTAACTATTTATCACATTTTTCTGGAAAAAGATCACTGCACTGCCATCAATAGCCTGTAGCTTCCTTTCAGAGTGAAGCTTTTGAACTGTCTGCATGACCTGGTATTTTTGCAGTGTGAATTGAAGTCTTGAAGGTGCAGGACAGTTGCAGCATGTCACGTACAGGCTGAGCCCAGGCCCAAGAGACAAATATTTAGCTATTGCTGGAGTTGGAGGCGATTAGAAGAGGCAGAATCAAGGTGACAAGTGCCAAGGTGAGGCTGAGCCTGGGCCCAAGAGCAAGTAAAGCCAATGTTTGACCGATTTAAGCGCCAAGCCAGATTGAAAAGGTAAGGTGTTGGGTCTGAAGGAGAGGGGCGGGATGATATTGAACTCACTGCTTGGTGACATTTAGTCAACCCTGTGCTGAACTGAGGCTGTGGCCTGTGACTAACAGGCTCCAAGATCAGCTGTGACTGACTTCCTGGCTGTAGACTCACTTCTGTGAAATTCAATGCTGAAGGTTATTGCTTGCTTTTATTGTTTGCGTAATTCATATTTATTTTGCACGTTGTATAATTGATGGCCTTTTCTAATAAGATCTATTGGATTTCTTTGTTTCATAGCTGCCTGTAAGGAGAAAACTCAAGTTCATAAACAGTATATGTACCTGATAATAAATGTACATTTTAAATTTGAAGTGAGGCTTCACCAGTCCATTATAAAGTCTCAGCATTGTTTCTGCTTTTATAATCTCGTCCTCTCAAAATGAATTTGAACAGTGCATTTGCCATCCTCACTACTAATTCAGCCTGCAGGTTAACCTGCAAGTTAGTCCTTATGAAATCCTGGATAAGGTCACCCAAGTCCCTCTATCTCAGATTTTTAAATTTTCTTCCTGTTTAGAAAATGGCTTATGCTTTTGTTCCTTCTACGAATGTGCATGGCTATACGTTTCCTGATGCTGTATTCCATTGGCCTCTTCTTTGCCCATTCTCCTAATATTTTTTATTCCACTGCAGCCTCCCTGTTTCCTCAACACTACCAGCCCCTCCACTTATATTTGTATCGTCCATAAACATGGCCATAAAGTCATCAGTTCCACCTACCAAATGATTGACATTTTGTGTAAAAATAAGTGGTCCCAACTCTGACCCCTGTGGAATACTGCTAGTCACTAGGAGCCAACAAGAATAGGCCCCTGTATTCCCACCCTTTGCCTCCTGCTGATTAGCCAATCTTCTATCCACGCTAGTATCTTTCCTATGATACCATGGATCTTACCTTTTTTTCTCTCTCCGCCCCCCCCCCCCCCCCCCCCCCCCGTTCATGCCTCGTGGAACATCGGGCAGCAACCTTGCTGTTTCTTTAGTATTTGTCTGGTTTTTATGAGGCAGAGTTGCTCACTCAATGCTCAACCCAGCACAGATGGAAGGCGTGCGAAGAGCCAGTTGAGTCAAAACCCGGGACCAATCGCCTCAAAGTCCAGTGCAGCTGCCACTACACCAGCTGGCTACTCTTATCTCGTTAAACAGCCTCACGTACAGCACCTTGTCAAAAGCCTGCTGTAAACTCAGTACACAACATCCATCAATTTCCCCTTTGCTTATCTGGCTTGTTATCCCAACAGATTTGTCAGAGAAGATTTTCCTTAAGGAAACCGTGCTGACTTCGTCCTATTTTATCATGTGTCTCCAAGTACCCAACACTAAATCCTTAACTATAGACTCCAACATCCTCCCAACCACTGAGGTCAGGCTGACTAGCTGAAATTTTTCTTTCTTCTGCCTCCCTCTTTTCTTGAAGAGTGGAGTGACTTTGCAATTTTCCAGTCCTCTAGAACCATGCCATGATCTTGAAAGATCATTACTTATACCACCACAATCTTTTCAGCTACCTCTTTCAGAATCCTGGGGTGTAGTCCATCTGGTCCAGGTGACTTATCCAACAGCAGACATTTCACCTTCCCAAGCACCTTCTTCCTAGTAATAGCAACTGCACTCACTCCTGCTGCCTGATACTCCTGATCTTCTGGCATACTGCTAATGTCTTCCACAGTGAAAGCTGATGCAAAATATGTATTTAGTTTGTTTGCTATTTCCTTGTCCCTATTTCTACCTCTCCAGCATAACTTTCCAGCAATCTGCTCTTTACTCTTACCCCTCCTTACTCTTTATGTATCTGGGGGGAAAAAAAACTTTTGGTATCCTATTTGATATTATTGGCTAGGTTACCTTTATGTTTCATTGTTTACCCCTCTATGATTTTAAAGTTGTCTTCTGTTGGTTTTTAAATGCTTCCCAGTACTCTACGTTGCACAAGTTTTGCTCTATTATATGATCTATATTACTTTTGTTGTATTTTTGACTTCCCTTATCAACGACGGTTGCATAATCCTGTCTTTAGAGTTCTATTTCATCTTTGAGATGTATCTATCCTGCACCTTCTGAATTTCTCTCAGAACCTCCAGCCATTGCTGTTCTATAGTCATCCCTGCTAGTACCCCATCCAATCAACTTCGGCCAGCTCCTCGCTCATCAAGTCAAGTCACTTTTTGTTGTAATTTTGACCGTAACTGCTTGGACAGTACACAGTAAAAATGAGACCACATTTTTCAGGACCATGGTGCTACATGAAACAGTCCAAAAACTACACTGAACTACGTAAAAACAACACAGACAGAAAAAAATACACTAGACTATAGACCTACCCAGGACTGCACATAACAGTGCAGGCATTACAATAAATAATAAGCAAGACAATAGGCAGAGTAGTGGGCAGTAAATTGGTGTCAGTCCAGGCTCTGGGTATTGAAGAGTCTGATGGCTTAGGGGAAGAAACTGTTATATAGTCTGGTTGTAAGAGCCCAAATGCTTTGGTGCCTTTTCCCAGATGGCAGGAAGGAGAAGAGTTTCTAAGAGGGGTGTGTGGCATCCTTCATAATGCTGTTTGCTTCGCTGATGTTATATGTAGCGTAAATGTCTGTATGTAATGGCAGGAAGAGAGACCCCGATGATTTTCTCAGCTGACCTCACTATCCACTGCAGGGTCTTGTGATCTGAGATGGTGTAATTTCTGAACCAGGCAGTGATGCAGCTGCTCAGGATGCTCTCAATACAACCCCTGTAGAATGTGATGAGGATGGGGGGGTTGGCAGATGGACTTTCCTCAGTCTTTGCAGAAAGTAGAGACGCTGCTGGGCTTTCTTTGGTATGGAGCTGGTGTTGAGGGATCAGGTGAGATTCTCCACCAGGTGAACACCAAGAAATTTGGTGCTCTTAATGGTCTGTACCGAGGAGCCGTCAATGTTCAGCGGGGAGTGGTCGCTCCGTGCCCTCCTGAAATCAACAACCATCTCTTCTGTTTCGTTCACATTCAGAGACAGGTTGTTGGCTCTGCACCAGTCCGTTAGCCACTGCACCTCCTCTCTGTATGCTGACTCGTCGTTCTTGCCAGTGAGATCCACCATGGTCGTGTCATCGGCAAACTTGATGTGGTTCGAGCTGTGTGTTGCAGCACTATCATAGGTCAGCAGAGTGAATAGCACTGGACTGAGCACACAGCCCTGGGGAACCCCCGTGCTCAGTGTGATGATGTTGGAGATACTGCTCCCGATCCGGACTGACCGAGGTCTCCCAGTCAGGAACTCTAGGATCCAGTTGCAGAGGGAGGTGTTCAGGCCCAGTAGGCTCAGCTTTCCAATCAGTTTCTGAGGGATGATTGTGTTGAATGCTGAACTGAAGTCTATGAACAGCATTCGAACGTACATGTCTTTTTTGTCCAGGTGGGTTAGGGCCAGGTGGAGGGTGATGGCAATGGCATCGTCTGTTGAATAGTTGGGACGGTACGCAAACTGCAGGGGGTCCAGTGAGGGGGGCAGCAGGGTCTTGACGTGCCTCATGACGAGCCTCTCGAAACACTTCATGATGATGGATATGAGTGCAATGGGATGGTAGTCATTGTGGCAAGACACTGAAGACTTCTTTGGCACGGGGACGATGGTGGTGACTTGAAGCACATTGGAACGATGGCTCTGCTCAGGGAGATGTTGAGGATATCAGCGAGAACATCTGCTAGCTGGTCTGCACATCCTCTAAGCACTCTACCAGGAATGTTGTTTGGTCCAGCAGCCTTCCGTGGGTTGACCATGCACAGGGTTCTCCTCACATCGGCCATGGTGAGACACAGCACCTGGTCATTTGGAGGACAGGTAGACTTCCTCACCGTCTCGTCATTTTCTGCCTCAAAATGAGCATATAAGTTGTTCGGCACATCTGGGAGGGAGGCATCAACAGCACTGGCAGATGATGTTGTCCTGTAGTTGGTGATGTCCTGAATGCCCTTCCACATGCGCCGCATGTTGCTGCTGTCCTGGAAGTGGCTGTGGATTCACTGGGCATGTGCCTTGCCCCTCTGATGGTCCGGGACAGTTTGGCCCTCGCTGTCGTTACGGCTGCCTTGTCACCTGCTCTGAAGGCAGAGTCACAGGTCTTCAGCAGCACACGCACCTCTGCGGTCATCCATGGCTTCTGGTTAGCGCGTGTAATGATGGTCTTGGACACAGTGACGTCATTGATGCACTTGCTGATGTAGCTAGTAACTGATGCTGTGTACTCCTCGAGTTTGGTAGAGTTGCCATTGGTTGCAGCCTCCCTGAACATGTGCCAGTCAGTGTGCTCAAAGCAGTCTTGAAGAGCAGAGATGACTCCTGCTGGCCAGGTTTTCACCTTCTTCTGAACGGGTGTGGAGCGTCTGATGAGCGGTCTGCATGCTGGGATTAGCATAATAGGGATGTGGTCTGAGTAACAGAGGGGGTGCCTCTGTAATTCCCTTTACTCCACTGTAACAACTAATACATCTGACTTTAGCCTCTCTCTCAAATTGCAGGGTGAATTCTATCATATTATGATCACTGCCTCCTAGGGGTTCCTTTACCTGAAGCTCTCTAATTAAATCTGATTCATTCCATAACACCCAATCCAGAATGGCCTTTCCCGTAGTGGGCTCAACCAGAAACTATTCTAAAAGCCATCGCTTAGGCATTCTACAAATTCTCTCTCTCTCTTGGGGTTCAGCACCAACCTGATTTTCACAATCTACCTGTGTATTAAAATCCCCTATGACTTTTGTCATATTGCCCTTTTGAATTGCATTTTCTATCTCACATTGAAATTTGTTGCCTGCTGTTCGGTGGCATGTAAATACCTCTCACCATGGTCTTTTTACCCTTGCAGTTTCTTAACTCTACCCACCAGGATTCCACATCTTCTGATCCTGTGTCACCTCTTTCTGAGCATGTGATTTAATTTTTTACCAACAGAACCACCCCAACCCCTCTTCCGACTGGCCTGCACTATATGTACCCTTTTAGTGGAGGATTAGATTGCATCATAGACATAGATCAAAGTGTTTTATTTTAAGGTTGGAGTGGAAGGCCCCCTTGATCTCTCCTGAGGTTTCCAGAATTCTTCTGCATGCACTAACGAATGGGGCATCTTGGTAAACCATAAACTCTGAGGCATTCTCTAATCCTGAAAGAAAACACAGACTAAATCTTTCTTTATGACAGAGTGAGCTCCATGAAGATGATGCCCCTTGCTGGTTTGTTGGACAGAATGCAGCCTTCAGGCTGGGGAGAATTTGTTGTTTTAAAGTTATTTAGGATGCTAGACAGTATGGCATAGTAGGTAATGATATTGTTCAATCTGAAGCTGCTATTGAAGTGCAAGAAGACATTATTAGTGCTAACAAGCAGGTAATCCCCAGAGCTTTGGGATGACTTCTCTCCACCTGATGTGGCTGATGAGATCAATTTGGAGAACAAAAGGCTCACCATCAATTTAATTGTAAGGTTCTAGAGGGATGGTGGATAGGTAAAGCAGGGCTTTTAGCATAAGTTGACTCTGTGGCTCGGATGTATACACACAAAAGCCATAAAATAGTTGAGTGTGAAGTCCTGAATCGATCTTTGAGGGAATTAATGCTGTCTGAACAGAAAGAGAGACCACTGCTTGGTACTCTAGTTATGATTGAATTGTTGGATGTGGAACCAAATGAGAGCAACCCCAAAGCTTATCGACATTTGAGATGCTTTCGATTAGAAATTTCAAAAGCTGCCCAAAGGCCATTGAAAGCCTAAAAAGATAAGCTACATTGGTGCTGCTTCCTGCACCCATGCTGAGCTCATCAATTTCATTTGACTTTCACCTCTAACTTTCACCCAGCCCTCAAATTCACTTGGTCCATCTCGGACACTTCTCTCCCCTTTCTCGATCTCTCGGCCTCCATCTCTGGAGATAGACTGTCCACTGACATCTTCTATAAACCCACTGACTCCCATAACTACCTTGATTATACCTCTTCCCACCCTGCCAAATGCAAAAATTCTATTTCCTATTCCCAGTTCCTCCGTCTCAGCCGCATCTGCTCCAAGGATGAGGCTTTCCATTCCAGGACATCCCAAATGTCCTCTTTCTTTAAGAATCGTGGTTTCCCTTCTGCCGTCATCAATGATGCCCTCACCCACATCTCCTCCATTTCCCACACTTCAGCCCTCACCCATCCTCCCGTCACCACAACACGGACCGTGTCCCCCTTGTCCTCACCTATCACCCCACCAGCCTCCGGATCCAGCGTATTATCCTCGGCAACTTCCGCCACCTTCAACAGGACCCCACCACTAAGGATATCTTTCCCTCTCTACCCCTCTCTGCTTTTTGCAGGGATCATTCCCTCCGCGACTGCCTGGTCCACACGTCCCTCCCCACAGATCTCCCACCTGGCACTTATCCCTGCAAGCGTAAGTGCTATACCTGTCCCAACACCTCATCTCTTGCCACCATTCAGTCTTGCCCCAAACAGTCCTTCCAGGTGAGGCAACACTCGTGAGTCTTTTGGGGTAATCTATTGCATCCGGTGCTCCCGGTGCGGCCTCCTCTACATCGGTAAGACCCGATGCAGATTGGGGGACCGCTTCGTCGAGCACCTACGCTCCGTCCGCCACAACAGACAGGATCTCCCGGTTGCCACTCACGTCAATTCTCCCTCTCATTCTCATTCAGATATGTCCATACATGGCCTCCTCTACTGCCATGATGAGGCCAAACTTCAGTTGGAGGAACAACATCTCATCTACTGTCTGGGTAGTCTCCAGCCCCTTGGTATGAACATCGAATTCTCTAACTCGCGGTAATTTCCTCCCTCTCCCTTCCCCCATCCCATCTTCACTCTGTCTCCTCGTCTAGCTGCCTATCACCTCTCATGACTCTGCCGCCTTCTACTACCCATAGTGCTTTCCCCTTACATTCCTTCTTCACCTCTACTGCCTATCCCCTCCTGACTTCCCCTCCCCCCCCGATCTTTCTTCTGATTGGTTTTCCACCCTCCCCCCACCTTCTTTATAGGGCCCCTGCCCCCTCCTTCTTTAGTCCTGATGAAGGGTCTCGACCCGAAACGTTGACTGCTTCTTTCAACAGATGCTGCCTGACCTGCTGAGTTCATCCAGCTTTTCTGTAAGCCACAAGACATGACTACTTTTTTCCTGATTTGTTTAGTGCTTCTTGGAAGGATAGCAGGAGAATATCGGATAGGCCACAAAGATGAGGCCCTATATTATATTACCCTGATGGCAACTTGGACTGCTCTCTGCTGCCAAAAGCCTTTTTAACAGTTGTATCTCTGATCATCTGAGAAGTTTAAATATAAACTTAATTACTTAAAAATAAAGTTATTAAACTTACAATAACTATAGAAATTAATTAAATCTTTTCAGTAAAATCAAGCAATTTACCTGTATTTACCTTTCCAATTCATATTGCTGAACCTATTCAATTGAATTTTTCACTCAGCTGCTGTAAAGCTAAGATATTTCATATAAAATGATGTGTGGTTCTGAACTCAGCTGGACTATGCTCTGTCCCTGCTGTCAGTGCTGACAATGGTAATGGTCTGGAAAGTCAGATGTGCTACAATGTACAGGTACAGAAGTCGGGAATAAACCGACCACGACCACGATCTGAAGAGCAGTACGCTTGAACCATCAGCTGTCTCTCAGTGCCATGTGAGACAAAAAGAGGAGAGTAAGGAATCAAAATTAAAACTTTACTGCAGTCCTGTTTAAGATGTACTTTGGAAAAGTGAGATAATGTGTGGAAGTATAGAAAATAAATTTACAAGGGAGGAATTTTATGGGGCACCACAGCCGTATAGTGTTTAGTGTGACATTATTACAGCTTGGGATGTCGAAGTTCAATTCGACATTATCTAGAACATAGAATAGTACAGCACATTACAGGCCCTTTGGCCCACAATGTTGTGCTGACCCTCAAACCCTGCCTCCCATATAAATCCCCACCTTAAATTCCTCCATATACCTGTCTAGTAGTCTCTTAAACTTCACTAGTGTATCTGCCTCCACTCAGGCAGTGCATTCCAAGCACCAACCACTCTCTGAGTGAAAAACCTTCCTCTAATATCCCCCTTGAACTTCCCTCCCCTTACCTTAAAGCCATGTCCTCTTGTACTGAGCAGTGGTGCCCTGGGGAAGAGGCGCTGGCTGTCCACTCTATCTATTCCTCTTAATATCTTATACACCTCTATCATGTCTCCTCTCATCCTCCTTCTCTCCAAAGAGTAAAGCCCTAGCTCCCTTAATCTCTGATCATAATCCATACTCTCTAAACCAGGCAGCATCCTGGTAAATCTCCTCTGTACCCTTTCCAATGCTTCCACGTCCTTCCTATAGTGAGGCAACCAGAAATAGACACAGTACTCCAAGTGTGGTCTAACTAGAGTTTTATAGAGCTGCATCATTACATCGCGTCTCTTAAACTCTATCCCTTGACTTATGAAAGCTAACACCCCATAAGCTTTCTTAACTACCCTATCTACCTGTGAGACAACTTTCAGGGATCTGTGGACATGTACCCCCAGATCCCTCTGCTCCTCCACACTACCAAGTATCCTGCCATTTACTTTGTACTCTGCCTTGGAGTTTGTCCTTCCAAAGTGTACCACCTCACACTTCTCTGGGTTGAACTCCATCTGCCACTTCTCAGCCCACTTCTGAACCCTATCAATGTCTCTCTGCAATCTTCGACAATCCTCTACACTATCTACAACACCACCAACCTTTGTGTCATCTGCAAACTTGCCAACCCACCCTTCTACCCCCACATCCAGGTCGTTAATAAAAATCACGAAAAGTAGAGGTCCCAGAACAGATCCTTGTGGGACACCACTAGTCACAACCCTCCAATCTGAATGTACTCCCTCCACCACAACCCTCTGCCTTCTGCAGGCAAGCCAATTCTGAATCCACCTGGCCAAACGTCCCCGGATCCCATGCCTTCTGACTTTCTGAATAAGCTTACTGTGTGGAACCTTGTCAAATGCCTTACTAAAATCCATGTAGATCACATCCACTGCACTACACTCATCTATATGCCTGGTCACCTCCTCAAAGAACTCTATCAGGCTTGTTAGAACATAGAACATAGAACGTAGAACAGTACAGCACATTACAGGCCCTTCGGCCCACAATATTCTGCCAACCTTGAAACCCTGCCTCCCATATAACCCCCTACCTTCTTAGGCACGATCTGCCCTTCACAAAGCCATGCTGACTTTCCCTGATCAGACCATTATTCTCTAAATGCCCATAGATCCTATCTCTAAGAATCTTTTCCAACAGCTTTCCCACCACAGACGTAAGGCTCACTGGTCTATAATTACCTGGACTATCCCTACTACCTTTTTTGAACAAGGGGACAACATTCACCTCCCTCCAATTCTCCGGTACCATTCCCGTGGACAACAAGGACATAAAGCTCCTAGCCAGAGGTTCAGCAATCTCTTCCCTTGCCTCGTGGAGCAGCCTGGGGAATATTCTGTCTGAATATTCAGACCCCGGGGACTTATCCGTCCTAATGTATTTTAACAACTCCAACACCTCCTCTCCCTTAATATCAACATGCTCCAGAACATCAACCTCACTCATATTGTCCTCACCGTCATCAAGTTCCCTCTCAGTGGTGAATACCAAAGAGAAGTATTCATTGAGGACCTCGCTCACTTCCACAGCCTCCAGGCACATCTTCCCACTTTTATCTCTAATCGGTCCTACCTTCACTCCTGTCATCCTTTTGTTCTTCACATAATTGAAGAATGCCTTGGGGTTTTCCTTTACCCTACTCACCAAGGCCTTCTCATGCCCCCCTCTTGCTCTTCTCAGCCCCTTCTTAAGCTCCTTTCTTGCTACCCTATATTCCTCAATAGACCCATCTGATCCTTGCTTCCTAAACCTCATGTATGCTGCCTTCTTCCACCTGACTAGAAATTCCCACTTCACTTGTCACCCATGGTTCCTTCACCCTACCATTCTTTATCTTCCTCACCGGGACAAATTTATCCCTAACATCCTGCAAGAGATCCTTAAACATCGACCACATGTCCATAGTACATTTCCCTGTAAAAACATCATCCCAGTTCACACCCGCAAGTTCTAGCTTTATTGCCTCATAATTTGCCCTTCCCTAATTAAAAATGTTCCTGTCCTCTCTGATTCTATCCTTTTCCATGATAATGCTAAAGGTCAGGGAGCGGTGATCACTGTCCCCCAGATGCTCACCCACTGACAGATCTGTGACCTGACCCAGTTCATTACCTAATACTAGATCTAGTATGGTATTCCCCATAGCCAGCCTGTCAACGTACTGTGACAGGAATCCATCCTGGACACACTTAACAAACTCTGCCCCATCTAAACTCTTGGAACTAATCAAGTGCCAATCAATATTAAGGGAAGTTAAAGTCACCCATGATAACAACCCAGTTATTTTTGCACCTTTCCAAAATCTGCCTCCCAATCTGCTCCTCAGTATCTCTGCTGCTACCAGGGGGCCTATAGCATACTCCCAGTAGAGTAACTGCTCCCTTCCTGTTCCTGACTTCCACCCATACTGACTCAAAAGAGGATCCTGCTACATTACCCACCCTTTCTGCAGCTGTAAGGAATCCATACAGTACCCCTTCCCTGTGGAATGCTTGAGTTTTCACTTTCCTCCCACAGTCCAAGGACTTTCTGGTTAGTGGTTTAATGGCCATTGTAAATTATCTGTTATTGGGCTAGGGTTAAAATTGGTTGCTGGGCAGCCTGGTTTGGTGACCAGAAAAGCCTATTCCTATCTCTACAGGAAGCATACTCTCGATGTCCACTCTATCTAGGCTTTTCAATAGGTTTCAATGAGATTCCCCCTTCATTCTTCAAAATTCCACTGAGTACAGTCCCAGAGTCATCAAATGCTCCTCCTACAGGAGCAACATAGACAATATGGTTCAGAAATTATTCACCTTGCTGTGGCTTCTGTTCTGTATCATTGTTGCTGCTATGACTTTGTACAGTTTAAGAGTGACACATAATGATGCATAGATGATATCTGCAGATCTAAAGAAATCTGACTGGGAGCATTGAATTCACCTTCAGGATATAATGCTGTGATACCACACGCAGCAGTTGTCAGCTCAGTTCATGGGTCTGCATAAATGAAATCTGATCCATTTTCTCTTTCATTAACCTTTTTCAGTTTATTGTTTGGACAGTTTGCACTTTAAAAACATTGCCAAAGTAGTAGTGGACAGTAAGGACCTGGAAGATATCCAGATTGTTGATTGTCACAGTTATATATAAAATCCAGATGGGCTATCAGTAATGTATCTTTGAATCTCGATGAGACTTTAGTTGTGATCCTTTCCATCATGAGCCTGTTGCCGTTCATTCTCTTCAGCTTTCTGGCAATTAAATCGTTACTTGACTTCCATGACAAGCTGTCAGAATTTTCATTTTCTGTTGGAATGGTGGATGTCAAAGTTGCAGAGCTTAATTTTATCTTCAATCGTGCTTCATCAGCCATGCTGACGCAGTGTGACTTGTCATGTCTCAGTGTGCTGGTACCCACTTTTATCCTGTGCCAATGCAACACTTTACATTTTGAAAAGACTGCTCATTTTCCAATCTGAATCTATTCCAGTGTGCTTCTTATTGACATCCCTGAAATTTTTAGTTCACAAGGGCACACATCCTCACTAAGATATTATGTTTACAGCTTTATGAGCACTTTTTTTTTCAGACATCGTTTTTCAGTGGCAAACTGTGCATCCCAATTTGGATCTAGACCATAAGATATAGGAGCAAAAGTAGGCCATTTGGCCCATTGACTCCACTCGACCATTCAATCATGGGCTGATTCAATTCCTCCAGTCATCCCCACTCCACTGCCTTCTCCCCATACCCTTCAATGCCCTGGCTAATCAAGAACCTATCTATCTCTGCCTTAAATGCACCCAATGACTTGGCCTCCACAGCTGCTCATGGCAACAAATTTCACAGATATACCACCCTCTGACTAAAGTAATTTCTCCGCATCTCTGTTCTAAATGTTTGTCCTTCGATCCTGAAGTCATGCCAAAGTTACTTTTAAATGCTTAAGCAAAGTTCCATTACTTTGTATGAGTCTGTGGTTTACAAGGTGCCACACCTGAGGCTTCCTAACAAGATAAAAGCCCATGGTATTACAGAAATGATATGAGTGTGGATAGAGGATTGATCAACTGGCAGAAGGCAAAGAATGAGAATAAAGGGGGCCTATTCTGGTTGACTGCTGGTGACTAGTAGTGTTCTGCAGGTGCCTGTGTTGGGACCATTTCTTTCCACATTAAATGTCATTGATTTGGATGACTGAATTGAGAGCTTTATAGCCAACTTTGCAGACAATATGAAAAATAGGTGGAAGGGCAAGTAGTGTTGAGGAAGTAGGGAGAGTGCAGAAGGACTTGGACACATTAAGAGATTGGAAAAAGAATTTGCAGGTGGAATATAGAGTAGGGAAGTGTGTGGTCATGAACTTTGTTAGAAGGCATGATGGACTATTTTCAAAATGGGAGGGGTGAAATTCAAACATCTGGGGTGCGAAGGGACTTGTGAGTCCTTGTGCAGCATTCCCTAAAGGTTAACTTCAAGATTTGTGTCAGTAATGACGAAGAAAAATGCAATGTTAACATTCATTTTGAGAGGACTAAAACATAAAAGCAACTACGTAATGCATTTAAGGCATTGGTTAAACTGCACTTGGAGTACCATGAGCAGGTTTGGAACCCTTATCTAAGAAAAGATATGCTGGAATTGGAGACAGTCCAGAGGGGGTTCATGAGAATGATCCTGAGAATTAAAGGTTTCATGTATGAGGAGCATTTGATGGCTCTGGGCCTGTACTCACTGGAGTTAGAAGAATGAGGGGAATCTCATTGAAACCTATTGAATAATTAAAAGGCTTACATAGAGTGGATGCAGAGAGGATGGTTCCTAGGATCAGAGGGCACAATGTCAGAATAAAGATGTCCATTTAGAACAGATGATGAGGAATTTCTTTAGCCAGAGTGTAGTGAAATTCATTGTCATAGACAGCTGTGGAGGCCAAGTCATCGGGTATATTTAAAGCAGAGGTTTAGTCAGGGTGTCAAAGGTTATCAGAAGCAGACAGAAGAATGGGGTTGAGAGGGGTCCTAAAACACCCATGATGGAATGAGTAATTAGCGCCAAATGGCCTAATTTTACTCCATTGTCTTGTGGTCTTATTTTCACCTTAAGTACGATTAAAGTATCATTTGTTGCACTACATTAATGAGACTTTTACCTCATTAATTGTATAGTTATATGAATATATCCTGCAACAGGAAATGAGAGTAGGTCTGATTATTTAACAATATGCATGTCAAATCCAATCAGCCAGTTACCAGTTAACCTCCCAGTTTGTAACAGTCAACTTTCAATCAGCAGTAGATGAGGGCAGGTGATATCGGCAATGGTGTCAAGCGGCATTTATCTATCAATAACCTGCTTGCTGATATTTACTTTGGGATTAAGCAAGACACCTGACACCTATACTTTTAGCCATGAATGAGAAAGCTGAAGTCCAGAGATACAGGGGAGGTGACTGTCTTTGACACCATGACAGCCAGCTGAAGTCAATAAAACAAGTGGTAAACATTCATGTAATTGGAGTTGTAACTACATATGAAGTAAAGATGTGATTGGAAAGCAATCACCACATTTGCTGGACCAACCACCGCCTTCTGCTCCTTCGTCAATGACCATGAAAACATTACCACTTACACTTTCCTCTTCAAATCATACACCATGCTGACTTAGCCTTGATTCAGTTTTAACCCCCTTGGTTCAGTCCCTTCCATGACATGCTCTTGATCTTTTCAAAGATTATGTTTCCTGGCCCCAATCATCTTATTTTCATAATGGATGTCCATTCACTATATACACTTCATCCCCTTTGAGGAAGGCCTCAAAGCTCTCCATTTCGATTGGACTCCAGACCCAGCCAGTTTCCCTCCACCACAGCTTTCCTCCATCTGGCAGAACTGGTCCTCAGTCTCAATAATTTCTCCTTTGGCTCCTCCCACTTCCTTCAAACAAAGGGTGCAGCCATGGGTATTTGCATGTGTCCCAACTATGCCTGCTTTTTTTGTTGGCTACATGCAGCAATCTATGTTTCAAGCCTACACTGGTATCACTCTCCAACTTTTCCTATGCTACATCAACAACTGCATTTGTGCTGATTCCCGCACCCATGTGGTGCTTATCGACTTCATCAGCTTTGCCTCCAGCTTCCACCCTGCCCTCAAATTTACCTGGTCCATTTCTGACACCTCCTTCCTCTTTCTTGATCTCTCTGTCTCTATTTCTGGAAACAGTTTATCCACTGATATCTTTTATAAATCAGATGTCTTGGATCAGAAAGTCAAATCTTGAGAAACCTAGAAACATAGAAAACCTACAGCACAATACAGGCCCTTCGGCCCACAAAGCTGTGCCGAACATGTCCTTACCTTAAAACTATTTAGGCTTACCCATAGCCCTCAATTTTTCTAAGCTCCATGTATCCATCCAGGGGTCTCTTAAAAGACCCTATTGTTTCTGTCTCCACCGCTGCCGCCGGCAACCCATTCCACGCACTCACCATTCTCTGCGTTTTTTTTAAAAAAAAACAACAAAAACAACTTCTGACATCTCCTCTATACCTACTTCCAAGCACCTTAAAACTATGCCGTCTTGTGCTAGCCATTTCAGCCCTGGGAAAAGCCTCTGACTATCCACACGATCAATGTCTCTCATTATTCTATGTTCTAATATCTTGTACACCTCTATCAGGTCACCCCTCATCCTCTGTTGCTCCAAGGAGAAAAAGCTGAATTCACTCAACCTATTCTCAAAAGGCATGCTTCACAATCCAGGCAACATCTTTGTAAATCTCTTCTGCACCCTTTCCATGGTTTTCCTGTAGTGAGGTGACCAGAATTGAGCTTGGTCCTCCAAGTGGGGTCTGACCAGGGTCCTATATTGCTGCAACATTATTTCTCGGCTCATAAACTCAGTCCCACATTTGATGAAAGCCAATGCGCTCTATGCCTTCTTAACCACAGAGTCAACTTGCATAGCAGCTTTGAACGTCCAATGGATTCTAACCCCAAGATCCCTCTGATCCTCCACATTGCCAAGGGTATTCCATCAGCCATTTCTTTGCCCATTCTTCTCTAAGTCCTATAGCCTCACTGCTTCCTCAGATCCACCTGCCCCTCTGAATCATTGACATGTATCATAAAAAGAAGTGGTTCCAACACTGTGGAGAACCAGCAGCCAATCAGAAGAGGCTCCCTTTATTCCTACCCTTAGCCTCATGCCAATCAGCCAATGCTCTATCCATGCTGGCATCTTTCCTGTGAAGGCATGGACTCTTAACTTGCCAAGTAGTCTCACATGTGGCGCCTTGATAAAGGCATTCTGAAAATCCAAATACACATCAACTGATTCTCCTTTGTCTATCCTGCTTGCTTTTTCCTCAAAGAATTCCAACAGATTTGTCTGGCAACATTTCCCCTAAAGGAAATTCATGCTAACTTTGGCCAAAGCTAGTGGAAGATAAGAGGATTGGGAAGCTTTTAAAAGCTCGCAAAAGGAAAGTAAGAGAATCAATAGGAAGGAAAAGATGAATTATGAAAGGAAGCTGGTGACGGATATCAAAGAAGATACTAAAAGCTTTAGGTATATAAAGGGTAATAGAAAGTTGAGGGTAGATATAGGACCAATAGAAAATGATGCTGGAGATATTGTAATGAGATATGCAGAGATGGCAGAGGAACTGAATGCATATTTTGCATCAGTCTTCACAGTGGAAGACATCAGTATACAGGACATTCAAGAGTGTCAGGGAGGTGAAGTATGTGCAGTGAAAATTACAACTGAGAAGGTGGATAAATCTCCTGGACCTGATGGAATGCACTCTCGGGTTCTGAAGGAAGTAGCTGGGGAAATTGTGGAGGCATTAACAATGATCTTGCAAGAATCGATAGATTCTGGCATTGTACCAGATGACTGGAAACTATAGACCTGTTAGCTTGAAATCAGTGGTTGGGAAGTTGTTGGAATTGATTGTTAGGGATGAGATTAGAGTACCTGGAGGCACATGACAAGATAGGCCAAAGTCAGCATGGTCTCCTGAAAGGAAAATCCTGCCTGACTAACCTACTGCAATTTTTTGAGCAATTTACAGGCAGGGTAGACAAGGGAGATGCAGTAGATGTGGTACACTTGGATTTTCAGAAGGCCTTTGACAAGATGCCACATACAAGGCTGCTTAGCAAGATAAGAGCCCATGTATTTACAGGAAAGTTACTGGTATGGATGGAGCATTGGCTGATCAGCAGAAAACAGAGTGGGAATAAAGGGATCATATTCTGGCTGGCTGGCAGTTACCAGTGGAGTTCCACAGCGGTCAGTGTTGGGACAGCTGCTTTTTATTATATATGTCAATGATTTGGACTATGGTATAAATGCATTTGTGGCTAAATTTGCTGATTATACAAAGATAGGTGGAGGAGCGGGTAGTGTTGAGGAAACAGAGAGCCTGCAGAGAGTTTTGGATAGTTTAGGGGAAATGGGCAAAGAAGTGGCAAATGAAATACAATGTTGGAAAGTGTATGGTCATGCACTTTGGTGGAAGAAATAAATGGGCAGACTATCATTTAGATGGGAAGAAAATTCAAAATGCAGAGATACAAAGAGGCTTGGGAGTCCTTGTGCAGGATATCCTAAAGGTTAGCCTCCAGGTTGAGTTGGTGGTGAAGAAGGTGAATGCAATGTTGGTATTCATTTCTAGAGGTATAGAATATAAGAGCAGGGATGTAATGTTCAGGCTCTATAAGGCACTCATAAGACCACACTTGGAGTATTGTGCACAGTTTTGGTCTCCTTATTTAAGAAAGGAACTGGCCAAGGTTGACTGGGAAGGGACACTAGCGGGAAGGACGGCAGAGCAGTAGTGGCTGGAGTTTATGCAGGAAGTGAGGAAGGTGCAAGACAGATATATTCCAAAGAAGTAGAAATTTTGGAATGGAAGAAGGATGTAACCGTGGCTGATGAGAAGACAAAGCAAAAGTAAAAGCAAAGCAGAGGGCATACAAGGAAGCAAAAATTAGTGGGAATACAGAGGATTGGGAAGTTTTAAAAGCTTACAAAAGGAAACTAAGAAGGTCATTTGGAGCGAAAAGATGAACTATGAAAGGAAGCTAGCAAATAATATCAAAGGGGATACTAAAAGCTTTTTCAAGTATATAAAGAGTAAAAGACAGGTGAGAGTAGATATAGGACTGATAGAAATGATGATGGAGAAATTGTAATGGGAGATAAGGAGATGGCAGAGGAACTGAATGGGCATTTTGCATCAGTCTTCACTGAGGAAGACATCAGCAGTGTGCCGGACATTCAAGGGTGTCGGGGAAAAGAAATATGCAGTCACAATTACAACAGAGAAAGTACTCAGGAAGCTGAATAGTCTAAGGGTAGGTAAATAGACAATAGACTATAGGTGCAGAAGTAGACCATTCGGCTCTTCGAGCCTGCACCGCCATTCTGAGATCATGGCTGATCATCTACTATCAATACCCGGTTCCTGCCTTGTCCCCATATCCCTTGATTCCCCTATCCATAAGATACCTATCTAGCTCCTTCTTGAAAGCATCCTGAGAATTGGCATCCACTGCCTTCTGAGGCAGTGCATTCCAGACCCCCAAAACTCTCTGGGAGAAGAAGTTTTTCCTTAACTCTGTCCTAAATGACCTACCCCTTATTCTCAAACCATGCCCTCTGGTACTGGACTCTCCCAGCATCTGGAACATATTTCCTGCCTCTATCTTGTCCAATCCCTTAATAATCTTATATGTTGCAATCAGATCCCCTCTCAATCTCCTTAATTCCAGCGTGTACAAGCCCAGTCTCTCTAACCTCTCTGCGTAAGACAGTCCGGACATCCCAGGAATTAACCTCGTGAATCTACACTGCACTTCCTCTACAGCCAGGATGTCCTTCCTTAACCCTGGAGACCAAAACTGTACACAATACTCCAGGTGTGGTCTCATCAGGGCCCTGTACAAATGCAAAAGGATTTCCTTGCTCTTGTACTCAATTCCCTTTGTAATAAAGGCCAACATTCCATTAGCCTTCTTCACTGCCTGCTGCACTTGCTCATTCACCTTCAGTGACTGATGAACAAGGACTCCTAGATCTCTTTGTATTTCTCCCTTACCTAACTCTACACCATTCAGATAATAATCTGCCTTCCTGTTCTTACTCCCAAAGTGGATAACCTCACACTTATTCACATTAAATGTCATCTGCCCAGTATCTGCCCACTCACCCAGCCTATCCAAGTCACCCTGAATTCTCCTAACATCCTCATCACGTGTCACACTGCCACCCAGCTTAGTATCATCAGCAAACTTGCTGATGTTATTCTCAATGCCTTCATCTAAATCGTTGATGTAAATCGTAAACAGCTGTGGTCCCAATACCGAGCCCTGTGGCACCCCACTAGTCACCACCTGCCATTCTGAGAGACACCCATTCACCATTACCCTTTGCTTTCTATCTGCCAACCAGTTTTTTATCCATGTCAATATCTTCCCCCCAATGCCATGAGCTCTGATTTTACCCACCAATCTCTTATGTGGGACCTTATCAAATGCCTTCTGAAAACCGAGGTACACTACATCCACTGGATCTCCCTTGTCTAACTTCCTGGTTACATCCTCAAAACTCCAATAGATTAGTCAAGCATGATTTGCCCTTGGTAAATCCATGCTGGCTCGGCCCAATCCTATCACTGCTATCTAGATATGCCACTATTTCATCTTTAATAATGGACTCTAGCATCTTCCCCACTACTGATGTTAGGCTGACAGGACGATAGTTCTCTGTTTTCTCCCTCCTTCCTTTCTTAAAAAGTGGGATAACATTAGCCATTCTCCAATCCTCAGGAACTGCACCTGAATCTAAGGAACATTGGAAAATGATTACCAATGCATCCACAATTTCCAGAGCCACCTCCTTTAGTACCCTAGGATGCAGACCATCTGGACCTGGGGATTTGTCAGCCTTCAGTCCCATCAGTCTACTCATCACCGTTTCCTTCCTAATGTCAATCTGTTTCATTTCCTCTGTTACCCTATGTCCTTTCCCCATCCATACATCTGGGAGATTGCTTGTGTCTTCCCTGGTGAAGACAGATCTAAAGTACTTATTAAATTCTTCTGCCATTTCTCTGTTTCCCATAACAATTTCACCCAATTCATTCTTCAAGGGCCCGACATTGTTCTTAACTATCTTCTTTCTCTTCATATACCTAAAAAAGCTTTTGCTATCCTCCTTTATATTCCTGGCTAGCTTGTGTTCGTACCTCATTTTTTTCTCCCCGTATTGCCTTTTTAGTTAAGTTCTGTTGTTCCTTAAAAATTTCCCAATCATCTGTCCTCCCACTCACCTTAGCTCTGTCATATTTCCTTTTTTTTTAATGCTATGCAATCTCTGACCTCCTTTGTCAACCACTGTGGCCCCTTTTCCCCCTTTGAATCCTTCCTTCTCCGGGGGATGAACTGATTTTGCATCTTGTGCATTATTCCAAAGAATACCTGCCATTGCTGTTTCACTGTCTTTTCTGCTAGGATATCCATCCAGTTAACTTTGGCCAGCTCCTCCCTCATGGCTCCATAGTCTCCTTTGTTCAACTGCAACACTGACACCTCCGATCTGCCCTTATCCTTCTCAAATTGCAGATAAAAACTTATCATATTATGGTCACTACCTCCTAATGGCTCCTTTACTTCAAGATCACTTAACAAATCCTGTTCATTACACAACACTAAATCCAGAATAGCCTTGTCCCTGGTCGGCTCTCGTACAAGAATGCATCCTGTAGGCACTCTACAAACTCCCTATCCTGGCGTCCAGCACCAACCTGATTCTCCCAGTTCACCTGCATGTTGAAATCCCCCATAACTACTGCGACATTACCTTTGCCACATGCCAATGTTAACTCCCTATTCAACTTGCACCCAATTTCCATGCTACTGTTTGGTGGCCTGTAGACAACACCCATTTGGGTCCTTTTGCCCTTACTGTCCCTCAGTTCTATCCACACAGAACCTACTTCTCCTGATCCTATGTCCCCCCCTTGCAAAGGACTGAATCTCATTCCTCACCAACAGGGCCACCCCACCCCCTCTGCCCACATTTCTGTCCCTATGATAGCAGGTATACCCTTGTACATTCATTTCCCAGGTCTGATCTCCCTGCAGCCAAGTCTCCATTATCCCAACAACATCATAGTTACCCATTCGCACCTGAGCTTCAAGCTCATCCGCCTTATTTCTGACACTTCATGCATTCAGATATAGAATTTTTAGCCCATTTCTCCTCTCTCTGTTTAAACCTCCTGGACCAGATGGAATGCACCCTCGTGATCTGAAGGAAGTAGCAGTGGAGATTGCGGAGGCATTAGCAATGATCTTTCAAAAGTCGATAGATTCTGGTCTGGTTCCAGAGGACTGGAAGACTGCAATTGTCACTCCGCTATTTAAGAAGGGGGCAAGGAAGCAAAAAGGAAATTATAGACCTGTCAGCTTGACATCGGTGGTTGGGAAGTTGTTGGAGTTGATTGTCAAGGATGAGGTTACGGAGTACCTGGAGGAATATGACAAGATAGGCAGAACTCAGCATGGTTTCCTTAAAGGAAAATCCTGCCTGACAAACCTAGTGCAATTTTGAGGAAATTACAAGTAGGCTAGACAAGTGAGATGTAGTGGATGTTGTGTATTTGGATTTTCAGAAGGCCTTTGACAAGGTGCTGCACATGAGGCTGCTAAACAAGGTAAGAGCCCATGGAATTACGGGATAGTTACATACGTGGATAGAGCGTTGGTTGATTGGCAGGAAACAGAGAGTGGGAATAAAGGGATCCCATTTTGGTTGGCTGCCGGTTACCAGTGGTGTTTAACAGAGGTCCGTGTTGGGGCCACTTTTTATGTTGTATATCAATGATTTGGGTTATGGAATAGATGGCTTTGTGGCTAAGTTTGCTGATGATACAAAGATAGGTGGAGGGGCCGGTAGTGCTGAGGAAATAGAGAGTCTGCAGAGAGACTGGGATAGATTGGGAGAATGGGCAAAGAAGTGGCAAATGAATTACAATGTCAGAAAGTGTACAGTCATGCACGTTGGTAGAAGAAACAAACGGGCAGACTATTATTTAAATGGGGAGAGAATTCAAAGTTCTGAGATGCAACGGGACTTGGGAGTCCTTGTGCAGGATACCCTTAAGGTTAACCTCCAGGTTGAGTCAGTGGTGAAGAAGGCGAATGCAATGTTGGCATTCATTTCTAGAGGAATAGAGTATAGGAGCAGGAATGTGATGTTGAGACTCTATAAGGCACTGGTGAGACCTCACTTGGAATACTGTGTGTAGTTTTGGGCTCCTTATTTAAGAAAGGATGTGCTGACATTGGAGAGGGTTCAGAGAAGATTCACTAGAATGATTCCAGGAATGAGAGGGTTAACATATGAGGAACGTTTGCCCGCTCTTGGACTGTACTCCTTGGAGTTGATAAGAATGAGGGGGGACCTCATAGAAACATTTCGAATGTTGAAAGGCATGGACAGAGTGGATGTGACAAAGTTGTCCCCCATGGTGGGGGAGTCTAGTACGAGAGGACATGACTTTTGGATTGCAGGGCGCCCATTCAGAAATTTTTTCAGCCAGAGGGTGGTGAATCTATGGAATTTGTTGCCACGGGCAGCAGTGGAGGCCAAGTCATTGGGTGTATTTAAGGCAGAGATTGATAGGTATCTGAGTAGTCAGGGCATCAAAGGTTATGGTGAGAAGGCGGGGGAATGGGACTAAAGGGGAAATTGGATCAGCTCATGATGAAATGGTGGAGCAGACTCGATGGGCCGAATGGCTGACCTACTCCTTTGTCTTATGGTCTTATGGATATACTGGCATTGGAAAGGGTTCAGAGAAAGTTCACAAGAATGATTCCAGGAATACAGTTCAAGAGCTAGCTGCCAGACTTTCTGGCAGGTAGCTCTTGGGCTGTACTCCCTGGAGTTCAGGAGAATGGGGGGGGGGCTCGCCAGGAAACATTTCAAATGTTAAAAGGTTTGAAAAGATTAGATATGGCAAAGTTATTGCCCATGGTAGGAGAGTCGAGGACAAGAGGGCATGACTTCAGGATTGAAGGACATCCACTTAGAACAGAGATGTGGAGAAATTGCTTTTGTCAGAGGGTGGTAAATCTATGGAATTTGTTGCCACATGTGGTTGTGGTAGCCAAGTCATTGGGTGCATTTAAGGTAGAGATAGATAGGTTCTTGATTAGCCATAGCATCAAAGGGTATGGGGTAAAGACAGGGGAGTGACTGCTAGAATTGGATCAGCCCATGATTGAATGCCAGAGCAGACTTGATGGGCCAAATGGCCCACTGCTTCTGTATCTTGGGGTCTTATTTTATCATGTGCCTCCACATATCTCGAAACCACATAACACCACCATTTTGACAACCACAGAAGTCAGGCTAACTGGCCAATAAATTCCTTTCTTCTGCTTCTTTTCCTCCTTGAAGAGTGGATTGGCATTTGGACTTTTCTAGCCCTCCAGAATCTATTGATTCTTGAAAGATCATTACAAATGCCTCCGCAATCATTTCAGCCACTTTAGAACTCTGAGGTATTGACCATCTGGTTCAGGTCATTTATCTACCTTCAGACCTTTCAGTTTCCCAAGAACTTTCTTCCTAGCAATGGCAATGTCACTCACTTCTGCCCTCTAACACTCTTGAATGACCTGCATGCTGCTAGTGTCTCCAACAGTGAAGACTGATTCAAAATACTTATTCAATTCATCTTCCAATTCCTTGCCCCCTGTTACTACCTCTCCAGCATCATTTTCCAGTGGTCTAATGTTTACTCTCGTCTCTCTTTTACTCTTTATATATCGGAAGAAACTTTTAGTATCATTAATATTATGAGAGGGAGAGAGAGAGAGAGAGAGTTACAATTGCTTCAAATGCTACGATTGAAAGAAAGGAGTTAAATGTAACCATATTGAAATGGCAACCAGCTGACACATGCACAATTGCTAAATCTGCTATGCACCCCATCTATAGGGAAGTGTACACCCTGTAAACAAGTCCATTGTTGTGTCAAGAATGCTTATTCTTTTCTAGGATGCATCTATCTTACTACTTCCGAATTGTTCCCGGAAACTCCAGCCATTGCTGCTCTTGCCATCAACCCTGCTGCTGTCCCCTTCCAATCAGTTTTGTCCAGTTCCGCACTCGTGTCTCCATAATTCTGTTTCCTCCATTGTAATACTGATATGTCTGACTTTAGGAAGCTTCTACTTAAAGGAAGCTACAGAAAGTTGTAAAATTAGTCATCTCCGTCATGAGTACTAGCCTCCATAGCATTCAAGACATCTTCAAGGAAAGGTGTCTCAGAAAGGTGGCATCCAACATTAAGTACCCCCATGCCTCATGCCTCATCTCATTTCTCCCATCAGGAATGAGGTACAGAAGACAAGAGGCACATACTCAGCAAATCAGGAAAAGCTTCTTCCCCTCTGCCTTCTGATTTCTAAATAAACTCTGAGTGCATAAACACTTTTTGTTTATTATTTCTGTTTTTGCACTATTTTTTAATTTAACTATTTAATGTACATATTAATATACTTACAGTAATTCAGTTTTTCTATACTTATCATGTATGGCATTGTACTGTAGCTACAAAGTTAAAAAAATTCACGACATAAGCCAATGATATTAAACTTGATTCTGATTCCCAAATTGCAGGATTAATTGTATCATATTATTAGCAGTTTCTTTACCTTAAGCTCTCTAACCAGTTCTGATTCATTGCACAACACCCAGTCCAGAATAGCTGATCCCCTCGTGAGTTCAACCACGAGTGGCTCTTAAAAGCAATTTTGTAAGCATTCTACAAATTCCCCCTCTTGGAATCCAGCACCAGCTTGATTTTCCTGATCTACCTGCATATGGAAGTCTGCCATGACTATCTAAACATTGACCTTTTGATATGTATTTTCTACCTCCATTGTAATTTGTAAATCACATCTTTGCTGCTGTTTGGAGGTCTGTATATAACTCCCATCAGGGTCTTTTTACCCATGCAATTTCTTGGCTCAACCCATGACTCTACACCTGCTGATCCTATGTCACCTCTTTCAATGATATGATTTTTTTTTACCAACAGCTATTACACCCCTTCTGCCCACCTGCCTGTCCTTTCAATACACTGTGTATCCTTGGATGTTAAGCTCTTTCAGTCATGATTCAGTGATGCCCACAACATCATAAATGCCATACAGTACCTGTAATTGTGTTACAAGTGCATCTACCTTATTCTGTATACAGCATGCATTCAAATATAACACTTTCAGGCTAATATTCATCACCCTTGTCAATTTTGGCCTTTTACATTGCAACTTATCCCATTGTCTGCAATTTTGTCCTATTATCAACCTCTCCTTGCTAGCTCTCCACTACACACTTCCATGTTTGTAAGTCAACCACCCCTACTTAGCACCAGCACTCTGGTTCCCATCCCCCTGCCAAATCAGTTTAATCCCTCCTAAACAACTCTTGCAAACTTCCCACAAGGATATTGGTCTCTCTTGGGTTCAGATGTAACACATTGCTTCCGTACAGGTTGTAACTTCTGTAGGAGAGGCGTCAGTGATGCAGAATTCTGAACCCCTGCACCCTGCACCAGTTCCTCAGCCACACATTTATCTGGCAAATGCTCTTTTTCTTACCCACACTGGCATGTCACCTCATGGTAGGCTTTTCTGGCCTTTACTTCCTATGAGGTGAAACCTAACATCATAAGTGGCCTTGATGCTTCACTCCTAGATGAGCGCAACATCTTTTATGTATCCTGTTAAAGGAAACTACCCTGCAGCATCTGGTGACCCTATGATCTCTTTCTCAGAGACTGATGTCGAATGTTTTTCAAGTGGTTGACCCCTCGATAGGGGTCAGGCCCCAGTAGGGCACTGAAACCAACAGGCATGAATGCTCAAAGACATCTTCAATCTTTCACTGCTGCAGCTGGAGAATCCCACCTGCTTCAAAAGGGCGTCAGTCATAGCAGTGCACAAGAAGAGCACGGTGAGCTGCCCATTGCACAGTTGCACTCACATCTACTGTGGTGAAAAGCTTTGAGAGGTTGATCATGGATTAACTCCTGCCTGAGGAAGGACCTGGACCACCAGCAGTTAGACTACTGCCACAATAGGTCAGCAGCTCACCACTCTGACTTAAATCCACCTGGACAACCTATGTCAGGCTGCAGTTTATTGACTACAGCTCAGTGTTCAACACATTCATACCCTCAATTCTCATGAATAAGCTCCAAAACCTGGATCTCTGTACTTCCCTCTACAACTGAATTCTGACTTCCTCATTGGGAGAACACAGTCAGTGCAGATCAGCAATAACATCTCCTTCTCACTGACATTCAACAATGGTGCACCTCAAGGATGCATGCTTAGCCCATTGAGCCGTTCTCCCTACACCCCTGCCTGTGTGACCAGAGCCAGCTCAGTCACTAGTAATAAATTTCATGATGACACAGCTGTTGTTGACAGCATCTCAGATAGTAACAAAGAGGTGTACAGGAGTGAGATCAATATGCTGGTTGAGCAGTGTCTGGGGACAGCCATGAACTCAGTATCAGTAAGACCAAGGAAAAGACTGTGGACTTCAGGAAGGGAAAGCCTAGGGAGCACACCAGTCTTCATCGAGTCAGCAGTGGAAAGGGAGAGCATCTTCCAGTACCTGTGTCAACATTTCTGAACTTCTATCTTGGGCCAACATATTGATGCAATCATAGTGGCTATATTTCATTAGTTTGAGGCAATTTAATATGTCACCAAAGACTATCAAATTTCCACAGATGTACTGTAGAGGACATTCCAACTGACCACGTCACTCTCTGATACGGAGGTGTCTATTCACAGAATAGGAGCAATCTACAAAGAGTTGTAAACTTGGCTAACTTCATAACGAGCCATCATCAAAGACATTTTCAAAAGGCAATGCCTCAAAAAGTTGGTATCCTCCATTAATGATACTCGCCACCCAGGACATTCTCTCTTCTCATTATTTCTATTAGGAAGGAGGTACAGGAGCCTGAAGACACATACTTAGTATTTTAGGATCAGCTTTTTCCCCTCCTGCCATCAGATTTCTGAATGGGCCATGAGCACTATTTTACTATTTCACTTCCTTTTTGTACCTGTATTTATTTATCTTTTATTTCTTGTTGGAACATTTTTTGTGTTGCACTGTATTACTGCCACAAAAAACAAATTTCATGAAATTCTGTATGTCAATGAGAAAAAACCAGATTCTGACCCTGAAACAGCCTTGCAGATACAGACACAGGTAAAGAAACCCTTTCAATGAGAGTGCATGAATATTTATTGAAAAAGGACAAAATCAATTTTGAATTCTTAGTGATGGTCATTCCAAACAGTTGCATGTTAAGCCCAAGGACTTTCAACCACCTCAGAACTCAACTTTGATGAGAGGAGAACAATCTTTGTATGCCGTTTATTGTCTGTTAAAAGAGAATCAGTGACAAGGGGCCATAGTTTCACTTAGTTTAATGATTTTGTGAGAGGAAATAGCGTCAAGTATATCTTGGTATTTCCGATCAGCTGACAGCTAATGCAGCTGCTGAACAACCTATCAAAATAGTCAGCACCTTAAAATGGAAAGTGTTATGAAGATTTTCTTTTTTGGGCAACAGATTTCCTGTTTAGTCTTTGAAATACTCATTTAAAGTCCATTATAAAGAAGGTTGCTCTTAGTGCATCTGAATATTCCTGGCACTCTGGAACATAAACAAGATTGTCTGAAGTGATACTTCAATTCAGGTTATAACGAGAACAAAATATGACTCAATGATTATGTTGGAGTTTTTAGTGAAATGGATGCAAATGAATGGGAAAGAGGTAGTTGACACAACCTGATTAATTACCTAAATGCAACTGAAATTTGATTTGGTCCTGTACACATTTTACAGAAATCACATGATCAATGTTTGTGACCCTCATAAACTATCATGGATGACGAGATAATTCTAGTCCAAAATGGACCCCAGACCAGCCTTCAGTTATGGCAGGGCTTTCACGCTATAATCGGCTCTTGTATCTTACTGTCTACCAACTCTACACTTTTTCTATAACTCTAATTGTATATTTTGTGATTATTCTTCCTTCTGTACTACCTCAATGTAATTATGTTCTGCAGTGATCTGTCTGGTTGGTGTATAAAACAATTTTTTCATGGTATCTTGGTACATATGACAGTAATGAACCAATGACAGTACATTCCTGATTACGTCAGAAGCATGAAGAGGATATCATTCGGAACAGCTTACTGCAACAACTGGAACAGCTGATGACATAATTTCAGCAATGTATCTACAGAACCAAATTGAATTTCAGCTGCATTTTGATAATGAATCAAGTTAGGTTCACTACCTGTTACAGTGCTCACAACAGCACCACAACCATCAGTGTATTCAACAACAGCAGTGATCAAAGAAATGGCAAAATCCCTGGTGAGGTAATATTGATTTAACTTCCAGTGCTTCCAGGAGAAGAGCCAGTTGTTTTGGTCATTCAGTAAAGTTTTGAGATGAGATTGTTGCTTCTGAAAGGAAAGATGCAGAAGGAACATAACACATGACAAGATCTACCAAAATTCATAAACTGTGCAATGACTGATACTATACTTTAAATGCATGATATTTGTGTTATTAATATGCAAATGTGTTAACATTACCAAAGTACAAAAATAATATTTGTATTGTTTCTATTTTTGTGTGATATTTTGATAAAGCTATTTTTCTGAAAGCAAAATGCCATTTTGTTTTTTTCAAAAGGGAAGAGCAATGTTGTGTATTTCCATATCCAGAGATGCTGCACTTTTCTTGGAAAAAGTGGTCATGCAATATACAATAACTGGAAACATTATTCAAGAATTGCAGTAATAAATATGGCGTTGCATCATCTGTTCTTTATGCTTTGTTCTGCATTGCACTCACTTTTATATGTTAATATCAGAACAAAAAGATACAGGTTGAGTACCCCTTATCCAAGATGCTTGGGGTTGAAAGCATTTTGGATTTTGGAAATTTTCAGAATTTGTAATATATAATGAGATAGCTTGGAAACATCATCATTTCTGACTCTGAATTTATGTGCTATCAGTAAGCAGTATTTATCTTACATTTGTTCATCACACTTATGTACTTAACAATAATTATAATTACATACCATTAATATAATGAAAATATAATGTGTGCAGAGTAACAAAAGCAGCATTGCGAGAATACCTGAATCAGCTGTTGATCAATAACAAACAACGACAGGCTTTCAGTCTTCACCTACAAAGCTGTGTTTTGATTACACTGTAAACTGTAGTTATTTTACTTTTTTAGGTTTTATGTAAGGTATAAAAGCAATCAGCATCAGCAATCAGCCATGTTTTGCCTCAGTGTCAAGTGGTTAAGGCGTTGGTCTAGTGATCTGAAGGTCGCTAGTTCGAGCCTCAGCTAATGCAGCGTGTTGTGTCCTTGAGCAAGGCACTTAACCATACATTGCTCTGCGACGACACCAGTGCCAAGCTGTATCGGCCCTTGCCCTTCCCTTGGGCAACATCGGTAGCATGGAGAGGGGAGACTTGCAGCATGGGCAACTGCCGGTCTCCCATACAACCTTGCCCAGACCTGCGCCCTGGAAGCTTTCCAAGGCACAAGTCCATGGTGTCTCGAGTTAATGGATGCCTATAAAAGCAATCAGCATCATAGATTTGTTCTGTTACTAGATTTTTGTGATCAGCAGACTGTTTAGAAATGTAATGCCATTCCTTTTCTTAAACTTCTGCAACCAGCCCGCTGAATTTTCACAATTGCATTCAATGTTCAATTCATCATGATTTTGATTTTTGCATTTTGCATGATCAGCATACCATTAAGTGACATATGTTTACTCTGATGCTGGTGAAACGCAATCAGGATCTTCATTTTGCACTTCATGCAGTGTTTTTCTATTTTTCATTTATTCTTCTCATTACATACAGTATGTGAGGTCACTGCTTAGAGCAGTCTGTGGTGTGTAGAGACCCATGTATCATCAGGGGACCTTCTTAGTGTTTTGTGGAATTTTCTGTGTGTGACATTGTGTCAGTGCTCAGAAAAAAAATTCAGATTTTAGAGGTTTTTGGAATCTGGAATTTTAGATAAGGGGTACTCAACCTATACTGGCATTATCTATTTTGCATTTGTCTTAAGGTTCAATAATACTTTCTCTGAATTTAGAGCCATAGAGTTATAGTAAAGTATAGTACTTTAACATGTCCTTTGGCCCATCTAGTCCATGCTGAACCATTTAAACTGCTTACTCCCATCATCCTGCACTGGGACCATAGATCTCCATATGCCTAACATTAGGTACCTATCCAAACTTCTCTTAAATGTTGAAATCAAGTTTGCATGCATCGCTTGTGCTGGCAGCTAGTTCCACACTCTCATGACCCTCTGACTGAAGACATTTTCCTTTATGTTTCCCTTAAACTTTTCAACTTTCACCATTAATCCATGACCTCTGGTTGTAGTTCCCCGCCCCACCTCTCTCAATCTCAGTGGAAAAAGCCTGCTTGTATTTACCTTATCTGTACCCCTCATAATTTTGATTACCTCTATTCAATCTCCTGTTAATCTTCTACATTCCAAGGAATGAAGTTCTAAACTATTTAATCTTTCCTTACAACTCAGGTCCTCCAGACCCAGCAACATCCATGTAAATTTTTTCTGTATTCTTTCAACCCTATTTATATATTTTCTGCAGGTAGGTGACCAAAATTGCAATACACCAAATTAGGCCTCATCAATGTCTTATACAATTTCAACATAACATCCCTGTTATGCTAAGTAAATCAGAAGAAAGAATTACACGCCTGTGTACTTGGACACATATGCAACAGGTAAGTTTGTGCCAAATGGACATTACTTGTGCAACTGCAGAAAGGACAGATGGGTCAAATGTACCTCCAGGAAAGATCCAGAAAGCTGATTTTGTAGATCTCCGTAGTAGTACTGCATTTATGGAACTGCAGTTGTGGCATTAGCTGTACTTTCTCAGCACAATTTCTGCAATATTTTCCAGCTTCCCAAATAACCATGAATTTATTTTTGTGTCCTAATTAGACTGTGAACAACAATCTGGGGAATAATGATGCATTGTCTGCATGGCCCAGTGTGGCTGTGGCAGCTGGAAGTTCAGTGAGAACGGGGCACTATTTTGAAGTCTATTTTAACTATATGACTGCTACATTCCTCTTCTCTACATATCGTGTCTTTATTTATATTATTAGTGAAGGTGATATGCTGCCTGTTCTGTCTTGCATCATCCTCCCAGCAGTTTGCTTAGTCGGAGCAACAGTGATTTTGATTGTAACTGAGGTAGTAAATATGTTGAGCTGTCTGCTGCGATCTTGTCTTGAGGTTATCGCACTCGCTCTGTTGCTGATAAATTCTAAAATTGCTTGCCTGTGGTCCCCTTATGTGAAGGGGTCTCTATGATTTTGTTTGTTTGCCTGTTGTTGTTGTTTGAGATATTCTGCTTCATAGAGTCATAGAGCATAGCAGCACAGAAACAGGCCCTATGACCCACCTAGTACGTGCCAAACGAGCACTCTGCCTAATCCCATCAAGTTAAACCTGGACCATAGCCCTCCACACCCCTCCCATCCATGTACCTATCTGATCTTCTGTCAAATAATGAAACTGAACCTGCATCCATCACTTCCACTGAAAGCTCATTCCATGCTCTCACCGTCTTCTCAGTGAAGGAGCTCCCCTCATGTTCTCTTTAAACATTTCACCCTTCACACTTAGCCTTTTACCTCTAGTTCTAGTTGTACCCAACCTCATTGGAAGAAGCATATTTGCATTTATCCTATTGTAATGCGCTGTAAGGATTCACTGCTAATGTAATGGCTTCTTTGTAATGTTTCACTGCCAAGGCTAATGTAATGGCTTCTCTGTAATGTTCACTGCTAAGGTAAAGGTTTCTCTGTAGTAGCAATGTTTGGGTTATGGCTGGAGATAACAGGACTGGCTAACATGCATACCACAATCAGCAATTGTTGCTTTGTCTTGTGAATCTGGAAGGAGGTTTTTCATGGTCTTTGTCGAAAAGAGATGAAGAGGGAAGACACGTGTGGAGAGAGCTGGTAGACTACCGGACAGAGTGGACTGGGATCTGAGGGTCTGAAGGTTGGCAATGCTTGGAGGAGATCAATGGTGGAAGAATGGTGACTGAGTGAGCTCCAACGTGCACTTTTGACTTTTCCTTGAATTGGGCCCCTTTTTAAAATTTTCATTACTAAACCTATATTCAGATTAAGATTCACAAAGTTCAATCATTTAATTGCCTATGGTGTAACTGTCTGATATTTTGCGTTGTGGGTTTGTAATTGGGCAGTACATTACACAGCATCCACACAAATGTGATTTCCCAGTTGGCGGGGCCAGAGGCTGTTTCCCCTAGACAAACACGAGCTGGGTGAGCCTGAGGGTTACACTATCTATACCCCTCATAATTTTTTATAACTCTATCAAATCTCCCACTCATTCTCCTACACTCCAGGGAAGAAAGTTCTAACCTATTCAGCATTTCCCTATAACTCAGGTCCCAGAAATTCAGATTAATATTTATTTACCACATGTGTATTGAAACATACAGTAACATTCATCTTTTGTGTGAGCAATCAACACACTGAAGGATGTGATGAGGGTAGACTGCAAGTGTCACAGTGCATTCTGGCACCAAAATAGCATGCTCCCAATGTTCAGCTGAACAACACAATGCAACAGAGCAATGCAAAAAATGGCAAAACAACAATGACAAAAAAATCACATCTCACACACACTCATTCACTCACTCCACCAACTCCAGGACAGGGCATTCAGCCTTCAGCCTCCAATGTACTCAGACGTAGACAATGGGTCTTTGACTTCCCCAGTGGACTCACAGAGATTCACAGTCTTGGGGTTCAGGCCATTGGATCTCAACTTTTGGACTTCTGATTGACCTTCAGACCTCGATCTTCAGTATGGAACCCCGGACTCGCCTACGACAATGAACGAGAATCCAAGAGTGGACTTGAACTCCTGGACTCCAATGACGTGACCCCAGGCTCTAAATCTTGTGCTTTGGTCTTGTCTGTCTGCATACCTAAAGGGTCACCATCTCTCATGCTTCCTGCCCACACTGAAATGTGACCCCAGAACCTACTGACCTGACATCCTACCACAGACACCCTTCTTTACACATTTACGTTGTTGGCCTTTGATTATAAGCAGGCAAAAGAGATGTAGTTTAATTCAGCATTGTATTCAGCACTGGCTCCCAAAGTGAAAGGGCCTGTTCTTGTACTATACTATTCTAAGTTCGGTCCATCTATATTTATTATTGATTGACCCAGACTCATGAGTGCCCTCTTAGGTGGGGGCAGGGGATGCATGCGACTTGTCATAGAAAGAAAAATTGAAATTATCCAGGTATCCTGGTCATAATTTATCTTTAGCATATGTCCTGATTGTGCAACCACTGATACCAGGCAGGTAATCTCTGAAGAGGATTGATAATACTGGACAACAAAGATTTTACTTTCTGAATGCACTTTTGGGTGTATCTTATGCATTTTGGGCTTCTGATCATGAAAATCACTCTGAAATTTTCCAATCACATACCATATTTTTGAAGTCGCCTATATTTGTTATTTCAATTTGTAATTCAAGTCAGAATAACTGATGCCGAGATTAAGGCAAGCATTTTTGTCGGCCTGCAAATCATAAAGGTCATCGATGACAGGCAATTCAAAGAACGTCTAGTGGGGCTGGAGAAAATTGCATGGAAGGCATTCAAGGACGTTGCTGAAAATGTTCTTGGCAACTGCAGAGCACCAAACTATGAGCAGCTTGTTGACAAAATGCTTCAAGCATACAAAAACATGAAGTGTGATGTGTCACTGAAGATTCATTTTCTGCATTTCCATGTCGACTTCATCCTTGCAAATCTTGGTGCTGTCAGTAACAAGCATGGTGAAAGGATTCACCAGGCCACTGCAGTCATGGAGAAATTATACTAGGGCAACTGGAATTCATCAATGCTGGCTGAGTGTTCTTGAGCACTTAAGTGAGAAGCCACAGACACTATGTACAAATGAAAATCATCAACAAAACATTTTTTAGCTTAGTTGAACTATTGTAAACGTCAGCATTGTTGCGCAATTAAATGGATTATGTTTAATAACATTTTTCTTGTATCTCCAAATTCCTACATGATCCAAGTAGTCTGAAATTATATTTCTATTCAGCTTCAAGTGGTCTATCATAACCACAAAATAATTCTGAGGAAGTAACACTTTCAAAAAATAGATTGTTGTCCAGTGTAATGGTTAAGGTCACCTGTCTTGTAAAGGTACTGCCCAGAAGAAGGTGATGGCAAACCACTTCTATAGAACAATTAGCCAAGAACCATTATGTTCTTGAACCATTATGTTCTTGAACCATGATTGCCCGCATTATACAACATGGCACATAATGATGATGAAACATAGAAACGTAGAAAACCTACAGCACAATACAGGCTCTTCAGCCCACAAAGCTGTGCCGAACATGTCCTTACCTAAGAAATTACCTAGGGTTACCCATAGCCCTCTATTTTTTTGAGCTCCATATACCTCCCCAGGAGTCTCTTATAAGGCCCTATTGTATACGCCTCCACCTTTATCACCGGCAGCCCATATCACACACTCACCAACCTCACTTACATGTCATGTGATCTTTATCATTTTGCTGCTTGTGGAGCCTGGCACTGTCTGAGCAGTCCATAGCATTTCCTGTAGCAGTGCCCTCACTTCAAATGTATTTCATTAGGTCTAAGGTGCTTTGGGACAGTTTAAGGATATGAAAGGTAGAAATTCTTTGTTTGATGCAGCCCATAATGCAGAAGTGAGAAATCGATAAGAGGGTAAAAGGAAAGTGAGATGCAGTAGAATTTTTAATAAGATGGTACAAAGATCTAATGGTTAGGAATGAAAATCACTACCAAAAGAAATTTGACCTCGGCATTTTGTGAGTTCCTCTACATCAATGGTTCCCAAACTTTTTTGGGTTACCACTAGCTTGTCTTCCAGACCATATCCCCAGTGCCCCCCTTCCCTTTCCTGCCGTTATGTAAAACTATAACAAACTTTGATTTACAATGCACCGTGAAAGAAAATAGGAACTGCAAATTCAAAGCAGTGAAAAATAATAGCAAAAATGATTCAAATTCATTTAAAATTTTAAATACAGAAAAAGCAATTCTCATCAACAACTTTAGAGCATACATTAGGAGTCCAACTATGCACTGCATCATTGCTTTTTCAACTTGCAGTGAGATGGATGGGCTTGGTACATCCATCTTCTCAATGTCAGGCTGAATGTCACTTAGGAGGAGCCTCAGACCCCCATGTTCAATAATCTGCAGTCTGCTTTGAAAGAGGTTGAGCAACTACACTGACACCATGCTGTACTGAATATGATGTTGGAAAGGCAATAAAAAACATCTTGACCATTTCCCACAATGCAGAATAGCATTCAGAGATTTCTTCCTGCAATAAGAAGTCTTGATTTCAGCTTAAAGTCATTTTATAGTGAGGTCATATTTTCCACTATCCTCTCTGTTGATTCTTTATTACAAGTGTTCAGGAATGGATTTAGTACCCAATCTGGAATTTGGATCTAGAGAAGATCCTGGAATCTCTCTGACATGCCTTTATGCAGCTCACCTGGGTGGGCACAGCATACTTGAAGATTACTACCTAGTATTCTTTCTTTCTCTTCCATCTCAGAGAGGCTCAAAAATTAGAAAAGAACACAAAAGACAATGTTGCACTTAAAAGGGGTTAACTTGGACAGAATTCTGGAATGACTGATTTGAGTTTGGTAAGATTCACATAATTTCCTTTCAATTGAAGGTTATTTTCATTTCTTCTTCTTCTTTAATCCTTTTCGCTCCTTATGGAGCATAGGGCCTCAACAAAAGTCCTCCACTTCCTGCGATCCCTAGCAGATGTTTTTGCAGTCTCCCAAGTTAAATGTTTTCATTTAACTTTGCAAATAATTCTGACAAGGAAGCAATGTCATGTCTAATATTTTTGAGTTAATTATTGAATGAAACATTTGTAGCTTCAAACAATTTCATCACACTTTTAAAAAGTGCATAAAAGCATCTCAGGCAGATTCCTTTTGAGAGCTAACTGACTTCTGTGTCCAACAACAAGCGTTCAAACTGGTCCTCATTCTCAATACAAAGCTCTCAAAATAGTTGAGTGTTGAAAGCATGGGAATTGATTTTATTTACCACTGTGATAACAGTATTAAATGATTTGTGCAGCTAATCACTTAGCTTTATTACGACAAGGTGTCTCTGTGAATTACGTAGTGAATGGTAAGTATGTTAGATACAGCTTTTTTTTTAAGAAAGTTATAACCCCTGCCATTGATGATGCCTCAGCATTTGCACAAGCAAGAACGTTGATGAGCGGAATGTCCTTCTCTTTGAAAAACTGCTTACCAACCCGAAATATTGAGCTCCCCTTCATATCTGCTTCTATTTCCCTTGTCAATAACAACCTTTGAACCATACTTTTATCTTTTATGAAGCAAGCAGAATCAATAAGAAAAGATTAGTTGCCTGAAAAACATTAACTCATCCAATTGCAGAGCAAATTCTGTTGTCCTAAGTATGTTACACAATGTATCTTCCATGTTGTCAGACATTTCATCTATTCCTCTTTGAACAGTGTTGTTGCTGAGTGGAATTGCTTTAGTTAATAAGTCTAGTGACTTATACAAGTCTTCCCCAATTGCATGTGGCTTTCCAGATTTAGAAGTGAGCATTAAAATGTTGTCTGAAGCACTGAAAACTTCACAGCCCCTCACTCCGAGGCCCAAAACTGTTAAATCCTCTGCACAATCCCCTGTCCCTCTCTGATGAGTCCTTGAGTTGAGTTGATATCAGCTGATTCATCTTAACTTGGGCTTAACAAACCCCGGTTAACACAGACTGGCAACAACATCTCCTCCACACTCTATTATCACAGGTGCACCACAGGGACGTGTGCTTAGACCCTGCTCTATTCATTTTATATTTATAATTTTGTGGGTAAGTACATCTCCAACACTGTACCTAAGTTTGCCAACAACATTACTGCTGGCTGAATCAAAGTTAATGCCAAAACAACATTATAGGAGGGAGATGAAAAATCTGATTGAGTGGTGTCACAACAAAGTTGAAAATACACTTATTATCGAAGTATGTGTACATTATACAACCTTGAGATTCATCTCCGTACAGACAGCCACAAAGCAAGAACCCGTTTTTTTAAAAAAAGAGCAACAGACATCCAATGCACAGAGAGGGAGAGAGAGAGAAAAAAACATCATGCAGATGATAAAAGCATTCAGAACAGAAGTGAGCCTATAGGCACAAAGCCTGGAACAACCAGAACAGGCCCACAGCCTCAGCCCCAGTTCATCACACAGTGGAGCAAAACATCTTGGAACTCGTAGGTATAAAGCCTGGAGCAGCCAGAGCCTCAGCCTCAGTATGGCGAAGAGCGGAGCAAATGTCACAAAGCAGCGAGCAGAACTGGCCCAACCCTTGCCTCTGGTCCCGACACCCGGCCTTTTCAATTAATCTGACCAAGCACTTAAATCTCCAATTATTAGGTCATTCCTCACTCTAATACCCAGACCCTGCCACCACATTCTGGTCCATACCCAACCTTTCTAAATCAGCCTGGTGCTTAGATCGATCAGAACTTGCTCTTGGTTTCGGTGACTGGGCTCTGAAACTCCTCTGTTTTTACTTGTCTCCGCTTCACGCAGCCCAACTCCATCTTGGCCATGTCTCAACCTCACACTTCTGCTCGACCTCGTTCCAAATTTGCACTGCACCCGAATTCCTAGACCCTTGAGTCAGCCTTGCTTTCGCTTGCTTTGAATTCCTTGTCATTATCAAATCAGAGGATCTTTTCCTGGCACCAACACGCAAGTGTCATCAGTAAGAAGGCATAATAGTGCCTCTACTTCTTAGAAGTTTGCAGAGATTTAGCTTGTCACCAAAACCTTCCCCATGGAGTGCTGCCACAAAAAAGCAGCATCTACCATCAAAGACCTCCACCATCCAAGCCATGCCCTCTTCTCGCTGTCACCATTTTGTGTGGCTTAGCTACCCACTGGATATATTTGCCGAACCATTGAGGAGCCTGCAATTAATTTTCAAATAGATGCTTGAACATGAAGATTTTAAACAGGACTGGACTAAGCACACAAAAAGTACTGAGGCAACAGAAATTGTATCATACATGTATCATCTATCATATATGTATATTAGACAATGTTGTGAACTGGAGGTGTGGTTAACTACATCAGATTTTATTTTGTAGCAAAGGGGGCCAAAATGTGTTCTAATATTCAGGGAATGGATTAAAGCACAGGAAGTGGCAGATTTGATTAAGGAATATATTGCGGTGCTGGAGAGGGAGAATATTATGTGACTATCAAGGGCAGAGTCGGTTTTAAGTTTTAAAAAAATCAATGGCGTTGCAATTACACTTCTGGGACTGTTCCATAGGCTGCCAAATAATAGGAGGGTTAGTGAGGAGCACATTAGCAGGGAAAATGCAGAGATGTGCAAACGTCATGGAGTAATGATAACGGGTGATTTCAATTATCCAAGTATAAACTAGCGGCGTTGACAAAAAGGCCAATCTGGGGAAGAGTTACGGATCAGACATAGAGTCCCGGTACAGAAACAAGCTCTTTGGCCCATCAAGTCTCTGCCAACCATCAATCACCCAGCTACTCTCATTCTACCTTAATAACATGTTTATTCTCTATACATTCTTAACAACTCCCCTCAGATTCTACCACTTGCGTACACCCCAGGAGAAACCTAGAGCAGTCAATTAACCTATCATCCTACATGTCTACACAGACATTACCCGAGGTTAAGTTAGAAACTGGGTTTCTGGCCCGAACAAGCAGTGGCTACTAGCTAAGTTGAAATCAAAGTTTGTCAGTGAAATGTTCAGCTCCATTTCACAGATAGCATGCTGTGAAATTAAAAGCCAGTAAATGGCAGGTATTTCTGGGAATAATGCAGAAGGTGCAGAATCGGTTCATTCCAAAGAGGAAGAAAGATCGTAAGGGGAGTAAGGGGCGGCCGTGGCTGACGAGGGAAGTAAAGGGCAGTATAAAAATAAAAGGGAAGAAGTATAACATAGCAAAGATGAGCGGGAAACTGGAGGGCTGGGAAGCTTTTAAAGAGCAACAGAAGATAACAAAAAAGGCAGAACGCCAAGAAAAAATGAGGTACGAAGGTAAACTAGCCAAGAATATAAAGGAGGATAGTAAAAGCTTCTTTAGGTATGTGAATAGCAAAAAAATAGTTAAGACCAAAATCGGGCCATTGAAGACAGAAACGGGTGAATTTATTATGGGGAACAAAGAAATGGCAGATGAGTTGAACAGGTACTTTGGATCTGTCTTCACTAGGGAAGACACAAACAATCTCCCAGATGTAATAGTGGCCAAAGGAACTAGGGTAAAGGATGAACTGAAGGAAATTTATATTAGGCAAGAAACGGTGTTGGATAGACTGTTGAGTCTGAAGGCTGATAAGTCCCCGGGACCTGATGGTCTGCATCCTAGGGTACTTAAAGAGGTGGCTCTAGAAATCGTGGATGCATTGGTAATCATTTTCCAATGTTCTATGGATTCAGGAACAGTTCCTGCTGATTGGAGGGTAGCTAATGTTGTCCCACTTTTCAAGAAAGGAGGGAGAGAGAAAACAGGGAATTATGGACCAGTTAGCCTGACGTCAGTGGTGGGAAAGATGCTGGAGTCAATTATAAAAGAGGAAATTACGACACATTTGGATAGCAGTAGAAGGATCAGTCTGAGTCAGCATGGATTTATGAAGGGAAAATCATGCTTGACTAATCTTCTGGAGTTTTTTGAGGATGTAACTATGAAAATGGACAAGGGAGAGCCAGTGGATGCAGTGTACCTGGACTTCCAGTAAGCTTTTGATAAAGTCCCACATAGGAGATTAGTGGGCAAAATTAGGGCACATGGTATTGGGGGCAGAGTACTGACATGGATTGAAAATTGGCTGGCTGACAGGAAACAGAGTAGTGATTAACGGGTCTCTTTTGGAATGGCAGGCTGTGACCAGTGGGGTACTGAAAGGTTCTGTGCTGGGACCGCAGCTGTTTACAATATACATTAATGATTTAGATGAAGAGATTAAAAGTAACATTAGCAAATTTGCTGATGACACAAAGCTGGGTGACAGTGTGAAATGTCAGGAGGATGTTTTGAGAATGCAGGGTGACTTGGACAGGTTGGGTGAGTGGGCAAATGTATGGCAGATGCAGTTTAATGTGGATAAATGTGAGGTTATCCACTTTGCTGGCAAGAACAGGAAGGCAGATTACAATCTAAATGGAGTCAAGTTAGGAAAAGGGGAAGTACAACGAGATCTAGGTGTTTTTTTACATCAGTCAATGAAAGCAGGCATGCAGGTACAGCAGGCAGTGAAGAAAGCTAATGGCATGCTGGCTTTTATAACAAGAGGAATTGAGTATAGGAGTAAAGAGGTCCTTCTGCAGCTGTACAGGGCCCTGGCGAGACCCCACCTGGAGTATTGTGTGCAGTTTTGCTCTCCAAATTTGAGGAAGGACATTCTTGCTATTGAGGGAGTACAGCGTAGGTTCACAAGGTTAATTCCCGGAATGGTGGGACTGTCATATGTTGAAAGATTGGAGCGACTGGGCTTGTATACATTGGAATTTAGAAGGATGAGAGGGGATCTGATTGAAACATATAAGATTATTAAGGGATTGGACACACTGGAGGCAGGAAGCATGTTCCCGCTGATGGGTGAGTCCAGAACTAGAGGCCACAGTTTAAGAATAAGGGGTAGGCCATTTAGAACAGAGATGCGGTAAAACTTTTTCACCCAGGGAGTGGTGGATATGTGGAATGCTCTGCCCCAGAAGGCAGTGGAGGCCAAGTCCCTGGATGCATTCAAGAGAGAGTTAGATAGAGCTCTTATAGATAACGGGGTCAAGGGATATGGGGAGAGGGCAGGAACGGGGTACTGATTGTGTATGATCAGCCATGATCACAGTGAATGGCGGTGCTGGCTAGAAGGGCCGAATGGCCTACTCCTGCATCTACTGTCTGTTGTCTATAAATACTGAGGGAAGTGAGCATTATTGGACAGCGTTGTGATACTGGACAGCATAGTGGCCCAGTTGTAGAATTGCTGCCTCTCAAATCTAGTGACTTGGGTTCAGTCATGCTGAATGAATAAGAGGCAAAGTTAACAGGCTTAGGGAACTTGGTTATTGAGAGATTTTGAGGCCCTGGCCGCATGAGGCAGCCGGTAACCCGAGGTCAACCAGTGATCCCTGGCGTGAGGGTATCACTGCGTTTAGCCGACTGATGACCTCGCGTGCATTCAAGTTCACAAATCACATTGTTTCCTCACAAGCCTGGTGGTTGGGGACCACTGAAGTACACTGTGTAGTCACGTGGCGGGGGAGCTACACACATGCGCACTGGGCAGAAAGAATGAAACTAAAATCCCGCAACCGGAAACAATCTTTCAACAGTATTTGTGTATTTTTTTTTCAAGATCCACTGGGAAAGTCACAAAGATCCACCAGTCGATCGCGATCAATGGGTTGGCGACCACTATTGTAGGTCTATGCTCCATCCAGTTGAAGAAGAAGTAACATCAGTGGCTGGAAGCTTGTTAGTTGACCTCAGTCCCTACTGATAAAATGATGAAAGAGGCTTGGAATGCAGAAAGCTCATTAACTAGTTTGGACTGAGAGTCTGGTTGTATATTAAGGCTTTTTTCTTTAAAGCCTGCAACTTCCCTTTCAGAGTTGAGCTTTTGAACCATCTATACAACCTGGCATTTTTATTGTGTGAACTGAAGACTCAAAGGTGTCGGATGATTGCAGTGTGGCATGTAGAGGCTGAATTGATGCAGTGAGAGAGCAAGGAATGAGCCAATATTTGGCCATTGCTGGAGTGGATTGGAGCTGATTCGAGGTGGCAGAACTGAGGATGAGTCAAGGTGGCAAGTCCTCAGCCTGACAGCGAGGAACATGCCAATGTGCTGGGCTAGATTGGAAAGTTTGGATACGGCCAAATTGAGGTGGCAGGGCCCGGGCCTGAGAGCACATCAAAGCAGTAGGGCCTAGGTCTGAGAACGAGAAACAACCTGATGTTTGGCTGATTTAAATGCCTGGCCAGATTGAAAAGGTCAGGGTGTCAAGGCCAGAAATGAAGGATGGGCAGGTGTTCATCTCTGTTCATCAAAGTTCATCTCTGTGCTGAACTGCGAGGCGTGGCTTGCACCTAATGGGGTCCTGCCCCAGCTGTAGTGTTGACTGGCTTCATTGCTGTGAACTCACTTTTGTGAATCTTAGTTCTGAACGTTATTTGCTTACTTTTTATAGTTTTCATGATTTTATTTTGCACATTGGGTGTTTGACAGTCTTTTTTAATGGGTTCTATTGCGTTACTTTGTTTTGTGGCTGCCTGTAAGGAGACAGATCTCACGGTTGTATATTTGTAGGTTTTCATAAATAAAGCGGCAGAAGTGTTTTATGTTTAAGGGAAATCATGACAACTCTTTTGTTGTCAACCAAACGCAGAACATTATGCACCCTTTTCATTATTCTATGTATAGAATACATAGATAATAAATGTACCTTGAGGATGTCAGTGATAGGGGCATAAAGTGACTTTGAGAGTTCAGTGAACAATTGGGGTAGGTGAGATGATTCCTTCTAATCCACAAGGAGTGCACAGAAAGGTTATTGTACAGTTCACCAGCTTTTCATCCTCTCTTCCAGTACTAGGTTTCCTAAGCCTTTGGGAAATTCCTAAGTGGCAGGGAGTTCTAAATTGGACTCTAGGTTCCGATCTCACAGTGAAATGTAAATGCACTAGTTTAATGGCAAGCTTTTCTTTATGTACCAATGGTGAAACCATGGTAAGTGATGTTTGGTTCAAAGAATTCATTCTTGTTGTGTTGTGCTCTGAGCCCATAATTTTCTAATTTTTTAACACCTTCCTGAGATTTTTGAGATGTTCCTTGTCATCATTACTGGTAACAATGATGTTATCCCGTTAAAACTGAGTGCCTGCCTGGGCAGCCTTGCAGTACCTAGTCTATAACCAGAGTGTAAGTGCAGATGCTACTCCAAAAATAAGCCTTCTTCCTTATCCATCTTTAGGTAGGCCTCAGCTAAGTCTACTTTGCTTAAGTGTTTCCCTCCAGAAAGGTTTGCAAATATCCTTTATCCTAGGCAGAGCATATTGTTCTACTTTCAGAACTGGGTTGAGGTGACATTAATATCACTACAGATCCCAACAAACCTATCCTTCTTGGCTACTGGGACAACTCACATTGCCCTTGGGAAGAATTCCTTCAGCCTCCATGCAATTTAGCTCACTGGCTACTTTATCATGGATGGTATAAGCAACTGGATGGGCTTTGTAAAACTTCGGTGTGGTATTTTCATTTTACACTATTTTATCCTTGATATAATACCATAAGATATAGGAAAAGAATTAGGCCTTTTGGCCCCTTCAGTCTGCTGCACAATTTCATCATTGAGGCTATCTCAGCCCCCAATCTCCTGCCTTCACGCCCTGACAAATCAAAAACCTATCAATTTCTGCCTTAAATATACCCAATGACTTGACCTCCAAAGCTGTGCCCATGGCAACAAACTCCACAAATTCACTACTCTGGCTAAAGAAATTCCTCTTCAACTCCATTCAAATTCAATGCCCCTCTGTTCTGAAGCTGGGTCCACTCTTCTTATTCTCCCCCAACATCCTCTGCACAGCCCTTCTATCAAGGCTTTTCAACATTTGATAGGTTTCAATGAGATCCTCATTTATTCTTCTGAATTATAGTGAGTGCAAGCCCAGAGCCATCAAACACTCCTCATATGATAAGCCTTTCAATTCTGGAATCATTTTCATGAGCCTCCTTTGAACTTTCTCTAATGTTAACATATCCTTTTTGAGAAAAAGAGCCCAAAACTGCTCACAATACTCCAAGTGAGGCAGCACCAGCGCCTTATAAAGACACAACATTACAACCTTGCATTTTATATTCTAGTCCTATCGAAATGAATGCTAGCATTACATTTACCTTCCTCACCAACAACTCAATTTGCAAATTAGAGATTTGTTTGCGTTTTCCTTGAATGCTGCTCTGGCATCATCCAGTTTCTTTCTTCATTTGATTTCATTTCACTGCATTGCAGGGGATATGGCATGCAAATGGTGGATAGATCTCCAAACAAGTTGTAGTCTCAGCCAATCACTGTCCCACAATGCTGGCCTTCCTATTTTTACCACATACAAGCCCAATGTGGCTGGTTGGCTATTTTGTATTACACTGTTACAAATGCCACTCCAGAAGAGTTATCTTTCTTTCTAGTGCATGCTCTTAGTTGGATATCTGTAAGCTTCAGTTCAGTATCTTTGAAAAGCCCGGTCAAACTAATTTTGTGTAATGACTAAGATAGCTGAACCAGCATCCAATTACATTTTACTTAATTTGCCATCCATTTCTGAAGTAAGCCATATTGGCTTGTCTCTTGTCAGTTTTCACATTGTAAAGCTCAAGGCTATGCTGTTCTGTGTCACTCTCATCATTATCATTAACAGCTTGCAGATTAGTGTCCTTTTTGAAACTATAACTTGACTTTTTATCTTCTTCCCTGTAGAGGTCATTTATTTTTGTCATCTGACATGCTCTTTGTTGCATTTTCTGCAAGTTTCACCCAGGCAGGTTTCTGTTTAGCCATTGCAATTTTGTTCATGCACACGTTCAATCCTAACTGCAAATCAAATGTGTCTCTGGCCGCCGTTTCCATTGACACAGCAATTTTAATTTTTCTTTTAAAACTGAGTTGTACTTCAGTTAGAGGACATTACTGAATGCTTTCTTGTCAGATTACACATGCAAAACTATCTCCTGGTGTATCATTAAGCCCATCACTAAACTGACAATGCTCAGACAATTTCTTCAATCCCTCCATGTAAGCTGAAATCAACTCTCCTTCCTTTTGATTCTGCTTATGAAAGCTAAAGCATTCTACAACTAATAATGCTTTCTAAATGTTCCTACCTATTCCATTATCAGAAAAGCTCATTTCAGTTGGTTTTGTTGGAGCAGTTAAACTTCTGAGCAAGTTGTATGCTTTTCCACCTATTAGACTCAGTGATACTGGCAGTAAGTTCTTATCAGTTATTCCATTTTCTTATAAATGTTACTCAATTCGTTCAGTATACCACATCCAGTTATTTGTTGAGCAATCAAACGCATCTACCTTTTCAATGTAGACTGCATTTCTGTTTAAAATGTATTACTATTAGCATCCTGTACTCTTGTCTTTAGAACTGCACGCACATAGGATGTGGTGGCGAATTACATATGCCTTTTATGTACTCCTTACATGCAACCCGTAATAAGCTATGTAAACAAACAATGTTTAATCAAACAATACATTTACAATATCATTCAAATATTACTGAAATATTAAATACACTGCACTTGCTATTTATCTTTCCCAAACCTTTCATTTATTTGAGACAAGAAATGTATTTCCTTGAATCAGAACTTGCAGTTTCCCCCTTATACCAAAACTAGTACCTAGATTTTACTTACTTTATTTGGTCCACTGTGAACTCAAAGGTTTTTAATCAAATATTTCAAAAAACTCTATGTTTTCCCTGATGCAAATGTAAAAGTGGAAGCTAAGCTTAAATGTGCAAATGAGTTCTTTGGTTTATGTTGGCTTGCAGATTGAATAATCCATCTGTGGTCTTCACAGACCAGGACAACTAATATTCACTTTGTAAACAAATCTGTTCAGTGTACCTAATTCCAATCTCTCTTTGTCATCAATTTTGCTTCCCACTCAAATACTCAGTTGCTACTTTTCCAGGTGACTTTAACAAAGTACAAACTTCTTTGTACTTTTGTTGGAAGCTTTTCTTTGTTTTTAATAAGCCAGGTATAATTTATGCACAAAAAGAACATAGTGACATCTCCACACAAACCCATTGTGAATGAAAAATGTCAGCAAGGGACTTTAGCCCCAGAAGTTTTCTCAATGTGCTGCCCTGTCAGACTTGCTGTGATATGCGTATGATAATATTGTGGGTATATTTCAGAGGCCTGTTTGTTGTATCCTTCTGAAAAATAGACATGCATATGACATTCTTGTTGCAGGACTGGAGATCCAGGGCTCGAGACTATCAATACAAAGATTTATATCAATTCCCCATGGCAGTTTTAGAATTTCAATCCTAGAAATAAATAAAACAGATATCATCAAGGGAAATGATTACCTCAAAGCAATTTAATTATTGTAAAAACCCCAATTGTGACTCGGCTACCTTGGGGAAGAAGCATGTTGTTTTCATTTGCTCTGGTCCTCTGGTAACTCCAGTCCCACATCATTAACTTTGACTCATAGCTTCCCCCTGGTGGAATTTTAAACCAGTTATAAATAAAATGTGGTTTAAAAATGCTGCACTGATTGCAGTGGTTCCTAACTGGGTGGCTGACAGTTTTCTTCTTCGGGTGGCAAGAGAAGGCTAATAATTAACAGCCGTGACATCAATACTTAGATCCAGAGAACCAATGATACAAAAACACCCCATTTAGCTGTTACCTGGAATCTTCCAGGCAATAAATCTTCCTCTGAATTTCTCTGTAAAGTAGCTTATCCTGATGTTTTCAAAAATATATATGTGATTTGGGGAATTCAAGTCTTCCTTCACCAGCCCTCCTGCTCTTCGAACTCCATTACCTTGGTGTTCTGTTTACTTGTACTATGATAGGCCACACATGAGCCTTAAAAACAATTTAGACAATGCCCTCCACCGCAAAATTCCCTCTGCATTCAGTGGCACTGTATTCCTTCCTTTAAAATCCAGGGTAGGAAATCCAGAAAGTGGCAGGAACCTGTGTAACCGGAATTATTGTCATTTCCCAGTGGTTCAATTGGCCTCTTGCCAGATTTGAAGTGGGAGACCAGTGGGACTCCAACAGATTTTCATTCTTTTTCATGGAAGGTAATACGCCTTTTACAGCTTTTAACATTCCATCTGTGCAGGACTCATAAAGATGCTGGTGTTTCTGTTTATGATTGCAAGATACAAACCTTTTAATTCTTTAGTACTTTACATAGACTGGACCTAAAATACTACAACACTGTGATATCTGTAAATTACCAATGTGATTGTACTGTTTCATTAAACTGGAATAGATGACAGGGAGTGGAGATTCAGACAAAAATCAATTTGCATTGGCAGGAGCTGCGTGACCTATTCGTCCTTTAGACTCAAGGATGACGTGGTCCAATGATTTTCCTATTTTATTTTGTTTGCATACTGGGCCACTCCCCGCTGTTTATTCTATATATGAATCACAAATGTGAAGAGTGCATGTCTGTAGGGAATGTGTAGGAAAAAGACCTAATAAATAAAGGCTTTCCCATCTTTGGTGTATTCCCGGTGCTGATACAAAAGGGCAAGGGAACTGAAATGTCTGCGGTGATTAAAAAGGCTGATCACTTATAAGAAATCTGATATTAGAATTCAGGATTCCCTTAAGAACCTGCATAAACCCTGAGGTGTGGGTAGGGGGGGTGGTTGTAATGACTTGTGGATTTTTGGTGCAATACTAAACCACAGCAATAGAAAGCATCGGAAATGGATTCTCTCTGTTCAATAAGCCAGAAATACCTTGTCCTACCACACAGGATGTGTAATGGTAGATTGTAAAATGTGAGAATAAATGTGTTTTTACAGCTTCACATCAATGACAGTGTGAATACCATTCACAGTCCCACATTTGTTTTTGTTAATTCTAGGTGAAGTTGAATGGGGAATTCGATGCAGTGAGTAAAGTCAGGCATTAAAAAAAATAATAATAGGTATTGAACAATGCAACATCTTTCAAAAACTGTAATAGTACATAAAAGTTTAAAATTACACATTTATATTCGGCTACTTCAGAAGTTAATCTTTACATACATTAGGTTCTCTGAATGTACTATTACAACAAATGAAATAATGATCTTTTAGAACAGCTGCAATGATTATTCAAATACTTTTACATTTAGTAGTGACAGGATAGTGCAGGAAGTATCGTTTAACCATTGTTTGCCTGCATTTTCTCCTTATCTGGCTTCAACCAGTCTAATGGCTGATTGCTACTGATTTGAGTAATGTGATTAATTTGACATTTTGTATTTGTGCTTGTCTTTTTTGTACTTGCTTAAAATATATTCATAATATTTTTCAAAGTTGAACAAAAAGGATAATTGAAAATGTGACAAGTCCACAACTGGTGAGGAGGCATCTAACTGAGACTGATTAAAATGATAAACAAGAGAAAATCTGCAGTTGCTGGAAATACGAGCAATGCACAGTAAATGCTGGAGGAACTCAGCAGTCCAGACGGCGTCTATGGAAAAGAGTACAGTGGACATTTCAGGCTGAAACCCTTCTACAGTCCTGTCAAAAAATTGCACCATTGATATGTAGCACTCCTTGAATAGCTTAACAGAATGTCAGCTAGATTTCTTTTCAAGTTTCTGAGGTGGGAAGTGATCCCACACCTTTCTAAATGGAGTCTGAGTGAACCACAACTAACTGTTCAGACCCTGTTTCAATTGTTCATAATACCTTCAACCTAAAAACATGCTTAATTCAGGTAATAAATTGATACATTTATATATGTATCACACTTACAAGTTTAGTTAACATTAAATCTAACATTTAATCCAACATTTAACAATGAGAAAGCATATTATCATATACTTTTCATTGGTGTGAAAGATCAGTGTTGAACTTTGTAATTCTGAATGTGGATTCAAGGCTCTTCTCAGCTCCAGATAAATAGATACTTTATTGATCCCAAAGGAAATTACAGTGTCACTGCAGCATTATGAGTGCACAGATATAAATATTAGAAGAGAGGTAGAAAAAGTAAAAAAAATAACATGCTGTATCTGTCTAACAGGAAGGAGTCTTCACTTCCCCAGTTATAGGTTGACTCAATATAGAAACTAATGGCCGAGGGTAAGAATGACCTCCTATAGCGCTCATTGGAGCAGCACAGCTATGTAGTCTATCACTGAAAGTACTCCTCTGTTCAGCCAAGGTGGCATGCAGAGGATGAGTAACATTGTCCAGCATTGCAAAGATTTTCTGAGGGGTCCTTTGTTCTACCAGAGCCTCCAGTGTGTCCAGTTTGACTCCTATAACTGAGCCAGCCTTTCTACTCAGTTTATTGAGCCTGTTGGCATCACCCGTGTTGATGCCTTTGGCCCTGCACACCACCCCATAGAAGATCTATAAAGTATTCCTAGGAAATCACCACATTGGAAACAGTGATCATAATTCTATCTCCTTTACCATAGCATTGGCGAGGGATAGGAACAGACAAGTTAGGGAAACGTTTAATTGGAGTAAAGGGAACTATGCGACTATCAGGCAGGAACTTGGAAGCATAAATTGGAAACACATGTTCTCAGGGAAACGTACCAAAGAAATGTGGCAAATGTTCAGGGGATATTTGCGTGGGATTCTGAGGAGGTATGTTCCAATGAGACGTGGAAAGGATGGTAGGGTACAAGATCTGTGGTGCACAAAGGCTGTTGTAAATCTAGTCAAGAAGAAAAGAAGAGCTTACGAAAGGTTCAAAAAACCAGGTAATGATATGAATCTGGAAGATTATAAGGCTAGCAGGAAGGAGCTTAAGAATTAAATTAGGAGAGCCAGAAGGGACCACGAGAAGGCCTTGGTGGACAGGATTAAGGAAAACCCCAAAGCATTCTGCAAGTATGTGAAAAGCACGAGGATAAGATGTGAGAGAATAGGACCAATCAAGTGTGACAGTGGAAAAGTGTGTATGGAACTGGAGGAAAGAGCGAAGGTACTTAATACTTCAGTATTCACTATGGAAAAGGATCTTGGCGATTGAAGGGATTGCTTGCAGTGGACTGAAAAGCTTGAGAATGTAAATACTAAGAAAGAGGATATGCTGGAGATTTTGAAAAGCATCAAGTTGGATAAGTCACCGGGACCGGACAGGATATACCCCAGGCTACTGTGGGAAGTGAGGAAGAAGATTGCTTAGCCTCTGGCAATGATCTTTGAATCATCAACTAGGACAGGAGAGGTTCTGAAGGATTGGAGGGTTGCGGATGTTGTTCCCTTATTCAAGAAAGGGAGTAGAGATAGCCCAGGAAATTATAGACCAGTGAGTCTTACTTCAGTGGTCGGTAAGTTGGTGGAGAAGATCCTGAGAGGCATAATGTGATTAGGAATCGTCAGCATGGCTTTGTCAAAGGCAGGTCGTGCCTTACAAGCCCGATTAAATTTTTGAAGATGTGACTAAGCACATTGATGAAGGTAGAGCTGTAGATGTAGTGTATATGGATTTCAGCAAGGCATTTGATAAGGTACCCCAAGCAAGGCTTATTGAGAAAGTAAGGAGACATGGGATCCAAGGGGACATTGCTTTGTGGATCCAGAACCGGCTTGCCCACAGAAGGCAAAGCACGATTGCAGACAGGTCATTTTCTGCATGGAGGCCGGTGACCAGTGGTGTGCCTCAGGGATCTGTTCTGGGACCCTTACTCTTTGTGATTTTTATAAATGGTCTGGATGAGGAAGTGGAGGGATGGGTTAGTAAGTTTGCTGATGAAACAAAGGTTGGAGGTGTTGTGGATAGTGTGGAGGGCTGTCAGAGGTTACAACGGAACATTGATAGCATGCAAAACTGGGATGAAAAGTGGCAGATGGAGTTCAACCCAGATAAGTGTGAGGTGGTTCATTTTGGTAGGTCAAATATGATGGCAGAATATAGCATTAATGGTAAGACTCTTGGCAGTATGGAGGATCAGAGAGATCTTGGGGTCTGAGTCCATAGGACACTCAAAGCTGCTACACAGTTTGACTCTGTGGTTAAGAAGGCATATGGTGCATTGGCCTTCTTCAATCGTGGGATTGAATTTAAGAGCCAAGAGGTAATGTTGCGGCTATATTGGACCCTGGTCAGACCCCATTTGGAGTACTGTGTTCAGTTCTGGTCACCTCCCTACAAGAAGGATGTGGAAACCATAGAAAAGGTGCAGAGGAGATTTACAAGGATGTTGCCTGGATTGGGGAGCATGCCTTATGAGAATAGTTTGAGTGAACTCGGCCTTTTCTCCTTGGAGTGACGGAGGATGAGCGGTGACTTGATAGAGGTGTACAAGATAATGAGAGGTATTGATCATGTGGATAGTCAGAGGTCTTTCCCCATGGCTGAAATGGCTAGCACGAGAGGGCATAGTTTTAAGGCGCTTGGAAGTAGACACAGAGGAGATGTCAGGGATAACTTTTTTACACAGAGAGTGGTGAGTGCGTGGAATGGGCTGCCGGCGGGTGGTGGTACAGGCGGAAATGATAGGGTCTTTTAAGAGACTCCTGGATGGCTACGTGCAGCCTAGAAAAATAGAGGGCTATGGGTAAAGCCTTGGTCGTTCTAAGGTAGGGACATGTTCAGCACAGCATTGTGGGCTGAAGGGCCTGTATTGTTCTGTATGTTTTCTATGTCTCTATGTTTTCATAACTCCATATTTAAGGAGTGTTGATAACTTATTTCTTAAATAACCTTTCAAGAATATTTGCAGCCACTTTTTCACAAAGTTGGCTTATACTTGAGAACAGAAGAACCTAATGATCAAGGCATAAAGCAGAACTGTATTTCGGGACATTTGTGTTGCACTGAGTACAGAATGTGGCTTCCCATATCTCAGGTGTTGTTCATCATGCGTATCACCTTGTCAAAGGCTTCTAAAAATCACACTCAAAATGCTGGAGGAACTCAGCAGGTCAGGCAGCATCCATGGAAAAACGTGAACAGTTGACGTTTCAGGCCAAGACTCTTCATCAGACCCTTTATAGTACTCCAAAACCTTGCTAATCACTCTTTTAATCTCTGTATATCTGAAAAAAAAAACAACTTTTGATATCCTCTTTTATGTTACAGGCAAACTTACCTTCACATTTTCACTTTTCTTACGTTTCTTTTTAGTGCCCTTCTGTTAGTTTTTAAAAGCTTCCCAATCCTTTAATTTCCCACTAATTTTTGCTGTATTATAGGCCCTCTGTTTTGTTTTTATGCTCTCTTCGACTTCTCTTGTCACCTACAGTTGCCTCATCTTCACTTTAGAATACTTCTTCATCTTTGGGATGTATCTATCCTGCCCCCTGTAGCACCAGCCATTGCAGTTCTGTTGTCATCCCTGCTTGTGTCCCCTTCCAATCAACTTTGGCTAACTTCTCTCTCATACCTCTGTAATTCACTTCACTCCATTGTAATATTGATATATTGAACTTCAAAACACATTTAAATTTCCCTGTTATGATCTCAGAATATCTGAATGCTTTGTAAACAATAAGTATATTACTTAAGCCTAGTCAATCTTATAATGTATGAAATATTGAACTATGTTTTCATTCAGCATGTTCTCACAAAAAAAACATTCTATTAATAGCCAGACAAGCTATTTTAGTCATTCTAGTTGATGAATGTGGCAAGGAAAGATAGAATATAAAATTAAGCAAATTTTGCTTCAGTTTTAAAAGTCCTAATTTGGAATGTTGTCCACTGTTCTTTGCTACACGTGTCAGCCTGTATTCACCAATATCTGTGTGAAATGAAGTCATATGGCCCATCAAGGGCATTCTGGAATGAAAGAAAATATTCTCTGAGCACAGGGGTGTCAGAGTTACAGGTATTACATTAAAAGAAGTGATTCCTTAAATCATGGCTATATTGCCTTGAATAAAGAAGATTAACAAGCGATTTGATTGAGAGCTTTAGTGTTTTGAAAGGAGTTGATTGGCTAGATAAAAAGAAACATTACCCATCTTGGTTTGGGAGGTGGGGATGATGAAATAAGTATTGGACAAGAGGATGTAGCTTTAAAAATTGGTGCAATCCAAAATAATTTATGAAATACTCACACAAATAAGAAGTGATAGATGTCTGAAATTCCTGCCCTTAAAAAGAACAGACACCAACTCAATCAATAATTTTAGTGGACAATGATATGAAGGCAGATGCCTGTAGTCTGAGTGCAGATGAGATTCTGCTTCCTGCAATGAATGGAGAAACAGATGTGAGGTGCTTAATGGCCATCCACAATTCCTTGGAATTGTTGAGCACCTTTGCTCCATCCACAAAAAAAACCTGGATTTACTGATGGCCAACCATTTAAATTCCAATCCCCATTCCCATGGCATCCTCTTCTGCTGCAATGAATCCTCACGTTGAAGGATCAGCACTTCATATGCCATCTAGTTAGCCTCCAACCTAATGGCATGAACATTGATTTCTCTGATTTCCAGTAATATTTTTCCTCCTTCCCTTCTCTCTTCAATTCCTCACTCTGCCCCCTCCCTTACCTCTTCTCCTCACCCGCCTATGACCTCTCTCTGGTCTTACCTTTCCTTTCTCCCATGGTCCTCTCTCCTTTCATATAAGATTCCTCCTTCTCCAGCCCTTTACCACCTATCATCTTCCAGGTTCTTACATGATTCCCCCCCTTTCCCATCCACCTGACTTCACCTATCGCCTTCTAGCTTGTACTTATTCCCCTCCTCTCACTTTGTTACTCTGGTATCTTCCTTCTCCCTTTCCCACCCCAATGAAGGCTCTCGGCCTGAAACATTGACTGTTTATTCATTTCCATAGATGCTGCCTGACCTACTGAGTTCCTCCAGCATTTTGTGTGTGTTGCCTCACGAATTCCTTGGATGCCAGACAAAGAATTCCTGTGTTTTTGAGACGGGAGTTTTGAGAAACCAGTCAGGGCTTTGACTTAATGTCATACTTGAAAATCCATACCTCCGACAGTCAGATTTGCACAGAAGATGGCAGCCTTGAATTTGCTCTCAACTATCAGTAAATAGATTTGAGTCTATGATCTCCTGACTTGCTTCAGAGTGCTACCATTAAACCAAGACTTGTTCTTTTATAGTTATTATGTATATGTAGCTCTACTGGTGAATATTCATCCAACATGTGAGAATTTTAACATTCTACTTGGAAATAAAAGATGCATAACTTTGATTTTGATATCCTTCAGTTTTATCACTGGATAGAATTCTGCAAATATATATGCAGTATTAAGACAAACTGAATCCATAGACCAGAAACTAAGGTTATAACAATTTTATCATTATGGCATATAGCATTTTACAGAATTGCAGAAAAATCACAGCATATTCTGTAAGGAGGTAATCATCTTGTTGTGGAACATAGAACATAGTACAGACCTGGACAGGTTATTCAGCTCACTATGTTGTGCCCATCTTTTGATGCCAATTTATACTATATAAAATATATCCTTTTCCTCTATATCATCCAAATCTCTCATTCCCATCATATTCATGTTCCTATTTAAAAATCTCTTAAGCTCCACAAACTGCCTGCTTCCACTATTATGCCTTGTAACTCATTCCAGGCCCCTTCATGTTGCCTTTAAAATTTCCCCCCTTTACAAGCATGTCCTCTGGTGTTTGAAATTTCTACCCTGGGGAAAAGATTCTGACTGACTGACCTTATCTGTTCCACTAATAAACTTAAAAATCTCTGTCAGGTTTCCTCTCATCCTCTGACACTCTAGGGAGAACAACCCAAGTCTGCCCAACTTTCCTTACAAGTTATACCCTCTAATCCAGGTAGTATCTTGGTACTTTGCACATCTGCACAGTTTCCACACCCTTCCTTAATGGGGTGGCTGGAACTACACATAATACTTCAAGTGCAGACTAACTAAAGTTTTACATACAGTAGCTGCAGAATGGCTTCCTTATACTCCTTCCTTACCATCTTATCCACTTACATAGACACTTTCAGTGAACTATGGACATGGGCCCCAAGATCCCTTTATTCCCTCAATGCTATGAAGGAGTCTACCATTAGCTGAATATCTTTGTTTTCAATTGATCTCCCAAAATCCCAAAGGACCATATGACGTCTCACACTGGTAGAGATTAAGCTCCACCTGCCACTTCTCTGCTTGTACCTGCAACTTCTTTGTTAGTCCTTTACAGTATACATAACGCTGATGATAACACCAGGCAACATGGGGTAGTGTAGTGGTTAGCAAACTGCTTTATGGTACCAGCGACCTGGCTTCAATTCCCACTGCTGACACATGGGTTTCCACCGGTTTCCTCCCACAGTCCAAAGATGTAGTGATTGGTGGGTTCGTTTGTCATTTGTTCTGTGATTAGTCTAGGATTAAATCAGGGAATTGCTGGTCGGTGCGTCTCAAAGGGCCGTGTTTCACCTCAATAAATAAATAAACAAACAAACTCACTCCACCAATCTTGTTGCCATTTGCAAACTTATCAATCTCTGCCTTAAATGCATCCAGTGACCTGGCCTCCATAGCTGCATGTGGCAACAAATTCACCACACTTTGGCGAAAGAAATTTCTTTGTGTCTGTTTTGAATGGGCACCCCTCTATCCTGAGGCTGTGCCCTCTTGTCCTAGATTCTCCCACTATGAGAAACATTCTTTCCACATCTACTGTCAAGACCTTTTGACATTTGAAAGGTTTCAATGAGGTCCCTCTCCCCATCCTTCTAAATTCCAGAGAGTACAAACCCAGAGCCATCAAACATTACTCGTATAATAACCTTTTCATTCCTAGAATCATCCTTGTGAACCTTCTCTGGACCCTCTCCGACACCAGCATATCTTTTCTAAGATGAGGGACCCAAAAACTGTTCACAATACTCAAGGTGAGGCCTCAGCAGTGCCTTGCAATGCCTCAGCATTACATCCTTGCTCTTGTATTCTAAACATTTTGAAATGAGCGCCAACATGGCATTTGCCTTCCTCAACACCAACTCCACCTTCAGGGTGTTCAGCACAAGGACTCGCAAATCCGTTTGCATCTCAGATTCCTGGATTTTTCCTCATTTGGAAAATAGTTTGCACATCAGTTTCTACTTCCAAAGTGCATGACCATGCATTTTCCAACATTGTATTTCATTTGCCACTTTCTTGCCCATTCTGCTAAACTGTCTAAGTCCTTCTGAATCCTATCCGTTTCCTCAACACTACCTGCCCCTCCACCAATCTTCGTATAATCTGCAAACTTGGCAACAAAGCCATCTATTCCATCATCTAAATCACTTATAAAAAGAAATGGTGCCAACACTGACTCTTGCAGATCATCACTATGGGCAAACGGACCCCTGCGGAACACCACTATGACTTCTTCGGGAAAATCATTTCCAAGTCCAGTTTTAATTTATGCTGGATCACATGCACCTTTATCTTCTGAATCAACCTACCATGAGGGATCTTATCAAATGTCATGCAGATTACAAATATTGCCTTGCCTTGATCCAGTTTCAAAACCTGAGTAAGTTTGAAAGAGATGAACTGCCTCAAACAAAGCTATGGCGACTGCCCCTGAAAGGCCATTCCTTTCCAACTGTGCATTAATCCTATCCCTCACTGACCTAAGATTAACTGGATTATCCCTACTTCCTTTCTTAAGCAAAGGTACAACGTTTACTACTCTCTATTCCTTCAGGACCTTGTCTGTTGCTTGTGAAGACACAGAGCTCTTTGTCAAAGCCCCAGCAATCTCCTCACTGCCTTCCTTCAATATTCTGACAAACCTGCTATTGGACCCTGGGGTCATTATCATCTTAATGCTTTTCAGAAGACACAGCATTACCTCCACCTTAATCTCAAAATGCCTCAGAATATTAGTATGCCCCACTCTGCCTTCACTATCCTCCAAATCCATCTCCTCAGTAAATACCAACACAACATACTTAGTTATTACCTCATCCTCTTGCTGAGAATCCATGCACAAATTTCCTCCATTATCATTTAGTAGACCAATGTTTTCCTTATTCATTCTCTTTGTTATGCTGTGGAATGCTCTTCCACACACTGAAGTGGAGACTATGTCCGTGGGTATACTTAAAGCAGAAGTTGATAGTATCCTGATTGGTCAGAACATCAAAGGATGTGGTGAGAAGGGAGGAGTATGGGATTTGAGTGGCATCCGGGATCAGCCATGATGGAATGGTGGAGAAGATGCGATGAACTGAATGGCCTAATTCTGCTCCTATATCTTATGGGCTATAGTTTTATGGTATGCTTCTTGATCCTTATTGCCAAGGGCATTTTATAGCCCCCTCTGGCATTCTTAGTCACTTGCTTGAGTACTTTCCTGCTGTCTTTATATTCTACAATGTCTGATTTTGCTTCCTAAATCTTTGTATGCTTCCTATAAAAAATAGTGCCTATAAAAAGTATTCACCCGCCACCGTCAAAAATTATCATGTGTTATTGTTCTACAACATTCAATCACAATGGATTTAATTTGTTTTTTTTGACATTGATCAACAGAAAAAGACTCATGTCAAAGTGAAAGCAGATCTCTACAAAGTGATCTAAATTAATTACAAATAAAAAACACAAAATAATTGTTTGCATAAGTATTCACCCCCTTCAATATGACAGACCGAATCATCACTGGTGCAGTCAATTGGTTTTAGAAGTCACATAATTAGTTAAATGGAGATCAACCTATGCAATCAATTGATTGTAGTAAAAATACACCAGTATCTAGTTGCTCCAACTGCTGGTGAGTCAGGATCTGAGCAAAAACTGCACCATGAAGACAAAAGAACACTCCAAGCAACTCTGCAGAAAGGTTATTGAAAAGCACAAATCAGGACATAGCTACAAGAAAAATTCAATTATCAAGAAATGGAAAGAATATTGTACAGGGTGTTAGAGGTCAGAGTTCAATTCTGACATCATTTTTAAGGAGTCTGTACATCCTCCCTGTGGAATGTGTGGGTTTCCTCCAGCTGTTCCAGTTTCCTCCCACAGTCCTAAGACATACCGGTTAGTAATTAATAGGTCATTGTAAATTGTCCCTAGGGTTAAATCAGGGTTGCCAAGGTTTGCTGGATGGTGTGGTTCGAAGGGTGGGAAGGGCCTAATCTGCACTGTATCTCTCTAAATGAACTGAAAATCTGCTTAGAGCTGGTTGTCCTTAAAAAAACAAGTAACCGTGCAAGAAGGGGACTAGTGAGGGAGGCCACCTCCCATCGGGCCACAAGAGCCTGATGACAACTCTGGAGGAGTTACAAGCTTCAGTGACTGAGATAGGAGAGACTGTGCATACAACAACTGTTGCCTGAGTGCTTCACTAGTCATAGCTTTATGGGAGAGTGGCAAAGAGAAAGTTATTGTTAGAAAAAAACACATAAAATCATGGCTAGAGTTTGCCAGAAGGCATGTAAGAGACTCTGAAGTCAGCTGGAAGAAGGTTTATGATCTGATGAAACCAAAATTGAGCTTTTTGGCCATCGTACTAAACACTATGTTTGGCGTAAGCCAAGCACCGCACATCATCAAAAATGCACCATCCCTACCATGAAGCATGGTGGTAGCTGCATCATGCTGTGGGGATGCTTCACTGCAGCAGGCCCTGAAAGGCTTGTGAAGGTAGAGGGTAAAATGAATGCAGTAAAATACAGGGAAGTCCTGGAGGAAAACCTGATGTAGTCCTCAAGAGAACTGTGACTTGGGAGAAAATTTGCTTTCCAGCAAAACAATGACCTTGAGCATGAAGCCAAAGCTACACAGGAATGGCTTAAAAACTGAGAAGTTAATATCATGGAGTGGTCAAGTCATAGTTCAAACCTCAATCCAATTTAGAATTTGTGGCTAACTTGAAAAGGGCTCTTCACTCACAATCCCCATGCAATCTGACAGAGCTTGAGCAGTTTTATAAAGAAGGATGGGGAGAAATTGCAGCGTCCAGATGTGCAAAGCTCATAGAGACCTATCCACACAGACTCATGGGTGTAATTGCTGCCAAAAGTGCATCTATGAAATACTGACTGGAAGGGGGTGAGTACTTATGCAGTCTATTATTTTGTGTTTTATATTTGTAATTAATTTAGATCACTTTTTAGAGATGTGTTTTCACTTTGACATGACAGAGCCTTTTTCTGGTGATCAGTGTAAAAAAAGTCAAATCAAATCAATTGTGATTCAATGTTGTAAAACATTAAAACTCCTGTGGGGGGGTGGGGTTTGAATACTTTTTATAGGCACTGTACATCCTGACTAAAATTAAGTCCTCTCAGGGTATTCAACGTTGCATTACCTTACCATCCTTGTCCTTATGCCGTTCATGAACTCTGGTCAGCTAGTTGTTACATAGCTCCCACATGTCAAATGAGGATTTGTCAAACAGTAGCTGCTCCCAGTCAATGCCCCTTCATGCCTGTATTATTCTGTTGTGATTTATTCCCCAGTGTAGTGCCTTTCCACAAGACGCAATGTTATCCTTACTCATAACTATTTTAAAGCATCATGGGTTGTGATCACTATTCCCACAATGTTCACCCACTATCAGGTCTGTCTATCAGGTGACCTGGCCTGGATTGTTTCCCAAAACTAGGTCCAGTACATTCTCTCCTCTCATTTTTCTCTCCATATATTGTTTAATCAATGCCTTTAGATACTTTGAAGAAATCCTGCCCCATCTAAGCCTCTTGCATTAAGGATGTTCCAGTCAACACTGCAGAAGTTGAAGCTTCCCCACTATGAGAGCCCTGTTGTTTCTGTATCTTTCTATAATCTGTCTACTTTTCCATTCCTTTCCCTCCTGTTGACTATTTGGGGACCTACAGCCCTTCTTATTACAGTGTTCCACCCAAATTGCATCTGTGGATGAGGGATGAGCCCTTCAGTGTATCCTCCCTGAATATGACTGTGACACTCTGTCATGTCTAATACAACAACAAAAAACAGGAACATTGGGTGACCAGTCCTGTCCAACACACATCGAGGTCTTTTTATTAGTGACAACATTGTAATTTCATGTATTGATTCAGGCTCTAAGTTCATCCTTCTTAACTATAATGCTTCTGCATTGAAATTAGCAAATTCAGCCCTTCAGTCTCACCTTGTTTATTAGCCTGTCCCTTGCTTCTTTCTTTTCAAACTTACTTGTCATACCATCTTTCTTGCATTCAACCCTACCACCTGTTGCCATGTTTCCCAAACCCTGCCATCCTCATTTAAACCCTGGTGAGTAGCACGAGCTGTCAAGATTGTACTAGCTCAGGGTGAGAGCAATTCAGTCCATCCTGCTCCCTCGCCTTTCTGCAGAGCTCTGCACATTGCTCGTTTAGATACATTTAAGCAGAGTTTTGTTCAAAATACAAAGGCAGCATTCAGATTTCATTTATGAGAAATAATTTTTAAGGACACATTTCGATATTGATTTATGAAATACAATTTTAAATGCATTTCTCAAATATATGTGTATAATGTTAAACCAATGTAAGTAAATATTAAATGCCAGCTTCTCTACTGCCACTGTTTTGACTTCACAACAGACGTGTGGAATCCTTTTGTTTTCTGAAAGGGCTCCTGCTGTCCTCATTTCCCTTATCAAGTGGGATCAGGCCACTGTCTGAAAGTGTGAGGGCAACAGCTTGTGGACTCGGGTGATCACGTAGGCTTCAAGAGATTGTGCCTCTCAGTGGTACAAATCGAACATGTAGGGGTTCAGCTTCACTCTTCCCTGCACTGAAAAATCCAAGCTGCCATTTTTTTTAAGCAGACTGTAAATGATTTCTGTTCCTTGGTTCACAGAACATCCGATGCGGTGCCCAATCAGCTGAAAACCTCCACAGACGTCATTAGTTGTTTTGAGCACTGGTGTCTGCAGCTGCTCGGAAAGTGGAGCTTCCATTAGAGCAGCTCTATTGATTTCTGAATTAAAATGCACAAGGGCTAGCAGCAGACCCATCAAATGACAGACACAGCTGAGGAGAAAAGTCACCTTTTTATTGAACTAGCACTTTGTCGTTGGATTGGCTTTTTATTTGCTCTGGGAGAGGGGTAGAAACCGTAGACTTCTTTCTCGGGCTGTTGGATGTGAGAGTCAATCAGCCATTTGCGGAGGTGCTGTGAGCGTGCTTGCCAGTCAGGCAGTGAAGCACGGGTAGTTCCGCCCAGACGTGTGCCTTGCCATTTTCATTTTAATCAGTTTGATCAGGACGTCTGCTGATTCATTTTGCAGGACGGCCCCTTGAGAGCCAGGGTGGAAGCCTGAGGCGAGCCACCGTTGCATCATTGCAGCATTCCATATCAGCCAGACTGCAGCAAGCACGGATTAAAAACCAGCATTTAAATCAAAACCCACCCCGATACAGTGACCACCTCCCTGACACCATCCAGATCAAAATCTAAAACAAGGCAGTTCTCAACAAAGGTTAGAAAAGGATACCACACTGCTTCAGCAACCAAGGTGATACTTTGTAATAAAATTCATCATCACTCATAAAAGCAGAAAATTCAAATATAAAAATTAACTTGCCCATTATACCTGCTTAAGTCAAAATGTGTGATTTTCAGAACTGACAACCTTATTATTCAGTACCTCTTATTATTGATATTATTCTGCTCTTGGTTGCCATGGCCACATAGCAAGAGACATTCAATTTTCTGTGTTCCATCATCATTATCTATGAGGCCATCTGTTGTGGAAAATGAATTCAGCCTCATTTGCATGACTGATAAGCGTTTTTTTTATCTATTTAACAGAAGGTCATATGCCGGGGATTTGAAGCTGGTAAAAATATGTGAAAAAAGCCTATCGAGAGGATGAGTGGGAGTGTGTGCATTAGTGGATGTATGTGGAAGTATAACAGATCCCTTAGGCCTGGTAGCCTATCGTGCTGCATTTGTCATCCTTGCCAAGGCGACATTTTTACCTAGGCTTCTGCACAGCGAAGAGTGCTGTTCCCTGCAGTCTGATTGAAGTCAGTGTTTTGCTCATTGTGGTGGGTGTAGTTTGGTTTACTCTTTTTTTTGCTGTTCCCAGTTTTTTTTTAAGTCGACCGCTAGCATTCAATTATTTCTAATACGGGTTTGATGACATTCATTTTTTTCTAGTTGTGATCTGTGCTGTGTTTTAACAACTGCGTTTGGTAAGGAAAGAAGGGATAACATAGGCACTGCAGTCAGTGATTTATTACAGATTTATATTTGGGTGATGATTTAAAAAGAGCATAAATATAAATGTACACTCTGAGAATTTGCTGCGCAGTGCCCTTTTAGTTCATCTACTGAATCAACTGGTTCGGACTTAAGTTGTGGTTGTTGGTTACTAATGACTGCTGTAGCTGCTGACCTCTCTGATTCTATATTCAGTCATCTTACTGCAAATCTTCCGGTAAAAGTTAGTCACTGATCGGTTATTTGTTGGACATATGCAACTAACACAAAGTCAGGACAGAGGCTTGAAAGTAGTGCAAGTTGTTAAGTTGTTTGCACTATAGTTTCTGAGGCTTAACTTATCATCAGCAATATGTTATGCTTTCAAATAGTGTGGGTGTGTGTGTGTGTGTAATATACACACACACATACATACACACTTCCTTAATTTACATATATGGAAAAGAAAATAGACTTGGTGGATTTAGGCCAAATACGAAAAAGAACAACCTTGACCTAGATGCCAAAATTGTTAAAATTGTCCTACTTGGATGTTCACAAAATTAGTTTATGTGCTGCAATGTTTTGATGTGTCTAAATCAAGGTAAACATATTTAAAACAATCTGGAAGTTTGCCAGAACCAGGAAAAGCAGCATTGTTTGGAATACATTTCTTCTTTTAAATCTTATCATGTGAACATTGACTATCATAGGTTGAAGAAACCTTTTTTCCAAATCTATTATTACTTTAAAGATCTTTTATTATTCTACTTCGTGAAGCTACTCAGCACTTTCAAACATTAGTACACTGCAGAATGAGAATATTAATTCAGATAGTTAAAAGTTTAGTTTTGATAATGTGATCCTGTTGTGGTTTTTTTTGTGCTGCATTGCATCCGGAGTAACAGTAATTAGTTCTCCTTTACACTTGTGAACTGGAAATGACATTAAACAATCTTGAATCTTGAAGAAGATTCAGGATAAAACAGAAAGTACTGTGCAATGCTTCACTGTCAAATTTCCCCCAACTTATGGTGCCTTTCTTTTACTTATTGGTTAATATTTTGTTTTAACAACATCCTGCTTTCTTGTAAGAATTCTGTGATTGTTGCTTTTGTTTTAACTTAGGCAGCAATCTACTTTCTAGTAATTTTGATAATAGGCTTCTTTTGGAATATATTTCTGATTTTTCTGTCAGCACCAGGAGCTGTCCATAACTGGTATTCTGAGCTCTGATTGACCCCCTACTGGCTAACAGGCAGACTGAGAATGACTCTTGTTTTATCTTAGTTATCTTCATGTTGATCTGTTAGCTTGTTGTTTTGTGAACTTAAAATATATTCAGCATGTGCCTTGTTTTTGTAGTTGTTTATTACGTCCTACCTGACTGTAGTATTTGAAAACAATTAAATTATTTTCCTTGAACACAAGAAATTCTGCAAATGCTGGAAATCCAGACCAAAACACTCAGTATGCTAGAGGCACTCAGCAGGTCAGGCAGCATCTATGGAAATGAACAGTCGACGTTTTGGGTCTTGGCCCAAAACGTCAACTGTTTGTTCATTTCCATAGATGCTGCCTGACCTGCTGAGTCCCTCCAGCATTTTGTATATGTTACTTGAAATTATTTTCCAGGTTTTCTATTCAAACTTTCAAATGCAATATACCTTGAATAACTGAAATGGTTTATGAAGATACTAACATATTAGCAGAACTGTGTTAATTATTTCTGATTATATCTCATTGTTGATTCTGAATTTAAAAGTACTGTTTTATCAGAGATTTCAGACATTACTATTATCTGTAAAACTGCAACAAGAACATATTAAGTGTTAAACATTTGATGTTCAGCATAATGTTTAGGATTGTTCTGGGGAAGCAACATTTTTGTACTGTTTACAATAGTGGATATTGGACTTTCATAAATTATATAACTATAGATTTAGATTAATCACTTAGTTGACAATAAGAAGTAGCACATGTGTTTTAAGGTGCAAAGGAAATTTAGTTCTTAAGGGTTTAATCTAATAACTCAGAGACTTCATCCAATTTAAAAAGTAATGATCCAAAGCAGATCACCCATATATTATTACTATAATCTGCAATGGTCTCTAAAGCTCCAAACTCTCATTTTCTTTTTGCAGTTGATGTTTTATGATTTAAAAAAAATAAATTTGTGTTCCACTTTATGAAAAAGTGTTTGAAAAATGCTGAAGAAATGCTTAATGAGTATTTCTTTTTGGTCAGGTCTTACATTCAGCCTTCCCCTGTATTACATTATATACAGCAGTGCACACAATACTAGACACACACAGCTCCAGAGATTCAAGGACCCATGGGTACCGTATTAGTAGCACAAGGTATACAACCTCAAACCATGGTCTAGTAGAATCGACCACAGAATTGATGACAGTGTTAGGAAACACTTGTCACGTTTGCTTCCATTGTTCTGATATCCATGAAATTTCGGCCACACATTTTGATTTGGATGGAATACAACTTTGCCTGATCTAAGACAGTGGCTGAGGAAGAGGTAAGTCAGCAATATGCTAGTGATTTTAAATTGCTGCAGAAGGATTGTCTCTTAAGGGAGCTCATATTCGATGCATGCTACATAGCTAGGCTTTCTGCAGTCTCTTGTCTGTCTGATGCCCTTAAGCTGAGCTTGTGTTTGATTCAGCAGCCTTTGCAGAATATGTAGGCTTATTATTTTGTTCCTCGTTTTATTGTTCCTTTTATGTATGAATTTGCAGTTTCTGTATGGGCCTGTTGATATTTCCACCAGGACTAATATCACTTTTGTCCATGTGGCATTGCTATTAGCATACAGATGAACTGTGCTGGTGTTCGGGAGTTTTCATAAAAGGCAGACGTCCAGGTAAAACGTGTAATTAGAGAAATGGGAGAAGTATTGAGGGGTGGTAGAAATCAAGGCCATTGCTGAAGTTTATTGTTGTGGGGAAAGGCTAGCAGTCCTCTAGGCGAAGCACTGCAGTATGGAGGGCTGGGTATTTTTTCTACGCTTTTGAGTTGTTACCCTGGTAGACTCAGGCCTAGTTAGGAGTGCAAAATCTGACTGCAGTGTAAAACAAGTCCCGGCTATCTGACTTCTTTATGTTTAGTGTTTCGTTGAAGAACCCAGTAAGGTAATTTTTTTCAGTTCATTTTTTTTTAATGGCAGAGCTCTGATTTAAAGTACGCATTGAATGTCAATTTAAAAGTTGTTGCTACTTGGAAAACGTAAGAAAGTTGCAGATTTTAATGATGATGCAGATGCTGATGGTTTCTTGAACGGTGTTTTTTTAAATGTAAAGCATCAGCTAAATAAGTTTTAGTATTTATGAATTACATCTGTGAATACACACAGCATTCCAGAAGTCTCAGCATTTCTGCTTTAGTGAAAGATAGAACAGAATGTTTTTCTATTGAAGAGATTATTTGATATTTTCTGTATATTCAGCATTGTTTCTTTATATTGCAATTACAGTTTGATATGGTATTGAATACTGATAGTGTACATTTGATCTGCACAAAAACAAACAAAACAAATAAGGGTGAGGAAAAGACTAATTACCGTGACAGTAAAATGGAATATTCGGAGGCAGCAGGTTGGGCAGCTTTCTGGCAAACTTTTGCTCAAACACTGAGTAGTGAAAGTAGAAATATATTTTGTATAGAGAAATAAGCTGATGGATCTTTCTTCATATGTCTGTATTTACTTATTTTAAATATGCAGGATGGAAATTAATCTGACTTTAGTTTAATAGAGCTAATTTAAGAATAATGTAGTTAAAGAACTGCCCAGAAAAAATAGGAAGCCTGCTTAACTATACTGAAGCTAATTTGAACCAAAATACAGTTTAGAACCTAATTTCCATAAATGTTTGATCTGATTAATAGAAATAGTTATTAAATCACTGTTATCCTTACATAGTAATAGTATAGCAGGTCTGCTTTGTGGCAATTGGTTATGTGGAATACTCTGCATTCTAAAATAAATTGTTGCATTTTAAGTAATCCTGCATGTGTCAAAGTAAATGTCCGTTGGATTAAAAATACTATTATTTTGTACATCTTCATCATTGGCTATGAATAAATGGATTAGCAACATGAACTTTTATGAAGCCAAGGGGGAAGATGGTGCACCAAAACTGAAAGCAATACATTGTTGGTTGAAACATCTCCTTATCATGAGCGTTCCTAATTTACAAGATTACAAAATTGCAGAAATATGTTGACAAAGAAAATCTAGCAAATGTAAAGAACAAGTGTCATTATGTGTAAAGCTGTTGTGATGGAGATATTGTACAGTTTTTGTCCTTGAACTTCCAAATACAGTATGTAAAAACTGACTGTGTTAGACATCTGTATTGTGAAATGAATCAAACTGCCTCTGCACATTCCTAAAGAGACTGCATCTATTTTTGCTACCGATACCATGGCTTGTATTTTCACTGTAAGGAAAAGGATCAAAAGTACACAACATAATTCATTTAAATTTTATCCTCAGCATTACTCTAAAGTGAGAAAGTTTCCCAGCATAGTGGCTTCTTTGAATGTTTTCAAAGCAATGCAAAGTATTTTTTTCACTTTTTGATTAGGTATCTCACTTAAGTCTTGTGAGCAGTGTTGGCTTTTCAGTAAACTTTAATCTGAAGAAATTAAAAAAAGAATATATATTTCAGTATTTTCTATCTGTTATCTTTGTATTTCTATTTCTTGTACCAGAAGCAAGCTTGTGTTGGTGATTTGATTATTTTCATAAGGGAAAGGCTTCACTTTGAAATGACTGCATGCTCTAGCTATTTGGATGGATTAAATACATTTACCAGTGGCTGAAACTTTTCATGTAAATTCATAGGCTGTTATTAAATGTTGTTCACTTTCTTTAAATCTATTTTGCTTCATTTTAATCCCATAAAATTGTCAGATTTTGTTCTATGTGCCCTGAATATTATTTGTACATTTTCAAATAAGCAACATCCTTTTAATTACAAATCTGAATTGAACTGAATAATAAATGTATAATAGATCCATGTGAAAAAGCTGTAATGTATTTTATTTTGTAGATATAATTTTGATTTGATCGATGCAAAGATTGCAAAGTACCACTTTTGTGTTTTTCAGGGCCAAGAAAGATAAAATTATCTACATTGTATAGTGAGAAAGTTTTATTTAATTTCCACATGTATAAGCTACATGAGTGACACCCTATCCCACATTCAACTTCATATGTTAATTAGTACTTTTCATGTTCTTCTTTGTTGTTCTGAATGTGCTTTGTATGATGCTGTCTGGGCTGTTGCTGAATGCCATGTCATTTTTCATTTTCTATTTCCAGAATATGAATAACTGTTACAAATTATGAGGTTGTTATGCATGAGCTATTCAGATCCTAATTCTCCCTACTCCCGGTTATCATTCTGCAGCCAAAGTAACATGAAGGGTCATTGAACTAAATAAATAATTTCAGCAAATTCCCCAAAATTATAATTTCCAAACAAAGTTTTATTTATAAATGAGAAATAAAAAACTATGTATGTCTCAGTGCCCGTGGCTGGGAGAGGCTGCATTGATTTCATTGAGTAGCAGGAAGTGCGGAAAACTGTAGCTGGGCACTCTACATCATGATTTAAATCCTCCCTACCCAGTAGGAATGAAGCAAGGGAGACAATAAGATTTACAGTCCTCACTTACCATTCTATTCTTCTATTGAAGTGAATGTTTCTGAATGTTTTCAGAGTAATTAAAATTAATTCGGAGGTGGGCAAGTACCCAGGAGAATTGTGTTTTGAATGTGATGCTAGTGGTAGTGGTTGGATCGGGTATGATGATAGGTTGATGACAAAAGCTACATCAGTCCTGCCACAAGACAAGCAGTGTCTGGAAAGTTGGAGGTGGGGAGACATAGTTTTGAATGTCTTGCCCATATCACAATGTCTGAGGTTGAATTAACCACGATTTAAGTCAATTTCAGGGGTGGGCTGGGGGTGGAATCATCGATGTGACAGATTATGTACTGATATATGCAGTTTCCTGCGGCAAATATTTTCCTTACTGAAACAAGTGACCACCATTTGTGGTGAAAACTGAATGTCACCAACATCTTTGAACTTTCTTGCCTCAACACTAGCATTGACTACATCTTCATTTTTTCTCAGTCTGAAATGCCCAGCTCCAGTAAGCAGGCTACTAACCTTCTCTAAAGTAGAAACCATTCTGGACATTGTCAATAGATGCTGGCAACTGAAATGGAAGATCTCTGGCAGTTAATCCAAGAGCATCTCTAAACTGAGTAGGGAATTGGTTTGTCCATGCCCAACTATCATGTGAAAATCACCAGTAGATGATGTATGGAAAGCAGGAAAGACTAGAAACACTCAGCAGGTCAGGCAGAATCTGCGGAGTAGGAAACAGAAATAATATTGCAGGTTCGGTCATGGATTATGCATGTCTGTTTCTGTTTTGCTGGTGGTATCTGCCAAACTTGGAAGATGAGACATGTCTCATCTTTGGAAAGTCCAAATGATATCTGGAGTGTAACATTTCAACTGATGACATCTCTCAACAATCCCAGTGGATCTAAGAAGGAGAAGGATACTAATAGACTTGTGAAAGTCAGAAACATCACCAGCATCTTTAATTTAATGTTCTAATATTGATCAGTCTGTTGTTTCCCAGCAATGTGCCAGGTTTGGAAGAGTTGCTTCACAGCACTCTGCATGACATGGCACTAGAGTTGAAAGAGTAGAGGAATAAGAGGGGTCATCATTGAAGTAAAACTGTAGTGGGAGAGATGATCTGAAAAAAGATAGGAAAGAATTTTTCTAACACAAAATTCTTCTCTTGTTTGTGGACCAACCTCTCTCAACACTACACTTGTTTTATCTATATTTTGCCAATAGAATCAATCACAGGTAGATCTTTGGAATTATTCATTGTACTGCTACTGGCATGGTGTAACTGTTTAATGGACAATATTTTAACAGCATTAGTTTTTTAAGGCTGCAGATTATTCAGCACTCTCTCATTTCTTTATTGACTGTCTTCTCCAATCTCAATTTTTGTTTTACTTTGAACCAACAAACAAACTCTGATTAATGTGGCAGAATCTTAACTGAAAAGCTTATATCAAATAATAAACTAAATGCAAAGCAATGAATATATGGAAGAGTTTGCAGGTTCTCTTAATCTTTCTGAAGCTGCCCAATGAAAATTGAGTGACATTATGGCACAGTAGGAAGGGCAGTGCCTCAGAGCTTTAGGATTCTGACCAGGTTCAATTCTGACCTTTTTCTCATTGTCTGTGTGGTGTTCTCAATTCTCCCTGTGACCATGTGGGTTTTCCCTGTGTGTTTCTGTTTCTTTCCATGTCTCAGAGACAGGTTGGTTGGTTGTTTTACTGATCACTTAAAATTGCCACTTGTATAGCGGGTGAGAGGGAGAATCTGGGGAAGAGTTAACAGGAATATAGTGGAATGGATTCTTCTAATGGTTGCTAGATGGTTGGCATGAACTTGGTGCCATGACAACATTCTCGCGTCTGTTTCCGTGGGACACTTTTTGTTCTCCAAATCAGTGCTGGTGAAGTATTTCCCAGGAAATCAGAACTTTGAATTACATAATTCTTGCCCAAATCAGGTTTGGTGATATGTTTCTATTATCTATCTGAGCACAATTCAAATAATTCAAAGAGGCTATTTTATCTTTACAAAACTTCAGTTTTATGTGCGGTTTTGATAGTCATAATTGGAACGTGGTTTCAGTATTTTTTTTCCATGAAATGTGCAAGGGGTTCTGAAGACCAGATTTATTTCCAAAGGATACCCCAAAAAAGTGCAGAGTGGAGCAACACATTGAGCCACTATTTATAAATTTCCTTCCAATAGTTGTTTGTACAACTAAATAAAATCACAAAGTCAATATGTATGTCCATGCAATGGGTTTTCAGTTATTTTCCTCTGGAGCGATAATTCCCAGATGCAGTGACTATACAGTTGCCCTTAATGTCTCCTTGCATAAAAAGACCTAAACGGTACTGGAAATCCTGATGACTGCCCAACATGCTTTTCAATATTGAGGGACAACAAAATTAAGTTTGGATATATTTCCCCTAGTGGTTAATGATCAGTTGATATTTTCTGTCAAAACTAATATAAACAATGACTATTTGAGTAAGATATGAAATGGTGACCAACATTGATTAAGTGATATACCAACATAGAGTTAAGACCTACGGAGGAGGGGGAAGGAAAGAACTGCATATTGTTACAAAACCATTAACAAAATAAACCCATTTGTTTAAGTTGGCAATGTAATAACAATTTCAATAGTGTATTGTATATTCAAATGATTCCGTTTCAAAGTTTCCATTAAGTTGCTTCATACCTACAAAGTTCATCTGGTTTCAATCCCAGAGGTGGCTTTTATCAACATTCCTCTCAGCATTTAAACTGTATTGCCGAGGTTGGAGGGTATTTTGAGGTTTGCTGAATTTCTGAAACAGGCATAGATAGCCTCTAAAACATCCAATTCTCAAGGTGCCTTCTTAGAGTGCTGGTGCTGCATGAACAACACTGGGGAGTTCTTCGGAGCTTCTCCACTCCACCAGCGTAATTCTAATAGGTATGCAGCAGAACCACAGTGAACTTGTGGAAGTGAAATTCCTGCTAAACCCCTCGAAGGCAGTGAGAAAAATTATATGTCAACAGAAGCAGTTGTTATGCAATTCTTGTGTTGTAATTTTGAACTTTTCTATTTGAAGCCTTGATATATTGTGTCAAAGTTCGAGAGCCGTGGACCGCTCTCCACAAACTATCACACGTAACCACTGTTTGGCACTTACTATGAATAGTTAGTGTTGGGAGTTTGCATAGTTCTGGAAGCAACAATATTACTTCACAGTATTTGTCATTATCATCAAGTGAGCAAATCTGTAATGGATCACTAAGGGTCATGATCACACAATTCCCACTGTTTAGCTTAGATTTTGCATCAGTCCACTCTGGCTACATTTTGGATGGTTAAAGGGTTACTTCAGACGTATGCAGAATAAAGAGACAAAGGATATATGATAAATAAAAGCGTTCTTCAATCTGCCAAGTAGAGACGAGAGCAGGCCAGTAATTAAAGGACTGAGGTTTACCTCATTTAGATTTATGCAAAAAGAAGCCAGTAATGGAATCCCTATTTCTGTTCTTTCATTAAACTGTATGGAAGTCTGAAAAATTGACGATATATTTGGCATCTATTGTGCATTATCAGAGATTTGTAGCTTCAGGTCTAATGAGAGGAATTTTAATATGGTTGAGTGCATGCTGCTGGGTGTGGGCTGAGAATTAAATTGTGAAAAAAAAATGAACTAGCTAATGTCAACTCCAAACTACCATCTTCCAGGTTATTTTGGAGGTGAAATAATGCTTGAGCAGCCAACCCACTCTCAGCCGGAATGTTTGCAATTTAATATTTTAATGAGGCCAGAAGCCTGACAGCTGCAGCAAAGTGATAACAGCTTTGGAGAGATGCAAATGCCCATACAGTTCATTACTGCACTCTTTGTGGGCCAGGAAGAACAAAGTTGCTCTCCCTCTGACCATCCAGCTGAGCTTGGAGATCGGATGCATGCCCTTTGCCCAGACCCGCCTCCCTGATCCTGAATGGAGGGAAGTCTGCATTTATATGTTTTACCACCACCACCAAACCTCCACTGTATTCCCATCTGCTTAGCCGCCCCAGCTGAGTCAATGAGAACACTGTTGCCTCAGAAAATAATTTTATACATGTATTAGACTTTTAGTTATTTCTCAGATGTTTGTGCAATGTATTTTCTAAGTGAATGGCAGTCCAGTGCTAACTTATAAGTGATCAACTAGACTCTACGTTTTCTGTGATGTCTGTGTAGCACATCAAATAAAAAATAACTTCATACTCGACATAAATTAAAACTGACACAACATTCACACTTAAGTTTTATATTTATCCTCCTGAAAGCTCCAGAACATTTTTTCAGAGATTGTGTCTAATCCATCTTTCTGATTGAGATATCCAAACTCAGTCCCACTCTCCAGCACTTTCCCTACAACCCCATCAAGAAAACACATCGTTTATGGTGTTTTTATACAAACAATATAGCTAAGTTATTTACTGTCAATGAATTCACGTTTGCTGGTGACGCATTGGTGGCAGGGCAAGCGTGCGAAATGTGAGCTGAAGGTGGATGCAAAGGAGCCCCAAAGTGGTTTAGATGATTTGGGCAAATAGAGAAAAGCATAGCAGATGAATTTTACATACATAAATGTGAGGTTATAAACTTGTAAAGACTCGCCATCTGAATAGTGATAGAATGAGGGAAGGAAAGGTGTGAGATGTGCAGAAAGCAAGAATTCAAGTGCAGCAAGCGTTAAGAAGGCAAGTGGTATGTTGGTCTTTATTGCAGGAGATTCGAGGACAGGCGCAACGATGCCTTGTTGTAGCAGCGCAGAGTCATGGTGAGGCCTCTGTGATTAGCTATAGTCTCAACTGAGGCAGGATGTTCATAGATACAACAGTGGTTTGTTTACCAGACTAATACTTGAGATAGTGGAACTAACATGTGAGGAGAAATTGGACCTTCTTTGGCAAGTGTTTAAAAGACTGAGTGGAAACCTCAGAAGATGTTCTAATGGGATCAAACAGACTAGATGCTAGGAGGAATTTCCTGAAGTCTGGATTGTCCAGGAACAAGAGTTACAGCCTCGGGATATAGAGAATGCTATCTGGAAGATAAATTTTTCCATTGGGGAGTTGTTAACCAATGGAATTCTCCACCATAGAAAGCAGTGGAGACCAAGTTATTTAGTGTATTCAGGAAGGGGGCAGATAGACTTTGCAGTGCTGCAGGGATCACTTATATAAGGAGAAGATGGGAACAGGTTTCTGAAATTAATTGTGTTGAAGCAGAGCAGGTCTGATAGCTGAATAACCTATTTTCTAGATTTCTGTGAAGTATCTTTAAAGTGATGTCTGTTAACATAAGAATAGTTGAAGCAGATATGTTCACAGCAAGCTTGCTTACACTTTGATGTTATTATGATGAAGTGGAATTTTTGAATGGATAAATATTGGTCAGGACATCTGGCAGAATGACTTGTTTTTAACATAGCAGCATCTGAGAAGGTAGGTAGAGCCTTCATTTAATGTGCCTTTGACAAGATGGCACTTCCAAAAGTGGAGTATTACCACCAATAGTACCCATACCACAATGCAAAATAATATCCCTTGATATTACCACTGGGCGATGCAGACTGGGAGAGGTCTCTGAGTAGATCACTGCTCTGTGCAGTGTAAGCAAAAGTGGTGATGGGTTTCAACACCTGGTCCAGTGTTCAATAAAATGCAGACAAATGCTATCAATTTTTTGAATGGGTTTTTGTGTGTGTGTGTGTCCAGTATCAAATCTAATCATGAACTCAGTTCAAAAGGCCCCTTTAAGCCTTACTGCCCATTCACAAAAGCTTTCTGAGCAGAATACAGAAAGGATACCAAAATCCAGACAACCCAGCCCCTGTAGATAGAACAACACACCTAAATGTGGAGGAATTCAACAGGTCAGGCAGCATCTACAGAGGAAAAAAGTCAATGTTTTGAGCTGTGAACCTTCATCAGGACTGGAAAATGAGGTGCAGAAACCAGAATTTAAAAAGTGGGGGACAGGGAAGAGTACAAGCTGACAGGTGACAGGTAAGTCCAGGGGAATCTGGTAGGGGAGGGCAGAAGATCATGGAATAAAGAGAAGGAGGTGGGGAGCTAGAGAGAGGTGAAAGACAGGGTTTGAGGTGAGGGTCAGGAAAAGGGGAGGTGTGCCACAGGAATGGGGAAAAATACTCAGGAAGCATGGATGGAAAGCAGAAGGACGTGATTTCCAGAAGTTGAGGAATCAATTTTGACGCCATCAAGTTGGTAACTACCGAGACGAAATTTGAGTTATTGCTCCTCCAACCTGCATCTGGTTATAATGAGGTAATGGAGGAGACCATGGACAAACATGTCAGTGTTTGATAAGGGAAATGGAAATCAAATGGCTGGCCATTGGGAAATCCTGGTCTCTACCACATATCATTTCCCAAATTCATACATCATTTTGTAGGGGGAATCATTTATCCAGTTTTCTAAGATTCAGAATAATTGTCATTTTAACCAATAATTCAAATTAAATTGTAATTTCAACCAACTTATTGGTAATTTGGTGCTTCCAATGCAAAATCAGAATGCAAAGCATTGTAGAAATTTGTAACTCTTTTCCTAAAAGGGTTGTAGTTGCTGAGTCAAGTCCTACATTAATGGATCTTGGTTGAGTAAAGGCATTGATGAAGAGCAATAAAATGGGGTTCCAGGACAAATTAGTCTCAGTCCAAGTAAAAGGCAGAGTGTGATTAAGGGGGTAAATAGCATAATCTTGTTTCTTTTCTTTATACTGAAGTATTGCTTTGAACTTGAATTTAATGATTCTATAGTTGTAGAGACAGTGTAATAAAGATTTCCAGTTTACGTTTAAACTTGATAACTTTATGTTTAAACTCCACTGCAAATAGCCAGTGGAACATAAGAATCATAAAGAGTCATAAATAGGGTCTTATGTGTTCAATATCAGACTAACATTCTATGCAAAAATCTTAGCGACTACTATTTTGAGGATGTGACTGAACACACTGATGAAGGTAGAGCAGTAGATGTTGTGTATATGGATTTCAGCAAGGCATTTGACAAGGTACCCCATGCAAGGCTTATTGAGAAAGTAAGGAGGCCTGGGATCCAAGGGGACATTGCTTTGTGGATCCAGAACTGGCTTGCCCACAGAAGGCAAAGAGTGGTTGTAGACTGGTTATATTCTGCGTGTAGGTCAGTCACCAGTGGTGTGCCTCAGGGACCCCTTCTCTTTGTGATTTTTATAAATGACCTGGATGAGGAAGTAGAGGGATGGGTTGGTAAATTTGCTGATGGCACAAAGGTTGGAGGTGTTGTGGATAGTGTGGGGGGCTGTCAGAGGTTACAGCGGGACATTGATAGGATGCAAAAATGGTCCGAGAAGTGGCAGATGGAGTTCAACTTAGATAAGTGTGAGGTGGTTCATTTTGGTAAGTCAGATATGATGACAGAATATAATATTAATGGTAAGACTCTTGGCAGTGTAGAGGATCAGAGGGATCTTGGGTCCATAAGTCACTCAAAGCTGCTGCACAGGTTGACTCTGTGGTTAAGAAACCAAATGATGTATTGGCCTTCATCATTTGTGAGATTGAGTTTAAGAGCCAAGAGGCAATGTTGCAGCTATATAGGACCCTAGTCAGGCCCCACCTGGAGTACTGTGCTCAGTTCTTGTCTCTAGGTAGGATGTGGAAGCCATAGAAAGGGTACAGAGGAAATTCACAAGGATGTTGCCTGGATTGTGGACTATGCCTTATGAGAATAGGTTGAGTGAGCTCAGCCTTTTTTCTTGGAGCGGCGGACGATGAGAGGTGACCTGATAGAGGTGTATAAGATGATGAGAGGCATTGATCACATGGATAGTCAGAAGCTTTCTCCCAGGGCTGAAATGGCTAACACAAGAAGACACAGGTTTAAGGTGCTGGGGAGTAGGTACAGAGGATATGTCAGGGGTAAGTTTTTTACACAGAGAGTGGTGAGTGTATGGAATGGACTGCCGGTGACGGTGGTGGAGACGGGTACGATAGGGTCTTTTAAGAGTCTCTTGGATAGGTACATGGAGCTCAGAAAAATAGAGGGCTATGAGTAACCCTAGGTAATTTGTAAGGTAAGGGTATGTTCTGCTCAGCTTTGTGGGCTGAAGAGCCTGTATTGTGCTGTAGGTTTTTTATGTTTCTGTGTTATTCTACTGAGACTTTACAGCATTAGCATTAGAACTACAGAAACTCTAGAGGAGCAACAGAAGTAGTTTCTCCCTCTGTTTCTCCAATTCTCCTTCAGTGGTTTGAAGAAAGCTCATACAGAATGGTCAGCTTCGCTAATGGTCAGGTGGAACACCTGAACACATTTGGTGACAATTCAAGCAAGAGGGAAAAATATTAAGCATTGTAGGTTTCAGGACCTCCATTTCTTTCACAATAGATTAATTAACCGGTGTTCAAAAAGCCAGATTTGAAACCCCAACCTCCTTTTTTTTTAGCACAACCTTGTGCTTTTGTGAATGAATTCAGTTTTGACAAAACTACAAACATGTATTTTTCAGGGCAGATAAAAATTAGCAGTAGTCTTATCATTTCACTACATGCCTTTCTGATTAGGAGTTGCATTCACTGATAAGTGTATGACCCAGACGGTCCCATTCTACTAGTTCTAAGGCAGTCTGGAGGTTGAAGTGGAAGTAAGATGAAAAACTTGGCAAAGACTAAATAATGGTAATAAAACAATATTTATGGAAAATACACATCAATGAATTATTTCAAAAAATCATGCATTTATAGACAATAGGTACAGGAGTAGGCCATTCGGCCCTTCTAGCCAGCGCCACCATTCACTGTGATCATGGCTGATCATACACAATCAGTACCCCGTTCCTGCCCTCTCCCCATATCCCTTGACCCCGCTATCTATAAGAGCTCTATCTTAACTCTCTCTTGAATGCATCCAGAGACTTGGCCTCCACTGCCTTCTGGGGCAGAGCATTCCACATATCCACCACTCTCTGGGTGAAAAAGTTTTTCCGCATCTCTGTTCTATATGGCCTACCCCTTATTCTTAAACTGTGGCCTCTAGTTCTGGACTCACCCATCAGCAGGAACATGCTTCCTGCCTCTAGTGTGTCCAATCCCTTAATAATCTTGTATGTTTCAATCAGGTCCCCTCTCATCCTTCTAAATTCCAGTGTATACAAGCCCAGTCGCTCCAATCTTTCAACATATGACAGTCCCGCCATTCCGGGAATTAACCTTGTGAACCTATGCCGCACTCCCTCAATAGCAAGAATGTCCTTCCTCAAATTTGGAGACCAAAACTGCACACAATACTCCAGGTGGGGTCTCGCCAGGGCCCTGTACAGCTGCAGAAGGACCTCTTTACTCCTATACTGAATTCCTCTTGTTATAAAAGCCAGCATGCCATTAGCTTTCTTCACTGCCTGCTGTACCTGCATGCCTGCTTCCATTGACTGATGTACAAAAACATCTAGATCTCATTGTACTTCCCCTTTTCCTAACTTGACTCCATTTAGATAGTAATCTGCCTTCCTGTTCTTGCCACCAAAGTGGATAACCTCACATTTATCCACATTAAACTGCATCTGCCATACATTTGCCCACTCACCCAACCTGTCCAAGTCACCCTGCATTCTCATAACATCCTCCTGACATTTCACACTGCCACCCAGCTTTGTGTCATCAGCAAATTTGCTAATGTTACTTTTAATCCCTTCATCTAAATCATTGATGTATATTGTAAACAGCTGCGGTCCCAGCACCGAACCTTGCGGTACCCCACTGGTCACAGCCTGCCATTCCGAAAGGGACCCGTTAATCACTACTCTTTGTTTCCTGTCAGCCAGCCAATTCTCAATCCATGTCAGTCCTCTGCCCCCAATACCATGTGCCCTAATTTTGCCCACTAATCTCCTGCGTGGGACTTTATCAAAAGCTTTCTGGAAGTCCAGGTACACTGCATCCACTGGCTCTCCCTTGTCCATTTTCATCCTCAAAAAACTCCAGAAGATTAGTCAAGCATGATTTTACCTTCAGAAATCCATGCTGACTTGGACTGATCCTTCTACTGCTATCCAAATGTGTCGTAATTTCCTCTTTTATAATTGACTCCAGCATCTTTCCCACCACTGACATCAGGCTAACCGGTCTATAATTCCCTGTTTTCTCTCTCCCTCCTTTCTTGAAAAGTAGGACAACATTAGCCACCCTCCAATCAGCAGGAACTGTTGCTGAATCTATAGAACATTGGAAAATGATTACCAATACGTCCACGATTTCTAGAGCCACCTCTTTAAGTACCCTGGGATGCAGACCATCAGGTCCCCGGGACGGGGACTTATCAGACTTCAGATTCAACAGTCTATCCAACACCGTTTCTTGCCTAACATAAATTTCCTAATATAAATTTAATAGAATAATCTTTGCTACATGCTCAAAAATTATTTGTGTACTTTGAAAGTTAGGATCACTGGAATTAGTACTATAATAGAAGATAAGTTCAGCACTAGGTAGAAACCTTGATGGGAATATTGCAGTACAGATATCTGTACGTGTGACAGCTGATTAGCAAGTGAAGTTTCACTAAATTTATATTGATTTCTGCAAAATGTAGAATTGGTGGTAAGCGAAGAGGTTACAGGGAAATTTGTGAAGAATGGAACTGCTTTTCAGAGCTGGCATTGACTCAATGGGCCAAATGGCTCCTTCTGAGTCTTATGGAAATATACTGTGTAAGCATATGAACAGTGTATTCTTTGTCAGCGGAATATGTTTTATTTCTCAGAGGACTGTGCTATAATCGTGCAAGGACTCTGCAGAGAGTCAACCCCCATAAGGTGATCCGGACCAGACAACGTTCCAGGCTGAGGAGTCATGGAATATGCACACCAGCTCACAAGCATCTTCCACACTTCACTCATCCATGCTTCTGTCTCCACATGCTTCATGTTATCTAGCATTATCCCTGTACCAAAGATCTCCACATCTTCAGAACCAAAGGATTATCACCCTGTAGAAGATAATGACACCAATCATCATGAAGCGCTTTGAATGGCTGGTAATGGCAGATATCATAAACTTCATTGTTACCACACTGAACTCTCCCGGTGTACTTACTGACAGAACCACTCTATGACAGATGCCACAACATCAGTCTTGCATGTGGCCCTGATACACCTAGAAAATAAGGGCACTTATGTCAAAATGATGTTTCTTGATTTCAGTTCAGCATTCAAAACTATTGTCCCATAGACTTTGGTGAACAAACTCCTACTCTTCAGTTTAAATACATTATTGAGTAACTGGGTGTTGGACTTCCTAATCAACAGGCCTCAGATAGTCAGGAGACATAACAGCTCCTCCCGCCCCATCATCATCCACACAGTGCCAAGTGCTGAGCCTTTTGCTGTACACACTGCTCACACATGGCTGCGTGGTCAAACATCGAAGTAATCACATTGTCAAGGTTGATGATGGTGAGTCATTGGACTCATCACCAATGACATGGCATACAGAGAGGTGGTGGAAGAGCTTGAGACCTGGTGCCAAACAAATAACCTCTTCTCAATGTCATTAAGAAAAACTGAGACGGTTATCAACTTCAGGAGTACTCACGCCCCTCATTACATCAGCAGCACTGCAGTGGAAACTGTGAGCAGTTTCAAACTCCTGAGAGCACTCATCTCGCATAACCTCTCATGGTCCCAGAGCCATACAACCATATAACAATTACAGCACGGAAACAGGCCATCTTGGCCCTTCTAGTCCGTGCCGAATGCTTACTCTCACCTAGTCCCACTGACCTGCACTCAGCCCATAACCCTCCACTCCTTTCCTGTCCATATACCTATCCAATTTTTTTTTAAATGACAAAACCGAACACATCCTACGCAATCAGGAATGCTCATCAATACCTCCCCTTTCTGAGGAGGCTGAAGAGAGCTGGACTGTGCACCTCTATACTCATGCCCTTCTACAGTTGTGCAGTGGAGAGAATCCTAACAAACTGCACCTCTGCACGGTACAGAAACTGCTCTGCACCGGACAGGAAGGCAATGGGTAGTCAAGACCGCCCGCCGCATCACTGACACCAGCCTATCCACCATCAGGGATGTATACATGAAAGGTGCCAGAAAAGGGCCAGTAATCTTGAAAGGCCTCCTACTTACCCTGCTCATGGACTGTTTGTCCCACTCCTATCAGGAAGGAGACTACATAGCATCCAGGGCAGGATCACCAGACTCAAAAACAGTTACTTTCTCCAAACAGTAGGGCTGATCAACACCTCTACCCACTGACCCATAAGACCATAAGGTATAGGAGCAGAATTAGGTAATTTAGCCCATCAAGTCTGCACCACCATTTCGTCATGGCTGATCCAATTTTCTTCTCAGCCCCAATCTTCTGTCTTCTTCCTGTATCCCTTCATGGTTCTTCCCACCACCACTACATTATCATTTCCAGTCAAACTCACCTTATGTATAAACCCTTCCATGCTGAGAGTCACTTCAGACAGACAGACATACTTTATTGATCCCGAGGGAAATTGAGTTTTGTTACAGCCGCACCAACCAAGAATAGAGTAGAAATATAGCAATATCAAACCATAGATAATTAAATAATAATAAGTTAATCATGCCACGTGGAAATAAGTCCAGGCCCAGCCTATTGGCTCAGGGTGTCTGACACTCCGAGGGAGGAGTTGTAAAGTTTGATGGCCACAGGTAGGAATGACTTCCTATGATGCTCAGTGTTACATCTTAATGGAATGAGTCTCTGGCTGAATGTACTCCTGTGCCTAACCAATACATTATGGAGTGGATGTGAGTCATTGTCCAAGATGGCATGCAACTTGGACAGCATCCTCTTTTCAGACACCACCGTCAGAGAGTCCAGTTCCATCCCCACAACATCACTGGCCTTACGAATGAGTTTGTTGATTCTGTTGGTGTCTGCTACCCTCAGTCTGCTGTCCCAGCACACAACAGCAAACATGATAGCACTCATGGACATACAATCAATCCAAGTAAATAAGCTATCTTATGAATTTACATTTATTGTGCCTTGTTATAGTTGCATTCTTTATCTTATTATGTTTATTTTGTACTGCATCGGACCTGAATTAACAATTATTTTGTTCTCCATTACACTTGTGTATTGGAAATGACATTAAGCAATCTTAAATCTTGCATCTTGAAGTGTTCAGTCAACTCCTGGCTGTTTCTTTACATTTCCTGATTCATCCTGTGTTTTGTGGATGAAGGGGCTGGAAGCAGCCGCTTTCCAAGCGTCACTTCATTGGCGGAGAGGTCGAAAATTAGAGCACCTGGATAAATTAGTAGCAGTAGCTTGAAATGAATCCAAATTTGAGATAGGTATGTCCTCACATTCTTTATTCTATATATCCACCTTAGTGATGAAAGTGCAAGCTTTGACTATCTTATGAAGTCTTAACATTTTTGTATGTACTGTATATGCATTTCAACCTTCATTCCTGGTTCACGCCTTTTCATTCCACTTTGCCGCGGCTGATACCGTTGTGGTGTTGACTCTGTGACTAGCAGTTTTGATAGAGGAAACACCATTCTCTCCTTCTGTGACAGGAGCTGCTTTGTACCCCAGCACTTCGATTTTATTTTTCTTCTGATGTTTAGAAATTACTCTGTCTGCTCGTGAACACATTTGATCCCCATATCACGTATGTTATGGCCTCAAATTACATGAAAGGTGGAGAATTTCTTAGCAATTTATCAATTGAGAAAGGTGATCATCTGTGAGATGCGATGCTAGTTTAGGTCAGCAGCCTGATGGTCTGTGAAATATTGCATCATTTTGCATCATCAGCTTGTTGTGTCTGTCTCGGGCTTCACCTAGAGGCAGCTGCAACTAAGAAGTGATGACGCTAACAAAAATTAAAATAAAAATTCACATGATATGAAAAATATTGATGGATGGCTAGAGATTACAGGCAGTAATTCAGTCTCAGGGTTCAAATGACAAACACATTTCCTTTGTGGTAAATTCTGAATAATGCCACAGGATTACTGCCTTGTAATTTATTTGCTGCCCACCCAGTTTTCTCCAAATAGCACACTCCTAGGCAACTGTTAGAAATGCCTGCATGAAACAATGCCATGACTTATGTTACATGCCACCTCCACATCATGCTGTAACCAGGGAAAAACCTGCTCAATTAGGCAGACCCAAACCCTGATTAATATAACATTCAAATGTTGGTTAAATGCTACTGTGAGCAGAGAATAACTGGAATGGTTGGTTTTAAAACTTCATTTCGCAACAGCTGCAGTTAAAGTGGTGTGAAGTTGAAGTTGTATGAAAACACATCCAATACCTGCATTCAATTCAGGTGCCTTCACACCTCATTTATGCTGTATGGTTTGTGGTGATGCTAAATTGCTCTGTAACAATGCAAGATATATGGTGAAAATGGATTGTAAAAAGTATTTCCTATATGGCTTGTAAAGTCATTTGTGAGAAACTATTTTACAATATCATCCAGTTAATTGCAATGGTTTAACATGGAGTTCTGTTCAGAATAGTATTGAAATTTATATTTGACTTATTCATTTTTGATCCATGTAAATGTGAATTGAATTGTTGGCAGTTCCAATGTGAAAGGAGGTCACTTGCAGACTGTCCGAGTATAGTTCCAATTGTTTTTCCCTACATCATGGTGAATGCTCCCTTTGAAATATTTAAGCTGCTCCTTTTGAAACTTGAAATTGAATCTGCCGCTGCCTTCTCCATATTTGGGCTGTGCTATTAAATAATAGGTCACTGTACTGATTTTAAAAATTCATGTTTACTTAGAAATTCCTGCATGCACTAGGGTGAAATTTCTGTGCTTTCTCTGAAATGGTAAAGATGAGTTGGAGCTTCAGCTGTTTTGATCCCTGTCTCACTGCATTCATGACAAATGTCTAAAGCCTGAGCTGCCAAAGACTAGGCATTGTATATTTTGAAGCAAAAATGTGTTGCCCAATCCTCAGATACCAGTGAACCTGCAGCAAAGGTGGGGGTGTGTATAAGTTGTTGGACACTGGCATTTGGTTTTGGGGGGAAAAGGAAAGGGGAGAGGAGGAATGGTGGTTGGATGAAGGAATGGAACTAACACCTCAGGACTGGCAAGGAATAAAACAATATGCTGCTTGGGGTAACGGAGGAAATGTGAGATTTGAATCAAGACTTGAGGGTTTGGATGAAGGTGAATAAAGGCTCAGTACAGTGCTGGGGTATGATGGACAAGAGTATGAGAGAATATTTGCTTATATTGCAAGCATCCTAGTTCAACGCTATGGTTTTCAGACCAGTGATAGCTTCCACAAGCTAACCTGGTCCAAATTCTCTTCCAAAAGAAGCATCACATAGGATAACTGTTCTTAACATGGGAATTATGTCATGGGCACAAGAGTGATTCTCAGCAGGAATAATCTGTTGAGACTTCATGATTAATGGGTTAAATTGTTTTCAAACGTACAGTAGTGAGTGATATGGAGCCACATGATCCAGTTTCTGGAGTGTTGCATTGTGTGGCTTCGACAGTTAATGAACCTACAGTACATAGCTTGTTTATCAAATCTTCTGCTACTGGAAACATTTCCTCACTGTTTACTGTACTGAAACGCTTCATAATTTAGAATATTAAACATAATGTTTTATCTTTTCTGCTGTAAGGAGAACAGCTACTATTTAGCAGATTATTTACATAACTGGAATCTTTCCTCTTTAGAAAAATTTCAGTTATTCTGCACTGGACCACTCCTATCAGGGAGGTGGCATTCACGCTAGGACCTCCAGACTCAAAAGCAGTTACATTTCCTAAGCAGTAAGGCTGAACAACACCTCCACCCACAAACTCCACCATTATTTTGTTATTTCCCTTCAGTCACCCTATGCACAGCCTAGTGTCATAAACTCAGGTATCTAAGCTACCTTATGTATTTATACTTAGTTTGTGTTTTTTTATTATTCTTTTTCGGGTTTTTTTGTGCTGCATCTGATCCAGAGTAACAATTCTTCTGTTCTCCTTACACTTGTGTGCAGGAAATGTTATTAAAACCATCTTGAATCTTGAATCTTGGACCTCAAACACACTGACATCTTTTCAAGTGTCCTGTTGCCTGGAGTTGAACGCGGTAATCCAGCTCAGACTTAACAAATGCTTTTAGCATAATTTTCTTTGTTTTGTTTTCTATTGCTAATTATTAATGGATGTGAAGCTTGTCCTTGATTTGCTGGCAGGGAATGCTGAAGTGAAATGCATTTTGGAAGCACAGTACAATGTGCGGTGACTACAGTGTTTCGCATTCAGCATTAGTGTCCAATGCAATTTGTTTAGCAAATCTGAACGTACAGTATGGTTCTTCTGTTGGGAAAATGTTCATGATTTAATTAAAATAAATAATAGAAATAAAACACTGGGGGAGAAAAACAGAAAGAGCTGAAGCATTAACCCTGTTCAAAGGATTGCTTCCATGAAATGTTAGCTGTTTCTCTCTCACTACTTGACTTCTGAGTAAATCCCATATTTTATGTTTTATTTATGATTTCCAGCCTCTGTAGTGTTTTGCTGTTAAAGGGAAGCAGGATATTGACCTTTTGCTTCCTGGAAACTTAGACCAACAAATACTGACAGGTAGCGTTAATGTTTGTGTATACTTAAACATCTGAATTTCTATGAAATGAAGTTGCTAAAGAATTTGGCGACTTGGCATCTCCATTATTTATTCTGGATTTTTCATTCCAGGTCCATACAAATCCACAGTGGAGCTCAGAAAACTGTAATGGCATCTAACAGCATGCCTAAATAAGATCTCCGTGATTTTCAGTCATGATTTACTCTTCCTTGGATGGTTTGGGAGTCAACACAGAGATAGGTCTTCAAAGGAGAAAGCTTTTTCTGTTGTAAATTTAAAAAGGGGAGGAATCAGCTTCAATCAGCCCCAAAGGAGAGCAGTCTCAATACATGATCTCCCAAAGGGGCCTTCCAACCCTATCATGATCTTTTCACCGACTCTCAGCTGTTGGTTGTTGATGCCCTGAGGCAGTCTTTGAGACTCTGATCCTAACCAGCTATCTGGCTCCCTCCAGGTCTCAAAATCCCTAACTTGCAATACACCTCTTCCACGTCCTCCTCGATGGCAGAGTGGTGGAGGATAAGTTCTCAAGCACACCAAATGTGTCAGGGAAATACTCTCATGTACAAGGCTTGTAAAAATATATTTGATGGCCTTCAATTCACCACCATATAAGCATACACAAGAAAATCTGCCGATGCTGGAAATCTGAGCATCACACACAAAATGCTGGAGGAACTCAGCAGGTCAGGCAGCATCTGCAGAGGGGAATAAACAGTTGATGTTTCAGGCCAGGACCCTTCATCAGGACTGAAAGAAGTCAGAGTAACAAGATGGGAGGATGGGGGTGGGGGAAGATATACAAGATAGTAGGTGATAGGTGAAACAGCAAGGGGGGCAAATCAATTGGTGAAAGAGATAAAAGGGCTGAAGAAGAGGGAATTTGAAAGAAGAGGGCAGAAGGCCATCGAAGAAAAGGAAGGTGATAGACAGGTAAGGAGATTAAATGAGAAATGGGAATGGGAAATGGTGAGGGAGAGGGTGGGGAAGTGTAGGCATTACCAGAAGCTCATGCCATCAGGCTGGAGACTACTCAGATGGAATATAAGGTGTTGCTACTCCAACCTGAGTGTTGCCTCATTGTCACTGTGAAGAGGCTACTGACTGGCACGTTGGAATAGGAATGGGAAGAGGAATTGAAATGGGTGGCCAGTGGGATATCCCACTTTTTCTGGTACTCGGTGAAGTGGTCTCCCAATCTACGTTGGGTCTCACCAATATGCAGGAGTCCATACCGGGAGCAACAGATAGACTACATGACCCCAACAGACACAGAGGTGAAGTGACACATCACCTGGAAGGACTGTTTGGGGCCCTGAATGGTCATGAGGGAGAAGGTGTAGGAGCATGTGTAGAACTTATTCTGCTTGGAAGGGTAAGTGCCAGGAGGGAGATCAGTGGGGAGGGATGAATGGACAAGGAAACTGTGTAGGGAATGATCCCTGTAGAAAGTCGGAGGTGGGGAGGGAAAGTGTGCTTGATGGCAAGAACCCATTGGAAATGGCAGAAGTTACAGAGAATTATGTGCATGAAGGCTGGAGGCGTGGTGGGTGGGGAACCCTATCCCTGGTGAGGTGGTGAGAGGATGGAGTGAGGGCAGACGTGTGCGAAATAGAAAAGAAGTGGTTATGGTTGGCGTTGATGGTGGAGGAAAGGAAGCCCCTTGCTTTGAAGAAGGAGGACATCTTGGTTCTGGAATGAAAAGACAACCTGAGAGCATATGCAGTGAAGATAGAGGAATCGAGAGAAGGGGAAAGGATTTCTACACGTAACAGGGTGGGAAGAGGTATATTCCAGGTAACTGTGAAAGTCAATGAGTATAAACACAGCACACAAATACATATCTTTAGGTATCAAATGATGTTGTGGTCTTAATATCATAGCATGAGAGGCTGGTGACACAGGATCTCGTGGGCAATGAGGAGGAAATGAAAACTGCCGCATTTAATCCTGCATTCTGATTTCATACATATTGCATTTTGTGATGTATGATTTTATTAAATGTAAAGAGCCCACAATTTTGCCCTCTTGTAAAGATAAAAAGAACCTATGCTGAACTTTGAGGGAAACTAACACCTTACAAAACTGGTATCGGATCAAAGTGTGGAACGGGTTGATAAAAGAAGTTACTTAATGAAAGATTTTAGTTTATGATAAAAGTAAACCCAATCTATGTTCTTAAACAGATTCTGCTGCATCCTACTCCATTCATTAGACTATTATGCTATATACATTTCAATGTTGTATTCTTGTGGTTTGGCGAGGTGAGATTTTTCCTAGGTATTCAGGAGACATCTGCCATATTAATCAGCTTGCCATGTACATGCATCCAACAAATATCATTTGTGGTATCTGCAAGATGATAAATCTCCATCATTTTTCCATTGAAAAGTGACATTGGGTTATAACAAGTGAACAGCTTTCACTGGATCACATCACCTTCAGAAGGCAATGCAATACAATACAATCTCTTCATAGCACACCCCTGGCTTCCCTAGGTAGGTAGGATTTGAACTCAGCATTGGTTCAGGTAGGATATGTCCACAGCAATAATCTCATGAGCAGAGGAAGACCATGGCCTTGGAAAGTTTTCTCTAAATTAGCACACACTTTCGTCCTGAAGAGAAGTCATGTAGCTTGGCCATAATATGCCCAAGAGCAGTAAAGGCATTTTCCTGAGGCTGTACAGTCTCCACTTTAAGATTGTACAATAGTTACAGAGCATTAAATGAAATGGGTGCAGGAGAATCAGACGCCTAACCTTGCTATTGTTGACAGCAATATTTCTCACATTTGTATCTTGTTGAGAGGAAGTCTAGCAGAAATTTAGTCTTTTCATCTCATTTTTGTGGGTTTATTGGAGTGTCCCATTGGCTACAAATGGAGCAAGCAGCGTTTGGTTCATCTTATACACTACAGGAGAAAGAAGAAACTTTGAACAATGAATCACTCTTGCCTTTATCATCACTTGTCCTTCAAAGCCGTTGAAATTTCCTTAAGAAATGCTGGCAGACTTTTCATGTCTTCCTTTTCAAGTTAAAAATGAGAGATTCAACAACAATACGATTCTGCATTGAATGCACACACATTGATAATTTCCCACATAGCCACTCTCTGCAAACTTGAACTTTTCCATAACTCTGCTATTTCTATCTTATCTTACACAATGTGCTTACTAACTTTGGCTGTCATGAACAAAGTTCCGACAAAGAGCCTTGAACTTGAAACTTTAACCTTGTCTTTCTTTCTACAGATGCTGCCCGACCTGCGGAGTGTTATCAGTATTGTATATTTTCATACCTTTGCTGTTGCTCTGGCAGAAATTGTCAAGTCTTCATAGCCCCCTATTGGCCTGCTCCTCTTTATCTTTGTAACCTACTCTAAACCCTCTCTTCACTCCAATTGTCACATCTTATCTAACTCAAATATATTTTCCTCAACACTTTCACCAATACTAGCCCCCAGGCTCTGCAATGTCCTTTATTAACCTATCTGGCTTTGTAACTGTCCCTTCGCATTCAAGTCTTTTTCTTTTAGTTTCTTCTGAAAGGTCACTGTCCTGAAATGTTGACTGTGTTTCACTTTTCACAGTGGCTGCCTGACCTGCAATCTGGTATTTTCCATTTTTGTGTTAGATTACTATCTCTGCAGGGTACTTTGCTCCCAAAATCTACCTGTTTGGCTCTGTTATTTTTATGTGAAATGCTGCTGTGAAGTACCATTGGACTTGCCTGTCATTAAACGTTATTTTATAAATGTTTATGTTGTTGATTTTGGCACACCCTTCTGTACCTGCACTACTCTCTTATTACATTTTAGAGGCTGTCCTATTCTGATTTCTTATCACATAGAACATAGAACACAGAACATAGAAAATCTACAGCACATTACAGGCAATTCAGCCCACAATGTTGTGTCAACCATGTAACCTACTCTAGAAGTTGCCTAGAATTTCCCTACCGTGTAGCCTTCTATTTTTCTAAGCTCCATGTACCTTTCTAAGAGTCTCTTAAAAGACCCTATTGTACCTGCCTCTACTACCTTCACCGGCATTGCATTCCACGCACCCACCACTCTCTGTATGGAAAGCTTATCTCCGACATTCCCCCTTGTACCTACTTCCAAGCACCTTAAAACTATGCCCCCTCATGTTAGCCATTGCAATGTTGGGAAAAAGCCTCTGGCTATCCATACAATCAATGCTTCTCATCATTTTATACACCTCCATCAGGTCACCTCTCATCCTCCATCACTCCAAGGAGAAAAGGCCAAGTTCACTCAACCTATTCTCATAAGACATGTTCTCCAATCCAGGCAACATCCTTGTAAATCTCCTCTGCACCCTCTCTAAAGCACCCACATCCTTCCTGTAATGAGATGACCAGAACTGAATACAGTACTCCAAGTGGGGTCTAAGTAAGGCCTTTTATAGCTGTAACATTACCTCATAGTAAGAAATGATCATTCTTATCAATCAGAAAGCCTAATAAACTTTTGTATCTTTAAGGTTTCTTTCTTTAAAAGTAAAAGCCTTTTTCTTTTCTTGGCAAAGCAAGGCACTTCTACCTGGTCTATGCAAATTAAAGCATTACCATTAAAATATCATCCATGTGTAATGTCGAGTGACACAAGGAATATGTTGGAGGCTTAGCCTTTATGACTTTTCAAAATGGTGGCAGTTAATTAAGAGATTATGCCATTGTTTTATGAAATAAGTATGGAGGTAAGAGTTTAGCTGTGATCTTAGCCACACACACTCAACATGCTGGAGGAACTCAGCAGACTAGGCAGAATCTATGGAAAAGGGTAAACAGTCGACATTTTGGGCTGAGACCCTTTGTCTTGATGAAGGGTTTTGGCCCAAAACATTGACTGTTTACTCTTTTCCATAGATGCTGCCTGACCTGCTGAGTTATTGTAGCATTTTGTGTGTGTGGCTTTGGAGGTCCAGCATCTGCAAATTTCCTCCTGTTTGTGATTCAGCTATGATCTTACAAGCATGAAGGGCCATGAGTAAGTATGAGCTGAAATAGTCTATTCCTGGTCCTATTTCTTGTATTCTCAGAGGATGTTTGATATGTACATTTCCTTCAAGTTAGTTCACCAGTACAAAAAGTAATCACAAAGATTAATGGCATATTGGTCTTTACCTCAATGAGATTAGAAACCTAAAGTGAGGAAAGGGTGATTCAGTAACAATAATCTTAAGCAAACCGTATCTATAATACTGTGTTCAGTTTCGGTACCAAACTTTGGAGATACCTTAGAGTTTGTAACTCAGTGTTGATTCAGCAAAACGAGAACTGGAATTTGAAAAAAACTGGAGTTTGAAAAAAATTTGAATTTTATTATGTTTAGAAATTTTTGGTAATCTGTTAAAGGTATTTGAAACAATATGGGGATGTTATAAGGTAACTGTCAAGACTATTCCTTTTTCTAGGGAATCCAAGTGGGCCACATTGTGGCATAGTCAGTAAAGATGTTGCCTTGTACATCCAGTGGTCTGGGTTCAGCCATAATCTGTGTAGAATTTGCATTTTCTATCTGTATCCATGTGAGATTCCTTTGTTTGCGATTTTCATCCACATCCCAAAGATATTCTGGTTGGTAGGTGAATTGACCATTGTGGCTTGTTCATGGTGTGCAGTTGTGTGGTAGAATCTGTGGGGTGTTGATGGAAACATTAGGAGAAGAAAATTAGGTGAGTGCTTAACAGACGCCATGTACTCAATGGGCCAAAGGGCTTGTTTCAAAACTTTATAGCTCTATGACTCTAAAACAAGATATCTCAAAACTAAGTCATTTGGAACAAAATCATGAAGTATTTTTACACAGAGAGGTGTAGAAATCTGAACCACCCTTTATCTTTGGGCGTGTTCAAACTGAAATATTTAAAACTGATGCCAATGAATTCCTATTAAGTAAGAGCATCAAAAAGCTGGGAAATTGAATTCTAAAGTACAGATATATCACGATCTGATCAGATGTTTCCAGACTGCAACAACCACAATCATCCGATTTTCCACAGAGATAAATAAAACCTGGATAGCACTTTCACTTTGAATTTGTGGGTTTGTGATTAGTGGAACTGGTGAAAACAAACTCATTTTTTTTTGTGGAAAAAAAATTGATACCATAAATCTATGGTATTAGTGACAATACCATAATTCACGAATGTGATAATTAACTGCAGTGAAAATAAAAACACAAAGTTATTGGAGTTAATTATCACTTTGTGCTTCTCCCTGTAAAACATATTCTGAGAGATATTTAAAAGCAAATCTGTCTGATAAATAAATCATCGTACTACTGGCAGTGTGCTATGGACATTTTGTCATGCGTGTAAACCCATCATAGCTCACTCTTGCAGTATTCATGATTTACAGGTCATTCATGGGTGAGAGAATTTCCATGATGCATTTCTAGTGAACATAACTTATATATGTAACATATGTAAATTTATTGTTACCACATGGATCCTGACGTGAAGGCTTTAGAGACTATAAAATTCGTGGATTTGTAATAAAGCTCATTCACCTTCAATCCTGATGGCCACTTGCAATGAAATTTAGAATAATTTTGCAATAAGTATCCATAACCTCGAATAAAACTGTGCCTGAGGGTCCAGTATGGGAGGTAGTAAGTGTGGCTTCTGCACAGGAAATCCTGTATCTGCTTTATTAGCTGAACTGCTCAATATGCATCCAGGATATATGCCTGAAACTGCCATTAGGCTCATTGCATTTGCAGATAAGAGCCTAACATCTGTTTCAGTGTCTCTCCCATCCCCCACACCTCATCAAGTGTTTAGTTTTTGCTCACTGCCTGCTGTAGTAAATTTCTTCAGATACAGAACTGCCATAACAGGGTTGATTAAAGGAATTTCTGTAAGCTGCCTCCTAAAAACCAAGTGTCAAGCACATTAGTGATAATCTGCATTAAGTGCACAGTCCTTTGCTTTCTCCCTCATGACACCCCAGTTAGAATCCGTGTTCCTCCTGTATTTTGTGTGTGTTGCTCTGATCTTGAAGATCTTATTTCACCAGTCTCCACCCTGCTACCACAGTCCAGAACCCCATCTAGTTGTCTCTCACAGCACCCTAAAATTCTCCTGTGCTCCCTGAATGAAGCTATCATCCTAATTCATCATGGTTTTATTGCCAGTGCCACTCATCTTGTGTGATGCATGCCTGAGCAGAGTCTGTCCCAAACTCAGAGACAGTCTATTTTCTAGGCTCAGCCCATCGTTTTATGTAATACCTAGCTCAGGAGAATTTCTCACAAAGATTGTGGTTACATAACCTGCAGAAATATCTGATAACATAACAGCCAAAAGCAATGATTAGCATATAAATTTAGTGGGCACGATTAGTGTCTTGGCTAGCATAACGCCAACCCTTGACTGCAAAATCTGTTACTTTTCTGCCAGTTAATTGTACACAGAATTTTGAATCTTCCATCTTCAATACACAGGTAAGTGCACACAGTATTTTTTGTACCAATGTGAGACTACTTGACACAGTCCAAGTTAAACCTAGGAAGGCCTTCTGATGTTGTCGTGCCTCAACCCAAAAAGCTGTACATCATTTAACAGGTGTACTTTTAGACAGTGGGAATTCACTGATGGTTTGCTGGTGGCTAGGAAAAGATACCTACACAAAACAGGCTGTAAAAGTCAATGTGCATTTTCACTGAATGGAGATTCTTGCTTGAATCAATGCATTTTGAAATTGCTTAGTCAGTGGTCATGAAGTTTCTCAGTGTGAGTTTGTGCAGAGTAACATTTTTATACAGTTCAAAGTAAATTTATGATTAAAGTACATATATATCACCATTTACAACCCTGAGATTTGTTTTCTTGTGGGCATACTCAATAAATCCAAGGAACATAATAGAATCTATGAAAGATCACACCCAACAGGATTTACACCCAATGTACAACAACAAACTGTGCCATTACAAAAAAAGTAATAATAATAAATAAATAAGCAAGAAATTTTGAGAACACCAGATGAAGAGTCCTTGAATTGAGTCCACAAGTTGTGTAAACAGTTCAGTGATGGGACAAGTGAAGTTGAATGAAATTATCCCCACTGGCTAATAAGCATGATGTTTGAGGGATAATAACTGTTTCTGAACCTGTTGGTGTAGGTCTGAGCTTCTTGTACCTTCTTCCTAATGGCAACGATGAAAAGAGAGCATGTCCTGCGTGGTGGGGGTTCCTGATGATGGACTCTGCTTTCCTGCAACAATGTATTATGTCGACGTGCTCAGTGGTGGGGAAGGCTTTACCCGTGATGAACTGGGCTGTATCCATTGATTTTTTTATAGGATTTTCCATTCATGGGCATTGTTTTTCCATGTCAATATACTCTCTACCACACATCTATAGAAGTTTGTCAAAGTTTTAGACATCATGCCAAATCTTCACAAATTTCTATGGAAGTAGAGGCACTGCCATGCTTTCTTCATTAATGTACTTATGAAGACAGATCCTCTAAAATGATAACACCGACAAATTTAAGTTGTAGACCGTCTCCACCTCTGATCCCCTGACAAGGACTGGCTCTTGAACCTCTGGTTTCTAATGACCTAATCATTGTTGTAACACAACACGAATGCCATAGATGGAGGTATTCACAACTGACATAGATCATTCTAACCATCCTAGCCTCATGTTGTTATAACGTGCTTTGTTTCCAGAGTATACTGGGAGTAAATACAAGAGAACTCCACTTACTTCTATGTCCATCTGTGCATCCATTTTAGTCTCAGTTCTGTGATCTTTTCAATTCATCCCTGATCAGGGAAGGTGGCATCTGATGAGTTGTGTGATATAATAGTGGTTGTCATCTGGATCTATAGCACCCTTCAGGAGACATTAAAGTTAGATCTTATAAGAAGCCTTCAGAAACTGTATAGTATTCAGAAACAGAGTAACTAGATGAACACTGGAAGACTTGGAATTTTAAGCTCTCACCGGCAATTCCTTGCATATTTTTCAACCATTACTCATCCAACTTTCTGATGCCATTTTGGGCAGTACTCCCAAAATGCATGAACCATAGTTAACCCAAAAGATCATATTTTATGACCTTTAAGATGAAAACTACCATAATCATAAAAGATCATTGACTTGAATTGTTAATTCTGCTTCTCTTTACATAGAGTACTGAACTCTTTCTGAACTCTTGTCTTTTCCACTTATTTCTTTTTAGTTCAATGCCTCTAGAGTTTTCATCAAAGATCCAAGAAAGAATGCAGATGCTGAAAAATAGAGCAAATAAAATGATTGAAAGAACTCAAGCAGTAAGAAAAAGGGTTGCTAATGTTTTGGGTAGAGACCCTGTATCAGGACATTTTCATTTGGTGAAAATGAGGCAGTCATGGTCAGGGAATTGGACGTTGTCAAGACAGTGAAAGACATGTGTGTTGTCAGGATGTCTTGACTGGAAACAGGGACCATCCCTTTGCCTCTATAGATGCTACTCAATCCATGGATGTTCTCCAGTGGCTTGTTTTGTTGCTCTAGTTTTTCTGTGTTTGTTCAGGCTTTATATTCCTTTAGATCCCTTGTGTTTTTGTGTTGTGTTTACTGAGTGTATCATCCTCTTTGATGGTCTTGTTTTGGAGTTTTGGAATTGGTTCATCATTTGTCAAGCTTTAACCAGAGATAATAATACTCGGCTTGTTACCTCTGTCAGGAATGATGTTGCTGAATGAAATCTGATTGTGTATTGGCCATGAATTTCTGATGATGATACTTTGATGCAGTGCTCTCTTTATGTTTTCATGCTCTATTTTAAAAGTTTCCAAACAGCATACCAGGATGATCGGGCACATTTTCTAGGAAAATGAGAGCTTAATTTTGTCAGTAAATCATGCATAAAAGACATTTCCCTCCTACTTTGCTATGTGCATCCATTTTACCTGATTAAGTCCCTAATGTAATTCATGGACAGGACTTTATCAGAATTTTAGACCAGGCATTTCCTGTCAGAATTCACCCTGACACGTTTCATTTCCCTAGAAAAGTCTGTGGCTATGATGATGCTATCTACATAAGTTATTCATTTTACTTACTCAACAATGAAAATTAGATTGTGGTTGTAATTGATGATTTTTCTAAATAGTTGACTCTTAACAATGAACATATTATGCAGAAAGTAGTGAACTTTAGAGGAATTTAAGAGACCCCCCAATGCATATTTTATATGTATAAAGGCATCTCATCTAATTTTCAGTTTTTGTTTAATTGGTCCTGGTTGACTGCTGAAAAGATAGCTCCTTGGGTGACTTGTAGTCTGATCTGTGCTGTTCATCACAAGGGCTGCTCACTTAATAGTTAGTCAGAATTTTCCCCAGGAAACCCAATGCACGATTATTCACACCATTCCCTATTTTTCATATACTCTTTTCCCATGGTCTTTATTCTCCTGGCAAGCTGCTGGTGGAGGGTACTCTCAAAAATGGTGGCCCATTTCCCATGGGTCATCGCACAAATAATGCAACTGCTACCCGTCCAACAAACAGCTGTGTGTGTGAAATGTGAAGGCGAGCTTTTGATGTCATTAAAGGGAATTATGTGACAATGGTTTCTTAGAGGAGGTGCATACAAATTTTACGATTTTTGTTATTTCTAATTTTTATTATTAGTACCAGATGCAATGGGTGGTGGGGTGGAGATATGCCTCCACCAAAGGAGGTGTAAGGCGCTCCTTCCCTCTGCTAGTTTGCATGTCACCCTTGGGCAAGGTGTAGCACCTGCTTATCCCCCCAGTCAAGGTTACCTGAAGCTGTGGGAGCAGGTGGTGGATGGTCATATGAGGAACTGGTGCATACAACAAGTCCTCGTTATGCCACCGCTGATGCTAGGCAGACAGTATCTCAAGAGTATTGATAATGGCTGGGACACCCCCCAAAAGAAAGTAATGGCAAACCAGTTCTGTAGAAAAATTTGCCAAGAACAATCATGGTCATGGAAAGACCATGATTGCCCACTTCATACGACACAGGACATAACAAATGAATGTAGCAAATGCAAAACAAATTCAGTGCACCAAAAATGCTTTAAGCCATTTTCTAAGCAATTGTGCATTAATATGATCAAAAGGATAAGTCTGAAATACTATTAGGTATGATGATAGTATAATTACTATTAGGTATGATGATCATAGGGTGCTTTTAGTTCCTTCTACCGATCTATCATAATGTGCATGTTGGATGAACAGTTCTCCCACTGAGAAGCTGAACAAGTGATTCCTGGGAATCCATTTTAACAAGTACAGTACATGTGGTTGTGTTATCACTACTCACCAGAGACCATGTGTAGTTGTATTATACTGTATATTGTTCAGTCAACAGTCAGAGAACATTGTTATAAATTAAATAAATGAGATACCTGTCAAATATTTACATGTCATGTCAGACAAAAAAAAGAGGAAAGGGCTGCATTGTATTTGCATTTGCCTCGATCAACACTATTGTGTTGTTTTGCTGCACTCAGAGCACATTTTAGAAGCACTTCAATGTGATTTTTAAAAGGTGCCCAATGGACAAGATTTTGATCAGCTTTGCTAATAAGTTTTACCTAATTCCTTGTCAAAATTTTTTTGAATGTACCCTTGTGAATCAGGCTAAGATGTTTTACCAAGTTTAGTGTATTATTGATTTAATTTGCATTTTGCATAAACTCTCTATGTGTTTAATGTGACCAAAGTGCTCTGTTGTTGGAATGGTCATGTCTCATTGTTAAGATGATGATTTTTCTATCCTTTGGAAAGTAGTCATTGACTTTTATGGAAAGTGATAGAGTCAGAAAGACATAGGACATGCAACCATTAAAGCTGAAAGCAAATTGTAAAGAGTGATTCAGACTGGTCAAAATACATTTATCTGTTCACACTACAGTGACAGCTTTATATATTTTGAATATTTTTATAATGAAAATATACTACAAAACCTGAAGTGAAAACAAAGCACTTGGATGATCAAGCCTACTTCTTTTGACAGCCATGTGCAATTTGTCCTGTCATAGATTCCTTCCAAGCTATTTAATTTCACAAGGGATAGCTCTTCAGGGCTTCTTCTGGCCTTCAAGTATAAATCAGACAATCTCCAGAGTGTGTAGCAGCCTATATTTTGTTGATTGAGGAAAAGAATATTTCAAAGTCAAGGCTATAGACCTATAACAGATCCTGGGTTTGCCAGGCAGCAGTGATCCATGTCTCCTATGCTCACGAGACCTGGACAATCTACATACATCAAACATCTCATGGAAATGGAAAACCTACACCAATTTTTGTTTCTTACTCTTCCACTAAATATGGAGGATTTCAGTAAGGCAATGCCCAACTTCTTCTCCCAGTCCAGCATCCACAGTACTAGTGGTCAACTTTTATTCTATCAGCTCCATAGGGTAGACCATGTTAATGTGTGCCCAAAACAGTAGACCATCACAACAGGCACACCTGTTCTCTCCATGCTCTATCATGGGAATATATTGCTATGTGGATGGGAGAAGGTTCAAGGATGTGACAAAAACCACATTGAAGAAATACAACATCCTACTGACTTCTGAGCATCTCTGGTCCGTGACAGTTCAAAGTGGAGAAGGAGCATTCAAATATTGTTGATTACAAGAAGTGAGGTACATTAAAAGCCTGAATGATCAGTAGACTAGCCTACAAGCTAACCAGCCAACTAACGATCAGGTACCTATCTCATCTGCAGAAGAGTCTATAGTTCCTACCTTGTCATCATCAGTTACCTCACAAAAATGGAGTCATGATCAATCTCAGGCTAAAGAAGAATGAGAAAAAAACATATTATTAATTTTCAGGTACATTCTTTGAACAAAGATTCATTGTTTCAGGAACAACCATGATTAACACATTTATTAGTTGCTGGTATCTGTCAAACTTGTCTCAAACCAGATTTTTAACTGTTACATGTTAGAAATGTTATTCTTAGATATTAATTCATAGAACATAGGATAGTACAGCACTGGACAGGCAGGAGAGATAAATGGTTGTAGAAGAAAACTACATAAAGGAACAAAACCCACCTGTAACAAAACATGGTATTTTACCTTGACCATATTATTACCTAATTGAAGCCTGTTTGTTCTCTTATTCTGAAGTGTCTCCTTATTTCAAAGTTAATGATGAGGAAGCAGCATGATGCTTTGATGTGAGAATATGACAACTGAGAACACACAATCCTTTGTTCTTGCTTTCCTCCCTAAGTTACTCTCTTCCTTAAGTTTTTCCTCTTTCTCCACCCTGCCTTTGAACTCACAGCAATACCATCATCACTATGTGTTGTAAAATGCTGATCTTCTAACTGGACCAGATGGAAATGGGCATGCAAGGTAAAAAATTGAGTTGTTCTTTTCTCATTCCAGGGTCACTGGATAATGATATGTTCGGTAATGCTGCCTTTCCTGAGCCAATTAGATCTTCTGTAGTGCCTGTGCTTCTCCCAAGCTTTCTTGTGATACCTCTTCTTTTATATTATGCACAGAACCTATGCATCTGAACATCACCCTCAACATCAGTCTCTGTATCTTTTCTCTATTGACAATTCTAACTAATCATGGCCTTTAAGTTGATGGAAGCTGCACTGAGGTATGGAATTGGATTCAGCAACCCACTTGATTTATGCATAGCTAATTTTGCTAGGTAAACTTGCACCTCCTCCTTATTGATTATTTTCTGTTGTAAAGCGAGATTTAAATAATGGGCGAAGCCTTTTATATTAATAGAAATTGGACATTTTTGGCACCATTAAATTTTCACTGTAGAATCTAGATCTATTACAACACATTTCAGTCAATGTAAAAAGGATGAATATTAGGTATAAACTCTATATTATTGGGAGGCACAAGAGATTACAAATGCTGGAATCTGGAGCAACAACCAAGATGCTGCAGGAACATTGTGGGCAGGCAATATCTGTGGAGGATCTTGACATGAAATGTTATCTACCGCCGATGCTGCCAGACTTGTTGAGTTCCTCCAGCATCTTGTTGCTTGATTGTACAGGCATTTTCTCATCTGATTTGTCCAATGATTTCCATCAGTCAAACTGTGCGGGCAGCACCTTTTTCTTTCTATGTTGTACCCTACTGAGGCCACTGCCAAGTTTCTATGTTTCTGAATATTAGACCATAAGACAAAGGAGCAGAAGTCAGCCATTCGGCCCATCGAGTCTGCTCTGCCATTTCATCATGAGCTGATCCAATTTCCCCTGTAGTCCCATTCTCCCGCCTTCTCACCATAACCTTTGATGCCCTGACTACTCAGATACCTATCAATCTCTGCCTTAAATACACCCAATGACTTGGCCTCCACTGCTGCCCGTGGCAACAAATTCCATAGATTCACCAACCTCTGGTTACAAAAAATTTTCGCATCTCTGTTCTGAATGGGCACCCTGCAATCCTCAAGTCATGTCCTCTCGTACTAGACTCCCCCACCATGGGAAACAACTTTGCCACATCCACTCTGTCCGTGCCTATCAACATTCAAAATGTTTCTATGAGGTCCCCCCGCCTCATTCTTATAAACTCCCAGGAGTACAGTCCAAGAGCGGTCAAACATTCCTCATATGTTAACCCTCTCATTCCCGGAATCATTCTAGTGCATCTTCTCTGAACCCGCTCCAATGTCAGCACATCCTTTCTTAAATAAGGAGTCCAAAACTGCACACAGTACTCCAAGAGAGGTCTTACCAGTGCCTTTTTGAGCCTCAGCATCACATCCCTGCTCCTATACTCTATTCCTCTAGAAATGAATGCCAACATTGCATTCGCCTCTAGAGGAATAGTGCCAGTTCCTGTCACAATAAACAGTGTGACTTCATACCTTTCTGTTTATTGGTTACGTGCTTGGTATGAAAGTGAGATTTTTGTTGCTACCAAGAACTCAATTCATTTGAATGAGATAGCATGTCACTACTTAAGAACGTTAATCTACTGAACATTTTCAAAACTTTTGCAACTTTGCTGCCATTGGATATTACCTTAGTAATCTATGGAAGAAAAATTTGGAATAGCTATCAGGCTGTTGAAGTTGTGGGAGTGTCTCTGATTTTTCAAAATTGTGAAGCTTGTAAAAAATAATTTGTGCTTGTTTGAAGTTGCAGACTTTGCTATCTCTTGTCTTTGAATTTTTTTGGACCTGAAATGCTTACTCTTCATACCTTCCCAATCATACAGTCTGAACTCATTAATAGGACAGGCCTCATATATTTCATTCCTTACCTGGAGGGACCAATGAAAGGTCCTGATAATTTTTGCAGTATGACTGCAGTTCAGATTACTGGATTAAGTTATAAATGGGAAGTTAAGCACAGAAATGAGAAGAGTGGAGAAAAGCATCAACTTTGTTTTCTATGAGGAAAATAATATTAAGATTGCGGAGATGATTTAGGAAATGTGGTATACTGACATCAGCACCTCACTACCCTCACCAATTTCTACCCTGCCTGCCACTGAATTATAGTGTAACTGAATTATAGTACTGTGCCTTCCCCTAAAATGCTGTATTATGCTTTAGGTAAATGTTTCAATTGTTTAAATAAATAATTAATAGAAAAATGAGGCTAGGTCCTGTCCCTCCATTAAAATGGTGGAAGAGCTCTAGCTTCATCACTCACTTCCTCAACTATCTCTGTGACCATAACTCCTGATGGTATTTTCCTTGGAAGGATTCAAGGACCTTGATCTTCTCTCTCTCTTTCCATGTATGTTTAACCTACCATTGCCTTGTAGTTTCAATTGCAGAGTCACTTCATCTCTTAATTCAATGACTTTTGGTCCCAACTACTTTTTCAGCAGAGAAAAAAACACAGTTCCCCCACAGGCATACAGTTGTTATTCAGCTGCTCCTAAAAGGAGATGTAATCCACTGAAACTGGGAAACTCCCAGTACATTATAATTTGTGCTTCGGAGTCACTTACAATTATGCAAAGGTGTTGGCCATATTGTGGCTCAAGGTCTGTACATGTAGGCACAGACATAACTAATTCCTTTGTATTTGCAGATTCATAATATGTTTGCTCCCTTGACTAGGAATATGGGTATTAAATTCTACCATATGGGTAAGAATAACACTGGTCATTGCCTTCAGCAAGCAGTTTAAGCTAATTGCATAATCATTTTGAAAAGTAGCAAACCTATTCAGCATTCTATTGAATCAACAAAAGTACATTGACTTTTTTTTTCCTATTCATTAAAGTCGGTGTGATTTTATGAAAAGGAAATTGCACTTGATGGTTTTCTGCTGACGTAGTTAGCAAGGTAGAGGGGAAGCCAATGGATGCATTACAAGTAGGTTTTCAGAAGGCTTTAATCAGGTGCTATATGTAAGACTGAGACAAAATAAGAACTGAGGTGGTTGGGGATAATAAATTAATATGGATGAAAGATAGGTTAAAGGACATTTGGTAATTGATAATGGAGATATTATTTTCACATGTGTTGAGATATTATGAGAACCTTTGCTTTGCCTGTCATCCATCAGATCTTTCAAGCCTGAAGTTTTCAAACACTGTACAAAAGGAAGAGCAGTAGCAGAATGCTGGATACAGTGTTACTGCTGCAAGGAAAGTACAGCGCACGTAGGCAAATTAGGTGAATGGGCCATGATGAGGTTGACTGAGTTCATCTTTAAAGTACAAAAGATTCACTTAAGAGTCTTTATAATAGGATCGAAGTTGTCCTTGAGATAAAAAGAGTGAATAGGAATGAATGGGCCACTCTCATGGTGACAGACTGTCACCAGCTGGAGGTCATAAGGGTGAACGTAGGGACCTTGGGCCCTTTAATACCTGAGATAAAGAGATTATATATGGTGCGTCCAAAGTAACGAGACCAATTGAGAAAATAAGATGAAAGTAGGATGGAAAACATATAAGCAGATGGGCAAAATGTACAGTGCAGCAAAAAAAATTTGGGGAGATGTGTGACTATGCACTGACTATAAGATTAGAAAAACAGAATATTTTTCAAATGGTAATAAACTAATAAATTCTGGTGTATAGAAAGGTATTTGTGTGCTGATTTTGAAACACAAAGGAGACATGTCCTCAAGTAATTAGGAAGATAAATGGGATGTTGACCTTCGTTTGCAAGGGTATTAGAATACAAGAATAAGGAAGTCTTGTTGAAACTTTTATTTGGTGAAATGACAGCAGTGTGCAGTTTTCATCTATGTACATAATGAAGGATACATTTGCCTTGAAGACAGTGCACTGACGTTCACTAGATTCCTGATATTAAGCAGTCATCTTAAGAAAAAGTGAAGGAGTAGATTGGCCCTATATTTTTCTGGAAGTTTAGTGAACTAGAGATGATTTTATAAAGATTCTGAGAGATCTTCCATGGGTAGGTCTTCAGTATTTCACTTGGTTAGAGCTCTAGAATAAGAGGCAAAATCATAGTTTGAGATCATTTATTTTGAATGGAATGGAAATATTTTTACTCAGTCTATAAAAATATGGAAATTTCCACCCAAGAGTCAGCGTTTATGCTTTAGTACAATCACCAGTGATATTGATATTTTATTTTTCCTTTGGGAATTATGGGTTATAAGAGTCCACTTGGAATTAAGATAAGTTCTTACATATCGACAGAGCAGGCTTATGTGACTGTTTGGTGTTCACCTGCTCTTAAGATATTAAGTCAAAACTTCAGTGAACTTTATTGTCACCTAGTATCATAGATAATGAGCTAAATCTTGCTGGCTAATGCCAATGAGTCCACAGAAACTGAGCCATGCTGACCAAGATTCTTATCTAACCTAGTCCTATTTGTCCATTTTTGCCAATATCCCTCCAAATATTTCCTGTCCATGGACCTGTCCAAATACCTTTTAAATGTTGTTAATGTACCTTATTCAACCACTTTCTCTGGCAAATCATTCCATATGCTGGCCAGACTCTGGGTGAAAATGTTGTCCCTCAGGTTCCTATTAAATATCTCCCCTCTCACCTTAAACATATGCCCTCTAGTTCTTGATTCCCCACTCCTGGGAGAAAGGCTGTGTGCATTGATCATGATTTTATACACCTCTACAAGATCATCAATCACTGTCCTGCACTTCAGTGATAAATGCTCTTAACCTGCTCATTTTGTCTCCATAATTTAGTCCCTCAAGTCTTGGGAACATCCTCATAAATCTCTTCTGCACTCTTTCCAACTTAATGGCATATTTTGCTAATGGCAGGGTGATCAAAACTGAACACAATATTCCAAATGTGGCCTCACCAAGCCTGTATGTGTATTCTGTTAAACATGGAAGTCCTGGACTCACTGACAGCACCATAATGGCAAATCTGTCAGATTGGTTCATTGCTAGAATCCAAAAGTGGATAGTATCTTGCTGCCTCTTCCCCAGGAGTACACAGGAGTATCACACGTGGGTCATGGGTCAAGATTCCAAGCCTCCATAAACAAGGAAACAAGAATGCCTGAAAATAGGTGCAGCCAACTGAGACAGAAAAGGATGATAGGTGAATGACCATTCCTCCTCCTCCTTGACAAGAGAGAGAACACTTAATCAAGAAGAAGAAGAAGGAAGGTTTAGAAAACAATTAAACAGAGCCCTTGAGAGTTACAAGGTAGCCAGGAAACGCTTAAGGGTTTAAGAAAGGTAGGAGGTGACATGAGAAGGCCATTTTAAGTAAGATTAAGGAAAACATCCGGGAGTTCTACATGACGTGAAGAACAAGAAGATGACTAGAGTGTGGACAGGACCACTCAGTCTAAAGTGAGAAACATATGCTTAGAGGTGGAGGAGCTGGGAGAAGTCCTTAGTGAATACTTTGTTTCAGTGTTTTTGGAAAGAGGCAATGTTGGAGGTTCTGAAAAACATTAGGATAGATAGTTTCCTGGGGCCGGATGGGATATACCCCAGTTACTATTGGAATTGAGGGAAGACATTGATCTGGCATTGTCGATGATCTTTGCATCCTCCCTGGCCACAGGAGTAGTACCAGAGGACTGGAGGATTACAAACATTATTCCTTGGTTCAGGAAAGTTAATTGGGAGAGTTCTGGGAATTATTAACCAGTGAGTCCTATGGCAGTGGTGGGAAAACTAATAGAGAGGATTCTTAGAGACAGAATTTATGAGTAATTGGAGAAGTGTTATCTTATTATAGATAGTTAGCATGGCTTTGTGAAGGACAAGTCATGCCTCATGAGCCTGATTGACTTTTTTGAGGTGGTGATAAATCTTATTGATGAAGATGGAGTAGTGGACATGGTGTGTATGGGTTTTATTAATGCAGTTAACAAGGTTCTCCACAGTAGGGTCATTCAGGAACAGGATTCATGGAAATTTGGCTGTGTGGTTTTGGAAATGGTTTACCCACAGAAAGCAGAGGGTGGTAGTCGGTGGAACATATTCTGCATAGAGGTTGGTGACCAGGGATCTGCTCTAGAACTCTGCTGTTTGTGATTTTTATTATGAGAAAGTGTGAGGGTGGGTTAATCAGTTTGCATGTGACATGGATTGGTGGCAGTTGTCAGTGCTGTATAAGGTTGTCATGAATTACAATGGGACATAGACAGGATGTGTGGAGAAGTGGCAAATGCAGTTCAATCCGGAAAAGCATAAAATGATACACTGTGGAAGATCGAACCTGAAAGCAGAGTACAAGGTTAATGGCAGAATTCTTAGTAGATGAGCAGTTGATTCTTGGAGGATCAAGTCCATAGATTCCTCATATTTGCTGTGCTAGTTGCTAATGATCAAAAGTTCAAAGTTCAAATTAAATTTATATACAAAGTGTGTATATATATAATCATTTGCCACCTTGAGATTCATGTTTTGGTGGGCATTTAAAGGGGAAAAAAAGAAATATAATAGAATATAAAGTGTTAAACACACTTTAAAAATTTGCTTTCAATTTCGTAGATTTTTTGAATTAAATGATTTTTTACTTTCTAGTAATATTTATTCTGATTCCTTTTTTAAACCATCAACTTTGTAACTATGAAAATGGACAAGGGAGAGCCAGTGGATGTAGTGTACCTGGACTTCCTGAAAGCTTTTGATAAAGTCCCACATAGGAGATTAGTGGGCAAAATTAGGGCACATGGTATTGGGGGCAGAGTACTGACATGGATTGAAAATTGGCTGGCTGACAGGAAACAAAGAATAGTGATTAACGGGTCCCTTTCGGAATGGCAGGCTGTGACCAGTGGGGTACCGCAAGGTTCGGTGCTGGGACTGCAGCTGTTTACAATATACATCAATGATTTAGATGAAGGGATTAAAAGTAACATTAGCAAATTTGCTGATGACACAAAGCTGGGTGGCAGTGTGAAATGTCAGGAGGATGTTATGAGAATGCAGGGTGACTTGGACAGGTTGGGTGAGTGGGCAAACGTATGGCAGATGCAGTTTAATGTGGATAAATGTGAGTTTATCCACTTTGGTGGTAAGAACAGGAAGGCCGATTACTATCTAAATGGAGTCAAGTTAGGAAAAGGGGAAGTACAATGAGATCTAGGTGTTCTTGTACATCAGTCAATGAAAGCAAGCATGCAGGTACAGCAGGCAGTGAAGAAAGCTAATGGCATGCTGGCTTTTATAACAAGAGGAATTGAGTATAAGAGTAAAGAGGTCCTTCTGCAGCTGTACAGGGCCCTGGTGAGACCCCACCTGGAATATTGTGTGCAATTTTGGTCTCCAAATTTGAGGAAGGACATTCTTGCTATTGAGGGAGTGCAGCATAGGTTCACAAGGTTAATTCCCGGAATGGCGGGACTGTCATATGTTGAAAGATTGGAGCGACTGGGCTTGTAAACGCTGGAATTTAGAAGGATGAGAGGGGATCTGATTGAAACATATAAGATTATTAAGGGATTGGACACACTGGAGGCAGGAAGCATGTTCCCACTGATGGGTGAGTCCAGAACTAGAGGCCACAGTTTAAGAATAAGGGGTAGGCCATTTAGAACAGAGATGTGGAAAATCTTTTTCATCCAGAGAGTGGTGGATATGTGGAATGCTCTGCCCCAGAAGGCAGTGGACGCCAAGTCTCTGGATGCATTCAAGAGAGAGTTAGATAGAGCTCTTATAGATAGCGGGGTCAAGGGATATGGGGAGAGGGCAGGAACGGGGTACTGATTGTGTATGATCAGCCATGATCACAGTGAATGGCAGTGCTGGCTAGAAGGGTTGAATGGCCTACTCCTGCACCTATTGTCTATTGGATAAGGTTTTTTTAACATGGAAAATTAAGGGAATTAAAACTTTTTTAGATTTGTTTTTACAAGACTGTTTAATGTCTTTTTCAGAGTTAATGGATAAATATGATATCTCTAATACACATTTTTTCAGGTATTTACAGGTTAGGAATTTCTTACGTGATTTTTTACCAAATTACCCTTTGGCCTGCTCTTCAAATTTGGCTTATGTTATCTTTCAGTTTAAACCTTTTCAAAACCGATTAATAGCTATCATTTATAAACAGTTAATGAATGCTCGCATGTCACCTAATGATAGGGTTCAACGTACCTGGGAAGTAGAACTTCAACATTCACTTTCAGATAATCAATGGAGTAAAATTTATTATTTAGTCAATAATTCATCTATCTGTGCACGCCATATCTTAATTCAGTTTAAGATAGTACGTAAGGCTCATATGTCCAAAGATAAATTGGCGCATATTTTTCCGAATATAAGCCCTATTTGTGACAGATGTAACACAGAAATGGCTACTTTAACTCATTTGTTTTGGTCATGTGTAAGTTTAAATGATTTTTGGAGGGATGTGTTTGGAATATTATCTAAAGTTATAGATATGGATGTTCAACCTAATCCACTTACAGCAATTTTTGGGATTATTCCAGAGGAAACAAGCAAAGTGTCTACTTCCGCCCAACATGTGATAGCTTTTTCAACTTTACTGGCTAGGAGAGCTATTTTGCTACATTGGAAAGAATCTAACCCGCCTATTGTTTTCTATTGGCTCTCTTCCATTATGTCATGTCTAAGCTTGGAGAAAATTAGAAGCCGGACGTTTGATACATCCTTTAATTTTGAACAAGTCTGGCGACCCTTTATTCAATATTTTCATGATTTAATTTTTATTTATTTATTTATTTATTTTTATTCTCTTTGGGGAAAATCCTTATCCATGAAGGTTCGGAGATGACTGGAAGGATGTGTTTTCTCTCTCTCTCTCTCTCTCTCTCTCTCTCTCTCTCTCTCTCTCTCTCTGTTTTTTCTAATTTTATCCTCAATTGGACTGCCCAATCTTTCTTTTTCTTTCCTTTTTTTCTCTTTCTTTTTTTGTTTTTTGTTTCAATTCAGTTAGTGGTTTTTTTTCCTTATCAATAAAATTTCCAATCTTTTTTTAATGATTGTTATGAGGAGTTGTAGTTTTTTTTTGACCATTGTACAGCTTAATATTTTACTTATTTGATTTTGATATTATATACTTTTTGTTTTTACTATTGCTGTTTATATGTCTTTTATATTATCTATTTGATAAACTCCTCTTCCGATTTGTATATTCTTTATTTGGAAATCAATAAAAAAGATTGAAAAATGAAAAAAAATAAAAGAATTTCATGATAACCTATGCATAACTAGACAGCCACAAGATATGTTGCAGCTCTATAAAGCTCCAGTTAGACCACATTTATGGTATTTGTTCATTTTGGTCACCTCATTTTATGAAGGATATGGAAGCTTGAGTAAAGACCCAGAGATTTACCCAGAAACTGCCTGGATTAGAGAACGTGTTTAATGAGGCAAGGTTAAGCAAGCTTGGGCTTTTCCTTTTGCAGTGAAAAGAATGAGAGGTAACCTAATGAAGGTGTTTAAGATTATGAAAGGCATGGATAGAGTGTACAAAGAACATCTTTCTCCTAGGGTGGTAATGTCCAATAATAGAGGACATACTTTTAATGTGAGTGGAGGAAAGTTTAGAGGTACTAGGTACTGGGCATCTGAAATATATTGTTGGGCGAGGTGTTAGAGGCTGGTACAACAGGGATACTTAAGAGACTCTTAGATAGGCACGAGGTTGTAAGAAAAATAGAGGGTTATGGGCTGTGCGAGAGGGAAGGATGGAGCATGGAGCAGGTTTATATTGGTTGGCATACCATTATGTGCTGAAGGCCCATGCCGTGCTCTACTGTTCTAAATTCAATGTTATATGTTCTATGTTCTGGGCTAGTCTTTCTCTTAAGAATACTCCACCATTCAGTATGACCTTGGCTAATCAATGCTGGCTTCTTCTCTGATAGTAACCCAGAAAACTGAATTTTTCGATCTTTCAAATATTTATCTAACTCCACCATAAATGTATTTAATGATCTGGCCCAGAAAATCCTTACTTTCTAAGAGATGAGATTCACATGGAACTCGATTTTGAATGACTGGCCTCTTAAATTCCAAAACAGAAGCAAAGAGATTGGGGAAATTACCATTTAATAAAAATGTTTTTTATTTCAATATTTTTAAATTGATGTTTTTTAAGTTAATATCTATTTTTCCTAAAAATTATTTATTTTAATTTGAACTGGTTCTCAGTGCTAAAGACATTTTAAAAACAACTCAAACCTCTTGCAGCACTAACAGCCTGCTAACCTGGGCATTAAGCTCTGTCAGTCACTGCTGGAATCTGTGATACTATGAGGCCACAAAATGGATCCTTTACATCTGGATCAGGGTGTAAGAAGCTGATCCAGAGGAATGCTTGGATTATGTTTACTGGGCCAGTGAGTTCCAATCCAATAGTTAAATTGGCCCAAACTGACCTTAGATTTCAAATGAATCCTTTAGTGTAAATGGTGTTGCATTGCCATAAAAATAGCTACAGTATTGTATTCAGGTATTGATAATTTCTGAATGTATAATTCTTACTTTTAGAAGAAAACAGGAATGAGTTATAAGGAATGAAAGTGTTAGAGATTCCAAGAAGCTTACTCCAAAGGACTATTGCCTTTTTAAATTAAATGTCTGGAGATCTATAATCTTGCAGTATCCTTTTTGAAGCTTCCACAAAATAGAATGGTGGAAGGAAACTTCCCTTCCTTGCACTTGATGTGGATTGTCCTCAGAAGATGATAACTCATTACGTGAACTCATCTCTGTAAGTATGGAGCATTATGCCACCATTCCAATTTGCAATATTGTGGCATTCATTGACGACAATTTTTGAATATAATCTGCCAGCAGAGAAAGTCACCAAGTAAGAGAATATACTCAGAAAATTTGCTCATTGGAGCACAAGCCTTTTTACATTGTGGATGCTTCTAGTTAGACTTAAATTCCTGTTTTGTTAACTTTTCACAGAATGCTAAAATAGCAATACGAAATGAATCTCTCACCATGATTTAAACTTAAGTTGGTGAGTAGTTATTACTGTTGCTTGGAGATATTTTCCACAGTGTAATTTTTAAAAATTAAGTTGTAGGATATCAGTTCTTTTTAACTAAAATACCTTATCACTTTTACCAGCATTAAAGATACTCAGGTGAAAATCCTGTGAAAAAGGATCGAGTGCTTTTGCAATGTATATAATGAATTAACTCTTCTTGGGCTTCCAACTGAGGACAGGTATTGATTATAACCGAAGTTTCAATGACAATCTCTGCCTTCTTCACTAGGGATGTTGCATCACCCCTGATGAAGACGGCAGGGTTTGTTATCAAAATAATGTTAAAATTGATACTTGTACCCAGCTGGAAGCCTGAGAAGGGTTTATTAACCCTGTGTAAGTTTTCAAGCCCCAATTACAAAATAACTTTATAAAAATATAAATGTTTATGCTTCAATCAACCACACAAACTAACCATTGGAGTGCCTGATTTAAATTGTAAACTTGATACAAAGCCATGGGTACCTTTTTGAACTTCATTCATTGGAAATTCACATTGACACTGGTTGGCCAAACTTACTTACTTTCTGGTTAAAAATATACATGTTCACTTAGTGAATTTAAATGCAAACCATCGAGATGAAAGTATGGCAAACTAATCTAGTGCACACTAAATTATCTCCACACACAACTTTATAGTGTTCTATTCATATTATCAATCAATGATCAGATCACATCATAACCAATGAAATCTCCATAAAAGCCTTGATCACTTCCCTCACATTTTGTCCCTCATTCATTCTGAATCAAGAAAGATCCACAAATTCACCGAAGAAGCTTGGATCAGCTTTATGAGAAACACAGAGGAATGTGTTGAGACACAGTGAAAGAAATGATCTTTGGTTGGGCATTTGAATCTGAGCATCTCTGCTTGTCTTGCCTTCAACTTTCAGTAGGCTGGGATATCTCAAAGCTAAGTGATCAAGAACTCCCTGAACATGGAGTTTCAACTCTATGTCTGGCTCCTACAAAGACAATTCCCACACGAGGAAAATAGTAAGTCCAAGATATGACAGAAACATAGCACAACCATTATCAGGTGGATTCTCCAACTCATCTTGTGGTAAGTTTGTGCCAGAATCCTTCGCGAGTGTTGTTTGCAAACATCCATCTATCATCTGAGCAACTATCAGTAATTGCAATGCTCAATTTCTCTATCCCTCCAGAAATTAGACAAGTAAAATAAATTGATAAGGTTTAGAGATTAAACTATTTTTCAGAAGTTTGAATTCCATTTAGATCAGAGAAGACTTCCAGTTTTCATTATATTGCTGCCCACTTTTCCACATTAGAAGATGATATAAAATTTGAAACGTGAAATAATAGCACTTCCTGTCTTATTCCTGCTTGCTGTCATATTACTGTAGAGGAGAATGATTGTTGGGCATAGGTTTTGTGAGACTCATTATCACATTCAAATTAAGACTGTATCAGGTAGCTAGGATTACAATGCCATCTTTTCTGAATTAATGAAACTCTCTCTAAATGTTGTAACTCCCACCCACTACTGAATCCCCACCATCTCAATAGCCCTCATTGTTACAGTTTACAAATAGACAAGTTCAAATCAATTTAAAGGCACTGTATGCCACAAGCACTCAGACTATTAAACTGTGATGGAAAACATCTGAGTTGTTTCGACTTGTAGGTTACAGAATTCTTGTTCTAATTGGGAGACTTTGGAAGCTTACGAGTAACAACAACAGTTTGGTAGTGGCCTGAATAGTCATTTCTAATTGAAGAGAAAGGTAGGTTACCTTTGGGGGTGTTGTGGGGTTGTAGTGTAGTGAAGGATTGTACTTGGATAGCGTGCATTCACTTTTAGTAGGATCAACATTCCCAAAGCAGCTTGCTTCTGGTAAGTTGAGATGTAGGGCAGGATGACTGATTCTCCTGGAGTATGTCACCAACAGCTGCAACTTAGCATGATATAAGCTGAAACTCTCAGATTTGGGAGAACAGATCTCTTTCTTTGGCTCATGATACAAGTAGGTGTCCTTGTCCATGCCTGCCTCAACCAGGTGAATCATGCTTTCTTCAGCAGTACCAACTGGTATGCCATATTTTCCACAGGCAACAAAGAAAGCACTTTGAAGGTGGAAAATGTAACATGTACAGAAAATGATTTTTTCCAGGAGCTTTTGTCAAAGGAATGGCACCATTCATGTACCAAATGGGTCTTTGTTCTCTCATTTTGTTACAGGTCTATGAACATGGCCAACAATTCATTCAGGTTTGTGACTGCCTTTCTCACAGCTAGTATCAAGCCTTTATCCTGGCAGCCAACTAATTTACCTTCCTCATTACTTCCAATGCTGGCTCGGTGGTGACAAGGGATAGCCTTTTGTCTGTTGCTAAAGTTGCTCTGGCAGCATCAGTAAATGCCAGTTCTTACATCATGAGTATGATTGTTATGTGGTTCTTCAAAAGGAGTTTACAGATCTGTAACGTAGCTCTGGATTGTTTGCATGTTGAGGGGAGAAACAGCAAGCAGAGTGCAGGACCACTTGGTTAAGTATAAAATGATTCCATCCAAGGAATGGTTTAAACTCAGTCGATGAAATAGTGGTGTTCATTTTATTGGTTTACTGGTAAAAACAGAATGCTGATACTACCAGTTGTGATGGCAAATACAGATAATGTGTGTGTGAATGAAATCTGAAGAGTAGTGTTGTAGTTGGAGAAGAATTGTTGACAGGAAAAGACTGAAAACCAGAAGTATTATATATGACGTTAAATTAAGATGGAAGTTGAAGACATCTTCCTCACTTTTAAGTTCTTGTTATTGAGATTATTGAAAGGTGTTTGATGTTGGAGCCAGGTTCTTTGAACTATGCTTCATGCTATCTCAGCCTGTTGGTTTAGAAGCCTTTTCTCAGAATCAGAATCAAGTTTAATATCACTGCATTATGTAGTGAAATATGTTGTTTTGTGGCAGCATTATATTGCAATATGTAGTAATACAACTATAAATTACAATAAGAAGTATATATAAAAAGAAAATTAAATAAGTGTTGCAAAAAGAGAGGGAAAAGTACTGAGGTAGTGTTCATGAGTTTATTCAAAGGCAACACGAGTGAATCTGCAGATGCTAGAAATAAATAAAAACACAAAATGCTGGCAGAACTCAGCAGGCCAGACAGCATCTACGGGAGGAGGTAGTGACGACGTTTCAGTCCGAAACCCTTCATCACCCCTCCTGATGAAGGGTTTCGGCCCGAAACGTCGTCACTATCTCCTCCCGTAGATGCTGTCTGGCCTGCTGAGTTCTGCCAGCATTTTGTGTTTTTATTCATGAGTTTATTGTCCATTTTGAAATCTGAAGATGGAGGGAAGAAACTGTTCCTGAAACATTGAGTATGTATCTTCAGGTTCCTGTGCCTTTTATTCGATGGTAGCAATGAGAAAAGGGCATACCCCGAGTGATAGGGTCCTTAATGATGGATGTCAGCTTTTTGAAGGTGCCCTGGATACTGGGGAGGCTAGTGCTCCCGATGGAGCTGGCAGAGTTTCCAATTTCCTGCAGCTTTTTCCAGTCCTGTGCAGTGGCCTCTCCACAACAGACGGTGATGCAACTAGTTACAATGCTTTCCATAGATACCTTTGTGATCAGTTTTACAAAAGCGAGATATCTAGGCAATGACACCATTGCAAAAAGCCAGGTTGATTAGTGGTAGTAATGGATAGATTCTCATCTGTTCAGAGGCACTTGATGGTAGTTAATGTGAACAGAGCTACTGGTTATCCTACCCATTCAGTTGCCAGATTCAGTGTTCAAAGTGTGAACATCTAAATTACCAACCCTGTGAAAGTGCCCCAAAAGTCACAGCTGCTTTATAATTAGCTATTATCTTTTATATAATTCCATAAATGAACATGCAACATTTAATCTGGAAGAAAGCATATGTAACAAAAATATTTTTATAAAGAAGCATGCTATTATTTTTGTAGAATAATCCTTGGCCACTGGCTTTTCTTCTGAACAGGAAGTGAAAACTGTGAAGCAAAAGTTGGGAACAGTTGATGAAATGGTGTGGATACCTCCTATGAAGTTGCACTCTGCAGGTGTCCTGACTACATAGCAGTTAATGGAAAGCCCATCAATTCCAAAACTAGTCCTTTATGGAAAGAATGTTGTACTTGAATAACTGAGTGAAGGAATTAAAAATAGACAAGAATAGTGTAATGGAATTGTAAAACATATAATTGCTGGTCTGTTGGCGTGGGGCCTAGTGGGCAAGGCATCAGACTAGTAACCTGAAGGTCACTGGTTCGAGCCTCAGCTGAGGCAGCGTGTTTGTGTCCTTGAGCAAGGTACTTACCAATATTGCTCTGTACCTTGGACAACATTGGTGGCGAGGAGAGGGGAAGGCCTGCAGCCTGAGCAACTGCCGGTCTCCCATACAACCCTGCCCAGGCCTGCGTCCTGGAAACTCCAGGCGCAGATCCATGGTCTCTCGAGACCGACGGATGCCACCAATTGCTGGTCTAATAAAAATCTTGCTTGATTATTGAAGTTTCTGACTTTAAAAATCAGTAAATTTTAAACTGGTTAAGCTGGAAAAAAAAAAGACTTTGAGTTTTTTTATATACCAGTTGGGAATTTAGGGACCAAGTTTAGTTACTTAATGTGGAAAAATGAATGCCAATAAAGATGGTATTCTTTTTTAAAAAGTGGATGGTTTTATGAGAAAATAAAAGCCATAGTCATGTCTAATTGAAAGTGAGCTATGAAATGCTGTTATATAATGATATAATTGTGGAACATTGCAGCAAAGTAAATAATTTATCCTAGGACAGACCTGTCATCAGCATGTTTAAGAAATATGAGCATTTTAAGAACTGCAGCAGCAATAATAAGGGTGACCAGCAGGCAAAAGACATATAGTGGATACCATCCATGTTACACTTCTGCACTGCAAGTTATCTATCTGTTTATAACAGAGGTGCAGTTCATTATGAGGATTAAGCTCAGCAGGAAATCCATGGTGACGTGCATGTGATCATATCAAACCACCTAGAACATCAGCAATCAGTACCATGCGTGCCTTCAATAGACTACTTCAACATAGCTCTCAACTATTTTGTGATGCTTTGTTCAGCTGAGATTAGGCAGCCATTTTTCCATTCTTTCCTTTAATTAAGGTGATTTAATCTTCCTTATCATTTTGCAGTTGTGCATGCAATTAATGGACAAAGACAACTACTTATCTGAATTGTTAGTTAGACTGAGACCTAATGCTAAGCCTCTATAAGACAATGGTCAGACCGTATTTGGAGCATTGTGAGCAGTTTTGGACCCTGTAAGGCTGTGCTGGCATTGGAGAGGGTCCAGATGAGGTTTGCAAGAATTATGCTAGGAATGAAAGGGTTAACAAATAAGGAGCATTTGTTGGCTTTGGATCTGTGTTTGCTGTAGTTTAGAAGAATGAGGGGGGATCTCATTAAAGCCTACTGAATAATGAGAGGCCTAGAGACCACATAGAGAAGGCATTTCCAACGGTTAGAGAGTCTACAATCAGAAGGCACTGCCTCAGAATAGAAGGGCATCCCTTTTGAACAGATATTATATATTCTTATGGTCTTATATTGCCATCCGCCTTCATGACCCAAACAAATGCATTTCAGCACACCTAAGCAGAATAGGTTATTATCTTTTCAAACGTATAAATAATATGCTGGAAAAAATTAACTATATTTATAAAATAAAGCTTTTAGATGTTCACAGGGTAGTCAAATGTGATCCCCTTTGAAGTAGAAGCAAGTATGTTGACTGCTCAGAAGTAGATTTGCAATGTTTAGATTCACAGCCCTGGAGGACAGTCATGCAACACAACCTAATGTCAAAATTCAAAGTAAATTTATTATCAAAGTATGCATAAGTTACCATATACTGTACTACATTGAGACTGATTTTTTTGCAGGCATTTACAGAAAAAAGAAATACAAAATATTTTTATGAGAAACTATACATAAAATATAAAGACTGACAACTAATTTGTGTATGAGGACAAACTATGCAAATAAAAATAATGCTGAGAACATGATTTATAAAGGGTCATTAAAAGTGAATCCGTAGTTTGTAGAATCAGTTCAGAGTAGTGGCGAATGAAATTATGCATGCTGGTTCAGGAGCCTGATGGTTGTAAGGTATTAAAAGATCCTGAACTTAGCGATGGCAGTAGCAAGAAGCAGGCATGGCCTGAGTGACAGGTGTCTTTGAAGATGGATGCTGCTTTTGAGTGGCAGTGTTCCACGTAAATGTACTATATGGAGAGGATAGATTTGCCCCTGATGAATTGATCTGTATCCACCACTTTCTGTTGTTCTATACCACTCCTGGGCATTGCTGTTTCCATGCTAGGCTGTGATGCAACCAGTTAGGAAGACAATTGGAATCTGCAAAACCTTTGAACAAAGTAGAGGTGCTGTTGTGTCATAATGGCACTTACCTGCACATGCTGGTACCAAGATAGATCCTCATTTACAAAATGAGTAATTAATGCACCCAAATAGTAATTAATGGAGTCATTGATTTTCATTTTCTGATTTTATTAATTCATAAATGAATTGCAGGATTCTCTGGCCAGGCCAGCATTTATTGCTCACGAGAATGTGATGGCTTCCTTGAGTCACTTTTGGATTTGCAGTGAAAATACTCCCACAGAATGTTGTAAGATTACTGCAATGAAATAGCTCAATGGTGTTCTGATATTTACTGTGATTGAATCAGTGAAAAGAACTCATGAAAGATTTATAGGTCTTCCCGTTCCACATCAATAGATGGTGTTGATAACGACTCATTTTAGAGGACATTTTAGAAGAAAAGAAGACATCTATAGATTACTGACAACCACAATCTGTTTGATTGCCCTCTCTTGGAGGTAATAGGCAATATTGTGTTCTGAATTAGGGAGTCTCCAAAGATAATAGATGATATTATGTTCTGAATTAAGGAGCCTATCCCTCTTTGGTCTTACAATTATATACGGAAACTTCAAACACAGTTGATTGCACCTTCTTCCAAACCACCTCCTCATCACCAGCTGGATGGTATCACATTTAACTGGTTCCATTAAATAGGACCAGAAAATCACCAGAAACAGCAACACCACTGCTGAATGCAGTTACCCATGATCTTCCCCATTGATCTAACCTTGACTATCTGTTGTTTCTCAATAATGTGTTGCCCTTCAACACCAAGTCTCATTAATCTATCATCCAGTGCTTGAAGAGAAAAATCAGTTCCTGATTATGTACAGTATGTGTACATTTCAAAAACTTTCTTCAACTTTTTGCTCCTTTATAAACCTCCAAAAATCTATCTCTCTAATCATGCTGTTGTTCCCTTGCCTGTATAGGTAGAATAATGTTGGTAAACAAGTTCAGTTTCATTTAATTTAGCAATAAACATTGTTGAAACAATGTCACAATTACTGTTTTTATTTATGAAGCACCTTGTTTGTTTCCTTGTTTAAAATTGAGTGAGGAAATTATGCATTAGCTGCATTAAATAGTTCCATAGATTGGCAAGGTTACAATCATCGTTAAATGCTGAATGTTTTTGGTGACATTGGTGTGACTTTTGGCGTGGTGCCTTTGGAAGGGAAGGAAGATCCATGATTTCTGTTTCTGGAGTTATCTTGTGATCCTTTTTTGTAAAGTGACATTGTGTATATATTGGAACAGGACAGTATTGGGCTTGACTTTGATGAAGGCCAGAGGCAAAAATCTGCTAACACTATTTGTCCAGTTCACACATACAGAATAGTGACATTGATAATGTAGCTGTGGGTTAGTTACAAAGAGAATGATTTACTGCTGAGTTCAGCACCTTTCCAGTCATTTTTAGGGGAAAGGCAGAACACTTCTGGGCAGAATTGTTAGTTTTTTCCTTTTTCCCATGGCAATTTGGTAATAAATATCCATAAGTGCATGCTCTTAGTTTTAGGCCTTTTGATGATGAAGTGACAAATACAGTGTTGCTTTCATCCCCCAAAGTCTTGTAATAAACATTACCTATTTTATGTTATTGTTTTTTTAAGAAGCACTAAATTTATAGCCTTAAGTTCATCAAAGGGTTATGAGTAATAATTACAACCTAATTAAGTTCAAAGTCTGGGATTTGTACTAAAGAACAAGTGGATAATATAATGTAGTGTGTGAGCTTTAAGGATCCTGGAATCATCAAATGTAACATTGTTTTCTGGTGTTGAACACCTCACCTCCATCCTCAAAAAGTGTCATTTCCTGGTGGCCAACCACTTCAATTCCTATCTTCATTCCTGTTCCGACACATTCCTGATCTTCTGCCATGTTAACGCCACTCTCAGGTTGGAGGAGCAACACCTGATATACCATCTAGGTAGCCTCCAACCTGATGGCATGAACATCGATTTCTCCAACTTCTTGGAATTATTCCCTCCTCTTCCCTCTTCTTTTCCCACTCTGGCCTCCTACCTCTTCTCCTCCCCAGCCCATCAGCTTCTGTTGTCATCCCTCCTTCCTCTCTCCTATCAGATGCATCCTTCTCCAGCACTTAGCTTTTTCTACTTACTACTGCCCACTTTCTTACTTCATAACCTGGCTTCACCTATCACCTTCTAGCTTGTCCTTCTTTCCCTCCCCCCACTTCCATATTCTGGCATCTTCCCCTTCTTTTCCAGTCCTGATGAAGGGTCTCGGCCTGAAATATCGACTGTTGATTCATTTCTATAGATGCTGCCTGAACTGCTGAGTTCCTCCAGCACTTTGTGTATATTACTCTTGACTTCTGGATTTATGAGATTATGTTTGTGGTTTTAACAAAAAGAATGATTTTGAAACTATTCTAACAATGTTAATTGCTAAATTAAATAAAATTGAACTTCATTTTCCATTGCCAGTTTACTTATATGCCTGTGTTATTAATTTTTTTGGCTCTTTGGAAATACTTCTGATTTTCAGTCTGAAACAGTTAACCAGAAACAATCTTGAGCATTTAATTATGAGGGAATTATTGAGTAACTAGATATCCCCCCGGTGTAGTGATTGCAAAAGGGATAATTTTGGCAATTCAAGGCTAAAGTATACAGTACACTTAGTATCCTATTTAACACTGAACAGAACATTCGACTCCGTATCTGATCCATTTCGAGGACCATCTACTCCTATTATTATTTCTCTGCTGCTGCTGTCCTTTTCAATCTTCAGTCACCTTTCGATTCAACAATTCTAATAGCCTTCCGTTTGGTCTCCCTGCTTCCACTCCCTATGAACTTGAAGTACATAGTCTTGTACATAAATTACTCTTATAAACTACACAAATTCCTGAGCAAAAATCATCTTAATTATAATCAAAAAGCATTCTTCATTTCAAGGCCCTTTGTGACCTGCTTGTTGTTTGTCCCTGTGACCGTATGAAATTATTGCACATTTTTGCACATTTTGGATTTCATCAATATTCTGTTGGTGACAGGTGCTTTAGGTGCCTAAATACACTCAAGAATGATGACTCCGAACCAGGTTACTACGCCACCTTTCTTTCTTCCAACAAACACCAGTACACACTCCACCTGGTCCTAACCCACCTGGACAAAAAAGACACATACGTTCGGATGCTGTTCATAGACTTCAGTTCAGCATTCAACACAATCATCCCTCAGAAACTGATTGGAAAGCTGAGCCTACTAGGCCTGAACACCCCCCTCTGCAACTGGATCCTAGACTTCCTGACTGGGAGACCTTGGTCAGTCCGGATCGGGAGCAGCATCTCTAACACCATCACGCTGAGCATGGCCCCCCCACCCACCAGGGCTATGTGCTCAGTCCACTGCTGTTCACTCTGCTGACCCATGACTGTGCTGCAACACACAGCTCGAACCATATCATCAAGTTCGCCGATGACACGACCGTGGTGGGTCTCATCAGCAAGAATGATGAGTCAGCTTATAGAGAGGAGGTGCAGCGGCTAATGGACTGGTGCAGAGCCAACAACCTGTCTCTTAATGTGGACAAAACAAATGAGATGGTTGTTTGACTTCAGGAAGGCCCAAAGCAACCACTCCCTGCTGAACATCGACGGCTCCTCAGTAGAGATCGTAAAGAGTACCAAATTTCTTGGTGTTCACCTGATGGAGAATCTCACCTGGTCCCTCAACACCAGCTCCATAGCAAAGAAAGCCCAGCAGCGTCTCTACTTTTTGCGAAGGCTGAGGAAAGTCCATCTCCCACCCTCCATCCTCATCACATTCTACAGGGGTTGTATTGAGAGCATCCTGAGCAGCTGCATCACTGTCTGGTTTGGAAATTGCACCATCTCGGATCGCAAGACCCTGCAGCGGATAGTGAGGTCAGCTGAGAAGATCATCAGGGTCTCTCTTCCCGCCATCAGGGACATTTACATTACACGCTGCATCCGCAAAGGAAACAGCATTATGAAGGACCCCATGCACCCCTCATACAATCTCTTCTTCCTCCTGCCGTCTGGGAAAAGTCTCCGAAGCATTCGGGATCTCACGACCAGACTATGCAACAGTTTCTTCCCCCAAGCTATCAGACTCCTCAATACCCGAAGCCTGGACTGACACCTTGCCCTACTGTCCTGTTTATTATTTATTGTAAATGCCTGCACTTTTTTGTGCAGTTTATGCAGTCCAGTGTAGGTCTGTAGTCTAGTGTAGCTTTCTCTGTGTTGTTTTTTTATTGCGTAGTTCGGTCTAGTTTTTTGTACTGTGTCATGTAACACCATGGTCCTGAAAAACGTTGTCTCATTTTTACTATGCACTTTACCAGCAGTTATGGTCGAAATGACAATAAAAGTGACTTGACTTGACTTGAAAATCAACCACAGAACCAAGGAATGGTCGCTAATCCAAAGCACAGAGTGGTTTCTTGCTCCACAGATGCAGCTTAACTAGTTGAATTGTTTCAACATTTCTGTTTTTGTTTCACATATTGGCATCTGCAATATTATTTATTTTCCATTAAAATCAATCCCTTTGTTCAGTTGTTCTAATATTTTACTTATTATATTTAACTTGATAATGTCCTTGTGATGGGTGTTTCTGCACTTTTCTGCATTGAAGACACTATTAAAATGGAAGGTAATTCAATGCTACCTCACGCATAACCACCTACTACAAATCAAGGGGTTAGTGAGTCGTCCACGATATGATTGGGAAATCAGGCTATGACTGAACATTTAGTGATATGTGCGAGAGAGGTTATTAGCATATGAATTAGCACTTAGTGATCGTCAGCAATTGTTTGCAAGTAGGGGTTTGGATGCATGATGCCAATAGCTGATGGTTCTAGTGCTGTGGCTGTACGGAAAAGTAATTTGGAATCGATCCTCAGATCACTGAATTTATACCAGCACTGCAGACGGGTGTACGTCAGTAAGTTGGATAGTCTCCTGATCTACACACTTTTCCGGTGTCCCCTGATCATGTAGGATACCTACTTCAGACCTCCTGGCTTTATCTCTCTTCTCTCTTTGTCACCAGCATCCTTCTGTACCTTCCGTAGTCTCAATTCACCTCTGCTTTGAGAAGTATTGTTTGTTTTTAAATAGTGACATTTATTTTCATGATCAGATCCCTTTCTCAGCCATCTGGTCCACCAAAGGCAAATGTTAAAATTTGAGGCATAATAACTTTACCCTACTCCATGCAACTATGTCAGCAATCAAGCACCACAATCCCTGTACATATTTTCCAGTTTTCTTCTAGTCTAGCAAGCTCTTGTATAAAATAAGTTCTCCTGTGCTCTTTAGTAAATTTAGTTGTGTATGTAATTTTCCTTATTCTAAACTGAGGTCTTCAAAACATATTTTCTATGTAGTCTTTTTATCATCCCTTTGATATTTTAACAACTTCTATCAAATTACTGTGTAGTATACTTACATTAATGAAAACAAAATAAATTAGAACAAATAAAGGCAATATGGTCCCTTCACTTCTGCAATAGTCCCTGCCACTTAATGAGATCCAGGCTGATATGCCTTTGGCCTGAAGGCCATTTTTCCTGCCTGGATTGGGGAGCATGCCTTATGAGAATAGGTTGACTGAACTCGACCTTTTCTCCTTGGAGCGACGGAGGATGAGGGGTGACCTGATAGAGGTGTATAAGATGATGAGAGGCATTGATCGTGTGGATAGTTAGAGGCTTTTTCCCAGGCTGGAATGGTTGCCACAAGAGGACACAGGTTTAAGGTGCTGGGGAGTGGGTACAGAGGGGATGTCAGGGGTGAGTTTTTTACTCAGAGAGTAGTGAGTGCATGGAATGGGCTGCCGGCAACGGTGGTGGAGGTGGATATGATAGGGTCTTTTAAGAGACTTTTGGATGGGTGCATGGAGCTTAGAAAAATAGAGGGCTGGAGTAAGCCTAGTAATTTCGAATGTTCAGCACAGCTTTGTGGGCCAAAGGGCCTGTATTGTGCTGTAGGTTTTCTCTGTTTCTATGTTTCCCATATCCTTCGATATGTCTACCTTGGCTTTTATAACATTTCGTGAGTCAGGGTTTCTAGATCGCTGAATTATAGAATTCTAAAGATTCATGGCCCTCTGAGGGAAGAACTTTCTCCTTTGTCATGTCTTGAGGATCCAGGCCATAAAGAAAACACATGGAGACGGGGATAATGTGTACGCTTCATTTCTTTACTTTAGTAAGGAATACACTTATGACATCATGGTGACATGACACACATCTATGACATGGTACTGTAATGACGCATGTCATTCACGTACTTTTCCAAGTAAACTGTAATGAGTTATTTAACAAAAAGAATGCTTAATCAAGCAATATAATTACAATATTACTCAAATATCACTGAAATTTTAAATAGTCAACATTCCTACCTGCTTAGCTATAAACTCCAATGCAGATCCTTTTTTCCCCTCCTCAGCCTCACTCCCTGGCCTTCACCCCATGACCTTTGATGGCAGGTCCAATTAAGAACATATTAATTTCTGCCTTAAATACACCCTATGACCTGGTGTCTATAGATGCCTGTGGTAACAAATTCCATACATTTACCACCCTCTGGCTAAAGAAATTTCTCTGCATCTCTGCTTTAAATGAACACCCCTGGATCCTGAGGCTGTGCCCTCTTGTCCTCGATGCCCCACCATGGGAAACATCCTTTCCACATCTACTCTGTCTAGGCCTCTCAACATTCAAAAGATTTCAATGATATCCCTCCCTCATCCTTTTAAATTCCAGCGAGTACAGCCCAGAGCCAACAAATGATAACCCTTTTGTTCCTAGAACCCTCTCTGAATCCTCTACAATGCCAGCACGACTTTTCTTGGATGGGAAGCCCAAAACTGCTCACATTACTCAAGGGGAAGCTCAAAGCAGTTGCGCATGTTGACTCTGTGGTTAAAAAGGCATACAGTGTATTGGCCTTCATTAATCATGGAGTTGAATTTAGGAGCTGAGAGGTAATGTTGCAGATATATAGGACCCTGGTCAGGCCCCACTTTAAGTACTGTGCTCAATTCTGGTCCCCTCACTACAGGAAGGATGTGGAAGCCATAGAAAGGGTGCACAGGAGATTTACAAGGATGTTGCCTGGATTGAGGAGCATGCCTTTTGAAAACAGGTTGAGTGAACTCAGCCTTTTCTCCTTGGAGCGAATGAGGATGAGAGGTGATCTGATAGAGGTGTATAAGATGATGAGAGGCATTGATCATGTGGAATGTCAGAGGCTTTTTCCCAGAGCTGAAATGGTTGCCACACAAGGACACAGGTTTACGGAGCTGGGGAGCAGGTACAGAGGAGATCTCAGGGTTAAGTTTTTTACTCAGAGAGTGGTGAGTGTGTGAAATGGGCTGCCAGAAACAGTGGTGGAGGCGGATATGATAGGGTCTTTTAAGAGACTTTTGGATAGATACATGGAGCTTAGAAAAATAGAGGACTATGGGTAAGCCTAGTAATTTCTAAGGTAGGGACATTTTCGGCACAACTTTGTGGACTGAAGGGCCTGTATTGTGCTGTGGGTTTTCTATGTTTCTATGTGAGGCCTCACCGGTGCCTTATAAAGCCTCAGAATCATATTCCTGCTCTTGTAATCAAGACCACTTGAAATGAATGCCAACATTGCATTTGCCTTCCTCACCACCAGCTCTACCTGCAAGTTAACCCTTAGGGAGTTGTGTACTTCTAGAAAATTGTCTGCACATTTATTTCTACTACTAAAGTGCATGACCATCCATTTTCCAACATTATAATTCATTTGGCATTTTCTTGCCCATTGTCCAATCTGTATGTCCTTCTGCAGCCTACATGTTTCCTTAACACTACCTGCCCCCTCCACCAATCCTTGCATCATCTACAAACTTGGCAACAAAACCATCTATTCCATCATCTTTATCATTGATATATGGCAAAAAAAGAAGCAGTCCCAACATCAACCCCTGTGGAACACCACTAGCCAATGACAGCAAACCAGAGAAGGATCCTTTTATTTCACTCACTGCCTCCTGCCAATCAGCCAATGCTCTAACCATGCCAGTAACTTTCCTGAAATACCATGGGCTCTTAACTTGGTAAGCAGCCTCAGGAGTGCCACTTTGACAAAAGCCTTTTGAAAGTTCAAATATACAACATCCACTGCATCCCCTTTATCTATCCTATTTGTAATCTCCTCAAAGAATTCCAACAGGTTCATCAGGCCAGATTTCCCCTTTCAGAAACCATACTGACTTTTTCCTACCTTTTCCTGTGTCACCAAGTACTCCAGAACCTGATCCAACAATTGATTCCAACATCTTCCCAACCACTGAGGTCAGGCTAACTGGTCTATCATTTCTTTTCTGCTGCTTTCCTTCTTTCTTAAAGAATGGAATGACATTTGCAATTTTCCAGTCCTCTGGCACCATGCCAGAGTTCAATGATTTTTGAAAGATCATTACTAATGCCTCCACAATCTCCACCACTACCTCTTTCAGAACCCTAGGGTGCAGTTCATTTGGTCAGGGTGACTTATGTACCCTTAGGTCTATCAGCTTTTTAAGCACCTTTTCCCTTGTAGTAGTAACTGCACTCACTTCTCTTCCCTCACACGCTTCAACATCTGGCACACTGCTAGTGTCTTCCACACTGAAAACTGATGCAAAGTACTCACTTAGTTCATCTGCCATTTCCTTATCCCCCATTATTTTTCCTCTGGCCTCATTTTCTAGCATTGCAATGTCCACTTTCATTTCTCCTTTATTTTTTACATATTTGAAAAAGCTTTTACTATACACTTTAATATTGTTTGCTGGCTTGCTTTCAGATTTCATCTTTTCCATCCTAATAATTCTTTTAATTGTTATTATAAGCTTCCCAGTCATCTAACTTCCTGCTAATTTTTGCCCTCTCTTTTGCTTTTACATTAGCTTTGACTTTCCTTGTTAGCCACAGTTGTATTATTTTGCCATTTGTATTTCTTTGATCTTGGAACATCTATACTGCAACTTCCTCATTTTCTCTAGAAACTCACACCATTACTGCTCTGTTGTATTCCCTGCTAGCATCTCCCTCCAGTTTACTTTGGTCAACTCTTCTCTCATACCACTTTAATTTCCTTTACTCCACTGAAAGACTGGTACATCAGATTTTACTTTCTCCCTGTCAAATTTCAAGTTGAACTCAATCATGTTGTGATCACTGCTTCTTAAGTGTTCTTTACCCTTCAGCACCCTAATTGCCTCTGGTTCATTACATAACGCCCAATCCAGTATTGCTGAACCCTTAGTAGGCTCAATAACAAACTGCTAGTCTGTGGTCCACATCCCAGCTACGATTCTTCAGCCACGATTCAGTGATGGCCACAACATCTACCTGACAATCTGTAATAGTGCAAAAAGATCATCCACTTTATTTCTTATACTCAATTCATTGAGATATAACACTTTGAGTACTGTATTTGCCACCCTTTTTGATTCCCTAATGCACTGATACTCACCCTGCTGGCTGCAATTTTGTTCTATCATCTACCTGCCCTTTCTAACAGTCTGCCTGCACGCTATCTTTGCTTTTTTTACCTTCTGTCGTATCCTGGGTCCCGTCGATGCGGTTCCCACCTCCGCCAAGTTAACTTAAACCCTTCCCATCAGCTCTAAACAATTTCAGATTCTGTGGTTTCCTCCATTGTGGTTGTAAGAGTTGACTCTAGGAGCACAGAAGAGTTTCTGACAGCTCTGGACACCTTTCTTCTCTTACAATTAACTCTGTTCTCTTCAACTGATTGATGTTTCGTCTCTAGATCAACCAGACGCAACCTCCACTGTAGGGGAGTGGTCCAGTTGTCTCCTAAAACTTTCCAAGTACCCACTTTTGATCACCTCTGTAGTCCCTCACCAGGACTGCTTGTCCAGGAATGAAACATTGAACCTCCTTGTTTGAGGAGCTATCAATTCATCTCAACTGTTTGTTCAACTCCTTCTGAGGTTGTGTCTGAGCAAAGATCCAAGCATGATCTCAAGGGAAAACTCATGAACAGCTAGGTTGGTGAATTTCTTCCCCAGACCTGAAGAAGGGTCTCGACCTGAAATGTCGACTGTATATTCATTTCGATAGATGCAGCCTGACCTGCTGAATTCCTCCAGCGTTTTGTGTGTTGTTGGTTTAGTTGGCGAGTTGTTGGTTGTGGAGTGTGCTGCATTGTGATATGCAAGGAGGAAATTGGTGAGCTTCTGATTCAATGCAAGAGTAGTGGGTTCTGCTGACACTGCATACAGTGTGTTCTTTAAACTTCCCCCCCAAACCATTTGTAGCCAGGTGGTATGGTGCAGATGTAATATGTCTTATTTCATTCATTTTTAGGAATGACTGAAACTGTTTCAGAACAAACTGTGGTCCATTGTACTGCTTAAGTGTTCTGGAACACCAGTCCCTGAAAAGAAGCTTCTCAACATATCAATAGTTTGCAAGGCTGTGGTGGAGGCTATTGGGAAAACATTTGGCCACTTTGTAGTTGCATCCACTACTACCAAGAAATTTGTGCCATTGAATGATCCAGCAAAATCCACATGAATTTTATGCCAGGGCAATGCAGTCCATTCCAGTGAAGAAGTTTCAGCATTTTCAGGATGTGTTGGCATTCCAAACAGTGCATGGCAAGCTGTTTGATCTGATCTATCCCAGGCCACCAGACAAAGCTTTGAGCCAGTGCATTCATTTTCACCATGCCTAGTTGACCCGCCTGTAGTTCCTCCAACTCTTTAGTTCTCAGCTTGGATGGTACAACAACTCTCAAACCCCACAAAAGGCAAACCCTCATCAAGGGAAAGTTCACCCCAGCGCTGGTAAAAATGGGTGAACTGGAATTTCTGCTGCTCAGACCAGCCGTATTGGGTTACCATGTAGACCTGAAACAGTATGGGGTCTTTCTTGGTTTCCTTTTGGATCATCTCTGCCATAATAATGAAAATTTCAATTTGCATTAGGAGAATATGTCAAGATCTGTGTCCTTTTTTAAATACATTTTATAGGTGTTTCCTTTTCCAAGGGTAAACAGACCATCCACCAGCATTTCCATGATTAGTTGTCCTCTTGAATTTGATCTTGCAATAGTGTCCTCCAAGAATCAGAGCCATCTCTGCATTTATGCTCTTACTTTTAGAGGAACACCTTTCTGTGGTTTCAAAATGGACAATAGTGGTCAGGGCATCAAAGGGTATGGCAAGAAGGCAGATGTATAGGGTTGAGTGGGGTCCAGGAATAGCCATGATGGAATGGCGGAGCAGACTCGATGGGCTGAATGGCCTAATGCTGCTCCTATGTCTTATTGTCTTATGTTTGATGATCAGTAATATGTGTAAACTCTCTTCCATACAAGTACTGGATGAAACGTTTTACTCAAAGCCTCTCTATCAATTTGCACATAATTTTTTCTGCAGTGGTTAGGAAATGTGATGCAAATGCTATGGTGTGTTCACTTCTGTCCTACATAACATGTGACATGACTGCACCTATACCATAAGGCATCACAGGCAACCTTCACTGGATGGTGCGCATCATAATGTGTAAATACACTGTCTGACGTCACCATTTCTTTTGTCTTTGGAAAGCCACCTCATACTGCTTTATACATTGCCATTTCTTCCCAATCTGCAGCAATGAGTGCAATGGAACATATCCTTTGGCCTTGGAGCATCCAACACTGCTTCAATTTTCTCAACATACTTGTGTAGTGCTTGTGCATCAATGGTGTGACCACAGTAAGTGATACCTGGTTCAGTCTTGATTCATTCTTGCTGCATTGTGCTCTGAGCTCATAATTCTCTTATCTATTTAATGCTGATTTGAGATTTTGGTGATGTTTCTCATCATCCTCTCTGATAGCAGTGTTATTCAGATAACACTGAGTGCCTGGGCTGCCTTCCAGTCCACAGTTTGGCCAGAGTGCAGGTGCAGATTATACTCCAAAAATATGTCTATTATAGCGATAAAGCCCTTTCTGAGTGTCTATGGTGAAAAACACATTGGACTCTTCTTCCATCTCCATCTGCAGGTAGGCCTCAGATAAGTGTTTTCCTCCAGAAAGGTTTGCAAAGATGTCCTCAATCTTGGGCAGAGGGTATTGATCTACTTTCAGTATTGGGTTGATGGTGACCTTAAACTCACCACAGATTCTGACAGACCCATCTTCCTTGGGTACAGGAACCACTGGCCTTGCCCAAGGACTCCACACAAACTTTTTCCAGTGCCAACCTTGATCACTGCTGTAGCACCATCCAGTACCTTTCTTAATTCTCTTTCAGTTGACTTTATTGCCTTGTAAATGATGGATGGACTTGCAATGAAGTTGTAGTTGGGTCAGCTACTCACTGCCCCACAATACAGGTCCTCCTATTTTTACCAAATACAAACCCAATATGGCTTGTTGGTTGTTGTATTTCACTGTTACAAACATTATTCCCACAGGATTTATATTTTCTCCAATACTATTTCTTAGTTGGCTATCTTCAGGCTTCTGTTTACAATCTTCGAAATGCCATTCAAAGTCATTTTGTGAAATGACTGAAACAGCTGAGTCAGTGTCCAATTCCATTTAAATTAATTTGCTGTTCACTTCCTGTGTAAGCCATATTGCTTGTCAGTTTTCACACTGTAAATCTCAGGGGTACCCAGTCCTATGTCAATCTCATCATTATCAGATTTTTTTCATCAAAGGCATGCAGATTAGTGCACTTTTTGAAACTTCAACTTGACTTTTTATCTTTTTCTCTTCCCTGTGTATTCCATTTATTTTTGTCTGCCTGACACGTCCTTTGGATATGTCCTACTTTGTTGCATTTTCTATTAGTTTCACCTTTAAACCTGCATTGGTCTGGTGCATGTGAGCTGCTGCAACAGCAGTAACACAGTTTGTTCGGCCAGGCAGGTTTCTGTTTAGATGTTGCAGTTTTGTTCTGGCTCACTGACATTCCTGACTGCAACTCAGTTGTATCTCTATCTGCGGTTTGCATTGCTACAGCAATTTCAACTGCTCTCTTAAATGTGAGTCATAGTTCAGATCGAGCCAGTTTTGAATGCTTTCTTGTATGATTTGACAAATGATCTGTCAGTGCATCATTAAGCCGATCACTGAAATGGTAATGCTTGGACAATTGCTTCAATTCAGCCACATAAGCTGAAATGAACTCCCCTTCCTTTTGATTCCACTTATGATATCTAAAGCTTTCGGCAGTCAAAAATGGTTTGGTTCCAAATATTCCTGCATTACTTTCATGATATAAGCAAAGCTCATTCTGGCTGGTTTGGTTGGAGCAGTCAAACTTGTAAGCAAACTGTATGCTCTTCCATCAATTACACTCAGCAAATCTGGCATTCGTTTCTCTTCAGCTATTCCTTTTGCTTTTAAATACTGCTCAATTCATTCAGCATACATCACTCAGTTATCTGTTGTGCAATTGTACACATCTGTCTTTCCGATGACACCAGCCATTTCTGCTTTTTTACTATTTATGATTATTTTCACCTGGTACTCACTGTTTATGAACTGATAAATATCTTCCATTTTCTGCCTTTTTTAAACTCAGCCTACACTGTCCCTTTCTGAAGAAGCATGTGTTGTGCTTCTTTTTAAACTTTAACATCTCGCTGCGCTGTTTTTTAACTCGAACATCTACTATGCTTCAACAGGTAGCTTATCATTGCAAGGTCATTTAGAACTTCCTTGTTGCCACTATTATGTTATGTAACTCTGAAACATAAAACTAATCAAAAGAAAAACACATGGAGACCGAGGGAATGTGTACGCTTTGTTTCTTTACTTCAGTGAGGCATGCACTTATGACATGATGGCATAATGCCGCATGCCATTCACGTACTTTTAGATATAACTGATAAAGAATTATGCGAATGTCAAAGAATGTTTAACCAAACAGAATAATTACAATATTACTCAAATATTACTGAAATATTTAATACTCAATACTCCTCATCTTTGTCTTAAATGGATGACCTCATTATTCTGAAACCAAGCACCTGGTTCTTATTTTCCTATATCCACTTCTCAACAGCTATCTTGTCGTCTCCATAGAACATTGTATATTTCAAAATAATTCACCTCCATTCTTCCAAATTCCAGTGAACAAATCGGCAACCTGCTGGACATTTCCTTGGAACAAAGTAGTGAATGTTTTCTGAATTATTTTTGTTGCTATATCCCTCCTGAAGTAAGGAAAGCACAGCCATATAAGGCCATAAGACAAAGGAGCAAAATTTAGGCTATTCAGCCCATCGAGTCTGCTCCACCATTCCATTATGGCTGACCTCAGATCCTACTCATCCCCATACACCTCCTTCTTGCCATATTCTTTGATGCCCTGACTGATCAGGCAACTACCAACTTCCGCAGTTTGTGGCAGAGTATTCCACAGATTTACTATTCACTGGCTAAAACAATTCCTCCTTACCTCTGTTCCAAAGGGTCACCCCTCAATTTTGAGGCTGTGCCCTCTAGTTCTGGATACCCCCAGCATAGGAAGCATCCTTTCCACATCCACCCTATCCAGTCCTTTCAACATTCGGTAGGTTTCAATGAGATCCTCCGGCATTCTTTTAAATTCCCGTGAATACAGGCCCAAAACTGCCAAACTTTGTTAACACCCTTCCTTCTGGGAATCATTCTCATGAACTTCCTCTGGACTCATCTGACAACATATCCTTTTTGAGATATTGGGCCCAAAACTGTTGGCAATTCTCCAACTGCGGCCTGTCTAGTGTCTTATAAAGGCTCAGCTTTATCTCCTCGCTTCCTGAAATAGACAGTAGGTGCAGGAGTAGGCCATTTGACCCTTCTAGCCAGCACCGCCATTCACTGTGATCATGGCTGATCATACACAATCAGTACCCCATTCCTGCCCTCTCCCCATATCCCTGATGTAATATAAATGAAATGTAATATTCCCTGATACATCTTGTCTCAAGTATGTCCTACAGAGTTATAGTAAGACTTTGATACTTTTGTCTTTACACAATGAGCCACATTCTACTTGCCATCCTAATTATTTGTTATCTATTAGTTTTTCATGCATCAGGCTGAGCAGATCTCTCTGTACCACAACATTTGCTTCATTTTATAGTCTGCTTTACTTCCAAAGAGGATATTATTACACTTCAACCTCAATTTTGTTAAGTTTTCTTTTGTGTTATGCCAAGTATCAACTTCCATCTTGAGATAGGGCATACAATACTCACGAGCTATTTCAACTGAGATTTAGATAGCTTAATCCAATCTCACTCAGCTTCAGGTTCTAAACCTGAAGCAAAATACTTACTTATACTAATACATTTTAATTGTTTGTTCATATGTGATTTTGGTGCGAATGCAGACAAAGGAGACTACAGATCAGGAATTCGGAACAAAAAAAAATCAACACTGGGAAAATTCAATTGATCATCAGATATATTGAAGCTAAAGGTCTAAGTTCTAGTTAAGACCCTGCAACAGGATAAGAGGGAGGAAGGGAGATTGTTGGTATATAGCAGTAAAATATGGTAGGTGAGGAGGTAGAGGCTGGTAGGTGGAATTAAGTGACAGGGCAGGATGGACAAATGGAACTAGGTGGAGGCAGTGGGAATGGGAGAGGTGAAAATATGAGGAAGAAATCTAGCGGACTTCTGAGCTGGTTACCTTAAGTTAGAAAATACAATATTTATGCCATTGGGTTGTAGCTTCTCAAGAGGAATATAATAAATTGCTATTCCAGTTTGAGTTTGGCCTCCATGGAACTGGAGAAGGTTAAGCACAGACAGGTTGGTATAGGAGTGGGGAAGAGAATTAAAATGTTATGCAACTAAAAGCTCAAAATAGCCATTGTGCACAGATGCTCCGTTAATCAGTTCCCTAGTCTATACTTGGTTTCAGCAATGCAGTGGAGACTACATCATGAGTACTGAATGTTGTCGACCAGGTCGGGAGAGAAGTTGGTGAACTCTTGCCTCACTTGGATAGGCAATTGAGGTGCCTGTATTGTGGTGAAGGAGGAGGCGGTAGTACAGATGTTACCCCTCAACCATCAGGCTCTTGAACAAAAAGGGATAACTACACTCACCTGCCTATCCACACCAATGATCTCACTTTACAACATAGAACATAGAAATCTACAGCACATTACAGGCCCTTCGGCCCACAATGTTGTGCCAACCATGTAACCTACTCTAGAAACTGCCTAGAATTTCCCTACTGCAGAGCCCTCTATTTTTCTAAGGGCACTACATCTTGTTACTTCATGTTCTCATTATTTATTGCTATTTATTTATATTTGCATTTGCACAATTTGTTGTCTTCTGCACTCTACTTGATCTTTCATTAATTCTGTTATAGTTGCTATTCTATAGATTTGCTGAGTATGCCCGCACTAAAATGAATCTCAAGGTTGTATATACTATATATATACTCCGATCATAAAATTTACTTTGAACTTTGAATTTTAAATTTTATTGCCACTGCTTTATCGCCATCTTCTATATGTCGAAGAACAGAATGTAAGATATCAATGTCAGTCCTCCTTTGCAACATCTATATTGCAGGTCCCAAAACTTTTCCTCTTTGTTTTGTTACTTATTAAGCTCATTTTAATTGAAGGTTATTATCTATTGATAATAATATTAAACTAACTTTCCTGTTGTGAATTGCTTAATTGTGTCACATCCTTCAGGTGAAACATTTATGTAATGACATCATGTTGATGGCTGGTTGAATTTTCTCAGGTTGCACTTGAATTGGAATATATGTGTATTCAAGGAGGTGAGCAGTCTTTCAGGTAATCCATCAAGTTTGTAGCATGTAAGCATACCTCAGTAGTTATTATCAGCTCTCATAAATAGTAGTATTGGTTGTATTGAGAAGAAGAAACTCTTTCAGCTGTTTTGCAGAATTACAGATGACAGGAAAACAAAAGGAGGACAAATCTGCAAGTAACTTTTGGATTGATTTAAACACAATAGGGCAATGAAATTGGGGGAGCATCAATTATCTTTATATAGTCTGGAGATGATAAAACAAAATCAAGGAGAAACAATGGGATATACACAAATAACCTTCATCACAATCTGGAAAAAAAATACAGATAAAATGCTGGAAATACTAAATAAATACAGAAAATGCCTTAATCACTTTCCAGGCCAGTCAACGTGTGTGGAATGAAAAATAAAATTAACATTTTAGTCCAAGACCTGAAAGAATAGGGAATGAAAGAAAGACATTTGGTTTTAAGCTGCAGGAAAGGTGGGGGAGCAATGAAAAGGAATTTATCTGTTAAGATGAGACTAGAATTGCCTTGGGGACAACATTAGATTTATTTCTGGAGAACAAAGTGGAAGAACCTCCAGGAAGCAGTGATCACAAAATCGTTAAGTTTAAGTAGTTATGGAAAACATCAAATATGCTAAAGGTATCCAGATGCAAGAGAGAGCTAATTGCAAATGTAGAGTTAAGAAAGAGACTGTTTGGATACAGGCGGCCAAAAGATGATGAGAAGAATGACTTTGAAAATCAAATTTCACCAGATGATTAAAAACATTAAGTTTGAGTGAAACAAAAAAAGAGACGGACACCAGGAGTGTCAAGAGAGACAAGGTGCAGAGATGAATCATGGAACAGATAGATGGTGAAAGAACATAAATGAGATAAGAGAAATGGGTAATTACGGAGAAAACTACGTCCGTTAGAAATATAAAAAAGTTGAAAGCAAGGTTGTGTAACAAGACAAGTACTTTGTATTTGGGCACATGATCATTCTGCCAATGTCATGTTAAAGGAAGAGGTAGTAGAAAAATTAGATTAAAATGAGGAGGTAATAAGAGATCAGTAACGCTCAGATGGGATACATCATATAATGCTAACAGGTGAAAATACAAAGCCTTCAGCCACAGTTTTTTTCACAGTCACGGAGAACTGTTTTCCTTTAAAGGGAGAGAAATAATCTTGGTAATTTGGTATCAGAAGCAACAGTCCAGGATCAACTTAAATTGGTCTGCATTTAGTTCAAGTATTATTCATAGCTGAAGTGGAGCTGAAAGGATAATTTCCCTATCAACAAAGGCCAATGACCACACTGCAACAGGTGACTTGTGTGCACACAGTAATTTGCATGTAACTATGCTCCATTCTCTGCAATTTTGTGGAGAAATTACACTCCTTATATTGGTAGAAATTGTTGCAGTTTCTGTCAGAAGTGTTGTTTACTCTGCTCTTAAAATTGACTTTATTTTCCAATAATTTGGTTTTCTTTGTGCTGCAGTATGACCTGCTTTCATTACAAAACAAAAATTAGGGAAAAACACAAATGCTGGAAATCTGAAATAAGGCATGTCAATTCCTTACAGCTTGAATAAGCCAGATTCATTCCTAACTTCTTGAACTTTCTGTGTGGAGTTTGCATGTTCTCCCCGTGACCACAGGTTTTTTTTATTCTGGGTGCTTTAGCTTCCTGTTACAATCCCAATATATAGGAGCTGCTGGTTGGTTGGTGAGTTACTTAGCCACTGGTGTGCACTGAATGTTAGAATCTTGGGGCAATGGATTGTGGTGAGAATAGGTTACAGGAAAAATTGGTGAGGGAATGGGATATCTCTGTGAGGTGACCAATGAACTAAAATGGCCCTTCTCTGTGTTTTGGAGAAATTCACAAATATGGAAATATTCAGCATGTCAGTCATTTCATCAGATTATCAGGCAATCTAGAGAAAAATCTAATACTTCCATTCACAATAGTTGCTGCCTGCTTGTTGAGAATAGATGCTCTTAATTAACTGTCAATCAGAAAATAGATTAGTAAATGGTTAATGATAGCCAATATGGACTTGCTACAGAAAAAAACGGTGTTAGCACTTGGATAGCAGAGAGTGAGCAGTTTCAAGTTCCTGGGTGTCTAGATCTCTGAGAATCTAGCTTGGTCCCAACATATCGATGTAGTTATAAAGAAGGCAAGGCAGCGGCTATACTTCATTAGGAGTTTGAAGAGATTTGGCATATCAACAAACTTCTATAGATATACCATGGAGAGCATTCTGACAGGCTGCATTATTGTCTAGTAAGGAGGGGCTATTGCATAGGAGCAAAAGAAGCTGAAGAGGGTTGTACATCTAGTCAGCTCCATCTTGGGTACCAGTCTACAAAGTACACTGGACATCTTCAAGGAGCGGCGTCTCAGAAAGGCAGTGACCATTATTAAGGACCTCCAGCACCCAGGGCGTGCCTTTTTCTCACTGTTACCATCAGGTAGGAGGGACAGAAGCCTGAAGGCACACACTCAGCGATTCAGGAACAGCTTCTTCCCCTCTGCCATCCGATTCCTAAATGGACATTGAGCCCTTGGACACTACCTCACTATTTTTAATATACAGTATTTCTGTTTTTTGCGTGTTTTTTAATCTATTCAAAATATGTATGCTGTAATTTATTTATTTATTTATTTATTTATTATTTTTAAATTTAATTTATTTTTTTTCTCTTCTAGATTATGTACTGCATTGAACTGCAGCTGCTAAGTTAACAAATTTCATGTTACATGCTGGTGATAATAAACCTGATTCTGATTCTGATCACTGAATATATCAAAAAAAAACCCATATAGTTTCTGGCTACTGTGACAGTCAAACTTGATTATATTTTGAAATAAAGACAATGAGGAATAACGTTATCTGTTGCATGGATTTACAAAGGGCATTTGATAGCGTGCCATACAGTATTAGTGTTAGCAGAGTTCAATCCAATTAGTTAAAAGGGGCAGTGGATACTAAACTAACAGAAAAAGCCAAGATTTTTACTGAGCAGCTGCTGTTATATTGGATAAAAGTAACCTATGGCATGTTGAAGGCCTTCTTAATTTTAGTAGTATTTTGATGAACTGAAATGGGCTTGAAAACATAATTTATAACATAACATAAAGAGTTTACAGAAAGATACCAAAACTCAGAAATGTAGAGAACTGTGAACTGGGTAGCAGCAAATCTCACGAGAAGTTTAAATTAACTGCTTAACTGGGCAGAAATATTGAAGCTGAAATTCAATGTGAAGTGTAATATTGTGTATGTTCAAATAAAAAATAGGCATACAGATGGTTTAATGTTTTGAAGGGAGAGCAGGATCTGATAGACCTGAAGGTTCCAATATACACGTGGTCAATGCAGGCAGAACGAGCTAATCAAGATACCAATGAAATATCCTGAATCCTTGACTTGACAGAGATACTGGTTTCATAAATAAGGAGGAGATATATGATGCCTGAGGAGTTTTAAAAGTGGATAAATCTCCAGGGCCAGATGAAATTTGTCTCAGGTTGCTATAAAAAGCAAGAAAGACACTACTGGTACTCTGTAAGAGATTTTTGAATCAACTCTGGCCACAAGTGAGTTACCAAATAACTGGAAGATTGAAAAATGCCACTTTCAAGAACGGCAGCAGAGAAAAGCCTGATAATTACATACCTGTGAGTCTAACATCAGTAGGAATGAAGTTATTGGAAAAATCAGAAGGACGAGATTCAGTTAGATAAAGAGTTTTTATTTCATTTCTGGTGAAGGGTCTCAGACCAAAATGTTGGCTAATTATTCATTTCCATAGATGCTGCCTGACCTGCTGGGTTCCTCCAGCACTCTTGTGTGGCTTGCACTGGATTTCCAGTAGCTGCAGAGTCTCTTGAGCTTAAGATTCAGTTAAACCATTTACAAGGTTCCACATGGGACACTAGTCCAAACATTTGGGGCCCAAGTGAGTTGCTATTTTAGATCCAAAATTGATGCACTAGGAGTTTTGTGACCAGTAGTGTTCCATAGAGGTCAGGGCTGGGACTCTTGTTGTTCATAACATAGAAGGATAAGTTGGATATGGAGTTAGGAGCCATGGTCAGTAAGTTCTAGATAGTGTAAAGGGTTGTCATAGGCTACAGAGCTATATGTTGGTAGCACTGCAGTTAGTGCATTCACTTTACAGCACTGATTGATATTCGATTCATGCCACTGTTTTTTTTTTCAGAAATATAAAATGTAAAAGAGTGGTAAGAGTGGATATCAGGCAACTGGGAAATGGTGCTAAATAGGTTATGATGGGCGAAAAAGAAATGGCAGACAATTTTGAAATTTATTTTACTACAGCCTTCACTGTGGAAGACACCAGCAGTATGCCAGAAATTCAAGAGTATAAGGTGCTGAAGTGAATGTAGTCATTATCACTAAGGTGAAGTTGAGAAAGTGCTTGGGAAACTGAAAGGTCTGAAGGTAGATAAGTCTGCAGGGCCAAGTGGATTACACCCCAGGTTCTGAGAGAGATTTTAGATTCATTAGTAATGATCTTTCAAGAATCAATAGATGCTGGAATGATTCCAGAGGACTGGAAATTTGCAAATATCCCACCACTCTTTAAGATGGGAGGAAGGCAAAAGAGAAAAAATTATAGATCAGTTAGCCTCTTTTCTGTGGTTGAGGAGTCCATGATCACAGATAAGGATTCAGGGTACTTGGAAGGGCAGATAAAGTAGGCTGAAATCAGCATGGTTTCCTTAGTAGAAAGTATTGGCTGACAAACCTGTTGGAATTCTTTCAGGAAATAACAGGCAGGATGGACAAAGGAGAGTCAGTAGATGTTGTTTACTTGGATTTTCAGAAGGCCTTCAACAAGGACACTAACATGGAGAGAATATTGTCTAAGTGGCAGGAAGAAAAGAGAGAAATAAAGAGGGCACTTTCTTGTTGGCTGCCTGGGACTAGAGGTGTTCCGCAGGGGTTGGTGCTGGGACCATTTCTTTTTATGTTATATGTCAATGATTTGAATGATGGAATTGATAACTATATGGCCTATCTTGCAGCTGTACAAAGATAGGTGGAAGGGCAGGTAGAGTTGAGGAAGCAGGGAGTCTGCAGAAGGACTTAAACAGATTAGGAGAATGCGCACAAATGTGGCAGATGGAATAAAGTGTCCAAAAGTGCATAGCTGTGCATTTTAGTAGAAGGATCAATGGCAAAGACGATTTTCTAAAAGGGAAGCAAATCCAAAAATCAGAGGTGCAAAGAGACTTGGGAGTCCTTGTGCAAGATTCCATAAAGGTTCATTTTCAAGTTGAGACAATGGCAGAAAAGATAAATGCAATGTTAGCATTCATTTTGAGAGCACTACAATTTAAGAACAAGGATGTTAAATTGAAGCTTTATAAAGCACTGGTCAGACAGCACTTGGAGTATTGTCAGCAATTTTAGGCCTCTTATCTAAGAAAGGATGTGCTGACACTGGAGAAGTTCCAGAGGAGGTTCATGAGAATGATCCCGGGGATGAAAGGCTTAACATGTGAGGAGCATTTGATGGTTCTGGGCCGGTTTAGAAGAATGAGAGGGGATCTCTTTTGATAACTATCGAATATTGAAAGTCATAGATAGAGTGGACATGGAGAGGATGTTTCCTATAGTGGGGGAGACTAGAACTAGAGAGCACATCCTCAGAATACAAGGATGTCCTTTTAGAGCAGAGATGAGGAGAAACTTCTGGAGCCAGAGGGTAATGAATCTGTGAAATTCTTGATTAGTAAGGGCATCAAAGGTTATGGGGAAAAGCCAGGAGAATGCAGCTGAGAGGGATAATAAATCAGCTGTGATTGAATGGCCGAGCTAAGGCCATATTAGGCCTTATGGCTCTATTCTGCTCCCATGTCTTATGCTCTCCCCTTGAATGCATGGACTTGCTCCAGGTGCTCCAGTTTCCTCCCACGTTTTGAAGATGTATGATTAGGGTTTGCAATAGTAAGTTGTCAACATGCTATGTTGGTGCTGGAAGCTTTGGGACACCTGCATACTGCCACCAGCAGATTCCTCAATGACCTGATTTAATGTTAAATGACGCCTTTGACTGTATGCTTTGATCTACATGTGACAGAAAAAACAAGCTTTACCTTTTAATCTCTTTAATCTCTGGGTGAAACCGGCTAAAAAATGGGCAAAGGGTTAATGGTTAGTACAACACTTGCAGTACCAGTGGCCTGGATTCATTTACTGCCACTACCTGAAATGAGTTGGTATGTCTTCCCCATGACCATGCGGGTTTTCTCCAGCTGCTCCGGTTTACTCCCACGGTTCAAAGACAGAGCGCTTAGAAGGTTAAATGGTTTTTGTAAATTGTCCCAGGATTAAATCAGGGTTTGCTGGGCAGCATGGCTCAAAGGGCCTGAAGGGCCGACTCTGTGTTGTATCTCAATAAATAAATAAATCGATGCTGGATGGAGTTCACTCCAGATAAATGTGAAGTGATGCATTTTGGGAGGATTAATGAAACTAGGACACACATCAGTAAAGTCCTATGGAGTATTGAGGAACAGAAGGACCTTGTGTAGAAGTCAAAAGATCCTTGAAGGTGCCAATGCAGTAGTTAAGAAGGCATATGAGATGCTGTCCTTCATTAGTTGGGACTTTGAGTAAACTAACAGGGAGGTTATGCTGCAACTTTCTAAAATCTTGGTTGGATCTCAGCTGGAGTACTGTGTGCCGTTTTGGTCACCACACTGTAGCAGTGATCTGATTGTGCTGGAGAGGATGCTGAGGCAATTCACCAGGATGTTACTTGGGATGGAGTAGTTTACTTATGAGTAGAGACTAGAGAAGACTGTTTTCCCTGGAGTGAAAGAAATTAGGAGAGAACATGATTGTTATATATAAAACTATGGTGCATATATATAACCATATAACAATTACAGCACGGAAACAGGCCATCTCGGCCCTTCTAGTCCGTGCCGAACTTTTACTCTCACCTAGTCCCACTGACCCGCACTCAGCCCATAACCCTCCATTCCTTTCCTGTCCATATACCTATCCAATTTTACTTTAAATGACAATACCGAACCTGCCTCTACCACTTCTACTGGAAGCTCATTCCACACAGCTACCATTCTGAGTAAAGAAGCTCCCCTCATGTTACCCCTAAACTTTTGCCCCTTAATTCTCAACTCATGTCCTCAATTTGAATCTCCCTTACTCTCAATGGAAAAAGCCTATCCATGTCAACTCTATCTATCCCCCTCATAATTTTAAATACCTCTATCAAGTCTCCCCTCAACCTTCTACGCTCCAAAGAATAAAGACCTAACTTGTTCAACCTTTCTCTGTAACTTAGGTGCTGAAACCCAGGTAACATTCTAGTAAATCTCCTCTGTACTCTCTCTATTTTGTTGACATCTTTCCTATAATTCGGTGACCAGATAGAGTAGATTGCAGGAAACTATTCCTCATTTCAGAGATAGATAAAGCTAGATGACTTAAATTCAGGGTAAGGAGTAAGAGAGATTTAGAGGGTTACAAATACTGCCTAGGAAAATGGTGGAACCAAGGGTGGTGGACAGCGTTTCAGAAGTCTGTAGATGAGCACCAATTCTCTGAACCTACAGAAAGCTCTGAGTACCAAGTTTGGGAAGATGGGATTAGTTACTGGTTGGTGGGGATGTGATTATTCAAATGGCCTGTTTCCATGCTGCATGGTTCCATGAATCAATTGGGAACTGAGTCAGAATGAAGCAGCTTTAAGCAGAATGCTGCTGTAATCTTGAATCTGTTGCCTGAAAGATGGATGAAGCAGCTTTCAAAAGGGGATTGAAATCATTATTGATTAAAGAAATATGTGGAGAGCCAAGGGGAAAATAAGCAAGGCATTGAGACCATTGGATAGTATTCTTAAAGAGCCAACGTTGGCTAACTGTTCTATCACAAGGTAGGAGTTAAAAGGGGTGAATTTGACACTGACAGGGATGCACAGCACAATAATTCCATTTGGCTACATTAGAAGGATATGCCTAATGTTCAATTCTTTTGAAGGCAATGTAGCTGAATATCAGACTGAATGTACAACAGACATTGATGCAATACTGCCTTTTTGCTCCTCCTTGTCCATGTCCAATTTCATCCCTTCTGATTTTGTATAGTATCACCAGTTGTGTTTGAGACAGGAGACAGATTAAAACTCCACTGGTACTGACTACTATGATGTTGATTAAATTCCACCCACATTGAGAAAAATAATGATCGAGTCAACAATCTGGATTTTATTTTACGTGACCTGATAATGTTACACTGTCTCATGACAACTCCTTAATATCCAACTTTTATAACAAAGCATCACTGTGTGCTTCTCAAGTTAGCACTATATGTACTCAAGGCATACTTCAAGAATTTTCAATTAGCCTTGGCAGAAGTCCTAATTTTTTGAAGAAATCAAACTGTATCTTCAGAACTATAGATCTGAAATTAGTAAATGTCATTAGCTGGATTTCAGTGAGATATTTCTGGCAGTCCTCCCTGCCTTTAAAACAGAGTGCAGCGCAATTATATCCATCGCAAGACAGTTCCTGTCCTTGTGAATGATTTTGCAACAGCTCCTCTTTATACACTTTGAATTGAAACTGATTTCAAGATTACATGCAAAAAGAAGGCAGAATATGCAACAAGGATGTTTTTAAAAAAATGCTCTTTTAAAAATATCTACTTCTTGCCTGAAGTAGAATATTTTAGGTAATACCACCCATCTTTTGAATTGAAAAAATACTGGTGGGTTTAAAGTATTATGCCCAAAATTTTAAATAACCTGATCTCTGTTTCTAATATCAATGTTCTTTTATTTGTGAAGTTAATTTTTCTCTCATGTCTTTCAATGAAACTGCCAAAAATAATATTTTAAGATTTCTGCCCCATGATCCATCATAAGAAAAAAAACTTAGAACTATTATTATGCCCTGTAATATGTAAAATCATCCACATGCTTCAGTGCAGAAGGAAAAGGTTTTCAGTATGTGAACAAAAGGAAAGATCAGACTGATTGGATTTATGAAGATCATTGAATTAGAGCAATGGAGTTAGCAAAGGTTTAGTTCTGTTATCTGTATGTAACCAAAATATGAAGGCTGTGTTCCTAAGGATGAATTTGGTAAAGAGTAGTTGCAAAGTAGACAATAATGAGAGGAATTGGAGGGTCTGTGATTGATTTAAGAGCTGAAGTGGATTTCATAAACAGGAGTGAGTGGGTGGCAAGGCTTCATTTATAGTTATCCGTAAGGCAAAGAACACAAAACTGATATCTTGAAGATGGAAAGTTTTGGAGTAGATGTTCAATCCATCACTTGTCAAGAAAGTTTTAAAGTATTTGCAACTTGGGAAGTGTAAATATTGGAAACATTGAAGAAATAATTTCAGTATTTCAGAAGCAATGGATGAGTTGGAGGTGAAGGCAATGAAGTTGCTGAGACAATTTTGGTAAGAGAGGGTGGATTTTGGTTAAGATCAGCTTAAATTTAAAAAGAATTTTGAGATCTCACCTTGCTAAGTGGTTATCAAGTGGTATGGAATTAAAGGTTATAAAATGACAGTTTTGCTGAAAGCTGAGCGGAGTGATTTTGACCATGCAATTAACAACTTAAAGTATGTTCCAACTTGCCTAATCTTTAATATTAGTTCAGCAGTAGAGAATCCACTGGTGTGTGTTATATTTTTTTTCTGGTGAGATAAAGTAGTGGTGTGCTCATCAAACTTAAAGAAATCCTGCAGGAAATTAGAAAATAATTCCTTATTTTTTGAATCGACTATTAACACAAAGGATTCACAAGATGGCCACGTGAAGTGAGACTTCCTGCACTTTACCTCACAGCTGCACTCTGTACTCGTTCATCAAGTCATTTCCTTTTCCTAAAGTCATCATCACCTAAGTGACTGATACAACTTGCTGTTTTAGAATTTGTACAGTTTTGTGCTGAAAAGGATTCCGCTTTTTAGTTAGATCATTGTGGGAGGAGTTTCATTGCATCAATCTGGGCTTGCTGATTTAGAGACGGATTTTACAGGTGGTTGAACCTCAGATTCATAAGTTAGAGTGATTTATTGGCCTCATTTGTAAGGTGAAATAAAAAGAATAGAATAGTCCTTAGTGATTATGATTACCGGTATATGAATCCAGTACTTACATCTTATTGAAGTTTTGCTGTTAATTTGGTTTGAATTGTCTGTTATGTGAGTGTTCATTATGTAATAGGATATCAGACTTCATTGTGCCTTTTCCCTAATTCCATCCTTTCATTCATTTTATCAGTCCTTCAGTTTTACTGACTGTATAACTCTTTGAGTCTCAGTTTTTATGATTGCTTATATTATTTTTTCTGCTTTTATATCTAATTTCTTTACTGTTATTTGTTTCTTCTTCGATCTTTATTCTTCTCGTATTTCACTATCCTCAGTCGCTAAGTTTATACAGCTCTTTACCCCTGTGCTCATTTTACACTCTTTCTCCTGCACTCAATTAACAGTAGAGACACAACATTAAAAACGGGCATGGGAGAAATTGAGTGAAATAATATTTTTTCATATTCTTCACTTTAATGTTAACGTTAAAGTATAAAAAAATGAAAACTTGAAATTAATGGAATAAAAAGTTAAACGTTAAGTAAATTAAAATGCTAGGCTCATGATGCAAAAGTAAAAGGAAGGGTATAATGCAGCACTTGCAAATACAGATTTCAAACAGAAGCAGAAACAAAATCCATTGAAGAAATATATAAAAAGCACAAAAAAAATCTGTTACTATTTTATTTGCATTCTACTGCGCAATATGGATATACTTGCGTGTACCAGCTGCCACATGTGAATGCTGGTATGCATATTTAATGAGCGACATTTACATGCAATACTTTATAACTATTGTCGTGCATGCTTTTGAACGGTTGTGCCTTTATGCCATTTTAAACTGCATGTTTGTCAAAATTTTACATTTTAACTTTTTGACAGATATGCATACAGAATAGTTCTGTGATACTTTGAGAAACAGATGGTCAGATTATTATCTCAAAAGATAAGATATTGGATAGCTCTTAGAATTTGATGATTCTTTTCACAGGAGGGCGGAGGAGGTGTAGTTATGGTCATGTTTTGCATGGAAATTCATTGTTGCCCAGTAGAAAGAGCCTGTAACATCATAGGCAGCCTGTGACAATTAATGAATTAAGTGTGCTTGTGCACTTTGAAGCCCTGGTGATAATGAGATGTAGAGGAGGTGAACGTGATTTCTTATGGGTACACTACAACTTTCTGAACTCTTCAGTAGACAGTAGATTCTGTGCTACAAAAAGGAATTAATAATCAGTATTTGTATTTTGGCAACAGAATATTTGGTCATTTTGAATTTAGGCAAAGGTAAAATTGCATAATCATTGAATGTTATAACATTGACAGTATAACCAGGATTATCCTGTACATGAGCCACCTACTCTAAACCCCACTCTCTTGATTTTCCCTACCTCTGTAACCTTTATTATTTCTTTTGTTTCACAACAGTTATCCAATTCTCCTAAAAATAATGATGTAGTTTGTTTCAGCAGTGATTTGCAAAATATAAGTCCAAATCTGAACCACCCTCTGTGCAACTCCCTGGCAACACCTAATGAACCTACAATTCCATTGCTTTTATTCGCATAGCTATAGGGAAGGAGCAGGGAGGTGGGACTAATTGCATAGACCTATCAAAGAGATAGCACATGCATGATGAGTCCTTTCTGTGTTGTGTGATTCAGTGATTTTTCTCTCCTTCCTGAAATGTAATTCCCTAAATAAAATGGACATTTCTCTTACCCCATCACCCAATCCCCACCCAGTACTGTTTAACTAACATTTTGTATAATCCAAACACAGCTTTTATATATTTAAACTATGGATTCCATTTTTTTGTTGTCATTTGGAATGGATTGTATATTTGTTTAATGAGGATCCTCTACTTCATTAAATATTCAGCTACTTAAATTGTCTTTTCTCATCAATTTCATAGTTTTGAGAAGTACTATTTATGCTTTTGTCACTCATCTACAGCAAGTTTATTTTGGTATTCTTTCAAGAGCTCCCTCCAGCAATTTGTCATCCTCCCATATTGGTGTCATCATGCTGTAATAATGGTCTTTCTCTCAAATGTCCAGCTCATTGATGTACTTGGTAAACAAGAGTGGGCCCAATACAGCTTGTTATGAAGCAATGTGAGGAAGGACTTCAACTGCTCCTTTTGCTTATCCTTCACCCCTCCCATCTGCCACCACACCTAAGAACGGGAGAGAATGAAGTGTGAATTTTGCTATTGTTAGCAGAACTTCATACTAACTGGTCCCACATGCAATGGCTCTTGTGTAGTTAGTTACCTGGTTCTGGAGATGTTGCATAATATGTAGCTGAGTCATAGTTCGCAATATTTTGCCTACTGCACAGGTTTCCCAGAGTTCAGGTAGTGTTTGAGGTGGTGCACCTGACTGAGGGGTGATAGTATTTTACAGCTCAGCTTTTGGTCCAGAGAAAACAATACTCTTGCAAGTTTGTGACTTGTTTCTAGGTTCTAAAATAGCTATGTCTACCTGCCCTACTTCCTCCCAACTGTTAGTTTGATGTCTCTGCCAGTTGCATGTTTTGCCAAATGTATAATGTTTACCAACTGCCAGGGACAGTTCCCACCAATTATTGGATGCATTTATCATCTATTGGCCTACTGTCCGATATATAATCACCCTGTCAATCTCACTGGTTGATGGATGGGAATGGAAAAGAAAAAAATTGAAACGGAGGTCTTTCCTTTATATTCAGCAGGATTCTGCATTAATAGGGCTTCCAGCACTCCCGCCCACAAACAGGCAGTTCTTCCTCTCCCCACCCCACCACCTCAGCTGTAAATGTCAGGCTTTTCTTTTGGTCCATGTAAACATTTTAGCTCAATCCTGTGCATCCTGTTTTCTAATTATCTCATTTCATCTTCATTGTTCTTTTTTGGCCAGAATATCTTTCGTTACAATGCCAACAACTTATATACACATTTCTTAAATTGTTGTTTGTATTATGCTTAATAACAATTCATACAACCCATACCTTTGGCCAAGCAATGTCTGTCAAAAATTCCACACTAATTGGAATTCAGTTTCTCATGTTCTCCAAATGCTTCACAATTTTAATTTAGAATTTCTTAACTCATGCAGTATACTGAAAACAAAATCCATGTTTGGTTATAAAACTTTTTAATTTATCCTTATTTCTGTTGTTAAGGGGCTCACAGTTATAGGTATGCACTGATGGTTATAAGTAAGCAAAGTATAACATGTTAGCTAATTTTTAGAGTTCCCATATATTTTCAGAAACTTTCCTCTACTTACTTGGATGCCAATCATCAAAATGCACTGATAAGCTCATTTTGCCTTACGTAGCATCATTGTTATTTTAATACCCTTTACCAGCCAGTAGATGGATATTTCTATTGTTCTATAATATATCTGTTCACTGAAAGGAAAAGAGAAGAATCAGAGCAGTTCAATTATTCCTGTTCTCTGCGCTTCATCTCTCATCTTCGCAGGCCCAACCCATCCTCAGTTGAACACCTCTGCCAACTCCCATCCCTGCTCCCATACATCCTTACAATTTACATGGCCATTATCTTGCTATTCTTGAAATTGTAGAGAATTATTCAATTGTGATCTTTGATATTTGCCAACTTGACATTAATCGACTGTACCAAAAGTCAAGAAAGAGCAAAGAAATTGCCCTAGTATCCTGGTAAATATGTATAAGTAATCAATATCACTGCAGATTTGTGGTTCATGTATCTCATTTTTGTCTTGAGGATCTAGCTTTGCTCTGCATGGCTGTGGCAATCCCTGAGATGCATGACTGACTTGCATTTTAGAAATACATCATTGATGTTAAAGTGCTTTGGGATATCCAGAGTTTGTGAAGTGTGTTGTATAAATACAAGTCTTTTCCTATCTTATAAGGATAGATCAAAAGTTGAAATGAACTGGAATGAGAATCCACTGAATCAAGAATACTGTTGCGTGGATGCTGGTCTTGGTCTTAAGATAATGTTGTTAGCAGGAAGTGAGGATTGAAGGAGGTAAAGCTGTCCACATTTTCAGTATTAGTGACGTAGTTGGATTAAGTTTTAAGAGGATATTTTGAGGAGATTTCTGTTTTGAAAGACATCTTGGTCAGCAGCCTTCGACGTGGAGTGCAATAGTGATTTCCTGTTTGGAAAAAAAAGAGTAAACTGTGCAGCATGCATTACTTGATTTGAAACAAAATCTCCAATCAAGGAAACTGAAGAGAATAGAAGAAAATGAAATTCATTGAAGAAATTAGAACAATATCTGAAAAGAATAGGATATATTATAATTTAGCTACCAACCAGTATATCTTTGTAATTTGGGAGGAAACCATAGCACAGAGAGGAAACCCAAGTGTTCTTCACAGGGAGAACATAACCAAATTCCTCACAGGCAACGGCAGGGAATGAACTCAGCTCACTGGTACTGTAAAGTGTTGTGCTAACCACGGCGTTACTATGCCGCCCTATATGGGGATCATGACTCATTATGCAAAGCTAATGGTGTTGTCTTGGTAGCAGTTGTAGAGGGTGATGTTCTATGCAGTTTTGTGGTAGAAGTGTACTCAATAGATTGAATGCCATTCTTTCATTCCACGTTGAAGAAATTGCAGGAAAAATTGGGCAACGCTCATTTCTCTGACGTTTGCAATAAAATATCATAGTTCCATAAGACATTGGTGCAGGATTATGCCATTTGGCCCATCGAGTCTGCTCTGCTCATTCATCATAGCTGACCCATTTTTCCTCTCCTGATCTCTTGCTTTCCCCCATTTCCCTTCATGCCCTGAGCAATCAAGAATCTGTCAACCTCTGCCTTAAATATACAGAAAGCCTTGGCTTCCACAGATGCCTGTGACAAAGAATTCCACAGATACTTCACTCTCTGACTAAAGAAATTCCATCTCATCTCCAAAAGGTTGCCCCTCTATTCTGAGCCTGTATCCTCTGGCCTTAGACTCTCTCACCACAGGAAAAATCCTCTCCAGATCCACTCTGTTGAGGCCTTTCTCATTTGATAGGTTTGATAATGGAAAAAAGAACACATCTGATGTCTGGAATATTTAATGTAATACAAAGGATAGTTAAAATACAATATAATAAACAATATGAAGGAAAGAAAGGTTCAAAGGTACAATCTAATGTCAGAGAAATGTATGCAACATACATCCTGAAATGCTTTTTCTTTGCAATCATCCACAAAAACAGAGGAGTGCCCCAAAAAATGAATGACAGTTAAAAGTTAAAACTCCAAAGTCCACTCCCCCAGCTCCCCCCTCTAGCACGTAAGCAGTAGCGAGCAACAATCCCCCCACACCAGCAAAAAAAAGCATCCGCACCCGTCAACAAGCACTCAAGTGTGAGCAAAGCAATAGCAAAGACACAGATTTGCAGTTACCCCAAAGACTTACGCATTTCACCCAGAATTCGACATATTGCAGGTTCTCTTGCTCCCTAATAAGGGAGAAAGAGATGCCTCATATGTTCTAACGAAAGTTGCCTTTTCCTTTCTGAGTGGCACAGCTTGCGATGGGCAGTAGTGTTTCTGAGTAACATTTGTGTTGCTGTGGGACCATTTAAACATAAAGCAATTATCATACAGGGCCTTCTTTGTTTCCTAAGCACTGAATAAAACAGAAAAAAAGGACTTAGTCTTTTTAAGTTCAAGTTCCAGTTTATTGTCATCTGACTGCACATATACAACCAAATGAAACAAAGTTCCTCCGACGACATTGCGCCAACAAAACATATAACGCACACTGCACGTAAAGCAAAATATTACCATAAATAAGCTAATAAAATATTATTCCAAAGGCATGCAGCACAGGTAAACAGTAGAGTATACAGTAAACAGCTCGCTGACCTGGTGACAAGTCCTCGGTGGTGGCAGGGTATTCATTAGTCTCACAGCCTGAGGGAAGAAGCTGTTACACAGTCTGGCAGTCCTAGTCCTGATGTTTCTGTACCTTCCTCCTGATGGTAGTGGGTCAAAGAGATTGTGGGATAGGTGGTGGAGATCCTCCACATTGCTTTGAGCCCTTCGTGCTCCTGGTAAATGTCACAAATAGGGTGGAGGGAGACCCCAGTGGTTCTCTTAGCAGTTTTAACTATACTCTGTAGGGTCTTGTCTGGTCTGATGCTTTGCAGCTTCCGTACCACACAATGATGCAGACAGACAGGACCCTCTCAATGGTGCTCCTGTAGAAAGTTGTTAGAATGGGGACTTTTAATTGTTTAAAGCAGTTTAGGCAAGTTTACAAAAGGCCAGTGTCTTTATACATAATTCATAAAAAAATGAACTTATTAAAAATAATGACTTTACCTCTGCAACTGAAACATCTTGCACGTGCTTCTCTTGTATCTGTTGCAAATGTTTTCTGGTCAAGTCAGGTCAAAGTGAACTAATATGATTGAGACTTTCCACATTTTCTCCTCTGGGGAGAGCTTTTTTTTTCTGTTTTATGAGACCCAAGCTTAGCTTTCTCATTTATACTACTCATCAATACAAAACTGATTTGATGCTGAGCTATATAATAATAAGCCTTACATCAGCCAGGACTGACACTTGCCTTGTAATTAAGGCCTTGATAGTTGTGTTGATGGGAAATGAAAGAAAATGGCCTTGTTCTCATTCCAGAGAATGATTGCTGGTTCTGGTACTCACCTGAATTTGACCCATTCTGCATTGTGAACATGATTGCTGAAGTGTAAGTAATTGCAGCACCGGCAGATGACATTTTCACAAAGCATACTTCCCACTTTTCTAAAGGGAATTCACAGAATATCTGTCTGTGAAGCTAATCAAATGTGTATTTTAAAAACGCCAGTTTAAACAGGCTGGCAAAATTGCGGACAAATACTAAAATTTTCTTTATAAACTTTTATGTGAAAGCAACAATCTAACGTTAACATTTTAATTTTTTGCAAAAATATTAATCCTTATAATTGATAACAACAAACATACTTCCTAAGGTAGTTTATTAAACACTCTTGAGTGGAAGGAAATAGCTTAAAAAATCATTGACATTTTGGATAAGTAAATAAAAAATATGAACTATTAAAGCAGCTGCCAGTAATGAAGGTTGGGAGAAGGAGCACCACAAGCAGTTTCCAATCCTCCAGCCTTCTCCTAACTTTACCAAGCCTCAGTTGTAAGAAGTTGTTGCTAAAATAAACAATGCCTGTCAGATCACAGATACATTTCTGCAGCTGCTGGCCTAGGTGCTGAAGAGAGCGCTCACTGCGACTGGGGAAACAGTAAAAGGTTCTCAGCAGCTGCAGGAGCCAGAAAAAAAAACAACAAATGAGCAAAAACATGAGGCCAGTTCTATTCTAATGGAGAATTGGAAACATTCTTTCCCCAGAATTTGCAAATATTGTGACATTAGCAGCCAGTCCTGGGAGTTGCCTGTTCTGCGATTTGTATGGTAGACAGGTGGGTGGTCTTATGTGCACTTTGAATAAAAGAATAATGCTGAGATTTTATAGGAAATATTGACTAAATGGGTATGTACCTTGGATGTGAAGATAAAAGTAGAAATGTGGAAAGTGCAAAACTTGAATATTTATTTGTGGAACCTAAAATGCAATTGTTTTGCTTTGTTTATTTAAAAATAAATCTCATATGATGTACCAGATACTGTGCGCTACATCAGTGAGGTTAAAATAATGTTTAGCAGCAAATTTGTTTCTTTGAAATTCTCTGTGGTGCCTTTTGAGCTATTAGGAGATTTATGGTAGAACAGCTCTCCAGTGGATGCTGATTTTAGCTGATTATAAACATCGTGCCAGGCCCCCAAGGGTCCCTTCATTTTCCTGACACACTTGACTGCTGCCCCATTAACACTTCGTCTGTTATTGCAATATACCAATTTTAATTAGTATCATTGAATTTGGAGATTGACATGAAAATAATGCCATATATATTTTTTGGTTACAAAAAATATGAGACTTCTCTTACAGCCATCCTTCTTTGTTGTAAACAAAAGAAGTAAATAGGTGTATTTTTATTTCTTTTCTTAAAACACATCATTTCCCTGGTTTAGATGTTATCTCACATTTTCCACAGAAAATGAACCTAGAGGAACACTGGTGAATCGGTATTTGTGGACTCACAGCGGCCGTGACTGGCTCAGAAGGGCAAAGCGTGGACCAAAGAAAAATCACGCCACTGAACAACTTCAGGTACAGAATCATCAAATGAAAGCCTTATATGGAGACTTCAAGCTTTCTTCATTGCCCTAGTATTTTTCTCTTTCTAAAATATTGCTAACTACTGTGAGATTATTTGTAAGCTCTTCCATTGAGTCCTCTTGGCAATAAAGGATCTGTATTATTTTTGCATTCACTGCCACTAGGTGATTCATGGGTAAAAAGCCCCATTTGCCGTTCGATTAGGTGATGCATGTGCTGTTGCACTTGTTTAAAAAAATCACACAAATAAGTAGAATGAGCCTTTACAGAATAATGCAGTGCCGATAATAAATGACGCTAGATAAATTGTAAAGTCAGAACAAGATGGGAAGGGGATAAATCATATGCCTATCTATCTAGGTTTCCGTTTTTTAATCAACAGAAACTGTACAATGATGGACTAACTGCTTTCAAATGCTGTAGACATTCAAAGTACTACCTAATTTTTGGAAATAATCTCTTGATGTAATTTTTCAGTTGTTGGTTCTTTATTTTCAGTTATAATTTGATGAAAATTTTAAAACAATGCTTCAAAAAATAATTGATGCACTTTTTGTGTAATTGATTGATGCTTATAATAGAATATTTAAAAAAAAACAACTAGAAAATAAATTTCAGGAAAATTGTAATATGTACATTATATCAGCAACTAAATAGTTAACAGAAATAACACTCGTGCATGAAAAGGCAATGTAGTGTTTCTGTTGGTTAACAGGAAAATCCCAAGCAATGCTGCTTAGCAGGGCAGTACACAGACATCCTTGCGGTGTAAATAATGGCTGTAATATTAAAACATTACCAAATTCCATTGAAAAGAGGGTAGTGAAAATATAGATATGTGCCATAAATAAATTAACTTACCATCACTTAAATATCAGTAATCCATCATACTATTTTACTCACAGGTTAGATTTAATACTGTCTAGTATGCAGTGCAAACAAAAATGTTTTAATTTTTCTGTGAATTTAGCATATTTTCCATTGGCATCTTCCCTCTTCTCTGGTTTTGTTGTTTGCCTCTTTTGAATTAAGCTGCAAAGGAAAGCAAAGATGTGCAGTTAAAGGCTGATATATCCAGAAAGGGCAGAATATTGTTCTATTTTTTCAAATGCCTTGCCCCGGACTCATGCGGTGCTTCTAATTTGTATTGTTATCAACGTTCTTTTGATGGTATTGTGGTAAATGCTCTGCCCTGATGTGGCGCATGGCTGTGCAGTCAATAAAAGCGAAAGATTCACAATTGCAGAGAGAGCACTCCAGCCTTTGAGCTTTCGGGAAAGAAGAACTTGCCAGGCTTTCTGCTCCTGACTGCTATCCAGCCATGTCTACTGGAGAAGCAAGCAGGTACCAGCTGGTGAAAAACATGGGCATAGCAGTTATTGGCAGTGAGGATCAAATCCTTACTCTGGAGGAATATGGTCAAATTCTCCACTCATACTAATGCTCACCTAAACTATCTGGAGGTTTTCTAGGTAAGCATTTGCCTCTGAAATTATACCTCACCATCAAATATAAACAGAAGAATAATGTTCTTGAAATAGATAATTTAAACCAATATCCAATACTGGCTGTTCATTTCCCCTACTACCCTTTACTGATAGATAGTGAGGGAAATTAACAACCTTAGAACCTGATAACATTCATACCTCCTCTTGGAGAAATGCAACTGAAATTCTGATGTAACATGAAATGGTGGAAATGGATTTCAATTGGCAATGAATATTTATTTGGCAGGGTGTACCCGCATTTTTCATCTCTAAATAGAACATCCCAAGGGAAGACAAAGCTCAATGTGCCAGCTAGGGTGCAAATCCTCTGCTGAAGAATGTCGTTCTACCACTCCTTGGCTTTGTTCACTGTTTCAGAGATTAATTTGCCCTTATTTTTTCGCTCCCTTTCATTTAGTTTCCTTGCCTTATCCTCCTTGCCTATCCAAATGAAATAGCTATGCCTGACTTGCTTTAGATTAATGAGTCCTACTCTCATTCTGTGCAGCAGCACTCCCCTTTTGCACTGCTCTTCCATACTAGTCTGCCTTAATTTTTCAGTGATTCTAATACTCAATCACACACATCCTGCCCCGATGTGATCAGCAAACTCTGCATGGGCCTGATTGATAGAGCAGGATCAATGTGCTGAATGGCCCACTCCTAATCTTCCCATGTTGGTGCTTGAGGAATCATTGTATATGGTAACTGAAGCAGTTATCCTGTCTGCTTCAAGCCTTTAATAATGTTGTATTTCCTTCGACTGCCAGGTGGTGCATAAGAATGAGTCAGACATCATTCAGTTTGCAATTCTTTCCTCCCACTCTGTTTTTCATATACAGCACTTCCATATCACTGACACCTTGTTTGTTGGTGGTAATCTAGATGAAAAAAGTTCAAAGTCCCTGGGTAGTGTATACCTACCTATTCATGTTAATGTCTCGCACAATGTGATTTGGAGAGAATGCTTCAATTTCATTCTTGTCAGAAGTGAATGGGAGCCTCAATAGCCCATGACATGTAGTTTCTGGACAGCAGGCACGCTGCAGAAGCTCAGCCGTGGAAATCCTTGTAGGACAATGTTTATCAAGTGACAGTCTGAGCAACTTTAAAATATCCAGTTTGAGTGGATCAAAAAAGAAACAGGACATATGAAGGAAATATGTATAGTAGGAGATCTGCAGCCCCTTTGTTATTTCTTTTTATCTTAAATGATTTAAAAATTGAAAATTTGTGTTGTTGATATGCTCTTTTACAGTCAAAATTTATGCTATGTCTTCGAAATGAAGTGCAGCATAAGAGATTAACAAAAACATTCAACTTCAAAGGGAATACTTAAATACCCAGTATTTTTGCTTTAACCTGAGAAAGACAGTTGGGCAGTTAGAGAAAAATAGATTATGTGAAAGTTACAATTGCTTAGAATTCCTGTGAGAGTTCTGAACTGCATCTTTAACTTGGAGTCATAGAGAAGTACAGCACCAAAGCAGGACCTTCAGCCCATCTCGTCCATGCCAAAACACTTTAAACTTTCTACTCCTATCAACCTGCACCAGGACTATAGCTCTCAAAACCCCTACTATCCATGTACGTATCTAACCTTCTCTATTAAACATTGAAATTAAGCTCACCTGCACCAAGTGTGCTGTCAGCTCATTCTCATGACCCTCGAAGTGAAGAAGTTTTCGCTCATGTTCCCCTTAAACTTCGCACTTTCACTCTTAACCCATGACCTTTTGTTGTTGACCCACCCAATAGCAGTAGAAAAAGCCTGCTTGAATTTACCCTATCCATACCCCTTATAATTTTGTATACCTTTATCAAATCTCCTCTCAATCTTCTACATTCTGAAGAATACTGTGTTAACCTATTCAATCTTTCCTTATAACTCAGGTCCTCCAAATTAAAATTGAAATTGTCCTGCACACAATACTCTAAATTATGTCTCACCAACAACTTATACAATTTCAACATAACATCCTGTACTCAATATTTTGAATTATGAAGGCCAAGGGGCCAAAAAATTTCTTTATTATTCTATCTACCTGTGATGCTACATACAACAAATTATGAACCTGTATTCCCTACCAAAGTGCAAAACCTGACACTTGTCTGCATTAAATTCAATCTGCCATTTTTCAGCCTATTTTTTCCTGCTGATTCAGACCCCTCTGTAAGCCAAGGTAGCCTTCCTCACTGTCCACTACATCCCCAATCATGGTGACATCCGCAATTTTCTGATCCAGTTAACCACAATATCATCCCGATCACTGATATAGATGACAAACAACATAGGACCCAGCACCGATCCCTGTGGCACACTACTAGTCACTGGCCTCCAGTCAGAGAGGCAACCATCTACTACCACTCTCTGGCTTCTCCCACAAAGCCAATGTATAATCCAGTTTACTACCTCACCCTGAATGTTGAGCGACTGAACCTTCTTGAACAGCCTCCCATGTGGGACTTTGTCTAGTGCCTTACTAAAGTCCATGTAGACAGCATCAACTTCATTGGCTGTTGGCGAGGATCAAGAAGGTATAGTGACAATCCAGCAGAAGTCTGACCCAGTAACTCCTTAAATCAATAAATATACAGTAGATCATTTCATGTCCATCAGAAACTGGCTGAAATTCTGTAAATTCCTGATTAATCTTTAAAATCAAATGCATTTTGAAATTACTTTGGTCATTTTCAATAACGTGAGTTGCAAAGGAATTTTGCTTGTAATTAAGCCACTCTATTATTGTTTATTATAAAGCAAATAAGAGGGAATTGTTCTTTGTGGAGATCTATAACTTCTCATTCAATGATCAATTATTTGATGAATAAAGTAATTATATCCCAGCTTTGGACTGCTGAGAATATTTGAAATTTTTTTTTTGATGTTGACTAAGTAGTAGGACTTCAGAGTTGTGTACGGTCTAGTTAAATTTTAGCAAAGGTAATCGGGTTTCAGTAATGTTTGCAACTATCAAAATCATGAACTAGTTGAAATCTAGTTGAGCTAGGTTTTTAAAAATCTGCTCCTCATCTCTTTTTCTCCAGTCCTGTTGCAGGGTCTTGGCCCGAAATGTCGACTGTACTTTTATCCATAGATGCTGCCTGGCCTGCTGAGTTCCTCCAGCATTGTGTGTGTGTTAACTACTTGAAATTAATTAGTTAATTGGGAAGAAACCTTGATAAAAATATAAGAAAGAACAAAATATAAGAACTGCTTTTGGAAGACATGCCATTTGGCAGAAAATGCAGGAGGGCTTTTTTTAAATCTTTTATCTTTTAGTTATCTTTTTCATAGTTTATTTTATAGTGAACTTATTAGGATTTTATCTGAAGGATTAGATGTAAAGGATTGTAATTTAGATGATAAGCCATTAATGAGCTTACCTTTCATGATTGTAAAATCTATTCAGTAATGTCATTTAGTAAGAGATATTTCTTTCTGATTTTTTTTCCTGCGAAGTTGTCAGTGGAGAAAATCCCACAAATGCAACTTCGGCATAATGTATTTGATGTTAGCCATGTTGTACCATTGGGATAAATCTCATTTGACCTTTTGTAGTACTGCATAAAGATCCGTCTCCTGTGCTTGTGCATCAGTTTTCTTGTATTGCTTTTCCCCCAGTGGTCAGAAACTCCCCAATTTCTACTTCATTAAGACTTCTAACCAATATTTCTGTAATATAACTGGAGAAAAAAAATACTTATCTCCTTAAAGTGTGTAAACATTTTGTTTTACAGTGAAGCAGCATCTGCAATTATCATTTGTGTATTTGTTCTTGATGTATCCTTGTTTGCATTTTACACCTTGCACCTGCTGAAGCTATCTGTAGAAATCAGAATGATCTCTCAGGAATATCTGAACTATCACACTGAGCCAGAGGCAACAGGAAAATTGACAACAGAATCAGCAGTGTTCAACAGCTTGCAAGTAAGGTGAATGTGTGGTCTCCTCCATTACTAGACAACACTTTTGTACTGGATAAGGTATTTTATTTCTAGTACCATGGACAGTGCTTCATTGTGGTATCAACCTGCAGCACACAAAAGATCAACCTTGGTCTTGAGAGATGTGGAATCACAATTCTACATTGTGTATCTTTTCTCATTTGAGTTTTTCACTCTTTTTCTGTTCTTTGGTTAGGAATTGCATGCACATCATGATGATAAGGACTTTTGAATCCTTTGCCTCAACCTCCAAGTTCAAATTATCAGGACATTGTGGACCTAAGCTTCATCCTGATAAAGAACATTAGTTAAATGTTGGCAGGCCCGATTGTTGTTCTTGGCTTTGTTATTAACAAAATGTTGTAGGTTATGTTCCAGGAACCCAGTCCTCTTTCCTGTCATAGTATCTGCATAAATGAGGAGGTGTTCTCTCAAGTATGTAATTGGTGAGTGTGATGCATCTGGAAGCAAGATACTGCTAGATCATAAATTCTAGAATTCTAGGGTTAAAGGCCACATAGCTTTGGGTAGAAATGTCTAAATGACCTTGTGGAGGTTAGCCTAAACTGATGTTGTTGTATTGACAGTATTCATCATATGTGTAGATTAAAATAGCTAATAATTATTAAGAAATATCCAGTAGGGGATTAATGCCAAGCTTTTCATTTATAATTTTGATTCAATTGGTTTTGCCTGCTTGAAACAAAACAATGATGCCTCTTACACAAAGGCTAATGAAGGTCTAAAAAGGAAGGTAGATGTCTTCCATTTGGAATTTGGAGAAGGAAGTCGGAGGAGCAGAATGGGAGTGTGGTAGGAGCCATTTTGATTTTTTCTTATTCTCATCGGAGTTAAGAGAGGCGGGACTGCGCAGGCATGTGACGTTGGGCAGTGAAGCGGGGAAGATTTAAAAAGGACACGGCCTTATACAGTGGGCAGTGTCGTTTGCGGGCAGCGGAAGAAACCGGGAGCAGAGTGTAGGCTTAAGAGCTTTGGCTCAACGGGCTTAGGCAGAAGCGGACGAGGGAAGGTAGGTTTAGGTTTCAGTTTTTCCTGTTATTTGAGGAAAGGGGAAGTATGAGTGTGAGGGCAGCTTGTTGTTCTCAGTGTCAGATATGGGAGGCCCTGGAGTCTCCTAAACTCCCGGATGTCCACACCTGCGCCAGGTGCGCCGAGCTGCAGCTCCTAAGGGACCGTGTTAGGGAACTGGAGCTGCAGCTCGATGACCTTCAGGGAGAGTGAGGAGTTGATAGAGAGGAGTTACAGGCAGGTGGTCACACCGGGGCCACGGGAGGCAGACTGGTGGGTCATGTTTAGGAGGGGGAAGGGGAAGAGTCAGGTACTAGGGAGTACCCCAGTGGCTGTACCCCTTGACAATAAGTACTCCTGTTTGAGTACTGTTGGGGGGGGACAGCCTACCTGGGGGAAGCAACAGTGGCCGTGCCTCCGGCACAGAGTCCGGCCCTGTAGCTCAGAAGGGTAGGGAAAGGAAGAGGAAGGCAGTAGTAATAGGGGACTCGATAGTTAGGGGGTCGGATAGGCGATTCTGTGGACACAATCAGGAGACCCGGATGGTAGTTTGCCTCCCTGGTGCCAGGGTCCAGGATGTTTCTGATCGCGTCCAAGATATCCTGAAGTGGGAAGGGGAGGAGCCAGAGGTCATGGTACATAAAGGTACCAATGACATAGGTAAGAAAAGGGAAGAGGTCCTGAAAGGAGAATATAGGGAGTTAGGAAGGCAGTTGAGAAGAAGGACCGCAAAGGTAGTAATCTCAGGATTACTGCCTGTGCCACGCGACAGTGAGAGTAGGAATGGAATGAGGTGGAGGATAAATGCGTGGCTGAGGGATTGGAGCAGGGGGTAGGGATTCAAGTTTCTGGATCACTGGGACCTCTTTTGGGGCAGGTGTGACCTGTACAAAAAGGACGGGTTACACTTGAATTCTAGGCGGACCAATATCCTGGCGGGAAGGTTTAATAGGACTGTTAGGGAGGGTTTAAACTAATTTGACAGGGGGATGGGAACTGGAATGATGGAGCAGAGGAGAGGGAAAACAGAAATAGATCTAAGATGGTGAGCAGTAAGGATGTCGGGAAGGACAAGCAGGTGATGGAGCAAATTTGCAGCCATTGGGATGAGTTGCAGTGCAATAAAGTTGCAGTGCAATCAATGCAAAAAGTACCAAATAATGGACTTAAGGTGTTATACTTAAATGCACGCAGCATAAGGAATAAGGTGGATGATCTTGTTGTACAGTTACAGATTGGCAGTTATGATATTGTGGCCATCACTGAGACGTGGCTAAAGGACGCATGTCTCTGGGAGCTGAACATCCAAGGATACACGGTGTATCAGAAGGATAGGCAGGTAGGTAGAGGGGGTGGCGTGGCTTTAATGGTAAGAAATGATAATGATATAAATCATTAGAAAGAGTTGACATAGGATCGGAAGGTACAGAACCTTTATGGGTTGAGCTAAGAAATCGCAGGGGTAAAAGGACCCTGATGGCAGTTATCTACAGCCCTCCTAACAGCTGCAGTGATGTGGACTACAAATTACAACAGGAAATAGAAAACGCTTGCCAGAAGGGCAGAGTTATGATAATTGTGGGGGATTTTAACATGCGAGTGGATTGGGAAAATCAGGTCGGCACTGGATCTCAAGAGAGAGAATTTGTAGAATGTCTACGAGATGGCTTTTTAGAACAGCTTGTTGTTGAGCCCACTAGGGGATCAGCTGTACTGGATTGGGTATTGTGTAATGAACCAGAGGTGATTAGAGAGATGGAAGTGAATGAACCCTTAGGAGGCAGTGATCACAACATGATTGAATTCAGTATGAAATTTGAGAAAGAGAAGCCAAAATCTGATGTGTCAGTATTTCAGTGGAGTAAAGGAAATTACAGTGGCATGAGAGAGGAACTGGCCAAGGTTGACTGGAAAGGGACACTAGCGGGAAGGACGGCAGAGTTTATGTGAGAAGTGAGGAAGGTGCAAGACAGATATATTCCAAAGGAGAAGAAATTTTGGAATGGAAAAAGGATACAACTGTGGCTGACAAGAGAAGTCAAAGCCAAAGTAAAAGCAAAGCAGAGGGCATACAAGGAAGCAAAAATCAGTGGGAAGACAGAGGATTGGGAAGTTTTTAAAAGCTTACAAAAGGAAACTAAGAAGGTCATTAAGAGGGAAAAGATGAACTATGAAAGGAAGCTAGCAAAGAGGATACTAAAAGCTTTTTCAAGTATATAAAGAGTAAAAGACAGGTGAGAGTAGATATAGGACTGATAGAAATGATGATGGAGAAATTGTAATGGGAGATAAGGAGATGGCAGAGGAACTGAATGGGCATTTTGCATCAGTCTTCACTGAGGAAGACATCAGCAGTATACCGGACATTCAAGGGTGTCAGGGAAGAGAAACATGCAGTCACAATTATGACAGAGAAAGTACTCAGGAAGCTGAATAGTCTAAGGGTAGATAAATCTCCTGGACCAGATGGAATGCACCCTCGTGTTCTGAAGGAAGTAGCAGTGGAGATTGCGGAGGCATTAGCAATGATCTTTCAAAAGTTGATAGATTCTGGTCTGGTTCCGGAGGACTGGAAGATTTCAAATGTCACTCCGATATTTAAGAAGGGGGCAAGGAAACAAAAAGGAAATTATAGACCTGTTAGCTTGACATCGGTGGTTGGGAAGTTGTTGGAGTCGATTGTCAAGGATGAGGTTATGGAGTACCTGGAGGCATATGATAAGATAGGCAGAACTCAGCATGGTTTCCTGAAAGGAAAATCCTGCCTGACAAACCTAGTGCAATTTTTGAGGAAATTTCAAGTAAGCTAAACAAGTGAGATGCAGTGGATGTTATATAACCATATAACAATCACAGCACGGAAACAGGCCATTCCGGCCCTCCTAGTCCGTGCCGAACTAGGCACGTGTATTTGTTGTGTACAAATACACACCTGGGGTGTACACCCCAGGTTTGCACGTGTTGTGTATTTGGATTTTCAGAAGGCCTTTGACAAGCAGCCGCACATGAGGCTGCTAAACAAGGTAAGAGCCCATGGAATTAGGAGAAAGTTACATACGTGGATAGAGCATTGGTTGATTGGCAAGAAACAGAGAGTGGGAATAAAGGGATCCCATTTTGGTTGGCTGCCAATTACCAGCGGTGTTCCACAGGGGTCCGTGTTGGGGCCGTTTCTTTTTACGTTGTATATCAACGATTTGGATTATGGAATAGATGGCTTTGTGGCCAAGTTTTCTGATGATACAAAGATTGGTGGAAGGGCCAGTAGTGCTGAGGAAACAAAGAGTCTGCAGAGAGACTTGGATAGATTGGGGGAATGGGCAAAGAAGTGGCAAATGAATTACAATGTTGGAAAGTATATGGTCATGCACTTTGGTAGAAGAAATAAATGGGCAGACTATTATTTAAATGGGGAGAGAATTCAAAGTTTTGAGATGCAACGGGACTTGGGAGTCCTCGTGCAGGATACCCTTAAGGTTAACCTCCAGGCTGAGTCGGTAGTGAAGAAGGCGAATGCAATGTTGGCATTCATTTCTAGAGGCATAGAGTATAGGAGCAGGGATGTGATGTTGAGGCTCTATAAGGAAATGGTAAGACCTCACTTGGAATACTGTGTGCAGTTTTGGGCTCCTTATTTAAGAAAAGATGTGCTGACATTGGAGAGGGTTCAGAGAAGATTCACTAGAATAATTCTGGGAATGAGAGGGTTAACATATGAGTAATGTTTGACCACTCTTGGACTGTACTCCTTGGAGTTTAGAAGAATGAGGGGGGACCTCATAGAAATATTTTGAATGTTGAAAGGAATGGACGGAGTGGATGTGGCAAAGTTGTTTCCAATGGTGGGGGTGTCTAGTAGGAGAGGACATGACTTGAGGATTGCAGGGCACCTATTCAGAACAGAGATGAGAAAAAATTTGCTTAGACCAAGGGTGGTGAATCTATGGAATTTGTTGCCATGGGCAGCAGTGGAGGCCAAGTTATTGGGTGTACTTAAGGCAGAGATTGATAGGTATCTGAGTAGTCAGGGCATCAAAGATTATGGTGAGAAGGCAGGGGAATGGGACTAAAGGGGAGATTGGATCAGCTCATGATGAAATGGTGGAGCAGACTCGATGGGCTGAATGGCCAACTTCTGCTCCTTTGTCGTATGGAATTTAGTAACATCACAAAGTGAATGGGAGATACTTTAGTATTCAGGAGCTGTTTGCTGGATCGAAGGGCAAATATCTAGCTAACAGCTAAATGGTGTACAAAAAAAAAGATCATAGGTCTGGAGCTATGCTTTGAAATGCAAATATATATTTAGATGCTGGAATTTTGGAAAGTTTGGTGAAGTTGTACAATCAGATGCCAAACTTTAGTGACAGTAGGCAATTAGAGAAGAGGATAAGTACACAGAATGGATGTGAGATCCACCACTAGAAGGAGTGCTTAACGATTTACAAAATGCAACACGCCCAAAAGTATTTGAAAACAGAACAGCTTTTGAATCAATATAGACTAAGCAGGGAAAGTTATCAGAAGCGTGAGAGATTGCATAAATTAATGGAGGCAAATTTCTTAAAATATTCTACAGAACAGCAAAAAGCATTAACTATATATTGGACAACCTAGACTTTCTCAGTGAGTGAACTATAAATGTTATAGGTACAACACAGATGTGGTTAAATAGGAATACAAAAATGGGTGAGAGACCAGAACTAGGCAATAGATATGCAACAACTGAAGATTTTTCTAATTAATAAATAAATAAAATCATGGATTTTCTGTGGACAATTTAGATATGCTAATTAAGGTGCAGAATAAAATGACAATAATACTTGAAATAACATAGATCATGAGATCTGCTGTAAGTTCCCAATCACAATGAACCAATGGGCGCTGAAGTATTCTGTGGATTAGGAAGAAATTATTCATGCATTAATATGATTCATTTGAGAATGGGCGTGTAGTCTACAATATCTGTTTTGAATTAACCATGAGCATCCTCTCGAACAAAGAAAAAACATTTCGTCTTGAAGTTAATTGTGGATGTTTTCATGACTCAATTATTAAAGAATATAAAAGGGAAATACAGCTGGCTTCTTTTGATTTTTGTCTAATGGACCAAGGAAACTTAAACAAACAAGGTTTCAACATCTGAGGTTTTTTTGACATTAAGGTTTGCGTACTTCTTAGGGACAATAAATAAATAAATAAATAAATAAATAAATAATGCTGGACTGTCTCAGCATGTCATTCCACATCTGTTGGAAGAGAAAAAGAGTTAACATTTCAAGTCAAAGTCCCTTTGCTGGAATTGGAAAGGAAAGAAAAATAACTAACTTATATCTGTAAAAACATAGATTTATGTATCTGGGGTAGCGATTTGGCTTTGTGCAGAGGATGTCATATATTAAAAAATTGATTGAATTTCATGAGGCAGGGATGAAGGTGATTAAAGGGGGCACAGCACCGTGTTGTTGTATACATGGACTTTTGCCAAAGCTTTCAAAAGTTTCCTCTTAATAGGCTGATCAGCGAGGATCCATGGTACCTTGGTAGATTCAACTGAAACAGAACAGAATGGTCATAGAAGAGAAGTGCTGTTCCTTGAGTTTGCATTGGGACTCAATATTATAGAGAAAGATAAAGTGGTAGGCAATGGGCAGGACAAGGTTGCACTGCGGATGGAATGTAGGTGTCCTACAAAGTCATCATCAAATCTACGTTTCTCCATTTAGGAATGGAGATCCCCTTTAAGTCACATGGAAATCCTCTTTGGGTCCCTGGCCAGTGAGAATGAAAGAATTGAAAGGGCAAGTTTAGATTGTCTGTGTTTGTAAAGAAACGTAAAATAGTAGGCAGGAACAGATGAGTGAACCAGGGTGGCACAGTAGAGCAGGGGTTAGTGTATCACTTTACAATGTCTGCAATCACTAACCGGGTTTCAGTTCTGACACTGCCTGTAATGAGCTTGTTCATTCTCCCCGAGGGCACTTGTGCTTTCTCTACGTGCTTCGGTTTCCTCACACATTCCAAAGACATATGGTTATTGTTAGTGAGCTGTGGGCATACTATGTTGGTCCTGGAAGTGTGGTGACAGCACAACCCTCGCTGGTTTTACTGCATGGTTAAATGTACATGTGACGAATTAAGCTAATCTCTTTTCGAAGAAGAGAGGGTAAAAGATGCCTGCTGGTGGACTCACTTTGAAGGTAGCAGAAATTGCAGGGTATGATCTATTGAACAGCAGGAATGTAGAGCTGAAAGATAAGGACAACTCTATATTTGTTCTGTCCCAGAGGGAGGATGCGAGCACAGCAGAGTGGAAAATGAGTTATATGTGGTCAATGGCTTTGTTAACAGTGCTAGAGGGGAAACCAGCATTCAGGAAAAAGAACAAACTTTAGAAGCACCTGTACAAATGCCTCATCATTGAAGGGACTGGAAGAATGGAACAGGATCCTTAGAAGAATCAGGATGGTATGTAGGATAGTCAAGGTACATGACGGAGTCAGCCATCTTGTAATCAATGCCAGTAGGTAGACTGTCTCCTTCGTTGAAAACATAAAGATCCAGCAAAGGAATAGAAGATTTGGAGATTGAGTATGTGACAGTGCAAGCAGGGTGGAAATAAACAGCAAAAATAATGGAAATGTTGAATTCTACATGAGTACCGTAGGTAGCAGCGATGCAGTCATCAACGTACCGGTAAAAGAGCTGAATGCAAGGCTCACTATGAATGAAACAAACTACAAAAGGCACGTGATGAAGCTACAGAAGATGCCAAAAAGATTCATAAGGTTGTTGCCTGGATTGGAGAGCTGAATTTTTTGTTGTTTTTTTTCACAAGTGCTAGAAAATCTGCAGATGCTGGAAATCCAAGCAACACACTCAAAATTCTGGAGGAACTCAGCAGTCCAGGCAGGATCTATGATAAAGAGTAAATAGTTAATGTTTCGCACCGAGGCCCTTCAGGGCTAAGGAAAAGATGAGAAGAATGTGGGGAGAGGGGAGGAAGAAGTACAAGGTGACAGGTGATAGGTGAAACCAGGGGAGGAGGCAGAGATGAAGAAAAGAGCTGAGAAGTTGATTAGTGGAAGAGATAACAGGCTGGAGGAGGGCTCATCTGATAGCAGAGGAAGAAAGGGAAGGGGAGGAGCACCAGAGGGTGGTGATGGGCAGGTAAAGAGATAAGGTGACAGAGGGAAACAGGAATGGGGAATGGTGAAAGGGTGGGGGGAGCTATTACCAAAAGTTCAAGAAATTGATGTTCATGCCATCAGGTTGGCAGCTACCCATATGGGACATAAGGTGCTGCTTCTCCAACCTGAATGTGGCCTTATCGCAGCAGTGGAGAAGGCCATGGGCTGATATTTTGGAATCAGAATGGCAAGTGGAATTGAAATGGGTGACCACCAGGAGATCCCGTATTTTCTGGCAGACAGAACCTATGTGCTCAGAGAAGGGTCTTCCAATCAATGTCAGGTCTCACCGATATACAGGAGGCCACACCGGGAGCACAGGATAGTGGAGATGACCCCAACTGATTTACCAATGAGGTGTTGTCTCGCGTAGAAGGACGGTTTGATGCCCTGAAGAGTAGTGAGGAAAGGGGTGTAGGGGCAGGTGTGGCAGCTGTTCCACTTGCATGGATATGTACCAGGAGGGAGATCAGTGGGGAAGGGAGTTGTGTAGGGAGCAATCCCTGCAGACAGCAGAATGAAGGGAGGAGGGAAAGATATGCTTCGTGGTGGGATCCCATTGGAGATGGCAGAAATTATAGAAAATTATGTGTTAGATGTGGAGTCTACTGGGGTGGTAGGTGAGGACAAGAGGAACAATATCCCTGGTCATGGTAGCGAGAGGATGGGGTGAGGGAAGATGTGCATGAAATAGAAGAGATGTGTGTGAGGGCAGCTTTGATGGTGGAGGAAGGAAAACCCCTTTCTTTGAAGAAGTACATCTCGTTAGTTCTGGAATAAAACACGTCATCCTGAGAACAGATGTGGTGGAGACAGAGGATCTGAGAGAAGAGGATGGCATCTTTGCAGGCGTCAAGGTGGGAAAAGGTATAGTCCAGGCAGCTGTAATTATCAGTGGGGTTATAATATATAACAGCAGATAGACTGTCTCCAGAGACAGAGACATAAAGATCGAGAAAGGGGAGGGAGGTGTCAGAAATGAACCAAGTAAATGTGAGGGCAGGGTGGAAGTTGGAGGCAAGGGTAATGAAGTCTACTAGCTCAGCATGGGTGCAGGAAGCAGCACCAATGCAATTGTCAACGTAGTGTAGGAAGAGCTGGGAGCGATACCAGTGTAGGCTCGGAACATGGGCTGTTCCATGTAGTCGACAAAAAGGCAGGCATTGCTGTGACCCATGGCTACACCACTGGTTTAGAGGAAGTGGGATGAGCCAAAGGAAAAATTATTGAGAGTGAGGACCAGTTCCACCAGACAGAACTCCCCTGGAGAGAAGGAGGCTGGGAAATGAGAGCTGAAAACATCTGCTTATTGCCTTCAAGGAGACATGATGGAGATATATAAAATTATAAGAGTCATAGGAAGGGAAGATAAGCAGTGTCTGTTTCCCATGACAGGGAGTGTATAAAGTTAATAGACATTGGTATAAGGAGAGAGGAGGAGGTTCTGAGAAGTAAAATTCTCATGCCATGAGTAGTTAATACATGGAATGAACTGCCATAGGAGATAGGGGAAGTAGAAACAGTAACATTTCAGAAGTATTTTGACATTGAGTGAGAGAGGGGGAGTGGGGAGTGCGGAGTGGGAGAGGGAGGAATAAGCCAGCTTAGACTCTGTTTCTGTGCTGTACAAAGATTGCTCTACATAACCCATTAAAAAGTCAGGCATGGTTTGGTCCAAAATTGACCAGATAACCTTTTTACAACTTTTTTCCCATGGTTATCCTGGTTTTACCCTATCAGCGGCTCTATCTCCTTCTCCCATCTGTACTGTAGCAGAACAAGTTTCTTTTGTCTCCTGGAGATAATAGACTGAAGATGCTGGAATCTGGAGCAACAGACAATTTGTTGGAAGAACTTAGCAGATCAAACAGTATCTGTAGGAGGTTGGGAATTGTCAATTGTTTTGGGTTGAAACCCTACATCATGACTGAGAGAAGAGAAGTGAGATGGCCTATTCAAAGAGGAGAAGGGAGTGTGAGAAAGGAGCCCAAAGTGACTGGCAGACAGAAGAGTAAGATGTCAGGCAGGTAGGGATGGGAGAGAAGGGGTAGAGTTGAGAGACAGTGACAGATGAAGCAGACAAAGAGAGAGAGGAAAAAGAAGAAAAGATAAAAGAAAAAAGGAGAAAAGTGGGGTGGAGGGGCAAATGTAATCTCCTTTCCCCACTTTTTGCCTCCTTTCATCTCTTTCCCACTTCTGATAAGGAAGTTTGACCAGGAACGTTTACTGTTTCTCTTTTCGCAGATGCAGGCTGTCTTGAATTTTTTCAGCATTTTCTGGTTCTATATTAGATTCCCTGCATCTGCAGTTCTTATGATTTTCTCTTGGGGACAATATATGTACTTGAGAAAATACTTAAAATGTTTAAAAAAATGTCATTAAGAGCATACTTAAGGGACGGGACTATTTCCACTGAAGTAGAGAAACTGATGAAGTGATTTAGTAAATATTTTAAAAGTTATTAAGACTTTGATATGTTAATTGATATTGCTTAACTTGACACATGAAGTTCTTCTGTACCTGCTCTGCCAGTAAAACTTTCGCAGACGCTGCATTTGCACATAAGAAAAAAACAGTCTGCTTAACTTGTATCCACTGGTTAACTACTGGTGCAGGAAGGATTTTGAGGGAATTTAGCTAAAAATTCTCTTATCATTCAGAGAACAGAAATGAGAAGAATTCAATGGAGCTAAACGGGGATGCATTTTTAGGTGAAGCTTGGAGGAAGTCAATTCATGTCATTGGTTGAGAAACACAGCAGAATTCAACGAAGTCCTATGTTGACAAAAAAAAGTTGTAATGCAGAATAGAGGGAATTCTTCAGATCTGACCTTCCAGGTACAAAGACTTGTAAGAAGTTTATTACACAGGATGAGTCAATATTGTCCATCATGCACTCCTAACCATGAGCAATTCAAAAATTAAGCATATCTCCTTGATCTCTCCATATGACCCTGCATCTTCCTGACCTGTAAGTAATTGTCCACACTGACACAAACTGATGCAATATAATCACCCAGGGGAAATCATTTCAAACTGTTTAGTTAATTTCTCTTATTTTCAATCTTGTAAATTCACTGTCATTCATTACTGACTTCCCCACCAGAAGAAATAATCTTTCTCAGTTTAACATGTCAAGCAAGCAATAATTTTATAAATTTTCATTTAATTTATTCTTTGATTTCTCTGTTTTAGTGGAAGTAATTACAGCATCTCAAGTAAGCTTTTCATCCCCAGCACATAATTTGGATGAGCATATGATGAACCATAGATAGTACTGATAAATGTTTTTGAGATAGTATTGATATATGTGGTCCATGGGCCTCCTAACACTACATGGGTTGTTTGTAAATTGGATTTAAAAAAATTATTAAGATGAAGTGCAAAATAGGTCCTTCTGGTCCTTTGAGAAGTGATGCCCAGCAATCCCTCGATTTTATCTTGACCTAATTACAGGACAATTTACAATCACCAATTAACCTACCAATTGATATGTCCTGTGGGAGGAAACTGAAGCACCTGGAGGAAATGCATGCAGTCACAGGGAGAACATACAAACACCTTACAGGCAGTGGCGAGAAATGAACTTGGGTTGACTGTATTGTAAAGCATTGTGCTAACCACTACACTACCACTTAATGTAGAAAAATGGAAAAGTGGACCCATTTCTGAATCTTGAACAATACTTATCTTTTGCTCCTTTATTTTTAAGTTATAGAGGTGAGTCAAGGGTTGGATAGTCAGCCTGCTGACTGGAAGTGACTTGGCATATGAAATGTGCTACAAAAGCTGTCAATCTCTGACAAAATTTGCTTTACAAATTGTAAAATGATCAACTGGATCTTAAAGACTTGAAGAAATCTAACAAGAGAGTCAAGGCTGGCTGACGGAGAGAAAACTAAACGAGCAAATGAAGAAATGGGAGAAGATGCAGAAAATCTCCCCCAAAATGTGGAAAACTGAGGTTTGGAATGAATGAGGACTCTTATGAAAATTATTTGAGAAAATGGGGAGTAAAAAAACATATTGTATAGGACTGAAATTCTTTCAAAGGAAGTGGCAAAGCAGAGAATGTACAGTATGTGTTGGGTGATATCTTCCAATATTTAATAGAACCCCACATAGAACAGAATGAATCAAATATAATCCAATTTTTAAAAAAAGGACAGAGAGAAGACAAATAGCCTGGTAGGGAAAATGCTGGAATTTACTATTGAGGAATTGGTACAGGGCGTTTTAAACATAATAATATATGACAGAAACAGTATTATTTAGAAAGGCAAAGCATGTTTGAATAAATAAGGGGGAGCTCACTTGAAATGTGTATCTGGATTTTTTAGAATTGATAAGGTGACACTCGAGATTATTAATCAAAACTAAAGGACATGGTTTGAGGTTATTTCAAAAATCAAAGTTCAAAGTAAATTTATTATCAAAGTACATACATATACTATCTTGAGATTAATTTTCTTGCAGGCATTCACAGTAGAACAGAGAAATACAATAGAATCAATGAAACCCTACACACAAAACAAGGACTGACAAATAATCAATGTGCAAAAGAAGCCAAATTGAGGAAATGAAAGAAAATAATAAGTAAATAAACAAACAATCAAATAAATCTTGAGGACATGAGTTGCAGACTCCTTCAAAGTGAGCCTATAGATTGTAGAATCAGTTCAGAGTTGGGAGGAGTTAAGTTACCCATGCAGGTTGGTGGGTGTTAACTGTTATAACTAATAACTTCCTGAACCTGGTAGTGTGGGACCTGAGGCCCCTGTACCTCCTTCTCAGTGCAGCAGCAACAAGAAAGCTTGGCCTGGATGTTGGGGTCCTTAATGATGGATGATGCTTTCTTGTAGCAGAGCTCCTTGTAGATGTGCTCAATGATTAGAATTGCTTAATGGATAATAAAGTCAGAATGAGGTCAGAATGAATAAGTCAATTTCAGACTAAGAGACTGAAAGTAGTGGACCAAGTGTAGGACCACTAAGTTTACTGCTGGTACAAAGTGGTGTGTATAAATAAATAAAAATTTAAAAACCAAGCAGCAATGTAAGTTGGAGGATCTTGCAAAGAAGTTTAATGGGGATAGGTTGAGTAAATGGTGAACAGGTTGAGTGAATGACTAAGAATATAACAAATATAATATGATCTTGGAAAATGTTTGATCATTCACTTTGGCAGAGAAAATGCAAATAAGTCTGTACAGTACATAAACAGACCACTTAGACCTCAACCTATGCCAACCATCAAGTATCTATCTGTACTGAACCCATTTAGTAGTACTTAGTCCTATCTTGCTCTGCCTTTAAAATGTGACAGATTTTTAAAGTTTTGATTATTTGGAAGGTTTTGGTGTTCAAAGAGACCCTGATATAACTTTACACAAATCACTGTAAGTTAGCATGCATGGACTGAAAACATTTCAGAAGTCATGAGTAGAGATGACATGCTCTAATTACATAAGGTCCTAGTGACACTGCACTTGGAATATTGTGTGCAAATCTAATCTTCCGACCTTTGCTCTTCTACCTTTGAAGAAGGCATTCAGCCTATGCTGATTCTTGGAGCAATCCTATCTATACCTTTCCCTGCAATCCATTTATCCCACATGCCTCCTGATTTTGCAACATGTACCTACACTAAGGGTAATTTAGAGAGATAGGAACACATACAAAATGCGGGAAGAACTCAGCAGGCCAAGCAGCATCTATGGAAGGGAGTAAATAGTCAATATTTTGGGCCAAGACCCTTCAGTAGCATCTTGTGTGTGTTGCTTTGTGTTTCCAGCATCTGCAGATTTTCTCGTGTTTGTGATTTAGCGCGGCAGGTTGATCTTCCAAATTGTATCTGTTTAGAATGTGAGAGCAAAACCCATGCAGTCTCATGAAAATATGCAAACCTCACGTAGAAAACCCAAAGAGGTCACAATCAAATTCAAGTCTCTGGAGCCGTGAGATGAGGAAGGATATATCTGTGATAGAGGAAAGCAGCAAAGGATCATTGGATTGATTCGGGAATGATGGCATTAGGTGATCAAATAGACTGGGCCAGTACGGTCCTGAGTGTATAAGAATGAAAGGTAATCTCATTGGAACATGAAATACTTACTAGTTTTAACACTTCTGGGGATAGTATTTCCCCTGGTTGGAATATCTAGATCCAATGGTAATCAGGTGATTAATTAAGAGGGCAGCAAATTAGAATAAAAATAAGAGGACATTTTGTCACCCAAAATATAGAGAATATTCAGAATTCTCTACCCAAGAGGGCTGTAGAGGCACAGTTGTTCAATATGTTGAATACTGAAATAAATGAATTAGTAGATACTAAAGAAATTAAGGATATGAAGGTAGGGCAGGAAAGCAGAACTGAGAAAAGTATTAGCCAGGATCGTATTGAATGACATTCCTGCATTTGTTTCTTATGCTCTGACCAGCATGGCGGGCCAAGAGAGTTTCCTCCATCTCTTGAGGTTTCCTCATGTCAAACACTTATCTCTTACAGTGGCTCCCAAGAATGGATGCTGACCATGTTTTAAATTGACTTTGGGATCTATCTCCTGGTAACAGCAATCCAACTTATTTTTCCAATCCAAATTCCAAAGTTGTATTGAAAAATTGGATATCTCTCTCTGCTGTCTGATCAGGTGTAAATGATATAAGACTTACAAGGTAAATTAAATCAATGCAAAATTATAGTGTTTTTAAACAATTACAGCCATTGAAACTGTTGGTGAATAACCCCATTCGTGTGCATTCCTACTCATTTCCAAAGCCAATAATGTATTTAACCAATTCTATTTTGCAGCACTTCAGTCATTTGGGAAAGAGATGCTAAGTAGAATTTATTTCTATTAGTTTTGTGGAAAGAGTTACTTATTTTTTGAAGGAAAGTCTTATTATTCAGAAAAACAGAAAGATACTGTATATGAAACACAACAATAATTATTGACAAAGTGATAGAGCTGGAAAAAGGAAGAAAAACTAGATGGCCACCATATCAAGAGCCCAAAGAACCTTTGACCCTCACCTTTTTGAAAAATGCAACTTAGAAAGCATTCTATTCAGATGCATCATGGTTTAGTATAGCAACTGCTCTGCCTGAATCTCCAAGAAACTGTCGAGTTGTAGACTCACTTCAGCACATGACGGAAACCAGCTTCTTATAGGCTCTGCCTATACTAATCACTGCTTCAGTAAAGTAGCCAACATAATCAAAGACCCCAGCCACCCTGCATGTTCTCTCTCCTCACCCCTCCCATTGGGCAGAAGAAGCAAAAGCCTGAAATCATGTACAACCAGGCAGAAGAGCAGCATCTACTCCACTGTTTTCAGACTGTTGAACAGTAAATTTAAGTGGATTCACATCAACTGAAACAGAGCCTGCTTAATAGACTGCATTAAAGATCAAAGTTATTCATTAACATGGATGAATCAATGGGAAACATCATGAAAGTTCATCAGAATAAGACTGAATGGCAATAGATAGATTGGACTGCTGGCATAAAAAATGGAGAATGAAATTCACTGTTGATTAATGCCAAGTTGACGTCCAAGAGGATTTTTACAAAGAATAATAAGTACTGAATTTATAAGTTCTGGAACTTCCAGTGGAGCTTCTACTTCAGGTTGAGTTCCAATTTGGCATGTGCTGCCACAACACATTTTGTCCTGAAGAAGGGTCTCAGCCTGAAGATTAACTGTTAATTCATTTTCATAGATTCTGCCTGACCTGCTAAGTTCCTCCAGCATTTTGTGTGTGGTGCCTTTTACATTATGGATTTTCCCCAACAATCATGTGATTAACATAAGGTGTCAGATAAAGAACTGAAGGTCAAAAAGGAAATAAGGGAAGGACATGAAATTGTTAGAGAATGGACATGTATACAACATAAAAGAAAAGTGAAGCATCTTCTATAAGTGTAGAAATACAGGAAGAGTTGTTGAAAGGAGGGATGAAAATAGTTAAAAACCAAAAAGAACTTTTTTGAGGAGGCAGCAGCTCCACTAGCTTATAATCATTCTCAGTTTATGGAGTACACTCATGGACTGCAACATTGCAAACGTTACTTCTGTATTGAAAAAAAGGAGAAAGAGATGAACCCGATAATTACAGTATATGGCTGTTAGTCTTATGGCAATGGTACGAACATAGAAAGGAACAGTGTAAAATTAAATGGCTTTTGAGAAAATAAGGGTTGTCTCATTCAATCAAATTTGTTGATGAAGAAACAGTAAAGTTTATGAAGGCAGTTTGGTTGTGCATATGAACTATCAAAAAGGTGCCGAATGAAGTAACCAGAGAAAAAGAAGTGTAACAAAACTGAAAGCTTGTAGGTTTAAAAGCACAATGCTTGCACAAATCTGAAAATGTTTGAATGCAAAAGAGAATATAATGTTGTCTAGCTATTTTTCAAGTTGGAAAAATATGTCTTGATGACTTTCAGATCTAAATGTTTGGAGCACAAGTCTTATGCTGCATGTTTGTGACCTATGTGTGAATACATTAGCTATAATTCCAGTTTCTAAATGATACAAAACTTGATCACTTAGCAAGCAATGAAGAGGATTATATTGGACTTTTGAATGAAATGCCAGACCGACAATATAGGCTGATGTACAGTCAATAAAGTTTAATCTAGAACTGTGGGAAATCATTTATTTTGGTTGTGGAAATACAATGAGGCAATGGATAAAATTAGTGGCGTACTTATTCAAATCTCTGAAATTGTTACAGTTACTGTCATAGAATACAAATACATTGTACTTCTAGGTTATATAAACATTACTTATGTACTGGGTTGAAGATTGTATAAATTTTGGGCATCATGCTTCAGGAAAGACATTTTTACTGATTTATTGAACTTTGAATTGTGGGCATCGCCAACAACACTCATGTTAGTTAGTGTTGTTGATGTGGTGGTGAGCTGCTTTCTTGTGTGGTTGGAAACTGTTTAGTTTAAAAAGTTCTCTAGTGCCATTAGATAAGATATTTCAACATTTTGAATCCAGATCAGAAGCACAAGCAGAACTGAGTGAAAATATGGCAATATATTTCCAAGCTGGAAGCCTACATGACTTAGTGTTAGTGTTATTTGAATATGGTCGTGATTTCATATGCCACTTGATGGTAGACTTTACTGGCTTGGAGGGTACTGCTTGAAGAAGGCTTATGAAGTTTCTGTAAAAGATCTTGTAAATAATAGAAGTTGCAGCTTCAATACACTAGGACTGAGTATTTAATGGAGGGGTGCCAGTAAAGTGGGCTGCATTGTCATGAACGAGTCTGTGTGCCTCACTGTTGTTGGTACTCACTCTTGCTTATGGCCGGTATCCCATCACTTGTGCTTGTAGGAGGTGATAGGGCTTTGAGTAACCAAATGCTGAATCACTCACATAATATCCAGACTCATCTATACACAGTCTGTGATGAGTGAAATGATTTCTGGTGTTTGCTGGACCCAAAATGTTAATGCTGGTGCAATTAGTGACAGAAGCACTGATGAATTTCAGTGAGAGGTTAGACAGTTAGGTGGAACATTGCATTTGCACCACATATTAACCCTTATATGAATGGTGTCTTGTTTTTGCTGAACACACACATAAGCTATTTCATTATGTGAGAAGCTGCAATTGGAACTCTGCTTTAGAATCCACAAAATGGTGGCCCATTTATAACTTCAGGATGGAGGGAGGTTTTTTAAATATTAATGGAGAAGTAATTCCTGGAACAATATCAAGAACTTGTAATGATTTGCTCAGCAAGGTTCTGACTATGTATGACTAAAGCTAGTGTCATATTTGTACAGCACGGACAGAGGCCCTGTGGTCCAATTCACCTATGCCAACTATAATGCCTATCTACACTCATCACTTGAACCTCCATTAGGCCTTTATCCTCTACTCTTCTATCCAAACACATAAACAAATGTGCATAAATGCCATAATTGTATCTGCTTCTACTATTTCCCTTGATGCGTGTTCTATATACACCTCCACTCTGTAGTGTAGAATACTGGAGAGAAAGGGTGCCTGGCATTCCTGAGTTTGGGAGTGGGGTGAGGTCTGTGAGGTGAGGTTTATGGGGAAGGTCAGAAATTCAAGATGCTGGAATCTGGACAGAGTGGGAAAAAAACAACTGTACATTCCTAAGAACCTAGCTGTGACAGAACTGGAAGGCCTGGAAAAGGAGAAAAGTTAGAGACTGCTTGGTGGAGGAGGTTCTGAAGTCTGATTACAGGATTAGTAAAGAGATATTTTGACTCAGTGACTTTTGTAGGTCATGGGGGTTTGTCATCCCTTGGTATGGCAAAGTTAAGGCAAATGATATCCTTTTGAAAAAGAACAGAAAATGGTGATAAACTTGAAGACGCAGAAAAGCATTAATTTAGAGAAAAATGTTGTTTCATCAGGCTAAGATTCTGACTTGACATTGAAAGGTCATTACTGAAAGATCACAGCAAAGGTAGATTGCCTGCCATTGTGATGGAGGCAGTGAATGCTTGGACTGCTTCCAGCAGCATCCCCGTTAGCTGGCAGGTTTTAGCTTTCAAGTTGCTTCTAAATCTGGTGAGAAAGCTCCAGAAAGTCATTTGATCACCATGTGGGGAATCTGCAATTTGTATGAGTCAACAAGTGCCCAAGTTATTCATGTATTGACTCCATGAGCTAAAATACTCATAATTATAATTATTTCAGGTCACATTTCATGTCCACAAAGCAGGAGTCTAAGGATTTAGTCAGACGTGGGCTGCATGTTGCCAACAATATGCAAAAAATATTTGTCTTGTTAAAGAAAGAGGAAAGGAATTTTTATTCTGACTTACCAAATATGTAAGATTTTCCAAAGTACTTTAAAATCAATGTAATATTTTTGATGCAATTATTTCTTTCTTACTTAGTGCACATATTAAGATTCCATATAAGCAAATGTGACACATACTGTATCCAGATAATATGATGGTACTAGGCAAAACACAAAAACTTTTCTAGGACAGATAAAGAACAACTGTTCTTCATCAAAAATTTTATCTATTTTATGTTCACCTCTGCAGTAAAAAATGCTTGGGTTTAATTGTCCATCTTAAAGCTGGATCGGGGCAGTGCAGACTTAATATAGGTCTATGGTAGATTACTGACAAATTTCCTTCATGGACCCATATTGGTGGAAGTGAGCCCTCGGTTAAATGCCATTTTTAATTAAACTCAAAGATCAATAATGGTATCATGAATCCACCAAGTGCTTTACAGAGTAGTTAATTCACTAATGGCAGCAAATTCAGGGAAGAGAAGCTCATGTCCTTGCTCTGTATGCATTGTACGTGACTCCAGACCCAAACCCAAAAGATTGACTCTTTAGCGGTCTCTAATTAAATCAGCAAGAAATAAAAAAAAAACATAAGAATCAAAGAGGACATACTGTACAGGAAAACATTTGAAACCAGATTTCGAAACAATGAAGACAGAGCTCAGGCAATCAACCCTGCTAATCCTATTCACAAATATAAGGGAATTTTTCCTAAATTGATAAAAAGTGACAAGTCAAGGAGTAATCTGCACCAAATGATGAGTGAGCCAATATGAGGGAAATAATCTATTTGAATTCATCAATTTCAATTTACTTGTTGCTTATGAATCTGCTAGTTGCAACTACCACCATATAATCTAAGTTCCACCTCATCCCAGTAAGTTCCTGCATCACAGTATGTGCCATTACCACTGTAGGCTCTAACTGGCTACAATTGGATATCCATGAAGTGCAGTGGGCCATCAGCAGTTTCAGAAGTCAGAAGGAGTACCAGGAAGCACTCTTAAAATATGGCATCAGTGGATAAAACAGCAAGCCTTTACATATGGGGGAGAGCCTATGTGAATTTAGATGTGGTGGATGTCAGAGCCTCTGGATGTTAGTTATTAAGGCATGTTACCTTGTTTTTCTTAGATATGGGATGATAAAGGTAATTTTTGATATGAACCTCAAATGGAATCAGGGACAGGCTGAAAATGTCTGCAAATACCTTTGCCAGCTGATCTGTGCAGGATCTAAGGCATGGCCATGGACACTCTCTGGGCCTGATACTTTCTGATGGTTAACTCTCAAGAAGACTGATCCTATGTCTGAAATGGTAATGGTGGGTTCAGTGCATTGGAGGTTGTCAGGGCGAGTGGTGACATTCCAATCCCTTTCTATTCAAAATCTATACAGAAGACTTTTATAAACATGAGAAAATCTGCTGATGCTCAAAATCCAAAGCAACACACACAAAATGCTGGAAGAACTCAACAGATCAGGTAGCATCTACAGAAAGAAAGTAAACAATCGATATTTTGGGTCAAGTTATTTCTCTCCCCCCCACCACCATCTTCTTACTCTGACTTATCATCATTTTTCTAATCTTGATGAAAAGTTTTGGCCCATTCAATATCTAAATATTCATTTCTTTCACTACTGGTTCACCATGGCCTCAATATACGCCATTTGCAATATGACTTGCAGCAACTCAGCAGATCATGATCTATAACAAGGCTTCCCAACCTGGGGTCCACAGATATCTTGCTTAATGGTATTGGTCTATAGCATAACAAAGGGTTGGAAACCCTTGATCTAGAAGGATAAGGAGCAGAGATGATTGTATTGAATGTCTCGAGTGCATTTGGAGCTCCAGTTATCCAGGCAAGTTGTATGTATTCTACCACATTTGAGATTTAGAGGTTGTAGATGGTGGTAAGTCAGTAACATTAGGTACTATCTGCAGGGAGAGAAACAGTTAACTCAGCCCCTGAAATATTAATTCTGTAACTCTGTATAGATTCATTCACTGATCCATGCTGACCATGAAGATCACAGCTATGCCAAGGCTAGTGGCACAGCAATTAATGTTGCTGTTCTGGGCCTGAAAAGATTTTTTAAAAATCACCTAGTGGTCATACTCTTGGTTACTATCCAATAATCCTTCTGAGTGTTAGTTAAGGACATGATTTATTGCCAAAGTTAGCAATTTGCCTCATACATAAAGGGCTGGACAAAGTATTAAATTAGTTTATGTTACCATCTTCACAGATATAGAGTAAACAGAATGGGAAGCAAAATTGATGGTATTTTGGCAGCAGCGCTTTTAAATTCAATACCGGGGAGACAAATAAGCCAGAATATTGGGGTTTTAATCATTAAAAAAAAGTTTCCTAGAACAGAAATTTAAATGGTTTAATTTAAATTGTGAGCTGCCTGTGACAAGAGTAAAGACTTCTTACTTTCATGTAATCGTGTGGCTTTGCATAGGCATTATTTTAGGCTGAATGAATAACAAGCACAAGGCATGCATAAAACTGTGATCTGAACTACTGTACTCCTTCCTTTCTTCCGAACTGTGGCTTCCATATTGCCAATATTAACAAAGCCATTGAGCACATCTCATCCATTTCTTGCACCTCTGCTTTCAACCCTTCACCTCTGGGACAATAAAAATAGTTATCCTGGCCCTTCATTTCCACACCACCAACCTTTGTGATTAATAGATCGTTCTCTGCAGTATCCAATAAGGAAGCCACATTCCAAGTTCTGATGAAGGGCCTTTGACATGAAACTGGAACTTGGTTTCTTTCCCTGTAGACACGTCCTGACCTGCTGAGTATCTCCAGCATTTCTGCATGTACTATTATGTAACCCAGTCTCTTAAATCATAAGCATGCTATTAACTGCAGGAAGTGTTTAGATGCAATACAGAGGAATGTGTCCAATAACATAATCAGGATATCAAACGTCTTTCAGGAAGTGCATTCATAGTACTTCTCCCAGCCAGCATTCTAAAATTACTTGCCTGTCGTGTGAAGGCTCATTCATCTGAAAACAAGAATTATCCTAGAAAAGGGGCCAGTGTTTTATATACAGAGACACTGTCAAAATCACAATGTGCACAATCACCTTGGTGGTGTTCAAATTTGGATTAAAAGTTGTTTAATTCTGACAGTAAATGTTTTCAAGTTGTATTTTATTCCATGCTGTAACTGTGAGCAATAAAAAATGGAGCAAACATGGCTTTGCATTTTAGTATTACATAAAATATGTTTTTCAGTGATTAGTATGCCGACAACCAGCGTAAACTTATGTGGTTCATCTGATGACCTTTGACACGTTGAGAATGTAAGGCCGCATTGCTTTTTTCCCCCGTTTGGTTGGCAGACGTGCTCTGCATGATAAAAGGCAATGCACATAAAGTGCATTCAAATTAAGTAAAAATAAATCATAAGGCAAAACCACCTCAGTCTATTTATGAAAAATACACAGAAGTAAATAATCTTGAACACTAACAATATATCCATATTCATGTTTATTATTACAGTATATTGTATAGGTCAAGGATTTTTTATGTGATGTGGTTGTTAATTTTTATTTTATTTTACAGGTTAAGCAATTATAACCATATTTTATTTTTGCACAATTAAATTATTTCTACTTTCATTTGACATCAATTATTTTATAAAATAGTTTCTTTCTGGTTTTATTTTCTCACAGTTAAACTCTACTAACCAAAATCTAAACCAATGAATTTGTAACAAAAACAATCCTTTAAAATGTGTTTGACCTTACATGTGGCATAACAAATACATTTAGTGTGAAATACAGACATTAAAACTTTCACAAGACATTTGTGTATAAAGGTTTGTGTCCTCATGGAGGGTCCTGGCTTGAAACATTAACTGTTTACTCATTTCCCTAGATGCTACCTGACCTTCTGAGTTCCTCCACCATTTTGTGTGTGTTACTCCAGATTTCCAGCTTCTGCAGAAATTTTTGTGTTTGTTTATAGATAATTCTACCATCTCATCCAACTGAGTGACTAAATATCCTGAACTGAGTGTGAGCTACCATTAATATGCTCCATATTCTCTGACTGTTCTAGAGGAATGCCAGTCATTGCAAGGCTTGAGTAAGATCATCAGTGTAAGCTAACATAATGTGCATGCATAGGGCATCTCTCCAAGACAGATATCAGAATTCCAATTATATGCCTGTTGGAACTCTTAGGGATTGCAGCCTAGCAATTCACTGGTGGACAGGAAAAGAAAACAGGAAACTAATAATGAATTGAGGTGTGAACATGGTGAGTGATAGAACTGCTTGGCTGATAGTAATCCCAGCAGATTTGTTTTGTTCTGTTTTTAGTTTAATTAGGAATTTCTGTGATTTGGGGAAGGGAGCAACAGAACAATAAGGTGGAGGCAGGGGAAATTGAGCAAAGGCGGGAACTATGTACGAGTGTTGCACTGGAAGAAAAGACAGGAGAAAAGGAAGGAAATATATCACAGAAGTTGCTTGAAGAGACGTAGAATGAGATGCCTAAAAAAAGAAGCATGCTAACTACAACATACAGACAAAGGATGTAAGGTACTAATAAAATACGGTAGAGGACGGTGAATGGGGAAGCTATAGAAACTTTAGACAAATTATATTCAGAAAGGCAATCACCCAGAAAATAAATATTATCCAGAAGTATATGTTTGAGTAAAATTAATAACGGAAAAAGGGAGAAATAAATGAATTAGAGAAAAGTTTGAATGTAGCTATCAGGGTTCTTTTGCTTGACCTTTGGATGAGTGATGCTCACAATAGCCATAATTATAGATCATCACTGGTTTGCCAGAGAAGATGATAGACTTCCAACTTAAATTGACCCAATTATTCTCAATAGTTTCTCTTTGAAATTGTCAAGGTATCCTGAGTTTTGACTGGACAAAGAGCTTTTGAACTAAATAAATTATAAAAATATTATACTAAAAAAATTATAAAAATTTTGAAATAAATAAATTATAAAATGTCGTGAATAGCACGTTCAGTGAGTTGGCCACACCGCAGGTAAAGGCTACACAGGCAGAAAGGGAAGGGGTGGCCACTAGACTGCGTAGCAATAGGCAGGTAGTGCAGGAGTCCCCTGGGGTCATCTCCCTCCTGAACAGATATACTGTTTTGGATACTGTTGGGGGAGATGTCTTATCAGGGGAAGGCAGCAGCAGCCGAGTTGATTGCACCATGGGTGGCTCTGCGGCACAGGAGGTAAGGAAAAGGAGTGGGAGAGCTATAGTGATAGGAGATTCGATTGTAAGGGGAATAGATAGGTGTTTCTGCGGCCGCAAACGAGACTCCAGGATGGTATGTTGCCTCCCTGGTGCAAGGGTCAAGGATGTCTCTGAGCGACTGCAGGACATTCTGGAATGGGAAGGTGAACAGCCAGTGGTAGTGATGCACATAGGTACCAACGATATAGGTAAAAAAATGGGATGAGGTCCAACAAGGTGAATTTAGGGAGTTAGGAGATAAACTAAGAAGTAGGACGACAAAGGTAATAATCTCTAGATTACTACCAGTGCCATGTGCTAGTCAGAGTAGAAATAGGAGGATATTTCAGATGAATACGTGGCTTGAAAAATGGTGCAAGGGGGAGGGATTCAAATTTCTGGGGCATTGGAACCAGTCTGGGGGAGGTGGGACCGGTATAAACAGGACGGTTTGCACCTGGGCTGGACGGGAACCAATGTCCTAGGGGGAACATTTGCTACTGCTGTTCAGGAGGCTTTAAACTAATGTAGCAGGGGGATGGGAACAAGTGCAGAGAGACAGAGAGGTGTAAAATGAGGGTAGAAGCAAAAAGTAGTAAGGTGAAAAGTAAAAGTGGCAGGCAGGCAAATCCAGGGCAAAAAGCAAAAAGGGCCACTTTTCAACATAATTGTATAAGGGCTAAGAGTGTTGTAAAAACAAGCCTGAAGGCTTTGTGTGTCAATGCGAGGAGCATTGGTAACAAGGTGGATGAATTGAATGTGCAGATAGTTATTAATGAATATGATATAGTTGTGATCACAGAGACATGGCTCCAGGGTGACCAAGGATGGGAGCTCAACATCCAGGGATATTCAATATTCAGGAGGGATAGACAGGAAAGAAAAGGAGGTGGGGTAGCATTGCTGGTTAGAGAGGAGATTAACGCAATAGAAAGGAAGGACATTAGCCTGAAGGATGTGGAATCGATATGGTTAGAGCTGCATAACACTAAGGGGCAGAAAATGCTGGTGGGAGTTGTGTACATGCCACCTAACAGTAGTAGTGAGGTTGGGGATGGCATTAAACAGGAAATTACAAATGTGTGCAATAAAGGAACAACAGTTATAATGGGTGACTTCAATCTACATATAGATTGGGTGAATCAAATTGGTAAGGGTGCTGTGGAAGAGGATTTCTTGGAATGTATACGGGATGGTTTTCTGAACCAACATGTTGAGGAACCAACTAGAGAGCAGGCCATTCTAGATTGGGTATTGAGCAATGAGGAAGGGTTAGTTAGCAATCTTGTCGTGCAAGGCCCCTTGGGTAAGAGTGACCATAATATGGTGGAATTCTTCATTAAGATGGAGAGTGACATACTTAATTCAGAAACAAAGGTTCTGAACTTAAAGAAGGGTAACTTTGAAGATATGAGACGTGAATTAGCTAAGATAGACTGGCAAATGATACTTAAAGGGTTGACGGTGGATATGCAATGGCAAGCATTTAAAGATCACATGGATGAACTACAACAATTGTTCATCCCAGTTTGGCAAAAGAATAAACAAGGGAAGGTAGTGCACCTGTGGCTGATAAGGGAAATTAGGGATAGTATCAAGTCCAAAGAAGAAACATATAAATTAGCAAAAAAAAGTGGCACACCTGAGGACTGGGAGAAATTCAGAGACCAGCAGAGGAGGACAAAGGGCTTAATTAGGAAAGGGAAAAAAGATTATGAGAGAAAGCTGGCAGGGAACATAAAAACTGACTGTAAAAGCTTTTATAGATACATGAAAAGAAAAAGATTGGTCAAGACAAATGTAGGTCCTTCACAGTCAGAAACAGGTGAATTGATCATAGGGAACAAAGACATGGCAGACCAATTGAATAACTACTTTGGTTCTGTCTTCACTAAGGAGGACATAAATAATCTTCCGGAAATAGTAAGGGACCGAGGGTCTAGTGAGATGGAGGAACTGAGGGAAATACATGTTAGTAGGGAAGTGGTGTTAGGTAGATCGAAGGGATTAAAGGCAGATAAATCCCCAGGGCCAGATGGTCTGCATCCCAGAGTGCTTAAGGAAGTAGCCCAAGAAATAGTGGATGCATTAGTGATAATTTTCAAAACTCCTTAGATTCTGGATTAGTTCCTGAGGATTGGAGGGTGGCTAATGTAACCCCACTTTTTAAAAAAGGAGGGAGAGAAAAACCGGGGACTGACATTGGTAGTGGGGAAAATGCTAGAGTTGGTTATTAAAGATGTAATAACAGCACATTTGGAAAGAGGTGAAATCATCGGACAAAGTCAGCATGGATTTGTGAAAGGAAAATCATGTCTGATGAATCTTATCGAATTTTTTGAAGATGTAACTAGTAGAGTGGATAGGGGAGAGCCAGTGGATGTGGTATATTTAGAATTTCAAAAGGCTTTTGACAAGGTCCCACACAGGAGATTAGTGTGCAAACTTAAAGCACATGGTATTGGGGGTATGGTATTGATGTGGATAGGGAATTGGTTGGCAGACAAAAAGCAAAGAGTGGGAGTAAACGGGACCTTTTCAGAATGGCAGGCAGTGACTAGTGGGCTACCGCAAGGCTCAGTGCTGGGACCCCAGTTGTTTACAATATATATTAATGATTTAGACGATGGAATTAAATGCAGCATCTCCAAGTTTGCGGATGACACAAAGCTGGGCGGCGGTGTTAGCTGTGAAGCGGATGCTAAGAGGATGCAAGGTGACTTGGATAGGTTAGGTGAGAGGGCAAATTCATGGCAGATGCAATTTAATGTGGATAAATGTGAGGTTATCCACTTTGGTTGCAAGAACAGGAAAACAGATTATTATCTGAATGGTGGCCGATTAGGAAAAAGGGAGGTGCAACGAGACCTGGGTGTCATTGTACACCAGTCATTGAAGGTGGGCATGCAGGTACAGCAGGCGGTGAAAAAGGCAAATGGTATGTTGGCATTCATAGCAAAAGGATTTGAGTACAGGAGCAGGGAGGTTCTACTGCAGTTGTACAAGGCCTTGGTGAGACCGCACCGAGAATATTGTGTGCAGTTTTGGTCCCCTAATCTGAGGAAAGACATTCTTGCCATAGAGGGAGTACAGAGAAGGTTCACCAGATTGATTCCTGGGATGGCAGGACTTTCATATGAAGAAAGACTGGATCGACTAGGCTTATACTCACTGGAATTTAGAAGATTGAGGGGGGATCTTATTGAAACATATAAAATTCTAAAGGGATTGGACAGGCTAGATGCAGGAAGATTGTTTCCGATGTTGGGGAAGTCCAGAACGAGGGGTCACAGTTTAAGGATAAAGGGGAAGCCTTTTAGGACCGAGATGAGGAAAAACTTCTTCACACAGAGAGTGGTGAATCTGTGGAATTCTCTGCCACAGGAAACATTTGAGGTCAGTTCATTGGCTATACTTAAGAAGAAGTTAGATAAGGCCCTTGTGGCTAAAGGGATCAGGGGGTATGGAGAGAAAGCAGGTACAGGGTTCTGAGTTGGATGATCAGCCATGATCATACTGAATGGTGGTGCAGGCTCGAAGGGCCGAATGGCCTACTCCTGCACCTATTTTCTATGTTTCTATATTACCAGCTGGCTGATAAAGCTTGCTCTTCTCTTCTCATTTCTCATCTGCCCTCCTTATTTTTCTTAGTCACCTTTCTCTGACCAAAGTGCACCAGCCCACATGACATGCTGCCAGGAAATCATATTCTGTCCATACCGCCACAATTAGCACTGTTCAGGACAGGCTTGAGCCAATGAACTGGACCTATTGAAGTGTAAATAACTGAGCTGTGGCATGAAAAATTATGTTCTAAGGTAGCGAGAGATTAAGGAGGAATTTCACCTGCTACAAGTGAAAAGTATGAATTAGAACTGTCAACATATAAGTGTTTTAAAGTTGTCATTATACCCATGATCACTTTTGTTAACTGTTGACTTAAAGTACAAATAAATTACAATTTTATAACTGGGTAGCTCTGTTGCACCAGCCCTTTTACCAGCAAGTGCCAGGCTATTAGCTCAAGGGTAACTTACTCTACAAGCCTGATTTGGAGCAAGAGTGAAAGATCATCTCGAGTTGGTTACTTTGCATTGATGGTCTGTGACCATCCTTCCTGCAGGAAATGAGAAAACTATGACTGACAGTAATGAAATGTGGTGAAGGGATAGGTGGAAGTCACTTGTAATAGTGACAATGTGAGACAGGCATGGCATTGAAAGTCGAGGCTGAATGGACTATCTGGGCAGGTCAGATGTGAAAACAGGTATGCATACGCAAGATAAATCAGCATTTGGACTTGTATATGCATAATAGATAGATTAGGTGGATTGAAATAAGATGATAGATAGATAGATAGATAGATAGATACTTTATTCATCCCCATAGGGAAATTCAACATTTTTTCCAATGTCCCATACACTTGTTGTAGCAAAAACTCATTACATACAATACTTAACTCAGTAATAATATGATATGCATCTAAATCACTAACTCAAAAAGCATTAATAATAGCTTTAAAAAAGTTCTTAAGTCCTGGCAGTTGAATTGTAAAGCCTAATGGCATTGGGGAGTATTGACCTCTTCATCCTGTCTGAGGAGCATTGCATCGACAGTAACCTGTCGCTGAAACTGCTTCTCTGTCTCTGGATGGTGCTATGTAGAGGATGTTCAGGGTTTTCCATAATTGACCGTAGCCTCCTCAGCGCCCTTCGCTCAGCTCAACTGTGTTTACCTTTAATATTCTAATGAGGTCATTGGACAGTGCGTGGCACTGGATCCAGGGTTGGAGTAATTATATTCCTGCTGCTCAATTCTACGGCACCCATTGTTATTCCTTTCAGGTCTTGCTTCTAAGCTGAGCACATCATCTAGTAGCCATAGGCTTGTTCTTTGCCACCAACATTTCAAAGTCAATGGAACTGAATTTCAGTGACGGAGTTTACAAAACATGGTAAGCCTTTGTAATAGTGTTTGTTTTTTTATTGTCACACGTACCAAGATCCAGTGGAAAGCTTTTCTTGCATAGTGTTCATACAGATCACGCAGGGCACCGAGGTCAAACAAGGTGAAACAATAACAATGCAGAATTAAGTTTTGAAGCGACAGAAAATGTAATGCAAGTAAATAATAAAGTGCAGATCATACTGGGGTAGATTGTGAGGTCAAGTGGTCATCTTATTATGCGAGGTCCATTCAAGAGTATGATAACTGTGAGATAGAAGCTATCTTTGAGCCTAGTGCTCGGTGCTTTCAGGCATTTTATCCTCTGGCCAGTGAGAGAGGGGAGAAGATAGAATGTCTGAGTGGGTGGGATCTTTGATTATGCTGATGCTTAAGCAATGACAAGAGTAGGTAAAGTCCATGGAGGGGAGGCTGATTTTGTGATGTGTTGAGCTGTGTCCACAACACTCTGCAGTTTATTGTGGTCATGTGCAGAGCAGTTGGCACATCAAGCCGTTCTGCATCCAGATAGAGTGCTTTCTATGGTACATTGATTTTAAAAATGGTAAGGGTTAAAGGGGAGATTCCTAATTTCTTTAGCCCCCTAAGAAAGTAGAGGTGTTAGTGAGCTTTCTTAGCTGTGACATCAACATATTTGGAACAGGACAGGCTATTGCTGATGTTCACTGCTAAGCTCTCAACACTCTTTAACATCAACATCATTGATGTAGACATGAGCATGCGCACCACCCCTTCTTAAAGTCAATGACTAGCACTTCTGTTCTGCTGGCATTGAGGAAAAGGTTGCCGTGACACCATGTCACAAAGCTCTCTATCTCCTCCCTGTAACTCCAACTCATTGTTATTTGAGATATGGCCTTATCTTCAAGGAAAATGTTAAGCCCATCTATTCACCTATCATAGCTCTAGCAATGAAATGTTTTAGACCATAGAAAGCACTGCTTGTAACTAACAACAAACATGCATACACACCGAGAAAATTTACACACACACACACACACACACACACACACACACACACACACACACACACACACACACACACACACACACACACACACACACACACACACACACACACACACACACACACACACACACACACACACACACACACATTTTCTACTACCCACATCTTCACATCTTGAACCCTGACTTGAGAAGCTAAAACTACAATCAATTGGCTGTCGCTATTTTTTGTCTTTGGTCCTTGTACTTGAACAAGCCCTGATTTTCTCTGCCAAGCTTTATAGTTGAAGAATGCCTACTTATGTGGGATGTAAGGCACACGCCCAATTCTGAAATGGTATATGAAGGCATTATTTTGCACTTGCTGATCAAAACAGTGAATCAGGAGGGGGTGCAAGATAGCTGACATTAGTTCCAAACTCATCCAATCAAGTACACCCAAGCTCAGAAATTACTCTCAAATACCTCCAGCGAATACTTGGTTATGAAGTTAGCAACAGCCAGAGTGTCACAAAATCCTCCACTCACTCAAATGCAATAAGCTGATTTTTCCCTTAAACCACAAAGATAATGAGCAGGGATTATGTCCTGGGCACTAATGACGTACTCCAAAGTCACTTCTGTGAAAACTATGGGGTATTTCCCATAGGAAACATTAATCTGCAACTTTCAGCACTCCAGGTCGAGCTATGAAGATCCCCAGTCCGGAGAGTCATTGTCCTTAGCCCTTGTTCACACCCTCCAACCTTTAAGAGACATCTTCATTTCACACATGGCCACACAGGAGCTCCCAGCCCAGAACATAGCACAGTATATTCAAGTTGTTTCCCCACAGCAATGTATATACTGAATCAAAATCATTCTGGCTTGAGTGGTGAACATTTACACGTGAGAGATGAATTTAGTCTTGTTACCAATGAAATCAACTATCTACATAGATCATATTAAATTAAAAGTGATCAAAAAGGATTTTTCATCTTAAGTGTGGTACTTTTAGCACCATTCTTGGAGATTCAGAGAATAAAAGTATTACATAATGACAAGGAGTATCCTATATAAAAGAGCTATGAATACTTGTAATTAATTGGCATTGCTGATTTTTATCATTTTGATTCTTAAGTTTCAATACCATTAAATACAGACTTGAAGATTGCAAATGGCAAAGGTATTTTATTTTGATGTTAGGCATTGAAAGGGTTTTATTTTACAACATGTAACAATTATTAGCTTGGTTAGTAGCATTTTTGCAACTAGAAGGCTTGAAGGTAAAATCTCACCCAACAAATTGACCAAAAATGTCCATGTTGATGTTCTGGTGCAGTGTAAGGATGAGCCATACTGTCAGAAGTGAGACATAGACAGCACTGAAGTAAGCCCTTCAGCCCAAATCTGCCATACTGACTTAAGTTGTCTCACTGAGCTGGTTCCATTTTCCTGCATTTGGCCTATATCCCTCTCAACCTTTCTTATCCATGTACCTGTCTACATGCCTTTTTGGTGCTGTAATTGCACCTGTCTCTGCCACTTCCTCTAGCAACTCCTTCCAGGTATGCGCCACTGAATATTCTGACTACTGAAATCAAAAATGACAAAAAAACCTTCTCCACTGTTCTGTCTTCTTGTGTCATCATTTTCAAGAAACCATATACCTACACTCCTAAGTATCTCTGTTTTACAGCACTTCTCAGCATCTAATAAGCTCTGCCTTGTTTGTCTTACCAAAACGCAACATTTCACATCTATCTGAGTTAAGTTCTAACTGCTATTCCTTGGTTCACAGGCCCAGCTGATCAAGATCTTCTTGTAATCTAACATAACCTTCTTCATTTTTCACTATTCCACCAATCATCCACAAACTCACAAATGATACTACCTACATTCTAATCCAATAATTCATGGTCTCTATGGTAGACCACTGGTGACAGGACTCTAGTCTGAAGACCAACACTCAGCCAGACACCTCTGTCTCCTAACCATCAAGCCAATTAGTAGCCTATTGAATAAATTGTAAATTGGATGCCTCTTCTGCTCCTCCCTCTAAGCATAAAAATTCCCAAGAAAATGATAACCCTCAGTCAACAGTGCTGAAACAAAGCATCAGGCTATAATCACCTAGTTCTTTGTGGAAGCATGTTATATACAAAATGAATAACACATTTCCTCCATGGCAATAGGTGCAACACTTCACAGATGAATTTAGTGCCTTATTTGCAGCAATGCAACAATGAAAAATGAAAAATATTTTTTTCTTTTGCATGTGCACCTATTTGATCTATTAGAGGCATAAGATCTTCAATATCAATACATTAAATCTCATAGGTAAGATGAAGGCCTCCATTTTTATTGCTGTTTGCTAAAGGAAAACTGGATATCTATCGGTAATCAGTGCTGTTCAGATTCTCCCAGTATCTGAACAGCACTAGGTTGTTACTAACCCTAACCAGCATCAGAGAACCTGACATTCATGATGTACACTGTATGTTTAAATCCCTGCAGGTCCTTGCTTCTCATTCCTCCAGAAACAAAGGCTCGTGTCCCAACACTGCATCACAACCCACCCTTACCTCATTGACTTAATTCTCCATTCATCTAATGGTGGCATTTTGATCACTTTTCCTACTATTTCACTGGCATTGATAATCCATACCAATCAATGCCTTCCATTTTGAAATTTCCTCTCAAAGTCCTTCAATCTTTCTGGATTCCTTCGAATTTTTAAAACAATCTTTTTGATCATTCTCTGCTTATGATAGAATAGGGAACTTTACTAAATAGGTTGACAGTAGATAGGCAAAAGATATATAGAAAATGTATATTAAAATTTTTAACAATTATTCTTTTCTATCAGATCAAAACAAGTTAGGCTACATGACTCAATCATTTATTTTTACAAAGAAAGAAAATTAAGGATAGTATTAGAGGTGACATAAAATTGCCAGAAAAAAATGAAGCAGGGCTGAGAATTGGGAACTATTTAGGATTCAAAGAGTCAGGGATGCACAACAGATCCATGCCAACCATGGTGACCCCCATCTTGTCTCAATTTTCTGTGTTCAGCTGATATCTTTCTAAACCTTGCCCCCATATGTACCTATCGTAAGTCCTTCTTAAATGATCCAATTGTACCTGCCTCAACCACTTCCTCTGGCAATGTTCTATGTACTCACCACACTTAGCATGACTGAGTTGCCCTCAATTGTCCTTTCAATCTTTCCACTCTCACCCTAAATCTTTGCCCCCTAGATTTGGACTCCATACCTTGGAGAAAAAACTGCTATCATCCATCATATCTAAGCCACTCATGATTTCATAAACTTCTATGATGTTTTGGATGCTCCCAGGAATAAAAACCTAGGCTGGTCAACCTCTCCCTATAAATCTGACCTTTTAGACCTGCCTGCATCCTCATAAATCTTTTCTGACCAATTTGGCCATTTTTTAAAAATAATAGGATGTCCAAACTGTACACAGTCGTGGCCTCATCAACAACTGCCACAACTGCAGCATAATGTCCCAACTTCTGTGCTCAATGCTTAACTGATGAAAGCCAATATGCTAAATGCCTTTTTCACACCCTCTCTACCTGTGGGATTGTTTTTAAAAAAAGCAAAGCACTTTCATACTCCTAGCTCTCTTTGTTCCATTAAACTCACTAGTGCACCACAATTAATAGTATAAGCCCTGTGCTGATTTGACATTCCAAAATGCATCACTTTACACTTATCCATATTGAAATCCATTTGCCACTCCTTGGCCCACTTCCCTAACTGATCAAGATCTTCCTGTAATATGCAATAACCTTCCTCATAAACAAATAACATCTCCTAATTTTGTGTCATCCAGAAATTACCGTTCAAGCCTTGTGATTTTGTATCCAAACCATTTACATACAGTAAAAATGAGAAACAGGAGTCCCAGCACCAACCCATGTGACACACCTCCAGTCACCAGCCTCCAGTTTGAGAAACAGCCTTCAACCACCACTTACTGCTTTCTGCCTCTGAGCTAATCTTGAAAACATGTAATTAGCTCTCATTGAATTCCATGGAACCTAATGTTCCAGACCAACTTGTCGTATGCAAGTTGTCCAAAGCCCTACCAAAGTCCAAATAGATAATATCCACTGCTCTACACTCATCTACGATTTTGACTAAAAAGATAGAGATTCCAGCAGAGGATGATTGAAGATAGAATATGAGAATAAATGCATGGAACATAAAAACTTAGAAAGCTTCTGTAAATGCATGAAGTATATTCTAGAAAGAAATGAAGAGAAAAGGGGTAGTGAGAGTTAGTAAAGATAAATGTGGGTTTCCTAGTCATAAATGGGAGAATAACAGGGAACAAAAAAATGGTAGAACAGTAAAACAAATGCTTCGGTTCTTTCTTCATAGAAGAGAGAATAGATAAACTCCCAGATATCTTAAGGAACTGAGATTTTAATGAAGGGGGAGAATATGAAGGATATCAAAATCAGTAAAGAAATAATGACAAGGGAATAAATGGGGCTAAAAACCGACACACACAACCAACGTACTAAAGGAAGGGGCTCAGGAAATACCAGATGCATTGGGTGGGGTGCTCATCTTCTAATTTTTTTAGAGTTTGGAGAAGTTCATACAGATTGGGAGCAATAGATGTAACCACATTATTATTTTTAAAAAGGATAGAAAAAAATCTAGGTAATTATAGACGAGAAAGCCCTGACATTTATAAATCAGCCTCTAAGAATTTGGTCTTATCTTACTCCTATGTCTCTTTGAAATTTTCCACATTAAGGGCATGTTATAAATAGTATTTATTATTATGTAAGATAATATAGCTCTGGAACTCAGTGAGCTCAACACCATGAGAAAGCGAGTTATTGAGCTTTTGAAGGAAACTTTATTTCCTTGGTAATCTTCCTGACAAATATAATGTTGTATTTAATTCAGTAAACTATTTAGAGGAACAAAGGAATGCAATGAAGATTTTGGGACCATTTTTATTGTTAATAGGCTTTCAGTGATAATGTAGATTAGCTCATTGTGTCCATTGCTCACAATGTCAGTAGCATTATCAAAATAAGCTGCAAATAGGGAAAAAAACTGAAATGCATGCTTGAAATGAACAGCAGGTCTGTCACCATCTAAAAAAGAAATGAGATAAGTTAAATTTTGGACAGGTTTACTGTCGGAGTGAAGTATCTATATCTCCTTTGTTTCAAAGAATGATGTAATTTTGACAAGTCTGTCTCTAAATGAGGTAGACAAAAAAATTAGACACTGGTCCAAAGGTGCATTTAATTTAGGTAGGCTTTCCCAGCTCTTGGCTTATGTATGTCATACAATACTCTAAGCTTAAAGAAACATCTGTTCACTCTGTCTGCTTTTTTTATGGGTGTTTTTTTGTTGTTGAGTGCATCAAGATCAGAATCTAGTTTATTGTCACTAACATACTTCAAGTCATGAAACTTATTGTCCTGCAGCAACAATACAGTGCAGACGTAATGAGTTTCTAAAGTGATAATTAATATTAAATAAATTTTATTGTTTTAATTTGTTTTAGATGAACACTGATGCAAAACTTCAGCAAGGTCACGGACTGTTTATGGATTACAGAGGAGGTAGTGCTTGCTGTTTACAGGCAAATTAGGGGGATAAATAGCCAAGGCCTGGCAAGGTGTTCTCTCTGATTTTGTGGGAGGCTAATGCTCCTAGTAGAAGTGCATAAAACATCGGAGGCCACGAATGAGGTGCCAGATAATTGGAAGATAGCTAATGTTGATCCGTTGTTTAACAAAGGCTTTAAAAATAAGCTAGAAAAGTATAGGCCGATGAGCCTCAAATCAGTCGTGGATAAATTATTATCTAAATCTATAAGCATTTGGATTGACAGGGCTTGATTGGTGATAGACAGCTTGGTTTTGTCCTTGGTAGGTCATGCTTAACCAATCTTATAGAGTTTTTGAGGAAGTTACCAGAAAGTTGATGAAATACAGGAAATTAATGTCTACCTAGATTTTAGCAAGGTCCAGTATTGGACACTGGTTAAGAAGGTTCAGTCACTTGGAATTCAGGATAAGTAAGTAAAATGGATTTGACGTTGTCTTTCTTCATGGGAGAAGCCAGAGAGTGGTAATAGATGATTGCTTCTCTGACTGGAGGCCTGTAAGTAGTGCCCCAGGGATTCTGTTGGGCCTATAGTTTTTTGCCATCTAGATCAACAACCTGGATGATAAAGTGGTAAACTGAATCAGCAAATTTGCAGATGACACCGAAACCAAGGCATAGTGGACAGTGAGGAAGGCTATCAAAGCTTGCGGTCAGAGCTGGACCACCTGGAAAAAGTGCAAATAGAGTTTAATACAGCTAAGTGTGAGGTGTTGCACTTTAGGAGATCAGATTTGCACAGTGAGCAGTAGGGCACTGAGGAGTGCAATAGAACAAAGGAGTCTGGGAATGTAGATCTACACTTTTCAGAAAGTGGTGTCACAGGTACATAGGGTCGTAAAGAGAGTTTTTGACACATAAACCTTCATAAATTATTGTGTTCAGGAGACCAAATTTGTAGCAGTGTGTGTAGTTCTACTCACATAGAATGTAGTAAAAAGGATGTTGCTAGGTTTTGAGGAACTGAGTTACAGGAAAATGTTGAATAAGTTTGGTCTGTATTCTCTGGAGCTTGGGAGAATGAATGGAGTTTTGACTGATATATACAAAATTAAGAGTGGTATAGCCAGGGTAAATGTAAGCAGGCTTTTTCCACCGAGGTTGGGTGAGACTAGAGGTAGAGGTTGTAGGTTAAGGGGTGAAAAATGAAACAGTTAAATAGTTAGAACATGAGCAGGAATTTTTTCACTCAGGGTGTAGTGAGATTGTGGAAGGAGCTGTTTGCAGAAGTGGTGGATGTGGGTTTGATTTCAACACTTAAGAGAAATTTGGATAAGCATATCGATGGGAGGGTAATGGAGGGCTATAACCCTCCATTATAGCCCTATGGGCCATAGGGCATGTTTCAGTACTGCATCTATCTATCCATCTATCGTATCTATTTACTTATGATTGTTATTGTAATTTTTAGGTATGTTTATGTATTGCACTGTTCTTCTGCTGCAAAACAACAAATTTCACAACGTTTGTCAGTTGTAATAAACCTGATTCTGATTCCGATTCTGGTGCGTGTTCCCGACTTCCACTTCCTGAATTCTACAATCAAATCTTTGGTTGTGCTAGTGTCAGGTTGTTATCAAGACACCACTTGACCAGCCAATCTATTTCACAGCTTATTGCCATCTGAGATTTTGTCATCAATAATCATGCCACCTGCGAATGTACAGGTGGCATTTCAGCCATGCCTAGCCACACAGTCATGGGTGCAGAGAGAGTAGAGCAGTGAGAGGTTGATAATGGTCTTGAACACTTCAGATAGCTAGTTGGCACTGGTTTTCAGTACCCTACCAGAAACGCCTTCAGGCCCCAAGGGTTACCCTCCAGAAAGATGTTCTGGTGTTGGCCTCCAAACTTGAGGTCCCTCGCTACTCTCGGGATTCAAACAGGTAGAGTTTTGTTCTCCCTTTCAAACCATGCATTAAATGCTTGACTTATGTGACAATATTATTATGGTTATGTTGAAAAAAATTCATTTGTTCTTCAAACATTCTTTTATTTGATCAGGAAGGCCTTATCAGTATATTTTATTGTATGCCAACATCTCCTTCTTGGTACAAAAGTGGCATTTGTGACAAAGGTTCAGACTTGGGTGCTTTTAAGAGCCAGTCATATTTTGTCATAGTCAAACAGCATGCAAAATGGTCCTTTGGCCAATTGAGTTCATGCTAACCATCAAGTGCCCCCGCTATTAACTCTACAGTGATCCAATTTTATTCATCCCACTTTCCCATCAACTTCCCCTGCAAATATTAGAAACAGAGAAACACAGAAAACCTACAGCACAATACAGGCCCTTTGGGCCACAATGTTGTGCCAAACATGTCCCTACCCTAGAAATTACTAGGCTTACCCATAGCCCTCTATTTTTCTGAGTTCCATGTACCTATCCAAAAGTCTCTTAAAAGACCCTATCGTATCCGACTCTACCACCATTGCCGGCAGCCCATTCCACACACTCACCACTCTTTGAATAAAAAACTTACCCCTGACATCTCCTTTGTATCTACTCCACAGCACCTTAAAACTGTGTCCTCTTGTGGCAACCATTTCAGCCCTGGGAAAAAGCCTCTGACACAATCAATGCCTCTCAACATCTTATACACCTCTATCAGGTCACCTCTCATCCTCCGTCGCCCCAAGGAGAAAAGGCCAAGTTCACTCAACCTATCCTCATTAGAAATGCTCCCCAATCCAGGCAACATCCTTGTAAATCTCTTCTGCACCCTTTCTATGGCTTCTGCATCCTTCCTTTAGTGAGGCGATCAAAACTGAGCACAGTACTCCAAGTGGGGTCTGGCCAGGGTCCTATATAGCTGCAACATTACCTCTTGGCTCCTAAATTCAATTTCACGATTAATGAAGGCCAATAGACCGTACGCCTTCTTAACCACAGAGTCAACCTGCACAGCTGCTTTGAGCGTCCTAAGGACTTGGACCCCAAGATCTCTCTGATCCTCCACACTGCCAAGAGTCTTACCATTAATACTATATTTTGCCATCATATTTGATAGACAATAGACAGACAGTAGGTGCAGGAGTAGGCCATTCGGCCCTTCTAGCCAGCACCACCATTCACTGTGATCATGGCTGATCATACGCAATCAGTACCCCGTTCTTGCCCTCTCCCCTCTCCCCATATCTTTTGACCCCACTATCTAACTAACTCTCTCTTGAATGCATCCAGAGACTTGGCCTCCACTGCCTTCTGGGGCAAAGCATTCCACATATCCACCACTCTCTGGGTGAAAAAGTTTTTCCGCATCTCTGTTCTATATGGCCTACCCCTTATTCTTAAACTGTGGCCTCTAGTTCTGGACTCACCCATCAGCGGGAACATGCTTCCTGCCTCCAGTGTGTCCAATCCGTTAATAATCTTATATGTTTCAATCAGATCCCCTCTCATCCTTCTAAATTCCAGTGTACACAAGCCCAGTTGCTCCAATCTTTCAACATATGACAGTCCCGTCATTCCGGGTATTAACCTTGTGAACCTACGCTGCACTCCCTCAAAAGCAAGAATGTCCTTCCTCAAATTTGGAGACCAAAACTGCACACAATACTCCAGGTGGGGTCTCACCAGGGCCCCGTACAGCTGCAGAAGGACCTCTTTACTCCTATACTCAATTCCTCTTGTTATAAAAGCCAGCATGCCATTAGCTTTCTTCACTGCCTGCTGTACCTGCATGCTTGCTTTCATTGACTGATGTACAAGAACACCTAGATCTCGTTGTACTTCCCCTTTTCCTAACTTGACTCCATTTAGATAGTAATCGGCCTTCCTGTTCTTGCCACCAAAGTGGATAACCTCACATTTATCCACATTGACCTGCATCTGCCATACATTTGCCCACTCACCCAACCTGTCCAAGTCACCCTGCATTCTCATAACATCCTCCTGACATTTCACACTGCCACCCAGCTTTGTGTCATTTTGGTCTACCAAAATGAACCACGTCACACTTATCTGTGTTGATCTCCATCTGTCACTTCTCAGCCCAGTTTTCATCCTATCAATGTCCCGCTGTAACCTCTGACAGCCCTCCACACTATCCACAACACCGTCAACCTTAGTGTTATCAGCAAACTCACTAACCCTTTCCTCCATTTCCTCATCCAGGTCATTTATAAAAATCACGAAGAGTAAGGGTCACAGAACAGATCCCTGAGTCACTCCACTGGTGACCAACCTCCATGCAGAATATGACCTGTCTACAACCATTCTTTGCCTACTGTGGGCAAGCCAGTTGTCGATCGACAAAGGAATGTCTCCTTGGATCCCATGCCTCCTTACTTTCTCAATAAGCCTTGCATGGGGTACCTTATCAAATGCCTTGCTGAAATCCATATACACTACATCTACTACTCTTCCTTCATCAATATGTTTAGTCACATCCTCAAAAAATTCAATCGTAAGGCACAACCTGCCCTTGACAAAGCCATGCTGACTATTCCTAATCATATTATACCTCTCCAAATGTTCATAAATCCTGCCTCTCAGGATCTTCTCCATCAAATTACCAACCACTGAGGTAAGACTCATTGGTCTATAATTTCCTCATCTATCTCTACTCCCTTTCTTGAATAAAGGAACAACATTCGCAACCCTCCAATCCTCTGCAACCTCTCCCGTCCCTCTTGGTGTGCAAAGATCATTGCCAGAGGTTCAGCAATCTCCTCCCTCACTTCCCACAGTGGCCTGGGGTACATCTCATCTGGCCTGGCAACTTATTCAACTTGACGCTTTCCAAAAGCTCCAGCGCATCCTCTTTCTTAATATCTACATGCTTAAGCTTTTCAATCTGCTATCACTATCAAGTGATGACTGCTATCAAGTCATCACTATTATCACCAAGAGCCTTTTCCATAGTGAATACTGAAGTAAAGTATTTCCTCTGGTATTCTGCTATTTCCTCTGGTTCCATACACACTTTCCCACTGTCATATTTGATGGGTCCTATTCTTTCACGTCTTATTCTCCTGCTCCTCGTGTACTAGTAGAATGCCTTGGGGTTTTTCTTAATCCTGCCCGCCAAGGCCTTCTCATGGCCCCCTCTGGCTCTCCTAATTTCCTTCTTAAGCTCCTTCCTGTTAGCCTTATAATCTTCTAGATCTCTAACATTACCTACAACTCTGAACCTTTTGTAAGCTTTTCTTTTCTTCTTGACCAGATTTATTACAGCCTTTGTACACCATGGGTCCTGCACCCTACCATAACTTCCCTGTCTCATTGGAACATACCTATGCAGAACTTCACCCAAATTGAGCAATTTACATTGGGCAACTAGTCTACCAACCCACTCTTGTTTGGGGTGTGAGACAAAACTACAACACCAGGAGAAAACCCATTCAATAGAAGGGTGAAATGATCCATAGAGGCAGCACAGGTTACTGGAGCAGTGAGACAGCTACTCTTTTGGCTGTGCTGCTGTCTTTATTTACCAGATCCAAAGATCTGGTAAAGATCTGGTAAATCCATTCCTAATACTTTCATTAAAGAGAGATAAATTAGCTGAATGAGATGACAGTGGTCTTCAATTTTTACATCATTGACTTAAGTTTCACGAAAGGAAGTCTTCCATTCTTATCTCTTCTGATCTCTCAGTGACTTCAGGTACATCAATTGACTTGACTTCTAACTGCAACTTCAGTTCAGATAATTAGGAATGGAGATTAAATTGCAGACTTGCCAGCAAAGGCAGCACCCTGTGAAAAAATAAAAATAAGAATCTGCAGCTGTACTAGATCTCCACTTATTCTGAAAACTTAATGAATTTAATAAGTATTGCATTAAGTATTGGAAATAAGTATTAAAATTTGATTTAATAAATTAACTAATTCTGAAATGGATTTGTCAAATTATTACAAAAATATAACCTTCATTTCTATTAACAAAACTTGAGGTTAAAGTTCAACGTATTAGTTTGTCAGAGCTGAGATTGCCAAGGTGTTATTTGTCTAATCATCTTATTATTGTTTTTTATCAAACAAACTGTCAAAGCAGTTGATTTGGAGACACAAGAAAGACTGCTGATGCTGGAAATCTTGAAGAAGGGTTTTGGCCTGAAGAAACAAAGCTGTAGACTATTTTCTAACTGAGGAGCAAATTCAAAAATCAGAGCTGCAAATGGACTTGGGAGTTCTACAGTTTGATAGTTTGCAGTTTGATTCTGTGGTAAGGAAGGCAAGTGCAATGGTAACATTCATATTGAGAGGACGATAATGTAATGCTGAGGCTTTTAAGGCATTTATCCGACTGTGCTTGGAGTATTGCAAACAGTTTTGGGTTCCTTATTGAAAAAAGGATGTGCTGACATTGGAGATGATCCTGAGGAGCATCACGAGAATGATTCCCGGAGTGAAAGGGTTAATGTACGGTATGAGGAGCATTTTGTGGCTCCAGGCCTGTACTCAATGGACTTTAGAAGAACGAGGTAGGATCTCATTGAAACTTAACAAATATTGAACGGCTTAGATAGAGTGGAGTGGAGGGGATGTTTGCTGTTGTGGAGAAGAGTAGAACCAAATGGCACAACCTCAGCATAGGACATTCCTTTAGAACAGGGATGACTTTTTTTAGGCAGAGGTTGTGTATCTGTGAAATTCTTTGCCATAGACATCTGTGGTGGTCAAGTCATTTGGGTACATTTAAAGTGAAGGTTGATAGATGCTTGATTAGTAAGTGTGTCAAATGTTACGGGGAGAAGGCAGGAGAATGGGATTGACAGGGATGATAAATCGCCCTTGATGGAATGGCAAAGCTGGCTTTATGGCCGAATGGCCTGATTCTGCTCCTACTGTATGTATTATCGTCTTGTGGTTAGCTGTTTATTTTCCCTCATAGATGCTGCTTGGCTTGCTGAGTTTCTTCAGCATTTTGTGCATTGCTTAAAGCAATTGACATACGCTCATGCAGAAAAAGATGTAAACTGCATTCACATTCTACTAAACCTGAAAAGATATAACAATCTTAGCATTGCATCCATTTCTGGGCACATCACTTTAGGAAGCAAGTGAAATAACTAGAGGGTGCAGAGACACTGAATAGAATGGTAACATGGATTTTCGTCATAAGCTCAGACTCTAGAAACTGTCATAAGCTTAGTCATATCTTTGAAATACTTTAGTCATAAGCTTAGACAGTTCTTAGAGCAGACTGTGCTGAGAAGAGATTTGAATGAGATATTCAAGCTTATGCAGATTTGGATATAGTAAATAAGAGAACACTTTTTGTCAGCAGATGATCCGTGGAGCAAGGTGGATGTCCTGCCTCCTTCCCTTTTTCCTCTTGTCCAGTCTCCTTTCCGGTCAAATTCATTCTTCTCTAGCCCTCGATCTTTCCTACCCCCCGGCTTCTGCTATCATCTTCCAGCTAGCCTCCTTCCTCTTCCCCCATCTTTTTATTTTGGCACCATCCCCCTTCCTTCTCAGTTCTGAAGAAGGGCCTCAGCCTGAAATGTCAACTATCTATTTATTATCCATAAATGCTGAGTTCCTCCAGCATTTTGTGTGTGTTCCCAAGGTAGATAATTTTTTAAAAATTAGGTAAATTATACAAGGAGCACATGAGGAACAATGATTTCGTTCCATCAGCCTGTAGAAGTGGAATCATTTAGGGCTCTTAGAAGGAAATTGGATAGCTACTTGTAAAAAATTGTAGGGAAAGGACTGCAGGAATAGGACTAACGTGACAGCTGTAGCAATGGCTAGCATAGATGTGATGGGCTGAAAGGATTCCTTCTCTGCTAAGATAATTGCATTACTTTGTTCTGTGATGAAAAAGTGCATGATATGCATGGAAAGAATTGAAAATGAATCTGGTGTTAATCTGAATAAAGAATCTGGTAGATGGACTGAATGGCTCTTCTCATTGCTTTATGTTTGTATAATCATATGGATAATGGAAACTTAATCAGGAAGCTTTGCTTATTAATGTTCTGGCATCAGTTCACTTTACCTGTCCTTTATTTTTCCTGATAATACGATTTGGTTCCAGGAGCCCTTTCAGTATTTCACAGACATGAATATTCTCCCGTGTGAATCTAGGTTGTTAATGTTGCTGGGCTTTCCAGTCACACAGACGTCAAGGCCAAATCTTGTGCTTGCCTTGGCCAACAACTCTGCTTGCACAACATCCCTGGGCAATTGGCTGCCTTATCCCAATTTACCAATTTACCAGTTACAGCAACTCAACACATTATATTGGTTGAAATTGACCAGTTCAATGCAGATAAATTGTTCTCATTGAATCTCGGGTCTTTCTGGCTCACATTCCTTTGTGAAATGCTGAATGACACATTTACTCACTGAAAATGAAAGAAAATCTGCTTTATGAATATGGAACAAAATTTAAGACACTATCACAATTTGCATTTATTTATCAGTTCTTTATTAATTCATATTAAATAGTATATTATTCATGCATTATACTGTAAATCAAATATAAGATTGAACTGCAGCCTCATTTTATGATGGAAACAGTTCTGTAGCATAAAAATCAGGCATTAAATTCTTATTCTGGAATGTATTGTATAAAATAGTCCTGAGAAGAGCTTAGAATGATTTTCTTGCAGCTTCAAATGTTGGTGCATTCATGATTATTGACTTGCGGTTTTCCAGCATTAGCTCTGTGCTAGTCTTTGTAGCAGTTCACAGCATTTAACTCTGAAGGTTTATTTGCTTACATACTTCAGCCAATCCCTGATTCATCAGTCATGCATTCTCAGTAGGCATTGTGCCTGTCAAGTTTTTTTTAACTGCTCCGGCTTCTCCATCCGTGGGAGGAAATGACCTCATTATTCTTACAGTTTGGTAGGAAAGAATTTCCTCCCTGGTGGCCTGCTGTAATTTCAGCAAGCTCCTGCGTGAGGGTACTGGAATCTCACATACTCAGTTCGCTTTAATCCAGCCATACAAAGGACATTTCAACTTTAGAATGAAATACAAGTTTGATGCATTCCCCCACCACTTCATTGCATGTAACACTGATCACTTTTTTTTGCAGAGAAGTTAACATTACTGGAAGGTAGCATTTTATTGTAATGTACTGTCAAATTTCTTCTGTCTGTCATGATTGCAATGTTAATTCTTTTTAGCAATATCATGACTCCCACATTCTGTGACGTTTAGATTTCAATTTACCTTGATTAAGATGAGGGACTTGAAGTTAGGATGAAAGAGCTTCTTTGGCACTTTTTAATTAAGTGTTGGAATTGAGTTCAGGAGTCAGGCATTGGTTAGATGCATGTTGTCATTCAGCTGTAGTAGTGGGCAACAAACTTTAGAGCAACTCCTTTGGTATGACAGTGCATCATTCTCATCTTTCACACTAGCTCTCCTTGAAGTATTTGGTGTGATATTTTACTAAATTGGTGCCAATCTATGGTTAGTTTCATGCAGCTGGGATGCTAACCAGAAACTACGTTTAAAATGGGCAAATTAATTCAACCCTTACAGTCAGCAGAAGAAAGAAGTCTTCAATCACATCCTGTCTTAACTGGATCCCAGAACCCAATATTACCATTAGGAGTTCAACTATTTATATTGATATTTTTGAATAGAATTAAACACCATAAAGTTATTGAATTATTTTTTTAGATATCATTGATACATTGGCATGTTTTCCTGTGTTTCTAATTGTAGAATATCGAATCTTTTTTGGCTTTTCCACTAATAAACTAAAGCTATCCTAAAATCTGGCATGTTTTTTGACAGTAAGCTTGTAAAACCTGTTTTCAAGTGCTTCCAAAGTCAGGAATGAATGGGGTAGTGGTGGAATGAATTGCACAAGGAGAAGTGTCAACAATGGACTAAAGTGAAGATGAAGAGCTAAGTGCATAATGCAATGGAATTTATCTGGGTTCATCCCTAGCCTTGAACAAGCAGATGCTCTTGGGTGATCATCAGTCCTCTGGTATTGCATTAAAAAAAAATCAAATGGTTAATATTTTGAGGAAAGCTTGTCCTTCTTTGCATATGTAATATTTATTGTAAACTTTTTTTCTCAATATTTGGATTGTTGTCCTTTTGTTTCTAAAGGATGGATTTTTAGAGGTTCAAGTACAAGTTAGAATAAAAGGAGTGATACTGAAGAGAAATTTTGCATACATTTGTAAATTGCCACTAGTATCAAGCATATGTTATTATGGTGCTTTAAAAGAAATTGTCTATATGACTCAAACAGAAAGAAAGCCAACTAAATATTGAATTGTAAATCATTAAAATATTATGCAGAGTGAAGACAATGTTATAGACTATTTCTAGTTACATATTATTGCTGTATCCTTCTACAATGCAATATTTTATGGCTGAGAAACAGTTAGCAAAATCTTTGAGCCTGCAATTGAAGCAGTTCACCTTTTAAGTAGACTTAAGTGATTCTTTAATGCTTCAGTTTATAAATCTCCCATAAAATGGGAATGGTTGACATCCATCCTAATTAATTTTATTGCAATCAACATTGTGGTTATTTTGGCAAAAAAAAATCTGACCCTGAAAAATATTGGATTGCAGTGATACATTAAGAATATTAAAGTCAAACATTTTTCTTCAAATGCAGACTTAAGTTTTCTTTATAATTATAAATAATAGGAAACATTCAAGTCATAAGTTTTATTAGCTTTTTAGTTTATATAGGGAAGCAGGAAGAGGCTTGTTAATAAAGCCTGTAACACACATTGACAAACTGCGTATGAAGGTCTGTGTGTGCTGGATAAGGACACTGAATGCCTACTAATCTGTTTTCAGATGGAGGCGGATGCAGACCAGAAGCGTCACCGCACACGCTCTAAAGGTATCCGAGGTAAGGCTACTGGCTTAGTAAATCAGTCAAACCCCAGCTCAGGGTGACCTTCATCCACCAGAGCCCCTCTGCTTGTCTCATCCTGACTGTAGTTATTATGGCAACTTACTGGATGTTATATATGAAGAACCAGGTAATTATAAGAGATGATAAACCTGTGTTGTTTTCATTTCTCCCCAGTCCCCATAGAACCTGTAATCCAAGAACTATTCAGGTGAGTGCTCATCTTAAAAAAAAATCACCACATTAGCAATTCTGAAATTTCATGCTTTTTAATGGATAAAGCACATTGTCACTTACATTGGTGGTCAGCTTATGTCTGTCTGCCCTGGAGAAATTGATTCTCTTGGGACTTGCTAATAAAGAGAATCCAGTACTCAGCCTTTCTTTTTCACCCTTTTTTTAATCTCTATTTCTCCTACATGTATACTCACAGACATGCACACATGAATCGGTGTTGGTGACAATTATCACAATCAAGCTTTTCTCTTTTTTTAGTTGTCCAACCCCTGGCTGTGATGGCACAGGCCATGTTAGTGGGAAATACGCAAGGCACCGAAGGTAATTTGTGTGCTTCAATTTAATTATTTTCTCTTTGAATGCTGGAATGAGGCAAGTGTAATCAAAGTGTGAGTTCTGGGCTGCAAAGGTTCTAGCTCAGTGGTTCCCAACGTGGGGCATAATTTGATTTTTAAGGGGGGCAATTCGAGAATGAGTTATTAACAGTGAATTTTTTCTAGTAAGTCTGTGTGAGTATGAGTGTGTGTGCGAGTTAATACATATGTGTATATACAGTATGCATACATAAAAATACTTGTGTGTATGTACATGTGTAATTGCGTATGTACTGTATATATAGTGTATCACCATCATTACAACCATCAAATGGCTTTCATAATTAAACTAATGAATTGACTGATGTAGGAAGGAACGAATGAACAAGCCAAACGCGTAAGAAACTCGTACGAGGTCGCGCCAATGCTGCTTTTTGCAGTAGCTTTCGGTTCTTGGTGGTGTGAAGGTGTGTACATTGCGTCATCTCTTTTAAACGGTGTATCTGTAGAAACAAATCGGCATTGTTTTATTTATTTATTATTATTATTATTATTTTAATATCACTTAATGTTCTTTTTTTTACAATTTCTTAGTAATTTCTTCCTCAGAACTTTAACAGTCCTTTGGTTCTTTTATTTTTCTCTTTCATGAATGCCATGTTCTTTGGAAGCTTGTTTAAACCAAGTTAATGGTCTTTTAGGCTTCCTCCAGGTGAATAGTAGTTCACTTTTTGAATAATAAGAATTATATATCACCATAGGGGGCATCAAGATTTTAGAGGTGATTAGGTGGGGCATGGCCAAAAAAAGGTTGGGAACCACTGTTCTAGCTACATTGTGAAGGTTTAGGTTTATTTTGTTTTAAATGATGGGTAGCCCCACAAGCAACTGTGAATATCCTGCTCTTGACACTTCGAAAATTGCATTCATTCTGGAAAATGAACACGGAACAACTGCCTTAGACTGAGACAGAACTCTGGCAGGAACAATGGAGCTGCAATGGACTTGTCCATTGTAATTCAAAGCATTTTTTTAAATGAAAACAAAGAAATGAATAACACATTTAGTACAAAAATAGCAATAGGACCAAAGCAGTAAAAACAACCATGCATTATCATGTAGGCACACAGAATTACAGAAGTTAATATAATCGTATCATAATTAAACCCATTGGACTTCAACAAATGTACTATAGTTTGAGCCAATATTGTAACAAAATATGCAACTAGATTCACCAAGCTTGCTTTACAGACAGACCTATAAGTAAGGTTTGCTTTTGAAAATGTAACAGACATGGAAGTGCTGTGACATTGTGCCACTGCCACTTGTGTTTTGTTTTGAAGACAATCATTATACCTTGTGCAATGCTCTAAAGGTTGCAGGCAATGTTCAGCACATATTTATGCACAGAAAAGGAGTCTACATAGCACCTGGCCTTTAACATGAAGAAAACATCAGTGAAAAAAGCAAATGTGCATAAATGTGCTGGTAAAACAGTGGGTGAAAATTCAGAGACTGCTCTCTTATAAATAAAGCAGAAAAAAAATCAATGATATGATTTACACTGACTAAAGTCACCCTTTTCCAAAAAAAGAACCTGTCTTTGATTTGATTTTTGACCTCATGTCTGTTTGAAAATTCAGTGAATTAATAAATGAAATCATACAGTTTAACATTCGGAACTGTTTGATAAACTAAGTTTCTTGGTTACAAAAGGGTCAATACTGGAAATAAAAATCTGGTGCAGCTCTGGCATCTAATGCCTTCTCCTCGTCGTTCATACCAGTATAAAATGAGTGGCAGCTTATTTTGCAGGGATTCAACCTGGCTCACCAGAACTCAGTCATGTTTCCAGGTTAAGCTGCTCTGAATATGCTGGAATAATGACAAAGTGATCAACTAAATGGGAGTTGTTTCTCATTCTAAAATGGAGGAAGAAAGTTGCATGGTCTGTGGAATTAAAAATCTATAAAGGGAAATTTAGGTGCACTTCTGCGGATGTGCCGGCTGCCCTTGAAATAGTGGCTAAATACTCTCCTTTTGGGCATCTGTCCTAGACCAGTGAGTAAACAACATAGCTGAGATGATTAGGTTCTGCACTGCTCCTTTGCGAAAAGAAAGAAATGCAATAAGTAGGGAGGACAGGGCAAATCTGACCTGAGAGCTGAGAATAGTGAATCATAAATGCTGTTGGTTTAAATAAGAAAATGCTGAGTGGCAGACCAGATTAGAACCTGGAGATGACTAATGAGTACTATGTCCCCCTGCAACCTATGTTTCATGAACAATTTTCTGTAGTTATTTTTATTGCCAGCAATTTATATCTTTTTCCTTTCCCAAATAATGAGCTGTCTAAACTACCTGCAGATTTTATGTTTTTGTTGTTGGAAAATGACATGCTTCCATTCCTTTTCAAGCTCATGCCTGACGTCACAATGGCATGATTTATCTCATCGTTCCTTCTATTCTTTCTAATCCTGGCTGCACTTTCTTCTTGAGCTTGGTGTTTTAACATTGATTTAGCAATTAAAAGTCCAGTGCTGGCCAAGCTGATGCCTTAGTATGGATGGCCTGAACGTGAGTCTTAATCTATGGAGCAGATATGACTAAGCGGAGACAATTAAGTATGATGGGTGTCAGTCAGGATGGTCTTTCTGATGGAAGTACCAAATGAAGGAATGATGGCTGCAAACATTAAAAAATTGAAAATGAAAATCCAATTCACTTCTGTTGGTGTTCCTCGACACAGTAGCTGAATCGTTTACTCTCCTTCTGTAAACTTCTGAACCACACTGTCACAAGAGCCTACTTGAATCACACTCCAAATAACTCCAGCGATATTGATGAGCTAATGCTGGTACGAGTGCTAAAAGGGCAATTTTAGCTTGATGACAAACGTGTGACTGCACTTCTAAGGTCACCCCTGAAAACGTGTCGATCTGTTCCTGCACTATTCTTGCCCATTATCTCTTTAACCATGACTGTGTTCCGAGGGAAAAGATGCATACCTAGTTGTAGCATTCTCAGAATGAGAATCAGGTTTATAACTGAACTATGTTGTGAAATTTGTTGTTTTGTGGCAGCAGTACTGTGCAACACATTAAAAAATTCTGTAAGTTACCTCAGGTGATATTTAAAAACTAAAGTAATCGCCCAAAAAGAGGGCAAAATACTGAAGTAGTGTTCATGTTCATGGACTGTTCAGAATTCTGATGGCGGAGAGGAAGAAGTTGTTCCTAAAACTCTTGAGTGTGCCTCTTCAGGTCCTGTACCTCCTCACTGTTTGTAGTAACAAGAAGAGGGCATGTCCTGGATGTTGCAGGTCATTAAGGATGCTTGCCTCCCTCTTGAGGGACCGACCTTTGAAGATGTCTTCAGTGGTGGGGAGCCTGGTGCTCATGATGGAACTGGCTCAGCAACCCTCTGTAATTTGTTTTTCAAACCTGTGCATTGGAGGCTTCATACCAGGCAGTGATACAACCAGTCAGAGTGCTCTACATGGAACATCTGTTGAAATTTGTTAGAGTCTTTGTTGACATATCTAATCTCCTCAGACTCCTGATATTGTATAGCCACTGATGTACCTTTTTTGTGATTGCATTGTTCAGTTGGGCCTGGAATAGATCTTTGAGGTATCTAGAATGCCACCAAGATCCTCTAACTACTTTGTGATTGGAGTGCCCCTAGGTAAAACATTCTCATCTCCTTGCCAACCATTACCCTAACCCATCTTCCATTCCACCCCATTCCATCCCGCACATTTTTGAAACCTTCCTTGTCAAAAATAAACTGCATTATGTTCCTGTGTGCCAGTAAGTGTCCTTTGTTTGTCACTTGCTACCAGCCAGCCATTTTCCTGCCTGCATTTTTTTATGTGTATAGGGGATTTGACCGCCAGCAGGATTTAACATAACTTGGGCTCAAGTTAATGACACTGAGCAGACAAGTGGGAGATGGTCAAAACAAAATAATAGTATAACCCACCTGAAATCCAGATTCAGATTCAGATTCAGATTCAGTTTATTGTCATTTATAAACCACAAATACAATGCAGTTAAAAAATCAACGTTCTCCGGAATTATATCACGAAAAAGCACAAAACAGACCACACAAGAAAAACCATATAACGTTTGGTAATCCCCAATCCAGAGTCCAGAGAGGCTGCTGTGTATCGATATCACACTACCATCTTAGCACGTTCCCCGGAAAGGAATTACAAACCCATCAGACAAACCTAAAGCTACAAGACCTACACAAAAACACATAGTTACACATAGTTATAGTTAACATATAGTTTCAACAGTGCAGACAATACCATAACTGATAAAAGACTAACTGACAAAGACCACATAATCAACATCTAGTTGTATCCTTCCCCGATCAGCAGTCAAAATTCTGGGTTATTGATTCATGTTCTGATCCCACCATATCTGCTGAAAAATTTATAATTCAATTAATTAAATAAATCTGGAATTTAAAAGAAAAACAACTCGATCCAGAAATGTTTACAATAAAACCATAAGTATCAATTTGGCACTCTGCTAACTTTCAGGTAAGGAACCCGTCTGGTCTTTTTGCCAAATCGTGGTTCAAAAATAAAATACTACAGACACTGAAAACTTGGTATAAATATTGGAAAAAAATGCAAATAGCCAGCAGGTCAGGTAGCATTGTGGAGAGAGAAAGAGAGATAATTGTTGAAGTTGATGATCATTTGTTGTTTTTTTAACGGCTAAGGAAGGACACAAAGATGCTTCTACAGCCAGGAATATTCACACCCCATGAACAAAGAATATGAAAACTAGTAAGTTTTAAACCTGAGTTGGGATTGCCTTGCTTTGCCTGTCCAAAACTGCACACAGGATGTGCATTGTGAGTAGGATCAATGATGCAGCTTGTGGAAACTCTATTGTTCAATTCTCCTAAGGCAGATTACTTCAGGTATTATGTGGCATCAGCATTCATTTGTTACAGGATGCACATTTATTTCACTGTGTATTACCTTTTTCTCATACTCCTTGCATCGTAGTTGATGTCTCTTTTCCAGCTTTATGCTTACAATTGGCAGGCTTAGATTTAATTCTCTTGTTTCTCATTAATAGCCAGTTCTTTTGTTATTTATTTTGTATTAATTTTGTACCTAGTTTAATTAATAATGCCTATATATATTTGGATGCTTCCCTTGCTGAACTAGTATATTTATTAATGCACATGCTTTCTCAGCTGAGAAATTATTTTATCACATTATTCGGATTTACCCCCTTCTGTTTGCTACATCAAGGATGAGGTACAGGAACCCAAAGACATGCACTCAGGAACTGCTTTCTCCCCTCCACAATCAGATTTCTGAGTGGAAAATCAACCCATGAACACTACCTCAGTATTGTCCCTCTCTGAGCTACATGTTTGTTTATTTATTTATTGCAATTTATAGTTTTTATTATTATGTATTGCAATATACAGCTGGGGCAAAGAAACAAATTTCATGACATGCTATATGCCAGTTATATTAAACCTGATTCTGTATTATTGGAACTGGACATCATGCCAAGAACTTTAGAGAGTTTTCTGAACAGTTGACAATCCCATGCTGAACAATCAAAATCCTCCATAGACTTAAACCTTGATTGTTCCTGCCTAGATTACATTTAAATAAACTTACACTTTGATTATTTCTGTCTAGATTATATTAATAATAATAGCTGAACCATTCACTCAATATTTATTTATTTAGCGATGCAACACGGTATCAGGCCCTTCTGCCTCATGAATCCATGCCACCCAATTACACCCATATGATCAATTATCCTACTAAACTAAACATCCTTCACATGTGGGAGGAAACAAGAGCACCTGAGGAAACTCTTGCAGTCACAGGGAGAATGTACACACACCTGATTGACAGTGGTGGGAATTGAACCCAGGCTGCTGGTTCTATTATAGCATTATGCTAAAGCTACACCACTATGCTGTCCCTTGACTCTCTTGATAATGAACTCTTCAACAGACTTTAAATGAAGAGGAAACGAGCTTGGGGCAACATTTCATGAAGAGCTATTTTCTACTAAAAAGTATGACTTCAGCATGCACCAAAGAATATTATGTCTAATTAAGTACTTTATTGACCCCAGTCAATTAATATGTTAGCTAATAAGATACGAGAAGTAGCATTGAGAAAGTAATCATGTAATCTGTTTAATTGATCTTTTGTTGAAAGATACAAAGGAGGTTTCTCTGCTCTCCTTTGAAAGTTGTTGTAGGTCAGTTTAGATCCATCCGAGAAAGCAGAGAGGTCTTCAGTGTAATGTTTGCTCTGAAGTATGACAACTTTCTAACAAAATGGCAGTAGCACATGTGTCATACAACATTTCATGATCATCCACAGGTGAGTCAGATAATCATACTGTATCTTCTCAGCCAGAGCCACGGTAACACTCAGCAGCACCATAAAAAGAATCACATGTAAACCCTCCCAACTATTAAGCAAATCTACAAGGAACTGTCACAGAAAACAGCATCCATCATGGACACCCACCATTCAGGCCATGCTCTCTTTTCACTGCTGCCATCATAAAGGAGGTGGAAGAGCCTTAGGTCTCACACCACTGAATTTAGGAACAGGTATTATCCCTCAACCATTGGGCTCCTGAACCAAAGTAGATCAATGTAAGGCATTGACACCCCAACACTGAACTAATATCACAAGCTATGGACTCACTTTAAATAACTCTACCACTAACGTTCTCAATATTTATTTATTTGTTTGTTTATTCTTTTTTTCTTTTTGTACAATTTATTGCCTTTTGCACATTGCTTGTTTGTCTGTCTTTGTAAGCGGTTTTTCACTGGTTCTATTGTGTTTCTTTGTATTTATTGTAAATGCCCATGAGAAAATGAATCTGCGTAGTATACGGTGAAATATATGTACTTTGATATTAAATTTACTTTTAACTTCTAACTTTGAAAAATAATGGGAGAAAATCAGCCACCTATAATACCATCCTTTCAATCATTTTTTTTCCTTGAATTAAATTGAAAGAAAATCAGATCGCTAGAATAACAGAATCCAATGTTCATGTTGTTCTTGTTCCCTCTATGTGTTCTGGTTGTATAATCATCCCCAGGGACAGTATGTTATGGTGACTGAATGTCAAGGCCTAGTTTCATTATTTTAGATTCTGGGATGTTTAACAGTATTTTCCAATTACATTTTGTAATCTTGCACATTTATAATTAAATACATTGATTTATGTGACTAAGTGAAATTTCACTTTGTCCTGAAAGAGAGCGTCTCAGCCCAAAATTTTGACTATTTGTTCATTTTTATGGATGCTGCCTGACCTGCTGAGTGCCTCCAGCATTTTGTGTGTGTTACCTTGGATTTCCAGTTTGTGCATCCATTTTCTTGCATCCATTTTGTCCATTTCTTACTGTTTACTTTAAATGACACTTTGTGTTCCTGATCTCCAGAAAGTGGGAGATGGGTCATTGTCCACAATGGATAGGTTTATGTAATGGAGGTGAGCACATTAAAAACTATTCTAGAATTTTTTTTAATTGCAGAAATTGACAGAAATATGTGAGTATTCATTTATCACTTTCTTATAATTAATAGTAGAATTTCAAGAGTAAATATCACACATGGTCTACCTATGGCAATTGATGGCTTAGTGGACAGTTGTGTAAGTTGTAAGAGATAAAACTCTAATTATCTTAGTCTTTTTATAGTTTGAACATTTGTTCTTATGCAGACCATTTCAGTTTTGTGTCTGCTGTGGGTAGCAGTAATAAGCATTCTTAACTTAGGTTGACTAAATCCATGCACCTGCTAATGCTTCAGTGCTCACCCATGACTAAATTAATTCATTTACTTGAAATCCTAGTTTCTTATTGCCCTAACAGCCATGTAAAAGAGAAAATACTTTTGTTCTCCATGCTTTATTTTAAACCAAAAGCTAAAATTTTGGAGTAATGAAGAAGGCAGTGTTTTAGTATATTGTATCTTCGTATTCGTACTCTCATTGCTATTAAACCATTACTAATCTTAGACAAGTAGCCTTCAAGTTTGTTCAAATTAGAAGAAAAATTAAAAAATGGATGCATTAAATTCCTGAATTACGTACTTTGTTTTCAGTTCAGTCATCAAATGCACCAGAGAAATGCAGTATGGAATATTACTCATTTTCAGCATAAGAGGCAAATAAGTGAATTAATGGGTTTTCCTCAACTTGCATTTACTTATGTTCTTGAACATGTTTTTAAGCTGGAATTTCTCATTAAAAAAATTTAAATTGAAAGATTTTCTTTGGAATTTACTTACTCTATTGTCAAATTGATTGTGTAGCACATTGATAAATTATTTTTCTCAGTTCCATTTAGTTTGCTATTGTGGTGGAATTACCCAGATATGATCATAAACATTAATTAACCTTTTCAGTTTTCACCCTTGCTGTGTTCTATTGAAGGGTATTGCTTAAAATATTAATGAATCTTTCCCCTCTAGATGCTGACAGACCGTTTTCAACATTTTCTGTTTCTTTACCTTCTGTGCTTTTTGTGAGCAGTTTCAATTATAATGACACTGAGGAGTTCCTCATACATGTTGGGGTAATTAGCTTTCCTATTCGGATTTCTCTTTCCTGTTGCTGAGTATTTTTATGTGCTTCTAGTTTTTGTCAGAAGCTGCCATTTTAAATGAGAACTGCAGCTGTGGGTGATTTTGTGTTCAGTGCTTGAGTCAATAAACATATGGCTATCGAGCTCTTTGTTCTTATTTCTCTAAGTATTAGCAATGGCATCTCTTAAAATGCTTATAATACAATAATGTTTCCAGTGGGCAGTTCAAGAAAATGTAGGTTAAATACGTGGAATTTGATAATTGATGATCTTTTCAACAATGGCCAGTCTGAATTTTTAGGTTGATCTTCTGAAGTGTTTCCTTTCTTCTGTAATAATAATTTATTGCTACTGAACATCAACTATGTATTTTTGGAAACCTGTGAAAATCAGATTTTATGAATAGATTCTCATAAAGCCATGAAACAGAATGACTCAGAGTGTTTATAAAATTGGCCATTGCTCTCTCTTGATAAAGAATTATTGAATAATCTCTAGCCTATTTTGCTGTATTTTATTCAAATTTCTTTTCATTTTGTGTACCTTTTCACCCACCAGTTTGATTGCCATGGCTGCTGCAGTGGGTGAATAATTGCCTGTCGTAGCAGGAGCATGTTCTGGAGCTAAAGTCGAGTGCTTTCTTCGTGATGTATGCCTCATTTGGATTCAGCCGACAGCCTAGGGGCTGTATTATTCATGCCTTGACAGATAGCACTCACTAAAAGCATTGGACTAGGGCCAGGTACTGGCAGGGAGATTCTGGAACATTGCACCTTACTACGCAGAGTATCATCTACAAAACGAAAGCTGCTTCATTTCCATAGCTACATTAGCACGATAGAAATATAAAAATATGATTTACGTTCACCAAATGAAGTATAGAATTGTAGGCTTTCTTGCAGCATGCATGGATTAAGATTTTTAACAGCATTTTCTACATTTAATTGCAAGGCTTATGTTTAATTAGTAAGTCAACATAAGTGAAAAATGAAGATTCACATGAATGCATGTAACACAATGCAGTGACACTGAATTCACTAATTAATGTATGACTGCTGTACAGCAGAATGCACTGTGGGATATTTATTAGAAATGCAGTGCCTATACTAGGACTAGTTTTAAGTTCTTTTTTTCCTCCCCTGTGATTTTTCTGAACCACATTAATGTAATTCTGCATCTGCTATCATGATCTTGGACCAAAAAAAAAGCTCTCAATTAAATATTAGATTTATCTTTCATCCAGAAAGATTTTTAATGTTTGTAAGCGTAAAAGCAACTGCATTTTTGACTCACTTCACGATAAATGTTTGCAATTTAAATAGGTATGAAGAGAATTCTGAATGTTTTGCGTGTTCCACCAAGGTTCTGTTAAATGATAAATGACTTCATTAATGCCATTTTTACAACCAAATATTTATATTTTCTGGATTAACCCTGCAGTTGCTGTGGCAGTAGCTACTTCTTTCCAGCCTTCATTAACTGGTTATTTTAAATCTCCCTCTATCCCATACTTCACTGATCCTTCCTCTCCTTTTTCCTGAAGCAATGATTTATCTTTGGACACATTTCCTCCAGCTCCAGCTTGCCAGGGCTCACCCAAGTGGCTACTTGTCACATACAGTGTACAAGTGCAGCAGACAACATAGGGTATTGCAGTCTTCAGCAGCAGTTGACACATCCGCATTCCCAGTCAGAGTTATGGAATAGCGTGGAGGAGCAGAAATTGTGATTATGCTTCTCCCTTTTCTCTGTGCCTAGCACCAGTGAAACCAACTGGAGCTGCCCTAGGTCAGATGAATGTAACTGGAGTGAGGCTTAATTTAATTTTGCAGCTTGTGCATTTTGCCAATACAAAAGTCATTTTGTAGTGACAAAATTTAATGTTTATGCCATAGACCTGCCAATTATTTAGAGAGCTGGTGGACAAAGGAAACTTATCAATCCTTTAGTGTGAACAATACCTCTAACTACAACTTTAAAAATCTCTAGATTTTTCAACAACACATCACCAAATCAGTATTGTAGTAAAATTCAAAGTCAAAGTTAAGGTTATTGGTATACAGTATGTATTGTTACACTGATTGACAAGAAATGTGGAAAACCTAGTCAAGAAGAAAAACAATGAAGCTTACTTAAGGTTTAGGAAGCAAGGATCAGACAGGGCTCTAGAGGGTTACAAGGTAGCCAGGAAGGAGCTTATGAATAGATGAGGAGAGCTAGAATGAGGCATGAGAAGGTCTTGGTAAGTAGGACTAAGGTAAGTCCCAAGGCATTCTATGTGAATGTCAAGAACAGGCTAGGTATGATAATAGGACCAATCAAGGACAGTAGAGGAAACATATGCCTGGAGTTGCTGGAGATAGGTGAGGTCCATAATGAATACTTTGCATCAGTATTCTTCAATGAGAGGGACTTTGGCGATTATGAAGACAGCGGAAAACAGGCTGATATATTTGATGTTAAGAAGGAAAATGTGTTTGAACTTTTGAAAAACATCAAGATAGATGAGTCCCTCAGGCCAGACAGGATACACCCCAGTTTACTAAGGAAAACAAAGTTAGATGTTACTGCAGCCTTGGCAATGTTCTTTGCATCCATATTGGCCACAGGAGTAGTACCAGATGATTGGAGGGTGTCAAATGCTATTCCTTTATTCAAGAAAGGGGGTAAGGACAACCATGGGAATTATAGACCAATGAGTCTTAGTTGAATGGTGGGGAAATTATGGGAGAAGATTCTTAGAGGCAGGATTTACAAGTATTAGGAGAAGCATAGTCAGATTAGGGTTAGTCAGCATTGCACTTTGAGGGGAAGATCATGAGCATGATTGAACTATTTGAGGTTGTGGCAAAGCACATTGATGAAGATGGAGCAATGGATATGGTGTATTTGGATCTTACTAAGGCATTTGATAAAGTTCTCCATGGCAAGCTCATTCAGACTGTCAGGTGGCATGGGATCCAAGGAAACTTGTGAATATAGAATTGACTTATCCCTAGAAGGCAGAGGATGGTAGTAGATGGGAGAGTATTCTACCTGGAGGTCAGTGACCAGTGATTTTCTGCAGGGACCTGTTCCAGGACCCCTGATCTTTGTGATTTTTATAAATGACATGGATAAGGAAGAGGAAGGGTGTGTTAGTAAATTTGCGAATGATATGAAGCTTGGTGGAGTTGTAGATGGTGTGGACGGTTGTTGTAGGTTGTAATGGGACATTGACAGAATGCAGAGTTGTTTTGAGAAGTAGCAGATGGAGCTCAACCATGAAAAGTATGAAGTGATTCATTTTATAGGTTGGCTTTGAAGGTTGCACACAGGATTAATGGTAGGATTCTTAGTAGTATTTTTCGAGGAGCAGAGGGATCTTGGAGTCTATGTCCATAGATCCTTCAAAGCTGCTGCGTAAATTAATAGGGCTGTTAAGAAGACATATATTGTGTTGGTCTTCATTAGTCAAAGATTGAGTTCACAAGCTGTGAGGTAATGTTACAGCTTTATAAAACCCTGATTGGACCTCTCTTAGAATATTATATTCACTTCTGGTCACCTCATTATAGGATGCATGTGTAAGCTTTAGAGAGGGTGCAAAGGAGTTTTACCAGGATGCTGCCTGGACTGGAGAGCATGCCTGTTGAAGTTAAGTTGAGCAAGCTAGGGCTTTTCTCTTTGAAATGAAGGAGGGATGACAGGCATCTTGATAGAGATGTACAAGATGATAAAAGGCATAGATCAAGTGGACAACCAGAGATTTTTTTTTCCACAGGGCAGAAGCTAATATGAGGGGCATCCTTTTCAGGTGATTGGAGGAAAATATAGGCAGGGATGTCAGAGGTTAAGTTCTTTACACATACTGTGGTAGGTGCATGGATCACCCTTCCAGGGGTAGTGGTAGAATTAGATACATAGGGGCATTTAAGAAACTCTTAGATAGGCACGTGAATGATATAAAAATGGAAGGTTATGTAGGAGGGAAGGGCTAGATTGATCTTAGAGTAAGTTAAAAGGTTAGCAAATCGTGGGCCAAAGGGCCTGGTAACTGTGATGTAATTTTCTATGCTCTATGAATGTACAAGTATAATGAAAAACTTATTTGCAGCAGCATCACAAAGCACCTGATACAAAACATGCACACAAAAGCATAAATTATACAAGAACACAATTACAGTAAAACAAAACAATCAAGTTCATGGTCATGTAAAGTAGTGATTGTATTGCAATGGTTATGTAAGCACTCGAATCGAGCATGATGCTCTTTTAAGCGGTTGTCAACTGGGGGAGACTTCAGATGGCAAATCAGATTTATCCAAGATCCACATATTCTGAATGGCTTCCAGACCTCACAATCCTGCCCTCTTCACCACTTTTTGATCACCACGGGACTTACTCTGAGATACTAAGGTGGAATCCCTTAATACAGAATGCCTGTGTGTGACTTTGTTTAACATGAGGAGTTTGATGCATGGGCAGTCTCCACCCAGTCCTTGACAGGTAGGAGGCAGTGTCCAGTGGCATGGAATGCAAGATGGCTGGGTACCCTTCCCTGCTGCAGCCTTCCACTGCTTTCATTTCCATTGTGAAGCTGGACCTGGAACCTCCCCCTTGAACCTACCACCATGGGTGACCCCCATCAAGAGCTGGTGCCAGATGGCTAAACTCCAGGCGGCATCAACTTTGGGATCTCAGGAACTCAGTATGGCAAGTGACAATCCTCAGAGAACTGCATTGTAATACTGACGTAGTGATTGGGGTTGCGTATTTTGGTTCAAGAACTGAATGGTTGAAGGGGAGTAGTTGTTCTTGGATCTGGTGCTGTGGGACTTGCTGATTTGCATCATGATGTGCCTCTTCTCTGTTTCTTCAGTGGGTGTTGAATGTGCATGGATACATGGACATAAACTTTGCAACAAAGTCTATGCTTCCACTAAAAATGCTGGGAGTGATGTTTGTCACGTTGAAACAATCTTTTCACTGTTTGAACCACTTTACTAGAGTCTGCAGTATTTGTGCTGTGTGCTACACAACATTGCCATCATGAGGGCCTTCCAATTATATAGTGAGCAGGTGGACAAAGGATACTTAACAGTTCTTTACTATGAACTGCAATATTAGCATATGCAACAGCAGTTCTTCATCAGCAAATACTCTACATTCACAACGTCTTTGCTGCTGACCATAACAGTATCCCTTTGGCAACCATGGAAAAACAATAGCTAAGCCAAGTAGTTATTGCAACATTAATTTAGAAATTAAACATGTCAAGTTCCTTGTGACTGTCTTCCATTTACCTTTGTCTGTTCTAGTTCTCCTGTGCAGTGCTAACTCTGCAGTCTCACTGTGAGGTGGAGAAACTTCCAGATGTCCTTTGGCCCAACTTATCCATGATGACCAAAACACCTTCCTGAGATAGTACCTTTTGCATCTACTGGGACTACAAAACTCTGTAACTTTTCCATTTATGACTCCACACAAATGTCTATATGTCTGTAATATTATCTGCCTCTGCCACTTTCCCAGGCAGCTCACTTCATATTCCCATCAGCCTCTTGATGCATTGGTAATCATTTTCCAATGTTCTATAGATTCAGGATTGGATTGGAGGATATCCCACTTTTTAAGAAAGGAGGGAGAGAGAAAACAGGGAATTATAGACCAATTAGCCTGACATCAGTGGTGGGGAAGATGCTGGAGTCAATTACAAAAGATGAAATAGCGGCACATTTGGTTAGCAGTAACAGGATCGGTCCGAGTCAGCATGGATTTACGAAGGGGAAATCATGCTTGACTCATCTTCTGGAATTTTTTGAGGATGTAACTATGAAAATGGACGAGGGAGAGACAGTGGACGTAGTGTACCTGGACTTTCAGAAAGCCTTTGATAAGGTCCCACATAGGAGATTAGTGAGCAAAATTAGAGCACATGGTATTGGGGGAAGGGTAGTAAAATGGATAGAAAATTGATTGGCAGATAAGAAACAAAGAGTAGGGATTAATGACTCCTTTTCAGAATGACAGGCAGTGACTAGTGGGGTACCGCAAGGCTCGGTGCTGGGACGGCAGCTATTTACAATATACATTAATGATTTAGATGAACGGATTAAAAGTAACATTAGCAAATTTGCTGATGATACAAAGCTGGGTGGCAGTGTGAAATATGAGACGGATGTTAGGAGACTACATGGTGACTTGGAGAGGTTGGGTGAGTGGGCAGATGCATGGCGGTTGCAGTTTAATGTGCATAAATGTGAGGTTATCCACTTTGGCAAGAACAGGAAGGCAGCTTACTATCTGAATGGTGTCAAATTCTGAAAAGGGAAGTACAATGAGATCTAGGTGTTCTTGTACATTAGTCACTGAAAGTAAGCATGCAGGTACAGCAGGAAGTGAAAAAAGCTAATGGCATGTTGGCCTTCATAACAAGGGGAGTTGAGTATAGGAGCAAAGAGGTCCTTCTGCAGCTGTACAGGGCCATGGTGAGACCACACCTGGAGTATTGTGTTCAGTTTTGGTCTCCAAATTTGAGGAAGGACATTTTTGCTATTGAGGCAGTACAGCGTAGGTTCACAAGGTTGATTCCCAGAATGGTGGGACTGTCATATGTTGAAAGACTGGAGCGACTGGGCTTGTATACATTGGAATTTAGAAGGATGGGAGGGGATCTGATTGAAACATATAAGATTATTAAGGGATTGGACATGCTAGAAGCAGGAAACATGTTCCCGATGTTGGGGAGTCCAGAACCAAAGGCCACAGTTTAAGAATAAGGGGTAGGCCATTTAGAATGGAGTTCAGTAAAAACTTTTTCACCCAGAGAGTTGTGGATCTATGGAATGTTCTGCTTCAGAAGGCAGTGGAGGCCAATTCTCTGGATGCTTTCAAGAAAGAGTTAGATAGAGCTCTTAAAGATAGCGGAGTCAAGGGAGATGGGGAGAAGGCAGGAACAGGGTACTCATTGTGGATGATCAGCCATGATCACAGTGAATGGCAATGCTGGCTCAAAGTGCCGAATGGCCTACTCCTGCACCTGTTGTCTATTGTCTATTGCCCTAAATGAAGCCCTAAATGTGGACTTGAAAATTGGGGTATTTTATAGTGTGAAAGAGATACCTCACGTCCATTATGTTCCGGTTAGAGTATAGGGCAAGGCTGGCAGTAGGAGGGATATCTTAGTCTACCTTTGTCTCATATAACCTCAATGGACATTCCCCCACACCTCAGGAATATCCTCTCTACTGACTTCCATGGTGTTTTCCCTTATAAAATGTATAACTCCTCTCCCTCCTCCTCTTACCTCCACCTCTATCATGCCTGTAGCATCTCTACTCAGAAATACTGAGCTATCAGTCCTGCGCATCCCTCAACCATTTTTCTGTAGTAGTCATAAAATCCCAGTCTCAGATACTTTTTTATCTGTCTTATCTGCTAGGCTTCTTGCTTCAAAGTAAATGCAGTTTTAAATATCAGACATCCCTCGCTCACTGAACTGCCTCTCCTGTCTTCTGAACTTGCTCACATTAATTTCTATGATTGCCTTAATTTTCTCATTCTCAACACTCCTACTTGGATCTCAGCCCCTTATAAGATTAGCTTAAATCCTCCCAAGTAGCTGTAGCAAATCTCCCTAGTTAAGGTGCCACCACTCCCTCTTGTACTAGTCACCTCTGCCCCAGAAGAGTTCCCCATAGTCCAAGAATCTAAATCCGTCCTTCCAGCAACAGTTCCTTGGCTGCTCAATCATCTGCCCTGTCCTCATAATCCTATCCTCAGCAGTGCATGGCACTGAAAATAATGCAGAAATTACAGCTCTTGAGGTGCTACGCTTTAGTCTTCTGTCTAACTCCCCTACATTCACTTTGCAGGAACTCATCTATTTCTCTACCTTTGCCATTGCCCAATGTGTACAACAACCTATGGCTGCTCACCATCACCCTTGAGATGTTCTGGAATCACTTGGAGATATCCTTGACCCTGTCACCCTGGAGGCACTATACCATCCTGATATCTCATTTATGGCCACAGAATCTTTTGTCCGTCCCTTGACTAAAGAGTTTTCCTGTCATCAACACTCTCTTTGGCTCCATCCTCCCCTTCTGTGCATCAGAGCCCCTCGCTGTGCCACTGACCTGCTACCACTGCTGCTCTCCTCTGAAAGGGCCATCCAAAGCAATATATTTGTGAGCAAGAAAAATAACAAGGGAATCATGCACTTCTTCTCCACCTCTACCTTTCTAAGTGGTCACCCAGCTTTATGCTGCCTGTACCCTTGTCATGAGAACCTTGCTAAATTTCTGTCTATCATACTCTCAGCATCACAGATGTGCCTGAGTAAGCTAAACAGCAGCTCTAACCATTCAAAGCAGTCAGCAGGCAGCTATAACTGAGCACACATAGTCATCAGGGTTGCTGCAAGTTTTATGTATCTCCAACATCATATAGGAGGAGAATACAACGGCTGTGACTGTCTCCCCAAACAGGTAAGACTACAGAGGAAAGTGAAAGGTCTTACTTTACCTTGCCCCTGCTCAGCCTCTGTACCAAAGCCTCTCAAGACAAAGTCTCAGTACTTACACTTCAGTCACAGCACATTGACCACAACAATGGCCACTCTGGGCCTGGAAGATCAGGTTTCTTGCTGCACCTTCTTGGTGCATGCTGCTCCAATGAACATGGTCACAGATTGAAGGAGAAGTGCTGATATGTGTATGGACAGAGAGCTTGGGCTGTAACTAGCACCAACCATAACTTCTCCCACCCCTCCACCCAGTCCTGCATCAACAGCCCATGTAATCTGTTGGATCTTTCATGGCCCTTTGAAAACGGGTGTCCTAGGACAAGGTGACAGTAATGTTAGCTTGCAATGAGAATTGTATGAGTTTTCAGCAGCAGCACCCAGACACGGGCATTTATATTTGAGCTGCAGTAGAGACCGTATTGTCATGGTGGTTTCCACAGGTATGAAGATGGGGTTTTCAACTATGTTCCTGATGATAAGGGTGGACTGATGCTGGGCAAATCTGTTTGTGAAGAGGGTGTCAAATGCTCTGGGCAGTTTAGTATTGCATCAAAGTTGGTGAGAGTATTAAGCATTTCATTGGGCTACCACACTTTCACTGTAACTGATACCATTGAAGTGCTCACTTCAAACCTCGGCAACAGACTTTGCCCTCTGGGAAAATGATACATTCCAATCTTCGACCAGAAAGCCATTAGAGCAGAAGACATAACAGCAGAATTAGGTCATCAGTTCCATCACATCTGCTCCACCTTTCCATCATGGCTGATTTATTATCCCTCTCAATCTACCTTCTCCCCCCAGTCTCTTATTAATCAAGAATCTATCAACTGCTTCTTTAAATATGCCCAATGACTTGGCTTCCACAGCAGCTTGTGACAATGAATTCCACGGAACCATCACCTCTAGCTAAATAAGCTCCTCCTCATCTCTGTTCTAAATGGACATTGTTGTATTCTGAGCTGTGTCCCTTGGGGTTCAAGACTCTTGTACTATAGGAAACATCCTCTCCACATCCTGCCTATCCAAGTCTTTCAGTATTTACACAAGAGATTCTGCAGGGCCACACACAAAATCCTGGAGGAACATAGTAGATCAGGCAGCATCTATGGAAATGATTAAACAGTGGACACTTTGAGTTGAGACCCTTCCTCAATACTGAAAAGGAAGGGTGAAGACACCAGTATAAATAGGTGGCGGTAGAGAAAGGAGGACAAGCTAGAATGTAATAAGTGAAGCCAGATGGTTGGGAAAGATAAAGAGCTGGAGAAGAAGGAATCTGATAGGAGAGGAGCATGGACCTTGGGAGAAAGAAAAAAAGTCAGGTGAGGAGAAGAGGTGAGAAGCAGAACTTCCTAAAAGAAGGTAGGGAGAGAGGAAAAGAAAGAAAAAAAATACCTGAAGGAGTATTCGATTCATGGCATCAAGTTGGAAGCTACCTAGATGGAATATGAGGTGTTACTCCTCCACCCTGGGAGTGGGCTCATCTTTGCACAAGAGGAGCTATGGACTGACATGTCGAACGGGAATGGGGAAAAGAATTAAAATGGTTGGCCACTGGGAAATTCCACTTCGGGTGGTCAGATCAGAGGTGATTGACAAAGTGGTCCTCCAGTTTTACGTCAGGTCTCATCAATATAGAAGAGGCTGTTTCGGGAGTCCAGATACAGTTAACGACACCAACAGGTTCACAAGTGAAGGGTTGCCTCACCTGGAAAGACAGTTTGTGATGAATGGCGGTGAGGGAGGAGGTGAATGGGTAGGTGTAGTATTTCTTTCCCTGGAAGGGATATGTGCCTGGAAGGGGTTTTGTGGGGAGGGTCGGATGGACAAGGGAAATCCAGAGGAGGCAATCCCTGTGGAAAGTGGAGAGTTGGCAGGGAGAGGCAAAGCTATATTTGGTAGTAGTGTCCCATTGAAGAAGATGGAAGTTGCAGTGAGTAATGAGTTGAATGCAGAGGTTCATAGGGTGGTTGGTAAGGACAAGAGTAACTCTATCCATGTTATGGTGATGGGAATTTGTGTGATTGTGGATGTCTGGAAATTGGAGGAGATATGGGTGAGGATCAATGGTGGAGGTAGAAAAACCCTATTATTTGAAGAAGGAGGGCATGGCTGATATCTTGGAAAGGGAAGTCTCATCCTGGAAACAGATGCTGTGGAGATGAAGAAACTGAGAAAAGGAATGAGAGAGAGGCATCAGAAATGAACCAAGTTACTTTAAGGGCAGGGAGGAAGTTTGGAGGCCAAGTTGAATAAAATTGACAAGTTCAGCATGGATGCATAAAACAGCACCAATAGAATCGTCAATGTAGTGCAGAAAGATTTAGGGAGCCTTACCAGTGAAGTCTTGGAACATGGACTGTTCTATGAAGCCAACACAGGTATCACTGGGGCCCATGCAGCCACAGCTTGAGTTTAGAGAAAGTGGGAGGAGCTGACAGAGAAATTGTTCAGGGTGAGGACCGGGTCTGTCAGATGGAGGAGAGTGGTGGTGGAGGGGAATTGGTTGGGTCTTTTGTTAAGAAAGAAGCAGAGAGCTTTAAGGGCTTCTTGATGGAATTAGAAGTGCATAGGGACTGGACATATATAGTGAAAATGAGGCAATCAAGACCAAGAATTGGATGTTGTTGAGGAGATCAAGAGCATGAGAAGTATCGCAGATGTAGATGGGAGTGGACTGAAGCAAGGTATATAGAATAGAATCAAATTATGCAGACACAAGTTCAGTGGAGCAGGAGGAGGCAAAGACAATGAGCCTACCTGGACAGTTGATCTTGGATAGGAGATAAAAAAATAAGCAGTATGCGATAAGGGAACTGTGAGTTTGGCAGTGGATGTAAGATCTCCAGACTTAATGAGGTCAGTGATGGTGCAGGGATATAGTGGCCTGATGGTCCGGGGTGGGGTTCCTTTCAAGGGTTAAATAGGAGTAGGTATCTGAGAGCAAAGTGGAGATCCGTCTGCCACACTGTAACAGTACACCCTTTGACGTGGCTTCTTCTGTATTAGTGAGTCCCAACATAAGCTGGGAGAGCATCTTGTCAAGCACCTCTGCTCCATCCACCAACAGCAGAATTTCCCAATGGCCAAACATTTTAATTCCTATATCCATTCCCGTTCTGAAATGTCAGTCCATGGCCTCGTCTTCTGCCATGATGACGTCACTCAGGTTGGAGGAGCAACACCTCATATTCCATCTAGGAAGCCTCTAACCTTCAATTTCTCCCTCCAGTAAATATATTTTTTTCTTTTCCTCCCCTCTTTCGCTCTTCTCTGTTCCCCCACTCTAGCCTCTTATCTCTTCTCCTCACCTACCTATTACCTTCCCCAGTGCTTCTCCTTCCCAGTCTCCTTTGGTCTCCTCTTATCAGATTCCTTCTTCTCCAGCCCTTTACCTTTCCTGCCCATCTGGATTCACCTATCACCTTCTGCCTTGTTCTCCTTCCCCTCCCCCACCTTTTTATTCTGGTATCTTTCCCTTCCTTTCCAATTCTGATGAAGGATCTCAACCCGAAGCATCGACTGTTTATTCATTTCCTTAGATGCTGCCTGACCTGCTGATCCCTCCAGAATCTTGTGTGTGTTGCTCTTTCAATATTTGATAGGTTTCAATGGGATCCCACTGCATTCTTCTAAACTCCAGCAAGTGCAGGCCTAGACCCATAAAAGTCTCCTCATATGTTAACCCTTCCATTCCCGGGATTATCCTTGTAAATGTCCTCTGGACCCTCTCTAATGCCAGCACATCCTTTCTTAGATAAGGGGCCCAAAGCTGCTCACAGTACTCCAAGTGCAGTCTGACCGATGTCTTATAAAATCTCAGCATTACATCCTTGTTTTTATATTCTAGTCCTCTCAAAATGAATGCTAACTTTGTAGTTGTTTTCCTTATAATTGACTCAACCTGCGAGTTAACCTTTAGGGAATCTTGCACAAGGATACTCAAGATCTTTGCAACTTTAATTTTTGAATTTTATCCCTGTTTAGAAAATATTCTATCACACTTCTTTACCCATTCTCCCAATCTGTCCAACTTCCTCAGCACTACGTGCCCCTCCACCTATCTCGGTATCTTCTGCAAACTTAGCAACAAAGCCATCAATTCTGTCATCCTAATCATTGTCATACTTTATAGCATGAAAAGGAGTGGTCCCAAAACCAGCCCTTCATACACCACTTGTCACCAGCAGGCAACCAAAATAGGTCCCTTTATTACCACTCTTTCCCTCCTGCCTGTCATCCAATTTTCTCTCCATGTTAGTATCTTTCCTGTAATACCATGGGCTTTTATCTTGCTTCGTAGCCTTATGTGTGGCACCTTATAAAATGCCTTCTGAAAATCCAAGTTAATTACATCCACTGATTCTCTTTGTCTATCCAGCCTGTTATTTCCTCAAAATTCCAACAGATTTGTCAGGCAAGATTTCCCCTTATGGAAACCTTGTTGCCTTCAGCCTATTTTATCATATGCCACCAAGAACTCCAAAAGCTCAACCTTAATGATAGACTCCAACACCTTACCAACCACTGAAGTCAGGCGAACTGACATATAATTTTTTGTCTTTTGCCTCCCTCCCTTCATAAAGAGGAATGATATTGATAATTTTCCAGTCCTCTGAAACCATTCTGGAATCTAATAATTCTTGAGAGATCATTACTACTGATTCCACAATCTCTTCAGCTACCTATTTCAGAACTCTGGGGTGTAGTCCATCTGGACCAGGTGACATAACTACCTTCAGACCTTTCAGCTTCCCAAGCACCTTCTCCTTAGTAATAGCGACTATACTCACCTCTGCCCTTTGACATTCTCGAACTTCTGTCATAACACTGATATCTTCCACAATGAAGATTTTTTAAAAGATTTTTAAGACTTAAGATAATGCGCTACTTCTTTTTCTCCCATTACCACCTGTCCAGCATTATTTTTCAGTGGTCTGCTATCAACTCTCACTTTTCTTTCACTCTTTGTATATCAGAAAATCTTTTAGTATGCTTTTTATTTCATTGGCTAGCTTACCTTGATATTTCATCTTTTCTGTCCTTCTTACATTTTACCTGCCTTCTGTTTGTTTTTAAAAGTTTTACAATCCCCTAGCTCCTAGTTAATTTTTACTATATTATTTGCCCTTTTCCTTTTATGCTGTCTTTGAGTTCCCTTGTCAACCACGGATGCCTCCTCCTCCTCCCTTTACAATACTTCTTATTTGGGATAAATCTATCCTGCACCTTCTGAATTGCTCTCAGAAACTCCAGCCATTGCTATTTTGCCATCATCCCTGCTCGTGTCCCCTTCCTATCAACTTGGTCCGGGTCTTCTCTCATGCCTCTCCAGTTGCATTTACTCCTCTGCAATACTGATACATCTGATTTACCTTCTCCCTTTCAAACTGCAATGTGAATTCTGTCATATTATGATCATTGTCTTCTAATGGTTCCTTTACCTTAAGCTCCCTAATCTAATCTGTTTCATTACAGAACACCCAATCTAGAATTGCCTTTTCCTAGTGGGCTCAAAATCAAGATGCTCAAAAAATCCATCTCATAGGCATTCGATAAATTACTTCTCTGGGATCCTGCATCAACCTGATTTTCTGATTTTCTGATTTTCCCAATCTACCAGCATATTGAAATCCCCCATGACTATCATAACATTGCCCTTTTAAACATGTTTTTTCTATCTCCCATTGTAATTTGTATCCCACATCTGGGCGACTGTTCAGAAGCCTGTACTGTATGTAACTCCCATCAGAGGTTTTTTTTTTAACCCTTGCAATTCCTTAACTCTACCCACAATGATTCTATATCTTATGATCCTATGGTACTTTCTGAAGATTTGACTTCATTTTTTACCAGTGTTATATTTTATTGCACATGGTATACAGAATCAGGTAGATGATATTGTAATGAAGTTAGGAAATGGCAAGTAAGATGTAGTCATGACTGAGTCGCCGCTGAAAGATCACACTTGGGAGTTTAACATCCAAGAATATGCATCATATTGAATAGACTGACAAGTAGGCAGAGGAAGTGGAGTGCCTCTTAAGGTTCAAAGTAAAATTTATTATCAGAATACACATACAACCCTAAGATTCTTTTTTCTGTGGGCATACTTAGGATTGTATGTGGTGACATGTATGACCACAACATCTTACCTGCCAATTTCTAACATCACAACAAGATCCTGATTCCATATACCAAGTGCATTAAAATATAACATTTTCAGTTATGTATTCATTGCCCTTTTCAATTTTGCCTCCATGTTACTGGAAGTTAAATTCTTATCCCTTTCTAAACTCTTTGTCTTTTTATTTAGCCTTGAGACTTTTATAAGTTGTCCTGCATTCTCCTTCCCTTTTACTTTATCCTCCCTTTTACAAACTGTTGAAATGTTGACCCTACTATTTAGTTTGAAAACACATTTCAATCCTGTCCGTTCCTCCAACTATTGATTCCCCTATCACCACTACACTCCTCTTCTCCCCACTTCCCTTCTAAGCCACAGAGCCAGACTCAGTGCCAAAGACCTGAGCATTGCAGCTTCCTCATGGTAAGTCTCTCACCCCCCCCCCCCCCCAACACTATTTAATGTGGTATACTTATTGTTGAGGGAAATAACCACAGGGGTACTCTGCACTCAGCCTATTCCCTTTCACTCTTCTGCCAGTCGCCCAGCTACCTGCCTTCTGCAACTTAGGAGTGACTATCTCTCTGTAGCTCTCATCTATCACCTCCTCTTTCTCCAATATGAGCTCAAGGTCATTCAGCTGCAGCCCCAGTTCCCTAACTCAGTCTGTAAGGAACTGCAGCTCAATCTAATCACTCGAACACTGTCCACTCTCACAATGGCCTCTTCACTTAAATTTAACTTTTTTTTTGGCCTTTATCATTTGCCTAATAAATCAAAATGACTGAAGCCTGCCAAAAAATCCTGACAGGTCCCGCTCTCTCTTTAAATCTCATGCTGCCTCACCAAAAGAAGCAACAGTTCCCGATGACCGAAGCCCACTCTTCTTTCTCCCTAACAATGGGCATTCATGTACAGATCCTAATGAAAACTAGTGTAAACTTGAGTGATGATGCTTTGTGATCTCTATTTTTCAGCTCATCAACCACCATCTGGCTTAATTGTAATTCTTGGCTACCTGAAGGCTGAGAGTTTTATTTTATTCTTTGTATTTAGAGATACAGCACAGCAACAGGCTCTTCCAGCCCAGTGAGCCCACACCACTCAATTACACCCATGTAGACAATTAACTTATTAGCCCATTTGTCTTTTAAATGTGGGTGGAAACCATTGCACCCTAGAGAAACACACGTGGTCACTGGAAGAACGTAAAAACTCCGTATAGACAGCAGAGTGAATTAACCCCAGGCCGCTGGTGCTGTAATTACATTTCGCTAACCCTCCCTACTATTCAGTACATCTACATGAAATGTTGCTGTAGGAAAGCAGCATTCCTTATCAAAGACCCTCATCACCCTGGCCATGTTTTTTCTCACTGCTGCCATCAGGTGGAAGGTATGAGTGTCTCAATACTCGCACCACCAGGTTCAAGAACAGTTACTACCTCTCAACCATCAGGCTCTTGAACAAAAGAGGATAGCTAGACTCACTTAAGGACTCTTTTATCTTGTTATTTCATACTCGTTTATTGCTATTTATTTATATTTGCATTTGCACAGTTTGTTGTCCATTGATCCTATTTACAGTTCCTGTTCCATTGATTTGCTAAATATGTCTGCAGAAAAAGAATCTCAAGGTTATATGTGCTGATATGTATGTACTCTGAGAATGACTCTGACTTTAACTGCTACTCTACCATGCTCCCCCTTACATCCCCTCATAAGTTAAGGCTTGCACCATTTCAGCTTGTAAATCAGATGAGGGATAACTGGGATGTGATAATGGAAGCTTAGATGGAGTATCAGCATTTCTGTTGTTGCAAACATACCACAGGCAGTAGTTGCTACAGTCTGGTGAGCTCTTTGTTTTCAATTCTTTGGATCTGCAATTTCCAGCCTCCTACCCTAACACCCTTCACTGCTTCTCCCTTCAGGTTCTGCATGGAAGAAGGAAATATCCCAACGTATGGTGCATAATATTAGGATGAGGCAGGTTGTATAAGCCTTGACATGTGGATGTAAGACTGGCAGCAGTATAAGGGTACAGCAGACTGATATATCTCCTAATTGATAGAAATTGGAGTGAAGTGGGTGATATGAGAGTAATCTAATAAGGAGAGTCTGAGGCTTAGTGGGTGCGATTGGTGAAATGTGACATCTAAAGATCTGGTAAAATTGATTGGCAACTATCATCACCAACCAGCTTCCCAGCTCTTCACCTCCCCTTCCCGATTTCACACATCACCTTGTGTTTCTTCTTCCCCTCTCCCATCTCTGAAATCTACTCCTCATCTTTTTTTCTCCAGTCTTGATGAAGGGTCTCAGCCTAAAGCATCAATGGTATTCTTTTCCTTAGATGCTGCCTGGCCTGCTGAGTTCCTCCAGCATTTTCTGTGTATTGCTTGGGTTTCCAGCATCTGCACATTTTCTCTTGTTTGTGATTTAAAGATCTTCTCGCTAAACCTGGCCGCTCTTGGGAGGTCATTGTACTTATTGCAATGAAGTGCAAGATTCTTGGAGTTTTAGTTCCTTCCATTGCCTTTTGAGATTATTACTGTCAGAAATTTTTTTGGGAGTCCAACTAGCCCTCTCTATTCACCACCGCTCCACTTTCTCATCTAAGAAGTGATGGAAAGTTTTCTCTCGGTAAAGGTGTTAAATTGTTTTCCAAAAACAGCATCCACCATTTCCTTTAGGAGAAACAGGTTGGCTTTAGCTTAGCCCAGGCTTTTTTGAAACATTGCAGGCCACTGCCATTTCTGAGGAGCCTACCCAGCCATGCAACAACTTAGCAGCACCGAATGTACTGGGCGCATGGAGCCTTCATGTCAGTGAGCAGACAACATGAAGTAGGCGCTCTGCTTACATTGGAAGGTTCAGGTGTGAATTACTCATGCGTTAAAATCCTTCTGCCTGTTTTCAGGAGCTATCTATTTGATGCCCGGAGTGCTTTGATGTGTATTCCTGTGATGACAAGAAAGAGACATCAATTTTTGGGGTACCATGTTCTAAAAAATAAATCAAGTATGCCATTTTTTAAATGATTTCAAATATTGTTACTGTGAGCTCTGCATCTGCATTAAAATAATATTGAACCTTGACCAGCGACAAGATATTGTTATTGTGCTGATAGACATTCTTGTAAATGATCAAATAAATTATCAATGCATTTACATCCAGTTTATTGTGTTAATATCTGATGCAATATTGATGTATACTTTCTCACTATCCTTTTTTATAATGTAGGCCTTCTTTGCGTAACAGAAATAGTGAATTTGTCTACAATTTTTTCCACCTAAAATTTATTAGCTTTTAAACCTAAGCTAGCTAAAAATGGCACACAGCTGTCTCATCATCTTTATTCTTTTCACTTTTGTTGACAGCTGCATGATCATTCTTGGTCCTTTATCTTGATTTCTCTCTTAACACACTTAACGCACAAATTCAATTTCAATACCTAATACGGCCCAATCAATCAGGTCGCCTAAGTAATATTTTTTTAAGGTGAAAGTTTTAAAGATAAAAGATAAGCCCAAAGACTTTCTGATTGGTTTCTGTATATCTTAGTGGTGCTTGAACAATTTTTTGTTTATCACTACTGCTCAAATATATCTATTCGCATTCCAATCTCCACTCCCCACTTTCCCCATTCCACTTTCCCTCAAAGCAGCATTTGTCTCCATGGAAGAATTGCCAAGAGGTATATACAACAGTCTTCCCTTTAGCAGGTGGCAGTCACAGTCTAGGAGGTTGCTTGAACGTTCACTTCTCAGCAACGAACTGTAGCAGGGGATCAGCTGCCTGCTAATCTGATTTTTGTTTCCTCTTTTGATATCTTCAGAAAGCAAATTTTGATGACATGTACAATGGACTACCAAATTGCTCTCAGCCAATGTACCACCCAGAGTCTAAGCTTAAATTCTGTCATTAGGAATTCTATGAAGTTAAACAAGTAACTTGCAGTTCTGGTCACCTCACTGCAGGAAAGATGTGGAAACTATAGAAAGGGTGCAGAGGAGATTTATAGGGACATTGCCTTGATTGGAGGGCATGCCTTATGAGAATAGGTTGAGTGTACTTGGCCTTTCTTCCTTGGAGTGACGGAGGATGAGAGGTGACCTGATAGAGGTGTATTAGATGACCTCCCAAGAGCGGCAGGTTTAGCAAGAAGATCTTTAGATCACAAACAAGAGAAAATGTGCAGATGCTGGAAACCCAAGCAATACACAGAAAATGCTGGAGGAACTCAGCAGGCCAGGCAGCATCTAAGGAAAAGAACACCATTGATATATTGGGCTGAGACCCTTCATCAGGACTGGAGAAAAAAAGATGAGGAGTAGATTTCAGAGATGGGGGGAGGGAAAGAAGAAACACAAGGTGATGTGAAATCGGGAAGGGGAGGGGTGAAGAGCTGGGAAGCTGAGGGGCATTGATCGTGTGGATAGCCAGAGGCTTTTTCCAGGGCTAAAATGGCTAACACGAAGGACATAGTTTTAAGGTGCTTGGAAATAGGTACGGAGGGGATGTCAGGATTAGGTATTTCACACAGGGAGTGGTGAGTGCGTGGAATGGTGGAGTGATGAAGGTGGATGCAATAGGGTCTTTTAAGAGACTCTTAGATACATAGAGCTTAGAAAAGTGAAGGACTGAATGGTAGGGAAATTCTAGGCAGTTTCTAGAGTAGGTTACATGGCCGGCACAACATTGTGGGCCGAAGGGCCTGTTATGTGCTGTACATTACAATGTTCTATGTTTTATAATAAGGAAAAGAATAAAACAAGCTCTTCACTTCCCAAATAAAGTGTGAAATCAAGAGAAAAATGGCAGGAGACTAGTGACAGTCCTGTGAGTCAATGGAGGTGCGAAATGAACCCTTCAAGAATCCATCCCAGCAGAACTGGCAAACCCAAAGGCAAACAATAAAAAGGAGATAATTATTTCCTTGAAACACTGGTCATTTTTGCCTTATTCTCAAGCAATCTTCTGTAAGATAAAAATAAAAAGAAAATAATGAACACCAGAAGTACAAAATAGAAGTCAGTCATTGAAGTACATAAGAAGCCTGACTGTTGAAATATTAGTTAACATTTGGATGGGATATTTCAATCAGATAATTTGTAATTAGTTCCAAAGCTAGTCAAACATCTTCCTCAATGCTTTTAGACATGGCAATTGAGTTTAGACCTATGTCAAGTTCCTCTGGTGCAGTTTCATTGATGACTGTGTGTGCAGGAAGCATGTCCCTCTCCACACACTTCATGTACATAGCCATGAACACCATGGCAGCCCCTGACAGACAGCATGGTGGCACTGGAAGTGCACATGGGTTCATGCTGGAGCATCCCTGATGACAAGAGCATTAGACAAAGGAACAGAATTAGGCCATTCGACCCATCAAGTCTACTCCACCATTCAATCATGGCTGATTTATCATCCCATACAGCCCCATTCTCCTGCCTCCTCCCCTCAAAAACCGATCAATCCTCACTTTAAATATACCCAAAAACCTGGCCTCCACAGCCATCTGTGGCAATACCTTCCATTGATTCACCACCTTCTGGCGAAAGATATTCCTCCTCATCTTTGTTCTAAAGTCATGTTCTTCTGTTCTGAGGCTGTGCCCTCTGTTCCTAGATTCTCCCGCTATTGGAAATATCTTTTCATATCCACTCTATCAAGGTCTTTCAAGATTTGATAGGTTTCAATAAGATCCCCCTCGTTCTTCTAACCTCCAGTGAGGACAAACCCAGATGAGAACATTGAGGGTAACACAGTCAGTGAGTTGGTCACCCCTCAGTTTAGTCTGAGGACAGATATGGAATGAGTGCCCAGTAGGCAAAATAGAAGCAGGAAAATAATGCAGGAGTCCCCTGTGGTCATCTCCATCCAAAGCAGGTATAACAATTTGAATACTGTTGGGAGAGACAGATCAAAGCAACAGTAGCCAAAATCATGGCACCCTGATTGGCTCCTCTGCACAAGAGGGCACGATAGTGATGAGGGATTCCATGATAGTGGAATAAATAGGAGCTTCTGTGGCCACAAATGATGCTGAAACATAATGATGGAAAAACAACAATTCACACCTTTATATTGAATAGGCTAGATCACTACAATTCACTTGTTACTGTCTTCCAAAGCAATCTATTGACAAACTTTAACTTATCCAAAATGCTGCGGCTGGACTAAAACCAGGATGAGGGAGCATATCACTCCCATCCGGGTTACTCTGCACTGGCTTCCACTTTTAGAATGGATTTTAAAATTCTCTTACTTTTGCTTAAGGCCTTCAATGGTCCAGGAGCGGATGAAGAACATCACAGAATCGCTTTTGTTTAATAATCCTGCTAAAGCTCTCAGGTCTTCGTTCACCAGTCTCTTACGTTTAAACAATCTCCCTCAAAGATGATTGGCAGGTCATCTTTTTTGAACTACACTGCTAAACTGTGGAACTCAATACCTAAAACTATAAAGGATGCTGACTCAGTTGATAGTTTTAAATGACAGATCTGAACATACTTATTTAAACTTGCTTTAAACTAACATAATTTTGTCGTTATTTTCATGTTTGCACTTTAACCCATTGTAAAGTACTTTGAACTATTTGTTCTATAGTAAGTTATCTTTATTATTATTACCAAAAATAACTCTTGGTTAGTATTTTGCCTCCCAGGTCCAAGAGTCAGGATGTTTCAGTTTAAACTAAATTCAAGGGGATGAGAATCCATGCAAAAAGACAGAGGGAAATATTGCAGAGTCCAAAACAAATTAGAAAGGAAAAGGTTAAGAGTGGAGTACAGAAAAGTCAAATGCAAAAGACACAAAGATTAGTAGATTATAAAAGGACAATGAATGTAAGGGCACTTTATCTGAATGACAGTAATATTCAAATCGTTCAGTGAACTTGTGGCACAAATCAATACAAAGTGGTATAATTTAGTGGCCATTACAGAGACTTGTTTGCAGGGTGGAAAAGATTGCAAATTGAATATCCAAGGTTATCAAATAATATGGCAGGATAGGCAGGAAGGTAAGGGAGGTGTGGTCGTGCTTTTTAAAGGTAAGATCAGGGTAATAGTGAGAAATGTTATTAGATCTAAGAAGTAGATTTTTGAATCCATTTGGGTATATATTAGGAATAATTAAAGGTAAATTATCACTAATGGGGTTGTCTCTTGACCACCATAAAATAATATTACAGTCCCAATTTAAAAAAATAATATCTGCATGTAAGAAGGGAACCCCAGTCATGGTCAGGATTTTTAAATTGCACATAGATTAGGCGAATCAAGTTGGTTGTTGCAATTTTGAGAAGGATTTCATAGAATGTATCTATGACAGCTTACTTGAAAAGCATGTTACTGAACCTACAATTGAACATACTTAGACCTCGTCTTATGCAATGAGAGAAGTAAAATTAGTCATCAAGTTGTTAGGGATCTTCTAAGAAAGAGACATCACAACTAAACAGAGAGGTCCTGTCGCCCTATATTTAATCAATATAGGACAATGTGGTTAAGTTAACTGACCTGCATCAAACCAGACTAAGTCATTTGCACCATTGTGACTGAGTTCAAAGATGCTTGTAGACCAGACTGATTTTGTCACTTAGCACATCAATCATGCACACATACAAGAAACACACGAAATGCTGAAGGAACTCACAGGACAGGCAGCATCTACCGAAAAAGTATACTTGACATTTTGGGCTGAGAATCAATGAATAGTTGGAATATTTGTGTACTCAGAGAGTCAACCCTCACAACATTAATTTTGGGTGTCTGGGATCTCTGTCCCCAGAAGCTTATAGACCACCTGTGTGAATTACTTTGTTGCAGCAAGGGTATTTGAAAGACATCATTCACAGATAACGTCAGCTAGTAACAAAAGGGTATAAATGTTAGCAAGCATTGGTGATTGTTAGGAATGACAGAAAAATGGGGTGACAGAAAGAAGAACTCATCCTCGTCCTTCATTTTCTGTGACAGGTGAGTTGGTCATCTGCAACTCATTGTTATATGTTATATAGTTTCTGAGAATTGGACATGTGCTTTAAAATCTTTTGTAGTTTATAAATATTTTGTAATTCAAAAACCTTTTATAAATCAGAAATCATCTGTGAATGTTAAATGTGTCTTAAGAACTATTGGTCTAAATTTAAATATGTATCATTAAAAATAAAATAAACTGTGTTTAAACTGCTTCATTAGCTGGAGGTATCTCCTCCTTAGTAGGGAATGAGAACCCACCAGTCTAACAGTGGGTATTGGCAGCTAGACCTCTTCACTGTAGGGACTAGACAAGTCTTTCAAGAGTAGGTTGATACAACATAACCTCCCTATAGTGAGGATGTCTATAGATACCAATATTAAGTAGGGCTTAAAATCTCCTTTTGAGTTTCGGGCTTAGCAAACAGTGAACCAATACAGTTACAAGAGGAGGGAGGAATTGGCCAGCACAGACAGGGAACACAGATGTGATAGCTGAGGAACAGTGAAGACTTTCAAAGTAATTTTTCAAAGCACTCAATAAAAGTCAATTCCAGGTAAAAACAAGGACATTAAAGGTGGGGAGAGTTGGCCTTGGATAACTACAGAAATAAAGGACAACATCAAACTAAAAGCTCATCCATACAGATATCAAAAGTAGCAGATGCAACAGGTTATAAAGAAGGCAAATAAAATGTTGACCTTCTTTGCTGGAGGGAATAAATTTAAGAGCAGGGAGGTTATGCCACAACTGTGCAGGGTACTGGTGAGGCCAAACCCTGGAGTACTGCTTGCTCTTCTGACCTCCTGGCTTGAGAAAATATGTATTGGCTTTAGAGGTGGTGTAGAGGAGGTTCAGTGTGTTGATGCTCAATAAGGAGGGATTAAGTTAGGATCTTACAGAAATATATAGATTTATGAAAGGGATAAATAAGTTAGAGGCAGAAAAGTTGTTTCCACTAAGACTAGAACTGGAGGATATTTAAGACAGAGTTAGACATATTTTGTATAGTAGAGAAATTAATGGTTATGGAGAAAAAGGCAGGTAGCTGAAGCTGAGTCCATGCCCAGATTAGCCATTACTTAAATGAATAGTGGAGCAGGCTCAGTGGGCCACTTGGCCTACTTCTGCTTTTATTTAACTCATACAAATTACTGGAAGAACTCAGCAGGTCAAGCAGCACCTATGAAGAAGAATAAACAGTCGACATTTCGAGCCAAGACCTTCATCAGGATTTGCGTGTCATGCATTTGTGTGTGCTACTCTGGATTTTCAGCATCTGCAGAATTTTTTGTGTTCTAGATTAATTTATAATCAGAACACAGTTTTGGCATTGACTAGAGAAGTCTAAGGATGATGAAGTAAGGAATTCAAGATCAGCTGAGTTCCATGATTCTCAGCAGAGAAGGTCACATGCTCAGTTAACCTCTATTACCCAACGTTGCGTGTATCAGTAGATTGCCATGTATTTGCTTGGGGTTTTGGATGGATGGGGGAAGATGGAATGGATGAGAATTGCACAGAAGCAAAACCTTCAGCCACAGTGAATGAAAAGCATGATGAAGAAGAAAGCTGACATGGTTTGTCTTACAAATTTACCCCTGGTTAGCTGACAATAACCAGCATTACCAACCACCTCAATACAAACTGATTTAAGATCCAGGGATAGAAAAACTTTTAGAGGATACGGGTCAAATGCAGCCAGGTAGGACTAACTCTGGAAGGCATCTTGGTTGGCATCGACAAGTTGGGCCAAAGGACCTGTTTCCATGGAAATTATAGTTAATGTTAAGTTTATTAGCATTTGCACAAATACAGGTGCAAAGAGAAACTTACTTGCAGCAGCATTACAGGCAATGTTTTTGGGTTGCATAATTTAATGAAAAAATGCTACTTTAAAATTAAACAATGCCTAAAATGGGGTTTTTGCCTCTTTAATTTACTGCAGTGCTCTTATTGTTGAATACCAATTCGTAGCATGGGCTTTGCAAGTTTAAAGACAAATAAAAGTAATACAGTCTGGAAAATAAACTCTGTAATATTATTCCTCAAGCATTAGCAGTATTCTCTTTGTAATATAACAGAATGTTCAACCTGCTCTCTTAAAATATAGAGAGAATTGTGAAATGTGCATGCTAACTACTTGAAAGAATGATGTTGCACAGTACAATTTGCAAGCTTATATGTCATTAAATATACTTTGAATTCTATGTGCTAGAAATGTTTTGGGGAACGAAATTACAGAAATTTCATGAACAAGAATCAGTTTTATTATCAGATCATGAAATAAAAAGAAATTGCAGATTAGTTTTTGTTGCCTACAGATATAAAGGTTTTCAACTGAAGCAAACGAACAAATGTTTATCATTGAAATAAATGAAGTTCCACAGGAATATTAGTTTTAAATGTTTAAAAAATGTTCACTAGCAACTTCAGATGATGCTTCAGATAAACTTGCACTTTGCATTCAGAGATTTGAATATCATTCTCTCTGAATCCGAATCTAAAAATCATTATTGAGTGACTATCTCAGGATCATTATGAATCTTACCACATCTTCTGTCCTTACAAGGTTAATCTAAGTTAAACAGCGGGCCCTACCACATTACTTGTTCACACACACACAAATCACAGTGATCGTGAAATCATGCATAAAAGGCTGAGTCACAAAGAATACTTTAGAAAAAACCCTGGATGACAGAGTCACAGTTTACCATCTAAAGGTGATAAAATATAGGTTTGAACCAATGATTTCCATAAAATGAATAGATCCCAATGTCACCCAGGTCATCTGACTGAGGTGCTGAAATGGAGAGGAAGAAGAATTAATGTTAACATGCGCCACTCCAGTGCACCACCTCGTGGTCAAATAGATTAGCATTAGCAAAAGCTAATCCACTGCACCAGTCTAGCACATTGATAGATTAGTGGTACCCCTTGATGGGATTATCAAAAGAGAAAACAAAAAGGAACAACCAATGATATCCACAATAGCAGATACAATATTGATATGATATTGTTGCATATTTTCTCACCATCCATTTTAAAATGTAAGCCTTTTTGTTCAACAGAAATAGTGAATTCATCAACATTTCCTTCCTTCAGAAATGTATTGGCTTTTTAAACCTAAGATATCTTAAAATGGCAATTGGTTGTCTTGTCTTCTTTATTATTGTCACTTACACTATTTACCACAATGAAGCAACAATACCTTGTTCTTCATCCGCACGAACTTCTAGACTTGCAGTGTCCTGCTTCTTTTAAATTTGTTTTTATTTTCATATGAACAAAAAGAAGGATAGGCCAAATAGCCTTTGGGACAATTCTGCCATTCATCAGGACCATGACAGACCTCTGCCTCAGCTCCATTTCCTCTACTACTCCTTCCTCTAAAAAGGCAAAAAGGAGATGAGATATACTTGACAGATAAGGTGAAGGAGATACTATTCATGGATTAAGAGTAAAGTGTTAGCTAGGGAGAGAATACAGTGCTGTGCAAAAGTCTTAGGCATGTTGTTGTTGAGTAGCTCGCCGAGCTGGCTTGTAAACTTGCAGACATTTTGTTACCCAGCTAGGCAACATCATCAGTGCAACTACTAATGAAATGTTGGTGATCTAAGTTGTTTGTCTTCTATGTGTCCCGTGATTAATCGGGGGGGGGGGGGGGGTGTGTGTGTGTGTGCGCACGCATTAAAATCTGATTAGGTGATTATTGTTGTCCGGGTTGTGTTAGTTGACCGTTATGTAGGATTAACATCATCCTCATTGATTGACAGGTGTAATCAGGTGAAAATTGGCTTTTGGCTTTGGGCTGACGACTTGACCCTGAACTGGGATGTATATATAGCCAGGGCACCTAAGATTTTTGTACAGTTCTGCATTTGTCAATGTGGAGTGGAGAGTGAGTGTGTAAACCTGGTGAGAGCAAAGGATATTGGGAATGGTGGGAGTGGAGCACTGTGGTAGGGGTGTGGGACAGATAGCAGAGATGGAGTGCCAGGGGTGGGTGGTTGCGCAGTTGCAGACACACCCAGTCTGAGACACCAGGCAAGGTCATTTGATTTCAAACAATTGGTTTATTGATCATTACAGCATGTCTCTCTAGTGCTTCCTGATCCCTTCCCCTTTTCCCAATCATGATTCCCCTCTTCCAGTCCGCTTACCACTCTCAGTCTACAGTAGGGATCCTTATCAGAACCAGGTTTATCATGACTCACAAATGTCATGAAACTTGTTTTTGTTTTTGCAGCAACAGTACAGTCCATTACATAAAATTACTACAATACTGTATTCTTAGGCACCCTAGCTATATATATATATACCTAAGACTGTTGCACATTACTGTAGGTCCCCTTAAGGATCTGCATGGTTGTCTCGGTGGAGCCAAGGAAGATAGGCTGGATCTTAGATGAATGTTTCTCATCTGAATTTACTCTGGAGAAACTCATGGAAGCCAGGGTAGTCAGGGAAGAAAGCAGTGATGTCCTAAGACATATCATTTTTCAAAATAGGAGGTGATGATAGTCTTGATGTGAACAAAAATGGATAAAACCCTAGGGCCAGACCAACTGATAGCATAGAGTCATACAGCATGGAAACAAGCTCCTTAGCCCAAATGCTCTTGCTGACCAAGATATTCATCTAGTACAGTCTCATTTTGTCCATATTTGGCCCAAATCCTTTGAGACTTTTCGATACATGTGCCTCACGGGCATGTCTTAAATGTTCCTATTATACCTGCTTCAACCACTTCCTATGTTCTATATACCAGTTATCCTCTATAAGGAAAATGATGGTCCTCAAATCCCTTTTAAATCTCTCCCCTCTCACTAGACTGCTCAACGTTTCTCTAGAACTCATTCCCTCATGTCATGGCAGTATCTATGTAAATCATTTCTGCACTCTATTCAGCTTAATAGTGTCTTTCTTGTAACAGGGTGACCAAAACTGAGCATAATATTCCCAATGTGGCCTCACCAACATCTTGCACAACTGCAACATAACATCCCAACTTCAACACTCGGTGCCCTGACTGAGGCACAGCACAAATCATGGGCTTTCAGTCTATAAAACAATCCTCCACCATAAGGCTATAAGACTCAGTTAGAGCATTAGGCCATTTGCCCATCGAGTCTGTTCTGCCATTTGATTATGGCTGATTTATTTTCCTTCTTAACCCATTCTTCTGCTTTCTCCCCATGACCTTTGACACCATTACTAATCAAGAATCAATCAACTTCTGCTTTAAATATATCCAACAACATTGCCTCCATGGCCATCTTTGTCAATGAATTCTACAAATTCACTATAACCTGGCTTAAGAAATTCCTTCTCATCCCTCTTCTAATGGGATGTCCTTCTATTCTGAGGGTTTTTTTTCTGCACATCTACTCTATCTCAGCCTTTCAATATTCAGTAGCTTCAATGAATATTCAGTAGCTTTCACGGCCCATTCTTCTAAACTCCATTGAGTACAGGCCTAAAGCTATCAAATGTTCTGAATATGTTAACCTTTTCCTTGCCAGGATCATTTTCATATAACTCCTCTGAACTCTCTTCAATACCACCATATGCTTTCTTAGATATGGGGCCCAAAACCATCATCATTTGCTACCTACCGTCAAACTATGTCAAATTAGCTATCTCTATCCTGATCCCATGCTCTCAAACCTTCCAAGGAAGCCTATCGTATGGAACCTTATCAAAAGCCTGATGCAAGTTCTGTAATTTCTGCTTTGCCTTGCCTTCATTGGCCGCCTTGGTTACTTGTCCAAAAATTCAAATCAAATTCATGGGATATGTTTTCCTATGCACAGAGACATTTCAAATATCCCTAATGAACCTGCTTTAGTTTTCCATAAACATGTATAGCTTACCCTTTAGAATCCTTTCCAAAAACACTAGACAACAAAGAGTTTGATTCCTGAAATACTTTTGAGTGCATCTTATGAATTTTAGGCTGCTGATCATGAAAATCACCATTAAATTTCCCTATTATGCACTATTTAAAAAATAATGCCTATATTTGTCATTTCAATTCATAATTCAAGTCAATTAAAATGTTGTCCACAACGTAAGCTGAAAAGTTTTCTCTCTCGTCCAGGCATGCCTGGGCATCCTTAGGCAGGGTAGATGCTACATGGCAGGACAAGTTTTGGAAAGGCTATAAAAGCATCATGCACACACATGTATGTGGTACATTTACATGTATATTGGTTTGTGATTGATCACATTGATAGGCATGTTCTATGTGCATAGTATATTGTGTGCACTCATTATAATGAAGTCATTGTATTTTCAGGAGTATTTGTGATAGCAAAATGTCTCACTAATGTTGCAACAGCTGTGATACTTTCTGTTTTATCTGAGGTGAGTATATGCTTAAATCTCAAAGATGGGACATGACTCCTCTTATTAAGAAAGCCTATTAGCTCTACTTTGGGGGTAAAATTGACAACCAAGACTAAACCTGGTTTTCTCACATTTTCTGCATTCCCATTTAGTCTTCTTCCCTATAAATCTTGGCACTGTCAATGATGAGAATGGTGAAACGTTTCACCAGTACATTCCGGTTACGGAGAAAAGGCATCAGGGCAACTGGAATCCATTTATGCCGGCCAATTGTTGTTGGACACTTAAGCAAGAAGCCTCAAACACTGAGTACAAATGAAAATCATCAGCAAAGCATTGTTAGCTTAGTTGAAATATTGCAAAGCATCAGCACCATTATGCAATTAAACATATTCTATTCAATGAAATGGCTAGCACGAGAGGGCATAGTTTTATGGCTAGTATGAGAGGGCATAGTTTTAAGGTGCTTGAAGTAGGTACAGAGGAGATGTCAGGGGTAAGTATTTTATGCAAAGAGAGGTGAGTGCATGGAATGGGCTGCTGGCAGCGATGGTGGAGGCTGAAACAATAGGGTCTGTTAAGAAACTCCTGGATGGCTACATGGAGCTTAGAAAAAATAGAGAGCTAAGTGTAAAGCCGAGGTAGTTCTAAGGTGCGGCATGTGCGGCACAGCTTTGTGGGCTGAAGGGCCTGATTTGTGCTGTAGGTTTTCCATGTTTCTAAAAGGTAATATCTTTTTTCTCCAAATTCCTACACGATTCCTACTCTGAAATTATATTTGTTTTCAGCTTCAAGTGGTCCATCATAAATGCAAAAAGGAATCAACACTTTCAAAAAAATTTGGTGTCCAGTGTAATAGATGTTGGACTTAATGGTCTATACTCCCCCAGTTTTTCCTTATAGCCCTTCTTAAATAAAGGCACAATAGTATCTACTCTCCTTCTCTTCCTAGGGTATCTAAATAAATTGTAAAAAGCTAGGGAAGAAATTACTAGAACACTAGCAGAGAATTTTGGGTCTTAGTAATGAGTGACGTACCAGAGAGGTGGCTAATGTTGTGCCTTTATTTAGAAAAGGACAAGGCATGGAACTGCAGGCTGCTGGGCCTAACATCATTGATGGGGAAGTTACTCTAGAGGGTTCTGAGGCCTATCTTCATTTGGAAAGGCAAGGATTGATTACGGATAGCCTGAATAATGTTGAGCATAGGAAATAGTGTTGCATAAATTTAACTGATTTTTAAAGAGCTGATCTCTTAAAATCGGTTGATGGAAGCAGGTGGTAGACATTGTCTACAAGGACTTTTGCAAGGCTTTGGACAAGGTCCCACAATGGTCAAACAAGACCAGAAAGTGAGATCACATGGGTTCCAGGGTAAATGTTGTAGAAGAGAGAGACCTAGAGGTATACACAGCCTGAACGTGGTGACACACACAGTTTCAGCATTCGAAGGATAATTGGGCAGTTTCTTAAGCAGGTCAGTTTCAGGAGGAAATATGCTGACAAATGGGATGAGCTCAGGAAAGCACTTCTGTTAACATGGAGAAGTTGAACAGAACAGCCTGTTTCTGTGCTGTTTAACTCTGTAACTCCATAATTCTAATATCTTGAAATCTGGAGCAACACACAAAATTCTGCAGGAACTCAGTAAGTCAGGCATTGTCTATGGAGGAGATTAAGCAGTTGTTGTTTTGGATTGAGACCCTTCCGGATGAAGGATCTAGGTCCGAAATATCAACTGCTTATATTCCTCCATAGATGCTGCCATGCCTGCTGAGAGCCTCCAAAATTTTTGTGTTATTCTCTGGATTTCCAGCATCTGCGGAATATCTTGTACATCTAGAAATCTATCAGTCTTGATTTCTAATGAATTCAGTAACTGAGCATCTGGAGCCCTGATTGGTGGATTTCCAGAGTCACCACTCAGAGTGAAATTAAGGATCCCACACTTTTGCACTTTATGTTTTATTTTTGCTCAAAGAATCTATATAAGAAATAAAGAACAGTATATGTCTTTCTTTACTTTCTCAATGTTATCAAGCCTATACTTTCATAATGTAACATAGGTAATGTCATCAAATCATTACATTCAAAAACAAAGCACCAACACCACTCATAGTCTTTTTGAACAATGCGCCCTTCAAATGTTTGCGGGGCTAGTACACGGGGCTAGGTAGATTTTATTCAATTTAACATCCATAATTTATTCAGGGAAGTTTTACTCTGAAGCAGGTACTCTATAAAAGCAAGTTCTTGCTTTTTCTTTATTAAGCTACTGCATCTGCAGTTAACATTTAATTTTATGATAGCATTGATGATACTACACAAGCTAAATTTGGTTGCATTTAGAATATTTACTTTCCATATACTATAAAATAATGCGGCACTGTTTTAAGAGGTACTGCTTGGAAGATATTTACACAGAGGCAGTAATATAAATGGACTTCTGGTATACACAATGATTGGAAACCCCAATTAAGAAAATGTAATAATCATGTAGGTTGTTTATTCTAAAGTAGATTAAGTTTCCTACACCAGCTTTCAACATCACAATTATTGGGCTTCTTATCAGGAATGCACTTCTGCATATTAAAATGCTCCAAAAGCAATTGCCTATATATAGGAACAGCTCACTGAAGAGCTGTTCAGAATTTGCCTGATCATGGAATGATTTAACACCTACATTAGCTGATACAAAGAACCCAGAAGAAATTCCCAATAAGTAAAGCTAAAATTAGCCCCATGTAAAACATTGTCAATGGCTTAACTCTGGAGACAAATTATGCCAGAAATGAAATAGTTTTAATCATGATTTTAATTAAAAATATCTTTTATAGGCAAAGACATTTGATTGACTCATAGCAATGGAATAGATCTCTAGAAACCTTTGAAGTCCTCTGCTGACTACAGCATGGAATTTGGACATATTTTTGCCTGTTTTATTTAGTGTACAGATCATGATAAAATTTAATAATGCATGGTTTAGATTGATAGTGAATATATTCTTTTAAAATTCTGTGCATCGCAAGATTGAACCAAGAACTTCTGGGTTTGATTTGCTTAGCACAGCTGAAGCGTTTCCAGCATCTTTCTAGTGTGCAATATCCCCATCAATGTACATACCTTAATGACAGAAATCGGAGCAATAACATGCATCCAATAACTTCCTGTATTAGTAGAACAAGAAACAAAATCTGCAACAATTTGGCAAGGAGGTACAGGTGCCCACTGAGACATTGATGAGTAGCTGTCAGTAGCTGCCTGCCAAAGCTTTTATTGCTGGGTCTCGGAGTACTTGTTGCAACTACACACAGCACTGATGCATGCTGTGACCTCTGTAAAGCTCTGAATCCAGACCTCGTCTCATTAAGGTTGAGAGCCTTACACCTACGTGTGTCCTCACCTCCAAAGCAGCCATTATGTTGCCATGGACTACCTTTTAAGGTTGATACTTCCCATGATGTCTGGTGCCTAGGTGCAATAGCTATAATCTTTGTTGACAGTTGCCATCAGAAACTGTGCAATTCATGGCTCAACACAATAATCAGGATGAAAAAAGGTTTTTATGTTTTCACTTTAAATAAAATTGCCCAATATCTTGTTTTGGGTCAGAATTCCAAATGGAAATTAAATATAACACCAATGTTTAGGCATGCATTTTTAAAATTATAGGAAACCAAAGGTTTAAGAAGCACAGTCGAGCAACACACACAAAATGCTGGTGGAACACAGCAGGCCAGGCAGCACCTATAGGAAGAAGTACTGTCGACGTTTCGGGCTGAGACCCTTCGGCAGGACCCTTCGTCAGAGAACCCCTGGCCTGACGAAGGGTCTCGGCCCAAAACGTCCACAGTGCTTCTTCCTATAGATGCTGCCTGGCCCGCTGTGTTCCACCAGCATTTTGTGTGTGTTGTTTTAATTTCCAGCATTTGCAGATTTCCTCATGAGAAGCACAGTCGACTCATTTTCTTTTAAATGTGACACTCATTTTTAATGGTTCAAAGCATGTACAACTCAAAAAGCATTTTAGAGCAGAGAGGTTGGTGCACATTAAATATCTGGAAACAAAAAAATAACGTGCATGACAATGATGGTCAAATCTGCTGCTTTCACAATAGATGCAACACATGTAGCTTTTATACACATATCTTCACTGCTGGCACATCTCTTTATGAAAGAAAGAGCATTGAATACAATCATAAGAAAATCTGCAGACGCTGGAAATCCAAAGCAACACACACAAAATGCTGGAGGAACTCTGCATCTATGGAAAAGAGTAAATAGTCAACATTTCAGGCTGAGACCTTCACCAGTCCTGATGAAGTGTCTTGGCCCAAAAGACTGACTGTTTACTCTTTTCCGTAGATGCTGCCTGGCCTGCCGAGTTTCTCCTGCATTTTGTGTGTGTTGCATTGAATACCATACCTTGTTTGAATGATTACCTTATTTTCTATCATAGTGATCTATAAGCATATTCAGATAGAAACCTCTGTGAATAGTGTTATGATGACATTTCTAGTTTGTGGTGAGTGACTTGCTGCTTTGCAGGTGAGACAGCAGTTTGTGATCTTTACCAGTTAAAATAAAATCTGCTTTCATTTACATTTACTTCTTCTTACCTGCATGTTAATGATGTCCTGTCAACTATGAATTAACTTAGGACTTTTAACACTTTATCCCATTAGCTAAGAGTATCATTTCTAGTAAATTCTGCATTTCACAGGTCCTGTTTGACTCATACCATCTGACATCAGAGTCTCACAATACAAACTGGCAATCTTTCAGAGTTAGAAGAATGTCATGGCCCCGCTTCACGTCTTCCGTGGTCACATGGCATGACCACATGCCTAGCCCCCTTGATTCATGTCTGCCACAGTCTCAGAGTACCTTGTGCAGGAAATTAAAGATCCTCAAGGAATAGCTGTCAAAGCCATGATGCTAGGGCATCACTGAAATGATATACCATGAATCTCTTAGAACCCTTCCTGAAATGCAGGAGAGTGGATGTTTGACTGCTGAAAATATAGAAGTGAACAGTAAAAGCTGATTCTTAGTGTTAATATTTAAGCCACGAAGGAGGCTGAAGGATCCATAGGCATGTTTTCTTTCAAACTATGGAGACCTTGATTCAAATAGTCAAAGTTGTACTGTGCCATTCACTGTGACAAGGGTCCAGATACTGGGACCACAAATATTCACCTGAGCGAGTATGAGAATAAAGAAGTGAAATTGCAACATTTTAAATTATGGAATGAATTACCAAAAATATGATGAAAGCTGCAGTTGAAGTAGTTTATAGAGACATCCACAATTTGAAAAGACTGAGGATAACAGTGGGAAAGTAAGTAAACCAGAGTAATTTTGGAAAAGAAAGTCACTTATTGGGCATAATAAAATTATGTTGCCCACAGAGCAATTATTGTTACCTGCCAGTGAATGAAAGGGTTCACATGACAGATTTACTTGCTTGGGCATGAGGTCAGACCCTGAGATGTGGTCAGTTGAGGAAAGGATCAAGTGGAAGTTCTGGGTTCCAAATTACTGGTTGGAAAGGCCTTGAAATGGTCAATAACAGTCAGATAGTTGACTGGCTATAAATCAATACCTGGAAGCTTTGGACAAGTGTTATAAAACAGGAGGACATGGGTGGAACCAGAAAGGGGAGGAATAAGCGTATCTAGGCTAAATGATTAGTTTGAAGAAAACAAGGTGGATTCAAATACCCTATTTTTGTGCTGTACAGTTCTATGATTTTATGAAAACAAATGTGAGATGGTTCCTAAACTTAGGAATGATTTTTTTAAATTGAATTTGCATTATGCAGTACACAGAAACTGTGCTTTACATCCAATGGCTAGATGCTTGCCTGTATTATTAGTAATTTTCCTTTTACACATTTATAAATTACGCTGCGACCTCTGTTCAAAGACCTCTTTCATACCATTGTAACTTACTGAGTCGCAAACTACTTTGATTTTATGTTTGTTAAACTCTAGATCCCTTAAGAAACAGCACAACTGTGCCTTTCCTGCTCCCAGCATCTTCAGTATTTCAAAACGTAAGATCCTTCCCATAATCTAAATTCCTCAAAAGCCCCATTGTTCACATCTCAAAGTTTGCTAACTGTTTTAATAAAATATTAGGAAAGAAATGATACATACTGGAATTCAGAAATAACAATACAAAATAATGGAACTTCTAAATATGTCCAGACAGATAACGTGGAAAGGGAATTAGAATTAATGTTTCAAACCAATGACCTTTGCTTTTGCTGCTCTTTCTAACCCGGCAGTCCTATGTTTTGTCTTTTCAATTTGTTCGGCCATTTTGAAGTAAGTCCTACTTTATGGGTAATGATTTGCACATCTTATTTAAGTCATTTGTTCAAAATTTCTTGTTTCTACATTTTCTTAGTAAGTTCTTTGGTGAGTTCTCTGTTTCATTACATGTAGCACTTCTTTTAACCTTAAAGAGAAAACATTGGAGAAAACATTATTGGAAGTCTAGTGCTGGTCTAGTGGAAAAAAATCCTGTAATTGATGTCGATTTGCAACTACTGCTGTCTATACTTAATATTATTTAATTGTATGCACTAGTACACACTGGGTGAATAAATTTCTCCTTATCTTGGATTTCAATGGCCCGTCCCTTATATTGAGTCTATTAACCGAGATCTAGACATTGTCCAAACATCATCCCTGTATGTACCCTATTAAGCCTTGTGGAAATTTTACACATTTCAATTACTTTATCTCTCATTCTTCTAAACTTAGCCCAATCTGCTTTATCTTTCCTTTCTTTCCCCATTCTAATGATAAATTGTGGCATATTTCCAGATATTTTCTGTATATATGATAAGCACACACCAGGACGTCACGAAGAAAGAGCAGTTATGTCAGCTGATGTACGGCTATGAATGACATCGCTCATTAAACAGTTGAACAGGTGTTAATCCTGAGGTTAAGACCTGCATTGGTATCAGCAGCCAAAATGCTGAATGACCCCAACCCCCCCCCCCCCCATTCATTCTTTTTTCTCCTTCCTTCTGTTGGGCAGAAGATACAAATATTTGAGAATACATACCACCAGACTCAAGGATAGCTCTTGTACTTACAGACTTACTGCCTGTTACACTGCTGGTGTTTAGGGCAACAATAAAGGTCTTTCATCTCTGGTGGTATTTCCCCTTGGAGCAACGGAGGATGACAGGTGGCCTGATAGAGGTGTATAAGATGATGAGAGGCATTGATCATGTGGATTGTCAGAGGCTTTTTCCAAGGACTGAAATGGTTGCCACAAGAGGACATAGGTTTAAGGTGCTGGTGAGTAGATACAGAGGGGATGTCAGGGGTAAGTTTTTTATGCAGAGGGTGGTGAGTGCAGGGAATGGGCTGCCAGCAACGGTGGTGGAGGCAGATATGATAGGGTCCTTTAAGAGGCTTTTAGATAGGTACATGGAGCTTAGAAATTTAGAGGGCTATGGGTAGACCTAGTAATTTCTAAAGTAGGGACATGTTTGGCAAAACATTGTGGGCTGAAGGGCCAGTATTGTGCTGTAGGTTTTCTATCTTTCTATGTTTCCATGTATTCAGGATTCCTCTCAGTTTTCATTACTATCAGTCATGCAAATCATGGGTGGGCACTCAGGTGTAGGATTCGTCAATGCTGCTTCCATAACAATTTTGTTTTACCCATCAGGGTTGTTAGCCCTGAGCTGAACTCCCGAACTGGGAGGACTGGTGCACCACTCTTAGTCTGGCCTCTACCCTTTAACCTTTTTGCCATGGGTGGCCCTGCTTGGGATAGCTTCTATGCCGATGTTAAAACATACTTGAATGGACCTCTTATAAGAAAAAAGATGAATTCTTGGTCTCTCAGTCTATGTTATCATTGCTCTTGCTCTTTATTTATCTGCCTACCCTTTCTGTGTAAAAGTAACACTGTCAATAACCCTGCTGGGTGTTTTATATAGACCACCCAATAAGAACAGGGACATCGAGGAGCAGATAGAGAGACAGATTCTGGAAAGGAGTAATAATAACAGGGTTATTGTGGTGGGAGATTTTTATTTTCCCAAATGTTGATTGGCATATCCCTAGAGTGAGGGGGTTAGATGGGGTGGAGTTTGTTAGGAGTGTTCAGGAAGGTTTCCTGACACAATATGTAGATAAGCCTACAAGAGGAGAAACCGTACTCGATCTGGTATTGGGAAATGAACCTGGTCAGGTGTCAGGTCTCTCAGTAGGAAAGCATTTTGGAGATAGTGATCACAATTCTATCTCCTTTACCATAGCATTGGAGAGGGATAGGAACAGACAATGTTAGGGAAACGTTTAATTGAAATAAGGGGAAATATGAGCCTATCAGGCAGGAACTTGGAAGCATTAATTGGAAACAGATGTTCTCATGGAAAGGTATGGGAGAAATGTTGCAAATATTCAGAGGATATTTCTGTGGGGTTCTGTGTAGATACATTCCAATGAAATAGGGAAAGGATGGTAGAGTACAGGAATCATGGTGTACAAAGGCTATTTTACATCTAGTCAAGAAGAAAAGAAGAACTTATGAAAAGTTCAAAAAACTAGATAATGATAGAGATCTAAAAGATTATAAGGCTAGCAGGAAGGAGCTTAAGAATGAAATTAGGAGAGCCAGAAGGGGCCATGAGAAGGCCTTGATGGATAGGATTAAGGAAAACCCCAAGGCATTCTACAAGTATGTGAAGAGCAAGAGGATAAGACGTGAGAGAGTAGGACCAATTATGTATGAGAGTGAAAAAGTGTATATGGAATCAGAGGAGATGGCAGAGGTACTTAATGAATACCTTGCTTCAGTATTCATTATGGAAAAGGATCTTGACAATTGTAGGGATGACTTGCAGCAGACTGAAAAGCTTGAGCATGTAGTTATTAAGGAAGAGGATGTGCTGGAGCTTTTGGAAAGCATCAAGTTGGACAAGTCACCGGGACTGTACGGGATGTACCCTAGACTACTGTGGGAAGTGAGGATGGAAATTGCCAAGCCTCTGGCGATAATCTTTGCATCATCAATGAGGACAGGAGAGGTTCCAGAGGATTGGAGGGTTGCGGATGTCGTTCCCTTATTCAAGAAAGGGAGTAGGGATAGCCCAGGAAATTATAGACCAGTGAGTCTGATGGAGAAGATCATGAGAGGCAGAATTTATGAACATTTGGAGAGGCATACTATGATTAGGAATAGTCAGCATGGCTTTGTCAAAGGCAGGTTGTGCCTTACGAGCCTGATTGAATTTTTTGAGGATGTGACTAAACACCTTGATGAAGGTAGAGCCATAGATGCAGTGTATATGGATTTTAGCAAGGCATTTAATAAGGTACCCCATGCAAGGCTTATTGAGAAAGTAAGGAGGCATGGGATCCAAGGAGACATTACTTTGTGGATCCAGAACTGGCTTGCCCACAGAAGGCAAAGAGTGGTTGTAGACGTGTCGTATTCTGCATGGAGGCCGGTGACCAGTGGTGTGCCTCAGGGATCTGTTCTGGGACCCCTAATCTTTGTGATTTTTACAAATGACCTGGATGAGGTAGTGGAGGGATGAGTTAGTAAATTTGCTGATGACATAAAGGTTGGATGCGTTATAAATAGTGTGGAGGGCTGTCAAAGGTTACAGCAGGACAATGATGGGATTCAAAACTGGACTGAGAAGTGGCAGATGGAGTTCAATCCAGACAAGTGTGAAGTGGTTAATTTTGGTATGTCAAATATGATGGCAGAATATAGCATTAATGGCAGGACTCCTGGCAGTCTAGAGGATCAGAGGGATCTTGGGGGTCCGAGTCCATAGGATGCTCAAAGCTGCTACGCAGGTTGACTCTGTGGTTAAGAAGGCATATAGTGCATTGGCCTTCATCGATCGTGGGATTGAGTTTAAGAGCTGAGAGGTAATGCTGCAGCTATTCTGCAGTTCTCTTTTGGAAGAGGACAGCGAGGCTGAGAAGAAGTGCGGCGGCGGCCATTTTCAAATTGCTTCTCAGATCGGAGTTCTGAGAGGCGGGACTGCGCAGGCGCGTGAAGGAGGCCTGGGAAGGAGGGAAGATATAAAAAGGAGAGAAGGAGTGAGGCAGTTCTCTTTTGGAAGAGGACAGCGAGGCTGAGAAGAAGTGCGGCGGCGGCCATTTTCAAATTGCTTCTCAGATCGGAGTTCTGAGAGGCGGGACTGCGCAGGCGCGTGAAGGAGGCCTGGGAAGGAGGGAAGATATAAAAAGAACGCAGCCTTAAGCAGCGGGCAGCTTCGTTTGCGGGCAGCGGAGTGAGTCGGGAGCAGAGTGTAGGGCTTGGGCTCAGAGGGCTTAGGCGGAAGAGGGCATAGTAGGCTTATCTTTTAGTTCTTGTTATTTTCAGTTATTCGGGAGGTATGAGTGTGAGGGCAGCTTGTTGTTCTCGGTGTCGGATGTGGGAGATCCTGGAGTCTCTGAGCCTCCCGGACGTCCACATCTGCGCCAGGTGCGCCGAACTGCAGCTCCTGAGGGACCGAATTAGGGAACTGGAGCTGCAGCTCGATGACCTTCGCCTGGTCAGGGAGAGTGAGGAGGTGATAGAGAGGAGTTACAGGCAGGTGGTCACTCCGGGGCCACGGGAGGCAGATAGGTGGGTCACGATCAGGAAGGGGAAGGGGCAGGTACTAGAGAGTACCCCAGTGGCTGTACCCCTTGACAATAAGTACTCATGTTTGAGTACTGTTGGGGGGGACAGCCTACCTGGAGGAAGTGACAGTGGCCGGGCCTCCGGCACAGAGGACGGCCCTGTAGCTCAGAAGGGTAGGGATAGAAGAAAGAGGACCATAGTAATAGGGGACTCGATAGTCAGGGGTTCAGACAGGCGGTTCTGTGGAGGTGATCGGGAGTCCCGGATGGTAGTTTGCCTCCCTGGTGCCAGGGTCCGGGACGTTTCTGATCGCGTCCAAGATATCCTGAAGTGGGAGGGTGAGGAGCCAGAGGTCGTGGTACATGTAGGTACCAATGACATAGGTAGGAAAGGGGAAGAGGTCCTGAAACGAGAGTATAGGGAGTTAGGAAGGCAGTTAAGAAGAAGGACCGCAAAGGTAGTAATCTCGGGATTACTGCCTGTACCACGCGACAGTGAGAGTAGGAATGGAATTAGGTGGAGGATGAATGCGTGGTTGAGGGATTGGAGCAGGGGGCAGGGATTCAAGTTTCTGGATCATTGGGACCTCTTCTGGGGCAGGCGTGACCTGTTCAAGAAGGACGGGTTACACTTGAATCCTGGGGGGACCAATATCCTAGCGGGGAGGTTTGCTAGGGCTACGGGGCAGACTTTAAACTAGTAAGATGGGGGGGCGGAAATCAATTTGAGGAAACTATGGGAGAGGAGGTTAGTTCACCAGTAGAGCAAGTAAGTAGACCGTGTGTGAGGGAGGACAGGCAGGTGATGGAGGAGGGATGCTCTCAGCCCGAAGTTGTAGGGGAGAAGAAAGAAAAGGATAATAAATTTGAATGCATTGCTAGGGATGAAAAGAGAGGAGGAGGTGGAGAGTATCTTAAATGTATCTATTTTAATGCTAGGAGCATTGTAAGAAAGGTGGATGAGCTTAAAGTGTGGATTGATACATGGAATTATGATGTTGTAGCTATTAGTGAAACATGGTTGCAGGAAGGGTGTGATTGGCAACTAAATATTCCTGGATTTAGTTGCTTCAGGTGTGATAGAGTAGGAGGGGCCAGAGGAGGAGGTGTTGCATTGCTTGTCCGAGAAAATCTTATGGCGGTGCTTTGGAAGGATAGATTACAGAGCTCCTCTAGGGAGGCTATTTGGGTGGAATTGAGGAATGGGAAAGGTGTAGTAACACTGATAGGAGTGTATTATAGGCCACCTAATGGGGAGCGTGAGTTGGAAGAGCAAATGTGTAAGGAGATAGCAGATATTTGTAGTAAACACAAGGTGGTGATTGTGGGAGATTTTAATTTTCCACACATAGATTGGGAAGCTCATTCTGTAAAAGGGCTGGATGGTTTAGAGTTTGTGAAATGTGTGCAGGATAGCTTTTTGCAACAATACATAGAAGTACCGACTAGAGATGGGGCAGTGTTGGATCTCCTGTTAGGGAATGCGATAGGTCAGCTGACAGATGTATGTGTTGGGGAGCACTTCGGGTCCAGTGATCACAATAGCATTAGCTTCAATATAACTATGGAGAAGGACAGGACTGGACCTAGAGTTGAGATTTTTGATTGGAGAAAGGCTAACTTTGAGGAGATGCGCAGGGATTTAGAGAGAGTGGAATGGGTCAAGTTGTTTTATGGGAAGGATGTAATAGAGAAATGGAGGTCATTTAAGGGTGAAATTATGAGGGTACAGAATCTTTATGTTCCTGTTCGGTTGAAAGGAAAGATTAAAGGTTTGAAAGCGCCATGGTTTTCAAGGGATATTAGAAACTTGGTTCGAAAAAAGAGGGATGTCTACAATAGATATAGGCAGCATGGAGTAAAGGAATTGCTCGAGGAATATAAAGAATGTAAAAGGAAACTTAAGAAAGAGATTAGAAAAGCTAAAAGAAGTTACGAGTTTGGTTTGGCAAATAAGGTGGAAGTAAATCCGAAAGGCTTCTACAGTTATATTAAAAGCAAGAGGATAGTGAGGGATAAAATTGGTCCCTTAGAAAATCAGGGTGGTCAGCTATGTGTGGAGCCGAGGGAGATGGGAGAGATTTTGAACGATTTCTTCTCTTCGGTATTCACTAAGGAGAAGGATATCGAATGGTGTAAGGTGTGGGAAACAAGTAAGGAAGTTATGGAACCTATGACAATTAAAGAGGTGGAAGTACTGGCGCTTTTAAGAAATTTAAAAGTGGATAAATCTCCGGGTCCTGACCGGATATTCCCCAGGACCTTGAGGGAAGTTTGTGTAGAGATAGCAGGAGCTCTGACGGAGATCTTTCAGATGTCATTAGAAACGGGGATTGTGCCGGAGGATTGGCGTATTGCTCATGTGGTTCCATTGTTTAAAAAGGGTTCTAGAAGTAAGCCTGGCAATTATAGACCTGTCAGTTTGACATCAGTGGTGGGTAAATTAATGGAAAGTATTCTTAGAGATAGTATTTATAATTATCTGGATAGACAGGATCTGATTAGGAGTAGCCAGCATGGATTTGTGCGTGGAAGGTCATGTTTGACAAACCTTATTGAATTTTTTGAAGTAGTTACGAGGAATGTTGACGAGGGTAAGGCAGTGGATGTAGTCTATATGGACTTCAGCAAGGCCTTTGACAAAGTTCCACATGGAAGGTTAGTTAAGAAGGTTCAGTCGTTAGGTATTAGTGCTGGAGTAATAAAATGGATTCAACAGTGGCTAGATGGGAGATGCCAGAGAGTAGTGGTGGATAATTGTTTATCGGGATGGAGGCCGGTGACTAGCGGGGTGCCTCAGGGATCTGTTTTGGGCCCAATGTTGTTTGTAATATACATAAATGATCTGGATGATGGGGTGGTAAATTGGATTAGTAAGTATGCTGATGATACTAAGGTAGGAGGTGTTGTGGATAATGAGGTGGGTTTTCAAAGCTTGCAGGGAGATTTATGCCGGTTAGAAGAATGGGCTGAACGTTGGCAGATGGAGTTTAATGCTGAGAAGTGTGAGGTTCTACATTTTGGCAGGAATAATCCAAATAGAACATACAGGGTAAATGGTAGGGCATTGAGGAATGCAGTGGAACAGAGAGATCTAGGAATAACAGTGCATAGTTCCCTGAAGGTGGAGTCTCATGTAGATAGGGTGGTGAAGAAGGCTTTTGGAACGCTGGCCTTTATAAATCAGAGCATTGAGTACAGAAGTTGGGATGTAATGTTAAAATTGTACAAGGCATTGGTAAGGCCAAATTTGGAATATTGTGTACAGTTCTGGTCACCGAATTATAGGAAAGATATCAATAAATTAGAGAGAGTGCAGAGACGATTTACTAGGATGTTACCAGGGTTTCAGCACTTAAGTTACAGAGAAAGGTTGAACAAGTTAGGTCTCTATTCATTGGAGCGTAGAAGGTTGAGGGGGGATTTGATCGAGGTATTTAAAATGTTGAGAGGGATAGATAGAGTTGACGTAAATAGGCTGTTTCCATTGAGAGTAGGGGAGATTCAAACGAGAGGACATGATTTGAGAGTTAGGGGGCAAAAGTTTAAGGGAAACACGAGGGGGTATTTCTTTACTCAGAGAGTGATAGCTGTGTGGAATGAGCTTCCTGTAGAAGTAGTAGAGGCCAGATCAGTTGTGTCATTTAAGGTAAAATTGGATAGGTATATGGATAGGAAAGGAGTGGAGGGTTATGGGCTGAGTGCGGGTAGGTGGGACTAGGTGAGATTAAGAGTTCGGCACGGACTAGGAGGGCCGGAATGGCCTGTTTCCGTGCTGTGATTGTTATATGGTTATATGGTTATATATAGGATCCTGGTCAGACCCCACTTGGAGTACTGTATTCAATTCTGGTCGCCTCACTACAGGAAGGATGTGGAAACCAAAGAAAAGGAGCAGAGGAGATTTACAGGGATGTTGCCTGAATTGGGAGGCATGCCTTATGAGAATAGGTTGAGTGTCCTCGGCCTTTTCTCCTTGGAGCGACAGAGGATGAGAGATGACCTGATAGAGGTGTACAGGATAAAGAGAGGCATTGATCATGTGGATAGTCAGAGGCTTTTTCCCAGGGCAGAAATGGCTAGCATGAGAGGGCATAGTTTTAAGATGCTTGGAAGTAGGTACAGAGGAGATGTCAGGGGTAAGTCTTTTATGCAGAGAGTGGTAAGTACATGGAATGGGCTGCCGGTAGCGGTGGTGGAGGTGGAAACGATAGGTTCTTTTAAGAGACTCCTGGATGGATACATGGAGCTTAGAAAAATAAAAGGCTATGGGTATACCTAGGTAGTTCTAAGGTAAAGACATGTCCAGCACAGCCTTGTGGGCCGAATGGCCTGTATTGTGCAGTAAGTTTTCTATGTTTCTATGTTTACTATCTGCATTTTGGTTTTATCCTTTTGTATCTTCTCAATGTACTTATCTATGGGATAATCTATCTGGATAATGTACAAACAAAAACTTTTCATTGCATTTCAGTCCAAATGACAAATACACCAATTACCAGTTAGTTAAAGGCTTTGACCATTCCTGGACTGATGACAAAGCTTGGTCGTTTTCAAGCCATTAGATTGCACAATGGACAACTGGCTGATGTGTACTGAGAGAATTCAGCAATATTTTAGAACAAGTGAGAAATGAGTGCCAGTTTTGCTGAGTGCTATTGGTGGAAAAGCATATAGTTTGCTTAGGAGATTAAATGGTCCATTCAAACTAACTGAAATAAGCTTTGCTGATATTGTGAAAGTAATGCTGGAACATTTAGGGCTGAAATCATTGTTGATTGTCGAATGCTTCAGGTTTCTCAAGCAGAATCAAATGGCAGATGAGTCCATTTCAGCAAATCTGGCGGAATTGAAGAGATCGTCTGAGCATCGTCAGTTCAATAATGGGCTTAGCAATGCTCTGAGAGACTGGTTTGTTTTGGATCTTACAAGAAAGCATTCAAAAGCAGCTCTTAACTGAAGAACAACTCGCATTGAAAAAGCTGTATCAATGGAAACAGCCAGCCAGAGATCCAACTGAGTTGCAATCAAGAATGAAAGTGAAGGTGAACAAAACTGCAGTGTCTAAACAGAAAGCTGCTTGGCTGAAAAAATTGTGTTACCATTGTGGCAGGGGCTCACGTATACAAGATCCATGCAGGTTTAAAGGTGAAACTTGCAGAAAATGCAACAAAGTAGGACAAAGTAGGCATTTCAGGCTGACAAAAACGAATGGGCTGCGCAGGACAGAGGCAAAGATAAAAAGACAAGTTGCAGTTTCAAAAAGAGCACCAACCTGCATGCTGTTGGTGAAAAATCTGATCATTTAAAATATAACACAGAACTGGGGAGCCTAGAGGTTTGCAATGAAAATTAACAATAGACGACCAAAATGGCTTACTTCAGAAATGAACAGCAAATTAATTACAATGAAATTAGACACTGGCTTGTCTGCTTCAGTCATTCCACAAAATGAGTTTTGATGACATTTCAAAGATACTGAATTGAAGCCTGTGGGTATCCAACTAGGAACTTATACTGGAGAAGAGATAACTCCTGTGGGAATGACATTTGTAACAGTGAGATACAACAGCATTGTGGGGTCATGAGTGGCTGAGATAAGTACAACATGATTGGAGATCCATCTGGTATAATAGGCTCATTTTAGGAGTAGCATCTGCATCTGCACTCTGGTGGAAAGCTATTGACCAGTTGATGTCAGGCTACCCAGGCACTTAGTGTTACCTGGATTACATCATTGTTACCAGTAAGGATGGCAAGGTACATTCCAAAATCTCAGGACAGCATTAAAAAGATTAGACAGTTATGGGCTCAGAGCATGAAACGAGTGTGAATTACTTTAAACTAAGCATCACTTTCTGTGATCACACCATTGATGCACAAGCGTGCTGAGAAAATCCGAGCAGTGGTGGATACCGCAAGGCCAATGTTCCCTTACTGCTACAGAGAAAAATGGTGCACAGATAGACAGATAGGTCTTGAGCCTGGTTTGGGGCATAAAACTTTTCAACAAGTACTTGTATGGGAGAAAGTTTATCCTTGTAACTGTTCATCAATCACTAGTGTTCCTTTTCAACATACAGAAGGATGTTCCACTAACAGCAACAGCACCAATGCAGAGATGGTTTCTTTTTCTTGGAGGACACAATTACAAGATCAAATTCAAGAGGACAACTGATCATGGAAATGCTGACGATTGTCACATTTACCCGTGGAGAAGGAGATTCTTGATAAATGTACGAAAGAGGACACTCCTCTTGATGTATTTTCCCAAATGCAAATCAAAATTGTTCCTGTTACGGCAGAGATGATCCAGAGAGAAACCAGAAAAGACCCCACACTGTCTTAGCTGTATACGGCCACCCAAAATGGCAGATGTGCAGCAGGAATACGTGTTACCTCATTTTACCAGCACCTCGTTGAACTTGTCATTGACAGAGGTTGCCTTATATTCAAAGTTCAATGTAAGTTTTATTATCAGAGTACCTATATGTCAACACATAAAACACTGAGATTCTTTTTTCCTGTGGGCATACTCAGCAAATCTATAGAATAATAACTATAAAAGGATCAATGAAAGATCAAGAAGAGTGCAGAAGAAAATAAAATGTGCAAATATAAATAAATAAATAGATAGATAGATAGATAGATAAATAAGTAAGCAAGCAAGCATCCAGGCAAACAAACAAACAAACAAACAAATAAATAAATAAATAGACAGACCATAGAACCATAGAACATTACAGCACAGAAACAGGCCTTTTGGCCCTTCTTGACTGTGGCAAACCATTTTTCTGCCTAGTCCCACTGACCTGCACCTAGACCATATCCCTCCAAACCCTTCTCATCCATGTCCCTGTTCAAGCTTTTCTTAAATGTCAAAAGTGAGCCTGCATTCACCATTCAACTAGCAGCTCATACCACACTCCCACTGCTCTCTGTGTGAAGAAGCTCCCTCTAATGTTCCCTTTAAACTTTTCCCTTTTCACCTTTAACCCATGTCCTCTGCTTTTTTTCTCCCTTAGCCATACTGGAAAAAGCCTGCTTGCATTCACTCTATCTATACCCATCATAATTTTATACACATCTATCAAATCTCCCCTCATTCTTCTACGCTCCAAGGAATAAAGTCCTGACCTATTCAACCTTTCTCTGTAACTCTGTTTCTCAAGTCCCAGAAACATCCTTGTAAACTTTCTCTGCACTCCTTCAACCTTTTTAATATCCTTCCTGTAATTAGGTGACCAAAACTGCACACAATACTCCAAATTCGGCCTCACCAATGTCTTATACAACCTCACCATAACATTCCAACTCTTATACTAGGAACTTTGATTTATAAAGGCCAATGTGCCAAAAGCTCTCTTTAAGACCCTATCTACCTGTGATGCCACTTTTGGGGAATTATGTATTTGTATTCCCAGATCCCTTTGTTCTACTGCACTCCTAAGTGTCCCACCTTTTACCTTTACTCCAGTCAGCCAGTTTGGATAAATAAATGGATAAACAATTAAATAATTAGATAGATTATGGATAGATAGATAAATAAATATATAAGAAATCAAGCAAGCAGAGTGATGGATAAATACATTAATTAATAAATATTGAGAGCTTTGAGAGTTATTGAGAGATTGAGATTTGTTGTGCTGTACCATCCAAGCTAAAGTGTTGGAGGAGCTACATGCCTGGGATAGAGTTTGCTGTGCAGTGCTTGGAATGCAAACACATCCAGAAGATGCAGAGAACATCTTGGAGAAGAAAACAAAAGGGAGAAGAAAGGTCTCCAGAGTTGTCAGAACCACTTTCTGCAGTCCCAGAGTCAGCCCCTATGGAGGAAGCCCCAGAACCTGAGATTGTTTCACAGACACGTCTCTCCTGCCAATCAGAATGACACCCCCCCCCACACACACCCACGTCGACTCCCCTTGCCAACAAAGACGTTTTCCCACAAGAGTAAGAAATTCTCCAGACGAATTTAATCTTTAGGCCTGAATGGGAAAATTTAAAATTCATTATGTCTATGTAGTAGTTGTGTTATTGAGTATGCTGTGTATACACTTGAGATGCATTCTTTTTTGAGTTGGAGTTTAGAGCTAAGCAGGGAAGAGTTTTGTGTATTTAATATATCAGTATTGTTTGAGTAATATTGTAAAATTTTGTTTGGTTAAACTTCGTTGCTTAAGTAATTTATTACGGGTTGTATGTAAAAGTATGTGAATAGCATACGTCATTATGCCACCACGTCCTATGTGTGTGCTTTACTAAAAGTAAAGAAACAAAACTAAGTCACGCAGTACTTGATTCTGTGCTTTTTTTTCCAATTAGTTTTATATTTTAGAGTTTCAAAACATAGTATCTTCATTATCATTTCAGTCCAATTCTCCCTCATCATCACCCTGTATTTTTCCCCTCTGGATGCCTCAATTCTCCTCCTTAATTCTAATGATCTCTGCAACTCCCCTTCTCAGCTCATCTCAGTCTCCATGCTGCCCTTTCACCTTACTATCCAATCCCTACCACATTTCCATTGCTTGAAATTATGCATTTGAATGCCTTGGAATGAAGAAAACAAAAGGAATAAATAAAACAATTAAGTGCATTGCTGATTTTTAAGGAGAGCATATTTACATGTATGTAAAAATTCAGTTGGAGACAATTGAGTCAGACTCTCAAGGGCTGGAGAATGTAAGATGAAACTCCTCACAAATTTTTAATCAAACTAATCATGTTAACCTCAGAGGCAAATATGCATCCAAGGGCATTTTTAGTTAGAACTAAAATAATTGTGTTAGATAGGACATTTGAAGAACAGCTTGGGGATTTTTTTTGTCATGTTTAATTTAGGGATAATATTCCACCTCCGTTGGAGGGAATCGAAACAAAATTAACAAGAATATCCAGAGGCAGAGGCTGATAGGTAGCTATATATATATATAACAGTCTAATAAAGATATAAAGATGTTGGAGGCATTCATTATGAGACTATTTCAGTTTTGAGGGAAGAACTGTCTTTGGAATTTCCCAAAGCTCTTTACAATTAATGAAGTATTTTTTAATGTAGTCATTGTTGTAAAGCAATCAACAACAACAGCTAATTTGTGAACAGCAAGCTTCCAAAAATAGTAATGTGAAAGTAGTAGACAATCGTAATGTTGGTTATGAGATTAAATTGTTCGAAGGATTTGGGTATATACCTCAAGAATGGTTGAAAAGAGATAAATATTTAATGAATATACTGCTGATGGCTGGTAAAAAGACTCTTACTAGGAAATGGTTATCACAGGAGAGCCCAACCTTGAATGCATGGATGGAAATTACAATGGACATTTACAAAATGGAGAAGATAACAGCATCTGTTAATCATAAGTTGGAACAATTTGATTCATACTGGGAAAAATGGTTTAACTACATAACACCTCATAGACCTGATTTTATCCTCACAAATCAATGAATATGTTGTAAAAGAAAAGATCACTCCCTACTTGTACATAGTTTTCTCCTTTCGCTTGGTCTTTCTTACCTCTCTTTTCTAGAGGTGTATACCTCAGATAAATATTATGTGAAGATCTACGGCATATATGACTATATGATATATATGTACAATATCTGAAATACTTCTTATGGAAATGTTTGTTTGATGTTGAACTTCAATAAAAAATAAATTACAAAAAAAAAGTGCTCCTAGGTTCTTTTTCAAAGTGGTGTTATTTACCCGGAGATGCAGTGAATACTATAAGGACAGTGTGGAACTTGCTCATTACTGCACTGTAGAAAGGACAGGACAATTAGGCTGATTTCAGTGTCTAGGAAGATGTTTAAATCGAGTATTACAGTCAACATATTTTCTGACAAATGTCAGCAAGTTGACCTAGATTGACCTAGTTTGGCCTAGATTTAGTATCTAGCCAAATCACAGAGTGAGGCTTAGTGAGCTGCAATGATTTCTTTCCCAAAAGTTTTGAGGCCAGAGCTTGTTCTGATCCCGTTATGGCATGGAAAGCAGGACTTCAGCACCGAGAACTACTCCCAGCTCTTCCTAGAAGTTCTCATTGAGAGGACTACCAAAAGTATGTTCAAATTTAGCTCAGAAATCAGTGGTAAACATGTACATTTGGATGTAGAGTGCAAATTCTGACCCCTCCTATTCTTCTTATAACCTATGGATTATTCATTAAATTTCCTAAAGCTTTCATCTAACTTCGTATGTGCTCAATGGTACTTATACAGTATGTACTTAAAGACACTTATACAGTATGCTTTAACTCTCTTGTAGTATTTTAGCTTTTCAAATGTATTGGAAGTACTTTTAGGCTTTTGTTTGAGTAAATTGTTTTCATGCATTTTTAGCACTTGCGAATAATTTACATTTTATAGTATCTGTGATCTCTTGATGGTCCAGCTAATATAAGATGCTGCCAGCTCATAAAAATGTTTCTCTTCTGATTGTAGGAACAGTTACTTTCAGCTCCTCCGTGTGTACCCATGCTCTTCAGAGGACTCTTTAAGCAGTCTAGTCCTCACCATCAAGGAATCATGCTAGTATCTTCCAGACATTCCTGCTGGGAGGCACATTAAATAAAACTTGGAATTTTCTTTGAAAAATTTAGGCCAAAGAAACTGTAGACCCAAGAGTTTCTGCTAAGCAGCTTTGAACTTTTTATTTCATAACATCAAAATCAGCTAGATCAGCACCATTGGTGCAAAATGTGGCATTGAAAAAAAAAATTGAATCAAATTGAATACTACACATGACCCCTGTACAGGCTCCTTCTCATGACCTTAAAATATCCAGGGTTTTCAAGTGCATGCTGCATTTAGGGCAAACTGATGTCCTATGGTAGGGCATTGAAGAATGCAGTAGAACAGAGTGATCTAGGAATGACGGTGCATAGTTCCCTGAAGGTGGAATCTCATGTGGATAGGGTGGTGAAGAAAGCTTTTGGTATGCTGGCCTTTATAAATCAGAGCATTGAGTATAGGAGTTAGGATGTAATGTTAAAATTGTACAAGGTATTGGTAAGGCCAAATTTGGAGTATTGTGTACAGTTCTGGTCACCGAATTATAGGAAAGATGTCAACAAAATAGAGAGAGTACAGAGAAGATTTACTAGAATGTTACCTGGGTTTCAGCACCTAAGTTACAGGGAAAGGCTGAACAAGTTAGGTCTTTATTCTTTGGAGCGTAGAAGAAGGTTGAGGGGGGACTTGATAGAGGTATTTAAAATTATGAGGGGGATAGATAGAGTTGACGTGGATAGGCTTTTTCCATTAAGAGTAGGGGAGATTCAAACAAGAGGACATGAGTTGAGAGTTAGGGGGCAAAAGTTTAAGGGTAACATGAGGGGGAACTTCTTTACTCAGATAGTGGTAGCTGTGTGGAATGAGCTTCCAGTAGAAGTGGTAAAGGCAGATTCAATATTGTCATTTAAAGTAAATTGGATAGGTATATGGACAGGAAAGGAATGGAGGGTTATGAGCTGAGTGCAGGTCAGTGGGACTAGGTGAGTGTAAGCGTGCGGCACGGACTAGATGGGCCAAGATGGCCTGTTTCCGTGCTGTAATTGTTATATGGTTATAATCTCTTAGATTATTTTTTAAAACATTGTGCTGAAAACAGTTAATAAAATTAGCAGATTTTACATAAATACATTACGACAGCAAATTCCCTCAGATTATGCACATTTGTACACCTCTCTGGTGGCCTTTAAATGAAATATTTTTCAGAGTATATATACACACAGTCTTATACAATCTTAGGCACATACAATAGACATAGCTTGGGTGCCTCAGAGTTTTACACAGTACTGCAGTCATTTTACGTATCGCACTGTACTGCTGCCACAAAAAAAGCATATTTCATGACATATGTGCGTGATGACAAACCTGATTGTATTGTAGACTGGGAGTGGGAAGGGTGCAGGGAGAGGGGAACACGGTCGGGGAAAGGAGAAGAAAGAGGGGAGGGAGCAGGAAGCACTGGAGAGACATTCTGTAATCAATAAACAAATTGTTTGGAATCAATGAGCTTGTTTGATGTTCCAGGGTTGAGTGTGTCTGCACCTGTGCCACCCCCACCCCTGGCACCCCTCGTTTGCCACCTGTTCCACATGCCTCCTGCTGTGCTTCACCTTTACCAGTCCCAACATCCTTTGTTCCTGCCAAATTCACAAACTCACTCGCCACTGCACTCCACATTGAAAAATACAGTTCTGTGCAAAAGTGTGTGTGCGTGTGTGTGCGTGTGTGTACATATATATTTACCAGCAATAGTATATCAATGTGACAAAAAAATGAATGTGTATTGCTTTTAATGTAATTTTCTGAAATTTAAAATCACTGTGACTGGACTAAACTGTTTAATTAATATATTATTATTACAATGATGCTGTTTTCAGCAGTATTCATAAAACTGCACCAGATAAACACTCTTAAAACTATCAAGATATTTGGCTCAAATGTTGTTAAGTTTGAGCAGAAACTTGATCGAATGGAAAAATTTTTAAAACTAGGGCAATTTGAACTCAGTTCACCAATTGTGCCCGAGTTGTGAATTATTGGGCTGAACATCTATTCAATGTTTTACTTCAGCCTTTACAAGAGTTTCTTTTGCCTGTTTTAATAACTAAGTTAACAAATTTCACGACAAATGCCAGTGAGAATGAACCTGATTCTGACATGTGATCTGTGGTACTTTGAATTGTCAATGGAACGGTTTTATTAATGCCGCAGAATTGCAAAGAAGAACGTGCACGTTCAGCTTCTTGTCTCAGCATGACTGAGCTCTGTGCTGCAATGAAATCCTGAGATGCACCACCAGCTAATCCCCACCTCATTCCTGACTTCCACATTGCAATGCTCAGGGGCAGAAATCTGTGCAAAGCAGCAAGCTAGTGATTTTCCATGGAGGTAGCTCGCAGTACAACTTTACCTGTTAGTTGCCATCTGGTATACTTCCTGACTAGTTACTAATTACAGTGAAAATTTCACTTCACTCCTTCTTCCTGGTATGTTGTCCCTGTAAACTGTTAACAGTTGTTGCGGCTTTTCAACATGTGAGTGGGTTTCAATGTTTACTTTGTCTATACTTCACATGTGACTTTTAAAGCCCGAGTAACTAATTTAAAGAAAAACTACAAACAAAAAAAAGCAATTTTGAAACTACTTGTGATAAAATATAAGGCAATACTTAGAATTTGCTGTAGGCTATCGTGTCTGAACTGTGCTGATAACAAGATAACAAGGATTCTTGATGCATCAAATGTGTTTAATTTTAACATGGTGTTTGCAAAGTCACACTTGGCAGATTTTTCTAAAAAGGAAAAGCAATGAAATCCAAGAGAAAGTATGCAATTGGATTAAGAATTGGTTGACTGACAGAAAGTAAAGGATAATGGTCACCAGACTTTATTTACCGGCTGGCTGAACAGAGTGGGATTCCAAAGGGCTTAGCACTAGATCCTTGCTTGTTTCTCCTGGTACATATAAATACCTTGGGCTTAAATGTAAGAAGTTTGTCATTGACACCAATTTTGGCAGCATGGTTGTTAATGAGAATATGCTACTGATTTAGAAATTATCCGACTAGTCTGGACACAAGAGTAACCAATGGAATTCAGTCTAAAGATCAGTAAGGTGGAGATCTGATAGAAGAGAATGCATGAAAAATGGTAAGATACTAACAAGTGTTGAAGAATTAACTTCAAGTCTATTTGCTGTTGGACACAATGTGCCACATTTCCCCTTGTGCTATAAATTTCTGATTCCAAAACTTACTAACAGAATTCAGTGGACAATAGATCTTCCCAGGGCTCATAATTGAATGACTAGGGTCAATAAAACCTAAATAAAATGAACATAGGAGTGTCCTAGAAGGTAAGTAAGCTTTCGTGAAAAAGGTGAGTACTGAATAAAAACATACATGGATTTTAAATCTCCTGATACTTGTCTGAGGTTTGATTTCTCTTGTGAAAAGCAAACATGTAGGGCAGAATTACATACTCTTTGCTGATTATATACAGTAATTTTATAAAAATCAATAGTCCAAATGCTTCTCTATCATTACACTGATAGAGACACTTTTTGACTACTGCTTATTAAAGAGATAAAGATGACAATTTTAAAGCATCAATGAGCTAATTAATTTTTTAGGAGCTTAATAGTGATACTGGATGCTCAAAGAGAGTTTCTGTCTGATTTATTAAAATATTAAAGCAATATTTATTGTCTTATGTATTTTTACCAATATTGATATTCTAGTTGTGGAAATTCTTCAGTGTTAATGTTTCTGCTTCCATGTTCTAGTGTTTATGGATGTCCATTAGCAAAGAAGCGTAAAATACAGGACAAACAACCAAGTGAACCAACTCCCAAGAAAAAAACATTTCTGGTGAGAACAGACAACTCTTCTGTTGACGAATGCTATGAGACTGATGGAACAGAGGAGTTGGATGAGAAAGATGAGGAATATTCTGATGAGAATGATGATCAGGAGGAAGATGAAGAAGAGGAAGAGGATGTGGAAGGAGAAGAAGAAGACGAGGATGAATTAGAAGAGGACGATGAAGAGGATGAGGAGTATGAAGATCAGAGTAATGAACAAGGTATGAATTTGCATAGCTTTTAAAGGGCTATAAAATCTATTGAATATTGTTCAATGTTTAACAATTAATGCAAAGATTTCCCAAGTCTGGATTTAATATTTTCCATTTTAAATGTGTTATTAAAACAAATTAGGGGATGAAATCAGTCAAATAATTTTCCTAATCTCTCATTTATTGTGATGAATGGTATTCAAGAACAGCTTGGCTAAACACTGGAAATCCAAAACTATAGTTCAGAGATTTTTGATAAAACAATCCTCTTAGTATTAAAAATATATTGTTAAATTATGTTGTGAATTAGCATACATTTATTTTTAACTGAGTAGAATATTAACTGACCATTAGGCCATGGAAAAGCTATTTTTGTTCCAATGTGTCAGTCATTTCTCTAGTTTGTGAGTTAATTTCAAGCTGATCTGTTATTTTAAAACTTTGCCATCAAGTGATTGTATTTAAACCTACATTTGATCATAATTGCAGTATGCGAGCTTAAAAGTTTTAATTGTGAAATAATTTGTTTCATTAGTTTCAAACAATTTTATAAGTTGTTTCATTAATGAATTTGGATTAGTTTTGATTTTCTGCACCAAAGTAGTTATTCAGCATATTATTTGCCTTTATAGAAAGACGAATATAGCATTATTCCTAATTAAAGATGTTTGCTGTAGAGCAAATATATCAGTTTAATTCTCCAACTAAAGTTACATTAGTCCATGAGTTAGGCTTGGTTCTTGGAGCATTTTAGCAAGCATTGTGAATGCTATGACTTCATCAAAAAGTTTTGTAATGGTACTAGCTGATTCTATGAGCCAATTTTTTTTCTCAACACAATATTTTTACCAATGTTCCTTTATGGACCTAAGTAACAAATTAAATTGTAATCTTTATTGATGAATCTATCATTAGTTTTGCATTAATCAGAAAATGTGTTTATTTTTAATACATTTGCTTTTATTAATAACTATGCTCAGTGTTTTTTTTTAAATCAGTGGCACATGCATTTAGAATATATGAAAAGACATTCCTGAAACCAGAGGGAAAATGCAGCCATATGGCATGATATTGTGTGGACCAGTTATTATCTCTGGTCTTTGATGAGACAGATAATCCTGGTAAGAGCAGCAGGAGACCACAAAAATTTACCTCAATGTTTTTAAACATTGTAGAAGAGAAAAGTAATTACCCAGGAAAATAAAAATCAGTGTTTCTATTTTTATGACTGATGCTGGAACTCGTGCAAAGTTTGGAAGAACAGTAAGGAATGCAATAATGTGCTATATTCTCTCATTACAAATCAGTGTAGTGCCATTCAGTCTTTGAAACTCCATGGAGGCTCTCCTTGTGAAATATCTAACCAAACAAGTGAATGGTCATTTTCAGCATTTACATTGTTTCCTTGGGTGTTTATCCTTTTTTTTTGGCAAAAAAAGATGATAGGAGCTTGGAAGAGACCCTGTGGAATTCATAATTCTTTTTATTGATGCATAGAAAATTATTAATAAGTTACAAGATGACATCTTTCTGCAGAATTTGAGCCTCGGCCTTCAGAACAGGATAAAAATTGGGCAGAATGGTAATAGTACCCACTGAATAATTTTATCTCAGAGTTATTGAAAAACAATAATTAAGCTTTGCTCTTTTGTTTTCCATCAGAAGATCTTCAGGAAGAATCTGATAATGTCAGGAGAAACCAGGACAATGAGAAAGATGATAACAACAATGATGAATATGACAATTATGATGAGCTTGTTGCAAAATCATTATTAAACCTGGGCAAAATAGCTGAAGATGCAGCATTTAGGGCTATGACAGAGTCTGAAATGAGTGACAGCACAGCACGTGGCCTGGAGGATGATAGCGACACTAATGGGAGCAGGGTTAGAAAAACAAATAAAAGTGACTCCTGCCAGTTGAGTTTAGATGTTGACAGTGATGTTGTTAGGGAAACAGTGGACTCTCTTAAACTACTGGCACAAGGACATGGTGTGGTACTTTCAGACAATGCAAATGTTAGGGGTCGTATAGATGGTTTAATACAGAATGAACTTAGAAATGTGAACTTAGGATCATGCAAGTCCACCAGTGATGGTTTGGAAAAGACCGTTGATGAAAGTGATGAGGCTGTTTGCCTTAGCAGTCTTGAGTGCCTAAGGAACCAATGTTTTGACTTGGCTAGGAAGCTAAGTGAGAGCCAGCATGAAGAAAGAAACCAGCAACATCATTTTAGTGATTGTCAACAGAATAGACCTGATGATGATGTCACACGAAGGATGTCAGATCGGAACTACTCAGATATGGTCAACCTGATGAAGCTGGAGGAGCAACTGAGCCCCCGCTCTAGAGCTTTCTCTTCTGGTGTCAAGGAAGAAGAATCACATGACAGAGATGATGACACAGGCTCAGTCAAATCTGACAGGTCTGAGGAAGTGTTTGATATGACCAAGGGAAATTTGACTCTGTTAGAAAAGGCCATTGCACTGGAAACAGAGAGGGCTAAGGCAATGAGAGAAAAAATGGCAATGGAAGCTGCAAAGAGAGATGCTTCAGAGCAAATTCCAAGGCATCATGTTGGAGATGAGAAGAAGTCCAGATCCTCTGATGGCCATGTTAAAAAGCCATACTACCCTAAAGGTACAACTTCAGTATGTTTCTGGAATTGTTAAGAGATATTAATTCAGCTGCCTTGTCTTCAAAACAAAGTTTACCTAAAAAACTGAACAATATGAAAATGACCAATATCAAAAAACTAATTATATTAATGATATTAACATTGCATGCTTATTGAAATGATTCATTGTGTAAGGCTAAAAGTGACTGGGGTTGGATCAGTAGTTATTGATTTTTAAGCCACATTCCACTTTATTTGATTTCATTCTTTTGTATATTGATGGTCAGGTAATGCATACTAAAGAGTCTATACATCTACAAGATGAAAACAAAACACCTGGGGGTAAATTGTTATGGAGGTTCCTCTGTTTATCTTCAAATAGGAAAGACCTTAGCAGAATATTAGTCTTTGGTTTCAACATTATCAAAATATATACAGAAAGACTTTTCAAGCTATTATATTGCTTTACTCTTGTTTTACTATGATAAATATTTACGTTAATAGTGTTGTAATTTTTGCATGCAATGAGATCCATATTCTAATATTTTTTCATAATTAACATGGCACCTGATATTCCTGTTCAATGCCACAAATATATATGCAATAATTTATTACTTTGATGTATACAATTATGGTACGTCCCTTCAAATTGTATATGTTAGTTGTTCTTAATTTTATGAGTGCTTATGAGAATGAAGTTGGTCTTACCCTTTTGAGTGCTTATTCAATCAAGAGTCAGTAAATTTATTGACTCATCGAATTAAAATTGAAAAGGTGCATGTGGTTTTATTGCTTAAAGTCATAGACTGTTTGCAAATTTGAGCAATTTTAATTTTTCCAGTGGCAGTGTATTATTAATGCAAATCAGTCTTCACAATAGTTCTAAAGAAAGTATGATACTACAGTTCTAGTTTATACAAATATAAGGAATAATTTTTGATCATTATAATTGTAGAATTTTAATTATTTCTGCAAACAAGAGTTCTCTTTTTCCTCCATTCTGTTGCCTTTTCTCTTTCTCCTACTTTTATTACCTGTCTGTTCTAATCAACTTCTTAATTTATGTTTTGTAATTTATGTGCTTCGGCTTTGGAAATAGTTATAATTTTGAAGAGATTGCCTTCTCATTGGATGAAGATTAACTATAAGGATAATTTTCAATAATAAAAAGTTGGTTTTCCTCATGCAATTTGTCTTGTTTAGGGCTGGGCCAATGGTATTGAAAAGAAACTGTATCAATATAGTGCCTTTCAAAACCTTAGATTGTCCCAAAGTACTTCACAGCTTCAAGACAAGAAGTCAAGCAGTGGTCAATTCAAAACTGATATACTTGAAATCGGAAACAAAATTAATGAGTTAAACATGTTAAGATACTAGCAAAATGAGTAAAATACAACACAGCTTCCACTTTCAAATGTTTTGATTTTGTTCTGTCTCAGTTCTGTCCTGGAAGAGTGTCAAAGGAGGTGAAGGCCTTACTTGCCTTTGAGCCTCTCCCATCATTCAATAAGATCACGACCGATCAGATCTTTTGCTCAGTTTAAATTCCTTGTCCATTTCCCCTAGCCTGCCCTCCCCTGAATTTTGCATCACTGACTATTCAGCATTTTAAGTTTTCAGAAAGGAGAATTACCAAGATTCACAATGCTTTTAGAGACAAAAATCTTCTTTATTTCATTCTTAAGTGATTGGCCCTTCAAACCAGCACAATAACCCCTATAATCCAATTTTTATGCAAGCAAAAAAAACGTGATATAAAATATATAACAAGTACTGTATCGTAAGCAGATGACAACAGCCTGTAATCAAACCTCTCATTGGAAAGTTGATGAAGTGCAGTATGTGTAATGTTCATATTGTAAACATAAACATATATGGAAATATCCTTAGGAAATATTAATAATATCTGGATTCCATTATTAATTAAAGGAAGATATGAATAAGCTTTGAACTTAGGTTTTCTGCAAGAATAAAACTGTAAGTTGACATTGTGTGTTGTATGATTTGTACTGACTAAAGTGAGTCACTCCATTATAATTTCAGGGATTAATTAATATAGCTTTGAGCATCAAAAGCACAACCACTTGTTGGGGGAGGGCAGGAATGGCAGACATGAAGGTTAGTTTGGTTGGAGCCTGCAGCAGCTTAAGTGATAAGTGATTCAAAAAAATAATTAAGGGAATACCTTAGCCAGGGTACTGCCAAAGTAATGTCTGAAGAAAGGCACAAAGCCTCCAGATTGACCTGGTAATTTGGAAGTGTTGCTGGATGAAGTCATGCAGAGGAAGACACTATTGGGAGACCAATGCAGTAATCACAGGTCATGGTTCAAGAGCCAATCCAACACTTCAGCATTACAACGAATGCATAAAAAATTAACAAACCTAGCTGAATTGATATTTGTTTATTATAACCTCATCTCACTGTTTCTGAACTGATAATCATCTGAGATAACCTCACCTCATAGTGTGTTCTAAGCGCTTGAATTGCATTCCAGTTGTATCCATGAAATAGGATGGAGTCATTTATATCCCCAGCATTCTCCAGAAAATTTGTTTTATATTATTCAACTAAAATGCCTAGAAATTCATCCTCTGTCAGTAGTGTTCAGCACATTGCAGAGTAACAAATGCATGGAGAGCTCCTCTATTCCAGGCAATGCAATGCAGGATGACTTTGCAGCCTTGCAGTCATGTGCAGTTACCGTATCAAAAGCTTCACATGTAATTATTTTGTGCAAGCAACTGTCATTACAGTCACAATGGTCTGCATTCTAATATTTGGATGTCCCACCATGATAATTCTTGTGCATTTTTTCTTATGGAGAATACAATCATAATGCCAGATAGAGAGCTACAACAGATGATACAACAGAGCTACAACAGAGAGCTACAACAGATCATGTTCTCCTCTATGACGAAATATCTCTCCACAACCTGCGAAATGAGGCAATAGAAGTTCCTAAGAAGAGAGAGTAGAAATGGAAGTGCCAATTGATATTTTGCATCTCTTCCTTCTCATCCTACTGTTCTCTATATTAATTGTTTCTAAAAAAAATATCAAAATACTTATGTGACTCATCTGTTAAAATGATATGTAATCCTTGGTCCACACTAACATCTCTTCCTCTTTTCATCCTCCAGCTGTTTCAGAAGAATCAAAAACAGGATCCTGTTGTTCTGGTCCTGCAAAGTACATCATCACTCACTCTATATCTTTTATATAGGAAACTTAGAATGTGATCCAGGGAGGAGTGCATTGGAGCAGCTAGAGGTAGAACATAAAGAGGGACATGCCAATGAATGCATGTTAAAGCCTGGTGATAGCAGTTAGTGTGCTAATTTTAAGAACACTTGTAGCTCATCAGAGATGTATGCAGGCACTGGTGGCTAGGTCAAACTGTATACCATAAATAGATTGTATGAAGAGCTCCTCTAATACAAACGGGCAATGCAATGCAGGATGACTTTACAGCCTTCCAGTCATTTCCAGATTGGACCAACTCCAAGGATAACTACAGTACAGGCTCTTTACAGGAGCCGGGAAGATTGCTGAGCTTCCTCTGTTGATTGTCTCCTAGATTCTAACTAGAGACCTCCTTCCATGGGTCATGCACTATTCAACTAAAATGCCTAAAAATTTATCCTTGTCAAAAGATTGTATAGTTACAAAGGTGAATTAATCCCTATTGTCAGATTCATTCCATTAATGTCAACACAATATGTGTTAGTAATGGGGATGAATTCCTCACCATCTGAATCAAAGGAATATTGAGGGAGAATATTTATTCACCCTTCTGTATGGTATTGGCACAAATTCTTCATGTGTGGGAAATGGGTTGAATTTGTGACTCCTCAGTCAATGGAAAATCATCTGCTCTAGGAGTTCCCAACCTTTTATATGGCATGAACCCTAACATTATCCAAGGGGTCTACTCTGTGTTATATTGCTAGTATTATAAAACCACCAGTGGTTTGCTACAGTACGTCTGTGAACTACTGTTTAGCTAACATTGCATATGCTCCAGGTTGCAGTCTGGAATGAGCCTGCAAATTGAAATTAAATGTACCTCTATGAGCACAGTGCGGCAGCTTCTAAATCAGCTCTCTCACAGCTCCAGTGATCCAGGTTCAGTCTTGATATCAATGCCGTATCATTTGCAGGTTCTCCCTGTGGCCACATGAGTTGCCTCCAGGTGCTCTGCTTTCCTTCCAAGACCCAAACATACGGATTGCTAGGCCACTGTAAAATTGCCCCCCTTGGTGTATAGCTGAGCAAAACTGTGAGCAGAAAATAAAATGTGATTAGTGTAATGTTCCTGTAAATGGATGCTTTATGGTTGGTGTGGTCTAGTGGGCCAAAGACCAGTTTCTGCGCTGAGAGACTCTATGTCTCTCTTGCTCATTGTTGCTCAGCAAGATAGATAAAAGTTCTGGTACTTCTGTTCAGTGGCATGCGCTCAGCCCACCACCTGCCAATACCCTTCCAAAAATGAAATATCATGAGGAGTTCCTACAAAATAAGTTAGACATACTGTATTTTTCCTTCCATCGACAGTAAACTTGCAGAGCAGATTACTGGTGCTTTAAAGAACTTACTCAAGTGCAATTGACAACTACTCAGAAGTTCAAAGTCCAAAGTACATTTATTATCAAAGTACATGTACAACCCTGAGATTAATTTTATTGTGGGCGAAGAAGCACATCAGAATCAATGAAAAACCACACTCAACAAGACGGACAACCAGCTAGTAAAAGACAACAAGCAGTGCAAATACAAAAACAAACAAGCAAACAAACAAACAAATAAATAAATAAGCAATAAATATCAAATATATTAGATGTAGAGTCCTTGAAAGCGAGTCCACAGATTATGGAAACTGCTCACTGTTGGGATGAGTGAAGTTGAGTGGAGTTATCCTCTCTGGTTCAAGAATCTAATGGTTGCGGGGTACTAATGGTTCCTGAACATGGTGGTGTCAGTTCTGAGAATCATGTACCTTCTTCCTGGTGGCAACAGCGATAAAAGAGCATGGTCTGATACAGCCAGTCAGTACACCCTCCACAGCACATTTATAGGAGTTTATCAAAGTTTTAAATAACATGCCAAACCTTGGCAAACGTCGAAGAAAGTAGAGGCACTACCATGCTTTCCTTGTAATGGCACATCTGTACTGGACCAAGAGCAGATTCCCTGAAGTGATAACGCTGAGGAATTTAAAGTTGCTGATGCTCTCCACCTCTGATCCCCTGCTGAGGATCTGGTTCATAAACCTCCAGTATTCCCCTCCTGTATTACTCAGGAAACTAAATTAAGGGAGAGGCCAAAGTAGTTGCATTATGAACAGGACTGAGAAATCTAAGATACTTAATTCTCATTTACAATTGCTATGGCACCAGATAACTCTGTACAGGGTATAAATGTATATAAAATCAGGAACATTATAAAATATAATTGGGTGTATTTTGTGCTCACTTTAGTACTGATTCCTTTGTATGAGATAATGTACGGCAAATAGTCAGGTGATTTGCAGGAATGACAGCAGAAAATAGGTCAGGTACAAAACTGGGTAAATATACCTTATCATGGATCTGTATGTCAATTCCCTCTGCAGTCTGCCCCAGATACACTGAAAAATTTGGTAGGTGGTCAGCTATTAACTATTGGAATGGTGCCGAATTATAGTTAGAAGTAATGCATAATCTGGGTAATTCAATTTAGATAATTGAACATCCATGTTTATTAAAAGCTTGCATGTTGCTTTCAATGCAAGAGGGATATAAATTTGTTTTTATTTGGGAGCAATAACATGCAATGTAGTTTTTTATGAAATGTAGTAATACAGTAAAATATTTTCTACCTTGCACTCTTGAGAATTTGGGACTGGTAGATTTTATGGACTGTTGGATAATATTCCAATTAATATTCAAAAACACTTTAAATCACTTTGTTTGGAAGTTACATTGCAAACAGGCTGTCAGTGAGCTTAAATGCAGAGAGGATACATTTAAAGGGGGTGCATGAGTCCGGTTTTGCTGAGAAAGATCTATTGATTATGTCCATAACTTCACCTGATCACATTATATGTCAAATCCATAGAATTAGAATAGATTTTAAATAGCATGGTATGAGTACATGTTGAACTCTGAGTTTGCCTGATATTAAGAGGCTTTGATGTTGTTGTGTACTAAACTAGTAAGAAAAAGGATGGAAAGGATAATCTTAACAGGCCAAGAAACATACAGCATTCTTGTAGATTTTGAAGGAGCATCCTGGCTCATCATAACCACAGAACATTAATTTGTACTTCATATGCTGTACATCAGCTTTGGTTCAGAGAAGAAGGGAAAGCATTCAGTTCACTAAATTGCAAACTGTCTTGGAGAAGTTAAGCACATATCTCAGCTTATGATTTCAGCAGGTAATAGCGTTTTGAGTCAGGGAGACAGCCCTTGCTTGAGAACAGAGATCAGCGATTTGTATGTGAGTAGAAAGAGAAATCTAGCTACTACTGTTCTTTCAGGCTCAATCAGGAAAGTTATAAACAAGAAAAAGTTATCTTTTTGGTTCCCTTCTAAGCACAGTTCCAACTTGTTACCCTGCAGTAAACAACAGTAAGGCATCCCTATTAAAATTGCAGCCCTACAGCAAACAAGTCAGAAGATCAGTGATCATCAATTCTCAGTCACATTAAAAGAGTTAAGTAATGAGGGTAATTTTACTTTCTCTCTCAGCTGGATTGATTGGGCAAATAGTGCTACAATTTGCCAAGAAAGTTGTTTGCATGGTGAAAACACAAAGGATACCCAAAAGTAATCAAACTATTTAATGTGGACAGTGAGAAATGAATTGCAGGACACAAAGTTCACAGACTCCAAAATATGACAATCCATTTTTTTCCTCCTATGCTGCCTGTTCCCACATTGGCGGACAAGGTGCCATGGTCTTGGGTATGATAATTGATTGAAAGTTTATGGGCGCCTTTAAAAAGAAACTCGATCAGTTTCACTAAACAAAGTAGTGCAGTTTATAGCAAGGATGGTACTCAGTAAACAACATTTTTACCTCAACCAATAGGTATTTAAATAATATACACTTTAATATTTCCTGTACCTAATAAAGTGGCCACTAAGTATACGTTCATGGTCTTCTGCTGCATCCCATCCACTTTAAGTTCAACGCATTGTCCATTCAGAGATGCTCTTCTGCATACCATTGTTGTAATGCGTGGTTATTTGAGTTATTTTAGCCTTGATGTTAGCTTGAATGACTCTGGCCTTCTCCTCTGACCTGTCTCATTAGCAAGACATTTTCACCCACCGAACTGATTTTTTTTTCCACTCCATTCTCTGTAAACTCTAGAGACTGTTGCATGTGAAAATCCCAGGAGATCAGCAGTTTCTAAGATACTCAAACCACCCCATCTGGCACCAACACTCATTATGTGGTTAGTCACTTAGATCATATTTTTCCCCATTCTGAAGTTTGGTCTGAACAATAACTGAATTTCTTGATAATGTCTGCATGTTTTTAATGCATTAAGTTGCTGCCACGATTGGCCAATTAGATATTTGCATTAACAAGCAGGTGTACAGTTGTACCTCATAAGTGGCATTTGAGTGTAGATGTTACTATATTTTTGATGTTGTAAGAGTGATGAATGCCATCCTATTCCTATATTTTTGGAAATCCCATAAACATATTGGGTTGTCAGAAGAGCATATTCAGATTTCTCTGCATACTGCAGAAGCTAATGCAGTAATATCAGTCTGCCTTTACTTCGTTGGTCTGTTGCAAGACCTTGTAGCTGCTAACATTTAGCCTAGCAGTAATGCCCTTGGCAGTCCGCTCTTAAATGTGCCTATTGCTATAGACATGGCACATTTGAAGTACTAGATGGAAACTTGGGGATGGGGTGGGAAAGTTCCCCACGGGATCAGAAGGAACTAGACAGGCTGATGGAAAGCAATGCTCACAGGAAGAATTTTTGTTTTGAGCAAGAGAACTGAACAGACAGCCAAGTGTTCTTGGCAAGTGATTGCCAAGGAGGCCACTAAGGAATAAAACTACATGTCAGCCTGCACTTTGGGGAAGCCTGCAATCTAGTTACATCTGTGTGCCTGCTCCTGAAGGATAAACAGATAGAAATAGAGCAGCGAGGTTAAATATTGGGTGTTGTATAAATATTGACATCATCTGGAAAAGTTTTATTTTCAAAAAGGTGTAAGCACAAATGAAAATACTTCTGAAAAGTTGAGAATCAAATTTCTCAAGGGTGCTAAGATACCCAGAAATGTTTGAAAAATTGTGGAACTCTGAGCTAAACAGATCTTCAACTGCCAAGCATTATTTTCTTTGGAGATGTTCAAAGGAAGTTCTAGCGACTGATCTTACATTAAATAATAAAATAATCCCAACTCATTCAGAGAACTTCTGAGAATGGTATAACTCTGATTAAAAGAAAAAAGAAATGACCAATTATCAAAAGAATAAAAAAATGCCTCTTGTGAAACTAGTGCAGGAGATTACATTAACCATGACATATTTTACAATCTAACCATTCCTTATAAAGTGTGATTTATTCACGTGGAATAACAGATTCTGCTCTCTCACAAAGGTATATACTGAATGAACACTTACTGTTCCATCTGAAGGCCTTTGCATAGGTCTATTATTTTTGAGAAAAAGAAGGAATATTCCATTGTTTTGGTTCTGTTTATAGCCCACATGCCACTACGTCAAAAGGTTACAGCTCAAGTCACACTCCTGGAACTTGAGAATAAATAAATTCCAGTCTACTATTGAAAGAGTACTATACTATCAGAAGTACCACCTTTCATAGCAAATTTTTAGTTGCTGGATGGATGTAAAGATTTTCTAGGTCTATTTGAAGAAGAACAAGGACTTTATACCCAGTGTCCATCAATTGATATCATCAGTCATTGACATACTACTATGCTCAGACTGGCTGCCATATTTCCTACATTGTATTGATGATTATACATCATAAGTATACTACTGTTTGTAAAGCTCTTTGAGAGGTCTTGAGGTCTTGAAAGGCACTATTTTTTAAAACAAAAACATCTAATTCAGCTATTTTCTTAATTAACTTGTAAGAAGTCCCCGGGTCCTCCACTGCTGGTCAATTTTATGTAAAAGGATGCAATTCCAAATTGATTAATGATCTATTAAGTACAATATTTGTGAGTTCCCTGTGAATGAGATGACATTATACGTTTTTCATTTCAATACAACCCTGGCAAACTGTATTTAGTGATAATTTCAACAATAATTCTGCTCAACATTTAATCAATATTTTATTAAAGTGTTATCAGCAAACTGGGATCTGATAACAGTATATTAGTTTTGTTGTATCAAATCTCCAGCGGTATTCTTTTCCTTCAAGTTCCACCAAAACCTTGAAAGTCATTTGGAAGAGACCACCAGTAGATCTTTTGAAGCTGTTCACATCTGGAACCATGCAATGTGGAAGCAAGAGGTGGACATTCCATTAATACATCATACAGCTGTTTAAATAGCCTGTTGCTGATAGCATCTCAAATCTATTTTTCTGCTTTAACCTCATATACTTTGTACATCTGGATCTCAGCCCAGATAGTTCCAATGAATTCAGGATTTTGGAAAAGCGGATCCCAGACTATCACAACTCCTTTTTGTGAAAGCATGATTTCTAACTCTGTTCTTTAATGACTGAATCTTAATATAATGTCCATGTATTCTAGACTCCCTCTGCTGATGCAATAATTCACCAAGACCAACAACTTTCATCTCTAACGTTACCTGCCACTGCCCGTGATTCAGCTTATCCCAAACATAGATTCTATTCGTTCCCCATTGTAAAGTCATTGATGTGAAGAATTTGCCCTGTTTATTTTTTCTCAGGGTCTGCCTGGCCTACAGAATAGCTTGAGCTTTTTTTAAAATTTATAGTTAGAATTTCCAACATGCACTTTATTTAACAAAATTATCCAAAGCTCTTCTGAGAATGAACTCGCTATTATTAATTTTCATATCTGACACTTATCAAGTCTTTACTATGCTTGCAAAGCTTCATCAGCCTCAATCTTCAGTTTTGTTTTTGAATTTGAATATGGTGACATCTCTTCTTTTCTTTGTTACTTCCATCAATGCTAAACTCCTCATCGCTCCTCCAATTCTGCCCATGTGCACAGTACTAATCTCACCACCATCAGAATATACAAAATAAAATAAGGGAAAGGACTTTGAGACTGATTTGGTATCGCACAATGTCATGACTGATCTTCCTCAACTTTATTCTCACTCAATCTCCATACTTTTTCATTTCTCGTGCAATCCAAAAATCTATAATTAAGCAGCTATAAATCCTGTTTAGAACATTCCCAAATTTCACCACCTTTCAGAGGAAGAAATTCCTCTTAATCTCAATCCTAAATATCTGATCCCTTATCTTGAAACTATGCCCAGTGTTTTAGACACCAGCCCAAGAGGAAACTTCCTCTAAGCATGCAACCTATCTGGCATCTTAGGAATTTTATGCTACAATGAGATCACCTGCATTTCTTCTGAATTTCATAGAACATGGCCCCATTGTCACAGGAATTAATGGTATAAGCATTGTTATATTATCACCAAGATAAATGTATCCTTCCTGAGATAAGGAGACCAATACTCTGCACAGCACTCTAGCCCTGTAAAACAAAAGCAAGACATGATGTTACATGTTGCAATATGTTACATTAACCCTTTAACAAATAAGGTTATTCACCTTCTGAATTGCTTACCAATTTCCTGTAATTTTTGAACAAGCATGCCCAGATGTCTTTGAGAGCCAACAGAGATTCATCTTGAACTTGGGTGATTTCCGTTTGAAGTTTGAATATTTGTGATTCTCTGGGTGCTTTAGCATTAATATTACATTTGCTATTTTTCAATCCATTGGGACCACTCTAAAATCCATGCAGCCATCTGTTCTAGGTCTTGGGGTCATTTGATTAAGGGATTTGCCATTGTTTTTAATCTGTTACTTTCTCCAGAATTTTATTTTAAGTGGTATTAATGAAGTTTATCACATTTTCTGCCTGACCTATTTCACTATGTTTCGATGTACATGTGACAAATAAAGCTAATCTTTAATCTTTAAGTCTTCAACTATCCATAGAGCATTTTAACAGATGTAAATCAATTTAATAGATGTAAATAAAGCAAAGTAATTCTCCCCCATGTCCATTTTATCGTTTAGAGTGGTTCTTAAAATTTACTTTTGACTTACGATGGTATATTCTTATATGGATGTGTGTCAAATTTTGGCTAGTAAATTACAAAAGAACTGTATGGCACTTTATTTCTTTTAAGGATCTATATAATTTAAAGTTGTTTCTTTGTTTGACTAAATCATGTTATAATTTCTAATTAGAGCACCCCTTCTAAATTAAAGGCTTTCAAGTTATGCTTTCACAACTATTTTTGATTCATTTATTTTTTATCCCAACTCTTAATAGAATTAATCTCTTTACAGAAAGTATATAGTTTGATACCTCTTCAGCTTTAACACCTGAAACAAAAATGATTTCAGAAGTTATCAAGTTTCATTTTGAACCTGCACTATTGCTCCCTGTTATGGAGTAGCTTAAACAACAATTAATAAGTGTATTGCTACAAACTTTTCCAATAAAAATAGGTCCTATATTTTCCTTTTCACAAAAAGCAGCATTGCCAATCCAGGCCTGCCCAACTTCAAAGAATTATTCCTTCTAGTTCCATTTCCTACACACCTTAATTGATAAGGTTGCTGAGAACACCAAATGGAAGCTGTCAGTTCACTGGCTGCACAAGGCTGACTATTCAGTTTTATTCTGGTCAAAAAGTTGGTAGAACTGCAGCCTGTTATATACCCTCTTCAAATGTGACTCAAAAGCCTATTTCAGATATCTGACCAGCAAAAGTCAAAAAAGGAAATTTGCTTGACATGCCTCTCAGTGTGATCACACTGTTGACGAGAGTGCAACACTGTTTACTAATTAACAGGGTAAACTAATATAGGTTCCAGTTTCTGTAGGATGGAATACCCATTTTGCCAAGCTCTGTAACAGTGTTGTCATTTTTCTTGTAAAACAGCTTCTCTCATTTTGATAGATTCATCACGGCCTGAAAAGAAAGAAAGCAAGTGCCCCACGCCAGGATGTGATGGAACTGGACACGTCACAGGCCTTTACCCTCATCACCGCAGTTTATCAGGCTGCCCACACAAAGACAGAGTTCCCCCAGAAAGTAAGTGAAAAGGAAATTCAAAATGCAAGGTAAACATATTTGTAATTACCTAAAACATGTTGGTTGCAGTATCTCTCAAAATAATGTAATTTCTTCTCACCTTTGATGCAGTACCAATCTCCTCATTTATTACCAAGGTGAAACACATGTTTTTTTTTGTTTCTTGATGAATCACAGAACACAATACAGGGAATTGTGTACACAGATGGTATTGAGAGTGGGGAGGAAAGGAGATATGGGGGCGACAACAAAAGTTTATTATACCTGTGAATCAGCCCAATCGACTTTCATGAATAACAAATTCCCACATCATTCAATCAAGCTGCCAGTTGGTTCTGAACAATAGTGTGTTTCTGGCAAAGCCCAGTTTCACTCTTTCTGTTGTCACTCTCTTGTAATCAATGAATTTATGAACAACCAGAGTATATAGTGTGGGTGAATGTCAAACTTGCTGCAGTGCTAAAACCTTTTTAAAAACATTTATTTGTGGAAGAAAAGATGACACTTATCAAATGAATGCATGCTGCACTATTGCCACAAGACACATAGGTCATGAGACCATAAGACCTAGGGGCGTAGGTGCAGAATTCATCTGCCTAATTGGGTGGAACTTCCAATTTTGAGAGTGTGAAGTAGGAAAAGGCTAGTCACCAATCTTGAGTATGCTACATCCAATGTTCTTTCTGTTAAATCAATGGAAAGCAAAATTGGCCGATTTGTAAAACATATTTGTTGAGAGTTTGCTGCATCTTAAATTTACAAGATTAGCCCTCAATTGCAAATACGGTTTTTGGGAACTCAAGGGATTAGCTGAACAATCCAAAACAAGTCCACAAAAATTACCGGGTAACATATTAGATATTCCATGTTGAGAATTTCTTCAAAGTGTAATGCTAAGCAGACCTGTCCTCACCACTGAAATGTGTGTCACCGCTCCCCTTCTCTATTCCATTTCCACCCCCTTCTGATCCTTGCAATAGCTGTAACTTTACTTTGCTGATATGTTCACTGCTTGGAAATGATCCCTGTCAACTACAGCCAGCAGGGAGTTAGACCATGAGATCATAAGGCACAAGTGCAGAATTAGCCAAACCTGCTTTCCATCATGGCTGATTTATTTCCCCTGTCAACCCCATTCTCTTGCCTTCTTCACATAACCTTTGAAGAGGTTCTTAATCAAGAACTTATCAACTTTTACTTGGACAATTAATTCCACAGGTTCACCACCATCTGTCTAAAGGAATTCCTCCTTGCCTCTGTTCTAAAGGGACATCCTTGTATTCTAAAGCTGTGTCTTCTGGTCCTAGAATCACAAATTATAGGAAACATCCTCTCCTTGTGCACTTGATCTACGTCTTTTAATATGTAGTATATTCCAATGAAAATAGATAGATAGATAGATAGATAGATACTTTATTCATCCCCATGGGGAAATTCAACTTTTTTTTCCAATGTCCCATACACTTGTTGTAGCAAAAACTAATTACATACAATACTTAACTCAGTAAAAAAATATGATATGCATCTAAATCACTATCTCAAAAAGCATTAATAATAGCTTTTAAAAAGTTCTTAGGTCCTGGCGGTAGAATTGTAAAGCCTAATGGCACTGGGGAGTATTGACCTCTTCATCCTGTCTGAGGAGCATTGCATCGATAGTAACCTGTCGCTGAAACTGCTTCTCTGTCTCTGGATGGTGCTATGTAGAGGATGTTCAGAGTTATCCATAATTGACCGTAGCCTACTCAGCGCCCTTCGCTCAGCTACCGATGTTAAACCCTCCAGTACTTTGCCCACGACAGAGCCCGCCTTCCTTACCAGCTTATTAAGACGTGAGGCGTCCCTCTTCTTAATGCTTCCTCCCCAACACGCCACCACAAAGAAGAGGGCGCTCTCCACAACTGACCTATAGAACATCTTCAGCATCTCACTACAGACATTGAATGACGCCAACCTTCTTAGGAAGTACAGTCGACTCTGTGCCTTCCTGCACAAGGCATCTGTGTTGGCAGTCCAGTCTAGCTTCTCGTCTAACTGTACTCCCAGATACTTGTAGGCCTTAACCTGCTCCACACATTCTCCATTAATGATCACTGGCTCCATATGAGGCCTAGATCTCCTAAAGTCCACCACCATCTCCTTGGTCTTGGTGATATTGAGACGCAGGTAGTTTGAGTTGCACCATATCACAAAGTCCTGTATCAGTTTCCTATACTCCTCCTCCTGTCCATTCCTGACACACCCCACTATGGCCGTGTCATCAGCGAACTTCTGCACATGGCAGGACTCCGAGTTATATTGGAAGTCTGATGTGTACAGGGTGAACAGGACCGGAGAGAGTACGGTTCCCTGCGGCGCCCCTGTGCTGCTGACCACCGTGTCAGACCTACAGTCTCCCAACCGCACATACTGAGGTCTATCTGTCAAGTAGTCCACTATCCAATCCACCATGTGAGAGTCTACTCCCATCTCCGTTAGTTTGTGCCTTAAGATCTTGGGCTGGATGGTGTTAAAGGCACTAGAGAAGTCAAGGAATGTAATCCTCACAGCACAAATCCCCCCCCCCCATTCTTCTCAAATTCAGTGAGTACAGGCCCAAAGATATCAAATGCTCCTCATACATTTAATTCCCAGGATAATTCTCAAAAGCCTCCTCTGAATCTTCTCCAATGCTAGCACATCCTTCCTTAGATATGGGGTCCAAAAAAGTGAAGAAAAATCATTTCAGGATGTATATAGTATATATTTCTCTAACATTAAATGTACCTTTGAAAACTGTTCACAATACTCCAAAGATGTTCTGACCAATGCCTTATAAAGCCTTAGCATTATATCCTTGCTATTATGCTCTAGTTCTCCTGAAATGAATGCTAATATTGCATTTGCCTTCATTACTACCAACTCAACCTGCAAGTTAACCTTTAGGGCATCCTGCACGAGGGCTCTCAAGTCACTTTGCACCTGACTTCTGAATTTGCTCTCCTTTCAGAAACTAGTCTTGCCTTTATTCCTTTAACCAAGTGCATGACCATACACTTCCTGACACTGCATTAATTTGCTACTTCAACTATTCAAAAATCTTTCTGAATCCTTCTACAAACTCCTTGCTTTCTTAACAGTATCTGCCCTATACCTATCTTTCTATAATCCACAAATGTGGTCAAAAGGCCAAAAACTCTGCCATACAGACCTTTAACACATAAACAGTAGTCAATTCAACACCACTACCTGTGGAACACCTCTTGACAGTGGTAGCTAACTTGGAAAGCTCCACTTTATTCCCATTGCTTGTCTTCTGCCAGTCAGCCAATCTTCTGTCCCTGCTGGTACCTTTCCTGTACTACCATGAGTTTTTAATCTCATGCTTGGCACCTTGTCAAAGGCCTTCCAAAAATTCAAGTACACAACATAACTGACTCTCCTTTGTCTATCCTGCCTGTTATTTCCTCAAAGGATTCCAACAGATTTGTCAGTTGAGATTTATGCTGACTTTAGTCTATTTATCATGTGCCTCCATGTACCCCAAAACCTTAATAATAGACTTTAACATCTTGCTAACCACTGAAGTCAGTCTGCCTCCTCCCCTTCTTAACGAGGAGAGTGACATTTGCAATTTTCAGAATCTGGTGGTTCTTAAAAGATTACTGCTGATGCCTCCATAATCTCTTCAACTTCCTCTTTCAGAATCCTGAGGTGTAGACTATCTGGTCCAGTTGAGTTATTCTACCTTCAGACCTTTTAGCTTCCCAAGCACCTTTTCATTAGAAATAGTGACCACACTCACTTCTGCCCCCTGACATTCTTGGAGTCTGGCATACTGCTGGTGTCTTCTGCGGTGTAGACTGATGCAAAATACTTCTTCAGTTATCCTCCTTTTCTTTATTCTCCATCACTTCTTCTCCAGCATCATTTTCCAGCAGCCCAATGTCCACTCTTGTCACTCTTTTTCTTGTCATACTGTATGTCTGTATCCTCTTTTATATTATTAGCTATCTTATCTTCATATTTAATCTTTTATCTCCTTATTGCTTTTCGAGTTGCCTTTTGTTGGTTTTTAAAAGCTTCCCAATCATTTCCACTGTATTTTGGTATATGTACATCCTCTCTTTTGCTTTTATGCTGTCTTCAAAGGTTTAACGGTTACTTTTTATCAAAGTATGGAACTCTGGAATTCTTCAATCCTCCGGTTAGCCATGAAACCAAGAAAGAAAAGAAAGGCAGCACGATCATCAACCCCCAATTCCTACCTCTCCACAGAGAAAATCAACAAGAATGGGACAGGCACATCAACCCTTGATTTCCTTTGTCAGCCACAGTTGCCTCATCCTCCCTTTAGAATGCTTCCTCTTCTTTGCTTCTACTCTCAATCCCCATGACCATCATAACACTGTCTTTTTTACATGCCATTTTTATCTCCCATTTTAATTTGTACCCCACATCTTAGCTATTGATCAGAAGCCTGATATAACTTCCAACAGGATCTTTTTACCCTTGCAGCTTTATAAATTTATCCTTAACAGCTCTACATTTTCGGATTCTATATCACTTCTTTCTAAGGATTTGATTTCATTTTTTACCTACAAAGCCGCCCACCTCCTCTGCCAACCTTAGATGTTAACCTCCTATGTGTGATCCTATTCAGCCACAACTCAGTGATGCCTACAACATCATACCTGTAAACTTCTAACTGCACTACAAAGACATCTATCTTATTTCCTACATAGCATGTATTCAAATTTCACACTCTCAATCCTGTATTCATTATCCTTCTTTTCAATTTTGTCTCCATGTTGCATGAAATTAAATTTGAAGGTTCAAAAGTTCAAAAGTTCATTTATTATCAAGGTATACAATTCTGAAATTCTTCTTCTCCGGAAAGCCATGAAACCAAGAAAAGAAAGGTAGTATGATCTTCAGCCCCAAATCTCCCCTCCCCGTTCAGAAACAAAAAAACCCAAACAAAAACAGAACAGGCACATCAACCTCCAAATCCCTCCTCCCCAATAAGAAACAAAAAAAAACAAACAAAAAGAGATCAGGCACATCAACCCATAAATCCCTCCTCCTTCATGATAAATTGAAAAAGACGGAACAGGCACATTGACTCCCAAATTCTTTCTCCCGCACCAAAAAATGAACAAAATGCTGTGCCAAATCTCTCTCTCTCTGCACAAAAAAACCAAGAAGAATCAGGTAAAAAGACAGAATATAAAAAGCTGTAAGACTGAAAAATTCTCATATCTTTCTAAACTTTCTTTGTCTCTTTCTTTAGTCTGGAGACTTCAGTAAGTTCTTCTACACTCTCCTTCCCCTTTACTTTATCCATACTTTTCCAAGTTGTTGTTTACCAAGACTTGATCCAAGTATGGCTCATGTTGACCCCATCCCATTGGAGTAGTTTCCTCCTTTCCCATTGCTGGTGGCATGAATTCAAAACCATTTCTCCCACACCAATTTTTGAGTTATACTTTTAGTTCTCTGGTCCTTTTAACCACATGCCAATTTGCACATTGTGCAGGAAACAATTCAGAGATTTTTTTTTGGCATCTTAATTTAGCCCCTGGCCATATAATTTCCCTTAGCAAAATCTCCTTCCTTGTTCTTCATATATTGCTAGTACTCATACAGACAGGGCAACTGGATTTTCCCCTCCCACTCCAAATTCCTCTGGGGATCAGATGAAATGTCCTGAACCCGGACACCAGACAACACAGCTTTTGGGACTCCTTGTGATGGAGACTTAGGCCTATTCCCCTGATTATCTGTTCCTCAATTACAACTACATTTTCCTTCTACATTTCATCAGATTCAGAAGTATTCATAAAATCTGAAGTATAATGATTGTAGTAAATAGACAGTGAGGGAGAAGTTTTTTGGACATTATTTTGTTATAAAGGAGAAATCTATACAAATCTGTGAGAGAGGGAGCAAATAAATGGAGGTCTAAAAACAGAGGAGGAGGGAAACTCTATTTTCTCATGGCAGGTTGGAGGAGCTGAGGATGAGTGATCTGGCGTTTGCAGGAATAATGCACAAAAATCTCAAAAGTAAGTAAAAATATTAGTTACATCAAACTATGATTCCTAATCTTGATATTTCCTTAATGGCTTCTGCTACTTTTACCTTGCAGGCAAAAATTGCAGCGTGTAAAATCTGAGGACCAGTACCTCTGTATTAACAGGCAATAATCAGTGGGGTTTCACACTCCTGAGTAATTATATTTGCTTAGAAGTGTCGTTATCCATTGGGGTATGGAAAGAAACAAGCTGATGGTGACGACTTAATTAAATGTTATTTCAATTCACAAACTCTCTTTTCTGTTAGTGACCTTAGTTCATCTTGTTTTCTAGCTGTTCACAGTGAATGGCAGCTACATAATAAGTATGCACATATTCATCTCTTTTTATGTATTTATGGGCTGTGAACTGAATGGCTTGCTGAGCTACTTCAAAGGTCAGTTCAGTGCCAACCGCATTGCTGGGGTCAGAAGTTACATGCAAACTACTGTAGATACCTGCTTAATATAACAGAACTATCCCTAAAAGGTATACAAGAATCATGTGGGCATGTAGGAACAATCCACTCATTTTATAGTCATTGTCATTTTAATTCTAATTTATTTATTTAAACATATTTAAATTCCCCCACTCCTCTGGGGGAATTTGAACTTCTTAAGATCATTGGTGTAAGTCTCGGAAGTGCTAGTCAACTCTGTGATCATAAATAAATAACCACTCTATGATCATAACATGGAGTTCTGAAGCAATTAGTCTCTGAAACAAAGAATTAAATCAATTGAGCAATATAGTTATAGGTACATATTGTTTATTTGTTTCATTGTTACCCTATATTCAGAGAGGGAAATCAAAAGCCACACCAGGAGCACCAGACTTTCAGGTGAAGTGTCGCCTCACCTGTATGGACTGTTTGAGGGACTTAAAGGTGGTGAGGGAGAAGGTGTAGGGACAGATAAAGCACTTGCCCTGCTTTTAAGGACAGCGGGGGAGATCAATGGAGAGGAATGAGTGAACAATGGAGTCAGGTTGACAGCAATTACTAAAGAAACAGGAGGTGAGGAATGTCAAGCACTTTCACTCTGTTGCTGCAAAAGGCAGGATCGCCCAGCAACTACTTATTTCAATTGGACTTCCCATTCCCACTCTGACAAGTCTGTTCATGGCCTCCTCTACTGTCATGATGAGGCCAAACTCAACTTGGAGGAGCACCACCTTATATTTCATCTAGGTACCCTCCAATATTATGACATGAACATTGATTTCTCAAACTTCCAGGAATTTCTCCCCCTCCCCTTCCTTCTCTTTTTATCCATTCCACATTCTGGTTACCCTCTCATTTCTTCTCTTCTCCTCACTTGCCCATCACCTCCCTGTGGTGCCCTTCCTTATTTGTTTTCTATTATGGTCCACTGTCCTCACTTAATAGATTCCTTCTTTTTCAGATATTTACCTCTTTCACCTTTCCCAACAGGTTCTTACCATCACCTCAGCCCCTCTCACCTTCCTTCCCCCTCGCCTGGTCTCACCTATCACCTTTTTTTCCCCTCTACACGCCTGCTTATTCTGGCTTCTTCTGTCCCCTTCCTTTTCAGTCCTGAGGAAGGGTTTTGGTCTGGAATATCAAATGTTTCTTCCCACCATACATGCTGCTTGACCTGCCGAGTTCCTCCAACAATTAGAGTTATAGACTGATGGAAAACTTACAGCACAGAATTATGCCCTTGGGCCCATGTATTTCATGCCAAACTGTTTAAGCTGTCTAATTCCATTGACCTGCACCTGGACCACAGCTGTGCACACCTCTCTCACTCATGTACTTATCCAAACATCATCTTAAAGATTGCAATCAAAATTCATCCAACACTTGTGCATTTAGATCATTCCACACTCTCATCACCTTCTAACTGAAGTTTTCCCTCATGTTTCCATTAAACATTTCACCTTTCACCCTCAACCCATGACCTCTAGTTGTAGTCTCACCCAACCTCAGTGGAAAAAGCCTGCTTGCATTTATTCTATCTATAACCCTGATAATTTTGTATATCTCTACCAAGTCTCCCCTTAATCTTCTAGGTTCTCGGAAATAAAGTTCTAACCTATTTAATCTTTCCTTATAACTCAGGTCCTCCTGTCCCATCAACATCCTGGTAAACTTTCTTTGTACTCTGTCAATCTTATTTACATCTTTTCTGTAGGTAGATGACAAAAACTGCATATAATACTCCAAATTAGGCGTCACCAATGTTTCTATTCATTTTCAATATAGCATTCCAACTCCTGTACTCAATGGATTGATCTATAAAGGCCAATGTGTCTAAATCTTTCTTAATGGACCTATTTTGTGTGTATCGTTCAAGATTTCTAGCATCTCTCGATGTATTTAAAGATTGGATTCTATGCTTCTTGCAAAATTGGATTCTGTTGGATTTAATGGAACCAAGTTTTTGAAATGTAGTAATAATTTCCTGCTGAAGGGCTTTTTCCCCCAAAACACAAATGTTAATTTCTCTCCATAGATGCTGACTGACTTGCTGAGTTCCTCCAGTATTTTGTGTGTATAGTTTAAGTCAAATCCTTGTTTCAAGGAGCTGAAAGAAAAGTGCTGCAAATGCGGGGGAATATCAAAGTTCAAAGTACATTCATTATCAAAGTATGTATACTATATACAACCTTGAGATTCATCTCCTTACAGGCAGCCACGAAACAAAGAAACCTCAAAAGAACCCATTAAAAAAAGACCAAAACACCCAATGCCCAGAGAGAGAAAGAGAAAAAACAAATCTCACAGACAATACAAGTAAGCAAATGGCATTCAGAACAGTAGTTCTACAAAAGACACAAAGCCAGGCATCACCCCAGCCAGAGCAGGCAGCAGCCACAGTTCATTGCAAAGCCGAGTAAACTCTGCAAGACCTCAGACGCAAAGCTAGGCATCATGGCAGTTCGGTGTAGAGCTGAGTAAACATCATAGATCAGCAAACAGAACTGGCCCTCACCTCACCTCTAGTCCTAACACCAGGACATTTCCAATCAGGCCCGGCATTTAAATCATCTCAACGTCAGGTCCTTCCTCACTCTTAGACCACTCTGAGGCTAGAACCCAGCTGCCACAATTCGGCCCGTACCCGACTTTCCAGTTCAGCCTGCCGCTTAAATCAATCGGACATCGGGACTTCCTTCGCTCTAGGAGATGCCACGACTCTGCTTCGACCCCAATTCCACTTGCCATGTCTGTGCCTCACCTGCGCCTCTGCTACTGCTCATCTTCGCTTGGCTCAACCACCCTTTGCTTGCCTTTCCATTGTTAGTGTTGTTAGCATTGATCATTATTAATAAGGTGTTACTAATAAAGTAGATAGTGGTTTCCTTTGTTTTGTTTTTTGCCGCCCGTAAGAAGTTGCTGGGCAATACCAGTGCTATCTTAAACTGGAAATGTGATATTAAAACAGAACTTGCTGGAAGTAGTCAGCAGTTCAGGCAGCATTTGTGGATAGAAAAATAGAATTGACACTTTAGGTTGATGACCTTTCATCATATTTCAGGAAGTTTGAAAGTCTTGCAATATTCATGAGATGCTCTGTACTTAACTGTGATTTTGTGAAAAGGTTTGCTTGCTCTCAGTACAACACTTAGGTTTCATTTAAACATATTTGTTCCACTCCTATTCATTTCTTTAAAGTTCTAAGCACTGATGATCTTATTTAAGAATCAATTAGGATGATTTACTTAGCATTTACTGCATGAAGGAACTTGCTTTTCAGAGTCAAGATGTTACAGGTTCACATCCAATATCAGACTTTTATCTTTATGCAATTGTCAGAAATTATCTTTATGCAATGCGATACTCTGAGTGTGTTGCATAAAGAGCAACTTTGCCTTTTATTTGAGATTTGAACTGGTGTCATGCACTCCTTTATATGGGACAGACATTAAATTCCAAGTACTGGCTTTCAAAGCAGAGACAATGGAACAAATTTTTCATTCCATTTTAACAGTTAATCTTTTTGAGAACAGAATGGGTACTTGTTTCGGAAATATCATGTGAAGAGATATTGCATTATTACTCGATAAAATTCAAGCATCAAGGGATCAATCTGTAATCCATTGCATGAGCAAGAAAGGCTGATTGCTGTAAAAAATGTGACTGGTCTAATTTCTGATGTGGAGCCTCCTCATGCAGGGTGCTGACACCTGTCTATTTTAATTATATTAAACTAGACTTTATGATCCATAGAGGACTGACAAAAGTGAGATAGCAGTCAGTGTAACATAAACTATCTTGACTAACTTAAGGGAAACCCTTAACAAACCACTGCAAACTGTTCCAAAGTAGTCAGGCTCTGTGTGTGCTCTATGATATTTGAGTGGTCAAGTGAATGTTAACATTATAATGCTGAGCTTTCCTTGTATCTGTATCCTACTGCTTCCAAATCCCAGAGTTTTGTGGCAGAACTGAATTTTCTGTAAATCCTTATTGGTATCCTTTGTAAATATTATGTATTTTCTCCAGCACCACTGTTTCCACTAATAGTGAGAATGGGTGTGTGGGAGTTAAGGGTGGTGACTAGGTGGTAAACATAATCTACAGTTTAGGCTGAGGAAATCACCCTATGGAATATGCTAGGATGCTTTATGATCATTAGTATTAATTGTAGGAAGATTGATTATGGAGATGACTATACAATAAGAAAACTACTTCAAACTATTTGCTTCAATATAGTTGATAGAGATTTTGGCAGTGATAGATTTGATGGAGATATTTAAGATCATAGCTGGAGAGCAGCTATTCCAATTTGAAGGTAGTTCAGTATCCATGGTATTTATTTTAAGGTGGTGCAAACAAGATCTGAGAGGATGTGAGGAAAAATCTTCTTAAACAAAACAACTGATCTTGGTGTGGAGTTAACTACTTGTCAGAATGAAGGAAACAGAACAAGTCAAGATTTTCAGAAGGAAATTGGTTTGCACTTGAGGGAAAATAAACTGAAGAGTATGAGGGAAAGAATGGGGAGTGAGACCATCTCAATTGCTTGTCAATGTGAGGAGCACTAACTTAACTGTCCAAATGTCTTCACTTTGAGTCACAATGATTCACTGATATGTGAATATCAAAATAATCCATGGCATTGAGTTTATTGCCAGATTATGGTGTTTTCAGACTCACTTAACTGAAAAATGTTATGAAGGTAATTAATATCCAGCATAGTCTGCTTTGCAGTACAGCCCTTATCTCTTCGAACAGGTGTGTTTGCTTAATGTATTTAGCCTGTGAAAAACATTTGACAATATTTAGTATTTTACAGAGACTAAAACTTTCATTCCTAAAAGGCTGAGTGCAGTATAAACTCACACATTCCATGCCAGTTTGTTTAAGCTTTTCCATTACCACTACATGGAAGGTGAGAATCTCTTTAAAGTGAATGTACAATGTCTTGTGTTTGACAACAGGCTGGAATATCCATGATCCAATTTGCTGCCCATTCTTATATCCACTATTTGAACATTGGGCCCCTGTTCCTATCAAGGGGAAGATACTTCCAGCTAACAAGGTAGTTTAAAACACAGTTCATTTATTTTCAGTTATAAATGTTTCAATCCAAGCAACATCCTTAAAATACATTTAAAACTCACAGAGGATTTATGTCCCATAAAAGATTTCCAAATTGCAAATTATTTCTAAAACACAAAGGATTACCAAAACAAAGGTACATTTCCTATAAGCTAAAAAAAACATGCCAATGATGCAGACAAACCAGTCATCCATTGCAGAAATTGAAGGCAGAGGGATGAACTCTAGTTCACCCCATGTTTCCTTCATGCTTCTTGATGTACTTTACCCTGTTCCTAATACGCATAAACTGCTCTCTTCACTTGTACAGTTTCTTTGCCACTTATGCGACTTCACATGCATATGATATTCTTTCAGATACCCTTTAATACAAACAGTCTAAAAGCTCCTTGGAGACACAGATCCCAGGTGATCACAATTAATGCTACTAACTTCACTGGGAGATAGAAAACACATGTCAAAAGAGCAATGTTATGATAGTCATGGGGGATTTCAATACACAGGTAGATTGGGAAAATCAGGTTGGTACTGGATTCCAAGGGAGAAAATTTGTTGAATGTCTATAGGATAGCATTTTAAAGCAGCTTGTGGTTGAGCCCACTAGGAGATTAGTTATCCTGGATTGGGCATTGTGTAATGATACAGATTTGATTAGGGAGCTGAAGGTAAAGGAACCCTTCGGAGCCAGTGTTCATAATATGATAGAAGTCACCCTGAAATTTGAGAGGGAGAAGCTAAACTGAGAAGTATCATTATTTCAGTGGAGTAAAGGGGATTACAGAGGCATGGGAGAAGAGCTGGCCAAAGTTGACTGAAAGGGGACACAAGCAGGAATGGTGGCAGAGCAGCAATGGCTGGTGTTTCTGGGAACAGTTTGGTAGTCACATGATAAATACTACCCAAAGAAGAAGAAATGTTGTTGAGGCAGGATGAGACAACCATGGGATGTCAAAGGGAAGTCAAAGCCTACATAAAAGCCAAAGAGAGAGCGTTAAATAGAAAACTAGTGGGAAGTTGGAGGATTGGGAAACTTCAAAACCAACAGAAGGCAACTAAAAAAGGACATAAGGGGGGAAAGATGACGTATGAAGGTAAGCTAGCCAATAATATCAAAAAGGATTCCAGAAGCATTTTTAGATGTACAAAAGGTAAAAGAAAGACAAGAGTAGATATTGGAGCACGGGAAAATGATGCAGGAGAGGAAATAATGGGGGACAAGGAAATGGCAGATGAACTGAATAAGTTTTTTACATTATTCCTCACTGTGGAAAACTCTAGTAATTTGCTGAATATTTGAGAGAGGCAAGGGGCAGAAGCATGTGAAGTTGCCAATACTAGAGAGAAAGTTCTTGGGAAACTGAAAGGTTTGAAGGTAAATAAGTTACTTGGATCAGATGGTATACATTCCAGGGTTCTGAAAGGGGTGGCTGAAGAGATTGTCGAAGCTTTAATAATGATCTTTCAAGAATCAATAGATTCTGACATGGTTCCAGAGGGCTGGAAAATTGTATATATGTCACTTCATTCTTCAAAAAGGGAGAGAGGAAATATAGGCCAATTAGCCTGACCTCAGTGGTTGGGAAGGTGTTGGAATCGATTGTTAAGGAAGTGGTTTGGGGTTACTTGAAGGCACTGTACTCACTGGAATTTAGAATAATGAGTGGGAATCTCATTGAAATGTATCAAATGTTGAAAGGCCTAGATAGAGTGGATGTGGGCAGGATGTTTCCAATGCTGGAAGAGCTAAGAACCAGAGGGAATAGCCTCAGAATAGAGAGACATCCACTTAGAACAGAGACGAGGAGGAATTTCTTTAGCCAGAGAATGGTGGATCTGTGGAATTTGTTGCCACAGTTAGCTATGGAGGCCAGGTTATTGGATGTGTTTAAGGAGGAGGTTGACAGGTTCTTGATTAGTCAGGGTGTGAAAAGTTATGGCGAGAAAGCAGGAGAATGATGTTGAGAGGGAAATGGATCAGCCACGATGAAATGGCAGAGCAGTCTCGATGGGCCGAATGGCCAAATTTTGCTCCTATGTCTTATGGTCTTATGGTCTTACAGAAATCACATTTCTCTTTGCTTATTTTTATCACTTATTTTCATAACTTTAGCCTTCAACACCAACCTAGTATATCATTGGGGAGCACTGTGGAGGTGTCATTCAGAGTGGCTGAATGACAATGTTCCATTGTTACTGCTGAGCATCTAATGATATGGCATGTTTATTTGTCTTCCATTTTGCTGCCTTAATCTTCATCATCTGTGTGTCAGTTTTGTGCACTCAATTAAAACTCAACAAACTGTTGAACACAATTTACAATGTGTATCTATTGAAACCCCAGATGTTATAGTCATAAAGCTATAGAACACTACAGGTCCTTTGGCCAATCTAGTCCATGCTAAACTATTAGCATGCTTAGCACTATCAACCTGCATCCGAGACACAGCCCTCCAAACCCCTCCCATCCATGTATCTCTCCAAATTCCTCTCATATTTTGAAATCAAACCCGAATCCACCATTAGCAGGTTGATCCACACTCTCACCACCCTCTGAATCAAGAAGTTCCCCTTATATTCCTGTTAAATATTTCACCTTTCACCCTTATTCCATGAATGTCGTTTATATTCATTCCCCATTTCTCTTATACCTGAGTTAAAAGTTCTCAAAATTTCCCAAACTCTGCAGCACAATTCAAGGGTGCTTTGAGTCTTTTAGTAAGGAGTATAGACTTGTATATCCTTCTACTAGTTCACAGATAGTTGGTGAAGAGCAGATATCTAGCAACATATTTACTGTAATGGGCCAATTATTTGTGTTGGTTGACAGGATGCTTATGTTGACGAAAGAGGAAACTGATGAGAGACTTAGCATTACTTTAACAATATTTTTATTTTGGGCAATTTTGATACTTCAACATAAATTATCAGAACAAATTTTCATCTTTGTTAAAGTCCATAATACAGTCACATAAACATATGTTTTCTCTGCCCTTAAATCACAAAGTTATTTTATTTTGCTTCAGCTAATACCTCAGCACTATCAAGCAGCAGTGTTCAGTTCATTCTAAATAATGATGCCAGGAGTAAATACTTGAGGTCCGCTAGTTGGTCACTGCACTTAGCCCCATTCAATGGCTCAAGAAGGTGTATCAGTATTCCAACACTTTGTTGGTATGAGCAAAGGTATCCAGTGTTAATCTTCAGAATCAGGATCAAGGTTATGTCATGAAATCTGTAATTTTGTGGCAGCAGTACAGTGCAAGACATAAAATTACTAAAGTTATAACTAAGAAGTAAATAAATAAGTCGTGCAAAAGAGAAATAGTGTTCAGGGGTTCGTGGGACATTCAGAAATCTGATTGTGGAAGGGAAGAAGCTATTCATAAAATATTGAGCGTGCATTCTCAAGTTCCTGTAACTCTTTATTGATGGTAATTATGAGAAGAGGGCATGTCCCAGATGGTGAGGGTCCTCAATGATGAATGCCACCTTCTTGAGGCCCTACCTTATGAAAATATCCTGGGTGCTGGTGAGTCTTGCACAACAGCAGGATATTAATGACTGATTGTAATCATCATCATCCTTTGGGGTTGCTTTACAGAAAATCACCCACTTCCATTGTTGATTTTTTCTGAGCAAACATCTCACAGCACCCATTTTCTCAGAGAGACTCCGGTCCCAAGAAGAAAGATCTGCAAATTCTATGTTATAGCAGATCAATTCATCTTTGAATAACATATTAATAGAATATCTTTACCCCATTATTGTTCTTAAAATAGTTTCCAGTACCTCTTATCCCTGGAGGCAAGTTATTTCTTAATCTGCTATCTCTCACACATGATTAGTGTAAACAGCATGCTATTTTCATTCCATTGATGGCGTTGTAAGTTCAGAGGTCAGGAACTCCTGTAAATCAAGCTAAGGATCCACTTATTATAGGATAATGTGGTCAACCAACTGGCAGAGGAAAAGAACCTTCTGAATAATGAATAATCCTCCTCTCTATTGTGTCAGTGCTTCTTGGGTTAATCTCCAAGATAATGAGCTGGGACTCACTAACTGCTGCTCGTAGTTCTAAATGGAAACACCTGCATTCAGCCACGTGAAAGGCAGCAAGTCCCAAACCACTGTGGACAAATTCAGAAGGCCAAATTTGTCAGTTTATTCTTCTTGTAGACTCCATGTGGAGCCCAATCTTGCTGAGATTACCCACATTACACTATGGATGTGTCTCTTGGGTCCTATGCTGTGTCTTAACATTAGGAGGCAAAGGAGAAGGCAAGTTACTTACGTATATGTTTGTGCTAAAAATACCTTTTACATTGATAGATTTGTACTAAGTTATAATCTTCCAAATTATTTCAATGCTGAGTGATATAAAACTCTGAATGTCAGAGTTGTTCAAATACTATCAAAAATCATTCTATATACAGATCAAAGTCTGGGCACACATGATTCAGATCTGACTAACAGCTCTATATTTAATAAAGATGCTAGGAATTACGATGTGTCCGATATCTTCATGGATGAAGCAATTGCAAAGAAATTCTGCCAGAACGTACAAGTGATAAAGAAAAGCATGATGCTTTTATGGTAATGCAATTGATGCCTATGTTATAAGTTGGTGTTGCATTCCTGGAAAATAGACTTCATCTCAATTTTCTGTAATGTTAAACCATATCTTCTGCGCATGTCAAGAAACGAGTTTTGAAAAAAAAATTATGTTTATTTATTATTCTCATGTAAATTCTGGAGAGAGAATTCTATTCCTTATCTCACATTTTTGGAGAGTGATTTCTGAATTCTGTAAGGATGAATATCTTTTACCCATATAGATGTAATGTGGAGTTGCCTGTACACATATTCATGTATCTGAGCCATACAGACCACTAGGGCACCAGGTGTTCACCAAATTCTTTGACCATAGCTGGACACAAAAAGCAAAGCAGAAGTTGACATGGTGTTTGTAATCAAGGCTAATTTGTGAAAATAGACTTGCTTAAAGTCACTTGTGCTCATTGAATTGTATCAGTTACAATCCTCATGGGAGGAATAATCTGAAGCAAATAAAGAGTATGGGAAAGAATTTCTACATGAATTCCCTACGACTCTTTCCTATTGAGAAAGTTGAGTGCAAACCATGGGAAAGTGCCTTATTTTCCATTACTTCAGAGATTTCTGTTGAAGTTAGGGTGAAAGATAAGGAGGGCACAGGAATATTACATAACAAATGTAATAAATTTTGTCATTTGATTATAAAGAATCTACTGTGCACCCTATGAAATACAAAGTGTATTTATACTTATCTGATTATCAATGTTCATTTTTATACTCTATTAATTTTTGTTTAGCTGCGAAGTGCTTTGCTTCCATTGCAACTGAACTAAGTGCCCAGTAGAGGCATATCTTGAATGTAATGAAGGATTGTCACATACATAAAGTGGTGAGATTAAAAAATCTTCAAATTATCTGTAATGCTTTTACTTTCAGTTTTCCGTGTCCATCACTTGGGCACACTAAGAATAAAGAAGGCTGTCATCTACAGCTATTAAATATTAAATGGACTCTAGGTATTCAATAGTAGCCACCTGAGGAATGACGTTGATCAGAATTTGTTTCCTTTTTCTCCCATTTTATAATGGTATTAGCTATGGTCATAAATTATAGTATTTCAACCACTATCAAAAACAGTTTGTTATTTTAAATAATCTATTTCTGTTATTATATATCATGGCAACTTTCAGAAAATCATTTCAAAGTGAGCTAACTTAGTTAGGAATAACATTTTTCTGAAAGAATCAGATCCCTTCTGTCCTTCAAAATGTTTCAGCCTGATGCTGTTATTTTATAATAAACAAGAAAACCAAATGTGGTCTTCTGTCTATTAAAGGCAAATCTAATCAATTTGGGCTAGAATTCTGAACTTATCCCTTTCTTCCCTGTGTTTTTCTTCTATGATCATTCTTTACTAATCACTTCCAATCTCTTTCCTGTCAAGTTCTTGCCATGCATGAAAATGTGCTTAAGTGTCCTACACCAGGCTGCACTGGGCGAGGCCATGTAAATAGCAACAGGAATTCTCATAGAAGGTAAGCAAGGACTTCATCTTACTTCAATAACAGCAGAACAAAAGGCACAGAAGAGCTAGATCCATAGATTCAAAAAAATTGTCATTCCCTACTCATAGTATCATGAGCTGGTCATTAACACACAAAATAATAGAAACACTTATTAGTGTTAAATAGTAGAAAAAATTTCAGGAAGCTGAAGTTAATATTTTTTGAAATTAAACATTATTCAACAGAGCACGCAATTATTTCGAACCCATGAAATCAATACCTAAAATCATTAGTGAAGACTCAATGTATAGGAAGACTCCACAGACTGGAGTACAGGCAGATGACACTGTTAATACATTTATGGAAGTTGCATTGGAGCAATATTCCATTCACTAATGAGCTCATTTACTGCTGCTCTTTTCAAAGAGAGTCCATTTTTGTTTTGCTGAATTTGATGATCACTCATTTAGTGATCATGGGATTAAAATGAGGAAGAACACCTGGCTTATTGAGATCACTTCTTCCACAGATCACATAGATGCTGTTCAAGAATTGACTAGTATCTTGAACACTTGTTATTCAGTTCTGCATGGCCACTGTTGGATTGCAGAAATAATCAAATAAAACTTCAGAATGCTGGTCTGTTCTTGCATTTCCACTGCTGAATTCTGGCTAACCACATGCAAAATCACACACTCCTTCCTGTTCCACCGCTGGTCCCATTTCGCCCAGCTTCTTCAACCACAAATTGATCTTTCTGATCAAACACTGCAGCGGGAAACATTGTAACCTGCAATGCATTTAGTGTTTCACCATGAAATTGAACTTCATAATTGGAATGCATTTTCTATTTAGAATTTCTTTCTCATGCGTCTGCTTAGTTAGTGCGTGATAAGCATCTCTCCTGCCTAGCTCAGATCCTTTATCAATTCTTTCCACTCACTTTATCTTTCATTTCTTTTTCTAAATCAATTGGTTCTTAACATAGCCAATTTTTTTTTAAAACCTTACCTTCAGGTAATGGATGTTATACAAAATAATGTTATCAGGCTGATTTTTCACAAAACCCAAGTACATTATGACAGGCCTTAAAAAAAAACCTTTCTGATACAATGGAAAAGCGAGGACTTATCTTACAATAACTCAACCAAAAGTGATATGGTTATGTAAATATACAGGAATCAGAAGGAAGTTTATATGGCAGTTTTTAAAATGTAATACATTTATTTATACTCTAAGGTTTTGATATGTTGACAAAAGCTGGATCACTTAATTACTTCTTCCCTGTGATATATAACAATTCAGATATAATCAGCCATATGTTTAATTTCCTAAAGCTTGGCTTTGCAATATTATTCCTACTGCTACATGAATGTTTAATTATGTCTCTGTTCCCACAGTCTTTCCGGATGTCCTATTGCTGCTGCAGAGAAGCTGGCTAAAGCTCAAGAAAAGCATCACAACAGCGAGGCAACAAAATCTAACCAGGGTTCAGATCGCGTGTTAAGGTAGGGACACTGTGTGTTAACTTCTAAGAACTACTTTCAGCAAAGTTCTGCTTTTCATTCTATGATTAACTGCTATATTAATGTAACAAAGCTCCACATCAATCCAAATGAATTATTTGTATTCATTCTTTTGCTGTGGGATTTCCCTTACTTTTACTGAAGATTACCTCATGATAATTCACAATTTATGCCCCTCTCCACTGCTGAACTGATTCACATTCAGCTTCTATATTGTTTGTTTCAGAGACATATTGTTCTGGTCAATGTGAAGGGATGCATTGTTAATAGTGTCTTGAAGATCTATTTCTAGTTCATAAATTAGGGGAAATCAGGCCTGATTAAATAGTGGTGTTTCTGATTTCACTAAAACTAGAATGGATGATGTTTTCAGAAACATTTATGATTTTGCTGCACTCAACAGTTGGAGCAGTTCTGTCCATTGTGAAATATTATCATTTCTTTCAATTATTAATATCTGAAGCCGCTTTTAGATATTTGCTTAGTTTCCCTTACAATTTTAGCTTTTATAATTATATTTGTGAATAGTAACCTTAAAAAGTACTATATAAAATTTGCTAACCAAGAATTAATGGAGAGACCAGAAAACTCAGGGGACAGAAGCAAGGTGAGCAGGGTTAGCAGAGTGGTTAGCTATGGCAGAACGTGAAATGAGAGAGAAGCACATCTCATGGAGCTGTGGGACAGTGAATACAGTGAAGGTGCTGTGTACAGAAATCCTGTATGAACAGCATGGTAGTGTAGTTGTTAGTACGACACTATTACTGTTTGGGGAATTCCAGGGTTCGGAGTTCAATCTCAACGCCATCTGGGTTTCCTCTGAGTACTCCAGTTTCCTCTCACAGTCCAAAGATGTACCAATTTGCAGGTTAATTGGTCATTGTAAATTGACCTGTTATTAGGCTAGTGTTAAACAGTTGGGTTGCTAGGCAGTGAGACTCATTGGGCCAGCAAATTCTGTTCCGTGCTGTATCTTCAAATAAAATAAATAAATTAACCACTCTTCTGACCTGTATGTGATCTATGTTGTGCATCAATGTTTCATAATTATCCCACACTACCAGCTGACATCATGTCAGTTTTCAAAGACAGTATAGTATGTTCACATTTTTGTACTGTACATTGTGCAAGGATAAATGTTAGAACTGCAGTAATTTGAGGGAAATATCAGGGTCACTTCATAAACTATTTCACTTTGACTCACATTGGCAAAAAATGTGAATACAAGTTGGGTTAGACGATCCATGAAGGCAGTATAAATTTAACAGATTTAAAAACAATCATAAATTCATCTTTTAAAGAATATTGAAAAAAAATTTGTCTTAAAATTCATACAAAAAATAAAAGTAGGTAGATGATGTAATGAGAGATGTTGAAAATACACAAAGTGCAGGAGGAATAAAGCAGGTCAGGTAGCATCTATGGCGATGGATAAACAGTTGGCATTTTCGGCCAAGAACCTCTATTCCTTTCTATAGGTGCTACCTGACATGCTGAGCTCCTCCCTCACTCTCTGTATGTTCCTCAAGATTTCCATCATCTGCATTATTTCTTGTGTTTTTGAGAAGTGTCAATTTACTTTGTAGCTTAATTCACCCTTCAATCTATTCCTGCCTTTAAAAGCTCTAATCCCATTGCCAGTGATACTCCTCAGATTGCTTTATGAAAGACATTAAACAATGCAACACTGACAGGCTTTGCTTCCCATTTCTCTATTGTTATACAGGCAAAATTAGAACTTTATAACTAGGAGATGTTTTCTACTTTGATAAAAGAGGGTTCTTAATCTTAGCATGCCTTATTTACCATCAGCAAATAGATTTGGTATTTACAAAAGCCTAGAAATTTGAACAACTTGGCTTTTCGTCTCAGTGCCACTTGTGTGAAAATGGATTTGTCTTCCTATAGAGTGATTGTGGTTTGAATTGCGTCAATTCAGAAATTTGACTTGACATTTTTTGATCAAAGGTCAAAAATTTCTATTGCAACTCTCCTTTCACAAGAAAAATTAATCTCAAGTGTTCCATTTTTGGGCACTCTCTGGACATCCATATTCATAACTATTCCAGGTTGGGATTTTACTCAGGTAATTCCTGAGGCTTAATGCTTCTTACCCACACATTGACAACCCCCTGCCAGACAGCTGAAGATATGACACCCAGAATGTCTGAATCTCTCAGAATGAGAAACAGAATCCGGTCTATCACTGACGTATGTTGTGAAATTTGTTGTTTTGTAACATTGAAAAAAATCACAGAAAAATAGTGTGAAAGACGAGTAACATGGTACTCTTCATGGGTGCATGGACTGTTCATAAATCTGATGGGGAAGAAGCAGTTCCTAAAATGTTGAGTGTGGGTCTTCAGGGTCCTGTACCTCCTCATTAATGGCAGTAATGAGAAGAGGGCTTGTCCTAGGTGGTGAGGGTCCTTGATAATGGATGCCGCCTTCTTGAGGTATCAACTCTTGGATATGTCCTCGTGCTGTGACTGAGTCTACAAGCTTTTCCAGCCTCTTTTGACACTGTGCATTGGAGCCTCCACATCAGTCATGTAACCAGTCATAATGCTCTCCACGATACTTCTGTAGAAATTTATTAGAGTATTTGGTGATATACCAAGTCTCCTCAAGCACCTAATGAAGTATAGCCATGGACATGCATTCTAAATGATTGCATCTCTATGTTGGGGCCAGGATAGATTATCAGAGATGTTGATGCCCAGGAACTTGAAGCCACTCATTCTTTCTACTGCTAACTCCTTGGGGAGTTTGGTGTATGTTCTCATGACTTTCCCCTTCCTAAAGTCCACAATCAATTCTTTAGTCTTGCTGACCTTGAGTGCAAAGTTGTTGTTGCGACACCGCTCAACCAGCCAATCTACACCTCCTCATGAGCATCTGAGATTCTTCCAACAACAATGGTGTCATCATAGAATTTATAGATGGTGTTTGAGCTATGCCTAACCGCACAATCATAAGTGTAGGCATAGTAAAGCAATGGGACAAGCATTTATGCTTGTCGTGCAGTTGTGTTGATTGTCAGAGAAGAGAAAATGTTATTACTGATTTAACTGCGGACTCCCAATGAGGAAGTAAAGGATACAGTTACAGAGAGAGCTACAGGTTCGGAAGTTTTTTGATTAGTATTGATGCAATGATGGTTCTGAGCGTTGAACAGTAATGAATAAATAACAGCCTGACGTAGGTATCACTGTTGTCCAAGTGGTCTTTCAGCTTGATTTACTGATCCTCTGACACATGAAAGTCTGATTTCCGTAACCTCAGATCCACTTACCCCAACTCCAGCCCACTGCAGGCCCAGTCATCTCTTGGCTGCTGCTGGAGTTTGCAGCAGTGACCTGCAACCGAAATGGTCATTGGTGTTCTGCACAATGAGCTAGAATTGCACTTTTTAAGGAACACAAGAGTTTCTGGATTGCACTTTTTATTTTTTTATTATTTCTGTAAGTTTATTGTGTCCCTGACACATTTTTATTGTTCTGCCTGTAATTAAATTCCAAGCTTAGAAACCAGAAATACATGAGCTCTAATTTTTATGAATAAAATTGTGATTTCTATTATAAATTGTATTTAAGTTAATTTCTTGATTAGTTGCTACTTACTGCAAAGCTGCATTGATTCACTTAAAATCCAAATTTTGAATTCATTGCCTCTCCAATTAACAGACTGGAAAATAGTGTAATGGATGGTCAATCTGACTTTATTTTGCTGCTCAACTTGAAACTACTTTTTCCTCTGCCCATTAATGATAGAACGTATTCAGATAGTGGGAAAACTGATGCTCAGGTTATGTCATCATCTCAATGCCTGTTTCCATCTTTATTACAAAAGAAGAATTGGAAATATCTCATAGAAATTGAGAGAACTTTACACCAATCCCAACACTCTGCAACACCAGTTATGAAACTCTAGTTTACAATCTCTATGTGTGCATGTGTAATTAATATTATGTAAAGCTCAGTAGCCCAGTAAATGAATTGTTCCATGTTTCCTTCTTGGTCAGGTCAAAGTTGTAACATTTTGGGTCAGGGTTTTTTCAGTATCTTGCATTAGAAAATAGAAAATAAAAATAACAGGTCATAATTACAGATACTTATATCGACGAAGCGCATTGGAGTGGGTGGAGAGAGGAATAAATTAGATGTAAGATATATAATCCAAATTTACAGAACTATATTTAACTTATTCCACAGAGAAATGGCAGTAGTGTTCTTGGTCATCAGTCAAAGCAACAGCAGTGTACAGCAATTTACCAGGTTAAGCTTGCAGCCACACCACTTGCACAATAATATGATGGAACCAATGAATAACCCATTAGGGAGTTTGCTAAATATTTGTCCTATTTACAAAAGTAAGTCACTGTGAAGAAGCCCAGAGATGTGCAAGGGATCTGAACTACTAGATTGGTGTACCCATCATTCTGTGCACCATCTCAGCAGGGGCAAGGACGGAAACCACCACAACTTCTCCAAATGGCCTAACTGCAGATATTATGAAGTTTATCTATCTATCTATCCCTGTCAGTATTGGTACAGTTGCTCCGTTCATTTATTTTGCTTAAGACCTTATAACCATATAACCATATAACAATCACAGCACGGAAACAGGCCATTCCGGCCCTCCTAGTCCGTGCCGAACTCTTAATCTCACCTAGTCCCACCTACCCGCACTCAGCCCATAACCCTCCACTCCTTTCCTATCCATATACCTATCCAATTTTACCTTAAATGACACAACTGAACTGGCCTCTACTACTTCTACAGGAAGCTCATTCCACACAGCTATCACTCTCTGAGTAAAGAAATACCCCCTCGTGTTTCCCTTAAACTTTTGCCCCCTAACTCTCAAATCATGTCCTCTCGTTTGAATCTCCCCTACTCTCAATGGAAACAGCCTATTCACGTCAACTCTATCTATCCCTCTCAACATTTTAAATACCTCGATCAAATCCCCCCTCAACCTTCTACGCTCCAATGAATAGAGACCTAACTTGTTCAACCTTTCTCTGTAACTTAAGTGCTGAAACCCTGGTAACATCCTAGTAAATCGTCTCTGCACTCTCTAATTTAGTGATATCTTTCCTATAATTCGGTGACCAGAACTGTACACAATATTCCAAATTTGGCCTTGTACAGCTGCAGAAGGACCTCTTTACTCCTATACTCAATTCCTCTTGTTATAAAAGCCAGCATGCCATTAGCTTTTTTCACTGCCTGCTGTACCTTAGTACAGCAGTAACATCATGTACAAAATTAATGAGTTCTGCATGAAGCAGCACCAATGCAGTCTTTGATGTTGCAGAATAAGAACTGTGCAGTGGAGCTGGAGATAAAGTATTGCAGTTAGAAGTCTGGGATATAGGATTGGAAACCAGTCCTGAAAGTTATCGGGGTTCAGAGATTTTTACAAATGTTGGTGGAGTGTGTAGAGGGTGCAAGAGCATGTAAGTATTTATGAAATAGAACCTTTAGAGTCTTTAGAATGTCAGATAAGGGCTGAAGCTTGTGAATCAGATGCTCTTATAAATATGAGATCACAGAGCACACAGGATAGAAATTTTCAGAGATGTGGGCAATGAGATTAGCATTATTAAATACTCTGAGTACTGGTGGACAAGATTTGTGGGAATGGAACTTGGGTGGAGGTCAGAGACATGAGAACACTGATGAGCGAATCAGGACCATAATAACATTTACAGGTGTGACAATTAACTGAAATGAGGACAGTGAATAGTCTTGAAAACTAAAGTAGGTCTTACTGGAATGAAAGTTTGCAATGATTGAGAGGAAGTATACATATATATCTGGATGTGCAATATTAGCCATTAGTCAGCAGTCAGGAATGACTGCATTACAAGATATACTCCTGATTTCATCAAAAGAGGGGAAGTGCAGTAAACCAAATGAACATCATTAATGAAGAGTCATGGAATTCCACAAAGGAGCTTAATTGAATGTCTCCATCAACTTCTCCAGATGGTCAAAGAAAATGAGCAAATACATTGCCAGAACAGTGAACTCTAAAAGTAAGGAAGATATTCATATATCTGCCACCTTTCAGGATATCATAAAATATCTTTAAGACATGAACACTAGTAATAGTTATACTGTAAAATAGCATTGCACCCATTCTACACATAACAACCTCCCAAATGGATCAACAAAACAATGAACAATTCATTCTATTGTATTTAGTGTTGCTGGCTGAAACATAAATATATGCCAAGACTGTTGAGAAACTGGAAAACTGCATTAAAAAAACAAGTTCAAATAATATAGGAAGACTAAGTAGCCTCCAACCTGATGGGATAAACAACTATTTCTTCTTCCGGTTAAAAAAAATTCTCTCCCGGTTCCCTCCTGTCACATTCCTTCATCTCCAGTTCTTTACCTTTCCTCTTTACTTTTCTCAATCACCTGGTTTCTCCTATCACCTTCCAGCTATCCTCCTTCCCCCCCCCCCCCCCACCCCCAACCTCCATGTTTTTATTCTGGGATATACCTCTCCTTCCTTTCCAGTCCAAAAGAAGTGCTTTGGCCCAAAACATCAACTGTTACCTCATTTCCATAGATGCTGCCTGACATGCTGAGTTCCTCCAGCATTTTGTGTGCATTACTCAAGATTACCACTATCTACAATCACATTTTTTCATTGCTAGTCTCACTCATAAAATGATCCTTTCACACCTCAGTGTCTTCTTGTCTCTCCCTTCTATATACCTCCCACACAAGTTCTCTTTACTGACCAGAGCTAAACCCAGGAAAGAGCTTCTTCAACTGCCGGTGCAGAGAGAGAAATTGTGAACAAATATTTTCACTGTGTGGGAATTTTGTATGAAATGTCCTGATGTCTACAGTATGTCTGGCAGGTAAACATTTCTGCTGCTAATGTATACACTAATATGCTCCGTAAAACAAGAAAATATTCCATCTTTCTGGTGTTTGCTCTGAATAAGATGAAATTCATTTTAATTCACTTGAGCATTAACTTTTAATTAAATTATATGTACCGTATTCAGTTGAAAATTTAGTTATTAACATACATCCTTTACTTCATCATATGTAGTGCTTTAAGATGTGCTGTCAAAGATATGATACCTAGACGGGTGATTGAATGGCATGTAATACCTTTATGTATGATGTCTCTGTAAAGAGTTATACGTTCGCTATTTATATAAATAATTTTTATTCAGGGTTAAATAAGGAAGGATTTATTATCCTCATACTGCCCAAGTAATATTGAATCAGTTAAATTTGGCCTCCTTAATTTAGTCATGGGAAAGTGCAATTTAGACTTTGAAGTTCAAGTCTTGAACATATTAAAACTATGCATAGCTCAGTGGTGAATTTAGAAAAGCTTGCAGTAATACCTGCTCTGCTAACTAACTATAAAAGTCGTGCACAATGGGACATCCAGCTGGGTGGACAGAATTTATGATCAGCAAAGGAAAATGCTGCATCTGAAAACCATCCTCAGCAAGAGCAACCTCTGGAATAACAATAGTTTGCAGATACAGATCAGTCCTCTTTGTGGTGTATGAAGCACAAGATTTGAAGCCACCAAGCTGAATGTGAGGGTCACGTACTTAGTAAAAGCTGGAGAATGACCCCATGAACACAAGAAAAGTTCCAAGGTGAGAATCAGAATAACCGGGACTAACCAAATGCAATAACATATTTGTAGGAACTCATTTTCTACTAATCAAAGTTGCAAGCAGCAGGCGGATTTATGTATTATGTTATGAATTGTGCTTAAGGCCATTAGGGCAAGTAACTTGTTACAATTCAGAATATATACACAGTACTGTGCAAAAGTCTTAGGCATAGATATATATAGCTAGGCTGTATAAATCAACACAAAGGAAAGTCATGGTGAAGAAGAATCAAGAGAAAAGCTGTAGTTGCAAAAAATTTACATCAGGCCGTTGTTCACAAGGAACTATTACTTGATAAAAGAAATTCAATCAACTGTAAGATTGTACAGGACCACTTTATGCTTTGGTAAACAAAGCAAAAACTATTAACTCTGTTGAAAACTAAGCCTGAAGATTTAACTCGGTTTCACTTTCCACAGATGCTGTCCGATGTGCTGAGCATTTCCAACATTTTCAGTATCTTTAGTCTTCAGTCCTGAGTACATGTGCTTTGGGAATTTGGAAATCACACTTCTTTCCCGTAAAGCAGGGTTTCCAAAACATGTTTAGTTAAGATTGTTTCTATCTGCAAGCAATAATGGCCCTGGTTTTAGTAGCTCTGATCAATTGGGCAGAAATGTACGAATATAAAATGCTGCTTTGTTTCAATTGTTGTCCCATGATAATTGACAGCTCTTGATTTTTTTTTTCAGTTACCCATCCAACACCAGATCTCTGCAATAAGCACATTCTAGAAAAGGCTAATCTTTCAGTACTGTTCAGACTCATTATTTATTCATTGGCAAGCTACTATTCTGGACTCTAGCTGCTAGAGGGAGCTTGCTTAATGTGTCATTTCCTGTGTACCTGCAGCTGTTGAAGGAATTCAGCTGCTCTTTAATTAAATACTTTTTTTATTGGGCAAGTAGAATAATTGTAGAGACGGAATTGTTAGCTAATTGGAGAATAAGGTTGCTGAATAAAGCACCATTCACACAGAGAAGGTAACCCATCAAGTGGAATAATGGAGGATTGCTCTTTTTCGAGCAAGAAGGTTAGCCACCAGTGCGCTATAAAAAGATTGCCTAATCGCTAATGAAGGGTACACAGAAATGAGGGAGAAATGAGTCAGCCTAAGGCAAGTTACTGCAACAAGTCCACCAATAATTAGAATTTGAAAATTAAAAGAGAAATCTGCAGTTGCTATAAATGTGAAATAAAAACAGAAAATGCTGGAAATGCTTATCAGGTCAGGCAATATCGTGGAAAGAGAGAACTAGTTAATGTTTCAGTCTGAGGCCCTTTGTCAGAACCAAGTCTTACAATGTGATCTGCTCTAGAGAAACCAAACAGAGATGGGTTGCTTACTGAGCATCTGAGTTCAATTCACAGGAGATAACCCCAAGCTTCCATTTCTCTGTGATTCAACTCTTCTCTCGCAGCTGGCCAAGTACTGAGCTGTCTTACACTGTTACAATGATACCAATACAAGCTTCATGAACAATACCTCATTTTCCTGCTGGCCATCTTGCAACCTTCCACATCCAGTATTATATTTTCCAACTTTTGGAACTTACTCCCTTTCTGTCAATACAGAACTATCCATTTCTTCCAGGTGTCATTTTGGCTCAGAATTTCTTTCTTTAATAATATAGTTTTGCATGCTGACACATCCTACAGCCTTGCTATTAACAATACATTACAAAGCCAATGAACTATAATGTGCTTTCATTGCTTCAACTATTTCATTTCCGCAGCAACACACACAAAATACAAGAGTAACTCAGCATACCGGGCAGCATCTATGGAGAAGAGTACACAGGCAACGATTGGGTCGAGACCCTTCATCAGGACAGACAGTCCCTCATTTAGTCTCACCCTGTCAGAGATATTCCTGTGGTGCTGCTGAATACATTCATGCCTTCTCTGCTACTAAAAACTAATCTGTTCTCATACTTTCCCAGTTCTGATCAAGGGCCACAATCTGAAACTGCGACTTGTTCTTCATTCCACAAATACTCCCTGACTTGCTATTAGAAAGCCTGCTGCAAGCCCTCACTTCATAAAGAACCCACAGCACTCCTCTGCCTCCCCCACCCTAGCCCCAATAAATTTCTGAACATCAAGTTTTGCTTCATCCAGTGAATTATTTAGGGGAGAGGAAAGTATAAAAGGTTAAGGGTGGATGCTTGCCTCAGGAAATTATTTTTGTTATTGGTGCCACAAGCACCAATCTTTGCCTATTGCATTTAAGGGCCAGCTTCCATTAACAGAAAGGATATATTTAACTTGCATCCTCCTATGCATAAAATTGTGAAGGTTATAGGCTTTGTTGCAGGGTACTAACCTACCATTTGAATTGTGAGAAATTTGTAAAGATAAATGATCATTCAGGTGAACTGTTGGTTAGAAATATTTTCTCAATCACCACCTGATCCTATATTCTACATTATGTTCACAGTTTGGCTTGATGGGCTTTGGGGATTTTGAAATGCATGTAAAGATTCATCCTTGCACTTGTCCATATAGAAGGTTTGAACAACAACAGCTAGCAATCAGGAATGCCTGAATGTGTTTACATGACCTTTCAAAAGTGAGGGAGACCAACCACTTCACGATCATCATGACTGCCATGCTCACATGTCCCTGCTCCTCTTCTAGCTAGTTAAAGAAACAGGGAAGCACTCAGGAATTCTCAAGTTTAAAATCTTGGATGCACAAACTAAAGCTTTATTTTCCGAACACCCTGAAATATCTATTATGAAAAGAAAGCAAAATATAAAAGCAAAAATTCTAGTATACTTTCAAGATCGCAATCTGCCGAAGGACAAAATGTGTATTCTAAGCTTTGGACATTTTATAGTAGCATGGTTGCCACTCAGTATATTGTTGGCAAGAAAATCATACATTTCACTTCGAAGTAGTTTTAATATACCTCATGTGACAATCCACCAGTTCTCAATAGGAGCAACACTCATTATATTTAGATGGGCTCTGGGACAAATGGTCTTCCTGTATTATTCTCTGACCTGCTGTTGCAATTGGTCGAACTCAGCCCTTCATGTGGAAAGCAACTTCTTGATATTTGGACTGTATTTTGGAAACATGTTTTGGTGAAAAGTATTTGCACTCAAGTTCTTGGCTGAGGAATTTTAACATTGGGGATATTGCTATAGAGGAAGTCGGAATCTCAAGTGGCTCTCAACATTTCCTTGATCTGAAAAACTCTCAAGTGATAAGTAATTTTGTTCTCTAAATTGTTGTTTCATAGTTAAGGTTTTAAGAGGAATGAAGTGAATTATTTCAGATTACTGATGACAGGAATGGGTGACCAAGACATCAACAGATTAAGTCTGAATAGCTTTGTTTTTAATCTGCTAGCAGAAAGCCAAGCTTAAAAACATATCAAGATATTTGCTTGCTCATAATTCTTAGCTTTGTTACTAATAAAAAAGACAGTCCATGCAGAGCAGGAAATGAAGATAAATTACAATTCTGATTTTATTTTCTCTTACTTGGTCTTGAGAGAAGTACCTAAAGTCAAAATTTGGGGTGAATGTCAGAGTTCACCCTGACATGATTATGCATCAGTCACAGTCAAAGGAGGGAGAGCAATAAAATCATTAATCAAATAAAAAGATTACAAGGACCAACCTGCTTCTACAAATATGATCAATTGCATCAAAGTTATACTTGTCTCAGACTATTAAAATAAAAAGCTACCTGTGATGACTGTGAAAATCAGAAAATTGTTGAGTTCTGAGAGCTGGTTTCCTCCATTCATAGATTCAAGCATGGACATTTTGGTAAATTCTAAGACATCTTTAGAAGACATCCTGATATTTGTTTCAGAGAGGAAGTAGTTCAGATAGGGGGCACCTCTCTCTCTCCTGATAGAACTTCAATCCATAACTGCTTTATCCTCAAACAAAACTGCTGGTTCATTTTGATCTTTAAAGCCTTTCTGTCTCATTTAACTTGTCCTAAATTTATTGATACAGCAGCAGTACTTGCCTCCAGTATTGCTAAACTTTTCTTTGAAGACGGGCTCATGTCTGTATTTGTTGATCTTGTCAAGAGTCTGCTCTATACATAGTTAATAACCCCTGATCCAGGATTTTAAGTTAGGGTCATAATTTAGGATTAGAGAAGACTGATGCTCCAATCCAATACTCTTGAATTAGAAAACACAAAATGGTCTGAAATTCCACATGTTGCCTCAAGCTTTAGCTTTGATCAAACTGCTGAGAAAAATCTTTCTCAGCTGTGGTGCAAGGAAAGGATACATCAAACTACCTATTTTGCATTTTGAGATAGGAAAATCAATTGCTTCCTCTTTTTTTTTGGTCATGGGACCATTTTAGACATTTCCTTATAGTTTGTTGTAGTGGATACAGAAGCAAGGCAGGAAAAAGAAAAGAAAATTGAACAAGGTACCAGAGATAAAGACAAACCCCAGGAATGCACTTTCACCAAAATTTGCACATAAGTTATTCTCACAATTATGTTTCCGAAGGCATTTAATTAAGGGTTTGTGAAGGAAAAGTGGCTAAGTAATTCTATGTCCTAACTCAAACTAACCTCAAAGTTTGCCTTGAAACAAATAGGAACAACCATCTGGTCTTCATATCAAAATTCCTGATGGTTCCCAATGAGGCTGCACAGAAAGAAAGAGGGAATGCAAACAATCTTTTAGATTTTTGCTGTTGTCATTGTAAACTTTTTTTGCTTTTCAGTTTGATAAATCCTTCTCATACTTCCGCTTTTGGCTTGGCTTCTCTCTCATAACTTTTTTATTATATTTGTAACCTATTCTGTTTCGATGTCCTGTTTGTTTAGATTGGGAGGGATGTGTGGAACATTGGCTGCAATAACCAAATAAGCCAAAGCTACATTTGAATGTGAGTTATAGAGTCAAGGTGGTTTTCAGCCATTCTATTCTCATCCCCTCTCTTAATCTTAGTACTGTCACAGTCTCTCACTTGCCTTGCTTCAGATTACTACCCAGTTTTTTTGCTCTTCTGTCGCTTTGTTCACCAGTGACTCTGCACTTACACTAGCTTTGCCCAGGAAATGATCACAAGAAAGCAGGAGCTCTGAATCTCTCTCATCCTCATGGAACCTCTGTCAGCTGTCAACGCTCATATTTATTAAAAAAATAAACTAGATTGATAGAAAAAAAAACTGTACTTCACAATCAACACCAATCCCTATATTCACTCAAAGCACTCAACTTTCAAACCTGACTCACGATACTCTTGTGTTTGCCCAACCTGCTCTATCTCCTTGTCCCCATCCCTTTTAGTTTCCATAGATATTCTCCTTAAAACAATCAGCTGTGTATTTTGAATTGATGTTGTATGTGCTTTACTGTTGTTAAGTGGATACCACACCATCTAAAATGAATGGTTGAATAAGCCAAAACTTGATGATAGAAGTGAAACATATATGAAATCATTAAAGGCTGTAAATAGTATCTGTCTGAAACACATATCAGGAAAAAAGGACCTTATCTGAATTTGGGGTCTCACACCGACATCAGAAGATCTTTCCAAAACTGGACTGTATTAAATAAAGTCAAAGTTGAATTTATTGTCACGTGCATTCAGTCCAAGTATGCACAATAACAAACTTACTTGCAGCAGCATCACATGTACATGGCATCAAACACAACATTCATAAGAAAAGCATAAATCAAATGTAAATTATTAAAAAAAATACTTTTGGACCAAAAATACAAAGACTTTTGTAGTGCTAAGTGCATTGCGGAACAAAGCTTTGGACGAGGTATTTTATGGTCAAAATGAGACTCTAGGAAAATAGCATCATTAAAAGCATAAAAGAATTATATGAAACCGAGCACAGAGCAGGGGAAAATATTCTACCCATGCTCCACACCTGAGGGGACCCTAACAAGTATGAGTGCCACTGGCTGGAGACCTAAATCTGCTTTGCTGACTAATTTAAATTTAATTCCCATTTTCTTTGAGTAGCCTGGCAATGTTCAATTTAGGTGTCATTTTTTCCTAATATGTGCATTTGTGTGTGAGCTATATTTGTTTGGGGGAAGGTACAGTGCAGTGATCAGGTGCTTTTTTTCCCTTTGTGGGTCACTTTGTCTAACTCTCTCCTATTCTCATTATCTCTTTCTCTCTTCCTGATCTCCATCTCTTGTCTCACCATCCTCTTCCTTTCTGACCTCTCACTCAACTGCTTCTCGTCTTTTTCCATCTCATCTCAGTCTTCCATTTCCCTTTCTCTCATTGTCCCCTTTCTCTCCTGTCTCTTTCTTTTTTCTTGGTTATCTGTAGTATTTTCCCTCTTTATTTCACCCTTGTCTCATTTCTATTGCCTCAATCATCTTTATTGTCTCACTCTCCTTTGCTTCATCTTTTGCCTCTTCTCTCCCCCTCAGCTCTCTTCCCCCATTTTTCCCTTTATTTTTCTTTATTTCTTCCCTTTATTTTTTTCACCTGTCTTGTTTCATTTGCACTCTGCTTCTGTCTTTTTTGTTTCTCTGTCTCACACACACACACACACACACACACACACACACACACACACACACACACACACACACACACACACACACACACACACACACACACACACACACACACACACACACACACACACACACACACACACACAGTCCAATTTAAATGTGTGAGGCTGGGATTCTCCCTGACAGGTGTAACCCATTAAATGCTGACCTTTTCTTTCAAAAGAAGCATGTGGAGATAATTATCTACCTTTCAAACCCCCTCATTAACACGAGCAATGGTATCTGTTCACCCCCTTGTGCTGTTCTGCTGTCATAACTTCACCCCTGCCCCTTTCTCATTTTCAGTCTCTCCCTCACAGACATAAGAATAGCATTTGTAACATTAATAGAAATTATTTCATCTTTAATATCTGTGCCTGCCGGGTTTATTGAGAAATTCAGCTTATTATGACGGCAATGTGATCAAATTGTACTATCTTCCTTGCTCCTTTTCAGTACAATTCTTGAACAAAATAACACTGCCTGAGATCTTCTTTAGGTTTCAGTCAAATTGTAACTGGCATTGTGTCTTGTGCTAGTTTCATAGTTTCAGATGAAGGAGATGTATTACTATGGCTGGTGGAGGCCAACGAAACACATTCCTCTATGAAGGAATGAGATAACTTCTTGGTGGAAAGAAAGTGTCATAAAATGTGTGTGGGATTTCACAGAGTTTTCATTTGGCCATCTATAGATATAGGAGCTAGGGATGTGCTTTCAGATGGACCCTTTTCCACTTCCCTCAGAGATGATGTTTCATAGAACTGCATTTGCAAGTGATTATATTAGGGCAGCTAAAGGACTGCAGAGGAAGCTTACTTAGGCTACATCCACACTAGACCGGATAATTTTGAAAACGCCGGTTTCGCATAAAAACAATAGGCATCCACTCTATGCATTTTTGAAAATATCTCTATCCACACTGAAACAGAGATTTCAGCAAATCTCTTCCAGCTCCGCATGCGCAGGACACATCTACCGAAAACAAGCGACATGTTTGGTGTCGAATCTCACCGTAAAAGTACACGTTTGTGTAGTTACAGACTAGAAAAACTTAAACCGACCGACAGCTATTGGCTCTCACGCAGGAGAACTTAAAACTTAAAAAAAACAAATACTGGAGTGTATGGAGACAACCGGCAGAGAGTTCACGGACAGATTGACCTGGCTGACAACGAACATTGAAAAACTGACTAACTCTGTTGCATTAATAAAGCACCTTGTTAAATGTATAAAACATGTCTGCATCAGTGTTATCTTGTATTTCCATACAATGTTACATTAGGCTGTTACACATCTATTGTCAGAGAAGTACGTGCATAAATAGGTAAACCACCTTTATACGAGCAAGGACAGAAAACAGGGCAAAGTGAGTATACTTATTTATTCAGTTAAGTTAAGGGTCAAAGTATTTGAGTACATTTCTAACTCTTCTGGCTTCAGTCTCTTTGCCGTCAGTTCTGAAATTGTTAGGTTGCGTTCAAAAAAACAATGAAATGCGTGCTGCCATCTGACAGCGTTTTTAAAAGTCTCCGGTTACCCCGTCCACACTGATCTGCCCAAGTAGCGTTTTCAAAAATACCCACCCTGGCAAGCGTTTCTGAAAAGCTCCGGTTTCGGGGGACGAAAACGCCATTTTAGTGTGGATTGAGCGTAAAAACGAAGAGAAAAAGCTTCGTTTACAGGTTTATCCGGCGTAGTATGGATGTAGTCTTAGTTTCTGAGGAAGCTGCTATGTTTTACGATTTTTTTTCTTAACTTTCTTAACGATTGCATGTGTATTTTCTCCAGTTTTTTCCCATATGACTTCTGACTGTGCCACCTACCTTAGTAATGCTGGGAAATTGATTTTCTGATATCATTCGTCTGCTATTTTAATATTTGTACTGATTTTCTATAGTACTCTTAGACTCTACATTTACTACATTCTCTTGAAAGCTAGCAGCCACCTCTTTTCTAATCGGAGATTTTGGCCTTTGTTATTTCTCTTCATAGTTTAATTGTTGTTGGAGCAGTTAGTGTTGTGGTGCTCCTTGTGCAGCTAATTTCAGCTGTACCTCTGATCTCATGTTTCTTGGTGTACTTTCTCAATGAGGCCTGCAGACACAGATATTAATGACAAAGCAATTTCTGTACAAGTTATGGGTTCGAACCTTGCTCCATAGGTCTGAGTTTAAAATAGATTAAAGGAAAACTGGCAATTGACATTTGGCTGATGATGAAATTGAAAATTCATCTGAAAGCTTTATTTTTTAGTGAGCATTCAGCTCCATGTATGTAATCTCTTCAGTTACCAATGTGGCACCATTTATACAAGTATTTTGCAGACTTGCATTTGTTAACATGCATCCTTTAAATAAAACAATTGCATTTTTTGCACCAAGGACAATCTCCTCCAGGACAATGTTCTGAATCTATTTAAAGACAAGAAGCATATTCAACATCTTCTAACTCACTTGTATTATCATAGAACCCTCTATTGAGTCTTCTGTTTCATACTGTTGGGTATTTTCACCTGAGCTTGATCAATCACTGGCCATCAAGTACAACAGTTTGATGGGTTTTCTTTTGCTTTCATCAAGGTGAGGAATTTGGCTCTTAGGAAATTAGACTCTGCATGCACTGTGCCAATGTTAAGAAGTGTTAGCTTAAATATGGAATGAATTGTGTTGCTGCTCAAATATGATATTTACATTTGAAATACTTGTGGTATTGTTGAAACTGCCAATTGGTATCAGATCACTCAACCTATCTGTGACACACTTCCGAGTTGTACTGCGTGTGAGATTGAGAGAAACAAGTTAGGTTTAGTTTGGTCTTTTATCTTGTTTTAGATTTTGGAACGCAGCTGCTGATATAACTTGTGTTTGGTTGCCCTACAAGGGCAGTAAATGAATTTTTTCTGACCTATCTCTTGTTTCAGGTGGTGTTTTTTTTTCCCACCTTTGTATAAACAGTTCACTAGCAGTAGTGGTAATAGAGGTGCTTAAGGTGTTTTTGTCGAAAAAGCGGGCCAATGTTTAGATAGTGGTAAAGTTGTTGTAGGGCTACCAAGGCTGGATCAAGAGTCGCTTCGTGGTATAGTTTACCGGTAGAGAAAGCAAATTGATCAGGGAACACAAATTTAGAAAGTCCGGAGAAGGTCCAAGCACACATTAAGGCATCAGGAGCTATCTGGTTTATCAGGAGCAAAGTAGGAATAGTAGTATAAATATTAGTTTACTTTTAAGAATGTAAATAAATACAATCACTTAATCTTCAGTAGTTCAGTAGTTCTTCCCCCCCCCCCCCCCCCCCACCAGGTGTAATAATGCAGACTCTGCAGTGTCAGTCTTGCCCTATGTTCGGATTCATGGAAAATTGATCCGCTGGAAAGTTCACATGTGAGAAATGTGAGCTAGTCCAACACCTTGGGGAGGAGGAGGTAACTGAACCTGCGATGTTGTAGAGAATTGGCAGATATGCTCCAGGTGTCCTTTGGGGAGATGGTATGCACACAAAGAGAGCCGTGAGTTGAGACTCCAGACCAGAAAGAAAGAGACAGGTAGGTGACCGTGGAAAGGAGGTGCCGGGTAAGGGGTTCGCACTGTCCGGGGGCATCAACCCCAGAGCGGAAGTGTCTAGTGATGCTTAACGACAACTATGAAATGTCTGATGTGGTAGGCAGGTTAGAAGCGTCCCACAGGACTCTCTCTAATGCTAAACCTAAACCCCATAAAAAGAAAGCAGTGATAGTAGGGGACTCAATTATCAGGGGTGTTGAGAGTCAAGTGTGTACTAACAAGGAGTCTCGTACGATGTGTTGCCGATCAAAAGCACAAGTAGGAGACCTCTCTGGGTGAATAAATAAGTTTCTGGCCAGAGCTGGAGCAGATCCAGGAGTCATTGTTCATGTCAGAACAAATGACATTGCTAAGGGCAGGCTGTCAGTTCTGCAAGACAAATTTAAAGTGATAGGTGGGAAGCTTAGGGACAGACTGACAAGGAGGTCTCAGAAGTTCTGCCTGTGCCACACACCAGTCCAGGTAAAACAGAGGAGATTAGATTTAACGTGTGCCTCAAATTCTGGTTTATAGGACATTGTGGCATATGTTTATTGGATATTGAGGCAGATGGGACTTGTAACACTGGGACAGGTTGCATTTGAACCGGAGAGACACTAATGTACTGGACAGTTGTATGCTTCAGTTAGTTAAGGACTTTTTAATCAAGGAATGGGTGGAAATCAGGGAACCTAGAACAGGCCAAGCTCAACTGTTTAAACACCTGAATGGAGAATGATATTTTAGGGCATAAACCAATTATAGGCTTCAAAAATATAAAAATGGTCAAAATAAGATGAAAAACACCAGTAATAGACTAAGGATGGCCTATATAAATGCAAGAAGTTTTAAGAATAAAATAAGCGAGCTGGAATTATATGCCATGTGTATAAGTATGATATAATAGCAATAACTGAAACCTGACTGACCTCAAAGGATAAAAATCTCAAAAGGACCAGGCGAAATGTATCTCAGGCTACTGTGGGAGGCGAGGGAGGAGATTGCTGAGCATCTGGCAATGATCTTTGCATCATCAGTGGGGATGGGAGAAGTTCCAGAGGACTGGAGGGTGGCAGGTGTTGTTCCCTTATTCAAGAAAAGGAGTAGAGATAATCCAGGAAATTATAGACCAGTGAGTTTCACTTCAGTGTTTGGTAAGTTGATGGAGAGGATCCTGAGAGGCAGGATTTATGAATATTTGCAGAGGCATAATATGATTAGGAATAGTCAGCATGGCTTTGTCAAAGGCAGGTCGTGCCTTACGAGACTGATTGAATTTTTTGAGGATGTGATTAAACACATTGATGAAGGTAGAGCAGTAGATGTAGTGTATATGGATTTCAGCAAGGCTTTTGATAATACAAGGATTATTGAGAAAGTAAGGAGGCATGGGATTCAAGGAGACATTCCTTTGTGGATCCAGAACTGGCTTGCCCACAGAAGGCAAAGAGTGGCTGTAGACGGGTCATATTCTGCATGGAGGTTGGTGATCAGTGGTGTGCTTCAGGGGTCTGTTCTGGGACCCGTTCTCCTCATGATTTTTCTAAATGACCTGGATGAGGTAGTGGAGGGATGGGTTAGTAAATTTGCTGATGACAAAAAAGGTTGGGGGTGTTGTGGATAGTGTGGAAGGCTGTCAGAGGTTACAGCGGGACATTGATAGGATACAAAACTGTGCTGAGAAGTGACAGATGCAGTTCAACCCAGATAAGTGTGGGGTGGTTCATTTTGGTAGGTCAAATATGATGGCAGAATATAGCATTAATGGTAAGACTCTTGGCAGTGTGGAGGATCAGAGGGATCTTGGGGTCCGAGTCCATAGGACATTCAAAGCTGCTGAGCAGGTTGACTCCGTGGTTAAGAAGTTCATTGGTCTTCATCAATCGTGGGATTGAGTTTAAGAGCTGAGAGGTAATGTTACAGCTATATAGGACCCTGATCAGACACCACTTGGAGTACTGTGCTCAGTTCTGGTCACCTCACTACTGGAAGGTTGTGGAAACTATAGAAAGGGTGCAGAGGAGATTTACAAGGATGTTGCCTGAATTGGGGAGCATTCCTTATGAGAATAAGTTGAATGAACTCGAGCTTTTCTCCTTGGAGCAGCAGAGGATGAGAAGTGACTTGATAGAGGTGAATAAGATGATGAGAGGCATTGATCGTGTGGATAGTAAGAGGCTTTTTCCCAGGGCTGAAATTGCTAACATGAGAGGACATAGTTTTAAGGTGCTTGGAAGTAGGTACAGAGGAGATATCCGGGGTACGTTTTTTTACACAGAGAGTGGTGAGTGCATGGAGTGGGCTACAGGCGACAGTGGTAGAGGTGGATACAATAGGGTCTTTTAAGAGACTCCTAGATAGGTAAATGAAGCTTAGTAAAATAGAGGGCTATGGGTAATCCTTGGTAATTTCTAAAGTAAGTACATGTTCGGCACAGTATTGTGGGCTGAAGGGCCTGTATTGTGCTGTAGGTTTTCTATGTTTCTAAGTGAATATAGTATTAAAGGATACTTGACTTTGGAAAGATAGGGAAGATCGTAAATGTGGAAGAGCAGCCATTTACCTAAGGGAGAATTTAAACATGAGGCTTCTTGTGTTAGGAGATGAATTGAGACTTAGTTAAGCTATCTGTGTGAGAATTGAAAGCTATAAGGATAAAGGAGTAATATTGGGTATATGTTATAGACCCCCTAATGCCAATAGTGATTTTAATAAGCAACTCTATCAGAATATTAAAAAGCAAGTTCTGAGACTTTAATATCCTAAATATTGAGTGAGAGAACTTCGCGACTAATTGATTGCTGAAAAGTGAATTCATTAAGTTATGGAATGACTGATTTTTCATGCAGTATGTTAATGTACCAACTTGAGGGGACCCCTGTCTTGATTTGAGAATATCCTTACATTCTCAGGACAGAACTTTGAGTACGGAAGTTGTTGAGCCTTTAGGAACAAGCGATCATAACATTGTTAGTCACAAAGTTTTTTGGGAGAGTATATTAGCACAAACTGAAGACATTATATTGAATTTCAGAAAGGCAAAGTTTGTGCAAATGTGGCAAAGACTTCAGAAAGTAAAGTAAAAGGAACTGCTTGATTTTGAGTCAGCTGAGGAACAATGGGGTTGATTTAAAGAGGTAATATGCGCAGCATAGGAAATGTTCATATCCAAGATCAGAAGTAATAAAAACAATAGATTAACTGCATGGATAAATAAATATATACATAAAAAATATTGTAGAAGGGACAGCTATATAAGGAATACAGGAAAAATAGTAATAATGATAACTGTCGGACATATGAAAATATGAGAGCTACAGTCGAGAGGGAAATTCAGATTGCCAAAAGGCAGGTTGAGAAGGAAATTGCTGATAATGCTAAGATTGACTCCAAGGGATTTTTTCAATACTTTAGTAAAAGAAAACTCAAGGAGAAATTTATGTGTATTAGGAATAATAGTAGGGTGTTAAATTATCAGAGAAGGACATAGCAAATACATTTAATTCATATTTTGCTAAAGTATTCACCTATGAAGATGTTAGCAGTATGCCAGTAAGTGTAGAAAAAAATAAGGTTGCTTTAAGTGACTAAGAGATCTCAGAAAGTGAGGTCTGCTTCAGCTAAAAGAGCCATAAGTTAATTAATCTCTGGGCCAGACAACATACATCCTAGGGTACTTAAAGAGGTCTGTGATTATAAATACAAACCATTAACATGTATTTTTCAAAATTCAGTGAAGACTTGAGAAATCCCTAAGGACTGGAAATGGGCTGACATTGTCCCAGTATATAAGAATGGTGACCTAGTAACAAAAGACTAGTAAGCTTAATGTGTATCATAGGTAAGATAATGGAAAAGTTAATAAAGAATGAGGTGGAAAAGTACCTGATAAGAACAGGCATGTTAGCAGAATGATAACATGGGTTGAGAAAGGGAAAATCATGTTTTAGTAATATGCTGGAGTTCTATGAAGAGGGAACCAAAATTTATGATAGCAATAGAGCAGTTGATATAATTTACTTGAACTTTCTGAAGGCTTTTAACAAGGTACCACATGAGAAGTTAATTATCAAACTACAGGAGGCAAGACTTCAGGGTAAGGTGTACGATTGGGTGCAGAGTTGCCTCATAAACAGAAAACAACAAGTTATGGTGAGAAGATCATTTTCACACCAAGAAGATGTTAAAAGTGGGGTTCCACAATAATCAGTTTTGGGACTGCTGCCATTCTTAATTTACATTAATGATTTGGATGACACATAACAAACCAGTAAAGTTTGCAGATGACACAAAATTAGCAGGATGAAATGATAACATTCAGGCAGCAGATCAATACAGTTAGATCTAAGCAAAATCCAGATGTGGGCAGATAAATGGCAGATGAAATTTAATGTAAGTCAATGTAAAATATTACATATAGGAAGTAGAAATATTAGATATAAATACACAATGGGGTGTCATGAGCTTGAAAGTGCACTGTATGAGAAGGCCTTCGGAGTCCTGGTAGACCCATCACTATCAACATCTAGATAATGCATAGAAGCAATAAGGAAGGTTAATAGAATGCTGGGCTATATAACACGCTCAGTGGAGTTCAAGTCTAGAGACATTCTCCTTGAACTGTATAATGCACTTGTAAGGCCACTCCTTTGTATCGTGTAGTTTTGGTCTCCATATTTTGTGAGGGATGTGAAGGCACTTGAGAGAGTTCAGAGAAGGGCAATTAGACTCACTCCAGGTCTGCAGGGTATGAGCTGTGAAGAGAGATTAATGGAATCAAATCTTTTTTAGCTTAAGTAGACGTAGAATGAGAGGAGACATGATAGAAGTGTTCAAAATCATGAAGGGTATAATGGTGTGGATGCCAGCAGCTTCTCTAAGATTAATCCATCATCAAGGACATGGGGCCATAGGTGGAGACTGGTTAAAGGGAAATTTCAGACTAACATCAGGAAGCATTTCTTTACACAGTGAGTTGTGGACACATGGAGCAGACTACCTAGTTATGCAGTTGAGAGTCGTACCTTAGAGACTTTCAAATCTAAACTCGATAGTTATTTCACCACACAACATGAATAGGAATTTGCAAGCTTTGTTGGGCTGAATGGCCTGTTCTTGTCAAAAGCTTTCTAATGTTGTAATGTCACATTACAGGTTCATGCCCAGTCAGAGAATTTGCAGAAACTAGCCTAATTGAGATGGTTCATAAACACCATGGAACAAGTGAGAAGAAGCAGCTATCTAACATTTACCATCTTTGCATTCTTTCTTGGAATAGGAAGAAGTTTTCATTAATACCTTATGGAATAATACCTTCATAAAACCTTGCAGGTCAACAAGATCCGATCCACTGCATAACACTTCCATTCTCCCTGCATAGATCAGATGTAAATAAAGTGGCTCGAAGTTGGATTTTTAGTAATAGAACAAAAAATTCCTACACCTACAAGAGAGAGACATGAACATTTTTTTTCTTTTGTCCTTTACAGGATCTTGGTATTGTTGACAGGACTAGCATTTATTCTCCAAGGCTAATCATTTGTGAGATATAGTGGTGGCTTGCCTTCCTGAATTGCTGCAGTTTTTCGAGTGAAGGTACTTGCAAAGTGGGAGGTTTGTAAAATTAGTATCCAAGACAAAATCAAGGAGCGGTGCCTTAGCAAGGCAGCGTCCATCATTAAGTACCTCCACCACCCAGGAGATATTCTCTTCTCATTGTTACTGTTGGGAAGGAGGTACAGAAGCCTGAAGGCACATACTCGATGACTCATGAACAGCTTCTTCCCCTCTGCCATCTGATTTCTAAATGGGTATTAAACTCATAAACACTACCTCTCTAGTTTTTATTTCTCTTTTTATTTGCACTATTTTATTTTAACTTAACAGTTTAATAGACATATACTTACTATAGTTCAGTTTTTCCTCTATTTATTTATCATGTATTTCATTGTACTGCTACTATAAAGTTTCCAAATTTCAGAACATATGCCGGTGATATTAAACCTGATTCTGATTCCAGTACTTAGACCTAGCAGCAATAACAATTGAGAACACTACATACTTTGAAGTCAGGGTGATATAGAAGCTTCAAGGGAACTTGAAAGTGATAGTGCTCCACTATACTTTCTAATCTTCTGGCTCTTGGTATTAGAAATCATAGTATAGGAGCCACCATTGGAAAAGCAGCTGAGTGTTTTTGGTTAGTAGTACACTGTAAGTATTGGGTCTGGTGGTTGGGGGAATGAATATTTAACATGATGGACAAGGGGCCATTCAAGTGGGCTGCTTTTGTCCTTATGTCAAGTTTCTTGAGTGTTGTTTGATCGTATGATTTACACCTTGTAGGTGATGAAAGGTTTTTGAGATGTCAGGAGGTGAGTCACTTGCCACAGAGTACACAGCCTCTGATTCACGCTTATTGCAAGCCACTGCTCCATTTCTGGCTGTAGGCGACCTCAAGATAATTGCTGGGCTCTGATAGTAGCACAATTAAATATTGATCGACCCTTGTTGGGAATAATTATTTCTGGCATCTGTGTGGCACATATATTACCCATATTCATCTGTGGTCCAAGACCTACTGCATACACTAGTACACTGCTTCATTGGCTGAACTGTAGATGATACTGATTATACAATTATTGAAGAACATTCCTCTTCTGACTTCATAATGGTAGTAAAATCTTTAATGAAGGAGCTGAGATGGTGGGGACTAGGACACTTTCTTGAGGAACTCCTGCAGCAGTTTCCTGGGGCTGAAATGATTAATCCTTAGCAAATAAAGCCACCTTCCTTTGTGTGATAATGTGTCCAAACACTGGAGGGTATTCCCCTTGTTGTACCTTGACTTCAATTTTACCAGGACACGTCGATATCACATTTTGTCAAATGCTACCTTGATGTCATGGTTAGAGACTTGCACTTCATTGCTGGAATCAGCTCTTTTTCCTTCTTTAGATCAAGTGGGCAACTAAGTTTCTCCAGACGACTATTTTTACTATTTAACATTAACAAAAGTAAAATGCATTTACCAATCATTTTCCAATGCCGATGGACACTGCAGATTTGATGCTGATTTCTGCTGCTGTTCATACAGAGTTTGCAAGTTCTCCCTGTGATTGCATGGGCTTCCCTTGGGTACTCTGGATTCCTTTCACTTCCCAAAAAAATGCAAGCTAATTGGTTAAAGTCAAGTGGCCCAAGTGTGTAAATGACTGGTGGGGTTATCAGAAGAGCACTAGGGACAAGTGTGAGTGAGCAGGATGGAGGGAAATATGAGAAGAACTGAGACTGTTAGATTCATCTGAGAGCCCCAGTAGGTGTGGTCGACTGAATGTCTTCCTTCTATTTAAGGAGATATGAAAGTAAGAGGAACTTATTGTGAGGCTTCTTCTCCAGCAAGGAGTATGAATGTCCCTCCAGATTCTGCAAGAAATCCTGGGTGTACAATCAGCCCCTCATATCAGCATCATCTTCTAGCCTCAATGCAGGAGCTGTTCTTCAGGCTCTCCAGTTGCATCAGCTTCATTCTTAATTTCCTGCATCCACTTGTCAGTTGTAATTTCTTCTATGATGTGTGAGAGATACATTGGAGTTATTTTAATGAGGTCCGTGAGCCAGAGGATCACATCAAGCCATTGCATCAAGAACTTTTGTCCCAGTGCTGCCAACTGCCCTGAAAAACATCCATTGATACAATATGTTCTAAGGACTAAAAATACCCCAAAAGGCAATTGAAGGGAAGTCAACATTGAGCCATATACGGGGAGAACAGAACAGATGGCTAATAGGTTTGTTAAGAGCTAGATTTTAAGGAATATCTTTAGAGAAGGGGGACACTAGGAAGGAAATTCCAAAGTTTACTACTGTGGCAGTGAACCTGCAACAACTGAAGAAGGAGTGACTAAATTGGATATTGTTGAGGATGCCAATACTGGAGCTGTATTAGTGAATTCTGAAAAGTTTGCCCTGCAGAGTGAACTGAATTATGAACAAAGCCTCAAATGCCACCAACAAAACAGGTAAGATTGAAATAAAGTGCAAAATGATGGAACACAAGTCAATTCAGACACTATCCATCGAGACAGTTAATGATAGACTTTATTAGAAATGAAGCTTGAGACTGGGGGAGTATATAGCTTTCAGTCCAGAGAATCTTAAATTTCAGGGGGTTAAAGACGAAGCAGTTTAAATTAATTTGGCTTAAATAACAAGTGCACATTTTATTTTATTAAGTTTCCTCATTATTTTAGTAACAAATGCACAAAACTATGTATTTTTTAAAGGTAAGGAATTTCACTTATTTTATTCCTTGATCCAAAGCTGACCATATAGTTGCTCATTTGAGAAGCCACTTTGTTCTGTTATAAATCCCAGACAGATTCATGGAAACCCTTGCGCAGTTAATATTTATTATTGCACCAACTATCAAGAAAATTATCATCTTTCAAGTTGAAGGGTTTTTGACCTGGCCAGCAAATCAACTCATTTCAAAGTTGTGCTTGAAAATGTCCCACTGGATTGCTGTATTATATTTAAACAAACCTGCTTATTCAGACAGAAAACTGGCATCTCTAGCAATATTGGGTCTCCGTTCCTAATATCCCACAATTCAATTTAACAAGTAGAATTAGATCTTGATCATAATATGCCTATATTTAGGTCCCACAGTCAGGCAGTACAATAATATAAAGTTTGGAGAACTTTGTTTTAAAAGTACATATATAAATAAATTTGCCCTGTCAAATGCTCTTCAGTTTTAACCTCTTGTTATTACTATTAAGCGTTCGATAGTTCAATACTGTCAATGTTGAAACTTCCAAATTAGTTGCTACCTTCTGGTATCAAGGTCAGTGTCTTAATGTTGTTCCCAAGAATTCAATTGCACCATAGAAAATTCACAGTATAGACATCATGCATCACATTGTGTCTGTGCAGTGTGAAAAGTGCCCTTTGCTCAACCAACCCAAAATGAATTCCATTGCTTTGTTTTCTTCCCCCAGTCCTACAGTTCTCCTCTGCTTATCCATTCATACTTATTCTCAAACATGTAATATTCTCTGCCACCCTTGCTTTACTATCTTTGAGATGGTTTTATATTGATGGTCCTGAATAACAGACTCCCCAGCCACAGGAAATAAGCTTCAGAATTAAAAGCTTCCATTAGTCTTCTCAGTATCCGGAATCTCCAGCCGCTCCTTGTAATCATTGTTTCTTATTCCTATTATCATACTTTACCCTCTTTTTAGAAATTCTAAGTAAATATTTCTACTAATTCTCCTATAAGACTGCTTTCTGAAGAACAGCAGCAGCAATATTTTGTTCATTTATTAAATTGATCACATCTTGGGAAAAAAAGCATAAAAATACCAAATGTGATTTGTATGTAACTAGTGCTTCCCACCTTCCCTGATTAAATTTTACATTTTTTAATGCTCATTAATTTGTTCTTGAGTCATGCTTTCTGAAATTTTGTGCAAAGCTCACCCTCATTTAATTGATCTACAGTTTCCTGGTTATAACTTCTAGTCCATCTTTTGTAAATGTGGATTAGTTTAGCTATCTTTCAATCACTTGATATTATTTATCTCTTCTGACGGATAAGCTTTTAGGCTAACATTTCAAAAGGAAATGGTTATCACTGGAAGCTGCAACTTTGAGATTTTTTTTATTTATCCCTTTCTATTTAAAATCAATGCATCAAGACCCACTTTCTTTCTTGGAACTTCAAAATTATCAGCTATTGTCATCTTAATCTGCACAAATGAACCATAAATCAGGGCAGCAATTGTAGGTCAGTTCAAATACACTTTAAATTATTACATTAGTGAGACAGAGTTAAAGGTTTGTAATTGTGTCACAGACAATAGACAATAGACCGTAGGTGCAGGCGTAGGCCATTCGGCCCTTCTAGCTAGCACTGCCATTCACTGTGATCATGGCTGATCATACACAATCAGTACCCCGTTCCTGCCCTCTCCCCATATCCCTTGACCCCGCTATCTATAAGAGCTCTATCTAACTCCCTCTTGAATGCATCCAGACACTTGGCCTCCACTGCCTTCTGGGGCAGAGCATTCCACATATCCACCACTCTCTGGGTGAAAAAGTTTTTCCACATCTCTGTTCTAAATGGCCTACCCCTTATTCTTAAACTGTGGCCTCTAGTTCTGGACTCACCCATCAGCGGGAACATGCTTCCTGCCTCCAGTGTGTCCAATCCCTTAATAATCTTATATGTTTCAATCAGATCCCCTCTCATCCTTCTAAATTCCAGTGTATACAAGCCCAGTCGCTCCAATCTTTCAACATATGACAGTCCCGCCATTCCGGGAATTAACCTTGTGAACCTACGCTGCACTTCCTCAATAGCAAGAATGTCCTTCCTCAAATTTGGAGACCAAAACTGCACACAATACTCCAGGTGGGGTCTCACCAGGGCCCTGTACAGCTGCAGAAGGACCTCTTTACTCCTATACTCAATTCCTCTTGTTATAAAAGCCAGCATGCCATTAGCTTTAGACCAGACACAAATGCCTGAATTTCAGTGAAGCAAAATAAAATCAAATCAGCAGCACTTTAGAGAGATCCATAGGTGCTGACAGGATTCTCATGCTCACTCAGCTGCTCATTCAAGTAAGTATTTAATATTTAATGAAAAATTATTCTGGTGTTACCCTTCAATGATCAGTTAAAGACTTGTTGATAGATTACATGCATACCTTGAACTGCACTCAGCTGTATTTGAGCCATCATATTTCTGGAAGCAGTCATAAGGTCCTACACCTTCATATGGAAGCACTACATTCCCATTTCAAGTGTGATCCCCAGTTGCCTATGGTTCAGGATTGGTGGCTCATTTCTGGAAATGTTTGATCATGCCATTACCCTAGGTAATTTCTAAGATAACGACATGTTTGGCACAGCTTTGTGGGCCAAAGGACCTGTATTGTGCTGTAGGTTTTCTATATTTTCTACTCAAGCTTGTGTATCTTTTGAAATTGAATTGACTTTATTACTTACATCCTTCATATACTTGAGTAAAAGTCTTTGCATTACGTCTCCGTCTAAATGTGCAAAGTGCAATTTATAGTAATTTATAATAAATAGTAAATAGTATATTTTAAGTAGTAACAATTAATGAGGGTTGTCATCACTTAAATACACTAACCGAAAGGTTCCGGTTAGTCCTGACGAAGGGTCTCGGCCCGAAACGTCGACAGCGCTTCTCCCTATAGATGCTGCCTGGCCTGCTGTGTTCCACCAGCATTTTGTGTGTGTTGATAATATTAATAACTTCCTGCTGCCTTGTCCTTTCTAGGTTTTCAATCTCACCCCAAGTCTTCCTGCTTCTGTGTAACTTTGGCTAAGAATGTAGCTATTCAGTTTTCATATGGTAAGGGTCTGACACCATCATCACAGTATTACCAGTTTCTCTCTGTTTCCAAACAGACCTGACGCATGTTACTTCACTAAGTACATGCATCTGGCTGCTTCAAAACACAAGGAACGATAGTAGCTTGTATGCAATAGACTCCACTGGGTCCTGGGAGCTGAATCTCAGGACAAAAAACTAGTTATGTAGTAGCTGCTGTAACATGCACAGATAGAAGTAAGAGATGTGTTGGCCAGGAGTGAGCGGGGAAGTAGGATCAACAGCTAACGTACTAATGGTCAGGAGGTGGATCACAGATGTGGCTGTTTTATGCATTATTTTGACTTCTGTCTTATTTTGCTCCTTAATGGGACTGAGCCTAGTTTCAGCAACCTTGCTACAGAAATAAGTACAAGGTTTAGGCTCTGCCTCATCTTATATTGGTGCATCAATCATAGTAATCTCATATCTGTCACACTCCTTTGCTGTTCATATATGTGCCCTGAGCTTGTTTTCCATACTAGTTTGCTCTGGGCCCTGATTATGCAGTAAGTTTCAAATATTTTCCGCAATTTCCTTCTCGAGGACTCAATGCGTGATCTTATTATGGCATCCTAAACTATTCTCCTTAACTGGAAATTAGCCCAAACCAGCTTTGTCAAACCTTAGAACTTATCACTTCGCTAGGCTAGACAGCTGGCCCTGTCTTGTATCACAGCTAACTTAGCTGATGTGTTTAACTTGCATCCTCCTAAAACTCTTAACAGTTTTTTGCTGACAGGAATGTAATTAATAATTTCCATAGCTCATAGGAAAGATGTATTTTTGACCCGTGGTGTAGCAGCACTCTCTCTTTGTACTCAGTGAGCCATGGTGCTTTGTGTGCTTGTCAACTTGTTTTCTGTAACATATCTAAATCCTCGACCTTGTGTTCATGCTAGAGTTGGGAGGAGAATAGGTAGCATAAGAGGCGAAAGGTTAATAATGTAGGAAGGGAGAGCAAGGATTAGGATGGGATTGGGAGAGGACAATGGGGCATGCTATTAACAGATTAAAGTTTTGTGATGACAGTCATCAAGTCAGGAACTTAATTATTTATCTAATTATCTTTCATTAACATGGTGCTGCTTATGACCTTTGAGTGTGCCAAACTGCTTCAAGTCCAGTGAAGTATGTTTTAAATGTAGTTGGTGTTTAGCAGCCAAATTTTTGGTAGCAAAATCCTACAAAAGAGAAGTACAATAGTTAATGAGACACTCTGTTTCAGTGCAATTATTTGAGCGATAGCTACCGGTATTTGTCAGGATGTGAGTAGAAATCTCTTTCTCCTCTCCATTTTCATCTAAAAGGACAACCCAGACCTTGATCATATCTAACCTGAAATTTGGTGTATAACATTCAAGTACAGGGTGCTGTAGGCTCACGCTCTAGGAAATAGAAAAGCGAAGAATTGCAAATGCTGGTAATCTGAAGGAAAAGCTGTAAATGCTGAAGATGCTCAGCAAGTCAGACAGCATCAGTGAAGAGAAAAACAGAGTTAACATTTCAATTCAATCGCCTTTCATCAGAAGTCATCGACCTGAAATGTTAACTTTCTCTCCACAGATTTTGTCTGACCTGCTGAGTATCTGCAGCATTTTCTGGTTTTAGTCCAGGGAATGGCATTATTTTGAAGATATACGTAGCAGCATATGAAGAGGGCGTAACGTAATAATCCAGGGAAAGCTACAGACTGAGATGGAGCTTGTTCAGAGCCCTACGAAACATCAGCAGGAAAAGTTATTTAACAGGGGAGCTTCATAGAACTCCACCAACAGGCCTCAGAGAAAGAGGTAGGCTTCTACCAAAGTAAGTTGTTCTAGGGATTGCAGAACGAAAATGGATTTGTTGTTTATAGATTTAACTGCAATTGATTTGTTTTACTTATTATGATAATTACTATTTGGATTTGTAAGGCTATAGGAATATATGAGAGAGTAAGACTGTCAGGATTTCTCTTCCATAAGCACAGACTGTACCAGTTCGGCCAAATGATCCACCGCCTTGTTAAACCCATTCTGTGATTCTTCAGACAGCCATAGTCAGTGACACAAAAAATTTCTTTATGAAAAATGTTTTTCCTGAAGTCTGTTGTGTGGGCATGAAATAAAATTAATGACTTGCCCAATACATTTTAAAGGAGTTGTTGGGTATTGAGTTACAGACTTTCTACCATTTATTAAGCAAAATATTTTTGATCAGTATGTGCATCTTATTTTGGATTTTTGAATCAACCAAAACAAATAGGACAGGCAATACAGGAATAAGAGTGGTACCTTCAATAGATAAGAGCTTCAAGGAACACAAACTGAGTGCATCATTTTTAGTTTTTTAAAGATTATTTAGACCCTTATTAGTTATAGAAATCCTACTAATATATTGATGACAAAATTACCTTGAAACTTAGCTCTCACTGTTCAAAATGTCTTTCAAAATTATTGCTTTTTGTTCCCAGTGCTCAAAATAATATACAAGTCATTTCTACCAGTAATATATTTCAATACAGGTATCTACTAAGATCTTTCCAACCATAGAACAAAAGCTAACCCTGTAAGTTACTTGCCATATCTTGCGGTTTGGTCTAATTGCACTATAGACAAATCTTACTTACCTACATAAAGATGACATTAAAAATGATAAAAAAATTATCTTGATTGTTTTGTTCTAACTAAGTTCCTATTCAATCATTGGTCAAAGAGTCATAGCATCATATTGTGTGGAATTATTCTGAGTTTGTGCTGACTGCTAAGCGCCCTTTGATATTCATCCTATACAAGTCCCTAGTATACACACAGGGAAACATGATTAGGTTTACCTGTACATTAAGAGACTCTCAGATAATTACATAGAGTTTAGAAAAATAGAGAGCTATACAGTAGGGAAATTCTAGGCAGCTTCTAGAGTAGGATATCAGGTCAGCACACCATTGTGGGCCAAAGGGCCTGTAATGTGCTGTAGATTTTCTATATTCTATTAATACAAATATCTAATCTAATCAACAGCTCTGTGCATAAAAGCATACAGACATGGTCAAAAGATTCAATTGTGGTTCAGACCAAAGACCAGGATGGGGAAGAAATGTGACCTTAGTGACATTGACCATGGAATATTCGCTGGTGCCAGATGGGGTGGTTTAAATATCTCAGTAACTACTAATCTCTTGGGATTTTCATGCACAGCGGTGTCTAGATTGTGCAGGTAATAGTGCGAATAACGAAAGAAAACATCCAGTGAGTGGCAGTTCTGTTGCTGAAAATGACTTGTTAATGAGAGAGGTCAAAGAAAATGGCTCAAACTGACTAGAAGGCAACAGTAACTCAAATAAACACGTGTTGCCACAGTGGTGTGCAGGAAGAGCATCTCTGAATGTACAAGTTGAACCTTGAAGTGGACAAGCTACAGCAACAGAAGACCACAAACCACCCATACCTAATAAACTGAGTGTATATTTACATATATCTAGACTCACTCAGTATCAGCACCACTTTTTATTTTGGTAACTTGTTAAAATGCAATGCGATAGCCATTCAAAATGCACGTGTAATAATGGTGCTGGCAAATAAACCACTTAGCAAATTTAAATGGTGCAAAGAAGACAGTCCAGCTGTGAAATGCCATTAGCTTGACTGACCATGAAGCCAGGATGCAATTGGCACAGAACCTGCTTGGCTGATCAACCCTGCAGATGGTACAAGGGCCTCGAGGCATATTCTCTTCAGTGTGAAAGGTTAATCCATTAATGAGCAGAAGGTGGGGGATACATTGACAGAGGTGATAAACATAGGTGTGGCCTCCACAAGGAGTTGTTGCTACTTCTGATCAGATTTAGGCAATAGTGAATGTGAAATCTTATCTCCAATCTGGTGCCTGCAGAAAATGCATCTCATGTACATATCTAGTGGTGTTAAATACTACCAAACCTTTTGGACTGAATATTATTAAAGGTATGTGATGTATGGTAATAACATGAGGGCTTCTAATTACTGTCATAATGTGTAATCATAAGATCAATTAAAAAGCAAATAGAAAATGTCTTAATGTCCATTTTGAATGTTTCTTTTTCTTTCCATTGAATGTTTATAGCTTTTTTAAGCTGAAAGGTTTTGAATCAGAACATTATTGAAATGATTGTATGAAAGATGTTACAGCATTGTCGTCAATGACACAGCAGAAATTCTTTCCAAGAGTTCTGCAGAACAAGAACATCTTGTAGCTAGTTCCTCACGCTATGCTCAATGTTGTACTGCAAGCCGCATGAAATGTAATGCCCTTTGGTAATTCACTGTTAACCTACTGATGCGGGCAGTTGGAAACCATTCCAGCCTTAGTATTTCATGCTTTAAAGTGGTACAGAAAGAAATGAGGTATAAAAAGGATCTGAGAAGGCAGATCAGTTAGATGTGTTGCACCTGCCAAGATGTCATCAGTCATATAAGCAGGATTCAGTGCACCTACAGTGGCAGTGACCATGAGGAATGGACTGAACAGGTTTCAGAACAGCAGGAAACCAGTTTGTGAGCCACGCCATCTGTTGCAAGGACACCTGCAGCCAATCTCCACCATGAAGTTGGCACTGTCAGTAGCCAGCAGTTTTCCCTATGCACATTTTTTATGTCTTCCCAATCTAGCCGTTTACATCCCTGCACTACTGACTAATCTTTTACCCTCTCACTTGTGAAACAATTGCAGGACCAGCAATCTAATCTCCTCTCTTTGGCTAGTCATATTTGCTGCGTGTCACTGAACTGTTCTTCAGAAAACAATTTGCACTTCATTAGCATCTTTCAAAACATTTGCCCTATCCAAGACATTCTTTACAGCCAGTGAAGTAATTCTGCATGGTAGCCACAGCTGAGCTGGAAGAAACAAGCAAACAATTTGTGTTCAACCAGTTCCGACAAATATTGTGCTAATGAACAGATAATCCGGTTTTGTAGTTTTGACAGATTTCTGTCCTTCTTGTCGCCATCATTCGCTGATCGGCACCTCTCCTGAGAGGTGACTGGGACTTTACCTTCTTGAGTGCAGTACCCTCCCATGGTCACAGAACTGTAGTGAGGCTTTGTTTCGAGGAGGCAAAAGCATATATGGAGGTCCAGCCCTGTTCTTGCTCATTGAAATTGTTGCTAGTTTGCTCTTTCATACAACTCTGTTTACATTCTGGCTTTAATAGTCATTCACCAACAGCATTTGATAATACAATTTAATAATACATTATTTATATCGCTTATGCAGTTGATAGCACACATAGTTGAGTAAGCAAGATGGAGGATATGAAAAATGTAACATTCCATGAAACTTCCCTCCAGCTTCATCATCCCTCATCTTTTGGATCTACTGGGTGAGGTTTTCCATTGAGGTGTCATAACTGGCAGATGAGAAATGGAAATCTGAAGTTTACCGTCCATTTGGGTTTATTCGCCTGACCTGCATTAGGCTCCGGCCTGGTATGACAGCAGTGCAACAGTTGCCATTTGGACAGTGGTAAACATTCTGAAGCTGCAGTTCTTCTAACTGATCACACGTTGTGCTGCTGTACTCTGATTCTGAATTTGGAATTACTTTGCTCCAATAAGTGCCTACAGTGACAAGGATAAACTGGAGGTGGTTTAATAGAAAATTCCAAGTAATATGGGAGCAGTTGAAATACCTTACTATTGTTACCCTAGTTTTGTATCACTCTTTAGCCTCCATTTCCTGCTGAACATTAGGAACCTTGCAGTGTATGCCAGCAAAGAAACAACCAGTTTTTTTTTGTTTCTACACTCTATTTTGTTGGCTTTGTTTAAAAAAAACTTTCAAGGTATCCTCCCTCCTTATGATTAACAACATAAAGCAATCTTTCCTCCATCCACCTGGAGATTCTATACCCAGGAATGTTAATTTTCCAGCTCAGCCAACTTTTAATCATGAATGTGTCATTAATATTATAATTTAACCATATGTTAATCACTGGCCATAGTTTCTTCATCCATTTCAGAGTCCTTGCATTAAAATGTATGCAATCCAGCCTCATATTTCTCCCTGTGGTTCGAGATTTAACCTTTCTTTCTTTGTTCCTTACCCCCTGTTGTTGTGTTACGCTGTGCCAGTTCTTGTGCCAAATTAGTGTGAGTTCTCCCAGGGGCACAGGCAAATATAACCTCAATGCTGATGGATTTATTGTGGTTCAGGTATACATAAATTGAATTGCACAGGTCCCACCTTTCCCAGAAACAGTATCAGTGACCCAGAAAACTAAAGTCCTTCATCTCTTTGGCCATGCATTCATCTGACCAACGGTAAACTCTTGTTTGTATACTCCTCTTTGTAGCATATCACACTGGGAGCAATCCAACTTTTGAGGCTCTACTTTTCAATCATATAACAAACTACGTAAGTTCACTTTCGACATGCATTGTCATTAGTGAAAGACCTATAAGGTGGAGGGGTTGGCAATGTTTGTCAGCAAATGTGGAATAAATACATTTTCTGCCAATCTTTGGTACCATCAATATGTGCTCCTTGCAACAGGTAAATCTCATTGTTGATAATGTAGCAACTTCATTATCAGTTCTTGCGTTTGTCAGACAGCACAAACAATATTGAAGCTAACCTAAACTTCTGTCCCTCAAGATGACTTTCTTGAAGTGGAAACAGATCCTTTAATGCCACATGTATGCGGCTTATCATTCCCTGAAACCTGAGAAAGTCTGATATAAATTTCTCTGCAAATTTGTATATCTATGTTACCTGCCTCACTCTACCCAAAGGTGAGGAGAGTATTTCCCAGTCCTTGAGCAGAGAATGTTTGTGACATTGCAAACACTTTCATGCACTTCAAACATTGATGAATAGTTTATGCCTATAACAGTATTGTAAAATGAACTGGAGGCCAACATGTCTGAGACTGCTGGTGAGCTTCATTATCACAAAACAAAATAGTAGTAGGTCACAGTTCACAGTGACTGACTCTTTGGCGAATCCAAGCTTCCACACATTACTATTGAATAAACTGGTCATACAACCAGTTTCAGTGTCTCCCCTTTTGACCTTTTAGCTGCACTGGCACAAAAGCTTGATCTTCTTACCATTTTCTTGCTGGTAAACCAGCAGGATGAAAACCATAGGTCTTCACTGTGGCATTGTTTCATCTTGAATCTCAGAAATGGGACTATTTTTAAAGGGCTCACTTCTGATTACGCCTTTTAAACCAATGCCAGGATCCACTTAAAAAGCCCAAGTACTAGAGTTCATCCTGCTGGGAAGAACATGCTTTCTCTGCTTGGTGCTGAGACAGAGTAGGTTGGATTGACACAGTCTAACCTGAAAGGCCAAGTGTAAACCGAGCATTGCGCAGGGATTGGTATCTCCTAACTGCCTAGTTCTCACTTGCGCATGCATTTTTCACAAAACCACTTTATTTTTGCGAATATTCAATTTTCATGAATTGGATATTGTTGGCAAGGCTAAGATTAATTGTTCCGCTCCCTAGTCACACTGGAAGGGATGTTGAGCCTGCACTTTCAATTGCTGAAGCCCCTCTAACTGATGATACTCTCCCAGTGCTGTTGGATAAGGAGTTCCACGATCGATGGCAAGGGTTCTCATGCTGTGCAACTTAGGAGGGGTTCATTTCTGTTGTCCTTGTTCTTGGTGATCAAGTGTTGTCTACGTTGTGCATATTACATAATTCATTTTGACAAGTTATACGACAAGTGTGGTAATTGTAAAATCCTGATTTACTACAAAATTTTATAGCAATGAAAGAGAAAACATTTTGAGCAATTTGCTTTCCAGGTCTGTGTCCTGATTTTTTCCTCAATTTATGTCATAATGTTACCTCAGATTTCATGAATGATTTCTTGTGCAGTATGTTATCAGGTGCCTTTTGGAAATAACATCCAATAATACCCTCTCACCTAACATGATATTCATCATTGAACAGTTCAGACAGTTTGTCAGACATGACTGGCAAATCAGCAGCCTAGATATGAAATACTGTATATTACAGAAACAAAATAGAACTTACCTAGTTGAAAATGAGGTAAAATTGTAAGAATTCTTTCAGAAAGAGGATAATAGCCATAAGGGATTTTTTTTGACCAAGCAGAAAAAAAAACAGAAGCTTTAAATGTACAAGAACCCTCAAATTTAGTTTGAAAGTAAGCACATAGTGTAAAGGGGGCTGACAGAAAGAATTCCACAAGCAGAATGTATTATTTCCAGCAGTGACTAATCTGCTGCTGTTGGCTGATAGTTAATCATCATCCAGCTCCTGCTGTTGCAGGCTGATTGTTGTTCTGCATCTGCAGTTATACCTCTGCTTCATACCGTGGTATTCACAGGGTACCCTTGGACTGATGCACATAATCAGCCCATTATTCAGTGGCCATGATGCTCTTGCCCCTGGGATTTGGCTTGATATATGCTGTAGGTTAAATATAGGTAATTGTACTAGGATTTTATTACCATGCTATGAATATACTGCCTTAATTCCTTTACTTCTGTTTATAGCAGGGATAACTGAGAATATTAATGGACCTAGGTTATTGGTCTCAGTGTGAATCTCTATCCAATTTTTGAAGTAAAAGCTAGGATAATTTGCATTCAGTTTTGGCATGATTCAGATGGAATTGGAACTGCCAATTAGACTGTGTTCACTTTGGAAAAGCTGGGATGTCTGTAAATCCCTTGGAATAATATTCTGCCAGTCGCCGGAGAGTGTGCACTGAATACTAATCATTGTTCCATGAGTGCATGTCACCTGAATGATCGGACAGTGAAATTGGTAAATTGGCTTATTATTGCCACATGGACCAAGGTACAGGTGAAAAATGTGTCTTTCTTACAGTCCATACAGATCATTTCATTTCATTACACAGTGCACCGAGGTGGTACAAGTTAAAACAATAACAGAATAACATTCAACAGCCACGGAGAAAATGTAGTGTAGGCACACAAAAAAGCATGGTTGTACATGCCTTCAGGCTTTTGTATCTCTTGCCAATAGGAAGGTGGAATATTTGATTATGTGAACTGATTCACTGAGGCAGCGAGAAATGTGGTCAGAGTCCATAGAGGGGAGGCTGGTTTCCATGATGTTCTGAGTTGTGCTCAAAAATCTCTGCAGTTTTGTGCAGTTATGGGCAGAGAGGTTGCATGCCAAACCGTAATGCATCCAGATAGGCTGCATTTATGGTGCTTCAGTAAAAATTGGTGAGGGTCATATCGGAAGTGCCAAAACTCCTATTAATGAATGTAGGAAATTTTCTTGAAGTGTTTGTGTAACCAGGTGTCCATAATTATTGATAGGCCATTCTGTCATTTGTTAGAAATGTTTATTCAGGCTGTTGTAATATCCCAGTTTTTCCTGTCGTTGGTTTCTGCAGTGTTACAATAATCTATGATCTGACTAATGTTCGTCAAGTCTATGGTGAACTGGTGTAACAGTTTTGTATTCTTAAATTAAAAGTCCACATGCTTACATGAAGCATCCCGTTTTGGTGGATTTGGACCCTGAGAGACTTTTCATCATAACTTTTGAAGAAAAAGCTTGAAAAGCTTTTGAGCAGATCTACAACTACAGTTTTACACTGAGATCCAGCAAGAATCATAAGACTTCAACAGTAGAATAACTATACCTACCTGCTCATGTGAAGCATGAGTCCATGAGATTAAATGATGGACACAGAAGTGACTGCAGATGCAAAACCACATGACCTCACATCAGACTGAGACTTAAATGTACTCAAAAAATATCAGATTCTCACTGGATTAAAAAGTCTTTGATCAGGCATATTGAACTGTTGGTACTTAAGCATACTGTGTTCTCTGATGTATGTACCACAAATGAAGTTGCTTCCGACCTGTTCTGATACGTTGGGGTTCAGAGAGCTGTACAACTTTTGCCAATTCTAGGATGGAGAAAGGTCATTCCTTTGTTGCAGATCTGTCAAAAGATGTTCAAGGTTATTGAAAGGTTTAGTGGCAAAATAGTCACATCACAATGCACCAGACATCCCATATGATAATGGAACTCCAAACTACATTAATTAGTTCTCTCCATATTCACTTCTTAACTGCCCACTTAGTCGTGACAGAGGACTTATTGTGAGAAACTGCAGAGCACCTGATGTATTTGGGAGAACTTACCTGCTAACTTCTTTTGACTTATCCTCTTTCTTTCTAGTCCTGATGAAGGATCACAGCCTGAAGCATCGACTGTTTACTCTGTTCCATCGATGCTGCCTGGCCTGCTGAGTTCCTCCAGCATTTTGTGTGTGTTGCTTGGATTTCCAGCATCTGCAGATTTTCTTGAGTTTGTGTGACTATCCTTGTTTACTAGCTTCTTATAATTAATGCACTAGAACACGGAGATCCTTCTGTACTTCACTCACTTGTATTCATTCTCCATTTAAATAATAATCTCATTTTTCATTTCTCTTACTGAAGAACATGGCCTCACCCTTCTCCACTGTAAAACTCTCTATTTATCAGTTTTTTTGCCCACTCATTTTATTTATATCTCTGTGTAGAATCACAGTTTCATTATTACAACATGCCCTTACACCTATTTTTGCATCACTGACAAATTAAGAAACTTCCGGCATATTACCTTCTCCAGATCATTAATGTAACTGGTGAACAATTGCAGGTCAAGAACTGATACTTGTGATACACCACTGCTTTCCTCCTTCCTGTCTGAAAAACTTGCACTCTAGTCTTTCGCTGTTCCCACTCCCATCGACAAAAGATGTAAAAACTTGAGATAATCACAAGGCTCAAGAACAGCTTCCAACCTGCTATTACAAGACTCTTGAACAGGCATTGTAGATGGTAAAGATGAACTCTTGATTGCCCAGTCTATCTCATCATAACCCTTACACCTGTACTTGCTCTATAACTGCAACACACCATTCTGCATTCTGTGAATTTTCCCCCTTTCATACTTCATCAATGTACCTATATATGGAATGATGTGTCTGGATATCATGCAAACTAAGTCTGCAGAGAGGTATAAATAGGTTGTGCGTGGGCAAGAGTCTAGCAGATGGAGTACAATGTAGATAATGTGAGGACTTGGGAGTTCTTGTGCATGAATCTCAAAAGACTGTGTTTGCAGGTGCAACAGGTTATCAAGAAGGCAAATTGAATTCTTGATTGGCCTCACTGGTAAAGGGACTGAATTTAGGAACAGGAAGGTTACGCTGCAACTGAACAGAGTACTGGTGAGACCAGACCTGGAGCATTGTCTGCAGTTCTGGTCTCCTACCTTGAGCAAGGCTTTGGTGGCAGTGGAGAGAAGTTTCACCGGGCTGTTTCCAGAGATGATGGGGTTGGCCAAAGAGGAGAGATTGACTTGCCTAAGATTATACTTGTTGGAATTCAGGAGAATGAGAGGGGTTCTTTTTGAAATGTATAAAATTATGAAAGGGATAGGCAAGATAGGCAGGAAAGTTGTTTCCACTGGTAGGTGAGACTACCAACTTCAAATTAGGGGATATAGATGTAGGATGGAGATCAGAAGCAATTAGTTTTCCCAGGGAATAGTGCATCTGTGCAATTCTGTATTCAGGGAAGCAGTAGAGATGGCCTCATTAAATGTATGATTTTATAGAATGGCAGAGCAGGCTCAATTGACCACATGGCTGATTCTTGTTCCAATTTCTTATGCCCATGAGTTCTTACGTTCTAAAACAGCTCTCCTTCTATGAGGTACTAGCGCACAAAATGGCAATAATTTGTCGAAATTAGCAGTCTCAACTGGAAACTAGAAATATATTGTATACTTGATGTTCTTAAGATGATATTGGGGCTTAGCAAGACAATGGAAGCACCGTGATGTTATATGCATTGCTGATACTGATACAAGTTATAGAATAATATAGAACCTCATGGTTTGACAACTGCCAAATTCTCATGAAATATTGTTTTTTTACTAACTCTTCCTTCTGGTTTTATTTGCTTTGCATTTGAATATACTCTGTAAATTACAGCATTGACATTCTGGAACAAATATTTTCCCAATTGTTTCTTATTTTTTTCCTGTTACTTTTAAAGGACTGTATGATACAGGAGTATGGTCCTATGAATTTTAGCATTCCTTGGATATCTTTCACATTATTCATATGTAACTCTATAGCAAATGCAAGCAGAGCGTACGCTGGAGGCATCACAGATGAATTTGACCATCATTTACATCAAAATATTTTTGGAGGGTATTGGAGTGATACAGATCAGGAGTGGAATCCACACCTGATTTTCTTTTCCCTAATTCAGGGTGTAGCAGTCATGTCTTGTACTTCAACAACCTCCCCAGATTGACTTAGGGCAGATCATTAGCTCAATGGTTGTTCATTCCTGGTCAACATTTGACATTAAAGCTGTGGCATTCCAAGATAATATATCAAAGAGATGGCTTGTATAGCCAATTTTTAATTATTAAAAAATCATGTGATTCAGAGATGTCTTGGAAATTTGCACTTTATTTCTATTAATCGTAATTTCTAATAAATCAATGTTCTGTCATTTTAAATGTCTGCAGAATCATAAATAAGATTTCTATTTCTTCATTAATTACAAAGAGTTTATATTCTAGGAAAGCATGAAAACGTTAGGGTAAATTTTCTGCTCCAGGGCCCCCAGTCCAGAAGCCTGTGTGGCACCACATTAATTATGGACAACAAATCATAGGCTACAGATGCATAATTTCCCAATACCTGCTCCCTGTGGGGGCTGATCCACACTGGAACACTGAAGTGGAAAATTTGCTCTTATAATTTGAATTGTTTATATCTTAACCTGTGAACAAAGTGTAAATTCTTCAACAAGTATGTAAGAAGCACAGGTCCTAGTAATTTACATATCTCTTTCATTTTAGGCCTATGTGTTTTGTTAAGCAGCTCGAGATCCCACAATATGGCTACAGACACAATGTTTCCACCACCACACCTCGATCTAACCTGGCAAAAGAGCTGGAGAAATATTCTAAGACTACATTTGAATATAACAACTATGACAACCAAGTTTTTGGAAAACGAGCTATAGCTCCCAAAGTTCAGACCAGGGATGCATCCCCCAAAGGGTATGATGGTAAGAAACAAAATTTACAATATTGTAGAACAATCATAACAAATGTTTTTCAAAGAGTTTTTTTTTAGAAGAAATGGGTTTGAACTTATAGGATTTATTGTATTCTGTTTTGTAAGCATTTTCAACAGTTCCTTCAAACAGTACTTGACCAAGACTATACAGTATGTAAATACAAGATCTTAAAAGCATAATATCAATGGTAATTGCTGACACTGTTAAAGCTAATGGAGTTGAAGCTGACCACTCATGCCTATTACATGGACAGAGGACAGGTGCAAAGAAGTCTCATTTGGAAGGTCATTCTTCCTTGCATCTACCAATAACAAAACTTTGGCCCTGGATATGCCAATAGGAAGCTTGAGACTCCGTTCGTGCATCCAAAGGGAAATCAGCTTGCACTGAACAAACAACCTCTCTCCCAGTGTTAGGAGCAACTATGCCACAAGAATTGCAACTGCTATTCTCTGAAGAATCTCTGTAAATTATCACCAAAAGATAATATTTTGGCAAAATGTTTAACTGAATGTACAGCCTCAAAGAGATTTCCATCTCGTAACTGCAGCCTGCTCCCAGCCTTAAGTTTAGTAGGTTCTACTCCTGCACTCAACCCTGAAGCCAATGTGCTCCTCTTGAGACCTGACAGCAGCAAATAAAAATCAGGAACCATTTTGCTGTTGTCCTGCATTTGGACTCCTTGGGTTCATGCAGAGATCACTACAGGTGTACTGTACATGGAATTCAGTTTGATGTCACTTCATAAGCATCTACAAGTTGGGATATTGAAGGAAAGTCATAATAATGTCAAAAACCAAAACAATTAATACTATGAAATTATATTAAAGCATACAGTCAGTTATATTTGGGGGAAGCTGCTTTTGTATGATTGTATTATTGTGTGTGATATTGTTACATAAATTAGGGAAGTGCCAACAAAATGTGACAGTTACTGGTTTTCTGATAAGAAAATAATCTTTCATTTCCCGAGGATGATGGTTTCTCAGGGACACCCAATGAATTTGACAGAGAGAAAAAAAAAATCAAGAAAATGAACAGAGGAACAGATTTGTTGACAGCTTTAGCAGAGCCCTGAAGGAACAACACCGATTCACAGGGAAAAAACAATCTGCCACAATGTGGAATTCTTATCGCCGAGACTTGAGTTAAACATAGTGCAGAATCCTTTCTGCTATATAGTCAAGATTAAATTGCCAGAGCGGTCAGGTCGGTGCTTCTTGTGGCTGCTGGCTATATGTGTTAATCCAGAACGATTCAATCTGACAAGAGATTTGTATTAGACTTGTTACGTCTTGAATAAAGACACAATCTTGTAGTGGAAGCAACACAATGTTGGAGAAGAGAGCAAAGGACAGGGGCAATTAAACTTGGATGGACAGGTTGATGACGAGGGCCTACAGAACAGAAAGATTAAAATAGACAATTTAGAAGACTATTGCCTTTGCTAAACCCAGAGCTTTCTCAAATGGATCCCACTGTGTTAGTGACATTGGAAGAAATGTAAAGGACATTAAAGTAGCATTACAGTCCTAAAGAAGTTCATCAGGCTAATTTCTGGAATGAGCGGTTACCCTATCAAGAAAGGCTACACAATTTGAGCCTGTCTTCCTGAGATGTCCCATGCTGTTCTTTTGTTGGTAGGCCCTCACCTGCACCCAATCTCCCTGCTGGTAGGTTTGACACTCTGCAGCCAGCACAGTACTCTGGGCTTCAAGAACATATTGATCGGAACCTTTAAAAGCTTGTGTTAGTGCTATATAATACTGCAACATGCTTTCACTCATAGTATGGATGTCCATTTGTTTAAGTAAAAAGGGATGGATGACTAGCAAGCGCATGGGGCATCCTAAAACTACCTCATGCGGAGATAGGCCTGTAACGCAGCTTGGAGTGCAATGCATTATCCTGACGGCCAGCGGAAGCGCGTTTGGCCATATAGCTCAGTCTCATCACCCAATTTAGCTAACCTGCATTTCAAGGTCCTGTTCTATCTTTCAGCTGTTCCGTAAGATTGAGGTTGATAAGGACAGGTGAAATGATGCTTACACTACAAGGCTTTCATCAACTCATGTAACTTTACCTGTAAATTGAAGATCATTATCTGCTGGGATTTTCTCGGGATCCCAAACCTAGGGATAAATTCTCATAATAAAATTATCAACAGTTACAGCATCATTTCTCTGAGTTGGATCAGGTTTTACCAATGGGGATAACAAACATGATAACAAGTGCATAATCACAACACATCCATTTAGGTAACTGCATGAAGTCCACTTGGAGGGCTCAGCGGCAGCAGATACCGAGAGTGTCATTCAGAATTCTGTCTCTGGTAGATCATATAGTTGCTGTTACTTTTCTTGTTATGATTGTGAATCTCTCACTTACAGTTATACCCGTCATCATACCCGTTACAGTTTGGCACATTGTGTGCTTTAGTCCATCAGTCCTTTCAGTCCCTGACGCATCACGCTGTAATTGTACTTGTTCATCAGATGTATTTGGAAAGTATTGGCAGCCTGATCACACAGGAGTGCTACGAGGTCATAAAGCTGTGCTGTTGCTGCCTTAGCAATGGAGTCAGTTCATATATTTTCTCTGGTTATTTCCTATGAGCTGCATAGTGTACAGCAACAATTGCAGTCAGTAATTAAAAAGCAGGAAAAGGTTCATAGTTAGTTCACTGTGTTTTATCAGAGTTCAGAAGAAGTATAAAACCCACATAGTTTCCTTAATTGTCCATTGTCATGCACCACACCTAAGGCATAATAAGATTCATCGTAAATGTTTACAGCGGCACAAAAGATTCAGCTCATTGAGCAGAAACAGGAGGGAAGGAAGCTGTGCCACCTCAGATGTCGCATGAGATGCACACACTGCATATCCACAAGGATTTTCCACTAAACGTTTTCCCCAGTATCAGATCAAGAGGAAAAGCCACTCAAGAAAAATACATGCTGGAAATCCAAGCAACACACACAAAATGCCAGAGAAAATCAGAAGGCCAGGCGGAATCTGTGGCAAAGAGTTAACAGTCATTGTATCTGGCCAAGACCCATCATCAGGACCTGATGAAAGGCATCGCTAGAGTGGATGTGGTTGTTTCCAATGGCAGGGAAGTCTAAGGCTAGAGGACACAGTCCCAGAATGGAGGGATGTCCTTTTAGAACAGAGTTAATGAGGGATTTCTTTAGCCAGTGAGTGGTGAATCTGAGGAATTTGCTACAACAGGTGGCTACGGAGGCCAAGTCATTGGGTATACTTAAGGCTGAGGTTGATAAATTCTTGATTTGTCAGGGCATTAGGGATATGGGGAGAAGGCAGGAGATTGGGGTTGAGAGGAAAATTGGATCAGCCATGATGAAATGGTGGAGCGACTTGATCAGCAAAAATGGCCTAATTCTGCTCCTATATCTTATGGTTTTATCATCTAATTAGCAAAAATTATTAATTATGAATGCTACAGTGCTTAATATGATGACAGCTTTACAAATGTTTTTACAAAACATGACACATAGTGCAGCAAATACATATCACCATCTCAAACCTCACTGCCTCATCCCTGATCCATTTTCATCATCTGTGTCAGGGTCATCCAGACATCTGTAGGTATGTTGTAAATTGATGTTGCTAGGTCTACAGAGAGAACTTGAAGTGCATTCTGTGCCAAATAGAGAAGGAGACCTGATGTACCTCACCAAAACTGTAGCATTTAGCATTGATCCCTATTTTGGAATGTGAAAATCTGTGGGGGAAGAAAGAGAAGAGAAAGGAACAATATTAAATGAGAAAAGCCTTAATTAAATTTATTGTTGGATAAAGTGCACGAAGTAACCATATCCCTTTATGTAAAAAGTCTGTAGGAGACAGGTTGTTTTTCATTCGATTTGAAATACCACAATGTTAATTAGCATTTTTATTCCATTTATAGTATTAAAATTCTTCTACTATTCTGAACTTTAAAGAAAGGTATCCAATCATATATTTCATTTTTGTTAAGATTATTAATTTAACAGTAGAAAGATACAATTATTAGATATGAATAAGGGCTTTTGATCTTGCCAGCATTCTGGACCAGAGTTTTGGCTATCCTTAGGAGATTGTTTAAATCATTACAGACATCCAGGAAATGAGATCCAACATAGATATCAAGCAAAGTTGGAATAATCTGAAGTGGCACAAAAATACACCATGCCATGGCCAATGGAGAAGAATCAACTTGTTATTAGGTCTATCCAGGTGAGGCAGGACAAGAGGGTCACAGACCCTCAATTGCCAAGTGGGACTGGAAGAATGGTTTTAATACACAGTATCACAGTGTATTTGCATATATCTGGCTTAATACCATTTTTGACACATGTCCTCATAATGGATAGTGATTTGAGAGTCACAAATGTGCAATCAATAGACTCTAGTCACTTGTAAAGCCTGTTGTTTAATTGAAATCATGGCTGGCTTGTTGTTGCTCCTGCTGTGACCCAGGAATCCAAATACTGAGATGTGTTCGCCTGAGAGCATCTGTCACTTAAGACATGCAGCATGACATGGATGGCTAACTCAATGAATTTCCCTGCACAACATGCTTATTAAACCTATAACTCCTGATGACTTGGGCACCTGTCCAAATCTTCAAGCATTACTGTAGTAAACAACATCATATCTATAAAAAGGGATCTCGCTGCAGTCCTTCAGTGCTGTGAGGTGAGTATTACGAAATGGAACATATTCTTTTTTGATACAAGTAGATGTCAATATTCTTTGACACTGATTTCTCTTAAACTGTGGTAGCAAAATCTCTAAAATTTAAAGTTACTCCAGATTGCAGTTTGCAGATTAAGATGAAATAATAAACAGTGGATAAATTCTGTTTGCTTGTATCTATTTCAATCCTTAATAAGTGCTGAGATTCTGGAACAGTGTTTTTACAATTCACCACTAGTGACTAAATGCTTTACTAGAATGACTTCTACATATATTTTAAAAATCCCTATTTGTGAATACTTCATGAATAGTCTTCAATTGTTCCTTTTGTGAAAAAGTTGACTTTTAATGCAGATTATATTCTTTATTTTAAAAAAATTAAATGAGCACAAATTTATCCAGAGAGTAGGCTGAAACATATCTGCAGTGACTGGAAAGATCCAGGTGAAAATAAAATGGGAAACATCAAAATCTAGAGCTGACAATTTAAGAGGAGTTTTGCGAGACTGTAGGGAAATGTTGTGCATGAGGAAAAATAGTGCAGGGAATGCTTCTGTTCATTAATAATGCAATAAGTCTTCTGGCTATATTTCTGTGGGAGTTCGAATCAGAAATTAAGTAATAGCAGCCGTATGCAAAGTGCTATAATGCTGAATCTGATTAAAATGTTATGCAACTCTTTAAGTCAAGGTAATGCATATCACCCTGCCAAAACAAAAGCTGGAAGTGCAGTGTAAGGTAACAAAAGGTGTGGAAATATTGGAATTTCCTTCTGTTTGGCTAATGAGCAGTTAGGCAGAGGTGATTTGTATGATTTTATCAGCATATTTAATGAGAATAAAACTGGAGTAGAAAGAAGTAAAGATGACACCAAAGTAAATTTAATACCGCTTCTTACAATGAAATAATGAATTTTGTTCTTTTTTTCTCTCTCTAATGCGTATAGCAACAACCCTTTCCATTTATTTAACTATGTGCTTGGAATGGAAAGGTGTGAGGAGAAAGGGCATGCTCTCTTCTAGTTGCTGCAATCAGGAAGAAGGTACGTGAACCTAAGGACTCACTCCACCAGGTTCAGAAACATTTATTACCTATAAACCAACAGGCTGTTGAAGCAAAGGGGATAACTTCACTCAACTTCACTTGCGCCATCACTGAAATGTTCCCACAACCTATGGACTCACTTTTAAGGACTTTTCATCTCAAGTTCTTGATATTTATTGCTTATTTACTTATTATCATTACTTCTTTCTTTTATATTTGCACAGTTTGTTGTCTTTTGTACGTTGGCTGAACACCCAAGTTGATGTGGTCTTTTATTGATTCTATTATGGTTCTTGCATTTATTGAGCATGTCCGCAAGAAAATGGGTTGTATATGGTGACAGATGTGTACTTTGATATACATTTACAAAGAAATTTCACCAGGATGTTGCTTGAAATGGAGGGCTACAGTCATAAGGAGAGATTGAATGTGCTGGTTTATTCTCACTGCAATGTAGGAAGCTGAGGAGTAACCATACAGAAATGTTTAAGATTATGATGGGCACAGAGAGGAAAGGTATTCAAAACTTTTTTTTGTAGGGCAGGACAATCCAAAACTGAAGGGTACATGTTTAAGATGAAAGGTGGAGGATTTTCACAGTGGTGAATATCTGGAATGTGTTGCCAGAGGAAGTAGTGAGGTGCAGTACATACAATTATAATGTTTAAAAAGCATTTGAACTGGTAATTAGATAGGAACAGTACAGAGGGATTTGGGCCTAATGTAGACAAATTGGATTGATGTAAGCATCATGTTTGACATGGATACATATTTTGTTTCAAAATACAGCAGGGGACAGGCCTTTCCAGCACACCAAGCCATGCTGCCCAACAACCCACCGGTTTAACCCTAACCTAATCACAGGACAATTTACAATGGCCAATTAACACACCAACAGCTATCTATTTGGATGGTGGGACAAAACCAGAAACGCGCACAAACATGGCAAGAAAGCATACACTTTCTCACAGAGGACACTGGAAATGAACTCTGAACACTGACACCGTGAAATGTAGTAGCATCACGCTAACCGCTAAGTTATCGCAGTGCCTCACGGGATAAAGTAGGACAAAGAGCCCATTGCTATGCAATTCCATAATCACTTTGAAATAGTTTCCCTTTATTTCATCTTCTGATCTATCAATAAGAATATAAAAACATAAGAAATAGGAGCAGGAGTACGCCATCTGGCCCCTTGAGCCTGCTCCAGATTATCAAAATAAATAGTAGACAATTGAGGAGCAAGAATTAATCCCTGGGCTACTTCCCCTGTTACATCCTCCAGCACAATTTTTTCCAACTGTTTGCTCTGTCATAGCCACTTTTTCAATCCACACTGACACATTTCCTCCAAAACCTCGGGCTCTTAATTTATGCTCTAGATTTTCCTCTGGTACCTTGTTAAATGCTATTTGTAAATCTAAGTATGCTACAATTACAGATTCTCTCTATCAACTTTCCCTGTAAGCTTTGTCAAACACTACTTATTTTTCATAAAATAATGTTGTACAGATTTTATTATATTCTGCTTTCCTAAATAACTATTTTCTCATTTAATTATTTCCTCATTGACTACTGGCTTTAGCTTCTTGACAACAATAAATGACACCTTTACTTCCCTACGCTCTACTTCCTTTTCGGAGTCACATTGGCCACCTGGAATTTAGCAAGTTTGAAAGTTTTCAACCAATGAGTCCACTATCTCTGCAGCTACTTCCTTTAAAACCTTTGGTTGCGGATCTTTGGATCTTGCTGATCCGTTTGCCTTTGGTCCTGTCAGTTTTTAATATTTTATCCCTTGTGATCGGGATTTTTGCAAATTCATCAATGTTGTTCAAAATTAGTCCGCCTTTCACTGTATCTAGGGATATTTGCCATGTCCTCTACTATGCAGAAAATTGAATGGTATTTTTCTTTGTTTCTTGTTTTAATTTATCAGAATCATTCCTTTGAAATTGACGCTTATCTTAGCCACCTTCTTCCTATTTATATATCCATAAAGACTCTTATTGCTTACTTTGATATTACATATAAGTTTTATCATCAAAACTAATTTTCTCTCTTCTTATGAGATTTTAATATTTATGTTCTAAAATCTTCCCAGTTCTCTGGCCTATCACTATCCCTTACCACTGTGTATGCATTACTTTTCAATTTGAAATTATTCTCACCACTTTTGTTAACGATAGATTGTGCACCCTTTGTGCCTGGATATCTGCACTGTTCATCTACTGACCTGGCACATTTCACCTTTGACAAACCCATCTTCATGCCATTATAATAATCCTTCTTATGTTGAAGGCCTATGGTATGCAAACTGCATCTGGAATCCTGTGGCAACACACACAAGTTGCTGGAGGATCTCAGCAGGTCAGGGAGCATCCATGGAAATTAACAAACAGTCAACGTTTCAGGCTGAATCCTTTCTTTAGTACTGGAAAGGAAAGGGAAATACACCAGAAAAAAGATGGGGGAGGAGAAGGGGGATAGCTAGAAGGTGATAGGTGAAGCTAGGTGGGTGGGAAAGGTAAAGGGCTCCAGACGAAGGAATCTGATAGGAGAGGAGAGTGGACCATGGGAGAAAGTGTGAAGGAGGGACACCAGGGGGAGGCAACAGACATATTGTGGTCACTCTCTCCTCGGGGCTCTGTAACCACACGATCTCATTACACATAACTAAATCTAAAAATTCTGGGCAGGATCCATACTGTGCTACTGTAAGAAACAATCTCTGATGTACTCCACAAATTTTTCTTCGCTACCCCGGATAGTTCTCTCAATCCAATCAGTAAATAATTTATAATCTTTTCTGACAATTTGCTGTTTCCTTCAAACTTGCTTTTCATATTTTCCCATTTATTCTATGCCCAATTGAAACATCACACTCTGAGGCCTGTAGACTACTCCCATGTGTGTCTTCTTTCCTGTGCCATACGTACAGTCTACACAACACAAACTGATTATACATTATTACCTTCTGCCTCCATATTGTGACTCAGTGTTGATTTGGCAACTTTCTTGATTATCAATGCCATTCTGCCTACTTTCCCTTTTGGCCTTTGGAATATTGTATAACTAGTAATATTGATGGACATCGCCTTTCTGAGGCACCGCTCCATGAAGATGTCTTGGATATTACGGTGGCTAGTACCCATGATGGAACTGGCTTATTTTACAACTTTCTGCAGTTTACTTCAAACCTGTGCAGTAACACCCCCACACCAGACAGCAATGCAGTCTGTCAGAATGCTCCCCAGGGTATAGCTGTAGACCTTTGAATGGTTTAGGTAACAAACCAAGGCTCCTCAAACTCCTAAAGAAATATAGCTGCTGTCTTGCCTTCTTTACAGCTGCATCAATATGTCAGGACCAGGTTAGGTCCTCAGAGTTATTAACACTCAGGAACTTCAAATTGCTTACTCTCTCCATTTCTGATCCCTCTATGTGGATTGATTTGTGTTCCCTCATCTTACCCTTTCTGAAGTCGACAATCATCTCTTTGGTCTTATTTACTTTGAGTGCAAGTTCGTTTCTACAAACCCACTCAACTTCTGAAACTTTATATCCCTCCTCACTATCCTGTACTACCGTTCTCTCTGTTTTTCATGAGGTATTAGACATCTTGTTCTTGGAGATTTAACACACCTTTCTGAAGATGATTGGTGAAATACAAAATTGGAGAAAAAGTGCAACCTTAAAAAAAGAAAAATGTTGTGAATAGGTTAATGAAAGGAAAAAAATCAACATATTGAGTAGATTTAGTCTGCACTGCTTGGATCTAAACCATTGTCTATATTGTAAGCAGAGTGAAAAGTGGAGCATGAGAAACATCACAGATGTTAAAAAAAAATCTTCTCAATTTTCATCCATCTAAATTAGCTGAAGATAATATTGAATAACTTCTGTTAGTTTTGCTCATGATGCTTCACCTCCACACTCTGTCAAGCTGATCCTTTGTCCAAACAATAAAGACAAAGTCTGCCTTTGTGGTAAATCCATAACCACAACACTCCTAGACTAAAAAGAGGCTTATTTCCTGATCTTTCTTCATGACAATAACTAGGAGATGTGCATGTCTGCCACAAGTTAATTCTAAGCTCTCTGCTTTGCCTTAAATTTTATATTCAGAAACAAATGAAAATGTGAACAAAGCTGCCATCTGGAGAATAGTGATATAGCCAAGGTCTGCTTGGCCATTTCATTACATGTTATTTTGCATTATAAATAGATGATTTCAGGATCATGGTTTTACTTTGAACTCTTTCAAACTAGAAGCTGAAGGATTACTATTTATCTCAAATACAACTGATGGCAAGAAACTTCAGTCATTAGTAATCACACATTAACTTGCATTCTGGTGGCATGATGTTAATGTATATGATCTTGGTAATTTCATTGTGAGAATACTATACTAGCTGTGACCAGGTAGCCCAATGGTTTCCATTTTTATAGCCACCATTATCAATTCTGTCAATAAGTCTGAAAATAGAAACATAGAAAACCTACAGCACAATACAGGACCATTGGCCCACAATGCTGTGCCGAACATGCACAAAATTATTTGCCATTATTAAAAACAATAAAAGAGGATCTTGATAAATGGATGATATTACCAATAACATTAATAGGTAGAGTTAATGTTGTAAAAATGAATATATTTCCTAGATTGCAATATTTATTTCAAACTCTACCAATACAATTACCTCAGAAGTTTTTTCAAGAACTGAATAAATATGTAAGGAAATTTCTTTGGAAAGGAAAGATGTCAAGAATATCATTGGAAAAATTGACATGTAAATTTGATTTAGGAGGGTTACAACTTCCAAACTTTAAGAATTATTATAAAGCAAATCAACTTAGATTTATTGCGTCTTTTTTGATGAAGAAAAACCGGCATGGATTAGAATAGAATTAGATAAGATAGGAGAAAATACACCAGAAGATTTATATATAAGTGGGAATCTAAATGGATACGGGAAAAAAAAGAATCTCCTATATTAAGACATTTGATTAATTTATGGAATAAGGTAAATATGGATGATGAGATAAAGAAATCTTTATTAGCAAAAAGGACTTTAATTCAAAATAGTCTTATTCCCTTCACAATGGATAATAAACTTTTACATAATTGGTTTCAAAAGGGGATTAAATATATAGGTGATTGTTTTGAAGGAGGTATATTGATGTCGTTTGATCAATTAAAAAATAAATATAAAATATCAAATAACACTCTTTTCTGTTATTTTCAATTAAAAGCTTATTTACGAGAAAAACTGGGACAAACAATGTTGATACCAAAACCTAGTGAAATAGAAATATTAATTCAGAAAGGAAAAATTAAAAAAATTACATCTTGTATATATAATTTGATTCAAAAGCAGACAATTAAATTAGGAATTCATAAATCAAGACAAACATGGGAATCTGATCTGAATGTTAAAATTGATGGAAAAAATTGGTCAAGATTATGTTCTGATAGTATGAGAAATACAATAAATGTTCGACTTAGATTAATACAATATAATTTTTACATCAATTATATATAACACCACAGAAAATAAATAGATTAAATTCAAATATGTCTGACCAATGTTTTCGATGTAAACAAGAAATTGGTACTTTTTTACATTCTACTTGGTCTTGTTCTAAAATTCAACCATTTTGGATTAATTTAAGATTTTTATTGGAACAAATTATTGGAGTACAACTTCCACATAGTCCATTGCTATTTTTATTAGGAGACATTGAAGGGACAATAACGAAATTTAAATTGAACAAGTATCAGAAAAAATTTATAAAAATTGCTTTGGCAGTAGTCAAAAAAGTTATTGCAGTTACTTGGAAATCTGATTTAAATTTAACTATGGATCGTTGGAATAATGAAATACATAGTTGTATTCCATTTGAAAAAATTACATATAATTTAAGAAATGAATATGAGATATTTTTGAAAATTTGGTCACCATACTTACGAAAGATAGGATTAGATACATAGGTCCTTTGAAGATAAAATTATAGTAATTGGGGAAAGTGAAAATAAATATCAAAATTATTTTGAACTCCATGGAACATGTGGGGATCCTCCGATATCCAGGCAATCTTTCTTCTCTTTTCTTTCTTTCTTTCTTTTTTTTTCTTTAGATAAGGATTAAGGGGGGAGGGTTAAGGGGAGGGGGGAGGGTTAATATCACTTTTCTTACCATTTCATTATTACATTTATTCTTGTAATTTCTAAAATTCAATAAATAATATTTAAAAAAAAAGAAGATTGAGATAGTGCTTGGAAATTGAAACGTAACAAGTGACAAATGCTGGGAATCTAAAATATAAACAAGAAATTCTAAAGAAATCAACAAGTTAGGCAATATCTTGGAGAGAAAAAATATATATAACATTTCAGATCAGTGAGCCTTCATCAGAGCTGGGAAAAGTGGGGAAAATGTGTGTTCTAAAGTGTATATGCATAAATGCCTGTATCAATAGACAATAGGTGCAGGAGTAGGCCATTCGGCCCTTTGAGCCAGCACCGCCATTCAATGTGATCATGGCAGATCATCCACAATCAGTATCCTGTTCCTGTCTTCTCCCCATATCCCTTGAGTCCACTATCTTTAAGATAATTAGCTGCACTAGTTAGTTGCACGGTTCTACCACTAGATTAAAGGAAAGAGGTGATTGCACTGAGAGGGTACTCTGAGGATTTACGCCAATATTGGAAATTTTCAGTTAAGAGAGAAGACTAGATAAACCAGTGTTTGTTCTTTGGATCAGAGCCTCTAGCCTCCTCTCCTAGCCTCTAGTGGGAGCCTTAATTGATACATATAAAATCCTATCAAGCCTTGATAGAGTAAAGTTCAAAGTAATTGTATTTTCAAAGTGCATATATGTCACCGTTTTGAACCCTGAGACTCATTTTCTTGTGGGCATACTCAGTAAATCGAAGAACCATAATAGAATCAACACTTGGAGGAATGTATTTAGAATATTATCAAAGGTTATAGGTGTGGATTTACAACCCAATTCACTTACGGCAATCTTTGGGAATTATTCCAGAGGAAGCAGGTAGAGTTCCTGCTTCCACTCAACATGTGATAGCCTTTTCAACTTTACTGGCTAGGAGAGTTATCTTGTTATACTGGAAAGATTCTAATCCACCTGTTGTTTTTAACTGGCTCTCCTCCATTATGTCCTGTTTAAGTTTGGAGAAAATTAGAAGCCGGACATTTGACACATCTTTTAACTTTGAGCAAGTCTGGTGACCCTTTATTCAATATTTTCATATGATTTAATTTTTTTTTTTAATTTTTAGGGGAAAATTTTCCTTATCCACAAAGGTTCTGAGATGACTGGAAAGATGTTTTTTTTCTTCTTTTTTTCTAATTTTATCCTCAAATGGACTGCCCAATCTTTCTTTTTTTTGTTTTAGGTTAGTTCAGCGGGTTTTTTTTCTCCTTATTAATAAAATTTCCAATTTTTTTTATGATTTGTCAAGAGGAGTTGTGGTTTCTTGTTTATATACTATATACAGCAGCTTAACATTATATTTAATTGACCTTGACAGTATATATTTTTTGTTGTTTCTACATCTTTTGTATTATGTTTGCTACAACTTCTCCTCTGATTTGTATTTTTTTCTTTGTTGGAAAATTATTAAAAAAAGATAAATGAAAATGAATGAGAATCAACAGAAGACTTCACCCAACAGGGCAGACAAACAACAAACGTGCAAAAGACAACAGACTGTGCAAATTCAAAACAGAAAAATAAATAAATAAGTAAACCAGTGAGCAATAAAAATGTGAGAACATGAGATGAAGAGTCCTGGAAAGTGAGTCCATTGGTTGTGAGAACTGTCCAGTGATGGGGCAAGTGAAGTTGAGTGAAGTTGTCCCTTCTGGTTCATGAGCTTGATGGATGAGGGGTAATAACTGTTCCTGAACCTGGTGGTGAGAGTCCTGAGGCTCCTGTACCATCTTACTGGTGGCAGCAGTGAGAAGAGAAGGAAGTAAAGGAATGGAAAATCAGGGGGGCAAAATTAGTAGAAGAATTAAAGGGGAGATGAAGAAAAATCTTCTGTGTCGGTGTGAAGCTCATTGCATGGAAAAGGATAGAGTTGCAAGTTACGCAGTTTATAAAGCCGACATCACACTGATACTATTCTGGATTACCCATGACCAGCTAGACTATAGTCCCAATAGTTGAAGGTGAGTTGAGGTTGGTGGCTATTTTTTTAACTGGCACAGACACAATAGATCAAGTGGCTTCCTGTAATTTTCTGTGATTCATATTGTGAACTTCAGTGTGGGTGGACATGAATCCCATTGGAAGGAGTGTTCACTTCATGAATCTACATGTGCTTTTCTGAAAAGTGCTTTTATTTCTGAATTTTAGAGACATTTAATTGAAGCAGCATTCAACTGCTCTCTGGTCAGACTTAAAGGATCCTCTGATGTCATTTCAAATAATAACTGAAGAGTAGAGTTCTGTCTGGAATCTTACCTGTTATTTCTTGAAGATATTTATTGATATTCAGCAGGTAATTTTCATCTTTCTGGCCTCATTTTACAGGAAAAAAAAGTATTCTGCAGAAACTCATGAAAAATGCAGATATTGAAACATGTTTATCAGTTAATGCAAATGATCTTTGGTAAGGCATCGCAATAGCAGAGCAGTTATGTTGAGTGATGTTGTTACAGCTCAGGGTGTCAGGGTTCAGTGTTAAATTCTGATGTCATCTGTAAGGAATTTGTACATCCTCCTGTGAACATGTGTTTCCTATGGTTGCTCCATTTTCCACCCACAGCCCAACAACATACCCGTTAGTAGGCTAACTGGTCATTGTAAGTGTTGCTGTGATTAGGTTTGAGTTAATTAGATGAATTGCTGGATGGTGAGATTTGTTGGGACGGAAGGACCTGTTGTCCGGTGAACCTCTAAATAAAATTAAAATATTCTGGTGTAAATCACAGAAATGCAATGATTCTAACACTTCCTAGACCCGTACACCTTAGTCTACAGTTCTACAGACATGCATTGCGGTAGAGCCCCACAGGGTGCGGTACTCCAGAATGCAATTCTTGGATCATTTATAGGATAAGAAGGCCACATTTGTTTTGCTTTTGAAATATCATTTCTCACATGCAAAAGAATTGTGTTTTCATTGACTGACTTTGCATCCTTTAAAGGGCCACTCGCACACTCAACCCTTCCATGGTTAGCTAGAGTTAATTTTGGAGTCTCCCTGGAATTATTGAATGGTACATTAAGATTTCTGAGTGAGTTCATTTAAGATGCTTTGCTGTTCCTCCACTTGGTAGCAGCGATATAGTGCACCCATGATGCTTCAGCTTCTGTTTCAAAACCCAGACCTCTACATGAATCATAAAGCTGTCACCCTTTGAATACATAACTCATATGTTACCATGAGATGTACATTTTTCATGATCTGTGTCATGTTTCTGGGAAATTTTCACAAGTCCATGCAGCTGCCATATTTTAGTCACTATGCCACCTTGCCAGCTAGATTTTGGGGATGAGAGGTTTCACCTCTTCCCCTGGTGAAAGACTGCTTTCCAATTTTTGTCTTTATTGCCATGTGGTTTTTACTTGTGGATACTTTCTGGAATTGTCGTGCTCAGGCAAAGAGATAATAACAGATGGAAGGAAAGCTTTACCAGAATACCAGATGGTACTCAAGGATTTGCTATATTGCCAAATGAGATCTCTAAGACAGTCTTCTGTTTTGAAACACTTTGCAAGTATGTAAAGTTCCATAGGTAATATAACAAAATTCAGAGCATTTGTCCCAATCAATCAGTGCTGGTATTATTGCTCCAGCTGAGGGCTTCCCCTCCTCATTGGAAGCAGTGGGAATGATTTGCAAAGAGCAAATGCAGTTCTTCCCAGAGTACTCTGAACAGTCTTCCCAAAACTACATTCACTGATATCAAGAAGGATGGTAGCTGCTTCACTATCTACAGGTTCCACACCAAACCAATTGCAAATGCATTGACTGTCCTTAATCAAGAGTCATTGAGTGAAATAGTATATAAACAGGCCATTCGGCCCAGTTGATCCATGCTGGCCAAGATGTCGATCTAATGTATTCCCATTTGCCTACATTTGGCCTTTAACCTACTAAATGTTTCCTATCAATGACACCATCCAACTGACTTTTGTACGTTATTATTGTACCTGGTTTAACCCTTTTCTCCAGCAGCTCTTTCTACAGTATACATAGAAACATAGAAACATAGAAAATAGGTGCAGGAGTAGGCCATTCAGCCCTTCAAGCCTGCACCGCCATTCAGTATGATCATGGCTGATCATCCAAATCAGAACCCTGTACCTGCTTTCTCTCCATACCCCCTGATCCCTTTAGCCACAAGGGCCATATCTAACTTCCTCTTAAATATAGCTAATGAACTGGCCTCAACTGTTTCCTGTGGCAGAGAATTCCACAGATTCACCATTCTCTGTGTGAAGAAGTTTTTCCTCATCTCAGTCCTAAAAGGCTTCCTCTTTATCCTTAAACTGTGACCCCATGTTCTGGATTTCCCCAACATCGGAAGCAATCTTCCTGTATCTAGCCTGCCCAATCCCTTTAGAATTTTATACGTTTCAATAAGATCCCCCCTCAATCTTCTAAATTCCAGTGAGTATAAGCCTAGTCGATCCAGTCTTTCTTCATATGAAAGACCTGCCATCCCAGGAATCAATCTGGTGAACCTTCTTTGTACTCCCTCTATGGCAAGAATGCCTTTCCTCAGATTAGGGGACCAAAACTGCACACAATACTCTAGGTGCGGTCTCACCAAGGCCTTGTACAACTGCAGTAGAACCTCCCTGCTCCTGTACTCAAATCCTTTTGCTATGAATGCCAAAATACCATTTGCCTTTTTCACCACCTGCTGTAGCCACTTTCAATGACTGGTGTACAATGACACCCAGGTCTCGATGCACCTCCCCTTTTCCTAATCGGCCACCGTTCAGATAATAATCTGTTTTCCTGTTCTTGCAACCAAAGTGGATAACCTCACATTTATCCACATTAAATTCCATCTGCCATGAATTTGCCCACTCGCCTAACCTATCCAAGTCACCCTGCATCCTCTTAGCATCCTCCTCACAGCTAACACTGCCGCCCAGCTTCGTGTCATCCGCAAACTTGGAGATGCTGCATTTAATACCCTCGTCTAAATCATTAATATATATTGTAAACAACTGGGGTCCCAGCACTGAGCCTTGCGGTACCCCACTAGTCACTGCCTGCCATTCTGAAAAGGTCCCGTTTACTCCCACTCTTTGCTTCCTGTCTGCCAACCAATTCTCTATCCACATCAATACCATACCCCCAATACCGTGTGCTTTAAATTTGCACACTAATCTCCTGTGTGGGACCTTGTCAAAAGCCTTTTGAAAATCTAAATCTACCACATCCACTGGCTCTCCCCATTCACCCTACTAGTTACATCTCCAAAAAATTCTATAAGATTCATCAGAAATGATTTTTCTTTCACAAATCCATGTTGACTTTGTCCGATGATTTCACCTCTTTCCAAATGTGCTGTTATCACATCTTTGATAACCGACTCTAGCATTTTCCCCACCACCGATGTCAGACTAACCGGTCTATAATTCCCCGGTTTCTCTCTCCCTCCTTTTTTAAAAAGTGGGGTTACATTAGCCACCCTCCAATCCTCAGGACCTAATCAAGAATCTAAGGAGTTTTGAAAAATTATCACTAATGCATCCACTATTTCTTGGGCTACTTCCTTAAGCACTCTGGGATGCAGACCATCTGGCCCTGGGGATTTATCTGCCTTTAATCCCTTCAATCTACCTAACACCACTTCCCTACTAACATGTATTTCCCTCAGTTCCTCCATCTCACTATACCCTCGGTCCCTTACTATTTCCGGAAGATTATTTATGTCCTCCTTAGTGAAGACAGAACCAAAGTAGTTATTCAATTGGTCTGCCATGTCTTTGTTCCCTATGATCAATTCACCTGTTTCTGACTGTAAGGGATCACATTTGTCTTGACCAATCTTTTTCTTTTCACATATCTATAAAAGCTTTTACAGTCAGTTTTTATGTTCCCTGCCAGCTTTCTCTCATAATCTTTTTTCCCTTTCCTAATTAAGCCCTTTGTCCTCCTCTGCTGGACTCTGAATTTCTCCCAGTCCTCGGGTGTGCCGCTTTTTCTGGCTAATTTATATGTTTCTTCTTTGGACTTGATGCTATCCCTAATTTCCCTTGTCAGCCACGGGTGCACTACCTTCCCTGGTTTATTCTTTTGCCAAACTGAGATGAACACTTGTTGTAGTTCATCCATGCGATCTTTAAATGCTTGCCATTGCATATCCACCGTCAACCCTTTAAGTATAATTTGCCAGTCTATCTTAGCTAATTCACGTCTCATACCTTCAAAGTTTCCCTTCTTTAAGTTCAGAACCTTTGTTTCTGAATTAACTATGTCACTCTCCATCTTAATGAAGAATTCCACCATATTATGGTCACTCTTACCCAAGGGGCCTCGCACGACAAGATTGCTAACTAACCCTTGTATACATAAGGGTTATATTCAAGGATTACCACGGTTCAAGAAGCATTTCACCACCACCTTCTCAAAATCATCTGGGAATAGGCAGTGAATGTTTGGCTTGCCAGAATTGTCTCTACCCTGAAAAATGAATGGAAATAATACAACACCTGCAGACTTCCACTAACACAGTCCATCATCTCCCCTATTGCAGTAATGTGCTCTCTGGCAGCCACAGAGTGGATCCAGTTGACATTGTTCTCCTCATCAGCAGTACTCTTCCTGAATGATGACAGTCTGCTCCTGAGAGGCACCTGCTGTTCCTGATAAACAGCAGGCTGGTCACAAATTGCAGGAAGCAGAGTTTTGATTTCACTGATGCACGGGCTTTGGAGGACATCTCCCTGAACTTCAGTGGAAGCAGAAGCCTCTTTTATCAGCTGATATTTTGCAGGGCCATCAAGGTCTGACATTGAGATCTGTGTCACGGAGAGGATGTGCTCCTGTTTCTGCTGAAGTTACAGAGAAGGTTAGTACCAAACACCCCAGGCTTCTGGAATGTTCATAGAACATTGAACACAATACAGGACCTTCAGCCCACAATGTTGTGCTGTCCCTTTAACCTAATCCATGATCAGTCTAACATTTCCCACCTACATACCCTTCCATTTTTCTTTTATCCATGTACCTATCTAAAAGTCAGTTAAATATCCCTAATGCTCTCTACCAACACCCCTGGCAGCACGTTCCACATACACTTCACTCTCTGTGTAAAAAGCTTTCCTCTCACATGTCCCCTATTCTTTTCTACAACAACCTTAAAATTTTCCCTCTTGTATTTCCTAGGAAAAAGGTGTTGGCTGTCCACTCTATAAATACCTCTTAACATCTTATACACCTCTAACAAGTCATTTCTCATCCTCCTTCGCTCCAAACAGAAAGCACAAGCTCACTAAACCTTTCCTCATAACACATGCTCCCCACTCCAGGCAATATCTCAGTAAATCTCCTCAGTGTCCCTTCTGAAGCTTCAACATCCTTCCTATTATGAGGGGAACAGACCAGAACACAACATTCCAAATGTGGTCTAACCAGAGTTTTATATTGCTGCAACATTATCTCATGACTCTTGAACTCAATCCTCAACTAAAGAAGGCCAAGAAACTATATACCGTTTTAACCATCCTATCGACTTGCGCTGTATCTTTGAGGGGTCTATGGACTTGGACCCCAAGAATTCTCTGTTCCTCTACACTGTTTAGAGTCTTGCCAACCCTGTACCCTGCCCTTAATTTTGACCTACCATAGTGTATCACTTCACACTTTTCTGTATTGAACTCCATCTGCTACTTCTCAGTCCAGATCAGCATCCTGTCAATGTCCTGCAGTAATCTATGTATCTATGTTAACCATGTACACTTCAGTACTTAGCTTCTCTGGATAAGTAAGAACCTTGCAGGGGAGTATTTAATTGGAGCATGGCAAATTACAAGAGCTTTAGGCAAGAGTAGAGAGAGTTAATTGGGAATATGTCCACATCTGTAGTTAGATTTGATTAGGAGGCAGTGATGGGTCTCGAAGTATTTTAATGTGGATAAGCCTCTGACAGAATATACCTCAGATTATTGAGAAAGACAAAAGATGGGATTGCTGGGGTCTTGGCCAATAGCTTTGTCCTCACTAGCCATAGTCAATGTCAAAGAGTCATAGAAACAAGCTCTTCAGCCCATCTAGTATGTGCTGAGCCATTTCACCTCCCTACTCCCATCGACCTACATTGGGACCATAGTCCTCCATACACCTACCATCCACGTACCTATTCAAACTCCTCTTAAATGTTGAAATCGAGCTTGCATGCACCACTTGCACTGGAAGCTCTTTCCAGCCTGTCATGACTCTCTGAGTGAAGAATTTTCCCCTCATGTTACACTTAAACTTTTCACCTTTCACCCTGAACCCATGACTTCTACTGCAGCCTCATCCAACCTCAATGAAAAAAGCCCGCTGGGACTAATCAGTAACAAATGTTGGTCCTTCATTTAAGAAGGGAAATGGAGATAATCCTAGACTGGTGAATCTCACATAATAAGAACATAAGAATATAAGAAATAGGAGCAGGAGTAGGCCATCTGGCCCACCAAACCTGCTCTAGCATTCAATAAGATCATGGCTGATCTGGCCATGGACTTATCTCCACCCACCTGCCTTTTCTCCATAACCCTTAATTCCCCGACTATCCAACCTTGTCTTAAATATATTTACTGATATAGCCTCCGCTGCTTTGTTGGGCAGAGAATTCCACAGATTTACCACGTTCTGGGAAAAGCAGTCCCTCCTCATCTCCATCCTAAACTAACTCCCCCCAAATCTTGAGTCTATGTCCCCTAGTTCTAGTCTTGTCTATCATTGGGAACAACTTTCCTGTCTCTATCTTATCTATTCCTTTTGTAATTTTATATGTTTCTATAAGATCTCCTCTCATTCTTCACCAGTGGTGCGGGGGGGGGCGGGTTACTAGAGATGAATTTTAAGAATAGGATTTATGAGCAATTCGGGACAGTCAGTATGGCTTTGTGTGGGTCATATTGTATTTTACTAAATTGATTGAGTTTTTCAAGGAATTGACAAAGGTGATTGAAGAATATTGTCTGCATGTATTTTAGTTAGGTGTTTGACAACGCCCCTCATGGGAGGTTAAATTAGAAGATTCCTGTCTAATGCCAGCACACTCTTTCCTAAAGGTAAGGGGTAGTGGTTAATGTGATTTATTCTGGCTGGAAGTCTGTGTCTAGTCATGTTCTGGAAGGGATCTGTACTGGGACCTCTCCTATTTATGATATATATAAGTTACCTAGATGAAAACATAGATGGGTACATTAGTAAGTTCACAGATACTACAAAGATACGTGGTTTTGTGGATAGTGTAGAAAGATGCAGTGGGATAAAGATCAATCATTGATATGGGTGCAGAAATGATAAATGGAGTTTAATGCAGCCAAGTGTGAAGTGTTGCACTTTGGGAGATCAAATGCAGAGAGACAGTGCACTGTTAATGGCAGGACCCTTAATGATGTCGATGCACAAAGGGACCTTGAGGTCCAAGTCCATAGTTCCCTGAAAGTGTCAATACAGATTAAAAGGTTGGTAAAGAAGGGCATATTTGTCTTTATTAGTTGAGGAAATGAGTTTAAGTATCAGGAAGTTATTTTGCAGCTTTATAAAGCTCTAGTTGGGCAATATCTAGAGTACTGCATTCAGTTCTGATCACCCCATTTGTAGGAAGGATGTGGGGGCTTTACAGAGAGTACAGGAGTGGTTTGCCGGAATGCTGCTTAGATTAGGGAGTACTCTTATGTGCTATAAGGAGAGGATGGACAAACTTGGGTCATTTTCTCAACAGCAGAGGAAGCCCAGAAGAGATATAATAGTGTTTTATAAGATTAGGAGAGGCCTAAGTAGAGAAGGTGGCCAGTATCTTTCCCAGGATTGAAACTGCTAACATTAGAGGGCATGCAAACTAGATGAGTGGATTTAAATTCAAGGAGATGTATCGGGCAAGTGTTTACACAGAAGGGCCTAGAATGGGCTGCAAAGCATGGTGATAGAGCCAAATACCATAGAAATGTTCAAGAGGTTCTTAGATAGGCACATGCATGTGCAGGAAATGGAAGGATAAGAACATTGTGTAGGTAGAAAGGTTTAGCTTGGCATTTGATTACTAATTTAAATAGTTTGGCACAACATTGTGCGCAATTCAACCTGTTGTTGCGTTGTACTGTTCTACATTTTGTGTTCTTGCATGTTGCTGCACAGGCCAGACAACCCCCAGTACAGATCCATACAGATGCCGAGCTGCCTTTTAAGCAATGTTCTTAAAGTTCAATTCCTGTGTGCTGAAATTAATATGTAACCTCTCCCTTGAGGGATCATTTTCCTATCCAATTGGGATAACAGCAGCCAGTTAGAGTCAGGTGCCTTCCCAATAAAATATACACTTCAGATCTAGCTTTCACAACCTCACAGTTCTCTGTTGGAGGTGGTGATTGGTGACATTTGGTGCATTGAAAGGAAACTTGCTTCTTCCTCTGTGTTATTGTGGAGAAAGTGGGCACTGGAGATTCAGGAAGACACAACGATGTATTTGGAGCCATTGCATCCTTACAGCTCCAGTCCCTGATTCAACTCTGACCTCAAATGTTCTATATCTGGAGATTGCCCATCTTTGCATTATAACCTGAGTTTTCTCCAATGGTTTTGCCCCACATCCTGAAGATACAGTGGATGCTAGATTAATTGTCCACTGTACATAGTCCCTAGTGTAAGTGCAAAACAAAACAAATTGCTGGAGGAATTTTAGGCTTTCAGTGAGGAAAACATCATCTATGGAGGCAGAGAGATGGTGAACATTATGGGTGAATCAGAACTGAGAGTGTAAAGGGAAGACTGCCAGTATCTAGCACATATAAATGAGGGGACAGAGTGAGGCAGGTGAGGGGGGCATGATGGGCAGATGGAGCTAGGTGAGGGAAGGGTGGAGTTTGAGGCAGGATTTAGTGGATGATTGTTGGAAACAGAAAAGAAAAAAAGGGGGAGGGTTGGGGACAAAGGCTGGAATATGATTACTGAAACCAGATAAGGGAAGGGTGATGGGCACATGGAGCCAGATGAAGATGAGGTAGGAACCATCAGCCATTAGAAGAAATCAGGTGAATAGGTGTGTGGGCTGATGGGGTGATGGGAATGGTAAAGGCAAACAACAGGAGAGACACCCTGGGTGGACTGGTAGAAGTGGCAAAGGAACACTAAGGGAGTGGGATACTTGAACCCGGAAAATTCAATGTTTATACCACTGGGCTCTAGTCTACCCAAGTGGAGTATGAGTGACTGTTCTTCTATTTTGCCTTTGGCTTCTCTGTGGTAGTGGAGAAGCATGAGGACCGACAGGTGTGGGGAAGGGGAGAGAAGTTAAAATGACATGCAAATAGAAGCTCAAGATGGCTGCTGCGGTCGGAGTACAGATGCTCCATAATCTGCTCACCTAGTCTACGCTTGGTGTAGAGGAGACCACATCCAATCCAGCAGATGAGGTTGGATGAGGAGAACATCACTTCACCTAGAAGGGCTGCTTAGGTCCCTGGATGTTGATCAGGATAGTGGTGTAATGAGGGGTGTAGCATCTCCTACTATTGTAAGGGGAAGTGCCAGGGGTCTCAGGGAGAGTGGACGGAAAGAAACGAATGGAGGAGGGAATAATGTGGAGAATGGTCTCCTGTAGAAAGCAGAAAGGAGGGGGGAGGGGATGACGTAGCTGATGTTGGGAGCTCGTGGAAGTAGCAAGGAGTAATTTGTTTGAACCATAAGCTAATTGGGGTGGAAGGTGAGGACACCACAACACTACCTTTGTTTGGCATGGGTTGGGGGTGTGGTGGTGAGTTGTGAGAGAAAATGATCAGGAAATGGAGGACGGGTGAGTAAAGGTTTCATCATCCACGATAGAGGGAAGCCATGTTTCCTAAAAAAAAGGACATTTCAAAAGCCTTGAAATAGAAAGCAACATCTTGAGAACAGAAATTCATTCCCACACTTTTTCAAATTCCAGCCACATTGTAGAATTGGGAGATGGTAGAAATGGGAGATGATAGGAGATATTTAGTTCTTATTTCTGCCATAATTTTCTGTAATCTTTCTGCAAGTGACAGACATTGTGGTGCCAGACACCCTCAATGGTCATACAGAGCAGCTGGCTGAACAACTTTCAGCTTGCAACAAACTGCAGGCTACTTGATGTAATCAATGGGAATGAAAAGATTTCGGGGAAAATTAGTGGAAGAATGAGATTGCTCTGTGAGCCAGTAGGGACCTAAATGGCTTCCTATTTTGAGTGTCAGTATGAAAATCCTGAAATGATAAAGGCAAAAAGAAGAGCTTTGCATGGTGGTAAGTAAATATTTCAATCATGCCACAAATAGACATTCACCACAATGTGTATGGAAAACAGTTAAACATTCTCCCAATCTTACATTGCTTGTTGAAACTGACTTCTTCAAAAGCAGATTTCTGATCTGGGAATTCTCCTAGCAATCTGAGGTGTAAAGGGCATTGTTCCTCTTTAAGTGAATGTATGCCCATAGCTCAGAAGTGGAGTGCACACACTTTACCCAAACGTTGTCTCCTCTGGGACCACCAGAGATTAAGTTAGAGCATTATTCCCACTTAGAGCTGTTCCCTGGGTTCGCAAAGAAGATCTCTTGAAAGGTTGGTACTTTAATGTCACTGAACATGGGTCAAGAGCACAGTAATGAGCTACAAATCATTAAGAGCTACTCATTGAACTGCTCATTAACAAAAGAAAGAGAGGATTGCAGGCTAAAAAAAAGTGCAAAAATATTGTCACAATCCCATTGCACCAGTGCAGTTTAAACATGAAGCACAGACTTAGCGCTTCTACATAGGAGGAATTGAATTTCAAGGACAAGAAACTTGTGGCATCCTAGGACAAAGAAAGTTATACTGGTGCATATCAAAATAAGTTAAGAAAGAATTTAGAAGAACAGGGAAAGTGAACACTGACATGTGGAGATAGTGGTTGACAGTTATTTCATCAATTACTGCCAAAGATGGCCTTACTATTCAAGCAAACCATGAACAAAAATAGGTTGATGGAACAGTCTTCCTCTACACCTTCTTGATTTTGCTGCAGCCCAATTGAACCTGTAAATTCTGAATAGGAGGTCTGAAGTGGCAGATAAATTTAAAAAGTTGGTTTAGATATTTTTTGGACAAAAAGTGCTGGGCAGGGCCCTTAAGTTATAGATCAAAACCCAAATATAAACAAAGCAGAAAAGTAAAGCGTAGGCAAGCTAAACAAAGGGAGGACATGTATCAGTCCTGATGAAGGGTCTCGGCCTGAAATGCCAACTGTTTACTCTTTTCCATAGATGCTGCCTGGCCTGCTGAGTTGCCCAGCATTTTGTGTGTGTTACATAGCCAAGGAGAGTTCTGACTGATAGAACAGGAATTAAAAGGTTAACAGTGAGGTGAAAAGAAATGAACTGTCAACACAGCATGTTACAAGCTGCAAGGTTGAACATTTATCCTTGGTAACATGTGAAAAAGGCAAGACCAGCTTTCCATTTTTCTTTGCTCCCAGAATTAATTTCTGTTAAATCCATTGAACTGTATTACAGAAGCAGAGAACAATGCAGAAATGTTACGTTATTACATATTTGGAGTAATGTGAGCAAAAGATATTTCCACCTCAGCATCCCTAATGGGGAAATGGTGGCAATAAAATGTTGGGAGGAAACAAAATCAGTTTCTATGAGTTAACATGTCGGGTAAGGTTGGGTAACAAACTCGCAGAAAGGGTTCCGACAAACTGCGTGGGATTCTTCTTTAATTCATCATATAAACAGCCCAAAATGAAAGGATACCCTGGTGGAGAACAAACCCAGAAGATAAACCGAGGGGAATATGGAGGCAACAGTGTTTATAACACAGAATTGTTGATGCTAATAATTGAGAAAATTTGATTGGCAGGACCAAGGCTTAGATGAAAGACTAGTGAAAAGGAATCACCTTTTTTGGCTGAAAACATAACCTGGGAAAATAAAAGGGATATTAATGTTGTAAAACACTGTAATAAGAAACATTTCAAATTAATTCCAAAAGAGTCCAGGAAGAATGCAGTTCACTGAAAATGGGAGCAAATTAAACACCATTGGAATACCATGGATGGATAAATACCTGAGGAGAAAACTAAGGACAAGGTAAGAAGTGTGCTGTAACAGATAGATAGCATAGACGATGAAATTACAGGAGACAATTAGGAAAGTGAAGAGGAGCTTTTGAGTTAAATTATCAAGGAAAAGTATGCCAAAAATTTCAAACATTTTCCAGACTCAAATAATATGGAATTCAAAGATAACATCACTGGCAATGATTGAGAAATTATAGATATATTAAACAGTTATATTTCTTTATGTTTTCCAGAGTAATTGGCCGTAACTTTAGGGGATTAAATTATAAATGGTAAACTGTATTTAGATTAAATAAACTAAATAGCCTCAGAAGATAAGTCCTCTGATACATGTGGCGTTCTTGGATTTTAAACAGTGTCCAGTCAGAGGCACACATTTGATGCTTATGATCATTTGTCAGAGAAAGGTGTACTACCAGAGAACTAGCTCAGAGTAGCAGCCAATGTAATCAATAATCCCTCACACCCTGAACATTCTCTCTTCTCCCCTCTCACATCAGACAAGAGAGAAAAGTCTGAAAGCACATACCTACAGCCTCAAAGACAGCTTCTTTCATGCTGTTGTAAGACTATCAAATACTTCAATGTACTGATGTGATGAAATGATCTGTACAAATGCCATGCAAAACCATGTTTCTCACCGTACCTCGGTTTAAGATAAGATAAAACTTCATTTATTCTGAAGGAAATTATTGTTGCAAGTTTGCTCAGTCAGAAATAATGTGACAATGATGAATCAATTTGCCAATTTACTTCTTAAAACATTTTCTCTTTTGGTAGGAATCTTTTCTTTTTCCTGCTACTGACATTAAGCTAATTGATCTTGAGTTCCCTGTACATATACTACCTCACTTTAACAAAGTAAAAGTAATATGCTAGCTATATGCAAATTCCCTGGCAATACGCCTTTCTCTAGAAATCAAAAGAAAAGAGTATTCAGGATACATTTCAAAAGGGAATGATTTACTTGAGTAACCTCATGGTATTCTTCAAAGCAGTAATGTAGAATGTTGTATAACTAGATTTCCAAAAAAAAATTTTATACAGTTACCTCACAATAGATTAATCAATATGTTCTAGAATGCAGAATATGGAAATTAAGTATTTTAATGAATACCCTGTTAGATTCAAAAGGGAAAGGTCATGGTAAGTGTTAACCTCAAGGGCGGCTAAAAGCAGAAAGAACAGTGCTGGGAGTGGTGTTGTTCACAATTTATATGTTGCAATCAAGTATCAAGTGTTATGAATTAGCAAATACTGTATAAATATTTTATTCAATAAAAAAGATAAGGAAACAAGATGAGATTCTACAAACCAGTTAGTTTAATGTCTATCATAGTGAAAATGGTAGAAGCTGTTAATAAAGACTTTGTAGCAGTTCATTCTGAAATAATTCCCCAAGCTACATTGGTTCTCACTAATGTAGAGGTGTCCGCAGCATGAGCACTGAATACAGGAGATGAGTCTGACAAACTCAGGTGCAGTCCTTAGTGTGACCCTGTGTACATTGGGGAAACTACTTTATCAAACGATAAGGCAATGCTTAGGATGGAAAAACACCTCTTATTTAGTTTGGGTAGCCTTCAACCTGGCATTGATTTCTCTAACTTCCAGACACTTTGCCCCCGATGACATGAATATTGATTTATCTGACTTCCAGAAATTTCACCACGCCCCCCCACTTCTGTCTTTTTCTATTTTCTGATTCCCCTCTCATCCCTTCTCTTTTCAGCTGTCCATTACTCCCCACCCTCAGTGCTCCACTTCCTTCCCTTTCTTTCATGGTCCACTGCCCTTTCCTATCAAATTCTTTTTTTTTCAGCTCTCCACCTATCACCTCCCAGCTTCTTACTTTATCCCCTTCCCCTCCCACCCACCCACCTTCCCCCTCACCTAGTTTCACCAATCACCGGCCAGCTTGTACTTTGTTCCCTCCCCTCACCTTCATATTTTGTTTCAGCTTCCTTCTTTTCCAGTCCCGATGAAGGATCTCGGACCGAATTGTTGATTGTTAATTCTTCTCTATAGATGTTACTTGATGAATTCCTCCAACATTTTGTGTGTAATGCTCAAGAATTCAGGACCTGCAGAATCTCTTCTATTTTTGATTGAAATATAGAATGACTTGAGAGGATAAATGTGAAATATATGCCTCCTCCTGTGGGAGAAGCTAGACCTACATATCACCATTTAAAAATAAGCTGCTCAGCCAGGACAAAAATTCTGCAAAACTTATTGCTCCTTGTTTGTCTGATTTAAAAAAAAATAAAAAAAATTAGAATGGTGAAAATTTTTAGGACCAGTTATAGAGTGAGTACTTCTATTAGTGGGACCAATCAAAATTATGGTTAAATATGCAAGAGAATAACTAAGGTCAATGGGACTAGGCAGGAAAATGGTTTGGGACAGCCAAGAAGGGCCAAAAGGCCTGTTTCTGTGCTGTAATGTTCGATGGTTCTAAGAGATTAAAAAGAGCAGGGGTGTCAAACTCATTTTAGGTCACGGGCCGGATTGAGCAAAATGCAGCTTCATGCGGGCCGGATCAGTCGGACGCGTGCGAACGCAGCTTTCGTTGCCTCCGTTTTTTCAACCTGCTCTCATGTGTCTCAGTCTCTGCTATAACTACAAAGTGTTTCACTTTACAAATTCCGTTTCTTATGAAGAAGACTGTCGAGCAAGACTGCCGAATAAACACTAAAAACCCTGAAAACCTGGTACCTGAATAAACTCAGCATTAGCCATATCATACGCCATAGGCGCTTTGATTACTGGGGCCAGCTTTAATAGTAATTAGATGTTATCTCACGGGCCAAAGATAATTCCACCGCGGGCCTTGAGTTTGACATATATGAAATAGAGAATTCAGAAAACCTTAACCCTGTGTGTGATGGGAATATGAAACTTGCTGCCACAGGTTGCGCTTGAGATGAATAATTTGGAAGGGAAGATGCACATATAAGAGAGAAATCAACAAATAGATCAAGAGGAACATCAGTAGCAAATTAGAATAGTTGGACAAAATGGGCTGTTCCTGTGCTGTATGTTGGATACATTGTCAAGCATAGAGTTGGACAATAAATGCAGACTTTTATCGTGAAATAAATGTGAAGAAACTAGAGGGTATTTCTTTTTTTTCAGCTAACTTTAATCATGCTGTAGTGTCAGCAAAGCTTTCCCTGGTAGGGAAAGTTAAGCTTATCTCATATTGACATTTTATCACTGCTATCCTGACACATAGAAAAGAACATTTAAGTAAAAATAAAGCAACAATTTATATGACTAGTTAATTCAAATATTCATCAGATCTATCTTGCATTTTCCGTGGTGCTGCCCAGTGTAAAGGAATATCAGTAGGTATTTAAAGGGGAGGTGTGCTGCTCTTGAGAGTTGATGGCCATTTATGGCACTTTATGTCTCTAGTCTACAACATGCAAACTTTGAATTCTATTCTTTAAGGAGAAATAAAACAAGCCTCTTTGGAATGGAAGTGTTGTGTGATCAGTAACCTGCAGTTAACATGTAAACTTAACAGATACAAAATATTCTCAGACACATTTTTACAAATTGTTAAATGAAGGAACCATGAGAAATCAACCTGTAAATTGTACTGAGATTTGTTGGTAGACTACTGGTATGTTGTGCCTAATGTTAATCCTTAGTTAAATCTGGGAGCCCTAAATCTTGATTCTCAATAACCCAAACTTCCATTATTTGTGCCTGGGGAAATGTGCTGTGTTCCTCTGTTGGAGAATAGAGTTACATTGCAAGTTGTGTAAGCAGTTTTACTTTTTTTTTCCTACTTATTCTCAGAATGTGGACATTGTTGGCAATTATTGTGCATCCCTAATTTCATAGGAAAGTACAATTTCCTTTTTTCTCCAAGACAACAGTGCTTACGGGCACAGCTGCCACTCTAGCTCCAACCAACAATGAAGTTTCTTGTCTTGTTCATCTTGTTTATGACCAAAAAGCTCTGCTGAACATTAAGAACACTAAAATACGCAAGTCTAGCTCGCTAGCAAGTGGAATAACTGAAGTGCTACACAGTTACAGACTAACACGGGGAACGGGCTCTCTTGCTCCACGCCCCAGTCTGCCACAGCTACTTGAGAAGTGGCACTGGAGACACAGAAGTAAGCGCATCAGTATTGAAGTGACACTTAAAGCAGATCCCTGCTCCCATCCGTTCTATCCACTAATGTCTGATCGCTAGAAAATAAATTGAATTGTGTCTGTGTCTGAACTAGCGGGAGATGACAAACTGTTGCACACTCGTCCTGACAGAACAAGGGCTTCAAGACACAATTCCAGACTCAGTCATCCAACGAGAAGACCTAATCTCCTTTAGAATGAACACAAATGCTGCGATCTTTGGCAAGTCCTGTGGAGGAGTTCTGACTGTCTACATCAATAAGAACTGGTGTGTGAACACTTTGGTAGTAAAGGCCCACTGCTCATTGCAGATAGGGATTTTAATGGTGAAATGCAGGCCCTTCTATGCAGACATAGAGTCGTAGAGAAATGCAGTGCAGAAACAGGCCCTTCGGCCCATCTATTCCCTATCAAAACAACTTAAACTGCCTACTTCCATTGACCTGCACCGAGACCCATAGCCCTCCATAATCCTATTATCCATGTACCTATCCAAACCTCTTCTAAATGTTGAAATTAAGCTTGGATACACCACTTGTTCTGGCAGCTCATTCCACACACTCGCAACCCTCTGAGTGAAGAAGTTTCTCTTCATGTTCCCCTTAAACTCCTCACCTTCCACCATTAACACATGACCTCTGGTTGTAGTCCCACCAAACTGAGTGGAAAAAGCCTGCTTGCATTTACCCTGTCTGTACCCCTCATAATTTTGTATACCCCTATCAAATCTCTTCTACATCTGCATTCTAAAGAGTACAGTCCTAACCTATTCAATCTTTCCTTATAACTCAGGTCCTCCAGACTCGGCAACATCCTTGTAATTTTTTCTGCACTCTTTCAATCTTGTTTACATCTTTCCTGTAGGTAGTTCATTGCCATTGTGATTATTGCTGTTTCTCTTGCCCCCCCCCCTCCCCCATGCTAGTGCTAGGGAAGCAGTGAAGGAACTCTACAACACATTTGCAACTTTGAAGTCACTCATACTGACGGTGTCTTCATTGTTGCTGGTGGCTTCAATCATGCCAACTTCAAAACCATCCTGCCAAAGTTCTACCCAGTATGTCAACTTTGCAACCAGAGGAGGGAATATATTAGACCTGGTTTACACCAATATTTGTGGAGCCTACAAGGGTTCCCCATCCCCTGTCCTCACCTCATATACTCGGAGTACACATCCATTTTGCAATCCCTCCGCACAGACCACTGGTTAAGTGAGCCAAACCAGTCAACAGGAAGATCAGAAGGTGGCACCTCACATTGCGGGACTGTTTCGAAATCGAGGAGTAGAGCAAATTCAGCAAGGCAGCTACCTGCCGTCGATGAATATGTGAGATCAGTGACATTGCAAAGTGCATCAAACACCACACTGCCAGGGCAAATCAGAAACCATGACTGACTGCAAAGGTTTGTACACTGCTTAGGGTTGAGGATGCTGCCTTCTGATTGTGCATCAGGGGGACTCTAAGATCAGCAACAGCCACGCTCTCACATGACTTCAGAAAGGCAATGCATGAGTAAGCACAGAAAATCCACAGTCACCTTTGTGATAACAGGGACATGTGTCGCATGTGGTAAGATATACAAACCATAACCAATTATAAATCCACCCTGCACATCAACAACAGCATTCCCTCTTTTCCTGATAGGCTGAATGCACAATTTGTCCAATTGAATGATGTAACATCGAGGAAAGCCCTCTCTCTTCTAAGTACAGGCTGTCTCTCTGGCAACAGCTGAGGTGACGATAGCCAGGTTAAACCCACACAAAGCTGCAGGGCCAAACAGCATACCTGGCCAGGTGCCGAGGGACAGTGTGGCCCAGCCAACTGAGGTCTTAAATGACATCTTTAATATCTCTCTGAAATAGTCCATTGTCCGTGCAGGCTTCAAGGCAACAACCATCATTCTGATGCCCAAATGAGCCATGGTAACTGCCCTAAATGATTACTGCCCAGTGGACTGATTTCATCAATCATGAAGTGCTTTGAGCAGCTGATAATGGTTCATATAAAATCCTACCTTACAGCTACATTAGTTTAGAAGGCACTGCACCATTTACACTTTCTAAGGAGATTGAGGCATGCAAGTCTCCCTGTCCACATTCTAACAACTTTCTACATGAGCACTATCAAGAGTATCCTGTCTGGCTGCATCATTCTGTGGTACAGGAGTATCTGGACATGGGTAACAGCTTCCTCCCTCAAGCTGTGACAGTAATGAATACCTTGACACCACTGTGGGCTTGTCACTAGGACAGCAAGCTGTTTACTGTACTGTTTATTGTTTACCTGTGCTACACCTCACTACATGCATTTTGAATTATAATGTATTTAGAGTGTAATATTTTGTTTTATGTGCTGTGAGTGATGTATGTTTTGTGGGTGCACCGTGGTTCAGAGGAACATTGTTTCATTTGGTTGTATATATGTACAGTCAGATGACAATAAACTTGAAGTTGAAGAGGCACCCACTACTGTCAGATACAGGCCATGCTGAACAAGGATGGTAATTTTTTTTTTCCCTTGCAGAATATTTGTCAACCTTAAAGGTTGACAAAAATACTGCATACAGCATCTAGTAGTTTTATGATTACCGAAGCAGATGCCATTATGTTTTAAACTACTTTAAATGCCCCAACTGTTAGTCTGCCAATACTGATTTCCTTTATAAATGTAAGTTATATCACAAAGAAAATAATCAAAGTAGAATGTCCATTTTCTTTGTGCTGAAATCAAGCAAACATATTTATTTGCCTTTATGAGTACTGCAGTGCTATCATCTGAGACCTGGACAACCAAGCATAAACAGGAGCTTGCAACAGGCTGAAAGCTATAACTTAGCTTATTTGCATACTCCACAGAGGCACTTATGATTTTATTTTGCTTTTTAACTGTTTCAGTTGATTGGTCTGAGGCTTTAACAAAGTACAAAATGCTATCATGAGTAATTACTTACAAAGAGATCTTTGGGGATTAATAGATTATTAAGTGTGTAATTAAAACTGAAAAATAACAAAAAGTAATTAAGTATCTGCTTTTTAGAGGGGTGTTCCTCAGAGAACAAAGGAAACTTGCATCACTTAAATTACTGCTGCTCAGAAATTAAATCATATGTGGGTGCATTTTTATACTCTTTTCAAAGTTGTTTCAATGAAAAACTAAATGTGCATGAAAATTGGGGATTTCCAATGGAGATCACAGAATCCTTACAGCTTCCACCTTGCTCAGTTTCATCCATTGATACTCAATGCATGTTTCATTGCCTTTTCTGAGATTTTCACTGTGTTGGAACAGTCCACAGCATTCATAGGCTTTCAATGTCCTGTAAAGCCCACTGCCATGCAGTTTGGAAGAGATCCTGTGGGTTATACCTACTGTAAGTCTTCAGCTCATTTCTCCAACAATTTTGTTTCCAGTGCCAATCAAGCTTAAAGACCTTGCCCAACCGAATTTCCATCAATAGGTCAACTCGCCACCCGACAAGCCCTGATCTCGCAACCCCACAAAACCAGCGATAAAAGGCGTCCCTTATACACCAGTCAATAGTCACCTGACCACCCCCTACCTTCTATTTCTCCCTGCCTCCCTTCAACCATCTGCCCTCTCTCCTTCATGACAGTTAGGTCCCAACTGCTGCTCAGGAATTGGAGATCATTGATTCTTTAATTCGGGAAAGGAATCTCCTGTTTAGTAAGATGAGTTCTTTATACATTCTGGAAGGATATATTAATTTTCAATAACTAAAGAAGACCACAAAAGTGTGACTATTTTCACCATTAGGAAAGTTTATATATACACACACACATACATACACACAAGGGGCGATTGATAGGTTTGTGGCCTAAGGTAGAAGGAATCAATTTTAGAAAATCTAGCACATTTATTTTTCAACGTAGTCCCCTCCTACATTTACACACTTAGCCCAGCGGTCGTGAAGCATACGGATCTTGGACCCCCAGAAAGTGTCCACAGCAGGGGTGATTGATAAGTTTGTGGCCTAAGGTAGAAGGAGATGAGTTATTAACTTCAAACCTTCTGCATAATCACTCAGAGTTGACCTGCATGTGCCTGTAATGAGAGCTGTATAACTCATCTCCTTCTACCTTAGGCAGCAAAATTATCAATCACCCTTCATATATTTTTAGCCTTTTATGAGGAACACTTTGTGCAGATACTTAAAAATAACTAACATAAGGCACAGTAAAATCTACTCCATAGAACAATGAATTATAAGCAGCCCAATTAATATTTGAATATACAACTAAAGAGGAAGGGAAGAAACTAATTTTCAGAAGCATACCTGCACCATTCCTTGATTACCTAGTCAACAATAATGCATTTAATGATTTGAGAAATTAACAAGAGCCTTGAATTAAATCAAATGATGTCTGTGTGTTTGGTCATTGGACTTTGGGCACATTGGGACAGCTTCCAGAGGATTTCACTTCTAGCCAATGTTGGAATGGAGGACGTGATAATTAATCATCTGTCTGCTCCTCAGAGCCAAGAGGAATTGCTTTCCTATTGTTACAGAATACTTGAAATATTTTATAATATTTCAAGCCTTTCATTCTCATTGCATGTCTGTTGGAATCCATGGTGTTCAAGAGGTGAATCAATGAATCAACCATATGAAATGCATATATGTTACGAACTCCATTTTCTACCTTGGATATTTAATTCTTCAAATTATTGGTCAAATTACAATGAGAAAGTAGTGTTTTTCTTATTTTATCTCTAACAGGTTTCCCAAATGTTTGAATTGATAATTTTCTTTTCAGAAGAAGAGATGAAGAGCAGAGTCTGAATAAAACAGAACACCATCAGGAATGAATGGTCACATCACAATCCATAATCAGAACCTTTGGCCTGAATTATTAAATCTATTCCTCTTTCCATAGGTGCTGCAGGAATGATTGAGTCTTTAATGCATTGTCTGTTTATTTCAGATTTCCAACATCTGCAGTGTTTTTTTTGTGCATTTCAATCAGAATTCAAAGAGTGGGAGATAATTCTAGATAATAATTAAATGAGGGCAATATTTTTTTGTTTGAAATGTCTGTAAGCTATGAGAGAAATGGAAAATAGACTTGAAATTATTCATGGGAATTGCTCCTTTGGATTGTTAAGAACTTAAGAAAATAGGTGCACGAGAAGCCACTCAGCTCCTAAAGCCTCCCCACCATCCAACACAGTTATAGCTTGCCTGCTTCAGATTTCATATCCTCTTTGATGAAAGTTTGGCCATCATACTGAATATCAATAAAATCTGATAATTTGTTGATTTACAAGCAGGTATATGCTTAAGAAATTCTAAGGCAATTTTATTTTTGAAACTGTTAAATCCTCAAAGTTCAATCAAAGTGAATTTATTATCAAAGTGCATATATGTCACCATATACACCCCTAAAATTTATTTTCTTGCATACATTCTCAATAAGTCCCATAGTCATAATAAAATCAATGAAAGACTGTACCAGCAGGGCAGACAACCCGTCTGTAACAGACAATAAATTGTGAAAATACAAAAGAAAGAGAAAAAGAAATACAGTACTGTGCAAATGTCTTAAGCACATAAATATAGCTAAAGAATCTAAGATTTTTGCACAGTATTGTAGTAATATTATTTATTGCACTGTACTGCTGCCACAAAAAATTATGATATAGGTGAGTGACTAAACTTAATTCTGATATGGGTCTACATTGTGGAATGAGAGTGGGAAGGGGGGCAGGATTAGGAGAATCACTGCTGGGAAAAGGGAAGGGAGAGAGGAGGGAGCAGGAAGCACAGAGAGATTTTATGTAATGATCAATAAACCAATTGTTTCAAATCAAATGACCTTGCCCAGTGTCTTAGGGCTGTGTGTGTCTGTCCTCATGCTTCCCCACTCTCCCTGCCCTGCAATTCTTCCCTGTCACCGGTCTCACACTCCACCACAGCGTTCCACCCTTGCCATTCCCAACATCCTTTGTTCCGACCTGATTTAAAAACTCGCTCTCTGCTCCATGTTGACAAATACAGTACTGTCCAGAAGTCTTAAGCATCCTAGCTATATACGTGTGCCTACGATTTTTGCATAGTACTGTACTAATATTACTAATAAATAAGCAATAAATGAGATGAAAAGACCTTAAAAGTGAGTCCATAGGTTATGGGAACAGTTCCGTTTATGGGGCAAGTGAAGTTATCCCAAGGATAATGATTGTTGCTGAATCTGGAGGTGTGAATCCTGAGGCTCCTGTACCTTCATCCTGATGGCAGCAGCATGAAGAAAGCATGACCTGGGTGTTGGGTGTCCATGATGATGAATGCTGCTTTTCTGGGACTCCGCCTTGTGTAGATTTGCTCAACGGTGGGGACGGCTTGACCTGTGATGCACTGGCCGTATCCACTATTTTTTATAGTATTTTCCTTTCAAGAGCATTGGTGTGTCCATACTAACCTGTGATGCAGCCAATGAATATACTGTACTCTCTGCTACACATCTATAGAAGTTTGTCAAAGTTTTAGTTGTCATGTCGAATCTTTGCAAACTTTTAAGAAAGTAGAAGTGCTGCTATGTTTTCTTCATAATTGCACCTGTGTGCTACCAGGATAGGTCCTCTGAAATGATAATACTGGGGACCTTAAAGTTGTTAACCTTCTGATCCCTGTTAGGGACTGACTCATGGACCTCCAGTTTCCCCCTCTTGAAATAAACACATAGCTCCCTGGTCTTGCTGACATTGAGTAAGAGGTTGTTCTTGTGACACCACTCATCCAGGTTTTCAATCTCCCTCCTATATGCTGATTCATCAGTACTCTAGATTAGGCCTATGACAATGCTGTCATCAGCAAACTTAAATATGGTATTGGAGCTGTGCTTAGCCACAGTCATAAGTGTATGGCAAGTAGAGCTGGAAGCTAAGCATATAGCCTTGTGTTGCACCTGTTCTGATGGAGATTGTGGAAAAGATGTTGTTGCCAATCTAAACTGACTGGGGTGTGCAACTGAGTTAGTCATGGATCCAATTGCACAAGGAGGTATTAAGGCCAGGATTTTGAAGCATAGTGATTAGTTTTGAGGGGATGGTAGTATTGAATGCCAACCTGTAATTGATAAAGAGCATCCTGATAAATATAACTATCATACCCATTGTTCCTAGAGATGGCTATTGTATATACAGTAATGTCAGTTCTCTGATTATGAGGGGAGGCAACTGAATAAAATATTTGGTCCATTTTCTAGATAGATAGATAGATAGATACTTTATTCATCCCCATGGGGAAATTCAACTTTTTTTCCAATGTCCCATACACTTGTTGTAGCAAAACTAATTACATATAATACTTAACTCAGTAAAAAAATAGGATATGCATCTAAATCACTATCTCAAAAAGCATTAATAATAGCTTTTAAAAAGTTCTTAAGTCCTGGCGGTTGAATTGTAAAGCCTAATGGCATTGGGGAGTATTGACCTCTTCATCCTGTCTGAGGAGCATTGCATTGATAGTAACCTGTCGCTGAAACTGCTTCTCTGTCTCTGGATGGTGCTATGTAGAGGATGTTCAGAGTTTTCCATAATTGACCGTAGCCTACTCAGCGCCCTTTGCTCAGCTACCGATGTTAAACTCTCCAGTACTTTGCCCACGACAGAGCCCGCCTTCCTTACCAGCTTATTAAGACGTGAGGCGTCCCTCTTCTTAATGCTTCCTCCCCAACACGCCACCACAAAGAAGAGGGCGCTCTCCACAACTGACCTATAGAACATCTTCAGCATCTCACTACAGACATTGAATGACGCCAACCTTCTAAGGAAGTACAGTCGACTCTGTGCCTTCCTGCACAAGGCATCTGTGTTGGCAGTCCAGTCTAGCTTCTCGTCTAACTGTACTCCCAGATACTTGTAGGTCTTAACCTGCTCCACACATTCTCCATTAATGATCACTGGCTCCATATGAGGCCTAGATCTCCTAAAGTCCACCACCATCTCCTTGGTCTTGGTGATATTGAGACGCAGGTAGTTTGAGTTGCACCATATTTTTTTTCCTCTAATAAAATCAATTAATTTAAAACCTATTCATACAGCCAACAACAATCCTAATGACTGAAAATGAACAGTAGCTGCTGAAAATACTCAACCGATCAGATAGTGTCTGCAGAGGGAGAAAATGAGTTTTCCATTAGATGAATGGATCTATCCTTGATAACAAAGTATCACAAGCTCAACTGATCAGAGATCTGAAGTAGTAATGCCATTGCTTCCTGCAAATTAGAAAACCATCATTGTTGTTCAACAAATCCAGACTAATTACATGGTCTTTAAAACGGTTCTGAAATGTTAAGATCTCTTGATCAAATAAAAATATTTGAACAGCTGAAGGAGGTACCAAGGCACGTTCTCATTTAGTCACAGTGTCAAGCAATGAGGCAGCCAAGAATCATCTCAAATCCTTCAAGATTTTCCTTTCTGCTATAATGGCAATTATAAGTGACTGAAAGAGGAATTGTGACAGTGATAGCTTCTGATGATTGCACTATGCACACTTAGTTCATTTAAACTACATGCATGATAGATCTCAATATCATCTCCATTATTTCTGCTTCAGGAACCTTAATATTCAGAAAGTGCACCTGATTTCAAATGCTGTTTAGAGATGAAGCTTGCTCCTGATCTTCTGCTGTCAGGAGTCTTAAGGTCAATTGAATTTCTGCTTTACTTAGTCTATTTAAATTATACCTAGTGTATGAACCAGTTCAAATAATATAAATTCAGCATGCCTCTTCTCAGTAGTCTGTTTATTCAGGTCTTGAGTCAATGGATTAGATGCTGACCACTACTGAATACATTGAACACTGGAATAAAATGAGGATTCTCTGTGACTTCAGAGCATGAAACTTTTCTGACAATTATAAATGCTATTAGGATCATCCATCTTTAGGTTTGAAGTTCTCTAATGATTCCAGGTGATAGTGTTGGCTGTTTGCTGATACACAGAAGAGAGAAGGATAAAGTAGCAAATTGCATTACTTGACATTTTAATCATGACAGCTGCAACAAAAGAAGTAAGAACAGTGTGCAGAAAATGGAAGATAATTATAAGCACAATTAATGTGATGGTATTGATTGTGTTTTCTGTCATGCAAACGTAAGAAGCTTTTTAAAAATACTACTTACAATTCCATTAGCTGGCAAATGTGTTTTTTTTCATGTTTCTGTCTGACTGGGGCATCAAGAGGAGAATGATGTGGTTGGAGAAAGGAAGCAGGCAGGGCTCAAATCCATTTCCCTTCAGGTTGAAGAGGTCATGACAGTCAACTTTTACTTAGCAGTCAGTTTTCAAGTGCTAAGCATCATCTGCTTTTCTCTCATGGAAGTAATGCTGCCCACGTTACCTCAGTTCACTAAGACTGACAAAAGGGGGAATGAAGTTTTGAACTCAATTCATAACCTTCCTTCAAATGAGATTGTCTCTGACCTATCTCACTTTGTCCTGCTGAACCGTACTCAGTGAAGCACCCAGTGCAGGTTCCCTGACCTAATTTTTGGTGCTAAGTTCAACACTTGAAAGGATGAGGATGCACTTTCAGAAAGGCAGTCCTCATTGTGGATCATGACTGGTCCCAGGAAGAGAAGGGTGTCATGCAATAGCAAGGCAGGTGATTGGTAGCCTGTAATTTTGATTGTCTTGCTGTCTGCATGAGAGAGATTTATTTACTTAAAGAAGAAAGAAGGGAGGAAAAATTGCTTCAATAAAAAATTGCTCAATCAGACAGCACTTGTATTCATGCAAGATGGGGAGAGAGTCCCAGAGCAAGAGGGGCAATTCATTGTGAGACAGATTTGGAATAGACAAGTTCAAGCAGAGTTCGCTCAGTGAAATAGTCACAGAATCACAGAGTTGTGCAGCAGATGAACAGACTCTTTGAATCAAGGTTCAAAGCAAATTTATTATCTAATTATATATGTCACATTATACAAACCTAAGATTCATTTTCTTGCGGGCATGCTCAGTACATCTAAGATAGAATCGATGAAAGACTGCACTCAACAGGATCGACAAACAACCAATGTGCAAAAGACAATTAACTGTGTAAATACAAAAGGAAAAAGTAATAATAATAAATAAATAAGCATTTAGAGTAGATGTGCTCAATGCTGCGGAAGGCATTACCCATAATGGACTGGGTCACATCCTTTTTTAGGACTTTTCATTCAAGGCATCAGTATTTCCATATCAGGCTGTGATGCAACCAGCTAATATACTCTATGCCACATGTTTGTAGAAGTTTGCCAAAGTCTTGTGTCAAGTGGAATCTTCACATACTTCAAAGGAAATAGAAGCGCAGCTGTGTTTTCTTCGCAATTGCACTTAGATGCTGAGCTGAGGACAGACCCTCTGAAATTATAACATTGAGGAACATAAGTTGTTGACCCTTCCACCTCTGATCCCCAAATGAGCACCAGCGTGTGACCTCAGGTTTCCTCCTGAAGACAATAATCAGCTCCTTGGTCTTGCTGACATTAAGTGAGAGGTTGTTGTTCTTGTGGCTCCACTCAGCCGGATTTTCCACCTCATCACATCCACGCCAACCATCATACTTATTATGCTAATACCAATTGCCTCCAGTAATTCCATATCCCTCAATGATTTGCTCACTCTAGTACATGTTGAGATACCTGGTAAACGTTGTTACTGTTTCTGCCACCGCCACCTCATATTGGAGACTAACAGTTCAACCAGCTGTTCATTTTGGATATCAACTGCTCTTTGTGTGAAAATTTTGCTCCTCAGATCCCTGTAAACCACCTTCCTCAGACCTTCAGCCAACATCCTCAAGTTTCAGATACCCCTATTATGGGAAGCAGGCATTGGCAATCTACTCCATTTATGCCTCCAATAATTTTAAATACCTCCATCATGTCACTTCTTAGACTCCTTCATTGCCTATCCTTTCTCTCCTGATAACTCAAGCCCTCAAATCCAGGAACTATTCTATTCCATTCCAGGAGAGGCATAAAATGCAAGGAAGGGAAGGATCAGCATTAATGAGAGAAAAATAAGGTAAAGCAAACGTGAGAGATGTGAAAAATTGTTAATTTTTCTGATGAGAAACTTGTCAAAGTGCTATCTAAAATATTCTGCTCACTATCTACCTGATCTGCATGATGTGTAGCAGTTGACCTTAAGCTCTGATCTTGGATAACACTGTATTACTTTCTTTACAATATTTGTTTTAGAAGCAGACAGGTCCCGAAGCAAGCCCCAATGTGGAACATGGTTTTTGTTCTTCAAAACCAGCATAGTTGTGTCTTTCCATTTGACTTTTATTTTAAAAAAGGTGAACAATAAAATGACACACATAAGGATCAAGAATTAATCCTAAAAGTGAAAATTAGGTTAGCAGGAATGAAGGTGAAGGAATAAAAATACAGGCGGGTATATTGCCACCTTTAGGAATAAATGATAAAGTTTGCTCAATTCTTTTTTGAAAGAATGTGCCCATCAGAGAGAGAGTTACCTCCCTCTGAGACTCGCTGATTCTATGTTCCTGTGTGGTTAGGATCGCAATAAGCAAGTACCTTCACTGATTCTCATTTTCATCTCTCTGCTCTGAATAGTCCACACATAAAACTGTAGGTTTAATGGATCGGCTTGCCTGTAAAGCAGCTGTTTGAAGCATTAGAAGCCATACTTTTCTAACGGGCTTGTCATAATGGCTTGCATAACAAAAAGGTGGTCTTTGCTGGCAGTTGTTCAGAGATTGAACCTTGAAGCTCTGCCTCAGAACTCCACACAAGGCATTACAGGGCATGAGGGATAAATGGATACTAGGATATCTTTGCCAAGGTACTGCGGATGCAGGGAACTGCAAACTCTGCAGCCACCGAACTGCAATTTATTCACCAAAAGTTGTGATGCAGCTCTTCAGGGCATCAGTTGCAGGCAACTTTATGCTCAGCATAGTTTCAGGGTACTCGTCTGAGTGCTGGACAACCCATTCACTCTACCACCAAACCTGGCTCAAGTATATTTGGCCCATTGAAATAAGTGGGGAAAAATTGGTGACACAGGAAAGTACATTTTGAACCTTTGATTTAAGTTAGTTTAAATCTTTTTGTGTATATATGTTTCAGATTTTGACATTATGTTTATTTGGTAACCAGTTACATGAAGTTTAGCTTGTTTGTGAATGTCAAATACATTCCCAATCATTCAATTTAAACAGCAGCTCTAACAGCAGGTGAACCAAGATACAGGCCCCTATTGTTTGTCAAGGTGATCCCATAAGCTCATACACAGGCAGGCACTTCTGCTTGGAGAATCTCTGGGCACGGTGGTACTGACCTGGGTCTTTCCAATGAAGTAGAAACCACCCATCTTGTAGAAAATTCCTCCCTGGATTATACTGTGATCCAAAGAGCAGGTGACCTGGAATGTCAAGGCAGTCTGGAAATGCTGGCAAGTATACAAGCAAGATAAACGAACACAATAAACCAATTCAACTAATGGGAATATGAATACAACCTCAGGCAGAAAGATGAAAGCTGCATTCTGTAATTTACCCCATTTTTGTTTTTATTGATATATTAAAAAACAAAAATGTGGGAAATGTTGCCCTTTAAAATAAATTCAGGCCTCTGTGTAATAAAGTGAGGTATAATGTCTCATGCATTGTTAAAAGTTCACAGCATATACCTGTGCCCAGCATCAAAGATCACTCTTTTGAAGCTCGGTCACTGCAATTGTTGCTTTAAGCTGACACAGGGCCTTTTTGTTTCTCTACTATTTAGATTTCATAACCACTTACACCACATTGAACGTGAATTGGGCAACAAGCCACAAGTCACTCCTATTGTATTAGAAAACACTATAAGCAAAAGTTAAACAATAGATGCGAAAATTATAACAAGTACCCCACAAACATCTTAATTTGAATAGATTTGTTGAAAGACAACAATATAAAAGGAATATATGATGTTCCACCGCTAATTCTCTATCTTCATGAGTCTTGTGTTGCCAAAGAACTGGAACATGCTTCCTTTGACTAGCCAGGGCTACTCCCACAGAGATGGTGAATGGGCTGATCCTTATTGTGAAAGTTCTTTCTATCCATAGTGGTTCTCTCCTGCCTGCCTCTGCATTACTGAAATGTTGCCAAGATTGAAATACCAAGAGAGGCCAGAGACAAAATTGTTTCTGCACGGCACCAATCATCCAATTCTGTGACATTTCAGTAAAAAGCAAGTAGTTTACTTGAAGCGGCTTCTCCCTTCTTTGTTATCAAAATACCTTTCTTAGCAAGAGTGTAATATCTCTGATTAATCTTCCTCCATTCCAACATCTTGTTGCCCACAGTGATTTTAGAGTATATCCCCACAGTAGGGACATTACAGTTATCAGCCACATCACATACAGTAAGTAGGTTTTAACAGATTATCAATGCCCGGTGCTTTCTGTGATCCATCCCATAACTTTCCAGAGAGATTAAAGGTTCAGTTTTCATATAAATTTAGAACAGATAACTTCAACCTAATACAGCAGAAGCCTACTGTGTGTGTGTTCTTGTGTCACTATTTCAGAACCATTATTCTATTTCTCTCCTTCCTCAGTCTTCATTTCTCATCTTTCCCTTTGCTTCCTGCCCTTTCTCTTTTATTGTCTGGTCTTTTGCAGCTACCTCTTCCATTCTCATTCTCCTTTTTCTTCTCTTCCTCCTCCATGTTTTCATGTCAACCTTGTTCATCCCTCTCCGCCACACCTGCTCTCTGAATGCCCCTCTTAATTCCATCTATTGTTAATCCTCTGCCTGCTCTTTTCCCTGTCTTTCTTTCCTTTTCACTTCTGTACTGCAAAAGCCACCATCCTGCTTCCTCCCACACCACAAAAATTCAGGTTAATTGGCCACTGTAGTTCGCTCATATGCAGGTGCGAGGTAAAATTTGCAGAGGAATTGATAAAGCTGTGGGTAGAAAAGGTCAGGACTGAATTAGCATAAAATATAATGGATGATGATCAAAGCAGCCTCATTGACTCAAGGGCTTGATCTTGTGTGAGATTTCTTTCCAATTCTTCACACTCCTTTCAGACTTGCTTTAGTGGTCTGTGGGTTCCTTAGTGTTACTGTTTACAGAGGCCAACAATCAAAGCAATGAAAAGCACGTGAAATGCTTATCTTCTACAGAGACGGACAAGAATATAAAAGCAAGGTTTTCATGTAACAACTTTACTTATAAAATTGGTAAAGCCACACCTGGAATATTGTGCGCATTCTGATTACTGCACTATGGAAAGGATGTGATTGCTCTGGAAAGAGTTCAGAGGAGATTCACCAGAATGTTCTCTGGTTTGGAGCTTTTCAGTTATAAGGAAAAATTGGACTTGGTTAGTTTCGCTGGAGCAAAGGAGACAGACAGCTTTGTGATACAGGGATACAAAATGCTGAAGGCAATGGATAGGATATAAAGTGAGGTTAGGACATTCTGAGGGGATTTCCAAACCACAGAGTGGTTGGAATTTGCAATGCACATCCTAAGTAGGTGACCAAGACAGATAATCTCACAACATTTAAGAAGTATCTAGACAAGTGTGTGAATCATCAAAAGATGGCAAGCTGGGAACCAAAGGTAAAAAGCAACTAGTACAAATGAGTTCAATAATCATGGTGAGCCAAAGGACTTGTCTCCATCCTATCTGACACTGTGACTCTAAAACAGGGAAACCTCTCTCCAACCACCACCCCCCGCCCCCCCCCCCCCCGCCGCCCCCACACCAACCATCTTACAATGCTGTTTCATTCCTGGGAAACAGGTCACATCCAAATTTCCATAACATGAAGCCACGTCATCTGCATAGGCATCAAAAAACATAACTTGGGAAAAAAATCATGAGAATGATTCCTTAACCCAAATTTTTTAGTGTTGATTTGTGAATTTTATTGTGTAACCTGAATGGCCATAATGCAGCAGTTGCCTGCATAAGGACAGCTATCAATAGAATATTTCCTGAAAAAAGGCAGTAAATTCTCAGCTAATGACAATATCTGAAATTATAATATATCAAAGGCTGTGTCATTTGTCACACACATTTCCTAAAGGCACGAAGCTGTGTTATAATCCTCCTCCTTTCCTGGTACTTCCTGATGCTTTTTCTTTCCACCCTATCCCACTCATGTCTTCCCTTCCCTTCGTCCTCCTTTCTCTTCCTCATCCAATCCTTTCTTTCTCATCTTGCCCTATTTTCTCTCATCCTATCTATTCCTTGTTTTCCTTTCCCTTTCTTTCACTTCCTTTCCCAGTTGACATCTCTCCTTTTACCCCATTCATTTTCCTCTTGCCCCCTCCCTTCTTTTTCATCCTGTCTCTTTTTGCCCATTCCTTCTCATCTTTCCCTTTCTTTTATTACTTATCCTTCCCCTTCTTGCCTCATCTCTTTTCCAGCCTTTAGTGTCCATAATCTGAATTAAGATCCATTCTTCTTCATAATTGGAATTGTTAACTTCTGTATGAGCTTTTATCTGTTTATGCGACTGAACAAGTTAGCTAACTGGAGACAGATTTCATTTCCTCAGGTAAAAACTGTAGAATGGAATTTAATCAGCATGTTTCATATTTCTTCTTTCCTTAATTTCTTCTTCCCACTAACTACCTTTGATACACCTGTTTTTCAAGAACATGAGATGTAAGAAGACACAACATGCACTCAGCTACTCACTTTTATTTTTGTGAGACCATTGTTGGTTGTTGAGTGGATATGTGCACTGGAGGCTAGAGGCTTGACTGAAACTAGGCCTCAAGCTATGTCTTTTATATATATTCTCTATGAACTGCAACTGGTGATCTGGCATTCACAATGAGCTCTCCATATTGAAGGGGAATGTTGAAGATGCTTGCTTTTTGACATGCATTTAAGGTTGGGGAGGGACATGAGGCATAAAGTGGTATGAGAGACAATTATTTGACAAGGAGAGAGGTAGGTGCTTGAAATGAGTTACATTGGGTAATAGTGAAAATGGGTAGCTTGGTGGAATGTAAGAGGATTATTAGATAAACACATTACTATAAATGGCAACAAAGCATATGGATGATACACAGGAAAAGGATAGTTAGCATAATTATCATCAAGATTGGCACAACATCAAGGACTGAGTGGCCTGCGGTGCTGCACTACTCTATATTCTATATGACTCACTGGAAGAGGCTGAATTGCAGCCTGCATAGGGTGTGAGGAGGAAGCTTAAGCAGGTCTTACAGCTAGTATAGACTGGGTAGTCATCAAAGTTTTTATCAACCCAAGGGGGTAGCTCACAGTCCTCTTTTTAGCACACAAGGATACTGTTAATGGAAAATATTGATTCAGTGATGCTTCCTTTTTAAAGGCCATGAGTTCAGCCACTGAAATAAACAAAGCTTTTGAAGAAAACATGCTGGGTTTCCCTCAATCCAGGATAGGCTCTGACGAGTCTCTCATTAATACATGCCTGGTTCAAGCAACCACCAAGGTTGCCTGGAACCCCCATATGGCAGTAGATACTTCTGACCTGACCTTAGGTGGGGAGACGAGGCTAGGAAACTTGGGGTTTTCCCCGCAGGTTTGCCTTCAATGTACAACAGCCACAAATTATAAGTCATTCTCATCTTCCATAATACATGTAATTCATGTTGATGCATTTTAAAGAGGCACAGGGGTGTACAAGTGCTGGGATCTGGAACAACACAAAAACTGCAGGAGGAACTCACCAGATCTGGCTGAATCAATGGAGTGAAATGGGATGAGGGGTCCAAATGAAGGATGTTAACCTGAAAATTCAACTACCGTTGCTCTCTATAGATGCTACCTGACCTGCTGAGTTCCTCCGGCATTTTGTGTATTAATTTAGTAAATTAAGGCAATTCAATCATCAATTCTTCTCTCTTAATTCATCCATAAACATATATTTAACATGCACATTATAAAATTATTAAAATGGTTACAGGGAGGAAAACATTTGGAATTAGATGCACATAGTAAAATATAAAATGTGAAAGAGAATTTGCCATAATACTGTCTCTTGCTGCATTTTAATCTCACTGTGTTTTGATATAATGCCTGGAAACATTTACCAAACTTCTCTAATACTTTATCTGTTATCTTCCACTCTCCACTGGTTTACAGGTGTTCTTCATTTAAAACAGAAGTTTGAAAACCTTCAGTAAGAGACTGGAGTAAGGATTTGTAGGTGAACACGTAATGTGTTCTACACTAGAATCCCAGAATGTTTTTAAGGGCTTAATTTATGTTGAAAAGAAACAATACAAAATCTGGTTGCTGACATTTAGTTAATGGAATAATTAGTGGTCATGTGTTCCTTTTATTTCTTGTTGTTACAGCAAAGCGATTTTGTAAGAACTCCAGTTCAGCCAGCAGCACGACGAGCAGCTATGCGCCCAGCAGCAGCAGCAGCAGTAGTGTCAGCTGTGGTGGCGGCAGCAGTGCCAGCAGCACCTCGAGCAAGAGCAGCTTCGATTACACGCATGACATGGAGGCAGCACACATGGCAGCCACAGCTATTCTGAACTTGTCCACCAGGTGTCGAGAGATGCCTCAGAACCTCTCAACCAAGCCTCAGGATCTATGTGCCAGGGTAAGTGATGTCCTTCCCAAAAATATCCTCCAGTGTTGTTAGCAATCCATGGCTCCACTATCCACAATGCGATGTGTGTGCACATATACAGGCCTAAGCACAAAGAAAACCCAGATAACATTGAAGATCATCCAATGGCCTCAGTTTAGAGGCTGCCTCAGTGGAAGTTTTACAATCGATCTTTATACTAGGAACCTGGGCTTCTAGCAACGATTTTAATGTAGAAAGTATTGAATGAAAATAGCTTTCATTCTGATTCACTTCTGACAAACACCTTGAGTTAGTGAGTGGAGCAAAGAAAAGCTGCAGTTTGAGATGTATTTACAATGCCTACAAGAAGTATTCACCCCCCCCCCCCCCGGAAGTTTTCATGTTTTATTGTTTTACAACATTGAGTCACAATGGATTTAATTTGGCTTTTTCACCATCTCCTGCTTTTTGGCACAGAGAATTCTTGATTCCTAATATTGCATAACAATTTGCTTCTCAATTTTCATCCTGATTGGATTACATTCTCCTCCTCATGATACCCATCACAGTGAATATACTTTTCTCTGACTCTCCAGTACCTTACAAGTAGTGTTTATATGGAATCTTTTTATAGTACGTGGGTGTTATTGGTAAGGCTGCCATTATTGCCCACCAATAATTGTCCTTTGGAACCTAGTATTGAGATGCTTTTTGAAAGGTTGTAGTCTGAAGGATAATGGTATTGGATGGGAAGCTCCAGGATTTTAACGCAGTCTGACCTCAGTAGATGGGATGACGTTGGAGTCAATTATTTAGGATAAAATCTCAGGGTTCTTGAAGACACATGACAAAATAGGTTGTAGTCAGCATGCTTTCCTCAAGGAAAAATCTTGCCTGACAAGTCTGTTAGAGTTCTTTGAAGAAATAACAGAGGATAGACAAAGGAGAACCGGTTGATGTTGTGTACTTGGATTTTCAGGAGGCCTTTAGCAAAGTGCCACACTTGTGGCTGCTGAGGAAGCTATGAACCCATGGTATCAGAGGGAAGATTCTAGCATGGATAAAGTAGTGGCTGATTGGCAGGAGGCAAAGAGTGGCAATAAAGGGGGCTTTTTTTCTGGTTGGCTGCTGGTGACCAGTGGTGTTCCACAGGGGTCTGTGTTGGGTCGATTCTTTTTAAGTTATATGTCAATGATTTGGATGATGGAATGGGTGGCTTTATTACAAAGGTTGCAGATGATATTAAAGTAGGTGGAGGGGCAGGTAGTTTTGAGGAAGTAGTGAGGCTACAGCAGGACAGACAAATTAGGAGAATGTGTAAAGAAATGGTGGATGGAGTAGTATTAGGTAGTGCATTGTCATGCATTTTGGTAGAAGAAATAAAAGGGTTGACTATTTTCGAAATGGAGAGAAAATACAAAAAACTGTGACACAAAAGGACATGGGTACTTGTGCAGGATTCCATAATGGTTAGTTTCAGATTGAATCTGTGGTGAAGGTGGCAAATACGATGTTAACATTAATTTCAAGAGGACTAGAATAGAAAAGCAAGGATATACCCGTGAGGCTTTATAGCACTGATGAGGCCTCACTTTAAGTATTGTGTCCAGTTTTGGGCTCGTTATCTTAGAAAGGATGTGCTGAAACTAGAGAGAGTTCAAAAGAAGTTCACAAAATGATTCTAGGATGGAAGGGCTTGTCATATGAAGAGCGTTTGATGGCTCTGGACCTGTATTCACTGGAATTCAGAAGAATGAATGGTGACCTCATTAAAACATATCAAATGATGAAAGTCCTTCATAGAGTGAATGTGGCGAGGATGCTTCCTATGGTGGGTGAGTCTAAGACCAGAGGATACAGCCTCAGAATAGAGGGGCATCCTTTTAGAAAAGAGATGAGGAGGAATTTCTTTAGTCAGGGACTGGTGAATCTGTGGAATTCTTTGCTACAGGCAGCTGTGGAGTCCTTATATATATTTAAGAGAGAGGTTGATAGATTCTTGTTTGGTCAGGGCATGAAGGGACATGTGGAGAAGACAGGATGTTGGAGCTTAGAGGAAAATTGGATCAGCCATGATGAAATGGCGGAGCAGACTCTTTGGGCCAAATGGCTCCTGAATCTCATTTTCTTATGGTTTTATAATGATGAATGAACTACAATGTATTGCCAAGTCAGGACTGTCACAACTAAAAACATAAATTACAGATGGTGATATTCCTATGAATCTGCTGAATATGCTCTTCTTTATGGTAGAGTTTGCAAATCTGAGGAGTACTTTTCAAGTAATCTTGTTAAGATACAAGTTGATTTCATGGATGAGACACATCAATTATGTGAAAGTAATAAAGAGAATGAATGTTCATGTTGGAGGGAGGGTCATCATTCAAGGGAGCAGTCTTAACTTGGACAGTATTGAAATTTTTGAGTGTTGTTGGGCCTTATACTATCCAGTCTGAAGCAAAGTATTCTATCACACTCTAACTTGTGTGTTGGAAATTGTGTAAAGTCCCTAGGGTATTTGCAAGTGAATCATTTGCCACAGAATACCCAATTTGTGATCTGTTCTTGTAACTACAGTTTATATGAAGATCAGTTAAGATACTTGCGTTGACCCCCGCAATATTGATGGTAGGAATTAAGATGCTGTTGAATATCAAAGAAATGCTGCTGGATTCTCTCTTGTGAAAATGTTTATTGTCTGTCAGTTTTGTGTAATGAATGTTACTTGCTACTTAACAGTTGATACCAGAATGTTGTCCAGGACTTGTGTGAAAGCATAGATTGCTTAATTTTTTGAGGAGTTATGAATGGAACTGAACATTGTCCAGTCATCGGTGAAGATTATGGTGGAAGCAATGTCGATGATGATGCTGTTGCAGATATTTGAACTTAGCAGACAGTCCAGATGAAATTCTTCAACAATGTTTCTGGGATAGGAATATTAACCTGCAATTGCCACATCTGATTTCCTTTGTGCAAGATCTGACACACCCTCTTGAGAGCAGTCTCCCTGATTTCCTTAATTATCTACTTTATTAGGACAACTTCGTACCAAATTCTGTTCTTATATTAAATATAAGAACAGAAATATAGTCACTCTATCCTGGGCTTGAACTTTCATGCCCTTGCATGGACCAAGGTGGCTTTGAGGTCTGGGGCTAAGAAGTAACAGCAGTACCAAAATAAGTGATGGATGAGATTGGCAAGTGAATACAAACGAGTCGAATAGTGTACTGCTTCTCTTTTCCACTTTATGGCAACTTATTCAATGTTAATGACCCCATTATTCACCTGTTTGATGATTGATGGATTTGTCTGCTTTTGTAGATATTTCACACATGATCAACTTTTCAGGTTGCCAAGAAAATAAAGGTATTTTACAATGGTTGTAGTCAACAAAACATAATTTCCCATCATTTGAGCATCAGCCTGCCCAAGATGGCTTTTGGTACAAAACTAAGTTTCGAGTAGTCTTTTTACTTGGATTCTACCTGTCCTTGCTTCCTTATGTGCCCAGTTTCTAGGAATTTGGATGTACTTTCTTTTTATTGCCCAGGGCCTAGAACAGATTATTTCATGTAGAAGACTCACACTGCCATAGCTCTGCTTCTGAACTGTTTATTTCCCATTGGATCTCCTTAGTTCCAACTGTACACTTACTGCCCTTCCTAACGCCAGATGTGTCACTTGCAAACATGCATACAGAGTTTTCCAATCCAAGCCGTTAGTAAACAGAGTAAAAGATCTGAGGCATCTGAACTCACGAGCACCATGTCACAATGGTGTAATAAAACCAGCGTATCCTGATCCTGGACTTACTCAATAAATTGGGCAGTATCTCCGGATTAAAAAGACATTTTAAGTTAATACTTAGAAATATAATAAATGTTAGAGTGCAGAGCAATGTAAGATAAGATATTTGGAGTGGTTGTATAAAAATATAGTGAAAAGCAGGAAAGATAATGAAAATGGTGATAGTACAAGGGAAAAAGTAAGTAACAGAACCAGAAAGGAAGCAACAGATGCATAAATGAGAGAAGCAGCATTGTTTTCTAAAATTGTTGAATCCATTGTTGAATGAAAGGTGAACAAGTGTCACTTGAATTTGTGTTGAACTTGACTGGAACATCCTGGAGGCAAGGATCAAGGCAGAAATGTGACGGATGAGGAATAGAAATGACAGAAAGCTCAGAGTTACACTTGTGGAATAACTGGAGACATTCTGCAAAGTAGTCATGCAGTCTGAATTTAGTTTCCCCAGTGCAGAGGGGGCCACATTTAAAGCAGAGAATGCTAAATTGGAAGAAATACAAATAAGTTACCGTTTCACTTTGGGAAAGATATAAAGTCCCTGGATAATATGAAAGTAGGAGGCAAAAGTGTAAAGGAAATTGATGTAGGAAGGAATTAGGCTTTGCGAATGATTGGGGAATGAACCAGTATATCATGAAGAAATGATCCCTTTGGAATGCTGAAAGAAAATGGAGGGAAGAAATGTCCTGTTCAGGGACAATGCTGAAAGTGTTCTAAGTTCAATCAATAATTTGTTGAAATAAGAGCATGAAAACTGAAAACAGGAGAAGGTTCTAGTAAGGAGCAGAAAGAGTAGAAGTAGAAATCCAGGAAATGCAACAGACTTGTTTAAGGGCTATGTTTAACATCATGGATGATAATTTATGCTTCAAGGTATAGGTTGAAATCAATTGTATTGCAATGTATATTAATTGATAGCTTATGACCATGAGGAGAAATGGGCTAAAAATTCTATATCTGAATGCACGAAGTGTCAGAAATAAGGCGGATGAGCTTGAAGCCCAGGTGCGAATGGGTAACTATGATGTTGTTGGGATAACGGAGACATGGCTGCAGGGAGATCAGACCTGGGAAATGAATGTACAAGGGTATACGTGCTATTGTAGGGACAGAAATGTGGGCAGAGGGGGTGGGGTGGCCCTGTTGGTGAGGAATGAGATTCAGTCCTTTGCAAGGGGGGACATAGGGTCAGGAGAAGTAGAGTCTGTGTGGATAGAACTGAGGAACAGTAAGGGCAAAAGGACCCAAATGGGTGTTGTCTACAGGCCACCAAACAGTAGCATGGATATTGGGTGCAAGTTGAATAGGGAGTTAACATTGGCATGTGGCAAAGGTAATGTTGCAGTAGTTATGGGGGATTTCAACATGCAGGTGAACTGGGAGAATCAGGTTGGTGCTGGACCACAGGATAGGGAGTTTGTAGAGTGCCTACGGGATGCATTCTTGGAACAGCTTGTACGAGAGCCGACCAGGGACAAGGCTATTCTGGATTTAGTGTTGTGTAATGAACAGGATTTGATAAGCAATCTCGCAGTAAAGGAGTCATTAGGAGGTAGTGATCACAATATGATAAGCTTTTATCTGCAATTTGAAAAGGATAAGGGCAGCTCGGAGGTGTCAGTGTTGCAGATGAACAGGGGAAACTATGGAGCCATGAGGGAGGAGCTGGCCAAAGTTGACTGGACGGATAGCCTAGCAGAAAAGACAGTGGAACAGCAATGGCAGGTATTCTTGGGAATAATGCACAAGGTACAAAATCAGTTTATCCCCCAGAGAAGGAAGGATTCAAAGGGGGGAAAGGGGCCACAGTGGTTGACAAAGGAAGTCAGAGATTGCATAGCATTAAAAAAAAGGAAGTATGACAGAGCTAAGGTGAGTGGGAGGACAGATGATTGGGAAGTGTTTAAGGAACAACAGAACTTAACTAAAAAGACAATACGGGGAGAAAAAATGAGGTACGAACGCAAGCTAGCCAGGAATATAAAGGAAGATAGCAAAAGCTTTTTTAGGTATGTGAAGAGTAAGAAAATAGTTAAGAACAACGTTGGGCCCTTGAAGAATGAATTGGGTGAAATTGTTATGGGAAACAGAGAAATGGCAGAAGAATTTAATGAGTACTTTAGATCTGTTTTTACTAAGGAAGACACAAGCAATCTCCCAGATGTATGGATGGGCCAAGGACATAGGGTAACAGAGGAAATGAAACAGATTGACATTTGGAAGGAAACGGTGATGAGAAGACTGATGGGACTGAAGGCTGACAAATCCCCAGGTCCAGATGGTCTGCACCCTAGGGTACTAAAGGAGGTGGCCCTGGAAATTGCGGATACATTGGTAATCATTTTCCAATGTTCCTTAGATTCAGGATCAGTCCCTGAGGATTGGAGAATGGCTAATGTTATCCCACTTTTTAAGAAAGGAGGGAGGGAGAAAACAGAGAACTATCGACCTGTCAGCCTGACATCGGTGGTGGGAAAGATGCTAGAGTCCATTATTAAGGATGAAATAGTGGCATATCTAGATAGCAGGGATAGGATTGGGCCGAGCCAGCATGGATTTACCAAGGGTAAATCATGCTTGACTAATCTGTTGGAGTTTTTCAAGGATGTAACCAGGAAGTTAGATGGGGGAGATCCAGTGGATGTAGTGTACCTCGATTTTCAGAAGGCATTTAATAAGGTCCCACATAGAAGATTGGTGGGTAAAATCAAAGCTCAGGGCATCGGGGGGAAGGCATTGACATGGATAGAAAACTGGTTGGCAGATAGAAAGCAAAGGGTAGCGGTGAATAGGTGTTTCTCGGAATGGCAGGTGGTGACTAGTGGGGTGCCACAGGGCTCGGTATTGGGACCACAGCTGTTTACCATTTACGTTAACGAGTTGGATGAAGGCATAGAAAATAACATCAGCAAATTTGCTGATGATACTAAGCTGGGTGGCAGTGTGACATGTGATGAGGACGTTAGGAGAATTCAGGGTGACTTGAATAGGCTGGGTGAGTGGGCAGATACTTGGCAGATGGCGTTTAATGTAAATAAGTGTGAGGTTATCCACTTTGGGAGTAAGAACAGGAAGGCAGATTATTATCTGAACGGTGTAGAGTTGGGTAAGGGAGAAATACAAAGAGATCTCGGAGTCCTTGTTCATCAGTCACTGAAGGTGAATGAGCAAGTGCAGCAGGCAGTGAAGAAGGATAATGGAATGTTGGCCTTTATTACAAAGGGAATTGAGTACAAGAGCAAGGAAATCCTCTTGCAGTTGTACAGAGCCCTGGTGAGACCACACCTGGAGTATTGTGTACAGTTTTGGTCTCCAGGGTTAAGGAAGGACATCCTGGCTGTAGAGGAAGTGCAGCGTAGATTCATGAGGTTAATTCCTGGGATGTCTGGACTGTCTTACGCAGAGAGGTTAGAGAGACTGGGCTTGTACATGCTGGAATTAAGGAGATTGAGAGGGGATCTGATTGCAACATATAAGATTATTAAGGGATTGGAGAAGATAGAGGCAGGAAATATGTTCCAGATGCTGGGAGAGTCCAGTACCAGAGGGCATGGTTTGAGAATAAGGGGTAGGTCATTTAGGACAGAGTTAAGGAAAAACTTCTTCTCCCAGAGAGTTGTGGGGGTCTGGAATGCACTGCCTCGGAAGGTAGTGGAGGCCAGTTCTCTGGATGCTTTCAAGAAGGAGCAAGATAGGTATCTTACGGATAGGGGAATCAAGGGATATGGGGACAAGGCAGGAACCGGGTATTGATAGTAATTGATCAGCCATGATCTCAAAATGGCGGTGCAAGCTCGAAGGGCCGAATGGTCTACTTCTGCACCTATTGTCTATTGTCTATTGACATAGGAGCATAATTAGGCCATTCAGCCCATCGTGTCTGCTCCACCATTCCAACATGGCTGTTTTGTTATCCCTCTCAACCCCATTCTCCTGCCTTCTCCCAGTCATCTTTGCTTCCCTGACTAATCAAGAACCAATCAACTTCTGCTTTAAACGTATCCAATGACTTGGTCTCCACAATAATCTGTGGCAATGAGTTCCACAGTTTCACTACCCTCTGTCTAAAGAAATTCCTCATCATCTCTGTTCTAAATGGATGTCACTCTATTCTGAGGCCTAGATTCACCCACTATAGTAAGCATTCTCTCCATACCCACTTTATCAAGGCCTTTCAATATTCAATAGGTTTCAATGAGAGGTTGTAACCTCCCTTGTAAACTCCAGCAAGTACAGGGCCAGAGCCATAAAATGTTCCTCATGCATTAACCTTTTCCTTCATGGGATCTTCCTCATTAACCTACTCTGGACCCTCTTCAATGTCAGCACATCTTTTCTTAGATGAGGGGCCCAAAACTGCTCACCTTACTCCGTGTGGTCTGACCAATGCCTTTTAAACCACAGCATTACATCTTTACTCTTATCTTCAAGTTCTTTCAAAATGATTGCTGACATTGCATTTTCTTTCCCTACTACAAACTTAACCTACAAGTTAACCTTTAGGGAATCCTACACAAGGACCCCCAAGTACCTTTGCACCTCTGATTTTTGAATCTTCTTCCCATTTAGAAAATAGTCCATACTTTTATTACCTCTACTGCAGTGCATAACCATACACTTCTCTAAACTATATTCCATCTGCTACCTCCTTCCCATACTCCCAAACTGACTAGGTAGACTCTCTGCTTCCTCAACACTACCTGCCCCTTCATATAACCTGCAAACGCGGCCAGATGGTCATCAATTCTTTCATCCAAATCACTGAAATATAATGAGAATAGCAGCGGTTCCAACAGTGACTCCTGAGGAACATCACTAGTCAATGGCAGCCAACCAGCAAAGGTCCCATTTATTTCCATTCTTTGCCTGCCAGTCAGCGAATCTTCTATCCATGCTAGTACCTTTCCAATAATACCATGGGCTTTTATCTTGTTAAACAGCCTAGTGTGTAGGACTTGTCAAAGGCCTTCTGAAAATCCAAGTAAACAACATCCACTGACTCGCCTTTGTCTATCCTACTTGTTATTCCGTCAAAGAACTCCAACAGATTTACCAGGCAAGATTTTTCCTCAAGGAAACCATGCTGACATGCAGTCTATTTCTCAAGTGCTTTAAAGTTCTACAAAACCCCATCCTTAATAATAGACTCCAACATCTTCGCTACCAGTGAAGACAAGCTAACTGACCTGTAATTTCCTTTCTTCTGCCTCCGTCACTTTTTAAAGAGTGGAGTAACATTTGTAATTTTCCGTACCTCTGGAACCATTCCAGAAACTAGTGATTCTTGGAATATCATTACTAATACCTCCACAATCTCTTCAGCTTCCTCTTTCAGAGATACCTGGGATATAGACTATCTGGTCCAGTCGACAAATCTACCTTCAGACCTTTCAGCTTCCCAAGCACCTTATCCTTAGTAATTGCAACTACACACACTTCTGCCCCCGATACTCTTGAATTTCTGTCATACTGCTAGAGTCTTTCACATTGAAGACTAATGCAAAATATTCATTAAGTTCACCTGCCATTTCTTTATCCTCCATTACTACCTCTCCAGCATCATTCTTCAGCAGTCCAATATCCACTCTCAGCTCTCTTCTACTCTTTATATATCTGAAAAATCTTTTGTTACCGTCTTTTATATTATTGGCTGATGACATTCATATCTAATGTTTTCTCTCTTTATTACTTTTTTAGTTGCTTTCTGTTGGGTTTTAAAAACTTTTCAATCCTTCAACTTCCCACATTTTTTTGATATATTATATGCCCTCACTTTTCCTTTTATACTGTCTTTGACTTCCCTTGTCAGCCACAGTTGTGTCATCCTCCCTTTAGAATAATTCTTCATCTCTGAGATGTATCTGCATTGCACCTTCCAAAACTTCAGCCATTGCTGTTCTGCTATTATCCCTGCTAGTGCCCCCTTGCAATCAGCTTTAATCAGCTCCTTTCTCATGCCTCTGCAACTTCCTCTACTGCACTATAATATTGATACTTCTGACATATTGATACAGCTTCTCATTCTCAAACTGCATGGTGAATTCTATCGTATCATGATCACTGTCTCCTAAGGGTTCCTTTGCCTTAAACTCTCTAATCAAATCTGGTTTACTACACAACACCCAATGCAGTATTGCCTTTCCACTAGTTAGCTCTAAAAAGCCATCTCATAGGCATTCTAGAAATTCACTCTCTTAGGATCCAACACCAACCTGATTTTCCCAATTTACCTGCATATTAAAATCCCCCATGACTATTGAAACATTGCCCTTCTTACATACCTTGCCGATCTCCCATTGTAATTTATATCCCACATCCTGGCTACTGTTTGGAGACTTGTATATAATTCCCATCAGTGTCATTTTACCCTGGCATTTTCTTAACTCTACCCAGAAGGATTCTATAGCTTCTAATCCTACATTACCTCATTCTAAGGATTTGATTTCATATTTTGCCAACAGAGCCAGCACACCCCTCAGCCTACCCGCCTGTTCCTTTGATACAATGTGTATCCTTGAATGTTAAGCTCCTTATTATGATGTTCTTTTCGCCACGATTCAGTGATGCTGAGAATGTCATACCTGCCAATCTCGAACTGCCACTACATTATCATCAACCTTCAGACCTCTATTCATCATCCTTTTGGATTTTGCTTCCATAGTACACTTCAATTCATCTCACAAACTGCAATTTTGCCCTATCATCTGCCTGTCCTTCCTTACAGACTCACTGCACACTGCATCTACTTGCATACTGCCCCATCCTCATTCCAATCACTGCAGTTCCCATCCCCCTGCCAAATTAGTTTAAACTCTCCCCCAAATACTCTAGCAAACCTGTCTGCAAGGATATTGGTTCCCTCGGGTTCAGGTGTAACTCAACCTTTTTATATAGCTCATACCTTTCTCAGAGGAGATCCCAATGATCCAGAAATAATCCAATGATCTAAGTGTAAGGTATTGCACTTTGGAAGGACAAACCAAGGTAGAACATATAAGGTAAATGGTAGGACACTGAGGACTATAGTAGAACAGAGGGATCTGGGAATACAGATACTGTACATCATTCCCTAAAAGTGGTGTCACAGGTAGATAGGGCCGTAAAGAGAGGTTTTGACACATTGGCCTTTAGACAGACAGACAGACATACTTTATTGATCCCGAGGGAAATTGGGTTTCGTTACAGCCGCACCAACTGAGAATAGTGAAGAAATATAGCAATATAAAACCATAAATAATTAAATAATAATAAGTTCATCATGCCTAGTGGAAATAAGTCCAGGACCAGCCTATTGGCTCAGGGTGTCTGACACTCCGAGGGAGGAGTTGTAAAGTTTGATGGCCACAGGTAGGAATGACTTCCTACGACGCTCAGTGTTGCATCTCAGTGGGATAAGTCTCTGGCTGAATGTACTCCTGTGTCTAACCAGTACATTATGGAGTGGATGGGAGTCATTGTCCAAGATGGCATGCAACTTGGACAGCATCCTCTTTTCAGACACCACTGTCAGAGAGTCCAGTTCCACCCCCACAACATCACTGGCCTTACAAATGAGTTTGTTGATTCTGTTGTTGTCTACTACCCTCAGCCTGCTGCCCCAGCACACAACAGCAAACATGATAGCTCTGGCCACCACAGCCTCGTAGAACATCCTCAGCATCGTCCAGCAGATGTTAAAGGACCTCAGTCTCCACAGGAAATAGAGACAGCTTGGACCCTTCTTGTAGACAGCCTCAGTGTTCTTTGACCAGTCCAGTTTATTGTCAATTCGTATCCCCAGGTATTTGTAATCCTCCATCATGTCCACACTAACCCTTTGGATGGAAACAGGGGTGACCGGTGCCTTAGCCTTCCTCAGGTCCACCACCAGCTCCTTAGTCTTTTTCACATTAATCTGCAGATGATTCTGCTCACACCATGTGACAAAATTTCCCACTGTAGCCTTGTACTCAACCTCATCTCCCTTGCTGATGCATCCAACTATGGCAGAGTCATCAGAAAACTTCTGAAGATGGCAAGACTCTGTGCAGTAGTCAAAGTCCGAGGTGGAGATGGTGAAGAGAAAGGGAGACAGGACAGTCCCCTGTGGAGCCCCAGTGCTGCTGACCACTCTGTCTGACACACAGTGTTGCAAGCGCACGTACTGTGGTCTGCCAGTCAGGTAATCAATAATCCATGACACCAGGGAAGCATCCACCTGCACCACTGTCAGCTTCTCACCCAGCAGAGCAGGGCAGATGGTGTTGAACGCACTGGAGAAGTCAAAAAAGTGGGAGTGTGGAATGAGCTGCCAGTTGAATGGTGAATGCAGGCTCACTTTTAACATTTAAGAAAAGCTTGGACAGGTACATGGATGAGAGGTGTATGGAGGAATATGGTCTAGGTGCAGGTCAGTGGGACTAGGCAGAAAAATGGTTCAGCACAGCTAAGAAGGGCCAAAGGGCCTGTTTCTGTGCTGTAATGTTCAATGGTTCTAAATCTGAAACCCTTATCTGAAGTAATAAAGCAAAGGGAAGTGCAAATAAAGGGGTCTAAATTAGGGAAAATGTTGGTATATTATTTTGTTTGCAATAGATTTGGAATATAGTAATCGTTTCTTCAGTTGAAGAGGTTGGAATGATGACCTTAGCTAGGAACATTGACTATTCCAGTTCCAACGAAGATGCAAACCAAGCTAAGACCTGGTTTAATTAACATGTCTGCTCCTATTGTTGGGGAAAGAATTGGAACAAAAATGTAATGTTGATGACTGTGATATCAACTTTAGCCAGAAATGGATGATGGTGGGTGGAGGTTGGTCCATGAGAGAAATGGAAGGTCCTCAGTCCAACATGTGGTGACTATTGGCCAGGGCAGTGGGATGCAAATGTATGTTGGAAAGGATGGATGAGCGAGGTGAAACAGAGTTGAGATCAGAAGGAATATATTCCATGGGGCAATGCATCTATGGGGATGGGTGCTCAGGATCTTGGGAAGAAGATATAGGATATACCTGAGTGTCCTTCCACCTTCTAAAAACTGCTAGTTTCGATTCAATTTCCCAACAAGAGCAAATAGACACAGCAACATCTACAATAACTGAGGAGACTGAGGCATGCAAGTCTCACTTTTCCTATTCTAGCTATTTTCAAGAGTGCCCTGTCTGTCTGCATCATTATGTGATGCAGAAGCTGCATGGCATCGGACCACAAGACCCTACAGAGGATAGTAAAGTCTGCCAAAAGGATCACTGGTGTCCCTGTTTGTGAGTTGTGTACAAATGGCTTGAAGCATTGTTGAGGATCCCCACTACCCATCCCACAATCTCTTTGGCCCACTGCCACCAAGGAGGAGGTACAGCAACTTCAAGACTAGACTACATCGTCCCCCAAGTTGTAAGACTAATGAATAAATACTCTGCTACCACCAAGATCTCGTCACTAGGACAGCAAGCTTTTTACTGTTTACTGGACTATTTACTGTTCAGCTGTGCTGTGCACTGCATGCATTTTAAATTATATTTTATTAACTTATTTGTGGTAATATTTTATTTTCTATGCTGTGTGATATATGTATTGTGAGTGCTCTGTAATCCAGAGGAATGTTGTTTTGTTTCATTGTCTATATGTACAGTACAGTTTGATGACAATAAACTTGAACTTGAACAAATTCAAAAGGAAATATTTAATTCTACTTGCTCTAATTGTTGTTAATAATGTTTTGTGAAACTTTTTTGATACTTTCTATGAGGAGAATTAAAACGAAAGTGATTGCTAAAGGCCAGCTACTTGGATACACATTTCCCAAAAACATTAAATGTCATTAAGCAGTAACAGCAACTTTGTGTGGCATTTTCAACAGAACAGACAAATTTCTGTAAAATTATTTTGAAAGAAGATAATATTGACATCAAATTCTTTAAGGATACGATCAAAAGCTTATGTGATATATAAGAGTGTCTTACAGAAGGGATGGAATGATAAAAGAAATTTGAAAATAACATGTACAAGAGAAAATCTGCAGATGCTGGAAATCTGAGCAACACACACAAAATGCTGGAGGAACTCAGCAGGCCAGACCTATGGAAAGGAGTAGAGTTGACTTTTCAAGCCAAGACCCTTCACCAGGACCCTTCATTGGTCCGAAATGTCGATTGTATTCTTTTCCATAAATGCTGCCTGGCCTGTTGTGTTCCTCCAGCGTTTTGCCTGCAAATAACATGCTCAGTTTATGAACTTTGGCAGATTATTAATAAGATTTAGGAATATGCCAAATTTCAAAATTAAGACATTTTACTCAGCAGGGGGATATTACAAAGATAACAAGGATAAAATAATGGAGGGATTTGAAAACGACAATGAAAATTTTAAAATCACTATTTGTTGAACATGAAACTATACTGTAAGTCAGAAAACACATTTATTGAATTGAATTGAATGATCTTTATTGTCATTATGCATAAGTACAATGAAACTCTGTTTGGCTTCTTCTCAGGCAATTAAACAAAGAGGTAGATAAAAACAAGACAGTAATAGAAAAACAGTATTAAATAGTTAAGTAGCAGAAAATAAGTTGCAGCCGCACCAGAATATCACAGTAATGCACAAAGTGCCGTTAGTGCAAGTATTTGAGTCCTTGTGTGTGCATGTGTGTGCTCACAGTTTCAGTCATTGTTCTGTGTGAGTGGTGTGATGGAGGCCACAGCTATAGTGTAGAAGCTGTTCCTCAGTCTATTTGTTCTGGCTTTCAGTGTTCTGAACCTTTTGCTGGACGGCAGCTGGTCAAAAATGGAGTGGCCGGGGTGTGTGGTGTTTCTGGTTGTGCTGATTGCTTTCCTCCTGAGTCTGCTGGAATAGATGGTGTCCAGTCCTGGGAGCTCCATCCTGACAATTCGCTGGGCCACCTTCACCACGCGATGCAGGTCTTGTTGCTCAGTGGTTATGCAGCTAACATACCACACTGTGGCACTGTTGGTCAGGATGGTTTCAATTGTGCTTCTGTAGAAGTTAAGCAACAGCTTTTGTGGGAGTTTGGCCTGTTTCAGCTTTCTGAGGAAGAACAGTCTTTGTTGTGCCTTTTTTACAAGCAGCGGGGTGTTGGTGGTCCATGTCAGCTGTTTTGACAACATAACTCCAAGGAACTTTAGGTTTTCCACACTTTCAACTGCCTCTCCATGTATATGGAGTGGGGGGGGGTGTACTCTGTACTTTGATCTCCTGAAGTCAATGATCATCTCTTTTGTTTTAGAAGTGTTAAGGACCAGGTTGTTGTCCTTACACCACTCTGTCAGATGATCCACCTTGAGCCTGTGGTAACCACTGTGGTATCATCTGCAAATTTAATTATGGAATTGGAGGAGTAGATGGGGGTGCAGTCATGTGTGAAGAGTGTGTAGAGCATAGGGCTCAGCACACAGCCCTGTGGGGTGCCTGTTTTTAAGATGAGGGTGGTGGAGGTATGCTTACCAATTCTGACTTGCTGTGGTCGGTCTGTGAGAAAGTCCATGACCCATGAGCACAGGGAGGAACCAAGGCCAAGAGTGTTCAGTTTTCTGACCAGTTTATGGGGGATGACTGTGTTAAATGCAGAACTGAAGTCCACAAATAACATCCTCACATAAGTGTTTGGTTCCTCTAAGTGAGTCAGAGCAATATGGAGGGCTGTTGTAACTGCATCTGCTGTGGAGCGGTTTGCCCGGTTGGCAAATTGGTGTTTGTCCAGATCAGGTGGGATTATAGCCTTAATGTGTGAGAGCATGGACATGGTCCATGTCCATAATAAGGACATGGGGCTTGGAGCAATGTAGGACACAGTTAAGCGTTTTTGACTAACTCAGTTTGATGAAGACAGAATGAACTAGGGCAGGTAGGAGTACATTGGGAAAGTCATGTTTAGAGGTAACAAAAACGTGTTTCTTTCAACAAAGGATGAACTTAGTCAGAGCAGGAGTCACATGACATTAAGCAGATGAAAATAAGTTATCTTAGAGATGGCATATATATGAACTTCAGTGCTAACTCAAATTTAATTATGACAAGAGATTGTGAACAGTCTGTTTCAGTTTCTGAAAAGTGCTGAAGAGAGGGATAGAGTCATTAGTAGGGAGAAGGAGTTTGTGACTGGGACCAAAACCTAATGCAATATTCATGGATGAGCTATCTTCATGTAGATTGAGCAAATCATATCAGCAAATGTAATCTTGAAGCTGAGGGTGTGGAATCCTTTCAGGACAGTTTCTTAGAACAGTATTTCCCGGATACAACCAGGGAACAGACAATTTTAGATTCAGTCATTTGTAGTAAAGTAAGATAAGGAAGTGATCTACTTCTAAGTAAGGGATGCTTTGGGGAAGAGTAATCATGATAAAATTTTGTTTTGACTTTCAGGATTAAAAACATGCTCTTAATAGCAAGATCTTAAACATAAGGCCCAATAAAGACAATTACAGTTGGAGAGAGAAGTACTTAAGTGAAAGTCAGTTGGGATATAGATCAAAAAATCTGATGAGCATGAGGAGACATTTCAAGAAGTATATCATAATCATCAAGAAATATGCATATCATTCAAAAGGAGATCATTTGAACATAAAACAATAAGACTATTAAACATTCAGCCCATTGAGTATGCTCCATCATAGCCATTTTATTATCTCTCTCAACCCCATTTTCCTGCCTTCTCCCCATAACCTTCGACACACTTACTAATCAGAACCTATCAACCACTTTAAATATACCCAATGACCCACAAATTTATCACCCTCTGGTTAAAGAAATTCCTCCTCCTCTCTGTTATAAAGGAACATCCTTGTATTCCAAGACTGTGCCCGTTGGTCCTAGACTGCTCTGCTATAGGAAACATCCTTTGCACGTCCACTCTATCAAAGCCTTCCAATATTCAATAGGATTCAATAAGATCCCTCCCCATTCTTCTAAACTCCAATGAATACAGGCCAAGAGCTACCAAATGCTCCTCATACATTAACCCTTTCATTCTCCAGAGAACCTTTCTTAGCACATCCTTTCTTAGATAAGAGGCCCAAAATTGATCACATTATTCCAAGTACAGTCTGACCAATGCCATATAAAGCATCAGTATTACTTTTATATTCTAGGTCTCTTAAAACGAATGCTAGCATTTCATTTGACTTCTTTACCACTGACTCAACCAGCAATTTAATCTTTAGGGAATATTACACAAGATTCCCAAAAGTCCCTTGGCACTTCTACTGTCTGAAATTGCTCCGCATTTAGAAAATAAGCTGCATCTTTATCCTTTCTACCAAAGTGCATGATCTCACACTTCCCAACATTGTATTCCATCTGCCACATTTTTGTCTATTCTCCAAATCTGTCTAAGTCCTTCTGCAGACTCTAAACTTCCTCAACACCTCCAGCCCCATAAACCTATTTTGTGTTTTCTGCAAACTTGCCCACAAAGCTAACAATTCTTTCATCCAAATCATTAACATATAACATGAAAAGAAGTTATCTCAATAGTGAGTCTTGCGTATCACCACTCATCACCAGCAGCCAATCAGAAAAGGCCAACTTTAATCCCACTCTCTGCCTGCTGCCAGGTAGCTAATCTTCGATCCACACTAATATCTTTCCTGTAATACCATGGGCTCTTCTCTTGTTTAGCAGCCTCATGTGTGGCACTTTGTCAAAGGCTTTCTGAATATCAAAGTAAACAGCATCCACTGACTCTTCTTTGTTGTTCCTACCTGTTACTTCCTCAAAGAATTCCAACAGATTGGTCAGGCAAGATTTTCCGTTTGAGAAACCTGTTATGTTTTTTAATTCCAAAACATTAAAACTAATTGAAAGCAAAACAAGGAGCCAGGAGAGAAATGTGTGTACTTTGCTTTTTTACTTTAGCGAGGTGTGTATGTGTGTGTGTGTGTGTGTGTGTGTATGTATGTGTGTGTGTGTATAAATAAAATGTGGTGTGATTATGTATACCATGCACGTACTTTTACATATAACCTGTAACGAATTATTTAAACAACGAAGTACGCTTAATCAAACAATATATTTCGATACAACTTTGAGTCATGTCATCTGCAGAAGTTCTCTGATGATTCAGCAAAAGTTGGGTGTACGGTTGGCCCTCCGTATCCACGGGGATTTGGTTCCGAGACCCCCCCACGGATACCAAATTCCGCAGATGCTCAAGTCCTGTGTATAAAATGGCATTGTATTTGCATGTAACCTACGCACATCATCCCGTATACTTTAAATCATCTCTAGATTACTTACAATACCTAATACAATGTAAATGCCATGTAAATAGTTGTTATATTGTATTGTTCAGGGAATAATGACAAGAAAAAAAAAGTCTATACATGTTCAGTACAGATGCAACCATCATAGCTCTTCTGGGAACAGTGATGCTGCCTCAGCATCAGCTGATGCTAATTCTCCCATGATTTTTAAGTTCTTGAGGCTGTAGCACTTTACATCACTTACTAGCCTTAAACTCCTTCCTCTCACTCACAAGTAGCGAACGAACAAGACACGAAGCGAACAATGCTCAAACAAGGAGTAATACTTTTAATCATCCCTAGATTACAGTACTTTTAATACCTAATACAATGGAAATGCTATGCATATAGTTGTTACACTGTATTGTAATGTTCAAACAACGAGTGCTGGAAATAGAGCTTCTGGATTTTTTTTTCAATCCTGATCCGCGGTTGGTTGAATCCGCGGATGTGGAGCACGCGGACTATATAAGGGGACGACGGGGAAATGAATACAGGGCCTTGCTGGAGGACTATGTCAAATGGTGCAAGCTGAATCATCTACAGCTCAACATGAGTAAGACAAAGGAGGTGGTGATGGACTTTATGGACTAATATGGCCACAAACACCTAATTGGAATCCCCTTTCTTTTGTTTCTTTTGATTCCATAAATGCATTCCCCAGTCAACAATGCTATCAGTTCTATATGTTCCAGCATTACTTTCATGATGTCAGCAAAGCTCATTTCAGCTGGTTTGATTGGAGCAGTCAAACTTCTACCAAACTATATGTCTTTAAATCCAATGCACTCAGCAAAACTGGCATTCACGTCTCATTGTTTATTTCATTTGCTTCAAAATACATCCCAAGCCAAGTACTCAGGGAGTATGCAGACCAGTTCACTGATGTCTACATGAACATCTTCAACACTTCACTCATCCAGGCTGCTGTTGCTTATGCTTCAAATCAGCCACAATCAACACTGCACTAAAGAACTCTACACCTTCACAACAAAATGACTATTGCCTAATGGAACTGATACCACTCATCATGAAGTGCTTTGAATGGCTGTAAATGACACACATCAAAAATTCCATTCCTGTCGCATTGAACACTCACCAATATGCTTACCAAAAAAACCACTCTATGACAGATGCCATAGTATCTGTCATGCACCTACCCCAGACACATCTAGAAAACAAAGACATTTATGTCAGAATAGTCAGTTTGCACAACCGCTCCTCAATTCACAGATGCCGTCCAGGATTGTGTGCTGAACCCATTGCTGTACATTCTGTTTACACATGACTACATGGCCAAACACCTAAGTAATCCCATTGTCAAGTTCGTTGATTACACAACAGTGATGGAACTCATCAACAACAATGATGATTACAAAGAGGAGATGGTAAAATTTGAAGCCTGGTGCTGGGCAAATAACCTCTTTCTTAATGTCAACAAGACACGGGATAGTTATTGACTTCAGGAGAACTCACACCCCCCCCCCCCCCCTTTACATTGGAGGCACAGCAGTGGAAATTGCAAACAGTTTAAAACTCCTGGGAAGGCACATCTCACACAACCTTTCATGGTCCTGGAACATATTCTGCAACACTCACTTCTGTCCTCTGAAGCTCTCAAATTTCTGGCATACTGCTGCTATCTTCCACATTGAAGACTGATGCAAAACACATATGAAATTCATCCGCCATTTCTTTGTTCCCCATTACTACCTCTGCCGCATCATTTTCCAGCAGTCCAATATACACTCTCATCTCTCTTTTACTCTTTATAATTCCACAACTTTGAGGCTTTGGTGAAACCATATCTTGTCTGCCATACAGTTTTGGCCTCAGCTCAGGAAGACTTTACTTAACTTGGAAGTCAGTGTGGAGAAGAGTCATTGCATCCAGTCCACTTATGACAAAGGACCTTCCGAGGAAAGGTTCAGCAAAAGATTCAAAAGGCAGCTTATGAGCATGTGAGAGATAGCTGGAAATGCCCAGGTTATTGGGAAACAGGACAGAGAAATGGCACTTTCTGAATTGCTCTGCTGGGGCTGATATGAACCTAGTGGGCACTTGGCCTTCAGTGTCATTATAATTATTAAGAAGAGGACATACTGTCTATAGCTTAGAACTGAAAGGTAATTAAACACAAGATATGATTTTACTGCAACAAATAAAATCCTGCAGGGCAAAAACTGATACAGCATTTCCTCTAGTACACGGGTTCACAACCTATTTTATGCCATGGATCAATACCATTAAGCAAGGGGCCCATGGACTCTAGGTTGGAAACCCCTGCTCTAGTTGGAGAACGCAGAGTTTGCAAGCATTGTCTCAGAATTGTCTCCTTTACCCAGACACAGCTGAAGAGGAATTACTGTCCCAAATAGTTATGAAGCTCTGGCATTCTCTCTCTCCGAGAATTACCCAGGTCAAGTCTTTCAAGATAGGGATAGAAATTTTTTTGGACTTAATGAAATCATGTGTTATGAGGGCTAACCACGATTGTAAAATTAAGACCAATGATCAAATAAACCATGATTTTGGAGTACTGTGAGCAGTTTCAGGTCCTTTATCTAAAAAAATATTGGAAGGGGTCCAGAAGAGGTTAATGAGAATGATTCCAGGAATGAGAGGGTTAACGTATGAGAAACATTTGATAGCTCCGGGCCTGTATTCACTGGAGTTTAGAAGAATGAGGGGAGAACTCATTAAGGCCCATTGAACATTGAACGGATGTGGAGAGGATGCTTCCTATAGATCTGTTCTAGGACCAGAGGGCACAGCCTCAGGATAAAAGGGCATCCATTCAGAACACAGATAAGGATTAATTTCTTTAGACAGGGGGCAATGAATATGTGGAATCCATCACCACAGACATCTGTGGCGGCCAAGTCACTGAGTATATTTAAAACAGAGGTTGATATGTTCTTGATTATTCAGGGTATCAAAGGTTACTTGGAGAAGGCAGGAGAATGGGGTTAAGAGGGATAATAGATCAGCCATGATGGAATGGTGGAGCAAACCCGATGGCTGAATGGCCTAATTCTGCTCCTTTGTCTTATGGTCTTATTTTAACAAATAGCGGGGCAATCTCAAGGGGCCATATAGATTAACCCTTTCCTGTTGCTAAATGTTCCTTTCCATATTTAATTGAAGGTGATTTCTGTTAATTCTGTATTGAATGTTGGGCATACAAAATCCAACAACTTGAGAAACAGTGTTAAAGGTGTCATAAGAGTCACAACATGCGTGGCTAAGAACGAGAAGGGTTCCAATGATACATCACAAGATGCGTGACGATTAGACACTGGGTACATTGATGTTTATAACATGCAGAATGGTTGATGTTTTATATCTTTGTCATTATTATTATCCACAATTTTATGCATTGGTTTCCCCTAAAAGATGAGTGTAGTTTAGCCCCTTGAAGATTAGTGAGAGAACCATACTGCTAGTTATCTGCCAATGTAGTCTTGTTCAACACAATGATGCCCTGAATTTGTAAATGTTAATGAGTCTTCATTTTTTTCACATCCATCCCACGTTTTTTTTGTTTTCCCAGTGGGGTCTACCTTTAATCAATTCATCTGTGACAAATGGGTATCCAAAATAACTTGGGGCCATGAAAGGTTATTGGTTACAAACTGTTCTGACATGCCAGTCCATGGCCTCCTCTTGTGCTAACACTAGGCCACCCTCTGGATGGAGAAGTAACACTTTATATTCCATCTGGTTGGTCTCCAACCTGATGGCATGAATATCAATTTCTCCTTCCGATATAAAGGAAAAATCCCTCCCCTCCCTTCTTCTATTTACCACTCTGGCCTCTTAACTATTCTCACCTGGATATCACCACCCCCTGCGTCCCCTCCTCCTTCCCTTTCTCCTATGGTCCACACTCCTCTCCTATTAGAATCCTTCTTCACCATCCTTTCATCTTTCCAACCCACCTGGCTTCACCTGTCACCTTGTAGTTACCTTTCTTCCACTCTCCCACTTTTTATTCTAACGTCTTTCCCCTTCCTTTTCAGTCCTGAGAAAGGGTCTCGGTCTGAAACAGTGACTGTTTATTTTTTCCACTGATGCTGACTGACCTGCTGAGTTCCACTAACATTTTGTGTCTGTTGCTTTGAATTTCCAGCATCTGTAGGCTTTCTTGTCTTTATGGTTGCAAATCTTTCTTGGAGAATGTGTGTACTATTAGTAGTGGATAGCTGAGAGATTTTTCTTCAAATGTCACTGGATGTGAGTGTTCTGGATGGGGGCTACTGTTCATAGTCACTGTCTGTAGATCATTGACTTTCTGGGTTGGAATTAGGAGACCTATCTTACTGGGCCTCAGTACCCTGAAGTCCAGCAAAGATGTTGGGCCTCAGAGGACAGAGAGCCCCAACTCCAAAACCAACCCAACATCTTTCATTGTCATGTTCTGAAAACTGTCATTAAAGTTAATGTGTTTTAAATGCCTGTAATCTTCAGATACATATAAAACTGATTACAACGGATGTTGAATTAAGCAGACATTAGGAAAAACCAAATTGGCAGAAAAACATCAGTACATTTCCCTAGTAACACATTCAAAATGCTGGAGGAACTCAGCAGGTCAGGCAATATCTATGGAAATAAATTAAGCCAATGATTCAGGCCCTTCATCTGGACATTTCCCTTACCTTATTTCCAGGTGGTTTCAATGAAATTAGTGTTTACCTGTCAGAAAAATGAGAATAATTCTAACAAAAATATAGCAGAAAACATATTTGAATAAAAATTGCTATTTATTTTGAATTAACATTTGATATGAAGTTAATAAAAATGCATTTAAAACATTAAGTTGAAAGCAATATATCATTTTTAAAATCTATTTCACCTTTACTAAATGGACCTCTGCCCTACAATGCCTACTGAGGTGTAGGAAATAAAATTATAGAGTTATCCTGGAAGAAAACTGGCTCGTTGGCTCAACTTGTCTATGTTAACCATGGTGTCCATCAAGTTTGTCCTATTAGCCTGTATTCGGCCTCTATCACTGTAAACTTTCTCATCCAAGTGTTATTTGAATGCTATCTTCATTACCTTATACGCCTTTTCTGGCTGCTCATTCTATATACGCTCCACCATATGCATGAAGAAATCGCCCCTCAAGGTCTTTTTTAAAATTTTCACCTCTCATCTTAAACCCTTGCCCTCTATTTTTTAATTTCACCCTTTCCTGGAAAAAAGACTGCGTGTTCAACTTGTCTCTGTCCCTGATGTTCTGGAGCAGCATCCAAATGTTGATTCCCCAGTGTAATTCTCGCAGACATGCAATCCTGGGCCCTGCTGTGTTTCTTAGCAAACTGACAGTTTTGACCTTCCAAAATGCTCAGTGAATCTAAGGTTTCCCTATTTTGCAGTGCATTTGTTGACGTCTGCACTGTCTGGACCTTAGTTATGAACAAACAAGAAAATCAAAAAAAAAATTGAAAGAAGGTGATAAGATTTAATAGAGAGATGCATGGTTGCAGTATGGATGCTCTGCAATGATTTGGTTGCAAAACTAGTGGGTTTGTTCTCACATGCCTAGGCTGTTCACCTAGAATTGTGGATAGCGAAGGGAGTTAAATTAAATAATTAAAAAATAATTTCAAATTAAGATCACTGTGTCAGTAAAGGTCACAATGTTGAGCTAATCCATCTGATTCTCAAATAGTCTTCTGAGAAAGAAATCTGCTTTCATCCAATTTGGCTAGTACATTCTCTCTGATGTGGAAATTCAGGAGCTGTTTGTGGGTGCACAATAAATCCTGTGAATAATTATGGAAATAAACCTACCCCAGTCCAAAATGAACAGCCTTTAAATTCCAAAAATCAGGGTAAGATCAAAAGAACTTCAGTTATATATTCTCCAAAGTGATATCAAGTCAAACCCATCTACGAACATCACCCTCTAATTGTTGTAAAGATAACCCTGAGACTTGTCTGCCTTCCCGCTGAGTAAACTGTGACTGATAACGTGGATTGTCCATAAGCCAGCAGACAAGGATAGAGTCAGACAATAATGCTGCCTGGAAGCGAATCCCTTGGACCAACTCATCCATGCTAATTGAGGCACCAACATAAGCTAGTCCCATTACCCATGTTTGGTCTTATCCTTCTAAACCTTTCTTATCCATATACTTAACAAAATTATGTATAATTCAAGGAGTAGCTAGCTGCTTTTCTTAGCCAGCTTTGTCCCCTTCTTTCACAATCAGTAACACACAGAGAGAGTATCTCAAAGCCAATTGGACTCACTGGTATAGTCTTAGATGTCTTACTTTATATGTCATTGCTTTCAGAATCAGAAAGGATTCCTTTTTATCGTTTTCAATCATAAGTTTTAGCTTGTTTGAAAGTTGTTTATCAGCAGTTACATTATGTTTTAGTTGTAAAACAATGCATGCTGTAACAATTCGAGCAACAGAGTTTGAACCTCAAGGTGTCTGCTGAAGAATCATACAGCCTATGTAACAATGTTCCTCTTAATAATCGACAACTCCATGGGAGTTGCTGCTTTTCACTAAAGTAGACAGGTACACATTCTGAACACTCCAAAAAGGACAGAGTGCAGTTGAGAAAGCTGATTTCTAAGCCTGCATCAGGTTAAACTAATGTAAGTCATTGAACTCTTTGGAGAAAACAGGCTGGTGATGGAAAAATATGTAGAATCTTTAATCTTTTTAGTAGATTTTTGATTATTAAGTTGATTCAATTGTTCTATACTGTTTTTAAAATATGTTAATAATGTTATTAATGAAGTTTTAAAATAAAGTTATTTCAATGACTTTAAATTATTTCGATGTTTAAATTTGTTTTGTTAATTTGTTATCATAGATCTCCAGATTTAACAAATTGCAATGACAGTCTTGGCAGACAGTTGGAGAGAGGGTGGGAGTTAATGGCCCTGCAAATCTTTGCTGGGGCTGGACACTATAGTTAAGTTTGGAAGGCGTTATGCTGGGCCTTCCAGGTCAGTAAGAATCTGGCTTCCAGAATAAGAATCAGGCACAAAATCAGAATCAGAGTCAAAAATAGAATCAGAATTAGGTTTAATATCATCAGCATATGTTGTGAAATTTGTTATTTTGCAGCAGCAGTATATTGAAATACATTAAAAGAAAGTAACTTTAAATTAAAATAAGAAATATATATAAAAAATAAGTAGAGTTCATGGGTTCATTGTCCATTCAAAAATCTGATACTGGAGGGGTAAAGGCTGTTGCTGAAACATTGAGTGTGTGTCTTCAGGCTGCTGTACCACTTCCTTGATGGTAGCAATGAGAAGAGGGCATGTCTAGGGTGATGTGGGCCCTTAATGATAGATACCACATTTTGAAGCTGTCCTTTTGGAGCTGTCCTCAATGCTGGAGAGGCTTGTGCCCATGATGGAGCTGGCTGAGGTTACAACATTCTGCAGCTTTTTCTGATCCACTGCAATGGCCCCTCCATACCCTTTCCCTCGATGCAGACTGGTCTGTGTTTCTTCAACTTCCCCTTCATGAAGTCCACAATCAGTTCCTTGGTATTACTGACACTGAGTGAAATGTTGTTGCAACATCACTCAACAAGCTGATCTATCTATGCTTTCTCCACCTGAAATTCTGTGAACAATAATTGGCAAACTTATAGATGGCATTTGAGCTGTGCCTAGCCACATAGTCATGGGTGTAGAGAGAGTAGAGCAGTGTGCTAAACATGCATCCTTCTGATGCTCCAGTAATGAATGTCAACAAGGAAGAGATGTTGTTTCTGATCTCCACTGACTGTGGTCTCCTGGTGAGAAACTCCAGGATCCAGTTGCAGGGGGAGTTTCAAAGGCGTAGATTTTGAAACTTGTCTTTTAGAACTGAGGGTATAATTGTGTTGAATGCTGAACTGTAATCAACTTACAGCAGCCTGATATAGGTATTGCTATTGTCCAGGTGATCCAAGGCTGAATGGAGAGACTGTGAGATTGCATCCACTGTAGACCTATTGTGGCAATAGGCAAATTGCAACTGGTCCAGGTCTTTGCTTAGGCAGGAATTGAATATGATAAACTCTCTCAAAGCACTTTATCAGAGTCAATGTGAGTGCAATTGGGTGATAGTCATTGAGGCAGCTCACCCTGTTCTTCTTGGGCACTGGTATGATTGTACCACCTTTGAAGAAGGTGGACTGCTTCAATAAGAGATTGACGATATCCTTGAACACTCTCACTAGCTGATTGGCACTGGTGTTCAGTCCCCTACCAGATACATTATCAGAGCCTTGCAATTTACAAGAGTTCAGCCTCTTGAAAGATGTTCTTATGTTGGCTTTCAAAACAGAGATCACAGAGTCACCAGATTCTGCAGGAAGTTGCACAGCTGTGGTTTTATTCTCCCTTTCAAATAGTGCATAAAAGGCATTGAGCTCATCTGGGAGTGAAGCAAAACAGCCATTCATGATGTTAGGTTTTGTTTTGTAAGAAATAATGGCCTACAAGCCCTGCATCTGATTCCATCTTAACTTCAATCAGAATTGCTTTCTCGCTCTTAAAATAGCCTTTCCACTCTTAACATAGCCTTTTGCAGATCGTACTTGGATGTTTTATATAGTTCTGCTGGAAGAATGGAGATGGATGCTTGTTCTACATAAGAGCAGGATCAAGATAATCACCCCCTGGGTATCCTGTTACTCAAAAATTATCAGTGCCAGTGAGATCACTACATATCTCTGTACTCTAGCTGAATATATGAATAGTGCATCCAGTACCCATCAAGCAATGAAAGGTTTGGATATATCTGAGTCCATTCTACAGAACAGCCTGTTTAAAATATTATGATAGTTTACTTCCTGGTATCTAGCATGCTCTCTAAAGAGACATTATTATAGATGTTTCAGAGAATAAAACAACTCAATGAAAGCATGTTGAAAAACTTGTGACACATAACCTGATGCTTGTTTGAAACACACATTGCCATACTCTCATACATGACGTTTAATTCAGTAAACTTTTTCAACTTCTTTAAATGCCCTATATGTACTTTCCTGTGTATTCCACAAATATTTGGCAACAATCCCTTAAATATCCTAAATAGTTCACAGCCATGAAATTCATGATCTTTAAGGAAACACATACGAAAGCTCTTTCAAGAACATCCTCAATAAATTCAATTTAGAACAACCAAATTTCTGTGGCTAAAAAAAAATGCAACGTGAGAAATTTTAAGACATTGGACCTAGGAGAAGAGTTAGGACATTCAGGCCATTGAGTCTCCTCTGCCATTCCATCATGGCTGATTTATTTGTTTTATTTATTGGGAGAGAGTGCAGAACAGGACCTTCTGTTTCTTTGAGATATACCACCTGACGTAATCCTTGTCTAATCACGGGACAGTTTACAATGAGCAACGAACCTACCAACCAGTAGGTCTCTGGACTGTGTGAGGAAACCAGAGCACCCAGAGGAAACCCGTATACGTAAAGAACGTATAGACTTCTTTCAGGCAGGAGCTAGAATTGAACTTAGGTTGTCTGTACTGTAAAGCATTGTGCTAACCACTACACTACGTTATCCCTCTCAAACCCATTTGCCTGCTTTCACTCCACAGCCTTTGATGTCTTTACTAATCAACAGCCTGGCCTATTACTATATCACCGTGAAGTCTTCAAGGTGTCTGTTCCCAATCCCACAGTACTCATTGTTAAATCAGGTTTATACTGCATGAATAGAAAGTCAGGTTACAATTGATAATGGAATTATTTCCCGGATCACGTTTCTGTTGTCCTTTGTGTATCCTGTTCATGGACTCCTCTAGTTCATTGTTCTGTTAGACTATCTGTGATCCTATCAGGAAAAGGGTCATTTTTTGCCCTTTTGGATTATTAACACATAATTTTCTAAATGGAATGGATTTTTCCTCTCTTCCCCGTTTAGGTTGTCAGAGATTTCAGTCCTACGTTGTAAATCTTCCCAGCCACAGATGTGTCTTACTGAGGTTATGCAAATAGATCACTTTCTCTAGGTCAGGCATCTGGTCTTTGTAAAGTATCAGAAGGACTAGTTTTTTTTTTAAACTGGCCTATTCAGACAACAAGAAACTGTTAAAAGAAAACTTAGAGTTATCATAAAGTGTTGTATCAAGTATTTTGTGTTCTTTACTAGCTCTTTGAAGAGAACTTCAAAATTGCCATTCCAAATAATGTTAGGAACAAATAAAAAGACTTCTTTTAAAACTAACTATTTCAGTCACAGATCATTTGGTAGCTTGTCAAAACTTGATCTGAATTTCAAATAACTTAAATTGCATACATTTTGAATTTTGGTGTACTTACCAAATATGATGTTACCCTGCTTCTCTACCATAATTAAAATTTGAGCTTGTTAATATGGTAGAATATGCTTCTCGTATTCCATTGTCCTCAATCATATCTACTGTAATTTGGAAGGTGGAATGCAGAATTCTTATATTGTCATTTACGTGTGTTTGGTACACATTGCTGAGGACAAATTTCTGCAAAGTTCCAACTGAAAGTTGGACCTGTATTATTCATTACACTTGAAGCATATTATCAGTTAAAGTCACAATTGAGGGTATTTTTAAGGCAGTTCAGTAGCCAAATTCGCCGTGTGTGGCATTTCAATCTGTCTGCATTCAAAATATAGGAAGATAATTAAGACAAAGTGCCCCAAAGCAATTGGTTCTCATGAAACTAACTTAGCAAGACCTAACACCTTCAGGGAACAAGTATCAGGAGAGAAAATCATCAAGGAGAATGGAGGAAATTAAAATGATCACTTCAATCAGACTCATCAAGAAGCAAAAACCTAATAAACCCGTTTGAAATGAATATGTGCAGTCCTAGCACAATTCCTGAAATCCTGACATTAGACATACTTTCCTGACCAATTTCTCTCTCTAGTAGAGCACTGTCTAAATTAGTTAACTTATTTTGTTTCCCCATTTAGCTCTGTCATTCTATCTGCATGACTCCACACTTCCACTTGTTTTCAGTTCAGGAACCTTCCCCTTATCATTTCTCTTCTGTAATATACTTCATCTCACCAGCTTTGACCTTATCCCCATTTTGTCCTAATTATCTCTGAAGTTATTCATAATGCCCATCTAAAGCATGCAGTCTTAACCCCTACTTAATTTGCTCCCTGTTTCTTGCCAGGTTTTTTCTCTTCTTGCATGTGATGTATTCATTGTCAGGTGAATGAACTTTGTTATCACTGGTGCAGTCACTTCATATCCTATTAGGAGAACTAATGAAGTGTTTCCAAGGCGCCTTTTTTTTTCCAGGAAATGTAATTACTTTTAATGAGCAGTCAGAGCTCTTTGTTGCATGTGAAGTAGACCACATCAAATTGTCCATCCAAGGGCAATGCCTAGATCATCAACTTATGACCCGTTAAAGAACGAATAAACTTGAAACTGTCAAATGATCTGAATAGCCAAGAGTTCATGAACTACTATTGATAGGTCTCCTGTAATTTACTGTTAGGTAAAGTAGACACCACTGATTAAGGAACAAAGAGGCCATCAATGAAGAACAGGGAATGTGCAGATTTTGTTGGCAGATGCAGTTAATGTTAACAAAATTGTACAGGATGAGGGCAGTCAGTATCATCTGTCCCCTGCAACATGTCTTCAGGGAACTTATGACATCTGGGTCCTGTAGCACATCATGTAGAAAGAGCAATCTTTGCGTAATACTATTGCAACTGTCAAGGGAAGAGTCGACATAAGCAGTGGCCTTGATTATCCCTGAAGTCAGTTTAGCCAAGGAAAGAGAATTAAGGATGAGTTAGCCAGTGCTGAGTGACATTGATGGGTCTAAATTGCTTCAAGTTAGATAAACTGCTGGCAGGCCTTGGCTAATTTGTTGATCCTTGATTGTAATGTTGCCTGCGAAACCACAAAAGAGTAATGTAATAAATTACATCTTTCAGAGACACTGGAGGATGGATACTGTACAACTGGAAAAGAAACATTATTCATGGAGAACTGCATATCTGTCTATACTGAAACTACAAACGATTTAAATGTTAGATTATGAGATTTAGTAGATTTGCAAAGACTATGTTGTAAGTAGCTGTAAAATGATACATTCTTCATTAATCTCCTCATCCTCTTTCCCCAGCAATTTTTTGAAATTTGTATTTTTTCCTGGAGAAAAACTGCCAAAATTTACAGCAAGATCATATTTTTCTATCTAGAAATCAAATATGGAATGCATGGTTCTTTTTGTTCAAAATTTGGGAAGGCAATTTTTATTGGTCTTTTTTGATATTGCAAGTAATGCAGAAAGGATTGGATGCCAGTCATTTTGACCAAAGTACAAGAGGAGCAGTTCAAGGTTCCAAGTTCATTCTCCTGAGAGTGTTTTCCTTTTGCTTCATGGGGACGTGACATTATTCACAAAGTAATGCATAAAGCTATCATTAATTTAATATCAGACTAAATAGAGAGAGTTTACAGTGTAACTGGTATGCAGTGCAAAGTCAGTTAAAAGGGATGATCTTTATTATACAGAATCCTGAGATCGAGGTGGATGAGAATGGAACCCTAGATCTGAGCATGAACAAACAGAGACACAGGGACGGCAGCTGTGGCAGCAGCAGCAGCACTGGCCTGCTGACTCCATTAGAGCCAATGTCCCCACAGCGACAGAACATGATGGTCAACAAGTGCTATGCAATGAACGAGAGTGATTGCTGGGACTTCCCGGTAGACTACACCAAAATGAAACCTGGGACGATGGATGAGGAGGACCCCAAAGAGGTACTTGTGAAAGGCCAATTTAAAATAAAACAAGCAAATGACAAAACGCCTGAGGTTTACTGATTATGCATATTCCTGCTGTGCAAAGATAGAATTAAGTGTTTTTCCATCAATTGCAAAGAATTATGATGCATTTTGACATTCCTTTTTTCTCCTGTAACTTTTTTTTTGCTGGTCATTCAGGGATCATCGTTGGTGAAGCAGCTCAGAGGAGCCCAAGTGTATAATTTAACATATGCATATAGACAAAGGTGAAATAGTCTGTGTTAATGATATCAGCTGATGATAATTCACAATTTTTGCACATGGAATCAGTATTTTCATTAATCCAGTCCCAGACAATGTCATTGGAACTGCTATTGAATAGTAATAATAGAAAAAAAACAGAAGGTGAAGAAAGGGGAGTTGGGGGAAAAAAATCCTTCATATGTTCACATTAATCATAAGAGCATATACACCTGGACTTTATTAAGAGAACCTTGATGGTGAGGTCACCACATGACACTTGATTGACATCCCTGACTGAATATGACATTTTTGCTTGTTAATTATTATTGATCTCTAGCCAACAATATAATATTAGAAAGAGTGGCCCCCTGGTGGTCATTTGTGCTTAAGCCTGTATATTCATGTTTTCCTTCAATGGTAGCTGCTTTTCTTGCTGGCCAGAGATTTTTAATTGCTTTTCAGCAGCAACAAACGTATTTTATTTCCCAGAAATCTAAAGAGAAAGATAAAAAAAAATCTGAGATGCATAAATTCAATTTTGTCAGAAAACCCCAAACTCAAGTCATCCTTTCTTTCATCAGCTGCTGATTTTGAATATCTTACTTAGTTCAGATTGCAGCATTTGCAGGTTTTTAAAAATACTGTGCTGTAGGAGATGTGTCCAGTGGCAAGCCATGGCATTTGAAATAACTGCAAGTGGCTGCAAATCTACATCTGCTGTGATGTACTCTGTTATGTGTACACAGTTAGCCAGAGGAGTGCATATACAAAATTAAAATTCAGTTCTGGTCACCTCACTACAGGAATGATGTGGAAACTATAGAAAGGGTGCAGAGGAGATTTACAAGGATGTTGCCTGGATTGGGGAGTATGTTTTATGAAAATAGGTTGAACTCGGCCTTTTCTCCTTGGAGCGACGGAGGATGAGAGGTGACCTGATAGAGGTGTACAAGATGATGAGAGGCATTGGTCATGTGGACAGTCAGAGGCTTTTTCCCAGGGCTGAAATGGCTAGCATGAGAGGGCACAGTTTTAAGGTGCTTGGAAGTAGGTACAGAGGAGATATCAGGGGTAAGTTTTTTTTATGCAGAGAGTGGTGAGTGCGAGGAATGGGCTGCTGGAGACGGTAGTGGAGGCAGATACAATAGGGTCTTTTAGGAGACTCTTGGATAGGTATAACCATATTACAATTACAGCACTGAAACAGGCCATCTCTGCCCTTCAAGTCCGTGCCGACGCTTACACTCACCTAGTCCCACTGGCCCGCACTCAGCCCATAACCCTCCATTCCTTTCCTATCCATATGCCTATCCAATTTTACTTCAAATGACAATACCAAATCTGCCTCTACCACTTCTACTGGAAGTTCATTCCACACAGCTACCACTCTCTGAGTAAAGAAATTCCACCTCGTGTTACCCTCAAACTTTTGCCCCCTAACTCTCAAATCATGTCCTCTTGTTTGAATCTTGTTTGGTACATGGAGCTTAGAAAAATAGAGGGCTCTGTGTAACCCCAGATAATTTCTAAAGTAAATACCTGTTTGGCACAGCATTGTGGGCTGAAGAGCCTGTATTATGCTGTAGGTGTTCTATGTTCAATGTTCTAAACAGTAGAATAGCAGAGGATTAAAAATGTTTTGTTTCAGACCAAACTGGTGATTTAGATTGCTGCACTTTTATGTCCTCAGAACATTCTTGCCATAGGATTTTAATTTCTCACTGGGATGAGTCAAAGGAATGTAAAAGCGAGAACTGTATGTGTGTGTCTACTCTGTTCAAATAGTCATTTGGATTTGAGGATGATGTGTTTGCACTTCAGTCCTGTGGCTTTTGATGAGGTGAATGTGAGTCCCACAGCCTCTGTGCTTTGTGGGGCAGGGAATGTTTGACAGGGAATGTGAGAGGTTAGTGTGGAACTAATACACTCCTTCAAGCATTTACTTTGGCTTTCTGGGTGCTCCTTCGAAAGTGACTCATGTTCTCAGCATTCTTCCAATGCTTCTTTCCATTTTGATCAGTAATGGGCCATGGCTTCCCCTGGAGAAATATGTGACTTTTTTTTTCAAGAAGGCTTTAAGAATTTCCTTGAGTTGTTTCCTGTGTCTTCCTGTGAATCTTTTGATGTGATGAACTGTGGCATAGAGTTCCAGCTTAAGGAGTCTGTTGTCAGGCAGACAAACAAGGTGGTCTGTGCCACAGAGTGAAATGAGCTTCTCAGTAATGGATATGTTGACCTGGGGGAGAACATTTGAGTTGGTTTGCTAATCCTGTCAGTAGACTTGAAAGATTCTGCAGAGATGTGATATGTAACTCTGCCAGACATGCTTCGTAATGTCTTTTGCAAAACTTCTAAGGATCACCATACAGGAGAGTGTAGAGATCTCCTTCTGTTGGAATAAAACTTTTAGTAGTTTCCACTCCAAAGGTCAGCATACCTCAGCTCAAAAATGGAAATCCAGCTGCTTTTTCCCCTCTGTTGTATTGACGGATCCTTATTACCAATGAGTACTTTGCCAACTAGTCTTGAATCAGAGAAAGTTTGTGCCATAGGTCAATGCCATTCATCCCATCCTGTATATGCCAGTAAGGAAAACTACTCAGATTACTCCATTTCAGCAGCAGATCCACTGCCCCGCAGGTCAACACTTCAAGTCAATAACCAGGCTGTTTCTAAATGTGATCAGGTTTTCTACCTCTAGCATCCCTTTCAGATGGTGAGTTCTGAACTCTGACCACCTTCTGGGTGGAAGAAAGACTTTCTTTGTCTCCTTTCTAACCTTTCAACTAACTGCTTCAAATCTATGCTTCCTGATTTTTGTCCACCGTATGAGGAATCCATTACCTTCCTATTTATGCTATTCTAAGCTCCACATAATTTTATATATCTTTATAGTTAGTCCTCTGCCTCTTCTGATACAGAAGCAAAAGAAATAAATAGCTCTAGCTTATCCAATATTTCCTCGCAACTTTTATTTTCCAGTCCTGGCAGCATCCTCACAAACATCCTTTGTATCCACCCCAATGCAATCACATCTTTCCTACAATGCAGTTACCTGAACTGTACACAGTTTTCAAATGGTGAAACAACTCCACCTCAGGAGGACATATAAAATGTGAGTTACAATTTCAGTACAAAGTGTTCAGTCAGGGTTAAGCAAGCACAGGGTACACAATTTTTATTCTGTAGCTTGTTCTTTACATCGCTGTTAGTAACAAAAATGAAATTAAGCTAACTTCCTCAGTTCATTCACTAACAGAATCAGCATAAATAGAGAAGCAAAATGAAAATCACAATATGAACTCTAAACACAAAGTATACTGCAGATGCTGTGGTCAAATCAACACGTACAAACAAGCTGGAGGAACTCAGCAGATCGGGCAGCATCCGTGGAGACGAGCAGTCAACATTTCGGGTCGAGACCTGACGAAGGGTCTCAGCCCGAAACGTTGACTGCTCGTTTCCACGGACAATATGAACTCTAATTTACAGAAAAGTCTTTTTCTATCTGTTCTGCCTATCCATCTTATAAAATAATTTATGACTGGTCATGTACAGACACCTCATTGTTCTGTAATTGTCTGTTGGCCTGTAACATGCTGTCAGTCAGGTGGATGAAGCACCTTGATCCTTACTTCACCTTTCTCCTGTCTGTCAGTCAGGTGGACCAAGCGCACTGCTCCTTACTTCGCCCTTCTCCTGTTGCAGCCAATGTATTTCTTCTCATCCTTCACTTTTCCACTTTTGCTTTCTCTAAACCTCGCTACTTCCATCTGCAGCCCAGTGCTTCCAGCAGTGTGTAAAAGCATTCACCCAAGATCAATGGAAATTCTGGAGTAAATTCATCAGAAGCTTGAAAATGGCCCTTTGTTCAGATTTATAACATTACCGTTTTATCCTCCTGTATTTCTGTCAGGGTTATTCTGCCAATTTGTCAAAGTAACAGCGGGGAGGAATTCCACAAAAATCTCAATGCATTTTATTATCAACTTTGGCTTTTCATGGTATAACATCCTTTCCCAGATGTTTACTGTTCACTGATAAGCTCTTTGGTGAACCAAATGTATAAGCTCTTATACTTTTCCTGATAGAAGGCTTTCCCGGGTTTCAGCTCACATCTACTTTGCAGCGTATTTTGCCGCACCTTAAGCTGAATGCTCCAAATGCACGGATTCCTCGCAGAGGCTGGTTAACCTCCTTCCCAGCTAGTCTTGCTTTACAATCACCCTGGCTAAGGCTTTGGTTCTGTTTTACAAAAGCTGGGATGAAAATTTGCACGTTCTCCTTACCCACAGTAAAGCATTTGTCCTTAGTTTCTCACCCCATTGTCTCCCCAGTCCAGTCTTCTTGACCCTCTGAGCCCAAGATCTAGCTTCACTTAAACTTCCTTTGTGGATAGCACGGTGACAGAGCCAGATCAGTTGTTGCCACACAGTGAGTCAAACTGCATGGATTTTGGATGTTCTCCCTGAGACTGCATGGGTTTCTTCTGGGTATTCCAGTTTCTTCCCACCTTCCAAAGATGTGCAAGTTAGTAAGGCATCAGATGGTGTAGATGGGAAGTGGACTGGAAGAATTTTTAAAATACATTAATGTAAGATCAGTGTAAATGGCACAAATGGTGAGCTAAAGGATGTGTTTCCTTGCTGTGTCTATGACTCTCCAGCTCTCCCATGCATTTTCAAGATTTTCTATCTTAGTTCAGACTCGTGCTTTTCTTTTTGCCCATTATTTGCTTTCCATCAAGTTCTGAAGGCAATGTTTGACAGCCAATCAGAGGAGCGCAGCAGGTCGGGCAGCATCTATGGAGAGGAATAAACAGTTGATATGTCTTCATCAGGAAAGGTCTTGGCCTGAAAGGTTGACTATTTATTCGTCTCCATAGATATTGCCCGGCCTGCTGAGTTTCTGCAGCATTTGTGTGTTACTCTGGATTTCCAGCATCTACAAAATCTCTTGTGTTTAACAGCTGGGCCTTATGTAACCTGTCTATCCAATGGACCCATTAATAATGATTAGGGAACTGAGGTAAAAGACGAGCCAGAGGTTTTTAAAAACTAAGGATGTGTAGGCTAAATACACCAATATTAATATTTGAAATGATCTGCAGCTTGAGAAAGATAACCTGAAAACTGTAAATTACTGGAACTTGATGGCACTCTGCCACTGTGTAAAAATATCTCTTTGTACTTAACCTCCCTCTGTTTCATGAATTTTCAGCATTCATGGCCCATTAAATTAATCACAGAAAGTTAGGTCTAGTAATTAACACCAGAGGTACCTTTTAATAATATGATAATTGTTAATGACTAACAATCAACCTCTTATAGCTAGAAAATGAACAGTTGCAAATGTGGAATCTCAGTCCTCCATTGTTGTTGAATTTTTTTAAGTATCTCTTTTTTTTCTTACTTTTCCTTGTTGTATCCTTGCTTCTCTGTCTCTTAACCTATTTTTGTTCACTTTTCCTGTCTTATTTGAGTATACAGTGAAATAATGTGTCAATGAAACATTACGGATATTTCTAAAGATAATTTACAATACATTGCTGCAAATTAATTAAACTCTTACTCTTTTGGTGCTTTTCCTGGAGCCTCAATTCACTGGGTCTTCCAAAACCATAGTCAGTAGAATTCCTAGAATATCATATCAATTTTCTCAGGCATGCCTATGATCAGAGATGGATGAAAATTCTGCTCTGTTGACTGGCATGACTTTACCTTAGGGGAAAAATCACACAGTTCAGATGCTGGCCCAAACTGCTGTCCACAAATGGCTGCTCCCTTCCCTTCAGCAAGTGATTGCCTCTCTGCCATCCAGAGTCATTAAACCTTAAAATCGTAGAGTCCAGAAATGGTGACTATTATGCCACTTAGACATAATCTAGGCTGAAATTCCTTTGCTGAGGGAACAGTGCACTAGCTTTTGGCTGAAACATTCGGCCAAAGGCAGGCTAAACATCATGTACGTACATAAATTGACATTTGGCTTTGTATGAAGAAAAGCAAGTGAGTTCAGCAGGCTAATACTTCTCCCTTTGTCAACATTATTCAACTAGATTATCACGTTGCTGTTGCAGAAGCTTGCGATTCCTGAAGTCATATTTCATACAAGGAAAAACTGACTTTATTTTAGACATAATCTAATGATTACATCTTTGCTTTGGGGTGTGATGAAAGGTGAAATATATTCACAGGTTCTTGCCTTCTATTTGTTGCTCTTCTGTGTGAGTTAAATCTGTTTCTCTGGACAATTAACTACAGAAGAGTGCAGATTTCTACTATTTAGATGGTCTGGTTGTCAATGCTAACACTTAACTTCATTGACTTGTTAATAAGCATTGTCTGATTATTCTTAGTGTACAGCCAGTACTTTAAATGAGAATTAAAATGGTTGTATTATACTTTTTCATTATCACACTAAGATCTTTGTAATTCTCTTTAGAGTGCATGCGCATTCACACAGGGAGACACATACAAACATCTCTCCAATCAGAAACTTTCTTACTATTGGCGTTGAAACAACTACGTTAGTACAATTGTAATATAATGTAACTTTTGCACCAGCTTAGAACTATATTAATAGTGAAATGCCCAATGTCTGTGATCAGTGATGGAGCCAATAGTACAATAAAGTATTTAACATCTGAGATTAGATATGATAGTTTCACACACTGGTCCAGAATAGAATTGTCCAGAATTACAGGGAAGAGAAGTTGGCACACTTGAAAAAGAGTTAAAATAAAAATGAAAATGAGTATAAATAAACTAACCTGCTGTTTCTGGTGGCAGTTTAGTGCCAATTAAAATAAATTCCAAGTGCAGATATGCTATTTTTAATATCATTACAATCTTAGCACAAATCAAACTGCTAAAAATAGGGCATTAAGGAAAACAATTAATGCTTTGAGAACCAGCAGGTGAGGGCGCAGACAATTAAGACATGGAATACTGGACTGTAGAAAGTCTAACAACTGATCATATTATTGACATAAACAGCCTTGAAACTAAAGTTCACTCTGATGCCTTCAAGTAATATTTCACCTCGCTTTTAGTCAAGGTGCTTTATACTCAGGTAAGCTTTGCAAGACACCTGTTTCTGAAAATAAGCTATGCAAGGTATTCACTGATTCAATTAAAATTTCCCATCTCTCATGGAAAGTTCAAGAAAGTTGGTAATCCATCGGTACACCCTTTGGAGGCACTATTGTTAAGGTCTTTGGCTCAAAATCTATAAACCACATGGCAGAAATATAAATCTATGCTCAGACATATAAATGTTCACTGATCATCGCTGTACACAGTTGTAAAGTTGTGTTGTGTATGTGAACTAAGCAAGAATTGTCTGTAGCAATAACATTTTATATATACAACTGTTTGCACTGGCAACTTTTGGAAAAGAGCAGCAATTCAGGCCCTCTCAGCAGCACACCTCACCACAACATCACACCAGCCGAAGGGGCATTTTTCTGGAGTACTTGAAAAAAAAGACAGAACTGGTGGCATATTTGCAGCTGATCAGAGGCCTAGTATAGCTGCAGATCAATAGCTTATTGAGAGACCTCATGAATCCAGCTTCAGAATGGAAGCTTCTTCATTTACAGATCAGGAGAATCAGTGATTTTACTCCATATCAATGAAAATTGTTTTGTTCCATTGAGCCTCTGGCAGCAACAGTGCGTAGGAGCCCTCTGCTGTTTTCACCCTTTAAGAGTTGACCTACTGAAGATGCCCAGGCATGGAATTCTTTAAATCTTGGTGAAGTAGTTGCTGGTTTATGTGAGCTGAAAGACATTACCCAGCAGTAGAAACAAAGTTAATGAGAAGGTTTGTTTTCATAGAAGGGTCAGTTGTATGTCTGTCAAATGGTGCTGATTTCTTAGTGTAAGAAAATTACATTGCCAACCAACAGCTGAAGGAACTTCAATGGAGAGAAAAACAGTTAACATTTCAGATTAATGATATTTGTCATCTACTTCTGGTCAAGAGTCAGGAAAACCATTCAAATCAAGCGGGTCTTCGCATTTTGAAGAGATATCCCAAAAAGAAATGGCAGAACACACTAAGAAATTTAGATCACAAGATGGTCCAGAGCAGGCAGCTCAAGATTTCTTCCTTCTATTCCACCATAACACATTACACAGCAGAATTACAAAGTCAAGAAAATCACAAAGATTTGTCAAACTTCACACATGTTCAGTTCTATAATTCCCATAAAATCATAAAACTATCTTAAATTTTAAAGGCATTATTTACTTAGGAAATTATTAGCTTCCATTAAAAATATGGAATGGGAATTGGTGGTAGAGCTTGTGTTGCATACTGTTCATACAAATCAAATCGTTGCACAGTGCCTTGTGTTAAAACAGGTAAAACAAAATACAAAATAAAATGCAATAGCTACAGAGAAAGTGCTGTGCAGATAAACAATAAGGTGCAAGATCATAACAAGGTCGATTGTGAGGTCAAGAGTGTATCTGCTTGTGCTAGGGAACCATTCAATAGTCTTACAGCAGTGGTGTAGAAGTTGTCCTGGAGCCTAGTGATATGTGCTTTCACTCCGTTAGACCTTCTGCCCGTTGGGAGAGGAGAGAAGGTCAGGAATGGATGGGGTCTTTGATTATACTGGCTGCTTTAAGAAGTGAGAAGTACAGATAGAGTGCATGGATGGGAGGCTGGTTTTTGTGATGTTCTCAGGGCTCAGTCAAAGGCTGTATCTTGTTATGTTTTGCTGAGTTTACTTTAATTATTATTTCTTATCCCTTCCACCTCTCATTATTCTCTGCTACACCATGTCCATGAACTCCCTGAGTTATGAATGATCTGACTAAAGGAAAGCATAGTTTACTCATATTGTCATGTACATTTTAATGCATTTTTCAAGTTAGTATTAGTATTAAAGTATTTCATGGTATTCATTAATGACAAGATGCAGTATATATTCTATTACTTTAATTACTGGCAGTGTTATACTAATCATTCAACAAAATGAAAGAATTTTAGCAAGAGTATGTAGAAAGTGGACATTTCAGACTGAAGGACAAACCTTCATCATATTTAACAAGAATGATGAGAGTTGAGGTGATTTGTATTAAGAGGAAAAAAGGTGCTACATGCTTAGGGGAGGAGACAAGGTGCTTAGTTAGGAAGAGATTGCTGATAAAATGATAGCAAAAGTGGGGGTAGTTGAGGTAATGGATAGGATGGAAGTTAATAGTCAGGTAGGTCATGTTTAAAGTGAATAAATTGTTTGCATTCCATATTGATGGAGAAAAGTGCAGATGGAGGAAGGCTATGGAAAAGATGGAGTCATACTCCAAGGAAGCAAAAGAACAGAGGAGAGATTTGAAGGAGGCTTAAAAGATTGTAACAGGTTTAGATAAGGGAAGCAAAGAAAAGACTTTCCCCATTAGCTCATATTACAAGGGTTAATGGGCATAGATTTAATGAAACTTTATGAGAGGGATGCATGGTGAAGTGAATAACTTTTTTATGAAGTAAGAATTGATGATGCAGTTACTGCCTATGGTGTTGGTAAATGCTGAGATAATCTATGATTTCAAAAGGACATCTGTGGGAAATAACCTTGCAAGGCTATGTGGATAGAGTAGGGGAATGGAACTGACTGGATTGCCGTACAGAGAGCCAGCATGAACTTCATTAAATCAAATGGCCTTCTATGCATTAATGACTCTATGTTGCACTTGTTGACTTTGATATTGCAAAACTTCAGACCAAGTCTTTGTTCAACACTTTTCCATTCAAGGAACTTCATGTTACATTTATTAAAATATGAACAATTAACATTATTCCAAATTTATCATCACTATAACAGAATGTCAGAACTTACTGGTAGTTAAATTTAATCATTTTGTGGCCACCACACACCATTACTTGAAGGATTTCTGGGTTATTTGCACTGACTAGATCTGGATGAAAGACTGGACCTAGAGTTGAGATTTTTGATTGGAGAAAGGCTAACTTTGAGGAGATGCGAAGGGATTTAGAGAGAGTGGATTGGGTCAAGTTGCTTTATGGGAAGGATGTAATAGAGAAATGGAGGTCATTTACGGGTGAAATTATGAGGGTACAGAATCTTTATGTTCCTGTTAGGTTGAAAGGAAAGGTTAAAGGTTTGAAAGCGCCATGGTTTTCAAGGGATATTAGAAACTTGGTTCGGAAAAAGAGGGATGTCTACAATAGATATAGGCAGCATGGAGTAAAGGAATTGCTCGAGGAATATAAAGAATGTAAAAGGAATCTTAAGAAAGAGATTAGAAAAGCTAAAAGAAGATACGAGTTTGGTTTGGCAAATAAGGTGGAAGTAAATCCGAAAGGTTTCTACAGTAATATTAAAAGCAAGAGGATAGTGAGGGATAAAATTGGTCCCTTAGAGAATCAGGGTGGTCAGCTATGTGTGGAACCGAGGGAGATGGGAGAGATTTTGAACGATTTCTTCTCTTCAGTATTCACTAAGGAGAAGGATATTGAATTGTGTAAGGTGTGGGAAACAAGTAAGGAAGTTATGGAACCTATGACAATTAAAGAGGTGGAAGTACTGGCGCTTTTAAGAAATTTAAAAGTGGATAAATCTCCGGGTCCTGACAGGATATTCCCCAGGACCTTGAGGGAAGTTTGTGTAGAGATAGCAGGAGCTCTGACGGAGATCTTTCAGATGTCATTAGAAACGGGGTTTGTGCCGGAGGATTGGCGTATTGCTCATGTGGTTCCATTGTTTAAAAAGGGTTCTAGAAGTAAGCCTAGCAATTATAGACCTGTCAGTTTGACATCAGTGGTGGGTAAATTAATGGAAAGTATTCTTAGATATTTATAATTATCTGGATAGACAGGATCTGATTAGGAGTAACCAGCATGGATTTGTGCGTGGAAGGTCATGTTTGACAAACCTTATTGAATTTTTTGAAGAAGTTACGAGGAATGTTGACGAGGGTAAGGCAGTGGATGTAGTCTATATGGACTTCAGAAAGGCCTTTGACAAAGTTCCACATGGAAGGTTAGTTAAGAAGGTTCAGTCGTTAGGTATTAATGCTGGAGTAATAAAATGGATTCAACAGTGGCTGGATGGGAGATGCCAGAGAGTAGTGGTGGATAATTGTTTATCGGAATGGAGGCCGGTGACTAGTGGGGTGCCTCAGGGATCTGTTTTGGGCCCAATGTTGTTTGTAATATACATAAATGATCTGGATGATGGGGTGGTAAATTGGATTAGTAAGTATGCCAATGATACTAAGGTAGGAGGTGTTGTGGATAATGAGGTGGGTTTTCAAAGCTTGCAGGGAGATTTATGCCGGTTAGAAGAATGGGCTGAACGTTGGCAGATGGAGTTTAATGCTGAGAAGTGTGAGGTTCTACATTTTGGCAGGAATAATCCAAATAGAACATACAGGGTAAATGGTAGGGCATTGAGGAATGCAGTGGAACAGAGAGATCTAGGAATAACAGTGCATTGTTCCCTGAAGGTGGAGTCTCATGTAGATAGGGTGGTGAAGAAGGCTTTTGGAACGCTGGCCTTTATAAATCAGAGCATTGAGTACAGAAGTTGGGATGTAATGTTAAAATTGTACAAGGCATTGGTAAGGCCAAATTTGGAATATTGTGTACAGTTCTGGTCACCGAATTATAGGAAAGATATCAATAAATTAGAGAGAGTGCAGAGACGATTTACTAGGATGTTACCTGGGTTTCAGCACTTAAGTTACAGAGAAAGGTTGAACAAGTTAGGTCTCTATTCATTGGAGCGTAGAAGGTTGAGGGGGGATTTGATCGAGGTATTTAAAATGTTGAGGGATAGATAGAGTTGACGTGAATAGGCTGTTTCCATTGAGAGTAGGGGAGATTCAAACGAGAGGACATGATTTGAGAGTTAGGGGGCAAAAGTTTAAGGGAAACACGAGGGGGTATTTCTTTACTCAGAGAGTGATAGCTGTGTGGAATGAACTTCCTGTAGAAGTAGTAGAGGCCAGTTCAGTTGTGTCATTTAAGGTAAAATTGGATAGGTATATGGACAGGAAAGGAGTGGAGGGTTATGGGCTGAGTGCGGGTAGGTGGGACTAGGTGAGATTAAGAGTTCGGCACGGACTAGGAGGGCCGAGATGGCCTGTTTCCGTGCTGTGATTGTTATATGGTTATATGGTTATACTCAAGAATTATGATATAGTCATAGGCACAATAGTCCTTCTGAGGAACAATATCCATATTTAGGTACTCTGATGTCAATCTGCGTAGTAATCCCAAATTTATGTTAGATATCTAAGATCTCTCACTGAAGTGTTTTCTGTGCTGCCATTGTTTATGTATTTCCATAGCAAAGTCCATTTCCTGTTTTGTCCTGGAGATCTTTGTCATATTTCCGGTATAAGCTTGGGCATTTGTACATTAGAGATCTCTCTCATGCAATGCAGTATACTCCTCCCATTTTCTGATCTCATCTATTTCTCTCAGCTGAACACTGTATACTCAATGCTACGTTAACAATTTTAAAACAGGTGCTTTATAAAGTCATAAACATGCTCTTCTGGTTGCGAGTGAGGTGTATCTTTTGAGTTGCTATGCCTTGGAAATTGATTTTGAGGAAGTTTTTCAAGCATTTCACCACTGAATCCTCTGCATTTTTGTAGCTTTCCGAGGATGTTATTTCACTGTGACCTTTCTCACCCTTTTCCATTCTTTACCTTACTTTTATTGTAATATTGATAGCTCCTAATGGACTATTCCCACAACCTTGGATTAAGCAATCTGTCTTTGATCTTTAAGTATTTAAAAATCCTTGGAATACTTATCAAGTTACAACAATCATCCAGAGAAAATTCTTACAGTCCCAACAGTAGAATTCTCTGTTCCATCTCCACTAACATGATAAATATCTTGATGATTACCCAAATTCAATGAAAATCTTTCGCTACTCTTCTAAAACCTTGTGGAAACCTACAAAAATAATTTTGACTTAAATTATTTCAATGAAACCTTAAAAAAATTATATGAATCTAAGCATTTACCTGGGTCCGACCAGGTCTAATTTTAATTACAGAGATACCTGCTACATCTGCTTTCAGTTGAAATATTTATTACATCTTCAAAAAATGGCTATTAGACAAGGCAGTTTGTGAAGAAAGCTGTTTAATGCAGTCTTAATAGTTAAATGATTACACTTGAGTCATACACTTAGTAGCCACTTTATTAGATACACTTGTACATCTGCTGCAATGCAAATATATAATCAGACAATCAAATGGCAGGAAATCAATGTATAAATGCAAGTGGACATTGTCAAGAGCTTCAGTTGCTGTTTAGACCAAATATTAGAATGGGGGAGAAATGTGATTTGAGTGATTTGACCATGGAATGATTGTTGGTATCAGACAGGGTGGTTCCAAGTATCTCAAAAACTGCTGATCCTCTGGGAGTTTTATGCACAATAGTCTCTAAAATTTACCGAGACTGGTGAAATAAACAAAAAACATTGAGTTCTGTGGGTGAGTTAATGAAATGTCTTATTAATGATAGAGGTCAGAGCAGAATGGCTGAACTGGTTCAAGCTGACAGGAAGGAAACAGTAACTCAAATAACCCTGTGTTACGACAGTGGTGTGGGTGTGCAGAAGAGTATGTCAGACTGAACAACCATTTTGAACCTTGACGTGGGTGGGCTACAGCAACAGAAGACCACAAACATACACTCAGAAGGTACTTTCTAAGGTACAGGGGGTACCTAATAGAGTGGCCACTGAGTGTAGAGTCATACACCAGGCCCTTTGGACCACTACAACCTTAACTACCATCAAGTATTCATCAATGATAATCCAATAACTAGCACTTGATACGTAACCTTCTATGCCCTTGGCCACTGCTGTAACAATAAGCAAGGACCTTGACACTCATGCGGATGTTCCAGACTGATTACTTGATCAGGAGTAGTGACCAACATGTACCAAGGCAAGGATATCCAGCTCTTGTTATAAGAGTAGCAGAGACACAAAAACAGCCATTATAAATTGCCTACATGTTTTCTTCAACAATAGAATGGAACTGATTTTAGAGGTAATTAACTGATGAATGCCTTTACGTTGATTGTTTTTAGGATCTATCAGGGAAGCATAATGTTCCCACAGGAAACCTAGATGATGCAATTCTCAGACTGGTCAGGAATTTACTAAACACACTGAGGCACTCTGAAATTTATGCCCTGGATGAAGTTATTGCACTTTGAAATTAATGAGTAGTTTTAACTACTGATGTCCCCACTGAAATTATTATGGTCTATGAAATGTTTTGCATGTTAAAAGATCTATTGAAAAGGATATGGCACAAGGGATTATTACTCATTTGAACTGAAGCTAAATGGGAGTCATTGCTAACATAGATGGTTGGTGATGCATTGAGTGCTGTAGAATTATGAGTCACAGCTAACAGTGTGTTGATTACAAAATGGTGTGAGATGCACTGATTCATGAATCACCACCAGTGCTGCTAGGGAGGAGATTCATCATCTTCAAGTGATAATGATAAGAATGGGCTGCACACTTCTCGGATTAATGGTGGGATATTGCCTTGGCAATGGTAGGCACCCAGAGCAAAGTTCAAATCCTTGAACTTGGCTACCAAGCCTGAACCCAACGAGAACCAATTATTTGAGTCAGCATAATGTCATAGAAAGTTGATGTTCCGGTAAAACATTCATATTCTGATAGGATCAGCTCACGCCATTATTACAGGCTCCTGACTTTATCAAGCTCCAGATAATTTGTGTTTCATTTTTGCACATGCCCTCTTGGTCGTAAGTAAGTTTAACATGGGTAGACCAGGCTTGTATCTATCAGACGTTAATAAAGTGAGAGGGGACTTGATTGAAATATACTGTACATGTAAGATCTTGAGGATGGATATCCAGAGGATGTTTTCCTTTCTGGGAGAATCACAAGAATGCTTTTTCAAAATGAGTGGTCACCCATGTAAGACAGAAATGAGGTGATTTTTGTTTTACTTTTAACTGGTCGTGAGGCTTTGGAATACTCCTACTCAGTGGGTGGGTGGAAGTAGAAATTCTGTAGATTCTGGAAATAAAGGTCTCAGCCTGAAATATCGACTGTTTGTTCCTTTCCATAGATGCTGCCTGATCTGCTGAGTTCCTCCAGCATTTTGTGTGTGTTGAATTTTGAGCATAGATACTTGATAAGCAAGAAAATGAAAAATTACCACAGATATACAAGGACAGAGAATTTTGGCTCTAATCAGATGAGGCTTAATCTTATTAAATGGCAGAAAAAAACTTGAGTGGTTGATAGGTCTATTCCTGGTCCTAATTTCCATGCTAGAATGCAGCACAATAAGTTAATGACTTTTTTTTGTAAACTCCTAATTAGAACAGAGGACACTATAGCACAGTACAGGACCTTGGCCCACGATGTTGTGCTGACCTTATAATGTATTCTCAGATCAATCTAACCCTTCTATCCTACATAATCCTCCTTTTTTCTATCATGCATGAGCTTGTCTAAGAGTTTTTTAAAGTCCCTAATGTATCTGGTTCTACCACTAGCAGGATGTTCCACACTCCTACATTCCTCTGTGTAAAATACTTACCTTTGACATTTCCCCCCATACATTTTTCGATCACCTTAAGATTATGTCTTCTCCTATCAGTTATTGCTGTCCTGGGAAAAGGTCTCTGGATATCTGAATCTGGTTTGGATTCATGGAGGTTAGGACATATTTTCATTAGGTTTCAGTTTTCTGCACAAGCAGGCCTCTACTTTCAAATAGAAGTCATCCAAACCATTTGAGTTGACTAGTGCTTCACTTTATTGCTGCATATCTTGATATTGGCTCAGGTGGTGAGTCCTCTTTCCATTTCCACCCATTTCCAAGGGCTGGTCCTGTGAGTGAGGCCACATTGAGTGAAGTCACTGGCATACGCCTAACTCATCTCTATACATAAGGACATCAAATCCATTCACAATATGCTTTGGCCTTTTGGCTAAGATCACCTGTGGGTGCTGATTCACTGTGGGTCTCCATGGACACTGACATTGAAAACAGTGGATAAGATGGAATCTTCATGGTCAAATGACACTGATAAAAGCTTAATTCCTGGGATGGCGGAACTGTCATATGTTGAAAGATTGGAGCGACTGGGCTTGTATACACTGGAATTTAGAAGGATGAGAGGGGATCTGATTGAAACATATAAGATTATTAAGGGATAGGACACGCTAGAGGCAGGAAACATGTTCCCGATGTTGGGGGAGTCCAGAACCAGAGGCCACAGTTTAAGAATAAGGGGTAGGCCATTTAGAACAGAGTTCAGGAAAAACTTTTTCATCCAGAGAGTTGTGGATCTACGGAATGCTCTGCCTCAGAAGGCAGTGGAGGCTAATTCTCTGGATGCTTTCAAGAAAGAGTTAGACAGAGCTCTTAAAGATAGCAGAGTCAAGGGATATGGGGAGAAGGCAGGAACAGGGTACTGATTGTGAATGATGAGCCATGATCACATTGAATGGTGGTGCTGGCTCGAAGGGCCAAATGGCCTACTCCTGCACCTAATGTCTATTGTCTATTAACCTGCTGACATTCAGGTGGGTTCTTATACTGAATGGGAAACCAACCTTTCCACTAAAGGCACCATGGTAGCAGAGCGGCTGGTGAGACACTATTACAGCTCGAGGCATTAGCTTTTGGAGTTCAGTTCTGGCATCTTTTTCTAAGGAGTTTCTACATCCTCCCCATGAACACGTGGGTCTCCTCTGGGTGTTCCAGTTTCCCTCCACAGTCCAAAGATATACCAATTAGTAAGTTAATTGGTCATTACAAATTGACCTGTGATTAGACAAGGGTTAAATCCGTGGGTTGCTGGGCGATATGGCTTATTGGGCTGGATGGGCCTGTTCTGTGCAGAATTTCTAAATAAAACAAAAATAAAATAATAAGCATTTCAGCTCAGTCAGGAGGGCTATAGCTATGATACATCAGTAGGGAATCCAAAACACTATCAGAGTGGCAGTGAAGGATCTCAGCAAGGTGAACCCCCTTCACCAGGGACCAATTCATTGAGAAGGTTCTCCCGGAGTGTTGCAAGTTTGATATGAAGGACATCTTCACATCCAAGTCTTCACCGGTGCATCACCTTCAAGAGTGTGAGGGGATGGCAGAAGTTGCTGGAGGGTTTTCAGGAGAATGAGAACAAGGTGCCACTGTCGCTGCAGGAGGCGCAACCTCTTTACACCATCTCCACTCAGGAGGAGTGTGTGATCTCTGAGTACATGTTCAATCCACATCTGCACATTGTGGGTATCCTCGCCTTCCTGACTTTTTATGTTGAGGGATGCGTGGATGTCAATTATGTGTTTTGAAATTGGACAACCTTGAAACCACAAGAACAACAACAAAAACAGCACTCCCTCCCAGAATTTCTTGACCTTTATCACAGAGGTACTAGACAACAGCAAGCAGAAGAGTCTGGGCCAACTATTGACTTCGGAGGAACTGGCTCCATCCATTCCTTCAACTCAAATAAAAGTGATAGCTTACTGGCTGAGTTATTCTCAGCTCTGTGGGATTGGATGGGCCTGGACCTGCTAGAAGAGTACAATGTTTTGCTTCTAGCTAGCACCTGTACTGTGTCTGGCAGGAAGATTTCTGACAGCTTTGCACTGCTCTCTTATGGCATCATCTATGTACAAGACATGGGGGTTAGATGCCTGCCTGGTAATCATGGACCAGGATAAACCTTTGACAGAATATCACACACATTCATGATGAACGTGCTCTCCAAAATGAGCTTTGGAGAGGGAGTCAGGAATTGGATACATCTGCTCTACACAGACATCTGTAGTGTCATCCAAATCCAAATCAATGTTAGAAAAAATATAGCGTCCCCATCAAGTCTGGAGTCAGGCAGAGTTGTCCATTCTCCCCTGTCTTGCTTGTGTGCTCTATAGAACCTTTGCCAAATCCATCTGGAAGGACAGGAGCATAAGAGAGGTGATATTGCTGGGCAGTGGAGGGACCCAGGTGAAAACCTCCCTCTACATGGACATCACTGTCTTCAGCTTAGAGCCAAGATCGGTTCACAGATTGATCAGATTCTGCAACCAGTTTGAGTCAGGGGCCAAAGTTGATCCCAGAGGTGATCATAATGGGAACAAGACAGTTGCTCACAGTTTTGGACTGTGGAATTGCAAAGAGGATGTGGAGATAGATGCAAGGGCCTGCATCTCTGTTCATCCCACACAGCTAAATAACAGAGGACTCTCTGATCTACGGGTTGTTCCCAGGGACATACAGAAAGACAGAAATCAAGTGCTGCTGGGAGATTGACTCAGTGAAAGACATGCCCTGTTTCGATGCACATAACTACACTTTGAAAAGTGGGCTTATGGTACGGATCTTGAATTTGTAGGGACACTCTGTATTAGTACTGTTAGGTTCTTGAAGGATAGTTTAATTAGCTTGCGAGGCATTAATGATAGACGTCATGTATTTGCATAAACCTGTTTACCATTGAATATTCTCACATTCACAAGAAACAAGCTGATAGTACATTCTTGCAACAGCTTTTAACTTCAGTATTGGAACAGCCTCATAACAACAAATTAATTTTAAGGTTTCTGAGTAAGATTGGCAGTTGTGTTTACATTTCATTCTGTGGGTCTGAACTTTCCATGTATTGAATAAACTTTCACATTTGACTATTACGTCTTGGAGAGGAAAATGTCATTTGATCCGTCAATCTTGCTTGACGTTAACTTCAGATCTCAGAGATGAGAGAGCATGTGGGTTACCTGCAATAAAATTCAAGTAATATATTAAACTCAATGATAAAAAATATGTAAAACCTAATCAACAAAAGCATGAAATTAAATCAAGAATGAAATACAAGCCATTGGATATCTCTTTGAAATAGAAACTTTGGCCTCATTACCCTCATATAATACCTTACCAGCAGATGTGGTAAAGTTCACCATATTGCATAGAGCCAGCAAAAACACAATTGTGTATTATTAAAATTATAAGTGTATTGCAAAGCATATGAATTGAGTCTTTTTTATATCTTAAGCATGTACCTGAATTGTAATTGCAGCTAACAATTGCACATTTAGTGGCATGTATAATGAGGTGTTTTATAATCTATAAGGTTTAAATATCTTCAGAGAGTTTCAAAGTCCTGGCAGGCTGCATGCCACATTTATAGTTATGAGAAAAACATGTTGATGTAAAGCTCATCCTTAATTTGACACCTATGTCTTAAACTCAGCTACAACTCAAGACTCTTAGAGGTATTTTATACAGAAAATAAATAAGTAACTGTGAAGCCATGAAGAATGTGAGGTAATTGTAATGATTTTTCGAAATTGCTTTTAGTCTCACATTCTTTGTGAATTGAATTGAATTGACTTTATTTCTTGCATCCTTCACATACATGAGGGGTAAAAATCCTTATGTTATGCCTCCGTCTAAATGTGCAATATACAATTTATAGTGATTTGTAATAAATAGTTTCAAAGGTTTCAAGGGTACATTTAATGTCAGAGAAATGTATACAATATACATCCTGAAATGCTTTTTCTTCGCAAACATCCACAAAAACAGAGGAGTACCCCCAAGGAATGAATGACAGTTAAATGTTAGAACCCCAAAGTCCCTCTCAGCTCCTCTCACTCCTGCCCGTAAGTGGCAGCAAGCAACAATCCCCCCCCCCCCCTTCCCTCACCAGCAAAAATTAAAGCAACAGCACCCACCTCCGAGCACTCAAGCATGAGCAAAGCAACATCAAAGACACAGACTTGCAGTACTCCAAAGACTACACATTCACCCGGTATTCAACGTACCACAGGTTCTCTCTCTCCCTAATAAGAGAGAAAAAGATGTCTCCATTTCAAAGCGAGAGGGGAGACATAACAAACAACTCACTGGTTTATGATGTTAGAAGTCCATGGTGTTGCTTTTTCTGAGCTCTGTGCCCAAAGATCTCAGGTCTCTGGCACACAGCCAACAATCTTCCAGCTCCCATGACACACCAGTCCGGGACACCAACCTTTGGTCCGCCTGTCTCCAGAGCCTCGAGATCCTAGGCCTCCAAAGGCGAGCCAAACTCTTAGGCTGTGCCCTCGCCCTGTCGGATAATGGCCAGTCCTATATGTACAACAGGACAGTCAATACTGTATAGCATAGAAATACAATTGTAGCAGCATGACTTAATCAGTCTGATGCCCAGGTGGAAGAAGCAGTCACAAAGCCTGGTGGTACTGGCTTTTATGTTGTGGTACTAATTCCCGGATGATAGCAGCTGGAAAAGTTTGTGGTTGGGGTCACTTGGGACCCCAATGATCCTTTGGCCATTTTACACACCTGTCTTTGTGCATGTCCTGAATCGTGGGAAGTTCACATCTACAGATGCGCTGGGCTGTCCACACCACTCTTTGCAGAGTCCTGCGACTGAGGGAATTTCAGCTCCCATACCAGGCAGTGATGCAGCCGGTCTGGATGGTCTCAAGTGTGCCCCTGTAGAAAGTCTTTAGGATTTGGGGACCTATACCAAACCTCTTCAACCATCTGAGGTGAAAGAGATGCTGTTTTGGTTTTTTCACCACACAGCCAATACGTACAGACCATGTGAGATCCTCGCTGATGTGTATGCCAAGGAACTTAAAGATGTTCAGCCTCTCAACCCCAGCTCCACTGACGTCAATAAGGCTTTGCCTGTCTCCATTCCTCCTGTAGTCCACAACCAGCTCATTTGTTTTTACAACATTGAGGGGGGAGGTTGTTCTTTTGACACCACTGTGTCAGAGTGATGACTTCTTCTCTGTGGGCTGTCTCATTATTTGAGATTAGGCCAATCAGTGTAGTATCATCAGCAAATTTAATTAGCAGGTTGGAGCTGTGGGTGGCAACACAAGTCATGTGTATACAGAGAGTAAAGGAGTGAGGGGGCTTAGGACACAGCTCTGAGGGGTTCCTGTGTTGAGGGTCAGAGGGGCAGAGTTGAGGGAAAAATACCCACCATTGTCTTGGTTAATGCAAGCTATTAACCCCAGGATGAAAAACTTGGCACAGCCAGCAGCAGAAATCTAAAAATCCATCCACTGCAGAGCTTTGGTAAGATTTGCAGATTCTACCAGTAACCAATTAAAAATCCTAAATAATTTGGTTTCTAAGCTGATGGTCAATGTGATCATCAGGAATATGAATATATTTAAGCTATGCTTTATAAAAACTTATTTTTGTATTAGAAATTGTTTACAGCTTGAAGCTTCACTCAAGCATTTGTAATATACTTGCTAATGCTCTTTCCATACCTACTACAACACAAACCATCCAATCACATGGTGTAGTGTATATTGAATTCATATGGTTTACTTTGAAACTGATGGGAATAGATACAAGGAAGTACACCACCATTTTTTAATTAATTCTAAAATATCATGCTTTGGGTTTCTATGATGGCTTCATCAGTGTATATTCAACTGTATAGGCCCAGGGATGTTATTGAATTACATTTCTCTATAACGTGAGTCTTCTACAGTCAGCATCAACCCACTAAATTACTTCAGACTGCTGATGAAAAGTTCCTGTCTCTCACTGGACTTTCTAGCTGCTGTTGATACTATTGGCATAGATGAAGATGCTGCTGCAACATTGAATACCAGTTGAAACAAAATTCAGTACATTAAATTGTTGCCTTTTCCAAAGCAGAGGTGATAACATACTTTCCCATAATAATTATAATAACACCATAAGACATAAGAGCAGAATTAGACCATTCGACCCATCAAATCTGCTCTGCCATCCCATCATGGCTGATTTATTATCCCTCTGAACCTCTTTCTCCTGCCTTCTCCCCATAACCTTTGAAACCCTGACTAATTAAGAACCTATCAACATCGGCTTTAAATATACACAATGACTTGGCCTCCACAGCTGTCTGTGACGATGAATTACACAGATTCACTGTCCACTGGCTAAAGAAACTCCTCCTCATGTCTGTTCTAAATAGATGTCCTTCTATTCTGGTCATGGATCAACTCCCACCCCTACCACTATAGGAAACATCCGCTCCACATCCACGTTCTCTAGGCTTTTCAGTATTCAAAAGGTTTCGAAGAGTTCCCCCTCAATTCAAACTCAAGTGAGTACAGGCCTAGAACCGCCATATGTTAACCCTTTCATTCTCAGAGTCATTCTCCTGAAACTCCACTGGGCCTTCTCCAAATGCCAGCATATCCTTTCTGAGATAAGGGGTTCAAAACTGCTCACAATAATCCAACTGCAGTCTGACAAATGTCTTATAAAGTCTGTCAGAATTACATCCTTGCTTATATATTCTAATCCTCTCAAAATGAATGCTAACATTTCACTTGCCTTCATTACCACTGACTCAACCTGCAAGTTAACCTTTAGAGAATTCTGCACAAAGACTCCTGTCTATTTGTGCTTCTGATTTTTTAAAGTTTCTCCACAGTCTATGCCTTTATTCTTTGTACCATACCGTGTGACCACTCACTTCCGTACATTATATTCCATCTGCTACTTCTTTGCCCATTCTCCTAATCTGTCTAAGACCTTCTGCAGATTTCCTGCTTCCTCAACACTACCAGCCCCTCTACCTATCTTTGCATTGTCCACATACTTGGCCACAAAGCCATCAATGCCATCATCCAAATTATTCACATATAATGTGAAAAGGACTGCTCCCAACACTGACCTCTGCGAATTACCACTACTCACCAGCAGCCAACCAGGAAAGGCTTCCTTTATTCCCACTCTTTGGCTCCCACCAGTCAGCTAATCTATCCCTGTTAGTATGTTTGCTGTAATACCATGAGCTCTTGTTAAGCACCTTCATTTGCAATACTTCGTCAAAAGCCTTCTGAAAATCCAAGTAAACAACATCGATTGATTTTCCTTTGTCTTCCTCTGCCTGTTATTTTCTCGAAGAGTCCCAACAGATTTATCAGACAAGATTTCCCCTTAAGGAAACCATGTATCTCTAAGTATCCCAAAACTTCATCCTTAATAATGTACTCGAACATCTTCCCAACTACAGAAGTCAGGGTAACAGAACTATAATATCGTTTCTTCTGCTTCTCTCCCTTTTTGAAGAGTGGAGTGACATTTGCAATTCTTGTTTTTTTGTAATTCAAATTTTTATTATTATTTTACAAAGCAGCACAGCATATCATAGAGCAGATACAGTACAGCATATTTACACAGCTATCCCATGACAGGAAAACATATAAAACTAAGTAACAGAAAAAAGCATCTAATTTAAGTTTAAATTAACATACAACCAAAATTGATCCCACACGTCTTGCACTTTTCCCTCACTGTTAATTCTTCCCAACATGTGTTCATATGATGAAATCTTAACCATTTCCTCAGTCCATTCCCTCACAGTGGGACTTCTGGGTTTTTAACATTTGCAATTCTTCATTTCTCTGGAAGCATTCCAGCGGCTAGTGATTCTTGAAAAATCATTTCTGATGCCTTCAAATTCTCTTCAGCTACCTCTTTCAGAGCCGTGGGGCTTAGTCCATCTGGTCCAGATGACTTATCAGCTTTTCAGCTTCCCAAGTGCCTTCGCCTCCATAATAGCAACTGCACTCACTTCGTCTCCTTGACACTATCAAATTTCCAGCATACTTCTAGTGTCTTCCACAGTGAAGGCTGATGCAAAATATTTATTATGTTCTTTTACCACTTCTTTGTACCCATTACTACCTCTCCAACATCATTTTCCAGCAGACCAATATCCACTTTTGCTTCTCTTTTATTCTTTACTAATCTGAAAAAAAAAAATTTTGTATCCTCTTTTATATTCTTGGCTAGCTTAACTTCATAATTCTCTCCTTGTGGGTTTTTGGTTCTTCTGCTGGTTTTTAAAAGCTTCCCAATCCTCTAACTTCTCACAAATTTTTGCTATATTAGGTGCCCTCTCTTTTCCTTTTATGCCATCTTTGACTTCACTTGTCAGCCATGGTTGTGTCATCCTTCCTTTTGAATACTTCTTCAAATTTGGGATGTATCTATCCTACGAATTCCAAATTACTTCCTGATGCACCATCAATAACTCTCTGAGACGTGAGGCGAGATATCGGCTTTTATTGACTGGAAGAAAGAACAAGCAGCAATTGACCACCATGCTACATCCTGGAGACTGAGAGGCAGGGCTCAGGCCCCAATCGCCTTTATACCGGGGTCTGTGGGAGGAGCCACGGTCAGTGGGAGGAGCCACAGGAGCAGTCAGCCGGGGTGGGGGGGGGGGGGGGGGGGACGTGTCCAGACAGGTATATGTAGTTCAGCACACTTCCAGAAAGACCAGCCATTGCTGTTCTGCAATCATCCCTGCTAGTATCCCCTTCTAATGAACTATGGCAGCTCTTCCCTCATGCCTCTTTATGAAGCTTAGCATTCTGAGACAACACTAATAGGCAAATGGAGAAATGGTTCAAGTTTAAAATAAACCACAGAGTTGAGAATAAGAATCTAATTTATAATACTAGCTTAGATTATATGAAATTTCAAGCAAGAGAAAATCTGCAAATGCTGGAAATCAAAGTAACACACACAAAATGCTGGAGGAAATCAACAGGCCAAGCAGTAACTATGGAAAAGAGTAAACAGTCATCATTTTGGGCTGAGACTCTTCATCAGGACCAGATGAAGGGTCTCGGCCTGTAACAACGACTATTTACTCTTTCCCATAGATGCTGCTTAGCCTGCTGAGTTCCTCCAGCATTTTGTGTGTGATATGGAATTTGTCGTTTTGTGGCAGCAGTGCAGTGCAAATACATAAATTACTCTAAATTACAAGGATAAATAAATCAATAAATAAATAACATTTTATGCAATTTATCTGGCTAAATTATGATAAATAGCTGGCTGTCAATTGCATAAATGGTGACTAAGCACTAGAAAGTTGCTGTTCTTAACATAATTTCTGAATTAGCTGCTTGATTTACATGTTGATCGCAGTCAATATATCATTAACTGGCCTACAAAATTTAGATTATTAATGTCGAAAAATTTCTGAAGGATTCTTAAAGTACAAGAGAAGAGATTACAGAAAAAATGAAGTATGGTGGGTGGTAAGTATTTAATTTTGATTTTCTAGCCATTGTGAATAGAAGAGGGGTTGGTAGAACAGCAGCTGTTGTTGCTCATGATTATGTTCATACAAAATACACAAACGTAAGCCAATAATAATTTTCACTTTTCTGTAGCCAGAAGATATGGATCCATTTCAGGAAAGCCTGGAAGAACGAAGGTATCCTGGAGAGGTCACAATACCAAGTCCTAAACCTAAATATGGACAATGCAAGGACATCAACAAAAAAGATCTCATAACGTAAGCAAGCAGAATAGTGTCATCTTCTCTTTTGACTTTATTTGCTAAATATCCCTTTGAAGGAAACTCTTCTTTGTATTTTGGTAGCATGCAACAAAATATGCAGCATGATTTTTTAAAATCTTCAATTCCCAAATTTTCTTGGTGGATAAAGTTTCTTACTTTAATTGCGCTATATTAAGATTAAGTAAAGCATCATTTTGGTAATTGCTTCATTCTTGCAGTTTTTCCTTAGGATACTTAGCAAACCATTGCAGACAGTGAAGCTAAACTGGAAACAATGAAATATCAAAAAAAAGTTTTCTAAAAACTTAATTACTATTTTTGGCTGTTTTCTTGTTTGGTGGCAGATGTCCAACACCAGGGTGTGATGGGAGTGGTCATGTCACGGGTAATTACGCCTCACATAGAAGGTGTGACTTCCTTTTTCATGGTGGATACTGTCTTTTCAATTTATTGTTTTCAGCTTACCTGAACAATGCTGTCAAGTGAATTGCAAAAAAAATTGCATGTTAACCCTTTGACAATTGAATTTTCTTGACAGTTTGCAGCATGTTTGTTACAGAATTCTTTACAATAATAATTAAGATCATGGGCTGATGTTATGAAGAATAAGAATATTATTTAAGAAGAAATAAATTTGCTTTATTGTCAATACTTCATGAATAAATTGTAAACATTTCCCTTTTTTATATCAGGAAATGTAATGTAAATGATTAATTACATAGAATAGTTATCTTTAATTGTATTATATTATATTACTGAAATTTAATGTTGGCTACAAATATATTTTCAAAGTTAATTATTGTAAACTGAGTCCACAGTAATGAAGCAAATGTAATGCTTTAAGAATCAAATTCCTTATATATATATATGTGTGTGTGTATGTATATATATAATATATATATAATATAATACATAATATATATTATATTATATATATAGGCCATGATTAAATTAAATGCTAAAATATTCAGAGGGTTAGCTATTGGCATGAATCTGTCAGCAATTCAGCAGTGAAACCATTTCTTCTCTGCATTTGTCAAGTTGTGTCATATGTGTGTATGAAATGTTGGATTGACTTGACATGAATTGATTTTGCTGCCTTGTGTATCTTGCAGTCTATCCGGCTGTCCTTTGGCAGACAAAAGTATTCGAAGTATGATGGCCACCAGCTCCCAAGAATTAAAGTAAGGCTTATTTGGCATTAGTGCATGCATAATGTCTTCATGTTGTCATTACAAATCTTATTCTATTAATGTTGGATTTTCTTCAACCAATAACTACAATTGGTAATCTGCAGTTAGAAGAATTGAACTCACACAAATCGATATATATATATTTATGTATTGCTTTTCTATTAAGATCCATTTCTCATTGCTTCTTTTGGCAATAATCTTCATCAGGGAATCCCTTTCTTATTCCAAACTAACTTTTAGTAATTTGATTGAATATTTAGCTTAGTTGTCTCTGTATGAGTATTTTAATCAGCATTGGATTTACCATCAAATTGGTAATTTGTTGCAGTTTGCATTCAAATTAGTTTATGTGCAATTCCACAGTGCCACAGCAATGTCAATCACTAATGAGATTTCTCTTTTCGTGTTATGACTTTACATACCTCAGTTCCATAAAGGTGCTCTTTTTGTCACCCTCATGGTTGCGATTATAAGTTAGCTTGCAACTGGCCGCCTCACACAACTGATTTGAATGTGAGTGTCATGTGAGAAAAGACTAAACCTGAACAGAGGGATAGTGCAAAGTTGGTTTGGATGAATGAAATGCTAAGCCTTGTAGAATCCTGTAAAACTTGTTTACAGAAATTTTATAGCTCTACATTCAATTTATTTAAGCAATGGACATTGTTGGTAATTGTTGGGCAAATTACATGGAGTTGAAGCTCTGTAAATAATGAAAACATCAGTATGATGGTTTTGTTTTTGTAACAATTTACTAAGTGCTGTCCAATGTTCCAAAAGTAGTTTACCCTTCACAGCATACCCCATGCAATTTGTCTCGCTGAAGTTTAGATACATTGGCTTTGGATGAATTATTTAATACTTTTATAGAACTGTATTTTAATCATCCTGCTACTCTTGTATTAGACTGTAAATTCCACTTGTAAATGCTACTATAGGTACTAGGTGCATTTGAACAGTTTGCTGTTCTTACATTTTCATTGATAGATGTCCAACTCCTGGATGTGATGGTTCTGGGCATATCACTGGAAACTATGCTTCTCATAGGAGGTAAGCCAGACTTTCATATTCTAAAGATAAAATTTGCAGAAGAATATAACTTTTCTCTCTCTTTTTCAATCCGAGTTCTTGACCTTCCATTTCTCTGTCTTTATCTGGTCAAATTCTTGCTAAGGTAGACTGCTGTAAGTACTATTCATATTTCTGAATTTCCAGTATACATGTGTGAACTTAAGCAGAGAGTGCCAGCGGGCTACTTTATCAGGAGAAAGCCAGCTCCTGTTTTCCCCGAATGATTCACAAACGGTAGGCTAAGAACCCTACTAACTCATGGTTTGTGGCCAATTGCTATGAAGGGAGATAAGTTTGTTAAGTGACTCCAGCTCTGGCTGAAGCCTAAAATCTCTATAAAGTGGCAAATCACTGGCATAAGTGATTAAACCACTGGGAGATACACTCATTGACCACTTTATTAGATAAATATCCAAAGTGGCAGCAACTCAGTGTTCAGACCAGACATCAGAATGAGTAAGAAATGTGTTCTAAGCCAAGGTCAGGGACATCCCAGAATGTGTCCACAGCATTTTGGAGGGGTAGGGAGAGCAGTCAGATGTCTTGGTACATATTGGTACCAATGACAGAGGAAGGAAAAGCAAAGAGGTCCTGAAGAGAGCTAACCAGAAAGCTGACAAGCAGGACCTCCAAGGTAGTAATTTCTGGATTGCTATCTGTGAGCACACCAGTGAGGATAGAAACAGGATGATTTGGCACATAAATGCATGGCTGAGAGGCTGGTGCATGGGGCAGGGCTTCAGGTTCTCAGATCATTAACATTTCTTCTGAGGGAGGTATAACCTGTAGAAAGGGGACAGGTTGCACCTGAACCTGAGCAGGACCAATATTCTGAAGGGCAGATTTATTAAAACTGTCGGGGAAGGTTTAAACTAATTTGGCAGAGGGATAGGAAGTAGAGTGAAAGGACTCAGGATAGGACAGATGGTTAAAAAAGAGATAGTGTGCAGTCAGATTGTCATGAAGGACAAGCAGATTATAGGACAAAATTGCAGCCAGCAGGGTGAGTATCAGTGCATTAGGGATGCAGAATCAAAAAAGGTATCAAATACAGTACTCAAAGTGTTATATCTCAGTGCACGGAGTATAAGAAATAAGGTGGATGATCTTGTTGCACTTTTACAGATTGTTGGGTATGACCTTGTGGCCATCATTAAATCGTGACTGAAAAAGTGTTGTTGTTGGGAGCTGAATGTCCAAGGTTACACATTGTATCAGAGGGATAGGAAGGCAGGCAGAGGGGGTGGCGTGGCTTTGAAACTTCTGGGTTGAGTTAAGATACTACAAGGGTAAAAATACCTTGATGGCAGTATATACAGGCCTCCAAACAGTAACTGGGATGTGGACTACTGATTACAATAGGAAATAGAAAAGGCATGTCAAAAGGGAAATGTAATGATAATTACAGGAGACTTTAACATGCAGATAGATTGGGAAAATCAAGTTGGTAACAGATCTCAGGAGAGTGAATTTTTGATAGGGAGAAACTAAAGTCTAATGTAGCAGTATTTCAGTGGAGTAAAGGAAATCACTGTGGTATGAGAGAGGAATTGGTCAAAGTAAATTGGAAGGAGATGCTGGCAGGGGTAACAGCAGAGCAGCAATGTTTTGAGTTTCTGGGCAAAATAAGGAAGGTTCTGGATAGATGTATTCCAAAAACAAAGAAATACTCAAATGGCAAAATAGTACAAGAGAATAGTCTCTTAGAATGGTACAAGAGAGAAGAGAGAAGTACTATAGTACAAAAATAGTACAAGAAAAGTCAAAAGAGAGGGCATACAACAAAGCAGGAAGATAGAGGATTGGGAAGATTTTAAAACCTACAGAAAGCAACTAAAAGAATCATTAGGAGGGGAAGATGAAATATGAAAGCAAGGAAGCAAACAATATCACAGTAGACAGAAATAGTTTATTCAACAGTATAAAAAATAAAAGAGATGACAGTGGATATAGGACCATTAGAAAATGAGGCCAGAGGAAATAATAATGGGGGACAATGAGACAGAAGATGAACTAAATTAGTATTTTGCATCGGTCTTCACCGTGGAAGACTCTAGCAGTGTGCCTAGTGTTGAAGGGTGTTAGGGAAGAGAAGTGAGTGCAGTTACTATTGCAAGGGAGAATGTGCTTAAAAAGCTGAAAGACATAAGGGTACATATCACCCAGAGCAGATGAACTGCACTCAAGAGTTGTGAAAGAGGTAGCAGTAGAGAATGTGGAAGCATTAGTAATAATCTTTCCAAAATCATTGGACTCTGGCATGGTTCCGGAGGACGAGAAAATTGCAAATGTCACTCCACTCTTTAAGAAAGGAGGAAGGCAGCAGAAAGGAAATTATAGACCAGTTAGCCTGAACTTAGTGGTTGAGAAGATGTTAGAGGCAATTGTTAAGGATGAGGTGATGGAGTATTTGGTGACACAGGACAAGATAGGACAAAGTCAGTATGGTTTCCTTCAGGGAAAATCCTGCCTGATGAACCTATTAGAATTCTTTGAGGAGATTACAAGTAGGATAGATAAAGGAGATACAGTGGATGTTGTATTTTTGAGCTTTCAGAAGGCCTTTGACAAGGTGCCACACATGAGGCTGCTTACCAAGTAAAGAGCCCATGGTATTAAAGGAAAGTTACTAACACAGTTAGAGCATTGGCTGATTGGTAGGAGGCAGCGAGTGGGAATAAAAGGATCCTTTTCAGGTTGGCTGCCAATGACTAGTGGTGTTCCACAGGGGTCAGTGTTGGGGACTGCTCCTTTGTTGACTTAGATGATGGAATAAATGGCTTTGTTGCCAAGTTTTCAGATGATATGAAGATTGGTGAAGGGGCAGGTAGTGTTAAGGAAACAGGAAGACTGAAGAAGGACTTTGACAAATTACGAGAATGGGCAAGAAAGTGACAAATGAAATACATTGTTAGAAAATGCATGGTCATGCACTTTGGTAGTAGAAATAAATGTGCAGACCATTTCCTAAACGGGGAGAAAATCCAAAACTTTTCAAATATTGAAAGGCCCAAACTGACTAGATGTGGAAAAGATGTTTCCCCTGATGGGGGAGACTAGGACAAGAGGACACAGCCTCAGGATAGAGGGGCATCCATTTAAAACAGAGATGCAAAGAAATTTCCTTAGCCAGAGGGTGGTGAATTTGTGGAGTTTGTTACCACAGGCAGCTGTAGAGGCCATGTTGTTTGGGTGTATTTAAGGTGGAGATTGACAGATTCTTGATTGGCCATGGCATCAAAGGTTATGGGGAGAAGGCCAGCGAGCGGGGCTGAGGAGGGGAAAAAGGGATCTGCCATGATTGAATGGTGAAGCAGACTTGATGGGTCAAATGGCTTACCTCTGTCCCTATGTCTTATGGTCTTATGGTCTAAGTGAGTTTGACCATGGAATGGTAGACAGAGTGGTTTGAATATCTCAGAAACTGCTGATATCCTGGGATTTTCATACACAACAATCTCTAGAGTTTACAAAGCATGATGCGAAAAACAATTACATCCAGTGAGTAACAGTTTTGTGGGTGAAAAGACCTTATTGATGAGAGAGGTCAGAGGAGAATGGCCAGACTGGTTCAAGCTGACAGGAAGATGACAGTAACTCAAATAACCATGTGTTACAACAGTGGTGTGCAGAAGAGCATCTCTGTATGCACAACATTGTGAACCTTGAAGTGGATGAGCTACAACAGCAGAAGACCACAAACGTAGTATACACTCAGTAGCTGTTCTATTAAGTACCTCCTATACCTAATAATTTGGCCACTGAGTGCATTTTAGAGGAAGGCAGTTTCCTCTTCCATACTTCCAAATAGCATTCCAAAAATCAGTTGCTTTACTGCATCTAAAGATTATTGGACTCAAGCATCCTCCAGGATTTTCCTGGAAACTGATTGTGCTTGAAGATGGAATAGCAGATAGATTACATCTGAGTTGATGTCTTGTGGCTCCAGGCACAGATTTCAATCATGGATCAGAACAGATTCCTGTTGTAAGTTAACCTTTTGAGCTCCACTATAGTCACATAGATTTCTTTGGAGCTGGACTGCCACCAATCTCTGAGACTCACAACAGGATCTAATCATACTAACAATCCATAAGTTAGTTTTATTTAAAACAAGATTCATTAGTAGCAGTCAGTGTAAAAACTGGCACACTTTCTGGTCTATCTTTCAAAACTGCCATATACGTTTTAAGAATTAATAATTGTCATGGAATTCCTCCAAAATAGGTCCTTGAATTTTACCATCTTGTGTATTATCCCAAATGTTGATCTCGTGGTGTGTACCTTTAACCAACAGTAGTTCCATAAGTATGTCTGCCTTACACAAGTTTCCGACAATCATTCATTGTTTTATTCAAGAGGGCAACTTGCCTAACCTGCCTCCATTCAGTGAGAACAGACAAAAATCAATATTGCAGTCATTTTAATTTTCCTCTAATAAGTGCCTTCATTATGTCCATTGCATTAAAAAAAATCCAGCTTTATAAATTGTCTGCTTTTCATGATTCTTGGCTCCAATTTGAATTTCATTATTAGTTTTATTTTTTAGCATATGCACATCAGATTGATTGTATTAACTCAGCAATTTGAGAATCTGGAAAGCATTGCCTGAAAGGATGGAGGAAACTGATTCAATAATTGAAAAACATAATCTCTGTTTCAAAGGGTAAATATTACAAGACAATAGGGAGAGAGCAGGGAGTTGCGTGAATTGTACAGAGGTTTCAGAGAATGTGTCTGAATGGCTGCTTCCTATCTATATAATTTTATGATTAAGCACTGAAGGAGCAACACAATTGCACTGTAGAGGAGTAAGTCTGAAATCATGAATAGTCATCCAAACCTGTCATGTAGAATGTTCTTTTGTATTTTCACCATAAGCTAAAAATATGCTCAGGACTTTACACCATTATTTCTTTATATCAAATATGAATGTCAAATTGCAAAAGAAACCTGTTTGTTGCTAGGTAACTGATTGCCTAATCTAAACACGAACACATTTTCTGCCCCATGTCAGTTGAGACAGCATTGCTCTACTTAACTACTGACACCAAAAATGCATCTTGTTTATAGTGACACTTCAAAACTAAACTACTTCCAATTTCTGAAGCACTTTGTTTTTTGAATTAATAATATAAACACCACAGAATGCCCTGGTTCTGCCAACCTACAATAATTGAAAATGTGCATATCCATAATGGTTGGACGTGAAAGGTTCTGTGATGCACCCACACTGGAAGTCAAATGTAAATAGAACATCAAATATCGAAGCAGCAAAAAAAAGGGAATTGTCTATATGGGATACCCTGACTGGGGAATGATTAATATAATTGCAAAAGATTTCTCGTAATTGTACTACTTGAAGTGCAACAATATATGTTATATTATGCCTACCATTATTTAAAATAGTACTTATCTATTCTGGAAGCTGTTATAGATTTAGGAAGTATTTGTGAATTTCTGAACAGATTCACAAACAATATTTGTATCAAAATCTTCATATTTGTGACAATTACCTTCCAAAACTTCATAAGTAGAAAAAGCCAATGTCCAAGCCATTAATAATCTAAGCTTATATGTATTGGTTTCAACACCTGGTATTGTCCATTTTGCCCCGGTGTCCAGATTGCAGAAACTTTGCCTGCGATTTGCTTGTAGCTGCAAACTACTCCTTTTGAATAGGTGATTGTGTGCCGATTACATATGTGGAAAAATAGTGAAAATAAAAACCGAAAGTATTCTCTCCGAATGCATCACAACTTGATACGGGGGAAGCCTGTAAGAAATTGCAGAGAGTCATGAATACAGCCCAGTCAATCAGACAAACCAGCCTCCTCTCTATTGATTCTGTCTACAATTCCCGCTATCATGGGAAATCAGCCAATATAATGAAGAACGCCTTCCATCATAGTCATTCGCTCTTCTTCCATCCCCTCCCCCATCCCTAGTCAGGCAGAAGTTACACAAACAGTCAGAACATGTACCATTGGGCTCAAGGGCAGCTACCAATTTGTTGTCCAACTCTTGAATGGACCTGTTATACACTAAAGGTGAACTCTTAATCTCAACATATACCTATTCATATTCTCGCACTTTATTTGTATACCTGTATACCTACATGTTCTCTGTAACACTATAGTCTGTATTCTGATATTGCTTTTTTTTTCACCACCTCAGTACACTTATGCATAGAATGAAATGTCTGGATAGAACACAAACAAAAACTTTTCACTGTATCTTGGTACAGGTGACAATAATAATACAATTACCAACATACAGTATTTTTAAAAATTCTTTTCAACTCCATAACATAAATTGGCTTCCAGTTGAATTAAAGAAGCATGATGTTGTGCATTCACCTATTCAAAAGGAGTAGCTTAAGGAAGAAGTTTTCCATTTAGCACATTGTACTAATCTAAGTTATTAATCTTGAATAACTTAGGGGGGAAGAAATGACATTGTCACAAGTACTTGCCTCTGTTCTAAGCTTTAAGAAGCTCAACAAAAGCTCAAGGGATGTAAAAGAGTAGTTTAACCCTTGGAGTTGCAGAGAAAAGAACTGCCAGTGGAGGGAATAATAATAATTGGTGAACCAGATATGGACAAGATAACTCTAAGCCACTGGCCCTCCTTTGAATCAAAATGGGAAACATGAAATATCCTTCCAGTTCATTTTGCCAAAACTCATAACTGGGCTGGGAGACAAAAGTTCAGCTGACATCTTTGACTTGGTAATTCTATTTTTTGCTATTACAATTCTTCTTTGTAACTTCGCATTTTCATTGAGTAAATCATCTCCATTATCAAGTATTCTTTATTCGCCCTGTATGGAAATGTTACTTAATTCAGAACTCAAAATCTATCCACTTCACGCATTGCAGGAATACATACAGCCATGTATCATGAGAGTGTGCTTACAGAAGGTGCACAGATTTAAGCAAAGACAAATAAAAACAAGGCTCCGGAATGGAAGATCATTATGCTTTAGAGCCTTTCAACTCTCCTCCAAAGATTGAAAAGAACAAGCTTGTGAAGAGTGCATAATATAATTCATAGGTCCAAACTAACAATTTCAAAATCACTTAAAATGAATGTTTCCATAGATTTAAGACACAATGCAATTAATTGGCCATTAGCACAAGCAGTGACTTTCATCAGTTTGGGGAGATAAAATGTCAGTGATTTTGGCAATAGGGCTCTAGGGCATTCAAATCCTGTAGACCACTGGCTTCTAAAGTCACATTCATTGATATGAGCTGCAACAGTATTTTTGAGAAAAATTTCAGAATTCAGAGAGAACAAATGCAGTGGGCTGTCTGAAAGGAGAATTACATGCTGAGGTGGATTCTTCTGCATCACCAGTTAATCTTCATCTCTGTCATTAAACTTTACTGATAAAAGTGACAAAACCTTTAAAACTAATTAAGTTAAGGAGAGTTTACAGAAGTCACAGAAGAAAATGTTACATTGCATGTAAGTTGACTTGAAAGCTATAAAGGATTGATATCTACTCTGTCAGTAACTGTGGAACAAATGCAGCCTGCTAGATCAGAAGCACAGAACAAGCTTCCCATTGATATCTTGAGGGTCTGCAGCAGCAAGGATACATTCTCTAAGTATATGCAGGATAGACTTTACTATATTCTTTCATACTCCATGTAAGCCTCTGTCAACGTGTGCCATCGCAGAGTAATATGTTCCAGTTTACACTTTTCATATTCAGCAATTAAGCAATGAGAAATCAACACAAAAACTCCCAGTTATGGAAGAGAACTTTGGTAGAACAAGAGAAGCTCAATTATGGAGAAAAATTAAGTGTTTCACAATAACCACTCATCATTTGACTAAGTTCTGTTCTAACTTAGCAAATATAACCATATAACAATTACAGCATGGAAACAGGCCATCTTGGCCCTTCTAGTCAGTGCCAAATGCTTGCTCTCACCTAGTCCCACCTACCTGCACTCAGCCCATAACCCTCCATTCCTTTCCTGTCCATATACCCATCCAATATTTTTTAAATGACAAAATCGAACCTGCCTCTGCTGCCTCTATGTATGTAATTCTGACCACTTATCCCACCAATTTTCTATCCTCTGAAGGCAAGTTTTGTCTATTAAAAGAGCACATTCCATGCCTTGTGCTGGAACTTACTGACCAGAATACTCTACAGCTAATGTTGCCAAATGTTTTAGGATCAGAGCAATGTTTCCCACTTTGTATTTTGTATTAATCTCCTGTGCAATGAGCAAAGGTAATGTCAGTACATTTAACTGTGAGATAATGGAAAGCTGTATCTTGATGCTCTTGGGGTCACTTCAGCACTTAAATGCATACCAGAATTTAAATCTGTGGGGAGAACACAGAAATAGAGCTCACAGCTGTTCAGTGCGTCCGTTATTCAGTTTTTACCAGATGACCCTAGCACCAAATATCATATGTAGACATGGTAAAAGTTATGTCTATGATAGATGGAGGCTTCATCCCCAATTTCAGACACCGTTCTGTAGCTTTCAATGTTTCTTAGGTCAAAATTCTGGAACTTTGCAAGTGTCTTCTCCAGAGGACCTAAAGCTGTTTAAGAAGATAATACTTTGCTATCCTTGAGGGCAATTAGCAATGTGCTATAAACCATGGACTTAAAATGTGTACATCTCCTGATTTCATAACTTAAACAATATAGATTATCAGCATCATTAAGAGCATATAAGGTGGCTGCAAATTTTCAGCTCCCGTGTCATCTCAAATCTGGACACCCTGAAGCTTTTATTGATTTTAAATTCTTCGCCCAGTGCAAATAACTAATATTGGGTCATAGAGTCATTGAATAAAACATCACGGGACACGGCCTTCAGCACAACTGGTCTATATCAACCACAGCTTCATTGCTGCTGGTCCCAGTTGCCAATGTTAGGTTCATTGTCCTCTAAGTCATTCTCCTACATGTACCTATACAAATGCCTCTTAAATGTCACCTCACATCTCATTAGGTCCCATTTACGTTAACATAGAAACATAGAAAACTTACAGCACAATACAGGCCCTACAGCCCACAAAGCTGTGCCGAACATGTCCTTACCTTAGAAATTACCTAGGGTTACCCATTGCCCTCTATTTTTCAAAGCTCCATGTACCTATCCAGGAGTCTCCTAAAAGACACTATTGCATCTGCCTCCACCACCGTTGCCGGCAGCTGATTCCACACACTCACCACTCTCTGCATAAAATACATACCCCTGACATCTCCTCTGTACCTAATTCCAAGCACCTTAAAACTGTGCCCTCTCATGTTAGCCATTTTGGCCCTGGGAAAAAGCCTCTGACTATCCACACAATCAATGCCTCTCATCATCTTGTACACCTCTCTCAAGTCACCTCTCATCCTCCGTCACTCCAAGGAGAAAAAGGCCGAGTTCACTCAACCTATTCTTATAAGGCATGCTCCCCAATCCAGGCAACATCCTTGTAAATCTCCTTTGCACCCTCTCTATGGCTTCCACATCCTTCCTGTAGTGAGGTGACCAGAACTGAGCACAGTACTCCAAGTGGGGTCTGAACAGGGTCCTATATACCTGCAACATTACCTCTCAGCTCCTAAACTCAATCCCACGATTGATGAAGGCCAATGCACGATGCGTACGCTTTCTTAACCCCAGAGTCAACCTGCGCAGCAACTTTGAATGTCCTATGGACTCAAACCCCAAAATCCCTCTGATCTTCCACACTGCCAAGAGTCTTACCATTAATACTATATCTTGCCATCATATTTGACCTTCATTTTCCAGAATGAACCACCTCACACTTATCTGGGTTGAACTCCATCTGCCACTTCTCAGACCAGTTTTGCATCCTATCAATGTCCCACTGTAACCTCTGACAGCTCTCACATTATCCACAACATCCCAACCTTTGTGTCATCAGCAAATTTACTAACCCATCACTCCAAGTCATTTCAAATGCAGGTCATTTATAAAAATCACGAAGAGTAGGGGTCCCAGAACAGATCCCTGAGGCACACCACTGGTCACCAACCTCCATGCAGAATATCACCTGTCTACAACCACTCTTTGCCTCCTGTGGGCAAGCCAGTTCTGGATCCACAAAGCAATGTCCCCTTGGATCCCCTACCTCCTTACTTTCTCAATAAGCCTTGCTGAAATCCATATACACTACATTTACTGCTCTTCCTTCATCAATGTGTTTAGTCACATCCTCAAAAAAATTCAATCAGGCTCACATGGCACGACCTAATATTAATCATATCTACCAACATCTTAAAGATTTGCATTGTCTTCTCTTCATTTTATTTTCTTCAGTGAAAATAACTTTTAGCTCTCAATGTATCCCTTCTGAGTGAGAAAGTCTTAATTTTAAAAAATCCTGATTTATCTCTCAACATACAAACATTGTAAACCCAATAAATATATATTATAGTGGCTATTTTATTACTTTTAATATGCTGCCATTGGGTTACTCCTATGCAGCATACTTTGAGTTTATCTTTTGCCTCTCTTGTTCAATGGAACTCACTCACTACTGTTCTCTACAAAGTTGCTGACTTCTATTTAGTATGGGAGCAGAAATATTGTCCCTCTTCTTTGTAGTGTCATTGACCACATAAGGTTTAACAATGGTTTTCTCTTCTCTGCTGCAAACATTCTACATGATAGTTATTATTAGTTTAACCACTATGCTGGCCTCAAATCATGTATTAGGGTATAACTGTTTGTTAAACTTTCATTTCTTTTTCATCATTTGGGGTCAAATCTGAATAATCAGAGACTCAAGTCACTCTGTTACATGTATATGAATGTACCCTTACAGATCCTTGAGAGATTTCTTGAAGGGAAACATCTTTTCATGAACTGAAATACGTAATTTCAACTTGACTGAAATTCATTGGCTGTTCTGTTAAACCTTCAACAGATTTTTACCTTTTCCATGCTTTTGTGACTTTGGAATATTAGTACATCATGCTACCATTTGCCATAATCGCAACAGGCAGATTTAAAGTTCAAAATATCTATGAAATTATATTACACTATACGTACTTGCATTAGGTAATAATGTAACAATTATGCAACTGCATTCACCCTGATGCATTTCAAGTCATAGTCAAGGACTTTGAAGAAACCCTTCCCCAACTACCATCAACATACAACCTGTACCACCGAACACACTAGCCATAACACTGTAAGATATCGGTGCAGAAATAGGCTATTTGGCCCACTGAGGCTTCTCTGCCTTTTGATCATGGCTGATCCATTTGCCTCTCAATCCCATGCTTCTGCTTTCTCCCCATAACCTTTTATGCACAGACTAATCAAGAATCCGCCTTAAATACACCCAAAAACCTCCAAGTAACCTGAAACGTTATCCTTAATAATTGACTCCAACATTTTCTCAACCTCTAAACTCAGGCTATCTGGTCTATAATTTCTTTTCTTCTGCCTCCCTTCCTTCTTGAAGAGTAAAGGAACATTTGAAATTTTCCATGCCAGAGTCCATTGATTTCTGAAAGATCATTACTAATGCCTCCACAATCTCTCAGCTACCTCTTTCAGAACCCTGGGGTGTAGTACATCTGGTGCAGGTGATCGATCTATCTTCAGATCAGTCAGCTTCCCGAGCACCTTCTCTCTAGTAATAGTAGTTGCACTCACTTTTGCTCCCTGTATATTTTATATCTCTTCTAATATTTATATATTTGTATATCTGTGCACTTGTAATGATACTGTGACACTCTAATTTCTTTTGGAATCAATAAAGTATCTACTTATCTATCTATCTATTTATTCACCAAGATCTGGCTTTAGCAATCTGAGGTACCCACCTCCTTCACATAGGCTTCAATTATACCAGTGCCTCAGAAGAAGGTAGTAAGCTTCTTCAATGACTATCATCCAGTTGCACTTACATTCACAGTGATGAAGTGTTTTAAGAGGTAGGTGAGGAAAGATCTCAACTCCTGTCTGAGAAGTGACTTGGATCCACACCAATTTGCCTACTGGCACAGTAGGTCCACAGCAAGTGCTATTTCATTGGTTCTTCACTCAACTCTGGATCAACTGGACAACAAAGATGCACAGATAATCAGTAAGCTTCAAGACCTTGGCCTCAATACCTTCTTGTGCAATTGGATCTTCAATTTCCTCATTTACAGACCTCTGTCAGTTTGGTTTGGCAACAGTATTTCCACCACAATCTTCTTCAGCACATGAGCACTGCAAATCTATGTGCTTAGCCCTGTGCTATACTCGCTTTACTTATGACTGTGTACCTAAGGACAGCTCCAATGCCATATTTAAGTTTGCTGACAGCACCACTGTCGTTGGCCGAATCAAAATCAACATTAAGAGGGAGATTGTGAATCTGACTAAGTGGTGCCACAATAACAACCTTTCACTCAATGTCAGCAAGAACAAGGACCTGATTATTGACTTCAGGAAGAGGAAACCAGAGGTCCAAGAGCCAGTTCTCCTCGAGGGATTCCTTGGTGTTACTATTTCAGAGGACCTATCCTGGATGCAGCACATAAGAATAATTAGAAACAAAGCACAGCAGTGCCTCTATTTCCTTAGAAGTTTGAGAAGATTCAGTATGACATCTCAAATGTTGACAAGCATCTATAGATGGGTGGTGGCAAGTATATTGTCTGACTACATCACAGACGAGTATGGAAACACCAATGCCCTGGAACAGAAAATCCTACAAAAATGAGCGAATACAGCCCAATCCATCATGGGTAAAGGGCTTCCCACCATTGAGCACATCTACATGGAGCATTGTTGAAGGAAATCAGCATCCATTATCGGGGATTGTCACCATCAAAGTCATGCTCTCTTCTCTCTGTTGCCATCAGGAAGTAAGTACAGGAGCCTTAGGATCACAGCACCAGATTCAGGAACAGTTATTAGCTTTCAAACATCAAGCTTTTGAACTACAGGGGATAACTTCGCTCAACTTCACTTGCCCCATCACTGAACTCGTCCCACAACCTATGGATGAACTTTCAAGTACTCTTCATCTCATGTTTTCAATACTTATTGCTCATTTGTTTATTTATTTATTTATTCTTTTCTGTTTTCAGTCTTTTGCAAAATGGCTGGCTGTCCTGTTGGGTGTGATCATTCATTGATTCTATTATAGTTATTGGATTTATTGTGTGTTCCTGCAAGAAAACAAATTTCAGGATTGTTTTTGGTGACATGTATGTGCTTTAATAATAAATTTACTTTGAACTTCCAACTTTGAAACTTACATTTAACAATGTTCAAAGCAAACTGTGCATTTATGGTTTAAATTAAATGTGAAACTTGAAATACCTACCTGGGATTAGTAAGGCAGTGGCACACACTAGAGTTCCAGTCATCTATCCAAGATGAAAAGTTGAGTATTTTCCCCTGTTCCATGACTGCTTGTACTTATCATCTCCAGTCTTTCTCTCCAAACTTCACTCAGTCTCCTCACCCATGTGACTCCAGCTGCTCATCATCCGTCTTTTCACCTAACTCCACCTATCACCTACTAGGACCTGCATCACCTCTCCCCCTTTTTCTCTTTCCCTGTATACTGACTGTACTCAGTCCCAATGCATGATCTCAATCTGAAATATCAATCATTCTTTTCTTTCCACAAATGTTGCTCGATCTGCAAAGTTCTTCCACTAGTTAGATTTTGATCAAAAACGACTTTTCCAAACAATTTCATTTGAAGTTTCATTGCATGGTAAAGTGACGTCTCATTCCTTTCCAGCAATCACAGAGCATGGAAGTCATGTTAATGAGTGAGCAGAAAACACATTTAGTCACCCATCTCTGTTTATACCCTCAGTTAACTTTGCAAAGGCTGAGAATTGACTTTCAAACTGTACTCTCTCCTTGACAGGATACATTAACCATAAGACCATAAAACATAAGAGAAGAGTTAGGCCATTCAGCCCATTGAGTCTGCTCTGCAATCCCATTATAGCTAATCCCGGATCCCACTCCACCCCATACACCTGCCTTCTCGCCCTGAATGATTAGGAAACAATCAATTTCTGCCTTAAATATACTCATGGACTTGGCCTCCATCGCAGTATGTGGCAGAGCATTTAAAAGGTCCAAATTAATGTCAGCAAAATGTATACAATATACATCCTGAAATGCTTTTTCTTCACAACCATCCACAAAAACAGAGAAGTTCCCCAAAGAATGAACGAGAGTTAAACGTAAGAAACCCAAAGTCCCCCACAGCTCCCCTCCCTCCCATGCGTAAGTGGCAGCAAGCAGCAATCCCGCCTCCCCCCACCAGCAAAACGAAGCATCAACACCCACCACCAAGCACTCAAGCAAAGCAAAGCAATAGCAAAGACACAGACTTGCAGTTGCCCCAGAGACTTCATACTTCATCCAGCATTCGACATACCACAGGCGCTCGCGCTCTCTCTCTCTCTCTCCCTCTCTCTCTCTCTCTCTCTCCCTCTCTCTCTCCCTCTCCCCCTCCCTCTCCCTCTCCCTCTCCCTCTCCCCCTCCCTCTCCACCTCCCTCTCCCCCTCCCTCTCCCCCTCCCTCTCCCCCTCCCTCCCCATAATAAGGGAGAAGGAGGTGTCTCCATTTTTCCCTGCGAGCAGGGACACATAACAAACAACGCACTGGCTTATGATGTTAAAAGTTTGTTACGTTGCTTTTTCTGAGCTCTGATCCCAAAGATCTCAAAGATCCCGGGTCTTTGGGCACACAGCTGTAGATTTTCCGAGTCCCCCAACGACACATGGGTCTCCTACTGTGACACCAACCCTCAATCTGCCCATCTCCAGAGCCCCAAGATCTTAGGCTTCCAAATCCGAGTCGGACTCTCAGGCTGAACCCTTGGCGTGCAGAACAACGGCTAGCCCTGAAACCCAGAGAATGGGTCACATTCCCGCAAAGAACCATAGTCAGCGTGTAACTCCAGGTCAGGGTCTTCAAAAGAAAGGTTATTAAAGATGGAAGTAGAACTGTTTCCGAAGATGCAAGCAAAGGAGTCGCCATTTAATGCCATCTTCCAGAGCAAAAAGGGGATGGCTGATTTCACAGATTTACTCCTCCCTGGCTAAAAAAAATCCTCCTTACCTCTGTTCTGAGGGGTAACCCCTCAATTTTGAGGCTGTGCCCTCTAGTAATGGATAGCCCTATCATAGGAAATATCCTCTTCACATCCACCCAATCTAGTCCTTTCAACATTTGGTAGGTTTCAATGAGATCCCCATTCTCGTCTAAATTCCAGTGAGTACAGGCCCAAAGTTACCCCTTTGTTCCCAGAATCATCCTTATGAATCTTATCTAGACTCTCTGCAATGACAACACATCCTTTCTAAGATATGAGGCCCAAAACTGTTGACAATACTCTAAATGTAGTCTGACTAGTGTCTGATGAAGGTTCAGCATTATCTCCTTGCTTTTATATTCTGTTTCCCTTGAAATAAATGCCAACATTGCATTTGCCCTCTTTACCACAGACTCAACCTGTAAGTTAATCATCTGGGAGTCTTGCACGAGGAATCCTAAGTCCATCTGCACCTCTGATGTTTGAACCTTCTCCCTATTTAAATAATAGTCTGCACTATCCTGCACCTTGTGAACTATTCCCAGAAACTTCAGTCATCTCTGCTTTGCCATCACCCTGGCCAATATCCTCCTCCAATCCATCTGGGCAAGCTCCTCTCTCATGCCTCTGTAATTTCCATTATTTCATCACAATACTAATACATGTGATTTATGCTTCTCTGTCTCAAATTGCAGTATGAATTCAATCATATTATGATCACTGCCTCCTAAGGGTTCCTTTATGTAAAACTCCCCAGTAAGATCTGGGTTATTACACAACACCCAATCTAAGATAGCCTTTCCTTGAGTAGGCTCAAACACACACTGCTCTAAAAAGCCATATCGTAGGCATTAAACAAATTCCCTCTCTTGCGATCTGACACCAACCAGGTTTTCCCAATCCTCTTGCATATTGAAGTCCCCCATCACAGTTGTGTCATTACCCCGTTACATGCTTTTTCCAGCTCCCTTGCAAGTCAGCAGCTTAAGATGGGGAAATTAGAAATAATAACTAAAACTAAAGTAATCCATTGCTTGCAACTTTAGTATTTTATTAAAATATGGAACTCCTAGAATCTGAATCAGTTCAGAATCAGAACCAGGTTTATTATCATCGGCATGTGTCACGTAATTTGTTAACTTAGCAGCAGCAGTTCAAAGCAATACATAATATAGAAGAAAAGTAAATAAAATAATAATAATAAATAAGTAAATCAAATATAATATACATATATTGAATAGATTAAGAATCGTGCAAAAAACAGAAATAATATATATTTAAAAAGTGAGGTCGTGGCCAAGGGTTCAATGCCCATTTAAGAATTGGAAAGCAGAGGGGAAGAAGCTGAATCGCTGAGTGTGTGCCTTCAGACTTCTATACCTCCTACCTGATGGTAACAGTGAGAAAAGCTCATGCCCTGGGTGCTGGAGGTCCTTAATAATGGACACTGCCTTTCTGAGACACCGCTCCTTGAAGATGTCCTGGGTACCTTGTAGGCAAGTACCCAAGATGGAGCCGATTAAATTTACAATCCTCTGCAGCTTCTTTTGGTCCTGTACAGTAGCCACCACGCCCCCCCCCCCCACCCCCCAGCATACCAGACAGTGACGCAGCCTATCAGAATGCTCTCCACGGTACATCTATAAAAGTTTTTTGAGTGTATTTGTTGACATACCAAATCATTTCAAACCTTGTGCTTGAAAGATTTGCTGTATGTATTGACAGAATATGTATATATCAAAACAAACTCAACGTTTAGGTATTCATCCAGGGTTGATAATACACTGTAATAAATGGAACATTGTATTCTTTCCGAAAATCAGTTCTGAACTACCTTGCCACAATTTTTTTGTGATCTTCTCATCTCCACAGAATTCGACCATCATGTAGGGCATCAGATGATTTGCATTTGATTGAATCGGAGGGATATTTTAAATAGACACCTGTACACACGAGTGTAGGCATGTTTGTCTTTAATGTGCTCATTATCATTGGTGAGAGAGTGAATGGCCCTGGTTGCTATCCTCTTATTCATGCCTTTGCCAATAGAATCATTTAACTGTTTAGTCTTATGCCTTTGCTTTTCAAACTACATCCTGTCTTTTGCAGGTATATCACTCACTCTATTAGAAATAACAGCTGGATCTCCCTTATCTTACTGGGGTCGGGGGAGGGAACAGACCACTGGCTACACTGAATTTCAAGGTGCTATGAATATTTATCAGCTAGCACTGTCCTGGGCTGATAGAAATTGCTGCCAATTCATGCTGAACAGATGGATCTTAACGTTAATACAGCAGGCAGGTGTTGCAAAATACTGAGCTGTAAATGCTCATGAAGTGCTTTACAGTCATTGTTGAGTTCATACCACATTTCTAATGCTGGGGAGGGACTGCACAAAAAATAATCATTTACTCCAGAGGATGAAATTATCCAGTCTGCTCTTCTGCATCATTTCCCAGACAAATCACAATTGACACAGTAGACATTTGGGAGTTTGCTGTTAGCCTCCCATTTCATTTGGAACACCGTCAGTGGGAGAGGAGGAGGATAAATATTTGATGGTAAAAACGAGAAGCTGGACCTTTGCATTTTAACAATTAAATGTATGGTATTTATTGGTTATGCCAAACAGCAATTTACTTCCAATCTCACAGAAAAACAGAATTTTTTTATTCAGAGTGTCCATGCATAGTTTGGTTTAAAAAAAAGCCAAGAATCCTTGAGGCTCATAACCAGGAGTTCCTGTAAATTGTGAATACCCAGAATCTCTGCCACAAAGCCTGTTTTGATGTGCTTATAAGGGAATAGAGAATAGCAGTGCAGTTTCCAGATTTCTTCTCCTTGAGCATCACCTGCTGGTGTATGAATAACATTTTACAACTGGGACTCATCACATGCAAGATGGCATAATTTTTTATTTCAAGGTAATTATCCAAAAGAGAAAAAGTCATTTTTTTCATTTGTCACGTACAACATGAAACCGTGATACGTAAGGCAATGAAAGAAAAACACTATTCTGTAGAATTAGGTCCCTTGGTTTATTCTAATTTTGTTTATCTCAGACAGTTTGGAGGCTTCAACTTGCAACTGCTCTCTGGTGATAGAAAATCATGTATAGACACTAGGTCAAAGTAAGATATCCTGCTGACACTCTCTGTCAAAATTCATGTTTGGGAAGTGAGCATTTAGGCAGTGAGCAAGAGGATGATAATTGTTTGTGGAATGTCAAATTAGTACGATGTTAACCCCAAAAACAGGAGCGGGAAAGGAGAAGAAATTGTCAAGGTTACCAAAGTAAGACTGGTGATTATAGATTTATAAGTAATGTTTTCATTTCTCAGGTATATAATGAGAGCCATGAAGAACTATTGTAATATGAATGAGTAATCCATGATGCATATATTTCTGTAGTCTTTCAGGCTGTCCACGAGCAAAGAAAAGTGGAATCAAAATTGCTCAAAGCAAAGATGACAAAGAGGATCAAGAGCCAATCAAGTGAGTCGAGCTTAGCACAAAAGTGATGGTTTGCCACAGAGCTCAGAAAATTGCATTAAATTATACTTATGTTACATCAATTAAACTGTGTCTCTATGTCAATCTAAAGCCATTGAAAATTCTCTTCAATACAGGTATATAGTAGACGTAGAATGTAAAGGTGCTATAATTGCCTTTAGACTTAAGCTATAAGCCCACCTAAAGTTCACCATCATGTGGAATGAACTTGAAATTGTTGTCCAGACATTCTAGCAATTAAAGGACAAGTTTAGCCGTGTGCTTGGAAGAGATCAGCCTTAATTAGTAAAGATATTTGTACAGGTTATTTTAATAAAGCTTTAGAGTTTGTTTGCAATATCTTCTCTTCCGAAGCAAGGGGCACATGCACAAAATGATGTGAACATACAATACATGCAGTAGATCGTGGAGCAAATTCTGATTCCGTTCTCTTAAGCAATGGATAATAAAGGCTAGACATTTGTTTAAGAACAGCAAAACAAATTCCAGTATTAAATTAAGCACTTAATTAATTAATAAATTCCAGTATTAATTAAGCACTAAAGTCAGCTCTTTGAGTGCTTTACATGAGCACCAATATGAAGGTGACTGAACACTTCTCTAAATATTTCCTTTTGAAATGCAAAAGGATTTAGATAAATAGAAATTTTAAAAAACTCTAAATGCATTTGTTTCAATTCTGTGAATGCCTGTGTGTCCTACTTTCAGCTGTCAACTTGAGTCGCAATCCTGAGGGATAACTTTACATTGTCCTCAAGAAGCTCAGCTGGATTTCTTGATCTCTTCCATCACATCTACAGACCACATTCCCAGAGGGCAAAGCTTAGTATCATAAGCTAGGCATTGCAAAATGTACTTTCTTATGTTTTGCTTCAAGACAATGTTGCAAATGAAATAATGACTATTTGAGTCTTTCATCTTTGTGCTCCATCTTCAGCACAGCAGGAACAAGTCTAAAGTTGTAGCAAGTCTATTAAGTTTACCCTTTATTTAACAGAAAACCTCCCTTTTGTATGATTCTGTTCATAACAAACTAAGGGATATACACTGTGGGAAACATATCATTTGTTTGCTGCTTCTGCCACACAGAATCAATATCAAATAAGTTAGGCATACCCCAACTACATGTAAACCAAGGTGTAAGTGTTTTGTCTAATGATATGCCTTAACATCTGAGATGCAGTCTTTTTCATTGTTAGAGCAGCTCTTTTATTTCACGTCAAGCTCTGTTAGATATGATTGTGGCTCTGTGTTGACTTGTACACAGTTGTGGGTGATAGAGCTATGACTTAGAGGGCAAATAGGATTAGTGTGAATGAGCATAAAGATCAGAGTGGATAAAAGATGATGGACTCAAGGGTCCATTGCTGTGATCTATAATTCTATGACCATGAGAGTAGATGCTTTGTAACGACAATCGGAATAATGACTAAACGAATGGAAAAGGTGAATGGTGCGAATATGCATTAGATGGTTTATCAGAAACATTACAAACTTATTGGACTATATTTGAAAGATTACTTTATTAGGTAAGAATGAACTGTTCTGCATTGTTTCTGCAGATGTCCAGTTCCTGGGTGTGATGGCCAAGGACATGTGACTGGGAAGTATGCATCACATCGCAGCGCATCAGGGTGCCCCTTGGCAGCCAAGCGACAAAAGGACGGTTACCTCAATGGCTCACAATTCTCATGGAAGTCTGGGAAAACAGAAGGCATGTCCTGTCCAACTCCAGGATGTGACGGTTCAGGGCATGTAAGTGGCAGCTTCCTTACCCATCGCAGGTGAGAAATCAGGTAACAGTTTCTTGAAGCTGTTAATAAATTCTGCAAATATCTTTACATTTTCCATATAGTCATAAATACTAAACATATGGAAACGTCAAAATGTGCTTCAGTCCATCCCTCCTTACGCAATCTGTATAGAATGTGGGTTTGCCAAGTCCTAGGATGCCCCTGAGTCTTAAAGATCAAGCTCCTTGACATTGCCACATGTAACCTGGGAGGAAAACCAGAAGAACAGGAGCAAGAGAGTGTGGTTTATCATTTTATTTCATCCTTTTTTATAACTGAGAGGAGAAAAGGCAATTTGATTGGATGGTATTATTAAAAACAGAACGTCATGTGATTAAACTTGCAAGAATATGTTTGGCCAGACTGATAATCCTAACTGTGAGAGAGTCTAGTGGAGTTTTTCCTCCCTCTGTGAAATACTTTCCCTGCCAAATGCCATAAGCAATTTGGCAGAGGCCAGCACAATAAATTGCATGTGGATGTTCTATTTCATGAAACAAAAAAAAATGTTGTGACCACTGTTCTTAAAAATACTTGCGGCAATTAATGGACCAGGAATGAAAGCTGCATATGATCTTAAATCAGAACAGGATGTGAGGTTGTGGGCTTAATTGGATCAAAACATTTGGCAACAATTGTTGTTCAGGTTAATGAAATGTTTCGCCACTTTGTACAAAGTTTGAATAAACAGCATAACTGATGGCATTAGTATGGGTTGAAAAAGAATTGGCTGTATAATTTAAAGTATAGAAACCGTCAGGGCACTGGAGCAGGGATCTAATCGCAGATCCGGTACTGTGTACACAGTGATATTAATTGAGTAACAAATCCCAAGGTGCAAACAAAGTCGGTGTCAAAGTTCAAGCAGAGATCAAAACATCCAGAGAAATCCAAAAACCAGAATTGGGAATTAGGCAGAGTCGATATTCAGATGGACAGAGTACAGATACAAATGCTGGAAAGGCTCAGGAAAATTCACTGGCACAATCTGGCAACAAACAGGTGAAAACACAGGACTGAAATATACTGAGCAATAAACAGAGAGGCAGATGATAGGTGGAGCACAATAAGACATAGATGGCCGCAATACTGGTAATCATGAGAAACAGATGAGAGACAGAGTACTTAGTAATACAGGGGCCAGAGTAGAGCAGGAGTGGGGACAGGAGACTGACAAATGGCAATTGCCATACAAAACCACAGACTGACAGCTGGGGGAAACACACAAAAAGACAGAGTTCAACTGGAGGTACTGGCAGAAACACAGAAACATAGAAAACCTACAGCACAATACATGCCCTTTGGCCCACAATGCTGTGCTGAACATGTACTTACTTAGAAATTACCTAGGGTTACCAATAGCCCTGTATTTTTCTAAGCTCCATGTACCTATCCAGGAGCCTCTTAAAAGACTCTATCGTATCCACCTCCATCACCTTCGCCGGCAGCCTGTTCCATGCACTCACAAGTCGCTCTGTAAAAAACTTACCCCTGACATCTCCTCTGTATCTACTTCCAACTATTCTATAGTGAAGTATTCATTAAGTACCTCAGCTATCTCCTCCAGTTCCATACACACTTTCCCACTGTCACATTTGATTGGTCCTATTCTTTCACGTCCTATCCTCTTGCTCTTCACATACCTGTAGAATGCCTTGGGGTTTTCCCTAATTCTGCTCACCAAGGCCTTCTCATGGCCCCTTCTGGCTTTCCTAATTTCATTCTTAAGCTCCTTCCTGCTAGCCTTATAATCTTCTAAATCTCTATCATTACCTAGTTTTTTGAACCTTTTGTAAGCTTTTCTTTTCGACTAGATTTGCAACAGCCATTGAACACCATGGTTCATGTACCCTACCATCCTTTTCCTGTCTCATTGGAATGTACCTATGCAGAACGCCAGCAAATATCCCCGAACATTCGCCACATTTCTGCCGTACATTTCCCTGAGAACATCTGTTCCCAATATTTTGCTTCCAAATTCCTGCCCGATAGCCTCATAATTCCCTTTACTCCAATTAAACTCTTTCTTAACTTGTCTGTTCCTATCCCTCTCTAATGCTATGGTAAAGGAGTTAGAATTTTGATCGCTATCCCCAAAATGTTCTCCCATTGAGAGACCTGACACCTGACCAGGTTCATTTCCCAATACCAGATCAAGTACAGCCTCTCCTCTTGTAGGCTTATCTACATATTGTGTAAGGAAACCTTCCTGAACACACCTAACAAACTCCACCCCATCTAAACCCCTTGCTCTAAGGAGATGCCAATCAGTATTTGGGAAATTAAAATCTTCCATCACGACAACCCTGGTATTATTACACCTTTCCAGAATCTGTCTCCCTATCTGCTCCTCGATGTCCCTGTTACTATTGGGTGGTCATTTAAAAACACCCAGTAGAGTTATTGACCCCTTCCTGTTGCTAACTTCCACCCACAGAGACTCCGCAGATATACTTCCTGTTTCTATTCTTCACAGATAACCTACCTGGCCTTGACTCGTTATCACAGAAGCCCCATTGAACAAAGCCTTCCTACTCTGCTTCCCTCTACTCCTGTAGCCACTCTATAAAGCTGTCCCCTTTTTAACTCTTTGTACCGGTTTAATTCACTGGCATCCACACGCTTGCGTAGTCATCCTTCGATCAAACTGCTGAAGGAAAATCTTTCTCCTTTTAAACTCCTTGTGCCAGTCTAACTTGCTGACATCCATGCACTTGCACAGTCGTCCATCTTAGGTAGTTAATGGTTTAAAACTGCAGTGGTAAAACATTTACACAGCCAGGAATTCAGATGGACAGTTTTCATTATAATCTTCGACGTAGAATTATTTAATATTGATTGAAGTACTTGCAGGTGACAGAATATTATGAGGTGGTGTTGATAATGGAGAAGATTATCATAACTTACTAGTGGATCTAGGTCAGTTAGGGGAGTGAGGTGAGGAGTGGCATATAGATTTCAATATGCATATATGTGAGGTGATGCATTTTGGAAAGCAGTATAGGTAGGGCAGAAGAGAGTGCCATGGAACAGGAGAACAGATGCATACGTCATTGTAAATGGCATCACAGGTAGGCAGGCTGGTGAAGAAGGTGTTTAGCATACTGGCCTTCATCAGTCAGCGCACTGAGTATAAGATTTGTTACATTATGTTGCAGTTGTATAAATCATTAGTGAGGCCACACTTAGAATACTGTTTTGGTCACGCGGCTGTAGGAATGATGTACTTAAATTAGAAAGTGTGAGAGAATATTTCCAGGACTAGAGGACCTGAGTAATAGGGAGAAGTGAGCACAGTTAGGTCTTTGTTCCTTGGAATATCGGACAATGAGGGGCGAGCTCATGTAAATGTTTAAGTTCAAGCTCAAGTTTAAGTTCCATTCAACCATACATGAATACCCATAAATACAGCCAAACTAAATAGTGTTACTCCTAGGCCAAGGTGTAGAACACAGTACCAACAGCCATACACAGCACAAGGTGCATGTAGCACATTTAGGATAGCTAGCACACATAAAATGTCAGTAAAATACCAGTCACACTGAAAGAAGTACAGTCCAAGACTCGGAGTCCATGAATGTTGCACGGACTCTGTAGTCAAACACAAAATGGCTTGTCTTCTACCAAGCAAACAGTGGGGGCCAGCAATGACCCCAGCTTGTATGCTGCACTACACCGCCCGGGCACTCCAGCGGAGCGTATCAGCTCCAAAGCCTCTCTCCAGGTGACACCACAGTTTGAGGCCTAGTCCTTGCTATGACTGAGGTTACGCAGCTCTCCCGCCATTTGCTCCTGCCAATAAATCAGTGCATCAGACTTGCGGCATTCCACATTCCAATGTCCAACAAGGTCATGCGATCACAAGAAAAGTGACTAGTTAGAGCACATACCACCTTCGCACACCAAATCCTCTGATACAGGCATCAGCATGAGTCAAACCAAGTCCAGCTCCTTTAGTTTCTCTACCAATGAGTAACTTGCTGATGGGGTAGACCTACAGTACTTTAAGTTCTCAACGTCCAGCAGGGTCTTGTGATTGTAAAAAACACATTTAAAAAAACCCTAAGGTTGGCCCCATAGAAGATGCTGCGGCTGAGCACGCCGCCATCTTGCCATGATTAACGTAAAATTATGAGAAGCATAGATAATGTGGTAAAAATCTTTTCCCCGTGTTAGGATAGGCCAAAGTGATGAGCATATGTTTAGGGTGAGGGGGAAAGATTTAAAGGGCACATGAGAGGCAACTTTTTCATGCAGAAGGCAGTGAGTATATTGGCTAAACTGCCAGAAGAAGTGGTTGATGAAGGTGCGATAGTATAATTGAAGAAGTCATTGGAAGGGAGCATGGAGTGGTGGGGCTCAGAGGGATACAGGTCAAACACAGGGAACTGGAAAGATCTGGGTGTGCATTGTGGTCAGTGTTGGTCGGAATTGCCTCTCTCTGTGCTGTGTTGCTCTGAGATTCTATGACTCTAAATGGTCTTTCAAAATCAGTTATTGTTTTGAGGTGTACAGCCATGCAAAACATTTCAGAGCATAAATGTCACAATACCATAGAAATTGTTTGTTTTCCACAGAAACTAGCCTTAGCAATTGGAAACATGTTAACTATTACTTAGCTGGAGCTTGACAACTTGTTGTGCCCTCTTGGATTTATTCTGGCATTCCTGAAACCAGCCACACTAGTTGAAAGAGAGGTAAAGAAGGTATACGACGTGCTTGCCTTTATTAGTCTAGGCACTGAGTTCAAGAATCAGAAAGGTATTTTGCAGCATTATAAAAACCTCATCTGGAGTACTGCATTCAGATATGGTTGTCCCATTGTAGGAAGGGTGCGGAGGTTATGGAGAGAGTACAAAGAAGTTTACTAGATGTTGCCTGGTCATGTGCTGTAGAGAGATGGTGGATAAGCTAAGCTTGTTTCTCTGAAGTGCCATAGACTAAGGGGAGATCAGATAGAAGTTTATAAGATTATGAAAAGCATAGACAGTTGGTTCTTTTTCCAAGGGCCATAATATTTAATGCTAGGAGGCATGAGATTTAGGGTGAGAGGTGCAAAGTTCAAAGGGGATGAGCAGGGCAAGTTTCTTTCAATAGACAGTCTTGGATGCCTGGAATGTGCCTCCTGAAGTAGTGGAGGAGGCAGGTACCATAGAAGTATTTAACAGGTTCATAGACAGGCACATAGAGATACAGAGAATAGGTGGGGGGGGGAGGGTGGTATGAACCATAAATAGACAGAAGTGATAAGGTGTCATTGGCTTGACTTGTTCACTATAACATTGTTGGCTGAAGAGCCTGTTCCCGTGTTGTAATGTTCGGTGTTCTATTCTCTGTTCTTAAGCTTAAAATATTTTTGCCCAGAAAGTAGATGTGATTATAAACTGGGAATGGGAAGAGACAATAGACAGTAGGTGCAGGAGTAGGCCATTCAGCCCTTCTAGCCAGCACCGCCATTCACTGTGATCATGGCTGATCATACACAATCAGTACCCCGTTCCTGCCTTCTCCCCATATCCCTTGACCCCGCTATCTATAAGAGCTCTATCTAACTCTCTCTTGAATGCATCCAGAGACTTGGCCTCCACTGCCTTCTGGGGCAGAGCATTCCACATATCCACCACTCTCTGGGTGAAAAAGTTTTTCCGCATCTCTGTTCTAAATGGCCTACCCCTTATTCTTAAACTGTGGCCTCTAGTTCTGGACTCACCCATCAGCGGGAACATGCTTCCTGCCTCCAGTGTGTCCAATCCCTTAATAATCTTATACGTTTCAATCAGATCCCCTCTCATCCTGCTAAATTCCAGTGTATACAAGCCCAGTCGCTCCAATCTTCCAACATATGACAGTCCCACCATTCCGGGAATTAACCTTGTGAACCTACGCTGCACTCCCTCAATAGCAAGAATGTCCTTCCTCAAATTTGGAGACCAAAACTGCACACAATACTCCAGGTGGGGTCTCACCAGGGCCCTGTACAGCTGCAGAAGGACCTCTTTACTCTTATACTCAATTCCTCTTGTTATAAAAGCCAGCATGCCATTAGCTTTCTTCACTGCCTGCTGTACCTGCATGCTTACTTTCATTGACTGATGTACAAGAAGACCTAGATCTCGTTGTACTTCCCCTTTTCCTAACTTGACTCCATTTATATAGTAATCTGCCCTCCTGTTCTTGCCACCAAAGTGGATAACCTCACATTTATCCACATTAAACTGCATTTGCCATACATTTGCCCACTCACCCAACCTGTCAAACTCACCCTGCATTCTCATAACATCCTCCTGACATTTCACACTGCCACCCAGCTTTGTGTCATCAGCAAATTTGCTAATGTTACTTTTAATCCCTTCATCTAAATCATTAATGTATATTGTAAACAGCTGCGGTCCCAGCACCAAACCTTGCGGTACCCCACTGGTCACAGCCTGCCATTCCGAAAGGGACCCGTTAATCACTACACATTGTTTCCTGTCAGTCAGCTAATTTTCAATCCATGTCAGTACTCTGCCCCCAATACCATGTGCCCTAATTTTGCCCACTAATCTCCTATGTGGGACTTTATCAAAAGCTTTCTGGAAGTCCAGGTACACTACATCCACTGGCTCTCCCCTGTCCATTTTCATAGTTACATCCTCAAAAAACTCCAGAAGATTAGTCAAGCATGATTTTCCCTTCATAAATCCATCCTGACTCAGACTGATCCTTCTACTGCTATCCAAATGTGTCGTAATTTCTTCTTTTATAATTGACTCCAGCATCTTTCCCACCACTGACGTCAGGCTAACCAGTCTATAATTCCCTGTTTTCTCTCTCCCTCCTTTCTTGAAAAGTGGGACAACATTAGCCACCCTCCAATCAGCAGGCACTGTTCCTGAATCTATAGAACATCGGAAAATGATTACCAATGCGTCCACGATTTCTAGAGCCACCTCTTTAAGTACCCTGGGATGCAGACCATCAGGTCCCGGGGACTTATCAGCCTTCAGACTCAACAGTCTATCCAACACCGTTTCTTGCCTAATATAAATTTCCTTCAGTTCATCCTTTACCCTAGTTCCTTTGGCCACTATTACATCTGGGAGATTGTTTGTATCTTCCCTAATGAAGACAGATCCAAAGTACCTGTTCAACTCATCTGCCATTTCCTTGTTCCCCATAATAAATTCACCCGTTTCTGTCTTCAATGGCTCAATTTTGGTCTTAACTATTTTTTTGCTATTCACATACCTAAAGAAGCTTTTACTATCCTCCTTTATATTCTTGGCTAGTTTACCTTCATACCTCATTTTTTCTTGGTGTATTGCCTTTTTTGTTATCTTCTGTTGTTCTTTAAAAGCTTCCCAGTCCTCCGGTTTCCCGCTAATCTTTGCTATGTTATACTTCTTCTCTTTTATTTTTATACTGCCCTTTACTTCCCTCGTCAGCCACGGCCGCCCCTTACTCCCCTCAGGATCTTTCTTCCTCTTTGGAATGAACCGATCCTGCACCTTCTGCATTATTCCCAGAAATACCTGCCATTTTTGTTCCACTGTCATCCCTGCTAGGGTATTGTTCCATTGAACTTTGGCCAGCTCCTCCCTCATAGCTCCATAGTTCCCTTTGTTCAACTGTAATACTGACACATCCAATTTTCCCTTCTCCTTCTCAAATTGTAGGTTAAAACATATCATATTTTATGAAGAGCACAAGGACCTTGGAAATGGTAGACTATGGGACAAACTATATATAACCTTAATCAATTCAGTTTAAGAATTTGGAAATATACCTTAGGAAGATCAAAGAAGTTAAACGATAGTAGATAACCTTTAATATCAAAGCAAATACAAATACAGGATAAAAATACAAATAGGGAAAGAACAAAGAGAATGAGAAATAAAAGAATATCTATCAAAGAAATAGAATTTTAAAAATAGACGAGTTAATTTTGATGCTTACAAAACCTGCAAAAAAATTACTTGGAGGAATGAAAATATAAATATTCATAGATTCAATAAGAAAGTTTGTGAAGAAAAATAACATTTTTATGTTGCCAAAGCTAACAAGGTGCAAGAGTATTTCAAATGGTTGTGCTCAGCTTCGAAAACTTGATTATATTGAAGTACGTCTTTGCAAAATGAGCACAACAGTTTGACTGAATGGAAGTGTTCACTTCAATCTATACTTCTGCCCCATTGTTACAATTATATTCATTTAATTTGTTTCATTCTCCTCTATTTCTATGTATCCAGCCTGTCAGGATGTCCAAGAGCTACTTCTGCCATGAAGAAGGCAAGGTTGTCGGGAGAGGAAATGTTGACGATAAAGCAACGAGCCAGTAATGGTAAACAGATTTCACATACTTTAAAAAAAAACAAAGTATAATTTAAAGTAAAATTGCCATTTGCTTGTAAAGATTTGTCCCAAAAAAATTGTCTTTACTGCACTCTAAGTCCTACTTTAATTTGTTCTTCCAAAATGTAACAGTTTGTTCATTTGAAAAAAATTCCATTTGCCATTCCTCAATCCATTACCCAGTCAATCAAGATCCCAATGCAATTTTACATACTCTTCTACATTGTCTTAGGTGCCTTCTATATTAGTGTAATTCGCAAATTTATTAACTATTCATTTTATATTTTCATTCAAATTGTAAATATAGATAACAGAAAGCAATGATCCAAGCACTGATCTCTGAGGTCCACTACCAGTTACAGACCTCAAATCCGAGAAACAACTTTACACCATCACCTTTTTCCTACCATCCAGCCAATTTTTGACCCAATTTCGTAACTCACCTTGCACACCATGCAACCCAATCTTTCAGAGTAGTCGAACCTCATACCATCAGAAGCCATTCTGAAATCCATTTAGCCATATGCACTGCATCTGCCCTCCACTTGTCAACCTTGCTTGCAATTTAACAACAACGGATGATCTCAATCATCAGATTCCACCTCCCCGCCATGTAATGTATTAGTTACAGAAAATGCACCACAATTGTTAATTCTGAAATCCACCCATGTTTGTAGGAAATGGAGCACAAAGCTAATATGTTAGCAAACAAAATATCTTAAGTTTGAACAAACTGGCTCCAATGAACATTGCCATATGTGTAATAAGAAGGAAATCTATGCATTAGTTTTTCAAATATGTTTTCACCTCAGATTAGACTGCAAGAGTATACTCCTCAGATTCCTGTAGGTTAGAGCCATAACTTATTTCTGTACTTATGGCATTCTAAACCAACTACTATTTCCAATAAATGAGCAAATCTGTAGTTCCTTGTCACGATGTACATTTCAAGGTTTTTCATAGTAATATGTTTTGAAGTCTCTATTACATTGACTTTTTGAAAGTAAAATTAATAGAGTGGCCATTAATTTGCTACTTGTCAATTTTGCAACATTAGCAAAAACCAGTATTGATCTGTTGCCATTGTTTATTTCTACAAACAATAACAAATGGAAGTACAAATCACTTCAGTTTACTGCATGGTGAATTTGTTTCCTAAACTTCTTTTAGACTTACTGGCAGAAGCATAGCAAACCAAGGCTTCACCTTCATTTCCTATTCATCACATGGCTTTACAGACACTTAGCCAGCCAAGTGATAGTCAAGGTTATGACAGAGCTATGGAGAATAGGAAATTGCCGTAAATTAAACAGACCAGAAAATCAGAATAGCCTGAGTTTTATTGATTTTTTGGAGACTGATTCCTAGATCGTGAATGCTGGTACTGCAGTAATTGGTGACTGAACTTGGAGTTTAAAATCATCAGCATACCGTTGAAAATTATTTCTTTTTTTATTAGTTCTGGCTTTCCTTACATCTGCACTGATAAAGAACGCTTTTCAGCTGTTCATTGCTCACCTGCATAAAATGCCGCTGAATCAACATAGGGCATGGACTGTGTTAAAATCAATGGCTTTTAAGTAAAGAGAGTAGAAAACATCAATGGAGAATACAAGGAACGGAAAGAGAGGTGCAATGTAATAATTATTAGGCTGGCTTATACTTGTCAGGCTTTTTTAAATCATTTTAGCTGTATCAAATCTATTACATAGATAATGGAAATCAAAAAACTGCAGATGTTGTAATGTGAATTAAAGCAGAAAATTCTGGAAACACTCAGGAGATTGAGCAGCATCTGTAGAAAGGGGAAAATAGTCCATGTTTCACATCCAGGATCTTTCTTCAGAACCAAGAAAGAGAGAAAAAGCATTAGTTTTCAGGATTGGTGAATACAGGGCAATATTTCTGGGAGGGTGAGACCAGTTGCATTGATAAACAAGTGTGACTTATGGTTCTGGTATTAAGGGAGCTTGCAGTCTAAATCTCCCTGATACCTAGCTACTCACAGATTAACAAAAGGGAAATGTTGTCAGCCCCAATGAAAAGTTAATTTACAGATCTTGTGGAAGCAAATCATCCATTTGAATCAACCAATACCTCTGCACACATATCCAATTGGTTTCATTGAACTTTCCTGATATTATCATCTGAGGAAGATTTCAGCATAGGTTAAGCCTTATTAAATATTTAAGTACTCAAAGTAAGATATTTAATTATATATTATGTTTAAGCACCTGAATCATTTATTCTACTGTAGTCAGCTAAGGTATTTTAAATCAGTTCTATTTGTTAATATTTTATTTGAATGTGATTTGGGGAAGTTACCATGATGTTACATGTTTCCCCCTTTAAACAGAAAATTGGCAAATTGTAATGGCTTTCATTAAACATCTGGAGTAAATTATCACTGTAATTATTTTGTAAAGCTTCCTTGCATAGAATGAGTTAATACATTCATAAGTGAATTGCATTTAGAATGTTAGTTATGATGTTTTATGATTGGTGTTGTTTGTAAAATGTGGCATTATAGATTTTGTTCAATTTGATTTAACATCTTATTTTCAAAAATTTCATGCATATTTTCCTAGTAGTAGTAATGTAGTTGAGACCTCCACTCCACTGAGTAAATAATATAGATTTGTCTTTCAAATTTGTGCAAGTTTCCAAATTTCCAAATCTGTCTCAAAATGTTTCTCTCGTTCACTTACTAAAATATTGCAGGGGAGTTTTTTTTAAACCACAGTACCTTATGTATAAAAGATTTTACATTATATAGGCTGGTAGTTTCGCCCCAGTTAAATTATATAACTATATTCATTGGATAGGATGATGCTGACATTTGCTCAGTTATCAGATTCATAATTCAGACACCTAGGAGAGAATTCAGGCACCAATGCAGAGAACCAAATTCATATTTCAGCACAGCAGCTGTGGAACTGAAGTTCATTTTATAATTTAGAGAAAAAATGTGCCAACCCTTCTTAGTAATTACTGTATATCCATGCAAAACAACTAGATTGTCATAAAAATTAAAGAGTGGTGTACTTCAGAGGAGGAAATCTGCTGTTCTTATGTGGCATGGCCCTCATGTGACTCCAGACCTACCCCGTGTAATTTACTTTTAAATTCCCATGGTGGTAGTCAGCAAACCACTCAATCATACAAGTTTCACAATGCTTAAGCAAAGAAAGTATAAAACTTTATGGGCACCCTTAAATAGCCAAGGCACCAAATTCATTAGTGACCTTGCAAAGCCCTCCAAACAAATATCATATTCTTCCATGTTGACCAGCACTTGGAAGAAACACTTAAGATAGCAAAAGCACACTCCAGGTAGTGAACTTCAATATCCATACTGCCACAGATCATGCTGGTTGAGTCCCAACAGATATAGCTGCCAGGACGTTTCATGACACTGTGGAAATTTAGTGAGGCAATCCCTGGAGTGAGTCACCATTGCACACTAATGCAGTTTCCATGTTAGGGCTTCACTGGATTCCATTGTTCTTGCTGCATCACTCCCTTTAGAGGTATACACAATGCAGGGAAACTGAGTCCAAGTTTTCTCAGCACTCCAAGGCTGACTAGGTCTTTCCCAACTCAATGCTGGATTGGAATCCAATTCAGGTGAGTGCCTCACCTACCTTACAGTTCGGACCTAAGGACCACACTCCTCCGCTCCCGACACCACCATCACTCCCCCATCTCAATCCTGAACCAATGAGGCTCATGCCTGACCATCTGATCCTTCCAACTATCTGACCTCCATGATCACTCCCAGCCCCTTGATTCCCACTCCTCCTCTGCTTCCCTCATGTCCACCCTCCCTAATCCTCAGATGATCATTCTGCTCCCGCCAAACCTCAAATACTCATCAGCATGATTTTAGACTCCTCCTTCATGGACGGATATGGAAGGGGGCAATACTGCCCAGTGTTGTCATTCTGTTTGATAGAAAAGCCTTTTTCCTTCTTTCATCTGTCCTGAAGCAGAATACAGTCTTGATCCTTGTTTTCCCTGTCCTCCCATTCCCTCAATGCAAGCTATCATCCTTCCATTCCCAAAACTCTCCACATACTCTGACCACACCACAAAGTAATGTTTGGGGAACGAAGGAGCTGACCATTCCCTAGCTACAACCACCTGCCACTCACCCAGATAGTCGAGATTTGCCTTAGTTCCATCTCCAAGTGGAACAACAATTGAAAACGATACAGACATCACGTTACAATATCAATCTGGAGCTATTTATGTCCTCTAGTATCTGCACAATATATTTTATCATCTTGTAATACTTTCTGCTGTGATATTTTAAGTTTCTTGTTGGGAGACACTCAATATCTTATTGGTAATTTTTATACTTTGATCTCGTACAGCCATTCACATCCACCATAACTCAACTGTATCCTTTTGTATCAAACATCCAAAGGTTCTCCTCAGTATTAGAATCATGAGTGCTGTGCAGTGATTCTGTTTTATTCAGTCTGATTCCAAACTAATTTGCTTCTTCACCCACTATTTTGAACACTGCTGCACCATGTAGGCTGTTTTAAACTCCAGATCGTGCACCGGTTTGATTGAGCATTGCCCATCTCTTCACTAACTGAAGCACTTTCTTGTGGCTGGTGCAGTCCCCTGAAATGATGAAATATCATGCACATTCTCCAGAGCTAAAGATGTTGGACTCATAGGAGATCCCAAAGATCCCTGCACATGGCTAAACAGGGTTGCAACTGGCCTCTTCCCACCCACACCCAGCACCTCTCTCAAAATAATGGAATACCCTAACAAACTTTAAATGTTAAAAAAAATGCCAAGGCGGATATTTAGGATTTGGAGTAATCATTTATGAATAGGTTGAATCAAACTGCTGCACTCAGCAGGCACAGGGACTCCTAATAATTGCTCACATGGGAAATAATCACAGATGTAGACTCACTGGAGACTCATCTTTTTCCATGTTGTCATTCTGTGTACACCTCTATTGTAGGAATTTCTATAATGGCTCGATTACATCAGTAAGAATGACTCCTGATGGATTGTTCCACAAAGTGCAGGTTTCTGTAGATTTTTTCTTACTTCTTATTTTAAATCATAGCATAGATGAATGAAAATCATCCTTTCTACTGTAGTTATTCTTCAGGTAATAGAATTTCTAAAACTCCCTGAACTGTTGAACTAGTTTCAATCTCCAAGTTATTCAGAAGTGGAGAATTTATGGAAAACCTTCAAAAGTTCACAGAATTAAAAATGAATACATGATGTAGCTGAGCAACAGGAGATTCATATGAATGTAACATATTTAACATACTAATAAACAAAATTAATTGTGCCTGCATTTTAAGTTAGTCATTTGAAAATCCATACATTTGCTCAGGTAGCATTGGACAACAATGTGCTGTAATTCTGTAAAAACACAAAATGCTGGCAGAACTCAGCAGGCCAGACAGCATCTATGGGAGGAGGTAGTGATGACATTTCAGGCCGAAACCCTTCATTTTCTCAGCATTTTCTGTTATTTATTTCCAGCATCTGCAGATTCACTCATGTTGCTGTAATTCTGTAATTTTTAGAGAGAAAATAATCATTTTCATTGATCATCCTTCTCAGATATCTTCTATTCTCCATCTACAGCATCTATGTTAATGGTTTCTGTCAGTACTGTTTAACTCCTGACCTTTCAGTAATGTAACCCAATACAAAGCCAAATCCTTTAGTCTTGCTTGTGCAGAGATTAAGCTTTACAGCAACATTCCAAAGAAACTCTGACAATGAAGGAGAATTCACATTTTGGGAAATCAGGGAAGCAAAACAAAAGCCTGCCCTCATAGTTCTACCACTGACGACGTGAAACATTGCTCTCACAGAATTTTATCTCCACTCAACAGTTGAACAGCAAAACAGACACTTCATTACCCAATTAGACTATTCTTGATTCAATCCTCCATTATTTCAATCCTCCAATAATGCCTCCATTATTTTTAGGCTAATAAATAAAACTAATCAAAACAAATTCCTTACATCTATAAAAAAAAATTCCGAATGGTTTTTCTCCTCAGTTGTTGGAGAGTGTCTGGGAAATTATTCTGTAAGTCATGGAGATTTCTGAGTGGTTAGTAAACTCAGTTTGATATGGAACAAATACAATGATGCCAAAAAGTGCCTAAGTGGAAAGGTACCCAAGGAGATGAGGCTAATCGTGAGAGTGAATGAGAATGTCATTGAGGTAGGGAAAATGAAGAAAAATGCTGATAAAGAGGCGAATTATCCAGAGATAAGTATCCAGGCAGCACCTGCAAGACAAGCTGCTAAGTGCAGAGAGTTAATCTTTTCCCTGAGTTTAGTGTTGGAATCGTATAGCAGTACAATACCTGTGTGGCTCGTTAGATGTTTGAACACACAGAAAATACTACAATGTGAATTTAATGCAAGTAAATGACATCTCTACAATCAGTTTTACTTCCTGATAGATAATAGTTCAGGGTTATGCTTTTGCCAAAAGAAGCTGGCATAATTATTTCCAGAGCATCTGCTTTAGGGCCATCTGTCTCAAGAAACAGTTGCATATTGGCAAGAATGCCATTGATTTTTTGGCTTTTTTGTACAGATAGGAATACTCCCTCTCCTAGATCGTACACCTGTTCCATGCCAACTGGAATACAAAGAGACATCTCACAGCCAAACAATCTCCCTCTTCCTGCACAAGAGTTTTCCGTGCCAGCAGCACTGAAAGCTTGCCCCTGTGTCTGAACCTATGGCTTTGCACAACAGACATAGCCAATCACTAGTTCTTTGCAAAAAGGACTGTACAGCTGCCAAATCTGCAGTTCACACAGCACAGGCACACTTTGAATCACCCTGCAAACACTTATGTTTAATTTATTTTAAATTACTGTGCATCAACAGAAGCTAGCACTAGAAAACCACTAGAAGAAGCTAGCACTTTTTTCTGGGTTTCTAGGGAGCCTCTAAATTTTCTAAATACCTTTAAGACCCAACTTGATTCCACTCATGCTATTCCAGCTCGATGCCCAATATCTTTGTCTAGAGCAGCAACAGAAGTCTGCCTCAAAATGCAGAAATCCTCAGAGCCTCCTTACATTGTCTCATTATGCTTCCAAATTTATGATACACAGATTCAGTAGGAAGTCAGTCAATCCATACAACCTTCCGAAAATTTCGGCACAAATTAATGAAATAGTCTGAAATTTCCTTATTTTAAAACTTAATATCAGTTGCCACAACATGACAGCATATGGAACTTGATCTTTAAGGATATAAAAAGAAACATTTTTGAAAATGAACTTGATTAAAAATAATAAACACAAGAGATTCTGCTGATGCTGCAAATCTTGAGCAACACACAAAATGCTGGAGTAATTCAGCAAATCAGACAGCACCTATGGAGTGGAATAAACATCTTCTCTGAACCTCACCTGCCAACCTTCTCTTCTCCTCACCTGCCCATCATGTAACTTTGGTGCCATTTCTCCTTCCTCTATCGGTCCTGAATTCCGGCTAGTGGCATCAGGTCCAGATGATCTTTTTCTTGCACCATTTATTTTAATCAATTTTCAGGATTTGGGCATCAAAGGCAAGGCATTTCCTGTACATCCTGAATTACCATTGAGGAGATAGTGGTGAGCTGTGCTCTTGAACCACTGCAGTCCTTCAGATGATGGTACCCATTGAATAGGCAATTCCGGGATTTAGATCTAGCAATAATGAAGGACTAGTAATATACTTCCAAGTCAAGATGGTGTCTGATTTGGATCGGTGCCTACAGGTGGTGGCTTATCATGTACTTACTTGCCCTTGTCCTGTTTTGCAGCCAAGGCTGTGAGTTTTGGAGGTGTTGCCAGAATAACCTGAGTGAAATTGAAACACAGAATCTCTCAGAGGTCAGATGGCAATGAAGCTGATCTCTCCCTCTGTCCTGGACACAGGATTGGTAGTCCTTGTGCCTTGCCTCCCACCCCTTAGAATCTGGACGGTGGCTCCATGTTTTGATAAGACCACAAGACATAGGGTCAGAATTAAGCCATTCAGCCCATCAAGTCTGCTCCGCCATTCCATCATGACTAATTTATTATCCCTCTCAACCCCATTCTCCTGCGTTCACCCATAACCTTTGACGCCTTGATCAATCAAGGACCTATCAAACTCTGCCTTAAATGACCCAGTCACTTGGCCTGCACAGCCATATGTAGCCATGAATTCCAATGATTCACCACACTGTAGCTGAGACATTTTTCCTCATCTCTCTTCTAAATGGATGTCCCTCTATCCTGCGTCTGTGCCCTTTGGTCCTAGACTCTCCCACTATAAGAAATATCCACTCTATCAAGCCCTTTCAATATTTGATAGGTTTCAATGAGACCACCATCATTCTTCTAAACCCTAGTGAGTACAGGGCCAGAATCATCAAAAGCTACTCATATTTTAACCCTTTCATTCCTGGGATCAGTCTTGTGAATCTCCTTGTGGACCCTCTCTGATGCCAGCGCATCTTTTCTTAGATCAGGGGCCCAAAACTGTTCACATTACTCCCCTATAAAGCCTCGGACTTGCATTTGTATTCTAGTCCTCTAGAAATGAGTCCTAACATTGCATTTGCCTTCCTTACCACTGACTCATGCAAGGTAACCTTTAGCAAATCTTGCATGAGGACTTGCAAGTCCCTTTGCACCTCTGATTTTTCTATTTTCTCCCCATTTAGAAAATAGTCCATGCCTCTATTCTTTCTACCAAAGTGTATGACCATACACTTTCCTACACTATATTCCATCTGCCATGTCTTTGTCCATTCTCCAAATCTGCAGACACCCTGCTTTTTTAACACTTCCTGTTACTTCACATATCTTTGTGGATCATCAATAAATTTGGTCACAAATACATCAATTCCTTCAACCAAATCATTGACATTTAACAGAAAATGAAGCAGTGTCCCAACACCGACCCCTTTGGAACACCATTAGTCACCAGCAGACAACCAGAAAAGGTTCCCCTTTATTCCCACTCCTTGCCTCTTGCCAGCCAGCCAATCTTCTATCCATACTAATATCTTTCCTGTAATGCCATAGGATTCTATCTTGTTAGGCACCTTGTCAATGGCCTTCTGAAGATACAAATAAGCAATATCCGCTGATGCTCCTTTTTCTATTCTGCCTGCTACTTCCTCAAAGAAATCCAACAGATTTCTCAGGCAAGCTTTCCCCTTTAAGAAACCATGTCTGTTTTATCATGTGTCTCCAAGTACCCCAAAGCCTCATCCTAAATAATAGATGAGGGGGTGAAGATGACCATGCAGATGGAGTGTGATGGATTATCTTTGATTGGAACAGTTAATGCAGACTAGCTTTCTTTTTTAAAAAATCAGTACATTTAATTTTTTTACATTTTTGAACAGTTATGCCATTTTGGATTCCTTTGAAGGGGGTGGCCTCTCAGAGAAAAGCAGCAGCAGTAGGCAAGTTTGTGGCACAAGAGTTAGCACTAATGGGGAGAGGAGAGTTGAGATGAGTAGTAGTGGTGGGGGTTTCTTAGTGCTGGGGATTGACAGGCCCTTTTGTGGCTGAGAATGACAGTCGAGAATGGTATATTGCTTCGCTGTTCCTGGTTAGGGATGTCTAAATTGGGTACAGAACATTCAGAACAGGGAGAAAGAACTGCCTAAGGTCACAGTACATATCCATACCAACAAAAATTTTGGAAATTCTGCAGAACCTCTCATGTCATAAACTCCCTGAGGTGGAGCAGGAAGGAAGGTGTAGGCACTTGATTCATTGGGATCTATTCTGGAAATAACAGGTTGCACCTACACTACAAAGTAACCAATACCCTTGAAGGAAAGTTTGCTAATGCTGCTAGAGAGGATTTAAGCTACATTGACTGACGCGTTGGAAGAATAATAATGCAACGAAGTGGGGTGGGAGGGAGCACAGAGACTGAATCAAATGTAGAGGATAAATCAATCAAGGCCACTGGGCTGAGTAGACAGGGAAAGTTTAGAAAGCATGGGAGGGTTGGCAAGCTCATTTGCATTTAGCTTAATGCAAGGAGTTTCAAGGGTAAGTCAGTTGACAGAGCACTTGGAATGATGATACCAGGTGAGGAAAGGGCAGAATTGACAGTTTAATGTTACGGATATAGAAGTTTCATACATTACAGAGAAGGATGCAAAAGATGAGAACAAGATGCGAACTGATTAGAGAGCATAATGGCAGTAGTTAGAGTGGAAATCCTGGAAGGATTATCTAATTAGTGGGGAGAGACGGACCTGTGAGATATTGGGCAAAATCCACTTCTCTGTGCAACTTTTTATGTTTCTGCTGCTTTAGCAGAACATGATGCATCCAGTCAGGTCAGTTTTATCAATAGATCCATAAAGCAGCTGTTACCAAGCTTTTTTTATGCCATGGATCAATACCATTAAGAAAGGGGTTCGAGGACCTCAGGCTGGGAACCCCTGCTATAGAGGTTTGTTAGAGCATTCTGTGACTAGCCAAACTGGTGCACTTTCCTTGTGACTGCTTCTATGTTCAGTGGTCGTTTTATTAGGTACCTCCTACACCTAATAAAGTGAGCACTGAGTGGTTACTCATGGCCTTCTGCTGCTGTAGCCCATCTGCTTCAAAGTTTGACATGTTGGCCATTCAGAGATGCTCTTCTGCATGCGACTTGTTGAACACATGGTTATTTGAGTTACTGTTGCCTTCCTGTCAGCTTGAACTAAGATGGCTATTCTCCTCTGAACTTTTTCAGTAACAAGGTGTTTTCGCCCACCGATCTGAAGCACATAGGATGCTTTTTTTTTGGATTTTTTTGCACCATTCTCCGTAGATTCTAGAGACAGTTGTGTGTGAAAATCCCAGGAGATCAATTGTTTCTCAAACCACCCTGTCTGGCAACAACAATTATTCCATAGTCTAAGTCACTTAGATCATATTTTCCCCCCATTCTGATGTTTGGTCAACTGAACAAAAACTGAATCACTTGACCATGTCTGCATGCTTTTATGCATTTACTTGCCACCACGTGATTGGCTGATTCAATCTTTGCGTTAATGCACAGGTGTACAGGTTTACCTGATAAAGCGGCTACTGAGTGCATGTGAAGGTCCCATAGATCACAGAACCTTCTGAACATTTGGATTAAATCATGTATGATACATTGTGAGCAATGCTCAGTGCAAACTGCATTGCAAAATAGTGATGAATATGCTTTGTTCTCATTCCCAGATATTTTGTTCTGCAACTTAACCTTGTTTGTACTTGGATCTGACAAGTATTTTAACATGTACTAAATATGGGTTACAAATCATGTGACAGGATTAAGAGGATTTAAGACTGTAAATATTTTAGTTAAATTTATATTTACACTAGCATTCCTGAGTTTAAATATTGTGAAGAGACTATAGAAGAGACTCAGTGTTAATAATTTTAGTTGTGTAGAAAATACACCTATAAAACTTCAAGTGTAAATATCTTGGTGAGTAAAATTTAAATTCTGTTCAACAACTATTTGTGATTTTTAATATAATCTTTTCCCCAGGGATAGAAAATGATGAAGAAATCAAACAGCTGGATGAAGAAATTAAAGAATTAAATGAATCTAATTCCCAGGTCGAAGCAGATATGATCAAGCTTAGAACCCAGGTAGCAATGTTTAAAAAAATGTTTATATTTAGTGCATGTCAAAGAATTTTGCCCTGTTAGCAAAAGGCATTGTTTAAATCAGAAATAAGTAAAAGTCACCTAATGTGGAATCAGATGACATCCAATAGAGTGCTTGTTTGGTCCCTCCATTGTGAACATATCCCTCTCTCTCCAACCCACAAACCAAGTGTGGGCAGATTCTGGCAATTTCTTCTGACCACAACTCATGGAAGTGTATAACTGGTGGTAACAAGTCTGCTCCCACTTAGCAAATGTGGATTTAAATAGACTGCAGGATATGTCCTAATCTTTACATATGGAATCACTCACTACGTTGTAGCAATCACTGTTGCTTTTGTCAGGAGCTAGTGATGTGAAACAGTAACCACAGAGAGTGATTTGAAACCAACAACCATTGAATTGTGTGACAAGCAAAAATCTGGGGACCAGGGCAGATCTGTTCCTGTTCAATAAATCTTCCAATGTTTGGAAAATGAAAGCAGGAGCATTAGGTTTCTTAAAACTTTGCTGAAGTCTATTTATTAAAAATGCTCAAATAGTTTAAAAGAGCAACCTTTATGTACTTTTTGCAATGATTTATTGTGTTGAATTGATATGGCATCAAATCCAAGAAGGGAGAGTTTAGCCTTGTCATAGAGAAGTACAGTACAGAAACAGGCACTTCAGCCCATCTGGTCCATGCTGAAACCATTTAAACTGCTTACTCCTATCAACTTGCACCTGGACCATAGCCCTCCATACACCTGCTATCCAAGTACCTATCCAAACTTCTCTTAAACTTTGAAAATGAGCTTGCATGCACTACTTGTGCTGGCAGCTTATTCCACACTCTGATGACCCTCTGAGTGAAGAAGTTTCCCCTCACGTTCCCCTTAAACTTCTCACCTTTCATCTTTAACACATGGCCTCTGGTCGTAGTGCCATCAACCTCAGTGGAAAAAGCCTGCTAGCATTTACCCTAGCTATACCCCTCATAATTTTGTATACCTCTATCAAATCTCCTCTCGATATTTCATGTTCTAAAGAATACAGTCCTAACCTATTCAAACTTTCCTTATAACTCAGGTCCTCCAGACCTGGCAACGTCCTTGTAAATTTTCTCTGCACTCTTTCAGCCTTGTTTACATCTCTCCTGTAGGTATGTGATGAGAACTGCACACAATACTCCAAATTAGGCCTCACCAATGTCTTATACAACTTCAACATAACATCCTAACTCCTGTGCTCGGTACATTGATTTATGAAGGCCAACGTGCCAAAAGTTTTCTTTATGACCCTATCTACCTGTAATACCACTTTCAACAAATTATGTACCTATATTCCCAGATCTTTTCTTTCTACCACAATTCTCAGTGCCCTACCGTTCACTGTTTAAGACCTAGCCTGGTTTGTCCTACCAAAGTGCAAAACCTCACACTTGACTGCATTAAATTCCATCCGCATATTTTCAGCCTATTTTTCCAGCTGATGCAGATCCCTCTGCAAGCAATGATTTCCTTCCTCACTGTCCACTACAGCCCCAATCTTGGTGTCATCGGCAAATTTGTTGATCTAGTTAATCACACTATCATCCAGATCATTGATATAGATGAGAAACAATAAAGGGCGATATATGTATATATATCCAGTTCCTTAGAATACCTTCCAAAAACTTTCCCACAACTGATGTCAGACACACCGGCATATAATTTCCTGGTTTCCGTTCAGAGTCTTTTTTAAACAGCAGAACAACATTGGCTAACCTCCAATCCTCTGTAACCTCTCCTGTTGCTAAGGATGTTTTAAATATCTTTGCTCGGCCCGGCAATTTCTGCAGTTGCCTCCTGTAGGGACCATGGGAAAACCTTGTCAGGCTCTAGGGATTTATCCACCCTGATTTGCCTCAGGGTAGCAAACACCTCTTCCTATGTAGTCTGTAAAAGATCCATGAAGTTGATGCCACTTTGTCTTACTTCCATAGACTCTGTATCCATCTCCTGAGCAAATAGAGTTGTAAGATCTCCCTTAAGATCTCCCTCATCTGTTTTGGCTCCGCACATGGACTGCCATTCTGGTCTTCCAGAGACCAATTTTGTCCTTGCAATCTTTCTGATCTTAACATATCTGTAGAATCCCTTAGGATTCTCCTTCAACTTGTCTGCTAGAGCAACGTCATGCCTTCTTTAAGCCTTCCTGATTTATTTCTTGAGTATTCTCTTGCATTTCTTACATTCCTTAAGTATCTCAATTGTTCCTACTGCCTATATCTGCTATGCACCTCCTTTTTCCTCTTAACTCAGGTCTCAATATATCTTGAAAACCAAAGTTCCCTACACTTGTTATCTTTACCTTTTAATCTGACAGCACATACACAATTTGTACTCTCGAATTTTCACTTTTGAAGGCCCCCCACTTTCAAGCCCACCTTTGCCAGATAAAAAAACCTGTCCCAATCCACATTTGCCAGATCTTTTCTGTTACCATCAAAATTGGCATTTCTCCAATTTAGTAGCTCAGCCTGTCTTTTATATATTTACTATGAAACTAATGACATTGTGGTCACTGGAAGTAAAGTGTTCCCCTACACAAACTTCTGTCACCTGCCCTGTCCTATTCCTTAATAGTAGATCTTGTATTGCATGTTCTCTCTTTGGGAATTCTACGTACTGATGAAGGAAACATTTCTGAACACATTTGACAAACTCTGTCTCATCTAGTCCTTTTATAATATGGGATTCCCAGTCAATATGTGGAAAGTTAAAAAAAATCACCTATTATAACAACCTTATGCTTCTTGCAACAGATTGTGATCTCTTTATAAATTTGTGCCTTTAAATCCCTTCAACCATTGGATGGTCTGTAATATAGCCCTACTAACGTGGTCATACCTTTCTTATTTCTCAGTTCCACCCACAATGCCTCACTGGTTGAGTTCTCCAGTCTGTCCTGACAGACCATTGCCATGACATTTTCCCTGACCAGTAACACCACATCTCCTCCTTTAATCCCTCCCACTTTGTGACGTCTAAAACAACAGAACCCTGCAATACTGGGCTGCCAGTCCTGCACCTCTTGCAACCAAGTCTCACTAATGGCTACAACGTCATAATTCTAGGTGTTAATCCATGCCTTGAGGTCATCCACCATTCCTACAATACTTCTTGTATTGTAGCTTAGGATGCTAATAGCACCATGCTCAACTTTTTAATTCCTGACTTTGACTAAAGTCTTACCAACACCTGCCTCCACAATCTCTCCACTAACTGTTCTGGCATTCTGGTTCCCATCCCCCTGCAACTATAGTTTAAACCCCACCATGCAGCATGAACAAACCTTTCCATGAGGATATTAGTCCCCCTCCAGTTCAGGTGCAAACTGTCCCTTCTGTACAGGTCCCACCTTCCCTGAAAGAGAACACAATGATCCAAAAATCTTATGCCCTTCATCCTACACCAACTCCTCAGCCATATGTTAAACTCTATAATCTTCCTAATTCTGGCCTCACTAGCACGTAAATCCTGAGAGCACAACGTTGGATGTCCTGTCCTTTAACTTAACACCTAACTCCCTGAACTCCCTATGCTGAACCAAATCAGTTGTTCTATCCATGTCATTGGTACCTTTCGAGGACATCGACCTCTGGCTGTTCACCATCTCACTTAAGATTGCTGAAGACTCGATCAGAGTTGTCCCCGGACCCTGGCACCCGGGAGGCAACATACCATCTGGGAATTTTGTTCTCACCCACAGAACCTCCTGTCCACTCCCCTAATTAATGAATCCCCTATCACCATAGCATGCCTCTTCTCACCACCTTCCCTTCTGATACTCAGAAGCAGACTCTGTGCCAGAGACCTGACCACTGTGACTCTCCTCTGTTAGGCCACGCTCCCTGACAGTATCCAAAGTATACCTGCTGTTGAGGGGGATAGCCACAGGGGTACTCTGCACTGGCTCCTAAACACTTGTCCCCTTCCTGACTGTCAGCCGGTTTCCTGTGTCCTACACCTTGGGTGTAACTATATCTCTATAGGTCCTATCTATCACCCCTTCAAACTCCTGAATGCTCTGGAATTCATCCAGTTCCAGCTCCAACTCCTTATCGCGGATTGTTAGAAGCTGCAGTTGGATGCACTTCTTGCAGTTGTAGTCATCAGGGACTCTGGAGGTCTCCCTGACTTCCCATATCCTCAAGAGGAGCATTCAACTATCCTGCCTGACATCTCTACTCTCCTAAGTGAGCAGATATAAAGTAGGGAAGGAAAAAATATCTTGATCTAGAACTTTTCATTATTTGCTTTCTCTGAATGAAGCCTTGAAGCGCTAAAGCCTCAAGATCACCACTCTAACTCTGTCCACTCAACAATGGTCACTGTGCTTATCCCTGCCTTCCTTTAATTTGTTCTTGCTAATCTATCTCGAGTGCTGACCGGTTGCTGGTCAAGGCTTGATTATGCTGCTGCAATCCAGAGCTACTGTTCTCAACTCGGTCAGTGGACCTGAGTCTAATCCCCTCCTCTCAAACTTCTGATGTCCAGTTTGGTCGCTGGGTAGAGCTCAGAGCTCAATTAGGCTGGACTTGAGAGTTATATTGTCATTTGAATGCTGCTGTAGAAGGAAACAGTGACATAAAAGAGGCAATATAAATGTACCCACAGTGGTTGACTGGATCAATGCAAGTAAATATAAATGCACTCCTATCAAAGGATATCCACACATATTTGGCATCCAACTCACTGTTATATTGTACTGCTCATGTTGTATAATCTGAAACTAATGTATGATGAAGCAATATAGCCAATGAATCAGCAATCTCAAAGTGATCTTCAACTGAAATTCTCTATAATAATTGACTTGACTATAATATGATAGAAAGTATTTATTCATTTATATTTTCCCTCCTTTAGGTCCCCCACACCATGCATCAATCCCTGGCTGAGAGGGGGGTAGGTGATCTGCTGTCTTTGCCACTTTGTAACAGGCTACTCAGAGCTCTTCCGGAGTGTCCCAGGTTGACTTGCATGATGGCGTTTTAGGTCTGAGCCGGTGGGGAAGTATCTGCCAGCCTTTGCTCTGCAGTTTTCAAAGTCACCTGGCTGAGGTCACCAGACGTGAACCCACTTACAGTCACTCAGCAGTGTGGTGAATTATTAAACCAGGACCAAGTGCATATTATTTATAATATTAAGAACATCTACTAAAAAAAGGAAGGAAAGGTGTTTATTTTCTAATTTGCAAGGTGTAAAAGAGCTAATTTCCAGGATATGAAGTTTCTTTGGCCACAAATCAACAACCATTACAATTCTACTATCCCCTTCCGAACCCCTTCTCTCTCACTGTATCTCTTGGGAAGGTATGTGGAAAATTCGTTTTGTACAACCTGGGACTGGATGCAGCATTATCAGCCCATCAGCATTGCCAGACCATCATCAGATTAGATCATCATGAATGGGACATTCTAACAGCCAAATTGCTATTGACTAGATTCTAGAGCTAAATTATATGAAACTGAATGCCTTTCATTGGCTTCCTAATCCAGCCAGAGACACAGACTTTGTTTTGAAGTACGGTGGGGAGCTGATGGCCTGATTTTCACAAAGCTGGCATAGACAAGAGCTTTGAAATTACTGTTGGTGATATTAGTTGATCAGCATTCAAAATGCAGGCATGATATTCCTTTGTTCAGTATTTTAACACAATATTAATGTTTAATCCAACTAGACTAATACAGCTGATAAAATAGAGGACTGAGGAATATCAGAGAATAGTTAAATACTTGGCCCTAATATTGCCAACACTCATTTCCAGGCTATGCAGGAGCAATTATTAAATGGCAGGCCACTCAAACAAAATTACCCAAAAGTCAAGAATTTGTGATAAACTTGCAATCTATAGCCTAATTCTATTCATCTTGGCCTTGAAATGACACTGTACAAAGATTAGCATTCTAACATACTGTAAGATGTATTTGTATAAGTCATTCCTTTATTCACAATTCTAACAAAGGTGTTAAATTGTTCCAAGTAAAGGAATGGTTTTTTGAGACAAATACCAATCTTCGCACAACAAAATTTCAAGGCCATTGACTTCTGGAGTTGTTTTGGAATTTTTATTTATATTCTTAAATATTCTTCAGAATTGTGCTTTAATTTATATTGTACATGTTATTTATCGGATCACCAAATATTAGAATATTTTAATTTTTAAATTAACAAGTATATTATAATTTTGATTACAAATTAGTATTGTATGCTTTTTATCTAAAATTTGTAGTTGTTGTTTTAGTTATTATAGGTTTCTGAGTTAGTGATAAATTATTCTTTAGATTTTAAATTTCTGAATGGTAAAGTAGGCTTTTCTTTAAGGTCATGAATGGGCATTAAAACTCATGTTTAAAATTACTAAATACTTTAAGTGTTACAAATGTAATATGTTATAAGAGTATTGAATGATGGAGTATATTTTAAAAACATCAATTGGTTTATTAAGCCTGCCTTTAAGATTGCTAATTAATATTGCATGCTTTGGTTTTCAGATCACAACAATGGAGAACAACCTGAAAACAATAGAAGAAGAAAATAAAGTAATTGAACAACAGAACGAGTCTCTTCTGCATGAGTTGGCCAATCTAAGTCAGTCTCTAATCCACAGTTTAGCCAACATCCAATTGCCACACATGGTAAGATCAAAATTATAAAAAATATGTATATTAAGAAGTCCCAAACTAATGGCTTGATACAATGGCAATCATTTTAAAGAATTATCATGTAAATCATTGGTGGGTTACAATTTTGACAAAACATAGAATATATGAAAGTTTAATGAGAAAAGGAGGCTACTTACCCCATTGAACTCATGTATTACCTATTTGCCTATTATTTCTCTCTGACATTGGACATTGTTTGCCTTCAAATATTTATCCAGTTTAATTTTGAAAGCCAGATATAAACATTCCTGGCAATAACCCAATGCAGAGTGAAAACTCACTGTGTACAAAAGAGGTATATGCTCATCATCCCTGGATTTTTTGCCTACCATTTTAAGCCTACCTTCACTAGTCTTTGATTGCTCTTAAAATGAGACTATCTTCCTGCTATTTACCATTTCTAAACCTGCCATGACTTTGTACTCTCCTGTCAATACTTTTAACTTTCTTTGCTCAATGGAAAAGAGGCCTATAGCTTATCCAGAGATGGTAATTGAGATGCGTCATACCTGGTACTGATCCAGTGAACCTTTTCTGCACCCACTCTAGGGCCTTCATATTTTACCTCTTGTGCAGTGAGCAGAATTGAGGGCAAGACTTTGTTTTATAGGTGTTCACAAGGTGTTTTATAACAAAGTGACTGCCTTGATTTGTTTTCTATTCATGATGTCAAAAATCCCAAATGCTTTACTAACTAGTCTCTCAACTTATTCTGCCACCTTCAAAGATTTAATACATATATTCCCTGGTTTCTCTTTTCAGATATTTGTATTAGTTAGTCAGATTAATTTATTTATCACATGTACATCGAAACATACAGTGAAATGGGTCATTTTCATTACCAACTGTGCACTTATGGATGTGCTCAAGGCAACTCGCAAGTGTCATCATACATTCTGGCATCAGCATTGCATACCCACATAGTTTCTTGGAATTGAATCAACCCAGTCTGCCTACAACCTAAATCTTCCACACTTCCTTACCCTCCCCTATGAAGACCACAGCCAATCTCCTGATCTTAGATCTCATCTTCCCCTCATCCACATGATACTTTCCAGCTCAAGACCCACAGGAACTTGTTACAACACTGCAAGCGTGATCCATTTCTCAAGTCCATAAGGCAGAGGAGGTGCAATATCTAATGCATTCCATTCACTAATTTTTTCTGTTACTAATCACAATAGTGTAATGCTAGACAATGCAGTACAGGCATCCTGGATTCATTTCCCACTGCAGCCTGTAAGGTGTTTGTACATTCTTCCCTTGATTGTATAGGTTTCCTCCAGGTGCTCCGGTTTCCTCCAATAGTCCAAAAACATACCGGTTGGTAGGTTAATAGGTCAATGTAAGTTGTCCCATGATTAAGCTAGGATTAAATCCAGGGATTGCTTGGTGTCCTGACTTGAAGGGCATTGTATTTCAATAAATAAATTTTTTTGAAAATCACAATCTGGTTAGTCAAATACAATTTGCCTTTAACATTTTTATGTTAATTCAAACTTATGTATGCTCTATCTTGGTCCATCATCAAGGTTAAGCTGAGGAGGCTATTGGGTTTGTACCTACAACCACATAAGAACAAAGGTGCAACAGATGGTATTCTCCAGGCCATTCCCTTGGTATCTCAGGACGCCGAAGGATCGTGACTAGCCATTCTGTACTTTCACACAGATTCTCAACCTCTCTCAGCATTCGAGGATACATCCTGTTCAGACTGTGTAACTTGATACTAGCCATTATTTCTAAAACTCTCTCTTTTCAATTTTCATCCCAGCTGTTATCTCTACCACCACGTCCTACTGAGAATTTGGGGACATCTTCCTTGGTAAATACAGCTGCAAAGTACTGATTAAATATCTCAACCTTACCCTTTGCTTCCAGCCATATATAGTTCACCTTTTAGGTGCCTAATTAGCTCCTCCCATTCTCATACTGTCTGCTTGTTATTTATGTAGCCATGAACACTTAAAACCTTCAAATTAATACAAGGCCCTAAACCTCATTTGTTATGATTTTATTGTAGGATCAATTTTAACTCCCAAGGAGGTTTGGAGCTCAGCGAATATGGAATATGGTCATTTGCCTGAGATTTAGTACAATGCATTTTTACCCTTTTAAATGTTCATCCTTGGACACCTCTCATCAGAAAGTGGCTGAGATCAGGTTTAGTAAGGCTAAGATCTGCCAATCTGGAGCCACTGCCAGTTTGCAGGAACAAAGCAGAGATTGAGATTTGGAAGGGTTTTCCAGGAAGCAGGGGTATATTCAAGGCAACGAAGATGATGGTGTATTTTACAGAACCTAGAGGAGCACACTTACTCTTCCATTCCATGAATGGAAGTCTTTATACTTACCTGAGTCTGCACAACAACTTCTTCTGATGGTAAAATCACTAAAATTTCCCTGCTTTAGTTCCAGTTAAAATGCATTTGGGGATACTTTGACGTAATAGAGGTCAAATTGCAGGTTCTTGTAGCATTGAAAGTATCTCAATGTTTCTAGCCATCTTGACTGATTTGATTTTAGTTCGATGATCTGCATAAAGTAATTTGAATCCCACCTGCTTCAGACAAGTGACTCACATGTCAACTGTACACAGCAGGTTCATATAGGAAATGGATTAAAAGAGTTGAATTTGTCTGCCCAAGTGTACTCTCTCTCCATCCTCATAGCCTTGTTAGCCTTTCAATTGGATGTTTAATTAATCTCATTAATCTGAAATATTTTCACTTTTATATTTTTAAACCTTTAGCAGAAATAACAAAATGTAATTAACCTTCATGAACTCTCAGTGTTATATATATGTATGTGGAGTACTCTTCCTTTCAAAGTCATGACTTCATGTCTGCTGCCTGTTGTTTGAATTTCCAGCATCTGCAGATTTCCTCGTGTTTGCACTTCATGTCTGCACTGTTTTTGCTCTTTTTCAAAAATCAGATAATCATTTGAACTGGATGTATTTATGCTGCATATTATAAATCCTTTTTAACCAAGCTAGCTTTACATCAATGATAAAAACTAAGTTCTATACAATATTAGATCTTACAGCACATGAAGGGGGTGTAATGGATTAATGGATGCCTTATTTTGTTCCATCCTAGGGTTTAATCTGACTCAGATAAATCTGGCAGGAGTCTCATATTCATTGGTTGTTTGCAACCAAAATGGAATTAGTTTGCCCATTTCTTTCAGTTATTTGGAGCCAATCACCTGAAATGTTATCTGTAGAAAATTGGAATGTAATTTTAGTACCAAAAGCTGTTGCTCTGAGGTCAAAGTAAGACAGGATATATTGGAGGTACTTTTGAAGTACAATTAACTTGTCACAACTAGGAGATTACTTCCTAACAATTACTTCCTTGCAGTGGAATCACTCATCTCTGCAAATTGAATATTGATCCAGATACTTAGCGATGGAGCAATGAATCTTTATTGGTCTGATTCTCAGAGAGTTTTGCCAGGTATTACTATAAAAACCTCCTTTAGTGTCACTCTAACAATCTGCTTCATTTTCTCTAAATCTTTGATTGACCCTATAAAAATCCGCCAGTGCATTGCCCAGAGATGTACTGTAAAACTAATGAAAAGCGTAAAAAATTGCTGATGCTGGAAATCTGAACTAAAGTGGAAACAGTCAGAAATACTAAGTAGAGCATGCAGTGTCTGTAGCATGGGAAGCAGAGTTAATTTTCAGATTGAACTCTCACCAAAAGTGGCAGAGTAAAAACTGATTTGCTAACTTTAATGAGAGATTTTCAACTGAAAACATTAATTCTCTTTCCACAGATGCTGAATAACCTGCAGAAGCTTTCCCAGATTTCCTCCTGATAGGTTAACACTGAGCAGACAGAAATGAAATTGTATTATATAGTTTAAAAATATTCAAATTCTTAGAAACTGTAACAAATTGAGAAATGACTTATAAGAATTTTTACCTTTAGTAGACTGCATTGACCATAAGACATAAGAGAAGAATTAGGCCATTTGGTCCTCTGAGTCGACTAAATCAGCCATTCCAACATAGCTGATTTATTATCCCACACAATCCTATTCTCCTAACTTTTCCATGTAACCTTTGATGCCCTGACCTCAGCTTTAAATATACCCAATAACTTGACCTGCACAGCCATCTGTGGCAATCATTTCCAGATTCACTAGCCTCTGGCTAAATGGCCTCTGGTCCAAGACTTCCCCCACCATAGGAAACATCCTCTCCACAGCCACTCTATCTAGACCTTTCAATATTTGATAGGTTTTAGTGAGCTCCCCACCCCCACCACCATTCTTCTAAACTTGAATGAGTACAGGCCTAGAGCCATCAAACACTCCTCATTCATTAACCCTTTCATTGCCAGAATAATTCTCGTTAACCTCCCCTGGAACCTTTCCAATGCCAGCACATCTTTTCTTAGATGAGAGGCCCAAAACTGCTCAAAATACTCCATGTGCAATCTGACCAATGCCTTATAAAGCCTCAGCATTACATCCTTGCTCCTATATTCTAATCCTCGGAAAATTAATGATAATATTGCATTTGCCTTCTTTACCACTGACTCAATCTGCAAGTTAACCTTTAGGGAATCCTGCACTAGGACTCCTAAGTCCCTATGCACCTCTGATTTTTGAATTTTCTCCCCATTTAGAAAATGGTCCACACTTTTATTCTTTCTTCCAAAGTGCATGACCATACGCCTCCCTGCAGTATATTCTATCTGCCATATCTTTGCCCGTTCTCCGAATCTGTCTGTCTTTTATCAGACTCCCTGCTTCCTCAACGCTACCTGTTCCTTCATCTTTCTGCTCACATTCACAAAGTAGGCCCCAAAGCCATTAATTTCTTCATCTAAATCATTGACATATAATATGAAAAGAAGCGGTCCCAATACCGATCCCTGTGGAACACCACTAGTCACTGGCAGCCAATCAGAAAAGTTCCCCTTTACACTGACTCTTTGCTTTCTGCCTGTCAGTCAATCTTCTATCCATGCTCATATCGTTCCTGTAATGCCATGGGCTCTTATCTTGTTAAGCAGCCTCATGCACGGCACCTTGTCAAAGGCCTTTTGAAAATCCAGGTATACATCATTCATTGACTTACCGTTGACTGTCCTGCTTATTATTTCTTTAAAGATTTCCAACTGATCTGACAAGCAAGATTTCCCCTTAAGGAAAACATGCTGACTTCGGCCTATTTTATCATGCGCCTTCAAGTATCCTGAAACCTCATCCTTAATAATGGACTTCAACATCTTCCTGACCACTTAAGTCAGGTTAACTGGCCTATAATTTCCTTTCTTCTGCCTCGCTCCCTTCTTAAGAATTGGAGTGACATTTGCAATTTTCCAGTCCTCCAGAACCATTCCAGAATCTCTATTCTCACAATCTCCATCTACCACTTTCAGAATCCTGGGGTGTAGTCTGTCTGAAAGAACTTCAGATCTTTCAGCTTCGCAAGCACCTTCTCCTTAGTAAGAGCAACTATACTTACTTCTGTCCTCTAACACTTGAATTTCTGACATACTGCTAGTGTTTTCCACAGTGAAGACTGATGCAAAATATTTACTAAGTTCATCCACTTTAATAAATTCTTAATCCATCATTACTACCTCTCCAACATAATTTGCAGTAGTCCAATATCCACTCTCACATTTCTTTAACTCTCTATATCTGAAAAAAGTTTAATATCCTCTTTTAAATTATTGGCTAGATTACCTTCATATTTCACGTTTTCTCTCCTTATGGCTTTTTTAATTTGCCTTCAGTTGATTTTTAAATGCTTCCCAATCTTTTAACTTCCCACTAATTTTTGCTACACCCATCCAACAATCTCACAGACCCCTTCCATCGGGCAGGAAGTACAATGGCTTTAGGACAAGAATAGTTTCTTCCCCAGGCTGTAAGACTACTGTACCCTTTCTGCCACCACCCTGATATCATCATGGACGAAGTGCCAGTAGTGTTATACTTTTTAATTTGTATCATGTATTAACCTTATTATTTGTGAATTTATTTGTGGTAATATTGCTTTATGTGTCATGTGTGTGAGTTACGTACTGTGATGTGCACCTTGGTCTGGAGGAGTTTTGTCTTGTTTGGCTGTTTACATGTGTACAGTTGAATGCCAAATATATTTGAACTTTATATTGTATGACCTCTCTTTTGCTTTCATGCAGTCTTTGACTTCCCTCATCAGCCACAGTTGCATCATCCTCCCTTTAGAATACTTATTTATCTTTGGGATGTATCTCGCCTGCATCTTCCGAATTGCTTCCAGAAACTCCAGTCATTACTGATCTGTCATTATTGCTGCTAGTGTCCCCTTCCTTTCCACTTTGGCCAGCTCCCCTATGCAATTCCCTTTACTCCACTGCAATACTGATACATTTGACTTAAACCTCCCTCTCAAGTTGCAGGGTGAACTCTATCACATTGTGATCACTGTCTCATTAGGGTAATACTGATACGTCTGACTTTAGCTTCAGCCTCTCAAACTGCAGGGTGAATTCCATCATATTATGATCACTGTCTCCTAATAGTTACTTTATCTTAAGCTCCCTAATCCAATGTGATTCATTACCAAACATCCGATCCAGAACTCCCTTTCCCCGAGTGGGCTCAACCGCAAACAGCTCTAAAAAGGCTTCTCGTAGGCATTCCTCAGATTCCATCTCTTGGGATTTTCCCTATCTACCTACGTACTGAAATCCCAAATGACTACTGGCACATGGTCTTTTTTACATGACTTTTCTATCTCTCATTGTAATTTGTATCCCACATTCTAGCTCCTATTCTGAGGCTTGTGTATAACTCTCATCAAGGTCTTTTTACCCGTAACAGTTTATTTACTACCCACAAGGATTCAACATCTTTTGATCCTTTGTCACCAACTTCCAAGGATTTAAGTTCAATTTTTACCAACAGAGCCACCCCATCTCCTCTGCCTATCTGCCTTCCCTTTTAATACAAAGTACAATGTTATACCTTGGATGTTAGGCTCCCAACTATGATTTTCTTTCAGCCACGACTTAGTGCTTCTAATCTCTAACTGCACTACAAAATCATCTACCATATTCCTTATACTGTGTGAATTGAAATACAACACTTTCAGTCCTGTGTTCATCAGCCTTTTCGATTTTACCCCCTTTTCAATTCATCCCACTGATTGCAATTTTGTCCTATCACCTGCCTGTCATTCCTCGCAGTCTCACTGCACACAACACGTACTTGCATACCAACAGCCCCTTCTTGATCCCTATCACTCTGTTTCCCTTCCCCCTGCCAGATTAGTTTAAACCCTCCCCAACGGCTCTAGCAAACCTGCCTGCGAGGATATTGGTCCTCCTTGGGTACAGGTGTAACTTGTCCTTTTCATACAGGTCATACCTTCCCCAGAAGAGATCCCAATGATCTAGAATTTTTGAAACCCTGCCTCCAACACCAATTCCTCAGCCACACATTCATTTTCCGAATCATCCTATATATACCCTCAGTGGTGCGTGGCTCAGGCAGCAATCCAAAGATTACTGCCCTGGAGTTGCTGCTTTTCAGCTTTTTACCTAACTCCACATTGCACCATTACAGTCTTTTTATAAATGTTTACCAAAGTAAAGTTGTTCTATAAATGAATACTGTTGCATTACAAACATAGTTGTATAGAGTGCCAAAGGACAACAAATTTGATTTGTGACATGACAGCAAAGCTTTCACAAGGAGCCTGACAACTATTGTTTTCTTGTTCTAGGATCCAATAAATGAACAGAATTTTGATGCCTATGTGACGACTTTAACAGACATGTATACAAATCAAGATCGTTATCAGAGCCCAGAAAATAAGGCCCTGCTGGAAAATATAAAGCAAGCTGTGAAAGGAATACAGGTCTAAGGACCATTTTCTGGTTTTTAAGAAAGATCTTGCTTGGATGCCTCACATTTTTGCTGCTCTAATTTACCAGACAGTGTTGAATAACAAAACTTTATTTCTGTTACAAAGGTGTTATGCGTAGAGACTTCATAATGATTTTATGTCCTGCTTTGAAAATAGTAATTGCATTTAATATATAGTTTTTAAAAACATTCACATTTTGTACGTTTTCATATGAGATGACATAGTGTAAGATGCCATGTAATGTTTATAGCTGCCAATGTATGCACTTTTTTTGAGTGTATACTCTTGAATGGTTGATGGAAAAAAAATTGAATAGGATGTGAATTCTTTCAAATGCTTTACAAAAGAGGATGAATTTAATATTAAAATTGAATTTGAGAGATAACAGAAAGCTTGGGAGCATGTGAGCTATGATCTATGTATCGCTGTCACTTGGATACCCCGATTTTCTGTCTCATATGGGAGACTGTGTTTTACATAATTGAAAATAAAAGAATTTATGTGCATATTGTTTAATAGACAAGGATTGGTAGCGAAAATGCTCTAGTTTTGAACAATGCTTTAAAAATATTACGTGCTTTAGTTTTAAATGGATTCCAATTAGGTGGGGACATTCAAATGAAATTATTGTTTTGGGATTTTAGTACAGTGAATGAAATAATGAGTAGCTTTAAGATTGTTTTAGTTTAGGTTTGCCAAATAGCCCTATGTCCTCACTATCCTGCATTACTTCTGTTTAAAATAAAACGAGCAGTGGGGGTTATGGTTAAAAACTAAGTAGCCCAGTGAGGGCCCAGGGCTAAACTACAAGACAAGGTATCTTGACAGAAGGATTACTTACACCCTGCACTGATTGGTGTTGTGACTTCATCAGCCTTCTAGGCTATAAGACGTTTAGGGCAATGCACTTCAATGAACATAGGATGGCCGCTGAATGCCACAGCACACTTTCTGTGAAGTTAGTTTGTCTTGTAGCTTACAGTACATGTATATCTGTACTATGGGTCTCTGTAGAAGGAAGTATGGGTTTTGTACCTTATTAATAATTTCATCTGACTGGAAATTACAGGGTCACTGTCCCTAGAAACCTGCCAGTTCTACTTTGCACTTACCTTGTCCTATATCTACAGTATAATAAGGTGTGCAATCGCTGATATTATCAGTCATATGACAGAAGTCGCATGAGTCTGAACAAATGAAACACAGAAGCCCATGTGGCCAATGTTGTGGCAATAGCCATAATGGAAGCTATTGGGCACAATGAGGTCATGACAGGAAATGTGATACAATATTCAATGTGAAACACAATCCCAGCAGCACTTTATTCATAGTCATTGTGCAAAACTTACAAAGTTTTCCCAATGGACATATTCTTAACTAGCTGGGAAAAGATTCTGTAATTACTCTGGGTCCATGTGGCTTTGAGCCTGCATGGTGCCCACTTTCTGTTGTGCTATTAGTTGTAGCTGCCATGTTCAGAATTGCCTTTTTGAGAGCTAAAGCAAGGTGCTTGTCTTTCACCTTATGCCATATATATATATTTATATATATATGTATGTATATACATATATACTTGCCCTAGCCTCTTTTAGGGCTTTGTTCTTCATTGACTGCATATGCCTTTTTTTCCACTTGCATTGTGTCTGCAGCTTCGATGCCAATATAGTAATGCTTTTAATAGAGTAAGAGCTAGTTTGACTTTTGGATTATTACTGTTCTCACCTATGTAAATGGAAAAGGGATTTTAAGCACAAATCTGCTGCCCATCTGATGTTGGTACATAATATCGAATCAAAATGTACCTGTGACTCTGACATAGTGAACACGGACGTGTCAAATATTAGACTGCTAACATTTCATAAGGATTATTGCAGATTCGTCAGAGTTTATTTATAATAACTTATTGTTCATATTCATTTCTAAGTTAATTTAAGTAATATTCATTTATTAAGACAGGATTTTGTATAAACTATTTATTGTGCTCTCTGTGGAACTGAAGTTTGATTTATTTTTGTACAACACAGCATGGATTTGTTGACATTTTAATTTTGCTATAAATGTGTGAAATCACAAGTTGCTGTGATAATTCATTTTTAAATTGTGAACTTTGTACAATTTTGTCATGCTGGATGTTGACACATCTTACTATAAATAAAATCGTGTTGCCACATTTGTAGCACAGTGGTTCTCTGATCAGTGTTAACATTTTAACTTTATTGTATGTACTGGCAGCTGTGGCAAATAAATATTCAGCTAATATAATAAGTACTTCACGAATTCTGCCCTCTTATTGTCATACTTTTGCATGCCAAGCCTTATTAGGCATGGACTTTGTTTGTGCATGCAATTGTGCAGTGGGGGGCTTACTGGCCTTCCAGAAAGTTATGCCCTTGATGTTACCTCGTAAAAAGCTCCAGGAATAAGACACAAAGACACATAAATTAGGCTTTTTTCAAATTATAAGAAAACTGTATAATAAAAAAAACAGGCTTGACCTGGGGGCTGCCTTCTCAGTGGGAAATCAAATCAGATCAAATAAATCTGTAACTGTGAGGCTGCTCTCCTGCTGTTGCAGCAATAGTTACAATGACCTGAATATCCCTGGCTGCCTGGCTGTAAGAGGAAAAGTGAACTGAGACTCACACTTCTTTGTGAACTTTCCCTTTTACTAAAAGAGGGGAAATGCCACAGTAAATAATAGTAAAGTACTTATTTTTTTAAGACAAAATTTATCGTCAGCATGTTAAGTGAATACTATGCAATTATGTGAAGATAAAATTGTTATGGGCCATCATCAACTTCTTAAAAGTGATTAAAAGAGAGTAATAACCATACTAGTTGGGTCTTTTGCTATAATAATTGAACCAGAATCTAAATGGTTGTGGATAATGAGGCATCTTTATTTACAGATTTTTCACTGCCAAGTGTATTTAATTTTACAGTTGTGTTCATTAAAATAGACTACCCACAATGCATTATAATTGTACACAGTCTGAGTTCAATACAATTTCACAGATGATGCTTTTTGAAAGATTTTCAGATTAACGTTGTTAGAGGAAGTCCATTTAGCATATTGAGTCTTCCAGCAAAGACACAACCATAGTACATCATTAGCAAACTGTTCAACCAGTCAATATCAAAAGCCCAAACAAAATAATAGTGCCCTCAGAAGGATTGGAGAGAAGAGGAAAGTGGAATGACAAATGAAATTCAAATAATTTTGAAATTTTAATTGTTTATAATATTAATTAAAGTGTTAAGCACTTTCAATGCCTGAAGGGAAAACCAAGGCACGTAAAGCCATTTCTTTCATTTTTGATCATTGAAATTGTTTATCTTAAAACAGCTCTCTGGGTGACCACCTTTCTGGTGTTAGTAGACACATTATCAGTGACAAAGGGGAGCTAAAGTTGTGAAGATTTGGAGGGCTAGCATCACTTTGAATGCAACCAATCCAGCACACTTCCTTGGAAGAAAAGGACATGCTCTGCACATTCTATAGGTTTGGGTGGAGGGTAACCCATCATGTTGGTGGCAATGTTGAGCCTGGCTTAGCTTCTGCAAAGGAAACACACAGATAAAACAGCACCGATGAAGTAGACTCTCCAATTAAGACAAACTGCTAAAGAAAATTAGAAAATGCATCTTTTTTTCCCAGACACATTCTCTTGACTAGCTCAAAGAATTAGTGACATCCCATAGGAGCAAATAAAGAACATGACCTAATTTAAAACTTTACGGGGGTAAGAAGGTTACAAGAATGACTCAGCCTTGGAGGTGAGAAAAGTAAACTTAATAGCAAGTTGATTGAAGGAAGGTAAATGTTAGAGCAACACATCGGAAAAGAAAATAAATGATAGCAGTCAGAGTCTGAATGTTTGAAGAGATCAGGGGAGGTTCACCTTCAAAGCCCCATCTGGTGCAGAGATCCACAGCTGTAAGTGCCTATGATAGCCAGAAGGATGTTTGTCTCATTTTGGAGCATACTGTCTTGATGTCATCTCAAAGTTAGATAGAAATTATGACATAATTAATGTACTCATATAGCTATCAATATTTCTTCTGGGTTTGTTATCATTCTTGATGTGGAAATATATTCAGAAAGACAATTGCGGGGTGAAACCACTGAGAAAATTATGCTTGACTCTGTATATGGTGGCTGGTTGGAGCTTGCTATTTTGCAAAATAATTTTGCGTTTATTCTGATTCCATGAATGTGGATTGTTCAGAAAAATAACTTTAAGGAAAGTTGAAGAGAGAACAAATAACACAATAGTGGTTTGATCATGTTAAGGGTAACATAAAATTTGTTGAAAAATGCTTGTTATTCAATCTGATTGTAAGTGAAAGTAATCCCACACAATGATGACCTTGCACTTGAAACATAGTCACATGAGAGATAATTACCTTTTATAGAATGGAGACTTGTTTTCAGTATTATAGAGTAATTACGGATAGAAACACAGGATATTCAATCTTCCAGGTTCTAGCATGAATTCCAAGCATGACAGGAATCCCCATGAGGAATCAAACAAGATGAACAAATTTCACACAAAAGTCCATCTATTCCCCAACTGTGAACCATGGGGTGATTGTTCCAACTCCATCTATATTCGCTGTATTGCAAAATCTCCAGTTTCCTCCCAGAATCTCCAGGAAATTAAGATTAATCTCAAGAACCCTGCTGTACACAGCCCAAGAGAAAGACCACTGGGATGTTAAACAGAAGTAAGTTTTGTTCGATTCACTTTAAACATAACCAGTTCCAAAAATATTGAAAATTGCTTTAAAAAAAGTAATCTTTTACAAGCAATTAGAATTAATCCAATTGGATGATAATGAGGGAACTTTAAGGTCAAAAACAGATTGGTTGGAAGGTTAGAGGGGTGTAATTAAAATTTTAATTATGGCTACACTGTGTAATTAGGATACTACCTATTGCAGGCAGGTATATATTAACTTCATCAATTAAGCGGAAGGATGTTCTAGTGCTGGGGAGAGTGAAGAGAATATTTCCATTGATGATTGGAGAGTTTTATTTATGTCAGAAGTTTGGATATGGTGAGTTTGTTCTATTCGGAACAAGGGAAGTTGAAGGTAGATCAGACTGAGGTGCTAAACAATTATTGGGATCAGTTAAATGTATAAATAATGTTTGGAAAGTTATTCATCAAAGAACCTACATAATGTTTGATTTTAGATATTGCACTCAGTACCAATGGAGACATAATTTCAGACTCAGATGTAACAACGTTGCTGCTGCTTGTGCGTGGGAGGGGTACTGTGGGGGGCTTTGTGGTTCAAATGTTTTAACTGTCATTCATTCTTTGGGCACTCCTCTGTTTTCATGAATGTCTGCGAAGAAAAAGAATTTCAGGATGTATATTGTATACATTTCTCTGACATTAAATGCACCTATTGACCTATTGAAACCAATTGAGAACGTTGTTGCAGGAACCATGGCTGATAATTGTAGTAGAGTTGGACTGTTTAGTCCATTAGACAGGGGGTGGGGCAGACGGAGTAAATGATGAGCTTTGCTGTGGTAAGGAGAAGATCTTTTACTAACTCAACTGGAGGTCATGAGGAAAGGTCTCTGCCCAAAAGGTCAACTATCTATTCAGTTACTGCCTGACCTGCTGAGTTCCTCCAAGACTTTCTTGTGTTGGTGATAACCTGGGTCTGCCTTCTTGGATAAAAGACGTCAGTTTCTGAGGGGAGCCAGAGACAAACAGTAGAAGAGATAACAGGCCAACAGTGGAAGAGTAGCCCAGACTTGTACTTCAGCATGCTGCTATATAAAAGAAAATTAAACATATACTAAATATGTCCGATCATGCCAAAATTTATGTCCTGTCATAGGTTTCCAATAAAGTAACTTCTGATGTGAAGGCCAGGCAATTCCTCTGAAGTTGTGATACTGATCCCTGGCTGGGACCACATTTATATTACCAGATTGATGAACATTCACATCACTGACTTTAGTAATTTCACATCTCACATGTTGCATCCATTTTTTTTCCACATTTCTCCCAAATATCTCTCACTGCTTTCTGGGTCATATTTCAATATTATTCATATTGTTTCCTCTTTCTTGCACCTTTTACAGCTCGAGATGAAACACCTACCACGTTTCATTTCGTGCACTTTTTCACCTCTTCTGAGCTGACAGGAAGATTTAAAATTATGAAGGATTGGAAAACTGACACTGAATACAAAAAAGCATTTGTATTGTGCTTTTAACTTGTCTTCAAATGTTAACCTTTTTTGTCATTTATAAATATATTTTGATTCTATTGGACAGCAGATTCCAGGTTCATCTTCTTCCCAGTAATGTAATTGTTTGACAGATATCCCATCTGCAACATGACTTAAGGGTCTTGATATTCTGATGCCTTGTCAATAAACCTTCATCTCTTAGGATGGATCCATAAAGTCATTATGTACAGATCACAGTTCTTTGCAAAGCAGACGACAGATAAGAGTAGAAAATTAAGACTTTTTTTCCAGTAAGTTAATAAAAGTGTGGAATGGGAAAGCAGTGAGCATGGTAATGATGAGAAAATGTGATTAAGTTCAAAAGGACATCAGAATGTTTAGCTCAGCAAATAGATACAATACTCTTAGAGTTAAGGACGTATGAAGGAAATTCTCTGAGAACAGGATGTGCAGTTAAACCAATAGTCTCACTGTGTTAAAGCCTTGACTGTGGAACCCAACAACAAAACGTCATTTTGCTTCACAACCAATCCAACTAACCAGGAAATTCTCAACACACCTACATTTCCGTGCTTGCAGCAGTGCTATACCTGTATTATCCATGTTTACTTGGTTTCTTTGAGATGAATGACCTGGAAATCCAATTGCTAAATTATTGGAAAACCCAATGCATTCTTGGATTGAAACTCCATTGCACTGCAAGAGGAAAGAAATGGCTTAACAGGTACCTGTGAGCTGAGATTTTATAAAACTTGTGACTTACAGAGTAGGATATAGCAAGGGAAAAGAGCTTTGGTAGTTCAGGAACTAGTGATAATCATGACAAGTGTGAATTTATTAGTGCTAGTTAATGTCTCATGGGCCAGCCAAACTCTAAAGGGACCACTCCAATGAGAACGAAGAATGAAGGAGAAATTTGTCCAGCATCTGTTTGAAGCCACTGAACAGAACACTTCAGCTGTCTTTGATCTGTGTTCTGCACTCAAACAGATGTAGGGTTCTATATTCTATAAACAATACACTTCAGCTTTATTTTGGCCATTGCTTTATTTGGTTTATGGTCTTTCCATCAACAGGACCACAAGCAAAAGAAAAAACAATCTAAACTTGGAAGTGGTTAACATCCCTGATACGGTTATAAAACCTGGTGGAGTGGAACTTCAAGTGCAGATACCCAAGTCTGGAGAGAAGAGAACATGCCAGAGGGTTTAGAGATACCATAATTGTGGCGATTACAGTAAATGAGGCAAGCTGGACAGTGGTAACTTTAGAAGGGTTAAGAGAAGTTGTTGCAAGGGTCCTTTGTCAACCTGAGGCTGAAGAATTACTCTCCACACCATAGGCGTGGTCTCCATCTACAGAAGAGATGCAATGGACATTATCTTCCTCTTACAACAGCTCCAAGAAGAATTCAGCAAGCAGCACTGCTACTTGAGAGTGATCATGGAGAACCTTTCTTCTATTAATATGCCATAGAAACATTGGTCACCTTTATACGCATGTAGCCAGATGGTATATAAGCAGGGATACAACCACATCAGGTACACCAAAACCCAATCCCAATGGAGAATGGAATCAACAAATCTGCATCATTAATCCTAATCTCTTGTACATCAACAGTTTTGGGACCCATATCTCAGAAAGGACGTGTTGTCATTGGAGAGAGTCCAGAGGGGGTTCACAAGGAAGATTCTGGGAATGAAGTGGTTAAGATATGAGGAACATTTGGCACCTTTGGGTCTGTACTCACTGGAATTTAGAAGAGTGCACGGGGATCTCATTGAAATCTAAGAAATGTTGAAAGGACAAGATAGGGTGGATGTCAAGAGGACATTTCCTGTTGTGGGCGTATCCATAACTACAGGGCACAGCCTCAAAATTAAGGGGCGACCCTTTAGAACAGAGGTAAAGAAGAATTTTTTTTAGCCAGAGAGTAGCAAATTTGTGGAATGCTCTACCAAAGCCTATGGTGGAGGCCAAGTCCATGTGTATACTTAAGGCAGAAGTTGATCATTTCCTGTTTGGTCAGGACATCAAAGGATATGGCAAGAAAAAAGGTATATGGGGTTGAGTGGGATCTGGGATCAGCCATGATGGAGAAAGAGGATTTATGTAAGTACTTTTCTCCTCAAGCCTCTCTATCGGCAGCATGGAGAGCTACTCAGTAGGACCACTCAATCCAAATCTTTGCAAACTCCTAAGGAAGTAGAGGCACCACTGTGCTTTCTTCATTACCACACTTATATGCTGGGATCAGGACAGTTCCTCTAAAATGATAACACCGAGGAATTTAAAGTTGCTGACCCTCTCCACCTCTGATTCCTCCAATGATGTCTGGCTTATGGACCTCCGATTTCCTCCTTCTGAAGTCAATAATTAGCTGCTTGTTCTTGCTAACATTAGAGGTTGTTATTGTGGCACTTCTCAGCCAGATGTTCAATCTTCCTTTGAAGTTGAGTGAAGATAACTCTCTGGTTCAAGATCCTGATGGCTATTTAATTAACTTCTCTTAACAGATAGCAGAGAGGCCCTTATAAAGTTACCACTGTCCAGTTTGCCTCAATTCATGAGATCGCCACAAATATGATAACTCTGAACTCTCTGGCATGTTCTCTTCTCTCCAGACTTGGGTATCTGCACCTGAAGTTCCATCCCACCAGGCTTTATAACCGTATCAGGGATGTTAACCACTTCCAAGTTTAGATTGTTTTCTCTTTTGCTTATGGTCTTCTCATGATCCTGTTGATGTCCTAAGAAGAATAATGTGGGCTGCCTTAATGACTATTACCCAGTAGCACTCACATCGACAATGATGAAATGGTTTGTGAGACTGAACTCCTGCCTCAGCAAGGACATGGACCCATTGGAATTTGCCTATCGCCACAATAGGTCATCAGCAGACGCAATTTTAATGGCTCTGCACACGACTTTAGACCACCTAGTCACAAACACCTATGTCAGGATGCTGCTCATCATCTATAGCTCACCATTTAATCCCATTATTCCCATAATCCTGATTGAGAAGTTGCAGAACCTGAGCCTCTGTACCTCTCTCTGCATTTGGATCCTCCACTTCCTAACCGGAGGACCATGTTATAGGATTGGTGATAACATCTCCTCAATCATTGTTGGTAGAATCTCAGTTGCTGACTAGAGGACGTACAGGACTGAAATATGTGAACTAGTGGAGTGGTGCCGCAGCAACAACCTGGCACTCAATGTCAGTAAGACGAAAGAGCTGATTGTGGACTTCAGGAAGGGTAAGACAAAGGAACACATACCAATCCTCATAGTAGGATCAGAAATGGAGAGAGTGAGCAGCTTCAAGTTTCTGGGTGTCAAGATCTATGAGGTTCTAACCTGGTCCCAACATATCAACGTAGTCATAAAGAAGGCAAGACAGCCGTTATACTTCATTAGGAGTTTGAGGAGATTTGGCATGTCAACAAATACACTCAAAACATCTATAGTTGTACCGTGAAGAGCATTCTGACAGGCTGCATCATGGTCTGGTATGGAAGGGCTACTGCACAGGACCGAAAGAAGCTGCAGAAGGTTGTTAGTCTAGTCAGCTTCATCTTGGGCTCTAACCAACAACGTATCCGGGACATCTTTAGGGAGCAGTGTATCAGAAAGGCAGCATCCATTATTAAGGATCTCCAGCACCCAGGGCATGCCCTTTTCTCACTGTTACCATCAGGTAGGTGGTACAGAAGCCTGAAGGCATACACTCAGCGATTCAGGAACAGCTTCTTCCCCTCTGCCATCCGATTCTTAAATGGGCATTGAAGCTTTGGACACTACCTCAATTTTTTAATATACAGTATTTCTGCTTTTGCATATTTTAAAAAATCTAATGTAATTGATTTACTTGTTTATTTATTATTACGTTTTATTTTATATTTTTTCTCTCTCTCTCTGCTAGATTATGTATTGCATTGAACTGCTGCTGCTAAGTTAACAAATTTCACCTCACATGCCAGTGATAATAAACCTGATTCTGATTATCTACTCCAAATTACCCCCAGATTACATACATATGTTGTGAGTAGTGAATAATTAGGGTGGAGTTGGTGGGCATAAGACTATAAAGTACAGGGGCAGACTTATCTGCTTCACCATTCCATCACGGTTGATTGACTTTCCCCTTCAACCCCATTCTTCTGCCTCCATCCCCCCCCCATAACCTTAGAAATCCTTACTAATCAAGAACCTATTAACCTCCACTTTAAATATACCCAATGACATGGCCTCTACTGCCATCTGTAGCAATGAATTCCAAAGATTCACCACCCTCTGGTTAAAGAACTGCCTCCTCATCTCTGTTCTAAAGGGACACCCTTCTATTCCAAGGCTGTACCCTCTGGTCCTAGACTGGTCAGTTAGCCAGCCTTCTGTCCCATCCAGAACCCTCCTTGTGCCCTTACCTTGTTTCACAGCCTCATGTGGAGCACCTTGCCAAAGGCTTTCCAAAAATCTAAGTAAACAACATCCACTGACTCTCTTTTGTCTATCCTATCAGTTATTTACTCACAGAAGTCCAACAGATTGTCAGTCAAGATCTCCCCTTAAGGAAACCATGCTGACTTCGATCTATTTTATTATGTGCCTCCAAATAGAAGACCATAAGACCATAGGAGCAGAATTAGGCTACTTGACCCATAGAGTCTGCTCCGCCATTTCATCACGGCTGATCCATTTTCCCTCTCAGCCCCAATTTTCTGCCTTCTCCCTGTATCCCTTCATGCCCCAACTAATGAAGAATCTACCAACCTCTGCCTTAAATATACCCAATGACTTGGTCTCTGCAGCCAGCTGTGGCAACAAATTTGACAGACTCACCACACTCTGCTAATAAATTCTTGTTCATCTCCTCTCTAAAAACACATCCCTCTATTCTGAGGCTGTGTCCTCTGGTCTTAGATTCTGCAACACATGAAACATCCCCTCCACATCCACTTTAGATAGATAGATAGATAGATACTTTATTCATCCCCATGGGGAAATTCAACATTTTTCCAATTTCCCATACACTTATTGTAGCAAAACTAATTACATACAATACAACCCAATATAAATATGCATCTAAAATCACCCTCTCAAAAAGCATTAATAAATAGCTTTTAAAAAGTTCTTAAATAGTTTACTAAGAAATACATTGAATGGTAACTTAAGCTCAGTCCTGACCCCGGCACTTTAACATATCCTACCCCTGGCGTTTGAATTGTAAAGCCGAATGGCATTGGGGAGTATTGATCTCTTCATCCTGTCTGAGGAGCATTGCATCGATAGCAACCTGCCGCTGAAACTGCTTCTCTGTCTCTGGATGGTGCTATGCAGAGGATGTTCAGGGTTTTCCATGATTGACCGTAGCCTACTCAGCGCCCTTTGCTCTGCTACCGACGTCATACTCTCCAGTTCTGTGCCCACGACAGAGCCCGCCTTCCTTACCAGCTTATTAAGACATGAGGCATCCCTCTTCTTAATGCTGCCTCCCCAACACGCCACCACAAAGAAGAGGGCGCTCTCCACAACTGACCTATAGAACATCTTCAGCATCTCACTACAAACATTGAATGATGCCAACCTTCTAAGGAAGTACAGTCAACTCTGTGCCTTCCTGCACAAGGCATCTGTGTTGGCAGTCCAGTCTAGCTTCTCGTCTAACTGCACTCCCAGATACTTTATCGAAGCCTTACAAAATTTGATAGGTTTCAATGAGGTTACCCCTCATTCTTCTGAATTCTAGTGAATAGACGACTAGAGTCATTAAACACTCTTTTAAACCCGGAGTCATTTTCATGAACTTTTTTTGAAACCTCTCCAACATCAGCAGATCCTTTCTTAAAGGGCCCAAAACTGCTCACAATATTCCAAGTGAAGCCTCACCAATATGATTTTGATGGACCAAATGCCTTCTTAAGTGTGGTAGGAAAAAATGCATCAGGTTCTCCATCCTTGATTAAATATACTGTACTTGACAAATAAACTAATGGAGCAGTTACCTAAATGGCCAGCTGATGGCAGCATCATACATTATGGGAAAATACACTGCCTCAGTAATAGTGCTTTTCTGGAGATATACTTGCCCTTCATAAAGAGACCACTAGATGGCAACATCAAATAGCCTAAATATTTTAGCAACCCCCCCCCCCCCCCCCCCCACACACACACACACACACACACACACACACACACACACACACACACACACACACACACACACACACACACACAATGCTGGAGGAACTCAGCAGGTCAGGTGGCATGGGGAATGGGTGGGGGGGGGAGGAGAAATTGATATTCATGCCATCAGATTGGAGGCGACCCAATCAGGATATAAGGTGTTGCTCCCACATCCTGAGGGTGGTCTCATCTCGCTACAAGGTCAGCAACAGCAGACTTTTTGTGTTTGTGACTGACTCAATAATTTATCTATGTACTCTGTTTATCCTTTTCATCCCACTCACTGTTTTTCTTTTGGTTTCAAATATTAGCATATTCTGTCTAATTGTGAGATGACTTTGAACATGTAACTAAGAAGCGAGATGATTTAACTTCATACATATATGAAGCCCATAGTTGTATAAGGGAGCATTCTTGTGCTTAATAATGCCCTCCCACAACTCAGAAAAGTCCACTTACTGCATTTTCCAACCATTGTAGCTGCATACAGGCTCCTCATTGTGAATGCAGGAAAATAATGATAATAATTCAGTATTTTCTCACATTTTTCTAGTTTAAGTTTGATTTATAATTTATCTCAAAAATAGCACATTCTTTCTACCATACTTGTTGGGTGTTTCTGGATTGTCCCGATGCCCCCAAATGTGGTTGCATTCACAAAACTGACTCTCTGTGGAAGTATTGTGGATGTGGACACCATCTTTGGTTCGATCATGCTGGCTAACGTTGGTGGTCCCAAACAAGAACGTGAGTATTTAACTGTATAAAAAACAGAAAGACTAGGAATTCTGAATATGCATGATCCAATGCAGAAGACTGGACTTGCTGACTGATTTGGAATGCTGACTATGATTGTACTAAATGGTGCACAAAGCCAAATCTATTTGTTATCCGTTCATAGTCTTTGAAAGTTGTCAGAATGAAAATTTTAGCACTTAACATCAAGACAGTGATGCTACAAAACTAGAAGTTTAAACTTAGGATTTGTTTTTGTTCATTGAACCTTATTCACTAACTGAACTTAAATCCATTTCAGTATATTCCTAGAAATTAATCATTCAATTAAAAATGTTCCTGCTTATCTTTATATAAGTCTATGGAATTATTTGAGTCTGTTACATTACATTACTAGCATTATACCTGTGAATATCAGGACAAAGTATCTGAAAGGAAGGGGAAGCAAAGTTTCCCTTTTAATTAATTTTAAATTAATTTAACCATTTATAAGAGCTTTTAACTGATTTAATTTTCTTATCTTTTAATAGGGAAATCAGAAACATTTTTAAAAATTATTATAAATCTTGTATCCTTTAGAGTCAGTAAAGCTGGGGCAGGGGTTTTGTTGGCCACAGTGTAATTTTGGGGGCATTTTCCCCATATATGTCATTAGATGCCCTGCCACTAACCTGACCTCGAGCCAAAACTGTGGGTAAGTTTGAGTCATTGAAAAAGACTTTTACATTCAGATCAGATCTGGCCCTGAATCGCACAGATTAGCTACTAATTGGCTTATTTATTGGAATTTACAATGTAGATAATCACAGAAAAGCAGAGAATTGTTCAAGCCATTTTATTGCAATCAATCAGAACAAAGAAATGCTTATATTCTCTTTTTCATATTACTCAGTTGCTTACAAATTGGCTATAGGGATCAACTAGCTGAGCACAAGGAAAAGAAACTGAATCGAGCCTGCTCCACCACTCAATAAGGTCATGGCTGATCTGGCTGTGGACTCAGCTCCACCTTCCTGCCTTTTCCCTATAACCCTTAACTTTCCTGCCCCTATCTTACATTTCTGATGCTTTCATAATTTTTGTTGAATTCAGCAGGCTAGCTGCTGAGGTCCTCCAGCATTTTGTGTGCATTATTCTGGACTTCTAGCATCTGTGCAATCTCTTGTGTTTCTAATCTTTTATAATTTGTATGTTTCTATAAGATCCCCTCTCATTCTTCTGAATTTCAGTGAATATAGTCCTAGGCAACTCTGTCTTTCCTTGTAAGCTAACCCCTTCATTTCCAGCATCAACCTATTGAACTTTCTCTGCACTGCTTCCAAACCCAGTCTATCTTTCCTCAAAAAGGAGACCAGAATTACATGCAGTACTCCAGGTGCATCTTCACTAATATTCACTGGTAGCGTAGCAGCATCAACCCCCTGCTTTTAAATTCCATTCATTGCACTGGCAATTGAGGCAATGTTTTACTTGCCTTCTTGATAGCCTGTTGCACTTGCATATCAACCTTTTGCAGTTCATGCACACGCACTCCCATCCCTCTTCATAACAGCATGCTGCAATCTTTTACCATTTAAATTAAAATCTGATCTTCTATTTTCCTTCCAAAATGGATGACCTCACATTTATCAATGTTGTACTCCATCAACCAGGCTCCTTCCCACTTACTTAACCTATCTATATCCCTTTGCAAACTCTCTGCATCTCCAATGTAATTCACTTTTCCACTCAAGTTATTATCATCATCATCAGAAAATTTAGATATGCAACATTTGATCCCCTCTTTCAAACTGTTAATGTATGTATAGTACTGTGCAGAAGTCTTAGACACATATACTCTACACAGCTAGGGTGCCTAGCTGTCCAAAAGTCTTTTGCACAGTACTGTATTTGTCGATGAGGAGCATAGAACAAGATTGTTAATCTGGCAAGAGCAAAGGATGTTGGGAATGATGATGGCAGGATGCCATGGGTGGGCTGTGGGACAGGTGGCAGAGAAAGAGTGCTGTGGTGGAGATGGCGCGAGTGCAGACACACCCAGCTTTGAGACACCAGGCAAGGTCATTTGATTCCAGACAACTGGTTTATTGATCATTACAGAATGTCTCGCTGGTGCTTCCTGATCACCTCCCCTCCCTTTTTCCAAACCATAATTCCCTGCTTCCTGTCCTCTTCCCACTCCCAGTCCAAAATAGAGACCCATATCAGAATCACCACTCACACATCATGAAATATGTTTTTTTGTGGCAGCGGTAGAGTGAAATACATAAAATTACAACAGTACTGTGCAAAAGTCTTAGGCACCCTAACTGCATACATATGTGCCTAAGACGTTAGCACAGTACTCTATGTTGTGAATAGCTGAAAATGTTGACATATTCTGTGCCTTCTTAGATCTTTCAGCTCACTCAGTTCTGTCACCATCTACAGCCTTGCTTAAAATAGGTTAAAAAATGCATTATTTAATTATTTCATATTTGCTGGATACTTTAAATATTGACAAGTCTTTTAATGATTTTATAATAATCAATTTAAAAGACAATAGTTATTTATTTTAGTTTTGAGAAATGTAAATGCATTTGAATATGATGGATATTAAGCAACTTTACAAAATGGTAACGGTTTTGGATTTTTGCAAATTTTTTTTCCACACAGCAGTGGCTGTGGAAACTCTGGAATGTCTGACAGAATGGAAACCAAGATTGCTCAGAAGATACAAAGCTCAGGAGAGATGGAATTTAGCACTTACGTTTTATTCGAGGCTGAAGTGATGACAGAGATGATTGATGATGGCAGGGTCACAGATGATGTCTATATTGACTTTATCAAGGCAAGGCTCCACATGATAAACTCACAAAGGTCCAATTGGTTACACAATTGCTTAGTGCTAAGAGTCAGAGGGTGCTATCGGAAAGTCATTTTTAAAATTGGTGCCACGTGATGAGCAGTATGCTTCAGACATCTGTGTTGGGTATTCTGCTGTTTGTCATATACATTAACAACTCAGATGAGAATGCAAGTGGCACGATTAGAATGTTTGCAGATGACACCAAAACTGGGGGTGGTGCGGTGGACAATGAAGAAGGCTATCGCAAATTAGAACAGCAGACAAAAGTTAATACAGATTAATGTAAAGTGATGCATTTTGGGAAGTGAAACCAAAATAAGATACACACAGTACACAAGATACACAAGAGCCCTGGAAAGTGTTGTTGAACAGAGAGATCAAAAAGTAGGAGTACATAGTTCCTTGAAGAAGGTGACGCAGTTAGATAGGGTGGTGAAGAATATATATAGTATGCTTGCCTTCATCTGACAGGGCATTGGGTCGTCATGTCATTGATAAGGCCATATTTGGAGCATTGTCTCCAGGTTTGGCTGCTTTGTTATTAGAAAGAATATGATTGAGTTAGAGATGTTCGCAAGGTTGTTACTAGGACTAGAGGGCTTGAGTTATAAGGAGAGTCTGGATAGTGTGGAACTGTTTTTGCCAGAGCACAGGAGGCTAAGTGGCGACACTGTAGAGCTATACAAAAACTTAAGGGCCATATGTTTACTAGTTAGTTATGGGAGCCTAAAACCATAGGCCATGGATTTGAGGTGATTAGGTAAAGATGTAAAGGGGCAAGATTGTTTAACACAGAGGATACTGGGTAGGTGTACATAAAAAGATAATGTTTAAAAGACATTTGGTTTGTACACAGATAGAATAGTTCAGAGGGATATAAGCAAAATACAAGCAGACAATATTGTCTTATGCAGGCACTATGGCTAGCATAGATGTTGGGCTGAGGAGTCTTTTTTCTGTACTGTATAATTCAAGATGCAGAGCAGATCCCTAGGAGATATTACAGGGCACAGACTGCCAAAAGGAATAAATACTCTTATCTCCACTCTCAGCCTTCTAGCTCATAATCAATTGTCTACAATTTTTACAACACTTCAACAACTTTACAACCACTTTTACTGTTTTTGATAAAGGGTTCAGTAGTACTGGGGGGAAAAAAACTTCCAGTGTATGCTCGACGACCATTAAATACTTGTTTTGTTAACATTCCGTAACTTTAAAGAGAATCAGTTGTATGCTTTAAATTACTACTTAATCCCTTGTTTCAATCATCAATTACATCAATCTTTAATTGCAACAAATCCCTCACATTGCCAAACACTGAGAATGCTTTTTTTCTCAATTTAAAATTCCTTAATCTTCAAGTATCTTTGTTTAATTTCATATCATTCCACAAGAATTTTCAAGCGGGAACTTGCTTAATAAGTTCTTGAGTTCAAGTTTTTGTATACATACATTGAATGCAGCATTCCTTTTTATTGTCCTATCAAGACGATAAAAGTATGCAAAATAGAAATGCAATTATGGATATGTTTGCCTATTTCTCCGTTGTTCAAGATGTCTTCAAAGGATATTATGTGGCTTAAGGTTAAAATCGTGTTTGAGTGTCATAGCATGTATTGGACAGGATTGGTCAGCTTGGAACTGCAGACCATTTCTTAGTATAAAGTGAGCATTTGGTCTATCAATTAAGTTTAGAAAGTAAGAAAAGCTTGTTTTTTAATAGATTAAAATAATAATGGCTTGCACATATTTGGTGATATTGCGGATAGTGTTGAGGGTATTGTAGGTTACAATGGGACACTGAATTGATCAGAGCTGAGCTGAGAAGAGGCAGATGCAGTTCAATCTGGAAAAGTGTGAAGTGATATACTTTGCAATGTCAAACTTGAAGGCAGAGTATAAGGTTAATGGCAGGATTCTAAGCAGTGTGAAGTAACAGAGGGATCTTGGGTTCTGCATCCACAGATTCCCTGAAAGTTGCTGCAAGGGTTGGTAGGGTTGTTAGAAAGGCATTTGCTGCACTGGCCCTCGTTAGTTGGGGAACTCAGTTTAAAATCCGTGAGGTAACTTTGCAGATCTATGAAACTCTGATTAGACGTCACTTGCTGAATTAAGTTCTGGTCACTTCATTATTGGAAGGATGTGGAAACTTTAGAGAGGGTGCAAAGGAGATTTCGCAGGATACTGCCTGGATTAGAGAACCTCTTTTATGAGGAAAGACCAAGTGAGCTAGGGCTTTTGTCCTTGGAGCAAAGGAAGATGAAAGGTGACTTGATAGAGCTGTATAAGATGATAAGAGGCATAGAGAGAGTGGACAACAGCACCTATTTCCTAGGACAGCAATGGCTAATACAGGAGTTATAATTTCAACTGATGGCAGCGAAGTATAAGAGGATTGTCAGAGCTGGTGGGTGCATGGAACATGCTGGTGAGGTGGTGACAGAGGCAGATATATTAACGACATTTAAGAGACTCTTGGACAAGCACATGGATGAAAGAAATATGGAGGGCTATATGGGAGGGAAAGGTTAGATTGATTTTGGAGTAGGTTAAAAGGTCAACACATCACCATGGGCCCAAGGGCCTGTACTGTGCTGTACTGTTTCTATGATCCATATTCTATTACATTGATTCCCAGTCCTCAATGAGTGAAAATTTCACCATTCCAGCTACTCAGTCAAACATAGATATCTCTACTCCATGTTGCTCTCCTAAAGTAGTTATTCCATCTTCCTGTTCACTCTTGAAGCCGTTATTGGGTAAGCTTATCCTTCTGGACACTGCTGTGCAAGCTGTTGATTGCATATTTGCCTGCAGTATATTGAAATCCATTTTCTATTTAGTGGAGGGGAAGCTTTTTTGATATTTTGTCAAGAGGATGAGACCGAATAATTTCTGTGATGGTTGTGATACATGATGCCATCTATGAAGCATCCAATTCTGCATGAAGGTATGTTGTTGTTGAACAGTGTGATGTGTTCAGTGCAGTCAAGTCACAGTCAATTATATCGCTCTGAAATCAATTTGAAAATAATTGTATTCCTACCTCTCTGGGTAACTATCCTCATTTTCAAAAGTCTGCTTTCAAAGAAAAGTTATTTTGGCCATGTCCCAGAGGAAGACTTTTGATTGAAATGTGAAAGAACAATTTAAAACAATGGTATGCTGTTTTGTTTTGCAATTCCCATTGTACAGCATTTCCCAATCATCTTACAAGGATCTTAACTTGATTCATAATTAATCCAAGAACTTACATGCTTGCTCTAAAACACAGCATCAGCTTAGTTTTTCTAATCGTCTTGACTAATTAGTTGTTTAAAATGAACCTATAAACCTTGCCAAGACAGTTTTGGCCAGTATTTTGCTATCTTGCCTCTGATTCCCCCCTCCAAGGATTTGAACAGGACAATTAAGGCTATTGCTGCTAAATGTGTGGTGGACTGTAGGTTTCACAAGTGTTCTGAAATAAAGTCCCTACTTGTTCACTTAGATGAAAATTAAAAATAAGAAGGGGAAACAAAGGAAATAAGCACCCTACAGCACTGAAACAAGCTCTTCAGCCCATCTAGTCCATGCTGACCTGGTTTTCTGCCTAGTCCAACCTACCTCTCCCAGACCATATCTCTCCAAGCCCCTCCCATTTACCTACCTATCCAAACTTTTTTTAAATGAAACACCATCCACCACTTTTGCTGGCACATTAGCTCCACCGCTTGAATGAAGAAGTTCCAAGTCAGATTCCTCCTGAATATTTTATCTTTAACCCAAAACCTATGACCTCTAGTTCAAGTTTCACCCAACCTCAGTGGAAAAAAAAGCCTCTATGCACTTACCCTACCTACACCCCTCCAAAAGATCTCTCCTGATTCTCACGTGCCACTGAGAATAAAGTCCTAACCTATTCAACCTTTCTGTGTAATTCCAGATTCACAGTGATCCAGGCTTTTCAGCTCAACTTGCCATTCTGGCCTTGTCCATGCATCTGGCCAAATATCTACAATCACAATCACCCCAGCTCCACCAACTTGCCTAGCAGCTTGTCTCCATGCACCCACCACATTGTAAGTTGCCCCTCACGTCCCCCCCTGAGCTTTCTCACCTCACCATAATCCTACATTTACAGATTAAGGAGATGAAGAGAAACTGCTCTTCCCAGAGAGTAGTAAATCTGTGGAATTCTCTGCCCAGGGAAGCAGTCGAGGCTACCTTATTAAATATACTCACTGTACCTAATAAAATGGCCACAGGAGTGGAACCCGGTGTGGTTGTCTGCTGTTGCTGTAGCCCATCCGGTTCAAGGTTCAACATGTGTTTTCAGAAATGCTTTCCTGCACATAACTGTTGTAATGTGTGGTTATTTAAATTACTGTCGCCTTCCTCTCAGTTTGAACCAGTTGAGTCTTTCTCCTCTGACCTCTCTCATTTCCAAGGTGCCTTTGCCGACAGAACTGCCACTCACTGGATGTTTTTCTTTGTTTTTCGCACCACTCTCTGTGAACTCTGGAGAATCAGGTCCTCCAGACACACAGCCATCCTTGTAATTTTTCTCTGCACTCTTTCAACCTTGTAAGTAGGTGATCCAAATTGCACACATTACTTTAGGTTAATTGGACAATGGTAAGTTGTCCTGTGATTTGACTAGGGTTAAATAGGCGCATTGTTGGTGGGGCATTGGGCCAGAAGGGCCTTCTATCTGGTAAGCTTCCTCCAGCCTCTCATTCCAGCACTATAGCCTGACTCACTCTCTCTGTCCTTCTCCATGCCCTGATGGCTCTACGCACACAGGGATTGGTGCTGTGTCCATTGTTGTTCGTCATCTCTACCAATGTGATAACAGGGTTAACTGATTCAGTAAATTTGTGGATGACACCAAGATTGGTGGTGTAATGGTCAGCAAGGAAGACTATCATGGCTTTCAGTGGGATCTTGACCAGCTGGAAAAGTGAGCTGAAAAATGGCAAATGGAACTTAACGCAGACACGTGCAAGATATTGAATGTCAGTAGGACCAACCAGGGTGGGTCTCACACAGTGAATGGCATCTTTATATAAAAAAATAATATGACCCCAGTGAGTTAATTTGGAGTTTGGAAACCTGTGCCACTGTGAGTTTAATGGGAACACAGGAAATGTTAGCTCAGCTCAGTGAGTTGAGAGAGAGAGAGAGAATGGAAACCCAAGCACTGGTGAATTGAAAGGAGGAAATGGGAAACAGAGTCCTAGTGAGTTGGATGCATAGGAAAATGAGGCCCTGGTGAGTTGGAAAAGAAATGTGGGAAAAGGGGCCCCGATGAGTTGCGAGTTTGAGAACAGCTTCCTATTGAAGGAGAGTGCAAGAATGTGGCCCTGATGAGTTTAAAAAGAGCATGTAATCTGAGAATGTAGTGGGTGGAAAGGGAGTGTGAGAATCTGAGGTCTGTTGAGTGGGAAGGGAGCAGAGCAATCCTTACCTGGTGAACCAGATCCCAACTATCAGGGTGTCCAAATAATCAGATAGCGGATGATGTGATTTTTAAAAATTGTGTATTTAAAACACATTCTCTGCATCCATATGCACAACATATTTTTGTGCCCTTTCTTTCTGTCAACATCTCTATGAAATTTGGGAACCGTCTGCAGGTATTTCCACTCACACCCCTCTTTACATCGGCAGCACAGCAGTGGTAACTGCAAGCAGTTTCAAACTTCTGGGAATGCCCATCCCACACCACCTCTCAAGGTCTCAGAACATATCCTACACAGTCAAGAAAGCTCAGCAATGCCTCTGGTTTCTGAGGAGGCTGAAGATTTTGCACATCAATATTCAGGACCTCCTAAAGATGCACAGTGGAGGGCATCGCACAGAAACTGCATTTCGGTGGACAGGAAGGCTCTTCAAATGTCCTCTTTCTTTAAGGATCGTGGTTTCCCTTCTGCCGTCATCAACATGCCCTCACCCGCATCTCCTCCATTTCCCGCACTTCGACCCTCACCCCATCCTCCTGTCACCACAACAGGGACCGAGTTCCCCTTGTCCTCACCTACCACCCCACCAGCCTCCGGATCCAGTACATTATCCTCCGCAACTTCCGCCACCTTCAACAGGACCCCACCACTAAGGACATCTTACCCTCCCTACCCCTCTCTGCTTTTCGCAGGGATCATTCCCTCCGCAACTCCCTGGTCCACATGTCCCTCCCCACAGATCTCCCACCTGGCACTTAACCCTGCAAGCATAAGTGCTACACCTGTCCCTACACCTCCTCTCTTACCACCATTCAGGGCCCCAAACTGTCCTTCCAGGTGAGTCAACACTTCACTTGTGAGTCTGTTGGGGTCATCTATTGCATCCGATGCTCCCAGTGCGGCCTCCTCTACATCAGCGAGACCTGACGCAGATTGGGGGGACCGCTTCGTCGAGCACCTACGCTCCATCTGCCACAACAGACAGGATCTCCCAGCTGCCACCCACTTCAACTCTGCTTCACATTCCCATTCAGATATGTCCATACATGGCCTCCTCTACTGCCATGATGAAGCCAGGAGCAACACCTCATACACCGTCTGGGTAGTCTCCAGCCCTTGGCATGAACATGGAGTTCTCCAACTTCCAGTAATTCCCTCCCCCTCCCTTCCCCCCTCCTAGTTTCACTCTGCCTCCTCTTCCAGCTGCCTATCCCCTCCCTCATGATTCTGCCTTCTTCTACTACCCATAGTGCTTTCCCTTTACATTCCTTCTTCACCTTTCCTGCCTATCCCCTCCCCCACCCCTTGATCTTTCCCCTTACTGGTTTTTCACCTGGCACCTACCAGCCTTCTCCTTCCCACCCTCCCCCACCTTCTTTATAGGGCTCCTGCCCTCTCCTTCAGTTCTGACGAAGGGTCTCGGCCCGAAACGTTTACTACTCGTTTCCACGGATGCTGCCCGACCTGCTGAGTTCCTGCAGCGTGTTGTGCGTGAGGCTCTACAATGGGTAGCCAAAAGTGCCCAATGCATCACTGGCACCAGCCTAACCACAATCAAAGAGATATAGTATATAAAGAAAGGTGCCGGAAAAAGGCCTTGAGTATCATGAAGGATTCCACCCACGTTGCTCATGGACTGTTTGTCCAGTCCCATTGGGGAAGAGGCTACGTAACGCTCATGCCGGAACCACCAGACTTAGAAACAGTTACTTTCCCCAAGCAGAAAGTAACCTCCACCCACTAGATAGATAGATAGATACTTTATTCATCCCCATGGGGAAATTCAACATTTTTCCAGTGTCCCATACACTAACCCACCTCACCGCCACTACTTCTCAATTCCTGTCAGTCACCTTACGTAGACACACCTGTACCAAGCGTAATTTTATGTACAATCTATGCATATAATCTATCCTATGTATTTATATATATTGTGTTTTATTGTATTTTATTTTATTGTGCTTTTATATGCTGGATCGGAGCAAGAGTAACAATTTTTAGCGCCTCTTTACTAAACTTGCGTACTGGAAATGACATTAACAATCGTGATCTTGATCTTTTCGCGTAGACGTGGCCAGATTTCAATGATTGGAGAGGATAAAGGAACACGGTTCTAACACTATCGTTCCAGCCTAAGATGAAGACATAAGCACTCACTCCTTAAAAAATAGGCGAGGAATCGAGTGGCCCGACAGAGCAGGGGACACAGCACCTTTTCCGCTGGGATCTTCGCCGCCCTGACATCGGTGTTACAGGACAAATCGGCATCTTGTGCCCGCAGCGAACAACCAAACCTTGCGGCCAGACGTTCTTCCCACCGATTGACTGCGCTGGACTCGCTCGCTGTCAATCAGTTGACGTCACAATGCTGGGCTTGGTTGAGCTGCGGGGGTGGGTTCTTTTGTGAGGCGGAGTGTTCTCCGCCGCTTCTTGCGAGTGCGGGGATTTCTCCAAGAAAGCGGTGGGGATTGGTGTGAACGAGCGAGTGAGAGCGGCGACGATGCCCTGGAACACCCGACCTTTGCTGTCCATAGCATGGCTCTTTCTCGTCGCTTTCCCGCCGTGGGTTACTGCCTGCCCCAGTCGTTGCCTTTGCTTTCGCACGACGGTGAGGTGCATGCATCTCATGCTGGAGAATATACCTGCTGTCTCCCCGCAAACCACAATCCTGTGAGTATGGAGCGTCGGCACTGCAACGCTTTAAGGGAGAGGGTAGACAAAATGCTTTGTTGCCTTGCCGGAGGGATTAGAAGCAATGGAACTCGTTCTTATCTAAAACCACAACTTGGTTCAGCTTTATTACAGAGAGCAGACAGAATGGAGAGTTTGACAAAAGTTTTAATTTAAAAGCAGTTGTTTGGATGTAGACATTTGAATATTTTTCTGCACCTGTGAAATTCTCTGCATTGAAACAGTTTTGTTTTTTAGTGCCAAACTCGAAACTAACTTAAAGCTTTTTGAACTGTGTCTTTGCTGAAGGAGTGAAATATGGTGTTTGAAAAAGTCTTCTCATGCAGTTATCAGAAAAAGATAATTGATATAGCGCGATGAGCATAATGATCAATGATGCTGAATGGAAACGCTCGCAGCATTTTCTGCATGGCAGAGAGGATCTTAAATATATTATCATGTAACCTAAAAAGGTAATTTTAAAAGCCGGAGAACGGATAACAAGAAAACACTTTACGAAAATAAAACGACTTTAGCTGTAAATGACAAAGGTCTAAAACTTGTTAAAAAGCCGCCTGCTGGAGTCAGCCTGCAGTTAGGTACTTGGCCCCGCTGACTCCGATGTAACCCACTGAGCAACCTTTCTATGTGGTGTAGAATGTAATGTTCTGCCCGTGAGCTGGAAACTGGACCGAGGACAGTTTAAAAATAAAAGTGGCTGTTTCTCACGAATGCTGGAAATTACGGTGTTTGAAATGGCACAAAGTTGCAGGCACTTTTGGTCATGAATCAATGGCGATGTATGTAATGGAATTTACTTTGGAGTTAGCCGATTGATTTCACCCCCCCCCCCCCAAACACATCTTTCTGGCTTACGTTAGAAGGACGTTAACAATCTGTTAAAGTTATTGAATCGGGAGGAAATACTTCCAGCAAACTGGAGCTGCATAATACTGTAGTCGCTGGACTTCAGTCCCGCCGTGGTTTACATATTGCTTGTACCAATTTGCTTCTGGGCGAGGTTTTAGAACTCCGAATAGTTTAAAATCATCTAGTATGAGAACTATTTTTAAACTGAGTGAACACGAATCCACCTCGTAAATCTGTCTTCAATGTTACTGGTTTTGGTCTACCTCTTTTGCTCTTAACCCCTTGCCCTCTTGGAGCCTCTAGAATCTGTTTCACTTAATATAAATTTACTTAAATGGATGCTCTTATTCCGGTGGAGGGCAAAAGGTTAATATGCATGTAACTGAGTTTGACGACACTGTTTTGTGGCCCATGTTATTTTTTTCCACTAAGTATAAGGCTTGAGAAAAAATTGAGTATTTGAAAAATCTGTGAGTCATCAGGCAAAATCATTCTTTGTTGGGATTCGTCTCTTGACCCAGGATTGCTTCAGATAGTGTTTGCATCTTCGTTCCTTCCATCTGCTGTCTTTTTGTTGCGCTTTTATTGTAAGATATTTTGTTTTAACTTTTCAACCACTGATATGAAATGCTGTAGTGCTTGGGTTCAATGGGTAGTTACCAAGCAGTATTGTGTGTAACTTGCAATGGATGAGGTTTACTTCAACATTATGTAGGGCGTTTGTGGAAATATTCTCTGAAAAGGACATTTTTCTCTCCCTCTGTAACCACTGCAGATATAATTAGTGTAAGCAAACATGAAGAGGCAGACAAGAAAGGCCAGCTGATCCACCCCTTCATGTGGTTCCTGGAAAATCATGAAGAGATTTTCTTCTAATCCACAACAGCCAAGTAATTTTGCAAGGCAGAGGAATAATCAGAAAATAATAACAAAAAGGGTGGGGTCAGGGGACAGGAAATGGAATAAGTGTATATAACCTTTCACACTCAGCTATTTCATTAAGATCAAGGATGATATTTTGCATCTGTGCCATTTTCCATATCTGTGATACCCTTTTTATTCAAAACACAGCTGATCTGTCCTGAAAGACTGGAAAATTCCAAAGATTCAATATCATCTATGTGAAATCATTTCTTATATCACTTCTTCTGAGACTGTGACCACTGGTTGTTCATTCTGAAAAGTCACCACCCTGTTTGGGGGGGGGGGGGATATTACCCCTCAGATAATCTTTAAATTTCTCCACTCTCACTCTAGCCAGGGGAACCATCTGCTATATTAGTGAGCACTGTAATAATTTTGTATGTTTCAATGAGATAGCCCCATTTGTCTAAACTTGTGAGGATTTTGACCCAGTCTGTTTGGTTATACCTCATAGTTAATCTAGAATTGCAGGAATATCAGTGCAGGATTCTGATAGGTAAAGGAGGTTAGAATGGGAACCATAAGAAGAAAGGGGAGTGGTAAAAAATAGTTGGAACCAAAGGGGAGGTGGGGTGGGATTCCATGTGTGATGTTGGCAGGTGGAGGTGGGGGAAATGGACAAAGATGGCCCACCACAAGGAGAAGGAGCGGGGAAAAATTGTGTGTTTCCTAAAATTGGAAAAATCAATATTGTTGTAGACTACCCAGGTGGAATATAATGTTTTGTCCTCCAGTTTGCATTGGTATGACGGTAGAGAAGGTCAAGGACGGAGGAATCAGTGTGGGAATGACAAGGGGAGTTGCAATGGTCTCCAACTGGGAATATGGAATGGCCATTGTGGATTGAGATATATATTAGTGAAATGGTGGCTGAGTGTGCAGTGAGTCTCAACGATGTAGAGAAGCCATGTTGGGAGCACCCGATGCAATAGACAAGGTTGGAAGTGATGCATGCAAATGTTGCCGCACCTGAAAGGACAGTTTCATTTCCTCAATGGTGGTGAGAGAGGAGGTGTGATTACAAGTGTTACATTTACTGCAAGAGCAGGGGAAAGTGTCAGGGGTAAGGCTGTGGAGGGAGGAGTGGACCAGGGAGCCATGGAGGGAGCCTTCCCTGTGGAAGACAAAAAAGGGGTGGGGAGGAGAGGATGTGGCTGGTGGCAGGATTTAGTTGTAGCTGGCAGAAATGAAAGATAGTATGATGGATGCAGTCACTCGTGGTGGAAGGTAAGGACAAGGAGAACTTTATCTCTGTTCTTTCTGGGAGGAGGTAAGATGGGAGCAGAAATGCAAGAAACAGATGAGATGCGAGTAGGCCTCCAACCAGAAGGGAAGGCATGATTCCTGAAAAATGAACAATTTAGATGCCCTCCAAGAAAAAGCTTCATCTGGATTGCAGATTCAGCAGAGACAGAGAAAACAGGAGAAGGAATAAGAGACAGAATGGGAAGAGGTATAGTCTAATAACACTGGACAACACACTTTTTGTTCATGATAGACCGCTTGAAGCTAAATACAAATATAATTTCAGACTATCATGTAGGAATTTAGAGAAACAAGGAATTAACTTATATTGAAAATTATGCAAGATGATTTTCATTTGTACTTGGTGTCTGAGGTTTCTTGCTTAAGTATCCACCAATAATCAGCAAGTATTAATGGATTCTAGTTACCCTGATACAGTCTCTCCATGACTGCAGTCTTCTGGTGAGACCTTTCATCATGCTCATCACTGACAGCGCCAAGATTTGCATGGAAGAAGTCCAGATGGGAATGCAGAAAACAAATCTTTATCGATATGTTGTACTTCATGGTTTTGTATGCTTGAAGCATGTTGTTAATCTGCTGTACATAGTTTGATGCTCTGTAGTTGCCAAGAAAATTTTCAGCAACATCGTGAATGCCTTCCATGTGATTTTTCTCCAGTCCCATTAGAAGTTCTTTGAATTGCCTGTCATTGGTGACTTGTTTGATTTGTGGACTAACAGAAATGCCACCTTTAATCTTGGCACCAGTTATCCTGGGAAACATCTGTCTCAAATACCAAAATCCTTCACGGAAATTTATAGTCTTTCTAAAACCTGTCCTGTGCAGCATCTGCTCTGCCTAAGCATTGCCAGGCATGCCTGGACATGATGAAAAGAGAACTTTCCGGCTTACATTGTGGGCAACATTTTAATTTATGAATTATAATAACTAATATTGGTGATTTTTTTAAAAAAAATGGTGCATGATAGGGAAATTTCATGGTGATTTTCATGATCAGCCCAAAATCCATATGATACACACAAAAATATTCAGGAAGCAAAATCTTTGTTGTCCAGTGTTAGCAGTGGAGACAGAGAGTTCATTGTAAATGTCAGTGGAGAGTTTGCCTCTTAATGGAGACAGTGTGATCATGAAAGTCATGAGATCTCAGAAATGGTCATGTTATTTTGAGATCAGGGTGGAAGTTGGTGGTGAAGGTGATAAATTTGATCATTTCTGCATGAGTCGAGAAGTAGCGCCAATATAATCATCAGTGTAATGGAGAAAGTTGTAAAGTGGTACTAGAGTAGGTTTGGAGCAGGGACTGTTCCACGTAGCCAACAAAGAAATAGACATAGCTGGGGTGATATGAAGGTGGCCATGGATAGAACTTTGATTTTCAGAACATGAAAAGAGTCAAAAGAGAAGTTGTTTAAAGTAAAAACAAGTTCAGATGAGAGTGTTGGTGGAAGGGATCCTTGTACACAGGAGCGAAGAGCATTTAGACCATCCTTTAAGGGATATGGAGGTGTATAAAGACTGGACATCAATAGTGAATATCTTGCAGCAGAGGCTGAGGAATTAGAAGTTATTTAAGTTGGTGGAGGGCATGATGGGTCCCTGATGTAAGTGGGAATATTCTTATGACTTAATTTCTTTTGGATGAAGAATTGTTAAAAATGTGAAATCCCCCGGAGAAATTCTGCCTCATCCAACTTTTAATTGTGACTTAACCCTCTAGTGAAGCAATTACCTGGTCAGACCAATTTGCTCCACCTTAAACCTCTCTTCCCGGAATACTATTCCATCCATTTAAAGGTTTTCACCATCAGTCTAGTAGACTGCATTGATTATATCAGCATTTATTGCAGTATCACTTGATCTGTTCGCAATGACCTCTGCCTTCACCAAGACCACTGAAGCTCCTTTTTGAATATACTCAGGGTCACTGGAGGAAAAAAGACAGCTGTGTACTCCAAAAGTTGATGGAGAGCAAAAATAACTGAGTGGAATCAGCAAGCTGAGTGGAAAGAGATTGGAGAGGTGACTCAAAAGTGTTCATGCAGAAGTCACTATATGTGAAAGCTTTTGAAATCAAGAGGGTTCAAACGGCCTATGACTGAACGAGAGATTTTTGCACAGAAGTTCTGAAGAAATTCTAGAAAAAAGTGTTGTTATGCTGAACTCTGGTATTCCTCTGCATGTGTAAAATGTATTGATGACCTTGAACAAGAATGAGACCTTGTTCTGGCTTTATATGATAGGATTACTTGGATGAAAAGTGGTCATGAAGGCTTTCCACAGTATCTGAGTTCCACTTGGATGTTTGGCATAGACTTGGTTTTCCACAAAAATAATAACTGCTGTCCAAGTTGCTTGCTTCAGTTGCAGTAGTACTTGGGCTCCTGATTTGGAATGTTTTGCAAGCATCCCTGCAATTGTTTCTGTCCTCTGTAATAATGAATGCCAGCTTTTCTCTCTGCTGTGGCATATCCCTTTTTAGCAGGGGATCTTTTATCTTGATGGACAATTGTCTTCAAACAAACTGCATTTTGGGGAAAATACAAATTCTAAAATTACTTTTGCAAAATATTCTTTTGGAAACAATTCTTAAGCATTGTTAAATGTTATGACATGAAAATAGTCATAACGTAATAGTCATAAGGCTGTCCTTTATAAATCAGAGCATTGAGTATAGGAGTTGGGATGTAATGTTAAAATTGTACAAGACATTAGTGAGGCCAAATTTGGAGTATTGTGTACAGTTCTGATCACCGAATTATAGGAAAGATGTCAACAAAATAGAGAGAGTACAGAGGAGATTTACTAGAATGTTACCTGTGTTTCAACTCCGAAGTTACAGAGAAAGGTTGAACAGGTTAGGTCTTTATTCTTTGGAGTGTAGAAGGTTGAGGGGGGACTTGATAGAGGTATTTAAAATTATGAGGGGGATAGATAGAGTTGACGTGGATAGGCTTTTTCCATTGAGAGTAGGGGAGATTCAAATGAGGATGTGAGTTGAGAGTTAAGGGGCAAAAGTTTAGGGGTAACACGAGGGGGAACTTCTTTACTCAGAGTGGTAGGTGTGTGGAATGAGCTTCTGGTAGAAGTGGTAGAGGCAGGTTTGATATTGTCATTTAAAGTAAAATTGGATAGGTATATGGACAGGAAAGGAATGAAGGGTGATGGGCTGAGTGCAGGTTGATGGGACTAGGTGAGAGTAAGCATTCGGCATGGACTTGAAGGACAGAGATGCCCTGTTTCCGTGGTGTAATTGTTATATATGGTTATATAATAGAAGTGCACATTACATATGTAGATACTGGGTTTAGAATGTCGTCAATGAAGACGTGCAGTAATAAGTTTTTATTTGGTGTAATCTGGTGATGTACAAAGGAAGGTACCACGTACCGGATGGAATTTACAGCTAAACTTGAAAAATAAATTATTTATGTGCCTAAGCTTCTGTAACTACGAGGTTAATAGAAATGTCATTTCAATTTTACATTGATAGGATCTTTAGTATAAATGAGAACTTAATTTGTGACACAAAGTATTGTCAATGTCATACTTTTCTAGGAAGTATGATACCCTTATACATGTGGTTTCCAAAAGATTACAAAAACAAAATTATTGTAATTGTACATTGCAGAACTGGCATTCATGAAACCTCTTGTATACATAACATACTGCTTATCATTTCTCCCCACACAGAATGGAAATTGCACATTGTCAATTAAATTGAGTGGGTTACAGACAACAGTTTAAGTTAGCTCAGATCTTCTTGAAATACAATGATGCCTTGTGATGTATGTCATTCTTAATGTTCAGAATTTCTGGAAAACTGCGAAGAACAGAATTGGTTCTAGATGAGGACCTTAGTAATTCATTTATATTGCTGTGCCCTTTAATCTTGTCCCCAGTATCTCTAACATTTTAAACTCTGCACTGGCTTTACACATTTGTTTACCGTTCAAATTAGTAGGCATGATCAACTAACTAAGCCTTTCATGAAAGAGATGGTTTTTAGTGTGATGCAGTCCATTTTTCTGCCCTAGAAGGTGAACAATTTAAACCATTGGTATTGGGTCTTTAAGGTGGAAAATTGTTCTTCGATGTTAACATTATTATTTTTAAAAATGTGACTGATGTGCAGAAGACTTCATGCACACTTGCAACCAATGCAAAATTAAAAACAGTCTACCTTTCTTCCCTGGAAGTGACTGCTTTGCATATTTTTGTTACTTCCACTAGAGCAGGTTTGCTATCCTGGGGTCCATGGACCCCTCGGTTAATGGTAGGGGTCCATGGCATGAAAAAAGTTGGGAGCCCCTTCACTAGAGTGATTTAAAAGAAAACACCAGAAGCTCACAGCAGTCTTATGTAGAAGGCTTTCGTCAGCAAGAAAGCACTAGAAATCGTTGGGAGTGAGTCATACTGTGAAGTGGTGAGTGAGAGTGTGGGAACTGAGCAGAGTGGGAGCCATTTAAAAACAAGTCTCATTGGGAGTGAGCCATACTTTAGAGTAGCAAGTGAGAGAGCAGAAGCCATTTAAAAACAAGAAGTCTTGTTGGGGGTCAGTTTGACCCAGTATAAAGAAGCAAGGTTTATGCAGAGTGGCCATTGTTGGAGTGGAGAACTGAAGCTTTGGCTTGAAAGGGGGGAGGCACAGGTGAGTAACAGAAAAGAGCATCCTGTAAGATATGGGATTGCATTGTAACTAGTAGTCTCTCTGATGAATACGTCAGCAGGAAGTGCACTCAATTCCAGCTCCTGACTGACCAGGGCAAGGAACTAGAGTTCCTGCTCTGGTGCTGGATGTACCTAGGACCATTCAGAAGGCTGAAACCCTTACGAGACTTTTACTGAGGTGGTCACACTCTAAGAGTGCAAGCTTCAGATAGTAAATGGGTGACCACCAGGAGATGTAAGGGGTGTAAGCAGTCAGTGCAGAGTTCACCAGCGCCCATTCCCCTCAGCAACATGTATACCCTTTTGGATACCGCTGGGAGGAGCTAGATAACCTATCAGGGCACAGCAACTGCAACCAGGCTGGTGGCACTGTGGCTGGCTCTGAGATTCAGCAGGGATGGGTAAAGTCGGGCAGGTTGATAGTGATAGGAGACTCAATAGTTGGGGGGATGGACAGAGGGTTCTGTGGTTCTGTGAAAGAGACACCAGGATGGTGTGTTGCCAGGGTCCAGAATGTCTGAGTGGTTGCAGAATTTTCTTTGGGGGGGGTGTATGAGCAGTCAAAGGTCATGGTGCACTCTGGCCTGCTAGTTTCATAGCGTGCTAGTCATAGCAGGAATACGGTGATTATACTGGTGAATAGTGGCTGAGGAACTGGTGCAAGGGGTAGAGTTTCAGGTTCTTTGATCATTGGAACCTCTACTGGAACGGGGTGACCTGTACAAGAGGAATGGTTTGCATCTAAACTGGGGAGGAACTAATATCCTGGCCGGGAAGTTCACCAGTGCTACTTGAGAAGGTTTAAACTAGTTTGGCAGGGGATGCAGCCAGAGAACCAGATCAGAAAGTGGAGAGATGGGGAGGAAAGTAGATAACTGGGCCAGTAAAAACAGGCAGAAGCAAAACAATGTAAGGGATAATTTGAAGTGTGTGAATATTAATCCTGGGAGTTTTATGGATAAAGGTGATAAACAGAGCACAGATCAGTACATAGAGTTATGATGCTGTGGCCATTTCAGAGACTTGGTTGAGAGAGGGACAGGACTGTGTGCTTAATGTGCCTCAGGGTTTTAATTGTTTTCAAAAAGGTAGAGAGGTAGGTTAAATGTGGGGGAGGGAGTTGCACACTAATCAGAGACAATATCACAGCTGTACTCTGAGGGGACATAATGGAGGGCTGAGTTTTATGGGAAGGACTCAAAATAGGAAAGGTGCGATCCTCTGGGATTGTACCACAGGACCCCTCTCCCCCCAATAGCCTTGAGGACATTGAGGAACAGATCTGCAGACAGATTAAGGAAAGGTGTAAAACAATAGTTTTGTTGTCTTGGGGTTCTTCAGCTTTCTTAATATAAATTAGGACCTTCTTAGTGCGAGAGGTTTAGATGAGGCAGAATTTGCTCAGTTCAGTATTCAACACAATCATCCCTCAGAAACCGATTGGAAAGCTGAGCCTGCTGGGCCTGAACACCTCCCTCTGAGACTGGGTACTAGACTTCCTGACTGGGAGACATCAGTCAGTCCGGATCGGAGGCAGCTTCTCCAACACCATCACACTGAACACGGGGGGAGGTGGGGGGGGGGGGGGGGAAAGCAGGGCTGTGTGCTCAGTCCACTGCTGTTCACTCTGCTGACCCACGACTGTGCTGCAACACACAGCTTGAACCACATCATCAAGTTTGCCGATGACACGACCGTGGTGGGTCTCATCAGCAAGAATGACGAGTCAGCATACAGAGAGGAGGTGCAGCGGCTAACGGACTGGTGCAGAGCCAACAACCTGTCTCTGAATGTGAACAAAACAAAAGAGATGGTTGTTGACTTCAGGAGGGCACAGAGCGACCACTCTCCGCTGAACATCGACAGCTCCTTGGTAGAGATCGTTAAGAGCACCAAATTTCTTGGTGTTCACCTGGCGGAGAATCTCACCTGGTCCCTCAACACCAGCTCCATAGCAAAGAAAGCCCAGCAGCATCTCTACTTTCTGCGAAGGCTGAGGAAAGTCCATCTCCCACCCCCCATCCTCATCACATTCTACAGGGGTTGTATTGAGAGCATCCTGAGTAGCTGCATCACTGCCTGGTTTGGAAATTGCACCATCTCGGATCACAGGACCCTGCAGCGGATAGTGAGGTCAGCTGAGAAGATCATCGGGGTCTCCCTTCCGGCCATTACAGTCATTTACACTACACGCTGCATCCGCAAAGCAAACAGCATTATGAAGGACCCCATGCACCCCTCATACAATCTCTTCTCCCTCCTGCCATCTGGGAAAAGGCACTGAAGCATTCGGACTCTCACAACCAGGCTATGTAACAGTTTCTTCCCCCAAGTCGTCATACCCCTCAATACCCAGAGCCTGGACTGATACCAACTTTCTGCCCTCATCTGTGCCTATTGTTTATTATTTATTGTAATGCCTGCACTGTTTTGTGCACTTTATGTGGTCCTGGGTAGATCTGTAGTTTAGTGCAGTTTTTTCTGTGTTGTTTTTACATAGTTCAGTGTCATTTTTGTACTGTTTCATGCAGCACCATGGTCAGTAAAAACGTCTCGTTTTTACTGTCTACTGTACCAGCAGTTATGGTCGAAATGACAATAAATGTGACTTGACTTGTGAATGCAGGAGGGTTTCTTGCGTCAGTATGTCACTGGTCAAACAAGATGTTGGGCTGTACTGGACCTGGCGTTGAATAATGAGCCTGGCTAGGTGACTGACCTTGTGGTGGGTGAGCAGTTAGGGAACAGTGACCACAACTCCTTAAGATGGCTATTGATAAGGTTAACTATGGATGTTGTGGGGAGAGCATTCAATTGGAGCAGGGCACATTACAAGAGCATTGAGAAAGAGCTAGGAAGAGTTAATTGTTTTTTGGCAAGTCCACATCTGACATGTGGGTGGTGCTTAAAGACCAATTGCACAGAGTAGATGACAGGTATGTTCCAGTCAGAAAGAATAAACAAGGATGGCAAGGTAAGAGGACCTCGGTTGCTGAGAGAAGTGATAAATTTAATCAAGAAGAAAAGGGGAAATATATTCAACTTAAAAAGCTGGATTCAAACAGGGCCCTTAAGGATTATAAAGAAGTCAGAAAAAACTCAAGAAAGGAATTAGGAAGGGCCATAAAAAGTCCAGCAATTAGGACTCCTAAGGCATTCTATGCATACATCAAGACCAACAGAAAAACTATGGAGAGAGGATAAAGCGGAGGGGGGAGCATGTGCTTGGATGCAGAGTATGGGGGTGAGCCTCTCAAAGAACTTTACATCAGTATTTACCAAGGAGAAGGATGTGGGGTGTAAGGAGATTGGTGTTAAGAGTAATATGTTAAGGCATTTCGAGGTAAAGGAGGAGGTAGTGTTGGGTCTCTTACAGACCTATTAAGGTGGATAAGTCCCCAGGGCCTGATGAGGTATCCCCCAGGTTACTGAGAGACGAGAGTAGAGATTGCTGGGTCTTGACCAATATTTTCATGTTCTGTCTAGTCACAGATGAGGTTTCGGAGGACTTGCGGATAGCTAATGTTCCATTATTGAAAAAGGGGACAAGGGATAATCCTGGAAACTAATGGGGAACCACTTCATTCTCTGGAAGTTGCTGGAGAGAATTATTAAGGATAGAATATATGAGCATTTGGAAAACCATAGCCTATTAGGGAGAGCCAGCATGCCTTCATGCGGGGCAAGTCATGTCTTACTAACTTGATTGAGAATTCCGACAAGGGTGGTTGTTGAAGATAGAGCTATGAATGTTGTCTACATGGATTTTAGTAAGGTGTTTAACAATGACCCTCATGGAAGTTTCATCCAGAAAATTCAGATGCACGGGGTCCATGGTGAAATGGCCGTTTCGATTCAAAGTTGGCCTGTCCTTATGAAGGCCGAGGGTGGTGGTTGGAGGGACTTGTTCTAGATGAAGGTCTGTGATTAGCAGTGTTCTGCATGGATCTGCACTGGGACCTTTGCAGTTTGTGATGTATATAAATGACCTGGATGTATGTGTCGATAGGTTTGCATATGATACAAAGTTTTGTTGTGGATAGTGTAGAAGACTGGCAAGGAGTACAGCAGCATATAGATCAGTTACAGATATGGGGGGGGGGAGGGTGGAAGAGCAGACGGAGTTTAATCCAGCCAAATGTGAAGTGTTACACCTTGGTAGGTCAAATATAATGAGTCGGTACACTGCAAAGTGTGTGTTAATGAGCAGTAGAATCTCGGGGTCCAAGCTCATAGCTCCCTGAAAGTGACTACAGTGGTTGATAGGGTGGTTAAGAAGACTTATGGTATGCTTGCCTTTATTAATCGAGGCACTGAGATCAAAGGTCAGGAGGTTATGTTACAGCTTTATAAAACTGCAGTTAGGCTGCATCAGGAATACTCTTCTGTCCACCCCATTATAGGAAGGATGTTGAGGCTTTGGAGGGATTGCAGAAGAGGTTAACCAGGATGCTGCCTGATTTAAAGGGCATGTTTTGTGAGAGATTGGACAAACTGGGGCTGTTTTCTCTGGAGTAGTGGAAGCTGATGGGAGATCTGATAGAGGTTTTTGTGCCTGAGAGGTATAGGTAGAATATACAGTATCTTTTCTCCCTGGGTTGAAATGTCTATTACCAAAAGGCACACATTTAAGATGGGAAAGGGTAATTTCAAATGAGATACGCAAATCAGAAATGCAGATTAATGAGGGAAATGTAAGGACATGGACATTGCATAGAGAAGGGATTAGTGTAGTTGGCCATTTGATTACAAATTTAATTGGTACTGCACAGCATTATGGGCTGAAAGGCCTGTTCCTGAGCTGTATTGTTCTATGTTTTAAATAATATGCTGGGATTTATTTGAGAGCAAAGTGCACTTTAATTTGAATCACAGTTATCACCATGTTTTGAAAACTCTGAACTCCAGGTGCTGGACATACTAAAATAAGAACAGAAAAATGTTTAAATGAATCAGCAAGTTAGGCTGCATCTGCGGGAAGAGAAGTACAGTTTCAGATCAAAGATGCTTCATTGGACTTTCATGTTTTTATTTTGTTTCTGTGCAATTTTCTCATTAAGAGTAAATGATGCTTTTGTTTTACCAGAGGACAGAAAAAAGTGTTTGCATTTATGAAATGTCTTTCCATAATGACAGAGTTCCAATACTTCAAGTGCAGTCAGTTTTGTAATTTAGGGAATCTGAATAAGGAACATGTTCATTACCAGATACCACATGCAGAAGGGAGAAAAGAAGATTTAAAAAAAAAAATAATTGTGGTTGTTTTAAGTATAACTATTGTCCAAGGTTTAAACTTCTGGAAACACACAGTCCATCAGACAGCATCTATGTCAAGAGTGAGATTCTGTGTGAGAGCAGGAAACATTCAAAAGAGAAGGTCTCATTATACATAAGTTTCACTTGGGCCAATAAAAAGAAGTGAAGTTTAAGTGGAGCGAACATATTGCTAGTGGACAGGGTTAGATTGGGGAATTGAGACATTGGCTTAAGAGACCAGTGAGAAGAGGTAGAAACCAAGGTCATGGAAGCATTTCGCATCAGCCGTTGTGTGAGTGGGCCAGTGTAGGAGTCTTGAGCCTGTGGCTTCAGAGGGTTCGGCAAGAAGGCATGGCTGAGTAGCAGGTAAGTTTTTCATAGCAGTTAACTAAAAAGATGCATGATTCACAATTAAATAAAATAGGGGAGAAGGATCAGGAAATGTGTTGCAGCTGCATGATGTGGTGGCTGATGAACCCTATTGAAGTTTCTCGTGACCACATCTAGAACAAGTGTTGGATGCTCAAGAAACTCTGGCTCAAAGTTGATGACTTGGAATCTGAGCTTCAAGTGCTGGTGCATCAGGGAGGGGGAGTTTTACCTGGGTACATTGTTTCAGAAGGCCGTCACACTCATTGAAATAACTGCTTGAAATTTGGTCTGTGGCCAGGGACAAGTCTGTGACTGAGCTGACTGAGGCAAATGGGCGATCCAAGAGGTAGCGGTGGAGCAGCTTCAGCTCTCGAGCTTGCCCAGCAGGTCTGAGATTGTTGCTCCCTGTGAGATAAGTCAGTTGGGGTGGTTAGAGGAAGGATGAGTAACTGAACTATGTTACTTTGATTAGAAACACATCCAACAGGGGAAGAGAGGAGGCATTTTGTAATTGTGGATAGTACAGTCAGAGGAATAAACACAATTCTCAGTCATAAGAATTGAGAGTCCCCAAGGCTGTGTTGTCAGTTTGATGCCCATGTCTGGGACATCTCATCGTCTGACCTGCAAAGGAATTAGGAGTGGAAGGAGAAAGATTCAGTTGTCGTTGTCCATCGGGTCTCAACAATGTAGGACACATAAGGAAAGGGATCCTGCTGAGGGAATTTGAGCACCTAGGGATTAAATTAAAATGCAAAATCAGAATGGTAGTAGTTTCTGGATTGTTACTTGAGCCATGTGGTTAATAGATGAGCGACATACGGTGTGGGATAAGTGAGTTTGAATTCATGAGACATTGGCACCTGTATTGGGGAAGGAGGGAGCTGTTCCAAAGCGGGATCAGGGCTTGAGTGAATTGCATAACTAGGGTTGTGGATATGGATTTAAACCAAATAGTTGGGTTCAACAACTTGGGAAGGTATGGATCTAGTAGGAGAGTGTAAGGGAGTTTATGGAAGTCTCCAGAATAAAGAATAAGATACAATTGAGAAAGGGATGAGAATCTAACTTCAGGCAAAATGGAGACAAAATTGAAAAGAGAGGTGAAAGTGTTATAATTGAAGGCGCACAGAATATAATGTACATACACAACGCTGGAAGAACTCAGCAGGTCGGGCAGCATCCGTGAGAAAAGAGTAGCCAATGTTTCAGGCCGAGACCCTTCATCACGGATGCTGCCTGACCTGCTGAGTTCTTCCAGCGTTGTGTACGTTTTCTTTGATCCACAGCATCTGCAGTTGTATTTTTGTGTTCAGAATATAATGTAAATTCTTGTAACACAGTTAGAAATTGTCAGGTATGATGTTCTGAACATTACCAAGTCAGAGTTAAAAGATAATCACAGTTGTAAGCTTATCATCCAGGGATGTAGATAATATTGATAGAATGGCAAATAGGCAGTGGGGGCTTTGAAGGTAAGGTAAATATGCAATCGAATCCTTGGAAATAGTGACATAGGATCAGAAGATGTAGGGAGAATTGAGAAGCTGAAAGGGTAAAAAGATACTGCTGGGAATTGTATCCAGGCCTCCAAACAGTAGCAGAATGTGGAATACAAATTGCAACCGGAGATAGAAAAGGAGTTTAAAAAGGGCAGTGTTATCATGGTCGTGGCATGTTTTCAATATGCAGGTAAATTGAGAAGGTCGATCTATTGCTGAATCCTGAGAGAAGGAATTTGTAGAATACGTACATGATGGCTTTTTAAAACAGCCTGTGATTGAGCTGACTAGGGAAAAGGGCAATTCTGAATTAAGTGTTGTGTAATAAAGCAGATTTGATTAGAGTGTTTAAGGTAAAGGAGTCTATAGATAGTGAGCATAATATAGAATTTATCCTGCTGCTTGAGAAAAAGCAGTTACAATCAGATATTCTGGTCTTACAGTTGAGTAGAGGTAACTGCAGAGTCATGAAAGAGGAGCTGGCCGAAGTTGATTGGAAGTGACACTAGCAGAGATAGTAGTAGAGCAGCAGGTAGAGCTTCTAGGGGTAATTATGAAGACACAAAATTGGTTTATCTCAAAGGAGAAGCAGCACTCTTAAAGAGAGTATGAGGCAACTGTGACTCCTAAGGGAAGTCAAAGACAACATAGTTGCAAAAGAGAAGACGTACAACATAACAAAAATTAGTGTGAAGCTAGAGGACTGGAAAGCTTTTAAAAATGAAACAAAGGCATCTAAAATGCCATAAGGAGAGAAAAGATGAAACATGAAGCTAAGCCAGACAAGAATATAAGGGGATACCAGAAACTTTTCAGATGTACAAAAAGTAAAAGAGAGGTAAGAGTGGACATTGGACCATTGAATGGGGAACAATGAAAATGCGATCGAGCTAAAGTATTTTTGTTAGTTTTTACTGTGGAAGACACCAGGAATGTGCCAGAAATTTGAGAGGATCAGGGCGAAGTTTGAGAATGTGCTTGGGAAGCTGAAAGTTCTGAAGCCAGATAGGTCACTTGGAGCTCATGGGCCCCATGGTTCTGAAAGGTAGCTGAAGAGATTGGAGAGGCATTATTAGTGATCTTTCAAGAATCATTAGATTCTGGAATGGTTCTGGAATACTGAAAAGTTGCAAATGCCACTCTACTCTTTAAGAAGGGAGGGAGGCAGAGGAAAGGAAGTTGTAGTCCAGTTAACCTAACTTCAGCGGTTGCAAGGGTTGGGATCCATTATTAAGAGTGTGGTTTTTGGGGTACTTAGAGACACATGATAAAATGGTTTCCTTGGAATTCATTGAGGAAATAATGGTAGATGAAGGAAAATCTTCCCAAAGGTAGATGAAGTGGATGTTGTTTACATGGATATTTAGAAGGCCTTTGACAAGGTAAGGTATTGCACATGAGACTAAAGAGCCCATCGCAACACAGGAAAGCTAATATCACGGACAGAAGATTGGCTGACTGAAGGGAGGCAAGTAGTGAAAATAAAGGAGGCCTTTTCTGCTTAGCTGTTGGTGATTAGTGGCATTCCACAAGGTCTGTGTAGTTTCCGCTTTTTTTCACAGTGTATGTTAATAATCTAGACAAACCTGATGGATTTGTAGCCGAATTTGAGGGTGATAAAGAGATCGGTCAATTGAATTAAATTTATTTAAATCTTATATCTGTCCTACAACATGGGGGAGTAGAAATCTTTGCGTTAGGACTCCATCACAATATATAGAGACGTGTGAATTTATGTCTAGTGTCTTGTTGAAAGTAGCTGTCCCAGCCTGTTGGTCTTGGCTTTAATGCTGCAGTACCACTTGCCAGATGGAATCAGCTGAAACAGTTTATGGTTGGTGTGACTGGTGTCCCTGATGATCTTCCAGGCCTGCTTTTTGCACCTGCTGCTGTAAATTTCCTCAATGGAGGGAAGTTCATATCTACAGATGCACTGGGCTGTCTGTATATCTCTCTGCAGTGCACAGTAAACAGGTTGGTGTAGTTCCTGTACCAGGCAGTGATACAGCCAGTCATTATGTTCTCAGTAGAAGGTCTTCAGTCACTTGCTGTTGTGCTTTTTTTTGCCACACAGCTGGTGTGTACAGTTCAGCACAAACTGCTGAAGTATTTATACAGATTAGAAGAATGGCAAAGAAGTGGTAGGTGGGATACAGTGTAGAGAAGTGTATGGTCTTAAACTTCAGTAGAAGGAATAAAGGCGTAGATGACTTTGTAAACGTGGGGGGGGGGGGGAGTGAATTCAGGAATCAGAGAAGCAAAGAGACTTAGGAGCCCTAGTTCATGATTCCCTAAAGGTTAATTAAATTAAATGCAGAACAGGATCTTCTAGCTCACTGAACCACCCATGCTGCACAGCAACCCACCGATTTAACCTTGGCCTAATCACTGGGCAATTCAAATGATCAATTAACCTGCTTAACTGGTATGTCTTTGGACTGTGTGAGGAAACCGAAGAACATGGGAAGAGTGTAAGAATATTTATTTTATTTATAGATACAGCATTGTGTAGGCCCTCTCCCTTATCCCCCACTCCCCTTCAAGCCGTACTGCTCCATCAACCCCTGACAACTCCAATTTAACCCTAACCTAATCATGGGACAATTTACAGTGACCGATGAACTGGCCCGGTAGGCCTTTGGACTGAAGAGGAAACCGGAACACCTGGGGAAACCCCACGCATTCCATGCCAGAATTGAACTTTGAGGCAACAAGCTGTAGTAGCTGCTACAAACACCTTGCAGATAGAGTCTGTAATAAGGAAGGCAAATGCAATGTTAGCATTCATTTTGTGAGGATCAATATAGAAAAGCAAGGATGTAATGGAGAAATTTTTATAAGGCTTTCATCGGATCTTATTTGGAGAATGGTGAGCAGTTTTCAATGTTTCCAGTAAGCTGGCGGCAAACTTGGATGCAGTGGCTTCTACGGGACCAACCAAAGGCGGTGTCTTTTTTAAACATATTTCTGATGATCACAAGATGTTCTGAATATTAAGAACTTAAAGTACTGCAGTTCTACCCCATCAGCAACTTGCTTGTCAGCTAAGAAACTGAAGGAGCTAGACTTGGTGTGGGTCGTGCTGTTGCCTGTGTACGTGAAGGAAGTGTACATTCTAACAGTGAGTCCTTGTCTTTGTTGCTTTTCTTGTGATTGCAAGATGCTGCTGGATATTGTTATTATGGAATGCTGCACATCTGAATGACTGGTTTATTGGCGAATGGCAGAGGAGGTGAGCGATCTCAGTTGTAGCAAGGACTGGGCCTCGAGCCACGGTGTCACCTGCTTGCAGACACCCAGGAGAGGGGTGTTGGGGTCAGTGCACTCTACTGGAGTGCTAGAGGCAGTGTGATGTGGCCTATATGTTGGAATTGGTGCTGCTCTCCACTGTTTGCTCAGCAGGAGACAAGATATATTGTCTCCTGCAGCATTCATGGACTCGGGGGCCTGGACTATTTTTTTGTTTGACTGAATTTTACTTCTGTTGTACCTTGGCCCTGGAGTAATGCTGCTTAGCTTGGCTATATTCATGGGTGTTCATGTATGGTTGAATGACAGTTGAACTTGAAATTTTAGGCCCCATATCTAAGAAAGAATGTGCTGGGGTTATGGGGAGTCCATAGAAGGTTTACAAGAATGATCCCTGGAATGAAAGAATTAAGTTAAGAGAAAAGTTTGATGGCTCTGGGCTTGTACTTGCTGGAGTTTAGAAGAACTAGGAGGGATCTTATTGAAACCCACTGAATACTGAAAGGCTTAGATAGTGTTTATGCGGAGAGGATCTTTCCAATAATGGGAGAGTTTAGGACCAGATGGTATAGCTTGAGAATAGAAGTATACCCTTTTAGAACAGGGATTATGAAGAATTTCTTCATTCAAAGTGGTGAATCCATTACCACAGACAGCTATGGGTGACCATATTTAAAGCAAAATTTGATAGGTTCTTGATTAATAAGGGTATCAAAGATTATGGTGATAAGGCAGGTGAATGGGGTTGAGAAGCAAAGTAGATCAGCCATGATCAAATGCGGAGCAGGCTCAATGGGACAATTGGCCTATAATAACTTTTAAAAGGCCTTCTGGTAGTGTCATTGGCCTGAAAAAAAAAGTCTGTCTTTTCACAGATGCTGCTTTGATCTTGGAGTGTTGCAGCATTTTCTCTTATTTTTCAGGATCTGGAGTTCTTTAGATTTTTATTAATTATTGTCCAAGGTCCAGGGTAAAATCTTAATGGGGTACTGTTGTTGCACTTTTTTTTTTTTTTATTGACCAGAAGGTACTTTGCACCTCAACTACATCTGTCTTCCCAAAGTCAACTTTGAACAACAATGCATCTCTTAATTTGCCACAAGAGATCAGAAATTGATAAATTGTCACAACTATTCAGTGTTGGTACATGGAGGCAGTTGCTATGGTTTTCTCTTAATTCACTCTCAAGATAGTAGGAGTAGTTTGTATTAGAAACAATTATTTATTCATAAATTTAGCATACCAACAGGGAAACTTTCAATTTATTCCTTTGAGAAATCTTCTGTCCACACATGGTTGCAGTAGTTGTTTGCAGATAGTCACATGATATAATCTTTAAAGGGTAATGGCTCTTCAGGAACAACTATTGTTTATGGACCAGTAGTTTATACATCAATTCTTTAATATTGAAAGGCAAAAGTAAAAATAAAATTGCAAAATATTTTGGCATGAAACCCTGGAGATACTTGGATTAGTAGACTCTTTCCAGATCTGGCCCTAATAGGTTGCACTTTGCCCAGTTGCTATTTAGCTGTGGGTTTCTCACTGCAGGGTTAATAATGCATCCTTTAGTATCTCCATGACTGCTACACACAAGCATGTTCTTCGGTGGGGTTTCTAAGATGGCTGCTATTCCTCTGCTTTGATTTATTTTCTTCTGTCTTGATAATTAAAGTATCTGTTCTTCTGAGAACCTTGCATTGATAGACGACTGCTCTGAGTTGTTTCTGCTTACCTGTGATCTGACCTTTTAAGGTTTCATTACAGGAAAACTGCCTTTTAACCTTTTCGAAGTTCAGTTCAAATTAAAAATAATTCAGTAGATCTAATTTCCCACCTGGGTGAAACATTTATCTTTAGCCAGGTGTCTGGAACTTAATGAGATTAATGATTCCTTTCCCAAAATCTGTTTAAGTCACATGATTCCTGACTTCTTCATCCATCCCCTTCAACGGGCACTTTTCCTCATTGTGGAGACGAATCCAGGTGTGAAGAGTGCTCATGTGTTATCTTCATTCTTTCATAGCTTGGACGTGTTTGGTGCCTTGTTTCTGAAGATTGTGTTGCCATGATTATCTAGATCTTCTGTCTCAGAACAATTGTTTGTGATCAGAGAATAGATTCACCTACAGTTTGCCTGTGCTGTTTATCTTGTCTGAATTTCTCTCAATGTAAGCTGTATTGTATCATCTTGTAGAGTGGTAGTCTGCTGTAGTACTGGTGACGTGATTTTGACTTGTCATAGAAAACAAACAGTTATTTTGGCCCGTCAATCCATGCCAAAACCATTTAAACTGCCTACTCCTATCAACCTGCCCTGTACCATGTACCTGTCCAAACTTTGCTTTAACATTGAAATTGAGCTAGCATGCTCATCCACACTCTCATGACCCCTCTGAGTGAAGATGTTTCCCCTCATGTTCTCCTTAAACATTTTACCTGTAACCCATGATCACTGGTTGTAGTCCCACCCAACCTGAATGGAAAAAACCTGCTGGCATTTACCCTATCTATACCCCTCATAATTTTGTATGCCTCTATCAAATCTCCTCTGTCTTCTGCATTATCTATGCTATTCCACATTAATCCGCTCAAATTCTCTATCCCGGCATCATTGATAAGGAATTTGAAACTATGGAGATGTTGGTGGGTGGACCAAGTCCCTTTCTGCAAAGGGATCAGCTCAAGCAATCTTCTTGATGCTCAAGCAATGTGACCCACTAGCTACAGCAATGTACGTTTTTTTTTTGTCCTTTGGTGGGTGCACTGCTTCCATTGTCGATGTAACATTCTGCTGGTCCAGTATGATGACACGTCAGCTGTCCTGGTTCTTTGGGTTCACCACCACTCAACTTCATCTGTTAGTTGTGCTTAGTGTCATGGGGAGTTCACATGACATTTCAGAGCTAAGTTGACATATCACTAATTTCCCAGAATAGCTTTTACTGGGAGGAAGTTAGACCTTAAAAGTCGCATTGGTCACTATACCTATAGAAGAAAATAACTGCTTTGCAGATTGTACAGCATACAATTATTGGATGTGGGACTAACACTCTGGGCAACAGTCTGTATGGATGAGATGGGCCAATGTGCCTATTACCATTCTGTGAAACTCTGGCTATACTGAATTGGTTCCTGGAGGGATAGCCTCTGTATGATGGGCTGCATAAGGATAGACTGAATCTGATGGAACTTTATTTCCTCTGGAGCCAGGGTTCTCAACATTTTTTATGCTATGGGCCCTTACCATTAACCAAGGGGTCCCTTGCTCTAGAGGTATGAGATGTGATCTCACTGTAAGAATCTGATAGTTGTAGGATAGGTGGCATGATCCAGCTGGGGATTATGGTCAAAATACAGGGTTTTCTGTTAGACTTGAGTAGTGTCAGGAATGCTCCGATTATTTAAGTTCTCTACCTCCAGGAGACTGCAGATGTTCAATCAGTGAGAGTATTCAAGGCTGAAACTGGTATATCTTTGAACTCGAGGCAAGTCTCCGAATATGGTGATCTGGAGGGAAGGTAGACTTGAATGTCTCTGGAAATGCTGCTGCTTCTTGAGTTCTAACCATATCAGTCTTTGGATTGGGATTTAGCGAACTGCAGAACGCACACCCTGATGGTCTGTTTATTGTCGCCAGTGATTTTAACCACGTGAACCTTCAGTCACTGCTCCCCAAATTCCATCAGTATGTGGACTTTGTAACGAGGGGGGAGAACGCATTGGACCTGGTTTACACAAACATCCCCGACGTGTACCGGGCAGAGCCCCGCCCCCACCTCGGATACTCAGACCACATCTCTGTTATGCTAATCCCAGCATACAGACCGCTCGTCAGGTACTCCGGACCAGTTCAGAAGCAGGTGAAAACCTGGCCAGCAGGAGCCATCTCTGCTCTTCAAGACTGCTTTGAGAACACTGACTGGCACATGTTCAGGGAGACTGCAACCGATAGCGACTCTACCAACTTAGAGGAGTACACAGCATCAGTGACCAGCTACATCAGCAAGTGTAGTGATGATGTTACTCTGTCCAAGACCATCACTATACGTGCCAACCAGAAGCCATGGATGACCGCAGAGGGGCGTGCGCTGCTGAGGTCCCGCGACTCCGCCTTCAGAGCAGGCGACAAGGCAGCTTTAACAACAGCAAGGGCCAAACTGTCCCGGGTCATCAGAGGGGCAAAGCGTGCACATTCCCAGCTAATCCACAGTCACTTCCAGGACAGCGGTGACACGCGGTGCATGTGGAAGAGCATCCAGGACATCACCAATTACAAGACAACATCACCTGACTGTGCAGGTGATGCCTCCCTCCCAAATGCGCTGAATAACTTCTACACCTGGTTTGAGGCGGAAAATGAAGTGGCAGCAAGGAAGTCCACCCCTCCTACAAATGACCAGGTGCTGTGTCTCTCCGTGACCAACATGAGAAGAACCCTGTGCAGGGTCAACCCACGGAAGTCTGCTGAACGAGACAACATCCCTGGTAGAGTGCTCAGAGGATGTGCAGACCAACTAGCAGATGTTCTCACTGACATCTTCAACATCTTCCTGAGCAGCGCCACCGTTCCAACATGCTTCAAGACTGCCACCATCGTCCCTGTGCCGAAGAAGTCTTCAGTGTCCTGCCTAAATGACTACCGTCTCATTGCACTTACCTCCATCATCATGAAGTGATTGGAGAGGTTCGTCATGAGGCATATCAAGACCCTGCTGCCCCCCTCACTGGACCCCCTGCAGTTTGCGTACCGTCCCAACCGCTCAACAGATGACACCATTGCCACCACCCTCCACCTGGCCCTAACCCACCTGGACAAATAAGACACATACGTTCGGATGCTGTTCATAGACTTCAGTTCAGCATTCAACACAATCATCCCTCAGAAACTGATTGGAAAGCTGAGCCTACTGGGCCTGAACACCTCCCTCTGCAACTGGATCCTAGATTTCCTGACTGGGAGAACTCAGTCAGCCCGGATCGAGAGCAGCATCTCCAGCAGCATCACACTGAACATGGGGACTCCCCAGGGTTGCGTGCTCAGTCCACTGCTGTTCACTCTGCTGACCCATGACTGTGCTGCAACATACAGCTCGAACCATATCATCAAGTTCGCCGATGACACGACCGTGGTGGGTCTCATCAGCAAGAACGATGAGTCAGCTTACAGAGAAGAGGTGCAGCGGCTAACGGACTGGTGCAGAGCCAACAGCCTGTCTCTTAATGGGAACAAAACAAAAGAGATGGTTGTTGACTTCAGGAGGGCACGGAGCGACCACTCCCCACTGAACATCGACAGCTCCTCGGTAGAGATCGTAAAGAGCACCAAATTTCTTGGTGTTCACCTGATGGAGAATCTCACCTGGTCCCTCAACACCAGCTCCATAGCAAAGAAAGCCCAGTAGCATCTCTACTTTTTGCGAAGGCTGAGGAAAGTCCATCTCCCACCCCCCATCCTCATCACATTCTACAGGGATTGTATTGAGAGCATCCTGAGCAGCTGCATCACTGCCTGGTTCGGAAATTGCACCATCTCGGATCGCAAGACCCTGCGGCGGATAGTGAGGTCAGCTGAGAAGATCATCGGGGTCTCTCTTCCTGCCATCACAGACATTTACACTACGCTCTGCATCCACAAAGGAAACAGCATTATGAGGGACCCCACGCACCCCTCATAGAATCTCTTCTCCCTCCTGCCGTCTGGGAAAAGGCTCGGAAGCATTCGGGCTCTCACGACCAGACTATGTAACAGTTTCTTCCCCCAAGCTATCAGACTCCTCAATACCTGAAGCCTGGACTGACACTTTGCCCTAGATAGATAGATAGATAGATAGATACTTTATTCATCCCCATGGGGAAATTCAACATTTTTTCCAATGTCCCATACACTTGTTGTAGCAAAAACTCATTACATACAATACTTAACTCAGTAATAATATGATATGCATCTAAATCACTAATTCAAAAGCATTAATAATAGCTTTAAAAAAAAAGTTCTTAAGTCCTGGCAGTTGAATTGTAAAGCCTAATGGCATTGAGGAGTATTGACCTCTTCATCCTGTCTGAGGAGCATTGCATCGACAGTAACCTGTCGCTGAAACTGCTTCTCTGTCTCTGGATGGTGCTATGTAGAGGATGTTCAGGGTTTTCCATAATTGACCGTAGCCTACTCAGCGCCCTTCGCTCAGCTACCGATGTTAAACTCTCCAGTACTTTGCCCACGACAGAGCCCGCCTTCCTTATCAGCTTATTAAGACGTGAGGCGTCCTTCTTCTTAATGCTTCCTCCCCAACACGCCACCACAAAGAAGAGGGCGCTCTCAACAACTGACCTATAGAACATCATCAGCATCTCACTGCAGACATTGAATGACGCCAACCTTCTAAGGAAGTACAGTCGACTCTGTGCCTTCCTGCACAAGGCATCTGTGTTGGCAGTCCAGTCTAGCTTCTCGTCCAACTGTACTCCCAGATACTTGTAGGTCTTAACCTGCTCCACACATTCTCCATTAATGATCACTGGCTCCATATGAGGCCTAGATCTCCTAAAGTCCACCACCATCTCCTTGGTCTTGGTGACATTGAGACGCAGGTAGTTTGAGTTGCACCATATCACAAAGTCCTGTATCAGTTTCCTATACTCCTCCTCCTGTCCATTCCTGACACACCCCACTATGGCCGTGTCATCAGCGAACTTCTGCACATGGCAGGACTCTGAGTTATATTGGAAGTCTGATGTGTACAGGGTGAACAGGACCGGAGAGAGTACGGTTCCCTGTGGCGCTCCTGTGCTGCTGACCACTGTGTCAGACCTACAGTCTCCCAACCGCACATACTGAGGTCTATCTGTCAAGTAGTCCACTATCCAATCCACCATGTGAGAGTCTACTCCCATCTCCGTTAGTTTGTGCTTTAAGATCTTGGGCTGGATGGTGTTAAAGGCACTAGAGAAGTCAAGGAATGTAATCCTCACAGCACAACTGACCCCATCTAGGTGAGAGAGTGATTTGTGCAGCAAATACGTGATAGCATCCTCCACTCCCACCTTCTCCTTATACGCAAACTGAAGCGGATCCCGGGCGTGCCTGGTTTGTGGCCTCAGATTCTGTATTATCAGCCGCTCCATGGTCTTCATCACGTGCGACGTCAAGGCAACAGGTCTGAAGTCATTCAACTCCTTTGGTTGTGGTTTCTTCGGTACCGGGACAATACAAGATGTTTTCCACTGTCTGGGTACTAGTGTCCTGTTTATTATTTATTGTAATGCCTGCACTGTTTTTGTGCACTTTTTGCAGTCCAGTGTGTAGGTCTGTAGTCTAGTGTAGCTTTCTGTGTTGTTTTTTTTACTAGTCGGTCTAGTTTTTTGTACTGTATCATGTAACACCATGGTCCTGAAAAACATTGTCTCATTTTTACTATGCGCTGTACCAGCAGTCATGGTCGAAATGACAATAAAAGTGACTTGACTTGACCTGTAACCGCCTGCTTCTAGTGTGGGTTTCCTGCAGCTGCAAGGTAACTACCCAATTAAAAACATTAAATGAATGGATTCAAAGGTAATTTAAAATTGGAATGTAATCTTGATTTCAAAAGGTAATATTACATAAATGCAGATACAGTGGATTCCAGTTAATTGGGCCCTCAGTTAATCAGGACAGCTGCTTATCTCGGACAACTAAAAAACAAAAACTAATTGAGAAAATAGCAAGGATTCCCTTTGTTTATTTGCAACTCTATGCTTATTTGGGACAGGAGAATATTGCCAAAGTTTCTACCTAGCTTCAGTCGTGTGCAGTTTTATGGTCACTAAACATTACATTACGGTTGTATGGGTGACACGCATATACTCTGATAATTTTTACTTTGAACTTTTAATTTTGAATTGGTCCCAGTGAGTCACAGTTGACTGAAATCCACTGTATTTTCTTTCAAATTATATTAAATCTGTTTCATTCACTATGTTTTGAAGAATGAACGCATTAGACAAAGCATTACAGAGAAACGCAATTTGACTTGTCAGCTTGTTGATTGAAGTGGTAACTTTATTGGTTCTGTGTTTAGAATAATGTGAATTCATGATTTGTTAAAAGGTCATTCGAGGAATTGCACTTTGAATAATCTGTTTTTGAGAAATTTGAGAGTAAATTGGTGTCTGGATTTAAGGTAGTACTTATATCAATAAAGTTTGGTAGTTCATTTTTAATCTTTCTCAAGTGAATTTTTAAAGAAATGTCTAGTTTCTTGCCATATATTAATGTTTTGCTATTTCCAAATGGGGGAAAATTGGCATAAAGTTTTACCGTGCCAGTGACCAGGGTTCAGTTACTGCCACAGCCTGTACGGTATTTGCACGTTCCCCATGAGTTCGTGTGGGTTTCCTCCAGGTGCTCCGTCCGGTTTCTTCCCATAGTCCAAAGACATACCAGATGGTAGGTTAATTGGTCATTGTAAATTATCCCATGATGAAGCTGGGATTAAATTGAGGGATTGATGGGCATTTCGGCTGAAAGGGTTTATTTCACGTGGTATCTCATTAATGAAATAAATCCAACTTCTATTAACAATTTTGTACTTCAACAATAAACCAAAACTGAAAAAAATGCATTGTTTTTTTATTGCATTGAGTTCATTACAAACAAAAGCAGAAAGAGACAAGCTCAGCAAACTGTTTGAAATGGCTCATCTGTGGAATTTGCTATCAGTGGATTTTCCATTCTTTGTTCTGTCATTGGAATGCAAAGCACAAAATCCCCTTAAAACATTATAAGTTGTGACAGTTGCCTGCATTGGTTTTCAGTGACGGTGGATGCAAACGTATGTTACATTTTGCAAGTGTGCCAAAAAGTTAGCGTTTGTTTTCTTATTTTTTCTCTTGGGAGTTATAGACAAGTTTTCTCACTTTTTAAAAAAAAATAGTACTACATATGTTTTTAATTGATCTCAGGCCTTCAGTGTTACTATGGCTAATTTGTTTATTGACATCAATTGACAAGCCACTGTCTGTTAATAACAAAGCACTATTGCCAGTGGGGGTGCATTCTTGTGTTTAAAATGCAGTGAAAATTTGTGTTTCTGAATGCCTTTCATTCTTGTTTGTGCTGCTTTTATTAGTCACTGGTTGACAGGGTCTCCTGTAGAGTTTAAGAATTACTGTTGGAATAAATGCCAGTTTAAAGTCCTGGTTTTATGCTAAATTTATTGATTATCACCTAGGATGCCAGTTGTGGCAATAGACTTTGGTGCAGAGGGAAAATCAGCCTTTAATACTTAGCTGGGTTAGCTTCCGGGAAGACATGTTGCAAGAATAATTGGGCATCTGTTGAGGATTGAATTGGGTTTTACCAAAACAGACAACGTGGTGTCCATTTTAGTAAAACCACCATCAGTATACTGTGAGTTGCATCTCAAAAAGTCTGCATGTCCAAGCTGCTTTGGCTGGTGACCTGTGGTAAGGTCTGAATGGTATGTAGCACCCTGATGTTTTCAGCAACTGTTGACAAAGAAATCAGCCTCTCAGGTTAATAGCATTTCACCAGAAAAGGTGTTAGTTACAGAGAAAGGAATGGGTAGTAGAAAAGAGGGAACATTTGTGTTGGGCTGGAGACCAAGAGAATCCATTTGCCTGGTGGTGATCAGTCTGGAGGAGATAAAAATGTTAGATCTACATTATAGAGCACTGTCGGATAGAGGTGCCACAGTAACGTAGTGGTGTGTGTAATGCTTTACAGCAGCAGCAATTGGGAGATTGTAGTTTGATGCCTGGCATTTTCTCTAAGGTGGTGTACGTTTGGGTTTCCCTCAGCTCCTTCCGTTTTCTCCCACAAACTAAAGACATAGAGGTTAGGGGTCAGTAAATTGTGGGCAAGCTAAGTTGGTGCTGAAAGACTGGAGATGCTTGCATGTTGCCCCGAGCACTGTGGCCATTCATATAAATGAACTTTGCTGTACAGTATGTTTTGATGTACATATGACCAATAAAACTAATCTTTAGGATACAAGTTGCTGGAAATCTGAAAGGAAAAAACTGTTGAAGATACTTAGCGAGTCAGGCAGCCTTGGTAGAGAGTAAAAACAGCTCGCCTTCAGAGAAGGCTGGTTATCTAAAGTTTTTAAATAAAGGCGAAGATCTGTTATTTGAATTTACTTTGAATGTCCCTTGACTTTGTTGAGCAGGTGTTCAGCATAGAATGGGAAGGTAATGGAGAATTAAATGAGTGAGGAAACTGGAAGCATGATCACCTTTAGAAGTGTTTTGTAGTATAATTTCTTTTCTTGTTCCACCCCCTGTGCAGAGGAGGGCACATTGTTAGCTCCAAATGCAGTACTTTAAACTGAAACAAATACAGGTTGCTGTTTTTATCTGAAAGGAATGCTTGGTCCCTAGTTGGTGGGATAGTGTGTGTTGCTTTTCCTGTGGTTGCATTGGAAGGCACCACTTAGAAAGGCAAATACGTATGGTTAGTAAATGGATCAGGGAGTTGGGGACGGCACTTTCCTTGTTGTCTATTGCTGACATCTATTTGAAAGAAGTTAACTTTATGGAGTATAATAAATCTGTGGTAGCTGGAGATGAGGTAACCATGCACTTGAACGGGAATGATCCTTTATTGGAAGCTCTGTTCAGAATAGTTTTTGAAAACTTGTTGTCATAGCATAGCTTCAAATCTCATTACTGAACCCCTATACAGCCATCTGCATAATAGCACATGGTATCTCCCTGTGTCAGTTTATCTGCGGCTGACATCCTTGTCCAACACTTCTGTTTATTTTGTCATTCCAGCTTGCTTCTGGCAGTTCTCTCTCATTTAACTCGGTGGTTCTGTCCTAGCTTGCACGGAGCTAGTTATTATGAGTCTGCATCATGAGCTATGCTGAATCCTTGAAATGAAGTGCCATTTCATTTTTTAATGTTCTAAATCCACGGTTTCACACCCTGTCAATCTACTCCACTGGATTTCTGTGCTCCTCTATTCTGGTCTCTTGAATTTGGTTCCTCCCCGTTTGTTGTCAGTGTCTTCTGTTGCCCCAGGCTGTGAATTGTTTTGCTTTGATTTTCCATTCTTCCTCCCTTCTCTCAGTCAGTCCTCAGAACCAATTATTTGACCAAGTTTTGGTTCTCTCTCTAACTACCTCCAGTAAATTGGCATTGGATTTGTTTGTGTTAAATATCCCATATAATGTCAATCTTTTTCTTATTTCTGTTAATTAGACTCTGCAAATTATTTGCATTTACCAAAACAACAAAAGCATGAAGTATTTTATTGGGCTGCAAAAAATGCAACTTGAGGATATGAATTTAAAGGCATTTTACTGGAATTACTGGATAAAATCAGTTTTATTCATTTACGATATATTTCTCTGTCCTCATCTTTACCCCACTCACTGTCCTGACCTTCACCCCAACCAAACCATTTTTTCCCCTTTTTCTTATGTAGCCTTGGCCAATCTCTTATAGTCTTCTCTTTTGCTATTTATTCTTTTTATATGTAAGTAAGTATAGAACGCCCAGGATACTTCATCATGATTTTGAAATGGCAGTAGTTGTGCTAAGTAGTGACTGGGACATCTGCAGTGGCTTTTGAAATGCTGTATTTGCAGAAATATTCAGATTGAAGTCTTCATCCTAAATCTTGTGCACATTGTAGATTGAACATTGTTTACCTAGGTTACATGTGCCAGTTAATTGTTGGACTATTTGTACTGATTAGGACACTTTAATCATGTTGCTGGTAACATTAAGTGTTGTGGGTTTGTACAAACACAATGCATGATTGTTTTTGTTGGATCATATGCAAAATGCTCTTTAAAAAATGGGGAAACAATTTACAAACCCGAAGTGCAAAGTGGCACGGGAGTACTCGTTCAGGATTCCCTGAAGGTTAGTTTGCAGATTGAATCTACACCTCAGACTTCAACTACTGCACAGAGTCTTGCCATCTTCAGAAGTTTTCTGATGACTCTGCCATAGTTGGATGCATCAGCAAGGGAGATGAGGCTGAGTACAGGGCTACAGTGGGAAACTTTGTCACATGGTGTGAGCAGAATCATCTGCAGCTTAATGTGAAAAAGACTAAGGAGCTGGTGGTGGACTTGAGGAGGGCCAAGGCACCGGTGACCCTTGTTTCCATCCAAAGGGTCAGTGTGGACATGGTGGAGGATTACAAGTACCTGGGGATACGAATTGACAATAAACTGGACTGGTCAAAGAACACTGAGGCTGTCTACAAGAAGGGTCAGAGCCGCCTCTATTTCCTGAAGAGACTGAGGTCCTTTAACATCTGCCGGACGACGCTGAGGATGTTCTACGAGTCTGTGGTGGCCAGTGCTATCATGTTTGCTGTTGTGTGTTGGGTCAGCAGGCTGAGGGTAGCGGACACTAAAAGAATCAAGAAACTCATTCGCAAGGCCAGTAATGTTGTGGGGGTGGAACTGGACTCTCTGACGCTGGTGTCTGAAAAGAGGAGGATGTCCAAGTTGCATGCCATCTTGGACAATGACTCCCATCCACTCCATAATGTACTGGTTAGGCACAGGAGTACATTCAGCCAGAGACTCATTCCACCGAGATGCAACACTGAGCGTCATAGGAAGTCATTCCTACCTGTGGCCATCAAACTTTACAACTCCTCCCTCGGAGTGTCAGACACCCTGAGCCAATAGGCTGGTCCTGGACTTATTTCCACTTGGCATAATTTACTTATTATTATTCAATTATTTATGATTTTATATTGCTATATTTCTACACTATTCTTGGTTGGTGCAACTGTAACGAAACCCAATTTCCCTCGGGATCAATAAAGTATGTCTGTCTGTCTGAATCAGTGGTGAGGAAAGCAAATATAATGTTGCCATTCATTTTGGTAGGACTAGAATATGACAGCACGGATGTAATGTTGAGACTTTATGAAGCACTGGTGAGGCCTCACTTGGGAGCATTGTCAGCAGTTTTGGGCACCTTATCAAAGAAAGGATTTGCTAAAATTGAAGAGGGTTCAAAGGAGGTTCACAAGAATGATGCCAGGATTGAAAGGCTTGACATAGGAGAAGTGTTTGGCTTAGGCCTCTGCTGACTAGAATTCAGAAGAATGAGGGGAGTGGATGTGGAAAGGTTGTTTCCTATGGTGGGAGAGTCCAAGACCAGGGGACACAGACTCAGAATAAAGGATGTCCTTTTAGAATAGAGATGAGGAATTCCTTTAGCCAGAATGTAGTGAATTGGTGGAATCTGTTGCCACAGGCAGCTGTGGAGACCAAGTCATTGTGTGTATTTCAGGCAGGGGTTGATGATTCTTGATTCATGAAGGGATACGGGGAGAAGGCAGGAAATTGGGATGAGGGAGTAAATGGATCCTCGGCAGAGATCATTAAGAGCACCAAATTTCTTGGTGTTCACCTGGCGGAGAATCTCACCTGGTCCCTCAACACCAGCTCCATAGCAAAGAAAGCCCAGCAGCATCGCTTTCTGCGAAGGTTGAGGAAAGTCCATCTCCCACCCCCCCATCCTCATCACATTCTACAGGCATTGTATTGAGAGCATCCTGAGCAGCTGCACCACTGTCTGGTTCGGAAATCGCACCATCTCGGATCGCAAGACCCTGCAGCGGATAGTGAGGTCAGCTGAGAAGATCATCGGTGTCTCCCTTCCCGATATCACGGACACTTACACTACACGCTGCATCCGCAAAGCAAACAGCATTATGAAGGACCCCACGCACCCCTCATACAAACTCTTCTCTCTCCTACCGTCTGGGAAAAGGCACAGAAGCATTCGGGCTCTCATGACCAGACTATGTAACAGTTTCATCCCCCAAGCTATCAGACTCAATACGCAGAGCCTGGACTGACACCTTACTGCCTTATTGTCCTGTTTATTATTTACTGTAATGCCTGCACTGTTTTGTGCACTTTACGCAGTCCTGGGTAGGTCTGTAGTCTAGTGTAGTTGTTTTTTACTCTCTGTTGCTTTTTACGTAGTTCATTCTAGTTTTTGTACTGTGTCATGTAACACCATGGTCCTGAAAAACGTCGTCTCATTTTTACTATGTACTGTACATAGCAGTTATGGTCGAAATGACAATAAAAGTGACTTGAAAAAATGGTGGAGCAGGCTCGATGGGCTAAATGGCCTAATTTTGCTCTTATATCTCATGGTCTTTAAAAATGGATGTGTTTTGTTTCTTTGTTCATAAACCAGATGATTTCAGCAAATAGTTACGTTAAACTAGTGCTAGCCTAATGTCCCAAGCGGGGTTAGTGTTGTGGAATCTTGCTACTGACTGAAGTATATTGACCCTGACTGTCGTAAATGCATTAGTATTCATCTTTGAGGGAAGTGGCAGATAATGGCCTGTTCATAAAGAATGGCTAATCTGGATCAAGTGCTGCTACTTTGACCCCTGTATTTCAATGAAATTGAGTAGTTGATTGTAATCTTTTATTTTCCATTGCTTGTCTTCAATTAGAATAGTTTCACTTATAAGGGGAAAAGCTGTAATGTTTCAATTTATCATTTCAGTAATTCTGTACAGAAAAATTGCAGACAATAGTCAGTTATTACATTGCATACAGCACATTCATGCTTTTTTGACTAACACGCCAGTATTCTTTTAAACTACATCAAGCCAGACCACAAAAACAATAAAATCTCAACTATTTTCAGAAATTAACTTGCTTTCAATGGTTTTATGATCCCAATAATAGTTTACATTGATGTATTTCCTTTTGAATTTAGTCAAGAGTTCGCAGAATACTTCAGGTTAATGTTGCACAGCTTACTGTTGTCTGTTGTTCATATGATGTGACTGTTTTTCATCATTACACTTAGCTGTTAAGTGACTTGTACAAAATCAGTTCCTGCCTGAGGTAGAATGTTATCCTAAAAGTGTGCCATGTTTTTTCAGAGGGGGAGTTTATTCATCACTTTTATCTTGAATAGAGTGGAAATGAAGGCTAGACAGATTTCATAACATCTTCTGAAATGATGACAGTTAAGAGAATGCCCAAATACCACCCTTTATTGGTAGAGATTTTTGGTTGGCATCTCAACACAAACTTTATGTAAGTATTATTATTGGCCAAGAGTTGCCATCCTTCTGTGCTTCATGCTGTATTTAACTAATAATGTAGAGATGAGGAAATTCCAGCTGTTCAGTATTGTTGACTTCAATTAATCCATCTTTAGAAATCTAATACTTCATAGGTTCTAAGAAGGCAATTCATACTATCAAAAGCTGTTATCACCACATATTTCTGTATATATTTAGAATCTGAAGATCATATGCAACAAGGCAATAACAGCTGCTGTGAATTTCCTTGTAATTTCATTTGTTTTGGGTATTGCCAGGGCATTCTTTTAGAATTAGATTATGACTGGTTTTGGTCTTTTTAAAGTTACTTTCATAGCCTTTTGCTTTGGTCTGTTAAGTTTTGTTTGACTTGTAACACTTCTGGATCAAGATTTTGGAGCACAATAGAAATAAGGCATTACTGTTTGAAGCATGTTTTCTGACTGATGTGACACATTATGCTTGTATAAAATTGTGACTAAATGAATAAGATTCAGAACACAAAGGAAGAAATGGAGAGGAGAGAACGATGTGCATGGTTTCTAGATTCAAGATTGTTTGTCATTTCTGGTACACAAGTGTAAAGGAGAACAAAATAATTGTTGCTCTGGATCTGATGCTGCACAAAGAAACCCCACAAAAGATAAAGAACACAATAATATTGATGAACACAATAAATATATACAAGATGGCTTTGTATATTGATTCATGGTGATGCTAACTGACAGGAAAATATAAAGTAGTGTTGGGTCAGTGAGTAGAGGTGTTGATCAGTCTTACTGCTTGGGGAATGAAACTGCGTTTGAGACTGGTGGTCCCGGCGTGGATGCAACATAGCCTCTTCCCTGATGCAAGCGAGATAAACAGTCCATGAACAGGGTTGGTAGGATTTTTCATGATGCTGGCATTCTTCTAGCACCTTTCTGTGTATATATCCTTAATAGCAGGTGTGCTGGTGATGTGTCAGGCAGTTTTGCTTACCCGTTGTGGAACCTTCCAGTCTTGTCACAGTGAAGATCTGTTGGAAAGAATCTAGGTGCTACGCTTTGGAAAGAGAACTCCTCTTGGATTGTTCTCCCATTTGTGTCACTTGGCATTTCGGTTTCCAACACTGCTTTCTTTTCCCTTGGACAGATTGCTACTTTTGGGAAAAACTAACCTATATTTTGGTTTTTTGTTGCTCTGATTTTTCAGCTGCTGTTCTGCAACATTTTTAGTTCAAGTTTATATTTAAAAGAAGGGATGGAGGCAGAAGAAAAGGAAATTATAGGCCAGTTAACCTGACCTCAGTGGCTGGGAAAATGTTGGAGTCAATTGTTACGGATGTGGTTTTGGAGAATTTGGAAGCACATGAGAAAGCAGGCCAAAGTCAGCGTGGTTTCCCTGAGGAGAAAATCTTGCCCGACAAACCCATTTAAATTTTTTGTGGAAATAACAAGTAGGACAGACAAAGGTAAGTCAGTGGATGTTGTATTTTTGGATTTTCGAAAGGCCCTTTTGCAAGGTGCTGCATATGAAGCTGGTTAACAAGATGAAAGCCCATGGTATTACAGAAAGATACCAGCGCAAATAGTGCACTGGCTGATTGGCTGCAGGTGACTAGTGTTCTACAGGAGTCGATGTTGAGACTGCTTCTTTTTAACGTTGTATGTCATGATGAAATTGGTTTTGTGGCCAAGGTTGCTGATGATACAAAGATGGGTGGAGGGGCTGGTAGTTTTGAGGAAGCAGGGCAGCCGCAAGAGGAATTGGACAGATTAGGAGATTGGACAAAGAAGTGGCAGATGGAATATAGTGTCGGGAAGTGTATGATTATGCACTTTGGTAGAAGCATAGATTATTTTCTAAACGGGGCGAAAATCCAAAAATCAGAGATGCAAAGGAACTTGGGTGCCCTCGTGCTGGATTCCCCAAAGGTTAATATGCAGGCTGAATTGATGGTGAGGAGGGCAACTGCAATGTTTGTTCGCAGTAATTTCAAGAGCACAAGAATATAAATGCAGGGATGTAATGGTAAGGCCTCACTTGGACTATTGTGAGCAGATTTGGGCCTCTTATTTCAAAAAGGGTTTGCTGACATTGGGGTGGGTCAAGAGGATGTTCATGAGAATTATTCCAAGAATGAAAATTTAATGTATGAGTGACTGATGGCTCTAGGCTTTTACTCGCTTGAAATTAGAGGAATGAGGGTGGATCTCGTTGAAAGGACTAGATAGTGGATATGGAGAGGATATATCCAATGGTGAGGGAAGTCTAGAACCAGAGGGCACAGCCTCAGAATAGAGGGGCATCCATTTAGAATGGAGATAAGGAATTTCTTTAGTCGAAGTGTGGTGAATCTGGTGAAATTCATTGTTAATGGGTGGTGTTTGAGGCCAGGACTCGGGTATATTTAAGGATGAGACTGATAGGTTCTTTAATGGTGAAAGTTTACGGGGAGAAGGCAGGAAGGGATTAAGAGAGAAATGGATCGAGCAGCCATAATGAAATGGAGAAGCAGACTCGATGAGCTGAATGGTCTAAGTATTTTTTTGCAAATAGATGTTAAATTCTTTGAAGCCAATGATCTCTCCAATAAGCAAACATGAGTCCCGATCTGGACTGACTGAGGTCTCCCAGTCAGGAAGTCTAGGATCCAGTTGCAGAGGGAAGTGTTCAGGCCCAGCAGTTTCATCTTTCCAACCAGCTGCTGAGGAGTGATTGTGTTGAATGCTGAACTGAAGTCTATGAACAGCATTTGGACATATGTGTCTTTTTTTGTCCAGGTGGGTGAGTGCCAGGTGGAGGGTTGTGGCGATGGCGTTGTCTGTTGAGCTGTTGGGACGATACGTGAACTGCAGGGGGTCCAGTGAGGGGGGCAGCAGGGTCTTTATGTGCCTCATGATGAGCCTCTCGAAACACTTCATGATGATGGATGTGAGAGCGATGGGACGGTAATCGTTGAGGCAGGACACTGAAGACTTCTTCGGCATGGGGACGATGGTGGCAGCCTTGAAGCACGTTGGAACAATGTCGCTGCTCAGGGAGATATTGAAGATGTCAGTGAGAACATCTGCCAGCTGGTCTGCACATCCTCTGAGCACTCTGCCAGGAATATTGTCTGGTCCAGCAGCCTTCCGTGGGTTGACACTACATTGAGTTTTCCTCACATCGACCACGATAAGACAAAGCACCTGGTCATTTGGAGGAGGAGTAGTCTTCCTCACCGCCACGCCATTTTCCGCCTCAAAACAAGCTTAGAAGTTGTTCAACGCATCTGGGAGGGTGGCATCGCCTGCACAGGCAGGTGATGTCCTATAGTTGATGTCCTGAATGCCCTTCCACATGTGCCACATGTCGCCGCTGTCCTGGAAGTGGCTGTGGATTCACTGGGCGTGTACACACTTTGCCCCTCTGATGGCCTGGGACAGTTTGGCCCTTGCTGTTGTTAGGGCTGCCTTGTCGCCTGCTCTGAAGGTGAAGTGATGGTCTTGGACACAGTGACGTCGTTGATGCACTTGCTGATGTAGCTAGTAACTGATGCCGTGTACTCCTCTAGTTTGGTAGAGTTGCCATCGGTTGCAGCCTCCCTGAACATGCGCCAGTCAGTGTGCTCAAAGCAGTCTTGAAGAGCAGAGATGGCTCCTGCTGTCCAGGTTTTCACCTGTTTCAGAATGGGTCTGGAGCGTCTGACGAGCGGTCTGTATGCTGGGATTAGCATAACAGATGTGTTCTGAGTAACTGAGGTGAGGGCAGGGCTCTGCCCAATATTCATCGGGGATGTTTGTATGAACAAGGTCCAATGCATTCTCCCTCTTGTTGCAAAGTCCATATACTGATGGAATTTGGGGACCAGGCAGAGAATCTCACCTGGTCCCTCAATACCAGCTCCATAGCCAAGAAAGCCCAGCAGCATCTCTACTTTCTGCGAAGGCGGAGGAAAGTCCATCTCCCACTCCCCATCCTCACCACATTCTACAAAGGATCTATCGAGAGCATCCTGAGCAGCTGCATCACTGCCTGGTTCAGGAATTGCACCGTCTCGGATTGCAAGACCCTGCAGTGAATAGTGAGATCAGCTGTGAAGATCATTGGGGTCTCTCTTCTTGCTATTACAGATGTTTACACCACATGCTGCACCCGCAAAACTAACAGTATTGTGAAGGACTCCATGCACCCCTGTCATAAACTCTTCTGCCCCCTGCCATCTGGCAAAAGGTACCGAAGCATTCGGCCTCTCACGACCAGACTGTGCAACAGTTTCTTTCCCCCAAACCAGCAGACTCCTCAATCCTCAAGAGTCTAGACTGACATCTGCATCATTTATTATTATATTGTAATTTGTCCTCTACTGTGCTTATTGTCTTGTTTATTAATTATTGTACTGCCCTGCACTGTTTTGTGCACTTTATGTAGTCCTGTGCAGGTCTGTAATCTAGTGCAATTTTTAATGTTGTTTTATGTAGTCTAGTATAATTTTGTGTTGTTTCATGTAGCACCAGGGTCCTGGAGGAACATTGTTTCAGTTTTACTGTGTGCTGTACCAGCAGTTTATGGTTGAAAAGACAATAAACTTGACTTAATGACATTGGTGTTTGATAAGGATGCCCGTAAGAGTTTGGTGCTACAATACACCAATTACACTTGCAAGTGAATGCTTCTGGTAACTGAGCTCCAAGTCCTAGCTAACTCGTTTACAGAAGCATTTGAAAAATTAGACAACACATTCCATCCACAAAACAAAGTTTCTCTACCAACTTCCTCTTTTGCACAACACCATGATAAAGCTCTGCAATGAGACTCTAGAAACTGTTCCATATTAAGCAGCATCCACTCATTTAAAATGGTGGTGATACCCACTGTCCTCTCTGTGTCAGGACATTCTTTAACCATCTGAGATCAAGTAATTTGAAGATCAAACTGGTTCAAGGCTGATGGACTGCTGGGCAGCAACAATTCCTTCAGTTGTATGCTGTTCAGGTGTGGGATGAACCTCAAGGTACCAGAGTGATACCACCCACAAAATGCTGGAGGAACTCAGCAGGCCAGGCAGTATCTATGAAAAAGAGTCCAGGTGAAATTTCAGGCTGAGACTGTTCATCAGGACTCATGAGCAATACCATCAATTCCTTTATAGAGTTATAGAGCAGTACAACATGAAAAGGGGCCTTTTGATCCTCCAAGGCTGCACCAACCATAATTTTTTCACTAATTGTACCTTAATTCCACCTATTAATTCTTCCCAGCTCCCTGCTGATCTCCCCCTCTCCCCCCCCTCTCCCCCCCCTCTCCCCCCCTCTCCCCCCCTCTCCCCCCCCTCCCCCCCCCCTCTCCCCCCCTCCCCCCCCCTCTTCCCCCCCCTCTCCCCCCCCTCTCCCCCCCCCTCTCCCCCCCCTCTCCCCCACTATTATGAATTCACTGGCAGGATAAACAATTGCCACTTAATTGGTTCATTATTCTCACTGATTTTTATACTCTTTTTTTTCCCCCTGTTTTTCTTTAGTAAGAATGTTTACAGTTTTTACTTTCCACACAAATAGAGTATGTTCATTTTTCTGCTGTATTATTTCAATCGCTTTCACATATTCCTAATTTCTCCAGGCAAACTTAAAGCTGGAGGCATCCTGAGATCTATATGCTGCCCTGTCACTTATGCCATTATGTCACAGCTCTGGAATGAATCTACTGTAACTCCATTTGAAGGAATTTTGGCACATGTGGGTTGCTGCTTAATTGGAGAATGTTATTTAACTCCGTATTTTTGTAGTATATCCATAACTACATTTGAATAGAAGGTATTTGAAATTGAGGTTTGTGCAAATGTGTCCCTTTAAACTGTGTACTGCAATTGGTCCCAGGAGAGGATCTGTGATATCACTATGCATATATATGAACTTTATTTTCCCCTGAAAACCATAGAACATTACAGCACAGAAACAGGCCTTTTGACTCTTCTTGGCTGTGCCAAACCATTTTTCTGCCAAGTCCCTCTGACTTGCACCTGGCCCATATCCCTCCATACACCTCTCATCCATGTACCTGTCCAAGTTTTTCTTAAATGTTAGAAGTGTTTACCACTTCATCTGGCAGCTCATTCCACACTGAAAAACACACACAAAAACACTGTTTTTCTTTTGGTCTATGAGGCATGGTGTGCACAGCTTAATGTTCGGTTAATTTGTTTAATCAAATGTCTTACTAATTGCAATAAATATTCTTGCATATAACCATTTGGATTTTGTTTAAACTTATTGACACTGGTGTTAAACCGCTTTATTGCGGTCAGCATGTAACAGCATGTAACACAAAGTGACAGTAATGTTTCTCCTAGCAGAGCTAAAGATTCTACACTCCATCTTCATTCCATCAGTGGTTAATTGTTTACTTTCCTGGTTACATTTTCTCTCCACATTGCATTTAACAGATTTTTTTATTTTTTTCATCCTGGATATTGATGATATGTTAATGTAAACTGACAGAAGAGGAGTTTGAGCAACACACACACAAAATGCTGGAGGAACTCAGCAGGCCAGGCAGCATCTATGGGAAAGAGTACAGTGGATATTTCAGGCCAAGACCCTTCGGCAAGACTGGAGAAATAGAGGCGAGGAGTAGAGTTAAAAGATGGGGGAAAGGAGAGAGAAAAACACAAGGTGATAGGTGAAACCTGAAGGGGGGAGGGGTGAAGTAAAGAGCTGAGATGTTGATTGGTGAAAGAGATACAGGGCTGGAAAAGGGGGAGTCTGATGGGAGAGGACAGAAGGCCATGGAAGAAAAAAGGGGATGGAGAACCAGAGGGAAGTGATGGACAGGCAAGGAGATGAGGTGAGAGAGGGAAAAAGGGATGGGGAATGGTGAAGAGGAGGTGGGGGCATTACCGGAAGTTTGAGAAATCGATATTCATGCCATCAGGTTGGAGGCTACCCAGATGGAATATAAGGTGTTCCTCCAACATGATGAGTGTGCCTCGTCATGACTTTGCAGAAGGCCATAGATGGACATATCGGAGTGGGAAGTGGAATTAAAATCGGTGGCCGCTAGGAAATCTTGCTTTTTCTGGTGGACAGAGCCCAGATGGTCAGCAAAGCAGTCTCCCAATCTAAGTTGGGTCTCACTAATATATAGGAGGTCACGCCGGGAGCACCAGACACCTACGCTACACTTTGCAATCCCATTCCGATATGTCTATCCATGACCGCCTCCACTGTCATGATGAGGCCACACTTAGGTTGGAGGAACGACACATTATATTCTGTCTGGGTAGCCTCCAACCTGATGGCAGGAACATTGATTTCTCAAATTGCTGGTAATGGTCCCTCTGCACCCCCCCTCCTTCATCATTCCCCACCCCCTTTTTCCCCTTCTCACCTTATCCCTTTGCTTGCCCACTGCCTCCCTCTGGTGCTCCTGCCCCCCTTCTTCCATGGCCTTCTGTCCTCTCCCATCAGACTCCCCTTTCTCCAGCCCTGTATCTCTTTCACCAATCAATCCCAGCTCTTTACTTCATCCCTCCCTCTTCAGGTTTCAACTCTCCCCTCCCCCACCTTTTAAATCTACTCCTCAGCTTTTTTTCTCCAGTCCTGTCCAGGGGTTTCGGCCTAAAATGTCAACTGTACTCCTTTCCATAAGTGCTGCCTGACCTGCTGTGTTCCTCCAGCATTCTGTGTGTGTTGCTTGGATTAACAGCTTCTGTAGATTTTCTCTTGTTTGAGAAGTTTGAAATTGTTACCAGTCTCTGGAGATTTGTGAGTTTGCAAATGTTGGAATCTGAAGCAACAACAGGAAAAAAAATATCTGCTGGAGGAATGCTGTTCTCAAGCAGCAACTATGGAGGAGTTTGTGTGGGGTGAGAACAATTCCTCTTCTCTTTCCCCCTCCCCTTTCCCAACAGATGCTGCTTGACCCACTCAGTTCCTTCAGATTTGCTTCAGCATTTTCTCTGCTCTTTATGTTCTGTTCTCTTACTTTGCCTGCTAGTCCTGTATCATGAAGCTTTGAAAAGGTCAAAGTGCAACATCTAAATTTCCAGTTCACCCATGATAAAATCTTTAGTTATTTTGGATGTTGTACTGGTTAAAGGATTTTGTGGGATAAGTTTTCATCCAGGTCATGTGTAAACTTGGTCCATCGACTAGCTTTCAGATGAATGGGGATCGCTGACTTAAACCCCTTAAGCTGTTCATTAAATCTCAAAGTGGTCCCTTAAGCAGTGTTTTTTCCTCGCTTTCTTTGAATCAAACCTTCACTTTATAATTGTAGACTTCTCCAACCCTCCCACACCCTTAAAGCATTGCTTTGAGTTTATCTAAAAAATAATGCTTTTCAACAAATTAAAATCTGAACTGTTTATAACAGTCCACGTTGGAGTTGGATTCAAACCCACGGTGGCAATTGTTGCTGCTCCTTCAGAGTCCTGAGCAGTGGATTTTTTGAAGTGCCGTGTGATTTGTTGAAACTAATTTTGACTGTAATACACTATCCAAAAATATCAACCCTGTTGAATTTTTACAATGGGCTCAATGCCTGGGCAGTCACTAAGTTTAGGTGACATGGCACGGTTTTGCTGGGGAATCTCTTTCTCAGATACCAACCACTGCTTCAGGCACGAGCCGTGTTGTAATCATAAGGATGCAGGAGTGATGCAGATCAAAGGGATTTCCCCCCAGCCTCTGCACCTGTGATGGATTTGAGCTGTAATGCTCTTACTTCAAGAATTCCTGTTGGTTGGAGACCTCTGACTTTGTGAGAGCAGCTGTGTAGTCTCTAGGCAACCTGCACCAAGGCAATGAAGTTCCAGCAATGTGATTTTAACTCAAATACAAACATTTTCCCTAATTGGCTAAATGTAATATTGCAAATTTACTTAATGAGAAGTATGTAGACTGTTGTTTTAAAATAATATTTGATGTTTTTCTTTAAATTACCGTAGATGTCGGATTATAAGCCGCTACTTTTTCCCCACATTTTGAACAGCTTTGAACACTGCGGCCTTTAATACGGTGCGGCTAATGCATGATTTTTTTCATGCCGCCAAAAACATTTTGCCTCGTAACAGTAGACCAATAAAATTGATGAGTAGTTCACAGAGGTCCAATGAAATTGTACGATAAATCAAGCGCACTTTCACAATTAAATTATTGTAAATCAGTCATTTGTACTCGCCCTCATCAACATGGAAAACACTCGAAGAAAAGCATTGTGCTGCCTTTATGGCAGTTATTTAGTTTATAATATTTTCGCTTAGTAATTCATTTTCTAGTTAAAGTTAGAAGTGTTTTAACTATATTTGTTTTCTGTACTACATCGCGGGATGCTATGACGTCACACCCGGTTTCGCCGCGTCTTGTGGGAAAAATGCCAGTTTGCGATAAACGGGAAGGGGGGGGGAGCGGCATTACGCGAGCGGCATTGGATCTGAGCGAACACTGCTTTTAAGTTAAAGGCGATCAATAACTTTTCCTGGTAGGCTGCAGTATATATATTTTTTACCAGTCGTTAGGAGATATTGGAATGTTGTTCAGTAAAAAAGTATATGCAACGTATATTTAAAAGTAGCCGCGTTACAGGCACGGTTCGAAAAAAAGCATTTGCAATATGTATTTGTTTATGTTACCATATGGATTTAATTAAAAGTTAAAAAAATCCTCACGTGTAATATCTTTCTGTGTAAATATCTCATATTACAACGTGGGACACCTGCGGCCGAAAATCCGGTGCGGCCTAAAATCCGGTGCGGCCTGTACAAGTACAAAATTGATTTTCTTTCTAAAATTAGAGCTAGCGGCTTTTAATCAGGTGCGCTCTGTAGTCCGGAATCTACGGTAGCAAAAATTATAGATGTAAAATGAGGCTCATTTGTTATCTTTTCTTCTGTTATCCTTCCTTAGAAATAACTGGTCCGTGCACGTAGCCTTTACAGAGTGTCCAGACATGTGATTATTGAAATTTATAGGGCTATTAACTTGACATCTAACTTGAGAAATGTATTTGTCTCTCTTATAAAGGAAGTAATTTAAGAGCACTTAACAAGTAATAAATTCAGGCTGAAGTGGTTTCAGGAAGGAAGGATTCATCTAAGTTTGGAAAATTAAGGTGTACATTAACTAAGATGCTAATTTTGCTTTTTGTGGAACATGAGAGGGAATTGCACTCTCTAACATTTAGTTTTAAAGAAAAAGCACTGTAGTATCATTTGTCATAAATTAAAAGGCTGGATGTAAAATTTCTCTGTGTATCTCGTGCTTTTAAAGTACATTTGAAACTAATGAAGTACAAAAGGCACTCTTAAAACAGAACAGAGAAAATAATCTAATCAAAAATTTGTTGGAATGACAGAGGAGACTCAATGGGCCAAATAGCCTAAATCTGCTTCTATATCTTATGGCCTTATGGAAACAGACAAAATTAATAGGCTTCAGTTTTCTATGCATTGTGATTGCATTCCAAGGATCAAGAATCATGGCAGATATGGGAATTGTATAGAAGCCGTGGCAGAGTTTGCAGATCAGTACAAGGCAAATACTGATAGACCTTTGTGCAAACGTACATTAGATTCTGCCTTTCTAATATAAAACAAAATTCAGCTTCTTGTGAGAGAACGTGAACTGAGGAAACTCTTAAATGAATGTCAATTTCTTTACTTTTGCTCCTGTCTCCATCTGTAGCTAATTTCACTCTTCCTATTAATTACCCAGGTGAGCAAGGAAAGTTTTAGGCAGGAAACCAGTAAATGTGGCTTTCCCTATAATCTGGAATTCTTACATGAGGTCTTAAATTTCTTCTCCCCAATTCCTTCTCCAAGTTCCTGTACGTTGGTATATCAGTCTACATATGAGATAGGCTAGCATTTGATAAAATACCTTGGGTAGTGAGGTTTGAAGGCAAATTTGGTGTGGGGTGTGTGAATGGATGGATGATAAGATGAGCTGAGTTTACAGGGTTTGTTTACTTTTTGCACATTGGTTGCTTGTCAATCTTCGTGTAGTTTGATTTTACTGTATTTCTTCTGTGAATGCCTGCAAGAAAAAGAATCTATATAATAATCAATCCTTGAACCTTGCTGCTGCTGCTTCTGTCCCAGAAATGGTACTTTTTCCTCTAAGTCCAGCTTTAATTACCAGCTTCTTGAAACCAGGAATCATGGCCAAGTTAGAAAGTGATCTTGCTGATCAAAGCATGCAGCTTCTTCAGAAGGTTTCAGTGACTGACTTGAGTGTACATGTGGATCGATTGCATCCCTTGCATCAAAATGTGGATTCATGGCAAAGGAAGTTCTCACCGCACCCCCAGCCCATGCACACACGTACACACACTTCACATTGTTTGAAGTTGCTGCTACCTTTCTCTGCAACTGCCATCTCTTGCCATTGGAATTCCTAGTGTCTCTTCAGGAGTTGAGGCCAGCATAGATGCCATGATCACGTTAAATGGTGGGATAGGCTGCCTCCTCTTATTCTTGTGTTCTTTATTCTGCTGTTATCCATGGCAACAGTTCCCCATGCCATTCTCTCAGCTGTGACCAAAAACTTGTGACCCCATGTTTACAACCATTCAGATAATGAAAATTCACCATTCTAGAATTCACCAATTATATCCCAAAAATTGAGGTATGGAATAAAATTTGCTTTTACATAATGTATATGTAGAAAGTTTCCTTTCTTGCTGCATGGGCAGATGACATTGTGGATTTTTTTTTACATGCCCCCTGAAATGTGAGGGTCATCTGTATTCAGCTGCCCATATTTTTGCCAAACTTCTGCTGATTTCCCCCTCAATCTGTGTTCTATTTCCTTGCTGGCTTGAACAGCTCATACAGTGTAAGCTGCATCTTTAAGGTGTGATATTCTGACTCTGAGCAAATGTGTATGAAGGGATTTCCTACTCTGCAATTTCATTTTGTAATCTCCCTAGTGGTTAGCCATTACTTTATCCATTTCCGCTAACATAATTTCAGACATCTGTGCTGAGCTGTATTCGTGATCAAAGTATAATCCCAAAAGGATATACCTTGTTGTGTTAAATGATGCAAACTATATTTTGCTGTGAAATTGCCTTTTGTTGATGAGTAATACCTCAAATTCAATATGGAATAGTTTGCAAACCACCATTTCATGTTGGTGAATATTCTAGGCGAGCAGAAATAATTTGGAAGCTGAGTAAGGATGTAACTGGGGGTTTAAGGCTATGAATGATGATACTAACAAAGAAAGAAGGAAGTAAGTCTGTCACCATCAACAGAACATTAATGATGCTTTTAAATGTTTGGAGAGGAAAAACAGGTTAAGATGCTGGGAGTTGTTATGAGAAACTTAAGATGCAACTCTAAGAGCAGGGTTGGGGAGAATCAGTTTGTGATGCTTGTTTCAGTTTTGTTTCATTGACCTTTGTCAGTCATAGTATGAGAAGTTAAGGAGAGTTATCAAAAATGGAATTTTATTTAAGATTAAGGTACAAAAACTTTGTTTATTTAAAGTAAAAGTTTCAGTTTTTAAGTGTACCGTTAGGTTAATATTTCTAGATGGAGCTCATAGTATCTTAAAAGACAATCCATCCATTTGCATTTTATTACTGCTTGTTCTAAAACCAGGGATACATACTGTTTGTCCTACCTTGTTCTTGCTTTGCACACAGCAATAAATGCTTTTAATTCACACAACACAATATTCTCTTAAATATTCTCATCTGTATAAATTTGAGTTATTCACACTGCCATTCATTGTAGCATGTTTTAATGACAGCTTTTCATTCATCTAGATTTGGGAGCATTGCTGTGGAGTCTTGTGAATTGGCCACGTGCCTTGAAAAAGGGGCCAGTTTAATGTAAATTCTATTGCTTGTCTTTCATTGTTGCAGTTGAGGCATGCTGATTGTTGATGAAATGGAAAGCCCAGTGTGTACAGAGAGATTAACCTGCTTTTGTATGTCAGGGTGTAGACTTGCTAGCGGACCTCTTTCTCTCCTTGGGGAATTTACTGACTTCTGTCATGGGGAGACCTGAAGTTAGTTGGGAGGGTGCATAGTTGGATGGGATTTCTGGTAGGCTCTGGCAAACGTGTATTCATTGGCACATGCCAGTATATAAAAAGTGATGTAAGTATAGTTTCAGCCATATTTTCCCACTAATTACAACTTGGTAATTCCACTAATTACAAACTGGGGCAGGTTACTGTGCCCCAGTGTCTGAAGTAGTATTTCTAAAGCAATTGAAGAAAATTCCTGTTGACCTTGTAAACCTTTTGGCTTAAAAAAGCCTCATTGTTTGAGAGCTGCTTAGGTATTTTCTTATCCTTTAAATCAATAAAAAAAATTGAAAATGGGAAATGGATCAGACGTCCATCTTACTGCTCCAGTATGGTTTTGTCTCCTAGCCTGATGGTTATGTTGCCCACTGTAGGAATGTGAGTGTAGCTTGAGTCTGGGATATTGAAGAGCAGAATGTTTGGGCAGGTGATAGTGATCATTTGTTAGAGGCATGCTGTAATTTGAAATAGGCTCCAAGTCAGTGGAACTGCATGGGAAGCTTTGAGTAAGATAAATTAATAAAAAAGCATTTTGTAAAAAATGAATGGCTGTTGACAACTACTACATTTTGGGATTGGGTCAGTTAGGGCAAAATCTGGAAATAATTACTTCCTTTCTTTGCTTTTCTGATGGTCTATTTTGAAATAGAGCAGTGATTGACTTAAGCTGAATGAGTGCCCTCTCGGTTGCAAGGTCACTGGGGAATTTCATTTTTATTAATGAAAGTAAACTTGTTAGTTCAGTATTGTGATGCTGTTTCATTAGCTCTATTGGCTGCACCTTTCGCCCCAAGGTTTTAAAACAACCTTTTGAATAAAGCAAAATTGTGCAAAGCTGGGCTCAGCAGTATCTGTTGCCTAGCAATGGTGCTTAACAGTGTGAATGGTTGTTCCAGGATGAATTCAGATGAATCCAAAAGAAAACCCTGCAATGTGTCCTGATCTTTGGATCCTCATTACGAAATTCTTAAGTTTTTGTTTTGTTGCATTTGAAATCTGTACAATTTTATTTCTGGAATGTGCCTACTGTCTTGCATTGCAGAATAGATAGTCTAGTGTTTGCCAAGATTAGCAGAAGATTATATTAATGTCTATTTTAACATTTGAACTAATTGCTTGACTTATTTGGTAAGTCTTGGCAAAGAGGAGTATAAAAGATCTCGTGGCTTTTTGGCCCTGAATCTAGATTTGGACATGGCCAATGAAGTCTGTTTGGTCAAGATTGGTGAGGCAGCATAGGATCTTTATCTGTAAAAGGATGATCCATACTAAAATTGCTGAAACTACCAATTCAGCACTCCCCTTCCCCATCAGATTGAGTTTATCTTCAAAGGTTTTGGCTATCTGTGAAATTTTCAGATATTCAGACATTTGAATGCGTTTAACACTATTCCAATTACTTGCAATATAAAATTTCAAATGCTTAAACATAATATCACAATCAGCGAGGACACAATTAAAGTTTGCTCTAAGTTTATTAATTTTATATCTCTGGCTATCAGCTTCAATGCTCTTGAATGAATTTGAACCTATATTTGAACCTAATTCATTTGAATGAATTTGGACCTATACTGGGCCCAAACAGCAAGTCTTCAAGGCAGCTATCATCAAATTCTTGTAGTTGGTTACATGGTCATCAACAAGAATTTTTAGCTTTCGGCAAGAACTTCTCAAAGTTTGGGACTTCTGTGGTTAGTTTGTGTTTTCATGAAAGAACTGCCAGCGTTTCTTGGAAAATTGGTGCTGTAGTTGGAGGAATTCAGAGAGCTATGCTTCCCTTGAGCATCCCTTACTCAGCTGATTGTGTTCATAAACAAAGTGAGTAAAACTGACTTTTCGGACATTGCAGACTCCTCTGCAGTGACTTGATTGGTCATGAAATTACTTCTACGCTGGAGATCTGAAACTTACTAATATTTTTTATACACCCCTTCTTCCATCTTTCACCATTTCTGGAGACAAACTGTTCCCCTTCCTCATTCTTTCTGTCTCCATCTCTAGCAACAAGCTGTCTACCAATTATTTTTATAAACCTACCAGCTCGACGCCGGCTGGTGGCGTAGTGGCTCCACTGGGAGTTAAGGGCGAGGAATGGCTTTTCCCTTCCATCACCATTGATATTGCCCTCACCCTCTTGTCCTCACCTACTACCCCATCAGCCCCCACATCCAGTACATCATTCTCCACACTTCCGCCATCTTCAGTGAGATCATATCACCAAACACATCTTTACCTTCTTCCACTCCCCCCCCCCCCCCACCATTCTTCACTTGCTGCAGGGATTCCCGTCTATGATTCACTTGTTCATTTGTCCCTCCCCACTAATCTTCCTCCTGTCACTCACTTCTGCAAACAGAAGTACTGCACCTGCCCCTTCATCTCCTCCCTCATCTCCATGTAGAGCCCCAAACAGTCCTTCAGGTGAGGTGACGCTTTGCCTATGAATCTGTTGGGGTAATCTACTGTAACCGATGCTCCTCTATACTGTTGAGAACCGATGTAGATTGGGGGACCACTTTGAGGACTTTCTTTCTATCTGCAAAAAGCAAGATTTCTCGATGACAACCATTTCAGTTCCTATCCCCAGTGTCGGCCCTAGGCTTCCTCCTCTGCCACAATGAGGCCACTCCCAGTTTGCAGGAGCAACACCTCGTGTTCTGTTGAGGTCACCTTCAACCCGGTGGCATGAACATCGGTTTCTCCAACTTCGGGTATTTATTCCCCCTCCGCTTCCTCCTCTTCAATTCGCCATGTTAGCCCCCCTTCTGCTTTGTCATTCACCTGCCTATCACCCTCCATTGGTGCCCCTTCCTCCAGCCTTTTCTCCCATGGTCCCAGCTCTTGTCCTGTCGGCTTTTTTTGACCTTTAATTTCCCAGCTTCTCACTTCAGCCTCCCTCCACCCACCTGACTTCATTTGTCACTTTCTAGCTTGTACTGCTTCTCCTTTCCCCCGCACCCCACCTTATTCTGACATCTTCCCCCTCCCTTTCCAGTCCTGATAAGGAATCTCAGCTGGAAGTGTTGACTGTTTATTCATTTCCATAGACACTGCCAGAACTGCTGAATTCCTCCGGTAGTTTGTGTGTATTGCTCTGGATTTCCAGCATCTGCAGAATCTCTGGTGAGTCAGAATCAGGTTTATTATCATGAACATGTGACATGAAATTTGTTAACTTGGCAGCAGCAGCAGTTCAATGCAATACATAATATAGAGGAGAGAGAAAAAAATAAGTATATCAATGACAGTATATATATATTGAAAAGATTAAAAAAGTGCAAAAAACGGATGCTGTATGTTTTAAAAAAGTGAGCTAGTGTCCAAGGGATTAATGTCTATTTAGGAATCGGATGGCAAAGGGGAAGAAGTTGTTCCTAAATTGCTTATGCTTGCTGAAGTCCACAGTCACCTCTTTCATCTTACAGACGTTGAGTGCCAGGTTGTTGCTGTGACACCATTCCACTAGTTGGCATATCTCACTCCTGTATGCCCTCTCAGCACCTGAGATTCTACCAACATTGGTTATATTGTCAGCAAATTTATAGATGGTATTTGAGTCATGCCCAGCCACACAATCATGGGTATAGAGAGAGTAGAGCAGTGGGCTAACCACACCCCTGAGGTGCTACCATTGTTGATCATCAATGAGGAGGAAATGTTATCACCAATCCGCACAGATTGTGGTCTTGTGGTTAGGTAGTCGAGGATCCAGTTGCAGAGGGAGGTACAGAGGCCCAGGTTCTGCAACTTCTCAATCAGTGACTGTAACATAATTTTGTATGCAGACCCATTATTTTGGTTGACATATAGTAAGTAATTTCACTTTCAAATCTAAATCTTGTAAAGGTAATGAGCAATTCTGCATATAGAAGCTGCACAATGGGTCTGTGTAGGCAAAATAGTAATGAGTGGATCTGCAGAGAGCAGCTTGTAATGAGTCACTATACTCTGCTGCAATCTTGCAACAGCAACTGCTTCTAAACACACTAACCATGTGTGTAGTCTGTCATAATACTTGAATTCAGCAACACTTGAATATGGATGTCCATCTTCATTTTGAAAGATTAATTTGAGCACAAATATCTGGGACAGTAATGATGCCAAGGGAACTATCCCATGTTTTCTGGTGAAGGTATCCCTCAAGCAACGTAACAGTAGTTAATGTAGTAATCACATTGGTGTTGGTGGAAACTTGCATTGGCTACTCGTTTTGTCATTACAGCTGTCAATGCACTTTAAAATTATTTAATTGGCACTTTCCAAAGTCTGCCTACTAATCTGTACCTCAATGTTTCTTTTGCTTTGGGGGGAAGGAGGCTATGGAATACTCCCAATAAGACCATTAGACATATGAACAGGTGTAGGCCATTTGACCCGACAAATCTGCTCCACCATTATCCCTCTCAACCTCATTCTCCTGCTGTGTTCCCATAACATTCAACACACTTACTAATCAAGAACCTATCAATTTCCACTTTAAATGTAGCCAATGACTTGGCCTCCATGGCAATCAGTGGCAATGAATTCCACAGATACACCACTCTCTGGCTAAATAAATGCCTTCTCATTTTTCTCTTAAAGGGATGTTGAGGCTTTGCTTTTTAGGCATGGATGTCCCCATTATTGGAAACATCTCTTCACATCCACTCTATCCAAGTCTTGCAATATTCATAAGATCTCCCACATTCTTCTAAACGTCAGTAGTGAGCACACACCTAGATCCATCAAGCTCTCCTCATACACTAACCCTTTCATTGCTGGTATCTTCCTCGTGAACTTTATCTCTGCGCTTTTTAAAGCCAACACCTCCTTGGAGAAAGGGCATAAAACTAGACAGCGGCTCTACTTTATAAGGAGTTTGAAAAGATTTGGCATGTCAACAAATATACTCAAAAACTTCTATAGTTGTACTGTGAAGAGCATTCTGACAAGCTGCATAGTGTCTGGTATGGGTGGGAGGGGGGGAGCGGCTACTGCACAGGACCGAAAGAAGCTGCAGAAGGTTGTAAATCTGGTCAGCTCCATCTTGGGTACTAGCCTACAAAGTACCCAGGACATCTTCAGGGAGCGGTGTCTCAGAAAGGCAGCGTCCATTATTAAGGACCTCCAGCACTCAGGGCATGCCCTTTTCTCACTGTTACCGTCAGGTAGGAGATACAGAAGCCTGAAGGCACACACACAGCAATTCAGGAACAGCTTCTTCCCCTCTGCCATCCGATTCGTGAATAGACATGAAACCTTTGGACACTACACAACTTTTTAAAATATACAGTATTTTTGTTACTGAATGTTTTTAAAACTCTAGTATATGTAATTGATTTGCTTGTTTATTATAATTATTTTTATTATTGTATTTTTTTCTCTGCTAGATTATGTATTGCATTGAACTGCTGCTGCTAAGTTAACAAATTTCAAGTCACATGCTGGTGATAATAAACCTGATTCTGGTTCTGAAAACATTCGCCCACTTTCCTTCTTAACAATCTCTAATTGCCAGAGACCTGCACTGGTTTCTCTACTGATGCCTGGACCATTCCATCTGATCTCCTTCAAAACCCTATCTGATCTCCTTCAAAACTTGCCCATTACTTTCATCGCAGGCAATTTTTAACCTGAATAGAGAGATCAATTTCAAAACCTTTTGTTTTGATTCATTCTTTGTCTCCTTTGTGCCTCTTATAATTCTCTCCATTGACCAAAGTCACCAGGCCCTCTGCGGACCCACATTGCAAGAAGCACCTGGAGGTAGAGCAGTATAGTACAGGAGCAACACCATGTTGTGCTGAATTAAACAAGTTAATTCCGGAATGAAAATCACAATGCGAGTCTCAGAAATGTGAAGTAAAAATGAAAACTGCTGGAAATACTCAGCAAGGTAGGCAGCAGTTGTGGCAAGAAAAAGTTGCTTTTTCAGGTAGAAGACCATTCATTGACACCTGAAGGATAAAACAGCTAATAATTAGTTGCATAGCAGTTTATTTTATATCTGATAGGGTGATGCCAGAAAAGCCATAGAGATTAATTATAGAGGTAATCTCTGAGCTCTTGGGATCCCATCACAGGTCAATGAAGCATTCTGCCATTCATATCCCTTACCCTAGAAATTGAGTGGTTTATTTCTGCTGGTTTTGTTTGTCAATTAACCCTCAATTGATGTTCGTATGTAGCCTCCAATCCTCTGTTTTCTGATTTTGTTAAATGGCTTCTTATAAAAAGATTTGTTTCCAGTATGCAGATCCACTAATTAGTTCTGTTAGCCACATCTCAAAAAGTACCTTATTACAATTTCCTCAGTCTATTATTTTCCTAACTGCTGATGTCAGGCTAACTGGCCTGTTTCCCTATTTTCTCGCCTCCCTCTTTTTATTGGGAGTAATTCTAGAAACTGGAATTTTGGAAGGTAGCCACTGAACCCACCAGCTTTATTGTCAGTCCTTTCAAAGCCTTTGGATGCAGATGATCACTTCCTTAACAGTTCACAAGCATTTGGTGCCATTCATTTCTACTTTATTAATGTTTATCATTAACTGATGTTTATCATTTTATGGTCTCTTGCACTTCATGGTCTCTGACATTACCTTGGCCGTACGGCACTCTTTTCTAGTTGCAACCTGCAGTTGTGCCACTTGAACTTCATTGAAATTTGTTCTACCATTGGCAGCTCTGCTATAAACTCTGCAATTTCGTCCAGTAAAATTCTTAGCTGCTAATTTTGCTCTTGTGCTTTGCTCGCAGTTCAGGAAAATGTTTTGTGACTAACCTTTACATAGAAACATAGAAAATAGATGCAGGAGTAGGCCATTCGGCCCTTCGAGCCTGCACCGCCATTCAGTATGATCATGGCTGATCATCCAACTCAGAACCCTGTACCTGCTTTCTCTCCATACCCCCGATCCCTTTAGCCACAAGGGCCATATCTAACTTCCTCTTAAATATAGCCAATGAACCGGCCTCAACTGTTTTCCGTGGCAGAGAATTCCACAGATTCACCACTCTCTGTGAAGAAGTTTTTCCTCATCTCGGTCCTAAAAGACTTCCCCTTTATCCTTAAACTGTGACCCCTCGTTCTGGACTTCCCCAACATCGGAAACAATCTTCCTGCATCTAGCCTGTCCAATCCCTTTAGAATTTTATACGTTTCAATAAGATCCCCCCTCAATCTTCTAAATTCCAGTGAGTACAGGCCTAGTCGATCCAGTCTTTCTTCATATGAAAGTCCTGCCATCCCAGGAATCAATCTGGTGAACCTTCTCTGTACTCCCTCTATGGCAAGAATGTCTTTCCTCAGATTAGGGGACCAAAACTGCACACAATATTCTAGGTGCAGTCTCACCAAGGCCTTGTACAACTGCAGTAGAACCTCCCTGCTCTTGTACTCGAATCCTCTTGCTATGAATGCCAACATACCATTTACCTTTTTCACCACCTGCTGTACCTGCATGCCCACCTTCAATGACTGGTGTACAATGACACCCAGGTCTTGTTGCACCTCTCCTTTTCCTAATCGGCCACTGTTCAGATAATAATCTGTTTTCCTGTTCTTGCAACCAAAGTGGATAATCTCACATTTATCCACATTAAATTGCATCTGCCATGAATTTGCCCACTCACCTAACCTATCCAAGTCACCCTGCATCCTCTTGGCATCCTCCTCACAGCTAACACTGCCGCCCAGCTTCGTGTCATCTGCAAACTTGGAGATGCTGCATTTAATTCCCTCGTCTAAATCATTAATATATATTGTAAACAACTGGGGTCCTAGCACTGAGCCTTGAGGTACCCCACTAGTCACTGCCTGCCATTCTGAAAAGGCTCCGTTTACTCCCACTCTTTGCTTCCGGTCTGCCAACCAATTCTCTATCCACATCAATACCATACCCCCAATACCATGTGCTTTAAGTTTGCACACTAATCTCCTGTGTGGGACCTTGTCAAAAGCCTTTTGAAAATCTAAATATACCACATCCACTGGCTCTCCCCTATCCACTCTACTAGTTACATCTTCAAAAAATTCTATAAGATTCGTCAGACATGATTTTCCTTTCACAAATCCATGCTGACTTTGTCGGATGATTTCACCTCTTTCCAAATGTGCTGTTATCACATCTTTGATAACCGACTTTAGCATTTTCCCCACCACCAATGTCAGACTATCCAGTCTATAATTCCCCAGTTTCTCTCTCCCTCCTTTTTTAAAAAGTGGGGTTACATTAGCCACCCTCCAATCCTCAGGAACTAATCCAGAATCTAAGGAGTTTTGAAAAATTATCACTAATGCATCCACTATTTCTTGGGCTACTTCCTTAAGCACTCTGGGATGCAGACCATCTGGCCCTGGGGATTTATCTGCCTTTAATCCCTTCAATTTACCTAACACCACTTCCCTACTAACATGTATTTCCCTCAATTCCTCCATCTCACTAGACCCTTGGTCCCTTACTATTTCCGGAAGATTATTTATGTCCTCCTTAGTGAAGACAGAACCAAAGTAGTTATTCAATTGGTCTGCCATGTCTTTGTTCCCTATGATCAATTCACCTGTTTCTGACTGTAAAGGACCTACATTTGTCTTGACCAATCTTTTTCTTTTCACGTATCTATAAAAGCTTTTACAGTCAGTTTTTATGTTCCCTGCCAGCTTTCTCTCATAATCTTTTTTCCCTTTCCTAATTAAGCCCTTTAAAGTTAGTATTTAAATACAAGTACTTTTGGAAGAAGAGGCGTGTAAAAGATGTTGAAGAGAACTGCAGATGTACTGAGTTAGTTAAAGAAGAAACAAGTCAGGCTGATACAAAGCTGTTTGTAAAATTTGAGTGTGTAAGGGAAAAAGTGTTATACTTGAATCCAAGAACATGGAGAGGAATTTAAATTTGACTGTTTATGGAGAACAGATTAGTACTTCGATATGCATGCTAGTCTCAGACCGCTGCTGCTTCTGCTCACGTGTTAATCCCATGTTAGGTGTTAGAATTGAAAGCTGTGAATTCATTCAGTTCAATGAGTGATAGCTGATGTTTTTTTGGAGGATGGGCAAAAGGTATGCAACAAGACCTGGAATGCAGGAGCACTCATCTAATCATACATGGAATTTACTGTTCAGGCATGGGCTATTCAGTTTGATGGATCTGCACTGATGTTACTGTATGTTCCACAGGGACCTCTTCATAAGCTTTTGCATTCTATCAACTGTTCTCTTGTATTTGGAACAAAATGCGGATGTTAGAAATGCAGAACAAGACGAAAACTGCTGGATTTACTGAGTGAGTCGAGCAGTCACTGTGGAGAGATCAAGAGTTGAAAGCAAGTGTTTTAAATTGTTTTCTGTTGCTTGATAGTTGTGTATTTTCTTCTCTGCCATGCATGTGTGCAAGTTTCCTTGTATACCAAGCCATTACCAAGGGGGTAGGTGTGGTAAACTATGTATACCTGTCTGGACACGCCCCTCTGCTGACTGCTCCTGTGGCTCCTCGCACAGACCCCTGTATAAAGGCGATTGGAGGCACTGCTCCCCTTCAGTCTCCGAGATGCTGTGCTCCGTTTTGCTGCTAATAAAAGCCTATTGTTCGCCTCCCGTCTCCGAGAGTTATTGATGGTGCATCAGTAGGTGGGAGGTTAGAGGAATATTTAAATACTGAAATATTAGTAGAAGTTGCTTATAGATACGAGGCAGGAGAAGTTGCTCTGAGGAATAAGCAAAAGACAGAAATATAAAAGAAAATGTTTACCTCCCTTCACAGAGAATGTAGAAAACTACCTGGGAATGGTTGAGAATAACAGTGAAACAAGTAGTGATTTCATTGAAACATGCAACATTCTTACAGGGTTTGACGGGAGAGTTGTTACCCGTGGTCACAGTCTTGGTCACATCTCAGAAGATAATGAATTCTGCTCAAGAGCCACGTTGTATATTAATAGCAAAGATGTTCTAGCTTTTGACATACTGAGGGAATTGTGAAGTGTGGAATTACTATAGGAAAGTGATGCTAAAGTGAAAGGTCAGCTAGAATCTTAGTGATTTTTGGAGCACATGTGAAGCCTGCTTTCATTTTTTTCATCTATAAATGTTGCTCACTTCAACTGCTTCACGAAGTAGCAGATCCATATGCAAACTTTGCTGTGGGAAAAGTTACATTTAACAGTTTTCCATGTTAATTAGTGCCTGTCTTAAATTCCTGGCCAGTACTGATGTCACAGGGCAAGTTCTACATTTGTCGTATTACCAAACACAAGAAATTTTGCAGATGCTGGAAATCCGAGCAATAGACACAAAACACTGGAGGAACTCAGCAGGTCAGGCAGCATCTACGGAAAAGAGTAAACAGGCAATGTTTCAGGTAAGACTCTTCTTCAGCCCTGAGAAGGAAAGGGGAAGATGCCAGAGTAAAATGGTGGTGGTGGAGAGACTAGCTGGAAGGTGATAGGTGAGGCAGGTATTTGGGAAAGATCAAGGGCTGGAGAAGAAAGGGGATGTGAGTGAGAGCAGTATCCACAGTAGCAAGGGGGAAACCCATTCTTTAAAGGAGGAGGACTTCTCTGTCCTGGAATGGAAAGCCAGGTCCTGGGAACAGATGAAGTGGAGGCAAAGAAACTGGGGAAAAAGGAATACTGTTTTTACTCAAGATAGGAGGGGAAGAGATATTGTCGAGCTGACCATAGGAATCAGTAGGTTTATAAAAGATATCAGTTGACAGTTTCTTCAGAGATGAAGATAAGACAAAAAAAGGGAGGGAGGTGTCAGAGATGAACCAATTCAATTTAAGGGCAGGATGGAAGTTAGAGGCAAAGTTGATAAAATTGACGAGTCAGAATGGGTGCACGAAGAAGCGCCAATGCAGTCATCAGTGTAGCTGAGGAAGAATTGTGGAGGTTGAGCGGGAAAGGCTTCAAACATAGGCAGAAACAATAGGCCTCTCAGGAAGGGTCCGATTTGTGAATCTTGGGTAAGAGTGTGGGGAAAGGGAACTATGAGTTTGTCATATTAAATCTGTTCATTGGTTTCAAATCCTCATTTAAGACATTCATTCACATTTTGTTGGAGAAAAGAGAATTAATTCAGTGTTTTTGATTGTCTCTGATTTGATCCTGTGTTCAGCTGAGCATGAATGGCTATGATGCATTCTGTTGCCAATCTCACTACTCCCTCTCCAACTGACTACCAGATAGTTTGGCAGTGCTTTAGGCTGTTATAACACTGCTTGGATGGTGATCTGGCCTTTCTACACCTCTACAAGATAATTCTTTATCTAACACTTTCAATTTGTTCATTGTGTCCAGCATCCAAGAAGTTTAACTGTGTTAAATAGCTTGAGCAGTAAAACGATGTTCGGAGGAAATGTGCGTTTATCAGAGTACTACAACACTTTATTGTCTCTCTTTGGCCGATGTGCACCTCATTGGCAAATACTGGAGTAGAAATGGAGATTAGAACTTAATTATATATTGTTAACATTTTGCCTGTGTGTGTGTGTGGAGGGGGAGATGGATAAATGTATGAATTTTTTAATGCCTGTTACACCACTGGCATTTACAGCAGCAGTGAAGTCTCGTGGTGTTCAGGACTTCCTTCATGTCAAGAGCTTTCTCTCAGTTTTCACTGCTGTTGCTCAGGCAAGTCCTGAATAGAGACTCAGGAAGATAATTGTACTCAAATATAGAAAGATTCTTCATTGCTATTTCTGTAACAATTTTGTTTTACCAGTCAGCGTTTTTAGCCCTGAGCTGAACCCCTGAACCTGGAGGAACCACTATTAGTCTGGCCTCTACCTTTTGATCTGTTTGGCACTGGTGACCCTACTAGGAGCCAAGGCATAAAGCCCTGACTCTGGCCAAAATCATTGAGAGACACAAGCCTCCAAACCCAATGACACAGTTGTTGTCCTTTTGGAGGAAATGTATCAACTATTGAAACCTAAATCATAAACAGAAAACTCTTAGACTATATAGCCTGCATTTTCTCCCACTTAATTACCTTTGTAACTATTTTTCATTTGCAACCCAGGGATGATGGCACAATTAAGTGGCAACTTCTTGCGTGCAGCTACGATGGGAATCATCAGTTATCCCCATATTGCACTGAAATTCACTGTCCACAGTAATGAATACTTCAGTGAGCAATATTGTTTTAAGATGTTTAAAAAATCTTATTGATACTCAAAATCGACGAATCTCAGATGGCAGACTTGAGCTGTGAGTGCAGTTTCCCTTGTCTAAAATGTAAGTGGGAACCCTGCGCTGGTCTACAGGTATGATTGAAACACAGAGGGTTCAGACTTCCATTCCATCCTATCCTGCTGGCAAATGTACTGTCTCTTGGAAAATGAAATTAAAGACCTCAGAGCAAGATTGTTGTACCAGAAGGACATCAGAGACAGTTATGTGCTCTGTTTTATGGAAACATGGCTCACACTGACCATTTCGGATGACTCCATCATTCTCTGCAAGCTCGGTATTTTAAAGGCAGAGGAGGTGGAGTATGTTTTATGATTAACTCACTGTGGTGCACAAATGTGACTGTTCTGTCAGTTTTGGTCACCCAATCTGATAGCAGTGTACATTTCACCTCAGTTCAACATCAGGCAAGCACTGGAGTTGCTGGGCAACGTTGTCAGCAGGTGCAAAACTGCAGATTTTCCCCATCATTGTGGGAGATTTCAACCAGACCAGCTTGAAGTCTGTCAACAACTTCCACGTGCATATCACATGTGCAACCAGAGAAGCCAACACACTTGACCACTGTTACACTACCATTAAGAACCCTATATTTCTACTCTTAGCATATAGGTAGAGCCTAAGGACCACAACAGCAGTGGTGAAGACCAAGAGGGTTTGGTCAAGCAGAGGAGGACCACTTATAGGACTGATTTGAGTAGGTGGACAGGACGATATTCAGGGATTCATCTTCAAGTCTGAATGAATATGCCACAGTTGTTTGTCACCAACTTCGTTGAAGACCTGTGTGGCTGAGTGTGTGCTGTCAAGAACATACTGGACATGCCCAAACCAAAATCCATGAATGAACCATGAGATTCATGGTTTGCTGAGCGCTAGATGTGTGGGGCATCCGCAACTGGTGATACAAAATGTCTAGGTAGAACCAACAGAAGTCTGTTTTAAGTACAAAAAGCAATGTCAATTAAAGTTAGAGACTGAATCGGATACATGTCAGCTCTGGCAGGGTTTGCAGGCCATTACTTCCTACAAAGTGAAACCTGACATAATGAGTGGCTGTAATGCTTCACTCCAGATGAACTCGCACCCTTCATTCAAGCGTACACCTGTAATAAGCCTACACCTGTGTGAATCCCTGCAGCACCGAGTGACCCAGTGATCTGTCTCAGAGGCTGACATCAGTGCACCTTTCAAGAGGGTGAACCATCGCAAGACATCAGGCCCTGATGGTGAATGTGATGTGTTGTGGAGAGTGTGTTGACTGGTTGCATCACAGCCTGGTATGGGAAGACCAATATCTTTGAACAGAAATCCTACAAAAATTCATGGATGGCCCAGTAAAGCCCTCCCCACCATTGAGTACATTCTACACAGAGTGTTGTCACAGGAAAGCATCATACTTCATCAGGGATCACCATCACTCCGTCCATGCTCTCTGCTCGCTGCTGCCACCAGGAAGAGGGCACAGGACTCTCACCATCAGTTTCAGGAACAGTCCTTACCTCTCAGCCATCAGGTTCATGAGCCAAACCGGATAACTCAAAGGACACTCAAAGCTGCTACGCAGGTTGACTCTGTACTTAAGAAGGCATATGGTGCATTGGCTTTCATCGACCGTGGAATTGAATTTAAGAGCCAAGAGGTAATGTTACAGCTATGTAGGCCCCTGGTCAGACCCCACTTGGAGTACTCTGCTCAGTTCTGGTCACCTCACTACAGGAAGGATGTGGAAACCATAGAAAGGGTGCAGAGGAGATTTACAAGGATGATGCCTGGATTTGGGAGCATGCCTTATGAGAATAGGTTGAGTGAACTTGGCCTTTTCTCTTTGGAGCGACGGAGAATGACAGGTGACCTGATAGAAGTGTACAAGATAATGAGAGGTATTGATCACGTGGATAGTCAGAGGCTTTTTCCCAGGGCTGAATTGGCTAGCATGAGAGAGAATAATTTTAAGGTGCTTGGAAGTAGGTACCTAGGAGATGTCAGGTAAGTTTTATAGGCGGAGAGTGGTGAGAGCGTGGAATGGGTTGCTGGTGGTGGAGGTGGAAATGATAGGGTCTTTTCAGAGACTCCTGGATGGATACATGGAGATTAGAAAAATAGAGGGCTATGGGTAAGCCTAGGTAGTTCTAAGGTAAAGACGTGTTCGGCACAGCTTTTTGGGCCGAAGGACCTGTATTTTGCTGTTTGTTTTCTATGTTTCTAACTTAATTCAGCTTGCCCCATCACTGAAATGTTTCCAAAACCTATGCAGTCATTTTCAAGGATCCTTTAGCTCCTGTTCTTGATATTTATTGCTCACCTATTTATTAGCAGTTTTTATATCTTTTTGTATTTGCACAGTTTATTGTCTTTTGCACTCTGGTTAAATGCCCAGTTGGTGCGGTCTTTCATTGATCGATCCTATTGTGGTTATTAGGGATTTATTGAGTGTGCCTGCAAGAAAATGAATTTCAGGGTTGTATATGACGACATGTATTTACTTCAATAATAAATTTACTTTGAACTTTGAACTCCTCGCTGACAAACAACAATAATGTACCTCAAGGTTGTGTGCTTAGCCCACTGGTCTCCTCCCTCGACACCAACAATTTGTATGGTTAGGTACAGCTCCAGCATCTATAAACTTACCAAAAACCCAACTATTGTTGGCAGAATTTCAGTTGGTGACAAGTAGGCATACAGGAATGAAACAGATCAGCTGACTGAGTGGTATCGCAGTAAGATCATGGAATTAATTGTGGGTTTCAGGAAGGGGAAGTCAAGGGAACACGCCAGCTCTCATCGAGGGGTCAGAAGTGGAAAGGCTGAGCAGTTTCAAGTTCTTAGGTGTCAAATCTCTGAGGATCTGCACTGGGCCCAACATTTGTAAAGAAGGTATGATAGCAGTCATATTTCATTAGGAGTTTTAAGAGAATTGATATGTCACCAAAATCACTCTCAAATTTCTACAGATGTACTGTAGAGAGTGTTCTAACTGTGTGTATTACTATTTTGTATGGAGGGGCCACTGCACAGGATCGGAAAAAGTTGCAGAAAGTTGTAAACTCAGCCAGCTCCATCATGGGCACGAGCCTCTTCAGCATCAGGCGATGTCTCAAAAAGGGAAGCATCCATCAGTAAGGGCTTCATCACTCAGTTGTGCCTGCTTTCCATTGTTACCATCAAGGAGCAGGTACGGGACCTGAAGATGTACTCAGTGTTTCAGGAACAGTTTCCTCTCTACAATCAGATGTCAGAATGGACAATGAACCCCTGAACACTACTTTGGTACCTTTTCCTCTCTGTTTGCACAACTTATTTAATTTAATTTAATTTAATTTTTAATTGCTTCATGACTGAGAAGTATCACACTCAAGCTGCATGATCTAATCAGTTTGAAATGCAACGATAGTACTTGTATTTATTTCTTTGTATTTTAAGCCACCGCGCAGCAAACCTTTGACTATAATTGACTTAATCATTTATCATTTTAAGCTATCCCAGTACAAGGTTTTACTTACCTGGATGCTTCTTCAGAACGGGCAAGTTTGTACAGTGTACAATATGTAGTGTCACAACTTGTGTAGCACTCGGAGTACACAACGTACAAAGCTTATGACAAAATTCTGAATGTTCTACTTCAAGTATTTTTATATAAAATTGAATTTTAATTGCTGTGAATAGCATACTTGTGTTGCAATTATCTGGCCTAATGTCTATAAACTGTTAGCATTAAGATCTAAGCAGGCTAACAGTAGCTTGTGACACTCTTTGAGCTTGACCACCTTTTGTACTCATTTACAATCTCAATTACAATTTTGCATTTCTTTGAAATTCCCAGGCCTACAGAAACATCAAATCTTGATTCATTAATCCGACTCAGGTGTAAAAGTACCACCGTGGTGCTGTCTGCAAGGCAAGCTGTTACAAGCCATGTTTTCTGTGACCTCGGGGCACTGTTTCTGCAGCTTTGGAAAAAGTGGCTAGCTAGTCTAGAAATATGCATTGAAATATTTTGCTGGACTGTTAATGCTGTCCAAGACCTCAGTAACTCTAAGAGTGGTTGTCAAATCAAACGAGAGAGAAAATTTGTAGATGCTGGAAATCCAAGCAACACACACAGAATGCTGGAAGAACTCAACAGGCCAGGCAACATCTATGGGGAAAAATAGTACGGTTGACACTTTGGGCCGATACACTTCAGCAGGGTAATCCTGCTTGGACATGATGGTTGTAATTGGTATTTTAAACTTTCTCCATGTGTTCCAATCCTGATGGTCCTGTGTTTTAGTCTATGGATCCACAGATACAAACCACTCCCTAGAAATTTACCAGAGCCAAGTCTGCATGTATGGAAGAAGTCTGGTAATTTATTCTGGGCTAATCAAAGCCTTACTACTAATTTTAGAAACATAGAAAACCTACAGCATAATACAGGCCCTTCGGCCCACAAAGCTGTTCCGAACATGTACTTACCTTAGAACTACCTAGGCTTACCCATAGCCTGCTATTTTTCTAAGCTCCATATATCCATCCAGGAGTCTCTTAAAAGACCCTATCATTTCCACTTCCACTGTCGCCGGCAGCCCATTCCACGCTTTCATCACACTCTGTGTAAAACAAAAAGAAACTAAGAAATTTACCCCTGACATCTCCTCTGTGCCTACTACCAGGCACCTTAAAACTATTCCCTCTCCTGCTCACCATTTCAGCCCTGCGGGAAAGCCTCTGACCATCCACACGATCAATGCCTCTCATTATCGTGTACACGCCTATAGGTCACCACTCATCCTCCGTTGCTCCAAGGAGAAAAGGCCAGTTTCACTCAACCTATTCTCATAAGGCATGGTCCCCAGTCCAGGCAACATCCTTGTAAATCTCCTCTGCACCCTTTCTATGGTTTCCATGTCCTTCCTGTAGTGAGGTGACCAGAACTGAGCACAGTACTCCAAGTGAGGTCTGACCAGGATCCTATATAGCTGCAACATTACCTCTCGGCTCCTAAACTCAATCCCATAATTGATGAAGGCCAATGCACCATATACCTTCTTAACCACAGAGTCAACCTGCGCAGCAGCTTTGAGTGTCCTGTGGACTCAGACCCAAGATCCCTCTGATCCTCCACACTGCCAAGAGTCTTGCCATTAATGCTATATTCTGCCAAAATGAACCACCTCACACTTATCTGGGTTGAACTCCATCTGCCACTTCTCCGCCTAGTTTTGCATCCTATCAATGTCCCGCTGTAACCTCTGACAGCGCTCCACACTATCCACAACATCCCCAACCTTTGTGTCATCAGCATATCATTCAGCATTTTATTGCATTTTGTTCTTTTCTATTAAAATAGTTGGTTGAATGAGATACATATTTTGTGATTCATCAGACAGTGTCATTTTGTCGACTTCTCTTGGTAGGGAATGCATCTTATACTTTAAAATGTTGTGTTAAAGCTTTCCAGAGAACTTAAAGTTTATTGTTATGGAAGATGTGCATAAAATCCCAGCTGAAAGTGACATTTTTGGGGATGTAGGGCCAAAGAAACTTACAGCTAAGGTAATACAGTGTATTTTGGTTACTGGTAATTGGGACCCATCAGGACGAGTACATTGTAAGTCAATTAAGTGGCTGCCCAAATAAGCTGAAGTTTCATGGATATAGTAAAAACAGTCTAAAAAAGACAAATTACCATTTAACTGAGTAACAAGTTATGTATTTAAATGAAACACAACAAAGTAGAATACTATTGAAACTACTACAGAACTATAGAAGTGTATTAGTTCAATTTGTCCACTGTATGCAGCTGTGTGCTTTTGACTGTAATTGAGCAAAAACATTGTTGACATGGTGCAGATAATAAGGCTGTCTTCATAAAATGCTTTTGACATTTGCATTCTCTAAATCTTCATTTTCATTATAAAATTCAAGATCATTGTCGATACCTTCACATTCTTGATTACTGACTTGAAGTACTGAAATTGTTTCATTTACAGCCCAGGCCATTTTTGCCATCTCTGAGCCTGAATGCTTGAAACCGCAGTGAGCAAAACAGCTCCAAATTGTCTTATTGCTTATTCCTCGCCAACTATCAGTGACAAAAGTCATTACTTTTTGAACACAGACACATACAAATAATGCTGTTTAAAAATTGTTCAACAAGTTTCCTGTCCCAATTAAGCAGCCTAATGTCCCAAATAGACAAAGGGAATCCTGTCTATTTTTTAATTTAATTTTTGGTCTTTTATGAATTGTCCCGAATAAGCAGCTGTCCCAGTTAACTGTATCCACTGTAATTTGGGCACAAAAATAGTTATATTGGATTTGGATTGAGTGGGAAAATGGGCTTGCAGCATTGCATCAGCCACGTTCTTAGAATCAAATAGGCCAATGGGTTAAATTCAGATTCAGATTTATTTATCATGTGTACATGAAAACAGATAGGGAAATATGTTGTTTGTGTTAGCAACCAGCATAGCCTAAGCATGTGCTTGGGGGCAGCCTGCAGTTGCTGTCACACAGTCCCCATTCCAGCACCAACATAGCATGCCCACAACCAAACAACACAATAAACAAAAACACATCAACATCAACAGAGAGCCCTCTTCTCTCTTACTCTCCAACCACTCTCACACACAGCCAGTCTAGCCTTGGGACAGCCAGTCTTCAGGCTTTAGCTATTCAGCTTCAACGTCTGGACTTCTGATTGATCTTTGAGTTTCAATTGTTTTATTTTTGGTAGTGACTCCTGGACTAGCTAATGACAAGACCCCCAAACTCCAGCCTCGTTGACGGACTTGTATTGTGAGCAAAGTCATCAGAGAGATGCAGCTGGTAGATACAAAAGTTGCCTTTTATTCACCAAAATGAGACCCTCTCTGTTGGAAGAGGTCTGTTCGAGGGAGGAAATCTGCCAACCTTTCCCGGTTTTGCCCATACCCGCATGTGAGTCCAGATCTTCCAGTATAAAAACCGAAAAAGCCATAAGCATTCTAAGTCAGGCAGCATCTGTGAAAAGAAAAAAAAGTCACCTTTTTCAGGTCTGGAATGAAAAATAAGTTTTTTTTACAGTGAAAAAATAATTTTCAGTAACAATATGGGGGTCACTGGTCATCGCATTCAGCGTAATATATTTCTTTGATAAGATTGTGGCACCTGCTACGTAAAATAAAATTCTGCACTTTCCATTTTTCATTTTCGTTTTTGAAATTGTGTTGATTCAGATTTTTTTTTATCCTATGGGGAAACGTCTGACCTTTATACCATTAACAATACATTACACAAACTTAAGCTTGTTGTGCTTGTAACTGCCCCCGTTAAACCATTTTGTTTTGCCCCCATCAAGCACATTCACTTTGCTGTACAGCTTTCCCACTGAAAACTAATCTTTGCCATGTCTGGTGACATAAAAACATTGGATGTTTCCTCTTGCCACTCATCTCCTGAGTTTTTCTTCTTGATTTCCAAAGTTTTCAACGTGGATGACTCAAAAACTGCACCTTCAGAAGAGCTGCTCAATTCAGGAGATGATTTGGGACTGGTGTTAAGGGGTCAGTGTGGCCTATGCCCCCAAAACATAAAAAAAACCAAAACAGCATATTTTCAATATAGTCTGGCAGAAGCTCAGTGTAAGTTGGGTTTTGTGTGACCTCTGGTTGATATCTGAAACTTAATCTGGAGAAGAAATGGAAACTATTTCTGTCCCACAGCTAGTTGCAAGAGCTTTTATCTAACTGCTCTTAAAGAATCAAATAGGCTGAGCCAACTTTTTTTCTCTCTGCTGAGAGTTCTTAACATGTTGTCTGGTCTCATTGGAACATGAATAAGTGTGGAAATGATGTAAAATGTGTCTGAAAGGGGAAATGGCTTGTTAGTGTAAACTGTCAGCTTTGATATTTGAGATTTTTTTGCCATGCACATAAACCATATTCCATTCTTATGAAGTTAATTTTTGTTGAAGATTTGTTAGGTAGGAGCAGCATTGTTCATGATCCATCCCTGTGACCAAAAATAATAAAATTTGACAGCACTATTGGAATATTTCATCAAAGATCAACTTTTTCCACCATCTACAGTATATTTATGTATACAGTATTAGGACTTTGCTGTGGTGTGACATGAAACAAAAAGCAACATTCAACGATTATATAGAATGATTTAATATTAAACTTGCCAGTTAAACTACAAATATGGAATAAAATGTGTGTAAATATGTTAATACCAGCATATTTTTACAATGTGAACAGCATAAAAAGTGGTTTAAAGTGTATACAGTGCTGGCGGTAACTGAGGTAATAGAGGCGGTGGGATGTTGATAACTAGAATATTTGATTCGATTAATTGCCAGGGCAAAGGAATTTTTAAGATGGTGTGAAGCTTTTGTTTTAATAGCCCTATAGAACTTTACAGAGGGGAGCTTTTGAAAAAGGCAGTTTGCTGGGTGGGTGATGTCTGCAATGATTTTTCCAGCCTGCTTCTTTGTCTTGCTGTGTTGGTAGACTGCTACCAATGACCATTGCTGCTGACCTGACAGTTTGCTCCAGATTTTGTATATTGTCAGACGATGCTGCTCCAAACAAGATGGTAATGGCAGTGTAGAATTGCACCCAGTATCTTCTGGGAAAGATGGAGTTTTACCAACTGCCGCAAGAAGTGTATTTTCTGCCAAGCCTTTTTGTTAAGGAGATAAAATTCTCACATGAGGTTCCGTGAAGTAATGATACCTAGGAACCTAAATATTGAAAAGGTGCTAACTATTGAGTTAATGAGTGGGTGGAGAGGAGACACATTTCTTTTAAAGTCACTATGTATCCCTCTGGTCTTGAGGGCATTCAGCTGTAAGTTGTTGTGATTGAACCAGGGCTCTGGCTTGTTTACTTCCTGATAGTACTTGGATTAGTTGTCTGATGATTAGTCTAATGACAGTGATGTCTTCTGCAACTTTAAACTGATATACAGGTGGATCACTGGAGACGCAGTCATTGGTATATAAATGTTAGTTAAACCAGTGTGAAATGGATATCAGTCAGATCTACATGGATATTGAAATAAAGCAGATTTCTGTTCTGACTTCTGAGTACCATGACCATGTTTAATAGTATGTGAAGAAATAAAACTTTGAGAAAATGAAACTCTTAAGATCTGGTCCATTGTTCAGTGCAAGTAGGTCTCAAAGTTTTCCTTTTAGAATATCTAAGACTGTACCACAACATGCAGTGGTGACCAACTTTCTTTTTCTAAAACCGACATTGGGGTTTGTTCGTGGGTGACTTTTTTCCCCCTTTCTCTCTTCACCGTGTCCTGCACTATGATCCAAAAATAAAGGGGTCACACTTCATGTTATGAATTGTATAAGTCAGTACTAAGGCCTTGGATCAATAGATAACATTTGGGGCATGACAGGGTAGATACTGAATTGTTCCTACATGTGGGAGAATCTTCCGACAGAGTTAGCTGGTTACACGATTAGGTGACAGTCATCTAAATGTAAGGTAAATAGTTAAGAGTCTAGAAGAGAAACAACAGGGTTAGTCACTTTTTTTACTTGAGAGGTGGGTGTGAGGCTGCCAGAGGAAGAGGTAGAGACAGAAATAATTACAATGTTTAAAGGAAGTTCACTGATAGGTAAGGTTTTATTTAAGAGTACAAAAGGTAGAGTTTTTCATGTCCTAGCTACCTCCTGTTCTCCTTTCAGCTCCAGGTTTGCAAACATAACTCTGGTTTCACATCAGCTGTTTTATGGGCGGTATTAGTCACTATTGTGTTCAAATGGAGCCTGGAATTTGTACATCAGTTGGTAACTTCGTATGTAAATGTGTGCTCTGGCCACTCTGAGTTAGAGGATATAATTAAGAATCTGATGTTAGGAAGTTATGCACAATGGGATTATAAACTAACATGGCTGTGAAATATTCGTAAAATTTTATTGGATTTTGTCTGCATTTTGTATATTAAAAAGAAACAACATGGATTTTTCTTTGAAGTATAAGTCACACCAGTAAGCTAGAATGGTATTGAAAACGCAATTGGTTCTTAGTTTGTGTTCTAGATTTGTGTAACCTTTCAAATAATAAAATTTATGAAACGTTTTGACAGATTCATACAGAAGATGCTTTGTTTTCACCAGTGAGACTACAACTGAGGATTTCTTGCAGTTTCTCAATGTGAAGCTATCCATCAATCTGCTGTTGCTTTGTGTCCCATGTTCCATCCTCTGAGATTATATAAACTCGAGCTTCTTGACCTTTGCAGGTCAGAGTTGCCTTTCTTGCACTATCATAGCTACTCATCTAAGAAACCCTATTGTTTTCAAACTGTAGGCTCTTGCAACCCTCTCTGTTGTGTAGCATTCTTTTCCCAGTCGAGAAACCAACTCTCAAATCTTTTCATGCTCTCTAATTATCAATGTTCTGTGGGCTTTTTTCATTTCGAGAATTCATTCCCTTACTACTCGGGTCCAGCTCTCAATTGGTTTAGCTTTTTAAGTCAAGTGACAACTTTGGATACAGTGCAAGAATGATTAATTTATGAAAATAGCCACTCACAGGAGACCTTGCCCACGCCCAGGATTACGGCTGCACAGGTGGAAGGTCAACTGAGGAAGATCTGCACCAGCAAGGCGGCTGGACCGGATGGAGTTTCCCCACGATTACTGAGGGGAGAACCACTACAGCGCATCTTCAACGTGAGCCTGGAGCAGAGAAGAGTACCCAGACAGTGGAAAACATCCTGTATTGTCCCGGTACCGAAGAAACCACAACCAAAGGAGTTGAATGACTTCAGACCTGTTGCCTTGACGTCGCACGTGATGAAGACTATGGAGCGGCTGATAATACAGAATCTGAGGCCACAAACCAGGCACGCCTAGGATCCTCTTCAGTTTGCGTATAAGGAGAAGGTGGGAGTGGAGGATGCTATCACGTATTTGCTGCACAAATCACTCTCTCACCTAGATGGGGTCAGTTGTGCTGTGAGGATTACATTCCTTGACTTCTCTAGTGCCTTTAACACCATCCAGCCCAAGATCTTAAGGCACAAACTAACGGAGATGGGAGTAGACTCTCACATGGTGGATTGGATAGTGGACTACTTGACAGATAGACCTCAGTATGTGCGGTTGGGAGACTGTAGGTCTGACACGGTGGTCAGCAGCACAGGAGCGCCGCAGGGAACCGTACTCTCTCCGGTCCTGTTCACCCTGTACACATCAGACTTCCAATATAACTCGGAGTCCTGCCATGTGCAGAAGTTCGCTGATGACACGGCCATAGTGGGGTGTGTCAGGAATGGACAGGAGGAGGAGTATAGGAAACTGATACAGGACTTTGTGATATGGTGCAACTCAAACTACCTGCGTCTCAATATCACCAAGACCAAGGAGATGGTGGTGGACTTTAGGAGATCTAGGCCTCATATGGAGCCAGTGATCATTAATGGAGAATGTGTGGAGCAGGTTAAGACCTACAAGTATCTGGGAGTACAGTTAGACGAGAAGCTAGACTGGACTGCCAACACAGATGCCTTGTGCAGGAAGGCACAGAGTCGACTGTACTTCCTTAGAAGGTTGGCGTCATTCAATGTCTGTAGTGAGATGCTGAAGATGTTCTATAGGTCAGTTGTGGAGAGCGCCCTCTTCTTTGTGGTGGCATGTTGGGGAGGAAGCATTAAGAAGAGGGACGCCTCACGTCTTAATAAGCTGGTAAGGAAGGAGGGCTCTGTCGTGGGCAAAGTACTGGAGAGTTTAACATCGGTAGCTGAGCGAAGGGCGCTGAGAAGGCTACGGTCAATTATGGATAACTCTGAACATCCTCTACATAGCACCATCCAGAGACAGAGAAGCAGTTTCAGCGACAGGTTACTATCGATGCAATGCTCCTCAGACAGGATGAAGAGGTCAATACTCCCCAATGCCATTAGGCTTTACAATTCTACCGCCAGGACTTAAGAACTTTTTAAAAGCTATTATTAATGCTTTTTGAGATAGTGATTTAGATGCATACAATACTTAACTCAGTAAAAAAAATATTATATGTAATTAGTTATGCTACAACAAGTGTATGGGACATTGGAAAAAAAGTTGAATTTCCCCATGGGGATGAATAAAGTATCTATCTATCTATCTATCTATCTATCTAATTTATACTCAGTGCTATTTTGACCATTAAGTATTCCTCTGCTGATCAATGCACATTAATAAATATCTGTTTATCTTTCTTTGTTTCTCCCTTGTATGTCTTTATTTCACTCACTCTGTTCTTCCCTCTTGTTTTCTTGAGAAGAGTACTCAAATTATATTTGTAGATAAAGTTGAGAGCTATTTTCTTTCATTTTCAGTGGCTGGGACTGAATGGGCAGGGACTGTTTTTTCCCTAGAATGAAGGAGGCTGAGGTGTGACCTTGCAGACATCTATAAATTATGAGGGGCAACTTTGTCACAGGGTGGGAGCATCTAAAACTAAGATGAGGGGAAAGCTTTATAGGGGACCTGAGCAGGGAAAATTTTCAGTGAGGTTGGCAGATACATGGAACAAACTACCAGATGGAGTGGTAGTGGCAGATTCAAGTTGGGCCAAAGGGGTTGTTTCTGATTCTCTGTTATGCAGTTTTATGCATGTGCTGGGAGTAGCTAGCTCTGCCTTACTACTTACCACCCCTCCTGTCTCCCAGTCGTCTGGAGGTTAATCCAGACCCAGAAACTGTACTGGACCAATACACTTAGGTTCAGGCAAAGAAGTTCTGTCTCTTTTATTGTAGAGCAGCATATTACTGAACACATTGTTACGTGCTTTTTGGAGAGCTGACAGGAGCGATCTTTGACTAAACAACTGCAGAGAGCTGGCACACAACTGGAAAGTACTGCACAATCACTAAATATTTGAAGTAATTTGAGGCCTAACAGCCACTGAATTCCCTACTGTTGAAGTATAAAAAGCACAGAACATTGCCACTGAAGAGCTTCCTTGAAGGCCTTTGTTTCAACTGAGTGGTTATGGTGTAACTCTAAAAATACAGGAGGAGGTTAAAAAAAGTCCCAGAAAAATAAGGCCCTTCCTCAAAGTCACTGATAATAAAGCAGCAGAATGGCATTCCTATGAAATCATGGGAAAGCAATCCCATGTTTCTGATCCATTTGGTGTTTTTAATTCTCTATTTGAAGTTGCTTACCCATCATGATTTGTATCCCAAGTTAACAAAATCATGTTTAAAGTCAAACCTATGTTATCCCGGGCAGCATTATCACTAATTTGTGCTTTAAACACAAGTACTAGTATGTAATTCAAAACATTGATAATTAAGATCACAGGTTACAAGTTGGAAGGTTTCTTCATCGTAATGAGACTTTGCACTTTATCGGGCCTTAGAACCAAGTCAAGAGCTTTTGTTTTCCCTATTGATAAATGGATTTGGAGGTTGAGTACATGGTCTATAAACCCATGTTCTTTACAATGACAGGTGAATGCAGGTGTGTGGCTGTCCCAAAGGAGATTGGCAAGAGCTGAAGAGAGATTATTTGCTTTGTAAAACAATGTTCTGATTGTGTGTAGCTTTAGAACAAATGCTATCTCGATGTTTGTTTTTATGTTTGGTTCTTGATTTTTAGATTAGTTTTAAATGATTACGAAATACTGGGCAGTTGGAGTGGTGTGGAGTGAGACTAAAAGGAATAGTTTTGTCAGTAAATAATATTGCTGGAGATCTAGTAAGATCCTATCATTAAAATAATTTCTTGTTACAAGAGGCATTTAGGTTTTGAGTATTAAATCTGTAAGTAAAATATTGTAGTTTTCATTCAGTGTGTAGTAAGTGGCATTAATTCATCTCAAACGTGAGTTTATTTTGTATAATCTGCTTTCAAAAAGATTTGTTTCATGGAAGGGTTGGAAGAGTACCCCATGATGGCCTTGAGGCTTCAAATAATGATCAACTTCAGAGCTGACCTATCTTGCAGATGCTTACTCGGAATATTTCTTAGAGGGAAAGAAGTGTGTTTTGAACTAAAACTTGAGGATCCTAGGTGTACTTACTGTTTTTCTACATAGCAAACTTGAAGTAAAAATAATGAATGAAATGCTGCTTGAAACCAATTTTATAGATAAATCTGATACAGTCGTAGAATCAGCAGGAAGACATCACGTTCTATTTCATATGTAAGTTGTGGGCATGCTATGTTGGCACCGAAGCATGGGAACACTTACAGGCTACCCCCAGCACATCCTCTGATTTTGTTGGTCATTGTTGCAAATGACACATTCATTTTACTGTATGTTTTGATGTGTACATGACAAATAATGCTGATTTTTACATTGTAACATGTGCAAAGTAGAAAATGATCCCAAAGTGCAAGGCTGTTTGGGGTGGTGTTTGCGGAGAAGCGTGTAGCGTACATATTAAAGTTTACTAGACTTAAATGAGAAAGTGGTAGCCAGAAAGGATTATCAGTAATCAAATGCCGCAGGAATATTATTTTTCGAAAGCCGTTAAGATTTGCTTTGACTTTAGCTTTTTATTTTCTCAAGTTGAATGCATTTCTTATAAAAATATTTTGGTTATTTTTTAGGAGTTATTGTAGAGAATTTGAGTTGGGTTATCTTGTGCATGAATCGTGGTTAGGCCACATCTAGAGTTGTACTCCTGAAGCACCAATGTCTGATGTCTTTCTGGAAGAAAAACAAGAAGAGGAAGAAACTGAGCCAAAAACTGTGGAACTAAAACAAGAAATTAAACAGATCTGGTCACTACATAGCACCCAATCCAGTATAGCTGATCCCTTTGTTGGCTCAACAACAAACTGCTCTAAAAAGCCATTTCATCAGCATTCTCTCTCTTGAAATCCATTACCAACCTGATTTTCCCAATTGGCCTGCATGTTGAAATCTCCCATGACTATCGTAACATTTTCCTTCCGACATTCTTTTTCTATTTCCTGTTGTAATTTGTGGTCGACATCCCAACTACTTGTGGAAGGCCGAAATATAACTGCCATCAGGGTCCTTTTACCCTTGCAGTTTCTTAACTCAACCCACAAGGATTCAATATCTTCCAGTCCTATGTCACATCTTTCCACTGATTTGATGCCATTCTTTACCAGCAAAGACATACCACCCCCTCTGCCTACCTTCCTGTCCCTCCTATACAATGTGTAACCTCGGACATCCAGCTTCCAACTACAACAATCCTTCAGCTGTGATTTAGTGATGGCCACAACATACCTGGCGATTTGTAATAGTGCAGTAAGATCATCCACCTTATTTCTGGTACTCTGTGCAAAGAGATATAACACTTTGAGTACTGTATTTGCTACTCTTTTTGATTCTGCATCCCTAATGCAATGATACTCACCTTGCTGGCTGTAATTTTGTCCTATCATCTACCTGTCCTCCCTGACAGCCTGATTACACACTATCCTTGCTTTTTTACCATCTGTCCTATCCTCAGTCCCTTCATTCTGTTTCCCACTCCCAGCCAAATTAGTTCAAACCCTCCCCAACAGCTCTAACAAACCTGCCAGTGAGAACATTGGTCCCCGTGTGGTTCAGGTCATGCCTCTCTCAGAAGACATCCCAATTATCCAAGAATCTGAAGCCCTGCCCAGCCACACCAACTTCTCAGCCACACATTTATCTGCCAAATCATCCTGTTTCTACCCTCACCAGCACTTGGCACAGGTAGCAATCCAGAAATCACTACCCTGGAGGTCCTGCTTCTCAGCTTTCTGCCTAGCTCTCTGAATTCTCACTTCAGGACCTCACTGCTTTTCCTTCCGATGTTACTGGTACCAATATGTACCAAGACATCTGGTACGTCAAGCTCTCCCTCCCCCTCTAAAATGTTGTGGATGTGATCTGAGTACGTTGGGCCCAGGATAAATCTTCAGTGATGTTGACATCCAGGAACTTGTAACTGTTCACTCTTTCCACTGCTGAACCCTCAATGAGGACGGGTTCCTTTGACTTCCCCTTCCTGGAGTCCTCAATCAATTCCGTGGTCTTGCTGATGTTCAGTGCAAGGTTGTTGTTGCGACGCCACTCAATCAGCTGATCTGTCTCACTACTGTACACCGCTCATCACCATCTGAAATTCTGCCAACAGTAGTTGTGTCAATTTTATAGATGGTGTTTGAACTGTGATATTTAGTACAGCAGGTATTGTAACAGAAAACAGTGCAGCACAGGAATAGTCACTGTGGTCTTTGATGTCTACTAAAACTAGTTTCATCCACCTGCACATGGGATACTGTTTGGGGCCCTGAATGGTGGTGAGGGAGCAGGTGTAGGTGTAGCACTTGTTCTGCTTACATGGATAAGTACCAGGACAGGGATCAGTGCGGAGGGGCATATGGACAAAAGAGTCGCACAGGGAGCGACGGCTGTGAAAGCAGAAAGTGGGGGTGGGGAGGGGGAGGTGCACTTGGTGGTGGAATCCCGTTGGAAATAGCAGAAGTTATGGAGAATTCTGCACTTGATGCTGAGGCTGGTGGGATGGTAGTTGAGGACAGCAGGAACCCTATCACTGGTGGGGTGGCAGGTAGATAGTTGAGGGCAGATGTGCAAAATGGCAGAGATACATGTGAGGGCTGCATTGCTGGTGAAATAATGAAAGCTCCTTTCTCTGAAGGAGGACGCTACCTTTGCTCTGGAATGAAAAACCTTATCCTGAGAGCAGATGGCAGCAGAGAGAGAGGAATTGAGAGAAGGGGCACCTGTGCTGATAGAAATTGTGGAGGAGAGTTTGTTGGCAACCCAAAGTGACTGCAGTCTACATATGAGGAAATTAAGGATCCAATTGCACAAGGAGGTATTGAAGCCAAGGTCTTGAAAGTTATTGATTAGAATTGAGATGATGATGGTGTTGAATGCTGAGCTGTAGTCGGAAAGAGTATCCTGATGCATGTAACCTCTCTGTCCTGGTGTTCCACGGTTGAGTTGCGAGTCAATGAGATGGCACCTTCTGTTGACCTGTTGCTTCGATCCAAATCACTTTTGAGCCAGGAGTTGACATGTTTCATCACCAACCTCTCTTAATCACTGTGGATTGAAGTGTTACTGGGCGATAGACAATGAGGCAGTTTACCACATTTTTCCTTGGTACTGGTATAAGTGAAGCAGTTGGGTACCTCAGACACTGGAGTGAAAGGTTAAAGATCTTGGTGAACACTCCAGCCAGTTGATCAGCATGGATCTTTAGTAGGTGGCTCATCTGGACCAAATGCTTTTCATGGGTTCACCCTCCTGAAGTCTGCTCGCACATTGGCCTCAGAGAATCAATAATATCGTGACTGATCTGACCGTGGACTCATCTATACCTACCTGCCTTTTTCCCCTGTAACCTTAATTCCCCTGCTGTGTATTTAATGTGGTAGCCTGTAATGCTTCCCTGGGCTGAGAATTCCACAGGTTTGCAACTCTCAGGGGAAAAGCAGTCCCTCATCTCCATCCTTAACAGAGATCACTCTGTGTTAAACAGAGTGATCTAAGAATAATGGTGCATAGTTCCCTGAAGGTGGAATCTCATGTGGATAAGGTAGTGAAGAAAGCTTTTGGTATGCTGGCCTTTATAAATCAGAGCATTGAGTATAAGAGTTGGGATGTAATGTTAAAATTGTACAAGGCATTGGTGAGGCCGAATTTGGAGTATTGTGTACAGTTCTGGTCACCGAATTATAGGAAAGATGTCAACAAAATAGAGAGAGTACAGAGGAGATTTACTAGAATGTTACCTGGGTTTCAGCACCGAAGTTACAGAGAAAGGTTGAACAAGTTAAGTCTTTATTCTTTGGAGCGTAGAAGGTTGGGGGGGGGACTTGATAGAGGTATTTAAAATTGAGGGGGATAGATAGAGTTGACATGGATAGGCTTTTTCCATTGAGAGTAGGGGAGATTCAAACAAGAGGACATGAGTTGAGAGTTAAGGGGCAAAAGTTTAGGGGTAACACGAGGGGGAACTTCTTTACTCAGAGAGTGGCAGGTGTGTGGTACGAGCTTCCAGTAGAAGTGGTAGAGGCAGGTTGGATTTTATCATTTAAAACAAAATTGGATAGGTATATGGACAGAAAAGGAATGGAGGGTTATGGGCTGAGTGCAGGTTGGTGAGAGTAAGCATTCGGCACGGACTAGAAGGGCCCAGATGGCCTGTTTCCATGCTGTAATTGTTATATGGTTAACCTAATCCTTTGAATCTTGATGCTATGCCCCCTTGTTCTTGTCTCACTCCTCAGTGAAAATAGCTTTCATCTGTCTTACCTATCCCTTTGATGTTTTTATTTCTCATTCTTAATTCCAGCAAGTATTGTCCCAAGTGAGTTAATTTTTCTGGATGGGGCTAACACCTCATCTCCAGAATCAACCTGGTGAACCACCTCTGCACAGCTTGCAAAGCCAAAACCACCAATACCAGGTTATCACAGTGTAATTAGCTGATGAAAATCATTCAGGAAAAGGAGCATCTAAGCTTTGTATTGTTAAAGCATTTTAACACTTTCTAGCCCACAGCCTTGTTTTTGGAGAGGTAGGGAAGGAGATTGAGGTGGGTGTTGGGGAACCATTAGTTGGGCAGGGATGCAGGTTTGAGGGCGAAACAAGAGCTTTGATATACAGAGTAGTGAGATGTGTTCAGGCGAAGTTTTTTATCTAATAAATCTAGATTTGAGAATACCAATCTATGGTTGCCTCAAAGGAAGCAGAGACTAGGTGAATATATTCCACAGTATCTGCAAATTCCTTATAAAGTTATTATTGAAGTCAGAAATTCAGGCTGTTGCTGACAAGAACTGAACATTCCAGGCTTAGTCATATTGACAAATCCACGTTCAAATCTTCAGATGTTATGAAGCTGGGAGAGGCTGTGGCTAATGAGAGCTGGTGAAAAATGGTAGGCAGTAGACAGGCTGCCCACAACAGCTGTGCTTTAAAAAAAAATAAAAAAATTTGGATATCTAAGTAACATAATTCTTGAAGTAATAATAGATGAATCAAATAGTCCATGAATGGCTAACAAAAAACAGGCAAGGACAGACTCGGTAGACATTACTCAGCAGCCAGTTGAGACAGCAGGATACACAATGGAAGAAGTCACGATTAAATAATGCGGTGGGTGGTCTGGTCCATCAGAAATTAGTTTTAATCTTGGTGACAGCTAGCTTGATTATTCTATCCATGCCTGGATTTTTCTTGTCTTGTCCATACTGCACCAACTGCTGCCACTGGGCTATAAACGTGCAGTGTGTGGTTACGTGCCTTCCTGCCTTCCTCAAGGACACACATCCTACCTTGGCTGAGGCTCAAACTAACGACCTTCAGATCACTACCCCAAAGCCTTAACCACTTGGCCACGCGCCAACACCTTTGATCAGAGTTTGCACACATGTATTAAATCTTGCTTTCGTATGATTATCTTTTTGCATCTCTTTTGTATCAGTTATTGTATATTGATTTGGTGATGCATTTTTCCTCAAGAAATAACTTGTTGCTTTCTTTTTGCCACAAGATATCAGTATTGTACCTTTAAGCTATATCTTGAATGAGAGACGTCAATTGCTCAGAAGTCCAAAATACCAATTCAGTGCAGCATTGATTAATGAAACAAACCTCATTTCTGGTTTTGATGAATCTTAAACAGCATGAAATCTTGGGAAGGATAAGGAACATGATATAAATTTGTCATTACCTCCAATATCGGTCCAGTGTTTTTCTTAATGCAATTTTGAACAGTGTCTTGCTTGTACATTCCATTTAATATTAAGATGGTTTCATTTTAATTATGGGATGAACATTGCAGATAGGTTGGAGACAAACAAGTTAACTCTGCCAAAAAGTGAATCAGCAGAAGTCAGCAGGCTGGTTCATTTCTAGTGGGTGGGGGGAAATGTTGCAGAACAGATTTGTATGCAAGTTGATTGGTTAATTTGTAAGATTTCCTGTAAGCGATAGTACGGGTCCATTGAACTGAATACCTGTAGCTGCCATCAGTGTAATATCACTGCGAATGCTGTAACTGAGATAATCCATGTTCTGTACGATGTAAATGGGTGGAGAAATACCACGTTGATCATCAGCTCTTAATCCAAGTGAAATATCTGTGATTGCCTGTATTTATATCCTGCACTGAATTTCATTGAAATTTTCAGAACTGTGAAGGTGAGTGCAAAGGTGGTTGATTTTTTTTTTCCTTGCAGACATTTCTTTGCCAGTTTTATTTGTTTCCATAAAATATGTAATTTTTGACCTGTACCATCATTGAGTTTAGCTGTCTTTTCAAACTCTAGTTAGAAAGTTTTCGCCCCAATTTGGAGTACACTGACATATGTTACGTATCCCGTAACTGGATCACTTACCAGCAAAGATAGAGAGGTCCACTGAAGTCTGATGGTACCATTTTCAAATGTTTTTATTTATAAAGGGGCACAAAAGTAAGGTTAATACAAACATTCAGATAACATACTTCGTCAATACTCAATCTAAAGCGCAGGTATAGTAATAATCAGAAATAAGCTCTATCATTGTCTAGGGGATAATATATTGTCCATGTGGAAATATAAAAGTCATTCAGAAGTCTGCAGGCTTCAGCCTTTTGGGAACCGCTGGGTTTCCCGTGTTGGAGAGAGAGAGAGAGATTGGTGAGAAAAGGAACACTTGCCCAGGTCCTTACGAAGCAAAGCCGTGGAATCAGGGGAGCAGGCTTCCCTGTTGTTAGTTAAAAGCGGTTTTCCGTGATTCCAGCCACAGACTCCCGATTCGGAATCTAACGCACGTGGCTTCCTTCAAAATGGCTTCCCGCTACGACAGGATCGCTATCGTGTCTCCTTGGTGCGTCTGAAGGGGTCGTACCCCCCAGACCCTCCTTTATACTTCCTCACGTGATCGCAGGTGTCAATCAGGTTGCAGGTGTCAATCTCTCTCTCAACCAGCCCACTTTGCCCGAGGGCTTTACACATGGTCTTCATGAGACAATAGTCAAGGTTGCCTTATTCTGCATCCTGGTGGAACGCGGTATTCAGCACGTCTCTCTCTCTCCCATTTCCTGTGTCTATTCAGCACGTCTCTCTCTTCTCTTGGGTCATTGACCCCCCCCCTTCACTAGGGCTCTTGCGATTCTCACAAAGGAGGGGGCTGGTATCATAACACATATTTTCAAATCAAACTTCTCTCCTTGTTGAAATGTTGTCTGTGCGCAATTACCTATCAGATAAAAGCACACATGTGGGAGATGGCTTTAACTGGTGTATTCACATTGCAGTGAGAGGAAGAGAAAGACAGAGAACAATGTGCATATGTGGACAACAGATCAATATGTAGTACCCCTTCTAAAGTTTCCACACCCTCTCATTAACAAGGGGGCCAGAACAGGTAACAATACTCTAAATGTGGTCTAACCGGAGTTTTATGGAGCTGCAACATTACCTCATGGCTGTTGTATGCAGTCCCCAGATTAATGAAGGGCAACACACCGTATACCTTTGTAGTCACACTATCAACATGTGCTGCTACTTTGAAGGACCTATGGACATGGACCCTAGGATCCTTCAGTCATTTGTTTATTTATTTAGAGGTATGGCACTGAATAGGCCCTTCGTGTCACCATCAACCCACCAGTTTAACCCTGACCCAATCACTGAGCAAGTTGCAACTACCCTACTAACTGGTACGACTTTGGATTGTGTGAGGAAACCCATGCATTTCATGGGGAGACCATAGCAACTCCTCACAGAGGATGCCGGGTCTGAGCTCCAAGCTCAAACCTGATCAGTAATATTGTCGTGCTAACCGCCACACTACAGTGGCGAGCATACTGTTCCTCCGCGGCTAAGAATCCTGCCATTAACCCTCTACTCTGCCCTCCTCAAGTTCAACCTTTCAAATTGAATCGCGTCTCATTTTTCTGGAATGAACCCCAACTGCCAGTTCAGCTCAGTTCTGCAGTCTGTCAACTTAATATGCCACTGTTCTGAAGTTTGGAATAAAAAGTAAGCAAGTAGTTTATTTAAATGGATAAGTGTTTGCTACTATATTAATGGATTGAAAGTGTCCCTCAAGTACGCTGAGGTTGCACACTGTTATGCCCGCATACTAGTGTATAGAAATTGCTTTCGCAGCAATGAGTCTCTAATCTGTGGAAGGCAAAATAAGTGGATTTGTGACATTGTTCTCCTCAAACTGGTAAATGTGTTTTGACCCCAAAATGGAAGGCTAGTAGTTAATTCCATTAATTCCATTGTATGTAATTAAAACTTTTCACTCATTGTTTCAGTTAAAATACCATTGCTTCCCACATGTTCAATACACAAATGGATCCCTGTAAAATACTTTGTTTGTTCGTCTGTTTACAATCATTAATCAAGTGGTATTTAAACAATTAGAAGTGACCTCTTGTCCTTAAAAACAGGAAATCTGTCTACCGTAAACTATTCTAAGTCAATACTGGTCAAAATTTTATGGTAATCATCATTTTTTGTTTACTTCATGTGATGTATAATAAACATAGTTTCTATCATTTTTGGCATTTGTGTATAGTGTACTGTGAATCATTCAACCATCTAAATACTTATCATGCTGCATGTCTCACTCTTGGCCAATTTCATGGTTTTTCCCACAACCTGTTATTGATAAATTGCATTCGCTTCATTAATCCTGCATTGCATCAGTTAGTCAGAAGCTTAGTCTTATTTTTGGAATTGCTTAGACACATTAGAAACTGACATGCACTAACTGGTTCTACAGACTGATGTAATTTGGCATGTATGTATGTCACCTCACAGCTGGATGCTATTAAATGCCAAAGTTTTGATTGATTTGCTTTGCCATGTTTCCATCTTTCGGCCACAACCCTAAAAGAAGGTGTAAAAGTGCATGAATTAAGATATTAAGTTTTAAATGCCTTATCAAATATCATCTTTTAGAAATGGTCTAGGTATACAGTTTCTATATGGTTTATGAAATATCGATAAGTACTTGATTGAGATTTGGTTTTGAATTCTATTCTTGCAGATTCTTTACATTTTTGTATTAGATTCATACAGAGGTACAACTGCATATTTGCACTCTTCATGGCTGGATTATGAGTAGATAACAGAACTGTAAAAATAGGTAGCAAATTTTTATGGCTTGTATCTTGTTGGAAGTTACCGTACATGGAATACACTGGTTCATAAAGTTGTATAATATAATGATGAAATCCACTAATTATTCTGTTTTTTTTGTTTTTAATCAGGGATTTGCGTTTCAATAAAATCAACGATATTCCATTTGGAGCCTTCAGACGTTTAAAGCACCTGAACACATTGTGAGTGCCATTTTCTCAGCTTTTTTCTTGTTCTCTCGCCCTTGCCAGCAAGTTCAGAAGTCGCAACAATTCACAGTTTTCAGTGTGACTTCAAGTTGCTGGCTAACAGCCTGAGTAGATTTCCAACATAGCATTTTAAACTGAACTAGAATGCTGCTCCATTGAGATAATGTTGAATCAATGTAAATTATAGTGGATTCCGGTTAATTGGGACACATTGGGAATAGTACATTTTGACCTAATTAAGCGGCTGCCTATTTAGCTGAAATTTCATGAAAATAATTAAAAAGGAACAAAACCCCAAATACAGATTGAGTAACAAATTATGTATTTAAATGAAATGGAGAAAAAATTAGAAAACTATCTATGCTAATTTAGTAGTATAAAACTGTATTAATTCCCAATAGTTATTGATAGAGGAATTGTGATGCCCTGTTCTTTTGATTGAGCAAAATCAGAATAGTTTTTGCAGATAATGGACTGCCTTCATACAAACCTTTCAACTATTTCATCCTCCAAGTCTTCATCTTCATTGTAACATTCAAGATGATTGTTGATACCCTCAGTTTCTTTGTATTTCCTAACTTGTTTCATTTTCTTTTTCATTCATGGCTGTCTCTCGCATCTTCAAGCCTTGAATGCTTGAAGCTGTAGTGAGCAAAACATTTCTGAATTGTCTTGCTGCTTATTTCTTGCCAAATATTAGTGACAAAACTCATTGCTCTTTAAACACAAACAGATGCAACTGATGCTGTTCAAAAGTTCCTCACACAAAGCATGATGTAATATCTAACTGATACACATGTGCCCGTGCCTAACACTAGTTAAAAACTGATCGATGACAGTCTCCTGCCCCCAAAAAGTAGTTTAATGTCCTAAATAAACTAAGGGAAACTCAGATATTTTCTCAATTAATTTGTTCCTTAAGAGTTGTCCCAAATAAACGGCACCTGGAACAACTAATGATCCAGATAACCAGAATCCACTGTACTTTGTTGATGATACTGTTTTAGAACAATATCTGGCTCTGTATAATGTCAGAGCTAAATGTCTTTTCAATACTGAATTGGTATTAATTTATGAAATGCAACATTCAGTTTTTGACATAAAGGCACAAAATGCTGGAATTATTTAAAAGGTCAGATAACAAGCAGATTTCCTGCATTTTTGTTTTTGATTTTCATTGAGCTTGATTATCAAGCTTAGCATATTTTATAATGTAAACCTTTACAATCAGCATGATGCATTAACCATTTCACTAAATAATTTGCAAAATGACATAAGTGAAATTCAGAGGTACATTTACTGAAATGTGATGTTTTTCTTAAATTCAACCATTGACTTCTCCGGCAATTTTGTTTCTTCAGGGCAGGAGATTGCACACACCTTAATGCACATGCAGTCAGTCATAGCAAAATATTAATTAAGGTATATAAAAAAATATCATAAATTGCCTATAAATTAATGTATACTGTTTCATCTGCCTCAAACATACAAAATACTGTAGGAACTCAGAAGGTCAGGCCAGCTTTTACAGTATGGAGAGGAATAAAAGGTTAAAACACACACAATGCAGGAGGAACTCAGCAGGCCAGGCAGCATCTATGAAAAGCAGTATATTTCAACATTTCAGGCCAAGACTCTTCACCAGAATTGGAGAAAAAAGGATGAGGAGTCAGAGTAAGAAGGGGAGGAGAGGAAGAAGCATAAGGAACCGGGGGGGGGGGGGGGGTGAAATAAAGAGCTGGGAAGTTGATTGGTGAAAGAGGTACAGGCCAGAGAAGGGCTGATAGAGGGCAGAAGGTCATAGAGGAAAGAAAAAGAGGAGGAGCACCAGAGGGAAGTGATAGGCAGGCGATGAGATGAGAGAGGGAAATGGGAATGAGGAATGGTGAAGGGGGGGTGGGGATGGGCATTACCAGAAGTTCAAGAAATCTATGTTCATGCCATCAGCTTGGAGGCTCCCCAGACGGAATATAAGGTGTTGCTCCTCCAACCTGCGTCCTCATCGCAACAGTAGAGGAGGCCATGGACTGACGAACAGTTGACATTTTGGACCACCACTTCAGGATTTGAATGGAAGGGGAAAGAAGCCAGAACAAGGTGGGGGGGGGGGGGGGGGGAGGGAGGAAGCCGTACAGGCTGACGGGAGATGGGTGAAACCAGGTGACAAAGAGTGGTATAAAGTTAGAAGTGGGGAAGCTGGTGATAGATTGAAGAGGTAAAGGGCTGAAGAAGGAATCTGTTGTGGCAGTGGAAGCTTATTGGTGAAAGGTAAGAATAAGGGAAACTCTGCCTGTTATGGCAGCAGGAAGATGGGCTGAATGAGGGCAGATGAGCAGGAAATGGTAGAGGAAGGGAATCACTGATCTTTGAAGAAAGAGGACATTTCTGTTGTTCAGAAATGTAAAGTCTCACCCTGAGAACAGATGCAGCAGAAACGGAGGAACTATAGAAAAGGGAATAGCATTTTTAAACGTAATAGGGTGGAAAGTGGTATAGTCAAAATAGTTGGTTTATACTGTAAAAAATGGAGTCCGATCGAAGAAGGGCTAAGAGGTGTCAGAGATGGATCAATTATGTAGTTTTCGTAGTCAAGGGAGAGATGTTAGTTAACAATTGAGATTGTTATTTTGTTGAAGTGAATCTACGTGAGCATCCATTGAGTATCCTATTTGAAAACTATCTTTAACTTGATGGCATATATTTAGACTGACAGTAAAAGGGAAGAGTGTAATTTTTTTCGGTCTTTGCTTTGTATGGCCATCAGATTGCATTACCAGAGGAGAAAATATGATCTGCTGGAAGAACTTAGTGAGTCAGGCAGCATTTGTGGAGGGAAATGGATGGTTGATTTTTTGGCTCAGGGCCCTATATTTAGACTGAACCAGTAACGAGGAGATTGTCGGTATAAAGAAATGAGAGGAATAGGTCAGACAAAGGCTGGCAAATTGGCCAGAAGGAGGGCTGATGGCAGATGGTCTGGTGGGGGAAAAGTGGAGATGGTGACAGAAGGCTTGGAGATCATAAGTTGAGACTTCAGTGCGCTGCAGATTATTGAATTTGGTAAAGAATGAGAGTGAAGCGTAGAACCAAATAAGAGCTCTGGTGGGCAGGTAGAAACAATGGATTGAGGGGGTAGAGGAAGGAGTGTGTAGTTGATTGGTAGATAACTTGGGGAGGGTAAAGAAACTGGGTGGTAAAGGGTTTGTGGTGAGGTACATACATGGCTTGGGAAGAGAAAGGATGTGTGAAAAGACCTGGGTGGGTCAGGAGGAAAGATAAAAGGAATGGTGGAGTGAATGACCTGCAATTGAAGAATGTAATTTTCATGCTATTGATTTGCTGACTTATTATGGGGAATGGAAGAGCTGGTGCTCTTTTAGCTTGCAGTGAGCCTCACCCACTGATGAGATGAAGTCAAATTGGGAGTGTGAAGGGGAATGAAAATGGCATGCATCTAGGAGCTCAGGATGGCTGTTGTGGAGAGTGTACAGCTGTTCTGCAAAAGAGTTGCATGGTCAATGTGTGGTCTCACCAACGTAGAACAGGCTTCACCTGAGAGCAAAAATTCAGTGGATGGAGTTAAAGAGTATGCATGCAGATCTCTGCCTCTCCTGGAAGGGCTATTTAGGTCCCTGGATGAACGTGAGTGATGAAGTGAATGGACAGGTGTTATGCCTCCTATAATGCTGGAAAGTAGCCTGGAAAAGGGGAGGGATGTGTGAATTTTACAACTTTATCTGTGTAAAATGCAAAGGGTTGTGGAGGGGAAGATATGACCAGCAGTGGGATCAAGTTGTAGCTGGAAAAAAAATATCAGATGATAAGCTGGACAGAGGAGTCTGGTGGGTGAAAGGACCAAGGAAATACTTTTCCTATTCTGACTGCAGATTTCAGATGTCATGGAGTGGAAAGCCACATCTCAAAAAGGGATGTGGAGATAGATAAATGAAAAATTAATGTTGTCTTTGTTGGAAAAGTCGAGGCAGCTATAGGAACCATTGGCTTTGTAGTAAATATCAGTGGAAAAAATTGTCACCTCGATAAAGACAGCAATTAAGAAATGGGGAGAGAAACGTCAGAGGTATTGATGTTTGAAGGCAAGGTGAAGCTGGTAGAAAAGTTGATGAAATTAATGAGCTCTGCACAAGAGTGCAGGAGACAGCACCAGTGCAATTGTTCTTGTAGTTGGGGAGTGATGCCAGATTAGGTTTGGAACAAAGCGTGCTTCATGCAGTCAACAAAAGAGGCAGTTGTGGCTGGGCCTGTGCATGTGACCATGACTACACTTTTCATTTATATAAAGTGAAAAGAATTAAAAGAAGTGGAGAGTAAGAGGTATTTTTCCCAAGCAGGGGAGAGTATGGCTGGAGGGAAATCATTTGGGTCTATGATTTAGAAAAATGTGAAAAGTTTCAAGGCATTATTATGGGGAATGGAAGTACATAAGGATTGGATACTCATTGTAATGATGCAGTGGTGGATTCCAGGGAACTGAGAGTTGTTAAAATGGTAGAGAGCACACAAAGTGTCTCTGATACTGATGGGAACAGACTGAACAAGATAGAGTCAAAACATGAGGAAATGAGTTCAGTGGAGTTTCACTTCCTACTTCCATACTGACCTCTTTGCACCTGGTTGCCTCAGCAGTCAGAGGGAAGTCAAACACAGGCACGAAGAACAGCACCCCATGCTCTGCCTGGGTAGTCTACAACCCAATGGTTTGATCTCTGCAGTTTCAGATAACCTGCTCCCCCCTCCTTTCCCTTTTCCCTTCTGATCTATCTTCTGAATATTCTCAAGGGAGAGAGTAAGCAACCAGAGGTCAAGGTGCAGATTTGTACCCATGACGTAGGTAGAAAGGGGGAAGAGGTCCTGTGCAGTGAATATAGGGAGTTGGGGAAGAGGCTGAGGAGCAGGACCTCTCTGGATTACTCCCAGTGCCACATGCTGGTCAGGGCAGGAATAGGATGATAGTGCAGATGAATGAGTGGCTGAGGAACTGGGACAGGGTTTCAGATTTCTGGATCATTGGGATCTTTTCTGGAGAAGGTATGACCTGTACAGAAAGAACAGGTTGGCTATCTCGATGCAGGCAGGTTTGCTCGAGCTGTTGAGGTTTTAACCTAATTTGGCAGGGGGCAGGAGCTCGAATGTTAAGGCTGAGGATGGAGCAGTTGGTGTGCAAGTAGATGACGTAGTTTGTGGTGGGATAGGTCAAAATTGCAGTCAGTGGGATGAGTTGAAGTGTAACATGGGGGCAAGTCAAAAAAGATGAATAAAGGACTGAAAGGGTTATATTTGAATGCAGCAGTAGACGAGAAAAAGTAGCACAGTTAGATTGGCAAGTATGACGTTGCAGGCATCAGTGGGTTGTGGCAGAAAGCAGATCATAGTTGGGAGCTTAAAATCCAAAGTGTGCATTATATCAAAAGGTCAGACAGGTAGACAGAGGCAGGTGGCTCTGTTGGTTTTTATAAAAAGTGGTCAAATCCTTCAAATTGACATAAAATTAGAAAATGTAGAATTCTTGTAGGTTGAGTTAAGAAATTGCAGAAGTAAAAATTAGGTTGATACTGGATTCCAAGGGCTGGAATTGGTAGAATGCCTATGACATGCCTTTTTAGAGCAGTTGATGGTTAAGACAACTCGGGGAAAGGCAATTCTGGATTGAAGTTGTGTAATGAGCCAGGGGTGATGAGGGAGCTTAAGGTAAAAGAACCCTTGGGATTCAGTGATCATAATATAACAGAATTCACCCTGCAATTTGAGAGGGACATATCAGTATTACAGTTGAGTAAAGGGAATTACAGAGGCATGGGAGCGGAGCTGTCCAAAGTTGATTAGAAGTGGACACTAGCAGGGATCATGGTAGAACAGTAATGGCTGGAGTTTTAGGGGCAAATGAAGACACAAGAAAAATGCATCCCAAAGATGAAAAGAGAGAATGAGGAAACTGTGGCTGACAGCGTAGTCAAAGACAGCATGAAGGGAAATGAGGGCATATAATATAGCATAAATTAGTGGGAAACTAGAAGATTGGGAAGCTTTTAAAAGCCAATAGAAGGCAATTAAAAAAGCCATAAAGCGAGAGGATGAAATATGAAGGTAAGCTAAGCAACAATATTAGAGAGGATAAAGAACAAAAGGAAGTGAGATTGGATATCAGACTGCTGAAAATGACACTGGCGAGTGGTAATGAGGACATAGAAATCGGGAAAATCTTAAGTATTTTGCTTTAGTCTTCACTGTGGAAATTCGAATCAGTATGCAGAACAGAAAGTACAGTAGTTGCTATTACTAAGGAGGATGTGTTTAGGAAGCTGAAAGGTTAGGTGAATCACTTGGGCCAGTTGGAATACATCCCAGTGTTCTAAAACAGGTAACTGAAAAGATTGTGGAGGCACTTAGTAAAGATCTTTCAAACACTAGAATACTGGAAAATTGCAAATGTCACTCCACTGCTTAAAATCATAGGCCAGTTAGCCTCACTTCGATGGTTGAGGAGGTGTTGGAGTCCGTTATTAAGGATGAGTTTGTGGGGTACCCGAAGGAGAAATCTTGCCTGACAGATCTGTTAGAATTCAAGCAAGATGGACAAGGGCAAGTTGGTGGATGTTGCATACTTGAATTTTCAGAAGTCCTTTGGCAAAGTGCAGCACACGAGGCTGCTTAACAAGGTAAGAGCTCATGGTATTACAGAAAAGATACAAGTATGGTTAGAAGATTGGTTGACTGGCAGAGGCAGAGTGGGAATCAAGGGAGCCTTTTCTAGTTGGCAGCCACTGGCTAGTGGTGTTAGGCAGAGGTTGATATTGGGACAGCTTCTTTTCACGCTATTCGTCAATGATTTGGATGCCGGAATTGATGGGTTGGTGGCCAGGTTTGCAGGTGGTATTGAGATAGGTGGAGGGGCAGCTAGTGCTGAGGAAGCAACAAATCTGTAGAAGGACTTAGACAGATTGGGAGAATGGGCAAAGAATTGATGGATGGAATATATATAGGAAAGTGTGGACATGTACTTTGGTAGAAGGAATAAAGGTGTAGACTATTTTCTAAACAGGGAGAATATTCAGAAACTCAGAGTTGCAAAGCGACTTGGACTTGGATGTCCTTTTGTAGGATTCCCTAAGGGTTAACTTGCAGTTTGAGTCACTGTTTAGGAAGGCAAATGCAATGTTAGCTTTCATTTCAAGAGCTCCAGAATACAAAGTCAAGGATGTAATGGTTAGACCACACTGGAGTATTGTGAGCAGTTTGGGGCCCCTTACCTAAGATATGTGCTGGTATTGGAGAGTGCCTAGAGGAGGTTCCTGAGAATTATTCCAGGAATGAAAAGGTGGCCATATGAGGAGCATCTGATGGCTCTGGACCTGTACATGCTGGAGTTTAGAAGACTGAAGGGGGATCTCATTGAAACCTATTGAATATAGAAAGGCCAAGAGACAAAGTGGATGTGGAGAAGATTCCTATATTTGGAGGGAGGGGTGGTGTAGGACCAGAGGGAACAGCCTCAGAATAGAAAGATGTCCATTTAGAACAGAGATGAGGAGGAATTTCTTTTGGCAAGGTGTAGTGAATCTGTGGAATTCATTGTCTCAAACAGCTGTGGAGGCCAGGTCATTGGGGATATTTAAGGTGGAGGTTGATAGGTTCTTAATTTGTCAAGGAGTGAAAGATTACAGGGAGAAGGCAGGAAAATGGTGTTGAGAGAGATAATAAATCAGCTATGATGTAATAGCAGAGCAGATATGATGGGCCAAATGGCCTTTCCTCTTTTCGTCTAATTTGTGATCACCCCACTCCCTTGCGTTCAATCATCCAGATTCTTTCCTATCCTCTTCCGACTAAATCTGTCCTTCAAGCCCACTGTGCTTCCATTCTGTCCTTCCCATATGTTCACACCTACCCATCATTACTCCCTCGAGTCCACTCGCAATTTCTTATCAGTATTCTATAACATGTAGATCTTTTTAGTCTCCACTTGTCACCTTCCAGCTTGTGTCACTGTCTCCACCCTCCCCCACCTGTCTTCATCTCCCAATTGGCCCATCTTCATCTGCTTCCACCCATCATTTGCCATCCCTTTATTCAGCCCTCACCCCTGGCCTTTATTCTTTATGCTGGCTTTCTCTTTTTTTTTATTCCGGTGAAGGTCTTGACTGGCAAAATTGATTATCCATTTTCTTTCACAGATGCTGACTGACCTGCTATGTTTCTCGAACAACTTTTTTTTCTGTTCCGGATTCCACTTTCTTTTATTTTGAGTTCATTGCTGATTCTGTGGAATATCATTTATGTTCAGTTCATGTCAGGAATTTGGAGCAAGATTTCTACTGGTCTAAACTTGCTGCCGTTTGGGTTTTTGGCTTTTCCCAAACAGTCCTTTTCTGTAAATGTATGACATGAATTTAACTTTTTTGGAACATGGGAACAGGAGTCAACTGTTGACCATGAAGCTTCTTCTGTAGGTCACCTAAATTATGGTGAGTGATGTAATGCTAAAACGCTGTAACCCTTAACACAGAGTCAAAATGTATTAACTTGGATTTGAAATTAAGAAATAAAGTTGCTGCTAACCACAACTTGGAAAAGAGTGCTCTGAGGTTTTATCAATCTTTGTAAGAGATATTTCCATACTATACTCATGGACTGTTTAGCTTTAGATTTAAAACTCTCAATGTAGCACAGAGGCACAGCAGATAGTTTGCACGAATTTCCTCCAGGTGCTTCATTATCCTCCCGTTGCCACCAATACCTCAACATAAAACTAAATTAGCACTGGTGTAGGTGGTCACTTGCAGAATTGAACAGAGGGATTGGTTGAAGACCTGCAAGTGAGAATAGGTTTAAATAGAGAATTAAGGGAATGGAACTGATACAATTGCTCTGAGAACCAATATAGACTCCATAGCCTGAATGGCCTCATTTCATCATATTAGAATATTGCTTTAATCTGCAGACAGAAACCATTTGTTATGTTAATCTAAGCAACCCCTTTAATATTGTGTAATTAACCATGAAGTCAGTTTCTTCATTCTGTGGTCCCTTCCCAAGCTAGCATCTGCTTCATTCCAAAAACCCAACATAGTCCTCGTGGTCTGGTCTTTTTTAAGGCTTTGTGTAACTGTGGCATGATTTTTACCCTTTTGACCACTTGTTATATAGGGAAATATTTCCATTAATATTTGAGCAGCTTATTTGCTGATTGTGTTGTGTTATATGTACTGTGTTGAGCAGCTAGATCCAGAGGAACGTTTCATTTGCCAGTATACTGTATACACTTTTACACTAAATTTTTAAAATTTAATTTTTGTCCATAAAGGTCTGGAGACATGGGTCTCATGACTACAGTTTGGCCTTCAAAATATTATTGCAAGAAAACTCATCACCAGATTCCAGATCATAGGCGTTATTGCCTTCCACAGCAAATGGATTCTTGACTTTCTGATCAAAAGACCACAGTCCAGAAGGATAGGCAGCCACCTACTCTGCACTTATTGCTGTGTGGCCAGATTCTGCTCTAAGTTTGCAGATGATATCAGCGTAGTGGGCCGAGTCTTAAATACTAATGAGTTGGAGTACAGGAAGGGGATAGAGCTTAGTGACATAGTGTCATGACAACAGCCTTTCTTTCAATGTCAACAAAGCTAAAGATATTGTCATTAAATTCAGAAAGATGTGTTGAGGGTGAGAGCTTTAATTTCCTCAGAGTGAACATCACCATGAAGCATTCCTTGATATTACAGTCAAGAAAGCTCAGCAATGCCTCTACTTCCTTCGAAAGTAAATAAAGTTCATGTCCCCATTGACCCTTATCAATTTTTGTAAATGCACCATAGAAAGCATTCTGTCTGGATGCATAACTGCTTGGTTTAGTAGCTGCTGTGCACTGCAGGGAGTTGTGGACATAGCACAGCATCTCAAGGAACCAACTTCTCCATGTCTATACTTCTGGTTGCCTCAGTAAAGCAGCAAGGATAATCAAAGACCCCACGCACCCTGGACATTGTCTTCCCAATGGGAGAGCAGAGATAATGTAAAGACTGAAAGCATGTACCACTAGGCTCAAGGACAACTTTATTCCATTGTTATCAGACTCTCGAGTGAACCTCTTGTCCGATAAGATGGATTCTTGGTGTCACAATCTATCTTGTTATGATCGTACACTTGATCATTTACCTGTTCTGCACTTTCTCTGTAGCTTTACACTTCATTCTGTGTTGTGTTACTGTTTTACAATGTTCTAGCTCAATGCACTATGTAATAATTTGATCTCTATCATTTGTGTCAACACTATCAGTTAATCTCTGAACAGTGTTCAAGACAAACATTTTACTGTGACAGTAATAAACCAATGCCAATACAAATCCATGGTCAAATGAATCACTTTGATTATTTGCATAATAGCTTTCCACATAGTAGAGCCAGACTTTGTGGTATAGCAAGCATGGCTTTCTATGCCAATGTTTAAATAATTTGCAGATCTAACCCTACCATGAAACTGGTGATCTTCCTTTGGCAGTGTGATATGTGCACTTTATTTCCACGCTTGACTCCTCAGCCTGTGTTTCCTAAGCAGGTTAATAATTTGCTTGAAGTTCCATGAGCTTTGACTGTCTTACAAAGGGTTTGATCAAATGTCTGAAGTTCACAAGATAAAGCTGATGAATTAATCTAGCCATTAGTTTACCTGCCTGTACAAGAAAATCAGATTTTGTTTAACAATTTTATTCTTTATGAATCGAAATTTTTTTGAGTGATGCTCAGAAATGGGCTCTTTGGTGCAACTTGTCCATGCTTATTGCAGCATCCTCCCTGCTGGTCCCAGTTGCCTGATTGCCCCTTAACCCTCCATGTACCTGTCCAAATACCTCAAGGTTTGCAGTTGTAACTGCCTCAACCACTTTCTCTTGTTGCTCAGGCCACTCTCTGTGTAACGTTGTTAGCGCTCGGGTATCTTTTAAATCTCTCCCTTCCAGTTTTAGAGTTCCCAAACCTGGAAAAAGACTTTTGTCCATTTGATCCATTCCCCTTTTGGTTTCATAAACTTGTGAGGTTGCCTCTCATCCTCCTGCACTCAAAGGGTTAAAGATCCCGTGTAACCAATCTCTCCCTATAACTCAGGCCTTTTAGTCCACACAGCATTCTGATAAATCTCTTCTATACCTTCTCAGCTTGACAATGTCCTTCCTAACGAAGGGTGATTAAAACTCTATATAATGATCCAAGTGTAGTTTCGCCAACAACTTGTATAACTATAACATAATGTCCTCATTCCTAAACTCGACCTGACTGATAAAGGCCGGCATATTAAGTAGCTTATCACCATCCCATTTATTTGCACTGTCACATTAAATGACCCCACTAATCTCCCTTAATCTGTCCCTGGTGGCAAAATAAAATTTCTCTGCTGGGATATTGTTCCACTCCCTTCAAGCGCAATCTCTCCCTTGTATAGGTTGCACCTACCCCTCTGTCCTAATGGTCCAAGGGGCTGAATCCCTGCCCCCTGTGCCAGCTCTTAAGCCAAGCATTCATCGAGTTTATTTTGTATTCCTGGACTTACTCACATGTGGCACCAGGAGCGATTCGAAGATCACTATCCTCAAGGTCCCATGTTTTAATTTTCCTCGACAGTTCTGCCTATGTCATTTGTATCAACATGTACAGCAAACTTGGGCTGTTGGCCCTCCCTTTTGAGAATTTTCTACAGCTGATCAGAGACATCCTAGACCTTGGCAGCTGAGAATCAACACTCCAGCTTGGAATCTCTTCCACTGACTGCTCCCTTGATAAGGAGTCTCCTGTTATTGTTGCTCTGCCTGACTTTAATCTTAACTCCTGAGTTTAAGAGTTGGCTACAGTGCCACTGATCTAGTTGCTGGTGCTGTGCTCGGATAGGCCATCCCCTCAGCAGTTTCCAATTACCGTAGATGTCGGATTATAAGCCGCTACTTTTTTCCCACATTTTGAACAGCTTTGAACACTGCGGCCTTTACTACGGTGCAGCTAATGCATGATTTTTTTTCATGCCGCCAAAAACATTTTGCCTCGTAACAGTAAACCAATAAAATTGATGTTCACAGAGGTCCAATGAAATTGTACGATAAATCAAGCGCACTTTCACAATTAAATTATTGTAAATCAGTCATTTGTACTCACCCTCATCAACATGGAAAACACTCGAAGAAAAGCATTGTGCTGCCTTTATGGCAGTTATTTAGTTTATAATATTTTCGCTTAGTAATTCATTTGTTAGTTAAAGTTAGAAGTGTTTTAACTATATTTGTTTTCTGTACTACATCCCGGGATGCTATGACGTCACACCCGGTTTCGCCGCGTCTTGTGGGAAAAATACCGGTTTGCGATAAACGGGAAGGCGATAAGCGAGCGGCGGAGCCAAAACGCTGCTTTTAAGTTAAAGGCGATCAATAACTTTTCCTGGTAGGCTGCAGTATATATATTTTTTACCAGTCGTTAGGAGATATTGGAATGTTGTTCAGTAAAAAAGTATACGCAACGTATATTTAAAAGTAGCCGCGTTACAGGCACGGTTCGAAAAAAAGCATTTGCAATATGTATTTGTTTATGTTACCATATGGATTTAATTAAAAGTTAAAAAATCCTCACGTGTAATATCTTTCTGTGTAAATATCTCATATTACAACGTGGGACACCTGCGGCCGAAAATCCGGTGCGGCTTGTACAAGTACAAAATTGATTTTATTTCTAAAATTAGAGCCAGCGGCTTTTAATCAGGTGCGCTCTGTAGTGCGAAATCTACGGTAGTTATACTTGTTGTTGTGTGGAATACCACAGGAACTCTGCACTACTTGCCTTGTGTCGCCTCATGGTTACCCATCTACCTGAAGCCTGTACTTTGGGTGTGGCTATCTCAATCCATATTGTTCCCCAGTAATCAATTAGATACCTTTGTAGAATAACCATTCCCTCCTTAATTATAGACTAAAATTTCACAAAATCGCCAGATATTAGGGTAAATGTTTTTCAGTTCTATTGCTACTCTTGCATATCTTAAATCATGAAGTAATATGTAGCATATGTCATAATCTAATGTAATTGTTCCCAAATAAAGAGGATGTTAGACAATAGTTGGAATATTTGCAGTATTTTCATGTACTCTTCTGAAAGCTTGGGATAGAAGGTATGGAATTGTGTTACAGTACTTTTGATCTTTCTATCAAAGCACTCCCATCACTTATCCACAAATGCTTTAAAAAGGTGTGGGTTAGATGAGTAGTACTAATGCTTCTTGCTGAGATGAGGGGCTACAATGTGACTAACACATTGAACGTGAGCGCTTGCTGGCCAGTGGCAGATGCTGCCCATTGTGTTGACAGACCATAAGATTCCTCCACAAACAGCAAGGGTGTGGAGAGTGGTGGACTGAGCTCAGGGTTGTGAAAGGTTAACTAGCACCTAGCTTTCCTACAGCAGCTGGGAGGGTGGGAGATCACATCACTTCTCAGCACAATGGCAGTGTTGGCCACACATTTGTTGTACATCATGCTATAAAGCCTGTTACTGCTGATTAGTGTTCTCTTTCCTGGGAACAGATCCTGCCTGCTGAATGGGGTACAAATTCCTCCCCCTTGTGTGGCTTCACAGCTCTTGGTATTTCTCCAGGTTGCAGGATTTGCCTTGCTCTTTACCATCAGGAGTCATTTTTCTATTGGGTTGTTTTTGTCGTGGTTTTTTGTGCTTTTCAAATGACCAGGAGATGCAGAAAATTCTTCAAGAAGGGTTAAACTTTAATTTGCAAATCAAAGTTGAGACAGTCATTGAGCTAGTCGCTGAATGCCTACCGATTCTCGGATACAGCCACTTTTTAAAGCAAACCTGGTTTAGCTGCATTAACATATCCAAGCGGTGCATATCACAGTTACTATTGTTTTTACCTATTGACTTATTCGTTCTAGTCGACTATATAGTTTTAATTACACAGCAGACAACTTGTCTCCTACATATCTTTAGTTACACAGCCGACATGTTCAAAGCAAAATATCCCTACATATTGTCTCTACATTGCCTTAGTTACACAGCCGACATGTTCAAAGCAAAATATCCCTACATATTGTCTCTACATTGCCTTAGTTACACAGCCGACATGTTCAAAGCAAAATATCCCTACATATTGTCTCTACATTGCCTTAGTTACACAGCCGACATGTTCAAAGCAAAATATCCCTACATATTGTCTCTACATTGCTTTAGTTACACAGTCGACAAGTTCAAAGCAAAATATCCCTGAGCTACTTTTCATTAACACATATTGTCTCTACATTCAATTGGATACCTGATTAGCAAATATTAACACATCATTGTCTTTTAGCATTTCACACAGTTTTGGTTACACAGCAACTTCACAGCTGGCGCGCTCCCAGCCACCTCTCCCTAGCATATACCAACACACCATATTTTTTTAGCATTAAGTTTTATACTCCAGAATATTTTCTACTCCAATATTTTGTTCCTGGGTTGTCACACATGGTTATATTTTGTTAATAAGAATCCTTGGCCTTCAAGGGAATAAACTGGTACTATATGTAGGAAATTCCTTTTATTGTTCTGAAACCACTTCCTTAACTTTGTTTTACTCATTAACAGACCTTTGCAATTCACCAAAGACCATTTTCATCTTGCAACATTAAAATCCATTTTAAGGAAAATCCAAAACTTAGATTCTTTTGCATTGCTCCCTTTTTTGTGGAGCTTGATACTGAATCATTATTATTGTAATTTGAAATGTAATAGCACACTGATTGTAACAAAACTTTGGCATCACATCTTACAAAATTTGATAACGACCTATTCCTTAATTGAGAATCATTGAATCGTGGCAAAGGAAAGTTCATTGCATCTGTTCCACACCCCACCAACTAGAGAGAATCCATTTTCAGAGAGAAGCCTTTTTTTTAACTGATCGGGGCAAAGAAGCTAGACTGCGCAGGCGCGTGACATAGTGCACCAAAGGTTCAAAACGGAGAGGAATTTTTCAGTGGTCTTGTAAATCGAACCAAGAGGCGGAGAGTGAAGAAGTAAAGGCATCTCAGAGAGAAGCCAAAAGTTAAAAAAAAAGACTGCCATATACAGCAGCCATCGTCAGAGTAGACTGAGTCAGAGTGGGACGACTTTGACTCAACAGACTTCAGCATGAACGGGCAGAGGTGAGGGTATATACCGGTGTTATGACCCCAGCCCCCTCCTTTGTGAGATTCGCAAGAGCCCTAGTCAAGGGGGGGTCAAATGACCCAAGAGAGAGAGGGAGACATGCTGAAGACCACGTTCCCCCGGGAAGCAGAATAAAGCGACTCTTTGACTATTGTCTCATGAAGACCACGTGTAAAGCCCTCGGGCAAAGTGGGCTGGTCGCTCAAAGACTGAGTCAGAGTGGGACAACTTTGACTCAACAGACTTCAGCATGAATGGGCAGAGGTGAGGGTATATACCGGTAAGTTTTGTTTTGTTCATTTAAAGTAGAGAGAATGCCAAGCAGGATATTGGAATGCTCCTCTTGCAGGATGTGGGAAGTCAGGGAGACCTCCTGACAACGACGCCTGCAAGAAGTGCATCCAGCTGCAGGTCCTAACAAGCCGCGTTAGGGAACTGGAGCAGGAGCTGGATGACCTCCAGATAATTCGGGAGAATGAGAAGTATTCTCATTGAATACCTCCCTGCAAGGATATTTGTCCCCCTGAAGTTCAGGTGTAACCTGTCTCTTGTGTAGAAGAGGTCCCAATGATCCTGAAATCTGAAACCCTGCCCCCTACACCAGTTCGTGAGCCACGTGTTTATCCTCCAGAGCATCCTATTCTTACCCTCACTGGCACATAGCACAAGTAGCAATCTACCTGTAGAACTACGGAGGGACCAATATCCTTGCAGGGAGGTTTGTTAGTGCTATTGGGGGGGGGGGTGGTTTAAACTAGATTTGCATTGGGTTGGGAACCAGAGTGCCAGAGTAGATAGTGGAGTGGGGGTGAAAATAAATGATGTTAAAGGTTCATGCAAAGTTACAAATAGAAGGGTTGTATGTGGTGGTAATAATCTTCTGAGGTGTGTCTATTTCAATGCGAGGAGTGTTGTGAGGAAGGCTGACGAGCTGAGGGCATGGGTTAACATGTGGAATTATGACATTGTAACCACAACCAAAGGAGTTGAATGACTTCAGACCTGTTGCCTTGACGTCGCACGTGATGAAGACCATGGAGCGGCTGATAATACAGAATCTGAGGCCACAAACCAGGCACGCCCAGGATCCTCTTCAGTTTGCGTATAAGGAGAAGGTGGGAGTGGAGGATGCTATCACGTATTTGCTGCACAAATCACTCTCTCACCTAGAGGGGGTCAGTTGTGCTGTGAGGATTACATTCCTTGACTTCTCTAGTGCCTTTAACACCATCCAGCCCAAGATCTTAAGGCACAAACTAACGGAGATGGGAGTAGACTCTCACATGGTGGATTGGATAGTGGACTACTTGACAGATAGACCTCAGTATGTGCGGTTGGGAGAAAGTAGGTCTGACACAGTGGTCAGCAGCACAGGGGCGCCGCAGGGAACCGTACTCTCTCCGGTCCTGTTCACCCTGTACACATCAGACTTCCAATATAACTCGGAGTCCTGCCATGTGCAGAAGTTCGCTGATGACACGGCCATAGTGGGGTGTGTCAGGAATGGACAGGAGGAGGAGTATAGGAAACTGATACAGGACTTTGTGATATGGTACAACTCAAACTACCTGCGTCTCAATATCACCAAGACCAAGGAGATGGTGGTGGACTTTAGGAGATCTAGGCCTCATATGGAGCCAGTGATCATTAATGGAGAATGTGTGGAGCAGGTTAAGACCTACAAGTATCTGGGAGTACAGTTAGACGAGAAGCTAGACTGGACTGCCAACACAGATGCCTTGTGCAGGAAGGCACAGAGTCGACTGTACTTCCTAAGAAGGTTGGCGTCATTCAATGTCTGTAGTGAGATGCTGAAGATGTTCTATAGGTCAGTTATGGAGAGCGCCCTCTTCTTTGTGGTGGCGTGTTGGGGAGGAAGCATTAAGAAGAGGGACGCCTCACGTCTTAATAAGCTGGTAAGGAAGGCGGGCTCTGTCGTGGGCAAAGTACTGGAGAGTTTAACATCGGTAGCTGAGCGAAGGGCGCTGAGTAGGCTACGGTCAATTATGGATAACTCTGAACATCCTCTACATAGCACCATCCAGAGACAGAGAAGCAGTTTCAGCGACAGGTTACTATCGATGCAATGCTCCTCAGACAGGATGAAGAGGTCAATACTCCCCAATGCCATTAGGCTTTACAATTCTACCGCCAGGACTTAAGAACTTTTTAAAAGCTATTATTAATGCTTTTTGAGATAGTGATTTAGATGTATATCATATTTTTTACTGAGTTAAGTATTGTATGTAATTAGTTTTGCTACAACAAGTGTATGGGACATTGGAAAAAAGTTGAATTTCCCCATGGGGATGAATAAAGTATCTATCTATCTATCTTAATGAAACTTGGCTACAGGAGGGGCAGGACTGGCCGCTTAAATTTCAAATTTCCAGTAGCTGCAACAGTTTGCTTTTGTAATAGTAAAAAAAAAAATCAAAGCAGCTTTGATTGGCAATACAATTTTAAGAAGTACTTGAATATAGTTTAATTTACTGATTGATCAGGTTCTTCCATCAAAGACAGATGTATGGTCTAATTATTTGGTCTCCTATATTCAGGGTCTCTTCCCTTGGGACAATAACCTCATGCCCTGCTATACCTGGTCTGAAAAGTTGATTATCTTAGTTCCAGTAAAGTGTATTGTTATATTTTCCTCTTGCTGTTTTGAAAGGGAGCATAAGATGCCATGGTAATCAGACTATTTCAATATTGGCTCTATCATTAAGCAACAGAGATTTAATTTGTTTTAGTACAGAACTTGCATCAGAGCTAAATTTGGGATGTTCTTTTTACCTGCAAAACCTACTGTTTAGCTAGTTTATCAGAGTTTTTATTTTGATTTGTATGAATGGCTCAACTTTAAATTTCCTTGCTGTTGTGCAATTTTACTGGAAATCTTCATGTTTTAAGAAAAAGTAGTTAACTTTGTTACGTACCCCGTAACTGGGTCACTTACCAGCAAAGATAGAGAGGTCCGTTGAAGTCTGATGGTACTATTTTTAAAAGTCTTTATTTATAAAGGGGCACAAAAATATGATTAATACAAACATTCAGATAATATATGTCGTCAATACTCAATCTAAAAGCGCGGGTATAATCATAATCATCAATAAGAAATAACTATCGTTTGTCTAGGGGATACGGTATTGTCCGTTGAACCAATAAAAGTCAATTGTCATTAAAATGCAGCTTTCTTGGGTTGTAGAGAGACACAGTCTTAAACTTGCCCATGTCTTTTATGAGGTCGATCCGTGGAATCGGGGGAGTTGGTTCCCCGTTGTCAGTTCAAAAATCGTTTCCGTGGTACCAGCCACCGGTTCCCAGGCAAGGGAACCGAACGCACGTGGCTTCCTTCAAATGGCTTCCCGCTATTACGGGATCGCTAGCGTTTCTTCTGGTGCGTCTGAGGGGGCTGTTCCTACAGCCCCTCTTTTATCCTGACTTGCAGGGTTGAAGATGTCAATCAGGTTGGGGGATGATGCAATCTCTCCCCGTCACCCAGCCCACTTTGCCCGAGGGCTGTCACGTAGCATAGCATCGCAATCAACAAACGTGTCTCCAAGAGACAATGGCCAATGTCTCGTGACTTTACATCGCCGGGGAACGAGGCAATTTTCACGTCTCTCCCTCATTTCCTGGGTCCCCTGACCCAACCCAAGAGTGCTCTTGTAATTGTCACAAAGGAGGGGGCTGCGGGCATAACAGCTTGGTGAGCCATAATCTAATTGTACAAGAGCACATTTACAGTTATGGAAATGGTTAAAACCTTGGATATATCAGTGCTGTCCCAATTCTGCTCAGCAGACCTGGAATATCTAGTAGTTAAGTGCTGTCCTTTTTACTTACCACGGGAATTCTCTGGGGTCATTTTAGTAGTAGTTTACATTCCACCTCAGGCCAATGTCATTCAAGCTTTAGATGATCTGAGCAATGGGATCAACGTGCACGTAACAGTGCACCCTAATGCTTTCACCATCGTTTTGGGAGATTTTAACCAGGCCAGTCTGAAAAAGTCACCAAGCAATTTCCATTGACAGATCACTTGCAATACCAGAGGAAACAACACACTGGACCATTGCTACACCACCATTAAGAATGCTTACCGTGTTATTCCACGTCCTCACTACGGGAAGTCGGATCACCTGGCTGTACTTCTACTCCCTGAGACTGCAGCTCCAGTAGTGAGAACCAAGAAGGTATGGACAAGGGAAGCACAGGAGTGCCTACAGGACTGCTTTGAATCGATGGACTGGACTGTAATTCGAACCTGGAAGAGTATGCTGCAGTTGTTACCAACTTCATTAAACCCTGTGTGGATGAGTGTGTGCCTACAAAGATACATTCCCAAATCAAAAGCCATGGATGTACATCATCTGCTGAAGGCTAGATCTGTGGCATTTAAGTCTGGTGACCCAGGCCTGCACCGGAAAACCAGGTATGATTTATGGAGGGCTATTTCAAGGGAAAAGAGACAATTTCGAGTGAGGTGGAGGTGACATTGGATGCATTACAACTCTGGCAGGGTTTGCAGGACATTACTTCCTACAAAGCGAAACCCAATAGCATAAATGGCAGTGATGCATCACTAGCAGATGAACTCAACGCCTTCTATGCCCGCTTTGAAAGTGAGAACACAACTACAGCTGTGAAGATCCCTGCTACACCTGATGACCCTGTGACCTCTGTCTCAGATGCCGATGTTAGGCTGTCTTTAAAGAGAGTGAACCATCGCAAGGCAGAAGGTCCCAGTGGAGTACCTGGTAAGGTTCTGAACACCTGTACCAACCAGCTGGCAGGAGTATTCAGGGATATTTTCAATCTCTCACTGCTATGGGTGAAAGTTCCCTCTTGCTTCAAAAAGGCAACAACTATACCAGTGCCTAAGAAGAATAAAGTGGGCTGCCTTAATGACTATTGCCACATCGACAGTGATGAAATGCTTTGAGAGATTGGTCATGACGAGACTGAACTCTTGCCTCAGCAAGGACCTGGACCCATTGCAATAGGTCAACATCAGATGCAATCTCAGTGGCTCTCCACTTTGCTTAGGCTACCTGGATGCTGTTCATCAACTATAGCTCAGCATTTAACACCATCATTCACACAATCCTGATTGAGAAGTTGTAGACTCTGGGCCTCTGTACCTCCCTCTGCAATTGGATCCTCAACCTCCTAATCGGAAGACCACAATCTGTGCGGATTGGTGATAACATATCCTCCTCGCTGGCGATCAACACTGGCACACCTCGGGTGTGTGCTTAGCCCACTGCACTACTCAATATATACATGACTATATGGCTAGACATAGCTGAAATACCATGTATAAATTCGATGAAGATGAAGTGGTCACGAGAGGGTGTACAGGAGTGAGATATGCCAACTAGTGGAGTGGTGTCCAGCGACAACCTGGCACTCAATGTCAGTAAGACGAAAGAGCTGATTGTGGAATTCCAGAAGGTTAAGACGAAGGAACACATAACAATCCTCAGAGAGATCAGAAGTGGAGAGAGTGAGCAGTTTCAAGTTTCTGGGTTTCAAGATCTCTGAGGATCTAACCTGGTCCCAACTTATCAATGTAGCTATAAAGAAGGCAGGACAGTGGCTATACTTATTAGGAGTTTGAAGAGATTTGGTATGTCAACAAATACACTCTAAAACTTCTATAGATGTACCAGGGAGAGCATTCTGACAGGCTGCATCACTGTCTGGTATGGAGGGGCTACTGCGCAGGGCCGAAAGAAGCTGCAGAGGGTTCTAAATCTAGTCAGCTCCATCTTGGGCACTAGCCTACAAGGTACCCAGGACATCTTCAAGGAGCAGCGTCTCAGAAAGGCAGCGTCCTTTATTAAGGACCCAGGGCATGCACTTTTCTCATTGTTACCATCAGGTAGGACGTACAGAAGCCTGAAGGCATACACTCAGTGATTCAAGAACAGCTTCATCCCTTCTGCCATCCGATTCCTAAACGGATATTGAACCCTTGGACACTACCTCACTTTTTTAAGAGACAATTTTTCTGATTTCTGCATGTTTTTTAATCTATTCAATATACGTATACTGTAATTGATTTATTTTATTTTTTCCTCTGTTTATTGCATTGAACTGATGCTGCTAAGTTAACAAATTTCACGTCACAGGCTGGTGATAATAAATCTGATTCTGAATATCACAGCATACAGCTTTGATTTACCAAAGTTGTGCTGCTATCTATTCCTCCTGGCAGTGCTGTTATACTGAGTAACTACATGGGTATAACTGGATCTTTACCATGTATTGTAGGCCTTGCAGGAAAATAATCTTTCTCATGAAGATCACAACAGCATGTAAGCTTGTGAATATCGTAGTGCTTCCACAGACTTAGTTCCCTGATTACTTAGTCCCTGGCTTTTTTCCTTGTGAACCAGAGTTACCTGATTTTTATTTCTTCAGTTTATCAACATCATGTGTGTTGCTAGCAAAGCCATCACTTGGTACCCATCGCCAATGATCTCAGGAAAGTAAAAGTGACTCACTGCTTTGAAATTTTACTGTCCTTTTAGTTATGCAGTCTTGTGCATGTATTTCCAGGGGTTTGAAGACCTGATAACAAGTGATGTTTCCAAATCAGTATTGCAACCTTCATGTATCTAATGCCAAGATAAGCTTCAGATTAAATATCCAGGGCTTCTGGCACCTCTAGTGTGAGTTAGTGTAGCTATTATCTTGACCCATCAGCCATTGGAATCCTCCTCCCTTTCTCTGTTACTTAAGATTTTGAATGATTTCCCCAAGTTGAATCCCCCTGAAATTCAGGCTGTGTCTTTCCTTCTAAACTTGTCTAGCCATACAGGTTATTTTCCCCTTTAATAAAGATCCTTACAATCTACTGCGTTGACCAAGGTCCAAGTGTTTTTATTTATCAGTCACCGGTTTTATTCAGATGGAAATTAAATTTCTAAATTTCAGTTTGTCACCTCAGTACTGACTGCAATTGATCTTTCATTTACCAAGGGGCTGGGTCCTCCAGATCAGCATTGATGTGTATTTCTGCTAAACAACCTTAGTTGGGGAAATCACAGAACTATGCATAGTTGCAAATCTCGTGTGTCATTCAGTGTTCCTCCTAAACTGGAGGAACCAAACACAGATTAGTTGATTGTTTCGCAGAAAACATGCATTAAGTCCACAGCAGTGGTCCTGGGCTCTGGTTGTCTGCCACTTGATTCACCATCCCACTACCACTGCTTATTGTGGCCTCCTGCACTATTACAACAATGCTCAATGCAAATTTGAGGGGCAGCTTCCCCACCTTGCGTCTCAGCACATTGTGGCTTTCAGAACTTGATTGTAAATTTTCCAACTTGCTCTTCTGTCTTTATCATAAATGCTTATCATTTTTTGCTTAGCCTGTTCCTCTTTTCCATCTATATATGCGGCATGTCCCAGAAACGTACAATTGGCAGCACTTATTCAGGTTAAGCAGCGTAACCCGCTACTTAAGTTCCACGTAAAATCTTTTGGACTTGCCCTATCAGAATTATACCATTTATTGTACCCACCATTTTTACAATTGTCTGCTTCTGAATGTTCACTTGTTTTTTTTCTTCCTCTATTCTGATGAAGGGTAGCAAACCTGAAACATTAGCTTTTTCTCTTGCCACAGTGCTTCCTATTTGAGTGTTTCCAGCATTTATTTTTGCATATCTGAAGTTAAGTATTGTTGCTTCAGTCAATGACCTACCTTATTCCTATATATGTGTGTTTAGAATGGAATACTTATTTCGGGATTGGAAGAATTGTTTGATGGTTGTAACCAAGCTTTCATCATGGATAAAATCCTCTTGTAAATAATTTTAATGTGATCATAAGTTGAATGTGAACTGTGTGACGTTGTATAGTTTTAAATATTTCTTTGTTTGGACTGTTTACTGTCGAGCTATTCATCAACCTGGATCTAAGTTAATCACATGCTTAAGACAAACTTTGCAAAAAGCTTTGCAGAGTTCGTTTGTTTATTTTGGATGAAATACAAGAACAAGGCATTTAGGAGCACTGTCTCCTTTTTCAACTTGTTCTCTTAGTTTCAGTAAGATTAATGATTTGTATTAAGATCTTTATAGCAATTATATCAGTAGCAAAAACATGAAAAATATACTTACAAGATATTACAGATGTTCTGGAAATCTTGAGCAACATACACAAAATGAGGATGGGGTTGGGGAAGAGAAGAGGTTAGAAGGCTACTAAGGGGGAAATAAAATGTGGGAGGGAATACAGAGGAATGGCCACTGGCAGTAAGAGAAATTAATGTTCATGCCATCAGGTTCATAACTCCTACCCTTCAGTCCAGTGTCCTCATTTATCAGACTCCTTTTCCACATATCACCTCTCAGTTTCTCACATAATTTTTACCCTTGTCCCAACCTCACTTGGTCTCACCTATCACCTGCCAGTTTGTTCAAAGTAAAATTTATCATCAGAGTTACATATATGTCACTTCATACAATACTGAGATTCTCATTCTGCGAGCTTGCTTAGCAAATCTATGGAAGAGTAACAGTAAACACGAACTGTAAACAAACTCTGCAAATGCAGATAATAAATACAGTAGCAATAAATAACAAGCATGAAGCAACAAGATAAGAGTCCTTAAATGAGTGTAGTTATCCCCATTTATTCAAGAGCCTGATGGTTGAGGGGTAGTAACGGTTCTTGAACCTGGTGGTGCAAGTCCTGAGACACTTGTACCTTCTACCTGATGCAAGTCCTGAGACTCTTGTACCTTCTACCTGATGCAAGTCCTGAGACACTTGTACCTTCTACCTGATGCAAGTCCTGAGACACTTGTACCTTCTACCTGATGCAAGTCCTGAGACTCTTGTACCTTCTACCTGATGCAAGTCCTGAGACTCTTGTACCTTCTACCTGATGGCTGCAGTGAGAAAAGAGCAAGGCCTGGTGGTGGGGATCTTGGATAGATGCTGCTTTCCTATGGTAACGTATCGTGTAGATGTGCTCAAAGGTTGCAAAGGCTTTACCCATGAAGTACTGGGCCTACCTTTTGTAGGGTTTTCCACTCAAAGGCGTTGGTGTTCCCACACCAGGCCGTAATGTAACCAGTCAGTGTCCTTTCCACCACATATCTATAGAAGTTTGCCGAGGTTTTTGATAACAAAGGGAAACTCTGCAGACTTCTGAGGAAGCAGAGCTGCTTTTGTGCTATCTTCATAACTACACCCTATCCTCGTTATATGTGTCTTTGGACAATACGGATTCATAGTTATGTGTTGAACCTATTTCTACCAACTTCTTCTTATATTCGTCCAGGACTCACAGTTATGCGAGGCTGTTGGGACGAGAAGTACTGCTTTCCCACCAATACAAGTCACGTGCACACCTCACAGTCTCACTCCCGCGCCAGTCTCACATTGGTTTTGGCTGCATGTGGATGTGCAATCTTGCGCTCTTAAAGCATCCTAAGTCCTGGGCCATCAGCCAAGTGGTAGAGAACCTCTAACACTTGAACATAAGTTGGAAATTATAAACAGGGCCACGTCAGGTGAAGGTAACACAGCTTTGGGACGCTACTTCAGCCTAGGTGAGTCCACGATCAGAAACATAAAGAAAAATACTGAGAAAATAAAAAGTGCAGTGATTGATTCATCACAAATGTCTTCAAAGATTGTTACTAAAGTGCGTAACCTGATTACGACAAAAATGGAGAAAATGTTGAGTTTGTACATTGAGCATGAAACCAAGAAAGAAACCACACTCAGTTCCGATCATCTTCATGTGAAAGCTTTGGAAATCTATGGTCGCCTTTGTTCAGAGGCTAGTGAGGAAGTGTCAGTGATATTGTTAGCTTTAATGCAAGTAGGGGATGGTTTTCTAAGTTTGTTAATCGTCACAGGCTTCACAACTTAGCTGTGCTTGGTGAGCAAGCTAGTGCTGACCACGAAGCTGCTGAACACTACCCTTTGCAGTTGCAGGCTATGATAGCTGAGTTAGCATCACACCAAAGCAATGTTTAATGCAGATAAGACTGGGCTTTTTTAGAAGCGTATTCCGAAACGCACTTACATAAGTAAGGATGAAAAGACTGCGTCAGATTAACTTACTATGATTTATTACGTTGAATATTACCTTAAATAGGTGAAATATAATACGAATGTTGCCTTTTGTGATACTGCTTTTGTGTCGTAATGGTATGAAAATGTGACTAAATTACAGTTAAAACATATTTAGGAAGCCCTCCAGAACACATCCCTATTTTCTCCATTTAAATAATTATTCACATTATGCGTTTTCCATACTATGTGTCAACTGTGAGGAACATATCTCCTGCATATAATGAGGATAGGGTGTATATTTAATACGGGCCCACACAGGTCCACTGAGATGGTGATCCCCAGGAATTTAAAGTTACTGACCCTTCTCCATCTCCGGCCACCACCACCTTATTCTTCCTTCTGCCCACTTCCTTTCCAGTCTTGACGAAGGGTTTTGACCAAAGCATTGACTCTTTGTTCCTCTCCATAGATGCTGCCTGACATGCTGAGTTATTCCAGCATTTTGTGTGTAGTGAACATGAAGACCATATTTTGTGATCATTACTCTAGCAAATGAACATTGGTAAAATATAAATGTGTAACAAAAAACTAAATATTTTTAAGCTGTGATTACTATTTGACATAGCAGAATTAAGTGATTTAGCCCATCAAGTCTACTGCACCATTCAATCATGGCTGATTTATTTTCCCTCTGAACTTCATTTCCTGCCTTCTCCCAAGAACCTTTGATGCAATTACTAAACAAAAACCGAAACTTTAAATATACCCAATGATTTGGCCTCCACAGCTGCCTGTGGCAGTGAATTCCACAGGTTCACACCCAGTGTCTAAAGAAATTTTCCTCCTTTTCTGAAGGGAAGTCCTGTCCTGGGGCTGTGCCCTCTAGTGCTAGAATCACTCACTATTCAAAACATCCTCTCCACATACACTCTAGCCTTTCAATACTTATAGGTTTCAATGAAATTTACCATTCTTTTAAACTCCAGCGAGTACAGGCCCAAAGCCATCAAATGCTCCTCATGTTACCCCTTTCATTCCCAGGATCAGTCCTGTGAACCTCCTCTGGACCCTCTCCAATGTCAGTGCATCCTTTCTTAGAAGCTCCCAAAACTCCTCTCAATACTTCAAATGGAATCTGACCAATGCCTTTTAAAGCCTCAGCTTTATTGCTTTCATTCCTTAACTTATAAATTTTGTGCAGAATATTTGTGAATGATGATTTTATAGGTTATGCATCTTTGTTATGCAATTATTAAGCAGAATGCTGTAACATCCAATGTGTTGGAAGTAGTGTGTGTTTGCATCACAACTGTACAATATTGTGTATTCAAAATGAGTTTACTTCATGAAATGAAGAACTTGAGAAAGAAACCACAACAATTTTTCTCAAGGAGAGCATGATGATTACTGTGGAAACACGTGTTGAGTATAGAACAGTTGCAAGTTTATTGAACAAAATGCTGTATATCGCACACACTTGTACAATTTGACTCATAGGATTGATTAATAAAGAAATATGGATTCCTCCTCTTATACAACGTGCTGGGGGAATTTATCAGGCCAAGCAGCAGCTATTGAAAAGAGTACAGTCAACATTTCAGGCTAAGCCACTTCAGCAAGACTGGAGAAAAAAAGCAGAGGAGTAGATTTAAAAGGGGGAGGGGAGAGAGAAGCACAAGGTGATGGTTGAAACCAGGAGGTGTACGGATGAAGTTTAGAGCTGGGATACTGATTGATGAAGGATAGAGTGGGCTGGAGAAAGGAGAGTCTGATAGAAGACTACAAAAGGCCATAGAAGAAAGAAAAGGGGAGAGGAGCACCAGAGGGAGGTGATGGGTGGGCAAGGAGATAAGGTGAGAGAGGGAGAAGGGGATGGATAATGGTGAGGTGGGGGGGGGGGGGGGCAAGGAGGTCATTACCGGAAATTTGAGAAATCGATGTTCATGCCATCAGGTTGGAGGCTACCCAGATGGAATACTGTACAAGGTGTTGTTCCTCCAACCTCATCACGACAGTGGAGGAGGCCATGGATAGACATATTGGGATGGGAATGGGAATTAAAATGGGTTGTCATTGGGAGATCCCGCTTTTTCTGGCAGATGGAGCATAGGTGTTCAGTGAAGCGGTCTCCCAATCGACATCAGGTCTCACCAACATACAGGAGTCTGCACCGGATACAGTATAAAACTCCAGCAGACTCACAGGTGAAGTGTTGCCTCACTGGACTGTTAGGAGCCCTGAATGGACTGTTCAGTCTATGTTCCAAGCCAGGTGTCTATCCAATGCTTTTCTTACACTGCATCGATGACTGCATTGGTGCTGCTAACTGTATCCATGTTAACTGGTTGACTTCATCTGCTCTGCCTCCAACTTCCCCCTGCACCTGGTCCATTTCTGACACCTCCCTCCCCTTTCTCAATCTCTGTCTCTATCTCAGGAGACAGCTTATCTACTGATGTCTATTACAAACCCATGGACTCTCACTGCTACCTGGACTATACCTCCTTTCCCCCCCCCCCCCCGCCCCTGGTTTCTTGTAAAAACATCACCCCCTTCTCTCAATTCCTCTGTCTCTACCACATCTGCTCTTAGAATGAGGCTTTTCATTCCAGAATGAGGGAGATGTCCTCTGCCTTCAAAGAAAGGGGCTCCCCTTCACTATCAAAGATGCCCTGAGCCACATCTTTTCCATTTCACGTGCGTCTGCTCTCACCCCATCCTCCCGCCATCCTACCAGGGATAGGGTTCCTCTTGTCCTCACCTACCACCCCACCAGCCTCTGTGTCCAGCACATAACTCTCCATAACTTCCACTATCTCCAACGGGGATCCCACCACCAAGCAAATCTTTCCCTCCTTCCCCGCCACTTTCTGCTTTCCGTAGAGATCACTCCCTATGTGACTCCCTTGTTCATACATCCCTTCTCGCTGATCTCCCTCCTGGCACTTATCCTTGCAAGTGGAACAAGTGTCACACCTGTCCCTACACCTCCTCCCTCACTACCATTCAGTGCCCAAAACAGTCCTTCCAAGTGAGGCGACACTTCACCTGTGAGTCTATTAGGGTCATCTACTGAATCTGGTTCAACCTCCTTTATATCAGTGATACCTGCCATAGAGAGGGAGACCGCTTCTCTGAGCACCTGCACTCCATATGTCAGAACAAGTGGATCACCCAGTGAATTTTAATTCCAGTTCCCATTCCGATATATCCATCCATGGCTTCCTCCACTGCCGTGATGAGGTAGCCTCCAACTTGATGGCATGAACATCGATTTCTCGAACTTCCAGTAATCCCAAACCCACCTGCGCACCCCCCTCCACCATCACCTTCACCATTTCCCATCCCCATTTCCTCCTTTCACCTGATCTCCTTACCTGCCCATTGCCTCCCTCTGGTGCTCCTCCCCCCTTTCTTTCTTCCATGGCCTTCTGTTCCCATCTATCAGACTCGCCCTTCTCCAGCCCTGTACCTCCTTCACCAATCAACTTACCGTATTTCACCCCGCCCCCTTCATGTTTCACCTTGTGTTTTTCTCTCTCCCTACCCCCACCTTTTAAATCTGCTCCTCAGCTTTTTTTCTCCAGTCCTGTCAGAGGACTGGGCCTGAAACAAAGATGCTGCCTGACCTGCTGACTTCCTCCAGTATTTTGTGTGTTGCTTAGACTTCCAGCATCTGCAGATTTTCTCTTGTTTCTTCCTCTTGTAGTCCGGTAATTGAGCTGATGCTGCATCAGTGTTATTTGCAGTTCTGTTGTATTACAGAGAAGCCTTGCACATTTGTAAATAATTGTGGGCATGTCATTCAGATTTGCAACTGGCTGATTTTCTGTTGAGCTCATCAGGTGAATCCTCCTAGGTATTTCAGTCTCTACTTTCTCCTTTACATTGTCCTGTGATAACAGTGACCTACCAGTGGAAGCAGGCTCTCACTTGCATCATTACCTTGTCACTGTGCAAATATTTATCAGACATCTCAATACCCACCTTTACTCCGCGAAAAGGAAAAATTTAACTTCAAGTTTCTTCCTAGACTTTCAGCCCTAATGTTATACAATGTTATAAATTCCTTGCCTTATTCTCCCCAAATCATTTCAAAATGTTACAGTTTGCACTGTATCGTCTGTGTGCCCATCGTTTTCTGTTCACTTTGAGCACTTACCGTAGATTCCGGACTACAGAGCGCACCTGATTTTTAGCCGCTGGCACTAATTTTAGAAATAAAATCATTTTTTTAAATGTAAAGGCCGCACCGGATTTTAGGCCGCACCGGATTTTCGGCCGCACCGGATTTTCGGCCGCAGGTGTCCCACGTTGTAATATGAGATATTTACACAGAAAGATATTACACGTGAGGATTTTTTTAACTTTTAATTAAATCCATATGGTAACAAAAACAAATACATATTGCAAATGCTTTTTTTCGAACCGTGCCCGTACGCGGCTACTTTTAAATATACGTTGCGTATACTTCTTTACTGAACAACATTCCAATATCTCCTAACGACTGGTAAAAAATATATATACTGCAGCCTACCAGGAAAAGTTATTGATACCTTTAACTTAAAAGCAGAGTTCGCTCGGATCCAAAGCCGCTCGCGGAATCCGCTCCCCCCCTCCTTTCCGTTTCATCGCAAACGGCATTTTCCCACAAGACGCCGCGAAACCGGGTGTGTCGTCATAGCATCCCGCGATGTAGTACAGAAAACAAATATAGTTTAAACTAAGAGGGTAGGTAGCACAATGCTTCGAGTGTTTTCCATGTTGATGAGGGTGAGTACAAATGACTGATTTACAATAATTTAATTGTGAAAGTGCGCTTGATTTATCGTACAATTTCATTGGACCTCTGTGAACTACTCATCAATTTTATTGGTCTACTGTTACGAGGCAAAATGTTTACGAGGCGGCATGAAAAAAATCATGCATTAGCCGCATCGGATTATTGGCCGCAAAGTTCAAAGCTGTTCAAAATGTGGGAAAAAAGTAGCGGCTTAAAATCCGGAATCTACGGTAGTCATGGTTTACCAAATTTAATCAAATTGTGAGTTATCACATTACCAATCCCCACTGCTTCTAAGTGCAGGAAAATTACTTAAACTCAAAAATAAAGAAGTTTCAAAGACTGATGGGATTATTCCACATCTTCCAGTAGATACTGGGAGATGGAGGAACAGATATATAGATAGATGGAAAGTTCAAAAGGAATAGGGTTGTCATTACTGAACTGTGAGAGACAGAGACAGAGTAGTCAGAATCATCTCCTGAGGATAGAAATTTCAAATGCTAAAGGAAAGGAGTTTAATGTGTGAGGGAGAATGATTTCAAGGGAGATGTGTGGGATTACACCCTTAAACATGTTTAAAACGGCACACCCTCAATTTATTCTTCTGAAAATAAATCTTGGCTTCAAGCAAATGGCAGACTAATTACCAAGATAATTTGTTTACACTTAAAGCAGCCTATTAACAGTGTAGCCACTCCAGTTAGATATTAACTGGTATTGGGTAATGGGAGTTGTATGGAGGAAGGCGAATGACAGATTTCTGGGAAATGGAAAAATAAGCTGTGAAATGAGGATTGTAGTAGCTTATTGTCTCATGATGAAGGCAGTAGAAGAGACAATAAAAGGAGGAAGGAATTGCTAAGGTATTGCTAAGTTTTGAATGTAGACCTGTTTCTGATATCAATCCTATTAGATTAACAAAGGAAAAAAAGCATTAAGACATGTTGTGGGTGCAAAAACTTTGAGAGATGGGGCATTCTTAGTATTTTGTAAAGATAGCAAGCAATGTGAGAAAATTTTAGCATTGAAAGCTGTAGAAGGAAGGAAAGTAACACCAAGGAGTAATGATGAATAATGTTGGCTTTGGGGAGTAATCACAAGAGTGCATCTATAAGTTATCTATGGACCAAGTTCAAAATAATTTAGTTGGGGGTAAAGTAGTAGGCATTGTATGTTTAAAATGGTTTTGTGGTGGAGTAAGAATAGATAGCTTATCAGTGATTAAATTTGATGGAATTATATGAGAAAGGATGTACTGACATTGGAGAGGGTTCAAAGGAAGTTGACAATTACGGGAATGAAAGGCACATCATAAGAGCAGTGTTTGGCTCTGAGTCTGTACTCACTGGAATTTAGAAGAATGGGAGGGGGGGAATCACATTGAAATCTATCGAATGTTGAAATGGATGTGGAGAGGATGCTTTCTACAGTGCTGTAGTCTAGGATCAGAGGGCACACCTTCAGAATAGAGGAATGTCTATTTAGAAACGAGATTAGGATAAGTTTCTTTAGCCAGAGTGATGAATCTGTAGAATTCATTGCCACAGGTGACTCTGTAGGCCAGGTAATTGGGTGTATTTAAGGTGGATGTACATAGATTCATGATCAGTCAGGGTGTGTAAGGGTTATGGGGGAGAAAGCAGGAAAATGAGGTTGAGAGTGAAATGGATCAGCCATGATCAAATAGCAGAGCAGACTTGATGACCCAAATGGCCCAATTCTGCTCCTGCATGTTATGGTCTTATGGTCTTAAAAAAGTTGCCAGATAGGGTTAATTTAGATTGAGTTATATGGTTTGAGTTTATGTGCCGCCCCCTGCATGTTTCAGTGGCAGAAGTTTGGTCGTGTAGCAACTTTGAGTGGGAGTAAAAAGTAGTGTGGTGGGTAATGATGGAGAGTGTGATTATGGTACTTGTAGAGAAGACATTAGGCCAAAATGAAGCAATTATGGAGGAGAAGATGCCTCTGCTTATGCAGGGTGTCTTGTACATAAGGAAGCTGTGGAAGTGCTGCACATTCTGATAGAAATGGGTAATGAGGAGGTTCTTCAGTAAGTACAGAAGACTGTGTCAATGATATAAATTAAAATTCGGAATACAAACAGATGGAAGTCGGTGTGTAAAGTGCATGATTTTATAACAGGATTCATTGACTGTTGATAAACAAAAATAGTTATTTTAAAGGCAGATGTGGTAAATTGAACAACACAAATTTAAAAATAGTAATAGAGTACTACAGCACAGAAACAGGCCCTTAGGCCCATCTAGTCCATGCCAAACCATTAATCTGTGTAGACCTACAGCCTGTACCCAGAATATAGTCTTCCACACCACTCCCATTCATGTGTCAATCCAAATTTGTCTTAAATATTGAGATCAACCCTGTATCCGCCACTTGTGCTGGCATCTTATTCCACAGTCTCACCACCCCCTGAGTGAAGAGGTTCCCCCTCATGCACCTCTTAAACATTTCACCTTTCACTCTTAACCTATGACTTCTCATTCTAGTCTCATGCAACCTCAGTGGGAAAAGCCTGCTTATATTTACCCTATCTGTACTCATAATTTTGTAAACCTCTATTAAATCTCCTTAATATCCTACATTCTAAGAAATAAAGTCGTAATCTATTCACTCTTTCCCTATAATTCAGGTCCTCAACTCCTGCCAATATCTGTGTAAATTTTCTCTGCACTCTTTCAATCTTATGTACATCTTTCCTGTAGATAAGGTGACCAAAACCCCCCAAAATATCCCAAATTTGGCCTCACCAATGTCTTATACCATTTCAACATAATAACCCCTCCTGTACTCAGTACATTGATTTATGAAGGCCAATATGTCAAAAGCTTTCTTTATGATCCTATCTACCTGTCAAAGAATTATGGATCTGGATTCCCAGATCCGTCTGTTCCACTGCATTGTACAGTGCCCTACTGCTCACCATCTAAGACCAACCTTGGTTGGTCCTCCCAAAGTACAACACTTCACTTTTGTCTACATTAAATTCCATCCACCATTTTCAGCCTATTTCACCTGCTGATTCAGATCCCACTTCAAGCCTTTGTAGTGCTCCTTGCTGTCCACTACACTCCCAATCTTGGTGACGTCCATAAATTTCCTGATCCAGTTTACCACATTATCCAAATTATTGATAAAGGTGACAAACAACAATGGACCCAGCACCAATCTCTGTGGTACACCACTAGTTGCAGGCCTCTACTCAGAGAGGCAACCATCTACTACCACTCTCTGATTTAATCCAATTGACTGCATCACTTTGAGTGCCAAGCAACTGAACTTTCTTAACCAGGCTTCTATGCAGGGCCTTGTCAAAGGCCTTGATAAAGTCCATGCAGTGCTTTCATTAACCTTTCTGCTAACTTCCTCGAAATACTCTAAAATTGGTATAGGTTACCACTCTGATCTTCCGGAAGACCAGTGTTGTCCCTTTTTATCCATTTGCTCTAAATATATCTGTAGAAGCCCTTAGGATTCTCCTTTACCTTGTCATCTTTTAGCCCTCCTGATTTCCTTCTCAAGTGTTCTCTTGCATTTCTTATACTTAAGTACCTAATTTGTTCCTGCCTGCCTGTACCTGCTATGCGCCTCCTCCTTTTCCTTAACCTTGTCTTCATTATGTGTCAAACCATGGTCCTCTATACCTGTTATCTTTACCTTTTATTCTGACAGGAATATACAAGCTTTGTACACTCAACATTTTCCTAAATCTGTTTTCTTTGTCTTTTATTCTGATTGAAACTCACGAACTCTGTTCTCTCAAAATTTCACATTTGAAGGCCTCCCACTTAGCAAGTACACCTTTGCCAGAAAACAACCCATCCTAATCCACATGCCAGATCCTTTCTGATACCATCCAAATTGACTGTTCTCTAATTTAGAATCTCAACCCGAGGAGCAGACATACCATTTTGCTAATGGCATTATGATCACTAGATGCAAAGTGTTTCCCTACACGGACTTCTGTCACCTGCCCTGTTTCATTCCCTGATAGGAGATATTGTTTCTACCTCGCCTTCACTCTCCCGCTCCCCCACTCCCCCTCTTCTATTAAGGAAACTTTCCTGAACATATTGATAAACTGTTTTCCATCAAGCCTCACAAGATGAGCTCTCCAGTCTGTCTGGACTAAACACTGATATGTCATTTTCCCTGACTGGTAATGCCATACCTCCCGCTTTAATCCCTCCTACTTTACCGTGTCTAAAAGAACGGAACCCCGGAACAGGGAGCTGTCAGTGCTGCCCCTGCTGTAGCGAAGTCTCACTAATGACTGCAATGTCATAATTCCCACATGCTGATCCAGCTTTCCTACAACGCTTGTTGAATTGAAATATACACAGTCCAAAGCATTAGTCCCACCATGCTCAACCTCTAGATTCCTAATTTTGTATGTAGGCTGAGCAACATCTTTCTCCACAACCACTCTACTACCTGTTCTGACACTTGGGTTCCCACCTTCTTGCAACCTTAGTTTCAAGTCCCTCCCCCATGCGGCACCAGTAAACCTTCCCACTTGGATATTAGTCCCCCTTCAGTTCAGGAGTAAACCATCCCTTCTGTACAGGTCCCACCTTCCCTGGAAAAGAGTCCGATGATCCAAAAATCTGAAACCCGCTCTCTTGCACCAATTTGTTAGCCTTATTTTAAATTATATGATCTTCTTATTTGTGGTCTGGGTAACACTCTTGAAATCACACCCTTGTGAGACCTGTCCTTTAACTTAACACCAAACTCCCTGAACTCACTTTGCAGGACTTTGTCACTCCTCCTACCCATGTCAGTGGTACTGATGTGGACCATGACCTCTGTCTACTCACTCTCCCACTTAACAATGCTGATCCAAAATGTCCCTGACCCCGGCACGTAGGAACCATCTAGGAATCTCATTCTTGCCCGCAGAACTCCTTTCTGTTTTCCTAACCAAAGAACCCTCCATCACGACAGCTTGTCTCTTCTCACCTTGTCTTATGAGCCACAGAATCAGACTCAGCTGACCACTGTGGCTTTTCTCTGCTATATCGTTACACCCCCCCCCCCCCCCCCCACAGTACCCAATGCAGTATACCTGTTGCTGAGGGCAACTGAACAGGTATGCTCTGCACGGGCTGCCCCTTGTCCTCTCCTGACGGTCACCCAGTTACCTGTGTTCTGCACCTTGGATGTAACCACCTCACTATATCTTCTGTTCATCACCCCCTCAGCCTCCTGAGTGTTCCGGAGTTCATCCAGTAGGAAGGAGAAAAGTAAAATTATATCAATAGCTGCAAAAAACATCTAGTCAAAAGATTTATCTATAGAAGTTATTAATAGTGCTGTTCAAGGAGGGGTAAATAATATTCAGACTTCAGTAAAAGGTTATTAATGGTTTTTCTCTCTTTTTCACAGTGGAATGCTAGAGGTTAGCTAATGATCAGAGCAGGGTTGTTCCTGTTTTGTTTTTCATTTTTACATCGACAATGGAATGCTTGAAGTTGGTTAGCTGATTGTCGGGATTTTATTGCTTATAGTGCTCTGTAGGATTGTAGTGACACATATGTGAAGCAAGTGATGAGGGAAGAAAGATGCTCAGTAGCTGGTGGTAATGCACCATATGTTGGTCTCCCAGCCAATATTGAACACTACTGGAAGAAAAAGAAGGCGGCGGCACTGACCCAGGGAGTCTGTATGTTTCCACCCAGTTTAAGAAGTTGCATTATAAATTATTCCTTGCCTGATCAGTCGGCGTCCGCAGAAGGGTGGTTGATTGGTGAAGACCAAATTTGGAGAAGTGTGGATATCAATTGGTAGAGAGTGGATTGTGAAGGTATCTTCTGCACTACTCCCACCAACATGATGATATGCTTTTCCTAGTTTGTAATTGGAACCCCTTCTTGGCTGTGGGCCAAGAGCTTTCTTAAAGGAGCCTTTTATGAATGATTTTGGATAATTTGCAATTCCATTCCTCTGGAGTTTCTGACCTCAGAAGTCTGCCCCACCGTTTCTGCTCCCTGCAACTTGCATGCACATCTAATTCCGCTAACTGTGCAGAATTGTTGCCCAGAGTAAAATTCATGCTCCCTTCACCGAGTGATAATGCTCAATGAGGGATTTGATAATTTTGCAGGACATTCCATTGGCAAGAGTAGTTAGTTACAAATTTGCTTCATAAGCATTTGATTTTTGCTCATTGTCACAGAAGTGATCTTTCAATCACTGTGTCTGTGAGATTCATGTGCCTTTCTTGTGCAGATGCACATACAGACATTTACCTGCATGAGGGAAATACCCGTGTGTGACTGCACATTGCTGAGGGAGGATACCAGATCAACATAGTGTAGAACTGATTACAAAGGAAGTGGTGGGTATGGAGCAGGTAGCAGGGTGAGTAGAGGTGAGACCAAGAAAGTACATGGAGTTGGTGGAGGGCAGCTTGCAGAACCAGGCATGGTGGGGGAAGTCTTCAGATTATCTACTGGAATGATGTCTTGGGACCGATCTGATGGGTCATGCAGGAAGTTAAGATAATAATAACCACATGATTGCAAAGTACCTGATAAAATATGACCTTGTCATGCAAAACAGTCACTGCGCAACCCGACAACTGAACTTTTGGATTGTTTTCTTTAAAAGGAAAAATTATTGAGACTTGCACGAAGCAAAATAACTGGTTCTCATGAGCTTTGGTTGTTTGCTCAGTGTTGCTGTCTGTTAGCATGTTTTCCAACTAGACATCGTGTCTTTTTTAATGCAATAATTCAAGGTTTTTGTATATGTTGAGCTTCCCAGTGTTTTGAATGGATTCCTGCTGTCAAAACCAGATAAGCTCAGTGAAGTTGCCAGCATTATACTGTTTATATCAGTTATGATGCAAAAGATGAATGAATCCACAGTAGGAAAGAGTGTTGCAATTTCTAGTTAGTAATATTTGTTTGTATTTTTTTTTCTCTAGACTGTTGAACAACAACCAAATAAGGAGAATTCCCAGGGGTGCATTTGAAGACTTGGAGAATTTAAAATATCTGTGAGTAAACCACTTTAGTATTTAAGTGTTGAAGTGGTCAGGTGAGCTGCTGTTCACTTCAGGGCAAAATGGTGGTCAGTTCTAGTTTTTATCACTTCTGTCAAATGCTAGTTAATGCTTGGGAGTAAAGAATCAAGATGATTATAGATATTTGCTTCAAAGTTTGCAGTCTGGTTGGAAATCAGAACTTATGTTTCGCCATTATAAATGGATATAGCAAGAGAGTGTACATATGTATTTAATGTCTGCTTTTTGGATGGCTAGTGAGTTTTATCATTGTTAGACATAACAGGCACCTTCAAAGTTTGGTTTGAGCTGTTACCGATGGAGAAGCCAAGCTGGATTGATTTGATTCCATTCCTTGCATGTTCCATGGGGACTGTCATAACTATTGATCATTTTTTTAAAGACTGTTTATACATATTTCAAGTGTGGGAAGTCAAAACTTCCCAGCGTTCTTCATCTTTGTAAGCAAAGAATCAGCAAATACACAGCTATTTATATTGCTGAGTGCAATTCACGATTGCTTCCTGTATAATCCTCCACACTTTTGTGTAGATTGTTCATGCCAGCACTATTCTGGGGATTGCTCATTGAAGATTTAGTCTGTTTGGGAGTTACTTATTATTTAAATGTAGAAAAAACATTGAAAATTTGAATGAATTATGCCACATCATTACTAATATGTATTCTGCGCTCTTAAATGAACAAGTAGATGTTTTTCTTGCTCAGCACAAGGCATTTGTAATCCTGGTGGTTTTTATCTGCTGTACTGTAAAAGGTGAAGAAGAATGAAGGAAAAATAAGGCTGAAAGATTTTCTATTTAAATTGACTAAAGGTATTAACAAAGAAAAAATAATTAAAAGTTACAAAAATGTGCAATAAAATAGTCAAATAAAATCTTCAGTTGAACATAAGATTTGCAGTTTTCATTTTTTAGCTCTGGTATGTGTTCAGACATGATATTTCTATCAATGCTTAATGTAGGAATAATTTTTTATAGTGCAGTCATTTCCCTCTGGCAGTAACACTTTTAAAATCTTCACTGTTGTGAAGAGGATGTCATTATTAATCTGAAGAACAAGGTATAAAGTTTTATTATTCCACTGCCTGTGCTGTGTAAATCATGTCAAGTATGTAATTAAGGTGGAGAGGCAGTATAACAAAATCTGCAACATTTAATCAACTTGCTGCCTGTACTGAAGTTTGATGACATGTAGAGTCAAGGATCAAGCAGCACTCCTCTCTTCAGTATAAAAAAAACTCGCTTGCTTCTTTTTAAACTTGGGCAGTATGCCCAGGATATTATAGCTTAAACTGGCAAAAATCTCTTTTCCTGCAAAAATCGATGTATAATCAAGATTTTTGGCTTGCGCATTTCATTTTCTCATCCTTTCTCTGTATTCACCATCCACTACATTCTCCCATCTTTTGCTTGGGCCTTTTCACTGCTGCAACAGCTATAGCCAGCTTACTTGCCTCAGCATCCAATCCGGTCTCAGGCTCCCATGGAATCTAATTTTTTCAATAAGTGTTCTAATTTAGTTTCAGCAGTTAACTGTGTGCTCCTGTACATAACTGTATCTACATGAACTACATTCCAATTTACCTCTTAAACTAGTTCTCTTGTCAGCCTTTGTTTATGTATAGTTTTTTGTAAATTCTATTTCTAAATGCCTGTAAGTAAATAAATCTCAGTGGTTATGGTAACATGTATGTATTTTGATAATAAATTTACTTTGAACTTTGTTGAGCTTGAAGAAAAATAATGTGCTGCATGAACTTGTGACATGTTTTCAATTTTGGGAAATTATGCTTCTATTGTATAGTAACGTTTCAGTGGTAAAGTGTGACGTGATTTTCATATATTGATCATGTTGCGTTAGGGAGTTCCTAATATTTGCTATCACTTGATGAATACTTTTGAACAGATTTTTAAAAATGAGCTAATTAATTGTATCATGTTGAATTACTATTGCTACCCACAGGCAGGAGTTAAAGTTCAGTAACTTGGAAGCATAATATTGTTGTAATCTGAACAAGGTCACCTGAGAGACATAGCTGGGAGATATGGAGTAGTCTTTTATTCAACAAAAGGAGATACAGCAGGCATCATATTGAGAATCTTTTGGACGAAGAAGCCTGCTTGGCCTGACATTATATGACATTTTATATGCTAAAGGTCAAATGACAATTCGACATTTACAATGTATCTACAAGGTTTTGGAAGAGGACAGCGAGGCTTTGAGAAGAAGTGCGGCGGCGGCCATTTTCAAATTGCTTCTCAGATCGGAGTTCTGAGAGGCGGGACTGTGCAGGCGTGTGAAGGAGGCCTGGGAAGGAGGGAAGATATAAAAAAGGAGAGAAGGAGTGAGGTAGTTCTCTTTTGGAAGAGGACAGCGAGGCTTTGAGAAGAAGTGCGGCGGCGGCCATTTTCAAATTGCTTCTCAGATCGGAGTTCTGAGAGGCGGGACTGCGCAGGCGCGTGAAGGAGGCCTGGGAAGGAGGGAAGATATAAAAAAGGAGAGAAGGAGTGAGGTAGTTCTCTTTTGGAAGAGGACAGCGAGGCTTTGAGAAGAATTACGGTGGCGGCCATTTTCAAATTGCTTCTCAGATCGGAGTTCTGAGAGGCGGGACTGCGCAGGCGCGTGAAGGAGGCCTGGGAAGGAGGGAAGATATAAAAAGAATGCAGCCTTAAGCAGCGGGCAGCTTCGTTTGCGGGCAGCGGAGTGAGCCGGGAGCAGAGTGTAGGGCTTGAGCTCAGAGGGCTTAGGCGGAAGAGGGCACAGTAGGCTTATCTTTTGGTTCTCCTTGTTATTTTCAGTTATTCGGGAAGTATGAGTGTGGGGGCAGCTTGTTGTTCTCGGTGTCGGATGTGGGAGATCCTGGAGTCTCCGAGCCTCCCGGACGTCCACATCTGCGCCAGGTGTGTCGAACTGCAGCTCCTGAGGGACCGAGTTAGGGAACTGGAGCTGCAGCTCGATGACCTTCGCCTGGTCAGGGAGAGTGAGGAGGTGATAGAGAGGAGTTACAGGCAGGTGGTCACTCTGGGGCCACGGGAAGCAGATAGATGGGTCACGGTCAGGAAGGGGAAGGGGCAGGTACTAGAGAGTACCCCAGTGGCTGTACCCCTTGACAATAAGTACTCATGTTTGAGTACTGTTGGGGGGGACAGCCTACCTGGAGGAAGTGACAGTGGCCGGGCCTCCGGCACAGAGGACGGCCCTGTAGCTCAGAAGGGTAGGGATAAAAGAAAGAGGACCATAGTAATAGGGGACTTGATATTCAGGGGTTCAGACAGGCGGTTCTGTGGAGGTGATCGGGAGTCCCGGATGGTAGTTTGCCTCCCTGGTGCCAGGGTCCGGGACGTTTCTGATCGCGTCCAAGATATCCTGAAGTGGGAGGGTGAGGAGCCAGAGGTCGTGGTACATGTAGGTACCAATGACATAGGTAGGAAAGGGGAAGAGGTCCTGAAACGAGAGTATAGGGAGTTAGGAAGGCAGTTAAGAAGAAGGACCGCAAAGGTAGTAATCTCGGGATTACTGCCTGTGCCACGCGACAGTGAGAGTAGGAATGGAATTAGGTGGAGGATGAATGTGTGGCTGAGGGATTGGAGCAGGGGGCAGGGATTCAAGTTTCTGGATCATTGGGACCTCTTCTGGGGCAGGCGTGACCCGTTCAAGAAGGACAGGTTACACTTGAATCCTGGGGGGACCAATATCCTAGTGGGGAAGTTTGCTAGGGCTACAGGGCAGACTTTAAACTAGTAAGATGGGGGGGGGGGCGGAAATCAATTTGAGGAAACTATGGGAGAGGAGGTTAGTTCACCAGTAGAGCAAGTAAGTAGACAGTGTGTGAGGGAGGAAAGGCAGGTGATGGAGAAGGGATGCGCTCAGCCCGAAGATGTAGGGGAGAAGAAAGAAAAGGATAATAAATTTGAATGCATTGTTAGGGATGAAAAGAGAGGAGGAGGTGGAGAGTATCTTAAATGTCTCTATTTTAATGCTAGGAGCATTGTAAGAAAGGTGGATGAGCTTAAAGCGTGGATTGATACCTGGAATTATGATGTTGTAGCTATTAGTGAAACATGGTTGCAGGAAGGGTGTGATTGGCAACTAAATATTCCTGGATTTAGTTGCTTCAGGTGTGATAGAGTAGGAGGGGCCAGAGGAGGAGGTGTTGCATTACTTGTCCGAGAAAATCTTATGGCGGTGCTTTGGAAGGATAGATTAGAGAGCTCCTCTAGGGAGGCTGTTTGGGTGGAATTGAGGAATGGGAAAGGTGTAGTAACACTGATAGGAGTGTATTATAGGCCACCTAATGGGGAGCGTGAGTTGGAAGAGCAAATGTGTAAGGAGATAGCAGATATTTGTAGTAAACACAAGGTGGTGATTGTGGGAGATTTTAATTTTCCACACATAGATTGGGAAGCTCATTCTGTAAAAGGGCTGGATGGTTTAGAGTTTGTGAAATGTGTGCAGGATAGTTTTTTGCAACAATACATAGAAGTACCGACTAGAGATGGGGCAGTGTTGGATCTCCTGTTAGGGAATGCGATAAGTCAACTGACAGATGTATGTGTTGGGGAGCACTTCGGGTCCAGTGATCACAATAGCATTAGCTTCAATATAATTATGGAGAAGGACAGGACTGGACCTAGAGTTGAGATTTTTGATTGGAGAAAGGCTAACTTTGAGGAGATGCGCAGGGATTTAGAGAGAGTGGATTGGGTCAAGTTGTTTTATGGGAAGGATGTAATAGAGAAATGGAGGTCATTTAAGGGTGAAATTATGAGGGTACAGAATCTTTATGTTCCTGTTCGGTTGAAAGGAAAGGTTAAAGGTTTGAAAGTGCCTTGGTTTTCAAGGGATATTAGAAACTTGGTTCGAAAAAAGAGGGATGTCTACAATAGATATAGGCAGCATGGAGTAAAGGAATTGCTCGGAATATAAAAAATGTAAAAGGAAACTTAAGAAAGAGATTAGAAAAGCTAAAAGAAGTTACGAGTTTGGTTTGGCAAATAAGGTGGAAGTAAATCCGAAAGGCTTCTACAGTTATATTAAAAGCAAGAGGATAGTGAGGGATAAAATTGGTCCCTTAGAGAATCAGGGTGGTCAGCTATGTGTGGAGCCGAGGGAGATGGGAGAGATTTTGAACGATTTCTTCTCTTTGGTATTCACTAAGGAGAAGGATATTGAATGGTGTAAGGTGTGGGAAACAAGTAAGGAAGTTATGGAACCTATGACAATTAAAGAGTGGGAAGTACTGGCACTTTTAAGAAATTTAAAAGTGGATAAATCTCCAGGTCCTGACAGGATATTCCCTAGGACCTTGAGGGAAGTTTGTGTAGAGATAGCAGGAGCTCTGACGGAGATCTTTCAGATGTCATTAGAAACGGGGATTGTGCCGGAGGATTGGCGTATTGCTCATGTGGTTCCATTGTTTAAAAAGGGTTCTAGAAGTAAGCCTGGCAATTATAGACCTGTCAGTTTGACATCAGTGGTGGGTAAATTAATGGAAAGTATTCTTAGAGATAGTATTTATAATTATCTGGATAGACGGGATCTGATTAGGAGTAGCCAGCATGGATTTGTGCGTGGAAGGTCATATTTGACAAACCTTATTGAATTTTTTGAAGTAGTTACGAGGAATGTTGACGAGGGTAAGGCAGTGGATGTAGTCTATATGGACTTCAGCAAGGCCTTTGACAAAGTTCCACATGGAAGGTTAGTTAAGAAGGTTCAGTCGTTAGGTATTAATGCTGGAGTAATAAAATGGATTCAACAGTGGCTAGATGGGAGATGCCAGAGAGTAGTGGTGGATAATTGTTTATCGGGATGGAGGCCGGTGACTAGCGGGGTGCCTCAGGGATCTGTTTTGGGCCCAATGTTGTTTGTAATATACATAAATGATCTGGATGATGGGGTGGTAAATTGGATTAGTAAGTATGCTGATGATACTAAGGTAGGAGGTGTTGTGGATAATGAGGGGGGGTTTTCAAACCTTGCAGGGAGATTTATGCCGGTTAGAAGAATGGGCTGAACGTTGGCAGATGGAGTTTAATGCTGAGAAGTGTGAGGTTCTACATTTTGGCAGGAATAATCCAAATAGAACATACAGGGTAAATGGTAGGGCATTGAGGAATGCAGTGGAACAGAGAGATCTAGGAATAACAGAGCATAGTTCCCTGAAGGTGGAGTCTCATGTAGATAGGGTGGTGAAGAAGGCTTTTGGTACGCTGGCCTTTATAAATCAGAGCATTGAGTACAGAAGTTGGGATGTAATGTTAAAATTGTACAAGGCATTGGTAAGGCCAAATTTGGAATATTGTGTACAGTTCTGGTCACCGAATTATAGGAAAGATATCACTAAATTAGAGAGTGCAGAGACGATTTACTAGGATGTTACCTGGGTTTCAGCACTTAAGTTACAGAGAAAGGTTGAACAAGTTAGGTCTCTATTCATTGGAGCGTAGAAGGTTGAGGGGGGATTTGATCGAGGTATTTAAAATGTTGAGAGGGATAGATAGAGTTGACGTGAATAGGCTGTTTCCATTGAGAGTAGGGGAGATTCAAACGAGAGGACATGATTTGAGAGTTAGGGGGCAAAAGTTTAAGGGAAACACGAGGGGGTATTTCTTTACTCAGAGAGTGATAGCTGTGTGGAATGAGCTTCCTTTAGAAGTAGTAGAGGCCAGTTCAGTTGTGTCATTTAAGGTAAAATTGGATAGGTATATGGACAGGAAAGGAGTGGAGGGTTATGGGCTGAGTGCGGGTAGGTGGGACTAGGTGAGATTAAGAGTTCGGCACGGACTAGGAGGGCCGAGATGGCCTGTTTCCGTGCTGTGATTGTTATATGGTTATATGGTTATAAGGTTTCCTTTGAACTACATATAACTTTCTCATCTCCTTCTTTGCACCCACACTCCAGACAACCAAAATGAGTGTTAATCAGCATTGTCTAGTTTTTGAAGTAGCAGCTCCAGGAACCTATTGCCCAAGGCTACATTTTAAATTTCGTCTTCAGTCCGTATTCAGGTCCAAGGATTCGTGGCTGAAGTTGGTCACTGAAGTTCATATTTTGCTCTACTCCCCAAGTCCAGAATATGCTCTAAAAATATAAACACATTAAATTTAAAAATAATAATGGCTGATACTGGAGACCTGAAATAAAGACAAAATATTTTGGTAAAAAATAATTGACTTGTTGAGAATCTCCATCTTCTTTCTGTTTTCATCTTGAGAGTAAAATTGCTCTGAATGTGGTAGAGGAATGCATGTTACAGAGTGTGAAACAGTTCAAAGGCAGTGGTGTGTCAAAAGGGAGCATTATTGAGAAGAAATAGGCTTTTTGATACATGTTTGGGTGAAGATTTGTTATTGTGTTTTGGCAGCCACTAGATACATCATTGCCTGAGATCAAAGCACTGTTTGCACTACATTCAATCTCTGCTACGTTTTGGTCAATATTTGCATTTTCTGGTTTCATAGTGTTAAATTTCTCTTCATTCTTGTTTAATTTAAAATTTGAATGAAACATAACAGCATGTGTATTCTGTTTATCTGATTATTAACATTGTAAACGCTTTAATTTGTTGCCAAATTATGCTTGCAGTTAAATGCCTATGCGAGAGACCAAAGTGCTTTTCTGCTAGTTTGGATTGGATCCGGTCGCTGAATGATTAAAATCGAATGTGCTACAAAGATTGTAAATCAACTATTTTGTGGAGAAATTACAAATCAATCAGAAAATATAAAGCATCCAGGCAAACACATCTTCAGCTTGGTATATATTTTTGACATCTAAGTGTGCTTAGAGCATTTTCACATGCTTAGCTAGTAACAGCAGCCTTGAGAGTAAATAGTTTAGATTTTGCTCCATATAATTGTTCCAAACACTTCTGCGTTTATTCTCTCTAAACAAGTTTATAGTTCATGATCCAACCTCGCTTTTGAAGAACAGATATGGAAAACTGCAACACAATTTTTAGAAACTTAGAAGACCTACAGCACAATACAGGCCCTTCGGCCCACAAAGTTGTGCCAAACATGTCCCTACCTTATAAATTACTAGGCTAACCCATAGCCCTCTATTTTTCGAAGCTCCATGTGCCTATCCAAAAGTCTCTTAAAAGACCCTATCGTATCCACCTCCACCACCGTTGCTGGCAGCCCATTCCACACACTCACCACTCTGAGTAAAAAAACCTACACCTGACATCTCCTCTGTACCTACTCCCCAGCACTTTAAACCTGTGTCCTCTTGTGGCAACCATTTCAGCCCTGGGAAAAAGCATGTGACTATCCAGACAATCAATGCCTCTCATCATCTTGGACACCTCTATCAGGTCACCTGTCATCCTCTGTAGCTCCAAGGAGAAAAGGCCGAATTCACTCAACCTGTTTTCATAAGGCATGCTCCCCAATCCAGGCAACATCCTTGTAAATCTCCTCTGCACCCTTTCTATGGCTTCCACATCCTTCGTGTAGTGAGGCGACCAGAACTGAGGACAGTACTCCAAGTGAGATCTGACCAGGGTCCTATTTCGCTGCAACATTACCTCTCGGCTCCTAAATTCAGTTTCATGATTAATGAAGGCCAATACATCATGTGCCTTCTTAACCACAGAGTCAACCTGTGCAGCTGCTTTGAGCGTCCTATGGACTCGGGCCCCAAGATCCCTCTGATCCTCCACACTGACAAGAGTCTTACCATTAATACTATATTCTGCCATCATATTTGACCTACCAAATTAACCACTTCACACTTATCCGGGTTGAACTTCATCTGCCTCTTCTCAGCCCAGTTTTGCATCCTCTGTAACTTCTGACAGCCGTCTCATCAGCAAACTCACTAACCCTTCCATCCACTTCCTCATCCAGGTCATTGATAAAAAGCATGAAGAGTAAGGGTCCCAGAACAGATCCCTGAGGCACACTACTGGTGACCAAACTCCATGCAGAATATGTCGTGTCTACAACCACTCTTTGCCTTCTGTGGGCATGCCAGTTCTAGATCCTCAAAGCAATGTCCCCTTAGATCCCATGTCTCCTTACTTTCTCAATAAGCCTTGCTTGGGGTATCTTATCAAATGCCTTGCTGAAATCCATATACACTACATCTACTGCTCTTCCTTTATCGATGTGTTTAGTCACATCCTCAAAAAGATTCATTCAGTCTGGTAAGACAGGACCTTCCCTTGACAAAGCCATGCTGACTATTCCTAATCATATTATACTTCTCCAAATGTTCATGAATCCTGCCTCTCAGAATCTTCTCCATCAGCTTAGCATCCACTAAAGTAAGACTCAATGGTCTATAAATTCCTGGGCTATCTCTACTCCCTTTCTTGAATAAAGGAACAACATCCACAATCCTCCAATCCTCCGGAACCTCCCGTCCCCATTGATGATTCAAAGATCATCGCCAGAAGCTCACCAAACTCCTTCCTTGCCTCCCACATTAGCCTGGGGTACATTTCATCCGGTCCCAGCGAGTTATCCAACTTGCCGCTTTCCAAAAGCTCCAGCACATTCTCTTTCTTAATATCTACTTGCTCAAGTTTTCCAGTCTGCTGCAAGTCAGCACTACAATCACTAAGATCCTTTTCCGTAGTGAATACAGAAGTAAAGTATTCATTAAGTACCTCTGCTATTTCCTCTGGTTCCATACACACTTTCCCACTGTCACACTTGATAGGTCCTATTCTTTCATGTCTTATCCTCTTGCTCTTCACATACTTGTAGAATGCGTTGGGGTTTTCCTTAATCCTGCCCGCCAAGGCCTTCTCATGGCCCCTTCTGGTCTCCTAATTTCATTCTTAAGCTCCTTCCTGTTAGCCTTATAATCTTCTAGATCTTGAACATTACCTAGCTCTCTGAACCCTTTGTAAGCTTTTCTTCTTGACTAGATTTATTACAGCCTTTGTACACCACGGTTCCTGTACCCTACCATAACTTCCCTGTCTCATTGGAACGTACCTATGCAGAACTTCACACAAATATCCCTTGAACATTTACCACATTTCTTCCATACTTTTCACTGAGAGCATCTGTTTGTAATTTAAGCTTCCAATTTCCTGCCTGATAGCCTCATAATTCCCCTTTTTCCAATTAAGCACTTTTCTAACTTGTCTGTTCCTATCTCTCTCCAATGCTGTTGTAAAGGACATAGAATTATAATCACTATCTCCAAAATGCTCACCCACTGAGAGATCTGACACCTGACCAAGTTCATTTCCCAATACCAAATCAAGTACAGCCTATCCTCTTGTAGGCTTATCTACATATTGTGTCAAGTAACCTTCCTGAGCACACCTAACAAACTCCACCCCATCTAAACCCTTTCTCTAGGAAGATGGCAATCAATATTTGGGAAATTAAAATCTCACATCACAACAACTCTTATTATTACACCTTTTCAGGATTTGTTTCCCTATCTGCCCCTCGATATTACTATTGGGCAGCCTATAAAAAACACCCACATCCTAACCTCCACCCACAGACACTACGTAGACAATCCCTCCATGACATCCACCTTTTCTGCAGCCATGACACTATCTCTGATCAAGAGTGCCACGCCCCTACCTCTTTTGCTTCCCTCCCTGTGCTTTCAGAAACATCTAAAACCCGGCACTTGAAGTAACCATTCCTGTCCCTTAGCCATCCAGGTCTCTGTAATGGTCACCACATCATAGCTCCAAGTACTGATCCACGCTCTAAGCTCATCCACTTTGTTCACAATGCTCCTTGCATTAAAATAGACTCATCTCAAGTCTTTGGTCTGAGTGCGTCCCTTCTCTATCACCTGCCTATTGTCCCTCTCATACTGTCTACAAGCTTTCTCTGTTTGTGAGCCAACCATCTCTTCCCCAGTCTCTTCCGTTCGGTTCCCACCCCCCAACAATTCTAGTTTAAACTCTCCCAGAAGCCTTAGCAAACCTCCCCACCAGGATATTGGTTCTTCTGGAATTCAAGTGCAACCTGTCCTTTTTGTACAGGTCACATCTGCCCCAAAAGAGGTCCCAATGATCCGGAAAGCTTAATCCCTGTCCCTGCTCCAATCCCTCAGCCACACATTTATCCTCCACCTCATTCTATTCCTGTACTCACTGTCACGTGACACAAGCAGTAATCCTGAGATTACTACCTTTGCAGTCCTGTTTCTCAACTTCCTTCCTAACTCCCTGTGGTCTTTTTTCAGGACCTCCTCCCTTTTCCTACCTATGTCATTGGTACCAATATGTACCATGACCTCTGGCTGTTCTCCCTCGCACTGCAGGATATCTTGGACACGATCTGGAGCATCCCAGACCCTGGCACCTGGGAGGCAAACTACCATCCAAGTTTCTTTTCTGCATCCACAGAATCGCCTGTCTGTCCCCCTAACTATAGAGTCCCCTATCACTACTGTCTTCCTCTTCCTTTCCGTACCTTTCTGAGCCACAGGGCCAGATTCTGTGCCAGGGGCATGGCCACTGTTGCTTCCCCCAGGAGTACTTATTGTCATGGGGTACAGCCACAGGGATATTCTCTAGTACCTGACTCTTCCCCTTCTCTCTACTGACTGTTACCCACTTGTCTGTCTCCCTTGGGCCCGGTGTGACCACCTGCCGAAAGCTCCTTTTGGTGAATGTTTTTCATACCAATTGTTCAGAAGCAGCTTATCATCTGGCATTATTAATGGCATTGTTTTCCATAATTTTCTGTTTCACAGCTTTTTTCTTGCATCACCTGTTTCAGTTGTGTATTTTGGCGACATCCATTTTCCATTTCCACGCAGTTTTGTCAGACTCCATTGCACTTTTAAAACCACATTGAAGTGGTATAACTTGCCTCTGAAACCCACTGTTTGGCTGATCTGAACACTACCAAATATACAAAAGGATTAATAAGATATCCTTACTGTAAACTCCAATTGAAAAATTAGTTGTGCTTTCAGTGACTTGTGAAGATGTCTGTTTATTCCATTTCCATGTTCAAAGTATGTGGTCGAGTAGAGAAATGACAGAATTGGTGTTTCTTCACCCATAAGCGATGGAATACAAATCTTATTTTCATCAGCCAGATCCGTGTAGTCTCTATCCTGAATTGTCATTTGGTGACTTATGAGGGTAGTAGGTTGATGCTACTGTTCACTGTCTAGATACTTTGTTATGACCCAAATAAACCTATGAACATCACAATACACCAGGGAAAAACTGAAGTAGTTGGTTTATCCCTGCTTGAGTAAGGGGAATGAAAAGGAGATTTGATATTGAAAATCATGAATGGTTGTGATATTGTAAATAAATGAATTAACTATTGGCCAGTAATCAGTATTTGGTGATCTTCCTGTGTTGCTGCTGCAATTAAGTTTTTTAAAATTGTCTCAGCTCCTACATGTACTTGTGTACGTGACAGTAGCTGACTTTGTCAAAAAAGCTGGCAGTGACTTAAAACAGGTCAGCACATCGCTTTGCAGTACAGCTGACCCTTGTTCAATTCCCGCTGCTGCCTGTAAGGAGTTTGTACGTTTCCCCGTGACTGCGTGGGTCTCCTCTTGGGTGCTCCTGTTTCCTCTCACAATCGAAAGAGGCACAGGTTGGTAGGTTAATCTGTCATTGTAAATTGACCCATGATTAAGCTTCCATTAAATTGGGGGATTGGTGGGCAGCATGGCTCAATGGGCCGAAGGGCCTACTCCACACTGTATCTCAATAAGTAAATAAAACTGAGTTCTCAACACAGCGTATTAGACAATAAGCTTTGCTGTAAAATATTTCAAGTAGCGTTGGTTGAGTACATGAAAGGAGAATATTTGCTGCACTGAGAGGTAAAGGCTGGTATAAACTCAGACAAACTAAGCACAGTTGACTAAATTTCATTCCACACATGCAGCAAGGATATATGTACTCTTGGTGTCGTTTTCAGTGAACATCGTATGCTGGTTCAGCCCATCACCCCAAGACTACCCAATGTACTAAAGAGAAAATTCTTTATGCCCCCTTTTTCTCAACCTATCCCAACTGCAGTTTTTTGAACCATCAGACCAAATGGCCTTGCATGCATTATATGGGGATTGAATCTGGGATGTTTGGAATATAGAACACTGAACAGTACAACACTGTACAAGCCTTTTGGCTCAAGATGTCATGCCAGCCTTTTTGGGAAAAACAGTAATAGCAAGTAAAGTGCTTTGGATACTGTTAGGTGAATGACTTGGGGAAAGCAGCAATGGCCAGATCTCTGGCACTGAAGTCTGGCTCTGGCTCAGAAGGGTAGGGGGGAGAAGAGGTGTGCAGTGGTGAGAGTGGGTTCAGTAGTTAGGGGAAAAGTCAGGAGATTCTGTGGACGTGAAAGAGATGCCCAGATAGTATATTACCTCTTAGGGTCAGGGATGTCCCAGATCAGGTCCAAAGCATTCTTAAGGGTCGGGGGGACGGGGTAGAGAGAATGAGTAGCCAGAAGTTGTGGTATATTGGTGCCAATGACATGGTAGGAAAAGAAGGTCCAGAAAGAGAATATGGGGAGTAGGGAACTGGACAGAAAGCAGAAAAGCAGGATCTCTAGGGTGGTAATCTCTGGATTTCTGCCTGTGCCACAGGCCAGTGAGGGTAAAAATAGGTTATTTGGCAGATTAATTGTGCGTGTGAGGAATTGGTGAAGGGACCAGGGTTTCAGATCATCTGTGAATCATTGGGATCTCTTCTGGGGAAGGTATGACCTGTACAAAAAGGATTGTTTACTCCTGAACTTGAGGGGCACCAGTATCCTTGCTGGCAAGTTTGCTGGAACTGTTGGGAAGGGTTTGCCAGTGTGATGGGAACCAGAGTGATAGGTTTGAAGTTCAACCTATAAATTTGTTACCAAAGTATGTATTCATTATTCAACCTCGAAATTCATCTCCTAATAGGCAGCCACAAAACAACAAACCCAAAAGAACCCATTTAAGAAAAAATCCAACAAACACCCCACCGTGCAGAAAGAGCAAAACAAAACTAATTGTGCAAACAATAAAAGCAATCAAACAGTATTCATAATGAAAATGAGCTCATAGACATGAAGACTGATGCAGCTATGAAGTGCTTCGAGCGATTGGTTATGGCACACATCAACCACAGCCTACCGGTCAACCTTGACGCTTTGCAATTCGCCTACCAGAGCAACAGGTCAATGGCAGATGCCATCTCTCTGGCACTACATTCCTCCTTAGAACACCTGGAGAATAAAGACGCATATGTAAGGCTCCTTTTCATCGACTACAGCTCTGCCTTTAATCCCATCATTCCAAATAAACTGATTCCTAAGCTCCGGAACCTGGGTCTTAGCACTCAGATCTGCAGCTGGATCTTCAACTTCCTCACAGACAGGACCCAGGCTGTAAGAATAGGGGACAAGCTCTCCTCTACAATCACTCTGAGCACCGGTGCCCCACAAGGCTGTGTACTCAGCCCCCTGCTGTACTCACTGTACACCCATGATTGTGTGGCCAAGTTTCCATTAAACTCAATATATAAATTTGCTGATGACACCACAATTGTAGGCCGTATCTTGGGTAATGATGAGTCTGAGTACAGAGAGGAAATTAAGAACCTGGTGGCATGGTGCGAAGACAATAACCTATCCCTCAATGTCAGCAAGACAAAGGAATTGGTTGTTGACTTCAGGAGTAGTGGACCGCACGACCCCATCTACATCGATGGTGCGCAGATGGAACAGGTAAAAAGCTTTAAGTTCCTCGGAGTGAATATCACAAATGACCTGACTTGGTCTAACCAAGTAGAGTCCACTGCCAAGTAAGCCCACCAGCGCCTTCCTGAGAAAGCTGAAGAAATTTGGCCTGTCCCCTAAAACCCTCACTAATTTTTATAGATGCACTGTAGAAAGCATTCTTCTAGGGTGCATCACAACCTGGTATGGAAGTTGTCCTGTCCAAGAGCGGAAGAAGCTGTAGAAGATCGTGAACGTAGCCCAGCACATCCCACAAACCAATCTTCCATCCTTGGACTCACTTTTCACCGCACGCTGTCAGAGCAGTGCTGCCAGGATAATCAAGGACATGACACACCCAGCCAACACACTTTTTGTCCCTCTTCCCTCCGGGAGAAGGTTCAGGAGCTTGAAGATTCGTATGGACAGATTTGGGAACAGCTTCTTTCCAACTGTGATAAGACTGCTGAACGGATCCTGACCCGGATCTGGGCCGTACCTTCCAAATATCTGGACCTGACTTGCACTACCTTACTTTCCCTTTTCTATTTTCTAATTATGATTTATAATTTAAATTTTTATTATATTTATTCCGATATGTACTCCAGGGAGCGCGAAGCACAGAATCAAATATCGCTGTGATGATTGTACGCTCTAGTATCAGCTGTTTGCAAAGAAAAAAGTTAAGTAAGTAAGCCGGAGCAGGCCCAAAGCCTCAGCCTCGGTTCATCACACAGCAGAGCAAAGCGCCTTGGAGCCCACAGACATGAAGCCTCAGTGCAGCGGAGAGTGGAGCAAACGTCGCAGAGCAGCCAGCACACTCAGCTGGACCCTCTCCTCCTGTCCCAGTGCCCTGCCTTTTCAATCCTTCCAGCTCAGCATTTAAATCATTCAAACATCAGGTCATTCTTTGCTTAAGACCTGAGCCCTGTTGCATTGATACACTCTGGGCCTGGGCCCCACCTCCACGTTCCGGCCCATATCGACCTTTCCAAATCGGGCTAGCACATAGCTCAGTCAAACCTCGCTCTCCTCTCAGCTGGACAGGCTCCGAATCTTCTCTCTCGCTATTCTCCGCTCTGCTCGTCCCACTTCTATCTTGAACATGCCTCGATCCTCGATTCAGCCTCGCTTTTGCTTGCCTCATTATTGTTTTTGGTGATTGTTTACCACAATATTTTACACAACCACCAGTAAGTTGTCGCCACTCTTAGCATCACCGTATGAATCTGGCACAGGATAGAGTGGAAAGGTTGGATTTGTTGGATGTGTTGAAATGTGTCACTCTTAATGTGAGAACTATTGCAATGTGCAATGGACTTAGAGCTTTGATCAGTACATGCAGCCATGACTCTACATAGACAGCTGACTCACCGGCAGCAATAGCTGCTCTATATCCCGGGGTTTAAATGCTTCAAAGGGGACAAGGAGAAAGTTAAGAGGTGGGGGAGTGCCATTGCAAATCAGAGATAGTATCACAACTGCAGAAAGGGAAGATGCTTTGGAGTGATTGTCTACTGAGTCAGTGTGAGTGAAAGTGAGAAATCACTCTATAGCTCTCTGTCCTCTTCTCCCCCCCCCCCCCCCAAATAGCAACACTGAGGTGTAGATTTGGAGGCTGATTTTTCTAAAAATGCAAAAATAGCAGGGTTTATGTTATAGGTGACTTCACCTTCCCTATTGTTGATTGGCACCTCCTTTGTGCAAGAGGTTTAGATGGGACAGGATTTGTTAAGTGGGTTCATAAAGGATTCCTAAGCAATATGTAGATGTGATGACTAGTGGAAAGGCCATGCTGGATCTGGCACAAGGCAATGAACCTTGTCAGGTTTCAGATGTCTCTGGGTGAGCATTTTGGAAACAGAACATAACTCCCTGACCCTTACTATGGCCTTGGAGGATAGGAGCAGACAATATGGAAAAGTATTTAATCAGGGGAGGGTGAATTACCATGTTATTAGGCAGGAATTTGGGACTATTAATCAATTAGAAAGGCTGGCTCTGTAGTTGGAATCAAACTGGACAGACTGGAGGCTGTGGTAGAACAAAGGATCCTACGGAAAATCCTGGCAATTCTGGACAATGTTTCTCGCCCTCTGCATGACACCTTGACTGAACGGAGGTGCACTTTTAGTAATAGACTAGAATAACTGTGCTGCTCCAAGAAGCGTTACGTGAAGTCATTCTTACCCTCAGCCATCAGGCTCTATAATGAGTTGACCTATAGCAGGGGAAGTGATGACCACCCTCCTGATAGATTGTTTGAGGTAACTTATTTTTTATTCTTTCTTTCTTCTAATATTTGTATATCTGTGTACTTGTAATGCTACTGTGTCACTGTAATTTCCTTTGAGATCAATAAAGTATCTGTATATCTATTTAAATTGGGAACATATGTATTGAGGGAAATGCATGAGGAAATGTGGAGTCTGTTTAGTGTGCACTTGCATGGGTTCTGGCACATGTATCATTGAGGCAGGGAATGGATGGCAGGATGGAGGAACCATGGTTGACAAGAGATGTAGAACATCTAGTAAGAAGAAAGAAAGAAGCATACTTAATGTTCAGGAAGCAAGGATCAGGCATTGTTCTGGACAGTTACAAAGTGGCCAGGAAGGGACTTAAGAATAGACAAAGGAGAGCCAGAAGTGGGCATGAGAAGACCATGGGGAGTAGGAGTAAGGAAAATCCCAAGGCATTTTACACATGCGAAGAACAGTAGGATGACTAGAGTGAGGACAGGACCAGTCAGGGGAAAAAAGAAGGAAACATGCATTTGAACTTGAAGGAGGTAAGAAAGGTCTTTAATGAAAACGTTGCTTCAGTATTCACCTTTGAGAGGAACCTTGAAGATTCTGAAGACAGCCTAGAGCAGGCAGATAAGCTGGAGCACACAGATGTTAAGAAAGTGGATGCGCTAGAACTGTTGCAAAACATTAGGGTAAATAAGTCTTCAGAGCTGGCTAGTGCATACCCCAGGTTACTCTGGTAAGCAAGGAAAGAGATTCTTGTGCCATTGGCCACAGAAGTAGTACCAGAAGATTGGATGATGGCAAATATTATTCCTTTGTTCAAGAAAGGTAATGGGCATATCCTTAGGAATTGTATATCAGTAAGTCTTAGCATCAATGATATGCAAACTTTTCTCTCGTAAATTAGAAGAAAGTAGGAATCTCTAAGAGTTCAACTATTTGTTTACAAAATGTAATTTAGAAATCTTTTTTCTTGTAATTCCATATTTTGACTTAAACTTTGAATTATCTACCAATTTGATTGAATCAATAAGAAGTAGTAATTTGAGTTTCAATAAAAATATAAATGATATTGTCATTTTGAACCAAAAGGTGCAGACAACATTGTATTCTATCTGAGGATGAGAGGTGACCTGATGGTAATTTCTAAGGTAGGGACATGTTTGGCATAACTTTGTGGGCCAAAGGGCCTGTATTGTGCTGTAGGTTTCCTATGTTTCTATGTTTCCTTACTGCATCATCTCTTCTGTTTAGTCTTTTGATGCTTGTGACAAACAATTTTCAGGATCTATATACTGACCTTTTTGTTGCAGCATTCTTTTGGATGGAAAATAAACATGAGTTGTCTTCCTTGTATATTCTGCAAAGATAATTATTATTCCAAGCTGCAGTCCACCTGTATGCTAAACCATACCCTGAACAAACAAAATGACAGATTCTGGATCAAATTTATGACTGATAATGGGAAAAGTAACTTCAACACGGTCAGTCCCAAGCCTGGTGCGAAAGGAGGAGGGTTGGGCATGGGGTGAGCAACCCCTTCCGTAAAAGCCCACTGCTACGGAAGCACCACCAGAGGCTCCAGGGGCCTTATGCCTGGGAGAGAAAGGATAAGCCAAGAAGATGGGCTGCACTTGGAGACAACTTGAAAGACTGGCCCAGGACAGAGGACTTTGTAAGTCGCTGTTGGCAGCTTATGCCCCAGTATGGGTGATGGGCTTAAGTCATTAATGGGAAAAGTAATAGGATTTGGATTAGGTAAATATATGAAGAAATTGATAGTTTTGTTTCCCAAATGTTGAGAAATAGTGAGGAAATTGTGAATGCCCTGGTCATAATTTTTGTTGCAGTTTGCAGATTTCAGACTAATGCTTTCAAATTGAAAATGATCAAAGTCCATTATTAAAGAGCAGAGATCAGAAGAAAGTAAACATGTTGACGTTATTGGAATCTTTCCTTATTTGCTGAGTGCTGGTACGGTTTTGCCACGATTTTTGAAGGGCTTTGAGCAGGTTTGATCAATGTCGTTTGAGGAGATCATTAGAATCATTATTTATGAGGTTACATGATAGATCGGTGCTGTGGCTCAGTTAAGTTAAGAGTGATCTAATTAAGTTTGAGTTGATAAACCAAATCTATATATCAGGTAGAGAAATAAAATTAAAATAAGGTTTATTGTCACATGTCTGACCAGATGAAATGGAAAATTGGCCTTCAGCAGCATCACTGCAGTAACACCTGCAATGTAACATTCACAAGAAACACAATACTACATAAATTGTACAATACTATTGTCAGGTAACACATACATCCATGGTGATGAAGTGTTCTGAGAGGTGGGTGATGAAACATATCAACTCCTAACTGAGAATTGACTTGGATCCACACCAGTTTGCCTAATGGAGCAGCAAGTCCACAGCAGATGCCATCTCATTGGCTCTTCACTCAACCCTGGAGCACCTAGACTGCAAAGATGCATACATCAGGATCCACTACAGCAGGGCATTCAATAACATCATCTTCTCAAAATTAATCAATAAGCTTCAAGACCTGGGTCTCAAAACCTTCTTATGCAACTGGATCCTCAATTTCCTCACTTGCAGACCCCAGTCAGTTCTGATTGGGAACAACATTTTCTCTACAATCTCCATCAGTGCAGGTGCATCAGAAGGTTGTGTACTTCGCCCCCTACTCGCTTTTCAAATATTTGTGTACTTTCAAATATGGGAGTTTTTCAAATAGATATTTGGTGTCACTTTAGTTTTAAATAATTAAAACAATAAGGAAGTATTTTTAAGCTGAAATCAATATACAAAATTAATTTGTATTTGTATTAATTTTCAGGTCAATGAGTACAAATATCTAATGCTGTGTTTTCTCTTCAAGATGCTGGATCCTGGAGGATCAAACAGTCTGCTGGAGGAACTGGGAGGGAAGTGTGCTCTCTTTTGACCTGATTTATCAGCAGTTCCTTTTCCCCTTACGTGCTGCTTGAACTACAGTGTTCCTTCAGCAGATCTGTTTGTTTTCTCATTTCATGTTTGGTCTTATAAATGAAAATCTACAAATAAAATAGAGTAAGGTTAGTAACCAACAGTCAAAGTGGATTAGGAGTAATAAAGAGCATTTCCTGTGGATGTGTAAGCATCTCCTGAAGTCATTTGGAATTGGAAAAATAGTGCCTTAAACCATGGGGCCCATCACCCAGCCTTCTCTATTTGTCCATCTCTTATACATTCCTCCCTCTGGTTTCCCTCCTCACCTCATTTTTTTATTCCATGTTCCTCTGTCCTCTCCTATCAGATTCCATCTAATTTAATCATTTGCCACTTCCACCAATCACCTCTCAGCTTCTTATCTCATTCCCACACTATCCCTCCCTCATCTGCCTATCGCCTCACCACCTACCAGTCAATCTTGTGTTTATTCACAAGTACCTGTAGCCACATGTGTAATGAAGAATGTACTTGCAACAGCATCACAAGCACATCTTAAAAATAAGCAGCATTCACAAGAAAAACCCAAGTTATACACAATTTATACAAGAAAAAAAATATAGAACAAAATACAACGCCATTTTAGAGCTATGTTTATTGTTGGCTCAGTCTTGCCAAACTATAATACTGATTGGGTTTTCGGTGATTTGGGTTTTGCAGGTGGGTTCAAGACCCAAATGGTTGAAATGAAGTAGCTGTTCTTGAACCTGGTAGTGTTGACTTCAGGCTTCTGCCTGATAGTAATCTTGCACCACCCTATCTCCCCCACCTTTTTAAATTGGATATCTACCCTCGTTCTTTCAGTCCAGTTGAAGAATATAGAGTTAAGCTGTCAACTGTCATTTTCTCCCCATAGATGCTGCCTAATCCTCTGAGTTCTTCCAGCATTTTGTGTGTTGGTGGTGCAGTGTACTTTTTTTTTTAAAAAACTTTATTTTTATTATTTTGCAGATAACAGAACAAACAGGATAAAAACAGACAGACAGGGTCAGCATAGGTGAAGTGAAATCCATATCTTATAATAGAAAAAAAGAACAGTGAAATGGATTACTTAGCTGTATCAAGGCTAACCAAACTCTTATGTCCATAATTGTCCTGCATAGTCTCAGGGGACCTTAAGATCCATGTCTTTAAAGTCCATTCTGCAGGTTCCCTCATAGGAAGAAATAAAACAAAGTTCTTCAAACTAAATAGATGTACAGTGAAGAAGTCATTTCAGGTTCAAATAAAATGTCCAGTTTTCCCAGTATCTTTCAAATTTTTTAGTGGCCTGTCTCAGAGAGAAAGTCAATCATTCCATAACATAAATTTCTTGAACTATTTCTATCCATTCCTGGACTGTAGGAGACTCTTTGCTTAGCCATTTCCTGGTAATCGCTTTCTTACTGGCTGCTAGTAGTATTTGTAACAAATATCTTTCATGCTTTTTGAGCCCATTTGGTACATTACCCAAGTAAATAACATTAAAGTCAAAATTAATCTCTGGCCTGATTATTGACCTTATCTCTGTTACCACGTCTAACGAATGAGACAAAATCTTTGGACACTCCCAAAAAACATTCTCCAACATTGACCTTGTTCAGGCCTGTTACTTTGCAACTTCTTTATTTTTGGCATTATGAAAAATCTTAAGGTATTCTTCCAGGTGAATTCCCTCCACAGACCTGAGCTTGAAGCAGTCGAATGTGTTCTGCATGTGTTTAACCAAACATCTTGTGTCAATTTTATGTTGGGTTCTTTCTCCCATTTTGATTTAACATACATTGTGGAGAGACAGACCCCTGTAGATTGTAAAATCGAGTAAATCCTGGTTATCAGTTTCTTTTTAATATTACCTTTATACACAACAATGAATATATTAATCAGACTTAGCCCCTTCTCTCCAATAGTTTTAATATTTTTAATAAAAATATTGTCTTAGTTGAAGATATCTAAAGAAGTCTTGTTTCTCTAAGTGATACGTTTCTGTGAGTTGTTGAAAGGACTCTAAAACCTTAAAGGAGGATATTGTGCAGCATGAGGTGATTCCGTTACTTGTTCAATGTGTACATCTACCATCCAATTGTGCTGGAAGGAATTCTGTGTCATGTGACACCCAACATAGTTACAGTTACATTTCTTTCAAATTTTGGGTCTTTAAATTCTTTATACCAGATGTTTAGAGGGACTGTTATCCACTTAGTCAGTTTATTTATATGCTTCTTTTGGAGTGTTTTATCCCCCAGTAAAGATTGAAGAGGGATATTTATTGGATTTAGAACAAAGTCTTTCCACTTTGCCTCACAATTAGGGTCACAGCAACGGATCAGACTGCGCAGCTGTGCTGCTCTATGATAGTCTTCAAAGCAAATCCTCCTTTATCCTTAGGCAGCTGTAATGTCAGAAATCTAATTCTTGGTTTCTGTTTTCCCCAAATAAATGTTGAAATCATTCTTTTCCATTCATTAAATTGCTTAAAAGGTACTTCAACAGGCAATGATTGAAAAAGAAAGAGCAATCTAGGTAATACATCCATCTTTATGACTTTTATTCGATTATACATATTATTGGCAGCAATGACCATCTATTTGAGTCTACCTTAATATCAGCTGTTATGGGAATATAATTATGTTCGTAGATCGTAGACGAATCTTTGGGTATTTGCACTCCTAGATATTTAATAATATTACCTTTCTATTTGAATTTACTCATTCTGTAAATGTTTTCTTGTGTTTCGTAATTAAAATTTAAAGTTTGGGTTTTCTGTAAATTTAATTTATAGCCAGATTAGGAACCAAATTCTTTCAACAGGGATAATAATTTAGGCAAACCTGAATTGCGACTGGTAAGAGTCACGAGAATGTCATCCACATACAGACAAATCTTATATTCTGTATCTCTGATCAATGCACCTATTATGATCTTGTCTTCTCTAATTGCCTGGGCCAATGACTCGATAAAAAGAGCGAGAAGTGTGGGGCTTAGGGGGCACCCTTGTCGACATCCCCTTTCAAGAAATATTGTTTTAGATAAATTCCCATTTATTTTAATTCTGGCTGTAGGAGAAGAATATAAAGATTTCAAATATCCAACTACCTGATTATTAAAGCCAAACCACTTAAGTACCAAGTAGAGATATTCCCTTCGCACCGAGTCAAAGGCCTTTTCAGCATCAAGTCTAATAACTACAGATTCCAGGTTATTTTTGCTTATGTGGTCAATGAGATGAAGGGCCCTTCTCACATTGTCCTGGGTTTGCCTACTTTTTACAAAACCTGTTTGATCTGTCAATTAGATCTGGAATTATATTTTCCAATCTTTTTGCTAATATTGATGCAAATAATATATAATCTGTGTTTAGAACAGATATGAGCCTATAGGAACTGCATTCAGTCTGATCCTTACACTTTTAGGAACTAGTGAAATTATTGCTTGATTCCAGGACAACGGAGTCTCCCCTCCTCCGAGAACATAATTAAAACATTTCTTAAGTATTGATATAATTATCTCTCTGAAAGTTTTGTACCATTCCACTGGATAACCATCAGCACCTGAGATTTTATTTGTTTTTAATGCTGATACAGCCTTACCTATTTCTTTTTCTGTTATCTCCTGAATTATTAGTTTAATTTGCTCCATTCCTACAGATAATAAATCTAAGGACGTTAAGAAATTAGATATATCTGCTAACTCTGCAGCTTTTGGGTTGAGCATATAACATTGTGTAGTACATTTCGAAAGATTTTTGAATGTCTTCCAAATTGTGAAACATCTTATCAGTCTGGGGGTCTTTCACCCTATGTATGGATTTCTCAGCCTGCTGTTTATGTATTCTCCATGCAAATAATTTCTTAGATTTCTAAGATTCTCATAGAAATTTTGTTTAACAAACTTAGCTCTCTTCTCAACTTCACTTTCAAAAATATTATTTACATTTTGTTTTGTATCCAAAGTTTGATTCACAACATTGCTGTCTTTATACTCCATATGCTTACTCTCCAAAAATTGTAAGTTTTCAATAAGATCCTTTTTTGTTTCTCTTTTTCCTTTTCCTTCTGAGCCGACCACTTTATGAGTTTACCCCTAATAACAGCTTTTGCAGCATCCCACAGTGCGCTGGGGGACACCGTTCCATTATCATTTTATATCATATAATCTTCAGGTGCAGTGTACTTTTCACTCTCCATCATGATTCAGTTTCCCCTAATTGACTGGTCAATTCTCTCATTCAGTAGTTTCACACTCTTCCAGTTAGGTTAATACTCAAGTCTTCCGGAGGAAGAGTAATGGAAAATTAAGTTCCCAATACAATAATGCACCAGAAGATGATGGTACACATACATTTCCAATTACACCAAAGTAAATTCTGCCTTGTAAAGCACTAAATTAGCAAAAGCCACTGGCATTGACGATATCTATTCAGAAATGCTGAAACATCTCGGAGAGGAGGGTATCAAATGGCTGACTAGTGCGTTCACCACTGTCATAATAAAAGGAAAACACCCCAACACTTGGAAACATGCCAAAGTCATTGTGAAACCTGAACCAGGAATGCCTCAGATGATCCAGCAAGCTACTGCCCAACTTCTCTCCGCTGCTTTACCTACAAACGTGAACGTATTATTTTATTGAGAATATTACTTCTGATAGATCCTTACTTCTCATAGATCTGATTGAACAAGCCAGCTTCAGACAACACCTCAATACCAGTGAATAAGTTGTCACACTGACGTCAAACTAGGCTTTGAACTCAGAAAGAAAGCCAGAACACCGGAGCAACTTTTATCAATTTATCCGCTGCATTTGGAACCAAGGCGTGATGTTAAAACTAGCTTGAATCATCCCAAGTAAAAAATATCTTGTGTCTCCTCCACAGAATGACAGGCACTCATTCCTTCTTCATCTGCCTAGGAAGTGACACCAGTTGCATTATGAAGTTCCACAATGGCGTTGCCAAGGGTAATTCCTCACTCCAACCGTGTTCAATCTGTACCTCCGTAACCTCCTTGAAACCAAATCTGCTACATTTGGTTACGCTGATGACTGGGCCATAGCCTTCCAATCAAGCGATGTCAAATCCATTGGGGAGAAAAGACCTTGCCCAAGATATCAACTCCCTATCCGACTACTACTCTAAATATGAATGTCAACAAAACGGTAACTTTCATATTTCATCTGGACAACCGCCTAACCAAATTTCAAGGTACCCAACAATCCACTCAAAGTACTCAAGAGTCACACTAGATTGAACTCTCTCATACAAGACTCACCTTCAAAATGTTGAAAAGAAACTAAAATCCAGAATGGCCATGATAAGGAAGATAGCAGGAACCAAATAGGGTGCTAACCAGTTATTCCTAAGAACATCCAGCCTAGCACTGTTTCTCAGTTGCCGAATATTGCACACGTCCTCACCTGGGAGAGAAGTATTCACACAAACATCATCAATACTCCTATGAATATAATCTCAGGAGCCCCAAAATCGGCACCTGTCCATTGGCTCTCAACACTGAGCGTTATAGATGAGCAGCATTAGCAAAGTTCTACAAGTGTATCCAAAATATGCCCAGCAAATTGCAGTGTGTAAACTCAAAGAAAATGCTTCTCCAACTTCCTGACTCAAATCCCGAAATTTTTTCTACATCTTGAAAAACCTTGACTCCTGTGACGAACACATTAAATGGTGCCATTACTGGCACACCAACACCACCCCCCCCCCCCCCCTCCACCACAGAGACCTGAACAACACCCACATCTCTCTCCGCCTGGGCTTTACTAGAGCTACCAGGAAAAAAAAACTGGACAGCCGCAAATAGACTCTGAAGTCGACATGCCAAAGTATCACAAACTCTAAACTGATGGGATGCCTGACAAACTCCAGCTTCCCCTGTGGTGCCCCAACCCAGGATGACCTCCATCTAGTCCAAACACGTCCTCTCACCAAGGTTTGAGATGGCTTTGCCACAGTCCATCGATGGGGCCACGAGCTGGAGGAGTGGCTTGACAAAAAACAATTAGAAGTGTGAATAGAAAAACATCTGCCATACGAAATAACAAAGTTCCCAGTCAGTATTCTGCATGCTTTATTCCAGTTTTATTTTCATCATTGTTGTACCATTTTTTTCTGTTACAGATTCTTTGCCAATTCCATTTCCTTCCAGTTTTGTAAATCAATGCATTCTTATCCTGTTCATTTCCTTATTTAAGCAGGTGGTAACATTTTTATATCTTGTTTTTGACCCTGACTCAGATTCCTAGTTGTCTCATTATTATTGTGCCTCTCCCCACTTCATTCATCTATATCTACATACCTGAAGCTCTCATCCCTCTTTCTTTTGATTATTTTGTTTCAGTTGCTGTTTCCCTTTTTTCTTTGTCACTCTTTTCTCCCTCTTTGTCTCTTCCAAAGTACTCTGTTTCTTCAGTTTTGTCACTGCTTTGTTAAACTACTAACACTGGTAACAACTGCAGCACAATGTCAATTTCGTTAGATACAGCTTGCTGGATCCTTAATTTCGGCAAATCATAGAGAGGTACAACACCGAGATAGGCCCTTCAGCCCCTCTAGTCCATGCCAAAACTATTTAAACTGCCTACTCACATCGACCTGCAGTGGGACCATAGCCTCCCATATCTCAACTATCCATATGCCTATCCAAACTTATCTTAAGCATTGCCATCATGGACCAGTTGTGCAGGCAGCTCATTCCACACTCTCATGAACCTCTTAGTGAAGACGTTTTCCTTCATGTACCTCTTAAACTTTTTACCTTTCACACTTAAATCTGGTTGTAGTCCCACCCAACCTCAGTAGAAAAAGCCTGTTTGCATTTACCCTATCTACAGTATACTTCTGTATGCCTCTATCAAATATCCTCTCAGTCTTCTGTGTTCTGAAGAATAAAGTTCTAACCTATTCAATCTTTCCTTTTAGCTCAGGTCCTCCAGACCCAGCAACATCCTTGTGAATTTTCTCAGTACTCTTTCAGTCTTGCTACATCTTTCCTGTAGGTAAGTGACCAAAACTGAACACACTACCCTAGCTATGGGTAAATAGCCCAGTGCCTTGTGGTCAACTTCAGGAGAGACGAAAACTACGGAAGTAAACCCAGAGAGCAGGTCCAGGGTGAAGACCCTGAGGCGCCTGGACGTCATTGTACATCCTCCCAGCAGCTCCTGCAGCCAAGCTGGTGCCAAACATATTGCTTCATAAGCTTTCCTTCGGACTACACTGGTGAGACTGAGAGGGGGATCTTGATGACTGGGCATCTCAGGATATCCATACCATCAACCCAGGCCTGTGATGATGATCATCACCCATTGTCCTTCAAAACAGATGAATGCCAATCAAAGCCACTCCAAGTTAGACCTCACCAACATCTTGTACAACTTCAACATAACATCCCATATCCTGCACTCAGTGCATTGATTTATGGAGGCCAATGTGACAAGAGCTTTCTTTACACCCTCTATACCTATGACACCACTTTCAGCAAATTACAGGCCTGTATTCCCAGACTCCTTTGTTCTACCACACTCCTTCATGCCCTACCAAAGTGCAGTACCTCTCACTTATCTGCATTAAATTCCATCTGCCATTTTCCAGCCCATTTTTCCAGCAGATGCAAATCCCTCCATGGGTCATGACAGTCTTTCTCACTGTCCACTACACCCACAATCTTGATGTCATCAGCAAATTTGCTATTCCAGTTAACCACGTTATCATCCAGATCGCTGATATGGGTGACTAACAACAAAGAACGTGGCACTGATCGCTGCGGCACTCCACTAGTCACAGGCCTCCAGTCAGAGAGGCAACCATCAATTACCACTGTTTGGCATTGCCCACAAAGCCAACGTCTAATCCAATTTACTGTCTCATCCTGAATGCTGAACAACTGAACCTTCTTGACCAGCCTCCCATACGGGACCTTGTCAAATGCCTTAGTAAAATCCATGTAGATAACATCCACTGTCTTTCCTTCATCTACTTTCCTGGTAACTTCCTCAAAAGACTGTATAACATTGGTTAGACATGGCCTACTATGTTTGAAGCAATGCTGACTATCGTTAATCAGTCTATGTCTATTCAAATACTTATATCTGGTCCCTTAGCATATCTTCCAATAACTTTCCCACAACTGATGTCAGACTCACCAGTCTGGTTTATGTTTAGAGCCTTTTTTAAAAGAACAACACTGGCTATCTTCCAATCCTCTGGTACCTCTCCTGTTGCTAAGGATGATTCAATATCTCTGCTCGGGTCCTGGTAATTTCTGCACTTGCCACACGTGGGGTCCGAGGGAACATCTTGTCAGACCCTGGGGATTTATCCATCATGGTTTGCCTCAGGTTAGCAAATACCATCTTTTCTGTTATCTGTACAGGGTCCATGAAGTTGATGCCTCTTTGCCTCACTTCCTTAGACTCTTTCCTTCTGAGTAAATTCAAATCTTTGGACCTCTTGGTATTATTCTGTTTTCCTGAGGAAGTCCAACCGAGTGTACATTTTTGTTTTGTTGCTGCCATATAATGATTATCTGTCACCTTTAGCCACCTCTTGCTGATATCATCCAGCTGCACAGCTTATTTGGAGAAGAGGATTTCCCTACCCAGATGAACTTTCTCCCTGCTCCAATGTTGGCCCACAACTGGGTGCATTGAGTGTTAATAGTAACATGGCCACCTGTACACTGTCATGGAAGAAAATACTGAAAGTAGAGAGTTGGTTTTGGTTGTCGCTGGGATTGCAGAAAGCTGACAGAGCATTTAAGATCATCTCTGACCACCTCTATTAAACGCTCAATATTGTAACTGGTCTAATTTGCATTCTGTTTATGTAGTAGTAGAACTGAACAGCGCAATTCTACACTTAGCACAAGCAGTCACAAACCACTTTGTGTTTTATTTATATGTGATGCACTTTAAAAGATTTGGAGGCATTTCCCAACTTGTGGGAGTAGAAAGGTTCTATGGATGCAGTATTTACTCAGTGAGGGCAAGCAATATACTCTTTCCAGTAGACTTTTAAAGTGAAAGGTATTTGATAACACTTGCTTCAGCCATCTATGACCTTGTGCTATGAGCAGGGTTAATGGTAGCATTGGTAACTTGTGCAGCCAACCAAAGAGCAGTGAAATCTCTGAAAACAGTGCTCTTTGAAATAAAAGCTCAAAGAGCTGCTGAACTTTGGGAAGCCTGTTACTTTGCTGCTACAGGGCTCTCTCCACAGCTGGAGGTAAAGAGCCTCCAAATGGTCAGAAGCTGCTGTGATGTACAGCACTGCCTACACATTTCCCATCCATTCATAGTTAAATTTCTAAATCTTCTGTTCAAGACCCAGATCTCCCTGACTAAATTTGATGTTGCATTTTTTTTTACAAAGAACACAAGGAAATGGAGAAATAGACCTTAGAGAAGGAAGGAGTGAATGTCTGGGGAGGAAGAAGAAACAGGAGAAGAGGAGGGAGAAAACTCAGAACATCAATGTTGAATATCATTGCTGGAGTAGAACTGCGACCAGCCACTGAGTGGCTGTCCAGTGCTGTGGCTCTGAGAGCAGAGAGATGAAGAGAACTGCAGTGATGGTAGGAGATTCGATAGAGGACAGATACGAGAATCTGTGGATGCAATAGACACCTGGATGGTACATTGTCTCCCAGGTGCCAGGGTCAGGGATGGCTCAGATTGGGTCTGTGGCATTCTCAAGGGGTAGGGAGAGTAGACAAAAGTCTTGGTGCATTTCGGCATCAACAACATAGCTAGAAAAGCTAAGGAGGTCCTGAAGAGAAATTTTGGGGAGCTAGGTAGAAAGCTGAGAAACAAGACCTCCAGGGTAGTAATCTCTGGATTGCTGCCAGTGCCATGTGCCATTGAGGGTAAGAATAGGATGATTTGGCAGGTGAATGTGGCTGAGGAACTGGTGCAAGGGGCAAGGGTTGAGATTTATGGATCACTGGGGAATGTATGACTTGTACAGAAGGGACAGGTTACACCTGAATCAGAGAGGGACCAATATCCTTGCAGGCAAGTTTTCTAGAGCTGTTCAGAAGGATTTAAACTAATTTGGTAAGGGAAATTAGATAGTGATAGGAGTGATAGTGCTGAGGATGAGGTAGTTGGTTTACAAGCAGAGGCCATGTGTAACGACACTCCTAGTAAGGAGAGGCTGATGATAGGGCAAAATTTCAGTCAGCAGGATGAGTTGCAATGCAGAAGTGGACAAAATCGAAAAGGTTGAATGCAGAAGTGAATATATTGTATTTGAATGTGTGCAATATACAGAATAAGACTACTGAATATTGGACAGTTACAGATTGACATGTATGATGCTGTGGGCATCACTGAATCATGGCTGAAAGATTATGGCTGGAAGCTTAATGTCCAAGGAAATACATTGTATGGAAAAGATGGGTAAGTAGGCAGAGGGGGTGGTGTGGCTCTGTTGGTAAAATAAAATTAAATCAGATGATTCGAAAGAAATGACAAAGGGTCAGAAAGTTTTGATTCATTGTGGATAGAGCTAAGGAACTGCAAGGGTAAGCAGACCCTAATGGGAGTTGTATACAGACTCCCAAACAATAGTAAGGATGTGGTCTACAAATTACAATAGGAGATAGAAAATGCCTGTCAAAAGGGCAATGTTACAATAGTCATGGGGGATCTCAATATGCAGGTTGATTGGGAAAATCAGATTGGTGCTGAATCCCAAGAGGGGGAGTTTCTATAACGCCAATGAGAGGGCTTTATAAGAGCAGTTTATGCTTGAGCCCACTAGGAGATCAGCTATTTTTGATTGGGTGTTGTGCAATAATCCGGAATTGATTAGAGACTTTAAGGTAAAAGAACACTGCAAGGAATGTGATCATAATATGATAGAAATTTAAGAAGGAAAAGCTAAAGTCAGATGTATCAGTATTGCTGTGGAGAGGAGTAAAGGGAATTAGAGGCATGAGAAAGGAGCTGGCAAAAACTGAATAAGTATTTTGCATCAGTCACTGTGGAACACACTAGCAGTATACTGCAAGCTCGAGAGTGTCAGGAGGCAAAATATGTGTGAAGTTGCAATTACTAGGCAGAAGATGCTTGGGAAACTGGAAGTAGAAAGTCACCTGGACCAGATGGTGTTCGCTCTAGAGTTCTAAGAGAGGAGGCTGAAGAGATTGTGGAGGCATTAGTAATGATCTTTCAGGAATCACTGGATTATGGAACAGTTCCAGAAGACCGTAAAATTGTAAATGTCACTCTACTCTTCAAGAAGGGAGAAAGACAGAAGTAAAAATTATAGATCAGTTAGTCTCACATCAATGGTTGGGAAGATGTAGGACTCAATTGTTAAGGATGAGGTCTCAGGCTACTTGGTGGCACGTGATAAAATAGGCCGTAGTCAAAATTAGTTTACTGAAGTGAGAATCTTGCCTGACGAATCTGTTGGAATTCTTTCAACAAAATAACAAGCAGACAAAGGAGAATCAGTAACCCAATCACAAACGAGAAAATGTGCAGATGATGGAAAGCCGAGCCACAGACACACTGCTGGAGGAACTCAGCAGGCCAGGCAGCATCTATAGAAAAAGGTACAGTCAACAGTCTTGGCTCAAAACATTGACTATGTCTTTCCATAGATGCTGCTTGGCCTGCTGAGTTTCTCCAGCAAAGGAGAATCCAGTGGATATTGTTCACTTGGATTTTCAGAAGGCCTTTGACAAGGTGCCACACATGAGGCTGTCTAACAAGCTAGGAGCCCATGATATTACCGGGAAGATACTAGCATGGATAAAGCAGTGGCCAGTTGGTAGAGAAAGAGTGGGAATAAAGGAAGCCTTTTCTACAATAGGCTGTTCCACAGGGGTCCTTGTTGGGATTGCTTCATTTATGTTATTTTCTGTCATTGCCTTGGATGATGGAATTGATGGCTTTGTTGTAAAATTTGTGGACAATCCGAAGATAGGTGGAGGGGTGGATAGTTTTCAGGAAGTAGAGAAGCTACAAGAAATACTCAGACAGAATAGGAGAATGGGCAAAGAAGTGGCAGATGGAATACAATATCGGGAAGTGTATGGTCATGCACTTTGGTAAAAGAAATAAAAAGGGTAGACTATTTTCCAAATGGAGAGAAAATTCAAAAATTGGATGTGCAAAGGGACCTGGGAATCTTTGTTCAGGATTCCCTGAAGGTTCATTTGCAGGTTGAGTCGGTGGTGAGGAAAGCAAATGCGATGTTAGCATTCAGTTCAAGAGGACTGGAATATAAAGCAAGGATGTGATATTAAGGCTTTATAAACCACTGCTGAGGCCTCATTTTGGTCCCTTTACCTAAGTGGTCCCCCTTACCTAAGAAAGGACGTGCTTACATTGGGGAGGGTTCAAAGGAGGTTCACGAAAATTATTCTGGGATTGAAAGGCTTGTTATATAAATGATGTGTGTGGGACTGTGCTCACTGGAATTCAGAAGAACAAGAGGTAACCTAATTGAAACTTAGTGAATGTTGAAAGGCCTCGATGAAGTGGATGTGGAGAGGATAATTGTGTGGATAGTCAGAAGCTATTTCCCAGGACTGAAATGGCTAACACGAGAGGGCACAGTTTTAAGGTGCTTGGAAATGAGTACAGAGGAGATGTCAGGGGTACGATTTTTACACAGGGAGTGGATGGGCTGCCGGCAACGGGGGTGGAAGTGGATATAATAGGGTCTTTAGAGAGACTCTTGGGTACATGGAGCTTAGAAAAATAGAGGGCTATGGGTAACCCTAGGTAATTTCTAAAGTAAGTACATGTTTGGCACAGCATTGTAGGCCGAAAGGCCTGTATTGTGCTGTAGGTTTTCTATGTTTCTATGATGTTTACTATGGTGGGAGAGTTCAGGACCAGAGGACACAGCCTTAAGACACCCCTCTCTTCTATTAGAAAAGCTGAGTCATGAAAATTTTAAAGCAATGTATGGTTGTATCAATGGTAATATAGGCACCTCATTTATTTCAAGAAAGTACATGGTGCGAAGGGTGGTGCTGATGCTCCAAGTGCAGAAACGTGGAAATCTCCAAAGCTCTCCAAATGGCTTCAAACGATTTGTGCAGATGATACCTATAGTGCTGATGAAATAGGTCATTTTTATCACGCCACTGCAGGATGGTTCCTTTGCTATAATCATGCAACACGATCAGGTTCAAAGAAAGCAATGGATCACAGAATTGTGTTGTTCAAATATGTCAGGAACTAATAAAAAGAAATTGTTGCTTATTAGGAAAAGCATTTAGCCTTGATGCCTTAAGGAGCTAAGAATGAATAGTTCACCAATCATGTACTATGCCGATAAGAATGCATGGATGACTTCCAAATTTTTTTTTTTCAAGAAATGGCTGATGATTTGGGATATTGAGCTACAGCAGATATTAACAGAAGTTTTTTTGCTTGTTGACAATTGTGCAGCACATCCTAATTTAGAATATGTGAGAAACATCCAAGTAGAATTTTTGTCTGCCAGTACAACCTACTTGGTGCAGCCAATGGATATGGGAATCATAAAATTTAAAGACATTGTTCCGTGGAAAGTTGGTGAACTACATTCACAAAGTAATTGAAGAAAATCTACTGACATCTTCAACAGCCAAGGAGGTAAGTGCAAGGGTTAACCTTTTACAGGGTGTATGGTTTATCACTTATGGTTGGTGAGAAATAATCAGTAAGATAATTCAGAACTATTTTTGCTCTCTGCAGTTTCAACTATTCAGGCATGGAGATGTCAGAAATGGCCAGGAGTGAAAAATAAACAATTTGACTTCTTCATGTTAGGAACTGCAAAAAATTTGAAGGTATCAACAATCTAAGTGAAAGTAACAATGAAAATTAAGATTTGGAAGATGCAGTCGCCGAAAGCATTGAATCAAAACATCAAGGCGGGAAATATGAAGACATGGAAAGTAATGAAGATGACACATCTGAACTTAGGCTAGTGACTACACAGGATGCCAGGAATATTATTGTTGGATTTCAACATTACTTCATGCAGGAAGGCAATGAAGGCAGTTCATTACCTGTGCTAGGTGTCTGCACTAACTTTATTCATTTACAGTTACCCAGAAGAACACAAGCTCTTCCTCTGTTATTTCCCATTAGGATCTATTGGTAGCTCTCTACTTTGTTCTGTATTCTATTTAAATACATAATTTGTTACTTAGTTAAATGGTAGTTTGTCTTTTTTATACTTTTTTAACTATTTTTGCGAAACTTCAGCTAATTGGGGCAGCAATTTGAACAAAAATGTACTGGTCGTGATGTTTCCCCTTTAACTGGAATCCACTGTATTTTAAAGTAGGTTGGAATGACCATTTCTATCATGCAGACTCTAGACTGTTACATCCTTGTAAATAGATTTCAAATGTGTTGTATTAGTCTATAGGCCATGTTCCTTTCTGTTTGGAATTTTATCTCCGTATATTTTTAATAAGTTCCCTTTTTTTGCTGATATGACTTGCATGGTTTAACAATTTTATCATTTGTCTGATGTGAATCAATAACTGCAAATAAGTTCTATTGTGGAATTTTTACCCTCACCTGTACTAGTACCTATAAAAAAAACATAAGTGAAGATGGTGCTTTGATCACTGAGGAATGCAGTTTTGTTTAACTGTAGACATGGGCACAGTTCACTGGCAATGAACTTGAACCTGATAATAGGGCAGAGTGCTGGAAATTGATGTTGACTGAAGCATGTGTAGTTTGCCTTTTAGTAAGTGAAAGGCTAGTATAAATATTGCTACTGCAAAGGTTATGGATATTCATAGATAGATCCCAGAGCTGACTTTATTTCAGAGAGTTGTATTGAAGCATCAGTGAAGATGGTAGCAACTGGTTTATTTTACTACATCACCATATCCCATCTCCACCTTTGTTTTACATATTTATGCTATCAGTCTGGCACATGCAGCTAGCCTTCCATCTGTCAGAGGCTTAGATAATCATAACATCAGAATAGACTGGAAAAATAATGCTTTGTTTTCCAAAGGAATATATTGTTCAAATTGACATATTAGTCAATTTACTATCTGCAGAATAATTTTTATCATCTGTTAATATTGTGCTATATGTGATGTACTGTGTTTGTAGCTTGATCGCTGAGGAACGTGGTTTTGTTCTGCTGTTGAATGAACCTGATAATAGAGCATAGACTGCTGGAAATTGATGTTAACTGAAGCATTTGTAGTTTGCCTTTTAATAAGTGAAAGACTAGTAAATATTGCTACTGCAAAGGTTATGGATATTCATAGACAGATCCCAGAGTTTACTTTATTTTAAGTCTTGGATCCTTTCTGAATCCTTCTGCTGAACATTGAAAGCTAACACTTTCCAAGGGCACCTTTCATAATTGAGGCTCTGTATCATGAGAGGTGTTTTAATCCTTGGAAATGTCCTATTTCTAGAGAGTTTACATGATTCCTTCATCCTAAGTGAGTCCAGAGTGCGGAAGTTTTCAGCTTCAGGCTCTGCCCAAGTTGAATGGTTACTGGGGGTCCAAGCGTATCCTGCGCTACCCTGGCTCCTCATACCGAGGTACTGTTGACTCTTATTGGTATAGGGCCATCTGGCATAGACTTTTTCATGCTTGCTGCACAATCTATATCACTAAAGCAGCAAAAATTCCAGCACATCAGGGCTCAAACTGGATACAGGGAGGAGACTATCAGAAAAAGTCAGGTGTTGGTAATATGCAATATAAGGGCATCTCAGAGCCCAAATGACACATGAATTGCCCTTGCATGCAGCTTCACAGTCCAGTAGAATTAAATGTAACACTTGACTAAATGATTCCCTGCTCCGTTGCTTTAATGGCTTGCTTTATTTTCTGATGAATGATATTTCATTTGGAAGTGGAATCTCTGCATGAAGCACTTCCTGCTGCAGCTCCCTGGCATGTATTTCCATTAGGTCTTTGAAACTGCTCAGTTGTCCTTCTTGTCACTACTACCTCGGTCTCCTTTGTGGTAATCAAAATGTGCATTGTTCTTCTGAAGTTTTCAAATGTCTTTCAGGCAGCATTACAATAGAGTCCAATGAAGTCGAACGTAGAACAGTACAGCACAGGCACAAGCTATTCGGTCCACAATCTTGTGCTAAACCAACTAAAAAGCAAATGAAAAACACCCAATACTATCCCTCCCTCCTACAACCTTCCATCTTCCATACATCTACGTGCCTGTCCAAATGTCTCTTAAAAGCCCCTAGTGTGCTTGCCTCTACCAACGTACAAGGCAGCGCACTCATGGCATCTACAACTCTGAGTTTAAAACAGAACTTTCCTCTCACATCCCCCTTGAACTTGCCCCCCTCACCTTCAGTGTATGCCCTCTGGTAGTAAACATTTCAACCTGGAAAACAAATACTCTCGGTCTATTCTACATATGCCTCTCATAAACCTCTATCAGATCTCCCCGTAGTCTCCAGAGAAAACAACCTAAATTTACTTAGCCTCTCATGATAGCACATGCCCTCTAAACTAGGCAGCATCCTGATAAACCTCTTCTGCACCCTCTCCAGAGCCTCAACATCCTTCCTATAGTGTAGTGGGGCAACCAGAACTGTATGCAATACTCCAGGTGTGGCCTAATGAGTTTTAATATAGTTGCAACATTTCCTTAAGCTGCCTTAACCACCTTTTTGACATGTGCAGCCACTTTCAAGAAGCTCTGAACTTGTATTCCAAGATCTCTCTGCTCTGCAACACTGTGAGAATCTTGTCCTTAACGGCGTACTGTCTCCTTTCAATTGCCGTCTCAAGGTGGAACACCTCACATTAATCTGGGTTAAGCTCCATCTGACAGTTCTCTGCCGGCTTCTGTAACTGAGCAATATTATGCTGTTTTCTTTGCCAGTCTTCTACACTATCCACAACTCCACCAATCTTGGTATCATCCGCAAACCACCCATCTACGTTTTCATCCAGGTCACGTATGCACGACACAAACAGCAGAGGTCCCAGCACAGATCCCTACAGAACACCACTAATTACAGACCTCCAGCTAGAATAAGTCCCTTCAACCCCTGCCCTCTGGTTGTCTATGCGTATGCCAGTTCTGAATCCATACAGCCAATTCGGCACAAACCCCGTGCATCTTAATCTTCCAGATAAGCCTTCATGAGGAACTTTGTCTGATTGGTAGGAGACAGCAAGTGGGAATAAAGGGAAGCTTTTCTGGTTGGCTGCCAGTGACTAGTGGTGTTCCACAGGGGTTGGTTTTGAGCCTGCTTCCTTGCCTGCTGTATATCAATGTTTTAAATGATGGAGTAGATGGCTTTGTTGTCAAGTTTGCAGATAGTATGAAGATTGATGGAGGGGCAGGTAGGATTGAGGAAACTGGTAGGCTGCAGAAGGACTTAGATAGATTAGGAGAATGGCCAAAAAAGTGGCAAATGAAATACAATGTTGGAAAATGCATGGTCAGAAGAAATAAAGTCTTGAAATGAAAATAAATAAGTATTTTCTAAACGGGGAGAAAATCCAAAAATCTAAGCTGCAAAGGGACTTGGAAGTCCTTGTACAGAACACCCTAAAGGTTAACTTGTAGGAAGGGTCAATGGTAAGGAAGGCAAATGTAACGTTGGTATTCATTTCAAAAGGTCTAGAATACAAAAGCAAGGATGTGAGGCTGAAGCTTGAGTATTGTGAACAGTTTCAGACTCCACATCTAAGAAAAGATGTGCTGGCATTGAAGAGGGTTGAGATGAGGTTTACAAGGATAATTCCAAGAATGAAAGGGTTCTCATACGAGGGATGTTTGATGGCTCTGGGTCTGTACTTGCTGGAATTTAGAAGGATGAGAGGGGAATCTCATTGAAATCTTTCAAATGTTGAGAGGTCTAGACAGAGTATATGTGGAAAGAATGTTTCCCTTGGTGGGAAGACTCTAGGACAAGAGGGCAGAGCCTCAGGATAGTGGGAAGTCCATTTAAAACAAATGCAGAGAAATTTCTTTAACCAGGTGGTGGTTAATTTGTGAAATTTGTTCCCACAGGCAGCTGTGGAGGCCAGGTTGTTGGGTGTATTTAAGGCTGAACTTGATAGGTTCTTGATTGGACACAGCATCAAACGGAGAGGGCTAGGGATTAGGGCTGAGGAGGGAAAGAAGGATCAGCCTGATTGACTGGAGGAGCTGATTTGATAGGCCAAATGACCTAATTCTGCTCCCATGTCTTATGGTCTTATCCACCTTAATACTAGTGTGTTGCGGAAGGTAACAAAATTGCAGTGAAGCTTCATGCGTGAACACACGGTTCCTGTTTAACAGGTGTTTCTCTGTGTAAACCACCCTAATGTTTTTTGTAAACCAACTTTCCAAGTTTTTGAAGTGGTGTAGTTGGGGAGAAGGGAGGAACAACCCAAGGAACCAGATTGCTTGTTAATGCTCAACCCAGCCTGGTTTTTGAGCTCTAAAAATGGTGAAATTCAGCTACTTGGTATTTTTCCCACTGCTTCTAGAGCAAAGGGTCATGATACTTGATTAAGGAGATGAGAGAATGTGAAATGTGCTATGAATTATTAGAATACTCTCCATGGAACCCCAGTTACTTCTTCTATATACTCAATACTGTTTTGTCATGATGAATCAAAGAATATGAAAACAGAGAGAAATTTGAGTTGATGTAAGATATCCTCCTCCATCTTTTTGAATGATGGAAGTTTAGGGCCATATAGCTTATTCCTACTCCATTCTTTTTATTTCATTTTTTTCACCAGTTGCTGCCTGCCTTACATATTTCCTGCATTTTAAGTCACTTCTCAAAGAATTTCATCATTTAAAGACTTGCCTTCTAATCTACTTGGTTGAATATCATAATCAGATTGGAGGCCACTGTCTGAAGTTTTGAATTTAATTTATTTGAAGCTAATTGTTTTTGTATAAATTTCAACACCTGTTTATATGGCTATTAAAATATAATCTTTGGCATACCCAACAACAGACAACATCTGCTTAGATGCCCAAAATACCTGTTCAGTGCTTTAGGTGGCTAGTCACTAATACTACTGATTATTTCTTGTTTCAGCTATTTGTACAAGAATGAAATCCAATCACTTGACAGGCAAGCATTTAAGGGACTTGTCTCTCTAGAACAACTGTAAGTGCCTTTGCTATTCGTGTTCCATTGCTGTTTTATTGTATATCTGGTGTCTGATGCTTGGCTATTTTCTCAGCTTGCCAGTAAAGTTTCTTTGGCTAGTTGTCTGGAGAACGCTTGCATGCTTTGCATGTCATAAGTGAACAATTCACCATTAAAGGAAAGTGGGAAATGTGGCTGAAGGCAGGCCTGGGCAATCAGTAGTTTTCTGTTGTGTATGTTCAGCAGTACTGTTCAGTGCATTGTTTAATCGTCTAAATGTACTTATTGCTGAGAAAACATTATCATTTAAACATTGTTTAAATGCTTAGCTCTTGTCAAAAATTAGATGTTCAGTTGACTCCATATATTGGAATATATTTTGCATTAATTATTACTTTTCCTAAAGAAACAATTTATGCAACTTTCTACCAAGCTTGTAAAATTTTAATAGCTTCAACCCAATAATTCAGGATTTTGCATATACATTAAACCATGCAATTTTTAATTATTTAACAAATGTGATTTATGGCATTTTGTTTACATAAGCTAAAACATGCACTACTGTGAGGAATTAAATTTATCAAATAGCTATTACGTTGTAGTGTTGATCTGTTTTTCCTCTTCCCCATGCTGCTTTATAATTAAGAGTTTATACCCAAATTGTTTTTTATTCTGCTGCATCTTTATTTTATATTTAAGTACACAATTTAAATTGAAACTCGTCTCATGTGCTTCAGAGGTAACATAATTCTATTATTATGCTACTTAGTTTGAGGCATTTGGTCTAAGTATTCATGCCATACCTCATCAAAGCCAAGCCAGCAATTTAGAGTTACTGACTAAAGACAAATTGATTCAGACACTCAATAGTTGACATGCAGCAGGAATATACATTTTTTTTGAATCAGGTAAGTTTCAATATACTTTCATTGAATTTATGTGGTAAGCTAATCGAGTTGGTTAAGTTATCAGGAATGGTGGTTGAAATTGACACCAATTATCATATGAACAAGGGAAAGAATCAGAAACATGTTAATTTAGTAAAAGTGTAATGAATAGATAAAGAGGACTACACCCTAAATTCAGTTCCACAATGGAATGCATTTACAGTAGTTACCTACAGTATTTTCTATTAATGGATTCATGGCTTTCAGTTGAAGGAGAATTGAGTGACCGTAGGGGTGGCCTCTGGTTTTGAGTCTACTGCAGCTTCTCTCTGAACAGGATATATTTTCAGTATTTGTCATTGCAAAAATTAACCACATCTCAGCTGAATGAATCTAAAACTCTGGCTGATGTAATAACAGAGTTGCCAATTATAACTTGTGTTACATATATGTATACAACTGTGGTACCGCTTTGCACAACTACACTTGGGTGATGGCATTAGCTCATTCCGGCTGTAGCTCAAAGTGGCATCTATTTTCCGTTCACGACTATTCATCACTATGGCATAAATGATTAGTTATTAGCTCGCTTTGAACAAAACAAGATGAGTTTCAAAGGCACCTGCTATTTGTGTGTGTGTAATGCAGATGGCTACTCACTACAGGCACTTTGTTATTAGGGAAAGCTTTGTACCCATGAGCCTGAGACATGGCCGAACTTGGAAGTAACTGGAATGCATGAGCTGAAGTTTGTAATTGCTGTCAGTGTTGTTATTGGCACAGTGAAAGTTTCCAGAAACTTAAACAGAATGCCGAAGCCTTTACGAAACACTAAAGATAAACACAATGTCAGACTGAATGAGCTGCATAAAACTGTGGGCCTTTCAGCATTCCGCAGTTGCTCAGATTGCAACAAAAGCCTTCAAAAGTAGTATATTATCTAAATAAACAGCATTTAGGCCTTTAGTAGCATGCACAAATTACTGGGGAACTCTGCGGTTCCTGAGGGTTAGTTTTCAGGGCCGGAGTCTTTGCTGGAATCCCCGACACCCTTCCACAATGTAGGGGTGACAGTCTGTCTATAATGGGAGTTCTTGCTTAAGGTCAAAAGAAGCAAAGACCTGTATGTGGTAGAGTGGAGACCAAGAGCCAATTGATGTGGCTGCCAGCTAGGAGAGGGTGAGTGATAATTGAATTGACTTTATTACTTACATCCTTCATATACATGAGTAAGAATCTTTGTTACATCTCTGTTCAAATGTGCAATTATAGTAATTTATAATAAATATTATGTACAACAGGATTGTCAATATAGCTTAGAAATACAATTGTGTCAGCATGAATTAAGCAGTCTGATGGCCTGGTGGAAGAAGCTGTCCTGAAAACTGTTGGTCCTGACTTTTTTGCTGTGGTACCATTTCCTGGATGGTAGCAACTGGAACAGTTAGTGGTTGAACTGACTCGGGTCCCCAATGATCCGACAGGCCCATTTTACACACCTGCCTTTGCAAATGTCCTGAATAGTGGGAAGTTCACATCTACAGATGCACTGGGCTGTCCGCACCACTCTCTGCAGAGTCCTGCTATTGAGGGAAGTGCAGTTCCCATACTAGGCAGTGATGCAGCCAGTCAGGATGCTCTGAATTGTGCCCCTATAGAAAGTTCTTAGAATTTGGGGAGCCATACCAAACGTCTTCAACCATCTGAGGTGAAAGAGGCGCTGTTGTGCCTTTTTCACCACACAGCCAGTATGTACAGGCCACATGAGATCCTTGGTGATGTTTATGCTGAGGAACTTAAAGCTGTTCACCCTCTCAACCACAGCTCCATTTGATGTCTCTAGGGGTTAGCCTGTCTCCATTCCTCCTTGTTAATCTGAGATGAATGTTATTAGATGAGAGTCATAGAGTCATGCAGCAGAGGAACAAGCCTTTCAGGACAAAATGTCTACCATGTATCTGTGTATACAAGTCCTGTTTACCAACACTTGGAACCTAGTCTTCCACACCTTGGAGATGTGCAACAGAAGCGTTCTCACGCAGGTCTGGCAAAGAGCTTTAAAAAGCAGGAAGTTTTCTCAATGGGAGTCATTGATTGGGTAAATGCGCAGGTGCAAAAGAAGTGTTCCTGCGCAGGTCCAGCAAAGAGCTTTAAAAACCCAGTCGATGAAAGAGGGCTTTCGCCAAGCAGAGCGTCATCATGAGAGTAGTCTAAGTCAGTCGTAAGACTTCAGTGAGAACAGGTGGAGGCAAGGTAAGTAAGTGAGTTCATTCTTTATTTCTTTTTCTTATTTAACTCCTGAGAGAATATGTCCACTGAGCCAGTGTCCCGTTCTGGGTGTCAGCCATGGGATTTCCAGGAGACTTCCAGCCTCCCCAATGGCCACATCTGCACCGTGCATCGAGATGTGTTAGAGACCTTATTAGGGAACAGGAGCTGCAGCTTGATGACCTTTGACTTGTTAGGGAAAGTGAAATTGTGAGCTGCAGGAAGGTAGTCACCCCAAGGCTACAGGAAACAGATAAATGGGTATCTGTCACGAGAGGAAACAGAGGACATCAGATAATGGAGAGCATCCCTGTAGCCATCCCGCTCAACAATAAATAATCCATTTTGAGTAATGTTATCAGGGAGGAACCTACCTGGGAGAAGCAACAGTGGCCGTGCCTCTGGCACTGAGTCTGGCCCTATGGGTCAAAAGTGGAGGGAATTGAAGAGGATGGCAGCAGTATAATAGGTGACTCTATAGTCAGGGTTACAGATCGGCGATCCTTTGGGTGTAAAAATAAAACATGGATGGTAGTTTGCCTCCCAGGTGCCAGGCTCCGCGATGTTTCTGAATGTGTTCACGATCTCTTGAAAAGGGAGGGTGAGCAGCCAGCAGTCATGGTACATATTGGTACTAATGATATAGGTAGAAAAAGGGACGAGATCCTGTAAAATGAATATAGGGAGTTAGGTAGGAAGCTGAGAAGCAGGACCTCTAACACCTAGAGCAAGGCGAGTTTGAGGAGCAGAGAGCTAAATGGAGAGCGCAGTGGACAACAATTCCACGACGCCCTACACATGGTCAACCACGACCAATGGAGGCCCCATGCACGCACACACACACCCACCCACCCACCCCGTGCCATGCAGCAGCGAGGGTAGAAATAAAATGAGGTGGCAGCTAAATGCGTGGCTGAAGAATTAGAGCGGGGGCAGGGATTCTGATTTCTGGATAATTAGGAACTCTTCTGAGGCAGGTGTGACCTGCACTAAATGTACTTGAATCTGAAGGGAACCAATATTCTTGCAGGCTGGTTTACTTGAGGTGTTGGGTGTATTTTAAACTAATATGGCAAGGATATGGGAACCAGTATGATAGAGCTGAGGATGAGCCAGCCGGTTTACAAGTAGATGATCGATGTAATGTGAATGTAAGGAAGGACAAGCCAATGATTGGGTACAAATGCAGACAGAGCAAAAAGTTAAATTGTACCACAGAGCCAAAATTCAAAAGGGTGAAGAATGCAGGACTGAAGGTACTGTATTTAAATGTGCGTAGCATTCGGAATGAGGTGGATGAACTTGTGGGGCAATTGGAGATTGGTCGGTATTATATTGTGGACATCACTGAGTCATGCCTGAAAAAAGCCCATGGTTGGGAGCTTAACATCAAAGTATAGACGTTGTATCGAAAGGACAGGCAGGGAGGCAGAGGTGGTGGTGTGGCTCAGCTGGTAAGAGACGGAATTACATCCTTAGGGAGAGGTGACATGGGGTCAGAGAATGTTCAATTTTTGTGGGTAGCATTAAGAAACCAGAAAGGTAAAAAAGACAGTTATGGGAATCATATATCGGTCTCCAAGTCGTAGCTAAGATGTGGGGTTGAGATTGCAAAGGGAGGAGGAAAAGGCATGTAATAAGGGTAATGACACAATTGTAATGGAGGACCTCAATATGCCAGGGGATTGGGAAAATCAGGTTGACATTGGATCACGAGACAGGGAATTTGTTGAATACCTATGAGAAGGCTTTTTAGAGTGGCTTGTGCTTGAGCCTACTGGGGGAAAGGCTATCTTTGTTTTAAAAACTGAGATCTTATTAGGGAGCGTAATGTAAAGGAGCCATTAATAGGCAGTGATATGATTGAATTCATACTGCAATTTGAGAGGGAGAAAAGTAACTCTTATGTATCAGTATCACAATGCAATAAAGGCATGAGAGACGTGCATTAGAGAGGGATACTTGGGGGGGAGGTGGGATGATGGCAGAGCAGAGGTGGCTGAAGCTTCTGGGAATTATTCACAAGGCGCAGGATAAATATGTCCCACGTACTAAGATGTTCTCAAATGGCAGGGGTAGACAACTGGCTGACGAAGTTACGGTCTGCACAAAAACTAAAGAAAGGGCATATAGATAGCAAAGTGAGTGGGAAGTTGGATGATTGGGAAGCTTTTAAAATCCAACAAAAGGCAATTAAAGCTATAAGAAAGGAAAAGATGAAATATTAGACAATCTAGCCAATAATATAAAGCATGATACCAGAAGTTTTTTGTAGTTATATGAAGAGTAAAATGGAGGTAAGTGTTGACATTGGACCACATGAAAATGATGCTGGTGATGCAGTATTGGGGGACAAAGAAATACCAGATGGACTTAATGATTACTTTGCATCAGACTTCACTGTGGAAGACACTATCAGTGAGCCAGACGTTTGTAAGTGTCGGGGAGCAGGAGTGAGTACCATTGCTATTGGAAAGGAGAAAGTGCTAGGTAAACTCAAAAGTCTTAAAGTGGATAAATCATTTGGACTAGATGGATACATAGCAGAGTCCTGAGAAACGTTCCTGAAGAAATAACGGAAGGATTGGTCATGATCTTTTAGGAATTACTTGATTATGGCATGGTCCCAGAGGACTGGAAGTTTGAAATTGTCACTCCACTCTTTAAGAAGGGAAGAAGACAGAAGAAAGGATATTATTGGGCTAGTTGGCCTAACCTCAGCGGGTGGGAAAGTGTTGAAGTCCATTATTAAATGAGGTTACAGGATACTAATGATAAAATAAGTCAAAGTCAGCATGGTTTCTGTGAGAAGGAATCTTGCCAGACAAACCTGTTAGAATTCTTTGAGGAAGTAACAAGCAGGGTGGACAAAGGAGAGGCGGTGGATCACATTTACTTGATTTTCAGAAGGTATTTGATAAGGTGCCACACATGAGGCTGCTTAACAAGATAAAATCCTAGAGTGTTACAGGAAATATGCTGGCATGGACAGGGGAACAGCTTACAGCCAGCAGGCAGTGAGTAGGAATAAAGGGAACCTTTTCTGGTGGGCTGCCAGTGACTAGTGGTCGTTCCTCAGGGGTCAGAATTGGGACCGCTACTTTTTACATTGCTTATCGATAATTTGGATAATGGAATTGATAGCATTTTGGCAAAGTTTGCGGATGATAAAAAGATAGGTGGAGGGGTAGCTAGTGCTGAGGAAGCAGTGCAATTGCAGCAGGACTTGGATAAATTGGAAGAATGGACAAACATGTAGCAGATGGAATGCAGTGTTGGAAATGCACAATAATGCATTTTGGTAAGAGCAACAATAGTGCAGACTATAATTTAAATGGGGGGTGGATGGTTCAAACATCGGGTGCAGAGGGACTTAGGAGTGAGTACTCGTGCAAGACTGCCAGAAGGTTAATTTACTGGTTGAGTCTGTGGTAAAGAAGGCAAATGCAATGTTGGCATTTATTTCAAGGGGAATAGAATATAAAAGCACGGAGATAATGCTGAGGCTTTAAAAGACACTAGTCAGGCCTCACTTGGAGTATCGTTAACAGCTTTGTGTCCCATGTCTCTAGAAAGGATGTGTTGTTATTGGAGAGAGTCCAGGGGAAGTTAGAGGATTATTCCAGGAATGAAGGGGTTAATACAAGGAGTGTTTGGCAGCTCTGGGCCTGTAATCACTGGAATTTAGAGGAATGTGGGGGGAGCTCATTAAAACCTACTGAATTTTGAAAGGACTAGGTAGGGTGGATGTGGAGAAGATGTTTCCTCTGGTGGAGGTATCCAGAACTAGAGAGCGCAGCCTCAAAACTGAGGGGCAACCTTTAGAACAGGGGTAAGGAGGAATTTGTATTTTAGCCAGAGAATAGAGAATCTGTGGAATGCTTTGCCAGAGACTGTGGATATATTTAAGGTGGAAATAGGTAATTCCCTCAGGGCTTTAAAGGATATGGCAAGAAGGCAGGTGTATGGGGTTGAGTGGAATCTGGGATCAGCCATGCTAGAATGCAGAGCAGACTTAATGGGCTGAATGGCCTAATTCTGCTCCTGTATCTTCTAGTCTTATCCTCCATCTTTTTGTGCAGTGCATTCCAGACTGAAACTGCCATCCAAGTGGGAAAAAAACTGTTCCTCGGATCACTTTAAACCTCCTTCTGCTCACCTTAAGAACATGACTTGCAAGAGGAAAGGTTTATTACTATCTCACCTGTACCCATTATAATCTTGTACCCATCCAGCATCTAGCAACCTCCCTTCAGCCTCATCCACCATAAGCAAAACAAACACAGCCTATGCAATTTCTCCACAGAACTGAAGAATTTCATTCCAGACAACTTTTTTCTACCAACATTTGCCAATGTTACCAACATTTCATTTCTTTTATTTTTTTCCCCCTCTGGTTCCATTTGTAATTTTCTATTTTAAGCTCCGGACTCATCATCTGTAATTTAACAAGAATTCATGGATATGCTTTTTTTCCACAAAGTTTCTATCTATATATATATATATATTAAAAAAAAAGATTTTTTTTGGGTTACTGGAGTTTCCAGCCTCTGTGCATTGGTAGATTCCTGAGCTGGGATTGCCAGATTTGTGTTAAATGGATGGGCTGAGCCCTGACCATCTGGTGGGACAATTGCCTCCCAATACTTGCATTCCTGGCATAACTACTGTGTTTGCTTTCCTGAGCAATTTTGGGGAACAGGGAGTTCCATATTGATAGTAAATCCTTTGCAGTGCCAATTTTACTTTGCAAAATATTCCTTTGAAATTCATGCAAAGATAAAAAGTACGGATGTAGATAGAATCTTCAAACTTGGCAGCAATGAATGTGCAGTTAACTTCAACTTTTAATTTGTTATCTCATTCTCAGTTTATATTATCATTAACATTGGATTGTTATCTAATTATCACACATCTAAAACAAATGGATCAGTTCCTTTAACTTCAATAAATAGTTGAAAATTGTTTGTGAAATAACATACAATAGTGGGCAAAATTTCAGATGATTTTGCTTGAGGGATTATTTTCTGTGCTAAGAAGAGATAAGAACAGTTAGGTTAAAATACAGGAAGAACAAGATCAAATGAATTAAAGAAGCGTCCCTAATGCTGTGGATTTTATATTTGTCTTTTGGAATGTGAACATTAATGTAATGCATTGCAAGTAAAACAAAGAGATCATATTCGTTGCAGCGTTATTTTTCTCTCAAAAGTGAAAATGTCTGCAAAATAATTTTGAGTTTCAGTTATAAACAAGAGAGAATCTGCAGATACTGGAAATCTAAGCAACACACACAAAATGCTCGAGGAACTCAGGCCAGGCAGCATCTATGGGGGGAGAAAAGTACAGATGAGATCTTGGCCCGAAATATTGACTGTACTTTTTTTCCTTAGATGCTGCATGCCTGTTGTGTTCCTCCAGCATTTTGCGTGTGTTGCTTGAGTTTTACTTAGTTGTTCTTATTTCCATCTTAAAGTTTATACATGCAGAATCATTTTTGAACAAGGACAATTGTTTCTGTTAAGGCTGTAGCTATTGATCTGGCTAACAATTCCAAGGAAAGTTGTTTTGTCAGGCCACTCAAGTAGTGGGGCAGTTTTAAATGCCTTTTTCTAAATTGAAAGCCTGTTTTCTGGGTCAGTAGGCGGCAAGCAAATCTGTATTGCTCAGGTTATAACAAAGCTCGTACATGAAGCAACTTCGGAAGGTTCTTTTTAGTGCAAAACCTTAATCAGCAATGTTAATTGCAGTGCAAAATGTGCTTGACCCCATTTTTCATTTGTTACCTTGTCAGAACTGCCCCCTCTCCTGGAGGACATGTCAAGTGATACACATGATGCTCTCTTGGTCTAGTAGGATGAACATAAATTTGTAGTATGTTGACATGAGAATTTGTGAGTTTCATTCTTTTATTGGGAGGCAGTTCTTTCAACAAAAATGCTAAGGCTAAACCAACCTATAATTTGATGGAATATTCTAGTTGCCTTTCCTAAAACAAGGAACTAATTTGACCATTTGGCAGTCCTCACGTGTTTTAAAGCAGATACAAAGTCATACTAAATAAATTGAAGTCTGGAGTTCCTGTCAGCTGCTTGATGCTTACAATATTGCAAATACTGTTAATAAATGCTTATCTCTTTCTGCTGTGGCCTGGAGAAATTCCATAATTTTGATTAGGTGATGTAGTGTTCATGTCAAAGTGCCATTTAGATATTTGAAGTCTTTGAGTACTTAAGCATGAGCTGCAGTTAGTAAATGCTCATCTCAGCATCATTTGATACAGGTGTCCACTGATGCTTTCTGTTTCGGTATCATCTCCTGGTACAGAATAAAGATTTCCAATATTGTATCTGCTGGCTTCACAATTAGAATCACAATTTTGAATTCCCCTTTCATTTGGAAATACATCTTCAGGTAATGGTGCTGACCTCACTGCAGTATTACAACAGTGTGTTCTCAATGTTTATTCCATTGACTGAAATGTTACTGTCTTTAGTGCAACCACAGGGGATGAGCTTCTTGGCACTTGTGTTTTCCAGAGTTTTGCATATTTTTACCACACTTCTGAAGACATTTCATACTCACGGTTCGATTGATCATTCCTCAAAAAATGTTTGGAAATATTTGAAAGTTGACAAATCATTTGTGTTCATTGCCAAAATCAATCCATAACCTTTTTGACCACCTCAGCAGAACATTTCTGTCATGGTTGAGACCAGGGATTGAGAATGATACACTGGTCACCATTGAATAACTAACTAGTGCTTAATTTTCTTATCACATTTTCAGCTGAAAAAAGTATATTTTCTGGAAAATTACGATTAAACATCTTGTATGTTTACTTAGTGAAAATGTTGCCTATGTTTTCTCTCGCTAAATTCTTATGTAATTAAAACCATTCTGCAGACTTCAAGTACTGGAGTTAGCTGAGAAGTTCTTGAAGTGAGTGCTATTGATTGCAATGCACTATTTGCTGCTTCTCTCACTGAACAATACTGTCGGTGTTAAAGCCACTTCAGACTGCTACAGGAAGCTTCTCCATCCCCTTAGATGGTGTGACGTAATTGCAGTTAAGAGTTTGCCATTGTAATGAACAAAATGCTAACTCTTCTAGTTTTAACAGCCAATCAATTATGTGGAATTCCTGATCAATCAAACTTTTTTTTGAGGGGGGGGGAAACTAATATTTGGAAAATAGATGAAAAATAAGAAATCAGCACGATTTAGTCAGTGGCTGTGGTTGACCAGCCTTGAGTCATGTTTCTGGCTGATTGTGCCTGTGCCTTTTCCAAGCCTGGCAGCTCAGAGCCCAACCTGCACCTGAGATCTCAGAGTTCTCCTATCCCACCCCTATTTGTGTCCTGATCAATGGCTGCCCCATACCCCGATTTCTTCGTCATCTATTCCATCATGTTAACTGCAAAAGCCTGCTTCCTCCTTCCTACTGCATCATGTCAGATATTTCTGTTTGAACTTCCTAGTTCTTGTCACTTAAAATTTCCAATTAACTTAGTTTTCGGTGTTGGATTAGTGTTTGAGGTTATTAAAAAGACACGAGTATTTGCCCTTTTTTATATAAATATTCATATGAATTTGGAGAAGAAGTTGGCCATTCACATTTCACGACATCATGACTGTTCTCATCATAACCTCAATTCCACATTTCAACTGTGATCTGTTATCAAAAGTCTGTCTTCCTTCATAAAAAGATTCAAAACTGCCACTTTCCCTTTGGGAAAGAGAAATCAAAAGAGTCGCAGCATTCTGGGGAAAAAAACTCATTTGCTTCATCTGTGGTTCAATGGCAGTTTCTTATTTATGAATAGGGACCTCACAGGAGGAAATGTATTCTCCACATCCTCCCTGTCAAGTGCCCTCCGCGATCTTGTTTGTTCCATTCATCCCTGCTCACTCTTTTAAACTAAAGCCAAATTACTCAAAATACACCCTTTCATTCCAGGTATCAGTCTGGTAAACCTTCTCCAGGCTGCTACGTTAAATAAAGAGGCATACAGAGATTTTTTTTTGTAAGAAGGAAGTTGGCCCTGGCCATACCTACACCCTTCCTTAAATAAAGAGGCCACTATTATATGCAGGACCCCAGATGTGGGAGAAAACTGAAAATGTTGGAAATATTCTGCAGGCTAGACAACAGTTTTGGAAGGGGAAAAGCTTAGAACATTTGAAAGCAGCGATCTTTCAAGAGAAGGCAGGCAGACATTCCTGCGTTAAGTGCTGGGAAAACTATGAAATTCAGCTCCACTGTTAGAGTTTTTGAGGAGTCCAATCTTGGAACACGAGAGAAATTCCTGGCTGTCAGCCATGAGTAGTCTTGGGACTTAGATTGTGGAGGGAAATGGTGGAAGCTCACTTCAATTGAAGATTTGAATAATAATTTATGAGAGCACATGGCCAAGCAGGAGAATTTCCAGAGTAAAGGCTGGTTTGTAACATCTGTGATAATAGGCTCTGCAAACCCTGGAAAAGCTATAGTGGTTCTTGATGAAAAGTGACAACTCAAAAATAATACATTATTCAAAAACCACCCTAAAAAATCCTATAACTAAAACTGCTATTTCAAGCTCATTAACAACCTTATCCTTTTTGAAGGGATTTAATGTCTCATAGTGACACCCACACTTTTACCCCCCCCCCATGAACTCAGGAAAAGTTTGTGATTATTTCTGTGCATTCCTGAACTTTTTGAAGGAGACAGTCAGTTGTCAGCTTTTTCTAATCCTTTATTGTTTCTTGCCAGTATTAGAATATGCATTGATACGCACTTGTATGTGATGTCCTGCTGAATTGCATTGACTTTTGCTGCTGTCATAAGAGCAAAAAAGAAATGTTCATTCTCTGTCATTTGCTGATGTTTTGCAAGTGTGTGACCAGGGCTGGCTGGTTTCCTTCATGCAAGAAATTATTACTGCAGTCTGCAGCAGTTTTGAGTTTTGATTCCAACTTGTATGATACCCCCACAACATGGGGACTTAATTAGTTTCTGCTATTATAATCTTTTGTAGATTAAAAATAATTTTTATTTATTTAAAGATGCAGTGCGGAATTCTGGCTCTTTGAGCCACATCGCTCAGCCTAATCACAAGACAGTTTACAATGACCAATTAATCTACTAACCCATACATCTCTAATCTGTGGGGGGAAGCCTGAGGGCCTCAGGAAATCGTACGCATTCCACGGGGAGGACTTACTGACTCCTTGCAGAAGATGCCTGATGCCCTGAGCTGTAAAAGCACTGTGCTAATTGCTGTGCTACCGAGGCATCAGTTCACACGTCTGTGTAAACCAAAACCATTAGTTGAATTTCTTCTAAAATGTTTCATGTCATTGCTAGTACTATCGAAGAGCGACAGATGAATACCACAGTTTGTATTTTATAGCTGAATCTGGAAATGTTGTATTGCAATTGATGGATGAGTTCATTTTATGGTTACTCTTCTGACCATTTACAGCTCTTCGGCATTACGATTACGAATATATGGTTATATTCATGAAATGTCTACTAAATAAATGCACTACCCTCAAACAGTTTTATTAAGTCTTGTTTTGGCTCCCTCTTTAATATAAATTTGAAAATTAGTTTAATTCTATATTCACTCTCTTTTTATCTTTACCTTTATTTAATCTTGAAAGTTGATAGCTTATGGTGTGGCTTCTAACCCTGAAAATGAAGTAGCTTGCCAACAGTGTTAGTTTCTTCAACATTCAGTGTGCCTTACTTCTGATATACCTGGTACTACTCTATCTGGCTGTACACATGCAGAATATAGTATCACCTTGTATACTTATTTCCTAGTCTAGTGCAATTTATCTTTTTAAATAGTGGACTGAAATACATACACGATGAGACCTATTAGTTGTTAAGCAGCTTTATTTCAGGACAAGTGAGCATAAAAGCAGTCTAAATTTAACCAATACACTGTGTAATTTACCATAATTGAAAATTAGGCTATGCTGAGCAGAAGTGTTGCAAATTAATGACTTTTACTTGAAGTCATTCCTTTTTTTTTTGAGTGAGGCCAAAATTAGTGCTTTTACCTTTGCTTGCATAACTTGACAAACGGAAGGAACTCAGTGCATTACATGTGGCTGCAGGTGAAATGGGGAGAATTGTTGCTATTTTGGGTCAAGACCCTGTGAAAACAATGGGTAGTTGGAACTAGGGTGGGGAGGAAAATAGCTAGTAGGGTTACATAAAAAGAAACAAAAATAGGACTGGAGCAAGACAGGAGAAATAAGGGTTACCTGTAATTGGAAATTTCAGTGTTTATACCATTGCAGAATATCAAGTATTGGTTTTCTAGTTTATATTGCCTTTACCCTATCAGTAGAGAAGGCCCAAGGCACTTTATCTGCCTTTCGTCTGTCCCTGAATGGTTTCTATTATCAATTTACTTGCTAGTCAGATTCCAGCCCTTGTGCCTTTGTGTCCCAGTCATCACCCTCCAGCCACTGTCTCCACCTTCATACTCCGCTTCCCCCACTTGGTTGCACCTTCATACTCTCCTTAAGACGTACAAAAAAGCTGGATGAACTCAGCAGGTCGGGCAGCATCCATTGAAAGAAGCAGTCAACGTTTCGGTTCAAAACCCTTTGTCAGGACTAAAGAAGGAGGGGGCATGGGCCCAAAAAGAAGGTGGGGAGAGGGTGGAAAACCAATTAGAGGAAAGATCAAGGGGTGGGGGAGGGAATAGACAGGAGAGGTGAAGAAGGAATCTAAGGGGAAAGCACTATGGGTAGTAGAAGAAGGCAGAGCCATGAAAGGTGATAGGCAGCTAGAAGAGGAGACAGAGTAGAGGTGGGATGGGGAAGGGAGAGGGAAGGAATTACCAGAAGTTGGAGAATTCGATGTTCATACCCTCTCTCTTCCCCATCCCACCTCTACTCTGTCTCCTCTTCTAGCTGCCTATCACCTCTCATGACTCTGCCTTCTTCTACTACCCGTAGTGCTTTCCCCTTAGATTCCTTCTTCACCTCTCTTGCCTATCCCCTCCCTGCTTCCCCTCCCGCACCCCTTGATCTTTCCTCTGATGGGTTTTCCACCCTCTCCCCACCTTCTTTATAGGGCCCCTGCCCCCTCCTTCTTTAGTCCTGATGAAGGGTTTCAACCCGAAACTTTGACTGCTTCTTTCAAAGGATGCTGCCTGACCTGTTGAGTTCATCCAGCATTTTTGTACGTCTTGATTTGACCACAGCATCCGGAGTGCACTTTGTGTTTACTGTTCATACTCTTCTTCCCCCACCTGGCTCCATCTGGCTCTCTCCTTGTCTGCTTCCACCTAATATTCAGCTGTCTCCTTCTCCCAAGTCCACCACTCCTTGTTCCCAAGCAAGTTCCCTCTGCCCATTATCCTTCACTCTTCCTTGGTCCACTGTCACCTGTCTCATCTGTCCTTTTCTCCTCTTTATACCAGGTATCTTCCCTGTCCACTCTGTCAGCTGAAATGCTGACAATTCCTTTCTGCTGCAAGAACTGTGACTTCCTCGAGCAGTTATCTTTTTGCTCCAGTTTCCAGTATTTGCAGATTCTTTGGTCAAACTCAGTTAACTTCATGTTTACCTCTTTGTTTAGTATTCAAAATAGGAAACAAAACAATAGTTGATATGTTTGTAGTCATTGGAACTAACAATTTGTTTTAATCAGAATCAGGTTTATTATCACTGAGATATGTTACAGAATTTAATGTTTTGCCAAATAGTACAGTGCAATACAGTAAATTACTAAGTTACAATAAGGAATATTTTTTAAAAAATAGCACAAAAAGAGAGGAAAATAGTGAGGTTATGTTCATGGGTCGATGGACCATTCCAAAATCTGATAGTGGAATCAAAGAAGCTGTTTCTAAAACATTGAGTGCGCACCTTTGGGCTCCTGTACTTCCTCTCTGTATTAATCAGTGTGAGTCTTCAGATTACCATCTCTTCCCTGAGGGTAGTAATGAGAAGAGGGCATGCTCCAGATGGTGAGTGTCCTTAATGATGGAGGCTGCTTTCTTGAGGCACTGCATTTTGAAGTGTCCTCAATGGTGGATGGCTATTGCTGAGTCTACAACCCTCTGCTGCTTCCCCCCCCCCCCCAATTCTGTGCATTGGAGCCTCCATATTAGGGGGTGAAACAACCATTCAGGATGTTCTCAACTGTACGTCTATAGAAATTTGCTGATTTTTTTCCCCTCTAGCAGCCATATCCTCGTAAATTTTGTGTAAATGTATGGTCCTTTAGAAACAAAAATGTGAATGGCTGTCAACTCTGGAATAAAATACATGGTTACATGGCCCATTTTTTCCCTTAATGTCCCTTAAGGGGAATTTCAGAATCAGAATTAGAAGCAGATTTATTATCACCAGCATGTGTTATGAAATTTATTAACTTAGCAGCAGCAGTTTCATGCAATACATAATATAGAAGAAAAAAAAGTAAAAATAAATAAGTAAATGAAATAAGTATATTAAATAGATAAAAAATCTTACAAAAACAGAAATAATATATATTTAAAAAGTGAGGTAGCGTTCACGGGTTCAATGTCCATTTAGGAATCGAATGGTGGGGGGAAGAAGCAGTTTCTGAATCACTGAGTGTGTGCCTTCAGGCTTCTGTGCCTCCTACCTAGTGGTAACAGTGAGAAACGGGCATCCCTGGGTGCCAGAGGTCCTTAATAATGGATGCTGCTTTTCTGAAACACTGCTCCTTGACAATCTCCTGGGTACTTTGTAGACGAGTACCCAAAATGGAGTTGACTAAATTTATGACCCTCTGCAGCAGCTTTCGGTTCTATGCAGTAGCCCCCCTGCTTCCTTCCCCCCCCCACCCCCATACCAGACGGTGATACAGCCTGTCAGAATGCTCTTCACAGTACATCTACAGAAGTTGTTGAGTTTTTGGTGACATACCAAATCTCTTCAAACTTCTAATGAAGTGTAGTCACTATTTTGCCGCCTTTATGACTTCGTCAATATGTCGGGACCAGGTTAGGTCCTCGGAGATCTTGACAAGCAGGAACTTAAAACTGCTCACTCTCTCCACTTCTGATCCCTCTATGAGGACTGGTATGTGTTCCTTCATCTTGCCCTTCCTGAAGTCCACAATCAGCTCTTTCGTCTCACTGAAGTTGAGTGCAAGTTTGTTGCTGCAGCACCACTCCATTAGTTGGTATATCTCCCTCCTGTACACCCTCTTGTCACCACCTGAGATTCTACCAACAATAGTTGTATTATCAGCAAATTTATAGATGGTATTTGAGCTATGCCTAGCCACACAGTCATGGGTATAGAGAGAGTAGAGCAGTGGGCTAAGCCCTTGCCTCACTATCACTCACAACTTCACTGTTTGCAGCAATAATTTAACACAATTTACCACAGAAAAAGTACTTTTAGTGATGTTTTCAGTTGGATTTCTTTTTGACTACCAGAATTTGTCGCGCACTTTCGGTAGTGCCATCTTAACCAGAAGGTATTAGATGCTTCAAAATAATTATGAAGTTCATCTACCATTTCTTTGTCTCTAGTACTATCTCTCCAGTGTTGCTTTTGATCCATTTGTCCAATATTCACTCTCACCTCTCTTTAACTCTCTCTCTCTCAATCTCTCTCTCATATATATATCTGAAAAAAACTTTTGGTATTCTCTTTTATATTATCAGGATCAGGTTATTATCACTGGTATGCGTTGTGAAATTTGTTAACTTAGCAGCAGCAGTTCAATGCAATACATAATATAGAAGAAATAAATAAATCGATTATAGTATACGTACAGTATATTGAATAGATTAAAATCATGCAAAAAACAAATAATACATAAAAAAGTGAAGTTGTGTTCATGGGTTCAATGTCTATTTAAGAATCAGATGGTAGGGAGGAAGAAGCTGTTCCTGAATCACTGAGTGTGTGCATTCAGGCATCTGTACCTTCTACCTGATGGTAACAGTGAGAAAAGGGCATGTCCTGGGTGCTGGAGGCCCTTAATAATGATGCTGCCTTTCTGAGATGCTACTCCTTGAAGATGTCCTGGGTACTTTATAGGCTCATACCCAAGATGGAGCTGACTAAATTTACAATCCTCTGCAGCTTCTTTCGGTCCTGTACAGTCGCCCCTATCCCCCCATACCAGACAATGATGCAGCCTGTCAGAATGCTCTCCATGGTACATCTATAGAAGTTTTTGAGTGTATTTGTTGACATATCAAATCTCTTCAAACTCCTAATGAAGTATAGTCGGTGTCTTGCCTTCTTTATAACTGCATCGATATATTGAGACCAGGTTAGGTCCTCAGAGATCTTGACACCCAGGAATTTGAAACCGCTCACTCTCTCCACTTCTGATCCCTCTATGAGGATTGGTATGTGTTCCTTCACCTGACCCTTCCTGAAGTCCACAATCAGCTCTTACAGCTTACTGACGTTGAGCGCCAGATTATTGCTGAGACACCACTCCACTAGTTGGCATATCTCACTCCTGTACACCCTCTCATCACCATCTATGATTCTACCAACAATGGTTGTATTATCAGCAAATTTATAGATGGTATTTGAGCTATGCCTAGCCACACAGTCATGGGTGTATAGAGAGAGTAGAGCAGTGGGCTAAGCACACACCCCTGAGGTGCACTAGTGTTGATCGTCAGCAAGAAGGAGATGTTATCACTAGTCCGCAAAGATTGTGGTCTTCCGGTTAGGAAGTTGAGGATCCAATTGCAGAAGGAGGTACAGAGGCCCAGGTTCTGTAACTTATCAATCAGGATTGTGGGAATGATGGTGTTAAATGCTGAGCTATAGTCGATAAATAGCATCCTGATGTAGGTGTTTGTGTTATCCAGGTGGTCAAGGCCATGTGAAGAGCCATTAAGACTGTGCCTGGAGTTGACCTATTGTGGCGATAGGCAAATTGCAATAGGTGCAGGTCCTTGCTAAGGCAGGAGTTCAGTCTAGCCATGACCAACCTCTCAAAGTTTCATTACTGTAAGTGTGAGTGCTATTGGGCAATTGTCAATAAGGCAGCTCACACTATTGACAAAGCAATACTAAACTCTGTTACAAATGGGCTATACACTGGTTGTATATCAAGTCTTACAGCATGGAAACAGGCCATTCAGCCCAACTTGTCCATACCAACTGTTACCCTGAGAGCTAGTCTCATAGTCATTCTATGCTATAGAACCCGCAAAGAGGGTGTTTCCTTTCATGAGTATTGTTATTAGAGTTATGTATATGTTCTTTTGCACACAAGTTGCAAAGCAAATTATATGTTTGTAAATACTTATTTTCTTCAACCACAACTCATTTTTTTCCATGATAGATGATAAGTGGTTACACTGTAATTACAGATTCAGTCCTGCAAAACACCAATAATCCAGCATGCTAGGGAACTTGGATTTGCAGATTATCCAGTCTCCTGTGTGTTATTCCTGCTTCCACCCCAATACAATTTAAAATCACCTTTTTTTCTGGATGTTAGACAGTATTGCGATAAATTTTCAGTTGAATTCAGTGAATTTTAATGGAGTGGGAGAAGCTGGATCCAGATGAGTTGAATGGGAACTGGGCTTCTTTAAGTCAGAAGGGAGTGCAACCAGGGCCTTTTGAATTAAGGAGAATACAGAAACTGAGACACTGGCAAACCCAAAGAGAGCACAACATGCTTTACCTCGTGAGGCAGGTGTCAAACCATTTGGACTTCCAAATTGTTGGATAGTGTTTTATCAGAATTTAATTGAAATGGATTTCATTGTCATAAACAGGGCTCACTGACCTGGAGATGGCAAACTGGCAAAATAAGCTTAGTCTGCTAGTCTCCTTTGTAGAGTTTTTGGAAGAATTTGCTCATTATTATATAGGGTTTTAGAGAGTTGTTCAAAATCCTTAAAAAGAGGATCTTGTTGAAACAAGTTATGCTGAAGTGGTGGGAAGCATTTTTTCAGATGCATTGTGAGATTAAAACTCCAGTGGTCTGAAGACAAGATATTTCAAGAGTAAATAATATTCATGGAGTTTTGTCTCAGTATCAGAAAAAAATGTTTCGTGTTACACTGCATGATAATCTTATTTCTCAAATCCACTGTCCTTGTGACTAACCCCAGAGGAGACAATAACATTCCATTGGCGTTTGTGTTTTGAGCATACAAATCTGAAGCAGCTTTAAGAAGTCTTTGTCCCTTAGCAACACACACACACACACACACACACACACACACACACACACACACACACACACACACACACACACACACACACACACACACACACACACACACACACACACACACACACACACACACACACACACACACAGGAACTCAGCAAGTCAGGCAACATCAGTGGAGTGAAATAAGCAAGTTGACATTTCAGACCAAGACCCTTCATCAGGACCATAGAAGCTGTCTGATTTGCTGAGTTCCTCCATTATTTTGTGTGTGTTGTTCAAGGTTTTCAGCATCTGCAGAATCTCTTGTGCAGTATTTATATTCTGTCCCGTTAAGATTAATCCAACATTAATAAGATCAAGATAGCTCACACCAATGCATTTTTCCCTTTAGTATTCTTATCTCTATTCAGACAGAATCAGCATTCTGCTTCTTAGATCTTGTCACATTCGAACCTCAATCTTTTATGCCCTTTGCGTTCTGTGCTCCACTCATACTTTCCTCTTCTGTACCTTTTTCTTTGTTGTCTGCATGGATTCTCATCTCTTTGCTGAATTAGTTTAACCCTACATAACAGCACTAGCTAGCAATCCTCATAGGACGTTGATCCCGATCCTGCCCTTGAGTAAGACAATCCAGTTTTACTGGTCCCCACCCCCCTAGATCTGCTTCCAATACCCCAGAATCTGAAACCTTCTCTCCTTTACCACCACTCAAGCCACATATTTATGCTATTTTGGTATTCCTACTCTGGCGCAGATAGCAATCCTGAGATTATTACCTTTGAGGACTTACTTTTTTGCTTGTATCCTAGCTCCCTAAATTTGGATTGTAGGCCATCATTCCACTTTTTTTGTCCTATATCTTCAGTACCTGCAGTACATGCACCACACCAACTGGCTGTTCACCTCCCTTTGTAGAATGCCCTGCAGCTGCACCAAGACATCCCTGACCGAGTACACAGGACAATAGTAAACCGATCTAAAGTCCATTTCAAGTCTTAGCATCAACATTGCTAAGAGCTCCATCTTGAATGTACTGAGCTGCTGAGCTCTTTTATGGAAGTCTTTGGCCACAGCATCTGAGTTCCAAAAACCTTTACTTTCTGGGTGAAAAAATGTCGTCTTGTTTCTGTCCTAACTGGCCAAAACCCTCTACAGAGGGTTGTACATAACCCATTCAGAAGAAACATCACCTATCTATACTTCTCTCTGACAGAGTATGGATCCAGTATAATCAAAGACTTCACCCGGAAGGTACAAAAACCTGAAAAAGCATGTACCAGAAGATTCAATTTCGGCCTCTACCCACACTGTTCTAAGACTAGAATTCCTTAATGACCTCTCAATGTACATTGTTATGCATCTTATTATCCAGCTGCATTGCACTTTCTCTGTTACACTTTATTCCGCATTTTGTTATGTTTTTCCTATACTACCAACGTGCATTGTGTAATGAATTAATCTGTATGCCCATTATGCAAGGTGAACTTTACAGATGTCCGGGCCCTTAAGGCAGCAAAGCCGCCCCAAAACATGATGCTCCTTCCCTGCTTCACAGTTGAGATGAGATTTTGGTGTTGTGTACTGTGCCCCTTTTCCACGAAACATCGTGTTGTGTATTTCTTCCAAAAAGTTTAACTTTTGTCTCATCTGTCCACAGAACATTGTCCCAGAAGCATTGTAGAACATCCAGGTGGTCTTTTGCAAACTTGAGACGTGCAGCAATTTTTTTTTAAGGGAGCAGTGGTTTCAGCTGTGATGTCCTTCCATGAACACCATTCTTGTTCAGTGTTTTTCTTATAGTGGATACATGGACAGAGACTTTAGCAAGTTCTAGAGATTTCTGCAGGTCTTTTGCTGTTACCCTTGGGTTCTTTTTCACCTCCTTCAGCATTGTATGTTATGCTCTTAGTGTGCCCACTCCTAGGGAGAGTAACAACGGTACTGAATTTCCTCCATTTGTAGACAATTTCTTATACTGTGGACTGATGAATGCTCAAGTCTTTAGAAATGCTATTGTCGCCTTTTCCAGCTTCTTGCATTTCTGCAATTCTTCTTCGAAAGTTTTTTTGTTCAAGGCATGGTGCACATAAGCAGATCGTTCTAGAAAGAGCAGTCACCTGGTTTTGGGTCTTTTTTTTATAGGGAAGGCGCCTCTACAGTCCATACCTCCAATCTCATCTTATTGAGTGGAATACCAAAATTTTGTAGAAGGCATTACCCCAGAGGTTCCAATACTGCTTTGAACCTACACTGTGATTGTTTAAATGGTGTACTCAGTAACTTGGTATTGACGAGAAGTATGATTGTATGTTATTAGTTTAGGCACATTGTTTATCTATTGTTGTGACTGGGATGAAGATCAGACCACATTTTATGAGTAATTAATGCAGAAAAACCAGGTAATCACAAAGAGTTCTCAAACTTTTCCTTGTCACTGTATGTTAGTTGGAACCAGTAAGCTTTTGTCTTCCCACTTGCTAGTTCTACTTCTACATTGATTTTTTTCTAGGGAGATTTGATTTAGAGAAATTTGGGTACAAGGGTACAAAGGCCGCTTTTTTTTGCCTGACAATTTAATAAACACCAGAAATTCTGCAAATGCTGGAAATCCAAAGCAAGTATCTCAAAATGCTGGAGGAACTCAGCAGGTCAGGCTGTATGTATAGAAATAAATAGATGGTCAACATTTGATCTAACTTTTCTACTGACATGGGTGACCTTGCATTTTTTCCCCAAGTTGTACCCTATTTGTCAAGTTCTCACTCATTCACTGGCATATCTATATCCCCTTGAACCACACTTCATACGGTACAAAACTATCGATGCTGCCACCTTCAAATTGTAATCCTTCAAGACCGCTATGCTGACCTCTTGTTCATTGCTGAATTTCGTCACTCTGAGCAGTATCCCATTTACACACTTCTGCCCTCTGCTGTTCCACCATTAAGATATTTTAACTTACTACCTTGATCATCTGCTGTAACATCTCCTTATGTGACTTAGAAACAAATTGCACTTTCCATGGTTCTTGTGAAGTGCTTTGAGATCATTTTTGTATTTCAAAAAGCACAGCATAAATGCATGTTTTGGATTGTAGGGTTCTAGATGCGATCTAGAAGCAGGCCCTTTGGCTCCACTGAGTCCGTGCCAATCGTTAACCTTTGACTAACACCGACCCTACATTATTTTTTATATTCAGATGTACAGCATGATAACAGACCCTTCCGGCTCAACAGGCCACACTTTCCAATTACACTGGTGACCAATTAAAAGACAAATGCATGCACCTTTGGAACGTGGGAGGGAACCGGAGCACCAAGTGGGAGATCCATGCAGTCACGGGGAAAAGGTACAAACTCCTTATGGAAAGCGGTGGGAATTTAACCCAGATCACTGGTGCTGTAATAGCATAATGCCAACCACAATGCTAGCACACGACTCCTTGACCCTTTTTAATTCACCCCATGTTCTTATCAATTTCCCTCGGTTTCTACACAGTCTGAGGCAGTTTACATTGGCCATTAATCTCCTCGTCCACATGTCTATGGGAGGAAGCCAGAGTACTTGAGGAAACCCATTTGATGACAACGTCCAAGTTCAGGATTGAACAAAGGTCTTTGTCTCCTCAATGCTGCTCTATACCGATCAACCCTCCCCTGCTCCTGCTAGACATCAGCGCAGCATGATTCCAACAGCAGTGCACTGGACAACACTTAATGCAAGAAATCTTTCTCCATCAGTGATCTTGAAGGTAGTAGTATGGCCCTCCACTGCAATCCCAATTCAGTACAGACCAGGAATCAAACCTGCAATTTACTTTCATGTATTGAACAATTCGGTCTTAATTAAGACAGCCATTGGATGTGTGAAAAAACCCTTTCATCTCATTCTTCGAAGCCTCACCCAAATATGTCTGGCTGGTTTATTACATTTCACTACTGAATTCTGATACCAAATGTGAATCTTAGTTTCATTACGTACACTGATACTTTTTAAAAAAAAATTAAGTGCAGTCGTGAACAATAGACAGATCAGAAATGCTGATCAAGTCAACTAGTTCCCAAAGAGAACTCTGATAGGCCAATCAGATGGTTCACTGCTGCTGAGTGATAGAACACAAAAAACCATATGTACGTTAAGAAACATTTAAAAAATAGTAGAAATACTGGGATCATGGTGATCATGAAGTCTGCTGAAGAGGGACATTTATACACATGCTGTCCTCCATAATTCAATGAGATTGAAGAATAAGGTTGCAGTGTGACAAAACATGGCAGGAGCACTTGGAACTAAAAACTAGTCTCTACTGGAACATTATTTCCTTATTTGGATCACTGGATTTGACTATTTACTAGTTTCTTTATTTGAGATTGATGGTCAGTAATTGAGAGTCGAGTGTCTTTCTGATCGGCAGAATGCTGTCGAGCCTGTCTCTGGAGAACACAATATGCAACACACACAAAATGCTGGTGGAACACAGCAGGCCAGGCAGCATCTATCAGAAGAAGCACTGTCGACGTTTCGGGACGAGACCCTTCGTCAGGACTAACTGAAAGGAAAGATAGTAAGAGATTTGAAAGTAGGAGGGGGAGGGGAAAATGCAAAATGATAGGAGAAGACTGGAGGGGGTGGGGTAAAACTAAGAGCTGGAAACGTGATTGGCAAAAGGGATACAGATTTGGAGAAGGGAAAGGATCATGGGACAGGAGGCCTAGGGAGAAAGAAAGAGGGAGGGGAGCACCAGAGGGAGATGGAGAACAGGCAGGGTGATGGGCAGAGAAAGGGAGAAAAAATGGGGAGGGGGGAAAGAACTAAATATATCAGGGATGGGGTAAGAAGGGGAGGAGGGGCATTAAAGGAAGTTAGAGAAGTCAATGTTCATGCCATCAGGTTGGAGGCTACCCCAGACGGTATATAAGATGTTGTTCTTCCAACCTGAGTGTGGCTTCATCTTGACAGTAGAGGAGACCATGGATAGACATATCAGAATGGGAATAGGACATGGAATTAAAATGTGTGGCCACTGGGAGATCCTGCTTTCTCTGGCGGACCGAGCATAGATGTTCAGCGAAACGGTCTCCCAGTCCAGCATCTGCAGATTTCCTCGTGTTTACAATATGCAATACTTGCTTTAAGTGTACAGATATGCTTAATGTATTCGGAATTGCTTCATATGTGCTCCCTGCAAATCTATTGTGTTCTGGAGAGACAGCCCTCAGACGCCTCAGTAGTACAGCAGATAGCATGACACTTGCATCGTGGGGTACCAGAGTCTGGAGCTCGATTCCATTTGGAAAGAGTTTGTACGTCTGTCTGTCTGACTTTCCTCTGGGTGCTCTGGTTTCTTCCACAGTCCAACGACGTACCGATTAGTAGGTTAATTGGTCATTGTAAATTGTCCCATGATTCGGCTGGTGTTAAGTAGGTCGGTTGCTGGGTGGAGTGGTTTGTTGGGCCGGAAGGGCCTGTTCCACGCTGTATCTCTAGATAATGAAAAAAACAATCATGCCTGTGCAATACAAACCCGAGCACCATTTGACCATTAGCACATTGGTTGCCAGGGCTATTCGATTGTTTGTGGGCAGCAGCTTCCATTCATCCAGACTTGTACTGGTTTGATGGTGTTGTCACTCCAAATCATCCAAATGTATGCATGGAAGTTGTTTGTCTCTTGAACTGTTTTGTGTTTTGGAATTGAAGGCACTGAATAAATGCTGAATCCATAATATGCAGTTGTTCATACTCATTGTTTACTCTTAAAACTGTGACCATCTTACAATCTGTGAAAAGAACTGATTTAGCGATTTGTTACCTCCTTCTGTGGTATGGGTTTTGGACCATAACTCCCAAGTTTTCAATACTTAACAGTCATAAGTAGCAAACGAAAAAAATGCTGAAGTATTTTTATCAATTTTAAGTCAAAAGTGTAAATTAAAATTTGTATTTATCTTTTAACAGGTATCTCCACTTCAATCAAATAGAAACTTTAGAACCAGAATCCTTCAGTGATCTTCCAAAGCTTGAAAGGCTGTGAGTGCCACTAATTCCTATTGTGTTTAGTAGGTTAAGTTTGGGGAGCCAGAAATCCTTGCTTTAAAAAATGAGGCTAGAGATGCACATCTTTAAGTTCAACTTTTACATTTATTGTTGGCTGGGAGCATTTGAAGAGCAGCTGCAGCAGTTCCAACACTGGTATTACTCCTTGTTAATTCAAGTTTACTTCCAACTTCACATTGATGCTCTGTCTATCCCCATTCTGTTCCTACTTCTGTCACAGTCTGTTGAATCTCAATGAAGTGGGGTAATTCTTGATACATGAGTCACAGTCATATACTGGCAAAGAAGTGCTTGTATATAAATGAGAATGTGAAAATCGCTACTGACAATACTATTGAAACAAAATGCATTTAACCCTCTAATAAAATCAAACCATTATTGCATTGTTTAAGCAACTAAGACTGAAGCATTAAGTTGCCTGTCACTGTAAAACATTGGTTAAAATACTGAAATTTTATTTTGTATCCAAGGGATTCAGTGATTTAATCAAGAATGCTGTCCCATCAAATAAGCCAGTGTAATGGCACTGTAGATTAATTTGATACATTGAGGGATAAACGGTGTTACTTCAACCACATCTATGAAGTGTCACGCTACCAAAACCCTGCAGTGTAAACAGGGTTTGCACAAATTAGATGTGAACCGATTTTATCATTGTGGCAAGGACAACAATTCTTTGAAACTTCACCGAGAGGAGTGGGAAGTTGCTTTCATGTTTCTTGCCATCTGAGACTGAGTTCTTGTTGCAGACTGTTTTGCCTTCACATTGCTGTCCAGCAAAGAAATATGTTTGCCAATATTGAGGGCCTGTGTGCCCAAGCTTCAGGCTTACTGCAAATTGCAATACCTTTACCATTTAATCGAACCATTATTTAATGTATTGCATTGTCAGATTATGCTGCCAGGTAAATTTTGACAAGACATTTGCTTTCTATAGCATTGTTTTGGAGGGAGTTCATGGTACTCACAAAGATTCATCTGTTCAAGCCATTTCCTACCAATAAAATCATTGGCAAGTGTCTGATATCCAGCTGGTTTTCAGATATTAACCCATTAGTATGAATCACAATATTCAAATTAGTTTTCTTGGAAAGTGGATCTATCAATGCCAGTATGTAATTTCTGTCAAAGTCAGGTTGACATACAAATGTGGATACAACTGATGGAATTTACCTCCATCTTCTTGGCAACTGAGGAAAAGAGTGTTTGAAGACCAGGATCTCAAACGCTGCACAAAATTTGAGGTCTGTCAGATAGTAGTCATCCCTCTCTTCCACCCCTCCCCCCCACCACTACTACTATTTGAATTACCTATACCAGACACCTCAAGGCTCTGGAGAGGTCTCCATAAAGTGTTTCAGATCTACGAAGCAAAGAAGCAAAAAGAATGGTGTCCTTTTTGATGTTAAAAGCCTGATTCAATTAAAAACAGAGCATGGACACAGTGAAGCCTGCAGAACAACAGCTTCCCTAAACAGGCACACAATTCCTGTCAGAGGAAGAAATTGCTAAGTTAATGTAGGAAAGCAATTCAAAGATATTCTTAAAGTACCAGGGGTGGGGGAGGGGGTGGGGGGGGGGAGGTGGACATATTAGTCATGGCAGCCCAATGGGAGATGGAACATTTGGCACGACATTAAGAACTCCAGCATCAGCAGTAGATGGAGTGCCACTACACGTCTGCCAATCTTGTCAAGTACTACGAGTCACATCTGTGACAGTTTGCTGACCAGTCACCAAACAACCAGACTTGAAGCAAGTCTTCCTTGACGCCAAAAGGCCACCTACAAAAGAAATATGATATTTGACAAGCGATGGATGATGTAATTTTTATTGTACTGATGAACTGAATAAACCTTCATAGTTGAGGATGCAGCCAGAGGTGGGCATTGACTGTGTGTGTGAAGACCTCTGTCAGAGGTGACTATTGTCGGTAGTGTATTTGTTTTTGAATTTATTTTGCTGAGAATGCTTTTTTTTAAATGTCAAGTTATTACGGTTGGCTAGAAAAGAATTTGATGTTGATTTGCATCTAATGTTACTGACTTTAATTTAATTGGAATTTTTTTGAAATGTCTTGCTTTTTTAAAATTCAGCACTAATAAGTGTGATAAATATGAAACTATAACCTGATTGGTAGACAGGGATTTGTAGAGTCATACAACATGGAAGCAGTCGCTTCAAACATCCATGCCAACTAATGTGCCCGTGTAAGCTAGTCCCATTTGCTCATGTTTAGCATATATCTCCTTAAACCTTTCCTATACATATTCCTGACAAAATGTCTTTCAAATGTTTTCATTTTATCTGCCTCAGTAATTTATCTGGCAGCTCATTCCATATGCCATCACCCTCTGCATGAAGAAGTTGCTGCTTGGTCCCTTGTAAATCTTTTCCGTCCCACCTTAAACCTGTCCTAAGTGTGCTCTCTTGTTCATGGGGTAAAACTACATGCATTCACCATATCTGTGTCTATCATGACTTTATGCACCTCTTAGTTCACACCTCAGACTCGCATGTTCCGTGGAATAAAGTCCTCACCTGCCCAACCACTCCCTACAACTCCGGGTCTTGATTAATGGCAGCATTCTCTTAAGCCTTTAAGTAAATATTTGTTTTGATAATTGCTCAAGTTACATTTTGAGTTTTTTTTCTCTTTTACAGTTTTTTGCACAACAATAGACTGTCACAGATATTGCCGGGGACATTCAGTCAGTTGGTGTCCATGAAAAGATTGTAAGTAGGAAGCTGCCTTTATGGGGAGATGGGGAAAGGAGAAATAATCAATTTGAGCTCATAATCAATGCTAATAACAAAATAGAAATGAATTACCAGTTCTGTTTTTCTCTTGAAAGGGCAACAAGGGGATTTGAATGTTGCAGTAGGGATGCTTTTTGGAGACAGTGTGAGGTGTTAGAGGTCAGGTAGGGGTTTAGTGCCAGGGATGTGGGGAGTTGGAGGTCAGGGAGCTAGTGGTCAGAGTGTTCTGCAGTCGAAGGCCGGTGATCCCTGTGAACAGATGTCAGTTTGTGTGTGTGTGTGTGTGTGTGGACAAAGACAAGTGATCACTATGGTCCATGACCGAGGTTGGCAGCCCCTATGGACAAGGGCTTGTGACTCCCCAGGTCAGTGGGTCCCGTGAACAGAGATTCATGGGGGCAGGTGACCGCCACCCCCCACCCCCTGCCCAGGGTCAGTGAGTCCTGGGTGAGTTCAGAGTTTGAAGCCCAGAGTTCGAGGTCCCATGATCGTCCTTGGGTTGACACTGAAGATAAAAGACCAAGGTTGACAAAAGCTCCTTGGTTGACATGACCGGAAGTGGGAGGTCCAATGTCTGTGAGTCCACTGGAGGCCAGGAATGGCCTGTGTGTGAAAATGGGTGGGTGACAGGGAGAAAAGGGAGTTGTTTTTCTGTGGAATTGTTGTGCTGAACATTGTGGCCATGCTACGTCAATGCTGTAGTGTGTAGTGATACTTGCAAGCCACCTCCCCCCCCCCCCCCACACACACACACTTTTAATGCAAATGACGCATTTCTGTGCATTTTTTGATGTACGTGTGATAACTAACTATATCTGAATGCACAATATTACTCTTCAAGTACAGTATATTGCAAAATCCAAAGGAATTTGGAATAGATTTGCCTTTGACTAAACTGGTGCCAGATTAGTATTAGGTGCACAGCAAAGAGGAAAATTTAGTAGTGAATATTGTAAATCCATGTTAAATATTAAATGCAAAGAAAAATGGGCAAGTTCTTTTTACTGGCGTGCAGTCTCCCTTGTTCCAATAATTTGCTGCATCCAGGTGATTCAATGCTCTTGAAAAGAGGAAACCCATGCATGGCAGTTATCAAGAAATGCAGTTGGTTTTCAGTTGAAGTAGAGTTAAAGCTGAAAAGTGGGGTGCTTATCAAATAATTTTAATGCAGTTTGCTTTTTTCTTCAAAGAGTAAAATGGTTTAAAAAATTAATTATTTTCACATTGAAGACATCACTCAAATCCCCTGATAAAGTGAAATGTGGATGCTTTAATTTTGTGCGAGTGCCAGTTTATAATGGGAATTTTTCTTTTCTATTTTCTGAAGTAGACTTTTTGACTAAGCAGACTTAAAGAAATTAGAGACATTAAAGACATTAGAGTTCGCACAATCCTAAATCTTCACTTCAAGTTATTTCTTTTTAACAGGAGATTGGACTCAAATAACCTCAATTGTAACTGTGATCTGATGTGGTTGGCTGAGATGCTACAGGAGTATGCTAAGCTGGGTAACACACAAGCAGCAGCTACTTGCGAGTATCCCAAAAGGCTGCAGGGCAGATCTGTTGCCACAGTTACACCAGAAGAATTTAACTGTGGTGAGTTTCCATTTGATCAAGCCAAGATAGATAATATTGCTGTCCAGGTATTAAATTACTGGCCACTAGATCAATTTACCATGTTTAATGCTTATTATATGCTTATCTTACAATATTGTTGCTTAGAGGCTCTACTAATCTGATGAAAAGTCAGTTATGTATGGCTATAACTTCATATCGATATTTATTTTATAATGGTTGAAACAATTCTGCAGAATTACTCATAAACCCAGGATGCTGCAGATGCTGGAAATCCTGAGCAACACACACAAAATTGGCGGAACTCAACAGGTGAGGAATAAACAGTCGATGCTTTGAGCTGAGTCCTGATGAAGGGCATCAGTCTTAAACTTCGATTGTTTATTTCTTTCCGTAGAGGCTGCCTGATCCACTAAGTTCTGCCTACCTTTTGAGTAAAAAAAATTACTCAGCTCTTTTTCTATGACATCTTTAATGTAAAACATTATAATATATTATTCAATCACAACTAAGAGAAAATCTGCAGATGCTGGAAATCCATTCAGATAGCTTTAAGTGAATGGATGCTTTGTCAATAGGTGAAAGGTTAGAGTCATAGAAGGTTAACATCACAAAGTTTACAACCAAGAAGGTGGTCATTTGCTTATTGGGTTTGTGATGGTTGGAAAGGTGTGAGAGGATGGATTTGCAATTCCTCGTAAACAAGAGTTTAGATAAGCTCCAGCAAGCAGGGAGTGGGAATCAATTAACTTAAGGAAAAAGGGTTGACTGTATTTAGTTTGGGCACAATGGCAACAACTGGGACTGGTCATCGGTTCCAGAGACGGCTGAACTGAAGTGAGGCATGCAAGGCGACAATTCATTATGGCCCAGCATCGGTTAATGAAAATGTGAATGATAGTTGCATGAGGCCGAATAAGCTTAAGAGTTGTGCATCATAATTCAGACATGTTGGAATTTTTGGAAAGTAACAGGGATGCAAGGGAATTTAAGATTTCAGGCGAAGGCATCAAGGTTGGAGGTAGAAGTGTTGGTTAATCGAGTTAATCGAGCATGGTACTCGAGATTCATCTTGATTTCAGGCTGTGAATACATGGTGATGTGTTTCCCTGTGTATACCTATCCATTATAAAGCCATTGGCCTAGCAAAAAGAATATCTTGTATATAAAGTACAAAACAAATGGTACATGTTTAATTAGCCAATGAGAGTGTAGTACATTATTCCAGTCGGCCAATGAGTGTGCAGTACTTTATGATCCCTTTTAGGGGTGATTCCATGAACATTGATCTCCTGAATACTAAATAAGGTACCAGTGTAGTATGCTTCAGGAGTGGCAGATGCTTGTGAACTTGTTGCTTGTCTGTACCATTGAAAGTGTGTCCAAGTTCTCTAAAGGTCACTTGTGTTTTTGCTGTACAAGAGATGCAGTACACTGTAAATGTAAATTGGTGCTGGGATTTCTTCTAAATTAGGGTCATGGTGAAGTATCAACCTCTGATTAGAAGTTTGCTTGTACAAAATTAAAGCTCAATCCAAACTCAACATGGCTTAAGTTGAGTTTGAGTACTTAAAATGTTCTGATTTCAAAAATGTATGAAAAATGTGACCTGGCCATTGCTGGGAATAATTCACATTCAGATATATAATTAATCTAATTGAAGTGCCAAAGGTTGATCAAAAAGAGTTACTAACAAGGTATCCTGACCCACACTCGCCAAGTTAGGTGCATCACAGTGCTACCTGTCTGGATCTGCGCTTTGCACAGCTCAAGCTCCACCATCTGCTTAAATCTTAAATCCTAACTACACAAAGATCAAGTTTTTTGGTGTGACCATCTTGATATGGTATTCATTATACAGCATTGGAACCTTAATCTGCTTGATTTTAGTCTCTAACATACTGTTTTAAATATAAAATAGTTATTCTAATTCTACCAGATGTCCAGGTTTTGTTATTGGCTTGAGTTATTTGAGCTGCTTCAATAGCCAGTATTCTAGCACTTAAGATGACAACCCACAATATGTTTTAAGTGTTTTCATACTTATTCCCCTGGTAAAGTTGAAAACTACTTAAAAATTATTTCTCCATCTACATAGAGAAGCCACGAATAACAACCCAGCCACAGGATGCGGATGTAACATCTGGGAACACTGTATACTTTACCTGCCGAGCTGAGGGAAATCCGAAGCCTGAAATAATTTGGCTTCGTAACAAGTAAGTTGATACCTGCTGCCCGCCTTTTAGCTTTTTTTGTTTAAAGTGTTATTTCAAAAGTTAAAATCTTAAGTTAAATCTGTGGAGCAGTTCACTTGTTCGTGTGCATTTTAATGGACGTCCCAGAAGTTCACCTGCACTCGAGCTGTCCAAACAAGTTGTTCCTCCTTTGAGAGTCCAGCAGGTCACCATTAGTTAACCTCCTTTCTGTGAGTACTCCTGCAACATGAATAAAACTAACAAAAGGGAAAATTATTCTGTTAATTCCTATAAGATATTTTTGAAAAATTAAGTGTAATCATCACTTCCTGTGTGGTAAGTGATAGAAAAAATAATTTCTGGCCATGGAGATGTGGAGGTAGTTGGTCAGTATTAATAGTGTCTTTTTGTTTTATTGGAATAGTGATCTGAGATCCTGTTCATATGCAGGAAATGGAATCTTTGATTTGGTATTCCGGCACATGATTAAGCAATTGGAAACTGGAAATTACTCGTTAAAATGAAATCCTTTGACAAATTTTGGAGTGCTGTCATTCTCCCGTGCCAAATAAGATTTAGCCCTTTGCAGAGAAGCTGTACTTTCTGAGTAATTAATGTATTCACTAATGTATCATGCTGTTCTTCAGGATAAGAATTATTCTGTGTGCTTGTATCAATAACAACAGATTTATTCATTTGCTGGCACTCTTGCCTGAGGCAGCAAGTTGGCTTCTCATTCAACTGCAGACAAAGGAATCTAACTTAAACCAACAGCTCAGCCTAACACAGGAAATTCCATGTTGCTTTAGATATTAAGGCAACATCTGCTTGCACATGTGGATATCGTGTTATTCATTTAGCAAAATATATTGGCCAACCCAGTCAACAAAAACCGGGGTATTCATATATAAATTGACTTCTACCTTTATCTGTACAACAGTAACTGCAACTTAAAAAAATTGTACTGTGGGGCATCATTAGACTATTCTAAAATATCAGAAATGCACAATTTTAGCACAGGTTGACTTACAATCACTTGTAAATTGAGCGAGTGGTCATTTTGGACTGCTGTGAAACAGATTTTTGTGGCAAAGATGAAGCTAACAGATATGAGTTGCTTTGTATCTAATACTTTGTAACATGGCAGAAATTTATAATGAATTTTCTTGATCTGCATGTTCATATTCAGACTTAAATTGAATTTTTTAAAAATTACATTTGCCACAACTATTTCAATCCAGTTTCTCTGTTTTAGTCTACAAAATCTGCTTTTGCATTCCTGAAAAGTTATCAGCATGGTGATCTGATCTTGGTGTTATTAGCTGATTCAAAATGGTGCCATGTTTCTGCAACCAGTCAAATTCCAGGTGAAGTGTCACTTAAAAAATTTAAGAAATGAATAAACATTGATAATTAATGAAGCATTATTGCTTGACGTTCATAAGCTTGCTTATTGCTGATAACTTGAAATAGCTTTTACATTGACCAATATGCTTGGTACAAATATAATTACAAATCAGATTTCAAATCAGTATTTGGACTTGATTTTTTTTTCATAATCAATGGAATTAATTAAATTCACATTATTTTAATGCCTAAATTTGCCAAACCTACATTACGGGTGCTCTTGTTCCTTTACAGTAATGCATTAGATATGAAGTATAATCCACGCTTAAACCTATTGGATGATGGCACTTTAATGATTCAGAATACTCAAGAAGATGACCAAGGTGTTTACCAGTGCATGGCCAAAAATGTAGCAGGGGAAGTGAAAACCCCTGAAGTCATTCTTCGGTACTTTGAGATACCAGGTAAACATCCTTGAGAACATCAGATCTTATTGATGGGAAAGGATTGGGAGAGGATGAGAAGAAAGAAAATGCATTCCTATCAGTATCATTTCCCTCACTTATTTCCTTGTAACCTGTTATAACACTTGCCTATTAACACTCAGCCACCCTGCTCCCCAGATTTTCCCAGCAGCCTCCTAAACTGACTAATTAGCCTAATAATAGCAAGTCTTCAGGATATGGAAGGAATAATATGCAGTTGTAGGAAAAATCTGCTAATTCCAAGAAATGGCACCTGAGGTCATTATCAGATCTCGTTCATTGGACCAGCAAGATTGGTGCACGACCTATAATATCACAGCGCCCATAATAATCAAAGAATAAGATGACCTGCTCTGGAAAAAAATTTCACCACTGTGTTTAAGTGGTGTTTAAACCAATGCATGTTATATTGTTTCAATACTGTTATGCAAGCAAAATTTTGCAGATGCTGAAAAACAGCAGAAAATGTGGTAAGTGACGTCAGCATTCATGGAGCTAGCAACAGATTTAAGGCTTCGTGTTGATGACCTTTATCAATAGAGACTCAAAATATGTATAATGCTGCACAAATTGTGGTCGAGTTTGGGGGATCGGAGATGTTGATGCACAGAAAAGATGTGTGATAGATCGGAGGCCAGGTGTAAGTGGCAGAGATACCAACAGAGTTTGTTATTTATGTTTGCTTATTATAAATTTAAAATTGCAGTTGGGTATAAGGACAGTTGTGCAGCACACATTTGGTTACTATTGAAGGCTAGTAATCAGATGGTTGTAAGATTCCCGAGCTATACTGCTGTCTGTCAGCTTTTCATGTTCTACAATGCAAATCTTATGTCTTTGCTACTTTAAAAATGTCTCTTCTTTCTCCAATGCTAAAGAGGAAGAGTGGAATAGAAGTTTAGCGCTGAATGCTGTGAATAGCTCTTATTTATGAAGTGAATGAATATTAATTTTTTTTTGTTCTACATAAATTTGACTTGTGTTTCTTTAATAGCTCGGCCTGCTTTTGTAATTCAGCCACAAAACACTGAGGTCTTGGTCGGTGAGAGTGTCACATTGGAATGCAGTGCAACTGGAAACCCTCAGCCACGGATCACCTGGATAAGAAGTGATGGGTCTCCCTTGCCCAATGACCCTCGATATACTATAACTTCCTCAGGCGGACTCTATATTCAGAATGTGGAGCAAAGAGATGCTGGCCAGTATACCTGTCTTGCAAACAATAATCAAGACTCCATTCAAGCAAATGCATTCATAATTATTAAAGGTATTTAATGCAGCACCATACAACCACTCATAAAGTATGTGCTTGTGGGGAGTGGAACATAATGAACCAGGGATCTAATTGATTTATTACAAGGGATTTGCTTTCTAATTAGATTTACATAATTAGCAAATTATTTACATGTTTGAAACTGGTCTTGAATCTTAAAGGTCAATGCTTGAAGAGTTAACCACCTTTCCACCATCTTTTCATCGTGCTTTCCCATATATGCATACGTGCTACTTTGTCTGAATTACCAGTCATACGTCCACACTCCATCCTTTGGATGTACCTTTTATGCTTCATTATTTTGGACTTTATTGCAAGTGGAAGCATGTTGTCTACATCTGTCAGACCCTTTTGTTAGTCCTTTTTATCAGCTCTTCTACAAAATTAATGCTTGGTCCTTGAATGTACCCTGCTGAAGTTATCCTGTCACTTTTAATACATCACTCCTTGCACTCCTCCAGTACCACCATACCTCTTTCTGTTTTTTAGCATACAGATATGTTATTTGGCTCAGCTGGCCCATGCTGACCAACAAGGGCTAATCCTACCCTAACCTATTTAATTTTCTTCCTCATTCCTGTCTACCCTCTACCCCACCCCAAGATTCTGCCATTCGTCTAAAAACAAAGAGATTTTATGCCCGATTCATCTACCAAACTACATGTTTTTGGGATATGGCAGGAATCAACACGGAATCAGAAGGGATCAACGTGGTCACAGGCAGAACATGAAAACTCCATATGTAAAGTACCAAGGTGCTATTTAGGTTCAACAAATTGCGCCATTGTGTCAGCCAGTAATAACACTAAAGTATGGACTAACAAACTTATTTTTGATATTAAGGCATTTGTTTGCTTTATTAGCATTTAAATTATTGCTCTGTTCCACTTCAACATAGTGCGCGATTAATAAACTTAAGGGATAATTCTTTTCCTTCTTCCTCAACCCCTCCATCTTGTCTGTAGCTCCACCTCAGTTTACAGTCTTGCCTGATGATCAGACAGTTGTGGAGGGACAAAGTGTAGAGCTCCACTGTGAGGCAGAGGGCAATCCTACACCAACCATAACATGGACTAAAGGAGGTATGTTTGCATATAACATTTTTTAATTTCAGGCTAAACAATTTGGTGCCCAAATAAAAAGAAAACAAACTACCGTAGATTCCGGACTACAGAGCGCACCTGATTAAAAGCCGCTGGCTCTAATTTTAGAAATAAAATCAATTTTTTAATTGTAAAGGCCGCACCGGATTTTAGGCCGCACTGCTACTTTTAAATATACATACGTATCGGTAACACAAATTACGTTGCATATACTTTTTTACTGAACAGCACGAACAACATTCCAATATCTCCTAGCGACTGGTAAAAATATATATACTGCAGCCTACCAGGAAAAGTTATTGATCGACTTTAACTTAAAAGCAGCGTTTTCGCTTGGGTCTAATCGGGTCTGACGCGCTTGCGCAATGCGATCGGGTCTAATCGGGTCTGACGCGCTTGCGCAATGCGATCGGGTCTAATCGGGTCTGATGCGCTTGCGCAATGCGATCGGGTCTAATCGGGTCTGACGCGCTTGCGCAATGCGATCGGGTCTAATCGGGTCTGACGCGCTCGGGTCTTGCTTTTCTTCGAGTATTTTCCATGTTGATGAGGGTGAGTACAAATGAATGATTTACAATAATTTAATTGTGAAAGTGCGCTTGATTTATCGTACAATTTCATTGGACCTCTGTGAACTACTCATCAATTTTATTGGTCTACTGTTACGAGGCAAAATGTTTACGAGGCGGCATGAAAAAAAACCATGTATTAGCCGCTCTGGATTATAGGCCGCAGAGTTCAAAGCTGTTCAAAATGTGGGAAAAAAGTAGCGGCTTATAATCCGGAATCTACGGTAGTATTTGCCATCAATGTTAGCTGCTTGGTGCCTGACTGCTATTTCCTCTATGGAATAAAACTTCTACCCAAAGCAGCCAAAATGTGCTTAGCTTCATTAACTGTAAAACTGATACTATTGTTTTGCTAACTTTAGGATTTATTATTCTAACTTCTATATTGGGCAATAATGTGTCAGTGTTTTGAGAAGTGATTGATAACTTTTGCTGTTTTTTTTTGTTTAGATATTTTTCATTATGTTCTGTACATTAAAGTTGTATGCTTTTTCTATTGTGAGTTTCATTCAGTTGGAAGGGTTGACCTAAAAATAATTTTGGTATGTACTTCCAGACATTGGAAAGAACTAATTTATTGTCTTTCACTCTCCACAACAGTTTTATTCTGCTTGATTACAGACATGATTGGCCTTGGATATAATTACTTCAAATTTTCTGATATATAAAAAAAATCAGTAACTCAGAACTGTGGGTAGTAATGGGGGACAGAAATGTTGGATAGACCGAATAAGTACAATGCCTCAGTCTTTACCAAAGTTCAAAGTAAATTTATTATCTAAGTACGTATATGTCACCCATGTACAACCCTGAGATTAATTTTCTTGTGGGCGTACTGAAGAAATCTGTAACAGAATAATAACCGCAATAGAGCGAATAAAAGACCAAGCCAGTGTGCCAAGACAACAAATTGGGCAAATAGAAAAAGAAAGAAATGATATTTATTGCTTATTTGTTTATGGGAACATGAAATGAGGACTCCTTGAAAATGTGTCCATAGGTTATCAAAACAGTTCAGTTATCACCTTTGGTTTAAGAGCCTGATGTTGAAGGGTAGTAACTGTTCCTGAACCTGCTGCTGTGAGTCCTGAGGCTCCTGTACCACCTCCCTGATAGCAGCAGCAGCAAGAAGAGAGTATGGCCTGATTATAGATTATGTTTTCCAGCAACAACATTTCATGTAGATGTACTCAGTGGTTAGAAGGGCTTTACCCGAGATGGACTGGGCTGTATAAACCTCTTTTTGAAAGATTTTCCATTCAAGGGCATTGGTATTTCCATACCAGGTTTTGATGTAGCCAGTCAGTATGCTCTCCACCACACATCTATAGCTTCTCAAAATTTTCAAAAGTCATGCTGTGAATATTTGCAAACTCCTAAGGAATTAAAGGCGTTGTGCTTTCTTTGTACGTGCACTTGCATGCTGGGCCCAGGACAGGTCCTCTGAAATGATGACACTAAGAAATTTGAAGTTGCTGACCCTCTCCACCTCTGAACCTCTGATAAGGACTGGCTCATGAACCTCTGGTTTCATCCTGAAGTAATCAAAAAGCTCCTTGGTCTTGTTGATAATATTTAAGAGGTTGTTGTTGTGGCAGCACTCAGCCACATTTTCAGTCTCCCTCCTGTATGCTGATTCATCATCACCTTCGATTTGGACTATGATAGTGATGGAAGCAATCCTAAACATGGCAGTGGAGCTGTGCTTAGCCACACAGTCATGAGTGTAAAACAGTTAGAGCTGGGGGCTAAGCACACAGCCTTGTGGTGAACCTGTGCTGATGGAGATTGTAGAGAAGGCATCAGCAGCATGCCAGAAATTTGAGTGTCAGGGACAGAAGTTAGTGTTGTCACTATTACTAATGAGAAGGATCTTGGTAAGCTGAAAATTCAAGAGGTAGGCAAGTGACCTTAACCAAATGGACTACATCCCAGGGAGCTGAGGAGATTGTGGAGTTATTAGTAATGATCTTTCAATAATCATTCGATTCTTGAAATGGGTCCGGGGGAATGGAAAATTGCAAATTTCACTCCACTCTTTAAGAATGCAGGGAAGCGAAACACAGGAAATTATAACTCACTTAGCCTAATGTAAGTGGTTGGCAAGGTGTTAGAGTCTATTAATAAGGATGAGGTTTTCATGTACTTACGCGTGCTAAAATAGGCCTAGATCAACATTGTTTCCTTCAGGGGAAATCTAGCCTGACACATCTGTTGGATTTCTTGGAGGAATTAACAGGCTGACTACACAAAGGAGAATCAGGAGACGTTTATTTGGATTTTCGGAAGGCCTTTGACAAGGCGCTGCACATGAGGCTGCTTCACAAGATAACAAGATGTACTTGTTGGAGTTTAGAAGAATGAGGGGGATCTCATTAAAACCTATTGAATATTGAATGATCTAGGTAAAGGAAATATCCTCTGTATATCCACTCGATCTCGGCCTTTCAATATTGGATAGATTTCAATGAGATCCTCCCCACTTAGTCAAAACTCCAGCCACAACAGGCCCTGGGCCATCAAACACTCCCCATATGTTAACCCCTTTGTTCCTGGGATCATTCTTGTGATCCTCCTCTGGACCCTCTCCAATGCTAGCACGTTTTCATAGATAAGGGGGCCAAAACTGCTCACAATACTCCAATTGCAGTCTGACCAATGCCTTATAAAGCATCAGCATTACTTCCTTGCTATTGTATTCTAGTTCTCTCGAAATGAAAGTTAACATTACATTTGCCTTCCTTATTGTTGACTCAACTTGTAAGTTAACCTTTAAGAAACCCTGAATGAGGTCTCTCAAGTCCTTTTGCATCTCTGGTTTTTGAATTTTCTCCCCATTTAGAAGATACTCAGTACCTTTATTTGTTCTACCTAAGTGCATGACCACACATTTCCTTACATTATAGCAATACACACAAAATGCTGGAGGAACTCAGCAGGCCAGGTAGCATCTATGGAAAAGAGTAAATAGGTGACGCTTCTGGCCAAGGCTCTTCATAAGGACTCCTTGCTGCCTGGCCTGCTGAGTTCCTCCTGCATTTTGAGTATGTTGCTTTGGATTTCCAGCACCTGCAGATTTTCTTGTGTTTGGCCTTGCATTATGTTCCATCTGCCCATCCTCTTTGCCCATTCTACCAAACTGATCCTTTCTGCAGACTCCCTGCTTGGTCAGCACTACCTGCTCCTCCATCTATCTTTGTATCGTCTAGAGACTTGGCCACAAAGCCATCAACTCCATCATCCAAATAATTGACGTTTAACATGAAAAGAAGCGGTCTGAAGCACCTTCTCCTTTGGTAGTACAAATACTTACTCCTCACTTAAGTCCCCGACCCTCTCGCATTTATGGTGCTCTGCTAGTGTCTTCCACAGTGAAGACTGACTTAATAATTCTTATTAAGTTCATCTGCCATTTTTTGTCCCCTATTAGTACCTCTCTAGCATCATTTCCAGCAGTCTGATATCCACTCTCATCTTTCTTTTACTCCTTGTATATCTGAACAAACTTTTTGCATCCTCTTCTATACTATTGTCTAGTTTACCACGATACAGTATGTCCTGAAGAAGGATCTCTGCCTGAACCATCGACTGTTTACTTTTTTTAAATAGATGCTGCCTGATCTGCTGAGTTTCTTCAGTGTGTTGCTTTGGATCTCCAGCATCACCAGACTTCCTTGTGTTTGTGACTTACCTTGATATTTTATCTTATTTCTCTTTACTGTGTTTTTACTTGCCTTCTATTGGGTTTAAAACATTTTCCAGTCATCGACCTTGCCACTAATTGCCACTTTTGCTTTATGTTGTCTTTGACTTCCCTTGTCAGCCCAGTTGCTTCATCCTCTCTTTTGAATAATTCAGATTTGGGATGTATCTTTTCTGAGCCTTCCAGATTACTCCCAGAAACTCCAGGCAATGCTGTTTTATAGTCATCTCTGCTAATGTCCCCTTCCAGTCAACTTTGGCCAGCTCCTCTCTCATTCCTCTAATTTGTTTTACTCCACTGTAATTCTGATTCATATGACTTTAACTTCTCCCTCTGAAATTTCAGGAGGGATTCTATCATATTATGATCACTTTCTCTGAAGGGTTCCTTTGTCTTAAGCTCTCCATTCAAATCTGTGTCGTTACATAACACCCAATCCAGAATTGTTGTTCCCCTAGAGGGCTCAACCACAGGCTGCTCCAAGAATTATACAAATTCTGCCTCTTAGGATTGAAAATCAACGCCACCCTGATTTTCCCAATCCACCTGCATATTGAAATCCCCCAAAGCTATTGCAACTTTGCCCTTTTCATGTTCCTTTTCTATGTCCCTTTGTAATTTGTAGCCCACAACCTGGCAACTGTTCAGAGGCCTTTATATATTCCGTTAATATCTTTATCCCCATGCAGTTTCTTAACTTTACCCACAAGGATTCATATCTTCCAATTCTGTCATATCTTTAAGGATTGATTTCATTTTTTACCAACAGAGTTATGCCACCTGTTCTACCTACCTGCCTATCTTTTTGATACAATGTGTATCCTTGAATTTAATCTCCCATCCATGATCTTTTCTCAGCCATGATTTCGTGATGCCCACCACATCATAATGCCAATCTCTCCCTGTGATACAAGCTCCTCTACCTTATTCAGTATACTGCGTGCATTCAGATATAACACATTCAGCCCTATATTCTTCACCCTTTTCAATTTTATCCCCCTTTTACACTGCAGCTCGTCCCATTGACTGCAATTTTGCCCCTTCATCTGCCTTTCCTTCCTCAGTCTCACTCTATGCTGTATCTCATTGTATACCATCTGCCCTATCTCAGCCCCTATCATTTCAGTTCCCATCCCCCTGTCAAATTAGTTTAAACCCTCCCCAACAGGTCCAGGAAACCTGCCCACAAGAATATTGGTCCCCTTTAGGTTCAGGTCTAACCTGTCCTTTTTGTGCAGGTCATACCTTTCCCAGAAGAGATCCCAATGATCCAGAAGTCTGAAACCCTGCCTTCTGCACCAGTTCTTCAGCCGCACCTTCATCTGCCAAATCATCCTATTCTTTCTCTTGCTGGCACATGATACAAGCTGCAATTCAGTCATTACTACCCTGGAGATCCTGCTTTTCAGCCTTCTATCTAACTCTTCAGGACTTCATCCTTTTTCTATCCGAGTCATCGGTACCAATATGTAGCTAGACTTCCAGCTGTTCACCCTCCCCATTCAGAATGCTGTGGACCCAATCAGAGTCATTCCTGACCTTGGCACCTGGGAGGTGACATAGTATCCGGGTGTCTCTTTTACATTACAGAATCTGCTGTGTGCTCCTCTCATTACAGAATCCCTTTTCACTACTGCAAACCTTCTCTTCTCCCTCCTCTTCTGAGACGCAGAGACAGGCTCAGTGCCAGAGATCAGTTCGCTGCAGCTTCCCCCAGTATGTAATTCTCCCCTACAGTATCCAAAGTGGTGAACCTATTATTGAGGGAAACAGTCACAGGGGTACTCTGCACTGACTGCCTATTCCCTTTGCACACTCTGAGAGTCACCCAGCTCCCTGCCTCCTGCAGTAGTGTGTCTACCTGCTTATTGCCGCCTCATTTTCCCATGTGAGTCGAAGGTTGTGCAAATGCAGCTTCAGTTCCTCAACACGGCCTCTAAGGAGCTGAAGCTCAGTGCATTTAATGCAGATGTTTTTATTGGGGAAACTGGAGCTCTCTCGAAGTTCTAACATTTCACACGAGGAATATACCACGAACTCTGGACTGATTCTCAGCACACTAGCTATGTAGTGACAGTAAAGAGAAACATACTTGAAAACTTGCTTAGAAGGAACTACCACCTGTGCTTGCCCAAGCCCGTTGAGCCAAAGCCAGACCTCTCTAACACTGTTCACTCACACAATGGCCACTCGCTTATTTTATTTGCCCCTGCTGAGTGCCTAATCGTCTTTATAATATGATCAGATCTTCAGGTTAATGGAAATTTGCTTTTGTTTCTAGGTGGTACACTTCCTGGAGACAGAAGGCTTGTTGTCCTTCCCACGGGATCACTAAGGATTTCCAGAGTCCTTCTTCATGATGATGGCCAGTATGAATGCCAGGCTGATAATATTGTTGGTGCCCGTCGAGTTGCTGTCCTCCTCTCTGTACAGCGCCGAAGTATGCTACAGTTTTAGTACCTTTGAATAACTAAATCATTCACTTTAAGTGTAAAGAAGCCTGTTATCAAAATAGATACTTCTGAAAGATTTAATAGAATCCTAATGAGAGAAGTGGTTCATTGTTCTACTGTGTCACCCACCATGGCAGTTTTGATTTAATGTTACATTAGCAAATCTTGGAAGCTGTAGTAACAAGTGAATGAAAGCAGAAAAAATAGTTTTCTGTGTAATTGGATACAGCATGAAAGTGATGTACTCAGTCTTTTGTTGAGAAGTTTTGTGCTCTATATGGTATCTAATATGCATGTCCTGACTTGCCTCAAAGGCCGAAGCATCATGACCACAAATTAGTTAAAGAGGGAAACATTCTTGCTGGGACGAAGTAATTTGGGAAGGAAATTAAGATTCTGCTGCCCTCCATTGGTTGGGGTCAACCATGGATGTTGTGTCCCAGTGGTCTGCGTGATATGCAGGGCAGTGTGATTTGGAGAGCAAGCTGTTGCCCATTTAGCAGCCTCCCTCTCTCCACACAGCTAATGAATCCAAAGAAATGGCAGTGGCCAATGTAGTTTGGCACCAGCAGTGTCGCAGGATTTGCCAGTCAGCGTTGAACTCAATGTAGGACTGCCTTTAGGACCCCAGTTCCAGATTTTTCCCTGGGGGGTTTACTCCTGAACTCTTCCCCATGAGTGGGTATAACCACAAAGAAGCAGAGATTTGAAATCAGAGTTGTCCTTCTCTGGATGAGCTGCCAACCACAGCTGAGGAGCTTCATCTGCCCAAAGCAACTGGATTTAAGGCACCGTTAATCCACCTTTTCCCCTTCTCCTGTCAGTACGAACAGTTCCGCAGGGCTTAGTGGCTAAGCCATATGTGAAGGCCAGGATCTGGACTTGGTTGTCAGAAGCCATTTGAGAGATGTGCCATTGGGAGCATTTAGTAGGTGGTGGGAGCTTACCCACTACCACCCTCGGCTATAACAATATTAAGGAACCAAAATTAAGATGACCAGTCCCAAATTTGAATGAAGCTTATAGCTGCTTTTCTCTCTTCCTAACTGTTCCTAGTATCACTAGTCTTTACAAATACACCCACTGACCTGACAGTTGCTGCTGGATCAGACGTGCAGATTCCCTGCAGCTCTCAAGGGGACCCTGAGCCTACTATAACTTGGAGTAAGGTGAGTAGCGATCTCTAGGTAACCAGGTTTGTTGCAAAGCTAAGAACATTCCAAAACAAGAACAAAATATTCCAAGCATTTAGAGATACTTTGCTCATAGAAACATAAAAGCATAAGTGTGGGAGTAGTTGTGTCTAAGCCACGTGCTTGGCACTGGGCCACTGATTGAGTCAGGAGTTTGTGTACTTTGACAGCAGTACAATGCAGGGGTTTCTGCCCTGGTATTGGTGCCATCTTTCCAATGACATGCTCTGTGTTCATTGGTTAATAAACAGGCATTAACAGTTCCATGATATTTTGTTAAAGAATATTAAGGGAGTTAGAAGTTTTTAAAAAAAATCATCTTGGAAACACTCAAGCAGATCAAACAGCATTCTGTGGAAAGAGAAGCACAGATAAGGACATCTTGTCCTGAAGGAAGTTATATAAATTCAGGTCTTGTCCTGTTTCTGGAATGTTTGTTCCATTGATCTGCAGTTGTAGATTCGTTGTTATCAGCGATGAAGTTGTATTACTCAAACATGTCAGTGAACAGTTTGGAAGTAGGGAAATTGTCACTGAGATGTAGATGATTTATCAAATTTATTTGTTAATGAGGTCAGAAGTGTAAATAATCCACTCAGTCTAACATAAACTGTGCTCTGTACAGTATTTGGTGTGCATGCCCCACCTTGCCTCATAAGTCAAATCAATTAGAAGAATAAATCTTGCTGAGAAAGAAATGGTTGATGATTGGAGAAGGAAATAAAATTTTCCAGTCACTTATTTAAACCTTTGAGTTGATGTTTATTTATCAAGTAATTAGAAACATTTTTACAGCCATTGCCGAGTGGAGAATAAATTAATTGAGCTACTGTGAGTGAGAGAGATTAAAAGACAATTTGCTGAGACGCAAATAATTATAGAGCACTTGTAGCTTGGATTAGTTACTCTTAGCAATCGGATAGGTTTCTTAAAAAAAATCGTAGTGCAAATAAATTCCAGTATTATTTTGTATGTGAGTTATTGAGTTTATTTTAAGAATTGTCTGACTAAAAATATATTTATAACCTGAAGTACACACACTGATTTTGGATATAGAGTAATGCATTTATTATTTTTGAGGTATTTAATATAAATGTAAGCCAAATAATCACTTCAAATTCAGATTCTACACAATTCTAAAGCTACTCAGATATTGATATGAGGATCATTTGGGAATGAAAGTATTAGATCAGCAATAGGATCAAAAACAACCGCCCTCCAGGACCCTACTATGAATGGATTTTTATTATATCCATAAATATATTGAATCTTCTTATGTAATCACAACAACATGATACTGCAGAAGCTGAAATTTGACATAAAAGTAACTTAGGAATTGCTCTACAAATCAGGAGGCATATTGAAATTGATTTAATATTGTCATTTTTACCAAGATGCAGTGAAAAGCTTCTCTGGCATCCTGTTCATTCGGCTCAAATTGTTTCAAAGTGCATTGAGGTAGTGCATGGTAAAACAGTAACAGATTGCAGATTAAAGTGCAACAGTCACATAGAAAGTGCAATGCAGGCCCACAGCAGGTGCAAGATCACAAGGAGGTAGATTAGGAATGGAGGGTTATGGGCTGAGTGCGGGCCAGTGGGACTGGGTGAGAGTAAGCGTTCGGCACGGATTAGAAGGGCCAAGATGGCCTGTTTCCGTGCTGTAATTGTTATATGGTTATATTATGAGATCAACAGTCCATGTTTTTGCACTTAGGAACCATTCAGTAGTCTTAAAGTATCAAGAGTAGAAGCTGTGCTTGAGTTTGAGTAGTACATACTTTTCATGCTTTTGTATCTTCTGTCCTGGGAGAGGGGTGAAAAGAACACAACTGAATTGGGTGAGGCCATTGATTATGCTGACTGCTTTACTGAGGCAAGGACAACTACAGACAGAATCCACGAAGGGGAGTCTGCTATCTGTGATGTACTGAGTTGTGTCCATGATGCTGTAGTGTCTTGGATTACATGAAGAGCAGTTGTCATACTTCGTCATTACGCGTCCAGATCGGGTGCTTTCTGTGGTACATTGGTAAGGGTTAATGTGGAGGTGTCGGTCAGCTTCCTTGGCCATGGCATCTACTTGGTTGGACTAGGACAGACCTTTTAATTTAACTGCAGCATAACTTTCTGATTCATGAACTCATTTCCTCAACTAATTAAAGCAAATATGCCATGTGCCACCTTTACCACTCTATCAGCCTACTTAGCCACTTTTAGGGAGCTATAGGTTTGGACTGAATGATCTCTCTGCATATCAACACTGTAAAGGGTTTTGTCATTTAGAGTGTACTCACCCTTCACGTTGTATCTCTCCAAGTGCTACACTTCACATTTGGCTAAGTTAAACTCTGCCTGCCAAATCACAGCCCATACCAGTATTCTACACTATCCAAAACAACACTGGTCTTTGTATCGTCTGCAGACTTACTAACTTACCTATTTACGTTTTCATCCAGATCATTTAATATACTAGTAAGAGCGGAGGTTCCAGTATGGATCCCTGCAGAACAGCACTCATCATAGACCTCAAACCAGATTAATTTCCATTGACCACTATCTTCTGTCTTCTCTTGTGAATCGAATGCCAACCAATCACCTCAACTGGGACATGGACTGCTGACAGCAGCTCAACACACTCCTCTGTCCTGAGCTGATAGAACGTAGATCACTATCCTGTGGCTTCTGGTTTCACCACGTGACTTTATGTCATCGAGGCAAATATCTTTCCTCTCCCAAAGATGAGATCTTCAGTGCTTCTGTTAGTTTTTGTGTAACTCTGGGATTTTTACGGTTCCTAGCCCCGTGTCCAACCCTCCTTTTGCAGCTGAGCTTGGGACAGTCCATTGTGGTATTTCTAATTAGGCCACCCTTTTCCAATTGCTCATAAATCCTATCCCTAAGTATCCTCCCTATTACTAACATGAGATGCACTGGTCTATAGTTTCAGGATAATCCCCAGTTCTCTTCTTGAATAATGGAACAAAATGAGCAATGTATCCTGTCCTATGACACCTAGCCTATTGTTAGAAAGGACATGACGATCTTGATCTCGGCCCCAGCAATCTCATGTCTTGCCTCAATAAACTAGGGCATAATCCCATCAGACCATGGGATGATTGATCCATCTTTAAGAGATCCAATACAACCACCTCCTTTTATTTTGAAATGTCCTAGCAAATCAGTATGATCCAGACTGATCTCCCCATCTTTTATGTTCTTCTCCTTGGTAAATACTGATGCAGTGTACTCATATGGGACCTGTCCTGCATTCTCTACCTCTGAGCCTTCTTTATCCTTGAGCGGTCCTACCCACTCTCCAGTTAGTCTCCTGCTTTAGATATTAGTTCAGAATGCCTCAGAATTCTCTTTACTCCCACTTGCCAAGGACTTTTCCTGGCCCCTCCTGGTTTTCCTAATTCTGCTCCTGAGTCCTCTTCTGGCTTCTGTACAATTGTCAAGGGCTTTGTTGGAATTTTAGCTTCCTACATTTTACTTGTTTTTTTTTTCTCAAACAAGAGAGAATTTGCAGATGCTGGAAATCCAAACAACACACACAGAATACTGGAGAAACTCGGCAGGCCAGGTAGCATCTATGGAAAAGCGTAAACAGTCATGGTTTCGGGCCAAGACCCTTCATCGTGACTCAAAAGAACATTTCCTGTTCCTCAACACACACAAAATGCTGGTGGAATGCAGCAGGCCAGGCAGCATCTATAGGGAGAAGCACTGTTGATGTTTCGGGCTGAGACCCGAAACCTAGATTTCTGCAGATTTCTTTGGCTTTGCTCTTTAAATTTCCTGTTCCTCTGTGACCAAGCTCAACACATCTATTGCCATACAAGGTTCCATTAATTTCCCATCCTTTTAGGACTCAGAAGCAGTTGCTATCCCTAAGCCGTCAGGCTGATCAACAACTCCACCTATTAATCCACCTGACCACACACCCTACCACCACCTTATCATTTCCTGTCAGTCACCTTGGATACTCCTGCAATTAGCGTCACTTTGTATACATATAATCAGCCTAAGTATATAAGCTAATCTTGTGTATTTGCATTTATTTATGCTGCTGTATCGGTTCCAATGTAATACTCATTTTATTCTCCTTTGCACTTGCGTATTGAGGAATGATAATCGTTCTTGAATCTTATCCCATTCTTACTGGAACACGCCTATCCTGTATGCAGTTGGTCTTTGAACATCCTCCTCCACACGCCAGATGTAGATTTGCCCAAAGCAACTATTCTTAATTAACTCTTCATAGTTCCTTTATAATACCCTTATAATTTGCCCTGCTCCAATTTAGTATACTCCCACAGGATCCATACTTACCTATAAGCATCTTAAGGAGTTGTGATCACAGTTCCCTAACTGTTGTTCCACTGAAAAGTCAGTCATATGGCCAGGCTTCTTACTCAGCTCCTGGTCCAGTATGGCCACCCCTCTTGTTGAGCTAAACTTCTTGCACTGATGAGGTCCCGACCATGGCATTGTGTTCTAGTCATCCACTTCTGCTCTCTGTAGATTAGAAAAAAACTTTCTCTAATATCTCCCCTAAACCTTCCTCTATTTGTGTCCTCTGGTATGGTCCAATTCTGTCCTAAAAATAAAGTGCTAGTTGCCCATTCTATCTATGCCTCATGTAATCTTATACACCTCTATAGAGTCACCTCTCATCCATCATCGTTTTAAAGATAAAAGCTCTAGCTTAACCTTTTACTTTTCAGATGTGCTCTCTAATCCAGGTAGTATCCTGGTAAATCTCCTCTGAACCTTCTCTAAAGCTTCTTCATTCTTCCTATAATGTCGACCAGACTGAACAGCATAGTCTACATTTTGTCTTATCAAGAGTTTTGGAGAACTGCACCATAACCTCGCAGCTCTTGAACTCAGTCCTGCAATTCATGAATACCAGCACCCCATATGCCTTCTTAAACATCTTAGCAATTTGAACAGCAACTTTGAGGGATCTCTGGACTTGTATCACAAGCTCACTCTGTTTCCCCAGACTGGTAAGAATCCTGCCTTTCACATTGTACTTCACTGTGAAGTTCGATCTTCTGAAGCGTATAACCTCACACTTCTCCAGATTGAACAGCATCTGCCACTTTTCCACAGGTTGACCACCTTTTCATCTCTATTCTAAGGCTGTGCCCTCTGGTTCTAGATTCTGTTGTTACAGGAAATATCCTCTCCACAACTACTCTGTCTAGGCCTTTCAATATTCGACAGGGTTCAATGAGATTGCCCCTCATTTGCCTAAACTCGTGCAAGTACAGGCACAGAGCCTTTAAACATTTCTCATATGTTAATCCTTTCAATCCAAGACTCATTCTTGTTAACCTTCTGGATCCTTTCCAATTCCAGCACATCTTTTCTTAGATAAGGGGCCCAAAACTGCTCTCGATGCTCCAAGTGCAGTCTGACCAATGCCTTAAATAGCCTCAGTGTTGCATCCTCGCTTTTATATTCTAGTCCCCTCAAAATTAATACTAACATTGAATTTTTCTTCCTTGTTACCAACTCAGCCTGCAAGTTAACCCATAGAGATACTTGCATGAGGACTCCTAAGTCCCTTTGTACCTCTGATTACTGAATTTTCTCCCCATTTAGAAAATGGTCTACCCTTTTATTGCCAAATGCATGACCATATACTTCCCTATACTATATTCTATTTGCCTCTCCTTTGCCCATTCTCCTGATTGGTCTGTCCTTCTGCACACTCGCTTCTTCACCAATATTATCAGCCCCTCCACCTATCTTGGTATCATCTGCAAACTTGGCCACAAAGCCATAAATTCTGTCGTTGAAATCATTTACCTATAATGTGAAAAAATGATGTCCCAACACTGACCACTCCAGAAAATCACTAGTCATTGGCAGCCAACCAGAAAAGGCCCTCTTTATTCACACTCTGCTTACTGCCAGTCAGCCAGTCCTCTATCCATGTTAGTATTTTTGCTTCTTAAAGCTTAAGAATGGTTTCTTCTTCTTGACTAAAAGGTTCTACCGCTCTTATCAACAACTATGGTTCTTTCATCATTCCGTCCTTTCCCTGTGACAGTGTGACAAACCTACCCAGAACCTCATGCAACTGCTTCCTAACTGACCTTTACATTTCTCTTGTGCATTTCCCTGATAGCAGCTGTTCCCTGCCTAATACCATCATTATTAGCCCTCTCCCAATTGAATACTTCCCACCTTGTCTGATGAAGGGTTTCGGCCCAAAATTTCAATTATTTATTCTTTTCCATAGATGTTGCTTAACCTGCTGAGGTCCTCCAGCATTTTGTGTGTGTATGTGTTGCTCCCATAGTCTGCTTCTTTCCTTGTCCATGGCTCAGAGGGATGTTGAAGTCAACCATTTGAACAACCCTCTGGAACACACACTAAATGTGGGAGGAACTCAGTAGGTCAGGCAGTATCAATGGAAATGAAATCAGCAGTCAACATTTTGGGCTGAGACTCTTCAACAGGACTGGAAAGGAAGGGGGAAGATGCCAGAATAAGGTGGTGGGGAGAGTGTAGGAAGACAAGCTAGAAGGTGGTAGGTGAAGCCAGGTGTATGGGGGAGATGAAATGAAATATGAAGCAGGGATGTGATAATTGGAAAAGGTAAAGGGTTGGAGTAGAAGGAATCTAATAGGAGAGAAGAGTGGAAAATCCTACAAAAAGTAGTGGATACTGCATAGTCAATCACAGGTAAAGCCTACCCCACTATTGAGTACGTCTACACGAAATGCCGTGGCAGGAAAATAGGATTCATCATCAGAAACCCCCACCACTCAGGTAATGCTCTCTTCTCACTGCTGCCATCAGGAAGAAAGTACAGGAGCCTCAGGATAGGAACAGTTATAACCCCTCTATAATCAATCTCTTGAACCTAAGGGAATAAATTCAATCAACTCCACTTGCCCCATCATTGACATGTTCCCACAACCTATGAACTCATTTTCAAGGACTCTTCATCTCAAGTTCTCAATATTTATTGCTTTTTAAATTAATTTTCTTTCTGTATTTGCAGTTTGTTTTCTTTTGCACACTGCCAAGTTGGTACGGGCTATCATTGATTCTATTATGATATCAAGATGATGATGAATCTAAGCGTTATAGATAATGACATATATGTACTTTACTTTAAACTTTGAACCATGGGAGAAAGAGGAAGGGCACTAGGGGTAGCTGATATGCAGGTGAGGAGAAGAGGTAAGAAGCCAGTGTGGGGAGTAGAAGAGGAGGGGCAGGGGAGGGGAAAAAATACTGGAAGGAGAACTGGATAATTCGAGTTGGAGGCTAGATGGAATATAAGGTGTTTCTCCTCCAATCTAAGAATGGCCTCATCATGGAAGAAGAGGAGACCATGGACCAACATGTTGAAATGGAAATAAGGTTGGAATTAAATGGTTGGCCACCAGGAAATTCCATTTTCTGGAGATGGAGTGGAGGTGCTGGACAAAATGGTCCCCCAATTTACATTAGGTCTCACCAATTTAGAGGAGGCTGTGTAAGGAGCACTGGATGCAGTAGACAACCTACAGTATTCTTAACATTAAAATGCACACACGTAAACCCATCCGTCCTATTGCATCTGTTACCTTGCTCCTGCCTCTACCTTCCTCCCAATCACTTCATTTTCTACCCTTGTGCCCTGTCAAGCTTCCAAGTATCACTACCGAACCACCTGACCAGGATATTGATACCCCTCCAAGTAAGGTGTAATCCAGAATCCATCTCTCTTTTACAGGTCACCCCTGTCCTTAAAGAGATCCAATGATCTAAGTAAGAACCTGAAACCCTGCACCTTGCAGCAGTCCCTCAGCCACTCCTTCATCTGTTCCATCTTTCTACTCCTGCCATGACTAGCACATGGAATACGATAAAGGTTATTATCTTTGAGGTCCTGCTTTCATAACCCCCTACACTGACTGTGCAGGACCACTTCACCTTTCTATGCCATGGGTGTCAGTGTTCACCATGACTTCCGGCTGCACACCCCCTTGAAAATGTTCTGCTTTCACTCTGCGACATCCGTGACCCAGCCCCCAGGAGAAAATACATCATCCTGCCATCATTTTTCTGACTGCATTTGCAGCTTGAGAATCTCAGTCTGTGCCCTCACAAAACTAATGACCCTCCTGTCATTATTGCTCTGCCTGAATTTACTGAGCCTCAAAACCATTCACAATGCCACTTGCTTGGCTGCTGCTGGTGCTGCTGTTCACCAGCTATATCCAAATGGGTATATTTGTGGCTGAGTGGAATGCCACAGGGTAGCCCTGGACTGCCTGCCTCGTCCCCTTGCTTCTGGTGGTCACCATTTTATCTGAAGGGTTGTACCTTGGGTATGATCATCTCAGAGAAAGTCTCATCTTTGAAGCCCTCAGCTTTCCAGATGTTCCAGAGTATCTTCAGATCTGTCGTGGCATTGCTGTTGGCTGAGTGCACTTCCCACAGATGTGGAGAGCAGCAGAACATTTCAGCCCAAGACCCTTCATCAGGACTGGAAAGAAAGGGGAAGATGCCAGAATAGAAAGGAGGGGAGAGTGAAAGGAGGTCAAACCAAAAGGTTTTTGAAGCCAGATGGGTTGGAAAGGTAAAGGGCTGAGGAGAAAGGAAACTGATTGGAGAATGGAAGCAGGAGGAGCCAGACCTAGTGAGGAGAGGCCAAAGTAGGAAGTAAAAAGAGAGAATGGGGAGTGGGAGAAAAGGGGAAAAAAAATGTGAGGTGAAATCAATCATCAGATTGAAGGCTACCTGGATGGGATGTGGGGTTTTGCTCCTCCATCTGAGAGTGGTCTCATCCAGGCAGAAGAAGCCATGGTTCAACGTGATTATTTAAGTTGTTTGTGAATTTTAGCCTGTGAGTTATAGAATTATTGGCTTTTTTAATGTAACTAATTTAGAGAAATGTGAAATTTGTTTGCAGTCTAAACCCTAATTCTGTAAGAGATGTGATTAAATTTTTCACTTTAAAGTAAGATGGACTGAGTGAATTCATTATTCTTTAAACTGTGAGCTAAAGTACTCGTAGGAATTATTTCATTTGTCAACTTATGTGCATAAAGTTGAAATTGGTATTTCTGTAATTACATACATCGAGCAAGTTTTGGCTTGTACATAAATAGAAATCTGTAATTGCTTTCAGTTGCAGCTGAAATATGCTTTTGACAGATGGTTTAGGGAGGGGCTTCAAAGGATATCAGAATATCACCTCAATGACTGCAGGTCCTGTAAAGATTATACAGCTCTTCATTAATGAAACAATATTTTCAATATAGGATGGAATTCAGATAACAGAAAGTGGCAAATTTCATATTGGCTCTGAGGGATTTCTTTCAATTCGTGATGTTGGATCAGCAGATGGAGGACAGTATGAATGTATTGCCAGGAACAGCATTGATTACTCTGTCACTAGCATGATCTTGACTGTGGTTGGTAAGTCTATAAAATCAGTTATGTTTTAATATTTAATCACTATTGTACTTTAAGGTCCTCTTTATTTTGGGGTTTTATTTTAATAGGTATTCTCTTTTAATTCAGTTCACTCGCCACACAAGCTTGCCAAGTCTAATGAATTTCTGCTTTGCTGTGCTGATTTTTTCCTCTGTAAATTACTTGGAAATTACAAAAGTACCATAGTACTTAAGAAGTTTAAAGAAAAGTATATCCCCATGTTGGGCAGGCTCCGTGATGTGTCACGCTGGTTTGAGCTGCAAATTTACCCTGCCCACAATGCGGTCACACCAGTAGACTCGGTTGCCTCCGTCAATTGTTAAGATGGCTGTTCAGCTTTTCTTTAGGCACAAGAAAGTAGGTGCATTTATATACCTGAGGATTTCTTTCTAATCTACTTTTTTTTAAAAAAGATTTGTACAATATTGATTTGAGGAAATATTCTTTCAGCATTTTTAAAATCAACACTGAAATATATTGAAGAATAGTATTTGATCCACTAAAATGCAGTAATATGTTGGTTCTACAGTATTTCTAGTTTTTGCTTTATGTAGTTGCTGAGCATAAATTTGAACCAAAAGGTCAACTTTGGAATGAACAGTTTTCAGACTGTATTATGGAATGTTCTGAAAATGGTTATTCCCCATTCTGTTGTATTTAGGTTTTAAAGACACTTCACTAAATATTGCATCACCTACTCCAGTGATTCTGTAGTCTTATTTTGTCTTTATTTGTTCTAACCAGTTTCTGTACGCATGAGAACTAAAAATGAGTGAATCTGAAAGATGGACCAAGAGAGCATATGTACATAGGAATTTGTTATCACAAGATCAGTAATTGTATCTGCAGAGAAAAGCAGAAGTCTGGCTATTGCACAATCAGAAATGTTCAGGAATTTTTTAAAAAAAGGACTGCAGAAAAGCAAATAATAAGTTTAATGATTGTTGAAATGAAAGCTATGCATATGGTCATATATCACCCCTAATGTCACACCAAAAGTCAGTTAAAATGATGATCCCCAGACTCCACCTTTTGACACTTGGAAGTTAATAGGCCAATGGTCTGAGCATGGACATAATTACTTGAATCATCTTATAACTTGGAATAAATCATGCTAATTTTATGCATCCAACCCCTTGAATGGTATTATTCACCATGTGATGCCTAGAGTCTACAATCAATTTGTTGATGTGGTTCCCTGTCACCTTCAGACTGGGTTCTCATTCTTGTCTTTGTTTACATAAAGAAATAAACTCCCTTGAGATAAGCAAACTTTGTAAGTAGTGCAGCTGCAATTCAATGTATCTTTTAGTAAGTTAACACCTTCCTTCAACAGCCTGATTTTTGATGACAAGTTACTGAATTATTTTCCTGTTATTCTAAATATTAAATTGTCTCCATTTATGTGAGGGAGAAAATAACATGAGTGAAGTTTTCCACTTGTTTGAGAGCTAACAGTCTCCTATTATACTCTGTAAGTTTATATTTTTCTTTCAATTGACTGATTTCTTATCTAATGTAATCCATTTTTCATGCCTGTTGAAGCTGAAGGTTCCAAGCTATACTCTTACTAGATGCAAAACAATCCCTGAACTCTCCAGTGCTGCTTATCAATAAAAAGATTAAGAAAGCTTTTATTTATGACTAATGAATGTTATTTAATTTCACTGCATGAAATGATGATCAATAACTTGAATCAGTAGATGCAAAATGATTGGGGGAAAACAATTAAAGACAATGGAAAGAATCTGTGTTCATTGCCATTACTGATGAAGATAGGGAATGCTCTTACTGTAAAGCTGGTCAGCCTTCAAAAGAAAATTGGATAAATGCATGAATGAGAAACTAAATGTAGGAAGAAGAGAGAAAATTGGGCAAAAAGAATACCTGAATTGTTATTTAGAAAATCTGGTGTACATTCAATAGGCTGAGTTGTTCTTTCTGTGCTTTTCCACAACTCCTGTCCTAAATGTGAAATGATTGATTGAAGACATTTCCTACTTTACCTATAAATCTTATCAAACACCTTTTACAGGGAGTTTAGTATAAATGTGTTCCAAACTGACTGATTTTTTCAGTGCTTCATCTTTTTGTTAGTAAAGGCAAGACCTCAACTGAGCACATCATGTAATGTTGAACTCTTTCACATCTCACCTCGCCCTCTCCCACACACGCACACAACACAGACAGGCAGAGAGAAAGAGACAGACAGAGAGGGATACCTACACACACAACACAGATGGGGAGAGGGGCAGAGGGGTGCAGGCAGAGACAGGTACACAGCACGGCAGGTCAGTGCTATAAATTCTTATTTGACAATTTAGCTTGTTTGATTTCATTATTCAACAAAAATTATGAAATGTAAGCTGTATTTTGACTCCATTGCCTTCAATTATAAAGCTATCATCTTGAGTATAAGAACTGCAGACTGTGTGTTAAAAGGAAAGGAAGTGATTTCACTGGAAATGATTTACAGTGAATGTAAGAAAGCTTCCATTAACATTGAACCAGTCTCTGCTATAGTCACCAATAATTACCTTATTATCTCACTAGTCCCTGACATTATTAGAAGTGGCGACACTTTTGTGGAGTCCTCAATCAAGGAAGCTATTCAGAGTGTTGACAGTGCCATCAACTCCACCCGCAATAATTTATTTGGAAGGTAAAATAAAATTTTGCTCTCTCAAATATTACAGAAAGTATACGTCAGATTTTTAGAATGTATGTCTGGAATTATGCATTTTTCCTGTAGGTTTTGGATAATGCATTTTGACTGGTATTGAGAAAATATTAAAACAATATTTCAAGTTATCAGCGTTTTCAGAATCAACTTCCGTTCTTTCCTTTGCCACTCCTCCTTCCCCCCCCCCCCCACTCTCACACAATTGGTTCTTAAATTAAAAGTTATTGGAAAATCATGTTAAAAATTCATGCCATTGTTATTTATTCCAAAAGCATATTAGCAAATTCCTAGATGTTTTGTCAAAATGCCTGGAATGGTAGAAACTGTGTGGTCCTAAATAGTTGTGGCTAACAGACTTCCTTTGAAAGAAGCACTTAATGTTGTGAAATTTCAGAGCACTTGCTAGTAAAAGACAAAGATGATGTTAGAGATTCCCAAGTACAAAGACACACTGTCTTTTAGAAATTACTTCTATTAAAATCGGGCTGCTTGTGAGTAAGAGATTGAGGGGCTGGAGTAATATAAATAGATTGCAGGTATTCTGAGGGAAGATGTTAAATTGGTAATATGCTTGAAGTCTGCACTGCAAGTGAATTATTATAATTCTTTATCATTCATTATAACATTCACAGTGTTGTGGATCAGTGAGTGGTTGATATTATTTCTAATTTCCATTCTGTCCTGCTATCTGTTTTCGCACAAGATTTTCATGTTAAAGTATTAAGAGTGGCACTTGGTCATCAAAATAGTGATCAGAGAGGCCTGTTCTGTTTTGTTGAGATGAGGCAGCTGGAGCATGAGATGATGCAGTCAGTCAGGCACTTTTGCAACGACAGCTTGTTCAGTTAGTCCACTGCTTCCACTGGGGAAGCCCAGAGTAATGAAGAACAGAAGGGAAAAAAACTTGGTGAGAACCAGATGGGAGCAAGACAAAGAACAGTCAAGATGGGATCACTGTTGGAATTTTCTGTGTGTTCTCCTGCATTATGTACCATATTCTATTGTGATTCCACTGAAAAGATGGTACGCTTTATAAAAATTAGAGTTGTGATTACAGAAACATTTTTAATTCTGATCAATTCAACATTTTGCTGAGTTTAGCGAAGTATATATTGGCAAGTGTATCAGGATTTTTTAAAAACTTGACATTTTCTGTGTTTACTTTTATCTTGTTTTCTTATTTAACAGTGTCTCCTTTATTTTCTTATCTTTCTAACCATGTTGGACGATATAGTTCAGGTATAGTATCAGTGGTATGAATATTTTTGTTATGTGAACTTCCCATATATTGAATACTTTGCTCAGCATGTGTAGATACTATACATCTGTTAATTTTATTTACATCTTTTGATATCCAGAATGTTATATAATGTGCTGTCAGAACTTGCAATTTGACACTGTTTCATGAAATGTACTCTGGTGTGCATTTTGCTTTATTGTTATGTGCCTGTAGGCTTTGTAATACTCAACATAGAGGCCTCCCTCCTTCTCCTGTCCCTGTCTTTTAAAATTCATTTAGCAGGACAGCTGGAGCAGATGAGCAAGAATAGTTCTCATAATATATTAGAGCCAGTTCTTTGAATGAGCAGAGTTATTTTCAAGACATTTTTAAGTAAGTTACTGAAGTAAAATTAACTGCTATAGAAAAATATGTAATCTAGCTAACTGGAAACACATGGAAAATGCTGGAAGAACTCAGCAGGTCAGGTAGCATCAATGGAAATGAATAAACAGTCGACGTTTTGGGCCAAGGCTGTTTATTAATTTCTCTGAATTTTCAGCGTCTGCAGAATCTCGTGTTTATCCAGCTAACTTAACTATAGTCAGCTAGATTACATTCATTTTCTATAGCAGCTTATTTTACTTAACAGCAACTTACTCTTCTTTACCTAGTTTTATTATCAGATAAAATTAACTGATTGTTTTGTAAGGAAGCACTTAGTAATTTATTTAAAAATCTAACCATTGTCCTAACAGCCGACCTCGAACTCCAAGTGAACTGCTTGCCTTGTTCCGCTATCCACGACAGCCAATTGTTTTTGATCTTGCACGAGCAGGGGAAATTTTTGAACGGACTCTGCAGCTCATTCAAGAACATGTAAATCATGGACTGATGGTTGATCTGAATGGAACAGGTCAGTTCTGATTCTGTGTTAAGGCAGATGGTTTACCTCGTTCATTGCTTGTTGAATGTTAACTATGTTTTTATCTTTCTTGCTACATTTCATATTGTACCAAGAATGAGACAGTTAAGTTTTCACCTTTGTGTGCAGTTTACACGGTCCTATCTCAGTGTTATCTCCATATCAAAATACATAAAAGTCCAACCATTCTACATCCTGTTGGCAACTTTGCATTTCTCGTATTCCAGAAGCACAATTATTCTTGTTTTATCACGCTGGCGCTGGTAGCCATCTTCAGTTGACATGACACTAATCTTTAGTGTTTCTGCCTTTCCAATTCTCTCTTTCTGTAGGCATTCTTTCAGATCTCTGTCTTTGGCCAAGCTCTTGGACATGTGCCGTAATGTCTTCTTTGATAAGGTGCCATTTTTATTACTAATTTTACTCCCCTTTCACTATTTGATGTTTTTATTCAAGATCCTGTATGAATTTAAATTGTTCATCAGCCCTCTATAAAGCTAACTTTGTCCCTTTTATAGAAATGAGAACACATCTCCTCTGTCTGATCCCCAACTCCCCTCTCCCACTCCAATCCCCGCCTCCCCTCCTTCAGATGCTTCCTTTATAAGTTTTTAGTTATTCTTCTTTCGTAAACTCTTACGTGAATGTGCCTTCTAGGTTTTAATTTGGGGCATTTTGATAGGTAGAATTTGTGGTTTATGTAGCTTGATTTTTAAGAAGTGTGTCACTCTTTAAGCACACTTCCTTTAATGTGCATTTATAAGTTATGTAATTTAGTATTTCCGCTATTGCTAACATTTTCTTGGGGTTTTAAGAGAAATAGTTTTGGTTTACTACCTTTTTAATATATTTGAACAAGTCTAATGTAATTCACTTTTTCATGCTTTTATTAAAACATATTATCAACATGATATTAAAAAAATAGAACCAAGGACAACCATCTTAAGATTATTTAAAATAAAAGTTAGTTGCTGAACAGATGCAAGAAATGTAGATTAACAGAAATATCAAATCAGAGGCAACATCTGGTGCACCATGGAAAATCTAAATTGGATGGCCACTACAAGAAAATAATCAGTCATGTAGAATATAATCAGCAATGGATTTTATGTTTTTATTTATGTTTACTATTATATATAAGTGATAAATGTCAGAAGGCCATTTGGTAACTACACTGTCGACTAGTGGTAAGGCTTTGATTTTTCCCCCCTTGGTGTGTACCAAATGACAGCATCATAATATGATGCAAAACAAAAGTAATGTGGGATAGCAAGTAAGAAAACACCAAATGGCAAATGTTACTCTAAAACCATGGATGATTAGTAAAGGGGTTTTGTTTGGTTACTGCAACGTCTACAGACTGCAGAAGGAAAACATGAAGTCAACGGATATTCTGCAATTACATTGGAATTTTAGATTGAATAAGAAGGAATTGTTTTGTTATATGAAGTTTAAATTTATAAATAATTGTTCACAAGGATGTGGAATTTAATTACAACCCCTAGGTGCTGTTGAGGTTTATGATTCACTTTAACCAAATCTTCATGAAATAATGTTATTTACCTTATTTTTGACGTTTGTCACACAAAACAACTTGTATTTTCTGCCTGTGACCTTGAGCTACAGGATTTGAAATATTACCTAAACAAATATGGTTTTAATTAGAAGGCACAAACTAAATGTATTTGTTCAAACCCCCCCCCCCCCCCCCCGGTGGATTTTCTTCCCTGTTTGAGCATGTGTTTAATCTTTCTTTTTCCGAATCTTAACGCTGCCACAAATAGTATAGGAAAGATTGTCATACTGAGTAATGTAGCCAGACATGCTACTAATTTATTTCAATGAAATGATTTCCCAGTTGCCTCCCAATTTCTCTTCTTTTGTTGATAGTAGCTTTTTTTCCCATTTCATTATTTTTAGTCTCAATGTGAGGATATATTTGCTATCATTGGCATGAATTTCTCTGTATTTAAGTACAGTCTCCACATCTGCTCAGGGCTCTGTTAGATTGTGTAATTTTCTTCCATATTCTCCATTGTTCTAAAATAAACCTTACAAATATTTATCTCAGCAGTTTTTTGTTATTTAGTTGAAAATGGTACTAGTGCATACATCAATTAATTATTTTTCTGTTACTTGGATAACACATGCACTCTGCATAGCCAGTGTTTCTGGTTGTTCACAATAATATGCAGATTTCTGTTCATTTAATTGATTTAGTGCATAGATCACCGTTTGTCACAGTATGTCATATTTTTGTCTCTGGTAAATGCATTTATATCTAGTTCTTGCAGTTACTTCAAATAGCTCAGTCGTACTGTACAGACTCAGATTGAAAGCTTTTGGAAAACTGTGGCTAATGGGGAAAATTTGGTGTTTGGGGGTGTATGAGTAAGATAGACAGCCTGAAATGAAAAGCTGTATAAAGTGGGCCACCAAAAGCGGCAGAATTAGCACAATGTATGGCATAGTTCCATATTTCTTCCTCTTTTCAAATTTTATTTCTAGAATTTTTTCCCCAAACCCCCGTGTTAAAATTATGTAAACCATAGCTTACAAAACATAAAAGTTCCATATTTCTAAGCTCTCTATTTGGTTGGCTACCAATATATTAAAATGAGAAATTAATGGCTCTGTGATGCTTAAGAATTATTTCAACAGTTCATAACTTATACCAAACATGTTAAATAGAGCTACAGAAAACACTTCAAAATGAAGGGAAGTGCCAATGGCAGTATCTTTTTAAGTACTGAACAGATTTGAGGTTTGTACTGCTAAAGGTAAAATTTTAATTATAATATAGCTTAAAGATCTTAAGTTCTAAATGGACAGAAACAGATTTTAAAGATACGTCAAGCCAAAAAATTGAGGTTTTTAGAAATATTCATGTAGGCACCTTACAACATAGCTGCAAGTTCAAGGTTCAGTGATAGAAATGAGAGCTGTGGGGAAGTGTTCAAATGTCAAATGTCAGATTTTAAATCTGAGGAGGCAATGAAGAACACTGGGTTAATGGCACAGAATTTGATGCACTCTACTGAACAAGCAACTTCACTTGGGCAATTTGTGACTTTTTTTTTGCTAATTATAACAAGTCAACTTCGCTTTTACCTTAGATTGAGATACATGCATGGATGAGAAAGCAAATTGTGACGTTTATTTACTTTTTCTTTTATAGGTTTTCGCTATAATGACCTTCTGTCTCCAAGGTTCCTGAGCCTAATTGCTAATCTGTCTGGCTGCACAGCCCACCGTCGAATCAATAACTGTTCTGACATTTGTTTTCATCAGAAGTACCGATCTCACGATGGAACATGCAACAATCTTCAACATCCCATGTGGGGAGCTTCCCTTACAGCCTTTGAACGCCTTCTGAAGCCTGTCTATGAAAACGGGTTTAACCTGCCAAGAGGAATTAATCGAGATCGGTTTTACAATGGGTTTCCTCTCCCTCTACCTCGCCTCATTTCAACTTCACTGGTAGGCACTGAAACCATTACACCTGATGACCAATACACACACATGTTGATGCAGTGGGGTCAGTTCCTTGATCATGATATTGACTTGACTGTTGCAGCACTAAGTCTTAACAGGTTTTCAGATGGTCAGCACTGTAGTTCCGTCTGCACAAACGATCCACCTTGCTTTCCCATCTCGATTCCTCAGAACGACCCCAGAGTGCGTAATGGAGCGAGATGCATGTTTTTTGTGCGGTCTAGCCCCGTCTGTGGAAGTGGGATGACATCGTTGTTAATGCAGTCTGTGTATCCACGGGAACAGATTAATCAGTTGACTTCTTATATTGATGCATCCAATGTATATGGGAGCTCAGACCAGGAAGCTGAAGAAATCCGGGACTTGGCCAGCCAACGAGGTCTCCTGAAGCAAGGGATAGCACATCGATTAGGGAAACCACTTTTACCATTTGCTACTGGTCCGCCAACTGAATGCATGAGAGATGAAAATGAAAGTCCCATTCCATGCTTCCTGGCTGGGGACCATCGTTCCAATGAACACATGGGTTTAACCAGCATGCACACAGTCTGGTTTAGAGAACACAACAGAATTGCCACCGAGCTCCTGAATTTGAATCCTCATTGGGATGGTGAAACTATTTACCATGAAGCTCGTAAAATAGTTGGTGCCGAGATGCAGCATATAACCTACAGTCACTGGCTACCCAAGATCCTCGGTGACTTTGGGATGAGGATCCTTGGGGACTACAAAGGCTATGATCCAAATGTGAATGCAGGAATAGTGAATGTGTTTGCTACTGCCGCCTTTAGGTTTGGGCACACGCTTATTAACCCAATTCTCTACCGATTAGATGATACATTTCAGCCTATTCCTCAGGGCCACCTGCCTCTTCACAAAGCATTTTTCTCTCCGTTCCGTATCGTGAACGAGGGAGGCATTGACCCTTTGCTGCGAGGGTTGTTTGCTGTTCCGGGAAAAATGCGGGTCCCAACAGAGCTGGTAAATACAGAATTAACAGAGCGCCTTTTCTCCATGGCACATGCAGTGGCACTGGATCTAGCTGCTATGAACATTCAAAGAGGTCGAGACCATGGGATACCACCTTACAATGATTACAGAGTCTACTGCAATCTAACCTCTGCTCAGGAATTTGAAGATCTAAAAAATGAAATTAAGAATCCTCGAATTAGAGAAAAGCTCAGGAAGTAAGTGAGGTTATTATGATGCTTGGTTACTAATGGTACTGAAATTTCTTGCATGGTGGGTGAAAATTAAGATGTGGACCTGCAGCGAGGAGAGCTAGAAACCCAGCTTCAATTCATAAACTCTGCTCACTGTATGAAATTCATATGTTCTCCTTATGACGATTTGGGTTCCTCCATTTGTTTTGGTTTGCTACCAGATCTCAAAATGTGCAGGTTGACAGGTTAATTGCCCATTGTTAACTGTTCTTGGTGTGGGCAAGTGGAAGAATCTTGTGGTGGGGGGGAAGAGTTGCTGGGAACAAGAGGACAATGGATTGGAGTTTCTTTAGGATTAATATAGATGCACGTTGGTCGGAGCGGACTTGGTGGGCCAAAGGGCCTGTTTCCATTCTGTATAACTGATTCTGACACGGGGGTTGCTGCTGATTTTAATACAGAGTTTTATTTGCAGCTTATAAACAAACAAAAACACGTAGCAGGACTGTAGTGTGGAGGTGGAGGATATCGTGCATAATAGCAGCGTAGAAGCAAGCCCACAGTAAAGGCAACAAGAGGGAGGCAGCCTGCCATTTATTTTGGCCCCAGTATGCAAAGGCCAGCAATGAAAGAGTCAGAAGCTTTCTGGAGGATTGTCAAGGAGTTACTTTAACCTGCCTGAAGTGCCTTCATATCAGGGTTAGTTTCCCCAGGAGGTACAAATGTTTTTGTGAAAATAGGCATTGCCTTTCACTGAGTGGGTCAGAGAAAATCCTGGAGAATAAAATTCAGAATGTGTGTGTCCAGATGACATAAAAGCAGGCAGAGTGAAGGTAACAAGCTTCCTTCCCTGAAAGACCTTTGTAAAACAGTTAAGTTTATATTGTCTACTTTTGGCAGAATCGTATACTGCAAATGATGAGTGCTTTCAGAATGTTATTGCTTCAGTTAAAGGTCATTACTGATACCACATCTAGAGTATTGGTCGCCTGGTATAAAAGAAGTTGAATGCATTAGAATCAGTTTGGGAAGATTTACTCAACCAATAATAGAAATAGACAAGTTGTCATTTGAGGTTGGTTGGGCTAGGTTTGTTACTGCTGGAGGTTAGAAGAATGAGAGGGATTTGATAGTGAGAAATCTTGCAGCATGGATGTGTAAAGAATATTTCTTGTGGGTGAATGTTTAAAATAGATTAACTGAATTTTTGAGCAATGTAAAAAGAAATAGTTGGAGGAACTCAGCGAGTCAGGCAGCGTCTATGGAGAGAAACACCAGTGGACTTTAAAGGCCAAGTCCTTTCATCTGGACTGGAAAGAATGAGAGGAGATAGCCAGTGTGAAAAGGGTGGGGGGTGGGCTTGAGACGAAAGCTGGAAGGCAATAGATTGCTCCAGAAGTGTGTGATAGGCTGGTGAATGAACAGGAAACTGTAAATGAAAGCTGTAAGTGATAAAGGGCTGAATAATGTGGAATCTGATAGGAGAGGAGCATGGACCATGGAATAAAGGTTATCTAGAGGGGGGAATCTAAAATTAAGGGCCAGTCGAGAGGGCAGGTGAGGGGAAAAGGTTGATGGAGGCTGGTGGTATAAGGGGGTTATAAAGGGATAGAGGGGAGTGGTTACTGGAAATTTAAAAAGTTGTTCATATCATCCAATTGAAGATTAGCAAGATGGAATGTGAAGTGCTGTTCCTCTGTCTGTGCCTACCTTCAACTTAATTAAAGAAAACCATGGGCAAGCGTATTGGTATAGGATTGGGGGTTGGAATTAAAATATTGGCCACAAGGAGATCCTGGCATAATGGAGAAATGTTGGTTACGTAATCTCATGGGTTAGTAAGTGAGGAATGGGGAACACTAACCCCGCTTATGTCTGGGGAATGGAATGGAGTTAAGGGTAGATGTATGGGAGAATGGAAGAGATACAAATTGAAGCAGTTGGCGGGGGGCTTGTTTCCTGAAAATGGAGAATATTGAATGCTCTGGAGTAGAAGCCCTCATCACAAGAGCAGATACAGGAGCAATGGAGGAACTGAGAAAAGGGAATTGTGTCCTTGAACACGATAGAGGATTAGTTGTTTTTGAAGTAACCATGGGAGATGATGGGTTTGTAGATGTTAATGGATAATCTGTCTCCCATGTTGGGAAGCAGAGAGGTCAAGCAAGGAGAGAGAGGTGTCATTGCAAGCAAGTTTTTTAAAAGTCTTTGGATCTCTCTTTCTCAGTGGAGGATAGAAGGCAAGAATTCTGAATATTTTCCAGGTGGATGTATTTAAACAAGGAGGTGGAAGATTACCACAGGTAAATAAGAGTGATGTTGAGCTCACATGACTATTAAATAATAGAGAAGGCTTGATGAATCAAGTAACCTGGTGTTGCTAATTTGTATGTTTATATGACAACTTCAAATGTTCCAAACTCTCCCTCAACAGATATGCTGAAAACGCTAATAATGTAAGGAAGCAATATCTGTGGAGGAAATTAATGTTTTCAGTGCAGAGCTATTGTTAATGCTGTGTGAAACCTTTCTCTTCCTTCCCTTTGAATTCTATAGTTTATATGGTACACCATTGAACATAGACTTATTCCCTGCTTTAATGGTGGAAGACCTGATACCTGGAACCAGGCTGGGACCAACTCTTTTGTGTTTGTTATCTACTCAGTTTAAACGCCTTCGAGATGGTGACAGGTAATTAACAGCCTCTATTGTGATTATTTGTTCATTTGAGAAACTGCTCCAACATTATAAACTCAAAGTCTCTGGTGTACAATCCAGCTACAGTCGATAAAAATAAAGCTTACAGACCAGAAGATCCTTGCTTTCAAAGCTCGTCTACACTGCTACAACAGTTGTGTAACTCAATGGCTTGATATCAGATAAGTTAATGATTAGCTCGGATTCTTAGTCTGTGTCACTTTTCAGAGTTATTTGTTTGAGTTTGAGCATACATGTAGAGCACAATATCTTATTTCATTTCACTGAAGTATCTACTGCACTGTTGTTTATTCAGGTCTCCAGACCCTGATTGAACCACCTTGACCAGAGTTTTTAGAAAATAAGAAAAAAAGAAAATAAGAAACAGCAGCAGGAGTTGTTCTGCTCTCCTGTTGATTAGTATTGCGGCAGATCTGATCATTAGCTCTCTGCTTCCCAGACTGATCTCCATGAAGTTAGCATACAGATCAAAAGTCTCTTTGATTCTTCTATATTCATTACAGAGTAGAGAATTCCGAAGATTTGCAATATTCTGGGAGAAGATACCCTTTCTTTTTTCAGAAATAAATGATTAAACCCTTATCCTAAATTTCGGCTTTCTGCATCTACGTTGCAAAGTTACCCCTGAGAAACTAATAAATCACAATAAGCTCAAAGCATATTGCTCTAAACCTGACTGATTCACATTATTCTGAAGGCAGTTGCCAGTACTTGGAATCAATCTAGTGAACCTTCTTGCAACTATGTTCTTAACTGCCTTATTCCTGTTTATGTTATGTAATTTACCTTGGAGTCTATTTGGTCCCATGGTCACTGAAGATGAAACTCCATTTATGCCAAGTTTTAAATCCAGCATTTTTATTGGATTGAAATTTAACTTTCACTGGTGGAGTGTCTCCATTAAATTAATCTTGTAGATCCCTGTATTTTGTTTTGATTCTGTCAATGAAATCATTCCTTCCTACCAATAATGCATCCTGCTTCCTTTTTAAGTTTCATTCATCCAGCATCCTTTGTGCTTTACAGTCCTTTTCCTCCTGGTGATTTTTTTTTTACCCAAGGTATATCCTGTATACCTTTCTCCTTCTTATCTTTGCTTGCCTTAAGCAAACTTGTCGAGTTTAGTTTTTGCTCTCTCCCACAATGTTTTTAGTTTCTGTTTACTCAATGGTTACTTTATTTCCAGCCACCCCTTGAAAGTAATCAGAGGTGCATTCTGTCCATAAGGAACCCTGCAGAAATGAAAGTGGTGTTTCACAATTTATGTACCGGTAATTCATTGAACCTCTGCATGTGAAGTTGCTATATTAAAAGCATGAAAGTGACATTTTGATGGAAATTTTGTCAAATAGGTTTGTGAAAGGTTAGCAGTAGACAGGAGAATGAGCTGAGAGGGAAAATAAGATTGAATGACAGCAGACTCAATGGGTTGAATGGCCTAATTTGGCTCCTTTATCTTTTGGTCTAAATGAGAACCTTTTTAAAATGTAAAATACAGTGAATTACTGGCTTATTTGATTTTAGATTGTAGTAATGTAGTTGCTGTCCAGTCATATTAAGTAAGTATGCTTCTGTAAAATGAACAAAAATGTGTAGTCCAAGGCAAATATAATAAACTAATAAAAATTGAAGTGGCTTCAAAGGACTTTAATAGTGTTTAACATTATTATATGTACTCAAACAGGTTCTGGTATACAAATCCTGGGGTGTTCAGTCCTGCTCAGCTGACTCAGATTAAGCAGACTTCCCTTAGCCGAGTGCTGTGTGACAATGGAGACAACATCACTAAAATCCAGGCTGATGTGTTCAGAGTGTCAGAATATCCTCATGGTTATCAGAATTGTGCTGATATACCAAAAATTGACTTGAGGATGTGGCAAGACTGTTGTGAAGGTTTGTAATTATATAATGAGCATGTATTGAATGATGAGTGAAATCTTAACCATTTTGAAGTAATTTTGCTTGGTATTATTAATTTCTAAGGAATATAACATAATTCCTGGGTACCAAGATTGTTCTTCAGCAAAACATTAAACAAGTATTAACATTTTTTGTAACAAGTTTGAGCTGTTGAGCTATTAGGTTGAAATTATGAGAACTTAAAAGCACTTGGGGATAGTTAATATATTTATGTAATTCACTTCTGCCATCCTGTGTAAAGGAATGGCTTTTACTTGATGCCAAAAAGAACAAGGTGTTTTGTTTTTAATCTTACTTTATTAATCTATTACAGAGTAGCACAACACAGTGACTGGTAACAGAACCAAAAGCATAGTTTAAATTCAGAGAAATGGATCAAAATGTAGAGGGTTTTTGGGAGGGTACGTGAGAAATTAAAGGCAAGCTGGCATCAAAATATAGTGTTCGACCTATGAACATAAAAAGCATTCATTGCAGAAGTACCATTTGAACTCTTAATCTTGTTCTGCAAATTAACAAGATCATCTTCTCCACTGCACCTTATTGCACAAACCATATATTTCTGATTTCCCCTAGTATGAAATGGTGTCAAGGAATCAGTGGGATAAACAAATAGAATTTAGTCTGGTTATGTGAGCAATGGCATTTCAGGTAACTTAGTGTTTACATAAGGTGATGGGGATCTGACATGGACACTGCTAAAGAAACTATTCCTTTAAGAAGGAAAAAGTGTTTGTTCATTGTATAAAAAGCAATGCTTGGGAAATGGATGAGGGTGTGGAGGTGGCGGAAGGGGAGTTGGTATTGATCAGGAAGTCTGACCTGGGCATCAATGTTATTTTTAATAGTCCAGGATAGTAAACCAAGGTGATGTGAATTTTCAGGCTAATCCAGTTTTTCATTTGCTTTTCCAAATGACAAATAAAACTGCTATTCATCATAAGCAACTTGCATTTAAATAGTACTTTTAAACAGAAAGTTATTCTGAAGCACTTTGTAAGAACAAGTAGAAAAATAAACAGCCATTGAACTGGTGAAACAGCAATAATTTTAATGTAATAAAACCTTCCAAACAAGCTCCACATTATCAGAGAAAATTTGGCACCAGGCCATTTAGAATGATGTCAGAAGATAGTCGAAATCTGGATTGTAAAGCTGAACCAAAGATGGAAAGAAAATAACTGAGTTAGGACTTTGATAATCAAAGGCATGTCTGGCAATAGTGTGGAATTAGAAGAGGCAATATGCAGGAGACCAGAATTGGATGACTGCACAGATCTCAGATGATTGTAGAGCTGAAAGAAGCTATGGAAGTGAGGAGGCAAAGGAAAGAGAACATGAGAAATGGGCACAGGGGTAGGCCATCTGGTCTATCAAGCCTGCTATGCCATTCAGTAAGATCATGGCTGATCTGACCATGCACATCTCCATCTACCTGCCTTTTCCCCATAACCCTTAATTTGCCTACTGTGCAAAAATTTATCCAACCTTGTCTTAAATATGTTTACTGAGGTAGCCTCCACTATCTCATTGGACAGAAAATTCCACAGATTCGCCACTCTTTGGGAAACGCAGTTTCTCCTCTGTCCTAAATTTACTCCCCCAGATTTTGAGGCTATGTTCCCTAGTTCTAGTCTCATCTACCAGCAGAAACAACTTAACTGTCTCTATCTTGCCTATCCCTTTCATAATTTTATATGTTTCTATAAGATGATCTCTCATCCTTTGGAATTCCAGTGGGTACAGTCCCAGGAGACTCGATCTCTCCTTATAATCTAATCTCTATATCTTATAATCTCATCTCTGGAATCAACTTGGTGAACCACCTCTGCACCACCTCCAAAGCCAGTATATCCTTCCTCAAGTAAGGAGACCAGAACTGCATGCAGTACTCCAGGTGCAGCCTCACCAGCACCTTATATAGTTGCAGCATAACCTCCCTGCTTTAAATTCAGTCCCTCTATGGAATAGAATGAAGGATAACATTCCATTCACCTTCTGGATAGCCTGATGCACCTGCAAACCAACCTTTTGCAATTCATGCACAAGCGCTCCCAAGTGCCTCTGAACAGCAGCATGCTGCAGCCTTTTACCATTTCAATAATAATCTGATTTTCCATTTCCTTTCAAAGTGGATGACCTCATATTTACCAACATTATACTCCATCTGCCAGAGTATTGCCCACTCACTTAACCTATCTATATCTCTCTACAGACTCTCCATACCCTCTGCACAATTTGCTTTTCCACTCAATTTAGTGTCGTCAGCAAACTTAGATACACTACATTCAGTTCCCTTTTCCAGATCATTAATATATATCATGACAGTTGTGGGCCCAGCACTGACCCCTGTGGCACACCACTCACTACTGATTGACAACCAGAGTAACACCCATGTATCCCAACACTCTGCTTTCTATTAGTTAACTAATCCTCTTTCTATACTAATACATCACCCCAACTCTGTACATCCCTATCTTTTGGATAAGTGTTTTATGCAGCACCTTATTGAATACCTTCTGGAATCCAAGTAAACAATGTCCAGCTGTTCCCCTCTATCCACTGTGCTTGTTATATCCTCAACTCCAGTAAGTTTGTGAAACAGGACCTGCCTGTGCTGAATCCATGCTATGTCTGCCTGATCGATCCATTTTTTTCCAGATGCCTTGCTCTTTCTTCTTTAATGATAACTTCAAATATTTTCCCAACTCCAGATATTAAACTAACTGGCCTATAGTTACCTGCCTTTTGCCTACATCATTCTTTAAACAATGGTGCGACATTCGCCTCCTTTCAATCTGCCAGGATCTGCCCTAAGTCCAGAGAATTTTGGTAAATTATCACCAAAGCCTCAACTATAACCTTTTTTTCAGTACCTTGGGATAGATTCCATCAGGCTCAGAAATTTGCTCAGCATTACCTCTTCAGTGAAATCCTCACCTACAATGTCATACATATCATCTCTCTTCAACATGTTAGACGTGTCATTTACCGTGAAAACTTACACAAAATACTCATTCAAAGCCTCTACAGTTTCCTCATTCCCCAATATCAATTCGCTCTTCTAATCCTTCAAGGGATCTACATTCACTTTGGCCACCCTTTTACACTTTATGTAATTATAAAAACTTTTACTATCTGATTTTATATTTTGTGCAACTTTATTTTCATTGTCTATCTTCCCTTTCTGTATTGCTTGCTTATTGGTTCTTTGTTGCTTTTTAAAGTTTTCTCAATCTTCCATTTTCCCACTATGCTTGGTGACTTTGCACCCATGAGCTTTTAGTTTGCTGCCTTCCTTTATTTCCTTTGTTATTTATGTTTGGCTTTCCCACCCTTACTGTCCTTGCTTTTAACTGAAATATACTTCTGTTGAGCACATGAAAAATCTCTTTGAATATCTTCCACTGTTCCTCAAACGGGCCACCATATAGCCTCTGTTCCTAGTCTACCCTATCCAGCTCCTCCCTCATCCCATTGTATTCTCCCTTGTTTAGGTGTGGCACTGGTTTTAGATTGACTGTTGCACCCTCCATTTGTATGAGAACCTCAGTCATGCTGTGACCGCCAGGATCCAGGTCCATCACAGTTCAGGTGGAGCCCGTCCCAATGGAATAGCTCCCTCCTTCCGCAAAACTGGGGCCAGTTTCCAATGAATTCAAACCCAATTCTCCCACACCAATCCTTGAGCCATGGATTTAACTCTCTAATCTTCTTAACCCTGTGCTAATTTGCATGTGGCTCAAGTAGTAATCCAGAGATTACCACCTTTATTGGTTCTGCTTTTTAATTTAGTCCCTTGCTGCTGAAATTCCCTCAGCAGAACCTCTTTCCTCATTCTACATATGTCATTGATTACCCATGTGGATCACAACACCTGGATCTTGAAAGCAAGGATGAGGATTTTAAAATAGATGAATAGTTAGATGCTGAACTGTCGGCTGGTATAGATCAGCAGTGGCAAGAGTAATGGGCTTGGCATGAGTTCAAGTACCAACTAAGTTTTGAGATTTGAGGTGATTTTCAGGTGGGTCATGAAGGAGGAGATGGAGATGCAGAAAAAAAGGTGGATATCCAGAGGAGGAAGCAAGACAGCTGAAGCTATAACTGCTGTTTGAGGGTTAGTGGGAATTATCTGAGACTGTAGGAACTTAATTTAACGAAGCAAAAATTGTTAATGCATGAAAAAGAAGCATATGAGATTCTAGAAATTCTGGAGTCCCTCACCGGGCCAGTCAGCAGACTTAATATTTCCAATTGATGCCTTTTCATGAGTTGCCATATGTTTTTGTTTTTATTATTAATGTCCGAATGAAAGGATACAAATTTTGTTTTTATCATTTTCTGCTTTACCTTTCCTGTTCCATTTCATGTTCTAAGTACAGCAAGTCCTTCATCTGCATTCAACATTACTGTATATATTCTTTCTATTTCCGGACAACTGGAACATTTTTCAACTCAAAGCTGGTTTTAACATTTGTCAAAAATAAACAGATTTTTGGGATTAGTTTAGTCAAAACTTGTAGAGAATGACCTATTTTTAACTCTATAATCAAGATAACAAATATTAACTTTGTGGGTCACGACCGAAAGTGTAGCATCTTCCAACCCAATTAACATGTTAAACAGGTAACTTAAATTAATGCTCAGGGTTTTGCCCTCTCTCTAGCTTGTTTTTTTCATGTCTCACTTTAATTTTGTAATATCCCATTTATTGAAATATGTGGAAAGTAAGCTCATTGAAATTCTTATTTAATACATCTTCAAAATGGTCCTATTTCTTCCTTGTGTGGTAACTATCACTTTCATTCATTTGATTCAAGATTTTCTGCACATGACCCCTGAGGTGATATTTTCCAGTAGTGTAGTGTTCATGCTTTGTCAACCTTTTGTAATCTAGTCAGTTTCTAACAGTAAAGTGAAGACAAGATAATGTTGCGTAATTTCATGTGAAGTTGCGAGCATGATGGAATGATTTGCATTCAGGCTATCTAAATTGGACATTGTCTAGACTTATATACTAAGAGACTGAAGCTGTAACTCCTGTTTGTATTCACTGGATCAGAAGGAGCCAATATTCTTGTCTGAAATTGCAGCTGTGTTAAATTTTAAAGTACAGCCAAAAGTGTTTTTTTTCCCTTTGCAATCTATGGTAAATTCAATTTCAATTGGCACAAGATGGTCAGATCTTCAAGTTAAAGCTTTTTTTGAGGTACTTGAGTTTTTGTTTGCAGAGCAGTTGTCTTTGAATTGAGATCCGTTACCCCTCTTAATAGGAATCTGGGCCAAAAGTTGTACTGGGGGTGGGTGGGGAGTGATGGCAGGTAGCTGCAGTATAGTTATTTATATTTTTGAGGAAACAGTTGTCATTTGATGGATTGATAATCAAAGGGGCAGCAGTATGTTTAGTAAACCTGAAATTCCTGTGAACAAAAATAAATTAAGCGATTTTTCAGTGGCATGCCTGATTTCATAGAAGATCATGTGTCTGAATGAAACAAGGGGTGAGAACATTTAACTGACAATGGACTACTGATGGAACCTGGTAGACCAAACATCGGTACAATTTTTTTCCTTGGTGGTGTCTTCACCAACTAATCTATACACAATAAATCCGAGGACTCTATGTTAGATATTTGCACAAGCTGCCTGGGTACAATTTTAGTTATAGACATTAGAAAGAACAAATAATATGTTAAAACCCAACTAGGCTACAATTTTGGATGGATATCAGTGTGGCTTCAGCTGCTTCTGGCAGTTTAAGTAAATTAATTTGAACCCGGGATTACTATTTTTAACAAAGGTATGTGATGTGTAAATGTTGCTTTGAACTCTTCTGTTATTCAAATTTTAGTGTATTAGACTGGGAGCTTTGTACTACTGCTTACAAGCTTTGACTATGAAGCAAAGTTCTTAACTTTAAAAAAAAAACAAAGCAATTATTCTTGTCCACTAAAAAGGACTTTTGAGAGCGTTAAAATGTCCTTAATGTGACGAGGGTAAAAGATGAGCTATTCATAAAAGGGGCTGAATGGCCATCACCTACTTTTACATTCTTTGTTCTAAGGTGCAGCCTATTGGAAAATCAGTAGCTTTTGAAAGCTAGAAAGTGTTAGTGGCTAATTTGTGTGCTGTGAAGTTGTGCCATTTAAGGGGAAAATTGTGGTCCAAAATCTAGATCTTTCCTGTTTTGTGAATAGCATTTAAACTCATTTGCAGCCCAGTAAGAACAGGCAAGGTCTTTCTTGAACTAGGTTAGTTCCTTGCCTCACACAAACTAGCACTCAATGTGCCAAGTAACAGCTGAGTTGATGTGAACACTTCTGTACATATTAGGATTTAAACCCACTACCTCCCAACGTGGAAGCAAGACGACTGGCTCTGAGCCAAGGCTGAAATTTTATAATTGTGGTGTTAAGCCTGCAGAGCTAAAATACACCTTAAAAAAAATGTTACACTTCACTTAGCTTGTGGTTGGTGTGATGCCAATAATTTCTCCTGCTTATGAAGGTCAATGCAGATTGTTTGAATGTTGATGGGGGGGATCAATAGAAATACTTGGATTATGCTGGTGCTTTTACCATTGGATGACAGCATCACTGATAGGTAAGGAATTAAATTTCATATGAATTAGAAGATGGATTGAGAGTTTGTTCTTGTTTGAGGTATTTAGCTTTGTTTATCATTGCAGTTAAAAGATCCTTGCCTGCTATTGGTTGTAATTTTTAATTAAGTTCCAAAAAGCTCTGCCACCCAGGCACTTAGTTCACAGCCCCACTGACCAAGTCTACAATAAGGAATTAAAAGTATCCTAAGTCTCAAATCCATGAAAAGCTTATGGAATCAACAAGAAATAAAAGTCTAGTCATGCTGGAACTATGTTTAATGGAAGTTTGTTGGTTGCCCGGTCAGAACTGGAACTTCCTTCCATTGCTATAAAGCAAGTGGCCAACTGTGGATTAGGCCTGGATGGTGAAGCTCCGTGCCAGAGTTCTTGTTTCTTTATATCACAGAAGACCCAGGGAGTTGAGGTGTTCTGCTGCTGCTGCTGATTCCTCAGGGTCAATTGTCTGCTCCTCAAACTCTCTCTCTCTTTTGCGAAGCCTTCTGTGCACCCACCCAAAACTGCATCTGTTGTTACTAAACAGCATACCAAACAATTCCTTCACTGGACAACTCCAGGCTAATAGAATGTCCATGCACAAATTCCTGAAGGTAACTGCTTTATGGTGTTGAGAGCTCAGGATTGACAATCCTAGAATTTTGGGGAAATGGGTGGGAGTATCACTTCAGTGGTGCATGATTCAATAACTAAAGGTGAAGAGTCATGATGATTGTGTAGTAAAGCTAGTGACACCGTGCAGCCAAACTGCCTCAGTACCTATTTATAATTTATACAGAAGCCAGTCATACTTTGATGAGTAAATGGGTCAAATACTAAAGCATATAATTGTTCCTTTCCAAAATGAGCAACAAGTGTTCTATTTTCCGGTTGGAGCAATATAAAATCTCTTTTTTTTATTTTGCACAGAACATTTATTATTTTGTGTTTATGTCATTCTGTGACATGCACTTGAAGTTTGTTGACTGTTGACTAGTCATGATCTGGCACCTCTGGGGTAAGGCTGGCAGAAGTTTCTGATGGTTGCTGTGGAAACCTCATTCTTTTTCTCAAAATGGTTCTTTAGAATAGGGTTGTTTATTGAGACTGGGTTTTCAGATTTGCCATCTTTATTCTGATTGCTGAAAGCAGAAATACAGTGTACATCTGTGTTAGTGCTGAAAGGGAAATGTGTATGAACTGCGTCAGTATATTCATTGCACTGACATTGACAGTGTCGTAGACAAGGCTTTACAGTACCAAGTGTGAATTAGAACTTGATATGAATCGTCAAGCTGTTCATTTGCCTCACTTAAAATAAAAGTTTTGGAACGTTGCAAACAGTAGTTATTTGTAAATTGGAGTATTGAGGTGAAAGTTTATAGGGAGCACAGATGTTCAAGCATATCCCCATGACACAATTAGAGCTTGCTTTAATTATAATTTTAAGTGCCTTCATTTTTTGGTCTCTTGTAGGAGATGCCAGCAATGCCCAAAATCCCAAATTAAATCCTTAAGAATAATCATTGCATTCATAGTGTCATAGAAAAGTACAGCACAGGAAGTCCAGCTAGTCCATTTAAGCTGCCTGGTCCCATCGAGCTGCACCCGGACCATAGCCATCCATACCCCTCCTATCCATATACCTATCCAAACTTTGCTTAAACATTGAAATTGAGCTGGCATGAACCATGAGACCATAAGATAGGAGTGAAATTAGGCCATTTTGGCCCATCAAGCCTGCTCCACAATTTCATCATGGCTGATCCAATTTAACTTTCAGCCCCGATCTCCTGCCTTCTCCCGTTATCCCTTCATGCCCTGACCAATGAAGAATCTATCAACCTCTGCCTTACATAAGACTTGGCCCCCACAGTTTCCTGTAGCAAAGACTTCCAAAGATTCACCACCTTCTGACTAAAGAAATTCCTCATTTCCTTCCTAAAAGCCCCTCTATTCTGAGGCTGTGTTCTCTGGTCTTGGACTGTCCCACTATGGGAAACATCCTCTCCTCAGCCACACTATCAAGGCCTTTCACTATTCAATAGACTTCAATGAACTTACCTCTCACTCTTCTGAATTCTATTAAATACAGGCCCAGAGCTATCAGATACTCTTCATATGACAAGCCATTAAATCCTGGAATCATTTTCTTCAACCTTCTTTGAACCTTCTCCAGTTTCAGCATATCCTTTTGAAGATAAGGAGTGCAAACCTGCTCACAATACTCCAAGAAAGGCTTCACCAGTGCTTTATAAAGTTTCAGCAGTACATCCTTTGATTTTATATTCGAGTCTTCTTGAAATGAATGCCAACATTGCATTTGCCTTCCTCACCACAGATTCAACCTGCAAGTTAACCTTTTGGGAATCCTGCAGCACGACTCCCAAATCTCTTTGCATCTCGATTTCTTATTTTCTCTCCATTTAGAAAATAGTCAACCCCATTATTTCTTTTACCAATGCGCATACCTGTACACTTCCTGACACTGTACTTCATCTGCCATTTCTTTGCCCATTCTCCTAATCTGTCTAAGTCCTTCTGTAGCCTCTTACTTTCTTAAAAATGCCTGCCCCTCCACCCATCTTCATATTGTCTGCAAATTTTGCAACAAAGCCATCAATTCCATCATCCAAATCATTGACATATAACGTAAAAAGAATGGGTCCCAACAAAGACCACTGTGGAGCACCACAGGTCACGGGCAGCCAGTTAGAAAAGGCTTCTTTTATTCCCACTCTTTGCCTCCTGCCAATCAGCCACAGCTGTATCCGTATTAGAATCTTTCCTGTAATACCATGGGCTCGTAACTTGTTAAGCAGCCTCATTTGTGGCACCTTGTCAAAGGCCTACTGAAAATTCAAGTACACAACATTAACCTAATCTCGTTTGTCTATCCTGCTTGTTACTTCAAAGAATTCCAACAGATTTGTCAGGCAAGATTTTCCCTTGAGTAAACCATGTGACTACAGCCTATTTTATTATGTGCCTCCAAATACACTGAGACATCATCCATAATCTATTAATAGTAATAGATTCCACATATTCATTGTCTTCTGGCTCAATTAATTTCTCCTCATCTCTATTCTAAATGGACATCTCTCTGTGCTGAGGCTGTGCCCTTTGGTCCTAGTTTCACCATAATATAGGAAACATCCTCTCCACCTCCGCTCTGTCTCTAGGATTTTCAATATTCTACAGGTTTCAATGAGATTCTCCACACCCGCCTCCCCCATTCTTCTAAACTTCAGCAAGTGCAGGCCTAGAACCATCAAATTCTTCTCATACATTAAACATTTCATCCTCAGAATAACTTTCCTGGTCCTTCTCTGGACCTCCTACAGTGCCAGCACATCCTTTCTTAGATAAGGTGCCCAGAATTGTTCACAATAGTCCATGCAGACTGATCAGTGCCTTATAAAGCCTCAGCATTACGTCATTCCTTTTTTATTCCAGTCCTCTCAAAATGAATGTTAACATTGCAGTGACCTGCCTGACTACCAACTCAACTTGCAAGTTAACCTTTAGTGAATCCTGCACAAGAACTCCCATGACTATTTGCACCTCTGATTTTTGAATTTTCTTCTCATTTAGAAAATAGTTTGTCTTTATTCATTCTTCCAAAGTGCGTGACCATGCACTTCCCTATACTATATTCTATCTGCCACTTCTCCACCCATTCTCCGAAGCCCTTCTGCAGACCCTTGCTTCCTCAACATCACTTGCCCCTCCATCTATCTTTTCATCATTCACAAGCATAGCCATGAAGCCACCAATTCTGTCATCCAAATCATTGACATATAACGTAGAAAGACGTGGTCCCAACACCGATCCCTGTGGAACGACTCTGGTCACCAGCAGCCAACCAGAAAAGGCCTCTTTATTCCCACTCTTTGCCTTTTGCCGGTCAGTCAATCTTCTATCCATGCTAGTATCTTTCCTGTAACACCATATGCTTTTATCTTGTGCGGCACCTTGTCAAGGGCCTTTTGGAGATTCAGTAAACAACATTCACGAACTCTCTTTTGTCTATCCTGCTTGTGGGCAAAATTACCCCGTGAGGAAACCATGCTGACCTTGGCCTATTTTTATCATGTGCCTCGAAGTACCCCAAATCATCATCCTAAATATCAGACTCCAAAATCTTCCCAATCACTGATGCCAAGCTAACAGGCCAATAATTTCCTTTCTTACAGAGTATAGTGACTTCTTGTAATTTTCCAGTTCTCAGGAACCATTCCAGAATCTATTGATTCTTGAAAGCATTACTAATGCCACCACAATCTCTCCAACTACCTCTTACAGAATTATGGGTGTAATCCATCTGGTCCAGGTGACTTAACTACCTTCAGATCTTTCAGCTTCCTCTGCACCTTCTCCTTAGTAATAGCAACTGTACTAATTTCTCACCCAACACTCAAATTTCTGGCATACTGTTCATGTTTTCTGCAATGAAGACTGATGCAAAATTGTTATTAAGTTAGTCCTCAATTTTTTTTGCCCCCCATTACTAGCTCTCCAGCATTATTTTCCAAAGGTCTGATATCCACTCTCACTTCATTTCTACTCTTTATATATCTGAAAAAGATTTTGATATCCTCATTTATATTATTGACAGGCTAATCTTCATATTTCATCCTTTCTCTCCTTATGATTTGTTTAGTTCTCTCCTTTTGGAGAGGGTCAGGGAGCCTCTCCAGTCATTGGCAAAGGTAGGTCAGTTATTGATACCGAAGCCCCTGTGTCCACTGACATATTGCATTGCTGACACACTAACAATGTTGTTCTGTACATCCATGCATTGTGAGCACTGGCTCAATATCACTAGCTATTTCTCTGATCTAGAATCTGTTTTCACCAGTTCCATGTTTAGTCAGTAGTCAGATTAGACAGACTGGTTGCTGATGGGGTGAGAGAGTGTGCTTGTTGTGACAATGGCCTATTTTGGGGAGCAACTCTTTCACCTTCCTTTTATTTTAGACACTGCTGACACTTGGCCTCCAGCTGTGGCCCAATAGACAACATCTGTACCATATCATCTCCTTCACCATGCAGTGTCCAGTCCGGCAGTCCTTTGCTAGGTGGCCTAGTCGCAGGCACAGAAAACAAATCCTCTCTGATGCCACAGCAGCTATGTCCACAACAGTAACTTTGACCTGTCTTTCCCCCTCCGTTGGTCTATCTCATCAGCCTATGATACTATCGCGGAGTTAAGTGAATCAGCATTTTCAGGAAGGCTCGGCATCCCTCCCTGGATTATCCAACCACAAATACGCCTCATTCGCTCAATATTTGCGATTTGCAGAATCCACCGCAGGCTCATCAGCTCTCTGAACCACTGACATTATTGTTGCCCAGCTACTCTCTCCTCCCAGTCGCTGCCTCACTTCCCCCTTAAAGAAGCAACATCTCTCTTCATTGCTGGTATTCCTGGTAGTTGCCCATGTACCATCCTGCACTCCCTGGGCCATACTGTCCCACGTATTCCTCAGGCACTTCGCTTTACCAACACATGTATATCTTTGGGGTGCATCTGGTGAATTTCCCTGGTATTTCCTCAAGCTTGAGCCAGAATTCTGTATTCTCACAGGTGACTTTAAGTGAAGGCAACTCTGACAAAATGACTGCTTCTCTCCAAAGGTGAAGGGTTTATGGATAGTTGTGGTCAGGGTCAAGGGCTGGCTCGGGTCGTCAAGGTTCTGGACCTGACTGCCTGACCTCAGTAGGCGCCACACTAACGGATGTACAGTGTCTGGCTATAATATCTCCCTCAAATATCTTCACACTAATTCCCACACTACGCAAAATATAAATGATGGATAAAAATTAAACTGTACATACTTAATACCACTCTGCAATCTGACACGTATGCATCTGAACTCATAATGCCTGTTGTATTGCTTTGCATTTAAAAACTGTTATACCAAGGTTACAGACTGATTCTTAAAACACACAAACACTCTCACAAGCAATTGTGCTACTATACAGTTCCTCCAAATGAGTATACACACACCCCACTGGCAGGCCGAATGGTCAGTAACCACCCTTAGCAACTGGAGACCCTGTCCACCAAGTTACCCAATAAAATGTCTGGCCTCTTACACAAACACACACCACACTACTTTTATATCTACCAGTTCAGCTCTCCGCAGTGTTTGTGATACTTCATGAGCCTGTGGTCAATGAACTGAAAAGCATGGGTGCTAATCTTAAAAATACTCACCTATTTAGACTGCTGAGATCGCTGGCCACAGGATGGGTCACGAACGTATCCTGGATGAGCCCCCAAATGTTGTGACTGTCAACAACAGCCATTGGAGAGAAACACAGCGGGTAGTATCGAGGTCATTATTTGGTGCACACCCTGGAGAAAGGCTCCCTGAAACAACATTATATCACATTTTTAAATGCAGAAGATCAAAGGTAACAGCAGGACAAATTTATAGTTACTATGCATTGATAATGTTTCGTTCGAATTGCATATAATTTTCAAACACCTAGATCTCCGCAACGACACTCCAAACACTCAAACAATTTAGCCCATGAAAACAACTTAGTCCAGGAAGGTCATTATTCAGAGCTGCATTTTAAATTCAATCTACAATCCCCATTCAGATCTGAAGACTGGTTGCTGTTGAAATTAATATTTATTACTTTCCCTAACTCCAGAATACACCCTAACAGTCCCCATGTTAAACTTCAGCTCATCCCACTGACTACAATTTTACCCCATCATCTGTTTGTCCTTCCTCACAATCTCACTACTTGTATATCACCTGCCCCGTCCTCAGCCCTGTCACTCCAGTTCCTTGCTAAGTTAGTTTAAACCCTCCCCAAACAGCTCTCAAAAACCTCCCTCAAGGATATTTTTTTAAAAAAAATTCAATTATATAAAAAGTAAAAGAGAGGGGAGAGTTAATATTGGACCACTGAAAAAACAATGCTGGTGAGGTAGTAATGGAGGACAAAGAAATGGCAGATTGTGGCGACCCACTTTCTGCGCAGGCGAACTGGCTCACAAATGGCCAGCACGCAGGGGGAGACTTTGGTAATGCACCTCTGATGTAATTTCCGCCCGGAGAGGGCGGGCGCTAGGGATTAAATGCCAGCACCGTGAAGTTTGAATAAACTAGTCTCGAAACGACTTACCGACTACATGTCATCGTTTCAGCGCTGTGTGTAGCACATCGCTACATTGGTGACCCAGATGGTCCAAACGGGATTTGGACCAAAGATGACCGACTCTTCATCTGTTCACGCAGTTTCGCTAAAACTGCCGACTTTCTGGACGCTGCGACCATGCGTGTGGTTTAGCCAAGCAGAAGCCCAGTTCCAGATTCGGCAGATATCCTCTGATTCCACACGTTACTACCACGTGGTGAATGCCCTTGACCAGCAGGTGGCCGCCCAGGTTGCGGATTTTATACAGTCGCCCCTGGAAGAAGGCAAATATGAAGCATTCAAGGCGCTGCTCATTGGGACCTTTGGCCTCTCACGGCGTGAGCGGGGTGCCCGCCTGCTTCACCTGGACGGTTTGGGAGACAGACTGCCATCAGCATTGGTGAACGAGATGCTGGCCCTGGCTGACGGACACAAGCCCTGCCTCATGTTCGAGCAAGCGTTCCTAGAGCAACTGCCTGAGGACATACATCTGCTGCTGGCCAACGCAGATTTCAGCGACCCCCAGAAGGTGGTGGCCCAGGCAGACGTGCTGTGGAAAGCCAAGAGGGAGAGCTCTTGGCGTCTATCAGTCAGATTACCAGGCCACGCTCCCAACAGCAGACCAGACCAGGCCCGGCAGGGGGGCGCATACAACACAGAGGCAGGAGTGAGGAGGCCAGTGAACAGTGGTATGGTGAACTTCTACCACCGTTTCCTCCCCTCAGCACCCCGTATCATGCGCCCTTTGTACACCCTGATGTTGAGTAAAGGCAAGGACATGACTTGGGACGAGGAGGCCACGGCCGCTTTCGTTAAAGCCAAGGAAGCCTTGGCAGATGCCGCGATGCTGGTGCACCCCAGAACGGACGTTCCGACCGCACTCACGGTGGATGCATCCAACACAGCAGTCAGCGGGGTGCTGAAGCAGCTCATCGAGGGGCGCTGGCAACCCCTGGTGTTCTTCAACAAGCACCTACGACAACCCGAACTCAAGTACAGTGCTTTCGACCGGGAGCTGTTGCCACTGTATCTGGCAATCCGGAATTTCATGTACTTCTTAGAAGGCAGGCCGTTTACCACGTTCATGGACCAGAAACCGTTGACCTTTGCGTTCACGAAGGTGTCCGATCCCTGGTCGGCTCGCCAGCAGCGACATCTGTCCTACATCTCCGAGTACACGACGGACATCCAGCATGTCTCGGGAAAGGTGGACCAACTCAAACCAGCCCATGTGAACTTGGCGCAGCCAGTCGAGGTTCAGGCACCGTGGCGCAGAGGCAGACCTCCCAAACAGAGGCTGATCCAGACTGCGGACTTTGGGGGGGTGTATCACCAGTTCTGGGGGGGGGGGTGGGGTTATGTGGTGACCCACTTTCTGTGCAGGCGAACCGGCTCATAAATAGCCAGCACGCAGGGGAGACTTTGGTAATGCACCTCTGATGTCATTTCCACCCGGAGAGGGCGGGCACCAGGGATTAAATGCCAGCGCCGTGAAGTTTGAATAAACTAGTCTCGAAACGACTTACCAACCGCGTGTCATTATTTCAGCACTGTGTAGCACGTCGCTACAAGATGAACTTAAGCACTCTACATCAGCCTTTACTGTGGAAAAGAGCAGCTGTATGCCAAAGGAAAGTGAGTGTCATTGCTATTGCAAAAGAAAAAGTGCTAGGCAAACGCAAAGGTCTTAAGATGGACAGGTCACCTGGAGCAGATGGACTATATCCCAGGGTCCTGAAAAGGGTTGCTGAAGCGATAACAGATGCGTTGGCCCTGATCTTTCAAGAATCACTTGATTCTGGCATGGTTCCCGAACAAATGTCATTCCACTCTTTAAGAAGTGAGGAAGAAAAAGGAGAGGAAATTATAGCCCAGTTAGCTTAGTCTCAGTGGTTGGGAAGAGTCTGTTATTAAGGATGAAGTTTCGAGGTACCTGGACACTAATGATAAATTAAGTCAAATTCAGCATGATTTCTGTGAAGGGAAAACTTGCTTGACAGATCTGTTAGAGTTCTTCGAGGAAGTCAAAGGAGAGGCAGTGGATGTCATTTACTTAGATTTACAGAAGGCATTTGATAAGGTACCTCACATGAGACTGCTTAAAGAGATAAATCTTACGGTGTTACAGGAAATATACTGGCATGGATAGAGGAATGGATGACAGGCAAGAGGCAGTGAGTGGGAATAAAGGGGGGCTTTTCTGATTGGCTGCTAGTAACTAGTGGTGTTCCTCCGGGGTCAGTATTGGAACTGCTACTTTTTACATTGGTTGTCAATGATTTAGATAGTGGCTTTGTGGCAAAGGTTGCGGATGATATGAAGATAGGTTAAAGGGGTAGGTCATGATGAGGAAACAATGCAATTGGAACAGCACTTAGAAAAATTGGAAGAATGGAGCAAAAATATGGCAGATGGAATATGATGTTGGGAAATGTATAATAATATGAGCAATAGTGCAGACTATTATCTAAATGGAGAGAAAATACATCAGAGTTGTAAAGGGACTTGGGAGTCCTTGTGCAAGACTCCCAGAAGGTTAATTCACAGTTTGAGTCTATGGTAAAGAAGGCAAATGCAACGTTAGCATTTATTTCACGGGGAATAGAACATAAAAACAAGGAGATAATGATGAGGCTTTGTAAGACACTAATCAGGTTGCACTTGGAGTTCAGTCAGCTGTTTTGGGCCCCTTATCTCAGAAAGGATGTATTGTCATTGGAGAGAGTCTAGGGGAGGTTCACAAGGATGATTCCAGGAATGAAGGGGGTAACATATGAGGAGCGTTTGGCAGCTTTTGACCTGTGCTCACTGGAATTTAGAAGAATGTGGGGATCTCATTGAAACCTACCGAATGTTGAAAGGACTATATAAGGTGGATTTGGAGAGGATGTTTCCTCTGGTGGGGTATCCAGAATCAGAGGACATAGCCTCAAAATGGAGGGGCAACCTTTTAGAACACAAGTGAGAAGAATTTTTTTTAAGCCAGAGAGTGGTGAATCTGTGCAATGGTCTGCCACAGACTGTGGTGGTGGCCAGCTTGTGGGTATATTTCAAGCAGAAGTTGATAGATTCTTGTTTGGTCGGGGCATCAAGGGATATGGTGAGAGGGCACATCTATGGGATAGAATAGGATCTGGGATCAGCCATGATGAAATAGAGGAATTGACCTGATGGGTTAAATGGCCTAATTCTGCTCCATTGTTTATGGTTTTATGGATGTTGGTCCTCCTTGAGTTCAGGTGTAACCCATCGTTTTTGTACAGGTAGTATGTTACCCAGGAGAATTCTCAATAATCCAGAAATCTGAAACCCCTCCCCCTCATCAACTCCTAAACCACGCAGTCATCTGCCAAATCATCCTATGCTTACCCTCACTGGTGTATAATTAGCACTTCCTTAATGCAAAAGGTATAAATGGGGCAGATTTTGTTAGGTGTGTCCAGGAAGGATTCACTGAATGTGAACGGGCCAACAAGAGAAGAGGCCACACTGGATCAAGTACTAGAAAATGAGCCTGGTCAGTTGTTGCATGTCTTGGTAAGCAAGCATTTCATAACTCCCTGAAGTTTAACATAGCCATAGACAAGGTTTGGAGCAGATGGAATGGGAAAGTATTTAATTGGAGGAGGGCTAATTGAGGGTTTAGGCACGAATTTAGGAGCATAAATTGGTAGCTGATAATTTTAGGGAAATGCACAGAGGAAATTGGAGGTTGGAGCACTTGCATGGCATTCTGGATTGTCCCATTGAGACAGGTAAGAAGGAGGAAACATGGTAGACAGGTGAAACTTTTAGTCAATTAAGGACGCATACTTAAGGTTTAGAAAGCAAAGATCAAACGGGAGATCATTAGTGATACTTTGCTCTAGTGTACACCAGTGAGAGACCTTGATGAATGTGAGGTCAGTGAAGAACAGACTAATAATAAGCTGGAGCATATTGAGGTTATAAAAGAGACCTTGTTAGAGCTTTTCAAGAACGTTAGAATAGTTAAGTCCCCAGGATGGAAAGGATATACCCTAGGTTACTATGGGAAGCAAGGGAAGAGATTATTGGGGCATCGAGATAATTTTTGTCTGGCGACAGGAATAGTGCCAGGTGATTAAAGAATGGCAGGTGTTGTTCCTTTGTTGAAAAAAGGTAACAGATAACCCTGGGAATTGTAAACAAAAGCAAAAATATTGAAGATGTTCTTTTGGACAGGATTGATGAGCATTTGGAGAAGTATTGTCATATTATTGATAGTCAGCAACACTTTTTGAGATGGAGTTCATGCCTGATTGACTTTATTGATGAAGTGACAAAACAAACTGATGGCAAGGTAGAGCAGTGAATGTGGTATAAATGGATTTTAATAAGGTATTTGACAAGGTTCACCATGGAAGGCACATCCAGAAAGTCAAGAGTCATGAAATCCATGGATTCAAACCTGGCAGGCCCACAAAAGGCAGAGGATGCTCATAGTTGGAGCATATTGGGTGAAGAGTGGTGTTCCACAGGGATCTGTTCTGGGACCATCTGCACTTGGTGATTTCTATAAATGACTTGGAAGAGGAAATGAAATGGTGGATTAGTAAATTTGCAGATGACATAAAGGTTGTGGTATTGTGGATGGTGAAGAAGTTTGTCATAGATTACAATGGGACAAAGACCGGATGCAGAGCTGGGTTAAGAAGTGACAGTTGGCACTCAATCCAGAAGTGTGTGAAGCAATAGACTTTGGAAGGTCGAACTTGACAGCAGAATTCTTAGCAGCATCATTGTAAATGCAAGCAGGCTTTTTCCACTGAGGTTGGGTGGGACTTCAGTTTGAGGTCATGGGTTAAGGGTAAAAGGTGAAAAATTTAAGAGAACATGAATGGAAAGTTCTTCACTCATAGGGTCGTGAGAGTGTGGAACATGCTGCCAGCGCAACTTATGGAGAAGTTTGGATAGGTACGTGGATAGCAGTGGTATGGAGGGCTCTGGTCTGGGTGCAGGGCAATGGGAGGAGGCAGTTTAAATGTTTCTGCATAGTTTAAATGGGCCAAGGGTCCTGTTTCTGTCTGTGCATTTCTATGTCTCTGTCAAGGATCAGAGGTTACCATGCAGTGGGTGGTTAACAAGGTGTTGAGAATTGTTTTGCCATTCATTAGTTTGAGGATTGAGTTCACGAGCCATGAGGTAATGTAGCATCTGTATCTGTATAAAACTCTGTTTCGAACATACTGTAGTGTTCAGTTTTGATCAGCTCATTATAGGGGGAATGGACAAGCATTAGAGAGGGTGCAGAGGAGATTAACCAGGATGCAGCCTGGACTAGAGAACATGTCTTATCAGAAAAGGTTGAGTGAGCTGGGGCTTTTGTTCATTGGAGCAAAGGAGGATGAGAGGCAACTTAAGAGTATAAAGAGGCATAGATAGAGTAAGCAGTCAGTGCCTTTTTATCCAGCGTGACAATAAGTAATACCAGAGGTCATCTTTTTCAGCTGAGTGGAGGATTTTTAGGAGATGTGTCAGAGGCAGGTTTGTTTGACACAGAGAGTGGTAAGTACCTGGAACACAGTGCTGGGGTTGATGATAGAACTTGATACACCAGGGACATGCTGATACATTAGAGACTCTGAAAGAGACACATGGATGAAAGAGAAATAGAGGGTTATCAGCTGTGTAGGAGGGTAAGATTGGTAAAGGAAGGATAGCAAAACATTGTGGGCAGAAGGATCTGTTCTGTGCCTTACGTTATCCATGTTTATATTTACTGTATATTTATATTGTATGAATATATGTTACCTATACATACGGTTGAAACTGGTCAGAATAGATGATGAATATGTGGCATAAGACATAGTCATGAATTTGAAATTTTAACAATAGTAGATGTAAATCAGGAAATTGAAAGATTATAACATCTAAACTTAGTGTATTGCTAAAATGAATTACTATTGTCAATGTTTCTATTTCTTTCTCCCTGGTTTGTCTACACCGATTCTTTTGTGTTCCTCTTCAGATTGCAGAACCAGAGGACAATTCAATGCACTGTCACACCATTTCCGTGGCAAACGCTCACCTAAATACAGTTTCCAAGATGAATCGCCAGCAAAGGAGATGAGAAGTCCAGCACGTTCCAGGTTCATTTTACTTGAAACTGGATTGTGATATATAATCTAACAGTTTGCACATGTGGATATTTTTGGAAACTGAAGATAACTTATTAAATGCTTTACAAATTTCAGCACAAAACTAGGATTAGTAAAATATCTGAGTACCCAAGCTTTGATTAAAAATATTTTCCCTGCAATCGCTAAAGAACCAAAATTTTAAACCATCAACGTGCTTGTATTTTGAGGAATCTAAAGAAAACTTTAAAAATAGTTTTTGATAACTATTTTTATCAATATATAATTGTAAAATCAGCACCATCGATTGCCCATTTTGTCTCTTTAGAGATGACTTTCCTGTGAGCTGTTGCTTTGCATAACAGTCATGAGGTACAGTGTGCAAAGAGGCCCTTCAGCCACAAAGTCCACTCCAGCCATCAAACACCCATTTACACTAATCCTACACTATCCCATTTCATGGTCATGAGATCAAGTGGGTTTATTGCATTCTCTCATCACCTGCAATTGACAGAGTGCTGGTGATTTATTCCTCTGGGCTTGGATAGGAGCATAACGAGGCAATACTCACTGAAGTCTCCAACCCAGAGTAAATAGGTTTCCATGTTGCCTTCAATGATCAATATAGAGGAGACAGGTGTATCAGTTGCACAAAGTTGATTGGTGGAAATCAGTTGGAAGGTTCATTGCTGGTGTATACACATGGTGAGGACAAACTCTCACAAGGATGTTGGGAAAGATCAGGGGAAGGTGCTATTTCAATGACGAGAGACAGTATAGTGGGTGGAATAGCTTTTCTCCTGTTGTTCAATCCCTGTTCCCTTTAAAGGAATCTTTTCCAACAAAGTCCAACTTAGAATACCCCATCAGTAACATAAATATTGCAGCATGATTATGGATTGGTGACCTCTTCACATTCTTATGAATCAAGCAACAAGAATTTGAAAATATCACTTCTTAGCTCAAGGCAAGTTCAGAGATACATGCAGCAATGGATCAGATTAGCTTGGCCCTATACAAACCTAAGCTAATTTATGTTATTTTTTGTTGTTTATTCATATGGTCATGAAGTGCAGAAACAGATCTTCCACTGAACAACAATCACCCATTTACTTTAATTTCATTTCACTCTCCACACAGTCCCCTCAACTCCATCCAGATTCTGTACCCATTTACACTCTAGGGTAATTTACAGTAGACGGTTAGCTTAACCCATCTGCGTGTCTTCGCAATGTGGGAGAGAACCAGAACAATGGTAAACTGAGAGTCACAGGGAAGGTATGCAAATTCCGCATAGACCTAACCTGGGTCACTGGACGTGTGAGGTCCTCAACATTATCAGATGTTCCACTGCTGCCCAGCAATTAGATGCATCAGTGGGGAACTTGGGATCTTTCTCACAAGATAAACCAAGGTTGCCAAATGGCTTCTTTCTTGCTTGTTCGTCTTTTGAATCCTTGTCTCTTAATTGTAGAAATCAATTTATTAATAAATTACCAGTGTCTATAAAAAGTATGCACTTCCCTTGGAAGTTTTCATATCTTATTGTTTTATACCATTGAATCGCAGTGGACTTAATATGGCTTTTTTGACACTGATTAACAGAAATGCTTGTGTCAAAGTGAAAACAGATATATACAAAGTGACCATAAATTAATTGCAAATATAAAATGCAAAATAATTGATTGCACCCCCTTTAATATGACACACCAAATCATCACTGATACAGACAATTGGTTTTAGATGTCATATAATTAGGTACGGAGGAGATGTCAGGTGTAGGTTTTTTACGCAGAGAGTGGTGAGTGTGTGGAATGGGCTGCCGACAGCAATGGAGGAGGCGGAAACGATAGGGTCTTTTAAGAGACTCCTAGGTGAATACATGGAGCTTAGAAAATTAGAGGGCTATGGGTAAGGCTAGGTAGTTCTAAAGTAAGGACATGTTCGGCACAGCATTGTGGGCCGAAGGGCCTGTATTGTGCTGTAGGTTTTCTATGTTTCTATAATTAGTTAAATAGGGATCACCTGCGTGCAGACAAGGTGCTTCGATTGATTGTAGTAGAAGTACACCTGTATCCAACTGATCCAACTTCAGGTGAGTCAGTATCCTGGCAAAAATTACACCATGAAGACAAAAGAACACTCCAAGGCAACTCGGCAGAAAAGTTATTGAAAGCACAAGTCAGGAGATGGATACAAGAAAATTTCCAAAGTCACTGAATATCCCTTGGAGTACAGTTAAGTCAATCATCAGGAAATGGAAAGAATATGGCATAGGTGTATAGAGCAGTCTATTCTCAAAAACAGAGTGATCATGCAAGAAGGGGATGAGTGAGGGAGGCCACCAAGAGACCTATGACAACTCTGGAAGAGTTACAAGCTTCAGTGGCTGAGATGGGAGAGACTGTGCATACAACAACTGTTGCCCGGGTGTTTCAGCAGGCACAGCTTTATGGGAGAGTGGCAAAGAGAAAGCCACTGTTGAAAAAAACTCACAAGAAATCTCAGCTACAGTTGCCAGAAGGTATGGGAAAGACTGTGAAGTCAACTGGAAGACGTTTGTATGGTCTGATGATACCAAAATTGAGCTTTTTGGCCATCAGATTAAACACTATGTTTGGCATAAGCCAAACACCAAACATCATCAAAAATACACAATCCCTGCCATGAAGTATGGTGATGGCTGCATCATGCGGTGGGGATGGTTCACTGTAGCAGGCCCCAGAAGGTAGAGGGGAAAATGAATGCAGCAATATACAGGGAAATCCTAGAGGAAAACCTGATGCAGTCTACAAGAGAACTGCACCTGGGGAGATTTGTTTTCTAGCAAGGCAATGACCCCAAGCATAAAGCCAAAGCGACACAGGAATGGCTTTAAAACAACAACAAAAAATGTCCTGGAGTGACCAAGTCAAAGTCCAGACCTCAATCCAATTGTGAATTTGTGGCTGGACTTAAAAAGGGCTGTTCACGTGCAATCCCAATGCAATCTGATAGAGCTTGAGCAAGTTTGTAAAGAAGAATGGGGAAAAATTATAGTGTCCAGATATGTATGCAAAGCTGATCGAGACCTATCCACACAGACTCAAGGCTGTAATTGCTGCCAAAGGTGCATCTATTAAATTCTGACTTGAAGGGAGTGAATAGTTCTGCAGTCAACTATTTGTTTTATACTGTAGAGATGGTTTCACTTTGAAATGAAAGTCTTTTTCTGTTGATCAGTGTCAAAAAAGCCAGAATACATCCAGTGTGATTCAGTGTTAAAAAACAATAAAATATGAGAATTTCCAAGAGGGGTGAATACTTTTTATAGGCACTAAATGTTTTAAAATTGGCACAAAAGCTTTCTACTTATATCTGATTTTACTAATGTCATTTTCCTTTTAAAAATATCCTTTCAGTTCTCTGAATGTGTTTCATGCTGACAATCGAACTTTGATGTTGAATGCCACTTCTGTAAAAGCTGATGACAGTGCAAATGATTTTCACCATTTTATGACTGACGTACAGAAGACCATTGCGGCTCTTCAAAATCAGGTGTGGAGAGGTTTATTGGTTTTAAAAAAAAGAGAGATGTGTTGGGACTTATGCATTGATAGGTCAGGTTGTGGTATGCTAATAGATGGTTTGTGGATCCAGGTATGCTGTGTCCAAAGGAACTTAATGTTAGCATGGGACTGGAATGATAGCCTGGGGCAATGGTTTGGGTGGTGATGTTCTTTTGGGGTGTGGTGTCGGGGTAAGAGGGAGTTGGAGGCCAGTGGATTTCTCCTGGAGATTGGAGTGGAGGTTGGATGCTTGATAGAAAGACATTGATATATAGACTAAGGAGGTAGGTAGTGAAGTAGGCAACTTAACTATTACTGATGCTGAACTCCTCTGTGCTCATCCATGCATTACCAGATCAGTTAGGTTGAAAATTGCAAAGAAACTAAATCAATATTTTTGTGAACCTAATGCTGTCTTGCAACTCTCTGCACTGTGCTACTCTCGCAAGATGCAACTTTGGCAGCGTAGGTTGATCGCTGGTGGGTGGAGATCTCCTTTGGCTCCAATTGTGCCAGTCAATGACTTGCTGTGTGTCCTTCCATAGATTAAAAAACTTGAAGCTCGTCTCAATAAATCTAGTTGCACTGATGGAAAAGCAAGAGAACGATCCAACAATGAGACATGGAAAGAGGACACCTGCACCACCTGCAAATGCAAGGTAAGATCGCAAATCTTTGAGGCAGCGTCAGTTCCTTTTAAACCAGTTGAATCTGTGGGGCTGCTTGTCATAGCTCCGTACATAAACTCTGTGTATTGTAATTGTATTTGATTAAGATATGAAGAAACTGCATTGAAGCTCTCTATAAAATTACATGGTATAGGAGAAGACTATTTTAAGCCACTGCATCCTTAAAAAATCTAATGAGAATAATTCAACTTTCTGGCTCTTGGTCTTTAAGTTTGTCATTTAGGATCTCTGATTTATCTTTTTGGACTGAGTCTTTCTGTTTCTTTTACTCTGGTGTAAACGAGACACAAGAGGCTGCAAATCTATATCAAGGCACACAAAGTGATGGAGGAACTCAGCAGGTCAGGCAGCATCTATGGAGTGAAATGGACAGTTGTCATTTCAAGCCAAGACATTTCATCAAGACCTGACCAGATAAGTTCCTCCAACATTCTGTATATGCTGGTTAAAGCCTGTTTTTTATTTAACGACCCTGTTACAAGTCGTCTAAAGGCTGTATGTATCTTTCTTAAGAGAAACGGGTCCTTCTTAAATGCCTTGTCTGGACTTCTGACAATATTATATCTGCCCCTTAGGTACACCTGGTTCTTGAGAAAGCAACCCCATCTTTCTTTACAACTTCTCTAATTCTGGCAACATCCCCATGAGTTTGTACTGCACCTACCTTAGTGCCAGCTTGTTCCTGTCCCACTGAACTCAGCTGCATTCCTCGACTCAGATTTATTTCCCCCTGGTTCAGTCCCTTCCTACTTACCTCTGTCACACTTCACATGCTCTGGATCTTTTCAATCATTTCATATTCTCTGGCCCAGAGCATCTTATTTTCACAATGGACATCCAGTCCCTATACACCTCTATCCCCCACCAGGAAGGCCTCAAAACTCTCCGTTTCTTTCTGGACACCAGTTCCCCTCCGCCACCACTCTCCTCCATCTAGCGAAACTTGTCCTCACTCTCATAATTTCTCCTTTGGCTCGTCCCACTTCCTTCAAACAAAAGGTGTAGCCATGGGCACTTGCATGGATCCCAGCTATGCCCATCTGTTTGTCAGCTACATGGAACAGTCAATGTTCCAAGCCTACACCGGTGTCACTCCCCCACTTTTCCTGCGCTGCATCAATGACTGCATTGGTGCTGCTTCCTGCACCCATGTCAAAATTGTTGATTTCTTCAGCTTTGCCTCCAACTTCCACCCTGCCCTCAAATTTACCTTGTCTATTTCCTATACCTGTCTCCCCTTTCTCGATCTCTGTCTCTGTTTCTAGAGGCAGCTTATTCACTAATATCTCTTACAGACCCATTGACTCTCACAGCTCCCTGGACGATACTTCTTTCCCCCCCTTGTAAAAATCCATCCCCTTCTCTCAATTCTTATGTCTCCACCACATCTGCTGTCAGGATGAGGTTTTTCATTCCAGAACAAAGGAGATGTCCTCCTCCTTCAAAGAAAGGGGCTTCCCTTCCTCCACCATCAACACTGCCCTCAACTGCATCTCTTCCATTTTGCGCATGTCTGCCCTCAGCTCATCTTCATGCCACCCTACCAGGAATAGGGTTCTTCTTGTCCTCACCACCCCACCAACCTCCGTGTCCGGCACATAATTCTTTGTAACTTTTGTCATCTATGCAACTTCCGCTCTCTATGCAACTCCCTTGTCCATTCATCCCTCCCTACTGATCTCCCTCCTAGACTTATCCTTGCAAGTAGAAAAAGTGCTACACCTTCTCTGTCACTACCATTCAGGGCCCAAAACAGTCCTTCCAGTTGAGGCAACACTTCACCTGTGTGTCCTTTGGGGTTATCTATTGTATCCAGTGTTCCCAGTGTGGCCACTTGAATATCAGTGAGACCTGACATAGATTGGGAGATCAAGCACCTACACCTACGCTTCATTTGCCAGAAAAAGCATGATCTCCCAGTGGCCACCCATTTTAATTCCACTTCCCTTTCCCATTCTGGCATGTCCATCCATGGCCTCCTCTACTGTCGCGATGAGGTCACACTCAGGTTGGAGGAGCAACACCTTGTATTCCATCTGGGTAGCTTCTGACTTGATGGTGTGATCATTGACTTTTCGAACTTCTGGAAATGCCCCCCCCCCCAGCTTTCTCCGTTCCCCACCCCCTTTTCCCTTTCTCACAGTATCTTCTTGCCCGCCCATCTACCATTTGATTTTCCCCTTCTCCAGCCCTGTATCTCTTTCACCAATCATCTTCACAACTCTTAACTTCACCCCTCCCCCCGCCTTCCCAGCTTCACCTTGTATTTGTCCCTCCCCTCACCCCCACCCACTAACTCTGATTCCTCATCCTTTCTTCTCCAGTCCTGCTGAAGGGTCTCTGCTCAAAGTGTTGATTGCACTCTTTTCCATAGATGCTGCCTGCCCTACTGAGTTCCTCCAGCATTTTGTGTGTGTGATTTGGATTTTCAGCATCTGCAGATTGTCTCTTGTTAGTGCTATCCTGTCCATTCTGTGATGACTTCACATGTATCAGTATTGTAGCTGTGGACAAATGCCTAACAGCATGATTCCTGATTGTATGCCTTGCCTTAGCTACCTTATCTACCTGCTCTGCTGCTATGGACTTCTACTCCAAGATCTCCCTCCTTTTCTAAACTATTCTGCAAACCACACTTTCCTCTCTACGTACATTAGCTTGCATTTCTCCAAAAGGAGTTCCACCCAATTAGTCTGTTGAATACTCCTTGAAATCTGCAGCTTTCTACCCTTCTATCAATCATGGCTAAAGGAAAAGGCTCTGGGCCCTGACAACAATCCAGCATTAGATCAGCTGTTCGAGTGGTGTCTCAACAAAAACCTTGCAGTCAACATCAGTAATACCAAGAAATTGATTGTGGACTTCAGGAAGGGGTAGTTGAGGGAGCTCACTCCAGTCCTCATCAGGGATCAGCACTGGAAATAGTGAGCAATTTCACTTCCTAGTGTTAATATCTCTGAAGACCTATCCTTGGCCCAACATATTGATGCAAGTTCAAAGAAGGCACGACAGCAGCTGTATTTCAATAGGATTTTGAGGAGGCTTAGTATGTCACCAAAGAGTCCCACAAATTTTGACAGATGTACCGTGGAGAACATTCTAACTGATTGCATCACTGTCTGGCATGGAGAAAACTGCAGGACTTTGTAAACTCAACCAGCTCCACCATGGGCACTCTCCTCCTCAGCATTGAAGCCATCTCGAAAAAGCAATTCCTCAAAAATGAGGCATTCATCATTTAGGACCCAAATCACCCAGAATATGAAGACACACACACAACGTTCCAGGATCAGCTTCCTCCCTACCGCCATCAGTTTTCTAAATGGGCTGTGAACCCATGAGTGCACTATTATTGTGTACTGGATTGTACTGCTGCAGCAAAACAGTAAATTTCACAACATATGCCAGTGATAATAAACCTGATTCTGATAAAATTGAAGATTTGTGTTTCAGAGCTTGCTGCACCCTTAGCCAGTTGGTTTCGGCGCAGCCGAAATGCTGACATCTACCCAACATTGTGAAAAATTGCCCAGATATGTCCTGTCTGCAAGAAGTAGAACAAATTCATTCCGCCAAATCCTGCCTCATTTGTTAACTCTCGGTCATCTGTAAGGTACAGTTGGGGACAGTCATTATGCAGTCCAGCGGCACGTAGCAACAACTTGCTCACGTAAACTCATTTTGGGTTCTGCCAAAGTCTCGCAGCTCCTAACCTCATTCCAGCTGTGGTCTAAGCATAGACAAAAGAGGTGAAGTGAGAGTAACTTGTGCAGATTGTGCCATGCCCAGCCTCGACTGCGCTTCTCAGATATTAAAGCAATCCATATTCCAGTGTAGCTTGACACCATTCGAGACAATGTAGCCTGCTTGATCCACAACCATTCACTCATTCCACTACCAACGTGCTCTCTAGCAGCAGTTTGTACCAAATACTGGATACACAGCAGCAACTCACCAAAACTCCATAGACAGCACCTTCCAAACCCACAGCCTCTGTCAGCTGAAAGGACATTGGCAGCAAACATCACCACCTGGAAGTTGTCCTCCAAGGCACACAGGACCCCACCATGGAAACAGATCACCGTCACTGTGTCAAAATAATGGAACTCCTTTCTTAACAGCCTTGTGGGTATACCCATATCATAAGTACTCAATGGTTCAAGAAGGCAGCTCACCACCATCTTCTGAAAGTCAATTAAAGATGGGCAGTTAAATACTGCTCAACCTGCAAAGCCCACATCCCTTGAATGGGAAAAATGTAAACTTCTTTATTGCATTCCCAATATTAAACGAAATCATCGATGTATACTGAAAATAATAAATAAAATAACCTGGCATTATCTGGAAATTTAGCTCAGAAGGCAGGATTCCTTTGGCTTTCCAGATTTCCATTTGAACCTCTATGCTAGTCTCTTAGGTGTATGTGTGTTATTTTTATCCATTTAAGTAATATTTTCATTATTCATTCTTCCTTCCAAAGTTCACATTTTCCCACATTGTAAGTGGTCCATTTGCCAACTTTTTGTCCACTCACTTAATCTTTTAATATCTCTGTAAATTCATTTCATGCCAGCTTGCCTTGTCACTTAATTCTGTCTCATCCACATTATATTAGCCTCCTCCTTTTCAATAATAGGAGGAGATCTATCAGGAATTGGGTAAGTTGTTTTTATACACAGTGGTTGATATCTGGAGCACTTTGCTAGAGGAGATGGAATTAGATGCAATTATTATGCTTAAGAAACATTTGGACAGACACTTATGTAACACTCACCCAACAGGCTGGTATATGTCTAGCGGAAAATGAGATCCAGCCACACACCGCCCCCACCTCCCGTACGCGCAGGTGCTGTGGGAATCAAGTTTATGCCTCGCACACGCACACAGTATCAAATTCACACCAGATACCGTTATGAAATACACTTTAAAGATGTTACTAAAACTAACAGAGTACGAGGCAATACAACATGTATGAAAGAAAAGAAAAAGCAAAAGGCGCCAACTTATCAAAGTTCAGTCAGTTTAGTGCACGTCGTTGGAGCTCAACCATCGAACCATTCGACCCCTCGTCACTTTCCTCCAACCTCCACATCTTCACACCTGGGACCACCCCCGGTGGTCAACCAAGCAGTGCAGCGCACGTCCACCTTCCTCGGCGTCTTCTTCCCGACTCCCCTGAAAACCCGCGAAAAGCCCCCCAAGCTCCCAGCCTCACAAGACAAAATAACATTCCCCATTGGTTAACAAATGAATACAATCCCCCTATCAGCAAGTCTAAAGCTAAACAACTGCGAGAGAAACACTTATCAGACAAAGAAGAATTCCTACTCTTAACAAAACAAAGAAGCCATTTTGAGTAACATACACAGGACATTGTACACTTACAAAGGGAGGATGAGGAAGAATATAATCCTAATGTGTGCAGTTGAGATTATCATAAATGTATTGCTGCCGCATAACAACTAATTTCACAGCCTATGCCAGTGCTATTAAACCTGATTAATGTAGGTGGACCAAAATGTTGGCATGGACATAGCGGGCCAAAGGGTCTGTTTCTATGTTGCAGTATCCATGGTGAAGAAATATCTGTTGTATGACTACCTTATTCCTCTTTATGTACTTAAAAACTAAACATAAGAGTTTGTTTATACTTTGACCAAGCAGCTTGTTTCTCCTTCTTGACTTCTCATTTTGTACTTAATTGAAGGATGCAAGATTCTAAATTTATCCCAGTTTTTGGGCCTACCACTGATTATTTCCACCTCATGTTTTTTTTTCAGTTTAATCCCCTTCTCATTTGACGGAATGACCGACCACATTTTTGTCATTCCTTTGTACTTTGTTTACCAGTGTCGGACTTGCTTTATTTCTTTTCAAGAAAGGAATAGTTTCCACCTTTTTAAAGACGTTATTAGATCGTCTTACTGTTGAACATTAACATGATGAAGTGTAAAGTTGTTCAGAAATACTCACTTGTCATCAGCCACAGGTTATGGTCTGCTTGGTATTTAGTTCTGAGAAGAAAGCAGTAAGTGGCTAATTGGTATAGGGTAGGTTGCAATGCTTGATTTAACTCGTACTTGAAACAAACGAGTTTTCTGTTACATTTTTCAGGACGGACAGCTTACCTGCTTTGTTGAAACATGTCCACCAGTCAGTTGTGTTAATCCTGTACAGATGGAGGGAGTTTGCTGTCCAGTATGCACAAAACAAGTCTTGAGACAAGATGTGAAATCCTAAACACCCACTGCAGAACTGAAGGAGATGTATGGTCTTTTATATTCTCCAATGAGTTGTGATGTCTGGATGTCAGCGTGAATACTGTGTGCTTTCAAAACTACCCATGAGTATCCAGTCAAAAATGGAAAGAATACGTCAATTTGAAGAAATCCCAAGAAATATTAAACAAGAGTATTTGAATGCATGCTTTATGTTAACTGGTTATAAATCAGTTACGTAGTTAAACATTATATGTGCATGTATCGTGTATGTACTGTCAAAGAGAACCACAATGCAAAAGTATTGAAAGGGAAGTAGTTTTTTAAATCTATGACGGTGATTTCAATTTGCCTTGCCATGTTTTCTTAGTAAGAAGCTTCTCAGGTTTGAAATGCCAAAATGAAAGTGGTGCTACGTGTATCATCTTGTATATGATATTATAGTGAATAGCAGGAGCTAACATACCATAACATTTCAGACTCCTTTATTTGCTTAAAAGCAAAATCTATCTCAAAAACTCCTCTAGTTCAGCATACATATGTTCAAATGTCTTTGCTTTTTGAATGAGTGTGAAAAATAGTTTGACGATGAACAAAAACACTAAAGCAGTGTTTTTTTTATAAATATATATATTATTTTTTACTCTGTTATAGAGTCCCAGGAGTTTAATGTGCTAGAAATCCTAAAGTCTTCCACCCTGCCAAGGTGTTGAGACTTGCAGGCTGTTCTTTTAGTTACTGTGGCTCTGCTTGGAAATAATGTGAAGATGTATTTGTACTTAGCGGACATTTGGTACATAAGATGCCTACTAATATGCAGGTTGGTGTACATACTACATTAAAAAAGTGTTTGTCGTTTTTCACTAATTGGCACTATGTCAGCATTCTCACACAATGGGGAAGAGTTTTTTTTTATCAATCTAGATTAGAACACAAAGTTTTTTTTTTGAAATTTTTTGTGGCCTGGCTACTGAATTTTCAGCTCTAACCATTACACCTAGATTTATGGCATTTTGCACTTCCTGATTTTTTTTTTTTGGATACCTTTATGAACCAGTAGTTTTTTTACGTTGTTGGAATTTGTTACTGTACACAGGCATAAGAATTGGGGGAGAAGGGGTGGGAGGTCAAGATTTTAAAAGGGTTTCTTACTCCCTGATTATTCATCAAAAAGCTGTGCTAACTGATGGAAACAGTATTAAATACCATCGGACATTTCTAATCATTGTTTCTTTATTGTTGGGAAGAAATATTATTTATTTACTCAGTCATCTGTGAATCGGTGACTTTGATTCATCAATGAAGGATATATAAAAAATTTAAAAGGAGTCATACCTCAACCTTTTCATTCAAGGTGCTAATTCATTCAAAAGCAACATTAAGTTACTTTAAAAGAAAATGTAGCCATATTTGCAAACTGCCAAAATGTGTCATAAATTTATTAACATAGACCCCCTTTTTAAGTTATTTTAATACCAAAAAGATCTGGGGTGGAAAAAAAATTAGTGCTTCACAGTAGCAACAAAATCTCATTTTTTAAAACATATTTCTAGATGAAAGCATACCAGATATTTACAGGACAAGTTAATTTTTATGACTTCAATGTTGAGGTAACCTTTTCCCAGAGCTGCTTGGGCATAAAGGAACAATGTTGTATTGTGGAGAACATTAGCTGTTATTTCTGCTCAGAAGTTATGCATGGGTTTCATTTATGTTTGGAAATCGGGTGTATTTTTGTTTTGGGAACATACAAAGAGCTGGTGAAAGCTTCTCCAGTGTTGTATGATTTTTTTTTTTGCAGGCTATGTTACAGATTAATGAATTGTTCTGTTTAAACAGTGCAAGGCAATTCTGCTGCTTTGATATTATTTCTCCTTTCTCCTAACAGCAGTGCTGATTAGTTTTTATACTGAATGTTGTCCATGTTGAATTTGTTGACACTGTCCTGATGCTGATAGTCTTAATAGCCATAGTAGTTTAATGAGACAGAACAGGAGAACAGCCTATGCTCTTTACATAGCATAAAATAATAAATTTACCAAAGAGATGTTTGCACTGTGTAATACTTTTGTACAAACCAAATTAAACAGACCACAATATCTGAAATAAGCAGTGTCATTTTCATAGTGCCATTCAGTTACTCGTGGCTTCATTAAAGGTGTTGGTGGAATAATTCACTTCTTAATTACGGTAGCAGATAGTATTAGCAGTCTGACTTTTTCCATTCATAACAGCATAGTTTGGAGGATGCATTCTCTATCGTCCTCTCAAGAAGATCTGGAAGGTCGTGACAGAAGCTCAAGTCATATGAGTTAGATTGCACTGAAGGCAGGCCTGAGCTTCTAAAATGTAATAAAAGAAATTGCTGTGGCCAGACATCGGTGACTGCACACTGCAGTGCAGAGACAAGGTAAACGCTTGAAGTCTAGTCCATCCCTGCATTTTTCATTGAACCTGAGAGTGTTGTAGGATGTCGTGTGTTAGTACCTGAACTACTCCATATCAGGCCCCACAGTTAACTCCAACTAAACCTTGTGCTTCTAAAGCAATCCTACTCATTGTGGAATGCAATTGCTGACCAGTATGAGAAAATTTAAGTGGGTTGTTCCGTAATAGCAATGTCCCTAATTTACATAGACTAATTTAAAAACTGTTAAATATTGCTAATTGTTTTAATTGCTTTTCATAAGGTTGTCAATGATTCTGACCATGGGAGCAATTTGTTCAGAGTGGAAAAAGCCTTTAACAGGATGAGTAGTTGGAAGGCTGTTAGGAGAGTCCATGGACAAAGCCTTAGTTTCTGCTCTGCAGTGCCAGGAAGATGTTAGGAGTTACAGTGACAAATGTAAGCAATGAGCCTGATCCCCAGGACAATATAACTGACTGATTTCCAACTTATTGGAAAAAAAGTGTCACAGTTAGATAGGATGGTGAAGGTACTATTTGGCACATAGTCTTTCATCATTCGGGGCACTGAGTATAGGAGTGGGGAAGTTGTTGCCTGGACTTGAGAACTCAAGTTACAAGGAGAGGTTTTGTACACTAAGACTTTATTCCCAGAAATATTGAAGATTGAGGGGTGGCCAGACAGAGGTACTATATATGAAGTCATAATGGACATAGACAAGGTAAACCCATTAACCTATATTATTTTTTTGGAGAAGAGTAGAGTAATAGAGCAATACAGCATAGAATCAGGCCCTTTGGTCCATCTGGTCCATGCTGAACTATTAATCTTCTGAGTTCCATTGAACCACACCCGATCCATGGCCCTCCCTACCCCTCTGAACCATGTAGCTATCCAGATTTCTCTTAGATATTGAAATTGATGCACCACTTCCACTGACAGCTCATTCCACACTCACCACCCTCTGAGTAGAGTTCTCCCTCATGTCCCTTTAAAGGTTTTATCTTTTACATTTAATTTCTGACCTCTCGTTTTAGTCCCACCCAAGCTCAAAGTGGAAAAAATCCAATTTGCACTTATCTATATTCCTCATGATTTTGTACACATCTATCATACCTTCCTTCATTCTACTCTCTTGGGAATAATTCCTAACCTATTCAACTTTTCTCTATAATTCAGACACTCAGATCCAGCAATATCCTTGTAAATTTTTTCTGCACTCTTTCAATTTTGTTGATAGCCATCTTGTAGGTAGATGACCAGAACTTCATGCAGTACTCCAAATTTGATTTTACCAACATCTTAAACATCGCAACTTCTGTACTCTATACTTTGATTAATGAAGGTCAGTGTGTCAAAAGCTCTCTTTGTGACCCTATCGACCTGTGATGCCACTTTCAAGGAATTATGGATCTGTATTCCCAGATCCTCTGTTCTATGCACTCCTCAGTGCCCTCCCACTCAATGTGAATGTCCTACCCTGGTTCGTCCTCCCAAGGTGCAGCATCTCACAAATGTCTGCATTAAATTCCACCTGCCATTTTTCCAGCTGATCCAGATTCCCCTGCAAGCTTTGATAGCTTTCCCTGCTGTCCACTATGCCCCCAACATTGGTGTCATTTGCAAATTTGCTGATCCAGTTTACCACATTACCATCTAGATCATTAATATACGTGACACACAACAACAGATCCAGCATCGATCCCTGCAGCACACCACTAGTCACAGGCCCCCAGTCAGAAAGGCAACCATCTGCTACCATTCTCTGGCTTATCCCACAAAGGCAATGTCTAATCCAATTTACTACCTCTTCCTGAATGCTGAGCACTTGAACCTTCTTGATCAACCTCCCAAGCGGGACCTTATTAAAGGCCTTGCGAAAGTCCATGTGGACAACGTCCACTGCCTTGCCTTCATCAACTTTCCTGGTAACTTCCTCAACAAACTATAAGATTGGTTAGACACGACCTACCATGCATAAGGCCATGTTGACTATCCCTAAACAGCCCTTGTCTATCCAAATGCTTATTTCTCATCCGAAAACTTGCCTATTACTGACATCAGACTCACTGGTCTATAATTTCCCAGCTTATTTTTAAAGCCTTTCTAGAACAACCTAACATCGCACTTCACTAGCTAGGGATGTTCTCATCCCTCTGCTAGGTCCCCTGCAATTTCTGTACTAGCCTCTCAGGAAGGACTAAGGAACACCTTGTCAGGCTCTGGGAATTTATCCGCACTTTTTTCTCAGGACAGCAAATACCACTGCCTCTGTAGTCTGTATCATGTATGACTTCATTGCTGTTTTGCCTCACTCCTAAAGACTCAGTGTCTATCTCCTCAGTAAATACAAATGCAGAAATTCAATGTAAGATCTTCTCCATCTTTCAGCTCCATCCAGTTTAGAATCCCAACACAAGGATCAGACCTATCTTTCTCATTAATTACCTTGAATCTAATTGCATAAGGATCACTCGATACAGTGTGTTCCCCTACACAAACTTCTGCTACTTGCCTTTTCTCGCTCCCTTGTAGAATATCCAGTATCGCTGTCTCTCTAGTTGGGAGTACTATATATTGATTAGGGAAACTTTCCTGAGCACATTTAACAAATTATCCCATCCAGCCCTTTACAGTATGGGAGTCCCAGTAAATATGTCGAAAGTTGAAATCGCCTACTATCACAACCTTTTGTTTCTTGCAACTACCTGCAATCTCTCTGTACAAATTTGCTCCTTTAATTCCTGCTGCCTAAAGGGTGGTTCCATTAATGTGGTCATCCCTTTGTTATTCCTCAGTTCCACCCATAGAGCCTCAGTAGACACGCTCTCCAATCTGTCCTGTCTGCACACTGCTGTGACATTTTCCCTTACTAGTAATGCAGCCCCTCCTACTCTATCACGTCTAAAACAATGGAGCCCTGGAACACTGAGCTGCCAGTTCTGCCCATCCTGCAACCAAATCTCACTAATGACTGCAATATCGTAATTACATTTAGGGCTAATCCATGCCCTAAACTCATCAAGCTTTCTTACAATACTCCTTCCATTGAAATATACACAATTAAGAATATTAGTCCCACTGTGCTCAACCTTTTGACTTCTATATTCATATGTAGGCTTAATAATGTATTTGTCCACAACCACTCCAGTGTCTTTAGTTTAACTGCTCTGGTGCAGCACTAGCAAACCTTTTTGATATTATTCCTACTCCAATTCAGGTGCAAACTGTCCCATCTGTGCAGGTCCCACATTCCACAGAGAGAGGCCAATGATTCAAAAATCTGAAGCCCTCCCTTCTACACCATCTCCTTAGCCATGTATTAAACTGCACGATCTTTCTACTTTTGGCCTCACTAGGTTGTGGCATGGGTAGCAATCCTTGATTACAACTTTGAAGGTCCTCTCCTTTAACTTGGCACCTAACTCCCTGAACTCACTTTGCAGGACCTTGTCACCCCTCCTACGCGTGTCAGACAGACATACTTTATTGATCTCGAGGGAAATTGGGTTTCGTTACAGCTGCACCAACCAAGAATAGTGTAGAAATATAGCAATATAAAACCATAAATAAATTAAATAATAAGTTAATCATGCCGTGGAAATAAGTTCAGGACTAGCCTAATGGCTCAGGGTGTCTGACACTCCGAGGGAGGAGTTGTAAAGTTTGATGGCCACAGGTAGGAATGACTTCCTATGACACTCAGTGTTACATCTTGGTGGAATGAGTCTCTGGCTGAATGTACTCCTGTGCCTAACCAGTACATTATGGAGTGGATGGGAGACATTGTCCAAGATGGCATGCAACTTGGACAGCATCCTCTTTTCAGACACCATCGTCAGAGAGTCCAGTTCCACCCCAACAACATCACTGGCCTTACGAATGAGTTTGTTGATTCTGTTGGTGTCTGCTACCCTCAGCCTGCTGCCCCAGCACACAACAGCAAACATGATAGCACTGGCCACCACAGACTCGTAGAACATCCTCAGTATCGTCCGGCAAATATTAAAGGGCCTCAGTCTCCTCAGAAGTAGAGACGGCTCTGACCCTTCTTGTAGACAGCCTCAGTGTTCTTTGACCAGTCCAGTTTATTGTCAATTCGTATCCCCAGGTATTTGTAATCCTCCACCATGTCCACACTGACCCTTTGGATGGAAACAGGGGTGACCGGTGCCTTAGCCCTCCTCAGGTCCACCACCAGCTCCTTAGTCTTTTTCACATTAAGCTGCAGATGATTCTGCTAGCACCATGTGACAAAGTTTCCCACCATTGTACTCAGCCTCATCTCCCTTGCTGATGCATCCAACTATGGCAGAGTTATCAGAAAACTTCTGAAGATGGCAAGATTCTGTGCAGTAGTTGAAGTCCGAGGTGTAGATAGTGAAGAGAAAGGGAGACAGGACAGTCCCCTGTGGAGTCCCAGTGCTGCTAACCACTCTGTCTGACACATAGTGTCGCAAGCGCACGTACTGTGGTCTGCCAGTCAGGTAATCAATAATCCATGACACCAGGGAAGCATCCACCTGCATCACTGTCAGCTTCTCACCCAGCAGAGCAGGGCGGATGGTGTTGCACACACTGGGGAAGTGGAAAAAAAAATGACCCTCACAGTGTCGTTGGTACTGACGTGTACTGAGACCTCTTGCTACTTACCTTCCCACTAAGAATGCTTTGGACATGATCCAAGATGTCCCTAACCCTGGCACTGGGAAACAACCTACCATCTGGTAATTCTCTTCTTATTAATAGACCTTCTTGCCTATACTCCTAGTTATTTAATCCCCTATGACTACAACACACCTCTTCTCTACCTTCCCTTCTGAGCCTCAGTGCTAGAAACCTGACACAGTGACTTTCCTCTCATGTCTTCTCCCTCTCCTCCACACCACCACAATATCTGAGGGAAATAACCACAGGGGTGCCCTACATGGGCTGCCTACTCTCGCCTTTCCCCTTTCCTAACAGTCACCCAGTGTTTGACCTATGCACCTTAGGTGCAACTACCTCTGTCAGTCAACCCCTCACTGCCCTGAATGATCCGGAATTTATCCAGCTCCTATTTCTTAATATGGTCTGTAAGAAACTGCAGCTGGATGCACTTCTTGCAGGTGAAGGCATCAGTGACACTGGAGATGGCCCTGCCTTCTCACATTCCTCGAGGAGCATTCCACTATCTTTCCCACCATTCCCATTTCTCTAACTGCATTAAATAAGAAGGAAAGAAAGAAGATGACCAGAAATCTACTGACAGCCTATGCCTCTTCTCACCAAAGTCTCTGTACCAAACCTCAACTCCCCACTCTAACACTGGCCCACTCACACAATGACAACTCCATTTAGACCTTGTATAAACTCCATTTAGAACTTTTTATTGGCCCTTGCTTAGTGCCTAATTACCCCCCCCCCCCCCCGCCCCAGATATGCAGCATGCAGAATGTCCCTACTGCTCCTGCTTGCGTCTTTTCAAATCTCACTCCTTTTTGGTGAGAGACGTAAAGTAGTCATCAAGGACAGCTTTTTCACACTTCCAGAATGAGCTTACAGACACATCAGCCTTCTCAATAAGCACGTGGACAGGAAAGGTTGGAGGACTGAGAGCCAAATGAGGGCAGGTGGAGCTAATTTACTGGGCAACCTGGCATGAACAAGATGGGTTAAAGAGCCTATTTCCATGCTCTGACTATATTCTGCTAACAGTAATTTCACACTCGGTCTTCCTGAGATTTACTGGTACCCCCTTCATGCACTGATTTAATATAGCATACAGTCTTTGATCCTGCAGTCCAGACTCTGAGACACCCACTTGGGTTGGGTGTCTCTGTGCTGGGAAACCTGATGCAAGCCTCTGCCTTTACTGCTGCTCACTACGTTTTGGTAAAGGAAACAATAGTCTGGACTATTATCCAGGCAGGGGTAGGTTGGCAGTTGAGCATAGATGGCTTCCAACACACGAACGCAGCAGGAGGTGTGAATGAGACTGTAGATTGAGCATTCTGTCTATGGTTGGGGCAGTTGCTGCCATATCCCTGGCAATGTTCACATGCAGCAGATATCCCTGAACCCATATCACTGCACTGAGCAGTAGCACCATTTACCTCAGCACTCACTCTGAAGTTCAGGCCACACTGAGATGATTATTTTCTTGCTACTGGCAGAAAAGAAGGGGCACCAGATTCCAGCACAGCAGTAGGGATCAGTGGGAAGATCTGTATTCCTGTCACTAATGCATATTGAACTTTGTAATGTTCTCATGACTCCATTTAGTTCTGATTACACCAGTGTTTTTGTTTGTGGACATTTAGCAACATACCCATATCTATTTTTCATAAAGATGGTGTGGGAAATGTACAATAATGCACTTTGGTAAAGGGAACAAAATTGAGGACTATTACCGAAATGGGGGGAGGGTTCAAACATCAGAGGAGCAGAGGCACTTGGGATTCCTCGTGCAAGACTCCCAGAAGGTTTCTTTCTAGGTTGAATCTGTGGTAAAGAAGGCAAATGCAATGTTGGCATTTATTTCAAGGGGAATAGAATATAAAAACAAGGAGATGATGCTGAGCCTTTATAAGACACTAGTCAGGCCACACTTGGAGTACTGTCAACAGTTTTGGGCCCTATATCACAGAAAAGATGTGTTGTCATTGGAGATGGTCCAGAGGAGGTTCATGAGGATGATTCTAGAAATTAAAGGGGTTAATATATGAGGAGTGTTTGGTAGCTTTGAGCTTGTACTCACTGGAATTTAGAAGAATGCATGAGGTTTCAATCTCATTGAAACCTACCGAACATTGAAAGGACTAGATAGGGTGGATGTGGAGAGGCTGTTTCCTGTGGTGGAAGTATTCAGAACTAGAGGGCACAGTCTCAAAATTGAGGGGTGACCTTTTAGCACAGAGGTAAGGAGGAATTTTTTTTTAGCCAGAGAGTAGAAAATCTGTGGAATACTCTGCCACAGACTGCAGTGGAAGCCAAGTCTGTGGGTATATTTGAGGTGGAAGTGGGTCATTTCCTGATCGGACAGGGCATCAAAGGATATGGCGAGAAGGCAGGTGTATGAGTGGGATCCGGGATCAGCCATGATGGAATGGCGGAACAGACTCAATGGACTGAATGGCCTAATTCATCTCCTATGTCTTATGGGCTTATGGTGAGTGAAATATACCAACGATGCAATTGGCTGAGTGAGGTCAAACTAGCATGTTAAAAGTTCAATGTTCCCAGAGAGATTCAATAATTGCACAATTGTTTTAATGGTGGAAAATAGAATAGAAATGTTTCCATTGAGCTAATAATTGAATATGCTGGAGACGGGGAGGGTTTTTAGGCAAGTAGAACAAAACTATGAGAGTTGATGAAAAATAGAGATGGAAACATTTTGATGGAAAGCCAGATTGTAATACCAACATGCAGTCTTTTTAAGAGCTGTACAAGATATTTCAAAGATCTTAACTAAAGTAAAATCAAGAATGTTGACAAAGAGACATCATAGCTTGGTTCAAAGAAAAAAAAAGTGAAAAATAAAACAATATGCTTTCTATTCTGGTAATTCTAGAGTTTAGGACTTTGCAGCTGAGGCCATGATTGTGAATAATAGGTTGATTCAATCAAAATTTGAAAATGGTGGAAAGTACTATCTGTGGCAAGCAAAAGAACTGAGTTAATGACCCTTCATTGGAACTGCAGATACGTGAACATAAACATACTTTGAGTTGCAGAAAGACCAAGACTGGAAAGAGGGGAATATCTGGAGTCCAAGGTTCTGCAGTTGGTGTCTTGTACCAGCAGTTAGAGAAACAAGGACTAAAAGAGCATTTTAGGACTGAGAGATCTTGAACACAACAATGGCTGGAAATCCAAACTAAAAGGAAATGCTAGAAATGCCAAGCAGTTCAGGGCAACATCTATGGCGAGAGGGGGAAAAACAACTGCAGTAATGCTATAGGTAGATGTTAGAATACAGACTGGCCTGTTCTGACACAAAGCAGCAAGATTAGTTAATTAAATTAGTGAATTCCATCTTGAATATCAAAGGCTGTAATGTGCTTCAGAAGATAGGATGCTCTTCCTTTAGTTTACATTGAACTTTGTTGCAATGGTTGAGAGGCTGGAGGACAGAGCTCATTCTGGGGATGGTATGGAGAATTAAGACTGACTGAAGCACACAGTCACTTTTGTGAACTCGCTAAGGGATTCTGCAAAGTGTTCACACTCACCCACCTCACTTTGGTTCCTGTGATGTAGAGGAGGCCATAATGTTAGCACAGTATGCAGTACGTAACTGGGAAGACGTGTAAATCATATCACAACATCTGAGTCTTCACTTACAGGGACTGTTTGGGTTTCTGACTCATGAAAAGGAAAGGAACAGGTGTTGGATAGGAAAGTTCTGCAAGACGGAAGAGAAAAATGTCATGGAGGGAAAGTCTGTCAGAACACTGGGAAGGGTAAAGAGTAAAGGGGAGAATTTGGTGGTGATCATTATTGAAGTGATCTGTTAATTGTGGAGGCTGGTGAGGTTGAAGGTGAGCACAAGAGGAACTCTCCTCATTCCCACGAGAATGGGAAGGGATGGGATAAGAATTGAAATGCAGCAAATATAGGAGTCTAATTCATCAGATGTGGTACCATTCCACATCTGCCTATGCCCTCTTGCATCTTTACAATGCAAACAGCTGAAAGTTTTCTGACCTTAGCTAATTCTTGGGACGTTATCCTGAGGAACACTGGTGTCATTTATTCATTTGTGGATGTAGATATTGCTGATGTTTATTGCACATCCCTAATTGTTTCTGAACTGAGGACACAGTTAAAAATCAACCACATTTGTAAGTCCAGAAGCACTCACCCCTCTGGGTTAGTACTTTGGTGTTCCATTCCTGAGCTTGGGGCCAAGTCCAGAAGTACAATCAGAGATCAGAGACATCAGCATTTCACCCCTGCCTCATCTCTAAACTTCCAAGTTGCTGAGTTCAGATGCATTCATGCAACAAGACCCACAATACGCGATGGTATCACCAGTCATGTTTAATCAGGATTCAGGATTCAACCCAATGTTCTCTCATGTAAATGGAAATAGAATGAACTGGATCAGGTCCCCGCAGCCCTGACCACTCAAAGGGAAGCAAACCCAGCCCACCTAGTTCCTTTTCCTGACTGAAACATTCCATCCCAAGCAACATTGTAATGAATCTCCTCTACACCATTTCCAGTGCACTGGCTTCCTTCCTATAGTGTAGTGACGAGTCCTATACAATGACCTTCAGCTGCAGCTGAACCAACGTTTATCAAGTTGTATCATGGCATCGCTGCTTTAACTTTGCCAGTGTGGCCCTTATCTGATCTCATCCAAATGTGATTCCTGATCAATTGCCTTTGAACCATGTCTTCAGGGGTAATTTGGGATTGAACAACAAATGCCAGTGGCATTTGCAACTCATTAATAAAAGAAGCAACTCCCAATGACATTCCTTTTAACTGCATTGTATGTCTTGATTATTCAGAGTATAAATGTGGAAGGATTAATTCATATGCAGCCCACAAATATTGAAGTCATTACCATCTTTGAGGTTCTAATCCAGCAGAAAGTTTCATTCAAAGCTTTTAAAATGTCAGAATCTGATAAATACATTTGAGTCCCTACATAGGGAGGACTACTCTAGTAGTAGTCTCTCGAAGTCCGAGGAAGATGAATGTGTTGCGCAGTCAACGTCTGTGGGCACGCATATGACTTCTGAGGCTGAAGTCCAAAGCGCAGATACGGTTGCAGATGGGGCAAGGAGCACCGCCTGTTGGGGCAGGAGCGGACGCCTTCCTGTGCCTTTCTCGACTCGCCTTGAGGCGCTGCATGCGCCAGTTGGCTTGGAAGTTGTTTGCTGCCTTGGAGCATAGATTGCGCCACTTGGACCGATCAGCAGCAGTGTGTTCAAGATCGCGGGGCTGGAGTTTGGTCCACTTAAGGTTTGACTTGAGGTTGTCCTTGTACCTCTTCCTTGGGTGACCTTGGGCACGGTTGCCCTGCTCCAGTTCTCCGTAGAACAACTGACGCGGCATTCTGGACTCATCCATGCGGATCACATGGCTGGTCCATCTGAGCTGAGCCTTTGAAACCTTGTCTTCAATGCTTGTGGAATTGGCTTGGTCCAGGACTGTCAGGTTGGAGATACGGTCTTGCTAGCAGATTTGTATGATAGATCGCAGAGCGCAATTGTGGAATTTTTCAAGCTGTTGACGTGTCTGCAATACAGTGTCCAGTTTTCACAGCCACATAGAACTGATGAGACCACAACAGCATTGAAAACCTTCAGTTTAGTGGAGAGGCAAATGTCTTTGTGCTGCAGAACTTTGACCCGGAGCCTTCCGAATGCCTGACTTGCTTTCTGGATCCTTGACATGATTTCTTTATCAAGGGCCCCATCGCTGGAGATGGTACTCCCCAGGTATTTGAAGTTGTCAACTACAACTACGGATGGAGAACTACTCTAACAATGAATCAAAGCACAATTTTTTTTTTCCATTTAGAAATGCTAATACATTGTAGAATGCAGCTGCTATTGCTTATATACAGGTTCTTTACCTGTAGTAAAACAGTGCTGAAAACACTCAGTGAATTAGGCAGCATGTATGAGGAGAGAAATAGTAATATCTTCTGACTTTCTGACAGAATGAGGAATATTTATTGTCTGTCACATGTGATAGACAGCGCAGGACAACCTCTAATGAATTTGCTCTCTGTTATGATTGCAGATGAAAATATGAAGGGAGCTCACCAGTAACTTTGGGAAGGCCAGGATAAATACTTAATCCATTCGTCCTCTACGATGATATTGAAAAACTTATTCTCCAAGTTACAAGGTTAGAAATTGAGCCACAACCATGCCTTTCCTGAACAATCACACCTGATAATACAGATAGTTGGACCACAGATCTCTTTTCAAAGTTTCAGATGCCTTTGGGTATGTGATATTGTGTCAGTGCTTTGGATTTACTATGGAGGTTCTATGGGACTAATATCTTTTAGTGATGCTAGCTCTACTAGTGTCCTGATGCAGCATTCTGACCTGAAATATTGAAAATTCCTTTTCTACCCCCCCACCCCCACAGATGCTGCTTGAGTGGCTGATTTCCTCCAGCAGTCTTTTGTTGCTGCAGATCTGTAATCTCTCGTGTCTCCTGGTCTCCTCTAGGTTGTCTCAATTCAATATTCTTGCATGAATGGAGGAATTAAATTACTAAGGCATTGTATTTTAAATGCAAATGTACAAATGAGTGCCTCAGGCCTGGGTAAGCAATTTTTTCACGGTTCTTGTTTCAGCCCACTCATCTTTTCGAAGTACATGGACTATATTAATACTGCTTCCAGTACTCATTAAGAATTTAAAGGCAGCTGCCAATTTCCAAACTGCTCTCACTTTTACCTGACATATCTCTGACTCTTCCAGCTTTTAAATTATAACCATGTAACAATTACAGCACGGAAACAGGCCATCTCGGCCCTTCTAGTCTGTGCCGGACATTTACTCTCACCTAGTCCCACCGACCTGCACTCAGCCCATAACCCTCCATTCCTTTCCTGTCCATATACCTATCCAATTTTACTTTAACTGACAATACCGAACCTGCCTCTACCACTTCTACTGGAAGCTCGTTCCACACAGCTACGACTCTCTGAGTAAAGAAATTCCCCCTCGTGTTACCCTTAAACTTTTGTCCCCTAACTCTCAACTCAAATGGAAAAAGCCTATCCACGTCAACTCTATCTACCCCCCTCATAATTTTAAATACCTCTATCAAGTCCCCCCTCAACCTTCTACGCTCCAAAGAATAAAGACATAACTTGTTCAACCTTTCCCTGTAACTTAGGTGCTGAAACCCAGGTAATATTCTAGTAAATCTCCTCCGTACTCTCTCTATTTTGTTGACACCTTTCCTATAATTCAGTGACCAGAACTGTACACAATACTCCAAATTTGGCCTTACCAATGCCTTGTAAAATTTTAACATTACATCCCAACTCCTATACTCAATGCTCTGATTTATAAAGACCAGCATACCAAAAGTTTTCTTCACTACCCTATCCACATGAGATTCCACCTTCAGGGAACTATGCACCATTATTCCGAGATCACTCTGTTCTACTGCATTCTTCAATGCCCTACCATTTACCATGTATGTCCTATTTGGATTATTCCTACCAAAATGTAGCACCTCACACTTATCAGCATTAAACTCCATCTGCCATCGTTCATCCCACACTTTTAACTGGCCTAAATCTCTCTGCAAGCTTTGAAAACCTACTTCATTATTCACAATGCCACCTACCTTATCATCTGCATACTTACTAATCCAATTTACCACCCCAACATCCAGATCATTAATGTATATGACAAACAACATTGGACCCAGTACAGATCCTTGAGGAACACCACTAGTCACCGGCCTCCAACCTAACAAACAGTTATCCACCACTACTCTCTGGCATCTCCCATCCAGCCACTGTTGAATCCATTTTACTACTTCAATATTAATACCTAACGATTGAACCTTTCTAACTAATCTTCCGTGCGGAACCTTGTCAAAGGCCTTCTCTATCTCCATCTCAAAGGAGTAGGTTAATGACCAGTATTCCACAAACACCTTAACTGTAACACTTCCCATGTTAAATCTGTAAGGAAGGCATTCCTTTCCTTTAGCCCTCTGATTCTGTTGCATCTGTTCTGACGATGATACTTTCTGTACCACTGTCTTTGTAAGATCCTATTTTTTCCCCATAAAAGTCTGTCATTGTTGACAAGACTCTCACCAAGTCTAGTCTACTTTCTACACTCTTCTTACCCCCTGACTTGCCAGTCAGAGGATCGACTGGTTCTTCTTGTCCTTGCCTTTCACCCATTAGCCTTCATATTCAATAGATTATCCTCTGCAATATCAACTGCCTTCAATGTTTTGCCACCATTCTCTGGCTCCCCATTCACTTTTCAGCATTCTAAAGGCCCTGTTCCATTTATAAGTTCCTGGGTCAGTTTTCTTTTTCCAACTTAGATTCACTCTTCTTGCAGCATGATCACATGCATCTGCAGAATAGACAACGCCTGCCCCTTTATGCCTTCCCTCCATCCAAGCATACAAGCACTTCTTCCATTTGAAGCAGCAGTTTAGCGTAGAAGGTTGAGGGGGGATTTGATCGAGGTATTTAAAATTTTGAGAGGGATAGATAGAGTTGACGTGAATAGGCTGTTTCCATTGAGAGCAGGGGAGATTCAAACGAGAGGACATGATTTGAGAGTTAGGGGGCAAAAGTTTAAGGGAAACACGAGGGGGTATTTCTTTACTCAGAGAGTGATAGCTGTGTGGAATGAGCTTCCTGTAGAAGTAGTAGAGGCCAGTTCAGTTGTGTCATTGGAATAAAATTGGATAGGTATATGGACAGGAAAGGAGTGGAGGGTTATGGGCTGAGTGCGGGTAGGTGGGACTAGGTGAGATTAAGAGTTCGGCACGGACTAGGAGGGCCGGAATGGCCTGTTTCCGTGCTGTGATTGTTATATGGTTATATGGTTATGCACTTGCTGCTCATAATGTCTCTTTTTCTGGTTTGGAGAAACCGGATGTTAATTGAATGATCACATTGCAGATTGCTTCTGTTTAGTTCTGAGCTCGCATTAATCTCCATCCTATTTCCACTTATAGCTTTGTTTTTTTTTGCACTATTCTAATGAAATTAACCACAATCTCATGATCAAGTATCTCAGCTTGTATGCACTCTAAGCTTCTGGAGCCAATTTCCTAATCTGTATCAGCATCAGGCAGATTTGTTGTGAAGTCACTAATTTTTAAAGTGACATGGATTTCCCTTCCTCTAAAGGTGTTGCTTGACCTGCTGATTTTTACCTAGCATTTTAAGAGTTAATTTTAATATCATTTTCAGTGTTATATATCCCACAGTTACAGCAACTTAATTCTCTCTCCACTCCCAGACATCTCCCCTTGTTTACATTTCCTCCAGACAGATCAGCTATTGTTAACAAGTCCTTCACCAATCTCTATCAGATCACACAAAGCCTTACAATCCATTTGATCTCCACCCTATGATAGACATTACCATTGTTCTCTTCACCTTTCCCCATTCTGTGCAATTTAAGGCATTGTTGTTTTGAAGCTGTTCCTGGTTCTGATGGAATATCATGAACAAAAATATTCTGTTTTCTCCCTCCATCAAGGCTACCTGATCATTTGAGATTTTCCTCCGTTCATTTCAGACCAAGAGCCTGCAGTTCTTTTTAAATTTTGTGGTTGCAAGTAAAAGGAGAAAGGATGTAGTTTCGCATCCAGTGCCCTAAAATAGCAGTATAAATTGCCTTAACAACTATCATCCAATAGCACTCACATCTATGGTGATGAGATGCTTTGAGAGGTTGGTCATGGCTAAAATCAACTCCTATCTCGGTAAGGACCTGGGCCTTTCACCAATTTCCCTATCACCACAATAGGTCTACAGTAGACGCAACCTCAATGGATCTCCATGCAGCCTAGGATCACCTTGTCAGGATGCTGTTTATTGACTATAGCTCAGCATTCAACACCATCATTCCCACATCCTGATTGAAAAGCTACAGAACCTGGCTTCTGTACCCCCCTCTGCAACTGGATCCTCAACTTCCTAACCGAAAGACCACAATCTGTGTGAATTGAAAACAACATCTCCACCTCACTGACAATCAACACTGGTGCACCTCAGCCAGCTGCTCTACTCTCTCTACACCTACAACTGTGTGGCTAGGCATAAGTATGGCAGCAGAAAAAGAATATCAGGGTTGTATGTGGTGACATGTGTGTACTCTGATAATAAATTTGACTTTGACTTTGAGCTCAAATGCTATTTATAAATTTGCAGATGATGCAACCCTTGTTGTCAGAATGATAGATGGAGATGAGAGGACGTATAGGAGCAAGATATACCAGCTTGCACTTGATGTTAGTCAGACCAAAGAGCTGGTTGTAGACTTCAGAAGGGGTAGAGTGAGGGAACAGAAACTGACCTTCATAGGGGGGTCAGAAGTGGAGAGAGTGAGCAATTTCAAGTTCCTGAGTGTCAATATCTCCGAAGACCTAACCTGATCACAACATATCAATGCAGCTATAAAGAAGGCAAGACAACAAGGAGTTTGAGAAGATTTGGTTTGTCACCTAAAACACTCAAAAATTCCTACGTATGTAGCATGGAGACCATTCTGACTGGCTCATCACTATCTGGTATGGGATGGAGTGGGGAGGGGGGGTGGGATGCGGCTACTGCACAGGTTCAAAGTAAATTGCAGAAAGCTGTACGATTAGTCAGCTTCATCATGGGTACTAGCCTCTGTAGTATCCCAGACATCTTCAAGGAGCAGTCCCTCAGGAAGGTGGTGTACATCATTAAAGATCCCCTCCACCCATGACATGCCCTTTTCTCATTGCTACTGTCAGGAAGGAGGAACAGAATCCTGAGGGCACACACTCAGTAATTCAGGAACAGTTTCTTCCCCTCTTCCATCCGATTTCCAAATGGACATTGAATCCATGAGCACTACCTTAGTACTTTAAAAAAAATTTTTGGCTTTTGCACTACTGATTTTAACTTTTATGCCTTATGCCAGCGATATTAAATCTGAAAAAAAAAAGTGCTGGAGGATCTCAGCAGGTCAAGCAACACCTATGGAAATGAATAAACAGTCGACGTTACAGGGCAAGACCCTTCATCAGGACTGGAAAGGCTGTTGGTATACTTATTTGCAGCAAAGTGAGTTTTCTTCCTATTTGTTGGATGAGGTTTTTACAGATTCTGGGAAGTAATTATTTTTTTGGTATCTATAAAGAATGACAACCAAATGTCAGTAAAACTAATCCACACAGCCGTTCGATTCATTGTTTGTAGCCCATGTACCGTAATTGCTAGGCCAGATGAAGCTTTTGTCCCATTACACTTGTCATCTCCAGGTTAAGGCAGGGTTCTGTTCCAATGAGCTGTTCATAATCCAAATGGTTCACAAATCAAAAGTACAGCCTGCAGGCAGCAATCAATGCCTCAGACGCGCCAATAATAAAATAAAATAACTAAAAGAACTGGACCCAGAATACATGGACTCAAGCAAGCATTCATTTTATTTTACCTGTGCACAAGAACACCATGGACTCCTGGCACCCACACTGTTCTGAAGTCCAAATGGAAATCTGCTATTTTTTATACAGAATTGGTTCATCAGTTACAGATACTGATCATTGTAAATTCCTTACTTGCAAGATCAATTGGCATTCACAGTAGAGGTGTTAAAGTCAGTTGAAACTTCAAGCAGACAGCTAATGATATTTTGAAGTTAGGACAATTGTGCCTTAGTTCCAAGGCATGTTTTATCTTGTCTGTCTCTAGCGCCCTCTATTGTGCAAAGAGACCTACTTTTCTGGCTTGAGTACACAGTGCTGTAGTCACCCCAGCCTATCTCATCTGTAGTAAACAAAGGCATCTCCTTCAGGCTCACTTTAAAAGTCTCACTTGACCACAACCGCCCCAGCCTATCCTTGCCTTATTGCAACTTCCACACCTGCAGCCCTACAACAGCTGGCAAATCCATACCACCGCTCTCCCAAATGATTGTTTCTATGTATATGTTACACATACTATAAATTGAGTCTTCATAAACTAGAGGGGCCTGTATAACTTTTCCTCCTAATGAACTGGTCAGCTGTCTTGATTGAACTTGAAAACCTTTATCTATTAACCTCTCTGCTGTGAGCATTCAGAATGGGTTTTTAATCATGAGCTTAATCCGATGAGCCAAGCAAGTGAGGCATTAATTTTGCACACAAGAAATGCTTGTGCATTCTGAATGAAATTCCAGTCTTTTACCAAATGTTGCTGTGTTCAGGCCAAATGGAAACTTGGATGATTTCTATAAAGAAGAGCCAGTCTTAAAGAGAGGATTCCTTCGGGATTTGAATTTGAAACAATTTCAGACAGACAGAGCAAGTATTATAAACCTATTATTTAATCTCTTTATCAGCTGCTTTTGCACTTTCCATTCTAAATCATGCACAAACTAGCTTCCCAGTAAGAAATCAATGCAGAGCACTAGTTGCATGTGTCGCACTGCACTCATGAAATAATCTCTTAACCCACCTACCCCTACACGTCTTCTCCCTTCTGTGGAACAGACTGTGTCTTGCACATTGGTTTCTGTGCATGTGAGATGACTGGAGAAGCCAAAGTGGAAAGCAGGTCATCCACAGTACTACAGGACTGTCCAAGATGAAGCAGTACTAGCAGTGGCATACCGTATTTAAGAGACAGAAAATCCCGTGTGGTTGAAGCCCATTCATTTCAGTTTTGTTTTTGATTCCTTATCACCGCCAAAGCTATATGTTACTTGGGGGCTCATCCTCTCCCTGATTCCAGAATGGGTCACCAGTATAAACAAGAGACACCGTTTGGTATGTAAGAGAATCACTGACCCAGCTCCTCCATCACTGGTAGGTTTCCCACTGACAGGATCTTTTCTGCCAGCCTCATTGAAAAGGGTTCCAGGGAATTTGCCTGGCATGTGCCCAAGTGCTGGCGGCTTATGAGGCCATTTGTCACATGTACAGAGATAATCTGTGTTTGTGTGCCGTCCAAACAAACGCCTCTTCGAAAATACCCAAAGGAATGTAAAAGGATAAATAACGAAATGCAGAATACTGTGTCAAATTGACTTCAATTTATCTTTATTTGTAGGTATTAGCTAATGCCCATTAAGCTGCTGAATCCCTTATGACATGGCTTCTTCTGTCACTTAAATGTAATTTGCTACTTTGACTTGGGCAGTCCCTGAACATTACTTTAGCCACATTTATCACTCAGAACCCATAAACTCAAAGTTGGAAGCATTGATTCACTGTAGTTGGGACAAGAGCTGCCAATGGGACAGATGAGTTGGACTTCAGGGTTCTGTACCTTCTGCCTGATGAAAGCTGTGAGACAATGGTGTGGCCCACATAGTGGGGATCTATGATGATAGATGTTGCCTTCTTGATGTAGCGTCTCCTGTAAGATATCAATGAATGTGCTGGCACATTGAAGTCAATGGTAAATTTAATCAACAACCACTTCATCATCATGGACTGCATCTCATTTCTTGCGATCCACCTCTTGGTAAGGTCTGATATCTGGGACTCACTGCAGCATTTCTTGGGTGTTATTTGGCAGGGATGCTAGAGCATTGACAGTGTGAATATAGCTAAGTGGGTTAAGACTGAAATCTAACCTTGTTAGAACTGTCTTGAAGAGGAAAATCCAGATTATTCTTTCAAACCTCCAAGATGAAGCTAGCTTTTCCAGAAAACCTGATAACAAATTTAACAACACATTTGGTCTTGCAAAAGGTATGGTATTGATGTGCACTAAAACTATTATATTTGTTATTAATCTTAATTTGTAATTTACTTTTGTTAATCTACTTTACTACAGCTGATATTCCTGTACTAAGACCGCTATAGTCCTTTTCTCATGTATCATCTAGTACAGGCATGGGCAAACTACGGCCCGGGGGCCATATGCGGCCCGTTAAGCTTTTTAATCCGGCCTGCAGAACTTGATGAAATTATATTAATAAACCTTGTTAACGTTTTTTTCCCTGCAATTCTGGCGTTTTCGCCACAACAAAACTAAATCCAGACTTTGATGCGCTGGCTAAAAAGGGAGACCAACAACACTGTTCCCACTGAAATTAAAAATAAGTTTCTTCGTTGTGTTATGTAAAAAATGCATTTGAAAATATTTTTTTCAATAAGCCTTACATGTTACATGTCACTTCTGTTAAGTGATGGACATGAGTAGTGCGCAGGTGCACGTACGTTCTCAAAATAAAAAATGCGCTCCAGATCAAATAATGCGCTCTGCATACTGGCGCACTGTCACTGTTCTGTCCTTGTGCTGGTCGTTGTTGAGTTTTGGCTCAGGGGACAATTGAATAAGAAGGAGCAGGACAAGTAGACCTGCATCTCCTACCATTTTTGAAATAAAGACAGTCAGGAGGAGAGTGATGATGATAATATCTTGAAGGATAACAGAATTTTCAGTGCTTTAAAATAATAACTGTTACTATTAAAAAAAGCTGTATTTTATTCATTTAATTTTCAGTGTTTTAAAAGTCATTTCAATAAATAGCTAAATACCATGGGACTTCAAAGACAGATATTTTGTTGTAATGCATTTGTTCATTTTCAATTGAAATTAAAGCACATGTTTTCTACATATCCCATGATATTTTATTTTCTCTTATGAGGTGTATTACCAAAACACTCTGTCCATCTGCTCCTGGTCCGGCCCCCCTGTCAAATTGTAGAACCCTTTGTGGCCCACAAGTCAAAAAGTTTGCCCACCCCTGATCTAGTATGTTGACAGTGAAAATGTTCAATGCAAATTCCACTCACCACATTTGTTTCTCAACACATATCTGTTAAGTTCCTGTACTTTTGCAGTTTATCACAATAACTATTCTACTTGGAAGAATCACACACACACACACACACACACACACACACACACACACACACACACACACACACACACTCTTCTGACCTTGCGTAACCTTAAAGGTTAAAATTCAATGACACTGGGTGATTTCTGGTTGGCAGAGATTTGGGAAAAAATGAAAAGAAGGCCTATTCATCAGTGTGGCATTCAATGTATGAAAAATATGCATAATTTGCACATAGCATCTAATCTAAATCAGTTAAGCACAGTGCTACAAAACATTATAACTGCCATCAAGAACAAGTAAGTTGTATTTTAGGTACCATTAATCTAAAAATAAAGAATCTATCCTGAGTAGCTGGGAATGAGGCATTGTAAAGCAGGTACAGCTGACATCAGAGGATTGGGGAGGGGAAGAGTGTGAAAAGGCAAAAGACATCAATATTGGAAAAGTGTTCATGGGGGACATGGAGGTGGTGTACATTTGTGGGATTATTTATAGACAAAAATGAAAACTTCAACGTTGACATTTTGGTGCAAACAAAACCCAGTGTATGTCAGCTCCTGATAAGTGAGTGAAATCTGCTGGGACCCAGGATAGGCAGCAAGGTTTCAATGTGGTGAAGAAGCTGTCATTTTGCAAGGTACTTAAAAGAAAGAGACAAGAGGGGAAGCAGAAACCACCCGGGCCAATAGCATGAAGGAAACTGACAGAAAGCCCACTGGGGAGATGAGAAAAACTTAAATTATTAAATAAATATCATGTAACATAACCAGGTTTTACAGGCGACTCCTCCCACCTCCGTGTTACAGGTGTGTTACATTCCTAGATGCTTGTATATGGCTATTCCATAATATCAATCCACATCAACTGCCCTCATGCGTTAAGAAACGTGACTTGAAAAAGTAAGTTTTCTGTTTTTTTCTACATAAATTCTGGGAGAGTGAATTTTATTCTGTACCTTAAATTTTTGGGTAATTTGTAAATTCTGTTAAGGGTGAATTTTCATTACTCAAAATGCATAATGTGGGATCACCTATATCTGTTTATCATTACTGTCATTATGCAGATAAGGGATCTGACCTGGGAGGTGCTGTTGCTGAAGTGTGCTTTTTTAAGAAAAATGGGGCAAGGAACAGTGTCTACAAAGAGGAGACTGTGTGAGTTCAGTAGTTTTAAACTGCAGTTTATGACTTTGAGTGATCCTGAATTTGTAGTTCATCTCCATCTAGTGGTTGGTTAATGACAGGAAATAGCTTTTCTTGGAAAGAGCACATGATAAAATACTGCTGACCTTTTCTCTGTGCGTCCATTGGTAGATTTGGATTAAGGAAGCAGACAATATCTCATGCGTATGGGAGTATGGAAAATATGGGAATATGAGGAAAACTGTAAGGAGATAGAAGGAAAGGAAGTTTATGTAGTGTTATTCACGTTGCATGTTGTGCCTAACAATAAATGAATTGTAGTCGCTATTGGACTGAAATAAAAGAAGCAGTGAATTTATACACAACAAACTCCCACAGAACACAATGTAATAAGTGACCAAATATTTTTTCTTAATCTTGCAGGGATAATTAGTAGCCAAGACACTGTTAATAGCACATAATTTTGGCAAAACAATAGAGCTTGTGAATTTCAAAGTTCAAAGTAAATTTATTATGTAGGTATGTATATTTCAGCATATTATACCCTGAGAATCATTTTGTTGTGGGCAATCACAGTAGCAGAAAGAAATACAATCAAATAGATAAAAAACTACTCTTAAACAAAGACTGGCAAACAACCACTATGCAAAAGCAGACAACACTGTGCAAATACAAAGAATAAAAGATAATAGATAAGTGAATAGGAGATACAGAAGCCTGAAGGCACACACTCAGTGATTCAGGAACAGCTCCTTCCCCTCTGCCATCCGATTCTTAAATGGACATTGAAGCTTTGGACACAACCTCACTTTTTTAATATACAGTATTTCTGTTTTTGCACAGTTTTTAATCATCTATTCAATATATGTAATTGATTTACTTGTTTATTTATTATGTTTTATTTTATTTATTATTAATTTTTCTCTCTCTCTCTGCTAGATTATGTGTTGCATTGAACTGCTGCTGCTAAGTTAACAAATTTCACGTCACATGCTGGCGATAATAAACCGGAATCTGATTCTGAGACTGAAGGTGAGTCCATGGGTTGTGTTCAGTGATCAGTTCAGCGTTGAGGTGAGTGAAGTCATCTGCACTGGTCTAGTAGCCTGATGGTTGAAGGGTAATGACTGCTCCTGAATCTAACAGTGTGGGACCTCAGGCTCCTCCTGTTACTCCTTCTCAACAACAGCAGAGAGAAGAGAACCGGGCCTGGTTAGAGAAGTCTGTGATGATGGCTGCTGTTTGCTTGTGACTGAGTGGCTGAAGCAGTTGTGTACCAGCTCCATTGAAGTTTGTCTAGTTTAATGCCCCAGAGGAAAAATACGTCACACTAGAGAATGATGAGACTGAAATTGTAGTAGGTCATTTGGGGGATAACACTTCAGAGACAATGTGGGACAGTGCATCTACGGGGTGAAACAAGCAGTGCCTGGGATCAGAGGAAGGATAGGATGATGCAGAGAGAGGTAAAGTGTTTGGGGGAGAGGTGGTTCATTTGGGGTGGGGAAAGCGTGACTGCAAGAACACTGGTACACTGCAGTAAAGGGCAACTGGATGTGAGAGGAATTGCCTGGTGAATCAAAGTGATGAAGGATGCAGCCGAAGAAGCAAAGGAGAGAGGGGGCAGATCTACAAGGAGCACTGTCACAAGAAAGGAGTATCCATCGTCAATTACCTCCATCTTCCAGGCCAGACTCCCTTCTTGTTGCTGCCATCGAGAAGGAGGTACACAAACCTTGGGTTTCACACCACCAGGTTCAGGGACAGTTATTACTCTTCTGCCATTAGGCTTTGAACTAATGTGGATAATTTCACTCACCTTAACACTGAACTGAACTAATTCCACAACCTGTGGAGTCATTTTCAAGAACTCTACAAATCACGTTCCCAGTAATATTTATAATAACAACATCCTCCCATTCCTCACTGGTGCATTGGGCAGAAACCTTGCTGCTTCTTTAGCGTTTGTCTGTTTTACGAGGTAGAGTTGCTAGCTCGACGCTCAACCCAGCACAGATGGAAAATGTTCAAGGAGCTGGCTGGATTCGAACCCAGAACCACTCTCCCCAAAGTCCAGTGCAGAAGCCACTATACCACCGGCTAGCTTTCTGTATTACTTATTTACTATTTATTGATTATTATTATTATTATTTGTGTTTTTGTATTTGTACAGTTTGTCTTCTTTTGCACATTGGTTGTTAGTCTGTGTGTAGTTTTTCATTGATTCTATTACATTCTTTGTTCTACTGTAAATTCTAGTTCCTTTTTGCACATTATGAGATATCAGGCAGCATTTTTGCTGTTTCCATAGCATTTGACTTTTTTTTATGAGGTTGAGTTGCCAGCTTGATGCTCAACACAACACGGATGGAAAGAGTGAAAGGCGTTGGCTGGATTCGAACTCAGGACCATTCGTCTCAAAGTCTGATGTTGATGCTACTATATCATCAGCTGTTATTCTACTGTAAATGCCTGAAAGAAAATTAATCTCAGGGTGACATATATGTACTTCGAAAATTAATTTACTTTGAACTTTGAATCTGTACAGAGGTGACGGGGAGAAAGACCAGGACAGTGCTTAACAGTACTTCATCTTTTGAGCAGCAGTGAAGCTAGAGAGTTCACATTGCCTATTGTTTTTTTAAAAAAATCATAGTTCTTAATGCATTAAAAAAAAATTTCTCTTTAATCTTGATTTTCCCCTCCCGTAATTTTGTTCTTCAACTGGAGTCTAAATTCATTTTCAGCTGGGGCCTTGTGTTGGTGATGTGACATTGCAATAATGGTTGCTAAAAACACTTGCGTATTTGTGTATCTTGTTTTTGCCTTAATGGAATTTGACATTGATCTGCTGTAGTTCATTGCAGCTTTTGCCTCTTCCAAGGCAACAAGCTTGGCTCAGGTTTGAATATCTCAAAACCTAAGCAGATCCTTTGGATTAACATCATACTCCTTTCTGCACTAGCATGACATTCTTGCCCTTACTGAATGGGTCAGAAAATTGGTAGGAATGAATGTAATGAAGCAGATGGTTTTTACCTTGAGGGTTCTTAAATGATAGAGATGAGTTGACTTTATTTAAATTTAATCTCTTTTCTTTCTAGTATGCAGTACACATGGAGACAATTTTAATCTAATAGAGTTTAAAGCTAAAGCAAAGCTGGCATTGTTCTCTAGTGATGTTGCATTCGGAATTACTGACACCAGTTGTTTTATGGGAGTAATTTTTTGCAGCACTGTCTGAAGTATGTAAAAATAAAAAGAGCATGGTTTAAATATAGTAAATCCTAGTAGACTAAACTCTTAAAACCATAAGACCATACATAAGAGATAGGAGCAGAATTGGGCCATTTGATCCACTGACTCTGCTCCACCATTTCAGCATAGCTGATCAATTTTCCTCTCAGCCTCAATCTCCTGCCTTCTCCCCATGTCCCTTTACGCCCTGACCAATCAAGAAACTGTCAGCCTCTGCCTGAAGTATACATAAGGACCTGGCCTCCATTGCTGCCTGTGACAGCAAATTCCACAGATTCACCACTCCATGGCTAAAGAAATTCCTCCTCCTCTCCATTCTAAAAGGACATCCCTCTATTCTGAGGCTGCATCCTCTGAACTTAGTCTCTCCCACCATACTCCACATTCACTCTATCTTTACCGTTCAATAAGTTTCAATGAGTCACCCCTCATTCTTCTGAATTCCAGTGAATGCAGGCCCAGAGCCATTAAACCATCTTCCTATGACAAGCCCTTCAAACCCGGAATCGTTTTGTGAACAACCCTCTCTAGTTTCAGCACATCCTTTCTGAGATGGGCTCAAAACTTTTTAGTTTAAAAAGTAAGCACATGTTTGGCACAGCATTGTGGGCCGAAGGCCCTGTATTGTGCTGCAGGTTTTCTTTGTTTCTAAGATTACATGTTTGCTAATTGCTAATAATGGATAGAATAAAGAACTCTTTGGAACAATCATTTCATTGGAGCTGAGCGTGCGTCATGCAAGTATAACAACCCTGTGACGGTCGTGGCCAGTACCAATTGTTTTGTATTGATTTTGAATTAGTTTTCTCTATTCTGTGCTTATTCATCTGTCTATCTAAAATCCTCTTAAGCTCGACTATGTATCTGTCACCACCCCTGAGAGTACATTCCGGGCACCTACCACTCTCTCTGTGTAAAAACAAATTTTACCCAACACATCCCCTTTAAATTTCTCCCTCTCTGCTTAAAGACATTTCCTCTGGTGTTAGACATTTCTACCCTGAGAAAAAGATCCTGACTGTCCTCCCTATCTATGCCTGTCATAATTCTATAAACTTTGAGTAAGTCATGCTTCAGCCTCTGACACTTCAGAGAAACCAACCCAAGTTTGTCCAGCTATCTTTATAGCTCATAGCCTCTAATCCAGGCAAATTACTGGTACTCTTCCTGCACCCTTTCCATGACCTTCACATCCACCCTGTAATAGGACAACCAGTATTGTACACATTACTGAATAGAAAGGTGAAATTATCCCCAGTGTGAAAGAATGGCTGCCCATAGCTTTTGGAATTGTTGGAGTTTAAACAAAAGCTTACAAGATATTTCATCCATTTATCATTGCCTTTGTAAACTGCATTTCATTGACTATTTCAACAGTTAAATGCATCAGGTAAGCAATCTTTATTACAAACACAAGAAAATCTGCAGATGTTGGAAATTCAAAGCAACACACACAAAATGCTGGAAGAACTCGGCAGATCAGGTAGCATCTATGGAAAAGATAAACAATGTGTTTTGAACTGAGACCCTTTATTAGGAACAATCTTTATTAGTTTGTTTGGAAGCACCAAAAATCCGCTTCTCATCAAAGACAAAGATCTATAAATAATTTCTGTGATCTTCAATATTATTATGGTTATATTAAACACAGTGACCACTTATCCTGCCCAAGAATGCTTTGTACATTTGGATTTATCTCTTTGGATTCCGCATAGTGATTGATGTCAGAAGGATAGAAGATAAGTTAGTTGGTTTGTGGATGTCTCAAACCCTGTGAAAGTATGATAGATTCAAGCCATCTGTTGCTTCATTGGTACTCAGCACATTTTCCGTGAAAGATGTAATTTTCCCGAGGCAAAGCAATTGCTGGTATTTTTTTATTAAATCAACATTTATTAAAATACAGTATTTTATGTCCTGTTAAAAGGACTTACATTTAGCAGTCAAAGAAAACAATGATAATTTATTTCATAATGTTTCCAGATGCTATATGTCTACCATCAGAATCAGGTTTATTAGCACTGATATATGTCACGAAATTTGGTGTTTCTCAGGATTGGAGAAAGGACTGGTTCTCATGACATGGGTGCATATTGCTGAATTATTATTTGTTAAGAAGGGTTTGGTGGTTATAAATCCTCAGAACTGTTTCATGCATATTCACATGCTCCTTAGAATGACGGCAACAATATTCTGCAGCAGGTCTTGCTGACTGTTTACAGCACTGTGAGTGTGTTGCCTTTATGGCATTTGTTTAGTTTATAATATTTTCGCTTTAGTAATTCATTTGTTATCATTTTCTAGTTAAAGTTAAGATTGTTTAAAGTAAATTCATTGTCTGTGATATATCGCGGCATGCGATGACGACACACCCGGTTTCACCGCGTTTTGTGGGAAAATACCAGTTTGGAGAAACGGGAAGGAGGGGGCTCACATGTGCAGGATCAGTGTAAGAAAAGTTTTCTTTCTACGCACTAGAAACATCAGTGAAGCAACGCCTTTTCACTATATGTTAATGTGGAAAAGTGAACAGTAAACGGTTAATCTTACTGCGATCCTGTCTTCATTGACTACGGTTTACCTCGGTGTTTAGTTCAGAGTTCTTTTACACCTGAGCGAGAACACTACAGTGAGTTTTACTCAGTGATGGGACGGTTGGACCTTACAGCTTCGTACAAACAAACTAGATTCTGAGCAAGCACCACCCTGACTGAGTTACTGTCTGTTAGATGAATGTGTTAAACTGAGATACCCCTTGTGGTGCCTATTAAAGAACACAACGCTTTATTGTGAAATGAATCAGGAACGTTTTCTGCAGAGACTTGAAAGCACACCATAAGCAAGATCACGAGAGAAAGCAGATTGTCTTGTTGTTATCTTAAGCGATAAATGACAACATAGAATTTTTTTTTACATGAAGTATTAAGGTGGATTAAACTGCTTTATAAGGGGAATAAAAAGAATTGAACAATCATGATTGGGAGACTGTGCATTTTCAGGCATGAGTCTGGAGTATCCCTGCTGTCACTAAACACTCACATAACTTTAAAAGTATGGTTCACTATGTGATGCTTTCATTGTGTGAAGGTAATTTGGGCAATGTATGGGCAGTGGGATCGATTCTTGTTACTTAACAAAGTCAAACATGACCTGTTGTTCTGCTCTGACTCAGGAAATTAGATATTTGGCTATGCTTACCTGACAAAAGAATCTATCATCAGGGCTGCAGGGAAGGTATGAATGGCTGGATGATTTCATTTGGACGTTTTGCTGATTCTTAAACTAAATCACTTAAATGCTGCAGGAACCGTGACAAAGACAGGAATTCCTTACCAGACTATTATGGCCACGGGCAGATTTTAGAGATATATGCAAGGTTTCATGATGATTTATCTCAAAATAAGTTCTCCTGGCAAACAGAAAATATCTCTAACTACAACAGATCAAACCTATCCTTAATTCGAACTGTTTTTAAGAAATCTTTTATTGTGCCCTCTGCACATTAAATTTCACATTTGTAGAAATGCAATCAGCATAACTAAATATATTTTAAAAATGGATTTGATATTCCTGCAAAGCGACTTGCAGCTGGGTAAATCTCAGTGGGATGAAATGGACGGTTGTGGAGTAGCATTTGTTTTGTTACATAAACAGCACTCCATCAAGAAGAGCAGAATGTCTCGCAAGCAGGTTAAGTGTTTTGATTGGTGGGACACATTAGTAGCTTGATTATTGATGGCATTGTAAGTGTGGGACTATTTCCATCTTTATGTATGGGCTGCTGCAGTGCGGGAGAGTAATGTTAGTTGCTCGGTGATCTCCAAAAGGGTCAAAGGGCATTTACTGAGGCAGACCAGGAGCTACAGACATTCCATTACAGTTAGTCACACTACATGTCATTGGATATGGTAATGATTAGAATTGGAATTCTGTGTGGTCCGCAGCTTGAGGTTGAACAAGCATGACATAAATCTCTGCATTTCTTAAAATTTGGAAATGCATGTGACATTTGATGGTTAATTAAGTTGTGGGTGAGACAACCTGAGTGAACTGAGGGGCCCTGTTTAGAAGTTACAATGCTGACTGAATACATAGCCACATGTAATTTTCTGAATTCTGCAAGCTCTGTTTTCACCGTAGAATGCACATTATGACAGGGAAATGTAATCCAATGGCCAAAAAAAAAAATGCATGTAAATTTTGTTTCTCCACAAGAGTTACAATGTGGAACCTCAGAAATACTCTGCTGAACAGATTGTGATGTACTAATTCACTTTTGTAAGTAAGTTTCTTTTCTCACAAATCACAAGGTAATGGGGTGCACATCTGCAGAAGAAACTTCTCCATCAATGTGTCTGGTCTATCCATGGTCCACACAGTAACTTCTATGCAGAAATTCCTTTGTCACCCTTGAGTTTGTTCAATGAAGTCCGACTGAACTTAGGAATGCCAGAATCAAGGATCATTTTGAAATGCAATGCAATTTTTGTCAAAACACCTAATATTATACTAGAATGAGGAAAACATTTATTTTACTTGTTGATCCACACATCCCCATGCAATGGCTTAACGTCCACACTTATCAATCCAGCATGTTCATTTTTTTATCAGAACAGTTTATGATTGATCAGTAATGGTGGAAAACTGATAAAACTGTGCAGGGGCTTTGCACAATAGTTTAAAATCTTTGTAAATATACATCTGAACCGTTCCAAATCAAAAATGTTAGTGAATGAAGGACTTCTATTTTTGAACCATAGGGGTGGAAATACTTGACTATTCAAAATACAGTAACACGTGGGATTCTGCAGGTGCTGGAAGTCCAAAGCAGCACACACAAAATGCTGGAAATGAACAAGCTGTTGATGTTTTGGGCCGAGACACTGCAAGACAGGAAAGGAAGGCGGAAGACATCACATTTAAAAAATGGGAAAAAGGACAGCGAGAAGATGATAGGTGAAGCCAGGTGTTTGGAAAAAGTAAGCGGGGGGAGGTGAGGGAGAGGAAGGAATCTGTTAGGAGAGGAGAGTGGACCATAGGAGAAAGGGAAGGAGGAGGGGCACCAGGGAGAGGCGAGAAGAGTTAGGGGGCCAGAGTGTAGAATAGAATAAGAAGGGAGGGGGAGGGTAATATTTTTTAACTGGAAGCAGAAATCAATATTCATGCCATCAGGCTGGAGGCTTTGCAGGCAGAATAAAGGTGTCGCTCCTCCACCTGGGAGTGGTTTCATTGTGGCACAAAAGGAGGCCATAGATTGACATGTCAGAATGGGAATGGGAAAAGGAAGTAAAATGTTTGGTAATCAGGAAGTTCCGCATTTGGCAGATGGTGCGGAGGTGCTCGACGAAGCAGTCCCCTGATTTACGATGAGTTTCACCAATATAGAGGAGACTGCATTAGAAGCATCGGACACAATAGCTGGCCTCTGTAGATTCACAGGTGAAAGTGAATCTATAATTGAGCAATTCCTTCATGATGTGGATATATATTTGTGTTGTTGGCTAATGTTAATTTCAAAATTTTACCTAACAATTCATGTTCACTTGTGAATATCTCTTAATAACCATATGCTAGCGTATCTTAACAACAATAAAATTTCTGGTTCAGGACACTCCTATCTGTGAAAAGTCCCCGATGGTGATGGTGTTATCATAATCTTAATCCAGTGAATACAAACTACTTCCTACAGCTCAACATTCACTCTCCCTCAGATCGCTAGTGTAGAATTCTGCAATAGGCAGGTATCTGTTCAGTGCCTGGATAGAGTCTATCTCCAATATGCTCTACATTTTCACCAAAACCAAGCATAGGTATGCACAATTCTTTGCCTGATATTTGAGATACTGTTAGATAACACCAATCTTTTATCTATAAAATGGTAGGAATATAATACTGAAAATTAGATGTGAAGGAGAGTGTAGGTGACAGGTAAGTAGATGTGAGACATCTAATTCAAAGCTCAAAGTTCAATCCATATATAACTCTGAGATTAATTTTCTTGTGGGCATTTGCAGTAAATACAAGAAACACAATAAAATCACTGCACCCAACAGGACAGACATACGACCAATATGCAAAAGACAGCAAACTGTGCAAATATAAAATGAAAAGAAGAAACCAAGTAATAATAATAAATAAATAAACAAGGACATGAGATGAAGAGTCCTTGAAAGTGAGTCTGGTGGTTGTGGGAACAGTTCAGCAATGGGGTGAGTGCAAGACCCTGATGGCTGAGGGGTAATAACTATTCCTGAACTTGGTGGTGTGGATCCTAAGGCTCCTGCATCTCTTTCCTGAAGGCAGCAACAGGAAGACTGCATAGCCTAGAATAGATAGTGAGGTCTTGGATGATGGATGCTGCTTTCCGACAACAGAGCTCCATGTAGATAGTCTCAATGATGGGGAGGGCTTTACCCATGATGGACAGGGCTGTATCTAGTACTTTTTGTAGGCATTTCCGTTGAAGGGCATTGGTGTTTCCATACCAGGCCATGCTGCAATTAGTCAATGTACTCTTCACCACACACCTAAGAAGTCTGTCAAAATTTCAGATGACATGCTGAATCTTTGCCAACTCCTAAGGAAGTAGAGGTGTGGCCACATCTACTTTGTAATGGCACTTAACGAGCCAGAGTCAGTATTTAAAGGATTTAAAATTGCTGATCCTCTCTGTTAAGTTTGTTCTTGATAAAGACAAACTTTGCACGGGCTTTCAAATGCTAGAACATATTTTATTTACACATTTACAGAATAGCTTCAGCTCATCAACATTTTATTCTGGACACACCAGCCAGCCAAGAGCATGTGTCAATCACTCCCATTCACCAATGTCACTTCTAGTTCTGGGTGAAACGCCCACACTACACACTGGGAACTCAGGTTCTCTGTTACGTACATAGATAATAACACATATCCCCCTTTAAAGAAACAAACACAACGCATAAACCACCAAGACACAATAATGCTTTTCAAAAAGATATTTCCATTAACATCAATTGTAATAAGCAAATATGATCTCTTATTCACTCAGTCAGACAGATTCCAGCGCGGCAGTGGCTCAATGATCCCCTTTCTACAAATGTCCTGCTTTCACTTGCCTCGTTAATACCAGTTTCCTTTTGAGACCTCTGATCTGCGTGTTCATTTCTTTCACATCCTTCTGACAAGATCCAATCTGTTTGTCTTTCTTCTTGTTCTTGCTGTGTGTCCATAATTTGCTCCATGTGCCTCATTATGGAGCCCTGAGCTACATCCATATGATCAGTGAGTCTTTGGATGAGTTCCAGTTGAATCTGTCTCAATTTACAGAGCTCCTTCTGTTAGCTGTATATCATAGATAGCAACTACTTCTGTTGGTTTCTGTTGAACTTGATGTTCTGACCTTGGGGTCTGTATGGTCTCCCCATCTTCCTTTTTATTTTTCCTCTTCAACTTCAGAGAAGATTGTGGAGATATTTTTGATTTCCAGTCTTTAACTGGAAGTCGATGACAGACAAAGTTTGAACCAAAGCTGCATGTTGTAGAAGCAAGACTGGTGAATTCTTCATCATGATCACTCAGTTCATCTCATGGATGCTGCTGCGAGTTACTCAACTTACATCAGATAAGGATCCGAGCCCCTCAAAGACATCTGCGTACATGCTGTTGAGTGTTACTTGGCCAACTTTTGTCTGTGAAGTCACTACGAGCACTCTTTTCACCAGGTTGAGCTTTTTGCATGGAGTCAGACCTAATACTGGCTGTACTTGCTTTTTAACAATCAGTAGCTGCGCCTTTAGGTGCTCCCCCTGTGCTTGAACATCACTATACAGCCCCCTTTTACCGATAGCCTGTCACTTCTAATTTCACTGGGTAAATCTTCCTCTTTACTTTGAGAGTCTTGTAATTATCCAACGACAACAGATTCACTTGGGCTCCAGTGTCAAGCGTGAATGGAATTACTGTGTTATTCACAGTCACCGAAACATTCCATTCTGTTTTACCAGCACCAGCAGTCCGTAGAGAATCCACAAAGACTTCCTCTATTTCCTCAGCAACTGTGTGCACCGTTCTCTTGGTAGCCCCAGCTTTGCAAAATGATTCTACTTCCCACAACTATTACAGGACTTTTTATAAGCAGGACACTTCTTTGGGATGTGCCTATCTCTACATTTGCTGCATTTACTGTTTGAGCCTGTCCCTTTGATACAAGTAGTGTTGGTAGACTCTTAGATGGTGACGAGAGGGCATACAGGAGTGAGATATGCAAACTAGTGGAGTGGTGCTGCACCAACAACCTGGCACTCAGCGTCAGTAAGACGAAAGAGCTGATCGTGGACTTCCGGAAGGGTAAGACAAAGGAACACATACCAATCCTCATAGAGGGATCAGAAGTGGAGAGAGTGAGCAGCTTCAAGTTCCTGAGTGTCAAGATCTTTGAGGATCTAACCCGGTCCCAACATATCAATTTAGTCATAAAGAAGGCAAGACAGAAGCTATACTTTATGAGGAGTTTGAAGAGATCTGGCATGTCAACAAATACTCCCAAAAACGTCTATAGTTGTACCGTGGAGAGCATTCTGCCAGGCTGCATCACTGTCTGGTATGGAGGGGCTACTGAACCAGATTGAAAGAAGCTGCAGAAGGTTGTAAATCTAGTCAGCTCCGTATTGGGTACTAGCCTACAAAGTACCCAAAACATCTTCAAGGAGCGATGTCTCAGAAAGGCAGCGTCCATTATTAAGGACCTCCGGCACCCAGGGCATGCCCTTTTCTCACTGTTACCATCAGGTAGGAGGCACAGAAGCCTGAAGGCACACACTCAGTGATTCAGGAACAGCTTCTTCCCCTCTGCCATCTGATTCCTAAATGAACATTGAATCTTTGGACACTACTTCACTTTTTAAAAAATATACAGTATTTCTGTTTTTTCAGGTTTTAAAAAAATTATTTAATATACGTAATTGATTTACTTGTTTATTTATTATTATTTTTTTATTTATCACTTTTTTCTTTGCTAGATTATGTATTGCATTGAATTGCTCCTGCCAAGTTAACAAATTTCACACCACATGCTGATGATAATAAACCTGATTCTGATTCTGATTCTGAAAGTGCCTGTGCTCTGCCTCTTTGTCTTCACAGCATGCACCATTGTTTCTGCCCTGTGCAGCTCTTTAGCCTGTGCTCACATGGTCTCTGCTACCCTACACATCTTCAAAACCTGTTGGAGAGTTAAATCTTTTTCTCAGACCAATCTTTCTCAGAGGAAGTTATCTGGGATTCCACAAACTATTTTGTCTCTGACCAGTGAGTGTCTCAAGTCTTCAAACTCACAGGACTTACTCAGTGTGCGAAGCTCAGCCAAGTATTGGTCAAAGCCTACACCTTGTTTCTGTTCACAGGAGAAGAACTTATATCTCTCAATCGTGACATTTTTACTTGAGACAAAATTCTCCTCAAATTTTGTTATCAGAGTGTCCTATGTCAAGGCTGTCTCATGAATTTGAAAGCTGGTGTCGATGTCCAAAGAAACTTCAGCAATTACATGTAAAAAGATAGATGCTGTTATTTTTTTTTTTCCGTGCCTCCAGCTTTACTTGTTTCTGGATAAATATTGATTCATTCTCTGAAGTGTTTTCAATTATTAGTTAGATTGCCGGAAAACTGCATAGCTTCAGGTGGACTTAAGTTATTCACAACAGAATTTTTCAAATTTCTCTCACCTAGATCACTTGGGGAACTTTACGATAGCATGCTCTCTTGCTCACAGGTTCTCTGCTTTGGAATCTAACATCTCTTTCTAAGTCGCTCGCTGTATTCAGTTGCGCTCTGTATTTAGACCTCACATCAACTTCTGACACCATGTTATATTTACAGAATGATTCAGCTCCACCACACTTTACTCAGGACACACCAGCCAGCCAAGAGCGTGTGGCTGTCCTGTTCACCAATGTCACTTCCAGTTCTGGGTGAACCGCCTGTATTGCACACTGGGAACTGAAGTATGTATGAAGTACATACATAATAACACTCTCTCCACCTCGTTGAGGACTGGCTCATGGACCTCCAGTTTCCTCCTCCTAAAGTTAATAATTAGCTCCTTGGTCTTGCTGATATTAAATGAGAGGTTGTTGATGTGGCACCCCCTCCGCCAGATTTTCCATCTCTCTCCTATATTCTGATTTTTCACTACCTTTGATTTAGCTAATAACAGTGGTGTTGTCAGCAACCTTAAATATGGCATTGGAGCTGTGCTTAGCCTTACAGTCATAACAATAAAGCAAGTAGAGCAGGAGCCAGGTACACAGTCTTGTGGTGCACCTGTGCTGATAGAGGTTGTGGAGGAGATGTTGTTACCAATCCAAACTGTCTGGGGCCTGCTAGTGAGGAAATTGAAGAGCCATTTACATAAGAAGGTATTGAGACCAAGGTCTTGAAGCTTATTGATTAGTTTTGAAGTGATAATAGTATTGGATACCAAGCTGTAGTCAATGAAGGGCATCCTTTGCTGTTCAGCTGTTGCAGGGTTGAGTGAAATGGCATCTGCTCTGGACCTATTGCCCTGGTGGGCAAATTGCAGCAGATACAAGTCACTGATATGTTTCATCATCAACTTCTAAACATTTTATCACTGTGGATGTAAGTGCTACTGGATCATAGTCACTGAGGCAGGTGACCAAGTTCTCAGGCACCGGTATAATTGAAGCTTGTTGGATGTAGATGGGTACCTCAGAATGCGACGCTGGAGGTTAAAGATCTCAGTGAAAACTCCAGTCAGTGAACAGCACAGTTCTTTAGTACTCGGCCAGGTACCCTATCTGGGGTAGTGCCATCAGTTGTCCAATATAAGATTAAAATGATAACACATTCATTCTGAGGTAAGGGGCCCAAAACTGTTGACAATACTCCAAGTGCAGCCTGACTAGTGTCTTATAAAGCTTCAGCATTATCTTCTTGCTTTTATGTTACAGTCAGCCCTCCTTATCCACGAGAGATTGGTTCCGGGACCCCTCGCGGATACCAAAAAAATGCAGATGCTCAAGTCCCTTTTTCAACTTGTCTCAGTGCAGTGGACATTAGGACCTGGCGGTAGAGACCTGAATCAGCAGTGTTTCTGTTCACGAAAATAATGACGAACCTGATTGAAAATAAAGTGGAAATAATAAAGCGATCGGAAAGAGGTGAAATTCCATCGGTCATTGGAAAAGCGTTAGGTTATGTCGGTCAACGATCAGAACAATTTTAAAGGATAATGTGAGAAAGGCTCTTCCCCGATGAAAGTGACAATTATTACTAAGCAACGCAGTGGTTTAATTATTGGGTTTTGGGATTTTGATCCTCCACATCAACCCAGCACGGTGGAGAGCGCACTCGATAGCGGTCTGTCACTGGATCGAGCTCGGGAACTTTTGTTCCCGAGCCCAGCGCTGAAGCATACGTTCTTAAGTGTTTTATATGCATAGAAAGGTAAAATATATACTATATACTAAGACAAACGTTTGACTAACCAACACTAAATAATACCGGATGTACCTGTTCCGACTTACTTAGTAAGTGAACATCCGCGTTTTTTCGATCCCTATCCATGATAACCCACGCACATCCTCCCGTATACTTTAAACCATCTCTAGATTACTTATAATAACTAATCCAACGTAAATGCTATGTAAAATGGTTGTTATACTGCAATGTTTAGGGAATAATGACAAGAAAGTAAGGTCCGTCCATGCTCGAACAACAAGTGCTGGAAGAGCGATTTGTGGTTGGTTGAATTCGCGCATGCAGAATTCGCAGATAAGGAGGGCCGACTGTATATTCATCTTGTATTCTATTCCCTTTGAAATAAATGCCAAGAATACATTTGCCTTCTTTACCAGAGTCTCAACCTTACCTTCTGGGAGTCTTACACGAGGACTCCCAAGTCCCTCTGCAGCTCTGACATTTGAACCTTCTGCCCATTTAGAATATAGTCCGCACTATTGTTCCTTTTACCAAAATGCATGATCGTACACTTCCTAACACTGCATTCCATCGCCAATTTTTTGCTCATTCTTCCAATTTGTCTAAGTCCTGCTGCAATTGCATTGCTTCCTCAGCACTACCTATCCATCCACTTATCTTCATTTCACCCATAAACTTTGCCATAAAGTCATCCGTTCCATTATCCAAATCATTGACAAACAATGTGAAAAGTAGTGGTCCCAATACTGATCCCTGAGTAACACCGCTAGTCACTGGCAGCCAACCAGAAAAAGCCCCTTTATTCCCATTCACTGCCTCCTGGCTATCAGCCATTCCTCTATCTATGCCAGTATCTTTCCTGTAACACCATCGGATTTTAACTTGGTAAGGAGCGTCACGTGTGCCACTTTATCAAATGCCTTCTGAAAATCCAAGTAAATTACATCCACTTCCTCTCCTTTGTCCACCCTGCTTGTTACTTCCTTGAAAAATTCTAACAGATTTGTCAGGCAAGATTTTCCTTGATAGAACCATGTATCTTATGACTTGTTTTATCATTAATCTCCAGGTACCCCAGAAACTTGTCCTTTGTAATGGTCTCCAACACCTTCCCAATCACTGAAGTTAGGTTAATTGGCCTATAATTTCTTCTCTTTTGTCTTCCTCCCTTCTTAAGTGTGGAGTGACATTTGCAATCTTCCATTGCTCCAAGACCATGCCAGAATCAAGTTATTCTTTAAAGATCATGACCAATGCATCTGTCATCTCTTCAGCAACCTCTCTTAGGACTCTGCAATGTTGTCACAATTCAGAGATGCCCCGAACGTTATACTGATCAATCTGTAATTGTGCCACAAATTTGTCCATCTTATTCCAAATGCTATGTGTATTTAAATATAGCACCTTTAGTCCTGCATTCTTCACCCTTTTAAATTTTGCTTCTGGGGTACAATTTATCTCTTTGCTCTGTCCGCATTTGTACCCAGTCATTGGTTTGTCCTTCCTTACGTTCATGTTACATCGATCATCTACTTGTAAACCTGCTGGCTCATCCTCAGCTCGATCATGCTGATTCCCATCCCCCTGCTGTATTAGTTTAAACAACTCCCAACAGCTCTAGTAAACCTGCTCGCAAGAACATTGGTGCCCCTCAGGTTTATATGCAGCTTGTCCCTTTTGTGCAAGTCACACCTGCCCCAGGAGAGATCCCAGTTACCCAGAAATCTGAATCTCTGCCTCCTGCTCCAATTCTTCAGCCACTCATTTTTCTCCCACCTCATTCTATTCCTATCCTCAATGTTGCATGGCACAGGCAGCAATCCCAAGATTACAACCCTTGAGGTCCTGCTTCTCCACTTCCTTCCTAACTCCCCATATTCTTTTCTTTTAGGATAGCAAGGGAGACAAAATTTAGTCCGGGGAGAGATGACTATTAAAATGTATAGTTTATAACTTGCCATTAGAGTGGAACATGAAGAGATATGTGAAAAACAACCGATTCAAAGCGGCATAGCAATCAAGAATCTCTCTTTTGTACTGTTCCAATGTTGTTCAATGTAGGTTTAGAGGAAAAGTGCATTATCTTTTGATTAGATACATATTAACCTATCAGCCTCAATGATGCATTCAGGCATAAACAAAATGCTGGCAGAATTTAGTGGGTCAACAATATGCAGAAACAGATTCACGAAGCGGTAAGTGGAACGGAAGACACTGATTAACTATTTATTTACAAGCGGGCAGTGAAACACTCAACCAACCATCTAAATCAAACAAGTACTTAGCTAAGCCCCTAAGATACAAAACAACAACATTAAGCATTCAATAACATTTCTAACTCAAACAGGTACTTTGTTAAGTACCCCCATGTTACACAATTACAACATTAAGCATTCAGCAAAGAGGTACTTATCTAAATGTGCGTGTGAGCCCTCCTTTCTGAAACACACTATCCCAATGGACCTTCAGCCCTGGTGGTGACCCAGTCTGAAGGGGAGCTCCTAGTGAAGAGACACCAAGGATCTCACACGTGCTATTCTTATACTCATGGGATGCAGTGGAACTGGAAGCAGGGGCCATTGCGTGAAAGACAGCCATTAACAGAGAGCTGCTGCATCCTTTGAAGAGGCCAATCAGCAACCAGCACAGTGGAAGTGGTTTTTGACTGGCAGGTAAGCTAACTCTTCATATTGCACACCACCCTTTAAAAGATGTAACACCATGACATTTGGCTCTCAGGCTGGTATAACACCTGCAATCGCCCCACTAAACTTTATATAAAATGGAAACTCCTGTACTCTCATCCCATTAGTCATTACCCAGGGTAGTATGATAGTCCACCAAACTTCTAGCGCCCCAGAAAGCCACCAGTTTGCTTTCAGAGTGTAATAGCTATGGGACTGGTCCTCCACTTTCTTAACCGTCTGTCGGATGTGATTGGCCATGTGAATGATGTTCCCTCACCTATCAGGAATGGAGGTGCACCATTCTCAGCTGATAACAGCACAAGCACCACATTTCTCTGTGAGCAGGTAGTTCAAGGCATCCAGTTCAGCAAGACAGCCATCATCTTGGCCAAAACTTGTGTCAGTGCATCAATGCTATGACTGTCTCGTTAGTTAGCGTCTCCAGTACAGAGGTCATATGTATCAGCTCCTGGGACAGTCTGGTCACACCACAATGGAGAAAGGCTATTATCCAATACTTTTCTGCCCATGTGGTAGATCCACTGCTATGCCAGCCATCAAGGGAAAGGAGCTTATCCTGGCTACTGAGGTGGTGTACATATGGCGTTCATACCCCAGATAACAGCAGACATACCACCCCTTGGGGAGCCATGGGTAGGCCGAGTAGCTGTATATACAGTAAGCGTCATTCAGTGACCAGGGAGTGCCCACCTTCACAGCACCCTTCGGTGTGGACACCGCCATCGCTGGATACCGCTCCAGCTCACACTTGCTGCGTCCCAATGAGTGGTTGGGTCTGTGCTTAGCATACTGCCTACACCAACGTTTCTTTCCTTTCTCTGTCAGCTGGGGAATTACCATCAGAGTCAGGACCTTTCATTGAACAAGTTGTAAGTAGGGAAATACCAACTCTTAAAGCACTCATTCCACCAGGGGTTACTAAGGCTCACGTTCTTCAAGGCCATTACTGTACAATTGGGAAAAGTGGATTATCCCTTCCCTGATTCCCACAAAACAGAATACCACAGTCAGTGGAGCTGGACAAGTTCCCCCAACTGTCGTTTTCCTTGTCATCAAAGGGGATCGGTATTAATGGTATCCTTGTGCAGTATGGATCAGAGTCCTCATACCAATCTGACACGTTGGACCTGTTTACATATTCATACGCCATCCACAGGACCTCCCACCGCAGGTCAGTGTCGTCAAGACTGCTAACACCATCTGCCACTCTGCCATTCTGTAATGTAGGGAGAATAGGTGTGAGTGAACTCGGCCCTTTCTCCTTGGAGCGATGGAGGATGAGGGCTGATCCAATAGATGATGAGAGGCATTGATCATGGGGATAGCCAGAGGCTTTTTCCCCAGGGCTGAAATGGCTAACACGAAGGGGCACAGTTTTAAGGTGCTTGGAAATAGGTACCGAGGGAATGTCAGGGGTAAGTTTTTCACACAGAGGGTGGTGGATGCGTGGAATGCACAGCTGGCGACGGTGGTGGAAGCGGATACAATAGGGTCTTTTAAGAGCCTCTTAAATAGGTACATGAGGTTTAGAAAAATGGAGGGCTAATTAGGGTAATTCTAGGCATTTTCTAGACCAGATTACATAGTTGTCAGAACGTAGTGGGCCAAAGGGCCTGTAATGTTTTGCAGATTTCTATGTTCTATGATATGGAGAGGAAGTTCCTGCACAATCGGCTCAGAGGCTGTCTGGTGTTTAGTGGCCAGGAGGGCCCAATAGCAGGCCAACAACTGGCTCTACTACCTGCTTATCAGTCTCAAAAGCTGCTTGCTGTTCGAGACCCCATTAGTATAGGGAGCATAATATTATGGTCAGGTGCAGGATATGTTGGCACCAATACCCAAGGAGCCCTACAAACTGCTGCATTTCCTCCTTGGAGATGGGGACTGCAGCTTTCAAGATTTTGCACTTCATCTTATCAGGTATCTTCCACTGCTCAGAGTAGAACATTCTGACTGGGGCCCTGTATCTTATCGGGTTTGATAGGCCAACCCCACTCCCTCAGGGAGGGAACCGCTTCATCCAGTGTCTGCTGCACAACATCCTGCAAGGGTCTCTGTAATAGCACATTGTCTATGTAGTAGAATATAGAGATGCTAGGGTCCAGCTGTATCCCCTGTAAATCTTGAGCTACCATGCCGTGGCACAATGTGGGGCTGTGTACATACCCCTGGGGGAGGCAACCAAGAATACCCAGAATGCACTTGGGAGATGCTGCCCACAAGACAGTCATGGGTCCTGGCTCACCTGAGCTGATAGCCATGTGCGAGGTAACCTCCTGGATGGGAAGAAGGGAAACCCCTAAACCCTGTATTGTAGCCCAGGGACCCTGCCAACTGTTGGGATTAACTGGAATGATGGTGTGCTCCACACCAGTGTCCACCATTGTGATCCATTGCTGCACATTTCCTTTCCCGCAATGCACCATAATGGATACGCAAGGCCTTGGATCCCCAAGGCTCCTGGCTGAGAAAGGACCACCGAACATATCTACAGTACTGACAGCTGTATCTGGGTGCTTTATGGTGGCTGCAAACAGCCAAAAGGCAGCTCTTTGGCTTCCCTTCTTTTCTGGGAACCCTACCTCATAGAACAGGATCACAAAGACTGTCGAACCCAGCACTGTTGTCGGTCCACCCTGGGATGCAGCACTCCTCACACAAGAGGTTCTCTCGCTTTCTCTTACCGTTGAACATTTTTAACCTCTGTTAAACTCGCCAAAACTTGCCAACTAAGCCAAATTTTATACAGAAGCAGATTCGGGGATCAGTGAGTGGGACAGGAGAATCTGATTGCGAGTAAGCACATTCACTATTTATTTGTAAACAAACAGTTAAATGCTCAACCAAGCATCTAAGTCAATCAAGTACTTATGTAAGCCCACTAAGTTACAAAACTATGACTCTAAACATTCAATAACACTTCTAACACAGAGAGGTACTTTTTTAAGTTCCCCTAAATTACACAGCTACAACACTAAGCATTCAGCAAACAGGGACTTACCCAAGTCTATGCACAGGCCTCCTTTCTGCAGCACACTTTCCCAATCGTCCTTTAGTACTGGTTGCAACCCAGATTGAAGGGGAGCTCCTAGTGAAAAGAGATTGAGGCCCTTGCACGTACACCTGGGGTACCAGACACTGGACTGGAGCTGGTGCCATGGCATGAAAGCCAGTCAATGGGAATAAGCTGATGCATCCTTCGAATGGGCCATTCGACCAGCAGGAAAATTAACCATTCACATTATAGTCAGGCAGATCTGTGAGGGTAATAAACCGTTCATGTTTCAGTTCAAGGCTCTTCAGCTAGACTGAAGGTACAGCCAATATAAAAAGGTGAAGGTAAGAGGTTGAACAAAACCCGGCAAGCAACAGATGAATCTAGCTGAGGAGTGGAGAGTGAAAATAGTGACAGAGGTTCAGAGGTGATGGTGGAGGTAACAATGGACTGCAGATGATAGAATCTGATATGAGAGGAAGAACCATGGAGTGTGTGGGTATTGGGCAGACGGAATAGTGGAAGAGTTGATGGTTGGCTAGAATGGCTGTAGAAAGAACTGGGGAGATCAAGAGGGAAGATAAAAGGACCAGAGGAGAAGCAATTACCCATACTTGGACAATTCAATGCTAATGCTATCCGGTTGTAATGCTGTTCCTCTGGTTTGAATTTAGCCTTACCCTGTCAGTGGTGGAGACTTGGAGTAGACGTGTCAATGTGGAAACAGGGAAAAAATTTAAAATGGCTAGCAACTGTAAGCTCCAGAAGGCCATGGTGAATGTAGTGCAGGTGCTTGGAAAAGTGGTTGCCTAGTTTCAATGACCCCTTACAACTGGATTCACCTATGGCCGACAACTCATGCTCCACCCCTTCATTCCTCCTCTTATCCCCTCTTATCCTTCAGTCCAGATGACCTGAAACATCAAATGTCTATTTCCCTCTGTAGGTATACCAGCCTTAGGATTGGTTTGTGTTTTTGTTAACTTGTACCATTTACTTGTACCAATCTGCAGATTGCTTCCTTTTGCCTTGTACCGTTGCTACTTTTCTTATTCATTCTTTAATACAAGAGTGGGGAATATTAATGAAGATCCGCTAGCCTTTACTTTAACTCTCTGTTATTGTGTGGCTTTAGAGGTATAGAAGCACACAGAGAGTAACAGGTCCTTTGGCTTATCAAATCTGAGCTGTTCAAGTTTCCATTTATGCCATTTCTATGATAATATCTTTTTATTCTCTCCACATTTCCATCAACTCCTCTCAGATTTGCCCACAGACCTGTACACTAGGGGTAATTCACAAGGATGATTGATCTACTAACCTACACATTTTTGGGGTGTGGGAGGAAATGCAGTCAGCTACAGAGAGGACTTTCCCGAAAGCTCAGGATAAAATCCCAGTCCATCAGCTCTATTAACAACGCCAGTGTAGCACTTAGATATGCTGACCTTCACACAGGAACTGATGATAAGTATTGAAATGCACAATTGACCATGAATCCTTCTCTTATTCCCTGGTCAGCATATATTGACCTTCCCATGTCTGAGCAGGCGATCATGAAACTGCAAGAGCCTTCCTTCCCACGTTATATTTTTTTGCTTGGAGAATTGAATGGCTTTGTCAGCATAGACAACTTCAGTTGTGATCCTGGAAAGGCTTGGGCAGCTGGTGAGCCAGTGCCCTCGGGCTGACAGGCTTTCAATGCCGTCGCAGTTGTTAAGTGCATTTGGCATTGACAGACAATCAAAGTCATTCAGCAACTGTTTAAAATAATCTTTCTGAAGAGAGGAGAAAAATTAATGGTGAAAAACTGAATAAAGCAATGCAGACACTTAAAGACAATTAAAACATTTAAAGCAGTATAAATAAAAAAAAATAAACCTTTGCTCATATTTCTTCTGGCAGCCCCTTTTCCCACTTTTTAGAATGGGTCCACTGTACTTGCGTCAAGTTTAAACTTAAGGGCAGATTTACTGGCATCAAGCCAGACAGCAGCCAGGAGATGCTGCTGCCAATTTAGGCCGAGCCAGTGATATGCTTTATGGCTTCTGTTAAAGTCTGTCACTGCAGTGGAAGGCTGGCCCCATTGCAAAATCTGCAGATAATGGAAGTCTAAAATAACGTTGGGAACACACAGTAGGGTAGATTTAACACATTGCTCTTTTGTCACAACTAAAGACTACCTTTGTTCCAGTAGGTAACAGAAAGCCCTTTGTTGAGATTGCTCTCCCCAACACAAATGCCACTCTTTACTCCAAAATAACTGATTCCACTTGTGGCAGTAATTAACTGTGATCATACAAACAATGTGTTACTTTGGCCACATTTCAAGATTTATGAGTATACGGCCACTGGGGTGAAGGCACATGTACTGAGATACAGTGAAAAAGATTTACTATGCCATCCAGACAGATCAATCCATACACAAGTACGCCATAGTAGTGAAAAACAGAAAGAATACAGACGTAGAGTTAAAGTTACCGAGGAAGTGCAGTGCAGGTAGCCGCACAGAAATCACACCTTTCTCAAACTCATGATTTTCTAAAGCATCTTTACAGCTGATGATGTCTGGTTTGGTAGGTGTTCTGTCATGGAGTTATACAGTGCAGAAACAGCCCTATGAGATTGTCCCCAACCCCTAATCCTACTTCATTCTCCTCTCAATCCAATTTACCTCCCCCCTCCCAGATTCTACCATTCACCTTTACACACTAGGGGCAATTTTTTGCAACCAATTAACTTATAAACTTGCACGTCGTTAGAATGGGAGCATCCAGAGGCCACACGCTGAACTCCACACAGACCACACTAGAGTTCAGGTCTGAAGCTGGGTTGCTGGAGCAGTGAGGGAGCAATTCTTCAGACTATGTCAATTTGATTCTGTAACTTGGAAGTAATATAGGGGAAAAGGACATTGCAAGCTCCCACGAGCAATTTGCCAGGTCTGCTGGAACAATAATTAACTGCAAAGAGCAAAACTTCTCAAACTTCCTTAACAATATCAATAAAGTGCAAGTTGAGAAAGCAATTTGTTACTTATTTACTGTACTTCTTGGGATTTTAGAGAAGGCCAGTGTTTATTGCCCTCCCGTGAACTGCCTTGTTGAACCTTAGTGGTTCTTCTCACAAATGCTGGGTGGGGTGCCCCTGCATTTGGATCCACAGACAGTAAAAAATAAGTGATATATTTTGTAATGCAAGATATAAATTTATTTGTTTTTTTCTTCATACATTTATCAGACAGGCCTGGATATATGGATGTAAAAATTATTAAACATTTCACCATAGTGCTGGAACTTCAGTTAGCCAAAGCTGTTGGATCCATCAAAAGAAGTTCAGAAAATTGGCTAATGGTTAATATATCTCTTGAGAAAATCTAAAACGTGGGTTGGATACATCATATGGAGCAGTTTAGGACCAATTTACCAAATTTTTCCTGATTCAGTAATCACCATTGGTTAGGTAATTGCTATGTAAATAGTATTGCACTGTTAAAAATTTGACTGAAGAAATGGGTTATTTTGCTTAATTTCCTGCAGAAAATATCCACATTTCAATATTTTTTTAAAAAAAGATGCTCAAACTATCAGAAAGATTGTTGGGAAAATTTTTAGCCATAATACAACAGTGAATTTATGTAAATGTTTTCTTTTGCTACATTTAGACTACAAGCTTCAGCGATAAGACTTTAATAAAATGCTAGGCTGATTTTCTAATTGAAGCGTTATTTGTTGCTGATGCCCTTTTGAAAGTGGATGGGCCATTTCCAAATGTGAGCTACTGGAATAGATGTCTGGCCAAATCAGAATGCTCTCCTAATATGAATACACAGTCTTCTAAATACACTATGTTCAGTCCATAGAGACAGCTTGTGAATGTAACTTAAGATGAGTTTCTTGTGAGGTTCCAAAGGAGACGGATCTAAACATTTACAACATTGACCTTTGAACTGGAATAGTTGAACAAGATGCATCCCACATTCAAGGCTAGTGACCTCATTCTCAGTCAAACTGTCTTGTAGCTGTTGTACTGTTAAACACCCTTGCACTGCTGAAAATGATTCCGTGAAAGTATTTTGAAAAATAGTTTCCATGGTGACTTGGCCAGTGTTTACCTTCCAAAATAATTTCTGGCTCTGGTGGGTCAGCATGTTCGTGACTTTTGCAACCAGTGTGCGCACACAAGATCCCATAAAATTAATGCTGTGAAAATAATTACTTGATCATAAGAGGTTGTGATGTTTGTCGTTCCAAAGGGCGGTGCTTATAATAGCCCAAATCAAACTCAAGTGCACCTTGCTATACAGTAGATACGGATACCATACGAGTGCTGTAGTTGTGCTTCTTCACCCTGCTCTTTAAAACAGTTGCCAACAACTTCCAGGCTTCACTGCTGTAGCCAACCTATGGCTCATCCTGAATGCCTGTCACCAAAACACCCTCATACTCTTGAAGCATCTTGTTAACTGCTAATGACCTTTGTCAACCTTAGAAATAGGTGAACCATGTTTAATTCATTAAAATATATTCACAAAAGTTTTAAAGTTGAATTGCAATACTGAAAAAAGACACTAAAATCTTAGGATTCACATACCTTTTCAATGAAGATTGGCAACCCCATTGAAATAAATAAGACACGCAGTCCATGGCTGGTTTGAAGTTTAGGGGGCAGATAGAAAGGAAATCTAAAATCGCCCCAGACTCAGCAGAGTATCTAGCAGCGGAGCTGTAGATCAGACATTGTGTCAGAGGTTAGAAATGCACTGATTGGGATGGGTATGGCTGATTGTTCTTTGAACTACAGTTAAAGGTGAAATCAATCTGGTCCAGTGTCAGTGCAGAACCATGGAACTATGTAGCAATTGCATAAATAAAAATATGCTTTCACTAAATAAGAGGAAGTGGTATGGATATACAGCAGGGAGAAGAATTTACCCAATATAGAATTCCTTGTAATTTTTATACATTGTATTACTATTTGTTTGGCAACTTCTTATGCCAGCATCCTTACTGATATTGGGGTCATGTGCATTCTGTGAATGATTTTAAAATGTTACATCTGGTTCAGAACTCTCTACTTAGCATACAATTCTTCTTCATAATTGGATCATAAATCCGCTTGTCTTGCTATTTCTATTCCTATCTGTTTCTAGACATGAAAGAAACCATCCTTCATGTAAGCAACTAGTTTAAAGTGCTTAGTTCACTGGTACCTCCCCCACAGCCTCAAGGGGAGCGTTGTAGGAAGCAGCTGACCTCAGATCCCATTCTTCATATCTTGGGCAAGGCGGTCACTTCTACAAGCTTTTTATATTCCTGAGTGGTGAACAGTGTGTTTGAAGTGGTCACCTTCATTAAAATTGTAAGGGGATAAAAAGTATGAAGAGAAATACAAAGACTCTGTAGGGGAGCGTGGGTCAGGAACAGGACTGCAAATTGCCAACTTAGGCTCAGGCTGGAGAGGTCCACAACAGGATGATTAAAGCTGAATCATAGCCAAGTGCCGTAAGAGATGAGTAAAGAAGGGGAGATTACCAAATCATGCAATTACATGTGTAGTGTTCATATTATTTGCAATTTAATTCCAGTGTAATCAACTTGTCTGATTTACTCTTACCAACTTGCAGTTCACAATGTGTAAGACAAAGCAGTCCTGGGTGATCTCACTGGAGTCAAGTTGTGGATTGTATATCCACTATCATGTTGTTTTGTAGCAATAACTCAAAAATCATACATTGGGAGATGTGTCATAATTTAAAATGTAGTTTTGTCTTTGCAGTTGCTCCACAAATGAGTCTGTCCCCACAACCAAATTTTCCAAAGGAAATTACTCATCCTAAAATGTCCTGGGAAAGAAGATGACAGATAGAAACATACTTTATTGACCCCAAAAGAAATTACAGTGTCACAGTAGCATTACAAGTGCAAAAATAAACAAATATACAAATATTAGAAGAGAAATAAGAAAGAATAAAAAAATAAGTTACCTCAAACAGCCTAATTGGAGGGCATCATCACTTCCCCAGCTATAGGATGACTCATTATAGAGTCTATTGGATGAGGGTAAGAATGGCACTCTTTGGGGCAGCATAGTTGCCTTAGTCTATTACTAAACATGCTCCTCTGTTCAGCCAAGGCGGCATGCAGAGGGTTGCCAGGATTTTCCAAAGGGTCCCTTGTTCTACCACAGCCCCCAATGTGTCCAGTTTGACTCCTATAACAAGGTTAACCTTTCTGATCAGTTTATTGAGCCTATTGACATCACCGTGTTGATGCCATTGGCCCAGCACACCACTGAAGATTGTACTGAAGATAGAAGATTATACTGATGACCATGTGAAGGAGAGGCCTGCATACTCCAAAGGACCTCCTCAGGAAATAGAGGAAGCTCTGGCCCTTCTTGTACACAGCCTCTGTGTTGGTGCTCCATTCAAGTCTGTCATCCAGAGGCACCCTTAGCTACTTGTAGGTCCTCACCACGTCCATGTTTTCACCATCAATAGTAACAGAGAGCAGTGCAGGCCTAGCCTTCCTGAAATCCATCACCATCTCCTTTATCTTACTGATGTTTTGCTGCAGATGATTCAGCTTGCAACATTTGACAAAATCCTCCACCAGGGTCCTGTATTCATCCTCCCATCCTCCCTTTATACACCCAACTATTGCTGAGTCATCAGAGAATTTCTGCAGATGACATGATTCAGTGTTGTATCTAAAGTCTGAGGTACCCAGGGTAAACAGGAAGGGAGCCCCCTTATAATTTCTGCTTATAGTCATATCTGACAGACAGCTCTGAAGCTGCACAAACCGTGGCCTGCCAGTCAGATAGTCCATTGATAATCCTGGATACAATGTAAGTGCAAGCCTGCATTTAATGGAGCTTTTTCCTCAACAATGAGAGCTGTATGATATTGAAACCACTTGAGAAATCAAAAAAAAACATGATCATATCAGTGCTGCCCTGCTTATCCAAATGGGAGTAGGCTCTGTTCATCAGATAGATGACAGCATTGTTAACTCCAATGTGCTCCCGGAAGAAAAACTACAGGGGATTGAAAGCTGATCTGACCGGGGGTCGGAGGTGAGCTAGGAGCAGCCTCTCTATGGTCTTCATGATGTGTGAGGCCAGGGCCACTGGACGGTAGTCTTTCAGTTGCCCCTTCTTGGGTACACAGTCGGGACCCTTTCCAGGCTGAGACTCAGATTAAAAATACACTGGAGAACTCCACGTAGATGCTCAGTGCACTCCTCGAAGACCTTGGGGTTCACAGCATCTGGTCCTAATGCTTTACCATGTCTGAGTTTCCCCAGAGCCCTTCTCACCTGCTCATGTGAATGTGAGTTCACGATGCCTAGGGGAAGTGAAGATCGGGACAATAGCAGTTGGTATGTGGAGGTATGGATGGTAGGTGCAGGATGAGGAGGGGATGTAGACAGTGGTAGCCTGTGTTGTTTATCCACGTGTTGAACCGGAGGTGGGAGGGGGGTGGCGGGGAGGTGTTGGTGCTGAGGGAGCTTCAGCACCGGGACAGGTGTGCTGAGGGGGGTGTGAACAGGAATTGTCAAACCTATTGAAGAATTGGTTTAATTCATTAGCCCATTCACGGCTGCATTCTGAGGCTCTGGAGCTAGGCTGACTGAAACCAGTAATGTTCTTCATGCCTCTTCACACCTCCCATGTGCTAATCTGTGCAAGGTTGCTCTCCAGCTCTCTCCTGTAATCCTCTTTACCCATTTTGATCATTCCCTTTAGCTCCCTCTGCACACGCTTCAACTCCTCCCGTCTCCTGATCCAAAGGCTCTTTTTGTGGTTGAGAAAAGCCTTTAGATCACTGGTGACCCATGGTTTGTTGTTAGGGAAGCAGCAAACAGTCCTTGATGGTATTACATTGTCCACACAGACGTTGATGTCGCCAGTGATACAATCAGCAATTAGTGATGCAACCAATATGACGGGAAATTTCCTTGGCATCCTGACCACCATGAAGTCGACCTGCTGAAAGTTTCAGCCATATCTTGAATGCAGAAGAGAAATTTCAATTTTCCAAAGAAGTTGCCCACTACTTTGACTGATTCCTACATTTTGCAAGTTCTGTTGCCCTGGAAATAATGACTGGTAAACTTGTAGCAAAGTCATTGTGAAATGCTTGTGATGTAAACTCTGGTGGATATGTACCAAAATCACCTTTGTACTTTTGCAGCAAATAATCTGCTGGAGGAACTCAGGGGGTTGACCAGCTTCTGTGGCAAGAAAAGCGATGTTGATGTTGTGGGTTGAAACCCGGCATTAGTTCTGCTTGGTACTTCTGATTCCATCATCTGCTGTTTCTTGTGCCACTGTTGTACTTTTGTTCTACTTGTACTTTGCATGAACTCTTGAGATCATTTTGCAGTAATCTTGACAGGGAAGATACTTGATGTGGATCTGGGAAGGGGTGGAGCCTCCATCTGTTTGTTCCTTTCTACAGTTTCCCAGATTCTGGAGTTGAGGGTTTATATGTTTGGTGGCAGGTGCCAGTGCTGATGAAATGAAAGAGGGTGAAATTGCTGTAGAGTAGGATCATAGTCCCAAATCAAAAGTATTAGATCATCGTTTTCAGTTTTGACAAGTCACTGTCTTTGTTAAACATAAAGGCCCTTTATAATTTTATTCTCTTTCCCTGTGGCGATTATTGCTACAGATACTGGGGAATACAAACAAATGACAAATTGCTGCCTTCTGGATGACATATTGCATGCCTTCTTTGACTAAAACAGAAACTTCTGATGATTTTCGGATAAAGGATAGGGATCAGGAACAACTGTGACTGTTCCAAGTTCATTTCTTGCTCACTCAGATGATACCCAGGTCCAGGACTCACAGGATCTTCACCTTGGACAGTGTTACTATTCAAAGCAAAATCTTTCCAATATGGAAGTGCCCTCATTTGGGAGGATCTGAAACTGGGGTTCAATGCTTAGAAATAAAGGATTGTCCACTTTAGATGGAGATGAAGTACAATATTTTTTCTCACACTAGCATGAGGCTTTGTAACTCATTATCAAAAGACAAAATGAAGCAGAATGCTTGAATATTCTTATATTTGATATAGATTGATACTTGATGGTAAATCTGAATGATGACAGGACACTAATGAAAATAGGCAGTTGAAGTGGGTCTGAGGGGTTGTTTCCTCTTCTGTTTCAAATTCATACTGTTTCAAATTCATTGAGTCAATCATAATCATAAGAAGTCCTGCAGATGCTGGAAATCCAGATCCACAGACATAAAATACTGGAGGAACTCAGCAGGTCAGGAATAAACATGGAGGGGAATAAACAGTCGACCCGAAACATTGACTACTTATCCCTCACCATAGATGTTGCCTGACCTGCTGAGTTCTTCCAGCATTTTGTAGCGTGGAGACAAGTTGAGTTTAATGCCATATTTGCAAGGTACAGTTACAATGAAAAAATTGCTAACAGCATCATCACAGGCTCATAGATTTAGTCAACACGTAGAACATAAATCATATGTAAATTAAACAAGTGTATATCAGTGTTCAAAACTGTACCCTTCGTGGAACAATCTTGGTAGAGCTGGAAGAACAATGTATTTGTTGTTACCACTCTTTCTGCTTGTGGGTACACTGTTAACTTTGGCTTTGGAACTTCCTGCACATTACTCAAATCTCAGCACTGACTGCAGTACAATTGGCAAGAAACGTTTTCTTCGGCACTTAGCGGCTTAGATGTTTGTTCTGTTGGTGCCTTGGCAGTGTATCTGTTACTGGAAGTGTTGCTTTGCTCATGTCTGGTAATTCAGTGTGAGCTGGGGATACTGGGCAAGAAATAAACCCTATTAGCAGAACCTTTCCCAAAATATTTATGCCTTCCCATGAGCGCAGGAATGAGGCAGAGTAGTCAGCATCAGATTGATGAAGGGAAAGTCCCAGCTGTAAAACATTAGCCTCATCAACCATAAGAATGGCGAAGGGAAGTTTTGTCTGTGCAGCTATAACGAACTTCCTTAACAAGTGATGATTTTCCTCAGGCATCGACTAAATCACAGATTGCTAAGCAGACCTAAATGACCCTCCCCATGCTATATAACTTTCAACGTAAATAGAGAACACCTATAACCTATCAACCAAGCCCAGATACATTAAATTCCCTCACAACCCATTGTGAAGATCCAGCTCAGCTGAATAATACATGTCAGTCAATCATTTCTGGGTCTGATTAATTATCTGGCTCACTAAAGTTCTGTATCTTGGTGAGTGGTGCTTAGTTAAAAGTCTTCTGGCCTCTGCTCAGAATATGCTTTCTGCAGTTCAGTTTTATTCTATATATCTAAACCTCACTCAACATCCTTAACTGTTTAGACTGCTTCTCAATATCAACCCTGAGTCAATGGTTTCAGTCTTAATGCCTCTCAGAGTCAGCTCTCTATGTGACTTGAACTGAAATCCATGATAAAGATGGATGTGAATAGACTTGGGAGCATGTTATATCCCTGCATCTGTACGGAGCATTCTGCTTGGATGTGAGATATTGTATCTCTGCTCATTTTGAAGAGCAATCGTCTCACATGCATCGTCTCTCTGATTTATGAAGAACAGTTAGCTTCATACCTGTAGAATGATGAACTGTTCATGGGTGCATTCCTGCATCAAATTCAAGTTTAATTGTCATTCGACCATGCAATGCTGTCAATGATTATATCCTCCAAATCTTCATTTTCATTGTAACATTCAAGATAATTGTTGATGCCTCCAAAAGTTTATAGTTCCCAACTTGTTCAAGTAGGGAAATAGTTTCATTTTCATTTTTTTGCCATTGCTGGCATCTCCAAGCCTGGATGCTTAAAACCACTGTGAGCAAAACAAGTCTGAAAGGTCTTACTGCGTGTTTCTCACCAAATGTCAATGACAAAATCACTGCTTTTTCAGCACAACCATATGCAAATGATGCTCTTCAAAATTTGTTTGCTCGAAACATGGTATAGTGTAATGGCCACACAAGGGCACGTGACTTCTGCTAGTTAGAAATTGTTTGGCAACAGTTTCCTGCCCCAATTAAGCAGCTGCTCCATATAACTGATGGTCCAATTAATATTGGAGTATAAAATATTATGGAGTATAAAACTTGTATTATTTGCTGTGTAACCAAAACTATGTGAAATGCTAAAAACTATGTGGAATGCTAGAGACAATGGTGTGTTGGTATATGCTAGTGAGAGGTGGCTGGGAGAGGTAGTCAGCTTTGAAGTTGGCTATGTGCTAAACTTGTATTATTTGCTGTGTAACCAAAACTATGTGAAATGCTAAAGACAATGGTGTGTTAATATATGCTAATGAGAGGTAGTCAGCTTTGAAGTTTGCTATGTGCTCTGCATGTATCCAATTGAATGTAGACGACAATGGTGTGGTAATAAAAGGTAGCTAAGAGATGTTTTGCTTTGAACTTGCCTGCTGTGTAACTAAAGCTATGTAGTCAGCCTTGATGTAGATAATGTAGTTTGAACTTGTTATTTGAAATCTTAAGAATGTAGGAGACAATATGTGTTAATAAAAGGTAGCTAAGAGATGTAGACTAGAACATGAATAAGTCAATAGGTAGAAACAATAGGGACAAGATAGTACGTGTGATATGCAACTATAGCAACGGGTCCAGGAGATTGCTTTAAAAAGCGGCTGTATCCGAGAATCGGTAGGCATTCAGCGACTAGCTCAATGACTGTCTCAGCTTTGATTTGCAAATTAAAGTTTAACCCTTCTTGAAGAATCTTCTGCGTCTCCTGGTCATTTGTAAGGCACGAAAAACCACAACATTAACTAGAATCTACTGGATTAGCACAAGTCCTTGAGCGGCATGGCCTGAAGTCTGATGGTGAATGGGATGTTGATAGTACATGAGAGCCATGCTTCTGCAAGAACAAGTATGCAGCTGTTCCTCATCTCTCACTGGATCTGCTGCAGGCAATCTAGCTTGTCTTTCAGAGAGCGAACACTGGAGAGCAGCACTGACAGGAGGGGGCAGCCCCCCCACCTAGCATGAATTCCAGCACATCCTCTGTGACTCCGTTCTCTCCCACACCGCCTCCAATGTCTGCTCCCCGGGCTGGTTGTAACAGGCAACACAGTGGCATAGGGGCTTGGTTGGCACAACAATTGAGGCCACACAGCTGCTCCATCATCGCCTCACAAATGAACCACTTGCAATATTTTATATAATCATTGTCCAACAGGGTCTTGAAATCACAAGAAAGCTTGCTGGTGAAGTAGACTAACAGTACTTGGTGTTCTTAATATCAGGCAGTGTCTTGAGATATTAAGAAAGGTGCAAAGGATGAACAATTACACTTTTGGCTGGACTCGGAGAGACTGCTGTAATCAAATGCATCACTCTCTTACCAACTAAACAATGATTTCACAAGTGACATCTCACTGTTCAATGAGGACATCAAGTCATCCTTGGTATTTTGTGGTTCCTACGGAGTTAAAAGCTGCCACAGCTTTTTATCCACCCAATCCCTTTATCTTTTATACTGGTTACCTCCTCTCTAACTTCCAATCCAGATGGGGAGTCTTGACCTGAATCATCGACTGCCCATTTCCCTCTGCAGATGTCTCCTGATCTGTTGAGTTCCACCAGAGCTTATGCGTTGCTCCAAGCTGCTCCTGTATGGGAGAGAACACACTTCCTGCTGGATCAGTGTGAAACTGAATAGAAGCAGCAAGACTTTGGATGGCTTCCATTTGCTGTCATCTAAATCAGTATGCAGCTGCTAAGAACATTGCAAAGAAGTACGCATCACTAATGAACAGGCTTTGGTTACCTAGCTCCACCTCTTGCAAGAGGTGAAAGTTGGATCTGTGCTCAGAGTATCTTGTGTGCATAAACAGTTAAGACTGCTATCTCACATCCATCACCCTGAAATTCCAGCTGAAAGACGGAGATTACACAAGGATTTCATCTTTATTTTCTCTGGCCATTTAACCTCTGGTAGAGAAGTGGAAACTGCGCTTCTGCCAAAATGGAGGGAGGAGGGCGAAGTCATTCTCATGAAGTGTTCTCAGGATCACCCCTCAGGAATTTTTGCTCAATCCATCTTTCAAAGGCTTCAGTGGGATACTGCAGCTGAGGGTTTGTTTCCAACAGCACAGACGTGAATGAAACAAATATGCGAATTGGGAACTAAAAGAGACCGCAAAACTAAAATGTTAAAACAGGCCAACAGATTTCCATGTTGATGGGAGGAAACATTGCCCACAAAACAAATTGCAGACTTAGCCAGGCTTTCTCAATGGGAGGGGAAACAACAGAAGGGAAGTTGAAGCTAGTGTATTTCAATGGTATTTCCAGTATCTGGTTACTCAGTAAAATTGGCTTCAGATCCAACCATTTCCCTTCCCCAGAAATGAATGATTTATCTTTACCCCTCCCTTCACTTCTTTAGATTAGCTGTCACCTCTAGTGCACAGTCTTGACTCAAAACAATTGCTCCTTTACCTTATCAGATACTGCATGACCTAGTGAGTTCCCCCAGCAGTTCAATATTTTTGCTTCATGATCTAGTTATTAGTTATTCATAAATCATTTAAGAATAAATAACATAGCCTCGCCTCGGAAGTTTTCTTAATGACTGCGAATCATGGAAGCTTATAGTTTATTCAGTTTGTACTGTTTTTGGCAGCTCTTTTGAAAGAGCTGTCTAATTAATCCCATTTGTCTTTCTACTTAATAACTTAAAGATGCAAAATATAACAAAAATACCATATTTTTATGACCCTGAGCAGATGTTCCCAAATATGTTGGACCATTTGTCACTCAATTTTTTGAGGAACTCCACCCCCATTCTCGACTACTTTCTTGAATCCCTCATGATTAAAGATGTCTTCTTTCCACAACAAGTGTATGGATTCTGAAGTGGCTGACGAGTCTATGTGGGATCCACTGACTCAAAGTTCAAAATTCAAAGCAAATTTATTATCAAAGTATAGTATGTGTAAGTCAGCTTATACTGTATAACCCTGAGATTGCAATGTTAGCATTTATTTCAAGAGGTCTTGAATATAAGAACAGGGATGTGATGTTGAGGCTTTATAAGGCACTGGTGAAGCCTCACCTTGAGTATTGTGAACAGTATTGGGCTCCGCATCTAAGAAAAGATGTTCTAGCTTAAGAGAGGATTCAGAGGATATTCACAAGGATGATTCTGGGCATGAAAGAGTTATCATACAGACACAGACAGACAGACAGACAGACATACTTTATTGATCCTGAGGGAAATTGAGTTTCGTTACAGCCGCACCACTAAGAATAGTGAAGAAATATAGCAATATAAAACCATAGATAATTAAATAATAATAAGTTAATCGTGTGAAGTGGAAAAAATAAGTCCAGGACCCGCCTATGGGCTCAGGGTTTCTGACACTCCGAGGGAGGAGTTGTAAAGTTTGATAGCCACAGGTAGGAATGACTTCCTATGACGCTCAGTGTTACATCTCAGTGGAATGAGTCTCTGGCTGAACGTACTGCTGTGCCTAACCAATACATTATGGAATGGATGGGAGTGGATGGGAGTTCATACAAGGAATGTTTGATAGCTCTGGGTCTGTACTTGCTGGAATTTAGAAGGATGAGGGGGGAATCTCATTTAAACCTTTCGAAAGTTTAAAGGCCTAGACAGAATAGATGTGAATAGGATGTTTCTCATGGTGGGGGAGTCTAGGACAAGAAGGCGCAGTCTCAGGATAGAGAGGTGTTCATTTAAAATAGAGATGTGGTGAAATTACTTTAGTCAGAGGGTGGTGAATTTCCTGAGTTTATTACCATAGGCAGCTGTGGAGGCCACGTTGTTAGGAGTCTTTAAGGCAGAACTTGAAGCAACGAAAAGCTACACAAAAACAAAGACTGATAAAGAACCAATGTGCAAAAGACAAACTGAGCAAAGACAAAAAAAGAAATAAGCAACCAAGTAAATAAATAAATAATACTGAGAACATGAGTTGCTGAGCCCTTGAAAGTGAGACCATAGGTTGTGGAATCAGTTCAGTGTTGAGCTAAGTGAAGTTACCCATGCTAGTTCAGGAGCCTGATGACTTAAAACTAATAACTGTTCCTTAACCTGGTGGTGTGAGACCTAAGGCTCCTGTAGCTATTTCTGATGGCAGCAGTGAGAACAGAGCATAGCCTGGTTGGTGGGGGTCCTTGATGATGGATGTTGCTTACTTGTAGCAGCACTCCCTGTAGACGTGCTCAGTGGTGCGGAGGGTTATTCCTCTGGAGGACTGGGTTCTATTCACCACTATTCTGTTCTTAGGCATTGGCACTTATATACCAGACCATGATACATCCAGTCAGGATTCTCTTCTCTGAGCATCTATAGATGTTTGACAAAGTTTCTGATGACATGCTGAATCTGCACAAACTTCTAAGAAAGTAGAGGTGCTGCTGTACCTACTTTGTAATGGCACTGACATGCTGGAACCAGGACAGATCCTCTGCAATGATAATGCAAAATAATTTAAATTTATTGACTCTCTCCACCTCTAATCCCGAATGAGGACTGGCTTATGGATTCCCAGGTTCTTGCTCCTATAGTCTATAAACAGCGCTTTGATTTTGCTGATGTTGAGTGAGAGGCTGTTGCTGTGATACCATTCAACCAGATTTCTCCCTCCTATATGCATATTATTCACCATCTTTGATATGGCTAACAACACTGGTGTTGTCCATAAACTTAAATATGGCATTGGAGCTGTACTTAGACTCACAGACATAAGTATAAAGCAAGTAGAGCAGGGGGCTGAGCACACAGCCTAGTAGTGCTCCTGTGCTGATGGTGATTGTGGGGAAGATGTCATTGCCAATCTGAACTTACTGCAAGTGAGGAAATTGAAGATGCAGTTGCACAAGATGGTATTGAAGCATGGGTGAATTTTGTCATTTAATTCTGTTCTCATTGACAGGTGGTTTCTAAGATATGAAAAGTGATCTGTTTGATGACAGAATTTCTCATGGGCTGTGCGGTTGAGCATAACGGGGCAGGTTGTGAAGAACGCAAACACGAGGAAATCTGCGGATGCTGGAAATTCAAGCAAAACACACAAAATGCTGTTGGAACACAGCAGGCCAGGCAGCATCTATAGGAAGAAGTACAGTCAACATTTCAGGCTGAAACCCTTTCTGTGTGGATGTGAAGAACTATATCTTTCAGTGTCTAGTGATCAAGATCTATTCAGATTCATTCATCTATACTTATCTTTTAATATGAGGAAGCTCAGTCCATTAATTTGCACATCAGCACTAATTCACTATTTTTTTCCCTAGTTTAGTATGGATTTTATCTGCTCCTGAAGGTTTTTTTTTTTAACCCATTGGGACAGGGCCAACATTGTTGCAAATATTGTACTATGGAATTGAATAAAGAGTGGTAATGTCAACAATGTAGTCTTGGTTGAGATCTTTGAAATACTCCATCCAATGGTCTTTCTGGCCTTGATGAGTTCTCCTCTGTTCAGAAGATGGGCCTTGGTTGTGTTGGCTGGTGCTTGTCTCAACAAAGCTGAACAATTTGCCTGTAATATTGTTCTGGATGGCTGCTGGAACTCAGTGCTATCCTCCATCACCTGTGTTTTAGGGTGTGTAATTTATATTGCACATTGATCTTCAGATTCCTGTAGAGCTGTGTTGTGTTTTTCTTGTATCATGACAGCATTTCATGTCCAAGAACACCTTACAATTATTTGTTATTAGTTCCTGGATCTCTTAGTCATTCTCATCAAATCAGTCTGGCAAAGAAACTGTGTTCACTTCACAGTGTTAATTATAGTGCTAGAGCTTACATTGAAGACACTTTCACATTGCTGGGAATTATCAAGTTGTTTTACAGACACTGGTTGACTAAAGCTTTCATGATTTTTCTGGGGCAATGTTGCTGTTGGTGTTACTGGACCTAATTAGGCAGCGGTTGATCTGGCAGTCATCAGCTTCTCCCAAGCTGTGATTGAATTGGAGATCCTTGTAGCCCTTCACTCCTAAACTGTGATCATCTTTATCTGATTCTTTTCGATACCTTGCCTAAATTGGCCAATTTATGAGTGTGCACACAAAGATTAACCAATGAAAATCAAGAAGAATTTTGTTTTAAATTCAGCCAGAACCAGTAGCATTCAGTGCGAATCTGTAACATTTTGCTCCACGAAAGCTTTCTTTTAAATTTTGTTTGTCTTTATTTTTTGACATGATTCTAATTTTGTGAAAATATGCAAATTTACAGAGCAGCTGAAACTATTCCAAATGCAAGCTAACTGTTAGAACAGGGTCTGCCATAGGATGATGCTTGCAAATAGAACTTTATAGCTAATAAAGAAATATTTAAAAAACTAATACCATGTATATGGTGACATTGGAAGGCAAAGCCATCCGTCATTTTGCCTGCCTAAACAGGTCAACAGGGTAAGACCTTCATGTTCAGAGTCCAAAGTACATTTATTTTTAAAGTATGTATACTATGTACAACCTTGCCAGTTGTCACAAGGTGCCACAATACAAAGAAACCCAATAAAATCCATTAGGATGCCAGTCTATCGCGACGCTAGCCCCCAGCATTTTGCCGGTACCCATTTTCAGCTGGGTGGACTGGAGCAATGTGTGGTTAAGTGCCTTGCTCAAGTACACAACACATTGTCTCTGCTGGGGCTTGAACTCACAACCTTCAGATTGTTAGTCCAACACCTTAACCACTTGGCCACACACCACACACCTTTTAATCTGGCCCACTGCTAAATCAGCCAAACAGCCAGTTGTTCCTTGCTCTTGGACCCAGGCCCTGCTACATCGACATGTTCAGTATTCACCAGTGACTATTTTGCTTCAGTATTCATCAGTGAGAGGGAGATCAGTGGACAGTATAAAATAGGCTGATGTGCTTGAACATGTTGATGTTAAGAAGGAGGATGTACTGGAACTTCTGAAAAACATTAAACTTGAAGGCATAATGTCAGGATTCTTAGCAATGGGAAGGAGCTGAGGGTTCTTGGGGTTCATGTCCATAGATCTATCAAAATTGCCAAGCAAGTTGATAGGGTTGTTAAGAAGGCATATAGTGTGTTGGCCTTCATTGGTTGAAGAATGAGCTCAAGGGTCATGAGGTAATGTTGCAGCTGTATAAAACTCTGGTTCAACCACACTTGGAATATCTTCAGTTCTGGTTGTCTTGTGAGAGAAGGATTTGGAAGCGTTGAAGAGAGTGCGGAGGAGATTTACCAGGGTTGTGCCTGGACTGGAGAGCATGCCTTACAAGGATACGTTGAGCGGTCTATGACTTTTCTCTTTGCAGCAAAGGAAGATCAGAGGTGACTTGATAGAGGTGGCCATAGATAAAGTGGACAGCCAATGAATTCTTCCAAGAGTGGACATGGCTAATACAAGAGGGCATAATTTTAAGATACTTGGAGGGAAGTATAGGTGTATATCAGAGGTAGAATTTTTACACAGAGTGGTAGGTATGTGGAGCACACTGCCAAGGGTGGTGCAAGAGGCACATACATTTGGGAGAGTTAAGAGACTTTTAGATATAAGCATGGATGAAAGAAAAATGGAAGGCTATGTGGGAGGGTTACAGTAGTTTAAAAGGTCAGCACAACTTTATGGACTGAAGGGCCTGTACTGTGCTGTACTGTTTTATGTTCTAAACACCCAGAAATCACAAGCTGAAGTTAATGTTGGATTTTAGAATGGAGATGGTGTCTAATGGGGAGGAGTGAGGTGATTTGAATATGCAGGACACAAGAGTCATAGTTTCTTTGCCATCAGGGTTCCTTTCACTGTCTACTGCAGCACACAACTGCAGATTATTGTTTCAGAATAGACTTGATTCATTATAGAGCAAATACAATTGATACACATTGTTCTTCACAGTCATGATACCATTAGTTCAATATACTTTCTTTCAATACTTCAGTGCCGCTCATTTGACCTCATTAAACAATATGCCTGTGAAACATTTAAGGGATTGTTCCAGAATGTCTAATTCATCAGTATCTGTTAGTTGTAGGACTATAGACTAGATCTACAAAGATTTTGTGTTGTCCAGGCAGAGCACTTCTGTGCCCTCCAGCACATACTCCTGCACCCTGCAATGTACCAGAAGGCAGCATTCAATTACAGACATCTCCCTGGAAGGCCAACAAATCAAAGAGCACTTTTCCCCAATTTGATGATCTTCCAGAAAAACTTAACGTTTGACTTAGTATGTATCCCAAGGAACAGCCAGCAGATCACTGTTCTGGAGCCACATGGGTTGGATTTCAACAAGAACAGCCTCAACTTCATTTAGACTTTGCTAAGCATGCAGTCCACCAGGAGGACAGCATGTTTTGGGAATGAATCTCCAATTGTGCAAGAGGATCTGACAGAGAGGGCCCTTCTCATTGCCACACAAGTGAGGTCTTGGTGCGTGCTGGTGAATTATTCTGCCAATTGTCTTTGAGCATCTGCTTAGGAAATCCACCATCTCCTTCCTCCACAGGGCCTGCAGGATGTTCAGTGCTGACCATTGCCTAATGGATTTGCAATCAAAGATGTTTTTCTATAGAGACTTTTCTTTAAAGAACACGTGGTGTGGCAAGATCCATCTGAATGAAACATGCAGCAAAAGGCCAGGCACATCCTTTACCAGATGAGGAACAGGTTGAACTTTAGCATTTTGTGACACAGTGTTTGTCTCACTAAACACAGCTAGATGCAGCCACACACAATGGTGGCCATCATAGTGAGGGCTGTGTTGGGTTTACTCCTCCACCCCATAACTTTCTGTGGAGACTGGTGTTTCACAACGTAATGGATACAATCCATTCTAGATTTCCAGGTGAAATTGAAGATGTCTCGATTGATTCCTGCAGTGCATAAGTGGAATCTGGGCCATATTTGTGTCATGTGCCACAACACCAAAAGCAACTTGTACCTGATGGCCAGGTTCTTGCCTGCTGCAGAATGAACACTCATTGGTGGGTGAGCTTTCAGAACAAGGAAAATAGGTAGGTTCAGTGAAAGTAAAGTCAAACTACAAACGTATATTTTATGCGGGTGGGAGCTGGAAAGTTGATTAAGGTTTCAATTTGTAATGGGCCAGTGGGTGCTCTGATCAGAATGTGTGTGTATATGTGATGAGGAAGGGTGTGGTGGAAGTTGAGGGGGGAGCAATGGGTTTGGGGCTAGTTAATCTCAAACATGCAATAGTTGGATTGGGAAATCCAATAATGATCAGAAAAGGAGCATCTGATTGTGATTAGGATAAAAACAATTGGTCATGGAGCTCTAATGTTAATGGTTGAGAGTAACTTATTGGTCTTCAGTTGTGGAGTGGCAATAGAAAGTTCCATAGGAAGTCTGTGAAATTTTATCAAATGGAGTTAACTCCTCCTGGTCTATAATAAGATGTTGATAATATTTCAATGACCAAGCGACCTCCCATGAACACGTTAGTTGACCATGTCATTCCATGCCTCCAGTTAAACTGGAAATGGTTTAATTTCTGCAACAATACACAACATGTTCGAGGAACTTCACGGTTCAAGCAGCTCCTGTGGAGGGCAATAAACAGTCAGTGCTTCAGACTGAGACCTTTCATCCGGACTGAAAAGGATTGCAAAAAAAAAATGCCAGAGATGAACCAAGTAAATTTGAAGGTAGGGTGAAGATTGTTAGCAAATTTGATGAAATTGACAAGCTCAGCATGGGTGCAGGGATGTAACAGAGCAAAGGTTAGGGAGCATTACCACACCAAATACTGAAGAAACTCAGCAGGTCAGGCAACATCTATGGAAGGGAATTAACAGTTGATGTTTTGGGCTGAAATCCTTCATCAAGACTAAAAGTAGAGGCCAGAATAAGAAGGTAGGGGAGGGGCTTGAGTACAAGTTGGCAGGTGATAGTTGAAACCGGGTGAGGGGGGAGGTGGGATGAAGTAAGAAGCTGGGAGGTTACAGGTGTAAAAGGGAAAGAGCTGAAGAAGAAGGAATCTGATGAAACAGGAGAGTGGTTCATTGGAGGGGCACCAGAGGGAGATGATGGGCAGTTTAGGAGAAGAGTAGAGGAAAGAGGTGAGCCAGAATGAGGAATAGAAAAAGAGAGAAGAGGTAGATATGTCAAATTACCAAGTTAAGAAATTGATGTTCACACCATCAGGTTAGAGACTACCAAGTTGGAGTATGAGGTGCTGCACTTCCAACCTGAGAATGGCTTCATCATAGCAGTAGAGGAACCCATGGACCGATATGGCAGAATGGTAATGGGAAGTAGAATTTAAATGGGTGTCCATTGAGAAATCCCACTTGTTATGGTGGAGTTAGCAAAGGTACCAAATCTATGTTGGATCTCACCAATGTTGAGGAGGCTGCACCAGGAGCAAGATACGGTGGAGAGTTACTAGTGTACGCTTGGAACATGGACTGTTCCACGTAGCCAACAAAAATGCAGGCATAGCTAGGGTTCATGTGAATGCCCATGGCTACAACTTTAGTTTGGAAAAAGAGAGATTGTTGAGGGTAAGGATAAGTTTCACCAGATGGAGGAGGGTGGTGGTGGAAATGATCAGTTTAGAAGAAGAGAGCTTTAAGGCCTTCCTGATGGGGGATAGAAGGGTATCGGGAGTGGATGTCCACAGTGGAATTAAAATAATCTGGGCAAGGATCTGGAGGTTATCAAAGTGATGAAAAGCATGTGAACCGTTATGAATGTAGGTAGGTAGGAAGTGACTGAACCAAGGGATCAAAATGGAGTCGAGGTATGTGGACATGAGTTCAGTGGGGCAGGAGCAGGCAGAAACAATGGGCCTACTGTGACAGTTAGGTTTGTGGATCTTGGGTAGGGGGCAGTAAAGAGAAGTGTGGTGTACAGAAACCCTGAGGTTGGTGGCTGTGGATGGGTCAATGCAGTTGCTGATTTCCCCCTCATGTAATCTCACCTATTACTTGTCAGCTTGCAATCTTTCCCCACCCCCACCACCGTTCTCTGAAAACTGCCTCCTTCTTATCTAATCTTGATGCAAGTTCTCTGCCTGATACACAAACTGTTTATTCTCCTCCATTGATGCTGCCTGACTTGCTGAGTTCCTCCAGCATTTGGTGTGTTTTGCTAATGGTTTCACGACTGGTGATATGGAAATCCCTGTGCTCTGTAACGTTCCGATTAATGAATCTCTGTGTGCTTGCTAGTCTGCCTTTTCAATTACCATGTCATGAAAATTTAGTGAGTCAGTTTGAAGGTAATCTCTTACTTTAGCAGTGAATTATTACCTCTGCAGCAATCTGTAACATGGAGCTAAGGGCAAGCATTATAATTCAAGACAGAGCAGCAACTGCTTTCTTACCTGACAGTAATTCAGCAGGCTTACTCCAGGCGATTTACAGATGGGAAAATGGAAGTTAACTTAACCATGATCTGCAAAATGGGCATCCATTGATTAACATACGTAAATATTTTTCTCTCACATTAAGCTTTGAACCTTACTCGGACTTGCTAGTTTTGAAAATGGAGCAGGTATTTATTTAGAGATACAACACTGTGAAAGGTTCTTCTGGCCCAACAAGCCCATGCTACCGGTTATACCCGTTTGACTAATGAACCTACCAACTCATGCATCTTTAGAATGTGGGAAGAATCCAGATCACCTGGAGGAGACCCACACGGTCACGAGAAGAACATACAAACTCCTTACAGATAGTGGAAGTATTGAACCCAAGTTGCTGGCACAGTAACAGTGTTACGCTAACTGCCACTCTACCCCTAATCCGTATTGGAGCCAAATTTAATTCCAATAGATTATTTTCATGCTGAAACCTGGGAGTCATTTTTATTCTTTTACTGCACATTAGGCCAGTATTATCTTCCTCAGCGTGTGCAATAAGACCAAAAACAGGATGAATTTAAAAGGCATTTTGTTGACAGGAAAAAAAAGTATACACCAGAAATCCAAAACAAAAACAGAGAATGGAAATACTCAGCAGTAAAGGCTGTAACCAAGGAGAGAGAAACAGTATACAATTTTATTCCTCACAGATGGTGCTGAATATACTGAGCTTGTGTTTTCATATTTTCTTTATTTGCACCTTTAGTTTTGAGAACTTGGAGAGGGGTACTTCAGGATTTCTCACCATTGACTTCACACGTGAACAGAATTGTTTCAGTGTTCCAGTGATATGCTTGGCAGTGACTGGTTGTTTCTTGAGGTATGAACAGCTTTTGATCGGAGTCCAAAGGATAAACTAACTTTGGTCCACTAGAATGGAGGCTGAGCAGATAAGGTCATGGGAACTCTTCTATGTCAGTTTCTTATGTTTTTTATTGAGCAGCTAAGTTCTGACTTAAAAAGAAACACAGCTTGGTGGAGTCAGGGAGAGGCATAACATTTGTGGCCACCGAATCCAATTAATATTAAAAAGAGGCAGTCCCAACTAACCTGTCACTGAAGTTGAGCAGTTAAGACATTGCTGCACCATTAACTTCAGTTAACTACTTGTGAGTCTTTGAATGAGTTCTTTCTCTGGGAGCTTAGTATATACAGCACTTTGTTTGGAAGACTTACTTCCCAGTAATGATTACCTTAACAAAGTTTTTTTCCCATAATGATCTCCACAAGTTGCACCCTCCAATCAGTAGTTCAGATGTGTGGATAATCAACTTTAAATCTACATTGAGGATTGGCAGGAGTAATTGCATATGTACTGGAAACAATTTCTACTTAAACAGATATCAACAGAACTGATTTGATGTGAATAATTAGAAGATCCTGAAGCTAATTAAACACAAGGCATTCTTGGATTATAAACTCCATCAAGGGAAAGGAAACAACTTTACAGGTACTAAAAGAATGAGGTCCAACATAAAGCCGGAAACCTACAGAACCAAAAATTTGCTTATGGCCTTGACAGGTGCAGACTCCAGACAAAGGGTCACAACCTGAAATATTGACTGTCTATTTTCCACCACAGATACCGCCTGAACTGATGAGTGACTCCAGCAGTTTGATTTTTGCTCCAATCTAGCATCTGCCGTCTGCAGATTCTTCACCACTGTTAAAGGACAGAGGCAGTGAGTAACCAGTAGAAGAAATATTTTGGAGAACTCCTCATCCATAATTCCCTTTGCTGTAAGCACATTTGGCTTCATTCTGCAGCAAACTAGACTCATTGGGCACTTTATTAGGTACCTCTGTAGCTTAGAAAGTAGCCGCTGAGGGTATATTATGTTCATGGTCTTCTGCTGCTGTAGCCTATCCACTTCAAGATTCAAAATGTTGTGCCTTCAGAGATGCTCTTCTGCACACCACTGTTGAAATAAGTGGTTATTTGAGTTACTGTTGCCTTTCTGTCAGCTTGAACCAGTCTGGCCATTCTCCTCTGACCTCTCTCACTAACAAAGTGTTCTTGCTCACAGAACTGTCACTCACTGGATTTTATTTTGGGGTTTTTTTGCGCTATTCTCTGTAAACTCCAGAGATTGTTATGCGTGAAAGCCACAGCAGATCATCAGTTTCTGAGATACTCAGACCATTCTGTCTGACACCAATTTTTATTAATTTCGATCTCTATTCTTCCTCAGTCTAATGTTTGGTCTGAACAACACCGAAACCTCTTGATCATGTCTACATATTTTTATGCATTCAGTTGCTGCCACATGATTGGCCGATTAGTTTTTTGCATTAACAAGCAGGTGTACAGGTGTACCTAATAAAGTGACCACTGAGTGTATCTGATCCCACACTCCTGGTGGCAAGAAATGGGAAAACATTGTGTTAGTTGAAAGACAAAGCCTTAAGATATGAGTTTCCTTGATGATGGCCTAAGATTTGATGCAATGAAATATCAGTCAGGAACCTACAACCATATCTCAGTGAATATTACTGTCTAATACTAATTTGTCCCAATAAAATATTGCCTCAGGACCTCTTACTGCAATGTTGTATCTCAATGCAACAAGCCTCATCTAATCTATAAGGCAATTACTTGAATTCTGGTGCCAGTCACCCCAGCCTCAGCCACCGAGCCGTCGTAGGCAGAGCTGCAATGCACAGCCCATTTCATATCTGCAGAATAAAAATCCTCTATAAGCTGCTATTCTCCTCCCATAGTAAAGGTCCATGGAAATGTTGTGACTGACAAAACTGTTGTCACTTGATAGACACTGCAGCTGGTGAATTAAGTCTTTAGTCAACACTGTGCTTTTTCTGGAAAATCTCTAGTTCTCTCCTCACGAAAGGCTTCATACTTTTTAAACATGAAGACAATAATTCATTTATTTATTTAGAGATACAGCTCAGCCCAACAAGCCCACACCACCCAATCACTCCCACGTGACCATATAACCTACCAACTTGTACATCTTTAGAACGTGGGAGGGAACTAGAACACCTAGAGTAAACCCACATGGTTATGGGGAGAATCCAGTCACTGGTGTTGTAATAGCATTAAACTAACTGCGACGCTACTTACTGTGTGTGAAATGATTAACTACAGTTCCAGTGACTTGGAATTACCAACTTAACATCAGTATTTTGAATGTGGACGGGTAACTGTGTAGAATTACATATTTACAAGGTAGCGCATCCCAACTAACAGAACTCCTTTGAATATTCAAATATTGGTGGTTGGTCCAAGTACTCCCTGAGCATAAACTCCAGACACCCAGAATGTACCTTTTTTTGTTGTGGAGATAACTCAGAATATGGGGTGGAGATACAGCTTAACCAAAGGAGGTATAAAGCGTTTCTTCCCTCCACTAGTCTGCTGGCTACCCTTGGGCAGGGTATAGCACCTGCTTAGTCCCCCAATCAGGGTCACGTGAAGCCATGGGACCAAGTGGTGGATTGCTGTAAGAGCAACTGGTGCATATTACAAGTCCTGCTTATGTGACCATTGACACCAGGCAGTCAATCTCTGAAGAGTATTTATAATGGCTGGGGTCACCCATCCTGTAAAAACACTGCCCAAAAAGAAGCAATGGAAAATCACTTCTACAGAAAATTTGCCATGAACCATCATGGTCATGAAAAAACAATGACCTTTGAATTCAATTGGCTCGAGATTCTTTGGCTCTTAGGGATTTGAAGATGGTGTCTATTTCAGAATGTTTGTTTATGGAGTTATCAGAAGAAAACCTTGCTTTTAAAAGTTCTCATGCCTGCATTGTGTTTGCCTGCACCAGAGCCTCTGTGGTGTCCCAGTTAAAGTAGTGTGCTTCTTGGTCTTCACATACCGAGGTCAGAGAAAGTAGATTATGTTTCCGTACCACCAGTTTGTATTCCCATTAATGAGTTGATGGGAACACCTAAGAGCTAAAGAAATACTAGCCAATAGAATTCAAAGGTCAACAGAAGGGGTAGGCAATCATGACTGAGGCAAACGAATGGGGACCTATATACATGCAAGCACTCCCAGAGAGAAACACAAACAACTGTGCACTGAGGATGTCACCTCAACCGGTGGTGAAACATCTGCAAGCTGAATGTCAAGCCTGGCAAACACTGCAACATCAGAATAATAACTATAGTAGAGTCAATGAAAGGCCATCCAATTAGGCTGTTCAAGCAGAGTGTAGAAGACAACAAACTGTGCCAGTACAAAAAGAAGAAATAATAAATGAGTAAGCAATAAATATCAAGAACGTGAGATGGAGAGTCCTTGAAAGTGAGTTGATTAGTTGTGGCAACATTTCAATGATGGACAAGTGAAGTTGAGTGAAATTCACCCTTTGGTTCAAGACATTGATGGTTGATGGGTAGTAAATGTTCCTGAACCCGGTGGTGTGAGTCCTGAGGTACCTGTACCTTCTTCCTGATGGCAGCAATGAGAAGAGAGCGTGACATGAGTGTTGGGGGACCCTGATGATGGGTGCTACTTTCCTGTGACAATGTTGCATGTGGATGTGCTCATTGGTGAGGAGGATTTTACCCATGATGCACTGGGCAAACAGAGCAAACAGCTGAGGCAGATTAAAGGTCCCTCAAACAAGAAGTCTCAATGTTTCACTCCTGGACATGCAGCCCTGGCAAGGGACTACCAAGACGATCAAGAGGTACTTGGAAAGATTCAGGACAGAACTGGACTACCCTCCTACACAGCGGAGATTGCATCTGATGTCATCTGGAGATGTCACATCGATCAATTAAGGAGAACAGAGTCAATTCTATATACTAGTTGTATTATATAGTATACTCTCTGTCTCTCTCTCCATACATATGTATGTATATAATACACACACACACACACACATACATATAAAATGACTAAGGAGCAGCAATATGTTACATATTTGAGTTGAGATGCATTCTATGTTGAGTTGGAGATTAAAGCTAAGTACCGAGGAGTGTAGTGTATTTAATATTTTAATAGAATTTGAATAATATTGTAACTATGTTGTTTGATTAAGCATTCTTTGTTCATTTACATAATCCATTATGGGTTGCAAGTAGGAAATACATGAATAGCATATATCATTATGCCACCACTTCATAGCTGAGCGCCTCACTAAAAAATGGAAACAAATATAAGTGGACAAATATCCTGGCTCCTACATTTTTCTTTTGATTAATATCTACAGTTACAAATCGTATCACTGGCCATTCAAAATGGCACCGACAGCTTGAGTCGATGCACTAAGAACACACAGAAATCCAGTGAGAGCAGAGCAGAGGAAAGTGCGCATCATTTCAAAAATGACCCACTGCCTGCCCTGTCAAGCATCTTTTTGGCACACTCTGCAGGTCCCATGTTGACTTCATCAACCGTTTCAGAACTCAACCATTTGGAGTTGAAGCAAATTATTCCCAACCCCAAGGATCTGCTGAAGAAGAGGACTGTTGGAAATACCACTCTGTAGGCATAAACATTACATCAGGAAAATACATCAGACAACTTCTGATGCTTTGAACTGTCAGGAATGGTATAAGTATTTGATCATGAAAGGCATCCTTTTTGATCTTTTGTGGTTCCTGTACAGTCTTGAAAGTAAAATAAGAAACCTTAATTAAATTTCATTTTCAGGTTTCCTCAGTGAAATTCTGCTTCTGAGAAAAACACGGAAGTGTTTGGTGGATAAATTAGTTTTTCTACAAACTTTATTGATATGAGTCCCATATTATGAGGAAAATATTATTAATATTATTGCTTTGGAATTGATAAACATGGAAAGGAATCATATTCTTTGAAAATGCATAATTTAAGAAATGTGATGGTAGCTTGTTAGAGGCAAATTGTGTTGACAGATTGTATTTTTTCAAAGTATGAAGAATAGAATACAGTTGATGTCAAAATAGAATTTCAGAAAGTAGTTTAGTAGATACCTCAGGGCTCAGTACTCCAACCAGTGCTCTCTTTGATATACATTGACACCTTGGGCATTGGTGTTTTGAATAACATTTCTAAATGTTAGGAGTTTAGGAGACAATGCCATTAGGCTTTACAATTCTACCGCCAGGACTTAAGAACTTTTTAAAAGCTATTATTAATGCTTTTTGAGATAGTGATTTAGATGCATATCATATTTTTTACTGAGTTAAGTATTGTATGTAATTAGTTTTGCTACAACAAGTGTATGGGACATTGGAAAAAAGTTGAATTTCCCCATGGGGATGAATAAAGTATCTATCTATCTATCTAACAGCAACTCCTCTGCTTGCATCTTTGGAAACAGCTCTATTTCTATCTTTAATATCTCTACTTTTCCCTTTCAGGGTTCTTTTGAAGACCCTGACCTGGCGTTACACACTGACTTCGGTCCTTTGAGGGAATGGGACCCGCTCTCGGGGTCTCATGACTGGCTGTTATTCGATACACCAAGGAGACTAACACAGATTCGGATTTTTGGGATTTCGTGGCTCTGGAGGTGGACAAGGTCGGTGCCTCATCAGGAAGTTGGTGTGTTGTGGGAGATGGAAGGTTGAAAGCAGCAAGCTGGCTGCTGGCTGTCTGCCCAGAGACCTGAGTTCTTTGGGCACAGAGCTCAGAATAGCAGCACAACACTAACATTGTAAATCAGCAAGTTGCTTGTTATGTCTCCCATCTCACTGTGAAATGGAAACACCTCTTTTTCCCTTATTAAGTAGAGGGAGAGAGAGAGAGAGCCCATGGTATGTCAAATTACCAGGTGAACAAGCAGTTTTTGGGGTACTGCAAGTCTGTGTCTTTATTGATGCTTTGCTGCACGCTTGAGTGCTTGGTGGGGGAGTGCTGATTCTTTTTTTTTGCTGGGGGGGAGGAGGGATCGTTGCTTTGCTGCTGCTTATGTGTGGGAGGGAGAACTGGAGGCGCTGGTGTTCTAACATTTAACTGTTGTTTATTCTTTGGGCACTCCTCTGTTTTCATGGATGGTTGCGAAGGAGAAGAATTTCAGAATGCATATTGTTTACATTTCTCTGACATTAGCAGTACCTTTGAAACCTAAATCTGCAGATTACACTACATCTGGAGACAGAGAGAATGCACAAAAGAAAGTAAATGACTTTCAGGGATAGACTTGCAGAACTGGCAAGGAATGAATGTGAAGAAATACAGCTCACTAGAAAGAATGAGAAGACTACATGTTGACTACACAGTTTGAAAAGATATACAGGGATAGTGGTACCTGGTTGTTCATCTACATAGAACTTTGGAAATCACAGAAAAGTTAGTAAAGAGCATGACATCCTGGGCTTCATAATTTGGCCCAATAAAAGTTACACCATTGTCCTGGGACATTTTCTAAAGCTTTCATTGTTTTGAAAAAGACGTTCTTTTCAGTTTACCAACTACTTCAGGAAAGTTGTGGGGCCTCTTCTACCATAATATTAGAGTATAAGTCATTTGCTCTGATTGGTTGGGAGTAATCATTGAAAGCTACTTTTTCAGTTGGTATATTCAGCCATGAAATGGTATTTAGTCGACCAGGTTCAGGGATGATTAGTAATGTTATTGTTATAATAGAGTAAAGTTCCATTGAAGCAGATTATGTTCCATTTATGAGAGCATAGGACCAATCAAGTGTGACAGTAGAAACAGCGGAGGTACTTGATGAATACTTTGCTTCAGTATTCACTACGGAAAAGGATCTTGGCTATTGTAGGGATGACTTGCAGTGGACTGAAAAGCTTGAGAATGTAGATATTAAGGAAGAGGATGTGCTGGAGCTTTTGGGAAAGTCACCGGGACCGGACAGGATGTACCCCAGGCTACTGTGGGAAGTGAGGGAGGAGATTGCTGAGCCTCTGGCAATGATCTTAGCATTATCAATGAGGAAGGGAGAGGTTCCAGAGGATTGGAGGGTTGCGGATGTTGTTCCCTTATTCAAGAAAGGGAGTAGGGATAGCCCAGGAAATTATAGGCCAATGAGTCTTACTTCAGTAAGTTGATGGAGAAGATCCTGAGAGGCAGGATGTATGAACATTTGGAGAGGCATAGTATGATTAGGAATAGTCAGCATGGCTATGTCAAAGGCAGGTTGTGTCTTACGAGTCTGATTGAATTTTTTGAGGATGTGACTAAGCTCATTGATGAAGGTAGAGCAGTAGATGTAGTGTATATGGATTTCAGCAAGGCATTTGATAAGGTACCCCATGCAAGGTTTATTGAGAAAGTAAGGAGGTATGGGATCCAAGGGGACATTGTTTTGTGGATCCAGAACTGGCTTGCCCACAGAAGGCAAAGAGTGGTTGTAAATGGGTCATATTCTGCAAGGAGGCCAGTGACCAGTGGTGTGCCTCAGGGATCTGTTCTGGGACCCCTACTCTTTGTGATTTTTATAAATGACCTGGATGAGGAAGTGGAGGGATGGGTTAGTAAATTTGCTGATGACACAAAGGTTGGAGGTGTTGTGGATAGTGTGGAGGGCTGTCAGAGGTTACAGCAGGATATTGATAGGATGCAAAACTGGGCTGAGAAGTGACAGATGGAATTCAACCCGGATAAGTGTGAGGTGGTTCATTTTGGTAGGTCAAATATGATGGCAGAATATAGCATTAATAGTATGACTCTTGGCAGTGTGGAAGATCAGAGGGATCTTGGGTCTGAGTCCATAGGACACTCAAAGCTGCTACGCAGGTTGACTCTGTGGTTAAGAAGGCAAATGGTGCATTGGCCTTCATCAATCGTGGGATTGAGTTTAAGAGCCGAAAGGTAATGTTGCATCTATATAGGACCCTGATCAGACCCCACTTGCAGGACTGTGCTCATTTCTGGTCGCCTCACTACAGTAAGGACGTGGAAACCATAGAAAGGGTGCAGAGGAGGTTTACAAGGATGTTGCCTGGATTGGGGAGCATGCCTTATGAAAACAGGTTGAGTGAACTTGACCTTTTCTCCTTGGAGTGACGGAGGATGAGAGGTGACCTGATAGAGGTGTATAAGATGATGGGAGGAATTGATCGTGTGGATAGTCAGAGGTTTTTCCCCAGGGCTGAAGTGGCTAGCATGAGAGGGCATAGTTTTAAGGTGTTTGGAAGTAGGCACAGAGGAGATGCCAGAGGAAAGTTTTTTACACAGAGAGTGGTGAGTGTGTGGAATGGACTGCCAGTAGCGGTGGTGGAGGCGAAAACGATAGGGTCTTTTAAGAGACTCCTGGATGGCTACATGGAGCTTAGAAAATTAGAAGGCTATGGGTAAAGCCTAGGTAGTTCTAAGGTAGGGACATGTTCGGTACAGCTTTGTGGGCTGAAGGGCCTGTATTTTGCTGTATGTTTTCCATGTTTCTATGTTTGTATTTATTCCTTCTAAGACTCTAATGTGTGTAAACTTCCTGAAGAAAATTTCAAGCCTCAAATTCACTTTGGAGTGCATTAGAGAATAGATAGTATTTTCTGAGAGATTTTTATGTCGTACATTATTGAAACTTTTATGCTTAAAGACAAGCTTCAGTCCTGTAGGAATTATAATATTCTTTTGAGAACAATTTCTTTTGTTGAATATAGAGAGAAGCATCTGGTAAATTTAAAAGGGTGACATGCTGCTCTTCTGATAATTTGGTCTCCCATGCATCAATAATGGCAATAATCATTTCCAGTGTATGGTTCACCGGAGGTCAGTAGATAATATTCTTTATGGAGTTCTACATAAAAATGATGACTTGTATATTACTTCAGTTGGACAGTTTATTTGTTTTCATTGCTTGATTGTAAGAAGCTCAGATTTCAGTTATACTCCTGCAAGTATGAAAGCACAGACCACTTAAAGCAGAGAGTTTTATTTTGGGTTGATCGGCTGGATTACCAACCTATATTTCTAGCATTGTTAAAAATCTGGAATAAATTAATTCAATCATTTCTGTGGTGAGGAAATACAAAGCTGGTGAGTTTGTTCATGGCTGTATCAGTTTCATCCACATGTAGGCTTTCTCTTCTTTGATTTTCTCTTGATGAGAGAGGAAATGGAACAATCTTTGTCTTTTTCAATCCAAGTTCACTGGTCCACCATCTCCTCCTTGTGTCCAGGCACATCTTTTCTCTCTAAAGCATCACGCAGATGGCCAGAGTGAACTTGGAATGCTGCTACTCTGAGATCTGTGTAAGGTCAAATACTCCTCTAAGCACAATACAAAACGGTGCATTAGTACGCACTGAGGACATGGTCCAACCCAATTTACTCTTGTGTGGAAAAGACATTTTAATGTGATCAGTACTGCAGAATCCAGATGTGTACTTGATATTCACAGATTTAATTTCACATGGTTTTGGAGACCAGATTGTGGATAACAGAAACAGTAACATATGAGGGATACAATGCATCTCATGAGAATCTGCATGCAAATAATTGATCGGGGACTGCTTGGGAACAAAATAAAAACCCTCCACACAGGACATGACATCATTCAAAGCAGGAGAAATCTGATAACAAACTGGGTTTGTTGGTAGTTTTAGCCACATGTTTGAAAGTCCTGTTTGAAATAAATATCTCAGTTGCCCTTCATCTTTTTTTCCTTAGCTATATGTGTGAAGGTGGAATTATTTTTTGATATTGATCTTTAGAGTACAATGCTGACATTCCTGTAAGGTTTAGTAGTTACTCTTGCCAGGACAGCTGGATGACTTTTGTCTCCAGAGATATTACAATTATTGCTTCAATGATCTGCAGCTGCATTAAGACAATGTAATGTATACAGGCAAGCAGATGGCTGAAATGAGTTGCAAGATTATAATTCAGTTCACATGATATCAAAAACCTTCAGAGTAGCGATTAGGCTATTCACAAACATCAGCAGAATTTTTGAGACTCAATCCCTAGTGCAGTGGCAGCTATTTGTTATAAGCTGATTTCCCTTCACATTTGATTTCCACTTTTCGTTTAATCAAATATCATGCAATAGGCCATTTCATGAGAATCTATCTCTTGCTTGGCAAGAAACTAAATTATAACAAAAAAAAAACCAAAATATAATCCTGGTTTGCCTGGGGGAGAGGATGAACTACTTATAATAAAAAACTGTTGAGAACTTCTATTTTATGGACACACGAATTTAATAGAACTCAAGTAAATAATATTTGTTCTCATTTTCCTTCACATGCCAATGCCTGTATTGACTATTTTATATCAAGATCAAACAGTTTATCCTGCTTTGTTTCTGACAATGATTCGCAAAAACTATGTTCTAGAAATATTACTTGGGTTTTGCACTAAGCTACTGTGCATAAGAGCACATAATCCCCTTGGTGATCTTACCAAACTGAAGAAAGTGATTGTTCCTATCATCCTGTTTATCTGATGATTCATTTTCAAGCTTTTTTTTTTCAGCTCAGTTAAATCAATGAGAAAATTTCATAACCAAAAATAAATTAATGTGTTCTCAAGTGTAAATGATTGACTTGCAGATTTATTTCTCTCTGCTTTCTGAATGATGACCACGCATTAGGATAGAAGATTGATTTTCAAGGCAGCTTGGAGTCCAGGAGAATGAGAACACAGATCTGTAAAATTGAACTGGATGTGCTTAACAGAATTTTTCCCTTCTTTGGGTTCTTGACACAGCTGCACAAGTCACTTATAACTGGATGTCCTGTTTCCGGCAACATGTAGCATTCAAGCAGCTGCAAGTTTTTCCCTAATGCAAAACATCTGAAATAGACTTCTGGTTGGGCAAACTAGTAGTGCACTGCCTATAGATTTTCAACAATTTCTCACAGAACATGTGGACATGTATGAGATATAGGAAGTGGTATGCTGGTATAGTGGATAGTTTCACATTGGCTTAACAGTGTTAATAGTTCCTCTTGTCCTTACCTACAACTCCGTGAGCTTTCTCATCCAACATATAATTCTCCACAACTACTACCAGCTCCAAATGGATCAGACCACCAAACATATCTTTACCTAACCCCCTTTTTTCCATTTTCCACAGGGATTGCTCCCTCAGTGATTCCCTTATCCATTTGTCCCACCCCATTAACCTCCCTCCCAGCACTTAACCCTGCAAGTGGCCAAAGTGCTACACCTGCCTATTCACCTCCTCCCTCACCTCCATTCAGGACTCAAAGCAGTCCTTTCAGGTGAGGCAGCATATCTGCTGGGATCATCTGTTGTGTTCAGTGCTCCGGATGCAGCCCCTTCTACACCACTGAGACCTGTTGTAAATTGTGAGGCCATTTCATTGAGCACCTCTGTTAATTTCCTGACCAAACAGTTTAATTCGGACATGTTGGGCCACGGCCTCCTCTTGTACCATGATGAGGCCACCCTCAGAGTGGAGGAACCACACCTTATATTCCATCAGGTAACTTCAAACCTGATGGCATGAATATTGATTTCACCTTCTGACAAAAAAATCCCTCCCTCTCTTCTTTTCTTCTATTCCCCATTCTGGCCTCTTTCCTCTTCTCACCTGCCTATCACTTCCTCCTGTGCCCCCTCCTTCCCTTTCTCCTATGATCCACTCTCCTTTCCTATCAGATTCCTCCCTCTACAGCCCTTTACCCTTCTCCCCCACTTGGCTTTCCCTATTACCTTCTAGCTATCTTCCTCCCACTCCCACCACCTTTTTATTCTGACATCTTCTCCCTTCCTTTTCGGTCCTGAAGAAGAGTCTTGGCACGAAACATTAACTGTACTCATTTCCATAGATGTCACTGAGTTCTTCCAGCATTTTGTGCATGTTGCTTTGGGTATCCAGTGTCTGGAGAATCTCTCGTGTTTCTGTTTTGCGGTTGTTGTCTTGATTTGTTGTTTTGTGTCTGGTTTGTTTTGTCCTTGTTGCTGCTTGTGCTGTTCTGTGGGCATGCTGCGTTGGCGCCAGAATCAGTGGCAATAATTGTAGGCGAACCCCAGCACGTAATTTAACTGTGTTGGTTGTTAACACAAACAAAGCATTTCACTGTATGTTTTGATGCACATGTGATAAATAAATCTAATCTAACCGGAATCTGAATGTACATTCAACATTTTGGTAACAGTAGTGGCATTTTGAGGCACCAGTATTGCTGCTGCTGCTGAGTTACAACTGGAAACATGAGTGTGGGAGAGAATACCATTTGAAGGTCTTTGAGGGAAGTGGAAGTAGCCTGTCATGAGAAAATCTGGGTCAAGTATGTCTGGTGACTTTGAATCCATAGCCTTAATATGTCTGTTTGTTTATTTCTCTCTCCAGCTTCCCACATTAATTTATGGAATAACATTGGGATTGTTCCCTTTATCCAAACCATTTCCCCACCATCCTTCTGAAACTTAAAACTTATTTTCTTACTTGTGCAGTTCTGAGCAAGGGCCTTTGTCTAAAACATTAACTCTGTTTCTCTTTACACAGAGGATTCCTAATTTACTGATTGTTTCTAGTATGTTCTATCTTTTTTTCTTTCAGAACCCCAATACCTGTATTGTTGATTTTCATGAGCAATGGAGAATTGGACTCGTATAACACTTGCACCACTAATAGCAATATAAGAAGGCAAAATTGTTTCATGACTAACATGATTTAATGTTGTGAGTTTCAAGGTGCACCCATGGTTTAGTAGCGGTTAGCACATGTGATTACAGCTCAGGGCACTGGAGTCTGGAGTTCAGAGATAAATCCCGATATCATGTCTAAGGAGTCTGTACGTCCTCCCTAGGAACATGTGGGTGTTCTCCGTGTGCTCCGGTTTCCTCTCTCAGTCCAAATACACACCGGTAAGGGGGTTGATTGGTCATTGTAAATTGTCCTGTGATTAGGCTAGGATTAAATTGGAGGTTTCTGGGCAGTATGTCTCGAAGGGCTATAAGAGCCTATTCCATGCTGTATCTCAGTAAATAAGCATACCGAGAGGCAAATTGAATTTGGTTCAGTTAAGTATTAATCATGTAAAGTACAAGAAGTTAGTTTCATTTTCAGATAAATACACAAAATTGTAGGCCAGATGAGATGTTTGGTGAGTGCAAAGATCAATCTACCATTGCATAAATCAACCAATTTCGATGGGCAAAGACTGGCGCAGAGATTAAAGCTAAACTGAAAAAGATCACATGTACAAATATATTGTAAGCCTTGATTTGTCCTAGATATATTGAAGAATCAAATGGAGGAAGGTTGGTTAAATTATATTATAAAAAAAAGGGTTCTGACAAAGCCAGAGAGAATAGGTAACACCAATGGCAGTAATGTATGATTCAGAAAAAAGTTTGATTATGTGATAGTTCCAAGGTGATGTTGAACCAACCAGCTGATGAAGAGAATCAATTACCTCCTTCACCAGATCTAATTTGTATATGCAAATTAGGCAGATGGCAAAGTTTTCAATAAACTGGATCATAACATTCAAAGGTTCACTTGAATGTGGACATTATGTCAGCAATATTTGGCAACTTACACATTTCAGATCCCCAAAATACCTTGTGGTGTGAAATTATCCCCTGCCAGGGATAAAACACAGCAAAGTATAGATCATTGCCAATGCAATCAAAATGATGTGCCAATTGGGACAAATACCAAAGAAAATCATTAGAATTGTTCTAGTTGCTGTATAAAGCTCAAAGGAAGCAAGTGTCCAGAAATAAGTAGTTTATCTAAGGCTAAACGTAAATGCAGATTGATTGCAACCAGTCAAAGAAAAGGTGGAGGCAAATATAAAACCAAGCAAACCTAGAAGCATTCAAAATTGCAAAGTTAAGCCAGCGAAGGTATCTTTTTTGGAATTTGGGATTTGTCAATGAGATCTTTTCAAAGAGTGTGCTTGATTATTGTGAAAGGGAGACAGATAACTATCTGAGTGATACATGATTTATTGAGTTTGCATATTATTTCTGCAGTATACATGTGAAGTTACTTAGCAATTCCTCTCTGCCATCCATGATCCCAACTATAACACATGTCCATGCACATACACTTTATACATGACCACCAATTCTACAAACCCTGGATGGTTCAGATATCAGAAAGTGGAACACTACATTGTTAGATACCATATTCAATCTTCAATGTGTAGCTGAAACTACTGCTTTTAATGCTGAGCTGTAGATCAAGCAAGAATTGAGATCAGGCTGTTAAGAGGATATTTCTCCTTTGCTAGAGTTCCTCCTCTTCTGTAAGATGAATGGTTTTGGTTTTGTTACTTTGCCAAGTAACTCTGAAGGTTATGAGCTTGAATCCAGGGACTATCTATCATATAAGCCAACATCTCTAAAACTGGTTTCATTGCTCTGTGGTTCTCAGTGACTGAGTGCCACAAAGGAAGCCTTTCGTTCTATGGCGGGGAAGAGTCTGACATATAAGACAAAGCTTTGTTTTAATAGTCTCCGGCCAGATGATTGTGAAATAATGCTGGATGATGACGGCAGGGAATGTGTTGGCAAACTGCCTACAATAGTAGAAAATAGGAAAACATGGAGATAAACAGGAAGCTCCAGTAAAATAACATTACTTCATATTGGTGAAGCCAAACATATTTCATCTAATCACTTGACTTATAATTGTTGGGAAGCAGGTTTAATCTAATATTGTCAGTCATGAGTGACTGTGAATAATCCCTATAGGGTTATTGCTGTGATTATTTTAATGACAGCAGGACAACACATTGTGGATGTCAGTGTAGTTCACATGTAATAATGGGTAATCTAAATGAGAAACAATAATCATCCTAAATCAACAGGGTCTCTGTCCCTCATCAAATGGCATGATTGTAAAGAAATGCAAGCTTAAAAAAACAATCTAGCATTAAAAATGTATCTCCCATTCGAACTTGTCATTCCAAGATAGAATTTGTTATTTCATTCTGACATCAAAGCCTGTTGCTCTAGTTTAATTATAACTGCATTGGAACTTGCTCTTTCTTTTATCATTAAATTGAAGGTTATGCTCTCTGTCAGGCAATGCTGTGAGCTCTTGATTGAATTAAACCTCTTCATTACAAATTATTAATTAATTCTGTGTAAACCATAGCCAATTTTAAATATTATTGCATCCTTATTTGTGTAGAAACAGGCTTGGCATCTCTGGGTAGAGATCACTCTTCCCAGTTCGATTCCTTTCTTCAATATTGATGGCTTCTTTGAAGACGTACATTTTTGAAAAAGGAACTAGTGTTTCCCCAGCGTATATGACAAATAAACTCTTCTCCGGCTTTCAGCTGGGTACAGGTATCGACTTTAACTGACATTTCAATGACAAACTCTGCCATCTTCATCAAGGATGATGCCTGGTGGTATTTCTGTCTGTCCCTCCTGATTGGTTAGTCCTTATCCAATCAGGTTTCTGCTCTCCCACCTTGTTTATAATCAAATTCAAGTTCTTACTAAGAGTGAGACCTTCATTTTTGTTAACATTCTTTTCTAGTTTAATTTCAATAGCTTGCTTCACCAGGTGGTCCTAAAAGCCATTGGCATGGCACAGTACTTTTGTACTTTCAAAGTCAATGCTATGGCCTTTGCAAATGCAGTGTTCTGTTACCGCCAGTTTCTCTGGGTAACACCTGGACAACACAAACACCTATGTCAGGTGCTATTCATTGACTATAGCTCAATATTTAATACCATCATTCCCACAATCCTGATTGAGGAGTTATAGAACCTGGGCCTCTGTACCTCTTTTTGCAATTGGATCCTCAACTTCCAAACTGGAAGACCACAATTTGTGTGGATTTGTGATAACATCTCACTGATCATCAACACTGGTGCACCTCAGGAGTGTGTACTTAGCCTACTGCTCTACTCTCTCTATTCCTGTGACTGTGTGGCTAGGCATAGCTTAAATACCATCTATAGATTTGCTGATGATACAACTATTGTTGGTAGAATCTCAGATGGTGACAAGGAGTACAGGAGCGAGATATACAAACTAGTGGAGTGGTGTCGCAGCAACAACCTGGCACTCAATGTCAGTAAGATGAAAGAGCTGATTGTGGACTTCAAGAAGGGTAAGACGAGGGAACACAAACCAATCCTCATAGAGGAATCAGAAGTGCAGAGAGTAAGCAGAGGCAAGTTCCTGGGTGTTAAGACCTTTGAGGACCTATCCTGGTCCCAACATATCGATGCAGTTATAAAGAAGGCAAGATAGTGGCTATGCTTCATTTGGAGTTTGAAGAAATTTGGTATGTCAACAAATACACTTAAAACTTCTATAAATGTACCGTGGAGAGCATTCTGACAGGCTGTATCACTGTCTGGTATGGGGGGGGGGGGGGGTGGTGGGGGTCTGCTGCACAGAACCGAAAGAAGCTGCAGAGGATTGTAAATTTAGTAGGCTCCATCTTGGGTACTATCCCACAATGTACCCAGGACATCTTCAAGGTGCGGTGTCTCAGAAAGCCAACGTCCATTATTAAGGACCTCCAGCACCCAGGGCATACCCTTTACTCACTGTTACCATCAGGTAGGAGGTACAGAAACCTGAAGGCACACACTCAGTGATTCAGGAACAGGTTCTTCCCCTCTGCCATCCGATTCCTAAATGGACATTGGACCCTTGAACACTACCTCAGTTTTAAAATATATTATTTCTTTTTTTTGCACTATTTTTAATCTATTCAATATAAGTATACTGTGAACTTGATTTATTTATTTATCTATCTATCTATTTATTTATTATTATTATTATTATTATTATTATTATTTTCTTCTTTATTATGTATTGCATTGAACTGCTGCAACTAAGTTAACAAAATTTCATGACACATGCCGGTGATAATAAACCTGATTCTGATTCTAACCCAAATGGATACACCTCCTGTGCTCCTTAATGCGGGTTTCCACTGTGTGTCCTGTCTGGCTGATATATGCTGCTCTGCATTCACAGGGAATCTTGTAAATGCCAGACGACCTGAGTCCTAGGTCACCTTTGACCCGCATAACCTGTGATTTGAGCTTCCTTACTGGTTTGTAGATGGTACTAATCTGTTATTTTCTTCAGGATCCTGGTGATCCTTCCAGAAACCATGAAAATATAGGGAAGACAAGCAGTAGTGACAAGTTTCTGGTTTTTCTCTCGACCCTTTTAAGGGCCCGATTGATTTCCTTCACCTTGTAGCCATTCTGTAGGAGCACTGTGAGTAATCATCTTATTTCCTTGGGGAGGCTCTCTGAGTCTGAAATAGTTTTCTCACAGTTAATCAAAGTAGAAAGAACCGCTCTGTGTTGAGAGGCATGATGGTGGCTGTTATTGTTGAGGTACAAATCCGTTCGAGTTGGTTTCCAATAAACACCATGACTGAGGCTACCGTCCAGATTCCATTGTATTAGAATGTCCAGGAATGTGAGGCAACTATTGTTCTCCATCTCCATCATAAATTGAATGCTTGGATGTATGCTGTTCAGATGGTGATGGGACTGTTGGAGTGCCTGGAGTCCATGAGGCCACACTATGAAGGTGTCATTGACATAACTGATGAAGCATTTGGGACATAACGGTGATTAACTCAGAGCCCTCTACTCAAAGTCTGCCATGTAGAAATTAGCAGTAGCCAGATGAGGACTAACCAATCAGGAGGGATGGACTACAGGGGTATAAATACCACCGGACTAGACATGCCCAGGCAACATCCCTGATGAAGATGGCAGAGTTTCTCATCGAATCATTGGTTAGAATTGATACCTCTACCCGGTTGGAAACCTGAGAAGAGTTTATGCATGTACATTTTTGTTCTGGTGACCACATAAGGCACTTGGCTTTAACTCAAGTTAGCTATCATGTATGAAAGCAAAATATTGGGTGGCTTTCTGGGTAAAGATATGTGGTTGAAAGAAAAATAAGCTGTTTTCATGTTTTATGAATAGAATTTTAATGATTGAAACTTTGTTTTGTGTGATTCTTGACACATGAATCCTTCATATAGGGTAAAGTAACAGAAAGGTGACATGGATTTCTAAAGCAAATTACTCTTTACACAATCTCAAGACCTAATCATTTGTCTTTCTGGGCAGGTTATCAGATGGATAATTGGAGAGAATTTAACATCTTGATTAAAAATCAGCATATATTTAGTTCTGAGTCAAAGAACATAGAGCACAGAAATGGGCCCTTTTGGCCTACCTTCTCCATGCTGATAATACTGGTGATCTACACTGATTTGGCCCATATTACTGCACATCTTTCCAATCTAAGTAACTGTCCAAACACCTCATAAAGATTGCAACTGAATCTGCTTGTACACTTCCTCTGGTAGCTTATTCTGGATATTAAGCAACTTCTGTGTCAATAATATATCCCTTAACTGTCCCACAAATTCTTTCCCTCACCTGTTGATGCACCATCAATAACTCTCAGAGACGTGAGGCGAGATATAGGCTTTTATTCGCTGGAAGAGAGCAGTCAGCAGCAAGAGATCCCCATACAACATCCTGGAGACTGAGGGAGGAGCTGTGCCTCCAATTGCCTTTATACAGGGGTCTGTGGGAGGAGCCATAGGAGCAGTCAGCAGGGGTGGGGGCGTGTCCAGACAGGTATATGTAGTTCACCACACCTGTGTCTTAGACATCCCGGCTCTGAGAAAAAGACCATATGGGCCGCTTATAATTTTATAAGCCTCTATAAACTGAGCCTTTAATCTACATCGCAGTGAGAATAAACTCAACCCTTAATCTCTCTTTGTAACTATTGGCCTCCATTCCTGGTAATATTCCAATGAATCTCCCTTGTTTCCAATGATATTCCTCTGTACATCAACATCCCTAAGGTCCCTGCCATTCCCTCCACATGTCCAATTAGAATTTGCCTTCCAAAAGTAATTACCTTACACTTGCCTGGATTAAATTTAATCTTCCACTACTCTGCCCAATTTTCCAACCAATCTATGTCCTGCTATATTCTTTAGCAACCTTCTTTGCTATGTATGACTCCATCATATTTTTGGTTGTTTTAAAACTGAAAGAAGATCTAATTGGTTAAATTATTTTTTGTTTCTCCTCACCCCCACTAAAGGAATGCTGATAAAAAATGGGATTTGTGCAGAACTTATTAGCTTCTTTCATTTTACTTTAGCAATGCCACAGGTTTTCAAAATGTACTTTAATTTATGATATATGTTGGTCATAGTTGGGACAGTAGTGATCTGGTTGATAGTGGTAAATTTTAATAAGGTATTATGACTTTATGTATGCATATGTATTCACTGAATTCTTTACTGCAGTATTGAATCCTGCATTGAAGGTGCACTTTTTGTTTTGACAGCCATTTTCTTCCTTTTTCCCTCTAGTGAATCACCTCAACTTAAGTTCAATTGGTATTCCCACAATGTTGCTACGGAACTATGGGTAAAAAACCATATCTCACAACCTCTTGACTTCAGCTGGAGGTAGCTACCACACTTGAGAGTAACGTGGTAAATGGCTTGCTGGGAAAAGGCATGTGGTTCAAAAAAAAAGCTGCATTTATCTTAGATGGAAAGGCAATTAATTTAGTTTAGATTCATAGAAACAGAAATAGATTGATATATCTCTCAAAGAAGTATTTTTAATAATTGAAAATACCCAATTTTGTCTAATACAATTTAAAAATATTAATATCTTATTGGTCCTTGATTAAAATTGCAAGTAAAAACAAGCTAACTTGGGATTCCTTACTTGGGAGTCCAGCAGACCACTGTGGGTTATGTCAAACTAAACAATTGGGCTTACAGTTCCTCAGACCATTAATGAAAAGTCAATGTGGACCAAGCCAAAAGGAGGGTTGAAAAGTTCTGGAAGTCCAACAGCTGCAATTTACTGCGTTTGTATGAATGCCCTAATGTAAAACTGTGTTAAAGTGCTATTCATTACTTCAGTTGAATGATTTTACAGGTCATGGGTTTCCATCTCTGGAACATCATTCTTTTTCATTCAGTTTTATCTCATCACTTTTGTACTTTGAGACAGTCCCTATTAGTGCTGTCACCAGGGGAAACTGACAGAAACCCACAGCTTGTTCTGGGTTCCAGTTTAGTTGTTTTATGTTCTTAACTTGTCAGATTTTATGAGAAACATGTGGCCTATTGAGTTTGTTTTCAATTTCTCATATTTTCATATGACATAGAAGAGATCTATTTAGCTCATTGTATCAATGATGGGTCTCAGAGCAGTCCAATAAATCCCTTTCCCTGTAACTTACTCTCTTGCACCCGCACGTCAACTCCACTCTGATTCACGTACCAGTCACCTAACCCAAGGGTAATTCACATTCACTGATTAAGCTTCTAGCCTGCAAGCCTTTGGGATGTGGGATAAATATGGAGTACCCAGAGGAAACACTAGCTAGTGTAAGATGCAAACTCTACACAGACAGCACCAGAGGTAAGGAAATAAAATGCATTTAAAAGGTATTCACCCCCTCTTGGAGGTTTTCATGTTTTATTGTTTTACTTCATTGAGTAACAGTGTTGGCTTTTTTGACACTGAGCAACAGAGAAAAAAAAACTTTTTCATTTCAAAGTGAAAATGGATCTTTACAAAGTGATCTGAATTAATAACAAATATAAAACAGAAAATAATTGATTGCATAAGCATTCAACGCCCCCCCCCCTTTAATATGACACATCAACTTATCCCTGGTGCAGTCAATTGGTTTTAGAAGTCACATAATTGGTTAAATAGAGATCACCATGTGCAGTCAAGGTATTTAAATTGATTGTAGTAAAAATACACCTGTATCTGGAAGGTCCAACTGCAGTTCAGACAGTATCATGGCAAAAACTACACCACGAGCACAAAAGAACCATCCAAGCAATTCCATGAAAAGTTTATTAAAAAGCACAACTCGGGAGATGGATACAAGAAATTTCCAAGTTGCTGAATATCCCTTGGAGTATAGTTAAGTCAATCCTCAAAAAATGGGAAGAATATGGCACAGCTATAAATCTGCCTTGAGCAGGCCATCCTCAAAAACTGAGTGACAGTGCAAGAAGGGGACTAGCGTGGAAGGCCACCGGGAGATCTATGACAACTCTGGAGGAGTTACAAACTGCAGAGGCTGAGATGAGAGAGACTGTGCGTACACCATCTGTTGCCTGGCAGCTTGACCAGTCCCAGCTTTATGGGAGAGAGGCAAAGAGAAAGCCACTGTTGAAAAAAAACCATATGAAATCTCAGCTGGAGTTTGCCAGAAGGTATGTGGGAGACTCTGAAGTCAGCTAGGTTTATGGCCTGATGAAATCAAAATTGAGCTCTTGTCCACTAGACTAAACACTATGTTTAACATCATCAAAAACACACCGTCCCTACTGTGAAGCAATGTGGTAGCCACATCACTCTGTGGGGTTGCTTCACTGCAGCAGGCCTGGAAAGCTTGTGAAGGTAGAGGGTACAATGAATGCAGCAAAACACAGGGAAATCTTGGAGGAAAACCTGATGCAATTTGCATGAGAACTGTGACGTGGGAAAAGATTTGTTTTCCAGCAAGACAATGACCCCAAAAATAAAGCCAAAGCTACACAGGTATGGCTTAAAAACAACACAGTCAATGTCCTGGAGTGGCTAATTCAGAGTTCTGACATCAATCCAATTGAGAATTTGTGGCTGGACTTGAAAATGGCTGTTCACTCATGCTCTCCATGCAATCTGACAGAGCTTGAGCAGTTTTGTAAAGAGGAATGGGGAAAAATTGCAATGTCCAGATGCACAAAGCTGACTCAAGGCTGTAATTACTGCCAAAGGTGCATCTACTAAATACAGACTTGAAGGGGGTGAGTAATTATGCAATCAAATATTTTGTATTTTAAATTTGTGATTAATTTAATGACTTTGGAGAGATCTGCTTTCAGTTTAACACAGAAGATTCTTTCTCTGTTGATAAGTGTCAGAAAAGCCAAATTAAAACCACAGTGATTCAGTGTCGTAAGACCATAAAACATGAAAACTTCGAAGGGGGAGAGGGGGTGGATTAATGTTATAGGCAATGTAATGTGGATCCCCGGAGTGTGAAACAATAGTGCTATATGTTATGACATACAATTTTTAGTTTGGTAGTTTGATGTAATTGTTATTTTCATTTATTGCAAAAGAGCTGTAATTTGTAGCTCTTAATGAAGACTTACATGATACAGTGGGTTCCAGTTAATTGGGCCATCAGTAAATTGAAGCAGCCGTTTATTTGGGACAAATTTTCATGAACAAAAATAATCGAGAATGTAGCCGAGATTCCCTTTGTTTATTTGGTGACACTCTGCTATTTAATTGGAATAGAAGACTGTTGCTGAACAGCTCCTAACTAGTGCCAGTTGTTTGCACTTTCATAGCCATTGTATATACTGTGCTTTGAACAGTTTTTAAATAGTGTCAGTTCCATGCATTTGTGCTTAAAAGCAACAATATTTGTCATTGATAGCTAGCGATTAAATAGAAGTAAGACAATTCAGAATTGTTCTGTTCATCGTGGTTTCAAGCCTTCAGGCTTGGAGATGTCAGCAATGGTTGGGAGTGAAAATTAAATGGTTTCACTACTTCAGTAAGTTAGAGTTTAAAGGTATTGACAATCAACTTAAATATTACAATGAAATGAAGATTTGGAGGATGCAATTATCGACAGCATTGTATGAAGCAGTCCGCTATCTGCAGTAGGTATCTGTGCTGGCTCTGTTCATTTATAGTTAAAAGAACATAAATTCTCTATCAATAAATTCCTTTATCAATAACCATTAGGGACTAATACATAGTTTTATAGCACTGCAGTAGTATCAATAGTGTTCTAACTTGTTCTGTATTTCCTTTAAATACATGATTTATTACTCAGTTAAGCAGTCTGTCACTTCATACCATTTTAACTATTTCAATAAAACTTTGGCTAATTGGGGCAGCTGCTTATCCAGATCCATTTGTTGTGGTCCAGGTGGTAACAACAACATCAGAAGAACAAGGAAAAAGGTTCTGCTTAGGGAATTTGAGAAGCTAGGGAAAAAATTAAAATGCAGATCCAAAAAGGTAATCATCTCTATTATTATCTCTATGGAACCTCTGGTGAATCAACACTTACAGTCACTGGTTCTTAGACTTTCTCACCTCCTGCAAAGATCAGAAGACTGCAGAACTTGCCATGTCCAATGCTGGCAAGCACAGATGTCTCCAGACCGCAACCTCTGCTGTCAACCTCAACAGTTCTAACAACCCTGAGCAGATTCAGAAACCAGACTCCTAGAAACTTGTATACTAGTCCTGATGAAGTGCCTCAGCCTGAAATGTCCACTGTTTGCTTTTATCCATTTATCTTGCCTGGCCTGCTGAGTTTTTCCAGCATTTTGTGCATGTTGCTTGGATTTCCAGCATCTGCAGAATTTCTTTTGTTTGAAATTTCTGTATTGTTACCTGAACCATGAACAAATTGATAACAGGTTTAATAAGATCAGAGAACTAAATTTGTGGCTCAAGGACTGCTGTAGGAGAAGTGAGTTTGAATTCATGGGACATTGGCTGTTGTATTGCTGAAGAAAGAAGCTGATCTGCTGGGATGGGCACCAGCTGAACACTTTGGGACCAGGGTCCTGGTGCATCAAATTACTAGGGCTATGGATAGGACATTAAGCTAAATAGCAGGGGGATGGATTCAACATATTGGAAAAATAAGGATAAAGGAAAAGGTAAGGAGAGTGCAGGAGAGGTGATGGAAGTCTCCAGAATAAAAAAGACAAAATGTTTAGAAGGGGATAAGAATTTCACTTATGGTACTATAGAGACAAAATTGAAAAATGTGATGAATACAGGACTGATAATGTTCTATCTGAAAGCACGTAGTATAGGAAGTAAGTTAGATGATCACATAGTACAGTTGGAAATTGGCAGATGTGATATTGTGAGTGTCACTAAGTCTTGGCTTAAAGAAGATCACAGTTGGGATCTTAACGTCCAAGCATTCACATCGTAACAAAAGGACAGGCATGTGGGGAGAGGAAAATGGGGGAGGGGCTCTTTTGGTAAAAAGTGAAATCAAATCCTTAGAAAAAATTGATGTAGCATCAAAAGATTCAGAATGCTTGCAGGGAGAGTTAGGAAACTGCAAGGGTAAAAAGAATATGATGGGAGTCTTTTATACAGTGTCAGATCTATAGCCAGAATGTAGGGTATAAACGAGAAGGTGAGATAGGAAAGTCATGTAAAAAAAGGCAAAGTTATGATGGTCATGCGGAATATCAATAGGCAGGTAGATTGGGAAAATCAGTTTGGTGTTGGATCCCAAAAGAAGAAATTTGTAAAGCACCTACAAAATGGCCTTTTTAGAGCAGCTTATGGTTGACTCATGAGGGAAGAGGTAATTCTGGATTGGGCATTTTGTAATGAACCAGATTTGATTAGGAATCTCAAGGTAAAGGAACCTTGGGAGGCAGTGGTTATAATATAACAGAGTTTGCCCTACAATTTGAGAGGGAGAAGCTAAAATCAGATGTATCAGTAACTCAGTGGTTTAAATGGAATTACGAGGCATGAGAGAGGAGAAGGCCTAGTTAATAGAAATAGGACACCATCAGGGATAATGGTAGAGCGGCAGTGGATGGAGTTTTTGGTGCAATTCAGAAAGCACAGTATAGATGCATCCAAAAGTTTCTAAAGGTTGGATGAGGTATCCTGTTCCTGGTGGAGGTTGTGGTAGAACGATGAGAATGTTTGTAATAGGGTGGAGATTAAGAGACACTGAACTCCACAAATAGTGATGCTGCTGAACAGGAATAGGTGGTGAAATCTGATTAATCAGAGCTAATTTTTCAGAAGAGATATACACGGAAGGAGATGAATGAACATAGGAGTGAGCGAAAGACGGTACAGTGAATTCAACATTGGAATTTAATTGTTTCAGATATTATCCAATTTGTATCAAAACAAGTTGATAATGATAGAAGTAGAAAATAAAACTGCACACAATACATCAAATGTGGTCTGACCAATGCTTTGTCGTATCCTTGCTCTTATATTCTTGTCCTCTGAAAATGGTGGTTAACATTACGTTTGTTTTCCTTGTCTCCAACTCAACCTGCAAGTTAACTTTTAGAAAATCTTGCAGGAATCCCAAGTCCTGTTGCAGCTCTGAATTTTGAATGTTCTCTCTATTTAGAAAATAGTCTATGCTGTCTACAAAAGTGCATGATCATACTCTTGCCTACACTATATTCCATCTGCCACTGTATTACCCATCCTCCCACTCTCTCTAAGTCCTTATGCTTCCTCAACACTACCTTCCCTCTACACTAACTTTGTATCATCAGCAAACTTGCCCACAAACTAATCAGTTCCATCATCCAAATCATTGATATATAACATGGAAAGAAGTGATCCCAATACCAACCCCTGCGGAATATTACTAGTCACTGACAGACAACCAGAATTGGCCTATTTATTCACATTTTTTGCCTCCTGCCAGTCAGCGAATCTTCTATCCATGCTTGTATTTTTCCTATAATACCATGGGCTCTTATCTTGTTAATCAGCCTCATGTGAGGCATCTTGTCAAAGGCCTTCTGAAAATCCATGTTTACAACATCTACTGAATCTCCTTTGTCTATCCTGCCGGTTATTTCCTCAAAAAATTCCAACAGATTTGTCAGGCAAGATTTCCCCTTAAGAAAACCATGCTGGCTTTGGCCTGTTTTATCATGCACCTCCAGGTACCCTTAAACCTCATCCTTAATAATGGACTCCAACATCTTCCCAACTACTGAGGTTAGGCTAACTGGCCTATAGATTCCTTTCTCCTGCCTCCTCCTTTTGTTAAAGAGAGGAGTGACATTTGCAATTTTGCAGTCCTCCAGAACCATCAGAATTTAATGACTCTTAAAAGATCATTACTAATGCCTCCACAATCTCTTCAGTGATGTTTTTCAGAAGACTGGGGTGTAGTCCATCTGATCTAGGTGACATACCTACCTCAGACCTTTTAGTTTTCCAGGCACCTTTTCCTTAGGAGTTGCAATCACATTCACTTCTGCCCCCGGCTCTCTTGAATTTCTAGTATGCTGCTAGTGTCTTCCACAGAGAAGATTGATGCAAAATAATAAAAAATCATTTCTTTGTTTGTGCTGCCTTTCCACCATCATTTTCCAGTGGTCCAATATCCACTCTTGTGTCCCTTTTACTGTTTATATATCTGAAATTTTTATTATTGGTAATTTATATTGCTGCCTTATTTCATGTTTTCACTCATTTCATCTATTCACTCCTTATCTTTGTTTTAGTCATCTTCTGTTGATTTTTAAAAAAATCTTCCCTATCCTCTACCTTCCCACTAATTTTTCCTATATTATGTACCCTCTCATTTGCTTTTCTGCTATCTTTGACTTTCCTTATCAGACATGGTTGCCTCATCCTCGCTTTAGTACACTTCTTCATCTTTGGGATGTATCTTTCCTGTGCCTTCTGATTTGCCCCCCAGAACTCCAGCCATTGTTGTTCTGCTGTCATTCCTGGTAGTGCTTCCTTCCAATCAGCTTCAGCAAGCTCTAATCTAAAGCCTCTGTAATTTCCCTTACTCCACTGTAATACTGATAAATCTGACTTTATCTTCTCCCTCTCAAAATGCAGGATGAAATCTATCATATTATGAACTCTGCCTCACAAAGGTTCCTTTACCCTAAGCTCCCTAAACAAATCTGGTTCATTACACAACACACAGCCACAGCCAAAAGTCACCTTGTAGCCATTCTACAAATTCCATCTCTTGGGATCCAGCAACCAGCTGATTTTCCCCAATTTGCCTGCATATATAAATCACCCAATGACTGTCATAACATTTCTCTTTTTTCATGCCTTTTCTATTTCCTGTTGAAATTTATACCCCACACCTTGGTTACTGTTCAGGGGCCTGTATGTAACTCCCATCGGGGTCTTTTTACCCTTGTCATTCCTTAATGCTACCCCACAGGGATATTACATCTTTTGATCCTGGGTCATCTCTTTCTATGGATTTGATTTTTTTTTAGCAACAGATCCACCCTACACCTCTGCCTACCTGCTTGTTCTTTCCAAACAATGTGTATCCTCAGATGTTAAGCTCCCAACAATGATCTTCTTTCAGCCACAACAAAGTGATGACCACATTGTCATACCTGACAATCTCTAACTGTAATACACTGCATGGTATTAAATATGATGTCTTCAGTCCTTTATTCATTACCCTTTTCAATTTTGCACGATGTTATTCTCCAATTCATCCTCCTAACTGAAATTTTGCCCTATCATCTGTCTGTCTTTTGTCAGTCTCATTACACACTGCATTGACTTATAGACCAACTGGTACATCTTCAGCCTTACCACTCCAGTTCCCACCCTCCCTGCCAACTTAGTTTAAACTTTCCCCACCATCTCTAGTAAACCTGCCCGCAAGGATATTTGACCACCTCAGGTCCAGGTGTAACCCATCTTTTTTTTCTACAGATCAGATCTTCCTCAGAAGACATGCAAATGATCCAGAAATCTGAAACATTGCCCCATCCACTATGTCTTCAGCCAGTCATTCATCTGTACTGTCAGCCCTGGATAACACATGGTACTGGGAGAAATCCAGAGATTACTACCTTAGCGATCCTATTCTTCAGCCTCTTCCTTAACTCCCTATATTCACTCTGCAGGGTCTCTTACCGCTATGTCATTGGTGCCAATATGCATCACACCCTCTAGCTGCTCACCCTCGCTGCTCTGCAGCATCCTGGATCCTAGCAACCGGGAGACAGCACACCATCCTGGCTTCTCTTTCATGTCCATCCCCCTACTGAGGCTCCTATTACTACTGCTCTGCCTGACTTTACCCTTCTCTGCTGAGCCTCACATCTCACCACAGCGCCACTGGCCTGGCTCAATTTAAAGTAAACTAAATAGGCGCACCAGTGGTGGTCAAGACACTCTTAGATAGGCACATGAATATGCAAGGACTGGAGTGATATTGATGATGGTGCAGGCCAAAGATATTAGTTTAATTTGGCATCATGCTTGGCACAGGCATCATGGGATGAAGGGGCTGTTCTGATCTAAGTTCTGCTTTCTAAATCGGTTCCAATAAAAGATCATCAGTCTGTAATGTTAATGAAAATGCTTCCTGACCAGCATTCACTTTTTATTTTAAGTTTCCAGCAACTTCTGTGTTCAATATTTTTTTTCACTTTATGCTGATTCCTTGCCATTTTTTCCAGTGTAAAACTCCCCTGAAATGGTGGCTCCATTAGTGCAACACATTAAAATTCATCTGTAGTGTTTCTCATCCTCACTGGTCTGCAAAACAAATGAACCTCATCAATGGTGAGACTTTAGACAAATACATGGGAGGATTTAACCTTCCTCTACAGTGCAGATGTTAATCCTGTTTTGTTGCACCATCTGCATAAAATACCAATTATTGGCCAAGTCTCCCTTGATTCTCTTTATGTGCTTCTACTTTATATCCTAAGTAGATTGAACATTATTAATTTAGTTCACATGACTATTTCTGAACTGAGCACGTATTTAACTCCCAAGTCTGACTGCTGCATCATGTGAAATCCAAGCTGCACAGCAAGTATTGGCATCCTCCCAAATTGTCCTTCCTGACAACATTGTTTCCACCAGCTTCAGTTTTTGATTTACTACAAAATTCATTCTTCGTCACTTCTCGTCCTTCTGCAAATAAACAATTCTGTCATCAAATAAAATTGTGAGTTTAACTTTGTTTAGGGAAATAAGACTTGAAATAAGATAACGTGGTGCCTGTTTCTTTTGCATTATGGTTTTGTCAGGGCATTGAAAACAAGACCAGTGAGGTTATTCTTCAACTTTGTAAAATCTATGTCAGACTTTTGTTGGAGTACTGTGTACTGTTCTGGTCACTGTTCTGGTCACCACAGTATAGGAAGGATGTGACAGCAGTAGAGAGGGTGTGCAGAAAAACACCACAATGTGTCCTGAGATGGAGCAGTCCATGAGACATAGGAGCATAAAGTCTGCTCTACCATTCCATCATGTGCTGCATCAATTCTGGAGTAGAAATTATTTTGTTCTCCTTTACACTTGTGACTTGGAAATGACTTTAAACAATCTTGAATCTTGACCTTGAATCTGGCTGCCATACTTTCCAAATTCTTTTAATAAACTCATACAATTACATCGTGATAAATCAGAGGCTGAAAGGGACTTTAAGGACTAAAGCACACAATGTGCAAAACTAAAGGATGATGGGTAAAATCAAAAATGAGAGTTTTTCCACTGTCGTAAGAAAAGTAGCAGCATACATACTTTGATAATAAATGTACTTTGTATCTTTCAATGTTTGAGTTATTGCTAATCTTTTTTTATTATGGGAATTAATTCTTAGGTTTAAAACCCATGAGCAAATCTAAGGTAATAGCAGCTCCTCACTTTCCAGGTAAAGTTATACAGCGGCAGACAAAATCCCTGCAGTGTAAGCATTATTTCATCTACCCTTACCACCCACTATTTCCGGGGCAGCTGAGTCAGAATGGGGCCCTGAAGTGTAGGTTAACTAAATTGTGCAACAAGACCGAGCCAAAGTGGCCAGAGATGTTTCCACTGTCCTGCTGGATTCAATATTTTAATCCATGATTCTTTCAGAAGTCAGGAAAGAGGCACAAAGCATGTCATTTCATGATCTTTTTATTAAACATTGACAGAACAAAGGAAAATTGAAGTGAACAGTGATAGAGGTCTACTGAGTGAAGGGGGAGACCAAAAGCTAAGATGGTGCTGCCTTCTGGTTAGCTTGTTTTATACCCATGGGTAAGGAAATTCCAGTCAAATATAAAGATAAGAGTCAACCAGTGAGATGGCTCTTATTCATATAAAGCAGTACCAAGAGAAGCTTCCAGAATCAAGCCTTGTATAATCACTAGGGGAACACACTAGCCAACTGCATATACATATAAGAACTACTTAAGAAAGAAGCAAATAGCTTTGCAGTTAAACTGCAAAGAAAATACCAATTAAACAGTCTACTCTCAGAATTAAACAGTTAGATCCAACATACCCTGATGAAAACATGCTGCACTCCAAACTGTATCGCAAATCTCCCCATGAGAGAGTACTGGGACATCCAAAGTGCTGGCCAGCTGCTCATTCCTTTTTGGTTAGACAGATGGACATCTATATAATGAGTGAAAGCATGTTGCAGTATTGTATAGCACTAACACAAACCCTCAAAGGTTTCCAGTAATGGGTACTTAAACTATTGATGACTGTGCTGGCTGCAGAGTGTTAGACCTATCCACCAGTAGATTAAACGCTGATGAAATCCTACCGAAAGACTAATGAACTGCATTGAGTCATGGTGGGAAGGCCCATATCAAGCACTGCTAACTACATAACACTGTTCTGAAGGTCCAGTGGAAGCTGACATAGATCCCAGCATCACACATTAAGGCAGCGGTGCAATGGGACCAGGGAAACTATAGCCAGAAGATCCTTGATGACAAGGACTGATTAATTGAACTTTTAATCATCACTTGTGACCTTAAGTGATCACTATGTGTTATATGCTTCACAAAGTCTGTTTTCTGCCCAAGTGCAGAACTACCTCATAAGAATCCTTAGCACCAAAAGATATTGGAACAGAATTAGGCCATTTGGCCCACTGAGTCTTCTCTGTCATTTCATCATGGCTGATCCATTTCTCTCTCAGCCCCAATTTCCTGCCTTCTTCCTGTAACCCTTCATGCCCTGACTAATCACAAATCAATCAACTCTGCCTTAAATATACATACAGACTTTGCCTCCATAGCTACCTGTGGCAATGAATTCCACAGATTCACCCATCTCCTGGTAAAGAAATTCCTCCTCATCTCCATACTAAATAGATGTCCTTTTATTCTGAGACTATGCCCTCTGGTCCTAGACTTCCCTACGATAGGAAATATCCACTATATCAAGGCCTTACAACATTCAATATGTTTCAATGAGATCCCCCCTCATTCTGCTGAAATCCAGTGAGTATAGGCCCAAAGCCATCAAAATTTCCTCATATAATAAACCTTTCAATCCCAGAATCATTTTCTTGAACCTCCTTTGAACCCTCTCTGATATCAGCACATCCATTTTTAGATAAGGAGTCCAGAACTGCTCACAATACTCCAAGTGAGGCCTTGCCAGTGCTTTATAAAGCCTCAACATTACTTACTTGCTTTTACATTATATTCCTCTTGAAATGAATGCTAACATTGTATTTGCCTTCCTCACCACTGATTCAACCTGCAAATTAACCTTTAGGGAATCCTGCATGAGAACTCCCAAGATGTTTTGTGCCTCTGTTTTGTATTTTCTCTCCATTTAGAAAATAGTCAACTCGTTAATGTTTTCAACCAAAGTGCATGACCATACACTTCCTGAGAATATATTCCAACTGCCACTTCTTTGCCCATTCTCCTAATCTTGGTCCTTCTGCAGCATCTCTGGTTCCTCAATACTACCTGCCCCTCCACTTATTTTGTATCGTACCCATAATTGGCCTCAAAGCCATCAATTCTGTCATCCAAATCATTGACATATAACGTAAAAACAATTGGGTTTCATCACAGACTCCTTGTGGAACAGCACTAGTCACCAGCAGCCAACCAGAAAAGGCTCCCTCCCACTCATTGCCTCCTGCCACCCGCCAATGATCTGTCCATGTTAGCATGTTTTCTGTAATACCATGGGCTCTTAACTTGTTAAACAGTCTGTGTGGCACCTTGTCAAAGGCCTTATGAGAATCCACTGAGTCTCCTTTTTCTATCCTGCTTGTTACTTCTTCAAATAATTCCAATAGATTTATCAGGCAAGTTTTTCCCTTGAGAAAACCATGCTGTCTTCAGCATCATGTGCATCCAAGTATGATAAACCACAGCCTTAACAATTGACTCCACCATCTTCACAACCACTGATGTTAGACTAACTGGCCCAAAATTTCCTTTCTTCTGCCTCTCTCCTTTTTTGAACAGTGGAGTGACATTTGCAATTTTCCAGTACTTCCGACCCATGCCAGAATCTATTGATTCTTGAAAGGTCATTAATAATGCCACAACAAGCTACCTCTTTGAGAAACCTGGGGTGTAGACCTTCTGGTCCAGGTGACTTATCTACCATAAGCTCTTTCAGCTTCCCACGCACCTTCTCCCTAGTAAAGGTATCTTCACTCCAGGGAACACGAACTTCCAGCAGGCTGCTAGTGACTTCCACAGTGAAGGCTGATACAAACTACTTATTCAGTTCAATATCTATACTCAATTCTCCTTTACACCTTATATATCTGAAAAAAGCTTGGTATCCTCTTCAATATTATTGGCTAGTTTACCTATGTATTCCATCTTTTCTCTACTTATGACTTTTTTAGTTGCCTTCTGTTGGTTTTTAAAAGCTTCTCAATCCTCTAACTTCACAGTAATTTTTGCTTTATTATATGCCCTCTCTTTGGCTTTTATGTTGGTTTTCACTTCCCTTTTTAGCCACGGTTGTGTCATCCTGCCTTTAGAATACCTTCTTTGGGACCTATTTATCCTGCATCTTCCAAATTGTTCCCAAGAACTCCAGCCATTGCTGTTCCACTGTCATTGCTGCTTGTGTCCCCTTCCAATCAACTTTGGCAAGTTCCTCTCTCATGCCTCTGTAATTCCCTTTGCTATACTGTAGTGCAGATCCATTTGAGTTTAGCTTATCCCTCTCAACTTGCAGGTTGAATTGTATCATATTATGATACCTGGCCCCTAAAGTTTCCTTCTGAATTCTAATCAATTCTGGTTCATTGCACAACATCCAATCCAGAATAGCTGATCCTCTAGTGGGCTCAACCACAAGCTGATCTAAGAAGCCATCTTATAGGCATTCTACAAATTCCTTCTCTTGGGATCCTGCACCAGCCTGGTGACACAAACGCTTCTAACAGTTTATGAATATGCGTCACATACCAACCAGTCGAGTTGTTGGGTGTGCCCTTGGGGGCGGTTAATGAGGTTAAGATGGTGCTATTAAGGCATGACTGTTTTGTCTCCAGCTCCAAAGGGAATCATCAAATATTCCTGTAGAAGACTACTATAGCTGAAATCCACAGTCGCAGCCATGTGTAAGCAGCATGCTTTCCAAGATGTTTAAAAAAATCTATTGATATTCAAAATTGATGAACCGCAGATGACAGACTCGAGTAGTGAATACAGTTCTCCTAAAAAAAAAAAAATGGGGCTGGGGACATTGCGCCAGTCTACAGATACAATTAAAACACGGCGACTTTAGACTTACATCTCCAAACCTTCCTGCTGGCGAATGTACAGTCTCTGGAAAATAAGATTGGAGACTTCAGAGCAAAATTCCTGTACCAGAGGGACATCAGGAACTGCTGTGTACTTTGCTTCATAAAAACGTGGCTAATCCCTGCCATTTTGGACACTGCGTTGCAGCTTGATGACTTCACAATCTTGTGTGAAAACAGGACAGCATCTTTTAAAGGCAGAAAAGTGGTGGAGTATGCTTTATAACTAGCTGATCATGCTGCTTAAACATGATGATTCTGTCTCATCCGCCCCACTCAACCTGTTACATGTGGCAGTCCAATGACATCCATTTTATCTGTTGAGGGAATTTTCTACCATCGTCCTGGTAACGGTGTATATTCTACCTCAGATCAACATCATGCAGGCACTGGAGGAGCTGAGCAATGTAATCAGCAGGCACAAACTGTGCACTTTCCCTAGCGTTATGGAAGATTTCAAACAGGCCAGCTTGAAGATGTCGCTGAATAACTACCACCAATGTATTACCCGCGGAGCCAGAGGAGCCACCACTCTTGACAACTGTTATATCACCATGAAGAATGCTTACCGTGCTATCCCAGGCCCACACTTTGGAATGCATGATCATCTGGCTGTACTTCTACTCCCAGTGTATAGGCAAGAGTCTAAAGACTGCAATATCAGCAGTGAGGACCAAGAAGGTATGATCAAGGAAGGCAGAGGAGCACTTAGAGGACTGCTTTGAGTTGGTGGACTAGACAATATTCAGATATTCAACTTTGAGTCTGAATGAGCACACCACTGTTGTCACTGACTTCATCAAGACTCGTGCCAAATGTGTGAGTGCCTTAGAGAACATACCAGCCTACCCAGAACAAAAGGTATGGATGAACAACAAGACTCACAGTCTGCTGAGGGTTAGATCTCTGCCATTTAAGACCAGTGATCCAGATCTATGCAAAAAGTCTAGGAAAGATTTACGGAACATTATTTTAAGGGTGAAAAGTACAATTCTAATTGAGGTTAGAGATTGAATTGGATGCACGTCAGCTTCACTCCTAGATGAGCTCAATGACTTTTAAACACACTTTGAAAGGGAGAGTAAAACTACACCTCTGTGAATCCCTGCAGCATCTGGTAACCCTGTGAGCTCTGTCTCAGTGGCTGATGTCAGAACATCTTTCAAGAACATGGACTAAGTCATCAGGTCAGGATGCTCTACCTGGTGGGACTCTGAAAACCTGTACCAACCAACCAGCAAACATGCTCAAGAACATCGGGGCCCAAGAAGAGCAGGGTGAGCTGCCTCAACAACTATCACCCAGTGCCACTCACATCTACTGTAATGATATGCTTTGAGAGGTTGGTCATGGCTAGAATTAACTCCTGCCTAAGCAAGGACCTGGACCCATTGTAATTTGCCTATCACCACAATAGGTCTACAGTAGATGCAATCTTACTGGCTCTCCATTTGGCCTTGGATCACCTGGACAATAATAATACCTACGTCAAGTTGCTGTTTATTAACTACAGCTCAGTGATCATCACAATCATATCTTCAGTCCTAATCAACAGGTTCCAATACATGGGCAACTGTACCTCTCTCTGTAACTGGATCCTTAACTTCCTCTCTGGGAGACCACAGTCAGAGTGGGTCAGAAATAACATTTTCTTCTCATTGACAATCAATACTGGTGCACATCAAGAATCTATTCTTAGCCCACTGCTCTACTCTCTCTACACCATGACTGTGTGGTTAGACATCTCAAACACTGACAACACAACTATTGGCTGATTTCAGGTAATGATGAGGAGGTGTACAGGAGTAAGGTAGATCAGCTGGTTGAGTGGTGTTGCAGCAACAACCTTGCAGTCAATGTTAGGGAAAACAAGGAATTGATTGTGGACTTCAGGAGTGGGAAGTTTAGAGAACACACACCAGTCCTCATCAAGGGGTTAGAAGTGGGAAGGGTGAGCAATTTCAAGTTCCTGGCTGCTAGTACTTCTGAGGATCACATAATGTGTTTAGTGGCCTCATCTGACATTTGAAAAAATTACAAAAATCTGATAATCTTTAAGCACTGGTCTCAGTATGACTCCACTGATCACTGCCTGTCACTTAGAAAAAGACCCTTTTATTCCTATTCTCTGTCAACCTGTTCTTAATCCTTGCTTCTATTTTATTCCTTACCCCATGTTATTTTTTAAAAATTTTGCATTAACATCTTCTGTGGAACATTGTAAAATGGATTAGGAAAGTCAAAGTCATTAATTGGCCTTCCAATATCCATCTGATTGGTTACATCCTCAAAAAAGTCCAGTAAAATGGAAACACTTGACGTCCCTTTTGTAAACACATGCTCACTTTATCCAGTCCTCTTGATGCTTTCTAATGTCATCGTGTTATCATCGCTTTAGTATAGATTATAAGATCATGGAGTCATACAGCATTGAAACAGGTTATCTGGCTCACCAAGTACACACAATCCAGTGGACATCTATCCACATTAATCCCATCTTTCGGTGGTTGGCCTGTAGTCTTCCATGTTTCTCTAGATACCTTTTTGAATGTTAGCAGTAACTTTTTGTTCTATCATTCTTGGCCAGTGTACTCCATTTATTTACCACTCTCTTGGTAAAAAGAAGCCCCCAAGTTCTCTCTGCATCATGTACCCCTCATGCAAAATCTATGTTCCTTAATTTTATCTGTCTCTTTTATAGGGAAAAGTTTCCTGCTGTCTACCCTGTCTGTAATCTTCATAATTTTGTATAATTCAATCATGTCCCTCTTAAATTCCTCTGATTCATGGAGAACAGTGTAAATCTCTTCTCATAACTGAATCACTCCATCTCTGGCAAATCTTACTGAACCTAGAGACACAGGAGACTGCAGATGCTAGAATCTGCGGCAACACACAAAATGTTGGAGGAACTCAATGGGTCCCCAAACATCTATAGAGGGAAATTGACAGTCAATGTTTCAGGTCAAGATCCTTCATCTGGATTGGTTAGAATTGCATGCAGTACACCTGCTGTGGTCTGACCAACGTTGTATAAAGTAGGAGCATAACCTCACTGCTCTTGCATTAAGAGCCCTGACAAATGAAGGTCAGTGTCCTGTATGCTTTCTAACCATCGTTATCTACCTGAGCAACCACCTTCAGGCTTTCACAGCAAGGTCACTCTGTCCTTCAATACTCCCTATGTCCTTATCTTTAATGATGGATGTCCTAGCCTCATTAATATTTCCAAAATGGATCTCCTCACATTTAAGCTTAGCATAATGTAAGTTTGCTGGTCAGTAATTCCCTATTTTTGTCCTCCTGCTTTACATTTATGTGTTTGTGGTTCCACTTGCTACGCTCCAATCTACAGGAACTGCTCCTGAGTATAAATAATTTTGGAAGATAATCACAAATGAATCATTATTTCCAGAGTCACTTCCTTTTGCCCTCAAGGATGTGAATGATCAAGTTCTGGGGATTTGTCTGACTTTAGTCCATTAATTTTTCTTGCACTATTTCCGACTTCCTTCCGTTTCTCCCTCTCCCTTGGCCCGTGGTTCCCAAACATATCTGACAGGGTGAAGCCAGAGTTTCTGAAGTGAGTCCATTGTCTATGAAGATGCCCAGTTAATTGATTAATAAAGACAATAACAGTGTGAAAACAAAAGAACATGTGAAGCTGTGAAATTCAGGTCAGAGCTGTTGCTGATGTGGGAAATGTCCAGCAGACCAGGCAGTGTCTGTGTAGAAAGAAGTGAAAAACAAGTTAATTTTGCAGATGTATAACCCATAGTAGTACCGACCAGTTTTGATATAAACAGAGAAAACGCATTTCTGAAATTGTTGAATTTGGTGTGTATACCAATAGTGGCAATGTGCTGCATAGAATGGAAAATGACACACTGTTCCTCAACATCACACTGGAACAGGGCATGAGGCTATGGAGAGAAAGATCAGAGTGAGTGGAATGGATAATTCAAGTGAAAAGTGAAAATTTGGGATTTAGCCATAACATAATTTTTAATGCTCTCAGGTCAATGATGTTTTATTCTAAAGGTAATGAAAGGTCAAGTCACTCTCTCTCCATTGGAGGGGCAAATGCAGTGGCCATCACCATAGTAGCCATTGTCTGAATGGACACAGTCATAGCGGTGATCTTGAGGCTTTAGCTCTTTGAGGCTTCAGAGAAGAGGCACTTCCGTCAGAGAAAGCAAAGAAAAGCACAAGTATTTTTTTTCCGTTCCCTTTATATTTGCTCAGCTGGAACAGAAGAGATGCAAGAAAGGATAGTGAAATGCTTCTCTTGCAGAATGTGGGAAGGCAGGGAGTCCTCCATTGTTTGGGAGGTTGAGGGTGTGACAGACAGGACATATAGAGAGGACCCAAGGTGCACGACACAGGAAACTGGGTGACAGTCAGGAAGGAGAAAGGGCTTAAGGAGCCAGCTCAGAATACCCTGTGGGCATCCCTGTCAAGAACAGGAATACTTTGGATACTGTCAGAGAGGATGACCCACAGAGAAATGTCACAGTGGTGGGTCTCTGGCACTGAGTCTGCTTCTGTGACTCAGACAGGAAGTGGTGCAGAAGAGACACGTAGTGGTGGTAGGGGATTTGTTAGAGTAACGAACGGAAGGTTCCGTGGATGAGAATGAGATTCCTGGATGACATGTTGCCTCCAGGGTGCCGGGGTCCAGGATATCCCAGATTGAGTCCTCAGCATTCTTAGGTGGGAGGATGAACGGTCAGAAGTCGTGGTGCATGTAGGTACCAATGACGTGGGTAGCACGAGTGACAAGGTTCTGCATGGGGAGTTCAGAAGGCAGCTAAGAAAATCAATAAAAAGGTAAAGATGGAATACAAAAGTAAGCTAGCTAATAATATTAAAGAGGATTCCAAAAATTTCGTCAGATACATAAAGTGGAAAAAAAAGAGGAGAGAGAAGATATTGGACTGCTGGAAAATGAAGCTGGAGAGGTAAAAATAGGGGACAATGAAAGGGTGGACAGACTGAATAAGTATTTTGCATCAGTCTTCACTGTAGAATACACTAGCAGTATGGTGGAATTTCCAAGTTTCAGGGGTCCTGAAGTGCGTGAAGTTACCTTAACTAGAGAGAAGGTTCTTAGGGAACTGAAAGGTCTGAAGGTGGATAGTCACCTGGATTTCTTGGTATACTCACCAGATTTCTGAAAAAGGTGGCTGAAGAGATTGTGCAGGCATTAGTAACGATCTTTCAAGAATCACTACATTCTGGAGTGGTTCCAGAAGACTAGAAAATTACAAATGTGACTCCACTCTTCAAGAAGGGAGAGAGGCAGAAGAAAGCAAACAATTGGCCAGTTAGTCTGACCTCAGTGGTTGTAAAGGTGTTGGAGTTGATTATTAAGTATGAGGTCTCAGGGTACTTGGAGGCACATGATAAAATAGGCCATAGTCAGCATGGTTTCCTCAAGGGAAAATCTTGCCTGACAAACCTGTTTGAATTCTTTGAAGCAATAATAAGCAGGATAGACAAAGGAGAATTGGTTGATGTTGTTTACTTGAGTTTTCAGAAGGCCTTTGACAAGATGCTGCACATGAGGCTGCTTAACAAGCTACAAGCCCGTGTTATTACAGGAGAGATTCTAGCATGGAAATATCAGTGGCTGATCGGCAGGAATCAAAGAGTGGGAATAAAGTGAATCATTTCTGGCTGGCTGTTGATGACTAGTGGTGTTCCACAGGGGTCTGCATTGGGACTGCTTTGAACGTTATATATCAATGTTTTGGATGATGGAATAGATGCCTTTATTGGAAAGTTTGCAGACAAAATTAAGATAGGTGGAGGGGCATGTAGTTTTGAGGAAGTAGTGAGGCTACAGAAGGACTTAGACAGATTTGGAGAATGGACAAGGAAATGGCAGATGGAATACAGAGTTGGGAAGTGAATGGTAGAAGAAATGAAAGAGTTGACTATTTTCTAAATGGAGAGAAAATACATTCATATCAAGAGGAATAGAATGTAAAGGCAAGGATGTAATATTGAAAACTTACAAAGCACTGGTGAGGCCTTACTTGGAGTATTGTGAGCAAATTTAGGCCCCTTAGAAAGGAAGAGGTAAAACTGGAGGGGTCAAAGGAAGTTTATGAATATAATTCCAGGATTGAATGGCTTGTCATATAAGAGCATTTTATGGATCTGGGCCTTTATTCATTAGAATTCAGAAGAATGAGGTTTGACCTCATTGAAATCTATTGAATGGTGAAAGGCCTTAATGTAGTGGATGTGGAGAGAATGATTCCTTTAGTGGGAGAGTCTGAGACCGGAGAACACAGCCTCAAAATAGAGGGGCATCCTTTTTGAGCAGAGATGAGGAGGAATTTCTTTAGTCAGAGAGTGGTGAATCTGTGGAAACCTTTGCTACAGGCAGCTGTGGAGGCCACATCTTTTTGTATATTTAAGGTGGAGTTTCATGGATTTTTGATTGTTCAGGGATGAAGTTATGCGGGGTGAACGCAGGAGATTGGGTCTGGGAGGAGAATTGGATCAGCCATGATGAAATGCCGGAGCAGGTTCAGTGGGCCAAATGGCCTAATTCTGCTCCTTTGTCTTATGGTCTTATGCAGAGCTGCAGGCAGGTCAAGAGGTTTACATACACAATGCTGGAAGAACTCAGCAGGCCAGGCAGCATCCGTGAGAAAAGAGTAGCCTATGTTTCGGGCCGAGACCCTTCATCAGGTCAAGAGGTTTGTTCAGTTGTTGTTCAGACCAAACATCAATATGTGAAAGAAATGCGATCTAAGTGTCCTTGACAGAATGATATCTGGTGCCAGATGGGGAGGTTTGATTATCTCAGGAACTGCTGATCTCCTGGGTCTTACATGCACAACCGTCTCTAGAGTTTACAGAGAATGGTGTAAAAACAAAAAAAAAAATACAGTGAGCAACAATTCTGTGTGTGAAAATGCCTTGTTAATGAGAGAGGTCAGTGGAGAATGGCCAAACTAGTTCAAGCTGACAGGAATCAACAGTAAATGAAATAACGTCCAACAGTGGTGCTGAGAAGAGCATCTCTGAACACACAACATGTGAATGGGCTTCAGCAGCAGATGGCCATGAACATAACCTCAGTGGCTACTTCATTAGGTACAGGAGGCATGTAATAAAAATGGTAACTAAGTGTAGATTACCTCTTCTAATTTTCTTCACTAACATTAACTGTAGCAAAGGAGGGAACAGTTAGCCAGAAAATTGCAAGATGTAAAAGAGAAGTTCGAGGTGAATCAATTATCTTGCTAGAGCAAGTCTTGAAGATTGGGGGAAGACTATAGACATCAGCTGTGGGCGATGATTGCTGATATTTTTTATGACAGTGGATGGAAGGAGTTCAATTGATTTTAGCATTTTATCAGAAATGTGGTAAGCACAAGATTAGCTTTTCTCAAGCTATTAAGAACCTAAGAAGTGTATTAGCTGTCATAGTGTTTCAAATCTTTATTGACTACAGTTCCATCTTCAATACCAAGCAGACTTATTAAAAATAGACATGGGATTCAACAAATTCCATGTAGAGGCTTCAGTGATAATTTACCAAAATTCTCTGGACTCTGGTCAGGTTCAGTGGATTGGAAGACAGAGACTGTCATGCCACTGTTCAAAAAAGGACGTAGGCAAAATGCAGGTGAATATAGGCCAGTTAGTTCAATATCTGTAGTTGGGAAAATGTTTGAAGCTATAATTAAAGAAGAAATAGCAAGGCATCTGGAAAGAAATGGATCCATCAGGTAGATGCAGCAATGATTCGGCAAAGTCAGGTCCTGTTTGATAAACTTACTGGAGTTCTTTGAGGATGTAATGAGCACAGGGGATAGAGGGGAAAAGATGGATGTTATTTACTTGGATTTCCAGAAGGCGTTCGATAAAGTGCCGCATATAAGACTTATCCATAAGATAAGGATGCATTGGGTTGGGGGTGATGTATTAGCATGGATAGAGGATTGGTTAACTAATAGAAAGCAGAGAGTTGAGATACATGGGTGTTACTCAGGTTGGTAATCAGTGGTGAGCGGTGTGCTGCAGGGGGCGATGCAGGGTCTGCAACTGTTCATAATATACATTATGATCTGGAAAATGGGACCAAGTGTAATGTTTCTAAGTTTGCTGATGATACTAAATTGAGTGGAAAAGAAAATTGTGCAGAAGATGTGGAGAGTCTGCAGAGAGATATAGGTAGGTTAAGTGAGTGGGCAAGGCTCTGGCAGGTGGAGTGTAATGTTGGTAAATGCGAGGTCATCCACTTTGGATTGAAAAATGAAAGAGCAGATTATTATTTATATAGTAAAAAAATGCAGCATGCTGCTGTACAGTGGGACTTGGGAGTGCTTGTGCATGAATCAGAAAAGGTTGAGTTGCAGGTGCAGCAGGTTATCAAGAAGGAAATGGAGTGTTGGCCTTCATTGCTAGAGAGATTGAATTTAAGAGCAGCGAGGTTATGCTGCAACTGTACAGGGTACTGGTGAGGCTGCACCTGGAGTACTGCGTGCATTTCTGGTCTCCTTACTTGAAGAAGGATATACTTGCTTTGGCAGCAGTGCAGAGGTGGTTCACCAGGTTGATTCCAGAGATGAGGGGGTTAGATTACGAGGAGAGATTGAGTTGCCTTGGACTGTACTGTCTGGAATTTAAAAGAATGCGAGGAGATCTTATAGAAAGGGATAGGTAAGATAGAGGCAGGAAAGTTGTTTCTACTGGTAGGTGAGACTAGAACTAGGGGACATAGCCTCAAGATTCAGGGGAGTAGATTTAGGGCAGAGATGAGGAGGAATTTCTTTTCCCAGAGAGGGGTGAATCTGTGGAATACCCTGTCCAATGAAGCAGTGGAGACTACCCCAGTAAATATATTTAAGACAAGGCTCGATAAATTTTTGCACAGTAGGGGAATTAAGGGCTATGGGGAAAAGGCAGGTAGGTAAAGATGAGTCCATGGGCAGATCAGCCATCATCCTATCGAATGGTGGAGCAGGCTCAATGGGCCAGATGGCGTACTCCTGCTCCTATTTCTTATGTTCCTCCACAAATGGATCATCGGCTCCTTAACCAATAGACTGCAGTCAGTAAGGATAGGCAGCAATGCCTCCAGCAAGTAAATTCTCAGCACTGCATCCCATAAAGTTGTGTCCACAGCCTCCCACTCTACTCCCTGTGCACGCATTTCCTTCAATGTCTCAAAACAAATAAGTAAGAGACTCCATTTTGCAGTGAATGGAGTGAGACATGTTTTCACCATAGCTTTACTTTTTATAACTTACATTCCATTGATAGATCCATTTTAAGTTTGAAGATTCACTATTTTTGTTGAAGGATTTATGACTTAACTACGAAATCAGGAAGTCGATCCGGTATTGAATTGAGAGGCGGTAAGACCCTTCCCGAAACGGAACAAACGGAACAAATAAAGAAATCGGAGGAACTTTCTACTTTAGTAAAAATACTCTCTTCAATACAAGATATGAAACTTGAATTTGGTTCGCTTAACACTAAGATGGATAAACTGATGGATGCTAATTTACAGAGGAATTTACGTATATTGGGTTTGCCTGAAAATACTGAAAACGGTGACCTGTTAAAGTTCTTTTCAGATATGCTATATTCACTTTTTAGCGAGATTCTTGAAGTGAACCCTGCACTCAATAGAGCTCATCAAATCCCAAGACCTAAGCCCTCAACTGAATTACATCCACGACCACTGATACTTTGCTTGCACTATTTTACAACCAAAGAAGCTAGACTCCAAGAGGCAAGAAAAAGGGGCAAGCTAATCTACAAGGCAACAGAAATTTGTATAGTGGAGGACTATACACACTCCACATGAAAAGTTGCCTCTCAGTTTCTTTTTGAATTGTTCCTCTCTCATCCCAGACTCAATGACCCTGGGAAAAGACTACTACCATCTTGCCTGGCCAACATCCGCAAATAATCAGGCTAATCATTTCTGGCAATACAATATCTTCATAGATCTTTACTGCATTTTTTCCAGTTTAATGACATCTTTTTTTCAATAGGATGATAAAAACTGTGCACAGTAATCCAAGAGCAGCCTCACCAATGACTTATACAACTGCAACATAATATCCCAGCTCCTATACTTAATGCCCTGACTGATGAAGGCTAAACGGCTTTTTCCCACATCCAATTAACATGTGATCTAGGAAGTTATCCCACAGCACATAGTCTACCATTAGTGTCCAGAATATGTTAGGAACGACCACACCAGTGCATTTCTTGTGTACAGCTTTACAATGGTGAATGCCAAATAAAGCTGCATGGGAATCATTACTGGGTTGGTGCTGTGCATCTGCAGCAGCCAGGCTCACTGTGGAGGTCTGGAAACAAATCATTCACTGTTGGCCATGAACATTTGTTCCACATAGGACCAATTAAATTGAAAGCAGAACTGAACCCAGACATAACGTTCTGTCAGACTGATCGATGGCTTTCCTCTATCCCTGAAACTTTCTCTGGAACTATAAACCACCATTCCCTCCAAATCTGGCCTCTTGAGTGTACTTTGATAATATTCTCTGACCTTGCAAACCATTCTTTCAGTTTGCTGAGCCCAAAGATCTGAAAACCAGCCCTTTCTTTATTCCTAAACTTCTCTTGTCAATTTCCCTCTCCTTTAAGCTGCTGTTACAACTTTTTTCCTTTGACCTCTTTATTTGAGTGGTTTCATATTGTAGGAACAATAGAAAGAATGAAACATTCCATATAACCTGCCTGCTACATTTTAAAGGAGCAAGATGAACAGAAAAACCTGGAGATAGCTATACACCATTCCAGGAACTTGGGGAGGATAAGTTTAAAAAAAAACACAGGAAAAGAAACATGAAGAATAGGATCAAAAACAAAACAGGCTGTACTGAAAGTCTGCAAATCATTTCCCAGTATCAGTCAGAGTTTTGTGGTGAGTTATGGGCACCATATTTTGGGAAATTTGGTAAGGCATTAGAGTACTGAAGAGGTATATTTGAATGCTGAAGGTGATTAAACACTGAGTAAAATCAGCATTTACAAATCAGCTGAGTAACATGTGCAGCACTGTACTCGCATCACCCCAGCACATTAATAATAAAATTCCAATATAAGCCTTCCTGCCTGGACCTTCGAGTCTTCACAACGCAGGGTTATCAAAAATGGTTATGGCCGTGTGGGCTTCAATTCCATGAGGTGATGGAGGAGTTTGGATTGTTTTCATTTGGTAGTGAGCCGATGGATCCTTCGGAAAAGTATCTTGGTGATTGTAGTGATGACTTACAGTGGACTGAAAAGCCTGAGCATGTAGATATTAAAGAAGAGGATGCGCAGGAGCTTTTGAAAAGCATCAAGTTAGATAAGTCACTGGGACCGGACAAGATGTACCCCAGGCTGCTGTTGGAGGCGAGGGAGGAGATTGCTGAGGATCTGGCGAGGATCTTTGCATCATCAATGGGCGGGAGAGGTTCCAGAGGATTGGAGGATTGCGGATGTTGTTCCATTATTCAAGAAAGGGAGTAGAGATAGCCCAGGAAATTATAGACCATTGAGTCTTACTTCAGTGGTTGGTAATTTGATAGAGAAGATCCTGAAAGGCAGGATTTATGAACATTTGGAGGGGCATAATATAATTAGGAATAGTCAGCATGGCTTTGTGAAAGGCAGGTCTTGCCTTACGAGCCTGGTTGAATTTTTTGAGGATGTGACTAAAGACATTGATGATGGTAGAGCAGTAGATGTAGTGTATATGGATTTCGCCAAGGCATTTGACAAGGTACCCCATGCAAGGCTTATTGAGAAAGTAAGGAGGTATGAGATCCAAGGGGACATTGCTTTGTGGATCCAGAACTGGTTGGCCTACAAAAGGCAAAGAGTGGTTGTAGATGGGTCATATTCTGCATGGAGGTTGGCCACCAGCTATGTTCTCTCTAAGCTGTGCATGCTTACACACGCACACGTTTTTTCAACCAGTGCACAAAGGAAATTAATGTGCGCACAAAAGGTTAGTTACCTAAAATAATGTAGTAATTAATAATTATACTTATTGAAAATAATGTTTTAGCTAAATGTTTCTGTTAACTAATTAACAGAACATGTATGTTATTTTGTTGTTATTCTGTGCAGTTTTTTGTCAAATATTTTGTAAACCTACATAAACTGTGCCATGTGTGCATTCAGTGTGCACATCATTTTGTGACTGGAAAAAATTTTTCACTACATAAGATTTTTACGCACACTGACTACTAAAAATGAGAGGAAACATTGGTCACCAGTGGTGTGCCTCAGGGATCTGTTCTGGGACCCCTACTCTTCGTGATTTTTATAAATGACCTGGATGAAGAAGTGGAGGGATGGGTTAGTAAATTTTCTGATGACACAAATGTTGGAGGTATTGTGGATCGTGTGGAGGGCTGTCAGAGGTTACAGCGGGACATTGATAGGATGCAAAAGTGGGCTGAACAGTGGCAGATGGAGTTCAGCCCAGATAAGTGTGAGCTGGTTCATTTTGGTAGGTCAAAATGATGACCGAATATAGTATTAATGGTAAGACTCTTGGGAGTGAGGAGGATCAGAGGGATCTTGGGGTCCAAGTCCATAGGACACTCAAGGTTGCTGTGCAGGTTGACTCTGTGGTTAAGAAAGCATATAGTGCATTGGCCTTCATCAATCGTGGGATGAGCTTAAGAGCCAAGAGGTAATGTTGCAGCTACATGGGACCCTGGTCAGACCCCACTTGGAGTACTGTACTCAGTTCTGGTTGCCTCACTATAGGAAGGATGTGGAAACCATAGAAAGGGTGCAGAGAAGATTTGCAAAGATGTTGCCTGGATTGGGGAGCATGCCTTATGAGAATAGTTGAGTGAGCTCGGCCTTTTCTCCTTGGAGCAACAGGGATGAGAGGTGACCTGATAGAGGTGTACAAGATGAAGAGAGGCTTTGATTGCAGGAATAGTCAGAGGCTTTTTCCCAGGGCGGAAATGGCTAGCACAAGAGGACACAGTTTTAAGGTACAGAGGAGACGTCAAGGGTAAGTTTTTATGCAGAGAGTGGTGAGTGAGTATATTGGGCTACTGACAATGCTGGTAGAGATGGAAACAATAGGGTCTTTTAAGAGACTCTTGAACAGGTATATGGAGCTCAGAAAAATAGAGGGTAACCTTAGGTAATTTCTTAGGTCAGGACATGTTCGGCACAGCTTTGTGGGCTGAAGGGCCTGTATTGTGCTGTAGGTTTTCTACTTTTCAATGAAATAGAGTTGTTCAAAAATAAGAAGGGTCTTGATTGTAACAATAAGAAGGAACTATTTAGGATAGCAGGAGTGATGGGAACACACTTGGGTAACTGGCAAAAAAAGATGAGGGATTTTTCGGGGGTTTGTGCTGTGTGGATTGGTAGAGTTGAGTTATGGATGTTAATGCTATATAGAAATGTCTGCTTAAGACTGACAACTGATGATGATGGAGAAAGTAGTTAATCTTGATGAGTAATAAAGAAGGTGATGATATAGACCTGAGAGTGTTAATCAGATTCTCTTCAGTTCATATGTCTAAATTATTTATCTCTACAAATCAACAAAGCACAGATGTTTGCATTCCTAGAAATAAAAAGCATACCTCATCCTTTTCTACAGCCCTAAAATTGCATTAAAGTTAATACAGTTTTGGATCTAGCACCTGATCTGGTCATGATTCGAGAATTAATTCCCTAATGTCAATATTGGGAAATCTCAGCAATGTCCAGTGTGGGAGCAAATTGACTGATGGTAAATTTAGAAAGTTCATATTTGACTAGGCAAGATGTTAAATAGATAAATGTTCATTTTTAACCAACAATATCTGGACCATTATTCCTCATTATTCTGCTCTATGAATCTTGATTATGTTTACCAAAGTACTTAATTACTCAAATGTAAACCCATTGATTTTAATAAAATTAATTAAAGTTAAATGGAAGATAATATGTTTAGTTTAATAGTTTTGCATTCTGTGTATGCCAGCAATAATACCTGTTCCATTCTGCTTTGTGCTTGTTTACTTCTGGTTGTAATTCCTTTGGTCAAAAGTTAGTTCTACAATTAAAGCTTAGTTCAGAAGTTGGTTTTCTATCAAGTACTCATAGTGGTCATAATAAAGTTCTAAAAATGGAAATAGACTCATCTGGAAAATGTTATAATGCAGATAATCTGACACATGCTGATAAACAGTGGAAGTCTACAGGTAACTGAAAAATGTTATCTGCTGAGGAATTGATTGTATCAATTAAGTTCAATGCTGTGTTGGTAACTCATGACATTAATAAAGTATAAAACAAAACTGTCATGTATAATACTTAAGAATGCAGCCAATTATGCAGTTAACTTAAAAGTGCATACGAAATACTTAAAAGTACAGTGTATGCGAGCTCGATTGCAACATTTAAGAGAAGTTTGGGTAGGTGCATGGATGATAGAGGTATGGAGGGCTATGGTCCCGGTGCAGGTTGATGGGAGTAGGCAATTCAAATGGCTTGGCATGGACTAGATGGGCCAAAGGGGCTCTTCTCCTGCTGTACTTTTCTGCGACCTATAACTCTAATTCCAGATGAATGTTTTTCTCTTCCGAACATTATTTTGACCTTTAGATTTATTCCAATATTCTGAATTACTTACCATCCAAATTAGTTTTTGCAATTTTTGATATGCAGGTAATTAAAAAAATATTAAACCCATAATGTACTAAAGTATTAGAAATGTATAGTGAGTCTATTTTACCTAGTATGTTTTAGATTATCTCTGATTATACCATGGGGAAATGTATGTAGTTTGGTGTTGTTAGGATGCTTATTTTGCTTTTGTTGGAATGAAAAAAGATAGTTAAGTAGTTCACAGTACAAGGATTACACAAGGGCAGCATGGTAGTGGTTAGTAAAATGCTTTACAGCACAGGTGACACGGGTTCAATTCCCACTGCTGCCTGTAAGGATTCTGTACGTTCTCCCTGTGACCACGTGTGTTTCCTCAGGTGCTCTGGTTTCCTCCCACAGTCCAAGGACATATTGGTTGGTAGGTTAATTAGTCATTGCAAATTGTCCTGTGATTAGGCTAGGATTAAATCAGGGAATTGCTCGAAGGGCCAGAAGGGGGTATTCTGTGCTGTGCCTCAATAAATAAATTACTTCAATTCTAATGTACATATGGAAATATTTGTTAGATAATAAAGATGTAATTTCCAACTTTCACTCATTCATTATGTGTCATGTCATATGACGTGGGCAATCATGGTCTTTCCGTGACCATGATTGTTCTTGGAAAATTGTTCTACAGAAGTGGTTTGCCATGTCCAACATACTGTCATTAATTCCATCCTTCTTTGCGAAACATTTAATACTGTAGTATCAGTGGACTCAAGGGTAGACTTACTGAATGTACAGAACTAATAAATCTCATTAAGGCTAATTTTGTTGACTTTCATCTGAACTGGAATAATTTTGCACAAATAAAATTGCTCATTCTATTCTAGGAATCATACCCTCACACTGATTTTTTTAAAACTTCATATTTATATGATTAGTATTTGGTGGTTAGATTGACATCATATCTTGATTATCTTTGCTCTCTGTATGCTCTTAAATGTATATTCACTCCAGAGTTGCTTATTTCTCAGAGGGCAGGGTTGGGGTAGGGGCAATAAATAAATGTCCTGTTATATTGATAAGACTGAAGTGTAATTTTTACAGTGACGTTTAGCTATTGGCAAAATTGCAAATTATTTAATCTTTGCATTTGCTCTTGGGAGCACACTGAATGCCATGGCCAGAAGTTTTAATTCTTCTCTTTTAATCCTATTTGATCTGGCAAGATGGCGCTGGTGACCAATGGCGACAACTTGTAGTCAGCTTATAAAGCCACCGGATATTCTTCTTCTGATAAATATACTTGTTCTGAACTGTGATTGATTGCAGCCTGTAATCTCCCTTTTAAGAAAGCAGTTTTGGGCTGACTGAATGACCTGGTGCATCTGTGATCCCCTGGGGGATTCTGCATGCAGTGCAGCTATTGTCATCACTGGGGGTGGCTGCATCAAATCTTAGTGGAAGGGCATGAACCATGGTTGTCTCCATCAGTCCGTGCTGATTAAAACATCGAACAAGATTCAAATCAATGAGGATGAGATCTGAGGGCGAACAGGTGTTCTGTCTTTTCTGTCTGCGCTTGACCAGTCTCCCACTCACTGCTGCCAGCAGAAGGCGCAGGGGTCTTGGGTCCCATGCTACAAGGTTCAATTCGCTTTTGGCTGATTTTTGATGTTTAATGTCCTCAGTGCTGAACATGCTTTATTATTTGCACATTTTGATTGAGTTGTTTCTGCTCAAATGTGAGATCATCCACTTTGGAAGGAATAATAGAAGAGCAGATTATTATTGAAATGGTGAAAGATTGCAGCATGCTGTTGTGCAGAGGGACTTGGGAGTGCTTGTTCATGAATCGCAAAAAGTTGGCTTGCAGGTACAACAGGTAATTAAGAAGGCAAGCGGAATGTTGGCCTTCATTGCCAGAGGGATTGAATTCAAGAGCAGGGAGGTCATGCTGCAACAATACAGGATACTGGTGAGGCCGCACCTGGAGTACTGTGTGCAGTTCTAGTCTCCATACTTGAGGAAGGATATACTGGCTTTGGAGGCCATGCAGGTTGATTCCAGAGATGAAGGGGTTAACCATTGAGGGGAATTTGAGTTGCCTGGGACTGTACTCTCTGGAACTCAGAAGAATGAGAGGGGATCTTATAGAAACATACAAAATTTTGAAAGGGATAGATAAGATAGAAGTAGGAAAGTTGTTTCCATTGATAGCTGAGACTAGAACTAGGGGACATTGCCTCAAGATTCAGAGGAGAAGATTTAGGATAGAGATGAGGAGAAACTGTTTTTCCCAGAGAGTGGTGATTCTGTGGAATTCTCTGCCCAGGGAAGCATTTGAGGTTTCCTCGCTAAATATATTTAAGAAACAGTTAGATAGATTTTTATATAGTAGGGGAATTAAGGGTTATGGGGAAAAGGCAGGTAGCAGGAGCTGAGTTTATGGACAGATCAGCCATGATCTTATTGAATGGCGGGGCAGGCTCGATGGGCCAGATGGCCTACTCCTGCTCCTATTTCTTATGTTCTTATGCTTGGAACTGGATTTGGCTTTAATGTTCTGTTTGTTATTTATTCACTTTCTGATGTTTGTGCAATTGTTCTTTTGCATGTTTGTGTGTGTTTTTTCTATAACGGGTTCTACGGTGTTTCTTTGTTTTGTGGCTGCCTGTAAGAAAACAAACCTCAAGGTTGTATGTTGAATACATACCTTGATAATAAATGTAACTTGAACTTGGAATTTTAAACTATTTTAGCAGGCAGTAATGACAGACAGACATTCAAATATAGTTTCTGCTGTGACTGAGTAAAACTGAGCCACACCAGGTTTGTAACTGAGAAATATTAAAGTCTTTATTCACACAGCAAACCTCTAAGAGAATCCTGATGTGATGTTTTATACTTCAGCACATAGCTAATAAAAAACAATTCACTACAGTCTCAATTGCTATATTCACTTTAACATTTTGAATGTAGTCGGGAAAATTTACAGATTTACAGTGGTAGCACATCCCAACTGCAGAACCCATTTGAGTTTGAATATTTCATACTGGTGGTGTCTGTTGAGTACTTTGAGTACAAATTGCACACCCAACATACATCCCTTTTTGTTGAAATGTAATGGAACAGCTCATGAATATATGACTAACTAGAAGGTTAAGTGACAAAACAGATCTGCCCTGAAGTGTACCTTAAGTGGTAGAGATACACCTTTAATTGTCTAGTTTGGAACATCTTCTCACAGTATATTAAAAACTACAGCAAACCGTCAGGACAACAGAAAAGGTCATTGGCTGCAGTTTAGCACTGCTGCAGGATTTCTACGTGTCCAGAACAAAGCAGCAGGCAGGAAAGATTGTTGTGGTCACTACCTACCCTGCAAGCTACGTTTTTTAAAAGCTCCCTCCTGGGAAGTGCAATAGGGCTATAAAAACAAAAAACCTCACGCTATTTTAAAAGTTCCTTCCCCCAAACAACCTGATCAACCATTCTAGTTAGCCCCTACCTGCTCTATCACCATCACTTCACTGCACTATAAGCACTTTAAAGCACTTTTTATAACGCTCTTTACATTGTAAATGCATGCTAGTATTAATGTATTTGTGCATATTTTATTCCATATCTGTAGTTTAATCTCTAACTTTTTTATTTTTTAATTCTTTATAATTGTTGTATGTTTTTTGTTTCATGTCCTACCCTGATCAATACACCACAGCAAATTCCTAATACATGTAAATGCATTTGGTGAATATAAGTGATCCTTGATCCTGGATCCTCCTTGATCCATTACAATGTGCTAATTGCAGGAATTTTCATCTGTTGTCTTCCCCTCTGTAGTTTCAATGGGACAGAATCTCAATGATTGGTTTTACTAGCCACAAAGTATCAGCTGGAAGTTAAATTGTGTACAGTTTTTATTTCCTAAAGGCTGGTTCTTATTTTTTGATATCCATAATTTCATGACCCCAGAATAATCCCTTAACAGTCCCACAGAACTCTGCATCAGCCAGCAGTATTGTGAATGCTTGGGCCTGAACAATTGCACTAGCTACTTTTAAATCAGCCATGGTTAGCTCCTGGAGTAGTGAGGAGACAGCATATATCAGTGATGCATATATTATCCTTCCATGTTTCTAAGTAGAAGTGCACACTGCTGCACATGTAATATGATCAAACAATGCAGGAATATCTATTCCATTGATTTGTTGTATTAGTAGGCATCTGGTTTGAACAAATTTGTATATATGTTCTATTGTGTACATCTGGAAACATGAAAAGTCTAGCCAGTTAATACAATAATGAAATGATAGAGAAGGGGTCCAGCTATGGTGATTTATTTTAAGGTTATTCATGGATATCTTTAAATTAAATTTTGCACTAAAGCCCTTGGGCATTGGTAAGTCAGAGAATACTTTGTTCAACTTTATTTGCTGTCATCTGTGCTTCAGTTAACTCCTGATTCTTTACGCTTGCTCAGAAGGTTGAAGGTTTAAGTTCCACTCCAGAGAATCAGTGAAGAAAATTAGGCTGGCATTTCCAAAAGTGTTGCAATGCAGATGCACAGTTTTTGGCTGAAAAGTAAACTATCTTGTGGCAATACTTCAAAAAGGGAAAGGATTTATTTCTCAAGTTAAAATCAGTTAAGGACACCATCAATTCAATATCACTCAGTTTGAATGCTACATGTAAATTGACTGCCATGTCTCTTAAAAAAAAGTTGACAAACTTCCAAAATATTTTGGATGTCATAAAGGGAACCATTTAAATGGAAGCCTTTCTTTCTGCTATTCTGCCATGTTAAATCTTTGCCTGAAGATACAATTTCAACATTTAAGTAGTCCCCTGTTCCCTTTATCTTTTGATATCACAGAGGGCATGACTGAATTAAATGCCAGCAAAGCACAATTAACAAGGCATTCTAAACATGAATAAAGAGTGCAAAAAGCAAGGAAGTGGCAGTAACTCTTTAAAAAATATATAACTTGGGCTTCATTTGAGTTTCTTATGTACACGTTTGTAATTCTAGGCTGCCCACACAAAATGCTGGAGGAACTCAGCAAGCCAGGCAGCATCGATGGGAAAGAGGAAACAGTCGACATTTCAGGCCTTCATCAGGATCAGCATTTTGTGTGTGTTGCTTTGGATTTCCAGCATCTGCAGATTTTCTCAAGTTTGTAACTCCAGGCAGGCTTCTAGATCTTGGAAGGTGTCCAGAGGAATTTACTGTGGATTAAGAACTTGGGTTGTGTGGGGGAAATGGAGAAGCTGGGATTTTCCCTCTTCAGAAAGCAAAATAATTTAAAGACATGTTTAATAGTGGTGTCTAAATTTATGAACATTTTGTGAGAGAAGATAGAGGGAAACTTTTATTGTCTGGACAGCCAGTGTACAGAGGAAATAAATTTAGTGACAATAATGAATGGCATGCTCAGAAGAATTGATTTTACTTAGCAGATTGATATCATCTGGAGTGCATTGCTTGAAAGACTGATTAAATAGATTTAATAGAAATGTTTCAAACAAAATTGGACATAAACACAAAAGGGAGAAGTTTTTTTATGTTCATGGATAAGGTCAGGGAAAATGAACAAATTAATTCCAGAAGGTATTCCAGACAAACTAGCCTAGTCACAATGTGGTGAGAGATCTCATTCTATACGATACAATTATAGGATTATCTCCTTGCATCTTCCAACATCCTTTGTTGCAGACAACTCCATGAAGAAGTGAAGAATAACCAAAAGCTCATGCATCCAAGAGTCCTTCTGTTACTATTGCTGTAATCCAACTTTATAAGATTAGAATATCAAACGGAATCAGAATTGTGGAGTTATGGAATGCCACACTGTGGGAATTACATGTATCAGGGAAGTACCAAATTGAATGTTAAAACCTCTGTGGCAGTAAAAAGAAAGAAAACCACAGGATATCTTATAACATAACTAATATTTTATGTCATGCTGGTTTGTAGCCTAGGAGTGTAAATACAGCATAGTATTTTATTTATTTATCATTTATTTATTTAGAGATTGTTACATTTTGTAACTCCAAAATGCAAAACTAATTGCAAGAAAAAGACAAGAGCTCAGGAGAACGGGTCATAGTTTCATTTTTACTTGTAGGTAGATGTGTTCAGAGTTCAATGTAAACTTTATTGTCAAAGTACATATGTCACCATATACAACCCTGAGATTCAGTTTCCTGTGTACATACCCAGCAAGTCCAAAGAATAGTAACTAAAGCAGAATCAGTGAACGACTGTCCAAACAAGGCATTCAACCAGAGTGCAGAAGCCTGCAAACTGTGCAAATGGAAAAAGAAGAAACAATAATATAAATGCATAAGTAATAAATATCAAGAACATGAGATGAAGAATCCTTCAAGTCAAGTACATTTTGCTGTTATTTAACTATATACATGTATATCATCAAACGAACCAAGGTTTTTCTGAACCAGTGTGTAAAGTGAAAAATGAATCCACTGGTTGTGGGAACATTTCAATGATGGGGCAAGTGAAATTAAATGAAGGTATTCCCTTTGTTCAAGAGCCTGATGGTTGAGGGGTGTTATCTATTCCGGAACCTGGTGATGTGAGTCCTAAAGCTCTAGTACTTTCTTCCTCATGGTCGCAGTAAGAAGAGAACATGTCCTGGGTGATGGGGGTCCTTGATGATAGATGTTGCTTTCCTATGACAGTGTTTCATGTAGATGTGCTCAATGGTTGGGAAGACTTCACCCATGATGGACTGGGCCATATCCACCACGTTTTGTAGAATTATCTGTTCAAGGGCATTAGTGTTTCCATACATAAGACGATTAGACACAGGAGCAGAATTTGACCATTCAGTCTATCGAGACTGCTTTTCCATTCCATCATGGCTGATCCTGGATCCCACTCAACGCCATACACCTGCCTTCTTGACATGTCCTTTGATGCCCTGACCAATCAGGAAACAATCAAATTCCACCTTAAATATATGCTTAGACTTGGCCTGCACTGCAGTCTGTGGCAGAGCATTCCACAGATTTTCTATTCTGGCTAAAAAATAATTCCTCCTTGCATCTGTTCTAAAAGGTCACCTCTCAATTTTGAGGCTATGCCCTTCAATACTGGATACACTCATCATAGGAAACATCCTCTCCACATCCACACTACCTAGTCCTTTCAGCATTCGGTTGGTTTCAATGAGAACCCCTGCATTCTTCTAAATTTCAGAGAGTACAGGCCCAAAGCTGCCAAACACTCCTCAGATGTTAACTTGGAATTCCTGGAATCATCCTCGTGAGCCTCCTCTGAACTCGCTCCAAAGACAACACATCCTTTCTGAGATATGGGGTCCATACTGTTGACAATACTCAAAGGGTGGCCTGACTAGTGTCTTATAAAGGCTCAGCATTATCTCCTTGCTTTCATCTTCTATTCCCCTAAAAATAAATGCCAACATTGTATTGCCTTCTTTACCAAAGACTCAACCTGTAAATTAACCTTCAAGCAGTCTTGCACGAGGACTCCTAAGTCCCTTTGCACCTTTGATGATTGAACCTTCTCCCCATTTAGATAATAGTCCGCACTATTGTTCCTTTTGCCAAAATGTATCAGCATACATTTTCCAACACTGTATGATTTGGTGCGTGAAGATGTATACCAGTTACATACTTTTACATGTAACCCACAATTAAACAAAGAATGGTAAATCAAACAATATTTTTACAATATTACTGAAATATTAAACACACAAGAAAGATACTGAGAAGAGCAGGCCCTTCCAGTTGAATGAGCCTCACCACCCAGCAACCCACCTTTTTAACTCCAGCTTAATCACAGGATAATTTACAATGACCAATTATAAATATTATAACTGGAATGTGAGAGGAAACTAGTGCACCCAAAGGAGACTCATGCATTTCATGGGAAGGATGTACAAATTTCTGATGGAATGTGTCAGAATTAAATTTGGAACTCCGATGTAATAGTGTCATGCTACTCTACTGTGGCACCCTGGCAGTAATTATTTTAGAATACCCACAAGGTCTAGTGTTTCCTACCATGGTCTCAAGAAACACGTGCCATAAATGAGCTGTAGTTGTAGTTCCTCTGTAAATCCTACTGTCCAACACAGAGATGACAATGAGAAAAATCTGATGAATAGGATGAAATGCAGAGAAATAAATGAAGTTGTACATTGCTCCAGGAAATGTTAGTAAAAGAGACAATTAACCCAATATTTTATGGAATCTTGTCCATGTTTTTCTCAATTGGGTAATGCTTGTATTACTTGGAGACAATTATCCTCAAAGGCTAAAGGTACCAACTTGGACTTGCAGAGTAAAAACAATGGCATCCTGTTCTTGAGGCATATTAAAGAAGGTAAAATCATGTGGAATTAATGTACGATGTTGAAAAGCTGAATTTAAAGATGTGATTGTTTTGTGGGGCAGACAGTGGGTGATGGCCGGAGAAGGTTCATGTCTGCTCAGTTTCATGGGAGCTCCTGGCCGTCTGTTGTTTGTTCAATTTGAGGATAATCAGGAAGAGTTCATTTACCTTTTGCGGTATTACGGAATTTGCTAATGATAACAAAACTACTTGAATTTATATAACAGCAATGATATGTCTGATGGTTCTTCAAACAACTAACTGAAGCTTTATATGAAATTAGGAAGATTAACTAAATCATTGATTAAGAAGATGATAAAGATTCTGATAGACATGGGTACAACAGAGGCCAAAGTGCCTGAAGAGAGGGATACCCTACAGATGGTATCTAATTAATCTCGCTTCTTTGCTTTCTCCCCTTAGACCAAAACAACCTTTTCCTTTCCAAACATTAAATGACCTTTTGAAATTAATACTGGATCTGTTTTCACTATATTTTACCACTCTGCTTTCTAAATCACAACAGTACAGCTAAAATGTCTTTGCTGGCTACTTGCCAGTTATTGAAAACTGCTTTGTTTGACTGCCTGGCATTTCCTGTGAGTCCACGACTAAAATACTACGGTCAGCAGACGGTAGAATGAAATTGAGGAAAACATTTTTCCCCATACCAATTCTATATTGCACATTTCATACACCAATAAATGACTACATTTAACATCTCAGATTACAAGGTAATCTGAGTTAAATTGCTTCAGACTGTGGAATCTTGGATCTGTGTTTGAGGAAGTTAAGAGGTTATTAAGTAGGGTATTGAAAAGATCAAATGTGAAGAAGTGATTAGAGTGTGAATAAAGTTTCTAGGCCAGCAAGCATTTGACAAGGATGAAGGTAAATATTGTTGAAAGTGTGTATCAATAATATTTTTGTGTTCGGTAATTTTCATCAAATTCTATCTTCTCACCATTCCCTGTCAGGTCAATAGTTGCACAGTATTTATTTATCTATTTATGGTTAAAGTGCCGAATAAGTCCTTCTGGCCCTTAGAGTTGTGCCACCCAGCAACCCCAACAACACCTGATTTAATCCTATGGGAAAATTTATAAAGACAAATTAACCTACTAGCTGCTATGTCTTTGGACTGTGGGAGGAAACCAGAGCATCTGGAGAAAAGCCCATGCTAATTCCACAGGGAGAACATACAGATTCCTTACAGACGACGCTGGGATTGAATTCACAACTCTGAAGCTTCAGACTGTAATTGTGTCATGCTAACTGTTACGGTACTGTGGCACTTTAGGAAGATGAGTAGTATTTTGAGGATTGAGATGGAAGCAGGCAACAGAGCAGATGATTTGTTAATTGTGACATAATGTATTTTAGCAGGGCTAAGTTCACTAAAGAAAACACGTTTTGTAGATGTTGTGTGTAAACCCTTTCATCTAGTATACTTCATTGAATGAATTTGATGATTGCTTAGAATCTGATCTGCAAAGACAAACATCATCTACAAAACACATTGTGACTATTGGGGTTTGGTTGCTCCTGGTTCATCCCATGGGAAGGGAGTAATATCCAATGCTGTAGCAAAAAACTTCCAAATTCACTAAGGACAAACTATCCAATGTCATTGTCCTCTTTCATCAGCACCAAGACCCTAATTACACGTAGAATGTAACACTGGGCAGTTCACTTCATTCACATGCCTAACACCAGACTCCTGAAACAGACATGCTATTCAATGGCATGTCACAGGAAAAAAAATGACCAAGTGGATTGGGGATAAGTTCAAGCATCTGCAAAAAGCACTCCTTTAAGGAAATTGAACACCCTCACTGGCTTCAAGAAATCCTTGGCACATGACCACTCAAAGTGGAGAAGCAGTACTCAGGATAGTGTTAAACAGCTTGAGTTTACACACTAGGGGGACTGCAGAAATGGTGGAAGGAGCAGATGACCTCACAACTGACCCACTTGTCTGCCCCATCAAGCACCTTCTGTCTCATCTGTCAATGAGTGTGCAGTTCCCATATTGGCCTCGTGTTATCGTAGGTCCACGTCACAGAAACAATCCATCCTATATCCTGAAAGGGAGAACAAGAAGACTAAACTGCAGCCGCAGCAGTGAATGCTAGTGTATTATGAGTGCAGTTTAAGGCTCACTTCAGCAGGGGAATGGCAAGGTGACTGCAAAATCTGCATATAGTTTCCATTGGAAAACATCCAAGTATTGCTGTGAAACAAGAAAAGAAAGAGGGCAAGCCTCTCTTATATTTTAATGGTAAATTTCACCAATTTACTTTTCTTTCTCTTCAAGCCCTTCTAATGTTCATGAAGTCTAAATGCAGTATAGAGTTAGCACATTAAAAATAGATGAAATCAGTCTCTGGTGACGATGGCTGGTTCTACACTTGCAAAGATCAGGAGGGAAGAAGGGTCTTCAGGAGTGAAGCACGGTTATTGGTGACTGTAGAGGCCAATATGCAGACTCTGGGACAGTAGGGACATGGACACAGTTGGGATGTGGGCGTTTGGGTAGAAAGATCCTTCCTGCATCTCTTCTTCTCTTCAGCAGTCGCTCTTCTGGATTCCTCAAAACTCTTGGCTGCTCCGTGGATCGGTGTTCTCTCTGGTGGTCTCTGTCTTTCCAGCTGCTACCACTCGTTGATCTCAATACTTGCCTGAGAGAGCTGCTGCTTAAGTTGGTCTTTGTTCCTCTTGTGTGGGGCACCATAATCTCTCTTGTCCTAAGAGCGTTCTCTATAGAGTCCTGCTTTTGGTAACCTGGAGTTGTCCCGGTGAGACACGTGGACTGACCAGCGGAGCTGTCTGAGCAGCAGTGTAGCTTCAATGCTTGGAAGTTGAGCCTCCTTCATGATCTTGTTGATGGAGACACGATCCCGCCAGCTGATCCCCACGATGGAGCGGAGGCAGCGCTAATGGATGTGCTCAAGCAACTGAATTTTCTTGCGGTACAAGAAGATGACTTCGGAACCGTATCGCAGTCTTGTAACAACAGCAGCCCTGTACAGCTGGATATTTGTAGTCAGACACGGCTGGTGGTACTTGCACGCATGTTTCTGGAGGTGCCCGAAGGCGAGCCAATTGTCAGCGTCCCTTAGTACTGTAGTGTCATTGGAGATGATACTGCCCAAGTAGGTGAACTGATCAACTGTGGTGAGAGGGTGGTCGTCAATGATGATCCGAGGTGAGTGTAAATGCCACAGGGGGCTTCTGATAGAGGATCATTGTTTTCTTCAGACTGACTGTTAACCCGAAAGCCCTTGCAGCCTCAGTGAACTGAGAGACTGCAACCTGCAGCACGTCCTCTGTGTGTATGGGAAGAGCACAGTCATCCACATATAATACCTCGAGAATGGGTTCTTGCATGGCTTTGTTCAGGTGAGAAGGTGGCGGAGGCTGAAGATACTTCCGCCAGTGCAGAACCGAATGTAGATGCTCTCCGAGGTGGTCTCTTCTATTTCCCATAGCATCATGCTGAAAAAAGATGGCAAAGAGCATTGGTGCCAAAACACAGCCTTGTTTCATGCTGGTACAGATGGGGAATGGGTCAGACAGGTTGCCATTGTATTTAATCTAACTGCTTTGGCCTTCATGGAGCTGCTGCAGGATGGTGAGGAATTTTGGGGTCAGCCAAGCCTCAGCAGAATATTCCAGAGACCATCGCAGTTAACTATATCAAAGGAGCGCCTAAAGGAGGTGTCAGATGTTCTGCACACCAGATTCATGCCAAGTGTAGGCTTTTCAGGGTGAAAGTCTGACTGGCTATCAAGCCAACAATAAGGGAACGAGGACCATGGTTGAAAAGACTCCAGGTGGATAAGCGCTTCGGCCTCCAAGATATATTCCAGATCAAGCTAAGGGAGCAACTGGACAGCAAAGGCACCCCCAACGCATCCTCCAATGGGGACAGCTGAAGACTGCCATCCAAGAAACAAGGTCTGGTTTGATGAAAATAATGTTGAAATCCAGAACCTGCTCCAGATGAAACGCTCCTCACATCAAATAGTGCTGGCTAGACTCAATGACCAAGCGTTCAAGGCAGAATGCAGGGCTGCATGCAGCACCATCTTAGCCAAACTGAGACAGATGCAAAACACTCGATGGACTGCCCTAGCAGTATGAACACAGTACTATGCAGACACTGCCAAAACTCGAGTCTTCTACGAATCACTGCATGTAGCATATGGTCTGACTCATCAGATTCAATTTTCACTACAATCATTTGATGGCTCCAGCCTGCTGACAGACAAGGAAGCCATCATAAGGTGATGGACAGAGCCTTTTTGAGGATAATCATCAAGTACATTGAAATGACCCCCCCAGCATGAGGTCAGGCTTAAGCTTGATGGCCCACCAACTCAGGATGATGTCAAATTCACTATTTCCAAGCTGAAATGCCATAAATCCCCAGGCTTGATGGCACCCCGGTGGAAGCATACAAAATGGGTGGAGACATTCTCCTGAGCAAACTCACAAACCTGTTCAGCCTCTGTTGGGAGAAAAGTTCAGTCCCAAATGACTTACATGATGCTGTCACTGTCTCTCTGTACAAGAACAAAGGGGAGAAATCAGGTTTCTCAAACTACAGAAGTGTTACCCTGCTGTCCCCTGCTGGGAAGATCCTTGCCAGAATTCTCTTAGACAGAATCATCTGTACCATTGCCAAAGGCAACTTCACAGAGAGTCAGTGCAGATTCAGAGCGAACAGGGGCACATCCAACATGATCTTTGTCCTGTGCTAGATACAGGAGAAGTGTTGTGAACAGAACATGGGACTGTACGCAGCCTTCAAACTCTGGTACAACACACTCAAAATGCTGGAGGAACTCAGAAGCCAGAATAAGACCATCGGAGGGATTTCTGTTCCCTTCCTTTCCAGTTCTGAGTGAATGCCTCGGCCAGAAATGTCAACTCCTTATTCCCCACCACATGGCTTTCTGAATTCCTTCAGCATGTTGTGCGTTGGATCCATCTCCAGGACCCCACCTCCCAGCTCATGCTCTCTTCTTGCTGCTGCAATCAGGAAGAAGGTACAGGAGCCTCAGGATTCACAAAACCAGGATCTTGACCCAGAGGGAATAACTTCACTTGCCCATCACTGAACTGTTCCCACAACATATGGACTCACTTTTTACAATGGATAAAACAGGGTCTTTCAAGACACTCTTAGATAGGTACATGGAGCTTAGAAAAATAGAGGGCTGTGGTAGGGAAATTCTGGGCAGTTTCTAGAGTAGGTTACATGGTCGGCACAACGTTGTGGGCTGAAGAGCCTGTAATGTGCTGTGGATTTTTATGTTCTATGTTCTTATGACTCTTCATATCATGTTTTTAATATTTATTGCTTATATATTTATTATTGGTATTTGTTTTTTTTCTTTATATTTGTATTTGCAGTTTGTTGTCATTTGCACATTGGCTGTCCATCCTGTTTGCGTGGTTTTTCATTGAATCTATTATGGTTATTGGATTTATAGAGTATGCCTGCAAGAAACAAATCTTAGGATTGTATATGGTAAAATTCTTTGTTGTTATAAGCTGTCAAAATTCAGCAAAATGGCATTTTGCCCAGTCTACATTGATTGGCAGGTGCTGAATGTTATTTAGATTGGCATGTGGTCATTCAGTTTGCTTCTGGTTGTATTTGATGTTCATGGACATTCAATATCTATTTAAGGATTATCTACTGGAGGAAGTTTAAAGCTTCAAACAGAGCACTGGCAGCAAACACGAGGGATCCAGTATTCCCATATTGAGCAAATATAGTCATCAGAACAGTGGCTAAGCCATAGGCGTGTCAGTGCTTAGAACATTGCAGTTAGCCAAATTTCATTAGATGGTTTTCCAAGTATTAACTATAGTTGAAATGTTCCTCGTAAGTCGAAGTATAATCTAGTGTCATATCAAAGAGACCAAATGTTAAAAAAAATCAGTCTCTCTTTCATTCCACTTAATGGTTCAGATTAACAGTTTAACAGCTGATAAAACTTTCTGGCTTCTATGCATTTAAATGAATTATTAAAATTAATCAAACTAATCAAATAGTTTAAGAACATTTAAAAGCAGAACAAATAAAGTCAAATGTTAGAAGTACCAAATTACTTGAACTCACATTATCCCCTGAGGCTGTAGCCTCTGCTAAAGTCATGGATGAGAATTCCCTAGATCAGATGTAAAGGGCATAGATTGTTTGGATGGACTGCTGCTGAGCTTTGTTTTGTGTGGTTGGGCCCACAGGGAGTACAACCTCAAGCTTGTTTGACAATGTGTTTGGAAGCAGATGTTATTACATTTATAATCTGCCACAATTGCTGAGTCCCCAAGCTCATTGTACATCAGGAAGGAGTGAGTGCCAATGGTGTGAATCTGAGCTCCCTACAAAAATCAAGCCCACGTCTTCTGTAGTTTCCCTTCTATCAGTCAAAGTGTAATGTACCTCATCAGTAATCTGTATTAAGCAATGAAATAAAAGCTCCTGTATAAAATGTATGAGGAGGTCTGTACTTTTCACAGTATTGTGTCTAAATCCATATTTAAGTTTGCTTACAACACCACTGTCGTTTGCTGAAATCAAAGGTGATGATGTATCAGCAATATAGGATGGAGACTGAAAATCTGGCTGAGTGGTGCCTCAACAATAATCTCTCACTCACCATCAGCAGAAGAGGTGATTATTGACTACAGGAGGAGGAAACTGGAAGTCTCTGAGCCAGCCTGCATCAGGGGATCAGAGGTGGAGAGGGTCAGCAACTTTAAATTCCTCAGTGTTAACATTTCGGAGGATTTATCCTGGGTCCAGCATATAAGCGTCATTACAAAGAAGGCTCCGTGGCACTTCTACTTTCTTAGATTCAGAATATTATCTAAAACTTTGACAAACTTCGATAGATGCGTGATGAAGAATATACTGACTGGTGGCATTGTGGCCTGGTATGTAAACACCAATGCCCTTGAACAGAAAAGCCTGTACAAAGTACTGGATACAACCCAATCCCTCGCGAGTGAAACGTTCCCCACCATTGAGCACATCTACAAAGAGTGCTGTTGCAGGAAAACAGCATCCATCTCTAATAAACTCCACCATCAAGGTAAGGCTCTTTTCTTGTTGCTGCCATCAAGATGGAGGTACAGGGGCCTCAAGATTCATATCACCAGGTTCAGGAACAGCTATTACACCTCAACCAGCAGGCTGTTGAACCAGAGGAGATAACTTCACTCACCCTAACACTAAACTGTTCCCACAACCTATGAGCTCACTTTCAAAGGCTCTTCATTTCAACTTCTTCATATTTATTGTTTATTTATTATTAGTATTTTGCTTGCATTTTTGTATTTGCAAGGTCTGTTGTCTTTTGCACGTTGGTTGTTTGTCCATCTTGTTGTGTGCAGTTTTTCATTTATTCTATTCTGTTCCATTATATTAACCATGAATGCCCATAAGGATATGAATGTCAGGGTATTCTGTGGTGAAAAATATGTACTTTGATAATGTACTTTGAATGTTGAACTTAAACTATCAAGTTCAGATTTAGTTGAGCTGAAAAGCTCTGAAAAGCTGTTGAACTGATAGATAATGTAGTCTTTCAATTCTGCCACAAGGATAGCTCCCTGAACAATTTTGATCTTTCTCATGTACTTTCTCTTGCCGTTTATTTTCCAAATCCGCCTTTAGACAATAAAATTGGAATGAAAGTACATCATATCTCATAAAGGGAGATTATATCATTCAAAAACATTCTCTGACGCTGCTTTGGGAATATTTTTCAGCCCATTTCTGAAAGAAAATTAAAGGATTCTATGATAGATTATGTTCTGAATAAACGTTAAACTCATCTTTTGTGGGTGTGTTGAGTATGGCCTGGAAAGAGTGCCCGAAAACTAACTTGCCTTGAAACGTCCTGACTGGATGATCGCGTCCAGAGGGAATCATCATATGTGGTCAGTAACAAATAAACATGATCTTTGGAGCCTAAAATGTGCACATGATGATAGATAGTGCAATTAGTGATTGATCAGAATGGAAAACTATGATCGTCACCAGAGAACTGAGATACCAGATTGACCTACCTGAAACCCATCTAGCAGACAAAGGGCAACTGAAGGACAAGAATGGATATTACATCTTCTTCAAGAAAGGGAAAGCAGCTGACGAGCCCAGGATCCATGGTGTTGGGTTTGCAATAAAGAACCAGCTTGTCAGTCAACTCTCTGAACCTCCTGTGGGGATCACTGAAGGCCTCACTTTGATCTGCTTGGTGCTTAACTACAACCAGAGGCAACCATCGTGAGTGCTTATGCACCAGCATGAGTGTGAAAAAGAGGCCTTCTGCGCTTGCCTAGACATCATATTGTTGAGCATCTCCAAGGAGGACACAATAGTCTTTTAGGGCCTTCAACCTTTGGAAGGGCATAATGAGAAAGGAAAGCATTGGCAACATCAACTCAAATGGAGTACACTTCTCGCCAAATGTGCTGAGCACAATCTGATTATCATAAACACTCGATTGCACCAGAAAAACAAATTTAAGCACCTTGGCAGCACCCCGGATCTAAACAGTGACTATGTCATTGTATGAGCTAGGCACCACCATGATGTGAGTATCACAAGGACACAGATAACTGCTGGACAGATCATAACCTAATCCACTCGACCATGGTAATCAGTCTCATGGAAAAGAGGAGGGTTCATAAGAGACAGACCAGGCCAAGACCTGGCCACTTGAGAGCCTGCTTGACACTGCCACCCAACAGCACGTTCAGGCCTTGTTTGGGGAATCCTCCAATGGGTGTATCCTGAGGATATAGTAGAGCAGTGGGATCTGCTTAAATCCACCATCCTTGAAACCTGCAAGAACATCAAGTGCAGAAGTGCCTACAAGTGCAGAAAACATCAGGATTGGTTTGATGATAATGACATGGAAATAGAACAACTTATCTCCAAGAAAATGAAAAGTGTTTATGCCTGGCAGAATGATATCAGCAGCAAGGCCAAAAGAGAAGCCTACTCCAGAGCCAGGGCAAATGTCCAGTGCAGGGTGAAGGAACTAAAGAATCTTTGGTGGACTGGAAATGGAGAGCCTGGCAGATTCTAGTAACATGAGGGGTTTCTTCAGTGCCACCAAATCAGTCTATGGTCCAAGTTACTGTGGATTAAACCCCATGCGCTTAAAGGATGGAAAGAACTTGCTAAAGGATTGGAAAGATATAAACGATGGAGAGAGTGCTTTCAAGAACTACTTAACTGCAACAGCACTGCAGAACAAGAGGCCACTAACCAAATTCTTCAGAGACCAGTGACAGAAGACATGGGGGAACCTCCCAGTATGAAAGAGATCCATGATATCAGCAGGAGTCTGAAATGCAACAAAACCTCTGGACCTCACAGAATCCCAGAAGAAATCCTCAACAAAGGAAGACCAGCACTCCTGGACCACATACACATGCTGCTCCTGAAGATCTGAGAGAAAGAATAACTGCCCTCAAAGCTCAGGGTTGCTCTAATATTGACCATATTCAAGAAGGGAGACAAGGCATGTTGTCGCAGTTACAGAGGCATCTTCCTCCTGTTAACAATAGGCAAAATACTTGCATTTACCCTTGTCAACCAACTCCTTCTGTTACCTGAAGAAGTACTGTGTGGTATCTGCCCATCCTGAGTTTCTGCAGACATGATCATCACAACACACTAATTACAGGAAAATAAGCTGTGAATAAAGGCAACCCATGTACTTGGCTTTCCTGGATTTGACAAAGGAATTTGATATAGTAGATGTATCAATGCACCCTGGCGTATACTACCAAGACATGCCTGCCCTAACAAGTCCTTAAGGATACTGGGACTTCTGCATGATGGCATATCAGTCATGGTAGACAGATATAATGGCACTCAATTGGAAACTTTCACTGTCGAGGCAGGGCTCAAGCAGGGTTGAACCCACTCTATTTGCCATTTTTATTGTGCCATCCTTCACCTCATAGGATAAGAGCTGCCACAGTACAAGGCCCACACACCACTATCATGGTGCTTCAGTATGCTGATGACAATGCCATCACTGCACACTCTGAAGAAGACCTCCAATGTATTCTGAATGCCTTTGCCAAGGCATATAGGACTGTATATCTTGTTTTGAATATATAAAAAAAGGGTGTTATATCAGCCACCACACAACCAGCCATTTATCCAGCCCTCTATAAAAGTTGATGATATTGGCCTTGAAAGTTTTGCTGATTTGTTACTTGTGCTAAAGGAGATGGCCTTGAATTCTTAGGCAATGCCTTGGGATCAAGAATGATTTTATCCCACTCTTAGCTCCCACAGGAAATATGTAGTTCAAAAGAATGCACATTTGTAATTATGGAAGATCCAAAATAACTTCAGCAGGAACAGTGGCTCCAGACCTTATATAGGCAAAGAAAATCATTTGGCTTTGTATTTAGTAATATGGTTAGCTCCTCATTCTGTTGGGGATCTTCACTACTAGATCCTTGCAAAGTTGCAAAAAATGTTCACATAAGTGCGTGAGCCTAGTTCATTTACACTGAGTAGTTTGGCTCATTTTGAATGCAATTATATCATGCTTCCTGAATCTGTCTTGTAGGGTGGAAGACTGAGTTGTTGGGTTTGGGGGAGTGTGTGAGGTGGGAGTCAGCGTGTTGGTAGTTAGACATGAAATTCTGTCCCAAGGTCATCAGAAATCAGATCAAGTCTGTTCTGGGTCACATTATCCAGCCAGACCAAACTTGTGCTATATCAGGAGGACAGTATTTCACAGTTAACATAGGGATCCTATTGTCTATGTGTGGGAGAGGAAATGGTCAATTCACTGGACCAAAAGAAGGCTGAGTTTGACAGAATATTGCACACGATGAATGAACAGTACACTCCAGACTGGGCTTTAGGAAGGAGTCAGGAATTGGATCCAACTGCTTGAGAAAGACTCCTGTAAAACAGTCAAAATCATGGTAGGAAACAAATAGCTTTCCACCAAATCTGGAGACAGGCAGCGTTGTCCACCCTCCCCTGTCTTGTTTGTTTGGGATGTAAAACCCTTTGTGAAATACATCAGGAATGAATTGGGCATATGATGAGCGACAATACCAGGATGTAGCCCCCTGAACATGGATGATGTCACTGTCTTCTGTTCAACCAAAAGATAGATCAGCATCTGTGATCAGTTCGAACTGGTGTCAGGGAGGGCCTCAACCATAGAAGGCTAAAACAACAAAATGCTGGAGGAACTCAGCAGGCCAGGCAGCATCTATGGAGAAGAATAAACAGTCAACATTTTGGGCTGAGACTCTTCATCAGGACTGATGAAAGGTCTCAGTCCAAAATGCTGACTATACTCTTTTCCATAGCTGCTGCCTGGCCTGTTGAGCTCCTTCAGCATTTTGTGTGTGTTGCTTGAATTTCCCAGCACCTGCAGAATTCCTCTGGTTAAAGATCAAGGACATGTTCTTTGTCAACTGGCCTTATTAGTCCACCATTTCCTTCACCATCAGTCTGACTACCTGAAGGTGTTGGGGATCTGATTCGGACTGGCTGAGGTAGGTAACAAAAGGGAGTGGCTGGAGTGGATTGGCAACAGTAAAAGAATACTGGGAATGTGGGAACAGTGATCCCTCTCAACTGGAAAGAACCTGACCATTAGATGTGAGATGCTCCTGGTTTTGCTGTGCCCATTCCTAGCTTCTCTGCCATGGTCGTTACCTGACTCATTTTCCATTTCATTTCGAAATGCTAGATGGAATGATTCACAACTAGAAAGAGAGAAAGGGAGAGCGTACCCAACATTGCCATTTTTTGATGGCTACCTTTGTGCCACTGCAGCAAAGGTATTTTTACGTGCTGCCTTTGCTGGATTCTGTGTCATCGCTGCTCCTCTCTAAACTTCTCTCAAAGATTGGGGAAAAATGTCAACTTGCTTCAATATTACTTTAAGGGGCAGCACTCCTGGGAGAAATCATTGTGTTTGCCTACACTCAATGGCTGTGAGTTTTGCATGTTGTGGCAGCAAAAACTTCATACAATCGGTACAGGCTCCAATTAGAAAGGGGAAAAGTTCCATGAATTCCTTCCAGTCAAGGGAAGGAAGAGCAGCAGTAAAATATGGAGGACAAGACAAAGTTGTAGCTGGAGATGGAGGGACCAGAGTATGCAATGTTTTTGCCCCCTCAATAAAAGGTTTGCAGAAGATAAGAACTTAACAAACAGTAGCAGCGGTGGCCATGCATACGCACAAGCCTGCTCCAACATTCAGAAATGTCATCTCATGATAATTATCCTTCCACTTGTCTGCCTGATGCCCAGAACCCTAGAGAGGCAGGTGGACCAAAATATTGCCATTCGCAGCCTTCAATATATTCAGTAACTCCATATCCCAGGCTTTCTAGACAAATAATTCCAAGGATTCGGAGTCCTCTGAGAGAAAAGAAATGTTTTCCTCATCTCTGAAGTGATGGTCCATCACTGTTGATTCCCACAGGAGGGAAATCGTCCTTTTAGTACCTACACTGAGCTTGTAAGAGACTCTTTTTAGGCTACAATGAAGGTAAGCCAATAGTGTTCAGACTTGTGTGAAATATGAGACTGTGCCCAGTTTTCTCAAGGAAATAAATTCATCTTGGTCCTCAAGGGGAGTTGTCAACAACAAGTTGGAGCCCTGCGGGTTTACGCATTTTGCAGACCTTCTCCAGATTCAGGGCATCAGTAATGCCCCCATCCCCTCAGTGTGCAACTAGAGATTATGATTGCCAGCACTACATACATGTCAGTGTCCACTTTTCTGACTGCCAGAATTGCATGTTATTAGTGTTAAGAGGCTATTTCACTCTCAGCTGTGGCCTATTTGCCTCTGAACACAAAAATCTATGCAGATGTCCAATGCTGTACCCACATGGTATAAACATCTCAGAAGAAAGAACTGAAAAATATCAAAGCTGTTCTCTCCAGTCTCCTGGTCAACAGTTACCATTCCAATAGCAAAATGGAAGCAGATGACCTGGTCACAGTCAAGCTGCTGTTGATGGAATCATGTCTGCATTCCCAGTTTCACAAGAATGCCAGCTTTTGCTTCACTGCTTCCCTCCACATTTTTATTCTGGCTTCCTCCCTTCTGTCCAGATAAAGGGTCTTGACCTAAAAGATCAACTGTCTATTTCCCTCTAGACAATGTCTGACATGCTGAGTCCCTCCAGCGCATTGTGTTGTGCCCGTTTTTGATCTTTCAGTGGGTTGAGATGCACTCAAACAGCCTGGAGCGGGCTCTTCAAAGTTCAAAATTTAAAATAATTTTATTCTCAAACTCCCTATATGTCACCATATACAGCCCTGAGATTTGTTTTAATGTGAGCATGCTCAGTAAATCCAAGAAACGTAATAGAATCAATGAAGGAACACATGCCAATCAATCCTCATAGAGGGATCAGAAGTGGAGAGAGTGAGCAGCTTCAAGTTCCTGGGCGTCAAGATCTCTGAGGATCTAAGCTGGTCCCAACATATTGATGTAGTTATAAAGAAGGCAAGACAGCGGCTGTACTTTATTAGGAGCTTGAAGAGATTTGGCATGTCAACAAATACAGTCAAAAACTTCTATAGTTGTACTGTGGAGAGCATCCTGACAGGCTGCATCACTGTCTGGTATGGAGAGGCTTCTGCACAGGACTGAAAGAAGCTGCAGTAGGTTGTAAATATAGTCAGCTCCATCTTGGGTACTAACCTACAAAGTACCCAGGACATCTTTAGGGAGCGGTGTCTCAGAAAGGCAGCGTCCTTTATTAAGGACCTCTAGCACCCAGGACATGCCCTTTTCTCACTGTTACCATCAGGTAGGAGGCACAGAAGCCTGAAGGCACACACTTAGCGATTCAGGAACAGCATCTTCCCCTCTGCCATCCAATTCCTAAATGGACATGGAAGCTTTGTCAAGTCTAGTCAAGTCAAATTTATTTAAAAAACACATTTAAAAACAACCTATGTTGACCAAAGTGCTGTACAAACCATAACAGGTAGCTAAAATCACAAATACAAGAAACACAGATATAAACAACAAGGCACTCAGCTAATAGGCACAAAATAAACAACACATGAGCTTAGGCACAAGCCTAAAGTCAGCCAAATCAGGAAGATTCAAATGCTAGTGAATAAAGGTAAGTTTTGAGCCTGGACTTAAGAGTCAATGGAGGGGGCAGATCTGATAGGGAGGGGAATGCTGTTCCACAGTCTAGGGGCTGCAACAGCAAAAGCGCAGTCACCCCTGAACTTAAATTTAGATCGCGGGACAGCCAGGAGCCCCAAGTCAACTGACCTAAGGGACCTGGAAGTAGAATAAGGGGTTAGAAGGTCTGTGATATAGGAGGGGCCAGCCCATTAGGGCTTTATAAACAAACAGGAGAACATAATCAATTCTGAACCATACTGGTAGCCAGTGGAGAGAGGCCAGGATAGAAGTAATATGGTCCCTCTTCCAGGCACCTGTCAGGAGCCTGGCTGCGGTGTTCTGGACCATTTGTAGGCGGGACAGGGATGGATGACAACTCCCAGTGTACAGGGAGTTGGAGTAAACCAAGCAGGAGGATATAAGGGCATAGATGATTTTCTTGAGATCTTTGAAATAGAGAAACTGCTTGATTTTGGCAATATTATGAAGTGGGAAAAAATTGGCTTTTACTACTGCATTAACTTGCTTGTCAAACTTAAAGGCAGAATCAAATATCACACCAAGGTTTTTGACATGGGGTTTGACAAAGGTGGGCAGGTTACCAAGACTGCTAGTAATCACTTTGATGGAGTCAGAGGGGCCAAATAGGACAACTTCAGACTTGCCTTCATTCAGCTGTAGGAAGTTTTGTGCCATCCAATACTTTATGTCCTCAAGACAGTTCATGAGGCTGACTAGATTTGACTGGTCATTTGGTTTCAAGGGGAGATAAAGCTGTGTGTCGTCAGCATAACAATGGAAGGACGCTGTAGAGGCACTAATTCTTTGTAATTGCATTTATGAGCTGGGCCTGGGACAGACCATCTGTATTGATAACACTGAGGAATTTAAAGTCCCCGATGAGGTCTAGCTCTTTCAATGTAGCTCAAGGGCAGCAAATATACCAAAGAGCAGAGTAAGCTTTCTGAATGTCTATCACCCGGTTGCACTCACATCTACAGTGATGAAGTGCTTTGACAAGTTGGTCATGGCTAAAATTAACTTTTGCTTGAGCAAAGACATAGTCTGATGTAATTTGTTTATCGCCACAACAGGTCTACTGTGGATACTGGCTCTCCACTTGGTTTTAGAGCAACAAAACAATGGCCAAACATATGTCAGGCTCTTGTATATTGAGGATAGCTCAGTATTCAATACCATCATCCACTTAGTACTATTCACCAAGCTTCTAAACCTGGGCCAATGTCCCTCTGCAACTGCATCCTTGACTTTCTTGTTGGAAAACAACAGTTCATGCCGATTGGTAATAATATCTCCTCCTTGCTGACAATCAACACGTGCTTATCCCACTGTTCTATTCTTTCTACACTCATGACTGTGGCTAGGCACAGTTCAACCACCATCTGTAGATTCACTAATGACTCCACTGTTGTTGGCAGAATCTCAGAAGACAATGAGGAGGCATACATGAGCAGCTAGTTGAGAGATATCACAACAACAACCTTGCACTCAACGTTGTCAAGGCCAATGAATTGATGTGGAACAGCTGGGAGAACATTCACCAAATTTCATTGAGGGGTCAGCAGTGAAAAGGGTGAGCAGCTTCAAATTCCAGGGCATCAGCATCTTGAAGGATCTAGCTTGGGCCCAACACGTTAATACCATCATGAAAAAGGCACACCGACAGCTCTGCTTCAATAGGAGTTGGCTGAGATTTGGTATGTCATCAAAGACTCTTGCAAATTCTTTCAATGTATGGTGGAGAGCTTTCTCACTGGTTGTATTGCAGTCAGGTATGGAGAATCGACATGGAGGATTGCAAAAGGCTGCAGAGGATTGTAGTCTCAGCCAGGTTCATCATGGTCACAACACTCAACAGCATCGAGGTCTCCTTACCGAGGCAAGCCCTGAAGACAGCAGCATCCAACATTTAGGACCTTCATCTGGGATATGCCCTCTGCATTACCACCAAGAGAGAAAGTACAGGAGCCAGAAGACCCAAACTCAATATTTGAAGAACAACTTTTTCTCTTCTGCTAACAGACTTATGAGTGACCCCTGAACCATGAGCACTGTTCCATTATTCATGTTTTGCACTAATTAATAGTTTTGGTAATTTATAATAAGTTTTATGTCTTGCACTGGACAGATACTGTAAAGCTACAAATTTCATGACATATATCAATGATAATAAATCCGATTCTGATTTGTATCTCCTGAGGGAAAAAAAATCTAGTAGTTGGTATCAATATTATCCTATGATACATTACAAGGTAGGAGCAATTACTGTGTTCAGGAGAAATGGGAGAATATTCAAAGAAAAATCTTGAATTTTTGCCACCAATTAATTCTTTAGAATGAATTCTGCCAGAAAAATCAGGACAATAGGTATCACTGTGAAAATAATTGACTGGCGCCAATAAATACAGCACTGTAGAATCACGTTTGAATTAAATTACAAACGTTTGTAGTTCAAGCATCAGGTGTCAGCAGATTTTTTCTGTTTTTCACAAAATAATTGTGAATAACATTGTAAGGTCTATAGAGATCAGGAAATAATTCACATTATTTGTGGTAGGTGCTGAGATAAGGTTCTCTACTGGGAGTAGAGAAGTGCATTAGTCATCAGCATTCCCGAGTTGGTGGTGGGGGGTGGGGGAAAACGTACAAAATATTCTCACATTATCAGATCTTGATATCCCTTTGACCTTGCAGAGACTGGAGTGTGTGTGTAATGGGGCAAATCTCCATAGTTGTGACTCATCTGTCTCCTTTTATTTGTTCAGCAGTATAGTCTGGCAACACGGTCTTAATAGTTGTCTGGAAAATATGTACAAAGTGCTGCTATGAAAGGAACTCGTGTAATCACTACATGAAAATCAAAAATACACAGCAAGAGATTTTAACCCTTTCACATATTGTAATAGATTTGTAGACATATAGATCTATGATAAGGCAGTCACAGGTGAATCGTTAAGAATGGCTGTTGGATTTGCACATCCATGGCCAATGAGCTAAGACTCTGACAAATTGCTAATGTCCACAAATTGAAAGGATTACATGTGTTTATGGACTTAGGAAATCTCAGAAGAAAATTGGGAAATAGTAAAGTATTAGAAATCACCATTTGGCATATATTGTGAATTTGGAAAAATGAAATATTCAGGTCCTATATGAGAACACCTACTTAATTTCCTTTCACAACAGCACTTTCAACGGAACAATGCTATTAGCAGTTCACAGTTAGCTGACAGTATTTACAGTACTATGCAAAAGTCTTAGGCACAGAATCAACTAATTGACTTTGGGGATCTCCCATTCACAACCAGCAACCTCATAGTTCCCTTACCCGGCACCTGATGTTTCTAACTCCTAGCTAAGATCCATAGACCTGACTGTCCAGTTAGACCTGACGTTTCTGTCTTTCCCTGCTTCACTAAACTTGCTTCTGCATACCTCGATTGTTATCTCCCACCCCCCAGTTCAGTCCCCTCCTACCTTCACACTTCACACACTCTTGATCTTTTCAATGACTTTCAGTTCCCTGGCTCTGATCGTCTCATTTTCACTGTGGATGTCCCTGTACACCCATCCCTCATTAGGAGGGCTTTAAAACTCTCTGTTTCTTTCTGGACAACAGACCCAAACCCTCCACCACTCTCCACCATGTGGCAGAACTAGTTCTTACACGCAATAATTTCTCCTTTGGCTCCTCCCACTTCCCTCAAGCCAAAGATGTAGCATAGGCACTCCACGTGGGACTCAGCTATGTCTGCTTTATCACTGGCTATGTAGAACTTGTCAAGCCTGCACTCCAACTCTTCCGAGACTATATCGACAACTGCATTGGTGGTGCTTCCTGTATCCATGCTGAGCTCATTGATCTCACCAACTTTGTCACTAACTTCCACCCTGGCCTCAAATTTACTTTGTACATTTCTGACACTCCTCTCCCCTTTCTCAACTTCTCTGTCTTATCTATAAGATATCTATCTTCTGATATCTTGTATAAACCCACTGACTCTCACATCTATCTATTGTGGACTAAGAGTGCAAAGAGGGCAGGGAGAGGGAAATCATAGGTTAGGAAAAAGGGAGAGGAGGGAGCAGGAAGAACTAGAGAGACATTCTTTAATGATCAATAAACCAACTGGAATCAAGTGACCTTGCCTGGTGTCTTGAGCCTGGGTATGTCTGCCACCCCCAGCACCAGCTCTCCTCGACCATGGTGCTGCGCCCTCACCATTGCCAACATCATTTGCTCCCATAAGAGTTAACAACTCGCTTTCTGCTCCACGTTACCAAATACAGTACTGTGCAAAAGTCTTAAGACACCCTAGCTCTATGTGTGTGTCTAAGACTGTTGCACAGTTCCTTAGAGCTGACAGATACAGTAAATTATGTTTAATTATGACTAAATGTGTTTCCAGTGTTATGACCCCAGCCCCCTCCTTTGTGAGATTCGCAAGAGCCCTAGTCAAGGGGGGGGGGGTCAAATGACCCAAGAGAGAGAGGGAGACGTGCTGAAGACCACGTTCCCCCGGGAAGCAGAATAAAGCGACTCTTTGACTATTGTCTCATGAAGACCATGTGTAAAGCCCTCGGGCAAAGTGGGCTGGTCGCTCAACAAGACAAAAGCCTCGGACATAGCCATTGTCTTGGGAGACACCTTTGTGGGATAAGGAACTGGCCTACGTGCAAAATCTCAGGGCAATGTGTGATGGGGGAAGGATTGCCTCACCCCCCCCCCTCCCACCCTGATGGACATCTACAACCCTGCCTGTCCAGATAAAAGGTGGGCTGCCGAGGCGGGGCGTGAGACGCACCAGAAGATACGCGAGAATTCCTGCGACAGCCGGTGGTGGGGTTCGTGTGCATCTTTTCCTTGCCTGGGATTGGCGACCTCACCACGGAAGAACGGCCTAGCTACAGGGGAAGCCACAGATGAGAGTCCATTCCCCAACGAGACTTCCGACTACCTCCTACAGGTTGGAAAATCTGTCGGGTAAATGTTTCATTCTCTCTCTCTCTTTCTAACAGAAGTGCACCAACGCGACACCACGACAACGGCAGCGGGTGGAACTGCAGTGACCGCAAAGACTTTTAGATATCCAGCAAACAATATATATCTACATTACCCCTAGACAACGATAGAGCTTATTTCTGATTGATTATTACTATACCTGTGCTTTAGATTGAGTTGTGATGACGTACATGATCTGAATGTTTTGTATTAACCATGTGTTTGTGCCCCTTTATAAATAAAAACGTTTGAAAATAGTAGTATCAGGCTTCAGCGGACCCATCTATCTTTGCTGATAAGTCACCTGGTTACTGGGGAACGTAACACCAGTCAAAGAGATTCTGATGGGACAATTCTTCTGTCACCACAGCCCTGTGTGCAGTTAGTTTGGAGATCAAGAGGGTCAAGGATTCAGCTAAACACAACCTGTTGGAGGAATTCAGCAGGTTGAGCAGCATTGGTAGGGTTACAGGAATGCCTGAACATTTCATGTCATCCAGAATGTTGACCATTCCTCTCTCCCCACAGATACTGTCAACTTGTTGACCTCCTCCAGCAGGTTTTCTTTTACTCCAGCTTCCAACATTGGCAGTTTCTTTTCTCTTCAGTTCTAGTAAAGAGACAATAGGAATAGCATTGTTTGTGGTGACTGTATTGATACATTAGGAAAAGGTATTTAAATGTATGGAACCCATTCTCACTTACATTATAACACCAGTAACTTTGAATTTGCCTCTCAAAGTCCAATCTTATGTCTCCATCGTGAGAAGTGGAAACCGGTAAGGCCGGCCAACAGGGCTCCAGTGAAACTGTATAAGCCAGTCCCCTGTACAGTGGATACAATGAATTCCAGAATCATTGATGAACAACCATACCATCAACAGATGATGAAGATGGGAGATCATCAACAGCCTATGCTGCATTGAGATCTAAAGGCTCAAGGAGAGGAAGAACTTTGTTTAGAGTTTACCACATTATTCTCTACTCTCTTGGCATGCATGAAACAACTAGATATCATTCATGACATTCATTTATTGACACATTAGTAAAACAATGAAATAATGTTTTATGCCACAGCTATGGTATTTTCATAGTAGGTTTACAATTAGTATAGTACTCTTCCCAGTTGAACTACATTCATTTAATTACTTATTAATTAAGGTTTCAGGTATCTCCCTAATTGAGGCACATTGTAGGAAGTGAGGCATGAAATGGAGAGGTTCTTATCTTTCATGATCCTCCAGCAACAAAATTAATCTGTGTATGAAAATTTTTATAACAATGAGTTTCCTCAAATAAATGAATCAGTGAATGCATCAAGGACAATAGCAAAAAAAGCCTTATTAAAATAAGGAAATCTTCTTAAACAGGAGAAATTTTGCAGATGCTGGAAATCCAAAGCAACACACAAAATGCTGGAGGAACTCAGAATGCCCTTTAATGGAAAATCCTACAAAAAGTAATGGATATGCCTAGTCCATCTTGGGTAGAGCTCTCCCCATCAGTGAGCACATCTATAAAGAGCACTGTTGTAGGAAAATAGCAATCATCATTAAGGACCACCACTACCAAGGCCACATTCTCCTCTCATTGCAGAAGTCAAAAAGAAGCTACAGGAGCCTCAAGACCCACACCACCGGGTTCAGGAACAGCTATTCAACCCAACTTGACTTGTCCTGTCACTGAACTGTTCTCACACCCTATAGACTCACTTTCAATGATTCTTTATCTCATGTTCTTGATATTTATTGCTTATTTTTTATTATTATTGTTATTTCTCTTTTGTATTTTCACAACTTGTTTGACTTTTGCACATTGCTTGTTTGTCTATCATGTTGGGTGCCGTCTTCATTGATTCTATTGTGTTTCTGGGCTTTACTGTGTATGCCAGCAAGAAAATGAATCTCGAGGTTGTATATGGTGACATATATGTACTTTGATAATAAATGTACTTTGAACTTTGTTCCTTTAGTTTAGAATTTACTGTGATTATATATTAGGTTTAAAGGAGAGAGTATTTTCAGAATGGGAAGGCCCTGCAAATTGTTAGTGTTAATCTAACATTGTAACTGGAAATTGCACCCTATAGTCTATTGGTGACTCCTGCATTTTTGGTTAAAATATTCTTCTGAAGTTACTTTGAAAATGTTAAGAGAGAAGGAAAGAAAACAGAAAATGGTGGTATACTCAATAGCAAGGTTAGCAGCACCTATGAAGAGAGAAGGTAGTTAATACTTTAGGTTGAAGACACTTCATTATTTCAATAGGGAAGAAGAAACAATTGCCCGTAGAGTGCCTATATATGTTTTTCTTGTAAATGTTGGGTTCCTAATGCTATGTATGTGCATATGATGTTGCTGTAAGTGTGTTTTTCATTGCACCTGTGCTTACATGTATATGGATGGCATCCGTTTGACTCGCGAGACCATGGATCTGTGCCTGGAAAGTCTTGCTTCAGTCTCTCCAGGGCGCAGGTCTGGGCAAGGTTGTATGGAAGACTGGCAGTTGCCGAAGCAGCAAGTCTCCTCTCTCCACGCCACCGATGTTGTCCAAGGGAAGGGCAAAGGCCAATACAGCTTGGCACCGGAGACATCGCAAGAGTTGCCAAAGCAAGGTTGAAGACAACGTTGGACCGCTATAGGGACTTGAGTTCCGGATTTGTCCTCAGGGTTTACTCCCAAAGCCTTTTCCATATGGCTGCAAGGTAGAGGAGGTTTGAAATCAGAGTTTTCCCTCTCCAAGATGGACTGCCTTCCCAGGTTGATGAGCTCCACCTACCCAAAGCACTGGTTTTAAGGTGCCACGACCCGCCTTCGCCCCTTCTCCTGTCAGCAGAAACAGTTTCACCGCATATACACGTATGACAATGAACACAACTTTGTGACTTCATTATACTACAGAATCTCCCAGTGTAATTCAGAACCAATGAAGTAGGTGCGTGGTTACCTTTGTGCTAAAGGTATTGTACATACAACAGATGGCATACTATAAGTTTCCAGAACTTGTTTCCCTGAAGACCTGTTTCCTAATGTTAGATTGGAGGTGAATTTAGGCCAAATCACAAGGAGTGGGGTGAGGAAGGTGGTGTAAGTTTTTATACTCTTCTTTGAATTAATGCCATAAGATCCAGGGCATGTATTGCGCTGTACATTTTGTAAGTTTAAATTCTTCTGAACCATGAAGTGCACTGAGAAAATCACTCTGCAGTGACAGTTTTACCACTACTGAATTCAACAGCTATTTGCTCAATCTTTGTCCCCAGAGGTATGTGGAAAACAAAGCACGAATGAGAATGTAAGAAAACAGGAGTAGGAATAGGCCTTCAGGCCCCTTAACCCTGTTTCTTTTCCCTTTAATTCCCGGTACTCAGTATGTCACGCAGTGTCCATGGGACTGAATAAACAGTCAACGTCTCAGACTGAGACCTTTCATCAGGACTGGAAGGGGGAAGATGCTAGAATAAGAAGGTGGGGGGAAGGGGAGGAGGGACAAGACAGAAGGTGATAGGTGAAGCTAAGTGGGTGGGGGAACTGGGATGAAGTAGGAAGCTGGGAGATGATGTGGAAAAGGCAAAGGGCTGAAGAAAAATGAATCTAATAGGAGAGGAGAGTGGATCATGGGAGAAAGGGAAGGAGGAGAAGCACCAGAGGCAGGTGGTAGTCAGGTAGGTAGAAAAGCTAAGAGGCCTGATGCACCATCAATAACTCTCTGAGACGTGAGGCAAGATATCGGCTTTTATTGACTGGAAGAAAGAACAAGCAGCAATTGACCACCATGCTACATCCTGGAGACTGAGGGCAGGGCTCAGGCCTCAATCTCCTTTATACCGGGGTCTGTGGGAGGAGCCACGGTCAGTGGGAGGGGCCACAGGAGCAGTCAGCAGGGGGTGCGTGTCCAGACAGGTATATGTAGTTCACCACAAGGCCAGAGTGAAGAAATGAAGAAGGAAGGGGAAGAGGAAGGGGGAAAAAAAACTACTGGACATTAAAGAAGTAATTGTTCATGCCATCAGGTTGGAGGCTACCTAGATGGAAAATGAACTTTTGCTCCTCCAACCTGGCAGTTGCTTCATCATGGCAGAAGAGGAGAACATGTTCCAATATGTTAAAGCAGGAATGGGGATAGGAATTGAAAAGACTGGCCACTAGGAAATTCTGATTTTTGTAGATGGAGCTGATGTGCTTTGCAAAGTGCCCCCCCCCCCACCACCCCCGCCATCTAATGTAGAGAAGACTGCATTGGCAGCACAGTAGAGTTGCAGGTGAAGTGTTGCCTCACCTGGAAGCACTGTTTGGAGCCCTGAATGAAGGTGAATAGGCAGAGGGACCACTTCTGCGGCTTGCAGGGTGCAGTACCAGAAAGGAGATTAGTGGGGAGGGATGAATGGACAAGGGAATCAAGGAGGGAATGATCCGTGTGTAAGGCGGATAGTAGGGGGAAGTAAATATATGTTTGGTGGTAGAGTCCTGTTGAAGATGGCAGACATTAAAGAGAATGATGTGTTGGATGCAGAGGCTCATGGAGAGGTAGGTGAGGGTAAGAGGAACTCTATCATTGTTAAGGCAGTGGGAAGATGGGGAGTGAGAACAGATGTTCAGTAAATGGAAGAGATGTGGGTGAGGAAAGTATCCATATGTCTCTGATGTCCTGGGAAGGAAAACCACATCCTGGAAAAAGATGTGGCAGAGACGAAGGAACTAAGAAAAGTGAATGGCATTTTCACAGGAGCCAATGTAGGAAGAGGTATGGTCAAGATGGCTGTGGGAATTATTAGGTTTATAAAAAGTACCAGTAGACAGTTTGTCTCCAGTGATGGAGGCACAGACCTTGAGTAAGGGCTGAGAGGTGTCAAATATGGACCAAGTGATTTTTAAGGTGGGGTGGTAGTTGGATTTGTAAAGGTAGACCAAGCTTTTCCTGTTGATGCTCTGCAACTTTTTCTGCACTACAATGGTGACTGCATTGGTGTTGCTTAAGAGGCTGTAGAGAGAGTAGTGGATTCAGCTCAATATATCATGGGCACACCTGGTGACAGTATCTCCAGGAGAGGCTGTCTCACAAAGGCAACATCCACCATCAGAGACCCTACCACCTTGGCAATGCCATCTCCTCACAGCTACTGCCAGGCAGTAGGTACAGAAACCTGAAGTTCCACAGCATCAGGATCAAGAACAGCTACTTCACTTCCATTCATTTCTTGAGCCAGCTGGCACAACCCTCACTGAAACATGCCCCACCACCTTTAAAATGTCATTACCTAAATGCGATGCCTTTCCTGCTTCGCTTCTGAGCAACAACAGATCTACTCGGTGAGTACCCTTACGTCATCAACAGTGGCAAAGGCAAAGTCATGCAGATGCCTTTAAATGGATGATCTGTTTTTGAAGATGTAGCCCAAAGTCATTCATAAAGCCCAAAAGAATTCTGTATTCAAAGCTAACTCTTGCTAAAATGTATTTTTGCCATAGCAGAAAAATAGCAAGTTACATATTTTAATGGGCTTAATTAGGTGCACTTGAAAGTTGATTTAGAACTGATTAATGCTTTCATTGCACTGTTATCAAATGAAATGATCCAAAAGAAACACACTGTTTTGACCTTTCCATTGCTGGATGGAATATGCTTTTAGAGCAGGTGAGAAACATAGTGAGAGAAAGATCTCACACCACTGAGATTTTCTGAAAGACTTTCATCTTACAGCCATTTGATAAAGCATAAGATGTACATTGAAACAAATTGGGGATGTGAAGGGGGATTCTTTCACATAAGTATGGTTGGAATCTGGAGTACACTGCCTGAGGAACCTGTGATGGTAGATACTCTCACAGCATTTAAAAGGCACTGGATCAAACTGGAATCACTGAAGCAAGGAAGACCCTAGGTCCAAAGGGAAGTAAATGGGATTAGTATGGACATGGTGGGATGAAAGACTGCTTTTGTACTATATGACCTAATGACTCCATAAGTGTGTATTTAAAATATGTATATTGCATGTTTCAGCTTTTATGTTTACTGTTGAATTACAGAACATTGTTTTAGTTCCATATTCTGAAACTGATGGGTTAATATATCCATTTACAAATTGGTTCTAACTACCTCTTAATTTGCACATTAAATGGTATCCATTGTGGTCTGCAGTATTTACTTAAGTCTCCCTTCTGAACTGTACTAGACAAATGGCAAGCCTAAACAAAGAATTAAAAATAAATTCTTAAAGCAATGATTCCTTAAAATTAAACTAAGGAATGTGATTTAATTTAAAATGTGATATATTTTAAGCAGACTGATAGTAAGAATTATTTTGTTGAAAAAATGTGATAATTATAAATATGATCCTATTGCATTTATTTTCTTCCAATTGTCAATACAGATTTTATGATTTAGACCTAATTTTCATTGATATTTATAACAAAAATGAAAATCTTAAACTTTTTTTGAAATAAGAGTAAAATGGTAATATATATTCTTCAGTTGCTCAGCGGTTGTGTGTATTTTATATTTCAGTAATATATGAGTAATATTATAAATATTTTGTTTGATTAAGCATACTTTGTTTAAATAATTCATTAGTATTTACAAGTAATCGTACATAAATGGCATACATCTTCATGCCACCACATAATATGTGTGTGCCTTGCTTAAAGTAAAAATGAAGTTAGATTTGCATTCCCAGCTTCCTTGCTTCCTCTCAATTAGTTTTTATATTTTGGAGTTACAAAACATAACAGTGCCAATGAGGAAGTTTTAAACAAAGCCGAGCCGAGACAGCTACCTTCCTGATGAAGTGCAGTGAGACAGTTGAGTTTAAACAAAACACAGCAAGACGTTTGAGTATTTTAAAAATAGCAGCACAACATGTGCTTCTTCACAGGGGACAGAAATGTGTTAAAAAAAGGCAGAAAATTGATTGAATTTATGGGTTCACAAACAGTGAGTACTGGGTGAAAATAATCATAAATTTAAAAACGCAGAAATGGGTGTCTATATTGGAAAGATTGACGCATTTGATTCCACAACGGATAACTGGAATATGTATTCTGAGTGAATTAAGCAGTATTTTAAAACAAATGGAAATAAGCCAATGAGAAACAAGTACAAGTTTTGCTCAGTGCATTGGTTTGAAAAGCATACAGTTTGTTTAGATGTTTGACTGCTTCAACCAAACCAGCTAGACAGAGCTTTGCTTGAAATCATGAGAGTAATGCAGGAACAATTTATATATGAAACCATTGTTGATTGCAGAATGCTTTAGATTTCATAAGCAGAATCAAAAGGAAAGGGAGTTCTTTTCAGTGTACATGTCTGAATTGAAGAATTTGTCTGAGCATTGTCAGTTCAGTGCTGTGCTTAATAATAATGCACTGAGGGATCATTTCATTCTGTGGAACTTTACAAGAAAGCATTCAAAATGGCAATAATCTGAGGCACAGCTTATGTTTTAAAGAACAGGTAAAATTGCTGAAAACAACAAACAGATGCAATTGAGTTGCAGTCAGCAATGAAAGTGAGCATGAACAAAATTGCAAAGTTGAAACTGAATCCAGACTGGCCAAACAAATTGTGTTACCATTGTGGCAGGGGTTCATGTACAGGCTGATTTAAAGGCGAAACTTGCAGAAAATGCAACGAAGTAGGACACATAAAGAGCATGTTGGACAGACAAAAATAAATGGACTGTACAGGGAAGAGATAAAGATAAGAAGTCTCATTGCCATTTCAAAAAGAGCACTAACCTGCATGCTATTGATGAAAAATCTGATGAGAGTGACACGGGACTGAGTAACTTTGATATTTATAATATGAAAACTAACAACAAATGAGCAATATGGCTTACACTAGAAGTGAATGACAAATTCATTATAATGGAATTGGACACTGGCTCAGATGTGTCAGTCATTTCATGAAATGAGTTTGAATGGCTCTTCAAAGATATTGAACTGAAACCTGCAGATATCCAACTAAAAACGTATACTAGAGAAAAGATAACTCCTTGATAACTGGTTGAGACAACTACAACTTGATTGAAGATCCATCCACCAGTTGCATGCCACATTCCTTGTAATGGTCAACTGAAAGCCAATTAAGAGAGATACTGGATGATGCCACAAAAATATTCAAGGTTGGCATTGGAAAACTCAAACATTGTGTTAAATAAAAATACCACACCCAAGTTTTACAAAGCCTGTTTGGTTCCTGATACCATCTGTGATAAAATAGCCAATGAGCTAGATCAGATGGGAATGAAGAAATTCTTTTCCAGGTTGAGTGGAGCTCATGGGCAATGCCAGTGGTCCCAGTAGCCAAGAAAAAATGGTCTGTCTGGATCTGTGGTGATTTACCATTAACCCAGTACTGAAAGTAGATCAATACTCTCTGCCCAGGATAGGGGATATCTTTACAAATCTTTTCTGGCAGGAAACACCTCAGTTTGCTGAGGCCTACTTATGGACGGAGATAGAAGAAGAGTCCTAGCTGTTTCTCACCATAAACATTCACAAAGGGGGTTTATTGCTATAATATGCTTCTATCTGGAGCAGCAATCTGCATCTGCACACTGGCAGAAAGTTATGGATCAGAAACTGCAAGGCTGTGGAAGCACTCTGGATGACAACATTGCCAGTAAGGATGATGAGGAACACTTCCAAAATCTCAAGTCAGTATTAAAAAGATTAGAAAATTACAGGCTCAGAACATGATGTAACAAGTGTGAATCATAACCATGTGAAATTCCATAGATGCTGTAAATCTAGATCAACACGCTCAAAATGCTGGAGGAACTCTGCAGGTCTGGTAGCATCTATGGAAATGCATAAACAGTTGACGTTTTCCACCGAGAACCCTCTTCTGGACTGAAAAGGAAGGAGGAAGATGTCAGAATAAGAAAGTGAATGGAGAAAAAGGAGGATAGCTAGAAGCTGGTAGGTAATGCCAGGTGAGTTGGAAAGGTAAAGGGCTGGAGAAGAAGGTATCTAACAGGAGAGGTGTGTGGACCATAGGAGAATGAGAAGGAGGAGGGGACCCAGGGGATGAAGATATGCAGGTGAGAAGAGGTAAGAGGCCAGAGTGTGGAATAGAAGAGGAGGGGAGTGGGAGGGAAAAATTATTTTACTGGAAGGAGAAATCAACATTCATGCCATCAGGTTGGAGGCTACCCAGACAGAATATAAAGTGTTGCTACTCCACCCGGAAGGTACATGAACTAACATGTCAGAATGAGTGTATGGGGATCAGAATTAAAATGTTTGCCCACCAGGATGTTCTGCTTTTGGCAAGTGTGAATTCTTTAAACCAAGCATCACTTACTGTGGTTACACCATTGATGCACAACATTTACACAACTGTGCTGAGAAAATTCAAGCAGTGGTGCATACCCCAAGACCAAAGTATATGTCATAGTTGCAGTCCATTTTAGGATTTGTCAATTACTATAATAGGTTCCTGCCAAACCTGGTTGTATCCATGCCTTGAACTCATTACTGCAGATCAGGAAGAAATGGCAATGAACAAAACAGTGTGAGGTGGCTTTCCAAAAGGTAAAGGAAATAGTGATGTCAGATACTGTACTGTGATCCACATCATCCAGTGAAGCTTGCCAAGAGATGTTCAGCATGCCAACAGGTCCAGAAGAAAGGTGTCCAGAGCTGTTAGGATCACTTCCTGCAGTCCCAGAATCAACTACATCTACCATTGAGAAGGCTCCAGAATCTGAGATTGTTTCACAGTCACAAGTCTCTCCTGCCAAGCAGAGTGGTTCCCCTTGTCAGGAAAGATGTTATCCCACAAGAGTAAGGAATCCTCCACAGTGATTAAATCTTTAGGCCTGAATGGGACAAGTAAAAATTTACAATGCTGTGCATGTCAGTTTAGTAATTGTATTAGATGGTATACTGTATGGTACACATGTATATGTATATAAGTTGAGATGCATTCTATATTGAGTTGGAGTTTATAGATACTCCGTAATATCTGAGTCATGTTGTAAATATATTGTTTGATTAGGCATTCTTTGTTTAGATAATTAATTAGGGTTATATGTAAAGCAAAAAACAAAGTTAGACTCAATTTCCTAGCTGCCTTGATTTCCTCTCAACTAGTTTTGTGCTTTGGAATTACAAAACATAACACTGGTCGCTCCGGTTCAACATTGTTATCTTTCTCTATTACTTGTGCTACTCTGCGTTGTAGCCAACAGCAGGCTGTCTAGTTACCAAGCGCTTTATTTATATGATTTGCAGTCTTAAACAATTAGAGCTGTAAATAAAGGAATTAAGAATAGATTTAGGGATTTTTCAGGAGTGAAGGAATTATGTGAACATAGCAGATATTATTTCAAACGAGAACCAGTCTTGAGAAAATAAAACCTCTTCACTGTTTAAGTTTGACTTATACTTAAAGGCGAGTGAATCCAATCATTGGGTATGGAACATCCTGATTTTATCCCATTCAAACTATTCAGGGGAAGCCAATACATAAATGATCATGTTAATTGGTAATTATTGAATGATTCAGAATGAGATCAGGGAATCAGTGAAGGCATCTCCTGTATTAACATATTGTCTAGAGCCCAATGCTTGAGGGGTAATAACTGTTCCTGAACCTGGAGGTGTGAGTCCTGAGGTTCCTGTATCATCTTCCTGATGGCAACAACAAGAAGGGAGTGTGGGGGTGATGACGGGCGTCCTTGATGATGGATGCTGCTTTTCTGCGGCAGCTTTCTGTGTAGAAATGCTCACTGGCGAGGATTTATTTACCAGTGATGGACAGGGCTGTATCTACTACTTTTTGTAGGCTTTTCTGTTCCCTGGCATTGGTGTCTTCATACCAGACTTTGATGCAACTGATCAATATACTCTCCACCACACATCTATAGAAGGTTGCCAAAGTTTTGGATGAATTGCTGAATCTTCACAGACTTCTAAGAAAGTAATGGCGCTGCCAGACAGGTGTCATGGTGGCCAGACATTTTCTAATTCTTGTTCCAACGTGTCATTCCATGGCATCCTCTTGTGCCACTATGAGGCCACTCTTAGGGTGGATGAGCAACACCTTATATTCTGAAGCAACACACACAAAATGCTAGAGGAACTGAAAGAAATAAATAATCTATCTATCTATCTATGACCCACCCAGCCAACACACTTTTTGTCCCTCTTCCCTCCGGGAGAAGGTCCAGGAGCTTGAAGATTCGTACAGCCAGATTTGGGAACAGCTTCTTTCCAACTGCGATAAGACTGCTGAATGGATCCTGACCCGGATCTGGGCCGTACCTTCCAAATATCCGGACCTGACTTGCACTACCTTACTTTCCCTTTTCTATTTTCTAATTATGATTTATAATTTAAATCTTTATTACATTTACTTTGATTTGTACTTCAGGGAGCACACAGCACAGAATCAAGTATCGCTGTGATGATTGTACGCTCTAGTATCAATTGTTTGGTGATAATAAAGTAAAGTAAGTAATAAATAAACAGTTGATGTTTTGGGTTGAGGCCCTTCTTCAGGGCTGGGAAGGAAGGGAGAAGACTCCAGAATAAAAAGTTGGGGGGAGGGGAAGGAGGATAGCTTGAAGGTAATAGGTGAAGCCAGGTGGGTAGGAAAGGTAAAGGGCTGGAGTGGAATGAATCTGATAGGAGAGAGGAGTGTACCATAGGAGAAAGAGCAGGAGGAGTAGCACTAGTGGGAGATGATAGGCAGGTAAAAAGAGGTAAGAGGCTAGAGTGGGGAATAGAAGAAGAGGGGAGTGGGAGAAAATTTTTCTTTTACCTGAAAGAGATAACAATGTTCATGCTATCATATTGGAGGCTACCCAGATGGAATATGAGGAGATGATCCTTCACCTTGAGGGTGCTCTCATTGTGGCACAAGAGGAGGCCATGGACTGGTATGTTGGAAGGGGAATGGGAATTGGAATTAAAATGCTTGGCCATCAGGAAGTTCCGCTTCTGTTGGATGGAGCAGAGGCGCTCAATGAAATAGCCCCCAATTTATGATGGGTCTCACCAATGGACAGGAGGATGCATCAGGAGCACCAGACACAATAGACGACCCTATTAGATTTGTAGGTGAATTGTTGCCTCACCTGGAAGGATTGTTTGGGGACCTGAATAGAGGTGAGGGAGGAGATGAATGGGCAGGTGTAGCACTTTGGCCACTTGAAGAGATAAGTGCCATGAAGGAGGTTAATTGGGAGGGACAAATGGACAAGGGAATCACGGGGGAGTGATCCCTGTGGAAAGCGGAGAGAGGGATGGAGGTGAAGATACGTTTGGTGGTAGGATCCCTTTGGACGATAGTGGAAGTTGTGGAGAATGATGTATTGGATGCAGAGTTTTAGGTAGGTAAGAACAAGAGGAGCTCTATCACTGCTAAGACAGCAGGAAGATTGGGGTGAGTGTGGATGTTTGGGAAATGGAAAAGATGCAGATGAGAGCAGCATGAATGGTGGAGGAAGGAAAATCCTGTTCTTCGAAGAAGGAGGACATCTCTGACATCCTAGAAAGTCAAGTCTCGTCCTGGGAACAGATCAAGTGGAGAGGAAGGAATTGAGAATAAAAAGTATAGCAGTTTCACAGGAGATAGAGTGGGAAGTGGTATAGTCAAGATAACTGTGGAAATTGGTAGTTTTATAAAAGTTGTTGGTCAACAGTTTCCCTCCCGAAATGGAGACAGAGAGATCAAGAAAGAGAAGGGAGGAGTCAGAAATAGACCAAGTGAATTTAAAGACAGGGCAGAAGTTGGATGCAAAGTTGATGACATTGATGAGCTAAGCATGGGTGCATGAAGCAGTACCAATGCAATCATCAATGTAGTGGAGGAAGATTTGGGGAGTATTACCAGGGAAGACTTGGGACATGGACTGTTCTACGTAGCCAATGAAAAGGCAGGCATAGCTGGAGCCCACAGAGGTGCCGATGGCTACCCTTTGAGTCTGGTGAAAGGAGGAGGAGCCAAAAGGGAAAATTGTTGAAAATAAGGACCAGCTCTGCTAGATGGAGGAGTATGGAGGTGAAGGGCAATTGTTGGTTCTTCTATTGAGAAAGAGGTGGAGAGATTTTAAGGCCTTCTTGATGGAGGACAGAAGTGTATAGGAAGTGGATATCTATTGTGAAAAAGAATTGAAAGTTCGGGAGAAGACTAAGAGCATGAGAAGTGGGTCATGGATGTAGGTGGGAAGGGAGTGAACCAAGGTGGATAGAAGAAATCAGGCTTATATTCCATCTGTGTAACCTCCAACCTGAAGGCATGAATGTTGATTTTACCTCCCTGTAAAAGAAAATTTCCCTCCCCCTCCCTCCTTCTATTCCCCACTCTATCCTCTTAGCTCTCGTCACTACCTATCACCTCCCCCAGTGCCTCTTCTCTTTTCCTTTCTTCTTTGATCCACTCTCCTCTCCTATCAGATTCCTTCTTCTCCAACTCTGTACCTTTCCCACCTGCCTGGCTTCAGCTATCACCTTCCAGTTATCCTCCTTCCCCTCCCCCTTTCTCTTTATTCTGGTGTCTTCCCCTTTCCTTTCCAGTCCTGAAGAAGGGTCTCAACCCAAAACATTGACAGTTTGCTTATTTCTATGAATGCTGCCTGATCTGCTAAGTTCTTCCAGCATTTTGTGTGTGTTGCTTTGGATTTCCAGAAACTGCAAAATTTCTTGTGTTTATAACTGTGTCTGAGCAACTCTTATGAGCATGCAAATCAGCCACCACTTTGTAGTCCAGTAGGGAAACCTATTAATACAGATGGTAATGAATAATTTTCACTAACCTTAATGCAATTTGCATGAAGTTGAGGTATTTGTTAATTTTGATCCACTGATAATGTGGCCTGATATATCTACCTAATATACAAGTCAGGGCAGTATGATATGGAGAATAAGCTGTTGCCTATGTAGCAGGCTGCCCCACTCCATGCAGCTGAAGAATCCAAAGGAATGGCAGAGACTGATATAGAAGTGCCAGACGAGTCACTGGAGCTGTCAGTCAGCGTAAACTCAATGTAGGACTGCTTTAGAACACCAGCTTTGGAATTTTCTTATGGTTTACTCCCAAAGCCCTCCCAGAGAGTGGATGTAGCCACAAGGCAGTGGACGTTTGGGATCAGAGCTTTTCTTCTCCTAGATGACCAGCCAACCACAGCTGATGAGCCCCATCTGTTGGAGATCCACTGAAATCTTTACCCAAAATCAAATAATCATTAAGAATAAGTGTAGCTTTATGACAACCTGAAAAAATGTTTTTTAACCAATTAACAATTTTATCCTAGAAAATGAACAATTGCTATCAAGGTGGAGCCTTATTCCTTAAAGTTGTGATTCATGTTTGCAACCTTCAAAAATTGGAACATTAGAATGATTTTTTTGTATTTATTATTTTTCACTTCTAACAGTTTATCTTTTCTTTTCCAAACTTTATTTCTTTCTCAGTACTTGATTTAGTTAAAGAGCAATATTATTTAATTGTTCATCAGAATATTCCAGAAGCCCAGTCACACTCACTGTAATGTCATTTCCAGTAACTTCTTGCAAAGAACTTTTAAAAAGTTAAATTGACACAACCAGGCATATACGAGCAACAAACACAAAATGCTGGAGGAACTCAGCAGGCCATGCAGCATCTAAGAAAAGAATACAGTTGACGTATCAGGGTGAAACCCTTTGGCAGGACATATATAAGATGCTCTGCCCCAGTAGAAACTGGCTTGCTTTTATCTAGAAGTTGTGAAAAAATTTTGAAGCTTTGCTCCACAATGCCATCAGGTGGTCACAGGCTCTTTTGCAAATATTTTAGAATCAGAATCAAGTTTATTATTATAGACAGCACAGTGCAATACATAAAACATAATAAATTTCACTAAATATATCCTTCTGCTGCTGTTTTCTGATCCTGTAAATTGAGAGGAGTGTTGGGCGAGCCAATAAGGAGAAATTGGATGGGCTCATGATGTTCTCTGATACTCATTTGCATAGGCAGTGTGCGTGCTATGACCAAGGGACATCTGTCAGTGGCCGTGATGCAGAAGGGGTTAGAGACTGGTTTGCTGGGGAGTCGAAGCTGCACACAGAGTCAGCTTCAGAAAGTGCTGTGCCAGAATCCACCCCAGCCTTCTGTTTATGTACAGCCAACAGAATGAGGAGGAGGAGGAGAAGAAGAAGAACTGACTGACTGACTATGGTGCTGGTATAAGAGCCTGAAGGTGCTTCCCAGATAGAAGGGCCTATTGTCTCTAACTGGCCATGTTGTTTTCCTGGATGCAGTGGGCGCTTGATGGATCTGTGATCAGTGGCTCCAAAGTAAGCACACAGATAATTTCTCCACCAATGCCCACGCTCTTGGTGGTGTTACGAATGTGCCACAACTCTGAGGGGCTGAAGGGTACAAAGTAGCCCCCTCCTTTTTGAGAATCGCAAGATCGCTATTAATTCAGGTCTGGGACCCAGGAAATGAGAGAGAGACACGCAGAATCCACAAGGGTTTGGAATGTGTCCTGGCCCCCAGAAAAGTGGAACCATTGATAACGACTATTGTCTCTTGGAGACGGAATTGTGTATTGAGTACTGTACTATTCATTGAAGCCCTCAGGGAATGACCAGAATGGGCTGGTTGGGGGATTGCATCATCCCAACCTGATTGACATCTGAGACCCCGTGAGTAAGGATAAAAGAGGGTCTGGGGAACAACCCCTTCAGACGCACCAGGAGAAATGCTAGAAATCCCGCGACAGCGTTTAATAGCGACAGCCGGTGGAGGGCCCACGTGCGTCCTTTCCCGTTGCCGGGATTGGGACCTTACCACGGAAGAACGGCTTAGCTAAAGAAGAGGCCACCAACGAGATTTCGAAGGATCGACATCATAAAAAGGAAACGCTGGCAAGTTCTAAAAAAATCTGTCTCTCTCTCTAAACAAAAACAAGCTGCAGCCTGAATGAACTGAGTGAATTTTATATTTCCATCTGACAATACATTATCCCCTAGACAATGATAGAGCTTATTTCTTACTGATTATTATTATACCCGCACTTTTAGAGTTAGTATTGACAATGTATATTATCTGTATGTTTGCATTGATATTATTTTTGTGTATTTTTACCAATAAATACTGTTAAAAATAGTACCATCAGACTTCAACGGACCTCTCTATCTTTGCTGGTAAGTGACCCAGTTACGGGGTGCGTAACAGTGGGTCAAGGGAGCTCTCCCTACTTGCATGGGTTCCCGAGGTATTGATGATGAACCCCCTGGAGCCTGAAGTAGTTCCTGAACCCTGGATGATGATATGGAGGGGTGCTCTTTAGGCACCTGTCAGTTTGGAGGGCCAAAATGATGAAGCCTGAGGTTGGTGGGCATCGCCCAGGTAGACAGCTCGTATTTCAAGTGCTCTGAGAGGCTGTGATGGTAATAGGCTAGCAGCACTTCTGCATTCCAGCGGCACTCTGCCGCGAGTGTAATCCAGCACCTGGTGTAAATCTTGATGCAGACAATGTATCTGTTCCACTGCCTCCCATCCAATTTTCAGAAGACCCGGCACATCTCTGCAGTAAAATCTTCATACTGGTTGCAAATGGCATTTTTATCATCTCAGTTATTGGAGTCCCGGATCAGAGCTTGCCCAGCCAAGAGAGAAAGGATGAAGGCAATTGTGGCTCAGTTCATAGCATACAGAATTGGCTGCAGCTTGAAATGTAAAATGCACTGGTACAGGAAGTTGCGTCATTGAGTTGGGAATCTATGGAAGTGTCTGGGCACAGGTGTTTGGAGCTCCAAGGGAGGTGGTTGACAGGCACAAGGTTGCTGTATCAAGATGGGAGTGGCAAGCAGATGGTCAAGGTTTGCCTGCTGCTTTGGGATCTCATGCTCCTGTGACAGATGACTTCTTTAAGGCAAGCTTATTCTGATGGATTATTCATTGACTCACTCATCTTATCAGGAAATTGTAGAATGTCTAAGGGATGGCTTTTTAGAACAGCTTGTTGTTGAGCCCACCAGGAAATCGGCTGTGCTGGATTGGGTGTTGCGCAATGATCTGGAGGTGATAAGAGAGCTTAAGGTTAAGGAACCCTTGGGGAACAGTGATCACAATATGATCAAGTTCACTTTGAAATTTGAGAAGGAGAAATGAAATTCCAACGTGTCAGTATTCCAGTGGAATAAAGGAAATTACAATGGCATGAGAGGGGAACTGGCCAAGGTTGACTGGAAAGGGACACTAGCAGGAAGGACAGCAGAGCAGCAGTGGCTGGAATTTCTGCAAAGAGGGAAGTGCAAGATGGATATATTCCAAATAAGGAGAAATTTTTGAATGGAAAAAGGACACTACTGTGGTTGACAAGTGAAGTCAGATCCAAAGTAAAAGTAAAAGAGAAGGCATACAAGGAAGCCAAAGTTAGTGGGAAGAAAGAGGATTGGGAAGCTTTTAAAAACTTGTAGAAGGAAGTCAAGAAGGTCATTAAGAAGGAAAAGTTGAATTATGAAAGGAAGTTGGTGACTAATATCAAAAGGTACTAAAAGCTTTTTAAAGTATATAAAGGGTAAAAGAGAGTTGAGGTTAGATAGAGGGCTAATAGAAAATGACACTGAAGATATTGTAATGAGAGATGCGGAGATGGCAGAGGAACTTAATGCATATTTTGCAGTGGAAGACATCTGCCGTATACTGGACATTCGAGTGTGTCAGGGAAGGCAAGTATGTGCAGTGAAAATTACGACTGAGAAAGTGCTCAGGAAGCTTAATGGTCTGAAGGTGAATAAATCTCCTGGACCTGTTGGAATGCACCCTTGTGTTCTGAAGAAAATAGCTGGAGTAATTGTGGAGGCATTAACAATGATCTTTCAAGAATTGATAGATTCTGGCATTGTACCAGATGACTGGAAAATTGCAAATGTTACTCTGCTATTTAAGAAGGATGGAAGGCAGAAGAAAGGAAACTATAGACCTGTTAGCCTGACATCAGTGATTGGGAAGTTGTTGGAATTGATTGTTAGGGATGAGATTATGGAATACCTGGAAGCACATGACAAGATAGGCCAAAGCCAGCATGGTTTCCTGAAAGGAAAATCCTGCCTGATAAACCTACTGCAATTTTTTGAGGAAATTACAAGCAGGGTAGACAAAAGAGTTGCAGTAGACATGGTGTACTTGGATTTTCAGAAGGCCTTTGACAAGGTGCCACACATGAGGCTGCTTAGCACGATAAGGGACCATGGAATTACAGGGGAGTTACTAGCATGGGTGGAGCATTGGCTGATCAGCAGAAAACAGAGTGAGAATAAAGGGATCCTATTCTGGCTGGCTGACGGTTACCTGTGGAGTTCCACAGGGGTCGGTGTTGGGACCGCTGCTTTTTACGATGTACGTCAATGATTTGGACTATAGGATGAATGGATTTGTGGCTAAATTTGCCTATTATACGAAGATAGGTGGAGGAGCGGGTAGTGTAGAGGAAACAGAGAGCCTGCAGAGAGACATAGATAGTTTAGGAGAATGGGCAAAGAAGTGGAAAATGAAATACAATGTTGGAAAGTGCATTGTCATGCACTTTGGTGGAAGAAGTAAATGGGCAGACTATTATTTAAATGGGGAGAGAATTCAAAATGCAGACATGCAAAGGGACTTGGGAGTCCTTGTGCAGGATACCCTAAAGGTTAACTTCCAGGTTGAGTCAGTGGTGAAGAAGGCAAATGCAATGTTGTCATTCATTTCTAGACGTATCGAATATAAGAGCAGGGATGTGATATTGAGGCTCTATAAGACAGACAGACATACTTTATTGAGGGAAATTGGGTTTCGTTACAGTCACACCAACCAAGAATAGTGTAGAAATATAGCAATGTAAAAACATAAATAATTAAATAACAATAAGTAAATTATTCCAAGTGGAAATAAGTCCAGGACCACTCTATTGGCTCAGGGTGTCTGACACTCCGAGAGAGGAGTTGTAAAGTTTGATGTCCACAGGCAGGAATGACTTCCTATGACGTTCAGTGTTGCATTTTGGTGGAATGAGTCTCTGGCTGAACGTACGCCTGTGCTTAACCAGTACATTATGGAGTGGATGGGAGAATTGTCCAAGATGGCATGCAACTTGGACAGCATCCTCTTTTCAGATACCACTATCAGAGAGTCCAGTTCCACCCCCACAACATCACTGGCCTTACGAATGAGTTTGTTGATTCTGTTGGACACTTGGAGTATTGTGTGCAGTTCTGGGCTCCTTATTTTAGAAAGGATATACTTGCACTGGAGAAGATTCAGAGAGGATTCACGAGAATGATTCCAGGAATGAACGGAGGAATGACGGGCAGCTCTTGGTCTGTATTCCCTGGAGCTCAGGAGAATAAGGAGAGATCTCATGGAAACATTCCGAATGTTAAAAGGCCTGAACAGATTAGATATGGCAAAGTTATTTCCCATGGCAGGGGAGTTTAGGACAAGAGGGCATGACTTCAGGATTGAAGGATGTCCATTTAGAACAGAGATGCGGAGAAATTACTTTAGTCAGAGAGTGGCAAATCTGTGGAATTTAATGCCACGAACAGCTGTGGAGGCCAAGTCATTGGGTGCATTTAAGGCAGAGATAGACAGATTCTTGATTAGCCTCGGCATCAAAGGGTATGGGGAGAAGGCAGGGGAGTGGGGATGACTGGAGGAATTGAATCAGCCCATGATTGAATGGCGGAGCAGACTTGATGGGCTGAATGGCCCACTTCTGCTCCTATATCTTTGGGTCTAAAGATCTTATGGAAATGTAGAGGAGGCTTGACCCAAAAGCAAAGCAGCAGAGATGATTTAGTGGGAAAGATGTGGGCAGATGTAAAGGCAAAAGTAATAAAATGGGATAGGAGATGGAGAGCGGCCTATCATTGTGGCTCACTGTGGCAGGTGGGTCGGCCTCTGCCTCATGCCATGGCTCTCTCTTTTGAAGAATGTCCGTGATACCATAGGATGACATCGTTGTTCTGCGTGCACGGATTGGACTGCTGTATTTATGGACTGTGGATGTTTTTCAGACTGGTGGTTTTTATATTCTGTGTTTTTTATTGCTCGTTCCTTTTCCGTTTTGTTGTGTAAGTGGAGGGTGTTTGGGGTCAGTGTTCTGTTAATTTTTTGTGTGGAGTAGGGGTTGTTTTTTGGGGGTCGATGTTCCTGTTCCATTTTAAGCAAGGGTAGTTGGGGGGGTGGGTTGATGATCGGGATGCCATTCTTTTTTTGTAATGAGGAGGGTGTGGGTTTGATGTTTCTTTTTGAATGATTTGCATGTTCTTTGTTTTGTGGCTGCAAAGAGAAGACAAATTTCAGAGTTGCATATGGATACATGATTTGATAATAAATAAACCTTTGAATCTTTGAACCATTGTAGCCATCTGCTATAATGATGGAGAAGAAACACAAACCCCCATACACTATGCCTCATATAATTTCACCACAATTATGTCTTCCTATGGTATTCCATACTCTTATTGCAGTAAGACATCTACAAGGGGACAAACTGATTTTTATAGTTTGTGGCTTTGAAAAATGATAGCAAATTACCAATAAATGAACAGAGAGCTTCCAAAACCAGATATAGGAAATGGAAAATGCTTTTACAAGACAAAACCTTAAAATGGGAATATGTTCCTGAGTTTTGACCTACAATCCTTGCATGTCAAGGAAGATGCAGAACCATCTCTTCCACGACCTAATAGCAAAACATCCTTTAGAGCACTATTCTGAAATATTCTCTGATGGATCATTAATGAATATCCAGGAAAATTGATCCACTTGATTACAGGCAGGAGTAAGGATTATAAAAGGATTTTTTTCAAAAACTGAATTGGAACCTTGCAAGTTGCAAGCACATCCTTGAGGGAACCGTGCAGCTCTATTGTCAGAGTCTAAAGGAATTATATCCACGACAAGTAAATACAAAAGAACAAGTCCTGATGTGTGCTGACTCTAATTATGTTAGGAATGTGTCCACTACTGGATGGAGAGCAGACAGAGATAAGCTAATTCTGCATTTATCCACTTGGAAGAATACTTATGAATTACTGACTTGAACATTAGTACAGGTATTATATATTCCAGGATATCCAGCAAGCCACTTCACAGCTAAGGTAATAAACTAGCCAAAGGACAAGCAAAGCATGTTGTTGGGATGGTAACCAAGCATCAAATAAAAAAAAAAGTGCATTGACGTTTTAAGAATTCTCCTTGATATTATTCAGTCCAATCTCAGAGGATTTCCAACATGGCACAAATATGAAGCTGATGGTGAAGGTAGGATATGGATTTTGCTGCCATAAAAAGCAAGAAACAAATACCTCTTGCCCACGAGTGGGAAGCACTGATTCACGAAGACCACCAAGGGTTCGGACTCAGTCATGAAGGTGGGCAAGCCGCTCATGCAAAATTAGCTATGTTATACTCGTGGCCTTACATGTTCAGTGATTGTAAGTGATTTGTTGCAAATAGTAAAGGATGTCTGGCCTATAAGGCAAAATCTCTAGACCAACTCCCATAAGGCAAGCAAAACAAACTGCAGCAATGGTGTGGCAGCTTGATTATATAGGCCCATGTCTGGCATCTAAAGGCAATCCACGTTATTGGAAATCTATTAAATACAGTATATTCTTGTGATAATTGAAAAAAATTAGGCATATACGTGGTTACACAGCAAAACTTCTTGTGGTGAGGTTGCAATTGTCACAGCACTCCAAAAGCTCTCGTTGATACATGCTGACACCCCCGACTGCAAACATGTTGATTGAGGGTCTTCCTTCATTGGTAAAGGATTTCAAGCTATTTGTGAACAAACAGGCACACAAGTGGAGTACAGCATTCCATTTCACCTAAAATCGAGTGGCACAGTAGAGGGAAGGAATCAAGGGATCAGGCAAGGCCTGGCAAAAAATGGGCCTGTTCTAGAGAACAAGAGTGGGTTACACTTGTATCTAAAATGCAACCATCTGTAAACTATATGCCAATTGTGAAAATAGGCAGACACAAGAATGTTATACTTTATTTCTTAATGTAGAATGTCCACCTACGTAAATTCCTGATCACTAACTCAAGTCGATTATCACTTATACCTGATACAATTCTCCTTAGGGAATTAGGAGATGTTATGGGCATTCAAGAGAAAGCAATAGAACCTGACTAGAATGTTTGGATACCAGAAAAATGGGACAGAGTTCAAGAAGAAAATTTTCATAAAAAATAAATTAACCCAAGCTTCTGCCCTAAATAGAAACCTCCTTGTCTCATTACCCATGGTATCAATGATAAGACAGTGGTAGTCAAGATTGTGAGGGGAAACAAGACTGTAAGTGAAACTGTCTCCACAGATATCATCAAACCTATCCCAGCAAGATTTATCGCCTCAGAATGAGTCGAAACCTTGTACTAGACCAATACATGGGTCCACTACAGAACTCTGAAACCCTGATGGAAGGGGTGAGGGGGGATATATTGAAAAGATAAAACATATGCTTGGATCTAAGGTGAAACATAGAAATTCCTATTCACTTGAGGAAGATTCTCATAGATATATTGCTTACGAATATATTAGACACCCAAAATGTGTTGTTCTTTTCAAAGTAAGAAAAAACTCAAACTCCAGGAAGAAATGTTGTTCTTGCTGTACTTTACTTTTAATATTTGCACATAATAAAATTATTCAGCACTGCCTTACCTATCATTCACTTTTCAGTAGATGAATTAGCATTTACTACAGACATGGTCTCATCTGGCTCCGACACTCCTAAACTTAATGACTCGGAGAAAATATCAGATTACAAAAACCTCTGAGCAATGATAATTCTAATTTAAATATCACCAAATAGCTCTTATCCCTTGGCCATAAAATACGTGGCCAAATGCACTGTAACCCTTAATACTTGCTTCTGGCAAAGCGATTGTTCCCTTCCACTTAAGTATTCATTCTCTCTGCTTTGTAGGAAAAAAATGAACATAGGTACATGGGAAGGCAAGGAATCACTTGTGAAAATGATTAATGACACCCTAACAAAACTGAAAGGTTCCAGCTCAGATATTGAAGAAAAACTAATAGATGAATCCTTTGACATGGATCTCTCTACACTTGAAGAAAAGTATAGACACTGTCCTGTCATTGAATGGTTCCATTCATAGAAACATGACTTTGAAATTATTAGACTTGAACATTGTGAACAACCATTTTTTAATGAAGACTTTTCTACATTAGACAGATATCTTATTACATCTTCCTTTATGGCTAACAAGATTATGAACATACTTACTACAAAGAACTTAGACATTTCCATTTCTCCAACTATGGTCATTATTCCACTTCATTGTCAAATGTCAAAGGTAACATGGCAAGTTCCCACACATTTGGTTATATTCTAAATCAGGGGTGTCAAACTCATTTTAGGTCACGGGCCGGATTGAGCAAAATGCAGCTTCATGCGGGCCGGATCAGTCGGATGCGTGCAAACGCAGCTTTCGTTGCCTCCGTTTTTTCAGCCTGCTCTCATGTGTCTCAGTCTCTGCTATAACTACAAAGTGTTTCACTTTACAAATTCCGTTTCTTATGAAGAAGACTGCCAAGCAAGACTGCCGAATAAACACTAAAAACCCTGAAAACCTGGTACCTGAATAAACTCAGCATTAGCCATATCATACGCCATAGGCGCTTCGATTACTGGGGCCAGCTTTAATAGTAATTAGATATTATCTCGCGGGCCAAAGATAATTCCACCGCGGGCCGGATTTGGCCCGCGGGCCTTGAGTTTGACATATATGTTCTAAATGGTTCCGCAGAGCCCTTGATCTGGGATTTTGCATGGGAAGATAAGATGGAAAGATGCACTGAAGCAGAAGCAATGATAAAATGATAATGCTTTCCCCCCTGGTCAACTGAAACTGCCAAGTCCAACAAGCTTTTTCGAGATTTTAGCCCCATGGGCTGTTGTATTTACCCATATTTCCAATTTGTGCTTAACCAAACAGTCGTTAATAGTTTGTGCTGTGGTGCGAATAATACGTTACAACAAAAATTAGTTCTGAATTATTGGTGTCCTTACAAGTCCAATTATATTTTAGATAGACTTTGATTACAAGTTGAAAAAAGGGGTAACCAAGCCTAAGACAAATTTTACCATTGAAGACCAATTGATTTATACTAAATTTTGGGGTTGCACTGATATCATTTCTCTCCATATCGACAATGTTACATACACAGACAAGTATTCAATTATTGGATGGTATTATCATTAACAGGTAAAAAAAAACTGCCCAAAACAATTTTGATGGTATTTTAAAATATACCAGAGTAAAACTGCCTGTGCAGCCATTCCTTGACAGTACTCACTCTCATAATATTATTGATATAATCCTTCGGTTCACTTGTAAGGTAGAAACCTCTGATAATAAAAATTGTTTAGACATACTGCTACTAGAGGATCACCCACTTATTAAGAATTGTAAAAGAAATAACTCTTGGAGGAATCTAATTAGTCAATCCATGTTGTGTATCTATAAACAGAAAACAAGTCCAGTTTTAAGGAATGATTCATGTAAGATGCAACAAAGAATATTCCAGAATCATTTTATATTCATCAAAAATGGTGAGAAGAAAATCAGTCAAATCAGAAGAATATTTTTCAGTACGCTACTAGAGTAACTGAACTGACACAATCAGATGAGTGAGACACCTCTTTTCACAATTTCACTTTGCAGACCCAAAACAAGCCCTCGGCTGGCTTGACACTCCAGCTGAAACAGTAGCTAAGACTTCTCCAGCTGTTGTAAATTTAACTTCAGCTGCAGTGAATACCATTTTCAGGTAGATTGGCACTACTTTAAATTGAATGGAAGATATTTTTGCAGTTTTCCAATGGACAATTCATTTAGCCGTGGAAATTATTACCTTTATCATGCTCCTTTCATTAACTTAGCACATCAAATAGTTGAGAGATCTATGTATTAGCCCTCACTGTATTAATTATCTGAGTTGATGATCTCGGTTGTCAGAAGCGTCTAGACCATCTCTGTGAAAAGGTGTCTGAAAAATTATCACATGGATATGAAGTCACCGAGAAAGGAAAAAAAAGCAATATTAATATAAGAGAGAAGTATGCCTTGTTAAGAATGGTCAAAGAACAATTGGAAGAATGACAGAAAGATGGGGTGACGAGTCCATTCCTCTGCCTTCATTTTCTGTGATAGACGGCTCGTTTGCAAGCAACTCTTTTTAGCCAATAGGAATTGTACCTGTGTTTCAGAAATTGTTTGTAAATTCAAAACTTTTTATAAGACAGAAGAACTCATTGAGTTTTAAATGTGTTTTAGAAAATTTAACTAAATTAAACTAAACTAACTTAAATAAATGAAATATATTTAAACTAATTTGTTAGATGGAATTACCTCCTCCTTGGTTGCAATGGGAACCCACTGCTCAAATATCAGGCATTGGTGCGCACGTACACACACACACACACACACACACACACACACACACACACACACACACACACTCCCTTTTGCAATTTTTGCTCATTTCTTTCTCAATTCATGCTAAAACATTGTTTATATTTACATTATTTATTATTATATTGTAATTTGCCCTTTACTCTGCCTATTGTCTTTTTTATTAATTATTGTACTGTCTTGCACTGTTTTGTGCACTTTATGTAGTCCTGTGTAGGTCTGAAGTCTAATGTAGTTTTGTGTTGTTTCAGGTAGTCTCGTGTAGTTTTGTGTTGTTTCATGTAGCATCGCGGTCCTGGAGGAACCTTGTTTCATTTTTACTGTGTACTGTACCAGCAGTTATGGTTGAAATGACAAAAAATGTGACTTGACTTGGCAGCTAAACTTGCAATGGAAGTTAAATGTGAAAGTCATCCAGCCGTTTAAGATGAGCTAACTACAGTATAACCTCCTCCTGGTGAGGGTACCTGTAGCTGTCTATATTGAATAGGGCTTAAGATCTTGGTTTGAGTTCAGAAAGATATAGACAGCAACCTTAAAACTATCACAAGATAAATATTCATGGAACAAAATCTGTTAAGTGCAGTTTAAAAGATGTCTTGGACTTATACTTCGTAACCAGCCTTATTAGATACCTGATGAAGGGTCTCAGCCCGAAAGGTTGACTGCTCGTTTCAACGGATGCTGCCCGACCTGCTGAGTTCATCCAGCTTGTTTGTACGTGTTTATTAGGTACCTCCTGTACTTAGTGAAATGGCCACTGGATATGTTTGTGGTCTTGTGCTGTCTTCCATTAAGATCCCAAGAGATCAGTAGTTTCTGAGATACTCAAACCACCCAGACTGGCTCCAATAACCATTCCACAGTCAAAGTCACTAAGGTCACTTTTCATCCCCATTCTGAGGTTTGGTCTGAACAACAAAGTGAATTTCTTGACCATATCTGCATTGACCTGCTGCCACAGGATTGGCTAATTAGACATTTGCATTAAGAGCAAGTTTACCTTACGAGCAAGTTTACCTAATAAAGTGGCCAGTGAGTGTAAGTGCCTTAAAGTTCTTCACACAGTATTGTTATCACAACATTGTTGATTTCTTTTCTGAAGAATGTTCTCCCCTTCTCCATTGTTGCAACCATTTGCATCACTCCACCCTATATTTCCAACATGATTTCCAGGATTCATGGGATGTGGTCACTTTCCACGCAACATTACATATGTGATGAAATTTGGAGAATATTATTCACTTCCAGAATAACTCGGTCCATCAAACACAACCTTGTGTTGGAACCTTATCAACAATTCCCTTACTTCCCTTTCATCCTTTACTACAAAACTGATACAGCCACATAATTCCCAAAATTTTGACATTGCTACTGACCCCACAAGACCCTCCCTGAATATTCGATCATCCAGTACCCTGGGTGTCTCTACATCCCAAGTGTCTTGACGTCCTCATCATCCAGATCCACCGTCTCCCAATTCCACAATTCCTTCAATCTCCTGATGGAAACCTCAGCCTTTAAACTTTTACCTCTTTGTTGGTTCTGAACCCAGTTTCAGCTACCTTTCCCATTCCTTGGCCACACATATTGGTCACAATCACGGGCCCCCTTCCAAGACTGTCACTGAACATGTACATTGTTCAGCTGGGCCTAAGAATGTGGGTTGGAGCTCACCACTCAAGTAGTCATTAGGGATAGGGTTGTTGGTGCAACAATATCTATCTAGTGCTGTGGTGAACTACATATACCTGTCTGGACACGCCTCCCCTGCTGACTGCTCCTGTGGCTCCTCCCACAGATCCCAGTATAAAGGCAATTGGAGCCACAGACCCTTCCTCAGTCTCCAGGATGTCGTGTGATGATCACTTGCTGCTTGTGCTTTCTTCCAGCCAATAAAAGCCTACCTTAACCCACATCTCAGAGTTATTGATGGTGCATCAAGTGCATAACTTATAGACAAGAATTCCAAAGTCCTTCTCATGTCGTTTATGGGTGTGGTAAATCAGTAAAGGCAGGTTTCTATGTCTGATCAATGCATCATATTCTATCATGAAAGCAGAAAACATGAGTAGAGTGCAATCTTTTTGTAGATTGGCAATCTTTTTGTTCCATTGTAAACTCTTAACACACAAGTCTGAAGTTTTATCTGCTGCTTTAGCAGAGCTGTCTCTTTCAGTATTCTTTATGGGGTAATGTCTCCACAAAAATACTGAGCAATGGACAAACTAAGGACTTTATATGTTTCTAACTACAATTTTATTTATCTAGAAACAATAATATTCTTCTGTCACTGGTTTCTGTGAAGCAACATTTTGAAGCATCCCCTCCATAATACTTCTCTATGATTAGCTGCATTTGGAGATCATTTTAACAATTTAAGCACTATCATTGCCAAGGCCTTCTTTTCTCACTTTTGTTCTTTTCCCTAATGACTAAAGTACCTACTTTCGATTTGAAACTCCATCTACCTGCTCTCGGGTTTGAGTGATGGGCAATGTCAGACCTCCAGTGTTGACCATCTGTTGTCTTTTAGACGATGGGAAATATATCTGCAAACCTTTCATGCTAATCTGACACATTTCTGTTGTTTCAAGACTGTACACTCTGAGTTCAAACTTCCTGCCGGAAACTTAAATCTATCCAGATTCACAGAGAGCTGCAGCTGTTGTGAAATCAACAATAAATCCAAACATGTTGTATGTCAAGTCCCTGATGTTGTATTTTGGTATATAACATAAAGTTCACAGTTTAGTATTTACATTTCCTTTAATGATTTATTTGTTTTGAAATATTTTACAAGTAAATATTCCACTTGGCATGTCAAGTATAATTATCCTTATTAGACAATAACAAATAGGAGCGGAATTAACTCATCAGCCTCCTTCTTAAATACACCCAATGACCTGGCCTCCACAGCCACTTGTAGCAACATGTTCAACAGATTCACCATCCTCTGGCGAAAGGAATTCCTCCTCATCTACATTCTAAATGGAGAAGATGGAACAGATCCTGAGAGGCAGGATTTATGAACATTTGGAGAGGTATAATATGATTAAGAATAGTCAGCAAGGCTTTGTCAAGGGCAGATCATGTCTTAAAAGTCTGATTGACCATTTTGAGGATGTGACTAAACACATTGATGAAGGTAGACAAACAGATACTTTATTGATCCTGAGGGAAATTGGGTTTCGTTACAGTCGCACCAACCAAGAATAGTGTAGAAATATAACAATATAAAACCATAAATAATAATAAGTAAATAATGCCAAGTGGAAATTAGTCCAGGACCAGCCTATTGGCTGAGGGTGTCTGACACTCTGAGGGAGGAGTTGTAAAGTTTGATGGCCACAGGCAGGAATGACTTCCTATGACGCTCAGTGTTGCATCTCGGTGGAATGAGTCTCTGGCTGAATGTACTCCTGTGCCTAACCAGTACATTATGGAGTGGATGGGAGACATTATCCAAGATGGCATGCAACTTGGACAGCATCCTCTTTTCAGACACCACTGTCAGAGAGTCCAGTTCCACCCCTACAACATCACTGGCCTTGTGAATGAGTTTGTTGATTCTGTTGGTGTTTGCTACCCTCAGCCTGCTGCCCCAGCAGACAACAGCAAACATGATAGCACTGGCCACTCGTAGAATATCCTCAGCATCGTCCGGCAGATGTTAAAGGACCTCAGTCTCCTCAGGAAGTAGAGACGGCTCTGACCCTTCTTGTAGACAGCCTCAGTGTTCTTTGACCAGCCCAGTTTATTGTCAATTCGTATCCCCAGGTATTTGTAATCCTTCACCATGTCCACACTGTCCCCTTAGCTGTAGCTGTAGTGTATATGGATTTCAGTAAGGCATTTGATAAGGTACCCCATGCAAGGCTTATTGCGAAAGTAAGGAGGCATGGGATCCAAGGGGACATTGCTTTGCGGATCCAGAGCTGATTTGCCCACAGAAGGCAAAGAGTGGTTGTAGACGAGTCATATTCTGCACGTAGGTCAGTGACCAGTGGTATGCCAGAGGAATCTGTTCTGAGACCCTTACTGTTCGTGATTTTTATAAATGACCTGGATGAGGAAGTGGATTAGTAAGTTTGCTGTTGACACAAAGGTTGGAGGTGTTGTGGATAGTGTAGAGGTTTGTCAGAGATTACAGCGGGACATTGATAGAATGCAAAACTGGGCTGAGAAGTGGCAGATGGAGTTCAACCCAGATAAAAGTGAAGTGGTTCATTTTGATAGGTCGAATATGATGGTAGAATATCGTATTAATGGTAAGACTCTTGGCAGTATGGAGAATCAGAGGGATCTTGGGGTCTGAGTCCATAGGATACCCAAAGCAGCCACACAGGTTGACTCTGTGGTTAAGAAGGCTTTCATCAATTGTGGGAAATGAATTTAGGCACTGAGAGGTAATGTTGCAGCTATATAGGACCCTGGTCAGACCCCACTTGGAGTACTGCACTCACTTCTGGTTGCCTCACTACAGGAAGGATGTGGAAACCATTGAAAGGGTGCAGAGGAGATTTACAAGGATGTTGCCTGGATTGGGGAGCATGTCTTATGAAAACAGGTTGAGTGAACTCGGTCTTTTCTCCTTGGAGCGACGGAGGATGAGAAGTGACCTGATAGAGGTGTATAAGATGATGAGAGGCATTGATTGTGTGGATAGTCAGAGGCTTTTTCCCAGGGCTGAAATGACTGCCACAAGAGGACACAGGTTTAAAGTGCTTGAGTGTAGGTACAGAGGAGATGTTGGGGTAAGTTTTTTACGCTGAGAGTGGTGAGTGTCTGGAATAGGCTGCTGGCAATGGTGGTGGAGGCGGATATGATAGGGTCTTTTAAGAGACTTTTGGATAGGTACATGAAGCTTAGAAAGAAAGAGGGCTATGGGTAATCCTAGTAATTTCTAAGGTAGGGACATGTTCAGCACAACTTTGTGGGCCAAAGGGCCTGTATTGTGCTGAAGGTTTTCTATGCTGCTCTGTATGTAAGTGGAAATCCATCTATTCTGAGGCCCTCTGGTCCCTCTGGTCCTATACTCCCGCACTATAGGAAACGTCCTCTCTACATCCACTGTACCTTGGCCTTTCAGCAGTTGATAGGTTTCATTGTGATAGCCCCTCGTTCTTTTTTAAAATTTTTTTTTATTTAATTGTGTTTTTAAGTAATTACAAGAGTGGAAAAAAAAGTATATATCCCTTCCCCCCTCCCCTTAACCCCTCCCCCCTAACTTCCCTATATAGAAAAAAGAGAAAGTAAGAAAGAAAAAAAAAAGAAAGAGTGCCTGGTTGTTGGAAGATCTCCACATGCTCCATGGAGTTCTTAATAACTTTAATATATATATTTATTTATTTATTTCTCCAAGTAACCAATTGTTTCATCTTCAGAGCCGCCCCTCATTCTTGTAATTTCCAGTGACTACAAGTCCAGAGCCATCAAAGGCTCCAAACATGATAACTCTTTCATTGCTGGAATTAATCACGTGAACCTCCTCTGAACCCTCTCCAATGTCAACACATCCGCTCGTAGATAAGGGGCCCAAAACTGTTCAACAATGTCTTATAAAGCTTCAGCATTACATCCTTGCTTTTATATTCTTGTTCTCTCAAAATGAATGCTAACATCGCAGACTGCAAACTAACCTTTAGGGAATCTGGCCCAAGGACTCACAAGTCCCTTTGCACAGTGGATTTTAAAATTTTTGTTCATTTAGAAAATAGGCTATGCTTTTGTCCTTCTACCAAAGTGCATGACCATACATTTTCCTACACTATATTCTATAAGCCACTTCTTCACATATTCTCTAAATCTGCCCGAGTTCTTCTGCTTCCTCAATACTACCTTCCCCTCCACCTATCTTTGTATCATCCACGAACTTGGCCACAAGCCATCAATTCAGTCATCCAAATCATTGACATACACTAACCTAAAAAGAAGCAGTCTCAGCACAGACCTCTGCAGAACACCACTAGATATTGGCAGCCAACCAGAAAAGTCTCCCTTTGTTCTCAGCGTTTGCTACTTGCCAATCAGCCAACGTTCTATTCATGCTAGTATATTTCTTGTAATACTATGGGCTTTTATCTTGTTAGCAGTCTCACGTGCAGCACCTTGTCAAAGGCCTTCTGAAATCCAAGTAAACATCATCCACCATTTCTTCTTTGTCAATCCTGTTTCTTATTTATTTCTTTCCGAATTTCATTTGCTCTTAAAGCTGGCCATTTGGTCTGGTGGTTACTAAAGCAAATATTTTCCAGTATCATTACCTCTTTCAGTCAGAAAAACCTTGTTTCTATGTATCTTCAATGCAACCTTTGGGGAGATGATAGGATGAGGTAAGAGGCCATAGACTGACATGTTGGAAAGGGAATAGGAATGAGAATTAAAATGTCAGGGCACTGGGAAGTTCCACTTTTAGCAGATGGTGTGGAGATGCTTGATGAAGCAGTCCTCCAGTTTATGATGGGTCTGACCAATGTAGAAGAGGCTGCGTTGGATGCCCCGTACACAATAGTCAACCCCAGCAGATTCCCAGGTGAAGTTTGCCTCACCTGAAAGGAATGTTTGGGGCTCCGAATGGAGGTGAGGGATGAGATGAATGGGCAAGTGTAGCACTTTGACCGCTTGCAGGGTTAAGTGCAGAGGGATAAATGTAGAATGGAATCACAAAAGGACAATCCCTAAAGAAAGTGGGTGGGGGGTGGGGGGCTAGGGGAGGAGACAAAGTGGTGGTAGGTTCCGTTTGAAAATGGTGGATGTTGCAGAGCATGTTCTCCTCTTCACCCTCTCCCACGATGTCGCAAAAGCAAAGGAGCTGGTTGTGGACTACAGAAGGAATGGAGAGAGGATGACACCTATTGACATCAATGGATCTGGGGTTGAGAGGATGAACAGTTTTAACTTCCTCAGCATACACATCACCGAGGATTTCACATGATCTGTACATACCGGCTGTGTGATGAAAAAAGCACAACAGCGCCTCTTTCACCTCAGATGGTTGAAGAAGTTTGGTATGGGTTGCCAAATCCTCCAGAGGCACATTTGAGAACATCTTGATTGTCTGGTATGGGAACTGTACTTTCCTCAATCACAGGACTCTGCAGAGATGCTGTGGACAGCCCAGCACATCTGTAGATGTGAACTTCCCACTATTCAGGACATTTGCAAAGACAGGTGTGTAAAAAGGATCAATGGGGACTGGAGTCACCACAACCACAAACTGTTCCAGCTGCTACCATCTGGGAAACAGTACCACAGCATAAAAGCCAGGACCACCAGGCTCCGGGACAGCTTCTTCCGCCAGGCCAACAGACTGATTAATTCATGCTGATAAAACTGTATTTCTATGTTATATTGACTGTCCTGTTGTACTAAATTACTATAAATTGCACATTGCATATTTAGACAGAGACGTAACGTAAAGATTTTTACTCATGTATACGAAGGATGTAGGTAATAAAGTCAATTCAATTCAATTCATAGTTGCCAAGAATGTGTGAAATTTGCTTTTTTAGTCTTTAGAAGACATGTAACCCATTTGCAAGTAATAGTTAATCATTTCTGATAAGTTATAAGTACTTTTATCATTTCTGATAAGTTATAAGTACTTTTGATATTATAAGTAAATAAGTTGACGTTACATCACTTATATCAAAGTGTTTTAAAGAACAGAAGGATAATTCATCATTATAGTATGCATTATATCTCTGTTTTATAGCATCACTAATACAAAGTTCTTACTGTGTTTTAAGAGTTGAAGTATTATCAGATGAGCAATTGTGTAGCAGAAATTCACTGGGTAGTCAACGGCTTGAGTGACTCATCTGACCTTGGATCTTGGGGAATATAATGTTACAATTGGCATGCCATGATTTTGGCTGGGGTAAGTATCTGACAGTAATTTGATTGTCGTTCAAACTGAAGTTTGCATGGCTGTAGACTGATGGTATTGGGTCTCTGTCCCTGTCCGCAAAGCTCTAAACTCAAAAGATTACTTTAAGCCCTACCCGATATAGATATCTATGAGTACACTCACTATTGGGAGGCTATACAGTATCCACCTACTCTTCAAGGACTAGCTTACTCCCCTGTCTAGTTTCTGCGGTGAGGTCTAGCTGCCTAAATACAATATTTGAATAATGGGTTGCCACTCTCCACCAAGGAGCGGAAACTTCGAGCTAATGAAGAGATTTAAACAGTTTATTTTTAATGATAAATGTTTAAATTTGGACAAATAGTTCTTACAAAACTTTTAACACTCACAGAGGATTTCTTTTCCAGAAGACACCTGAATTACAAAACATTTACAAATTAGAAACAATTTCTAAACCCGTACCAAAAGAGTATACCAACAAGTCACAGAAGAACAAGTCGAATATTGCAGAAATTGAAGGCTGAGGAATGAATTTCAGTTCTTTCTGTCACCCCATCTTTCTGTCATTCTCCTCGTCAATCCTAACAATCCCCAATGCTTCCTAATATTTATCCTGCTACTGGATACCACCATCTGCATGTGATAGAAACATATAAACATAGAAAATAGGTGCAGGAGTAGGCCATTTGGCCCTTTGAGCCTGCACCGCCATTCAGTATGATCATGGCTGATCATCCAACTCAGAACCCTGTACCTGCTTTCTCTCCATACCCCCGATCCCTTTAGCCACAAGGGCCATATCTAACTTCCTCTTAAATATAGCCAATGAACCGGCCTCAACTGTTTCCTGTGGCAGAGAATTCCACAGATTCACCACTCTCTGTGTGAAGAAGTTTTTCCTCATCTCAGTCCTAAAAGGCTTCCCCTTTATCCTTAAACTGTGACCCCTCATTCTGGACCTCCCCAACATCAGAAACAATCTCCTGCATCTAGCCTGTCGAATCCCTTTAGAATTTTATACGTTTCAATAAGATCCCCCCTCAATCTTCTAAATTCCAGTGACTATAAGCCTAGTCGATCCAGTCTTTCTTCATATGAAAGTCCTGCCATCCCAGGAATCAATCTGGCGAACCTTCTCTGTACTCCCTCTATGGCAAGAATGTCTTTCCTCAGATTAGGGGACCAAAACTGCACACAATACTCTAGGTGCGGTCTCACCAAGGCCTTGTACAACTGCAGTAGAACCTCCCTGCTCCTGTACTCAAATCCTTTTGCTATGAATGCCAACATACCATTTGCCTTTTTCATCGCCTGCTGTACCTGCATGCCCACCTTCAATGACTGGTATACAATGACACCCAGGTCTCGTTGTACCTCCCCTTTTCCTAATCAGCCACCGTTCAGATAACAATCTGTTTTCCTGTTCTTGCAACCAAAGTGGATAACCTCACATTTATCCACATTAAATTGCATCTGCCATGAATTTGCCCACTCACCTAACCTATCCAAGTCACCCTGCATCCTCTTAGCATCCTCCTCACAGCTAACACCGCTGCCCAGCTTCGTGTCATCCGCAAACTTGGAGATGCTGCATTTAATTCCATCGTCTAAATCATTAATATATATTGTAAACAACTGGGGTCCCAGCACTGAGCCTTGCGGTACCCCACTAGTCACTGCCTGCCATACTGAAAAGGTCCCATTTACTCCTACTCTTTTCTTCCTGTCTGCCAACCAATTCTCTATCCACATCAATACCATACCCCCAATACCGTGTGCTTTAAATTTGCACACTAATCTCCTGTGTGGAACCTTGTCAAAAGCCTTTTGAAAATCTAAATATACCACATCCACTGGCTCTCCCCTATCCACTCTACTAGCTACATCTTCAAAAAATTCAGTAAGGTTCTTCAGACATGATTTTCCTTTCACAAATCCATGCTGACCTTGTCCGATGATTTCACCTCTTTCTAAATGTGCTGTTATCACATCTTTGATAACCGACTCTAGCATTTTCCCTACCACCGATGTCAGACTAACCGGTCTATAATTCCCCGGTTTTTCTCTCCCTCCTTTTTTAAAAAGTGGGGTTACATTAGCCACCCTCCATTCCTCAGGAACTAATCCAGGATATAAGGAGTTTTGAAAAATTATCACTAATGCATCCACTATTTCTTGGGCTACTTCCTTAAGCACTCTGGGATGCAGACCATCTGGCCCTGGGGATTTATCTGCCTTTAATCCCTTCAATTTACCTAACACCACTTCCCTACTAACATGTATTTCCCTCAGTTCCTCCATCTCACTAGACCCTCAGTCCCCTACTATTTCCAGAAGATTAGAACATAGAACGTAGAATAGTACAGCACATTACAGGCCCTTCGGCCCACAATGTTGTGCTGACTCTCAAACCCTGCCTCCCATATAACCCCCACCTTAAATTCCTCCATATACCTGCCTAGTAGTCTCTTAAATTTCACTAGTGTATCTGCCTCCACCACTGACTCAGGCAGTGCATTCCACGCACCAACCACTCTCTGAGTGAAAAACCTTCCTCTAATATCCCCCTTGAACTTCCCTCCCCTTACCTTAAAGCCATGCCCTCTTGTACTGAGCAGTGGTGCCCTGGGGAAGAGGCATTGGCTGTCCACTCTATCTATTCCTCTTAATATCTTGTACACCTCTATCATGTCTCCTCTCATCCTCCTTCTCTCCAAAGAGTAAAGCCCAAGCTCCCTTAATCTCTGATCATAATCCATACTCTCTAAACCAGGCAGCATCCTGGCAAATCTCCTCTGTACCCTTTCCAATGCTTGAACATTCGACATTCCACAGATTATTTATGTCCTCCTTAGTGAAGACAGAACCAAAGTAGTTATTCAATCGGTCTGCCATGTCTTTGTTCCCTATGATCAGTTCACCTGTTTCTGACTGTAAAGGACCTACATTTGTCTTGACCAATCTTTTTCTTTTCACGTATCTATAAAAGCTTTTACAGTCAGTTTTTATGTTCCCTGCCAGCTTTCTCTCATAATCTTTTTTCCCTTTCCTAATTAAGCCCTTTGTCCTCCTCTGCTGGTCTCTGAATTTCTCCCAGTCCTCAGGTGTGCTGCTTTCTTTTGCTAATTTATATGTTTCTTCTTTGGACTTGATACTATCCCTAATTTCCCTTGTCAGCCACAGGTGCACTACCTTCCCCGGTTTATTCTTTTGCCAAACTGGGATGAACAATTGTTGTAGTTCATCCATGTGATCTTTAAATGCTTGCCATTGCATATTCACCGTCAACCCTTTAAGTATCATTTACCAGTCTATCTTAGCTAATTCATGTCTCATACCTTCAAAGTTACCCTTCTTTAAGCTTAGAACCTTTGTTTCTGAATTAACTATGTCACTCTCCATCTTAATGAAGAATTCCACCATATTATGGTCACTCTTACCCAAGGGGCCTTGCACGACAAGATTGCTAACTAACCCTTCCTCATTGCTCAATACCCAATCTAGAGTGGCCTGCTCTCTAGTTGGTTCCTCAACACGTTGGTTCAGAAAACCATCCCACATACATTCCAAGAAATCCTCTTCCTCAGCACCCTTACCAATTTGGTTCACCCAATCTATATGTAGATTGAAGTCACCCATTATAACTACTGTTCCTTTATTGCACGCATTTCTAATTTCCTGTTTAATGCCATCCCCAACCTCACTACTACTGTTAGGTGGCCTGTACACAACTCCCACCAGCGTTTTCTGCCCCTTAGTGTTATCCAGCTCTACCCATATCGATTCCACATCCTCCAGGCTGATGTCCTTCCTTTCTATTGCGTTAATCTCGTCTCTAACCAGCAATGCTACCCCACCTCCTTTTCTTTCCTGTCTGTCCCTCCTGAATATTAAATATCCCTGGATGTTGAGCTCCCATCCTTGGTCACCCTAGAGCTATGTCTCTGTGATCCCAACTATATCATATTCATTAATAACTACCTGCACATTCAATTCATCCACCTTGTTACGAATGCTCCTCGCATTGACACACAAAGCCTTCAGGCTTGTTTTTACAACACTCTTAGCCCTTATACAATTATGTTGAAAAGTGGCCCTTTTTGCTTTTTGCCCTGGATTTGCCAGCCTGCCACTTTTACTTTTCACCTTACTACTTTTTGCTTCTACCCTCATTTTACACCACTCTGTCTCTCTGCACTTGTTCCCATACCCCTGCCACATTAGTTTAAATCCTCCTGAACAGCAGTAGCAAACGCTCCCCCTAGGACATTGGTTCCAGTCCAGCCCAGATGCAGACCGTCCTGTTTATACCGGTCCCACCTCCCCCAGAACTGGTTCCAATGCCCGAGAAATTTGAATCCCTCCCACTTGCACCATTTTTCAAGCCACGTATTCATCTGAAATATCCTATTTCTACTCTGACTAGCACGTGGCATGTGGCATATTTTCCAGATACTTTTGCAGGGACAAAGTAATTTACCCAGGTGGTCTACAAGCTTCTGGTGACATTGCTGCAAATAACTTAACTGTAATTGCCTTGATTAATGTGGGGCAGTTAACATTGTCCCACTATCTTGCATTTGAGTAATGCAGACAAGAAATCTTATGGTTGCTTTGGTTTGCAAACCACATCTCTTATCAGGCAGCCAACCAACCCCACCCCCTCACCACTGTGGACTAGCGTCTGTGTTCTTTAACTCTATTTGCAAAGCTGTGTTTTCAGATTCAAACTGATTGCTGCCCACAATTTAAATTAAGAATTGAAGACGGATTCTTATTTACAACAGAAGTTGAGCAAGAAATAGTTGTTAGAAATTTAACTTCATCACAAATAACACTGACCCTTTGGAAAGGTCATGCTGCTATAGCAGAAAGCTGAGGTTAGAAATAAGCATCTCGGGCCCTGGAAAGTGAACATCTTTTTGTCCATAAGACATTGTAGTAGAATTAGGCCATTTGGCCCATCGAGTCTGCTGCACCATTTCATCATGGCTGATCCAATTTTCCTCTCAGCCCCAATCTCCTGTCTTCTCTCTGTATCCCTTCATGCTCTGACCAATCAAGAATCTAACAACCTCTGCCTTAAATATACATAAAGACTTGGCCTCCACAGCTACCTGTGTCAAAAAATTCCACAGATTCACCCTCTCTGGCTTAAAAAAAGTCCTCCTCATCTCTGTTCTAAAAGGATGCCCCTCGGCACGGACTAGAAGGGCTGAGATGTCCTGTTTCTGTGCTGTAATTGTTAAATGGTTATATGATTATTCTGAGGCTGTGTCCTCTGGTCTTAGATTCTCCCACCATAGAAAACATCTTCTCCACATTCACTCTATCAAGGCCTTTCTCCATTTGATAGGTTTCAATAAGGTCACCTCTCATTCTTCTGAATTACAATGAGTACAGGCCCAGAGCCATTAAACACACTTCATATGACAAGCCATTCAATTCTGGAATCATTTTGCTGAATCTCCTTTGAACACTCTCCAGTTTCAACGCATTCTTTCTAAGGTAAGGGGCATAACAGATCTTTCCGATCTTGCTCCATCAAGGAGTGTGTACCTCTAGGAAACACTGGTGGATTTAGTACCTGGTAACTGAATAAGGAGGGTTAGATTTTGCCATACATGTCATGATAGTCAGTTCATTGATAATGAGTTAAAATGGAAATTGAGCAAGATAATGAAGTATTGAATGTGAAACATGTGTATGGAGTGCATAGCAAAGAAAGAGTCTCAAGAGGCGGTTCTGTTTTTGTAAAGGAGTTAGAGGATCATGGTGTTGATGGTTATTGTGCAGGAAGATATGAATGCTTATTTTGTTTTAAGAAGAAGTGGCTGCACTATATGGATATGCAGTAAAGTACACAGAAATGTTGAAAGAAGGGAGCAGGAGGAGAAGTATTACTGTGAACTAAATGGAGATAAAACTGAAATACTTCTGCTTGGTCCCAAAGCTTAAAGAGATAAACCTCTTGACAAACTTGGGATCTTGGCTCCCCATGCAAAATCAGAAGTAGTTAGCGTAGGTGTTATCCTCGATTCAGATTTGATTTTTAAATCCCACATAAGTAAAAGTAACTACAGCAACATTTCAATACTTACGAAATATTGGAAAGGTATGTTCATAACTTTCACGCAGTGATGCTGAAAAACTAATTCACACCTTTATATTGAATGGACTAGATTACTGCAATGCACTTTTTACTGGCCTTTTGAAGCAATCTATTAACAACTTTAACTCGTTCAGAATGACGTTGCTAGATTTTTAACTAAAACCAGGATGAGGGAACATATCACTCATATCCTAGCTACACTGCATTAGCTTCCTTTATCTTTTGGAATTGATTTTAAAGTTCTCTTACTTGTTTGTAAAGCTTTTAATGGTCTTGGACCAGAGTACATCACAGAATAATTTTTGTTTCTAATCCTGCTCAAACTCTAAGGTCTTCTTCTTCCAATCTCTTAAATTTAAACATTCTCTCTCAAATGGTAATTATCTGTAGAATTTAGTACCTTAAACTCTAAAAGATATAGACTCAGTTGACACTTTGAAACAACAGCTTATTTAACTTACTTTTAACTAACATCTTTTTTGTCTTTTATTTTCATGTTCATGCTTTTATTCCATTGTAAAGCACCTTGAGTTACATCATCTGTATGAAAAGTACTCTACTACATCCCCCTTGTTGTCCCCTTGTTCAAAAAAGGTAGTAGGGATAGTCCGGGTAATTATAGACCAGTGAGCCTTACGTCTGTGGTGGGAAAGCTGTTGGAAAAGATTCTTAGAGATAGGATCTATGGGCATTTAGAGAATCATGGTCTGATCAGGGACACTCAGCATGGCTTTGTGAAGGGCAGATCGTGCCTGATAGAGTTCTTTGAGGAGGTGACCAGGCATATAGATGAGGGTAGTGTAGTGGATGTGATCTACATGGATTTTAGTAAGGCATTTGACAAGGTTCCACACGGTAGGCTTATTCAGAAAGTCAGAAGGCATGGGATCCAGGGAAGTTTGGCCAGGTGGATTCAGAATTGGCTTGCCTGCAGAAGGCAGAGGGTCATGGTGGAGTGAGTACATTCAGATTGGAGGGTTGTCACTAGTGGCGTCCCACAAGGATCTGTTCTGGGACCTCTACTTTTTGTGATTTTTATTAACAACCTGGATGTGGGGGTAGAAGGGTGGGTTGGTAAGTTTGCAGATGACACAAAGGTTGGTGGTGTTGTAGATAGTGTAGAGGATTGTCAAAGATTGCTGAGAGACATTGATAGGATGCAGAAGTGGGCTGAGAAGTGGCAGATGGAATTCAACCCAGAGAAGTGTGAGGTGGTACACTTTGGAAGGACAAACTCCAAGGCAGAGTACAAAGTAAATGGCAGGATACTTGGTAGTGTGGAGGAGCAGAGGGATCTGGGGGTACATATCCACAGATCCCTGAAAGTTGCCTCACAGGTAGATAGGGTAGTTAAGAAAGCTTATGGGGTGTTAGCTTTCATAAGTCAAGAGATAGAGTTTAAGAGTCGCGATGTAATGATGCAGCTCTATAAAACTCTAGTTAGACCACACTTGGAGTATTGTGTCCAGTTCTGGTCGCCTCAGTATAGGAAGGATGTGGAAGCATTGGAAAGGGTACAGAGGAGATTTACCAGGATGCAGATAGAGTGGATAGACAGCGCCTCTTCTCCAGGGCACCACTGCTCAGTACAAGAGGTCATGGCTTTAAGGTAAGGGGAGGGAAGTTCAAGGGGGATATTAGAGGAAGGTTTTTTACTCAGAGAGTGGTTGGTGCGTGGAATGCACTGCCTGAGTCAGTGGTGGAGGCAGATACACTAGTGAAGCTTAAGAGACTACCAGACAGTTATATGGAGGAATTTAAGGTGGGGGATTATATGGGAGGCAGGGTTTGAGGGTCGGCACAACATTGTGGACCGAAGGACCTGTAATGTGCTGTACTATTCTATGTTCTATGTTCTATACAAACAGACTTATTATTAATAAAGAGGGAAAGGAAGAGCTTTGTTGCTCAGACAGGTCATTGAAGTGGTACCTGCCACTTTGGGGGGAAATTTGGGGGTCAATGTGCCTGTTCTGTTTTTGTTTATTTTTTTGTGTGGGGAATTTGGGGGTTGATGATCATGCTGCAGTTCTTTTCGTCCTTGATGTGTCACTATCTGGAGAAGAAGAATTTCAGAGTTACATACTTGGATAAAAATAAACCATTGGATTTGTGAATCTTTGCTTTTACTGTGGGACTGACGATGACACAGGCAGGGCTACATCTCTGAAAGTTCTCTAAATATTTGGTCAACAATGTTACTGTTAAAGAGAATTTGCCAATTACCCTGAATCTTATCCATAGTTAAATAAAGCTAGCTTCGAAGCAACTGGGAAATTTACAGTGACCTATTTCACAGGAAGTTCACCCATCTACACTGAAGTTGCTATGGAAAGTGGAAACTATCCTTCTAAGGTTCGTTCACCCTTCATGCATCTAATTGACCCAAGTTTGTTCCTGAGTGGGTGCATTTCTGAATGTGTCAGCCAATTAAGTATAAACCTCACTGGTGAGACAACAAACAGACCCAGGAGTTAAAACATTTCAAGTGAATCATAAGATTAAGCACGTAAGTTTTAAATGGATGGCAGAACTAATCACTCAAATCCAGACACTATGAGAAAGAAAGTAGCATTGACAATTAGCTAATGATGCAGAATATCCAATTTGAGCTTTCAACATTTGCCAGGTTGCCTTAAAACCTGCCTGGTGTGGTATTCTGACTCGTTGTTTTCTTTAAATTGGAAGCAGAAGTGAATTGTTTTATTTTAAGCCAAACTAAATAAGCATAAAATGATAATGAACTGGTATATCCTAAGCAGCAGTTATTCAAATTATATTAGAGCTCTGGCATTTTACTAAATTTTTGATCTCTTACTTTCTGAACAAATATACATTGAAAAGCTTGAGTAGAATATGATTAATATTAAATACTTATTTTAATTCAACTATCTTTATCTGGATATATCACTCCAAGCACCTAGGACACTCTTGTCTGAAATGGAAGTACTTCTTTAGGATTGTAACATGGCATCAAATTTCTTCAACAAACTAACACAGAGGTTTACTGAGAATGGATTTCTATCTGCAAAAGTGGAAATCAAATTTTGATATATTTTTATCAGATTTCAGGAACATTTTGTGTTTCATTTCATTAACTATAGTGAAAAAAGTGCTCTAATGTAATTATCACAGTAACAAGTGAATGAATTGTTCTATGGAAAAAAGAAATTGTATCACATTTTATTACCGTATACTTAATAATGCTGTACTTAAATTGGTTATTGTGTTTTCTATATTGTGACAGTGCCAGCACTTTCAAAGTGTTTTGGGATATGCTGGGGTCTAGAAAGACCTTATATAAATACAAGTGTTTTCTTTCTTAACCTTCTCAGGGTAAGAAAATAAAACCAGCTTCTGTGTGTCATGTATCTGGAATTTAAAAAAAAACATTTGGTAAGGATCCACACAGAGAAAGGTTGATTTAGAAGCTTGGGGATTTTGGGAGTGGTTAGTGGTCAGAGATCAGGGCAGAAATAAGTGACTCATTTTCATTTGGTCCGGTGTAACCAGACAGCTAATCGAAACATCTACATTGGGCCTTATGACTTTGAGGAGAGACCTGATTGTAATATGTCTCAGCTTGCTAATGATTCCGTGATGACTTCTGGCTTAGGTAATGACCTTCTTCTGATGCTAATGATTTATTTTGCCCTATTGTTTGCCCTCAGTCTCCTCTTTCCCATTGTTTATTCACATATGCAGTTGGTCACTCACTTGCTTATTAATCAAATTATTAAATGTCAAGCTTGTGCAATGGTTATTAGACTATTTATGTATTAGACTGGAACTCCTCCAGATTTTTCCATGACCCATTTGTTGTCCATTTAATATTTTCTATACTGAGCAAAATGAGAAATATTTTGAAGCAAATGAAATAGCAAATGAGAGCGAATGCCAATTTTGCTGAGTTCATCGGAGTTAACATACTGTTAACAGTAATGGACTGTGTGCAGTTCTGATCAGCATACGATGGGAAGGATATACTAGTACTGGAGAGGATACACAAGAACATGAGAAAATCTGCAGGTAATCAAACTAATACACACAAAATACTGGAGGATCTCAGCAGATCAGGCAGCAGCTATGGAAAAGAATAAACAGTTGCTGTCTTCGGCCAGGACTCTGTATGAGTTCTGATGAAGGGTCACCGTTACGTCAACTGTTTACTCTTTTCCACAGATGTTGCCCAGTCTGCTGAGATCTTCTAACATTTAGGGTGCACATGAAATTCACCAGGATGTTGTCTAAGATAGAATGCTTCAGTTATGAAGAGAGAATGGAAAAGTTAGATCTGCTTTCCCTGCAGTGGAGGAGATTATGAGGGATCATGATTGAGATATTAAAATTATGAGGGGTATAGACAGAGTAGTCTTCAGGAAACTTTACAATCAAGTGGAACTGAATAAAACTTAAGGATGTAGTTTTAGCTTAATGGGGGAAGGGACTTAGAGGGAATTGGAAAGGGAACTTTGTCATCCTGTGGATGGTGAGTACCTGGAATGGACAGTCTGAGAAAGTGGTCAAAGCTTGGTCACTGTCAATATATAAGAATTATTTAAATGAAAACTTGAATCTCTTAGGCATGAAAGGCAATGGACCAAGTTCCAGAAGGTGGGACTAATATGGAGGGTACCCACTGGATGGTATAGACAAATTGGACCAAATGGCCTGTTTACATGCTGTATGATTCAATAAGTATTTAACTGTATTCCCATAGGACTGTGACATAGGAGCAGAATTAGGCCATTCTGCCCAGCAAATCTGCACTGCCATTCCATAATGGCTGATTTATTACCCTCTCAACCCCATTCTCCTGCCTTCTTCCATAACCTTTGATATCCTTACTAATCAAGAACCTATTTACCTCTGCTTTAAATATGCCCATTGACTGGGTCTTCACAGCTGCCTTTGGAAATGAATTTCACAGATTCACCATCCTGTGGCTAAAGAAATTCCTTTTCATCTCTGTCCTAAAGGGCCATCTCTCTGTTCTGAGCCTGTAGGTAAAATCAATGTAATACCTTCTCATTCCTCTAAACCCCAGTGAGTACAGGCCCCGAACCATCAAACACTCCTCATGACTTAATCCTTTTTTCCTGGCATCATTCTTGTGAACATCCTCTGGACACTCTTCAATGCCAGCACATCGTTTCTTAGATCTACAGCCCAAAACTGCTCACAATACTGCAATTGCAGTCTGATAACAGCTTATAAAGCATTAATCTTTGCATTTATCTCCTCTTGAAATTAATGCTAACGTTGCATTTGCCTTCTTGATCACTGATTCAACCTGCAAACTAACTTTTAGAAAATCCTGCACAATAACGTCCAAGTCCCTTTTCACCTCTGATCACTGAATTTGCTCTCAGTTTAGAAAATAGAGTACACATTTATTTCTTCCAGCAAAGTGAATGAGCATACACTTCCTTACACTGTATGCCATATGCCACTTCTCTGCCCATTCTCCTTATCTGTCTAAATCCTTCGGCAGACTCTCTGTTTCTCAGTACTACCTGCTCCTTCACCTATCTTCATATCATCTGCCACAAAGCCATCAATTCTGTAATCCAAATCATTGACATGTAATGTCAAAAGAAGTGGTCCCATCAGCAACTCCCTTGGTCACCACAACTCACTAGTCACCAGCATCCAGTCAAAAAAGGTCTCCCTTATTCCACCTCTTTCTCCCACCCCCCGCCAGTCGGGCAATTGCCTATTCATACTAATATCTTTCCTATAATGTCATGGGCTTGTAACTTGTTAAGCAGCCCTGTGTGAAGCACCTTGTCAAAGGCCTCCTGAAAATCCAATTAAACAATATCCACTGACTCTCTTTTGTATGTCCTGCCTGTTATTTCCTCAAAGAATTCAAACAGATTTGTGAGGCAAGAATTCCTCTAATGGAAACTATGCTGACTTTGGCTCATTTTATCACATGCCTTCAGGTATGCCAAAACCTCATCCTTAATAATGGACTCCAATATCTTCCCAACTACTGAAGTTTGTCTACCTGGCTTATAATTTCCAATCTTTTGCCTCCCTCCATTCTTATAGAGTGCAGTGTCATGAGCAATTTTCCAGTGCTCCAGGACCATTCCAGAATCTGGTGTTTCTTAAAAGATCACTACTAATGCCTCTACAATCTCTTCAGCTAACTCTTTCAGAAGACTGTAATGTAGTCCATCAGGTCCAGGTGATGTTTCTACCTTCAGAACTTTCAACTTCCCAAGCACATTCTCCTTAGTAATAGCAACTACACTCACTTCTGCCCTCTGACATTCTTGAACTTCTGTCATACTGCTGGTATCTTCCACAGTGAAGACTAAGGCAAAATACTTACTTCTTGACAACACGAGTGAATCTGCAGATGCTGGAAATAAATAAAAACACAAAATGCTGGCAGAACTCAGCAGGCCAGACAGCATGGGATGTTACTTCAGTCCTGATGAAGGATTTTGGCCTGAAACGTCGTCACTATTTCCTCCCATAGATGCTGTCTGGCCTGCTGAGTTCTGCCAGCATTTTGTATTTTTACTTACTTCTTGACATTCTTATAATTTCTCTAATTCCTATATATGTGCTCTGATGATGTAGCCTTCCATGCAAGTACCTTTGAGATATTTTCTCTTATCCTTAACTAAGGCTTACTTCTATTAAACCAGACACACCTTTCCCTCTCCCTGCCCACTTTCTGCTTTCCGCAGGGATCACTTCCTATTCAAATCTCTTGTCCATTCGTCCCTCCCCACGGATCTCCCTCCTGGCCCTTACCCTTGCAGGTGGAACAAGCGCTACACCTGCCCTACACCTCCTCCCTGACTATTATTTAGGGCCCCGAACAGTCCTTCTAGGTGAGGCGACACTTCATCTGCGAGTCTGTTGGGGTCTTATTCTGTGTTCGGTACTCTCAGTGTGGCCTCGGTGAGACCCGACAGAGATTGGGAGACCGTTTTGCTGAGCATCTACACTCCATCCACTGGAACAAGTGGGATCTCACACTGGCCATCCATTTTAATTCCACTTCCCATTCCATGGCCTTCTCCACTGCTGGGATAAGGCCACACTTAGGTTGGAGGAACAATACCTTATATTCCGTTTGAGTAGCCTCCAACCTGGTGGCATGAACATCAATTTCTCAAACTTCCAGTAATGCCTCCTCACCCCCTCCCCCCCACCCCTTCATTATTTCCCATCCCCTTGTCTTCCTCTCTCATGTCATCTCGTTGCCTGCCCATCACCTCCCTCTGGTGCTCTTCTCCCCCTTTTTTCTTTCTTCCATGGCCTTCTGTCTCTTTCACCAGTTTCCTGTTTCTTTGCTTCATCCTTCCCCCTCCACGTTTCACCTATTGTCTGGTGTTTCTCTTTCCCCTCCTCCCTATCTTTCAAATCTACTCCTCAGCGTTTTTTCTCCAGTCCTGCTGAAGGGTTTCAGCCTGAAATGTCGACTGTACTTTTTTCCATAGCTGCTGCCTGGCCTGCTGAGTTCCTTCAGCATTCTGTGTACGTTGCTCAGATTTCTAGCATCTGCAGATTTTCTCTTGTTTGTGTCTTACCTCTAAGATATAGTTCTCAAACCCTTCCTCTATTTTCAACACTTATGCTCTTACACCCTTAACTCCCAGCCAGAAAAAAATATTGATTCTCTTTGTCCTCTTCATTTCACCTACCTTAATATTCAATGCATTTTGTTTGCAAGTTCTGCCGTGACCAGCCATGTTATTCATTCCCCTTTAGGCATTCTGAGGAAATCATGCCTTTGCAATGTCCTGGCCCACTCTCCCATCACATGTACTTCTTTTCTCAGAGTATTTTGTCATATAACTACTGAAATTGCACCTTGTTCCATCCTAACATCCAGGAATCAAGCATTCATTCCAGATGAAGCAACAATTCACTTGCTCTCCTGGTATAGTTTTTTTTTTAGCTATTGGTGCTCACAATGCAGATTTATCTCCATTGGAGAAACCAAATACAGATTGAATGTCTATATTGCATAAAACCTCCATGCAGACCGCAAGTGACCCTGATGTTCTGGTCACCTGTCATGTTAATTCACCAACTTAATTGCACTTTGACCCCTCTGTGTTTGGCCTCCAATAATGATCAACCTAAGCTTGAAGGACACCACTTCATCCTAGGTCTAGTCATATTGCAGCCGATGTTCCCTCTAAGCTGTGCGCATGTGCGCGTGCACACACGTTGTTCAACCAGCGCACAAAGGAAATTAATGTGCTCACAAAAGGTTAGTTACCTAAAATAATGTAGTAATTAATAATCATACTTATTGAAAATAATCTTTTAGCTAAATGTTTCTGTTAACTAGTTATTTGGTTTTTCAAATACCACAATGCACGTCACTAATTTACGTCACCTCACCTTTCTTGTTCCAGTTTGTACAGCTGCATCATGGCGACAGCCATCTTTGGCAGACAGTGTTCATATTGTAAAGCTTACAAAGGTCTGTTTCAAATCCTGTAGATAGCTTACTAAGTTTTTATTGAAGAAAATATTGATTCACTACAACAAATTCAAAAGAAGCAAAGGGCTTGAAGCGCAAAAGAACTGCAAATTTGTTTAAAGTTTTGCTAAGCCAACAACATGAAGAAAATATCACAGTAGATACAAGTTCGCTGTTGACTTTTATAAATAGTCTTTGTGTCCATTTAGAAGAAAGGTTTCTTGAAGATGAGGTACAAGAATGCTTTTGATTTCTCCGCAATTGCAGATTGTGACTTCACATTTGGCGATGAACAACTTTTTGCCTTATGTCTAAAATTGCATGATTTTCTAGCTGAAAATACTGTAATAGTTAGACAGTTTAATAATATCAAATTTTCCATGCAAGAAAATATTAAATCCAAATTGATTTCAAACTTTGCTCAGGTGGTGGCATTTGTACTTCAAAATGAACAGTTATGCAACCTTGCACAGTTGATGGACATTGGGGGAACCTTTCTTGTGTCTAGTGTGGATTGTGAGCGAGGTTTTAGCCTAATGAATCAACTCAAAAACAAGTTGAGAAACCGTTTAGGTGAATGTCATTTGGATATGTTAATGAGAATCAAAAGCTATTAATTGGATGGAAATTCTATTAGTCTAGATAGAGCTTACAAAGAGTGGGTAAATGCCAAAGATAGGAGAGAGAAAAAAATAACTGAGTGACTTAAATATGTATGTTATTTTGTTGTTATTCTGTGCAGTTTTTTGTCAAATTTTTTGTAAACCTACATAAACTGTGCCATGTGTGCATTCAGTGCGCACATCCTTTTGTCACAGGAAAAATATCTGCAGAACATAAGATTTTTGCGCACACTGACTACTAAAAATTAGAAGGAACATTGATTGCAGCTCTTGGGACACAATATTGAATTTAACAGTTCCGGGAAACTACTCTTCTCTTTCTCCACTGGTGTGGCTGGATCTCTCTTTTTTAAATCTGATTCTTTTTTTTCCTGTCTGAAACTGACTGCTAGTTTTTCAAGAGATCCTGTAACAGACATTTACTCTGTTTTTTTGTTCGTCTTCCCACTCTCTTGAAAACAAGTAAAGTTTTCACATTTTACCAGTTCTAGTCAAGGGTCTTGACCTGAAACAACAACCCTGTTTCTTTTCCCAAATACACTGCTCCACCATTGAACGCTTTCAGCATTTTCTGATTTTGGTAATTATTTTAGAAATCACCATATTTTCAGTACTTAGTGGCTGTCTGTCTGCTTTCCTCCTTGTTCCGTTGCATTACCCTAAACCAGTTTAAGTAAAAGACCACTAACTTGTATTTATCGCAAGGTATTTTTCAGGAGCAACATTCAAACAAAATTTGATGAAGCAATGTTAAGAAAAATGATCAAAAACACCAGTAATACCAAAACTCTTATGAAAAGAAGGAATGGCAAACCGGAAAGATGAAACTGGGCCAGGAAGTGTTTGAAAATGTTGGAATGATTACATTGGAAAATGATCTACAGACCTGTTCTGCAAGACAGAAGATATCTTTTATGTTTATAGAGTTAGAGGAAATTACAGTATGAAGTTCAGTCTATGCGGGTGATTGGTGGGTTTAAGTGAGCCAATAATGGTCGACAAGGAAGGGGATGATGGGTGAATGAGATGTTGTAAATCAGTTCATAAGCAGCAGAATTTTGTAGGCCAGTTTCATGGAGGTTCAAATATGGAAGGCCATCCAGGAATAAATAGGAATTGTCACATTTAAAGCTGGTAAGTGCTGGAGAAGGGTTTTAACAGTAAGCAAAGGTTGCAAGAACTAAAATTTGCACTGAGTCAGAGGCATGAATGGTGATCTTAATGATGCAGTTTAGTGGATCACAGCTCCTATTGTGAGTCAAGGATGACAATAATTTGTGTCGACCAAAGAAGGGGTCAAGTCCAAGATGGGAATGCCGGAAATCTTTACTTTTTAAAAAACTGAATTTTGCCATATATGCTTTGAAAGCAGTAATAGCCTTTACTAGCCTGTGCAGAGATATTGTGTGAAGGAAAATACCCAAGTTTTCTTTTGGAAATCCAGCATTAAGTTGGAGGGTTGTTTTTATTCAGTAAAGAAATACGACCTGCTGTGATTCTGACATGAAAAAGAATTATAAAGCTCGAAGTAAGATTCAAGTAATATAACATTTTTTTCATCCACTATTCACTGGAGACAGTAACTTATTTAATGAAAAGATAACACTGTAGGATGTCAGAAATTCATTAAGTGCCTATCTGTCATTATTATCAACAATACTCTCTGGATTTAATTTCTGTTACATTGTCATTTTGGCTGGGTACTGTTTCAATGTGCAAACCAACAATAACATGCTATTGTGGATTCATTAAATATGCTGGCATGAAAGACAGTTCCCACATGATTACTGTTGGAGAGCTCCAGGTGCTGACTTACTTTGCATTCTCTGCACCACATGGGCACTTATGTCCATGGTTTGAGAGTTCCAAAAATTACAGAAAGTAGCAGAACACTTGGAACTTAAAAAATTGAAAACAAAATGATTTTTAAGATTCACTACAAATGACTAAGATATGAAGTCTAACAACATTCATCTGCACTTAAAAATCAAGACAATTTATGGAAATCTAACCTAAATGCTTATCGAGTTGGGCTTTTAAGTCATTGGCTGTTTCTTACATTACAGATGTTGCTTGACCTGCTGGGTGTTCCCAGAGTTATATTTTTCCCTTATTTCTGCTGATTGTTTCTTAGCATTTTAAGTTTCTATTTTGGCTTTGAAAATTTTCACACAAAGAGTGTCTGGGATGAGCCACCAGAGGAGGTGCTGAGGGAGGAACAGTAACAACGTGTGAGAGGGAGATGAATGAAAAAAGACACAAAGGGATATGGAATTAAAGAAAAGGAATATAGCAAATTGAGGAATATAACCATTGTTATACTTACACAAGCTATGTCTACCGTTCCATGCCGAGACTGCATTTCGGTAAATTGGATGTCCTCCTACCTCATCCAGGCAGAGGCTGAAGAGCAAAGCACCAAAGATTAGGACAACAAAGATGTGGTCACAGGAGATGGGAGTGGCTATGAGATTGCTTCGAGTTGGTGGACTGGGCCATGTTCATCTCTGGATCTGAATGAATATATCATGGTTGTCATAGACTTTATTAAAGCAGTTGAAGATGAACGTGTCCCCACAATATCATTCAGAGTCTTCACCAATCAAAAGCCCAGGATGAACCATAAGATGTGCAGTCTACTGAGGGCCAGATCAGAAGCATTCAAGCCCGGTGACAAAGAAGGACAGGAGAAGTAGCAATTCTGGACTAAACTCGAATCAACGAAGGGCACTCAACAGTTGTGGTAGGGTTTGAATGCAATTGTCCCTCATAAAGTTAAATCAAGTGACATTGGTAATAACAGGGCTTCACTTCCAATGAGCTCAGTGCTCACAAACTCTCACAGCTCCTGATGATCCTGGGATTTCAGTCTCTGAAGCTGACCTGCGAGGAAGGTGAACCCATGAAAAACCTACACCCATACAGAGTACTTGACCAACAACTAAATACCAGGCAAACACGAGGAAATCTGCAGATGCTGGAAATTCAAGCAACACACACAAAATGCTGGTGGAACGCAGCAGGGTTCTGACAAAGGGTCTCGGACCGAAATGTCGTCAGCGCTTCTCCCTATAGATGCTGCCTGGCCTGCTGCTTTCCACCAGCATTTTGTGTGTGTTAACTAAATACCAGTCCTGTTCAACTGGTTGGATGTTCACTGAGATTGTTAACCTCTTGGTTTAGGTGTCCAAGGTACCCACCAGCTTCAAGCAGACTTCACTTACACCGATGCCTAAGAAGAACATAGTAACCTGCCTCAATGACTATTGTCCACATCCACAGTGATGGAGTGTTTTGAGAGGCTGGTAATGAAATATATCAACTCCTGTCTGAGAAGCAACTTGGATCCACACCAATTTGTCTATCAGAACAATAGGTCCACAGCAGTTGCCATGCCATTGATTCTTCACTGAACCCTGGAACATCAGAACAGCAAAGATGGGTACATCAAGATGCCCTTCATTAGCTACAGCTCAGCATTCCATAACATCAACGCCTCAACACAAAATCAATAAGCTTCAAGGTTTTGGCCTCAATACATCTTTGTGCAATTGGATCGTCAATTTCCTCACTTGCAGACCCGAGTCAGTTTGGATTGGCAACAACATCTCCTCCACAATCTCCATCAGTACAGGTGCACCACAAGACTGTGTGGTTAGCCTCCTACTCTACTCGCTTTACACTTATGACTGTGCGGCCAAGGACAGCTCCCATGCCATATCCAAATTTGCTGACAATACCATTGTCGTAGGTCGAATCAACGGTAGTGATGAAAAGGCATATGTGGGGGGAGGGGATGCTGAAAATCTGGATGAGTGGTGCCATGACAACAGCCTCTTAATCAATGTCCGAATGACCAAGGAGCTGTTGGGGAGGGTTTAAACTAACTTGGCAAGGGGGTGGGAACCAAAGTGAAGGGACTCAGGAAAGGTCAGATGGTGAAAAAGTGAAGATAACATGCAGTGTGACTGTCAGGAAGGGCAGGCAGGTGATGGGACTTACAGCCAACAGGATGAGTATCAAATCATAAGGGATACAGAATCAAAAAGGACAGCAAATACAGTACTCAAGGTGTTGTACCTAAATGCATGTAGTATAAGAAATAAGCTGGATGATCTTGTTGCAATATTACAGATTACCAGTTATGATGTTGCGGCCATCACTGAATTGTGGCTGAAGGATGGTTGAAGTTGGGAGTTGAACATCTAAGGTTACACGTTATATCAGAGGGATAGGAAGGAAGGCAGAGGGCGTGGTGTGGCTCTATTGGTAAAGAATGGCATCAAATCAGTAGAAAGATGTGACATAGGATCAGAGGATGTTGAATACTTGTGCATTGAGTTAAGAAACTGCAAGGGTAAAAGGACGTTGATGGCAGTTACATACAGCCTCCCAACAGTGGCTGGCAGGTGGATCACAGGTTACAGCAGGGAATAGAAAAGGCGAGTCAAAAGGGCAATGTTATGGTAGTCATGGGAGATTTTAACATGCAGGTCAATTGGGAAAATAGTAATGGATCTCAAGAGAGTGATCTTGTTGAACGCCTAAGAGATGGCTTTTTGGAGCAGTTTGTCGTTGAGCCTACTAGGGGATCAACTGGATTGGGTGTTACACAATGAACCAGAAGCAATTAGGGAGCTTAAGGTCGGAGAACCCTTAGGAACCAGTGATCACAATATGATTGAGTTCAACTTGAAATTTGATATGGAGAAAGTAAAATCTGATGTAGCAGTATCTCAGTGGAGTAAAGGATATTACAGTGGTATGAGAAAGAAGTTGGCCAAAGTAAATGTGGAGAGTCTGAATCAGAATCAGAATCAGGTTTGAAATCATTCAAGATCCAGAAACGTTCCTGTCCAGGTTGACCCATTGTTTCAGCTTGTTCCTGTCCCACTGAACTCATATCTACATACCTTGACTCAGTTTTATTCCTTCTGGTTCAGTCCTTTCACTCCTACATCCATGACACTTCATACGCTCTTGATCTTTTCAATGATTTCATGTTCTCTGGGCTTGAACATCTTATTTTCACCATGGATGTCCAGTCCCTACACACCTCCATACCCCACCAGAAGGCCTCAAAACTCTCTGTTTCTATCTGGACACTATACCCAACCAGTTCTTCTCCAACACCACTCTCTTCTGTCTAGCGGAACTTGTTCTCACTCTCAATAATTTCTCCTTTGGCTCCTCGTACTTCCTGCAAACAAAAAGTGTAGCCATGGGTATTCGCATGTGTCCCAGCTATGCCTGCCTTTTTGTCGGCTACGTGGGGCAGGCTATGTTCCAAGCCTATGTTCCATTGCCTACTTTTCCTAGGCTACATTGATGACTGCATTGGTGCTGCTTCCTGCACTCATGCTGAGCTTGTTGACTTCATTAACTTTGCCTCCAACTTCCACCCTGCCCTCAAATTTGCCCAGACAATTCAATTTCTAAGACCTTCCTCCCCTTTCTTGATCTCTCCCTCTCTCCCTCCCCCCCTCCCTCTCCCATCAACTGATGTCTATTACATACTTATTGACTCTCACAGCTCCCTGGACAATACCTGTTACTTGTAAAGATGCCAACCCATTCTTTTAATTCCTCCGTATCCATTGCATTTGTTCCCAGGATGAGGCTTTTCAGTGCAGAACAAAAGAGATGTCCTCCTTCTTCAAAGAAAGGGGCTTCCCATCCTCCACCTTCAACGCTGCCCTCAATCGCGTCTCTTCCATTTCACACACATCTGCTCTCTCCACATCCACCAACTGCCCCACCAGGAATAGGATTCTTCTTGTCCTCACCAGCCTCCATGTCCAGCACATAATTCTCTATAACTTCTGCCATCTCCAACGGGATTCCGCCAACAAGCACATCTTTCTCCCCCTCCCCCCACCTCTGTGTTCGGCAGGGATCACTCCCTTGTCTATTCATTCCTACCCACTGATCTCCCTCCCGGCACTTTTCTTTGCAAGCCGAAAGAGTGCTACACCTGCCCCTACACCTCCTCCCTCACTAACATTCAGGGCCCAAACAGTCCTTTCAGGTGAGGTGACACTTCACCTGTGGATCTGTCGGGGTCATATACTGTGTCCGATTCTCCCAGAGTGGCCTCTTGTATATCAGTAAGACCCAACGTAGATTGGGAGATCACTTCGCCAAGCACCTACGCTCATCTGGCAGAAAGAGTGAGATCTCCCAGTGGCCACCCATTTTAATTCCACTTTGCATTCCCATTCTGACATATCCATCCATGGCCTCCTCTACTGTTGTGATGAGGCCACACTCATGTTGGAGGAACAACACCTTGTATTCTATCTGGGTAACCTCCAACCTGATGGCATGAATATTGATTTCTCAAAATTCCAGTATTGCCCCCCCTTCTCTATTCCCCAACCCCTTTTCCATCTCTCACCTTATCCCCTTACCTGCCCATTACCTCTGTCTGGTGCTCCTCTCCCTTTTTCTTTCTCCAATGGCCTTCCAATAAGATTCCCCCTTCTCCATCCCTGTATCTCTTTCACTAATCAATTTCCCAGCTGTTTACTTCATCCCACCCCCCCCCAGTTTTACTTATCACCTTGTGTTACTCTCTCCCCACCCCCACCTTTTAAACCCACTCCTCATCTTTTTATTTTCCCCAGTCCTGAGGAAGGGTCTGGGCCTGAAACATCAACTGTACTCTTTTCCATAGATGCTTCCTGTCCTGCTGAGTTCCTCCAGCATTTTGTGTGTGTTGCTTTGATTTCCAGCATCTGCAGATTTTTTCTTGTCTGTGAATAGAATGCAAGTTCAGTTACTTGCAGAATGCACTCAACAGATGAGGAAGGGAAATCAAGTTTGACAAATTTAATGTTCCCACATCTATGGATTCACTTTCAAGGACTCTTCGTCTCATGCTCTCGATATCTATTGCTTAATTATTTCTTCTTATTACCTTTATTATTATTTTCTTTTGTTTTGTATTTGCACAGCTTGTTGTCTGTTGTATATTGGTTGTTTGTCCATCCTGCAAGGTGCAGTCTTTCATTGATTTTATTTAGTTTCTTGTATCTACTGTAAATGCCTGCAAGAAAATGTATCTCAGGTCTGTATATATACATAGACAGGTATGTATTTTGATAAAAAGTCACTTTAAACTTTGAACTTTGAGCTCTTTACGAACGTACCATAAGACTATAGGACGACAAGACATAGGGGCAGAATTTGTCCAATCGGCCGATGTTGTCTGCTCCGCCATTCCATCATGACTGATCCCAGATCTCACTCAACCCTCTACACCTGCCTTCTCATGATATCCTTTGAAGCCCTGACCGATCAGGAAATGATCAACTTCCGCCTTAAATATACGCACAGACTTGGCTTCCACCGCAGTCTGCAAGAGCATTCCACAGACTTACTATTCTCTGGCTAAAATAAATCTTCCTTACCTTTGTTCTAAAGGGTCACCCCTCAGTTTTGAGGCTGTGCCCTCTAGTTCTGGATACACCCGCCATTGAAAACATCCTCTTCACATCCACCCTATCTAGTTCTTTCAACATTCAATAGGTTTCAATGAGATCCCCCTGCATTCTTCGAACTGACAGTGAGTACATGCCCAATGCTGCCAAACACTCCTCATATGTTAACCCCTTCATTCCTGGAATCATCCTCATGAACCTCCTCTGGACTCTCTCCAATGACAACACATCCTTTCTAAGATATGAGGTCCAAAACTTATAGACCTAGGAAATTATACACCAGTGAGTCTTATTTCAGTGGTTAGTAAGTTGATGGAGAAGACCCTGAGAGACAGGATTTATGAATGCTTGGGGAAGCATAATATGATTAGAAATAGTCAGCATGGCTTTGTCAAAGGCAGGTTGTGCCTTACGAGCCTGATTGAATTTTTTGAGGATGTGACTAAGCACATCGATGAAGGAAGAGCAGTAGGTGTCATGTATATGGATTTCAGCAAGGCATTTGATAAGGTACCCCATGCAACCACTTATTGAGAAAGTAAGGAGGCATGGGATCCAAGGGGACATAACTTTGTGGATCCAGAACTGGGGCTTGCCCACAGAAGGCAAAGAGTGGTTGTAGACGGGTCATATTCTGCATGGAGGTCAGTGACCAGTGGTGTGCTAGAGGGATCTGTTCTGGGAATACTAATTTTCGTGATTTTTATAAATGACTTTGATGAGGAAGTGGAGGGATGGGTTAGTAAATTTGCTGATGACACATAGGTTGGAGGTGTTGTGGATAGTGTGGAGGGCTGTCAGAGGTTACAACGAGACATTGATAGGATGCAAAACTGGGCTGAGAAGTGGCAGATGGAGTTCAACCCAGATAAGTGGGAGGTGGTTCTTTTTGGTAGGTCAAATATGATGGCAGAATATAGTATTAATGGTAAGACTCTTGGCAGTATGGAGGATCAGAGGGATCTTGGGGTCTGAGTCCATATGACACTCAAAGCTGCTGCACAGGTTGACTCTGGTTAAGAAGGCATACAGTGCATTGGCCTTCATCAATCGTGGAATTGAGTTCAAGAGCCAAAAGGTAATGTTGCAGCTATATAGGACACTGGTCAGACCCCACTTGGAGTACTGTGTTCAGTTCTGGTCGCCTCACTACAGGAAGGATGTGGAAACAATAGAAAGGGTACAGAAGAGATTTACAAGGATGTTGCCTGGATTGGGGAGCATGCCTTATGAGAATAGGTTGAGTGAACTCAGCCTTTTCTCCATGGAGCGACGGAAGATGAGAGGTGACCTGGTAGAGATGTATAAGATGATGAGAGGCATTGATCATGTGAATAGTCAGAGGCTTTTTCCCAGGGTTGAAATGGCTAGCACGAGAGGGCACAGTTTTAAGGTGCTTGGAAGTAGGTACAGAGGAGATGTCAGTAGTAAGCTTTTTACACACAGAGTGGTGAGTGTGTGGAATGGGCTACCGGTGACGGTGGTGGAGGTGGATATGAAAGGGCCTTTTAGAAGACTCCTGGATAGGTACATGGAGCTTAGAAAATAGAGGGCTATGGGTTACCCTAGGTAATTTCTAAGGTAAGGACATGTTCAGCACAGTTTTGTGAGCCGAAGGGCCTGTATTATGCTGCAATGTTTATGTTATGTTTCTTAAACTGTTGACTATACTGTAAGTTGCAGTATCTTATAAAGGTTCAGCATTATCTAGATGAAGAAGAACCTCCAAAGTGCTGAATTTTGATTTTCAGTTGACTTTGACAAAGTGAAATATGTAAGTTAAAAATAATTTATGACAGTTTTCTCCATAACTCAAGAAGAAGAATGTTTTTCATTGATTTCAAATATTAATTTTGCTGCATGTTCTAGTCTAATGAGCTGAAAAATAACCAACTATCTGCTGTGTCGTTTTAGAAGTATTGCAGTGTTCAGTTCTCTTTGGGGAAAATATCTCTACTTTCAGCTCTTTTCATTCATGACAGCTTGACAACGTGAACCACGATCAAGATTCCTTTGACAGTGTGTAATCATGGAACCAGTGTGTTCACCTAATATATCATACTGTGCAGTACACCTTACACTCACTGGAATGTTCCTAATCAACGGATCTCAGACAGTCAGGGTGCACAACCACTCTTTCCTCTTCATCATCCTCACCACAGTGTTGTGTGTGCTGAGCCCAATGCTGTATACGCATGACTGCATGGTCAAACACCCGAACAATTACATTGTCAAGCTCACAGATAGTGGTATTAACAATGATGATGAGATGGTCTCCAGAGATGAAAGAGCTTAAGGCCTGGTTCCAGGCAAATAACCTTTTCCTTAACGTCAACAAGACAAAGGAGATGGTTCTTGACTTCAGGAGAACTCTCACCACTCCCACCCTTCTTTATGTCTGAGCACAGCAGTGTTAAATGGGAGCAGTTTCAAACTCCAGGGTGTGCACATCACACACAACCTCTCATGGCCCCAGAACACATCCTACATGATAGGAAAGCTCATCAATGCCCCTATTTTTAGAGGAGGCTGATGGGAGCTGGACTATGTACATCTATACACATGTCATTCTACAGGTTTGCAGTAGAGAGCATCCTAACAAGCTGCACCACTTTATGGTATGGAAACTGCACTGTGACAGACAGGAAGGCTCTAAAATGGGTAGTCTAAACTGCCAGACACATCTCTGGCACCAGCCTACCTGCCATCAAAGATGTATATACAAAAGGGTGCTGGAAAGGGCTAGTAAAATCATTAAGGAACCCATTAACCCTGCTCCTAGACTCTTCGTCATAGTCCCATCAGGGAAGAGGCTACATAGCATCCACAACAGGACCACCAGACTCAAAAGCAGTTACTTTCCCCAAGCAGTAAATCTACGTACCCTTATGATATTGACCCTACCTTCTTTTCCTTTACCCATTGCTAAGTCTGTCATGCTTTTCACATTAGAATTTAGAGTACATTCATTTGGTGGCAAGCTATCCATTTGTTAACTCCATTGGGAGAAGATTTTATTTTTTTTCAAGCTGCAGAAAGCTCAGAGGATTGGGTGATTAAATAGCACTGGATAACTTATTACTGAAAAGCTGCTGGGATCTCTTCACATCTAACTTCAACAGCTGACTCATTGAACCATATAAACTTGTCAGTGTTGAATCATATCATTTTAACTGGAATCTATCCAGAAAACTGGCAACATGACAGTGATCACGAAGCTAAAGAATCTCTTAAAGGAGAATAGAAATCCTTCCACAGTCGATCAAAGGAGAAGGTAGGCTTCCCATGTCCTGGATTATACTCTTCTCCCTTCTGAACCTCACCAGCTGTTGTCACTATTGCAAGACCTAGATGCACTTACCCATGTTCCAACCATTTCAGAGTCCAGAAGCCCCTCAAAGTGGGAACTGGTGTAATGATAATGAGCCCCAGAAATGATCTGAAAGCTGCAATTTCCCACTGAAAATCTATTGACATTTAACCACCACCCCCCCCCCACCTTCAGAGTTGATGCAGTTAATTCTATCAGTATGTGGAAGTGCTATACTGTATAGAGGAATCCATATTTCTCGATCTGTCCTGATCCAAGTATTACGCTATTTTCCTACACAGTTTTCCAGATTTATCAAGAATACCTTCTCTCAGATTGAGGTAGTGCAAGTTTCTGATAGTTGTACTGCACTCTGCTATCTGGTCATTTCTGCTGTTTTGCCTGGAAGGTAGATTCTGAACCAATGCATCCTTTGGAATCCAATCTTCAAACAAAATTAGTGATTTTATTGATTGGGAGGACAGCCTTAGGTTACAGAAGAATATTGATGTTGAAAAGTTCGGTGGAGCAATGGTAGATAGAATTCAATCCTGATAAGTGCAAGATGATGTCTGATAAAGGGAGTGAAAACACCATGAATGGTATCTTCCTACAATGTAGTGTTAGATCCATAAAGGTGGTAGCATAAGTATCTAATGAGGTAAAGGAGATGAACTTTAATATTGGCATTCATTTGCTGAGCCTTAGAACTTAAGAATATGGAAGTCTTGGTCCTATGGTTAGCTCATAGCTAATAGCTGGATTACTATGTGCAAAATCTTAGAAAGATGGAGTAGCTGCAGAAGTGATTAATCAGGATCTTGCCTGGGATACGATCATTTCAGTTATGAAAGACTGATATATTTGGTTTGTCTTCCTTGGAGCGGAGGAGACAGAGGGGAGACCTAATAGAGAGCACAAAATTATGAGAGGCAAAGATAGTGCAGATGTTGAGAAACTTTTCCCTATAACCTGGTATCTAAAACCAGAAGGCATAGGTTAAAGGTGAGGAGTAAGAAGTTAGAGAATGTGGTTGCAATCTGAAGAACAGGTATTCTCACAGCAGTAACAAAAAATATTAGGATAAACATTTTAATGACCAAGGCTTAGGAGGTTACAGACCAAGTTCTAGTAAGTGGGATAAGCATAGATGGACACTGATAGTTCACAATAACTTGGTGGGGCGATGGCTTGCTTTGGTGATTTGTGACTCTATGGTTCTATAGTTCACAGAGAAAATGTTGTTGAGGTCGATTTTAGTTCTGAGTGTCCATGTTTAGTGACCGTTTTTTAACTTATCACAGTATACGTTTGCAGCATCAATCAATCCTTACAGTGACATCAAGGAAATCATTGCTGCTTTATTAGTTTTCCCATCTTTCAAATCATGGCATCCTGGCATCCTTTAAATATCCAACACATTACACTTCTCTTTGAACTGTATGATGATTGAAGTGTGAGATGTTAGCACGAGTGACGGTTTGGTCCAGTGGACATGCCAGGAACTCTTACATTAAGCACAAAGAAAAGTCCTCAGGTCAAAGATTAAATCAGTGGTACTTTAAACAAAAACTTTTTTGGTTTCCCCCTCAGTTGATTAATAGTTGGACTTTGTGCTCATGCCCAAATGAGTAACCTTTGACACAATCTTAATTTGGTCTTCAATAAGATCATACAGAGTAAGGTTCAATCTCTGGTACAAGAGGTGAACAACTCCTGGGTCTTTTTTTGAGTTTTGGCTCAAAACTAAATCAGAATTTAAACTAAATATGGATCAAAGTTAAATGTTCAAAATAAACTTATTTTTAAGGTATATTACCTTGAGACTCATTTTCTTGCAGTCATTTACAGTGAAAAAAGAAATTCAGTGGAATTCTATGTAAAAAAAATTCTATGCATAACCAGACAAAGACTGACAAACGATGTGCAAAGAAGACAAACTGTGCATATAAATATAATACTGAGAACATGAGCTGTATTGAGTTCTTGAGAGTCAGCCTGTAAGTTATAGAATCAGTTCTGAGTAGTTGTGAACCTGAACGTGTGGGACGTAAAGCTTCTGTCCCTCTGCCTAATGGTAGTAGTGAGAAGAGGGCATGGGTTGGATGCTGGAAGTCCAAAATGAAAACAATATGATGAAAATACTCAAGGGTTCAGGCTTCAGCTGTGGAGACAGAAACAGAATTAACATTTAGCTGTTTGACAGTTTCAGCATTTTCTGTTCTCAACGAGAACTGAATCTATGCTGACATGTACAGGCATCTTATAAACAAAATGCCTCGCATATTTTGCAATTAAATAGTTTATCCTTAATGCGTCATATTCTTATTATGGAACAGACCAGATACTTTAAGGGATTTTGTGCTATCCAGTATTTCTGTCACACAGAACATGAATACACCTTCTGTCAATCCAAATGAAAAGTTGGAAAGTGATTGACTTCACCACTGTGGTTTGCACAGAGTACTCTGTGTGCAAATTACTTCCCACTTTCCTTTTAACCAGTCACTCACAGCTGAGGGTGACTTGCTTCCAGTTTGGTTTTATGGCTTCGTACATGGCAAAAGAGAAGACTGTGGGAGGTGTAGACTGGAGCAGTAAGTGGCTGGTGGAACAAGTGGGAGGGTGCATTGTGAAATAATGTGCTTCATTGTGAAATTGACATTCTCAATGATGCTCCAAACCTTTCTTCTCTATTTTGTTTGGTTATGGGCCAGAGATTCCCAGGAGTCAGTGGGGATATTTCCTTGGAAGCATTGGGCACGTTTTGGAAGTGTTCTCAATCTGCCCAGTCATCCCCTTGCATGAAAGAGCTTGGAACAGCTTATATGTCTAGGGAGTTGGTGTCACGCATGTTAATGACATGGATTGCCTTAAATGATAGGAAATAACTAGGCCTTTAGTAATAGAGATGTTGGTATGGGAGAGGATGCTGACATTAGTTCAAAATTTATCATGCATTTGTAGGATTTACAGGTTCAGCATTGATGCTATTTTTCCTGATCTTGTGATGCCTTCTAAAAGTAATTCAGGTCTCAGAAGCATGTAGGAGGGTAGGGGCAATCATGGGCCAGTAGATTATGAACTTTGTGCCAGGTCTGAGGTCTTAATCTTCAAATTATCTTCTCCTCAATCGATATTTGAAGGCAATGCCGAATTTCATCATCAATATCTGCCTTTGCCAAGGCAGATATTGATGATATCTGCTATTGAAACATTTGCAGTTGGGATAATTTGCGGGGCTTTATATGAACCCTTATTACTGGAGGGCAGTGTGGTGAAGCAGGTTCAGATCAATAGAGGGCATTAATGTTGCAGTCCAAGTCTCAGATCCCTTTATGCCAGAGTGAATGAGCTGCTGATGTACTGGAGTCCAAATAAACACAAGCATTCTCTTCATTTTGCAGCTCAATTAATAAGCTTGCTGCAAGGGAATCTAGGTTAAACAGTTTCTTGTTCATTCTGAAGATTAGCTTTGCTTCTGGTGGATGTTTGTTTGAAGTGAAATGCAAAATTGCAGCAAGTCAATTGGGGAATATATTGGGGCAATCTTACTTAACATCACTTATCACTGAGACTGGTCCTGCTGCAGACTCATTCCTTAGTATCATAGTTTATGTGTCATTGTGGAGAAAATGTATAATGGAAGTGAAGTTCTATGGGCAGAATTTGAGGAGAGTGTCCACAGGTCATCATGATTGATGGCAAGAAAGGTTTAGTAAAATCAAATGTACTATGACTGCTGTTGTTCTCTGCAATATTCTTGAAGATATCTGCTGATGATCAGGTCCACTCAGCTTCTGGATGGGAAAAGTGGACAGTGAGATTGAGACAGCAGCTCTTGGACCATTGGGAGAAGGTGGAAATAGCTGAAGGGGATTCTAATAATCAGTTTTCCAGTGACAGACAGTGGGGAGAACTTTCTGCATTTATCATAATTGGACTTGTCTGCTTTCTTGTGGATGATCATGAGTACAACACTTTTGAGATCCCTTCGTAATTCCTCCTCTTCCTAGACATGAACAATGAGATTTTGAATTTGTGATTGGAGTTCCTTACTGTCAAGTTTTGGGATTTCAATGAGGATACTGTCTGCTCCTGAGGCTTATTATTTCCCAGGAGGTTTGGAGCTATCCAGACTTTTTCTCGATCAGAGGTGGCAGCAAGACTGGCCTGAATAGGCTGCAGTGAGAGCGTGTCAATAAGATTATTTCAAGGACAGAGTCAAAGTTAGAAATGTCTTCAAAATGTTTCTCTGTCTTTGATCATTTCTTGGCTTTCAGTGGGGTGAGGTTTGGGTGACTGTGCTTTCACAGCAATGAAGAGCCCATACTGTGTATGTTATAACTGTCACTAAGTTGTCGAGCCTCATGTGCTTTCTCCATCCACAAGCTGATATTTAGATCTCAGGTGTACAGCTGGTTTTCTGCCTTCAGGTGTCTTTTGTGCTCTCTCTTTTCTCCTGAATAAAGATCAAGTTTCCAAGCCAGAAACACCATATGTCTGTGATTGATTATCTCCTTGAGATCCTCATGGAGAAGCCAAGAATCTCTTCACAGGTGTCAAACACAGAAGGTTTCAGAGCAGTGCATAAGCTCTGTGCTCTCCCTATGCTCCTGTTGGCTGGGAGTTGACAGGATTGCCTTCGGCGAAGGTTTTTGAGAGCAATGAAAGTGCTGAATTACAGACCTTCAAATTTCAGTTAAATCAGAAGTAGAAGCATAATGTGGGATATAACTACCTCAGGGCTACTTCAAGCCAGACCCACTCAGGCCCTCTGCAGTGCAGGCTAAATCTGCCTTTGTTGTCAAAGAAGAACTTCAGAATATGTCCTTAGGTATAGGCTCACGCATTAATTGCACTCTGCTGGAGAAGTAACTATAAATAACATTCTTTTAAACACCAAGAAGAATCCAAGAGAAACTATTTGACAGGATTTATCTATAACATTACTCAAGCAGTCTAATCTTACAAATATAACATAGGCATTATAAATATTTATATTATCTACTTAGATTTCCAGTTTCTTAGTAAGCAGTTTCAAACATTAAATATATCTTGTGTTCTTTTGTTATCTTTGTTTCCTCATAATTTAAGAGATCGGTGGGTAACCTCAAGGGTGAATGACAGAATCTAAATTACTGGGTCATCAATTACACTCTGTACGACTGCTTGATCTTTTTTTTCACTCTGTGTTACTTACCCCACTAACTGCAGAATCAAGCTCTCGTGCATTCACTGTTATTAAAGCTCTACCATAAGCCTACAATTTATTGCTGAGAAATATGTGCACAATGTCTTCACCAGTCTCCTGTGGCAAGATGACTAAATAAGAATTTTCCATAGCGTTTACAATCTAGACCACAACTTTTTTCATTCTTCTCTTTCCTTGTTTTTCTTCATTCTTTGTTCATCTGTTATTCTTATAACATCTAAAAAATAGCATTAATTACCCCAATTTGACTTCTAAAGGATCATTGTATCTCCGTATCCAACATTGGGTTACCCTGCACAGTACGCAATTCTTCTGTCTCTGTGCGTAACTATTTTTATCTGTGCAGTTTAATCTCTGCGAGTTGAGCTGTGTAGATGGGGAACATCCCAGATGAGACTGCTGTCGAAGAGAAGAAAGGGAATCTGGAGCTATGTTGGTAGAAGCCAGGGACTAATCGCTGAGAAGTCAAGCTGATCATGAGGAAGGCTGATGTGGTCACCAAATTTTGTTGAAGATGGGATAGGACCCCGTCAACTCTTACCAATTTTTATTGATGCACCATACAAAGTATTCTGTCTGTTTGCATAATGGCTTGGTGTGGCAAGTGCAATATCGTAAACAACAAGAAATTGCAAAGAGTTGTGGACTCAGTTCAACACATCACAGGAATTAGCCTCCCTCTATGGACTCTGTCTATGCTTCTTGCTGCCTCTGTAAAGTATCAAAGACCCCATGAACCCCCGACGTTCTCTCTTCTCCCATCTCCCAATGGGCAGAAGATACAAAAGCCTGAAAGCATGCACCATGAGACACGAGGACACCTTCCATCCCAATGTTTTTAGTCTCTTGAATGGTCTTCTTGTACAATCATCCTCTTGAAACTAATCAATAAAATCTAGGATCTAGGCCTTGATAGTTCCTTGTGCAGCTGGATCCTCAATTTTCTTGCATGCAGACCCCAGTCAATTCAGATTAGCGGCAACATCTCATCCACAATCACCATCCGCACTGGGGCACCATAAGGCTGTGTGCCTATCCCCTGCTCCTCTTGCTTTATACTTGTGACTGTGAGGCTCAGTATAGCTTCAAAACTATGTTTAAGTTTTCTGACATCACCACTCTTACTGGCCGAATCAAATATGGTGATGAATTGGCATAAAGGAAGGAAATTGAAAATTTGGTTGAGTGGAGCCACAACAACAAATTCTTACTCAATGTCAGTAAAACCAAAGAGCTGATTATTGACTACAGAAGAAAGAAACTGGAGGTCCCTGAGGAAGTCCCCCTGAGAGGATTGAAGGTGGTAAGGATCAGTAATTTTAAATTTCTCATTTCAAGGGATCTGTCCTGGGACCACATGTCAGTGCCATTACAGAGAAGGCTCAACAGCACCTCTATTTCCTTAGAGATTTGGTATACAATCTAAAACTTTGACAAAATTCTATAGGTGCAGAGCAGAGAATATCCTGACTGGCTGTACCATGCAAGGTATGGCAACATCAATGTCCCTGAATGGAAAAAACTACAAAAAGTGGATATAGTTCAGTCCATCACAGGAAAAGCCCTACTCACCATTGAGAACGAGAGCCCCTACTATCCAGGCTATACTCGCTTCTCACTACTGCCATCAGGAAGGAGATGCAGGAGCCTTGGTTCCCACACCACCAGGTTCAGGAAAAGTTATGAGCCTTCAACATCAGATTCCTGAACCAGCGTGGAAACTTCACTCACCCTGAACACTGAACTGCTTCCACCGCCCATGTGAATGACTCTACAATTCATGTCCAGAGTATTTATTTATTATTTGCTTTTGTATATGCACATTGGTTGTCAGTCTTTGTTTTACTGAGAATGCCTGTGTGCTTGATAGCATAGCGGTTACGGTACCAGTAACCTAAGTTCAATTCATGCCGCTGTCTGCAATGAGTTTGTAGGTCTTCCTATGATTGTGTGGGAGTCCTCCCACAGTCTAAAGACATTCCAGTGTGTAGGATAATCTGTCATTCTAAATTGCCCCATGATTTGGCTAGGGTCAAAGGCCTGGAAGGGCCTATTCCACGCTGTATCTTCAATAAATGACTAAAAACTGAATCTCAGAGTGGTATATGTTGATACATACCTATTATATATTTATATATTTCGAGATATTGTATGGAACTGGCCCTTTTGACTCCATGAGCCACGCCACCCACCAATCTACCTCTAAGGCTGATTACAGGACAATTTACAATGACCAATTAAATTGGTAACTGGTACATCTTTGGACTGTGGGAGGAAACCAAAGCTCCCAAGTGAAACCCACATGGTTACAGGGAGAACGTACAAACTCCTTACAGATGGCAGTGGACTGAACTTCAAGCTATGTACTTTGATAATATATTTACTTTGAACTTTGATAAAATGAATTTTTGGCCTCACCATCTATCTCATTATGATCTTGCACTTTATCACTTTTTCAGAGCTTTTACTCTTCATTCTGCATTGTTATTGTTTTACGAGCGCAATGTACTGTTTAATGATTTGATCTGTATGAAGGGTGTGAAGAGCAAGACAAGCGTTTTACTGTTTCTTAGTACATGTGACAATAATAAATTAATACCTAAATCAATATATCAAGCTGTTAACAACAAACAGTATTTGATACTCACCAGAAGGTGTGTCTACAGAGTTAAAGGAAGCAAAGTTTTTCACTAAACTGAATTTCCACTGAAATGCCTTTCTACAAACATCTACAAAGTGCTCTATTGAGAGACTTAGATGACCTGTGGAGTAAAGATTTTGCCTAAGGTGAGGGAAAATATAAAAATTTGAAAAGAAAACAAGGTCTTACTTTTGCAATAAGTGGTAGTCTCCCCAGGTTTGAAGATTGTTGCTAATTGCCTACAATTAGTGAAGGGGATCAGAATCAGTTTAATATCACCAGCATATGTCATGAAATTTGATGACTTTGAGGTAGCAGTACAATACATACTAATAAGAAAAACAACATAAATTACCTTAAAAAAATACACACACACACACACTGTATATATCAAATAGTTAAATAAGTAGTTTAAAAATGGAGACAAAAAATTCATGAGGTAGTGTTCATGGGTTCAGTGTCCATTCAGATGTCGGATGGCAGAGGGGAAGAAGCTGTTACTGAATCATTACTGTGCATTCAAAGTTCGGTACCTCCTTCCTGACGGTAGCAATGAAAACAAGGCGTGACTCGGGTGATGGGGGTCCTTAGTGATGGATACCACTTTTTTGAGATATTGATACTTGAAGATGTGCTGGATACTGCAGAGGTTAGTGCACATAATGAAGCTGACTAAGATTACAACTCCCCGCAAATTATTTCGATCCTGTGCAATAGCCCCTCTCTCAACAGCAAATTGTGATGTAGCCAGTTAGAATGCTCTCCATGATACAACTGTAGAAATTTAAATGTGTTTTAGGTGCCATACCAAATCACCTCAAACTCCTAATGAATTATAGCCACTGTTATGCCTTCTTTGTAGCTGCATTGATATTTGGGGTCCAGGTTAGATCCTCAGAGATATTGGCACCCAAGAACTCGAAATTGCTCACTCTTTCCACATAGATCACTCTGTGGGGACTGGTATGTGTTCTTACCCTTTCTGAAGTCCACAATCAGGTCTTTGGTCTTACCGACACTGAGTGCAAGGTTGTTGCTACGACACCATTCAACTAGCTGGTACAGTGTGCCTCACTCCTCTATACCTTCTGTTGGTTTTTAAAAGCTTCCCAGTAATTTTTACTATATTGTATGCCTTCTGTTTTCCTTTTATGCTGTCTTTGACTTCCTTTGTCAGCCATGGTTGCTTCATTCTCTCTTCAGAATACTTCAACTTTAGGATGTATCTATCCTGCACCTTCCAGAAACTCTAGTTATTGCTGTTCTGCCATCATCTTGTAGGCATTCTGCAAATTCCCTCTCTTGGGATTCTGCACCAACCAGATTTTCCCAATCTACCTTCATATAGAACTCTTCCATGACTGTTGCAACATTTCCCTTTTTACATTCCTTTTCTACCTGCCATTGTTATTTGTAGACCATAGCATGGCTACAGTTCGGAGGCCTATGTACTGTATATCTCCCAACAGGGTCATTTTACCCTTGCAATTTCTTAAACTTACCCACAAGGATTTTACATCTTCTGATCCAATGTTATGTCACCGTTTCCTAAGGTTTTGATTTCATTTTTTACCAAAAGAGCCACTCCAGCCTTTCTGCCAACCTGCCTATCCTTTCAGTACAATTAATATCCTTGGATGTTAAACCTCCCAACTATAATCTTCTTTCAGCCATGACTCTGATGCTTACAACATCATACCTGCCAATCTTTAACTGCACTACCAGATCATCTGCCTTATTCCTTTTAATGCCTGCATTCAAATATAACACCATAACACTGTATTCTACTCCCTTTTTGATTTTGGCCCCCTGTTACAATTTAATTCATCCCACTTACTGCAATTTTGCCCTACCTTCTGCTTATCCTTCCTCACAGTCTCACTACACACTGCACCTGGTTGTAGAACTACTACCCCATTCGCAGCCCTATCACTTTGGTTCCCATCCCCCTGCCAAACTAGTTTAAACCCTCCCCATCATGTCATCCAGCAAACCTGCCTGCAAGGTTATTGGTCATCTTCAGGTTCAGGTGTAACATGTCATTTTTGTACAGGTCATACCTTTCCCAGAAGAGATCCCAATGATCTAGAAATCCAAAAAACCCTGCCCCCTGCACCAATTCTCCAGCCACATGTTCATCTGCCATATTATCAATTCTTACCCTCACTGACATGTGGCACAGCCAGCAATTCGAAGTTACTACCCTAGAGGTCTTACTATTCAGTTTTCTACCTAACCCCCTGTATTCTCTCATCAGGCCCTCCTCCCTTTTCCTACCTATGCCGTATGCATCAAAAAGTACCATGAGTTCCGGCTGTTCACCCTTCCCCTTTAGAATGTTATAGATCCAATGTGAGATATCCCTTCCCTTACCCTGGCATTGGGAGGCAGCATTCCATCCAGATGCCTGTTCATATACACAGAATCTGCTGTTTGCTCCTTGTACTATGGAATCCCCTATCACAACTTCCCTTCTGAGCCACAGAGACAGACTCAGCGCAGAGATCATGTTGCTGCAGCTTGCCCCTGGTAGGGGAACATCCCCAACAGTATCTAAAGCAGTACACTTATTATTGAGGGGAATAGTTACGAGGGTACTCTGCCTGTTCTATTTCCCTCTCCTGGCAGTCACCCAGGTACCTGCCTCCTACAATTTACGTGTGACTGCCTCCCTGTAGCTCCTGTCTATCACTTCTTCATTTTCTGGTATGAGCCGAAGGTCATCAAGCTGAAGCTCCATTTCTTTAACACGGACTCAAAGGAGCTGCAGCTTGGTACACTTGGTGCAGACACAGCTATCAGGGAGACAGAAAGAGTCCCGAAGTTCTCACCGCTCTCACAAGGAACATACCACTATCTCTAGACCCGTTCTCAGTGCACTAGCTTGGTACTAACAGGAAGAAACGTACTTCAAATTTACTTAGGAACTCTGCCTCTGCTTTCCCAAGTCTGTTCTTGCCTAAGACTGCTGAGCCACTGTAACACTGTTCACTCACATAACGGCCGCTCTCATAGAGGCTGCTCGACTTACACCTCGCTTCTTTTTTTGGCCCTCACTGAATGCTTAAGAGATTTTTATGATTGCAGCCCACCAAAAAGTCCTGAAAGTATCTGACCTCTTTTTAAATGTCATTGAACAACGGACTACCTCTTGTGCAGATGACAGCCCGCCAAAAAGTCCTGAAAGCACCTGAGCTTTTAAACCTTTTCTTGTGCATTGAGATGATAGTACACTTCTTAAAGCAGGACAGAACCACAGCAAGTGTTAAGTAGGGAGAGATTAAAAATGTCTGCAATACCTGCCCTCTGATCTGTACAGGAACTCCAAAACATGGCTGTATTGTTTGTTCTTTAACAAAGACAATCTTGCATGGGCAAAAACACCAGAATGATTTTATTAATGGATTTACAGAATGGCTTCAGCTTGACCACATTTTATTCAGGATATCTAGACATAAGACCATAAGATTTAGGAGCAGAAGTGGGCCATTCAGCCCATCAAGTCTGCTCCACCATTCAATCAAGGGCTGATCTAATTTTTCCAGTCCTTCCCACTCCCCTGCCTTCTCCCCATACCCTTTGATTCCCTGGCTAATCAAAAAACTATCTCTGCCTTAAATACACCCAATGACTTGGCCTCCACAGCATTTGTGGCAACAAATTCCATTGATTTATCACCCTATGACTAAAATAATTTCTCCACGTCTCTGTTCTGAATGGATGTCCTTCAATCCTGAAGTCATTCCCTCTTGTCCTAGACTCCCCTACTATGGGAAATAACTTTGCCATATCTAATCTGCTCAGGCCTTTTAGCATTCAGAATGTTTCTATGAGATAGATAGATAGATAGATAGATACTTTATTCATCCCCATGGTTGATATCCCCTCATTCTCCTCAACTCCAGGGAATACAGCCCAAGAGATGCCAGATGTTCTTCATACAGTAACCCTTTCATTCCTGGAATCATTCTCGTGAATCTTCTCTGAACTCTCTCCAATAACCTTTCCAAAATAAGGAGCCCAAAACTGCACACAATACTCCAAGTGTGGTCTTACAAGTGCCTTATAGAGCCTCAATATCACATCCCTGCTCTTATATTCTATACCTCTAGAAATGAATGCCAACATTATGTTTGCCTTCTTCACTACCAGCTCAACATGGAGGTTAACCCTTATTGGAGTATAAAATATTATGGAGTATAAAACTTAATGCTGACAAACTATGTGGAATACTAGATAAAACTTAATGCTGAAAACTATGTGGAATACTAGAGACAATGGTGTGTCTAGGGAGAGGTCGCCAGCTTTGAAGTTGGCTATGTGCTAAACTTGTCGGCTGTGTAACTACAGCTATGTAGGAGACAATATGTGTTAATAAAAAGTAGCTAAGAGATATTTTGCTTTGAACTTGTCTGCTGTGTAATTAAAGCTATGTAGTCAAGACTAGAACATGAATAAGTCAATAGGTAAAAACAATAGTAACGGATGTACTGTGATATGCACCGCTTGGATATGTTAATGCAGCTAAACCAGGTTTGCTTTAAAAAGCGGCTGGGTCCGAGAATCGGGAGGCAGTCAGCGACCAGCTCAATGACTGTCTCAGCTTTGATTTGCAAATTAAAGTTTAACCCTTCTTGAAGAATTTTCTGCATCTCCTGGTAATTTGAAAAGCACGAAAAACCACGACACCCTTAGGGTATCCTGCACAAGGACACCCAAGTCTCTTTGCATCTCTACATTTTGAATTCTTTCCACATCTAAATAATAGTCTACCCGTTTATTTCTTCCACCAAAGTGCATGACCATACACTTTCCAACATTGTATTTCATTTGCCATTTCTTTGCCCATTCCCTTAAACTATTTAAGTCTCTCTGCAGGCTCTCTGTTTCCTCAAAACTACCTGCTCCCCCATCTATCTTCATATCATCAGCTAATTTAGGCACAAATCCATTAATCCCAAAGTCCAAATCATTGACATACATTGTGAAAAGTATGTGTTCTTGTTCTTCCTGTGTGACAATAATCTCTCCATGTGCCTCATAATGGAGCCCTGACTAACATCCATGTGATCAGTGAGCCTTTGCATGAGTTCCGACTGATTTGGTCTCAAATTGTAGATCTCTTTCTGTTGACTGAGTCATATATAGCAACTATTCCTGTTGGTTTGTGTTGAACTGGTGCTGTTGCTCTGACCTTGGGGATTACATTGTCTCCCTATCTTCCTTGGATAGGAGTAAATAGTCAATGTTTTGGGCCAAGACCCTTAATCATGCCAACACTATGTTAGGACTGGAGAAAAAAGCCCATTTTAGTTATCTCCTGGTGGCCACCCATTTTAATTCTACTTCCCGTTCCCATTCCAACATGTCAGTCTATGGCCTCCTCTACTGCTACAATTCATGTTGGAGGAGTGGCGCTTTATATTCCATCTGGGTAGCCTCCAACCTGATGCCATGAACATTGATTTCTCAAACTTCCAGATATTGCACCATCCCTCCTCTCCTTAACCATTCCCAATTCTCATTTCCCTCTCTAATCTTACCTCCTTACCTGACCACCTCTGGCCTCCACAGCCGTTCATGGCAACAAATTCCACAGATGTGCCTACCTCCACATTTGCTCTTTGATTCTACCTCTTTGCTTTGCTGTTGTTTTGGGAAATGCTTTGTGCTGTTCCCCTCTGCTTTCACAGCATGCACTGTTGATTCTGCCCTGTGCCACTCTTCAGCTTGTGCTCATGTAGTCTCCACTGTCCTGCACAAACTCGCAGCCTTTTCCAACATTACATCTTTTTCATGGAGCCAGTGTTTTCTGGGATTCCATGGACTATTTTGTCTCTAACCAGTGTGTTTCTCAAATCTCCAAACTCACAGGACTTGCACAGTGTGAGAACCTCAACTAAGTATTTGTTAAAGCTAACAGCTTGTTTCTGTTCACAGGAAAACAAATTATATTTCTCCAAAGTGACATTTTTACTTGGGAAAAAATATTCATCAAATTTTATCATTAGAGTGTCCAATGTCAAGGCTGTCTCATCAATTTGAAAGCTGTTGTAGATATCCAAAACACCTTTGCCAATGTCATGTGGAAAGATGGACACTTTCAATTCTTCCTCTGCCCCACTAGCTCTGCTACCACTAAATCTATATTGAATTGCTGTTTGAAGTGTTTCCAATTATCAGCAAATTGCATAGCTGTCGGGGAGACTCATGTTACCCATTGTGGGGATTTTTAGGCTCTCACCTCAATTTCTTGGTGAACTTTGAGACAGCGTGCTATCTTGCTGGCAGCTTTACTCTGTTGGAACTTAGTGTCTCTTTCTTAGTGGCTCATGGTATTCAGTTACGCTTCGTATTTAGACCTCATGCTGACTTCTGACATTTAGACCTCATGCTGACATGTCTTTAGTAAAGACAAACTTGAATGGAAAAATGCTAGTACTGTCTTATTTATGGATTTACAGAATGGCTTCAACTCAACCACATTTTACTTGGGACCTCTAGCTGGGCAAGAGCACGTGTCACATCCAGTTCCAGGTGAACCACTTGCATTGCACACTGGGAAATGAAGTTCTTTATTATGTACACACATAAGATAATGGTGAGGGACACCACCTGAACCCAATGCTTTCTACAGGTTCACTGTCCAGAAAAATGATCTTATGTACGCGATGGTGTCTATAGATTCAGGTGCACCAGAGAGTGACTGCTCTCTTGGTACAGCTGGCAGCTGGAGTGAGACTCAATTTTAGACCAGTTCTGTCTCTTAGTATCTCTGACAGCAATTACCTGATTTGAATACAGCTCACCTAGACTTCAGGAGAGAATGGACCTCCTGGTTATCCATGGTTTCCAGTTTGGAAAGACCTGGATTGTCCCTTTGCCTTCACAGTGCTCAACACAGTTGCTAATAAAGTTTGTGATGGTAGTGACATACTCATCTGGGCTGGCCACTGGGTTTTCGAACATGGACCAGTCTCTGATTTATTGTAGTCAAGTAGAATGTCATCTGTTTCTTCAGACCTGTGCTCTACAACTTACTGTTCTATATTCTCCTGCTACAGCCTCTGTTGAATTCAGGGAGTAGGAGCCACAGCCTGCTCGTCTGATTTCCCATAGTGTGGAGGAGGGATTGCTCAGTTGGCATGTTTGATGGTTGTATAGTAATGGGCGAAAGTGTTTTTGTCCCTAGTGGGATACATACTGTAACTTAGTAGTATCAGGACAGTCACACTTTTTTCTGCCTTAAGCTAACTTATTAGCATAGCAATCTCACTCTAGTCAATTTTCACAGGTATACAAGTTTGTTCTAGCCTATTGAGTTGCTTCCCAACTGGAATTTATAGGTATACAGGACTATTCTGGACATTGCATATACTACAAAATATGTTCTGTTATACTTGGATTTTAGGACTTTTCAGCAAGCTTCAATCATCATGAGCAGTTGTTTGTTTTGATGAGGCGGCACAATATTTCAAAAGAGCTTGGGGGCCTTTCGGACTATACAGCTGGCTTCAATCATTGTGATTTATAAGGCAATTGGAAAAGGCCAATAAAAATAAATTAGATTTAAATGGCCATCATGTGAGTGGATTAGTGTTAGAGTGGTTAGTTTTGGGCTTTGGCCAAAAGGCTCAGGTAAGTTTTTTTCTTTGCTTACTAGTGCATAGTTAGTGCAGTTTGAATGGACCCACGGTCAGTGGTACGTTCTTTGTGTGAGATGTGTGAACTCTGGGAGACCTCCAGTCTACCTGATAACTACATCAGCATGAGATGCATCCAGCCACAGCTCTTTACAAATAATGTTAGGGAATTAGAGATGCAGCTAGATGACCTTCACCTCATACAGGAGAATGAGGAGGTGATAGATAGAAACTACGGGAAGGAGTTCACAGCAAAGTTCAGAAGGGAGGCAGATGGTCAGGAGAGGGACAGGCAGACAGTACAGAGTATGGCTGGGGCCATTCTTATCAATAATAAATATACCACTTTGGATACTTTTGGGGGGATCAACCTACCAGGGGAAAGCCACAGCAGTCAGGTCACTGATACAGATTCTGGCTCTGTGGGTCAGAAGGAAAAGTGAGTGGTGTAGTGAAGATTGGTGCCGTGGTGACAGGGGATGCAATAGTTAGAGCAGCAGGCAGGGGATTCTATGGCCATGAAAGAGACATGTTGATGGTATGTTGCCTTCCAGGTCTAGGGTTAGGGACCTCTTGGATTGGGTCCATCATATTCTAAAGGGGGAGGGTGAACTGCCGGAACTCATGGTACACATTGGTACCAATGAAAAAGGATGAAATGAGGTACTGAGGAGAGATTACAGTGAGCTAGGTAGAAAGCTAAAAAATGTAAAGGACCTCAAGGGTGGTAACCTCTAGATGTCTGCCTGTGCCATATGCTAGTGAAGATAAAATTAGAAAGATTTGTCAAATAAATGCATGCCTGAAGAATTGGTATAGGAAGCAGTGTTTCAGATTTCTGGATAATTGGGATCTCTTTAGGGGAAGGTATGACCTATACAAAAAGTATGAGTTGTGCCTGAACTTGAGGGCTACCAATATTCTTGTGGGCAGGTTGCTAGAGCTGTTGGGGAAGATTTGAGTGAATTTGGCAGTGGAATGGGAACAGGAGTGATAGGACAGAGGATGGTGCAGTTGGTTTACAAGTACAGTAGATACAATGTGTACTGAAACTGTGAGGAAATATAGGCAGTTGATAGAGCAAATTTGCACTCGGGAAATGGGTTGAAGTGTGTCTTTAAACTAAATAATAGGTTTGATAGTTTAACCATTTGGAAAAGTGAGGATAAAGTAAAAAAGATTGAGAGCGTAGGAGAGATTACAAAAGCCTCCAGAGTAAATAAAAAGACAAATAATGTTTAGAAAGGTATAAGAATTTAACTTCTGGTAATATGGCTGATAAATATAGGACTAAAGGTGTTATATTTGAATGCATGTTATTTATGGAATAAGGTAGATGATCTTGTAGCACAGTTGGAGATTGGCATGATTGATGTGGGATTCATTGAGTCATGGCTGAAAGAAGATCACAGTTGGGAGCTTAACATTGTATAGAAGGACAGGCAGGTAGGCAGAGGGGTTGGGGTGGCTCTGTTAGTAACTAACAAAATCAAATATTTAGAAAGAGCTGACTTAGGATTGGAAGAGTTAGAATCCTTGTTGGTTATGTTAAAAAAAAATTGCAAGAGTAAAAAGATCCTGATGGGAGTTATATATAGGCCTCTGAATAGTAGCCAGGACATGGGGTGCAAACTACACCAGGGGATAGAAAAGGTATGTAAAAAGGGCAATGTTACAATGGTCATGGTGTATTTCAATTTGGAGGTAGATTGGGAAAATCAGTTTGGTGCTTAGAGCAGGAATTCCAAGAGAAGAAATTTGTAGAATGCCTACAAAATGTTGTTGTTTTTTTTTTAAGAGCTGCCTGTAACTGAGTCCACCAGGGAAAAAGACAGTTCTGGATTGGGTTTTGTGTAATGATTTGGGATATTTGAAAATGGAGCTTAAAGTAAGGGAACATTTGGGACTGAGTGATCATAATATGATGGAATTCATCCTGCAGTTTGAGAGGGAGAAGCTAAAGTTAGATCTATTTGTATTACAGTGGAGTAAGGGAATTACAGAGGCACAAGAGCTGGCCAAAGTTGATTAGAAAAGTACACTAGCAGGACTAATGGTAGAACATCAAAGGCTGGAGTTTCTGGGAGCAATTCAAAAGACACTGGATAGATCCATTCCAAAGAAGTATTTGAAACTGAGAATGAGCCAACTGCGCCTGACGTGGGATGTCAAAGATTGCAGGAAAGCAAAGGAGAGGATGTACAATATAACAAAAATTGGGAAGCTGGAGGTTTGAGAAGCTTTTGATAAACAATAGAAGGCAAACAAAAAATTGGAGAGGTAAAAATGAAACATGAAGGAAAGCAAGCCAATAATATAAAAGAGGATACCAAAATGTTTTCAGATATAGGAAGAGTAAAAAAGCAATGACGATGGAAATCAGAACACTGGAAAATGATGCTGAAGAAACAGAAATGGTGGACAAAGAAACGGTGAGCGAACTTAAGTATTTTGCATCAATCTTCACTGTGGAAGACACCAGAATATACCAGAAATTCACATTTGTCAGGGGATAGCATTGAGTGTAGTTACCATTACCAAGAAGGTGCTTGGGAGGTTGAAAGTTGGATGTAGTGAAGTCAGCTGAACCATAATGGACTACACTCCAGGTTTTTGAATGATGTAGCTGAAGAGATTATGGAGGCATTAGTAGTGATTTGCCAAGCATCACTAGGTTCTGGAATGTTTCTGGAGGACAGAAAAATTGCAATTGTAACAAACTCTTTAAGAAGGAAGGGAGGCCAAAAAAAAAGTAGAAAATTATAGGCCAGTTAGCCTGACCTCAGTGGCTGGTAAGATGTTGGTGTCCATTATTAAGGATTAGGTTTTGAGGTATTTGGAGGTACAGTACATGATAAAACAGGCCAAAGGCAGCATGGTTTTCTTAAGGGGAAAATCTTGTCTGACAATTCTGTTTGAAGTCTTTGAGGAAATACAGGCAGGATAGACAAAGGAGAGTAAGTGGAGGTTATTTACTTGAATTTCAGTATGCCTTTGACAAGGCGATGCACATGAGGCTGCTAAACAAGATAAGAACCTTTGGTATTACAGAAAAAATACTAGCATGGATAGAAGATCGGCTGACTGGCAGGAGGCAAAGAGCGGGAATTAAACGAGTCTTTTCTGGTTGGCTGCTGGTGACTAGTGATGTTCCGCAGGGGCCTGTGTTGCAACTGTTTCTTTTTACGTTGTATGTCAATGATTTGGATGTCAGAATTGCTGGCTTTATGGCCAAGTTTTCAGAAAATACAAATACAGTTGGAAGGGCACAGAGTGTTGAGGAAACAGGGATTCTGCAGAAGGACTTAGACTGAGTAGGCCTTGAAGAATGGGCAGAGTGTCAGATGGCATACAGTGTAGGGAAGTACATAGTCATGTACTTTGGTAAAAGGAATAAAGGTGTAGACTATTTTCTAAACTGAGAGCAAATTCAGAAATCAAAAGTAGAAAGGGACTTTGGGAGTTCTTGCGCAGGATTCCCCAGAAGTTAGTTTGCAGGTTGAGTCAGTGGTAAGGAAGGCACATGCAGTGTTACCATTCATTTCAAGAGGACTAGAATATCAAAGCGAGGATGTCATGCCAAGGCTTTATAAGATAGTTTACAAACTGCACTTGGAGCATCGTGAACAGTTTTTGGCCCCTTATCTAAGAAAGGATGTGTTGTCATTGGGGAGTGTCCAGAAAAGGTTCATGGGAATGAAAAGATTAACACATGAGGAGCTCTGGACCTGTACTCATTGGAGTTTAGAGGAATGGGGAGGGATCTCATTGAAAGCTATCAAATAGAGAAAGACCTAGATAGAGTGGGCATTTGTGGATGTTTTCTGTTGTAGAAGAGTCTGGGACCAGAGTACACAGCCTCAGAATAGAAGAACATCCCTTTAAAACCGAGTTGAAGAGGAACTTCTTCAACCAGAGAGCGATGAATCTGTGGAATTCAATGTCACAGATGATTGTGGTTGCCAAGTCACTGGGTATACTTAAAGTGCAGGTTAATAGATTAGTTGGGCTTTGGGGAGAATCGGCCCTGAAGGAATTGTGGAGCAGACTTGATTGACTGAATGGCCTAATTCTGCTCCCGTGTCTTGTGGTCTTATCCTACAGTAAAAGTGTTAGAAAATATTGTCATACCTTTCCAAAAATATTTTGATACCATTTTGAGCTGTCTTTGTTGAATATGTTCTTTCAGTGTAGGCTGAGTTGTCTGTCCTTTTTCTTTGAAGTTGATGCATTTTGTATTTTACTACAATTGCAGCTCTGTTTGTTTTCATTGTGTTGAACTGTATGCTCCATTTGCCTAAATATCTGTAATATCTTAACTAAGTATCTTGTCAGGGGTAAATAACTTCTCAAAGCATGGAGACATCACAAACTTCAACGGCCCCTGATGACCTGTGATTTCTCTCTTGAACCAGAGGGGTGAACAATACTGTCCCTAACAATGAACTGATTCCACAGCCTATGGACTCACTGTTAAGGACTCTACACCTCATGTTCTTGATATTTATTATTATTACTATTAAGTTTTTTCCTTTTTGTATTTGCAGTTTGTTGTCTTTTGCATATTGGTTGTTTGTCTATATTTGTTGAGTGCATTTTCATTGATTCTGTTGTTGTTGTTTCTTTTGTATTTACTGTGAATGCCCACAAGAAAATAAATCTCAGGGTAGTATATGCTGACATCGATGTACTTTGATAATAAATTTATTTGAGCTTTGAGCTTTGAACTTTGTAGTGTTTGGTTGAAATCACTAGGTTTTGCAGCTAACTCATTAACAAATAGTTAACTGTGCACTGAGTTGATTGACTCCATTACTCGAACATCTATGAGTAAACTTCTATGACAGCTTTGTCAAAGCGATCTTGTGTCTCCGTCCATCGATGACTGAATTCCAAAGTATGAAGTCTTCATTTCTGTTGTAATTTTAAGATGCCACTGATACTACTTTTGTTGCTTACAGTAGCCCTATACTTGCAGGCTGTATCCTTTTAGCAAATGATACACTTGACTTTTCTAAACCATGGTGCTGGTAAACAGCAATGAATTTTAATGATAACATTTCTTGTTCAACAGTGATGGGTTCTGCATTAGTAGTTGAAATTCTCCAGCATTCTCAGATGCTATTTCCATTGATCAAACAATTTTACAACTTTGTGATTTGTAACCACTTAAATGAATTCATTTATCTATAAATCCACACATAAGATTTTTGTGTAAGGCTTGATCTAAAAATGATACCAAATCTACAGTGCAAGGACAAGTAATTTATATAACAGTATACTCAGAAGTTTTCTCTTCTGCTTCTGGATCCTTGTCTCAACCTTCATTTTCAACCATTTCTAAAAGTGATATTTCAGTTTCTGCATACCTTTAACAAAGGTGATTTTGTTTTACTTGCATGGCACCAGAGGTATTAGGGTCAGTATGCACTGTTGCTGTTTTTTTGTTTTTCTTTGGGCCCAATCTCTCCCAGCATTATTGTAGTTATCCACTCACATTTCACATTATCACAGCTGCCCATGATATTACTTTCTCTTAAGCTTTATTGTACATGTTCATTACCTCATTTAAAGAAAGCTGTGTTCAGCCATGTTGTTCATTGCCATTCAAAAGTTACACAGCTGAACTTAGTGCATGGGTTTACTTATGTGAGGCTTAGAGCCGTAGTCTTTGTTGCCTTGCCACTATGATTCAATATGACCTGCACTCTAACAGGTACCAACAGAAACCCTGAACAGTAAGGTTGGATATGTGTGGTCACAACAAGACATTGTGGAAAAATGTTTTCATTGTGAAAGATTGATCTGCTGGAGGAACACAGAAGGTCAAGCAACATTCGTGGGAGGAAGCTAATTGTCAATGTTGAGTTGAAACCCTTCATCAGGACAATGAGAAAAATCAATTTTGATTCTGCAGATTCTCTTAGGATTTACCATGTTCTCCTTTGACAATCCTAAAGAAAAATTACTATCCTCATTACCAATTTGAAAAGTTTTCATGAAGCAGTAAAATTCAGTGTAAATATAACACATTCAAGGATGCAATGGTTTATTTTGCAAGGCAGAATACCTAAACTATTTATATTTTGGGTCATTAAGTGTCATTTGCAGACTAACTATTACTCTTATTCAAGACAGAGTCAGTAGTTTTTGGGGTATTGTGGGATTCAGAAGATACGGGATGAATGCAGAAGCAACTCTAAGCTTAAGGATCAGCCATGATCTTATTGAATGTGGGAGCAGCTATGGAAAAAAAAAATGAACTCTGCCTTCTATTTAAGTTTTTAAAATATTGTTGCAGATTTTGAGTATCATAACTCTCCTGGCCAGTCAAGCGCATAATATAAGCTCATGCAGATACACATACTACAAAGGTGCCGAAAGTTTGGCCTCATATGCTTACCATTGCTGGTCAATGCATCTCCAACTGTCATTTCTTCACTAATATAGGGACACAAAATGTAAATTGATGAGCAGGTTATATTGTCTAATCTTTATTTACTTGATAATAGGAAATAAATGAGTGAAGGGTCTTAGCCCGAATTGTTGACTGTACCCTTTTCCATAGATGCCACCTGGCCTGCTGTGTTCCTCCAGCATTTTGTGTGTGTCTTGGATTTCCAGCATTTTGTGTGTGTCTTGGATTTCCAGCATCTGCAGATTTTCTCTTCTTAGTTAACAGCAAAGGTAAAGAAAGCCATTTTCACTTGTGATGGATATTCAATGTCCAGGGCCAGGAGACCTTTCTTTTTAACTAAGCTCAGCCTTCTAACATAACAGCTGAAACTTCTAGCGATCAAAGGGATGTTTTTGAGTAAGATAAATATCCAGGCATTTTTCCTTATTCAGCTTCTTGGCATAAACAGGAGTTAGATCTAAAAAGAAACTTAAATTTTCCTGTTCACTTGAAGATGATCTCATAGGCATAAAGTATAGCCAAGAGAAAATACTTCCAAAATGCATTGTTTTTAGAGTAAGAAAGCCTCAACCTTCAGGAAGAAATATTGTTCTTGCTATACTTTTGATATTTGTGCTTATAATATTTTTCAGTATTGTCTTCAGTGCTGCATTTGTTTTTAAGCAGACATTGTTACATTTTCTCTAGAAACTGTTTTCTTTCCCTAAACTTCATGATTCTGAGAATTTTAGATCAAGAAGATCAGTAAGCAATGATGATTCTAATTTAAATATCACCAAATGGCCCTTATCCTTTGGTTACATGTGAACTAATACATTAGATCCCTTAATACTTGCCTTGGAAAATTAATTTTTCCCAACCACTTAACCATTCACTCTGACCGTATTTCAGATGAAGTAAACACATACATATGAAGGCAAAGAATGTTCAGTTACACCTTAACAGAACTGCAAGATTCCAGCCTAGATTTTGAAAGGACTCTAACAGAGGAATCCCTTGGCATGGATCTGTGGTGCATATTTGTACCAATGACGTTGGTAGAAAAAGGGAGGTGGTCCTGAAAACGGAATACAGGGAGTTAGGAAGGAAGCTGAGAAGCAGGACCTCAAGGGTAGTAAACTTGGGATTGCTGTGTCTGGCACACAATAGTGAGGATAGGAATAGAATGAGGTGGCAGATAAATGCATGGCTGAAGAATTGGAGTGGGGGCAGGGATTCAGATTTCTGGATCATTGGGAACTCTTTTGGGGCAGATGTGACTTGTACAAAAGGGACGGGTTGTACTTGAATCTGAGGGGAACCAATATTCTTGTGGGTAGGTTTACTGGAGTGGTTGAGAGTGGTTTAAACTAATATGGCAGGGGGATGGGAACCAGTCTGACAGAGCTATGGATGAGCTAGCAGATTTACAAGTAGAAGATATAATGTGTAACATGAATGTAAGGAAGGTCAAGCCAATGATTGGGTACAAATGCAGACAGAGCAAAGAGTTAAGTTGCACCACAGAGGGAAAATTCAAAAGGGTGAAGAATACAGGACTGCAGGTGCTGTATTTATATCCATGTAGTATTTGGAATAAGGTGTACAAGTTTGTGGCGCAACTAGAGATTGGTCGGTATGATGTTATCAGCATCATTGAGTCATGGATTAAAGAAGGCCATAGTGGGGAGCTTAACATCAAAGGATATACTTTGTATTGAAGGGATAGGCAGGAAGGCATAGCTGGTGGTGTGGTTCTGTTGGTAAGAGATGGAATTATATCTTTAGAAAGAGTAGAAGAATGTTGAATCTATGTGGGTGGAATTAAGAAACTACAAGGGTAAAAAAAAAACATATGGGAATTATATATAGGCCTACAAATAGTAGCCACGATGTGGGGTTGTGATTGTAAATATATCTAGAAAAGGAATGTAATCAGGGTCATTGCATAATTGTAATGGGGGACTTCAATATGCAAGGGAATTGAATTGACTTTATTTACGTCCATGTATATGAGGAGTAAAAAATCTTTACATTACATAGAAACCTAGAAAACCCACAGCACAATACAGGCCCTTCGGTCCACAAAGTTGTGCCGAACATGTCCCTACCTTAGAAATTACTAGGCTTACCCATAGCCCTCTATTTTTCTATGCTCCATGTATCTATCCAAAAGTCTCTTAAAAGATCTTATCGTATCCGCCTCCACCACCGTTGCCGGCAGCCCGTTCCACGTACTCACCACTCACTCTGAGTAAAATAGCTCATCCTGACATCTCCTCTGTATCCACTCCACAGCACCTCAAACCTGTGTCCTCTTGTGGCAACCATTTCAGCCCTGGGGGAAAAAGCCTCTGACTATCCACACAATCAATGCCTCTCATCTTGTACACCTCTATCAGGTCACCTCTCATCCTCCTTCGCTCCAAAGAAAAAAGGCTGAGTTCACTCAACCTATTCTCATAAATTATGCTCTCCAAATCAGGCAACATCCTTGTAAATCTCCGCTGCACCCTTTCTATGGCTTCCACATCCTTCCTGTAGTGAGGCGACCAGAACTGAGCACAGTACTCCGTGGGGTCTGACCAGGGTCCTATATTGCAGCAATATTACCTCTGCTCCTAAATTCAACTCCATGATTGATGAAGGCCAATACACCATACACCTTCTTACATCTCCATCTAAAAGTGCAATGTGAAATTTATAGTAATTTGTGATAAAGATTATGCATAACAGGACAGTCAAAGTAGTATAGTGGAGTGTGATAGAAATTCACTGTGCAGGGCTGGGAGGCCTTTCTTTGTGAAGCTCAGCTGAAACTTCTAGAGATCAAAAGGTGGTTTTGAGTAAGAAACTTCCAATCAATATTCTTTGTTCAGCTTCTAGTCGTATGGGACCTCTTCAGTTCTTAGTGTAAATTGCAAGCAATAATCAGTCTGAGGTTAAAAGGACAGCTTTGCAAACAAACATACTGTCAATAGAACACAGGATGCTGGCCCACAGGACCTGGATTGACCTCTCAAGGGCTATAGTGTAAGACAATAGGGATATTTAATTGAATTTGTTTCAGACCAGGCAACATAGCTAAGTTATTTAGTTCAAGGAGACTTGCAGATACTATTACTTAGCACTTCAAATAGCTGATCTGTTAATAATTGGAAGGCTCAGAAAGTCAGCTTCACATTAATTGTGGCAACCTGAGAACTCTGTCTCCAGAAGCTTTTAAACTGAATAAGACGTGTCTAAAAATATCATATACATGTGAAGTTACTCATGGTAGCAAAACAGTATAAGTGTAGAGATTTGTCAGGCTTATTAAGGATGTTTAAGATGCAGCTAGAAGAATGTCAGAAAGCTAGAGTAACTGGAATCCTTTCCTCTGCCTTTGATTTCTGTGAAGGACGATTCAGTTGTCAGCATCTCATTGGTATGTCTTTTTAGCTTATAGAACATGTACCCATGATTTGGAAATCCCTTTTGTTTTAGAAATCGTTTGTATATTGAAAATCTTTTAAGGTAAAAATTCTGAGTTTTAGATGTGTTTTAAGAATTTTTTCTGGATTTAAATGTATATCACTGAAAATAAATAAACTGTGTTTAAACTACTTGGTTAGCTGGAAGGATTTCCTCCTTGGTAAGGAGGGTATCCCTCAGCTCTCATAGTGTGTTTTGGCAGCTAGAACCACCATGGAGTATGACCAGGGAAGTAAACTAGTCTTTGAAGAGTAAGTAGCTACAGTATAACCTTGGTGAGGGTACCCATACCTATCTGTATCAAATAGGGCTTAAGGTTTTCATTTAAGTTTAGAACTTCATGGTCAGCAAAACCAATACCATCACACTCTTGTGGAGGAGACCAGGTCTTTCAGGGTAAACCAGGTTGGAATAGTGAAATTTTGGTGTCCACCCCTTGAAAAATCCCATTGAAGCACCTGTGCTCTGCAACATAATCCTTGGATTTCTGACCAACAGATCGCAATCAGTAAGAATAGGCAGCAATATCTCTGCCACAATTAATCTCGAAACTTGAGGCCTACAAACCTGTTTCCTCAATCCCCCTACTCTACTCCCTATACACTCATAATTCTTCTCTATATTCATCTAAATGTCTGCAGATGATTCAGTAGGTGGCCAGATATTAAATATTGAGTTAGTGTACACAAAGTAGATAGCTTACTTGCATGATGTCATGATAACAAACTTTACCTCTGTTAACAGAAGAGCTGATCATTGATATCAGAAAGGGGGCAGTGCAAATGTTTCTGTTTACTTCAATGGCACTGAGTTCAAGAAGGTTGAGGGTGTCGAATTCCTAATAGTGAATGCCACCAATATCCTGTCCTGGTTCATTCACATAGATGCTATCAAGAAAGCTCACTAGTCCATCTACTTCCTCAGGAAGCAAAACAAATTTGAGCCTCAGTATTTGTTACCAATGCTCCATAGAAAGCATACTCTCTGGATGCAACACAGTATAGCAAATATTTTGCCTGTGACAGTAGGAAACTGCAGAATGTTGTGGCCACACCTCAGCACATTACAGATACCAGCCTCCCCTCTATGTCTGCTCTTCTCACTGCCTCATCAAAGTCCCTGCCCACCCAGGATATTCTCTCTTCTTGCCCCTCCCATCAAGCATAAGATACAAAAGCCTGAAAGCACATACCACAAGGGTGCAAGGACAGTTTCTATTCTGTTATAAGACTATTGAATGGTACTCTACTATGATAGACTCTCAACCTCACTATAACTTGGCTTTGCACCTTTATATCTACCTGCAGTGCACGCTCTCTGTAATTGTATCACTTTATTCTGCATACTGTTATTGTTTTATCTTGTATACTTCATCACACTGTTGAAATTATCTGTATGGATGTTATGCAAGACAACCTTTTCATTCTACCTCAGTACCTGTGACAGTAAAATAATTTACCAATCTACCATTGAAGATTTTGCTACTTTGATATGTATTAGAAAATCAAGTTGGTAAAGTTGTTGAAGTATGGGTCCATCAGGATCTATGTGAAAGGAGGAATGAATTCCAATTTCTGAATGACTGACCCTTTTGTTTCTAAATTCAAGAATCCTCCACTGAGTTTTAATTGAAAATCTACAAAACTCTGTGCAATTTTTTTTCCCTTGCAGATCTGCCCTGAACTGATGAGAAGAGGTTTTTGGCTCTGGACCATGCATTTTCATCTATTCCTCTGTCCAAATTCTTGAAACAATTTTTCCTCTGATTCACCAGTAGCATTGTTGCTGGACTTAGTAATACAACACGAATGATGCATCTTACTAGATTTGGTAATACAGTATCCTCCTGGCTTTCATGAGACACTTTAAAATTATTTGGATCTTGCCTTCAGAAATAAATTCAGCTTGACAATCTTTGGTGCTTCAGTTTTGCTGCTCTTCCTTACCACGTACTGTACCGGGTAATGGTGCTGCAGCATAAAAGCCAGGACCAACAGGCTCCGGGACCGCTTCTTCCACCAGGCTGTCAGACTGCTTAACTCATGTTGACACAATTGTATTTCTATATTATATACTCTTTATACATACTATTTATTATAAATTGCTATAAATTGCACGTCCTTGTGTATATGAAGGATGTAAATAATAACTTCAATTCAATTTCAGGTGTCATCGATTCCAGTCATTAATCTACAGTGGGGAAATTGGGTAAACCTTGGTGATAAAACTGAGGCATTCAGAGATTTTTTTAAAAAAAAGCCACACAAGACACATATTGAGCATGACTTTCTCGACAAGGTTACTGCAGTCAGATTCCATTTTATGTAGAAACCGAATGAAGTTTGTATTCTTTCTCTCTGTAGTTATTCCCACATTGGATACTTGGTCAACAAGCAGCTGGTCGTTAGGTATAATCTACTCAATGGGGTTTTCAGCATTTCATACTGCAGAGTAAAATGGTTTTGTATGGAGAAGAATGAGCTTGTTTTGATTTTATATCAAACAAAAAGAAACATAAGCTGAAAGAGATTTGAAGTATTTGAATAGCCATGTTCAACTGGTAATGGTTCTTCAAGGTCTTTGAGAAGTTTTGAGAATTTGTTTTGTGAGTATGATGTTTTAGTCTTTAAATGATGGAGAGAAGTTTGAAATTCTAAGTGGTCATCTTACTACATATGTTTGGTCTGGGCTGCTTTTGCTGGAGGCTCCAGATGCTGGTGAAACACTGAGACATTAGAAGTTCTAGAACAGACTGTGTGACATCCTTATCCATGAGTGTGTTAGGTGTGGGAAAAGTAGGAACCGTCCATTATGATAGTAGGAACCTGTTTGCTTCGGAGTTGATTTTGTCTATTGCAATTATTTAATTCTTCAGTTTTCCTGCCTTAAATACATGTGCAAAGTTTTTTTTGGTTACATCTCCTATTACTAATGGTATTGCAGAATTAATGAATGAGGTAGTACAAAATGAGGCAATTTAGTCTGTCTAATTGGGCTCCTTTTAAAGGCTTTTTAATCAATTCTATATCCCTACTGTTTCCCCATATCCCAGCAAATGTTGCCCTTCATTTATCTAGTTCTTCTAGGAATGTTGCCACAAAGTTTTCTAATCGAATTATTTTTTCCCAGTGTTGTCAGTGACCAGAGGCTGCAGCATTGAAATGACTTTTAAAATCTAGAACAAATACCTCAATATCACAAGCCTCTGGTCAGCAACTTTACTGCCAGTGGAATCAAGGCAATTCAGTTCATGTTTTTGACCAACACAAACCAATTAACTCCTTAACAACTTGTAGTAAGGAGAATAGTCCACAGCTTATAACACAATTGGTCCCGAATATAGACATCATCCTGCACCTTCATTCAGGACTTCACATCATTCCTAAAATGTTGACAGAGAATTGGCTTTAATGCCCTAGTGTTTCACAGAAGCAAACTATGTCCTACTTCTATTCTTTCATCCAATTATTCAATTTGGTTTTACGATACCTTTAACAGCTAGTCCCAATATTTCTTCAACACTTCAAACTGTTGGGAGGTTTAACTTTTATGTGATGGTCTGGGGCTGTCTTTGGCAAATAGTGTAGTATGGGTGACTTCAAATTAGCCACCTGTTCTGCCTAATTTTCCCTTCCATTGTCTTCTAGATCATGCGGATTAAAATCACTCAACCAAATTGCTGCATTGTGTATTTCTTTTTTACATTTTTTTATTTTTTTCACATTTCAGTGATCTTGGCAATATAGAAATGTAGAATTATAAGCAGATCTGTATGAAGTGATGAACTGCTATACTCTAGCATGAAGATGCATGAACTCCAATCAAAGCAGTTAAGTGTTAAATACATAAGATTCCGGCTTCATGACAGTGGCATTTGTTCCTGTGCTTGTGAATTACAAGATGCTGTTGGACAAGCAGAATACTGGAACAGACTTGCATTCGTAATTACCATCATTTTATTCCACAATCTTTCATGCAAAGGGCAAAGTAGTAATTTATATGCTACACTGGTTGAAAATACAGTTGCAGGATATTTTGTTAATATTTTTCATTGTTAAGGCAGTCTGGTGATTAGGGTCTTGAATTTTGATTCCATTTTTACTACACGATTCAGATTCCATATTACACCTGGTAGAGTATAAAATCACTGATGCTCAGCTGGAGTTCATGGCCCCAAATACTGGAGCAAAAAAGAGCCCCTGGGGAAATGATCCCATTTAAAATATATGTAGAGAGAGAATAGGGTGCATGAAATGTGCAGAAGGACTTAAAAAAACAGTTATTGTTATCACTGGGTTATCATAACCATGAAGCTCAAGGCAGCAACTGAAGTGTGTAAAACTTGCAGACTCTTGCTAAGATTGATTGATTGAGCATATCATATTGCATGTAACTGATCCTAGCTCGCTCACATGAGACAGAACATTATTATTTGTTTCACCTGAACAAAACAAAGGAAACTGGATACTTAGCAGTACTTTTGTGTGATATGACATGTACTGAATTTAAATTAAAGAAATATAGGATCCTTAGCTAAAGAAATATATCTTTATTTCTCAGTTTGGTCCACATCTAATTTAAGTCCACAGTAACAAGGTTAAATGCCTTGGTAAATTATTGCACTACAGCAAAAAATGACTGCACTGTAGGACTGCTCTGTGGGACTTCCTTCACAATATGGATTTCAGAACACATTGATTTCTAAAGCATACACAATAATGACAGGCAGTAAATGCTAACCTTTCCAGCAATGCCCACATCCTGTGCATGAACTAAAGAAAAAGGCAGTGCCATCTATTCAGAGCAGAGTGATGTGTCTAAGCTAAAGAACAATGGGGGTTACCAAAGTTGTAGATGTACATTGAACTCTCCTGAGCGAATGGAAGACCTGAATTTTGAAAAGAGAAAGAAATTACAAAAGTTACTCATTGAAGACAGCAGAGAAGCACTAATGAACATATTGTATATTGGTTGCCTGAGTGACTGAAAAGGTAAAAAAAATACATTAAACATTAATATTTCAACTTTTATTTCCATATGGCCAACAGACAAATTAACTTATTATAAGCTGTACAATAAAAATTTGAAGGAACTCAGCAGGGCAAGCGGTATTTATGGAGGGAAATGAACAGTAGACATTTTGGGTCAAGACTCTTCATCTGAGCTAAACAATAGAGGACATATCCTACATAAAGAGGTGGAGGGAGGTGGCAAGGCAGGAGGTGGAAAGTGATCAGTGGATGCAGATGAGGGGGTTGATGGAAGGTGAGGAATGAGGGTGTAGAATAACAGAAGCTTTGAGGTGAAAGGTGGAAATGACAGTTAAAGAAATTTGATTCTAGACAATCTGCAGTTTTCAAGTTGGTTTATTATGGAACCTAAATTTTAAAAAATTGTAGCATTTATGAATAATAATCTAACTAATTAGTTCTCTGAAACCTGGTTTTCTATCTTTCACCACTATTAAAATTTCTGAAATTTATGAAGATTGCAGAACTCTAATTTGTAACTTCATGATTCAATAATTAAACAAACTTCTAGAATTGTTATTATGGCAACTGCATGTATTGGAGCAACAGCAAAATATTTTGCCTGCAACTTTCCGAGAAAATATTCTCATCTCCTGTTTGTCATCATGTGAATTCACATGATTGGTATTTTCCAAAACATTATCCAGGGTTTGGTGTTTCAGTTGCTATGAGCAATGCAAAATATACTTGCTGCCGCCTGACTAGTTTTCTAACCAATAAGCAGTAGTCAGAAAAGCCTTAAAATGGAAAATAAGTTCAAAGGACAATTATAAATTGTGAGTATTCATCTTGGTTAATAACATTGTAAAAGTATAGTCTGAATCAGGTTTAATATCACTGACACAAGTCTTGAAATTTGTTTTGCGGCAGCAGTACAGTGCAATAAATAAAATACTATAAATTACAATTTGGTATATATAATTAAGTAGTGCAATTACCGAGCAAATATAATGGGGTAGTGTTCATAGGTTTGGATCATTGTCCTCTGAGCAATCTGATGGTGAGGGGGAAAAAGCTGTTCCTAAAATGTTCAGTGTTTGTCCTTGGGCTCCTGTACCTCATCCCGGATGCTAGCAAAGAGAAGAGAGCACATCCTGGGTGATGGTGGCTTTTAATGATAGATGTCATGCTTTTGAGGCATTACTTTCTGAAGATGTTCTTGGGGGGGGAGCTAGTGCCCATGAAGGAGCTGCCTGAGTTTGCAACTCTCTGCAGTTTATTCTGATCCTGTGCAGTGGCTCCTCTACACCAGATGGTGGTAGTGGTATGTCTGTAGAAATTTGCTGGTGTCCTTCTCAAGCTTCTGATGAAATTTAGCCATTGATGTGCCTTCTTTGTAATTGCATCAATATGTTGGGCCTTCTTCAGAGATGTTGATATCCAGGAGCTTGGAACTGCTCATCCTTTTCACTGCTAATCTGTTAGATGCTGGTGTTTTAAATTTGAGTTTCTTTCAGAAGTCAAGAAAGACAAAACATGTTGCTTCACAATTTCTTTTTTATTAAAGTGCAAAGTAAATTTATTATCTATGTACATTTATATACATTTTCTTGTGGGCATCCTTGGTAAATCTAAGAAACATAGAATCAGTGAAAGATTGCAGCCAACAGGACAGACAAACAACCAATGTACAAAAGACTATGAACTGTGCAAATATAAAAGGAATAAGGGAAGTAATAATAATAAAAACAATAAATATTGAGAACATGAGATGAAGAATACTAGAAAGTGAATCCATAGGTTGTGGGAACAGTTCAGTGATGGCATGGATGAGGTTGAGTGAAGTTATTCCCACTGGTTCTGGAGCTGATGGTTGAGGGCTAATAACTGTTCCTCAATCTGGTGGTGTGTGTACTGAGGCTCCTGTACCACCTTCCTGATGGAAGAACTGGGTGAAGGGAGTCCTAGATGATCGATGCTGCTTTCCTGCAACAGCGCTCCTTGCAGATGTAGTCAAGTGTGGGGTGGGCTTTATCCGTGATGGACTAGGCTGTATCCACTACTTGTTATAGGATTCTCTGTTCAAGATATCGGTGTTTCCGTATGAGGCTGTGAATATACTGGCCAACCCACATCAATAGAAGTTTATTAAAGCTTTAGAAGTCATGCTGAATCTTTGCAAACTTCAAGGTATGCATTATGAAAGTGTTAACAGAACAAGAAAAGTTTGAAATAGATAGTAGCAGGAGCAGAGGCTAGTAGCAGAAGGGAGAGACAAAGAAAAAATAGATTAAATGGACTGCCTTTTGATCAGCTATTTTACAATCCATAGAGATGGAAAAAATCCATTCAAATTCGCAGATAAGAGTTGAGCAATGAGGTACCCCATTCAAATGTGGCTCCAAGAGTAACTTCCAGAGCTTTCCAGAATCATGTAAATGTAACAACTAGGGGACACACTGAACAACTGCATATACATACTGTGACCACTAGGAAGCATACTAAGCAGTTATTTGTAAATAATTATACAAAATACAAGCAGACAATTGTTAAGAGGCAATGAAAATAACAATTAAACAGACAGATCCCTTGATGAAGGCTGGTTTATGTTTCCTTGATTTCCCCTTCCTGAAGTTCACAATCAATTACTTACTGTCTTACTGACATTTAGTGTAAGGTTGTTGTTGCGATACCACTCAACCAGATGATCTAGTTCACTCCTGTACACCACCTCATCACCATCTGAGACTGACAACAGTTGTTACTGGCAGATTTATTGATGGCATTTGAGCTATTCCTAGCCACACAGTCATAGATGTAAAGAGAGTAATGGACTATGCAGGCATCCTTGAGTTGTGCCAATGTTGAGTGTTGGGGAGGAGGAGATGTTATTTCTGATCTTGACTGACTGTGGTCTCCTGATGAGGAAGTCAAAGATTCAGTTACAGAGGGAGGTACAAAGGCCCGGGTCCTTGCTTAGGCAGGTTAATACTGACCATGACCAATCTCTCAAAAGTACTTCATCACAGTAGGTGTGAATGCAACTGGGTGACAGCCATTGAGAAGTTCACCCTACTCTTCTTGGGAATTGGTATGATTGTCATCCTTCTGAAGCATTTGGGAACCTCAGACTGCAGCAGTGAGATTGAAAATGTCCTTGAATAATCAGTTGCCACAGGTGTTCAGTGTCCTACCATCAAGGCCTGATGGCTTGTGAGGGTTCTCCCTCTTGAAAGATGTTCTGCAATTGGACTCTGAGACAGAGGTCACAGGACTGTGAGATGCTGCATGGATTTGTGCAGGTGTAGTTTTATTCTTCCTTTCAAATCATGTATTAAAAAGAAAGAAAAAAGGTGTGGAGTACTTCAGGGAGTGAAGCATCACAGCCATTTATGATGATAGGTTTCACCTTGTAGAAAGTAATGGCTTGAAAATGTTGCTGTGCACCAGTTTTGAACGCCTACAGATCTAGTTCTCAGACTACGAATCTCCAGTTTCATGTACTGATTATTGATGGTGTTAGAGAGGATCTGGCCAAAACTATATTGATTGGGTGCTTGTGGGTAAAGCAATAAGTCGAGTGGGAATCTTTTGAACACCATAAGACCATGAAACAGAAGCAGAATTAAGCCATTCAGCCCATCAAGTCAATTCTGCCATTCCATCATGGCTGATCCCTGATCCCACTCAACCCCAAATACTTGCCTCCTTGTCATACCCTTTGATGCCCTGACTGATCAGGAAACTATCAACTTCTGCCTTAAATATACCCACAGACTTGGGCTCCACATTCCACAGATTTGTTACACTCTGGCTAAAAAAAAATCCTCCTTACCTCTGTTCTAAAAGATCTCCCCTCAGTTCTGAGGCTGTGCCTTTTAGTTTTAGATACCCCCACCATAGGAAACCTCCTCTCCATTTCTGCCCTATCTAGTCCTTTCAACATTTGGTTGGTTTCAATGAGAGCACCCCACATTCTTCCAAATGCCAGTGAGTACAGGCCCAAAAATGCCAAATGCTCCTTATATGTTAACTCCTTTACTCCAGGAATCATCCTCATGAACCTCCTCTGGACTATCTCCAAGACAACACATCCTTTCTAAGATATGGGGCCCAAAACTGTTGACAATCCTCCAACTGCTGCCCGACTGGGGTCTTATAAAGCCTCGTAAAACCTTATAAAGAGTTCAGGAACAATATGTTCCAATAAAAATGAAAGACTAATATGGCAAGATTAGGCAAATTTGGATGACAAATTGATCAGGAAACAACAAGTAAGCCTAAGGTGCATCAACTAAATCATGTGAATCTCTTGAGGAATATAATGTTTGTAGGAGAGTACTTAAGAAGGACATTAGGAGGATAAAATGAGATAATGAAATATTCTTGGTAAGAATAGGGAGAATCCTATATTGTTCTGTAAGTAAATTAGAAGCAAGAGAGTGGCAGGGAAAGACTGCATCCCCTTGAGGAACAAAGGGGTAAACTATATGTGGAACCAGGGGATGTGGGCAAGATGTTGAATGAATACTACTCATCTGTATTTAATAAGGAGGAAATGGAGGATAGTGAGCTCAGATGGACAATATGGTAGTCTGGAGCATGTCAGTTAGAGAGGTAGAGGTGCGAGATGTCTTGGAGCATGCAAGAGTGGATAATTAGAATTGGGTTTATTATCACTGATATACGCTATATCATGAAATTTGTTGTTCTGCAGCAGCACTACAACGCAACACAAAAAAACCTAGAATAAATAATAAACATGAAAATAAATAGTGCAAAAAGTCAGCAAAATAGTGATGTAATGTTCGAGTTCATAGGCCATTCTGAAACCTGATGGTGGGGGAGAAAAAGCCAATATAATTGCCATAATCAGCTCTAAAAGAAGTTAAGTGGGGAAATAATAGAACTGAAACAAATACAAGAGAAAATCTGCAGATGTTGGAAATCCGAGCAACGCACACACAATGCTGGAGGAACTCAGCAGGCCAGGCAGCATCTATGGAAAAGAGTACAGTCGACGTTTCGGGCTGAGACCCTTCATCAGGACTGGAGGAAAAGAAGATGAGGAGTCAGAGCTGGAAGATGTGGGGAGGGGAGGGAGAAACACAAGGTGTTAGGTGAAACTAGGAGGGGGAGGGTTGTAGTAAGGAGCTGGGAAGTTGATTGGTTAAAGAGATACGGGGCTGAAGAAGGGGGATCTAATAGAAGAGGATGGTGAAGGGTGGGGGTGGGTATTACCAGAAGTTCGACAAATTGTTTATATCTTCAGGTTGGGTAGACTCCAACCTGAGTGTGACATCATTGCAACAGTACAGGAAGCCATGGATGGACATGTCGGATTGGGAATGAAAAGTGGAATTAAGTGGGTGGCCATTGGGAGATCCTGTGGTTTCTGGCAGATGGAGCATAGCTGCTCATCTTAGTGTCTCATAATCTACGTAGGATCTCACTGACATACAAGAGGCCACACAGGGAGCATCAGATACAATAGATGACTCCAACAAACTCACAAATGAAAAGTTGCCTCACCTGGAAGGACTATTTAGGACCTGAATAGTAGTGTGGGAGGAGGTGTAGGGGCATGTGTAGCATTTGTTCTGCTTGCAAGGATAAGTACCAAGAGGGAGATCAGTGGGGAGGGATGAATGGACAAAGGAATTGCATAGGGAGTGATCCCTGTAGTAAGCAGGAGTGGTGGGGGTGGAGGGGGTGAGGGAAAGATGTGCTTGATGGTGGGATCCCACTAGGATGGCAGAAACTATGGAGAATTATGTACTAGACATGAGGCTAGTGGGGTGGTAAGTGAGGACAAGAGGAACCACATCCCTGGTGGGGTGGTGGGAAGGGGATGCATGCAGACGTGCAGACTGGAAGAGATGTGATTGAGGGCAGCAATGATGGTGAAAGAAGGAAAGCTCCTTTCCTTGAAGCAGATTCCCTTCTTCATTCTGGAATGAAAACCCTCATCCTGAGAGCAGATGAGGTGGAGGAATTGAGAGAAGGGGATTGTACTTTTACAAGTAACAGGGTGGGAAGAGTTATAGTCTAGAGAGCTGCAGAGTCAATGGGTTTGTAATAGACATCAGTGGATAAGCTTTCTCCAGAGATAGAGACGGGGAGATTGAGAATGGGGTTGGGAGGTGTCAGAAATGCACCAGCTAAATTTAAGGGTAGGGTGGAAGTTGGAGGCAAAGTTGAAGTCAATAAGCTCGGCACGGATGCAGGAAGCAGCACCAATCCAGTCAGCGATGAAGCGTAGGAAAAGTCAGGTACAGACACTAGTATAGGCCTGGAACATTGTCTATTTACGTAGCCGACAAAAAGGCAGGCATAGCTGGGACCCATGTGAGTACCCATAGCTACACCTATTGTTTGAAGGAAGTGGGAAGAGTCAAAGGAGAAATCATTGAGAGTGAGGACCAGTTTTGCCAAATGGAGGAGAGTGCTGGTGGAGGGAAACTGGTCTGGTGCCTAAAAGAAATGGAAAGGTAGGAAGGTACTGAACTGGGAGGGGGGAGTAAAAGTGGATCAAGGTATGCAGATATGAGTTCATGGGGCAGGAGCAAGCTGAAACAATGGGTCTACCTGGACAGGTAGGTTTGTGGATCTTGGGTAGGAGGTAGAAATGGGAGCTGCGGAGTGAGAGAACTGGTGTTGGTGGCAGTGGATGGGAGAACCCCAGAGCTAATAAGGTCAGTGATTGTGAGAGACAATGGCCTGGTACTTCTTAGTGGGGATCCTCTTTGAGGGGTAAATAAGAGGAGGTGTCTGATAGTTGTCGCTGGGCCTCAGCAAGGTAGAGGTCAGTCCACCAGACCACTGATGGTGAGGTTAGGATTGGTGTGGAGAGCAGTGTGTTCAGAAGGAGTGAGGTTGGAATTGGAGAGAGGGGTGCTGAAGTCGAGACGATTGATGTCCCATCAACAGTTGGCAATGAAATGATCCAGAGCGGGGTGTCCAAGAAGAGGAGGAGCATTGAAGACGGGAGAAAGGGTCATTTGTGTGGGGTGGAGATTCCTTTGTTGACATTGATCCCAAATGCTACATGCATTTGTTAGAAATTGTAGAAGAATTGTATAAGAACATTGAAATGACAGCTTTCCTGAAACAATAAGTGATTAATATTTGTCACAGTGATCCTCATAAGACAGCAGAAGTCAAAAACATAGCTTGCCCAGGACAGTGTAATGATCTGTTGAAGGAATTTTAGATTATTTACCCTGAATTTTTTTGGTGGGGGGTGGGGGATTGTTGCTTGCTGCTGCTTACACATGGGGAGGGATTTGGGGGGGCGGATTTTGGGGTTGTCATGTTAACTGTCGTTCATTCTTTGGGGCACTTTGTTTTCATGGATGTTTACGAAGAAAAGGCATTTCAGGATGTATATTGTATACATTTCTCTGACATTAAGTTTGACCTTTGAACCTATGAACCTTTGAATGGTTGAATCAGAATGAACTGAAAAGGCTTTAAGACCTTTTTAGTCATTTATACAGATCACAGTACGCTTTTAGCTTGATTCTGTACATTCCCGGTGCATTTTTTTTTTGGATCTGTCAACCATGATTCACTTTTGTCCCAGGTCCTATCTAAATTAAAAATCTCTCCTAATCCTCCATGTCATAGAAAGAAAACAATGTAACTACTGTATGTCTGAGAAAGTTGTGGGGGTTAGGGAGTGATTGTCTGCTCTATATTAGCCATGAACAAGTTTTAGTGCAGATCACAGGAGAGTTTCAATGCTCAGGGTGGAATACTCACATTTTTGTCATCAACTATCAGAATAAAGTACTCCCATATCAGGTATGACACGAGCTGATGAAAAGTAATGCTCCCTTCCTGCACTCCTGGCAAATAAGCACTGACCTTCAACCCCCTAAGAGTTCCCTTCCTGCACTAATGTGACATTCATATCTTCTGACCCCAGCTGTTCCGTATCATTTCTGAGTGCAGTTGTCAATTTTTTTCTGAACAGAGTTGTTAAATATTTTCCAGTTATGCAATGATTGACATTGTTGTTTTGCAAGTAACTGGATCCAGACTGGCAATAATTTTATTAAATCACTTGTAAAAGAACTGACACACCCTGAAGAATGTTATGTGGGTGAAGCAGCGTGTACTAATTAATGGAGTTGATTGGCTGTCATTATTATTAGCTGAGTGTTGGCCTAGTTGCTGATATTCGCAGAATCATTCTTGTCATTAGAAACGACTGGTGAGGCAGTCTGATGGGGGGCTGACACTTTCTTTCCCACATACTTAGTACTGGTGATAAAGGCAAATTTCTTGCTCAGCATTTCCAAAGCACAGAAAGACAACAGTCAGTTCACATGTCTGGCTTTTTGAAATAATTAAACAAATAGTTTCATTCTTCTGATCTTTTCCTGCATTCCTGTGATTTTTTTTTCTTTTTGAAACTACAGTAACTACACTAACTTCCCTTTCAAACATGCCATTGAATCAACTTCTACCAGCCCTTCAGGCTGTGCATTCCAGATCATAACAGTTCACAGCAAAAGAAAACCCTCTTTCTACCAGAGCCCTTTTGCTAATTTCCTTAACTTTGCATCCTGTTTTTGTTCAGCTTCCCAATAATGCCATAATTTACAAAGCACTTCATCATGTCTCTCAAAATTGTCCCATGCCCCTTCATATGTGACAAAGTGCATTCATTGCCAAGTGTAATCACTTGTGGTGACAGGATCCCACATGCACCAATACGACAAATGACGGATTGACCTGTACGTTTTGCACCATTGATTGAGGGAAGAATGTTTTCAAAGCCATGAGGGCAACTCACTCTAGCCGTCAGGATGATGTTTGTCTTTGATGTTATGTTCAGCAGACAATGAAAGCATTTAAGTATTACAAATGATACTCTTTCAATTTCACTGTAGATCATATTGAAGCTCAAAAGTATTTTCCCCAGTTGTATCTAAAGCTTTCAAATGTTCTGCTTATATTATGTACCAACTTCTGATAAAAGACGGAAATCTAATTAGTGAGGCTTTCCACCATCCTGTTTACATTCAGGCTGGACAATGGTGATAGATAAGAGCCCAGTCCTCCTTTATTGGCTTCAGGCCACATTCCAGTTCTGCTCGCAGATCGGAATATAAGAGAAATGGCGTGGACCTGAAACAGCCCGAGAGGTTTTGTACACAATGTGTTTGTGGGTGTGAGGCTCTTTGTAATCTGTGATAAAACATTCATAAGGATGGAAGGAGCACCACTAAATCCTCCACCCCTTTCATCTGCTTCTCAATTGCTGTGTTGCTCTTGGCAACCTGCAATAAATGTTGACACTGTTCACTCCAGATGTTCAAAACCACCCTTTGAGACAAAGCATCACAAAACCAAAATTCCTTTCTCACTAAAGTAGCAAATTACCCCAAGTTACCACAGCAGAGGCCTTGTTGTAAGAGAAGTGTGAATTTCTTGTTTTAGAAAATTTGAGCCCCCCCCCCCCCCAATCAGTCTGGGTCAACCATGAATGTTGTGTCCCAGCTGTCTGTGATATGCAGGTCAGGGCAGTATGATATGGAGAGCAAGTTGTTGCCATGTGGCAGGCTCCCCCCTCCATGCAGCTGAGTCAAAAGGAATAGCAGAGAACAGTACAGTTTGGCATCAACAGCTTCGCAGCAGTTGTCAGTCAGCGTTGAACTCAGTGTAGGACTGCCCTAAGGTCTCCCGCTCTGGATTTTTCCTTTGAGTTTACTCTCAAAGCCTGCCCCATGAGTGGGTGTAACCACAAGGCAGCAGAAGGTTGAGATAACAATTTACCTTCTAGGTGAGCTGCCAATTATGGCTGACAAGCCCCATCTGCTCAAAGTGACTGGTTTTGAGATGCCAGTAACCCATCTTTCCTCCTTCCCATGTCAGCAGAAACAGTTGAACTGGGTTTAGTAGTTAAGCTACATGTGAAAGCCACAAAGTGTATTTAGTCACTGGAGGCTATTTGAGATGCACGCCATTGAGAGCATTTAATAGGTAGTGGGAGCTTATCCTCAGTACCACCCCTGGCTATAACTACCTTGTAGGGGCACCAGGGGGAGGTGGTAGACAGCTGAGGAGAAGAGGTAAGAGGCTAGTGTGGGGAATAGAAGAAGAGGGATGGGGCAGGGGAAAAAATATGAGAAAGAGCAATCAATGTTCAGGCCATCAGGTTGAAGGCTGCCTAGATGGAATATGAGATTTTGCTCCTCCCAACTGAAAATGACCTTATCGTGGCACAAGAGGAGGCCGTGGACTGACATGTCAGAATGGGAATGGGGTTAGGAATTAAAATGGTTGCCCACTGAGAAATTCTGATTTTCTTGTGGATGGAGCGGAGGTGCTCAACAAAGCAGTTGGTTCTCACTAACATGGAGGAGGCTGCATCAGGAGCACAAGATGCAGTAGATGACCTGAATGGATTTGCAGCTGGAGTGTTGCCTCACCTGGAATGACTGTTTAGGGTCCTGAACGGAGGTGAGAGGAAGTGAATGGGCAGATGTAGCATTTTTCTCACATGTATGGATTTGAGTCAGGAGGGAGATTAGTGGGGAGGGCAAATGGACAAGGGAAATATGGAGGGAGCAGATGCTATGGAGAATGGTGGAGGGGGGTTGGTGGTAGACATCTGTTTGTTGAAGTTGTGGTGAATGATGAGTTGGATGTGGACGCTCATGGCATGGTAGAGCAGGACAAGGAGAATTCTATCCCTGTTGAGGTGGTGGGTAGATAGGTGAGTTCAGGTATCCGGAAAATGGAGAAGATGTAGATGACGACAGTATCAATGGTGGAGGAAGGGAAACCCCATTCTTTGAGGAAGGAAGAGATCTTTGATGTACATTCATTCCTCCCCACTAATCTTCGGGGCATGTATCTCTGCAAGTGACAGAAATCACCTGCCCTGTCACCTCCCCTCTCACCTCCATCAGGCCGCAAACAATCATTTAAGGTGAGGTAACACTTGTGAATCTGTTCAGGTTGTCTACTGTATCTGGTGCTCCTGGTGCAGCTTCCTCAATTGGGAGAATGCTTTGTCGTTCACCTTTACTCCATCTGAAAATAGCAGGATTTCCCGGAGATAAACCATTTTAATTCCTATCCCCATTCTCATTCCAATATGTTGGTCCATGGCCCCTTCTTCTGTCGTGATGAGGCCACTCTCAGCCCGTTCTTGCCCCTGATGACTTCTCACTCACCTATCACCAGCCCCTGTGCCCCTTTCCTTTTCAGTACTTATGAAGGGTCTATGCCTGAAATATCAACTTGTTTTACTCATTTCTACAGATGCTGCCTGACCTGCTGACTTCCTCCAGCATTTTGGAAATGCGGTATTGGGGTCAAACACAATGCCAGAATTGTGACTGATTAGACTGTGTTTCAGAGACCAGGCAGAGCTGGGATGGGGATGCTCTGGGAAGTAGAGATAAAACTGTCAGTTTCCCCAATTACTCTGTAAAACATGAACTATAATTTGCTTCTCTAATGCAAAAGTAGTGTAGTTAAGATAGCTGTGAGAAGCAGTATGTTTGCAAAATATATCAGTGGATAGCCATATTGACTATAGTCTTCCCACACATTCACTTGTGAAAATGTTGTATATGTGGCCATTTACACAACAATATCATTAATAAAAACACTGGAGCTGCATTAACAGGGTTCCTTACTAACTAAAACCGAACTGAACACATATATACAGATCACTACGCGTCCAGTAGTGCATGCTCAGTAACGTGTTACTACGACATAAAATAGTCACATATTATACAGTAGGCTATATGGTACACTATCCCTTCTCTCAGGTCCTTTGTCTCTGCCACATCTATTCTCAGGATGAGGCTTTCCATTCTAGAACATATCTGATGTTTTTCGGGGGAAAAAAAAGGACCGGGTTTCCCTTCCACTGTCATCAATGTACCCCTCACCTGCGTCATCCCATTCTCTCGCCTAACCTCTCAGATAGGGTTTTCCTTGTTCTTACCAACTACCCCAAGAGCCTCTATATCCAGCATCTCATTCTTCATAACTTCCACCATCTCCAGTGGGATCCTACCACAAAGAACATCTTTCCCTTCTAACCCCCACCCCCTACATCCACCTTTTACAGGGGTCGCTCTCCATGTGACTCCTCATTGATCTCCCTTCAGGCACTTATCCTTGCAAGCGTGACAACTTGCCGCCACGTCTTTCTCACCACCGTTCACCAACCAAAGACAACATTTCACCTTCGAGTCTGTCACGTCATCCATTGTATCTGGTACTGCTGATGTGGATTGCTCTACATTAGAGAGATTGAATATAGATGGAAGAGGTGCTTTGTCAACCATCTTTACTCCGTACATCACAAAAAGCAGGATCTCCCAGTGGCTATCCATTTCAGTTTGACCTCCCATTCCCATTCTGACATGTCTGTCCATGGCTGCCTCTACTGCCAGAATGAGGCCAAACTCGTGGGAGAAAGAACAGTTCATATTGTATCTGGTTTGCCTCCAGTCTAATGGAATGAATGTTGATTTCTCTGATTTCTGGTCATTTCTCCCTTCACCCTCCTTCTCACATTTTCCATTCACCATTCTGGTTACCATTTTGACCCATCTCTTCACCTGCACACCACCTTGCTCTGGTTACCCTCTTCCTTCCCTTTCTTTCATGGCTCACTGTCCTCTCCCATTAGATTCCTTCTCTTTCTGTCATTTACCTCTTCCATCTACAGTATCACTTCACAGCTTTTCTCGTCACACCCCCACCCACCCACTCACCTGCCTTCCCTCTCTCTATTCTCACCTATCACCTGCCAATTTGGACTCCTTTCCCTCCTCCCACCTATAACTTCTTATTGTGGCTTCTGGCCCTTCCTTTTCAGTCCTGATGAATGGTCTTGGCTGAAATGTTGACAGATTACCTATTTGTAGCTACCCGGTGAACAAACAAATCTTGAGATTGTATAATTTTTACATGCTTTGATAATAAATGCACCAAGAAACTTTGATTAGTTCTCCCATAGATGCTGTCTGTATTTCCCTAACTAAAAGCTTGATTTATTTCTGAAATGTGTAATCCTGCAAAACCTAAGGGATGGTAGATTAAGGCTAGGATTAAAAAGTTTAAAAAAAAATAAACCTATTACCAGTTTGAAAGTTGCCACTTTCATGTGTATGATGAAATAGTTAATGAAGTTTATAACATGCTAACCCACACATTCAACCTTGTAGAAAATTGTGCACTAAAATGGTGCTACACAGTCCCCATGCCAGTTAATCTGGTGGAATTGAAATATGAAAAGTAGCCTCATTGCCCTCATCTCTCATGGAATGTTCTGGAGTTATGTGAACATAGCAGACAAACAAGATTTTGTCTTCAGTTCTGTAAATGTAAATAAGTTCAGGAAGCTTACGAACAGCCTTCCTTTTAGTAAATTGTAAGCAATAAACTGAATTTAAAAGCACAGGCTGCTTTGCACACAAGGAGATTGCATATGAAAGATCCAAATGTTAAAGACAATAGTTTTGTATTAATTGGCTTGCATCAAACCATGCAACGTGGCCAAATAATCAGCACCATTGTGACTTGAGTGAAAGCTGGCAGACCAGACAGATGTTGTCACTTAATATATCAAACGCACACAGGAAAAGGTTTTCAATAGTTTTGTGTACACAAGTGTACTCAGAGACAGCCCTGACAACTTTAATTTTGGTGTCTGTGATTTCTGCCCCAAGAAGCTTTTAGACTATCTGTGTGAATTACTTTGTGACAAAGATGTCTGAAAATTCAGAGGTGTCTGTCATTGTAGATTTTTAATACATAGGAAGCATTGTCAACCCCAAATATTGAAGGAAACAATATTATTTTTTATTATATCAGCTGCTGTTATCTGTGATTAAGGGTATAAAAATGAGATGTACCTTTGGGTTTGTGAGCCTCTACTGAGAATTTCTTCCAGAGAATGCCTACTTGTTGTGATGAACAGACTTCTAAATCAGAGCTGACTTTGAGTCTCAGCATTTGGGGGCTTGTCTTAGATATGCTCAGGCCCCACTGTGTGGCCAGCAATCTCAGCTGTCTAAGGGGTGTGTACTTTCAAGAGTAACACTCATGGAATACAACAAGCAACATGAGTTCAGCTGCACATAAGTGGAATCTGTGGTTTTAAGTATGTACCGTACTGTGCAAAAGTCTTGGAGAGATCCCTCTCCCCTCCCCTCCCCTCCCCTCCCCAATAATACACAGTACTGTTCAAAAGTCTTTGGCACCCTAGCTGTATATTTATGCCAATGGCTGATGCACTGTAGTATACCATTTAATTTTTATTCATCCTTTATATTTTGCTTAGTATGGGAATTATTGTGGAGATATTTGAGGGAGAAGTTATACCCAGATATATCAGTTGGGATGGCACCTGTTAAATCAGACAATGTCATTTCAAGAATCCTGACCATTCAGGCCAGCGCTTGATGCTGATTACTAGCATTCAGAACCCCTCCATCCCCAGGGAGAAGCAAAGCATTTTCACTGAGCTGCCCTTACTTAAAGCTGTTTGTGAGAATTCAGAATTTTGGTGCAAGGTTGAGTAAGTGATTGAAATTTACCTGATGCACCAAAAGGATATACATTTGTTGGTTAAAGCAAAATGCCCAAAGCATATTCAGGTTGGTATGGCCCAGAGAGTGGAATGGTACATGGGAATTCCAGTAATGAAAAGAGATATTGCTGCTTTAAGGGGGAAGTGAGACAGCGACTGGGGTGATGTGAGAGTAAGTGGGGAGTGATAAAGATCAGTGGTTCAGAGAGCAGATGAACCTGCCATAAATTATGCAGAGCATAAATATTGAACATATGAGGAGTAATCAGGGTTAGACAATTCAGTCTTCATGAAAATGCCTGAGCTCAGACCACTAAGAAGTTTCAGATTTGAGGATAGCAGTAGGATCAGCCTACCCAGTGACCGTGTCATGGGCTGGTGAGATAGACAAGAAGAGGGGGAAGACGTTGCAAATTGGCTGTAGTGGATGTAGCTGCTGCAAAGTCACAGAGAACTAACTTTGTGTGCCAACAAGTGGGGCACCTAGGAATTGCTAGAATAAAAGTAGAAGTTTAAAGGAGATGATTTGTTACTGCTCTGATTTCTCAGCCATGGTTGTAGATGGTGTCCTAAAAAAAGGGTAGAAGGTGTGAGAATCACTTGCCAAAATGGGCAGAAACCACAGTAACACTCTCTCTGTCCCCAATATGACTGCTGACCAGATCATTGAGCTGGTGAGGGCAGCATTTGGCTCAAATACAAGGGTACACAAGGGTTTTATTAGGGGGTTGGCAATGTGAAATGATGGTGGGTACAGGATCATCTGTATCAATAGCTGATTTACCCCTGCCCATGACTGGAGAGGTGATTTACATTACCAATGCAGGGGGTGAAGCAATGAGGGCAGAGAGAAGTGAGCCTCATTCCAGCAGATCTGGTGCAATAGAAATATAATGCTTTTATGTAGCCTAATTGCCCTCATTGGCAGGCCTTTTGCATAGTTTAGCACATAAATAGCACTTTTTTTAGTTCCACTGGAGGAAGGTGGGATGGGGTGGAAAATGAACAAAAAGGGAAAAAACACAATTTCACCTGAAGTATTAAATGTATCAAGCCACTCAGAATGAACCTTTAGCCAATGAATTTCAAAAGGACAGGCAAATAGGACTCATCCACATGGATGTCTTAGCATGGTTGAATTGGGATGAATGACCTGCTTTTGTGCTGTATAACATTTTGGCTTTGACCCAACAAGTTGGGTTGCATCTGTGAGAAGAGGAACGGGGTAACATTTCATGTCAGAAACAATTCATCGGAGCAATATTCTCCTCCCTCAAAGGCTTCCTGACCAGCAGGATATTTCTAGCATTTCTGTTTGTACTTTATAATATTGAGCCAAGCATTTCTAAAGCTAGTGTCATAAAGTCATAAAGCTACGCAGCACCGATATAGGCCATGTTAAACAAGGTACCCACCCATTTGCTTAAAATTTGGCCCAGATCCCTCTAAGCCTTGCACCTCCATATACTTACCCACGGGCTTCTTAGATAAGTTGGTAATAAAAGATCTTAAGGTTAAAAAGTAAGTACATCCTGTTGGTTTTAATAAAAAGCAAAAACTGGAGGCCAACTTGGAAAATCTTTGAGTTATAATATATGATGCCAGCAATAAATGATGATCAGATTCTGATTTCTTTATCACATGTATACCAAAACAAACAGTGATATGTATCATTTGCATTAACAAACATCACAACCTACGCATGAGCTGGAAACAGCTCGTAAGTGTCGTCACTCATTCCAAAGTCAACGTAGTATGTCCACAATGTCCAGCAGAATAGCACAAGCTATAACAACAGGACAATAGCAACAAAACAAGTGCCTTTCCTCCCTAATTCAAGCAGACAGTCCTCCAACTCTAGAACACACCGTCTCTGGTCTTCCAGCCTCCAGTGGACTTACAAAATTACAGACGACAAGGCTCTGACTTTTGAGTGGACCTGCAGACTTCAGACTCGTAGCTTCAGCCATCAGGCCTCCACAGCTGGACATTTGATCAACCTTCAGATCTCAGTCTTTGGTATCTACCCCAGGAATTGCCGATGACAGGACTCCAAATCCTGGGCCTCAAATTCCATTTGCACTGACTCGTGTTCCAAGGGGAGTCACCTACCTTTGTGTCTCCTGTCCATATAGACCTCCGATCCCAGGAGCTGCAGACTTGGGAGGACTGGCTGACCAGTGGGGTCATCAATCCTCATCCTTACTGGTCTTCATTCAGAGCACTTTCTGGCCTGACATCCATCCAAGCATGTCCTTTGTTACATGTACACGTTACTGACCTTTGACCAGAGCATGGAACAAGGTCTGGACATAATTAAGGGAACAGAAATGAGCGTAGCTGCTCTTACTAAGGAGAAGGTGCTTGAGAAGCTGAAAGATCTGAAGGTAGGTAAGTCACTTGGACCAGATGGAATACACTGAGGGGTCTGAAAGAGGTGGCTGAAGAGATTTTGGAAGCACTAGTAATGACCTTTCGAGAATCACTAGGTTCTGGAGGACAGAAAAATTGCAAGTGTCATTCCACTCTTTAAGAAGAAAGGCAGAAGGGAAACAGAAGAAAGGAAATCATAGGCCAGTTGGCCTGATTTCAGTGCTTGGGAAGATATTGGAGACCATTATTAATGATAAGGTTTTGGAATACTTGGAGGTGCATGATAAAATAGGCTTAAGTCAACATAGTTTTCTTCAGGAAAAATCTTACCTGAAAAATCTGCTGGAGTTCTTTGAGGAAAGAGCAAGTAAGGTAGACAATGGAGAGTCAGTGGTTGTTTACTTGGATTTTCTGAAGGCCTTTGATGTGCTGCACATGAGGCTGCTTAACAAGATAAGAATTCATGATATTACAGGAAAGAGGCTGGCATAGAAAAGGAAATGACTGCCTGGTAGAAGGCAAAGAATGGGAACGAGGGAGGCTTTTTTCTGGTTGGCTGCAAGCGAATATGGTGTTCTGCAGAGGTCTGTGTTGGGATCACTTCTTTTCATATAATGTGTCAATGATTTGCAAAGGGACTTGGGAATCCTCATGCAGGGTTCCTTAAATGTTGACTTCTGCAGGTTGAGTCAATGGTGAGGAAGGCAAATGCAATGTTAGCATTCACTTCAAGAGAACTAGAATATAAAAGCAAAGATGTAATGCTGAGGCTTTTTAAGGAGTTGGTCAGACCACATCTCAAAGTTCAAAGTAAATTTATTATCAAAGTTCATATATGTCACCATTTACAACACTGAGATTTATTTTCTTGCAGACAATCACAGTAAATACAAGAAAAATAATAGAATCAATGAAAGACCAAACCCAACAGGACAGACACCAACAAATATGCAAAAAAAGCAACCTGTTCAAACAAATACTAAAAAAAGAGCAAAAAGAAAATAATAGTAAATAAGCAATAAATATCAAGAACATGAGATGAAGATTCCTTGAAAGTGAGTCCAGTTCGGTGGGAACAGTTAAGTGATGGGGTGAGTGAAGTTATCCCCTCTGGTTCAGAAGCCTGCTGGTTGGGGGGTAATAATTGTTCCTGAACCTGGTGGTGTGAGTCCTAAAACTCCTGTATTTTCTTCCTGATGGAAGCAGTGAGAAAGAAAGCATGGTCTAGATGGAGGTCCATGATGATGATTCTTTCCTGCGACAGCGCTCCATGGAGATGTGCTCAATGGTGGGTGGACTTTATCTGTGATGGACTGGACAGTATCCACCTATTTTTGTAGGCTTTTCCATACAATTGATTTGGGTTTCCATACCAGGCTGAGATGCATGCAGTCAATATACTCTCCACACATATCTGTGGAAGTTTGTCAAAATTTTAGATGATATGCCAAATCTGAGGAAGCAGAGGCGCAGCATGCTTTTAAATAATGACACTTATGTGCTGCACCCAGGACAGATCCTCCAAAATGATAACACTGAGGAATTTTAAGTTGCTGACGCTGTCCACCTCTAATCTCCTGATCAGGACTGGCTCATGGACCTCTGACTTCCTCCTCCTGAAGTCAATAGTCGTCTCCTTGGTTTTGCTGATGACTGAGAAGTTGTGCCACCACTCGGTCAAATTTTTCAGTCTCTGTCCTATATGTTAGGTTCGTCACTACTTCTGATTTGGCCCATGATAGTGGTGTCCTTGGAAAAATATGAAGGATTTAATATGAAGAATGAAGCACTGGAAGTACAATGATCACTTTTGGGTCCTTTATAGGAGCATAAAGAACATAAGACATAGGGACAGAATTAGACCATTTGGCTCAACGAGTCTGCTCCGCCAGCTGATCATGGCTCATTTTCCTCTCAGCCCCACTCACCTGCCTTCTCCCTGTAATCTTTCATGCCCTTGCGTTAAGAATCTATCAACGTCTGCCTTAAATACACCCAATGACCTGGCCTTGACAGTCGCTTGTGGCAATTAATTCCACAGGTTCACCACCCTCTGACTAAAGAAATTCCACCTCATCTCTGTTTTAAATGGGAGTCCATCAATTGAGGTTGTGCTCTCTGGTCCTAGACACCCACCCTTCCCAGTATAGGAAATACCTGGTCCACATCAACTCTATCTAAGAAAAGATGTGCTGGCACAGGAGAGTTTCCAGAGAGCTTCCTGAGAATTTTGGGAATGAAAGGGCTAATGTATGAGGGACATTTGATTTCTCTGGGCCTGTCTCCCTGGAGTTTAAAACAATGTGGGAGGATCTCATTGAAACATGTTGAAAGGCCTAAACAGCATGGATGTGGAGAGGATATTTCCTATAGTGGGGGAGTCTCAGATCAGAGGTCACAGCCTCAGAATAGAGATGTCCATTCAGAACAGAGATGAGGAAGAATTTCTTTAGCCAGATGGTAGTGATTCTGTGGAATTCATTGCCACATACAACTGTAAAGACCAAGTCATGAGCTATATTTAAAGCAGAGGTTGATAGGGTCTTTATTAGTCAGGGTGTCAAGAGTTAGGGGAGAAGGCAGGAGAAAGGGGTTGAGAAGGATAATAAATGAACCATCGTGAAATGTTGGAGTGGTCTAATTCTGTTCCTATGACTTATAATAGATAGATAGATAGATACTTTATTCATTCCCATGGGGAAATTCAACTTTTTTCCAATGTCCCATACACTTGTTGTAGCAAAACTAATTACATACAATACTTAAATCAGTAAAGAATATGATATGCATCTAAATCACTATCTCAAAAAGCATTAATAATAGCTTTTAAAAACTTCTTAAGTCCTGGCGGTAGAATTGTAAAGCCTAATGGCATTGGGGAGTATTGACCTCTTCATCCTGTCTGAGGAGCATTGCATCGATAGTAACCTGTCGCTGAAACTGCTTCTCTGTCTCTGGATGGTGCTATGTAGAGGATGTTCAGAGTTATCCATAATTGACCGTAGCCTACTCAGCGCCCTTCGCTCAGCTACCGATGTTAAACTCTCCAGTACTTTGCCCACGACAGAGCCCGCCTTCCTTACCAGCTTATTAAGACGTGAGGCGTCCCTCTTCTTAATGCTTCCTCCCCAACACGCCACCACAAAGAAGAGGGCGCTCTCCACAACTGACCTATAGAACATCTTCAGCATCTCACTACAGACATTGAATGACGCCAACCTTCTTAGGAAGTACAGTCGACTCTGTGCCTTCCTGCACAAGGCATCTGTGTTGGCAGTCCAGTCTAGCTTCTCGTCTAACTGTACTCCCAGATACTTGTAGGTCTTAACCTGCTCCACACATTCTCCATTAATGATCACTGGCTCCATGTGAGGCCTAGATCTCCTAAAGTCCTCAACCATCTCCTTGGTCTTGGTGATATTGAGACGCAGGTAGTTTGAGTTATAATAAGTTATTTACATTTAAATGCATGTTTATAGAATGTTGTATTATGCTTTTCAGGTGTAATATAACATTCTGATTTATTGTAGGATGTACTGGCAAGTGGGACTTTGCTGGTGACCTGGTAAGTTTTAATGAATTGATATGACAATGAATATGTATTGCCACTTCAAAGTAATTATACTTTATATGAAATGGAATTTGATGCATCTTTTGAAGAAGCTTTCTTTATCTAATTTAAAATACCCAGACAAGAATGTAAACAGAGCAAGCACGCCTAAACTGAGTCAAAAATAAAAGCCAAAATGATCAAACCATTGAAATACATTGCAAATAACCAACAAATTAATCTGTAGTCATGCTGAATTGAATCTTGAAGGCTTTACTTTGTTTGTTACTACCCTCTTGTGGTGGTATCATGAAATGATGGTATTAAAATCCTCTGATTCTTTCTCCTACTCTACACTAACACCATGCTCAAGACTGAAAGTTAAAGTATGTCATCAACAGAAAGATTTTGGATAAAGGAGTTAAAGTAGTGGTATTCTGGAAATTTTCAGTAAAATGTTGTGGTTACAAACTTGTATATAATGCTGTGGACCATTGCTGGATGGCTTTCACTGTGTGAAAACTTCATTTGCACTGAAGACAATCTGTACAGAGGTTGGATTGTGAAATGAAAATTTCTGCACCCAATCACTTCATATTGCAACACTGCACTCAAACTGGGCACTTTGAACTTGGAGTTCATATTATGAAGCCAAAACTGAAATCCACTTAGTTTGACCCATCAGCTGTCAACATACTCCTTCTCTCCACCCCCACCTTTTGAATATGGATTCTGTCTTCTTCCTTGATGAATCCCCTCTGCCCAAAACATCAACTGTTTATTCCCCTCCATAGATGCTGCCTGATTTGCTGAGTTCTTGCAGCATTTTGTGTGTGTTGCTTATCCCTAATATCTTCCTTTAAATTACTGTATCTTGCTAATATCATAAGATAAAGTTATACGGGGTATTGTGCATATATGAGCAACACTCATTTGCGTCTCATCAATTCATCTCTAGGTTACTCATAGCAATTAGCGCAATGCTTTACAGTGATCAGGGATCAATTGCTGCCACTGTCTATAAGGTTTGTACATTCTCCCTGTAACTAATTGGTTTTCCTTATAGGTTTCTTAGTTTACTCCTACATTCTGACATTTGGGTTAGGGTTAGTAGATGTGGGCAAACTGTGTGGAGCCAGAAACATAGTGACTGTTCCGGCCTCTAGAGGCGCAGTTCCATTTGTATGAACATCGCTTCCTACATGTAAGCTGTTTTTCTGCCATTTCCTGAGTGGGTTAGTTTTTATTTCTATTTGAAGTGCACAGTGTAAAGACATTCACTCCCATTCACTCTTTATTTGCCCTTGAAACAGCAGTATCCTTTCACAAGAAAAGACTCTGAAGAAAGCTTCATCTTGTGTGATTTGAGATGTTTAGCTCTCTGCATGGCTATGTACATACACATAGTGAGGACAATAGAGAGAAAAGAGAACTCCTCTTCAGAGGCATTGCCTGTGGACTGGCAACATGTCTGACCACCACAGAAGATGATCAGCTTCTGACCTGAGCAACGTCGATTGCCAAGACCTGGAAGTCAGGTCAAAATGTGGTTCATCTATCACGTCTTTGTGATGCTCAAACAAAATCACAATTAGCATAGCTGCAGCCCAAGCTCACACCATAGCTGAAGTGGCAAGACAGAGAGCAGCTTATACTAAGTATGAAGTTGAGATGCTAATCGAAAGAGCCCATATGGAGGCTATATTAATTGCGCTTGAGGAGAAGGTGAAGCTGAGGCAAAGATGTATGAAGCAGCAGCTGACAGAGACAGTTGTGAGCCTATAACTGGAATGAGCCCTGCTTTGCCATCACAACAGCCAATGCATATTACAACAGGATATATCCAAATGCATTTTGGGTATAAAAAAGGCAATGCTCCCCATTGCTCAGCTGAAATATCTTTCAATTAGTCCGGGTATTGATAGTCAAGTTCTACAGCAGCAAAGTCCCACAACACCCCCTTTACAGTTCGACTGCAGCCAAGACATCACTCAAGAGTTGCTACTGATGCTAATCCCGTCTGCACAGAAGTGGACAGATTGAACTTCCATCCATACCAGGAAATGCATTTGGCAAACCATTTTCCAGGCTCCAGATGCATTAGATTTAGCCTGGTATTGGCTCATTGAGACCTCGTGGGACTATAAATGTTCAACAACCAGTATGTCAGTTATCTGATTTGGAAGTCAAGCTTTTGCAATGCTGCGGAAGGATCAAGTCTCAAACCCAGTGAAGATGGGTTTAAAACTTCTCTAAGTGGCTTGGTGGGGAATCACTGCAACATGCAAGAATGGTTAGGACAATTCACATTAATAATCCAGCTAAGGGATTACAAATGTAGTGGCAGAGGCTGGGCAAATGCTATGGCTTTCCAGAGGCAATAGGAAAATCTCTGTTCAGTAGTTTTGATTATTTTCCAAAGCCCTCACACAGAGCTTCAGAAACTGTTGTCGGATATGCAAGCCGCAAATAATGAAGGCAGTTTCTTGGATGGAGCAAGAGGAATAATCACTGCAGTGAAGAAATGATCTAATAATATTGAAGAACAGTGGATAATAGAAGATTAAGTATAAAATGAAGCATCATGTCCCATATCCACCATTGTGCAGTCCAAAGATGTATCACTGCAAAATGTACCCTTGCAGGCTCCAGACCTCAATAACAGTCTGTTTGGGGTCCTCATGCTTCAGAACTGAGCCCATCGCAGTGATGATAGACATCAAATAAATGTTCCACAGCTATCAAGGGAGAGGAGGAATTCAATACTGAAGGATGGAGGCTCATGAAAAGGCATTTCTATGTTCGTCTTGAATCATTTTCTAGTGCAGAGGAAGTAGTCCGTATGTTATGCCGTCTAATCTCAATCTGCATAAGATTGCATCCAACATTGCTGAGGTCATGCAATGATCCTCACCTGAAGATCTGACCAAAAGTTTACAAAATCTTGATCTTGGATAGGACCTCCCTCTGATACAATGAAGTCTGGGCCTTGGATGGGACCTCGTTACTAATACCCTTGTATTCCAGGTCACTGATAGCGAAAGACCCTTTACACGTCTTGGTGTGCTAACGACTATCAACACCTATTTGACCCTCTTGGATTTGCTGCTCCAGTCAGTATCCAGGGATGTTTCATGTTAAGAGTTGACCTTGGACACCTGTGGATGGGATGTCCCATTCCCTAATAAGATTGACACTCAATAATTCAGGAGAAACTTCTTCCCTTCTATCATCAGATTTCTGTACCGTCAATACCTCAACCTTGAGGTAATTCATAATAATTTTCTGTCTGTTCTGCTGCCATTAAAAAAAAAAGTTTCACGTCATATCAGTCAGTGACAATAAATCTGATACTGAATTGCCATACCAAACCATGATGCAACCAGTCAGGATACTTTCAACAGTGCATCTGTAGAAATTTGTTGAAGCATTTGGTAAGATGGCAAATTTCCTTGAGCTTCTCAGAATGCAAACCTGCAGTTGCACCTTCTGCATCATTGCATCTAATTGCTGGGCCTAGGACAGGCTAAATGATATATTAACACCTGATATTTGAAGTTGCTGACCCTCTCCATCTCTGATCACATACTTGATGTATTTTTTGACAATTATAAAACTTGTAGGTAGTTTTTTATTGAAGTATTCAACAGTACATGCACATCAACAGTTATACTTCATGTTGTCTTTATGCCACTAGGTGGCGCTGTTCCAGAACAATTACAGCTCAATACTCCTTAATCTTAATTCTTATCGATAAATTCTTTGGGAACTGAAGTTACAAGTTAATTGTTCCCTGACAGTGGATAGTGTTGCCAAGAAGGCACTTAGCATGCTTGCCTTCGTAGGCCAAGGCACTGAATAAAAGATTTGGATTGTCATATTTTAGCTGTGCAAAACATTGTCTAGGGCTGCATCTTGAATACTGTGAACAGCTCTGCTTTCCACACTACAGGAAAGGTGAGGTAGCAGAAGAAATTCACTGAGTTATTGCCTATCATTAGTTTCAAGAAGAGATTGGATAATCTGGGGTTGTTCTCACTGGAGTGTAGGAATTTTCTTAGAGATTTATATAATTATGGGGGCAAAAGTAGGGTACGGAGTCAAAGTCTTTCTTCCAACAGTCACAGAGTCTAAAACTCAAGAGCATCGGTTTAAGGTGAGAGGACAGAAATGTAAAGGAATTTGAGGAGGCAAGTGTTTGCACACAAGGGTTATTGGTTAAAAGGAACAAGCTGTCAGATGAAACATGGAAGCTGAAAGAATTACTGTATATGTTTAGAGAGAACAACAATAGAAAAGACATAATGGATACGGGATTAAGAGGTGGGCGTCATGAATAATTTGCTTTGTATTACTTATAACATTGGAGAAGTTTGGATAGGTACATGGATGAGAGAAATATGGTGGACTGTGGTGTTGGTGCAGGTAAATGGGACTGAACAGAAGATCAGGCTGGCATGGAGTAGGTGGGACAATGGGCCTGTTTAGTGCTATAGTGCTCTACCCCTATTACATAATTGTATTTTTGTTGTACAGCTGTCTCAGTAAATCTATAACTCACTTATTTACTCAATAAATCAATCTAGAGCATTCTCACTATCACTCCTCTCACAGTCAAATTTACTTGCCATTCTACAGGTGTCTGCCTGGCTCCTGAAAGTTTATTATAGCATTTAAGCAGTTTATGTGCAGTATTTTGCCATCTCACCCATTATCTCCTCTGTGCAAAACCAATAGCACTTCCTGCCAAATGGCTCCGTTCACTTCCAGTTTAGTCTTGTACCTTTGGCCTTTCATCTTCAGATTTCTACTTCATTTTTGACCAGGAGTCCATTGAGCTTTTTTGCTGTTATGTCAGGGACTTGTCATCATGCTTCAGGGGGAAAAAAAAACAATCACCTGGAAAGGCTAAAATGCATCAGGGAGGGACAAATGGAAAACCCATCTTGATTATCTTTAAAACATTTTTCTTGCAAGGATATTTTTCAGTAACAATACCAAAATATAGTGAGCATGGCTTTGTGAGGGCAGGTCATTCCCATTGGGCCTGATTGAATTCTTTGAGAATGTGACCAAGCACATTGATGAAGGTAGGGGAGTTGTTGTGGGCCAATGGATTGTAGTGAGGCATTTGATAATGTTCCCCATGCCAGGCTCATTCAGAAAGTCAGAAGGCATAGGATCCAGGAAACATGGCTGTGTAGGTACAGAATTGGCTTGCCCATAGAAGGCAGTGTCAAAATGGTTGTTGTGATGCATCTAGAGTGGAAGTGTAGGAGAGTTGAATGTGTAAGTGTCTCTCTGGCAGTATGTAGCCTTTCCAACAGCAAGCTTCATGTAATGCCTCATTTCTGGCGACACACGGAAACTGAGGAGAGATGAACGGTATGGGAGTAAACCCAGAGAGCAGATCTGGAATTTAGCTCCTAAGGCAGCTGGTTGTTATTGAATATCCTTCTGGCAGCTCCTGCCACCAAGCTGGTGCCAAACATCTTGCTTCATAAGCTTTCCTTTGGACTACACTGGTAAGGCCGAGAGGGAGATAGACAATAGGTGCAGAAGTAGACCATTCGGCCCTTCGAGCCTGCACCGCCATTTTGAGATCATGGCTGATCAATTCCTATCAATTCCCGGTTCCTGCCTTGTCCCCATATCCCTTGATTCCCCTATCCATAAGATACCTATCTAGCTCCTTCTTGAAAGCATCCAGAGAATTGGCCTCCACTACCTTCCGAGGCAGTGCATTCCAGACCCCCACAACTCTCTGGGAGAAGAAGTTTTTCCTTAACTCTGTCCTAAATGACCTACCCCTTATTCTCAAACCATGCCCTCTGGTACTGGACTCTCCCAGCATCTGGAACATATTTCCTGCCTCTATCTTGTCCAATCCCTTAATAATCTTATGTTTCAATCAGATCCCCTCTCAATCTCCTTAATTCCAGCGTGTATGAGCCCAGTCTCTCTAACCTCTCTCTGCGTAAGACAGTCCAGACATCCCAGGAATTAACCTCGTGAATCTACGCTGCACTTCCTCTACAGCCAGGATGTCCTTCCTTAACCCTGGAGACCAAAACTGTACACAATACTCCAGGTGTGGTCTCACCAGGGCTCTGTACAAATGCAATAGGATTTCCTTGCTCTTGTACTCAATTCCCTTTGTAATAAAGGCCAACATTCCATTAGCCTTCTTCACTGCCTGCTGCACTTGCTCATTCACTTTCAGTGACTGATGAACAAGGACTCCGAGATCTCTTTGTATTTCTCCCTTACCCAACTCTACACCGTTCAGATAATAATCTGCCTTCCTGTTCTTACTCCCAAAGTGGATAACCTCACACTTATTCACATTAAACGCCATCTGCCAAGTATCTGCCCACTCACCCAGCCTATCCAAGTCACCCTGAATTCTCCTAACATCCTCATCACATGTCACACTGCCACCCAGCTTAGTATCATCAGCAAATTTGCTGATGTTATTTTCTATGCCTTCATCCAAATCGTTAACGTAAATGGTAAACAGCTGTGGTCCCAATACCGAGCCCTGTGGCACCCCACTAGTCACCACCTGCCATTCCGAGAAACACCCATTCACCACTACCCTTTGCTTTCTATCTGCCAACCAGTTTTCTATCCATGTCAATGCCTTCCCCCCGATGCCCTGAGCTTTGATTTTACCCACCAATCTCCTATGTGGGACCTTATCAAATGCCTTCTGAAAATCGAGGTACACTACATCCGCTGGATCTCCCCCGTCTAACTTCCAGGTTACATCCTCGAAAAACTCCAACAGATTAGTCAAGCATGATTTACCCTTGGTAAATCCATGCTGGCTCGGCCCAATCCTATCACTGCTATCTAGATATGCCACTATTTCATCCTTAATAATGGACTCTAGCATCTTTCCCACCACCGATGTCAGGCTGACAGGTCGATTGTTCTCTGTTTTCTCCCTCCCTCTTTCTTAAAAAGTGGGATAACATTAGCCATTCTCCAATCCTCAGGAACTGATCCTGAATCTAAGGAATATTGGAAAATGATTACCAATGCATCCGCAATTTCCAGGGCCACCTCCTTTAGTGTGCAGACCATCTGGACCTGGGGATTTGTCAGCCTTCAGTCCCATCAGTCTTCTCATCACCGTTTCCTTCCGAATGTCAATCTGTTTCATTTCCTCTGTTATCCTATGTCCTTGGCCCATCCATACATCTGGGAGATTGCTTGTGTCTTCCTTAGTGAAAACAGATCTAAAGTACTCATTAAATTCTTCTGCCATTTCTCTGTTTCCCATAACAATTTCACCCAATTCATTCTTCAAGGGCCCAACATTGTTCTTAACTATCTTCTTTCTCTTCACATACCTAAAAAAGCTTTTGCTATCTTCCTTTATATTCCTGGCTAGCTTGCGTTCGTACCTCATTTTTTCTCCCCGTATTGTCTTTTTAGTTCTGTTGTTCCTTAAAAACTTCCCAATCATCTGTCCTCCCACTCTCTTTAGCTCTGTCATATTTCCTTTTTTTTAATGCTATGCAGTCTCTGACTTCCTTTGTCAACCACTGAGGCCCCTTTCCCCCCTTTGAATCCTTCCTTCTCTGGGGGATGAACTGATTTTGCACCTTGTGCATTATTCCCAAGAATACCTGCCATTGCTGTTCCACTGTCTTTTCTGCTAGGCTATCCGTCCAGTCAACTTTGGCCAGCTCCTCCCTCATGGCTCCATAGTTTCCCCTGTTCATCTGCAACACTTATCCTTCTCAAATTGCAGATAAAAGCTTATCATATTGTGATCACTACCTACTAATGGCTCCTTTACTGCGAGATCGCTTATCAAATCCTGTTCATTACATAACACTAAATCCAGAATAGTCTTGTCCCTGGTCGGCTCTCGTACAAGCTGTTCCAAGAATGCATCCTGTAGGCACTCTACAAACTCCCTATCCTGTGGTCCAGCACCAACCTGATTCTCCCAGTTCACCTGCATGTTGAAATCCCCCATAACTACTGCGACATTACCTTTGCCACATGCCAATGTTAACACCCTATTCAACTTGCACCCAATATCCATGGTGACATCCATGAGATGTCGATGACTGGGTATATCAGGTTCTCCGTACCTTCAGCCCAGGCTTGTGATGATGACTGTCCACTGAGACGGAAGGGGTAGTAAATGGGGAGTATTCTGACTGGAGGTCGGTGACCAATAATGTTCCATAGGGATCTGTTTTGGGATCCCTGCTTTTTGTGCTTTTGATAAATTGACTTGGATTAGGAAGTAGAAGGTAAATTAATACATCTGCAGATAATATGAAGGTTGGTGTGTTTGTGAATTGTATGGAGGGTTGTAGGTTACAACACAACATTGACCAGATGCAGAGCTAGTCTGAGAAATGGCAGATGAGGTTCAGTCTGGAAAGGTGTGAATTTGAAGGCAGAATACAGGATTATGGGCAGGATTATTAGCAGTACGGAGGAACACAGGGATCGTGGAGTTCATGCCGTGTAAATTGAAAAGGTTGTTAAGATGTACGGTGTGAGGGGATTGAGTTCAACAGTTGGGAGGTAATGTTGGAGCTCTATAAATCCCTGGTTGGACCACACTTAGAATATTGCGTTCATTTCTAGCTGGCCTCATCATAAGAAGTCTGTGGAAGCTTTGGAGTGGCTGCAGAGGAGACCTACCAGGTTACTGCCTGGACGAGAGAGTATGCCTTATGAGGATAGGTTGAGTAAGCTAAGACGTTCATCTTTGGAGTGAAGGAGGATGAGAGTTGACCTGATAGAGATGGTAGCGTAGCAGTTCGCTCAATTTTATTACAACTTGGGGCATCAGATTTTGGAGTTCAATCTCCGCATCCTCCGCAAGGAGTCGGTATGTCCTCCCTGTGGAATGCAGGTGTCTGCTTCAGGTGTTCTGGATTCCTGCCATGGTCCAAAGATGTACCAATTAGATGAGAGGCATTGATAGTGTGGATAGCCAAACTTTTTCCCAGGGCAGAAAGGACTAATACTGGAGGGCATAGTTTTATGATGATTGGAAGAGCGCATGCGAGGGGTGGGGTTGGGGTATGTCAGCGGTATGTTCTTTACACAGAGTGGTGGGTGCGTGGAATGTCCTGCCAGGGGCCGTGGTAGAATTAGATATATTAGGGGCATTTAAGAAACTCTTGCATAAGAACCTGAATGATAGCAAAATGAAAGGTTATGTAGGAGGGAAGAATTATATTGATCTAGAGTAGGTTAAAAGGGCCTGTATTGTGCTGTAATGTACTACATTCAATGTTCTTCTAAATATGTTTCTTGGATTTAGCATATACACTCCAAAAATTACACTCCATAAAAATTATCTCTGATAGCGCACGTCAGAAACCCAATTTAAATAATTCAGAAACTACATGGCAGGCACTGAGTCAATAGTACATTCCTAGTCTGGAATGGCCCTCTCTACCTAAAGGAGGATTCTGGGAAAAACTAACTAATTTAATGTCTCAATGGTTACAGTAAATATTTAATCAGGAATTATTACTGTAATCATTACGGTGATGGAACACAAATTAGTCTCTAGACTCGACTGTTGATAAAAATAGAATCACTTCACTGCAGAATCAAACGTATAACCATAGAGCAGGTTTGAGTCTTTACAAGTGTGCCATCATGTGTGTTAGAATGTAGAAAGGATCATCTACAATAAAGCTCACTGAAGCCTCTTAGCGATGATTTGTTGTTCAAATTAATATGATTACACTCACTTATTTTCTGTTTACCCAATTACCCATGAAAATATTCAGCAAGCTCAGTTACAAAAGCAGTAGGACTGAGAGTGAGATGATAGCAGGAATGATGGGGGGGGGGGGGGGGATCACAGGTGAGCTTGTGGGATACAGTCAGAACATTTGGAGAATGGAAGTACATCAACAATGGGTCTGGAAATGGAAACAGTAGAGGAGACATCCCCATTGAGAGTGGAGGAGATTCTGGTGGAGCTGAGGGAAGGGCTGCAGCTAGAATAACAGTGAAGGGAGTGAGATTGAATTTGAGAGTGAGATGAAGGGCATTTTTTCTAAAAGAAAAGATTCACCTGTTTCATTTGGAGATGGGTAACTGACTTCCTGTATATCTCAAGAAATAAGAATACTTAATACCCTATTTTACAGTGTTATAGTCATTGTTAGAAATAATTCTCCATCTAGGGCCTTGGATACAAATATGACAGAACTGATAATTAATCATGGTTTGTGTTAAACCTTTTGGAAATAGATTTAAAATAATACTGAAGATTTGCTCTAACGTCTTGCATTGGTATGATGTTGTGTACACAAGACCAGTAACGTACAAATACATGAAGTCCAACAACAATGGGTCAGACGGTTTAAGTTGAGACCATGACTGGAGCATTGCAAAAAGATCACCAACCATCAGAAGCAAGAATAGGTAGGTTCACTTTTATGCCTGTATATTATATGAATAGAATCATAAGAGACTGTAGGTGCTGGGACCTGATTTAAAAACTGGCTGTCACATGAAGGCACAGTTTTAAGGTGCTTGGAAGTAGGTACAGAGGAATTGTCATCAGTAAGTTTTTTTTCCACAGAGTGGTGAGTGCGTGGAGTGGGCTGGCAGCAATGGTGATAGAGGTGGATACGATAGGGTCTTTTAAGAGAATCCTGGATAGGTACATGGAGCTTAGAAAAATAGAGGGCAATGGGTAACCCGAGGTAATTTCCAAAGTTAGTACATGTTCGGCACAGCATTGTGGGCCAAAGGCCTGTATTGTGCTTTAGTTTTTGCATGTTTCTAAAAACTGGAAGGAATTACAGGTTGAGCAACATCTGCAGTGGCATACGGATAGTTAACATTTTGGATTGAGACCTTTACATAAGAACATAAGAGATAGGAGCAGGGGTAGGCCAATCGGCCCCTCAAGCCTGCTCCGCCATTCAACAAGATCATGGCTGATCCAATCTTAACTCTAGTTTTCACCGAATCCCACAAGGCAACAGTGCCAACTTTCATCTGGATTGTTATGAATTAAGGATAGCATCATTCCCATATATACCAGCTAATATTTTTTCAGCTTATGTTTGAAGAATAACCATTTGGGTCAATTTAGTACATACACTGTGGTAGTATTAACACATCTTGGAGTAAAACAGGATTTGGCAAGTGGAATACAAAACTTGCATTCAGAGTCATGTTGCATAGAAGCTCTTCATCCCATCATGTCTCTACTGAACAAGTATCCATAAGTACTAATATAATTTCCACCATCAGACCCTTGGCTTTCCCCCAGCATTGTGTCATTAGCCTTGCCTACACTGCTTTGTGATTCAATTGCTCATACAGGTGCTTCTTCAATGTTGTGAATTTACTGACAATCATACCAGTGCCCTAGAAGAACAGGGGGACCTGCCTCAAAGACTATCGCCCAATGGCGCTCACATCTATAGTGATGAAGTGCTTTGAGAGGTTTGTCATGGTGAGAATCAACTCCTGCCCAAGTAAGGGCCTGGACCTGCTGCAATTTGCTTATTGCCACAATAGGCCTACAGTGGATGCAATCTCACTGGCTCTCCACTCTGCCTTGGATAACTTAGACAGTAGCACTATCTAAGTATTTTGGGCCTAGGATAGATCCTCAGAGATCTTGACACCCAGGAACTCAAAACTACTCTCCCTGATGGTGCAGGAGCTGGTGGTGTAGGAGGTGATGGTGTCTACATCAGGCTGCTGTTTATTGACTACAGCTCAGTGTTCAACACAATCATTCTTTTAGTTCTAATCAACAAGCTCCGAAACCTGGGCCTCTGTACCTCCTTCTGCAGCTGGTCAGTGGGAGACCACAGTCTGTATGGATCAGAAATAACATCTCTTCTTTGCTGATAATCAACACTGGAACACTTCAAGAATGTGTTCTTAGCTCACTGCTCTACTCTCTCTACACCCACAATTTTGTGGCTCGGCACAGCTCAAATGCTACTTGTAAATTTACCAGTGACACAACTATTGCTGGCAGAATTTCAGATGGTGATGAGGAGGCGTACAGGAGTGGGATAGATCAGTTGGTTAAGTGGAGTTAACCTTCCGCTCAACATCAGTAAGACCAAGGAGTTGATTGTGAACTTCAGGAGTGGGAAGATAAGGGTCCAAACGTTATTCCTCACCGAGTGATCATAAGTGGAAAGGGAGAGTAGTTTTGAGTTCCTGGATGTCAAGATCTCTGAGGATCTATCCTAGGCCCAACATACTGCAACAGTTACAAAGAAAGCATGAGAGCTGCTAATTTTTTTTGATAGGAGTTTGAGGAGAACTGGTATGTCCTAAAAGACGCTCTGAAATTTGTACAGATGTATCATGGTGAGCATTCTGACTGATTGATCACCATCTGGTATAGAGGGGCCACTGTACAGGATCGGAAAGAACTGCAGGAAGTTGTAAACTCAGCCAGCTCCATCATGGACATCATAGCTTCCTGGCATCCTGACATCTTCAAAAGGCGGCATCCAAAATTAAGGACGTTCATCATCCAGATCATGCCCTCTTCCCATTGCTACCATCAAGTAGGTGGTACAGGAGCCTAAAGACACACAGGCAATTTTTCAGAAATAGCTTCTTCCCCTCTGCCATCAGATTTCTGAATGGACAATGAACCCATGAACACTAAGTAGCCTTTTCCTTGCTTTTTCACTACTTATTTACTTTAATTTTATTTTAAATATGTACTTTTAATTGTAATTTATAGTCTTTATTATTTTGCATTGCAATGTAATGCTGTGGTAAAGCAACAAATTTCACAACCTATACCCGTGATATTCAACCCCATTCTGATTTGGGTAAAGCCCTCCCCACCATTGAGCACATCTACACAGACCATGGTCGCAGGAAATCAGCATTCATTATCAGGGACCCCCTCTACTCAGTTCATGATCTCTTCTCATTGCTACCATCAGGAAGAATGTACAGGAGCCTCAGGACTCACATCACCAGGTTCAGGAACAGTATTAGACCTCAAGCATCAGGCTTTTGAACCAGAGGGGATAACAATAGACAATAGGTGCAGAAGTAGACCATTCGGCCCTTCGAGCCTGCACCACCATTTTGAGATCATGGCTGATCAATTACTATCAATACCAGGTTCACCTGCCACATCACTAAACTGTTCCCATAACATATGGACTCATTTTCAAGGGCACTTCAACTCATGTTCTCAATATTTATTACATATTTATTTATTTTCTTTCTTTTTGTATTTGCAGTTTGTTGCCTTTTGCACATTGGCTGTCCACCTGTTGGTGTGATCTTTCATTGATTCTATTATGGTTACTAGGTTTATTGAATATGCCTGCAAGAAAATGAATCTCAGGGTTGTATATGGTGACATAAATGTATTTTTATAAGGGTTGAACATGTGACACCTCTCTGCCCCTTTAATAGGGAGAGACAGAACCTGTGTTATGTCGAATGATTAGTTCTTGTTGTACTGCAGATCATGGTCTTTCTTGGGGGCTTCACTATTGCTTGCTTGGTGGGTGGAGGGTGCCGATTGTTTTATTTTTGCTGAAGTAGTGGGGAGGGGGAGGATTGTTGCTTTGCTGCTTCTACACGGGAGAGGGGAGTAGGGGAACTACTCCCCTGCTGAACCTCATTCTTTGCAGCACTTCTATTTTGTGAATGTCTGTGAAGAACAAGAATTTCAGGTTGTATATTGTATACATTCTCTGATATTAAATGGAACTATTAGTAATTGAAAGTTTCTTTGAAATTTTGATTCTGATTCTGCCCCAACCACAACCTCAAGCACCTTAGTCCAGACTGGACCATCTCTGGGTGGGAAACAAAATCCTTCATCTAATCCCTCAAAACCCCTTGCTCAATTTAAAATTGTACCCCCTAGCCTTGTACAACTCTGCCATGGGGGAGGTTTTCATTGTTTACCTCATCTATGTCTGTGTCTCAGTTTTGTATACCTCTCAGATTCTCCCTTTCAACTTCCAAAGAAAACAATCCTAGCCTATCCAGTCCTAACCTATCCAGTTTTTCCTCAAGGCTGAAACATCCCAAACCCGGCAATACCCTTGTGCATCTCCTCTGTGACCACAAGTCTTTTGATCATAAATTTTGAAAAGGAGATTTGCATTTATATTAATATATTTTCATGAATTTAATTCATCTGAAAACATTCAACAACAGTGAAGTGGATTTACAAGGATATTATAGGCTGAAATGTGGAAAACATTGACCAATATGTGATTTCCAAATTAGGGTAAAAATAAAGGGAGACAGGAAGAATATTGAGAATGAGGAAGAAAGAGAAATAATTTTATATTATGATCTGCTTGATGAGAAACAAAGTGGATTAGACTGTCTGTGTGCTGCTCAGACCTCAAAATGTACCCTGGAGGCAGGGATAAAAGAAACACAATTACACAATACCTTATCACCTGGTGCACACTGTAAAGTCTATAGTGAGAAATGCTATTCTATAGTCTAAGCCAGAAAATGAGACTGGTAAGCAACTTGGAAGGAGTCCTCTTTAAGTATACTGATCTCTGAAGTTATCAAAAGCTCTTAAGCGAGCACCAATCTTTCAAATCATTTCTGCTAATCCCTTTTAACGCACAGCACCAGACTAAAGAGCTTAGTGGAGATGATGGAAAGAGTCCAACGATAGAAGATGGATGCAGACAGGAGGCAGTCTACAAGAAGGGACAAAAGTCATTTTCTTTTTTTTGAAAAAAGGAGTGATTAGGTTATAACTTGAAGAAACCTCAAATCAAATGAAAATCCCATACTGCAACCTATTTGCTGTAAATATGAGGTATAACAATGAAGTAAACTTATAGGACTCCATCTGGATTCATGATTCAGGAACAAGATAGATACAATAGGGTCTTTTAAGAGACTCAGGTATTTACATGGAGCTTAGAAAAATAGAGGGCTATGGGTAACCCTAGGTAATTTCTAAAGTAAGTAGATGTTCAGCACAGCATTGTGGGCTGAAGGGCCTGTATTGTAGGGTAGTTTTTCTATGTTTCTATGTAAGATTTTAAACCTCATTACTCCAACTAGAGAAATTACAATTGTTTCATTAAATAAACGCAGAAGTAATCAAAAATCTAGTTACTAAGAAACTAAGTTGTCATAAAAATCACATCTTGTTCATTTGATGCTCAGAGTAAGAAACCCAGTGTTTTTATCCAACTCTAGCAGAACAAATGACCCCAGATTCACAGCCATGTTGCTGACTGTTAATAAAATCTAAAATTACTTAACAAGGCATTCGGGTCAAAGGAAATAAGTGTTGAGTTAAAGTGCCAGTGTTGCTATAGCACCCTGTAAGTCAATAAAATTACATATTTGTAGCATTCAAAAAGAATTTACATTTCTTCCCTAATATTTATTAATATTTTGTCATGGAGAAAGTTTACAGTAGATCAAGTGTTTGACCTTGAAGTGTCATTGTAATTTATTTATTAACATTGGGAAAAAAAGTTGAATTTCCCCATGGGGATGAATAAAGTATCTATCTATCTATCTATCTATCTATTTCTTCTATATTATGCATTGCATTGAACTGCTGCTGCTAAATTAACAAATTTCACAACACATGCCAGTGATAATAAACCTGATTCTGATTTGTTAAACAAGTTGCTCTTTGTACTATATTACCTATTATTCCATCAATTCCAGAAATAATACCATTTGGTTGTGTGTTTCTGAATGTTCTATGGAGCAGATGATGGACCCCAACAAATGCATGTGAATAGTATCAAGGCATTTCAGCCAGGTTCAACTCACTGTCAAGTGAATGATTCATCTTGGCTTTGCTGTAAGGACCCTGCAATATGCCAATCAGTCCATTTAATAGAAAATTGCCAAAAACACAGAAGGCAGACCATGTGGCCAGGCAACAATCCAGCCATGCTGATGAAATGTGTCCTGGAACTACTTACATTTCAAACTGTGTTCATTTTACTGGCATCTAGCTAACAATAAGGAACTAATCCTGGGAACAGCTGACAACAAAAAATAAACACTTCGATTTAGCCTCATCATTCTCTTTTTGGTCATTAGCAAAGCAGTGAAAGATGTCACTGACACTCACCAATAACTTGCAAAATCTGCAAGTGTTTTCAAAACAGATTTTAAAAAAATACACACAAGAACTCCCATCGACATAGGATGAATGGTGATGGAAAACATAATAATGAGGCCCCTCCAAGCATAGTATTTCCCTCATTAAAAACATTCAGTTATAGCCATGAAGAATCAAGAATAAAGCAAGAAAGAGGGAGCAGAATTCTGAAGGAGTGAGGTGAGAGCAACTGCCTATGACACCAAGCAGGCTTCGACCAGAGAACCTTGAAATTAAAAGCTTGGACAACGACAGATACTTGGAGACATACCTTGCATTTAGACAGTTGAGGGTATTGTAGATCAATTATCTCAACACTAGGATACTGTTGCTGGGCTTTCTCAGAGGAGTGCCGTAGATACAAAGCTGCTTCCATGGAATTCCTGATGAAGTCCATAGTGGCATTAATATGGTTCAACATATAATGACCAACCTTCCTCAGTGTTTCAAGATTTTTTTGTTCTGTATTAGAAGTGTTGTGAAGGCTGGGGATTGCACAATGGTCACTTCGTTCACAACTTCTCAAGTAAAGAAACAGAATGTGCCTAATTACAGCAAGATAACTTTACAACAAAGGCAGACAAAGGACCAGTAATTCTTACCCATCAAGAATACTAGACAATAATCAAACTTGTGGAAGGAACACTTACAAAGTGATGGAGGAATTCAGCAGGTCAGGTATTATCTATGGAGGGGAATAAAGAGTCAATGCTTTGGGCTGAGATTGGAAAGGAAAGGGGAAGTTTGAGAAATTGATGTTCATGTCATCAGGTTGGAGGATATCCAGATGAAATAAAAGGAGCTGCTGCTCCATCCTGAGTGTGGCCTTGATATGGCAGTAGAGGAAGTCCTGGACCAAAATGTTGGACTGGGAATGGGAAGTCAAATTGAAATGGGTGGCCATTGGGATTTGTAGCAGACAAAGCAAAGGGGCTCAACAAAGTAGCCACTGACATATATAGGGTCTCAACAATGTAGAGGGAGCTGCACCAGGAATACTGAATACAGCAGAAGACCTCAACGGTAAGTACCACCTTACCTGGAAAGACAGTTTGGCGCCGTGAATGGTGGTGGGGAAGGATGTATAGGGGCAAGTATAGTGCTGAAAGTGGAGAGTTGGGGGTTGGAAGATGTGCCTAACAGTCGGATCACAATATATATGGGGGATGTTAGGGTGAATGTTGGATATGGAGGATCATGTGATAAACAAGGACAAGAGAAACTTGATCCCTGTTAAAGATGGCAGGAGAATGGGATGAGGACAGAGAGATACAGGTGAGGAAAGCATTGATGGTGGTAGAAGGGAAACCCCATAGTCTGAAAAAGGGGGGCATCTCAAATGTTCCAGATTGGAAAGCCTTATCCTAAGAACAGATGTGACAGAGAAGAGGAAAGGGAATAGCAATTTTACGAGTGACAGGGTAGGAAGAGGAATAGTTAAGACAGCTGTGAGAGCAAGTAAGTTTATAAAATATATCAGTAGTTTGAGAAAGAAGAGAGAGGTGCCTGAGATCTACTAAGTAAATTTAAGGGAAGGGTGGAAGTTCGGGGAAAGGTTGACAAAATTGATGAGCTCAGCATGGGCACAGGAAGCACCATCAAGCGATTATCAATGTAGCATAGAAAGAGTTGGGGAGCATTACTAGTGTAGTGTTACTGTTCCACGTACCTGGAAAAAAAAAATGAAGGCATAGCTGGAGTCCATACAGGCACCCATGGCTACATGTTAGGTTTTCAGAAAGTGGGAAGAGCCAAAAGAGTAATTGTTGAGGGTGAAAACCAGCTCTACCAAATGAAGAGTGGTGGTGGAGGGGAACTGGATAGGTTTGTTATTCAAAAAGAAGCAGAGTTTTAAGGACTTCCTAATGGGGTATAAAGGTGTATAGGAATTTCAGGAAGAAGCAGAGAGTTTTAAGGTCTTTTCACCCTCTCTTAAATTGTAACCTTTGCCAGGGCCTCACTATTAATGTCTTAGGAATCAACATTAATCAGTAACATAAGACCAGTTACATTGTTACTGTGGTTACAAGAGCAGATTAGGAGTTTACTGTCTGGTGGCAATTGACTGTCCAAAAAAGTTACACTTCCAAGAAGGCTTTTGGGATGTGGCATTACGCTATCCATTTCCCTGGGTATGTGCAGCTCCAATAATTACCAATTTAAACATTGTTTCACTCTAGCACACATTCCAGTTGATGTAATCTGCTGTTACACTGGCTGCACCTCAGAAACCCTCTATTGCTACCCAAGGACAATAGCTGCAGATACATGGAAATACCACCATCTGCAGGTTACCCTCCAAACTCATTGCCTCTGGCTGTAAATCCTCCATAGGGACTATAGCGGTTCAAGAAAGCAGGTAATCTAGAATCCCGCTGAAGGGTCTCAGCCCAAAACATCGACTCTTTATTCCTTTCTGTAGATGCTGCTTTTTCTGCTGAACTCCTCCAGCACTTTATGTGTTACATATTAGTTTTTCCAATTAGAACCGGCAATAAATTCTGGTATTGCTGATGTCCTAATATAAAATGTACATACAAACACCAACATAAATACACATAATTACGCAAAATTTTAGAGCAATATCCTTGGAAAGTCGACAAAAAATATTTATCTTAATACATAAATAGTGTTTAGGGATGAGAAATAGGTGCTTTTGAATTGAAGCTAAGATTTGAGCCAGTAAATAAACTTAACTCCTCAATTTCTTTTAATTCACAATTGTCATTAATTCATTAAGTAGATATCCGTTTCTGAAGTGATTAAACCTCATTAGAAATTCTAGTTGCTAATTAATTACTACCAGGAAGTTTGCCAGTGTTACTTTGAAGTTACACTGGGAATGTGGGAATACAGTTACACTACACGTTAGCCTGAAGGGCAATTCCAAGTCGAGTGCAAATGCTTAGTCAGTACTGCAGATAATATCTGTAAGAGGAAAATACTGCTAGAAACTCTTTCTCCATAAAAGTAAGAAAAGATTTTATTTTATAAATACATAGACATTGTTGGAACACATTCTCAAGTAGCATCAGGAATTGTAGACCCTCTCACACATCTGCTTCTAGATGATTGGCTGCTTGGGAGACTGCACATCAGACTGAATTAATGGCTGCCACAGCATGGTGCGGGCTTATTAGGATCAAATTACTTCTTAACTGAAGTTCATACTGACCTGAAATTAAGTCACCTTAGGACCTAATTGCTGTCAATCGAGTTTTATTAAACATTCTTGGGTGAGATAGCATGCTCACAACCATCATGGGGTACTCCTTTGATAAAATGAGTTCTGGCATGAATCTATGCATTTTGTTCAAAAGAATGGGTAGGAACAATATAAACTAAATGGGATAAATCAGACTACATATAGTGTCATACCAACTGAAACAGCAAATTTTGAGAAGGACGTAAAACAAAGCATGTTGAATCCCTGGCATTTATTATTAGATTAATTGAGCAAATAAATGATGAAGTCATGCAACATATTTATTAAACAACAGTGAATCTTTGGTCAAGTATAGCCTTGGGTACCAGACCTTAGAAAGGATCTCAATGTCCAAGAACACACGCAAAATGCTGGTGGAATACAGCAGGCCAGGCAGCATCTATAAGAGAAGCACTGTCGACGTTTCGGGCCGAGACCCTTCGTCAGAATTAACTGAAATGAAAGATAGCAAGAGATCAAATCAAATCAGGTTTAGAATAAAATTCAGAAGTTAAATCAAAAACATGAGATTATCTGTAGATGCTGGAAATTCAAAGGAACACGCACAAAATTCTAGAGAAATACAGCAGGCCAGGCAGCATCTAAGGAAAAGAGTAAACTGTCAACACTTTGGGTACCTTCTTCAGGACTAGAAGCTGAATGGTAAGTTTGACTTCAGTGCAAAAGCTTTGTGTCTAGGATCAAGGATAGTTTACTACAGTTACACTTGCCTTGGTGAGACTGCAATTGGAATAATCTGTTCAAGGTTAGTTTCCTTACCTAAGAACAACTATACTTGTCTTAGAAGGAATGAAACAAAGACACTTGAAATTGATTTGGGGATGAGGAGATCTTGGGTTTACTAGGTTTGATTTTACTAAAGAATGAGAGGAAACCTGATTGAAACGATTTAATTTCTGACAGGGCTTGACAAGTAGGATGAGGGAGCTAGTAGTCTAGAATGGGCCACATATGTATTCAGGAAACAGAGTAAACCAGGTAGGACTGAGAAGGTGGAGGACCTCTATCTCAGCATGAAGTGAAGGATGCAGAGGTTGAACAGGAAAAGGAAGAGAAAGAGGCAGAGGAGGAGGAAAAGAAAGAGTTGTTCCAAAACTCTGAGGACCCCTAAATATCCACTCTCTGATATTCTGGGTATCTTAAATCACTTCTCTCTCCATCTCTCTTTAAATCTTAAATATGATCCCTAAATTTAATTCATTGAACAATCTCATTATCATCTATACTAAGAATGGTGTCAAATTTTGATTAAGTGTCTTCCCTGTAATGTGTTTTAGGAATTTTTTTAATGTTAGAGATACTAAATAAATTTAATCATGTTGCTGGAAACTTCAATGATTTACACAATGTTTGATTTGACCTATGATGTCATGACATTATTCTGAAAACAAACAAGTTTATTGAGCCTGACTTACGTGGAATATGAATATATAATATATCCACATGTTATTAAGAGAGATTGTAAATTGTTTTCCCTGATACTTTTTAAAGACATATTTCTCCATAACTACTTGGAATTACATTACCCACCTTTTGTTTCTAAATTTATTGGTGTAATCTGTGACAGCTTGTTAATCAAATGAATTATTCATCTTTGAACTTCCATTGCATTCAGTTTTATTTCACAAAGTAGAACCATAAATTTGATATTCATTTAGTAATGTATTTAAAATGTAAATGAATTTTTTTAATGATTGTAGCTGATTCAAATATTCTAATTTCAAAGTTCAAAGTAAATTTGTTATCAAAGTACATGTATGTCACCATATACAACATTGAGATTCATTTTCTTGTGGGCATTCACAGTAAGTACAAAAAAACGAAATAGATTCAATGAAAGACTGTACATAACAAGATGGACAAAATAACAATGTGCAAAAGGCAATGAAAATGTGCAAATACAAATAATACAACAATAATAATAAATAAACAATAAACATTGAGAACAGGAGATGAAGAGTCCTTGAAAGTGAATCCATAGGTTGTGGGAAAAGTTCAGTAATGTGATGAATGAAGTTATTTCCTCTGGTTCAAAAGCTTGATATTTGAGAGGTAGTAACTGTTCCTGAATTAGTGATGTGAGTCCTAAGGCTCTTGTACCACCTTCCTGATTGCAGTAGCGAGAAGAGAGCTTGGCCTGGATGGTGGGGATCCTTGATGATAGATGTTGCTTTCCTGCGACAGTGCTCCATGTAGAGGTGCTCAATGGTGGGGAGGGACCTATGATAGACTGGGCTGCATCTATTACTTTCTGTAGGCATGTTCATTCAAGATCTTTGGTGTTTCCAGACCAGGCCGTGATGCAATCAGTCAATATACTTTCCACTGCACATCTGTAGAAGTTTGTCAAAGGTTTAGATGTTACGTTCAATCTTCACAAGCTTCTAGGAAAGTAAAGGCTCGCTGAGCATTCTTTGTAATGTTACTTACCTGCTGGATCCAGAACAGATCCTCTGAAATGATAACACTGATGAATTTATATTTACCAACAATCTCCTTCTCTGATGAGGATTGGCTCACGGCCCTCTGGTTTCCTCAGCCAGTAATCAATAATCAGCCCCTTGATCTTGGTGACTTTGCGTGTGAAGTTATGGCACCACTCAGCCAGATTTCCAATCTCCCTCCTGTGTTGATTTGTCACCACCTTTGATTTGGCTAATCACAGTGCTGCCATCAGCAAACTTAAATATGGCATTGGAGCTGTGCTTAGCCTTACAGTCATAACAATAAAGCAAGTAGAGCAGGGGGCTAAGCACCCAGCCTTCTGGTGCCCAGGTGCTGATGCTGATCACGGTGGAGATGTTATTGGCAATTTGAACTGACTGGGGTCTGCAAGTGAGATAACTGCAGATCCAGTTGCACAAGGAGGTGTTGAGGCCTAGGTCTTGGAGATTATTGATTAGTTTTGAGGGAATAATAGTAGCGATTGTCAAGCTGTGGTCAATGAAAAGCATCCTGATGTATGCACCTTCACTGTCCAGATGTATAGGGTTGAGTGCAGAGCTAATAAAATGGCATCTGCTGTTGACCTGTTGTGGTAGTAGGTAAGCTGGACTGGATACAAGTCAGTCCTCCAACAGGAGTCGAAACGTTTCATCATCAACCACTCAAAGCACTTCATCACAGTGGATGTAATGCTACTGGACAATAGTCATTTATGCAGCTTACTGTGTTCTTCCCAGACACCAATACAGATAAACCCTGCTTTCAGCAGGCGGGTACCTCAGACTGCCAAAGCAAGAGGTTAAAGATCACAGTGAACCCTCCAGTCAGTTGAACAGCACAGGTTCTCACTACTTGGCCAGATGCTTCCGTGGGTTCACCCTGCTGAAGGATGCTCTCATGTTGGCCTCTAGGACTGAAATCTATGGGATGTGGGAGTTGGTGAAGTTGCCTCTGTGGTTTGAAATTCAAAGTGAGCATAAAAGGCTTTGAGTTCATCTGGGAGCACAACCTTGTTGTCACCTATGCTGCTTGGTTTTATTTTGTAGGGCATGATAACATTCAACCCGTGCCACAGCTGTTGAACATCCTTCAGTGATTCATGGTTGGTCCTGACTTGCCACTTTGCATGTGAGATAGCGTTCTGGAGGTCATACCTAGATCTCTTCTATTTTACTTGTTTGCCAGTCCCAAATGCCACTAATTTGACCCTCAGCAGATTGTGAATCTCTTGGTTCATCCAAGGGTTCTGGTTGGACTGAATGATTTTGTGGGGACACACTCATTTATGACTTTTTTTTATAAAATTCATGACAAGTGTGATGTATTTTGTCAGATCCTCTAAGTTCTTGAATACAGCCCAATCCACCGACTTGAAGCAATCCTGTAGCTACCAGCACAGAGATGGTGGACTGGACTTGGTGTAAGTTAAGTGCTAGATGACTGACGTTTCTGAGAGTGGATAAGGGGAGGCTGGCTAATGAACTTTCTGGCTCTGCACATTTGTTATAACTGCAAGCAAGCTACAGATGCCTCACCCACAACCCCCTTTCACCCCACTGCCAGACCACGGACCACTGCCGTGCAATGAACAACACACCTATCACAAATGTTCAAAGACTTTAATCCCAACAGGCACATACTTCAAATTACATTATTGTTCTCTGGTTCTTCCTATGAATAAACAGAATAAAATATTAAAATGTGGAATAGGAATATAAATAAATAATTTCTTCAGAATCATTAATGGCTTGACCTCTCTGCTACCTCCTTTTACATTTTTCATTTGTTTGATATTAATGAAAAACTCAGTGGGACAGACTCCGTTGTTGCATTCAAAACCTGCACAATAAAATACTCAAATCCTCTTCTGGGAATGAAGATGATGAACACAAAAGCTTGCTTTTTCTTCCCACAGCAACAGGACATTTTCCCAAAATGTACTGTATTTGATATTTATGGTGTCAGGATATGTCTCAGAACACTCCATAGATGGAGATGATCTAACAGATAGATGATTCAAGTTTAAAAATTCAAGAATTTTTAATGTCATTCCCAGTAAGCAAGTATAAAATAGGTCCCACGATGCAGCAGAAAAACACAATAAGATAAAGAACACCATAAATATAAATACAAAAGATAGCTGATTTATAGATAAATTATTGATATGTCCATAAAGTGAAGCTAGTGATATGTAGTGTCTGTACATAAGGCGACTAATAGGAAGTGGTGTCGGAGGCTGCGGACGGATGGGTTAGAGTGTTGAGGTGTTGATCCGACATACTGCTTGGGGAAAGTAACTGTTTTCTGAGTCTGGTAGTCCCAGCGTGGATACTATGTAGCCTCTTCCCTGATGAGAGTGGGACAAACAGTCCATGAGCAGGGTGAATGTGAACTTTCATGTGACTGGCCCTTTCCCAGCACCCTTTTTGCTGGTGCTGCTGATGCATTGGACAGTTTTAACGACCTGTTATAGAGCCTTCCTGTCGGCCGCAGTGCAGTTTCTGTATCGTGCAGTGATGCAGCGTGTTAGGATACTCTCTACTGCACACTTGCAGCAGGATGCGGGTATAGATATGTATAGTTCAGCAACCTCCTCAGAAAATAGAGTTGGAGTCAGATATAATTTAATCTAGTCAGATGTAAAGTAATTTGAAGTTCAAAGTAAATTCGTTATCAAAGTACATATATGCTAGCATATACAATCCTGAGATTAATTTTCCTGCAGGTGTACTCAGTAAGTCCATGATAGAATCAATGAAAGACTGCACCAAACTGGGTGTTCAACTGGTGTGCAAAAGACAAACTGTACAAATACAAAGAGAAAGAAATAAGCAATAAAGATTGAGAACATGAGATGAAGACTTCTTGAAAGTGACTCCATAAGTTGTGGGACATTTCCATGATGGGGCTAGTGAAGTTGTGTGAAGTAATCCCTTTTTGTTCAAGAGTCTGATAGTTGAGGGGTAGTAACTGTGCTTGAATCTGGTGGTGCGAGTCCTGAGGCACTTGTACCTTCTGATGGCAGCAGAGAGAAAAGAGCGCAGCCTGGGTAGAGAGGATCCCTGGTGATGGATGCTGTTTTCCTACAGCAACTTTTCATGTAGATGTACTCAATGGTTGGGAGAGCTTTACCCATGAAGTACTGTGCTGAATCCACTACCTTTTGCAGGGTTTTCTGCTGAAAGGCATTGGTGTTCCCATACCAGGCTGTAATGCTGCCAGTCAGCACACTTTCCACCTCACATCTGTAGAAGTTACAAGGTTTCCAGTGCTGCCTCAAACGTTCTCCATCTGATTATATTGTAAAATGTTGACATTGGTTGGTCTGCTCTTGCTGTAAAATTTCTCATCGGTTCTTCAGAGTTTTTAAACTGTTTCCATATTGCACTGTGGTCCTCTCTCAGCACAATAATTCAAACTGTGATCAATTCATGCAGAACAGTAGATTTGCAGACACAAAGATTACCCAGAGTATGCAGTGTGCTTTTTCTATATTAGGATTGTGAGTGCTAAACTCAGACGGTGCCACTCACCAGAATCAGATCTGTTATTTTGCCTTGTACGTCATGAAATTTGTTGCTTTGTGGCAACAGCACAGTGCAAAGACGTTAAATTACTATAAATCACAAAAACAAATAGTGCAAAGAAATGGAATAACAAAATAGTATTTATCGATTCACAAACTTTTCAAAAATTTGATGGTGGAAGGGAAAAAAAGATGTCATTGAATTGTTGAGTGTGGGGCTCTTGTACCTCCTTCGCAATGGTAGCACAAGAGGAAGGCATGTCCCAAGGGTGAGGGTCCTCAGTGATGGATACCACCTTCTTGAGGCACCGTTTATTAAGTTTATCCTTAATGTTGGTGAGGGTTGTGCCCATAATGGAGCTCGCTGAGTCTGTAATTGCATCCCCAGCTGAGGCTTTTGCCTGTCACTTTTATCTGTCACTTTTATCTGTCATTTACCATACTGGTAGAGCAATTGTATGAAATTCCTGTGAAATGGCTCTCTCACATTGTTTGACAGATCACATTCTTCATCTGAACTACTCGCCAATGAAGTTTGTGAAAAAAAATCACCTTGTTCTGAGAAAGCCAAATCACTGCCTCACATTTTTTAAATGTCACTGCTCTGCACACTCCCTGGAACTCTGTATCAAGTAGCCTTTTATAGGTTTTCTTTCCCTTATCTGAAACATCTGGAAATTATTATCCTCTCTTCGTGTTTTTAGTATGACCACTTTTTTAGTATGGACTGCTTGTCCCACTCCCATCAGACTTAAAAAGCAGTTACTTTCCCCAAGCTGTATGACTGATCAACACCTCCACCTGCTAATGAACCCCACTACACCCTGAACAACCACTACTTAATTATTTCCTGTCAGTATCACCTTTTACACAGGCACTCCAGTACCTAGGGACATAAAATTAACACACATATATATAAGCCATCTTATATGTTTATATTTTTATTGTGTTTTTAAAATATTGTGTTCTTTATCTTATTGTGTTTCTTTTTGTGCTGCATCGGATCAAGAGTAACAATTATTTAAGACTTCTTTACACTTGAGTACTGGAAGTGACATTGAGCAATCTTGAACCTTAGCACCTTAATGTTGCCGTTCAGAAGATTGGTATTGGTTCCATAAAAGGGGTGAAAGCCATTGGCCTCTCAGATCTCTCATTCTCATTAACATATCCGTCTGATCTATCATCACAACTCTGTGTCAGCTTCACACTATCTCCCTGCTCCCCTACTTCCTTGGGCAGAGATTTCCCAAACTCAACGACAAGGCTCTTCAGTTTTGCTGCTACTGAGCAAAGTGCAGAGACAGATGAGCAACAGAACATCCTCCACTGAAAGACATCGAACTTCAACCAATGATAATGGTGCAACGACTACATTCAGCTCTTATTTATTTATTTGGCGATACGGTGTGGAATAGGCCCTTCTGGCCCTCCGCAGCGTGACTACATTCAGCTCTTATTTATTTGGCGATACGGTGTGGAATAGGCCCTTCTGGCCCTCCGCGTCATGCTGCAACAGCAACCTCTGACAAGCTCGATTAAACCTAACCTAATCGTAGGATAATTTACAACGACCAATTAACCTACCCGATACGTCTTTGGACTGTGGGAGGAAACCAGAGGATCTGGAGACAACCCACGCATTCCTCGGGGAAGATGTACAGAGACGCCTTGCAGAACAGCACCAGATTTGAACTCCGAGCTCTGGAATGCCTCAAGTTATAACAGTGTTGTGCTAACCGCTATGTTACCTTTCTTAAAGGTACATTCCCACATAAACATTGCACTAAAAGGTGCATCGTGGCACAACTAGCAGAGCTGTTGCCTCACAATGCCAGAGATTGAGCCAAACTCTTATGTGGAATTTAAGTCTTGAAGCTTTGACCAAATAGGTTTCCTCTGGGTGCTTGGTTTTCCTCTACACCCCAGTGTTATGTTGGCTGGTAGGTTACTTGACAACTGACTGAGGTGAATTGATGAGAATGTGAGGAGAATAAAAATGTGATACATGTAGGTTTAGGATTAATGGATGTTTGGTGCAGACTCAATGGACCAAAGGGCCCATTCTGTGCTGTTTCTCTCTGTAACTCAACAACAAATAATAAGGTAGAGGAGCAGTTTGCCCAGAATGTGCTCAATAATAACTGACTACCTTGGGGCTAATAATATGCCTTTGAACACTAGAATCCCAGCCAGGCTAATCTAATGTTTCACTGTTTTGTTTATCAGTTTGAATAACAATATTATCAACTGCAAAAAGTACATTTTCCATATCAAACAAATCTACAAGTGTTCTATTATTTAGTGCTAAACAGAGAAAAACTATTCAATGAGACAAACCTGGCATGGAAATCAAAGCATAGTCAGATGCTGGAATCAGGAGCGACAAGCAAACTGCAGGAGCTTTTGCCACAATCCAATTTCCATAACAAACTGCACTCTATCTAAGCAAAGAATAAAATGCAGTTTTTCAAATTTGTGTTTGGCCCCTCATGGCAGTGGAGAAGCCTGACAGCAGACAGGGTGGTCAAAGGGGAGTTGAAATGACATCCAACCAGAGGATGCAGACAGAGTGCAGGGGCAGAGGAGGCCGCATTCTGAGCACCGAATGCAGTAGACCAGGTTGGAGGAGGTGCATGTGAACTCTGCCTCAGTTGGTAGGGCAGATTCCACCTGGTTGGTGAGGTGGTTGTATGTGCAGGGACAGTTGCTGTGCCTTCAGTGGTTTCAGGGGAAAGTGCCGGTGGAGAGAGGTGGGTGAGGGCAGTGAAGAGCTGACCAGGGAGTCACCAGATAACAGTCCCTGTGGAAATCAGAAAGTAGGAGAGGGGGGGGCAAATTTGGATGGTGGAGCTGGTAGAAAGTTGGCTGAACACAGAGGCTAGTGGGGTGAAAATAAAGATCAGGGGAGCTGTAACACTGTCTTGCCTGGGAAGAAGACAGTGAGAGCAGATGTGTAGGAAATGGAGTAAATGTGCATGAGGGCTTCATCAACTATGGTGGAGTGAAAGCTACATTCGCTGAAAAAATGGTAATTTCATAACTTAGAGCTAAAAGCCTCATCTTCAGAACAGATGTAATGAAGACAGTGAAACTGAAAGAAAGGGATGGCATTCATACAGGACATAGGGTGGGACAAGGTGTAGCTGAGGTAGCTGTCGGAGTCTGTAGGTTTATTAAAGACGTCTGTGGAGAGTTTGCCTCCTGAGATGGAATAAGCGAGATCAACAAAAGGAAGATGAGTGTCAAAGGTAGTGTAAGTGAGTATGAGAGTAGAGTAGAAGTTGGTGGTAAAGTTGATGAGTTTCAAGAAATAGTCATCAATGCAACAGTAAAAAAGTTGGGACTTTGGAGTAGGTTTACAACAAGAACTGTTCCACATATAAGAGGCACTTAGACAAGCCAATGAACAGGCAGGGAATGGGAAGAGTTAAACAAGGTGCAAGCAGATAGGATTAGTTTAGATTGTGATCATGGTTGGCACAGACTTGTTTGCCAAAGGGTCTGTTTCTATGCTGTTCTGTTCTACGTTCAGTACTTACATAGCTCTCAAAAAGACTGGTGTATCTGAGTGTTCACAGTTACACCCACAATTCATAGAAAGTGGAAGGAATTGTAAGAGAAGTTGTTGAGGGTGAGAAAAAGTTCTTTCAAGCAGATAAGAGCATTGAGGGGAGCAAGTTGAGTGTTCCAGGAATATGAGTGAAATAAATAAACTGATTTGGTAGACCTTGTTATCACTTTTAAAAACACTGAGACAAAATGTCTTCTCGAAAGAAGAATGGTTTTTTAAAAACTAACTGGAAAATAGGATATAATGAATTCTAGGATATATCCTTATATAAACTTCTCAACATATAAAGTGCCATTTTCAAAATAATAACAACATTAGCAAAATAGGACATTTGCTTCAAACTTTTGGAAGATTAGGCATTGTACAGTTCCTCGAGCACCTTAATTTGTAAAATTGTGGAAAGTGCAGGAACATTTTCTGCTTTCAGATATTGATGGACCAGTGATGATTTCCAAAGACTGTGTATCCTAGAGCTTCAAAAGCCCTTCCTTTGAAAGGGTGTTTGTAAGCTACTTCTTTGACCAGGTAACACACAGAAAATGCTGGTGGAACGCAGCAGGCTTGGCAGCATTTATAGGAAGAAGTACAGTTGACATTTTGAGCTGAGACCCTTCATCAGGACTAACTGAAAGAAAAGATAGTAAGAGATCTGAAAGTGGGAGGGGGAGGGGGAAATCTAAAATGATAGAAGAATCACCTTTGACCAGGTGATTGGTGTCCTGTTGCTTTATCTCTCTTTGGCTTGATTTTTAACTTCTCTTCTGAGGTTCATTGGGTCTTTGAGGTTGACGTTGTTGTAGTTTGCTCCTTTGATCGGTCAATCTAAATTTCTTGAAACAATAAGGTGAAGTTTTTGCGAGACTTCAGTTTTTGACTCTGCTCAAATGGTAATCTGGCTACCTTAAGGTGGCGCCAGAACATAAAATGCTATGTACATTGAAGGATTTCAGTGTGCTGCGATTCCGTAATGATTCTACCACTTTGCTTGTCTTACTGATGGACTGAACAGCGCAAAATTTTAAATGTACAGTTAAATAAAATTGTTGGTTGCTTGTGGAGATTTTTATGTTATAGACAAGCACTTGTGGTTTAAGAGGGATAAGAGAGCAAATGAGAAGACTGCTCATTCTCTGCAAAATGCTTATTAGTGCCCCAGCTCTGATTATAATTGATGTCATTGTTAACCAATCTACTGGTGAACACTATGGTTGAGAAATCGTCTCTGGACTCATTTGTAAGATAAATATTTCAACAGGATACAGGATTGCACAATCTTCCCAAAGTAATAAATGCCAGTTTTACTGAGATCAAAACACACCAGGGTGAGTCAAGGAATCGTCCTTGTTTGCAAAGTTGATATTGACTTGTGTCACAAATGGCACAAACACTTTCGCAAAAACATACTTACTGGAAAGTGGTGACAAACAACTTAACAAACTTGGAAGTCATAAAAGTTAAGGAAATAATTTGCATGGAAGAAATTATTCCCTTAACTGAAATAATTTCTATTTTTATAAGGTTTAGTCAGAAGTAGACATTTCGCATTTTGCTGCCTGGATTGACGTCCCAGTCCCAGTCCCAGTCCCAGTCCCAGTCCCAGTCCCAGTCCCAGTCCCAGTCCCAGTCCCAGTCCCAGTCCCAGTCCCAGTCCCAGTCCCAGTCCCAGTCCCAGTCCCAGTCCCAGTCCCAGTCCCAGTCCCAGTCCCAGTCCCAGTCCCAGTCCCAGTCCCAGTCCCAGTCCCAGTCCCAGTCCCAGTCCCAGTCCCAGTCCCAGTCCCAGTCCCAGTCCCAGTCCCAGTCCCAGTCCCAGTCCCAGTCCCAGTCCCAGTCCCAGTCCCAGTCCCAGTCCCAGTCCCAGTCCCAGTCCCAGTCCCAGTCCCAGTCCCAGTCCCAGTCCCAGTCCCAGTCCCAGTCCCAGTCCCAGTCCCAGTCCCAGTCCCAGTCCCAGTCCCAGTCCCAGTCCCAGTCCCAGTCCCAGTCCCAGTCCCAGTCCCAGTCCCAGTCCCAGTCCCAGTCCCAGTCCCAGTCCCAGTCCCAGTCCCAGTCCCAGTCCCAGTCCCAGTCCCAGTCCCAGTCCCAGTCCCAGTCCCAGTCCCAGTCCCAGTCCCAGTCCCAGTCCCAGTCCCAGTCCCAGTCCCAGTCCCAGTCCCAGTCCCAGTCCCAGTCCCAGTCCCAGTCCCAGTCCCAGTCCCAGTCCCAGTCCCAGTCCCAGTCCCAGTCCCAGTCCCAGTCCCAGTCCCAGTCCCAGTCCCAGTCCCAGTCCCAGTCCCAGTCCCAGTCCCAGTCCCAGTCCCAGTCCCAGTCCCAGTCCCAGTCCCAGTCCCAGTCCCAGTCCCAGTCCCAGTCCCAGTCCCAGTCCCAGTCCCAGTCCCAGTCCCAGTCCCAGTCCCAGTCCCAGTCCCAGTCCCAGTCCCAGTCCCAGTCCCAGTCCCAGTCCCAGTCCCAGTCCCAGTCCCAGTCCCAGTCCCAGTCCCAGTCCCAGTCCCAGTCCCAGTCCCAGTCCCAGTCCCAGTCCCAGTCCCAGTCCCAGTCCCAGTCCCAGTCCCAGTCCCAGTCCCAGTCCCAGTCCCAGTCCCAGTCCCAGTCCCAGTCCCAGTCCCAGTCCCAGTCCCAGTCCCAGTCCCAGTCCCAGTCCCAGTCCCAGTCCCAGTCCCAGTCCCAGTCCCAGTCCCAGTCCCAGTCCCAGTCCCAGTCCCAGTCCCAGTCCCAGTCCCAGTCCCAGTCCCAGTCCCAGTCCCAGTCCCAGTCCCAGTCCCAGTCCCAGTCCCAGTCCCAGTCCCAGTCCCAGTCCCAGTCCCAGTCCCAGTCCCAGTCCCAGTCCCAGTCCCAGTCCCAGTCCCAGTCCCAGTCCCAGTCCCAGTCCCAGTCCCAGTCCCAGTCCCAGTCCCAGTCCCAGTCCCAGTCCCAGTCCCAGTCCCAGTCCCAGTCCCAGTCCCAGTCCCAGTCCCAGTCCCAGTCCCAGTCCCAGTCCCAGTCCCAGTCCCAGTCCCAGTCCCAGTCCCAGTCCCAGTCCCAGTCCCAGTCCCAGTCCCAGTCCCAGTCCCAGTCCCAGTCCCAGTCCCAGTCCCAGTCCCAGTCCCAGTCCCAGTCCCAGTCCCAGTCCCAGTCCCAGTCCCAGTCCCAGTCCCAGTCCCAGTCCCAGTCCCAGTCCCAGTCCCAGTCCCAGTCCCAGTCCCAGTCCCAGTCCCAGTCCCAGTCCCAGTCCCAGTCCCAGTCCCAGTCCCAGTCCCAGTCCCAGTCCCAGTCCCAGTCCCAGTCCCAGTCCCAGTCCCAGTCCCAGTCCCAGTCCCAGTCCCAGTCCCAGTCCCAGTCCCAGTCCCAGTCCCAGTCCCAGTCCCAGTCCCAGTCCCAGTCCCAGTCCCAGTCCCAGTCCCAGTCCCAGTCCCAGTCCCAGTCCCAGTCCCAGTCCCAGTCCCAGTCCCAGTCCCAGTCCCAGTCCCAGTCCCAGTCCCAGTCCCAGTCCCAGTCCCAGTCCCAGTCCCAGTCCCAGTCCCAGTCCCAGTCCCAGTCCCAGTCCCAGTCCCAGTCCCAGTCCCAGTCCCAGTCCCAGTCCCAGTCCCAGTCCCAGTCCCAGTCCCAGTCCCAGTCCCAGTCCCAGTCCCAGTCCCAGTCCCAGTCCCAGTCCCAGTCCCAGTCCCAGTCCCAGTCCCAGTCCCAGTCCCAGTCCCAGTCCCAGTCCCAGTCCCAGTCCCAGTCCCAGTCCCAGTCCCAGTCCCAGTCCCAGTCCCAGTCCCAGTCCCAGTCCCAGTCCCAGTCCCAGTCCCAGTCCCAGTCCCAGTCCCAGTCCCAGTCCCAGTCCCAGTCCCAGTCCCAGTCCCAGTCCCAGTCCCAGTCCCAGTCCCAGTCCCAGTCCCAGTCCCAGTCCCAGTCCCAGTCCCAGTCCCAGTCCCAGTCCCAGTCCCAGTCCCAGTCCCAGTCCCAGTCCCAGTCCCAGTCCCAGTCCCAGTCCCAGTCCCAGTCCCAGTCCCAGTCCCAGTCCCAGTCCCAGTCCCAGTCCCAGTCCCAGTCCCAGTCCCAGTCCCAGTCCCAGTCCCAGTCCCAGTCCCAGTCCCAGTCCCAGTCCCAGTCCCAGTCCCAGTCCCAGTCCCAGTCCCAGTCCCAGTCCCAGTCCCAGTCCCAGTCCCAGTCCCAGTCCCAGTCCCAGTCCCAGTCCCAGTCCCAGTCCCAGTCCCAGTCCCAGTCCCAGTCCCAGTCCCAGTCCCAGTCCCAGTCCCAGTCCCAGTCCCAGTCCCAGTCCCAGTCCCAGTCCCAGTCCCAGTCCCAGTCCCAGTCCCAGTCCCAGTCCCAGTCCCAGTCCCAGTCCCAGTCCCAGTCCCAGTCCCAGTCCCAGTCCCAGTCCCAGTCCCAGTCCCAGTCCCAGTCCCAGTCCCAGTCCCAGTCCCAGTCCCAGTCCCAGTCCCAGTCCCAGTCCCAGTCCCAGTCCCAGTCCCAGTCCCAGTCCCAGTCCCAGTCCCAGTCCCAGTCCCAGTCCCAGTCCCAGTCCCAGTCCCAGTCCCAGTCCCAGTCCCAGTCCCAGTCCCAGTCCCAGTCCCAGTCCCAGTCCCAGTCCCAGTCCCAGTCCCAGTCCCAGTCCCAGTCCCAGTCCCAGTCCCAGTCCCAGTCCCAGTCCCAGTCCCAGTCCCAGTCCCAGTCCCAGTCCCAGTCCCAGTCCCAGTCCCAGTCCCAGTCCCAGTCCCAGTCCCAGTCCCAGTCCCAGTCCCAGTCCCAGTCCCAGTCCCAGTCCCAGTCCCAGTCCCAGTCCCAGTCCCAGTCCCAGTCCCAGTCCCAGTCCCAGTCCCAGTCCCAGTCCCAGTCCCAGTCCCAGTCCCAGTCCCAGTCCCAGTCCCAGTCCCAGTCCCAGTCCCAGTCCCAGTCCCAGTCCCAGTCCCAGTCCCAGTCCCAGTCCCAGTCCCAGTCCCAGTCCCAGTCCCAGTCCCAGTCCCAGTCCCAGTCCCAGTCCGCCAAATGGATTTCTTTAATACTGTCAATTTCCTATGATTCAAATAGCAAATGGAATTTAATCCTTCAAACCATTAGATAATACATTTATATTTATTTATTTATTTAGATACCGTGTGGAATAGGCCTTTCCAGCCCTTCGAGCCATGCTGCTCAGCATCCCCAATTTAACCATAGCCTAATCATGCAACAATGTAAAATGACCAATTAACCTACTAACCAGTATGCCTTTGGACCATAGGAGGAAACTGGAATGCCTGGAGATAATCCCTGCCTTCTATTGGGAGGATGTATGGACTCCTTCCTGATGATGTCAGAATTGACCTCTGAACATCAATACCCCCAAACTGTAATAGTGTAGTTCCAACCATTAGAATACTGTGGCTTTTGTTAAGATATAAGTAGATGAGTAAAAGAAAGAATATTGAAAGCGCTGAAGTAATAGAAGGATTTTTTTAGTTCTTACAAATTCCTTAAGTTTTTCCCAGGTCAAAAATATGGTTAAAAGAGGATATGGGGTTTTTAAATTAAGAATGTACGACAAGAAGCTGTATGAAAAATAGTTAGACCCCAACCTGTGTTGTATTGTCAGCACATTATACAAAAGAATACACCAGGGAGGGTGCAGAGGAAACTGATAAGGATGTTGCTGGGACTGGTAAATTGTGACTATGAGAAAATATAAGATAAGCTTGGGCTGTTTTCTTTGGAGACTTAATTAAACTATATAGAATTATGAGAGGTCTAGATGGAGTAAATTAGAAGGACTTCTTCTACCTTTGCAAACTAGAGGGCAAGGATTTAAATAATTGGAAGAAGGAATTGAAGCGAGATAAGATAAATGATTTTCAGTTGGGTGACAAGGCATTGACATTTACAGCCCGATTGGGTACAAGAAAAAGCACAATTAAGCACTTTTTAAATGTGTACTTCAACAGCTGTGACCTGAAGGTTTAGAATTAACTTTTGGAAGCTGGAAGAGATACAATGGGCCAAATGGATTTCTTTAATACTGTCAATTTCCTATGATTCAATCACTATCTCTGAATTGTACTTGAAATTTCATCATATTTTAGTACAGGTTTTAAGAAATTTTGCAAATTTTCAGCAGATTTTATACCAATTGTAGTTTGGAATGACAACAGAATAAGAAAATATTAAGTACAATAATATGTCTTTAACTTTCAATGAAATAAGTTAAGACTGTGACATGAAAATATATAATAGCTTAAGTTAATAAATCCAGCAATTTGGCAGAGTGCAGGAACTCTTGATAATAAGTGGGAAGTGAATTCATGCTGAGCTCCATGAATAGACAAGTGTCTTGACCATATTAAAATGGTGAAAAGCATATCAATGACCTGCAAATGAAAATGGAAAAGTTATATGTTGAGTTGCAGACAGCTAGTAGATTGAAATAGATGAGGTACATGCAGTTTGCACACAACTGGCTGAGTTACGTATAATTGAGCAAATGGTTGGTGGAAATCCATTTTTAAGAGCTCCAATAAACCATCAAGGACAGAGAATATGAACAACACAGGGGCCAGCCACCTCCCCACATCTCTTAGTTAGAAGCTCTGACTTAGAGTTATTTGTCTACCCGTATCCTAAATAAGTTGGCACATGGCCAAGTGGTTAAGGCATTGGTCTAGTGATCTGAAGGTCACTAATTCAAGCCTCAGCTGAGGCAGCCTGTTGCGTCATTGAGCAAGGCACTTAACCACACATTACTCTGCGACGACACTGGTGCCAAGTTGTATCGTCCCTTTCCCTGGACAACATCGGTGGCGTGGAGAGGGGAGACGTGCAGCATAGGCAATTGCCGGTCTCCCTTACAACCCTGCCCAGGTTGCGCCCTGGAAACTTTCCAAGGTGCAAATCAATGGTCTCTCAAAACTAACGGATACCTATAATCCTAAATAAATATCACACAGAGTGATGCAAAATAAATTAGAGACTGCCAGTTGATGTTTAAAAAATCCAGAAGGTAGTCCAATATTGTTATCTAATTATGAATCCACTGTTATGAACAGTAAATGGGTTACATATTCCTGGATCTGAGCCTCAGCCCGAGCTCTTCACACAACCTCCAAACAGTTAACCCACTTCAGTTAGCCAGAGTCATAGGATTGTGAAGCAGACAGATAGATCCTTTGGCCCAACAAGTACATGCTGCTCTTTTTTCCCATCTGCAATAATCCCATTTGCCCAAATTAGGACTATATCTTTCTATCCCTTGTGTATTTAAATCTCTTTTAAAATGCTTATTAAATGCAGGAACTGTATCAGATTCTTCCATCTCCTCTGGCAATATATTCCACAGACTCAATCTGACTGGCTCTCTACACTGCTTTGGAACACCTAGAAAACAACAAAACACAAGACCATAATAAAAGCATAAGATATAGGAGCACAATTAGGCCATTTGGCCCGTGGAGCTTGCTGTCCTATTTCATCATGGCTGATTCATTTTCCTCTCGGCCCCAACTTCCTGCTCCGTATCCCTTCCTGCCCTGACCAATCAACAATCTATCAATCTCTGCCTTAAATATACATAAAGACTTTACCTCCACAGCTGCCTGTGGCAAAGAATTCCACAGATTTACCACTCTCTGGCTAAAGTAATTCCTCCTCATCTCCATTCTATAAGGACACTCCTTTATTCTGAGGCTGTGTCCCCTGGTCGTAGACTCTCCCAATACAGGAAACATCCTTTCCATATCCACGCTATTAAGACCTTTCTTCATCTGATAGGTTTCAATGAGGTCTCTTCTCATTCTTCTGCATTCTGGTGAATACAGGCCAAGAGCCATCAAACACTCTTCATATGACAAGCCACTCAATCCTGGAATAATTTTTGTGAACCTCCCTTAAACAGTGTCCAGTTTCAGCAATTCTTTCTAAGATAAGGTGCTCAAAACTGCTCCTAATACCCCAAGTGAGGCCTCAGCAGTGCTTTATAAAGTCTCAACATTATATTCTTGCTTTCATTTTCTAGTACACTTGAAATGAGTGCTAATATTGCATTCTTACCATGGACTCAAACTGCAAACTAACCTTTAGGGAATCCTGCACAAGGACTCCCGACCTTTTCATTTCTTCCACCAAAGTGAATGACCATACACTTCTCAACACTGTCAATTCTTTGCCCATTCTCCTTATCTGTCTAAATCCTTCTGTAGCCTGTCTGCTTCCTCAAAACTATATGCCCCTCCATCAATCTTCATATCGTCTGCAAACTTTGCAACAAAGCCTTCAATTCCATCATCAAAATTATTAACATATAATATAAAAAGAATCATTCCCAACACAGACTTGGTAGAAAGGTGTTCCTGATGGCCAATCCTACTCCGTGGAGATGTTGTCCACCTGGGGGAAACCTTTTCAGAAGGTGTAACCCATCCCTTCCTCTGTTGAATAGCCTTCATCCAGGAGCCTGGTCTCACTCAGGGCAGCAATGTCGATGTTGTATGAGGGGTGCGTGGGGTCCTTCATAATGCTGTTTGCTTTGCGGATTCAGCGTGTAGTGTAAATGTCCGTGATGGCGGGAAGAGAGACCCCGATGATCTTCTCAGCTGACCTCACTATCCGCTGCAGGGTCTTGCGATCCAAGATGGTGCAATTTCCGAACCAGGCAGTGATGCAGCTGCTCAGGATGCTCTCAATACAATCCCTGTAGAATGTGATGAGGATGGAGGGTGGGAGATGGACTTTCCTCAGCCTTCGCAGAAAATAGAGACACTCTGGAGTCCATTAACTTTTATATGTATAAATACATGAACTGCACATGTCATCACACTACCACGTGATACGCGCCCACCTTGTTTAAAATAAACACAAAGTTAGACCCGCATTCCCGGACTCCTGTGTCTTCCTTGGAATTAGTTTAATACTTTGAAGTTACAAAACATTATACTGGCGATGATGTATTTTTAAAACAAACCTGAGATGCTATCAACCTGTTGAAGTGCAGTGGAAAGTTCAAACAGAAAAAAAGCACAAAGGCATAGAGTTTGCTTTGAAGTTTGACTGCTCCAACCAAACCAGCAGAAATGAGCTTTGCTGATATTGTCAAAGAAATGCAGGACGTTTGGAACCAAAGCCGTTGTTGACTGCAGAATGCTTAATCGGATCAAAAGGAAGGAGAGTCTATTTCAGCGTAAGTGGTTGAATTGAAGAGATCGAGCATTGTCAGTTCGCCAATGGGCTTAATGATACATTAAAAGTTTGTTTAGTTTAGAACAATGTACATAGAAATTTACAGCACATTACAGGCTCTTTGGCCCATAATGTTGTGCTGACTATGTAACATTCTCTAGAAACTGCATAGAATTTCCCTAGCACATAACCCTCTATTTTTCTAAGCTCCGTGTACCTATATAAGAGGCTCTTAAAAGACCCTATTGTATCCGATTCTACCACTGCCCCTGGCAGTGCAGTCCACACACCCACTACTCTGTGTGAAAAACCTAACCCCTGAGATCTCCTCAGTACCCATTTCCAAGCACCTTAAAACTATGTCCCCTCATGTTAGCCATTTCAGCCCTAGAAAAAAAAAACCTCTGGCTATCCCCACAATCAATGCCCCTCATCATATTATACACCTTGATCCGGTCACCTCTCATCCTCTGTCACTCCAAGGAGAAAAGGCCAAGTTCACTCAACTTATTCTCATAAGGTACGCCGTCCAATCCAGGCAACATCCTTGTAAATCTCCTCTGCACTCTCTCTATAGTATCCACATCCTTCCTGTAGTGAGGTGACCAGGACTGAATACTCTAAGTGGGGTCTGCCCAAGGTCTTATATAGCTGCAACATTGCCTCATGGCTCTTAAACTCAATCCCATGGTTGATGAAGGTCAACACACCATACACCTTCTAAACCACACTGTCAACATGCACAACAACTTTGAGTGTCCTATTGACATGGACCACAAGATCTCTCAGATCTCCCACACGGTAATGAGTCATACCCATTTATATTATATTCTGTTTTCAAATTGGACCTAATAAAATGAAACACTTCACACTTATCTAGGTTGAATTCCATCTGCCACTTCTCAGCCGAGTTCTGCATTGATATCCCACTGTAACCTCTGACAACCCTCCAGACTATCCACAACACCCCCAACCTTTGTGTCATCAGCAAACTTACTAACCCATCTTTCTACTTCTTCATCCAGGTCATTTATAAAAATCACAAAGAGGAGGTGTCCCAGAACAGGTCCCTGCAGAACAACACTGGTCACTGACCTTCATGTAGAATATGATCCAATGAAAACCACCCTTTGCCTTCTGTGGGCAAGCTAATTCTGGATCCTCAATGCAAGGTCTCCTTGGATCCCTTGTCTCTTTACTTTCTGAAGGAACCTTGCAAGGGGAATCTTATTAAATGCCTTACTGAAATCCATATACACTACATCCACTGCTCTACCTTCATCAATGTGTTTTGTTACATCCTCAAAGAATTCAATCAGGCTCATAAGGCACAACCTGCTCTTGACAAAGTCATGCTGACTATCCCTAAACAGATATATCTCTCCAGATGCTCATAATTCCTGCTTCTCAGCATCTTCTCCACCACTGGTCATATTTACTGGTCTATAATTTCCTGGGTTATCTTTCTTGAACAAGGGAACAACATTTGCAAACCCCTAATCCTCTGGTACTTCTCCCATCCCTATTGATGATGTAAAGATCGTCACAAGAGGCTTAGCAATCTCCTTCCTCACTTCACACAGTAGCCTGGAGTGCATCTCATCCAGTCCCGGTGACTTATCTAACTTAATGCTTTCCAAAAGCCCAAGCACATCCTTTTTCTTAATGTCTAGATGCTCAAGCGGTTCAGTCCCCTGTAAGTCATCCTCACAGTTGCCAAGGTCTTTTTCCCTAGTGAATACTGAAGCAAAGTATTCATTAAGTACTTCTGCTACCTCCTCTGACTCCATGCACACATTTCCAATATTGCACCTGATTGGTCCTATTCTCACACGGCTCATCTTCATGCACTTCACATACTTGTAGAATGCTTTGGGGTTTTCCTTAATTCTTCTCACCAAGGCCTTCTGGCTCTCCTAAATTCTTTCGAGTTCTTTCCTGGCACCCTTGTAATTTTCTAGAGCTCTAACAGTACCTACCTTCTTTACCCTTTTATAAGCTTTTCTTTTCTTCTTAACTAGATTTTCTACATACTTTGTTCTTTAACTCTACCATCCTTTCCCTGCCTCAATAGAGCATACCTATGCTGAACTCCATGCAAATGTTCTCGGAACATCTGCCACATTTCTGCTGCGCGTTTCCCTGAGAACATCTGCTCCCAATTTATGCTCCCAAGTTCTTCCCTAATAGCATCATATTTCCCCCTACCCATATTAAATGCTTTCCCAGATTGTCTGCTCCTATCCCTTTCCAGCGCTATGGTGAAGGAGATAGTGTTTTGGTCACTATCTCCAAAATGCTTTACCACCAAGAGATCTGACACCTGACCAAGTTCATTTCCCAATACCAGATCAAGTACAGCCTCTCCTCTAGTTTGCTTATCTACATATTGTGTCAGGAAACCTTCCTGAACACACCTAACAAATTCCACCCCATCTAAACCCCTTGCGCTAAGGAGATGCCAATCAATATTAGGAAAGTTCAAATCTCCCATCACAACAACCCTATTATTATTGCACCATTCCAGAATCTGCCTCCTTATCTGCTCCTCGACATCCTTGTTACTACTGTGGGGGGGGGGGGGGGTTCTATAAAAACACCCAGTAGAGTTTTGCCCCTTTCCTGTTTCTGACTTCTACTCACACTGATTCAGTAGACCACCCCTCCATGACTTCCTCCTTTCTGTAGTCATGAGACTATCTCTAATTAGCAATACCACACCCCTACCTCTTCTGCCTCCCTCTCTGTTCTTGAAACATCTAAAGCCTGGCACACTCAGTGGCCATTCCTACTCCTGAGACATCCAAGTCTCTGTAATGTCCACAGCTTCACAGTTCCACGTATAATCCATGCTCTAAGTTCATCTGCCTTGTTTATGATACTCCTTGTATTTTGTGGAACCTTACAAGAAAGCATTCAAAAATGGCTCCTAACTGAAGCACAACTTATATTTAAAAGAGCAGTTAATATCAATGGAAACCACAGACAGAGACACAAATGAGTAGCAGTCAGGAATGAAAGTCAGCAGGAATAAAATTGCAGCACCAAGACAGAAAGCTACCTGGCCAAAGAACTGCAATTTCAACAAGAGCACTGGTTTACATGCTGTTGATGAAAAATCTGATAATGATGAGAGTGATGCAGGACTGGTTACCCTTGAGATTCACAATGCAAAACTAGCAATATGGCTTACATGAGATGTAAACAGCAAATTAATTAAAATAGAATTGGACTCTCGTTCTGCTGTTTCAGTCATTCCATACAAAGTGTTTAAGAGGCATTTCAAAGCTACTACACTAAAGCATGCAGATATCCAATTAAGAACTTATACTGGGGTAAAGTTAACTCCTGTAGGAATGTCATGCATGACCATGCATAAGTTTATTGTATGTACTCCAAGTGGGAGACAAAAAGCTGCTTGTAAAAGTAGATGCAAAGACCAAAGCCCAGCTGGATGGATAGAAGGTTAAAAATAAGGAGTCAATGGAGACTCTTTTCAAAAAACAAAGGATTTGTCAGAAAATATGGGTGAGGAAATCGAGAACAGAGGTTAGATTGTAAAGGGAGCAATAGGATTAATAAGAGAATACTCCAGTCAACTAAATGCATCTTCCTAAGATCGAGATGCACAAACTAGAAGATGAAAAAGGAAGGAGTCAAAAGGTGTACAGAACTGCTAGAGCCAGTTCCTGCGGTCTCTGAATCAGCTCCTACAACAAGCCCTAGAACCTGCGATTGTTTTCACAGCCACAAGTCTCACCTGCCAAGCAGAGAGTTTCCCCCTTGTCAGGAAAGATGCTATCCTACGAGAGTAAGAAAGCTTCCACAGTGATTAAATCTTTAGGTCTGAAAGGGACAATTAAAAATTTACTATGCTGTGGATGTCTATATATAGTAGTTGCATTATATAGTATGTGTGTATAGTTAAGATGCATTTCAATTGAGTTGGAGTTTATAGCTAAGCAGGGAGGAGTGTTGTGTATTTAATATTTCAGAAAATATTTGAATAATATTGTCTATTTCTTGGTTGATTATACATGCTTGTTCATTTCAATAATACATTACAAATTAAATGTATATATACATGAATTGCATAAGTCATACTTGATACATGCGTGCCTCGCTTAAAGTAAGCACAAAATTAGACCTGCATTCCTTGACTCTCATGTCTTCCTTTGAATTAGTTTAATGTTTTGAAGTTACAAGACATAACATGAGAGCCAAGTCATTTTGTGAAGAGAGTAGAAAGGAATTGTTAGTGATAATGAAGGCCCAAGTTTTGATAATATTGATGGAGAATGTGATGATTCAAATTTAATGGACTCTGTTTTTGCCAAAAATGCATGCAATGATATTAAAAAATCAAACAATAATCAAAAGTTAAGTCACGTGAGGAGCATCATCTCCAAAAACCAGCAGAATTACCAGAACAGGAAAGAATAACATTTGTCACCATGTATAATTAAGGGTAAAGACGCTTCTTTTAAAAGCATTTGTTTGGTAATCAAATGGGGGGGGGGGGGGGGGAGGGGGGGGAAGAGAGAGACTCACTATTCTTCCAACACTGAATATTACACTGCTTTGCTTTCAGAAGTGAAGGGCAAAGCAAATAGTCTTCACTGTAAACACGAGGAAATCTGCAGATGCTGGAAATTCAAACAACACACACAAAATGCTGGTGGAACACAGCAGGCCAGGCAGCAGCTATAAGGAGAAGCACTGCCGACGTTTCAGTTCGAGACCCTTCATCAGGACTAACTGAAAGGAGAGATATTAAGAGATTTAAGTCTTTACTGTATGTTGGATCATATTTATCCTTTCTTGATGGAAATCTAAGAGTAGATACCACACTTGAAATGTGGAAATAATTTTTCTAAACCTGTTGATGTTGCCAGTAATGGAATTTAATGCAATTTAAGCTCTTCACTAGTTGGGAATTTAATTACATGTATTGCTAAGATTGCACTCAACATCCAGTGTTACTGGATTGTTGGAGACCCTCAGTCTCCCTGATAAGTACATCTGCATAAAGTGCACTGAGCTGCAGTTCCTTAGAAAGCATGTTAAGGCACAGGAGCTGGATGATCTTGGGCTCATATGGGAAAATGAGGGGGGGATAGATAGGAGCAATAGGGAGGTAGTCACCCCTAAGTTGCAGAATGCAGGTAACTGATGACTAGGAAGAGAGGGGAAAGGAAATAGGCAGCCAGTACAGAATGCCGTTGTGGCTATTCACCTCAATAATAAGTTTACCGTTTTGGATACTGTTGGGGTGAATGACCTACCAGCAACTGGACTCTCTCACACTGAGTTTGTCTCTGTGGCTTGGAAGGGAAGGGGCTAATGAGGAGTGCAAAAGTGATAGGAGATTCCATAATTAGAGGAGCATACAGCAGATTCTGTGGATGTGAAAGAGACACCCAGATGGTATGTTGCCTCTCGGGTGCCAGGGTCAGGATCAAGTCCACAACATTCTAATGGGGGAGGGTGAACAGCCAGAAGTTGTGGTACAATTGATTCCATTGGCATAGGTAACAAAAGAGAGGAGGGTCTGAAGAAAGAACATAGAGAGTTAAGTAGAAAGTTGAAAAGCACGACGTCCATGGCACTAACCTTTGGATTGCTGCTTGTGCTAAGCAATAGTGAAGGTAAGAAAAGGACAATTCAGCAAATTAAATGGATGAGGGACAGGGTTTCATTTTTCGATCACTGCGATCTCTTCTGGGGTATGACTTGTACAAAAGACATGGGTTACAGCTGAACTTGAGGATGTACCAGTTTACAGTGGAGTAAAAGGAATTAACAAGGGATGAGAGAGGAGTTGGCTAAAGTTGATTGGAAGGGAACATGAGCAGGGATTTCAGTAGAGCAGAAATTGATGGAATTTCTGGGAGCAATTTGGAAGGTGCCATAAAGATACACCCCAAAGATAAAGTATCCTATAGGAAGGATGAGGCAACCATGGATGTCAAAAGAAGTCAAAGACATCATAAAAACAAATGTAGCCCCTGGCTCACCTCAGGCTCGCTCAACTCGCTTCCGTCTAGGGGGAGCAGCCTCCGGCCCCGCCAAACTGGATAATCAGCTTGTGTGGATGCTGTGTGATGTCCCCACCTCGCCAAATAACAGACAGTGCACCATATGCAATTAAATGATTACACTTTATAGATCTTTCTAGAACTAAGTGATTAATAATTACACAGTATATATGAAGGAAAAGAAAATAAAGAAAAGGCGCCAAACTTATCAAAGTCCAAACCACTTCGTGCACAACTGTTAGAGCTCAATTAACGAAGTCTTCTGGCCACCATTCGATCCCCTCTGAACTCCTCGACTCGTAGCTCAGGACCACCTGAAGTGATCAACCAAGCACGTCTGTCCTCGTCTCCTCTCCTCGCCGAACCTCCTGGCCTCGGACCCCCGCTCGGGGTCCATTCCTTCACCCAACTTACAGCACTGTGTCCTCTCTCTCTCTCACCCCCTCGCGCCGACTCCCCAAATCCCGGCCAATAATAGTTTACAGACGCAGAAGAGAGAATAATATTAATCCCAATTGGTTAACAAATGAATACAATTCTCGTTATCAGCAACTCTAAACCGAAACAAGCTGCGAGAGAAAGCACTTGTCATAACAAAGAAACATTCCTACTTCTAACAAAACAAAGAAGCCATTTTGATTAACATACGCAGTAACAAAGGAAAAAAGAAACCCCCTTACACAAAATAGAGCAATATAGTAAAAAGATTGTGAGGAAGGTAGAGGATTGGGAAGCTTTTAAACACCAACAGAAGGCAATTAAAAGCCGTAAAAAGAGAAAAAATGAAATATGACGAAAAGCTAGGAAATAATATAAAAGGGGATAGAAAGTTGTTTTTAAAAAAAAATACAGTATATAAAGAGTAAAAGAGAAACAAAAGTGAATATTGGACCACTAGAAAATTATGCTAGAGAGTTAGTAATGGGGAACAAAGAAATGGTGGACAAAATTAATAAGTATTTTGCATTAGTTTTTCCTGTGGAAGATACAAGTAGAATACCAGAAATGCTGGAATGTCAAGGGGAAAAGACAGTGTCATTGCTATTACTGAGGAGAAGGAGCTTGGTTAGTTGAAATGCCACCTGGACCAGATGGATTACACCCCAGGATTCTGAAAGAGATAGCTAAAGAAATTGTAAAGATTTCTTTACAATTACTAAAGATTTTTCAAGAATCACTGGATTCTGAAATGTTTTGGAGGACTGGAAGATTGCAAATGTCATTTAACACTTTAAGAAGGGAGGGAGGCAGAAGAAAGGAAGTTATAGGCCAGTTAGCATGATTGGGAAGATGCTGAAATACATCATTAAGAATGAGGTTTTGGGGTACTTGGAGGCCTACGACAAAATAGGCCAAAGTCGGCAGGTTTTCTTTTAGGGGAAATCTTGCCTGACAGATCTGTTTGAATTCTTTGAGAAACTGACAGGAAAGATAGACAAAGGAGTTTCTCTGGATGTTGCAAAATCTAGTGATTCTTGAAAGATCTTTACTCATGTCTCCATGATCCCTTCAGCCACCTCTTTCAGAACTTTGGGGTACACCATCTGGTCATCTGGTCCAGGTAACTTATTTACCGTCAGACCTTTCAGCTTCCCAGGAACCTTCTCTTTAGATATGGTAACTTCACACACTTCATGCCCCTGATACCCAGGACTTCCACCATACTACTAGTATTTTTCACAGAGAGGTTTGATGCAAAATATCTATTCAGTTCATCCACCATTTTCCCCCATAACTACCTCTTCAGTATTGTTTTTTAGTGGTCCAATATCCACTCTCAACTCTCTTTTACACTTTATGTATCAAGAAACTTTAGATATCCTTTTTAATATTATTGGCTAACTTATTTTTTTATTCCATCTTTAGCATCTTAATGACTTTTAGTTGCCTTCTGTTGGTTTTTAAAAGCTTCCCAATCCTCTAACTCCCCACTAATTTTTGGCACATAATAGTGCCCTCACTTTGGCTTTTATGTTGGCTTTGACTTCTTTTGTTATCTATGGTTGTGTCATCTTTAGGATACTTCTTCCTCTTTGAGATGTATATATCCTGTGCCGTCCAAATTGCTTCCAGAAATTCCAGCCATGCTGCTCTGTCATCATCCATGCCAGTGTTCTTTTCCAAACAACTCTGACCAATATTCTCTCATGCCTCTGTAATTCTCTTTACTCCACTGTAATACTGACACATGTGACTTTAGCTTCTCCTTCTGAAATTACAAGGTGAATTCAATTATATTATGATCTCTTGTTCTCAAGGAAAGAAAAAGGGTTATTTTTCTTTCCAGTTGTCTGAGATTTATTTATATCTCAGCCAATGCCTAAGGTCAATAAGGCATTTTCTAATATAAAGTGTTTCAAAAATGTATTTTAACACATAAGGGCTTTTTATTTCAGTGTACTTAATAACTAAAGCAATATACTTTGGATTTTTGATATATTTTTCTTCACAATATTAAAAAGTTAGCTGGAATTTATTGCATGCAAGAAACCATTTTGTGGCTTAGTTAATGAGAATCAGCAAAAGAACATAGAGTTAATCATATGAATAGTGGTCCCAGAGTAATCTAAGTAGTTAGAGCAGAACCAATTTGCATTATCAGCGCCACTGCCGCAAAAACAGTGCATGGTTTATTATTTGTTTGTAATGTGGTCAAGATTATTATGGATTCTTCAGATCAATAATGACATGGTTAGTGACCCAAATGTTACACCAAACTCTGCAGTTGTTATAAAAAGCAATTTAGTTGCAAAATAATTAAGTAGACTTACTCACACTTTATTGTGAACTTGCAACCTCTCACAATAGGCAAAATTTAGGACCAGGTTGTGCTGTAGTTTCCAATAAAATAGAAACTGCAGTGAATTACAGAACAGAGCCATTATAGTTTACAGGCTGTACACGCTAGTAGCTGAAGTGTTGTTGCAATGAATCTGACCAACTTGCCAAGCTCAACATTTTTGGTAGCATAAGCAGTGCCATTTAAAAGTATTATGGTGTTTACTCAGCAAATTATGATGACTCCACAAGAACAGATTAGTAATAACAGGGGAAATTAACACGGAACCAGGTCATAGATAATCTAAATTAGTATGTAACAACAAAAAGATGAAAGAAAAAGTAATTTGATGAGTCAAAGCCATTCTTTTTATTTGCTAATAGTTGACACTGACATCTAGTTGACGATCAACAATAATTCCCCCTTCCAGTTAAAAGACTTTTCCTTCCCACTCATCTCTTCTTCTGTTCCCCTCTCCAGCTCTTTACCTCTTCTCATCTCCTTATACCCTCCCCCCAGGGTTCCCTCCTCCTTCTCTTTCTCCTATGGTCCACTCTTCTCTCCTATCAGATACCTTTCACTCTAGCCCTTTACGTTTCCTACTCACCTGGCTTCCTGTATCACCTCCTAGCTATTCTCCTTTCACTTCCCCCACTTTTTCATTCTGGCATCTTTCTCCTTCCTTTCCCATCCTGAAGAAGGGTCTCGGCCCAAATCCTATGTGTTTTGCTTTGGATTTTCAGCATCTGCAGAACTTCTTGTGTATATAATCTAGGAGAAATTTCATCTATTTAAAAGGTAGAAATATGCATAGTGTTTTATTTGCGTGTCAGTCTGCTACATGGAAGATTATGCCAATATTCCCACAAAGTGAAGGAAGTTCATCCTGAAGCCATGCAATACAGAAGCTGCTTGTGCACTGACATGGACATTAAGCAGAACTGAGTGAGCTAAGTAGGGAAAAAATGTTCAGCAAATGTATTCTTACCAAAATTTAGGATACCTGACATCTCTGCTAGAGAGACTAGAGGAAGCGGATACAGAAGCAAAATGGAAATGTGTTTGGAAAGAAATCAATTTGTAGCAGAAAGGAATAATCAGGGAATAGGGCCAGTTGAATTGCTTCTTCAAAAAACAGGACCTGTGGAACAAAACAGTGAGGTGGCAAAGTTGATATATTTGTGGGAGTGACGTTCACAATACTTGAGTAACAGATGTATTCATTATCATTCTTCTCTTTATGTTCTTTATTATAATTGGGATAATTGTCATAACTTCCCTCTTTCTTCCATTTATCCTGGTCTTGAAATATAATCAAGAGAAGAGGGCACAATGAATGTGTGGGTGCGGATACGAGCATAAAAAGATGGAGATGACCCAGCTCAATTACATCATATTTTTCAAGTGCTGTTTGTCACTCAGCTTCAACCTCCTGGTAAATGGGATTAGTATAGATGGGTACATGGGATTGGCATAGATGGGTACAAGATGGTTGGCACGAATATGGTCAGCTGAATGGCCAGTTTCTTTTCTGCATGACTCAGTGACTTTGTGCATTTACCTGCAGATGTTACCAGTCTGCTAACCTCACTGTAGCAGATTTCAACAATTTTCTCTTTACCTGTAACTTTTCTTTTCAGGAACATTTTGGCTAGTAATTCTTCATACCACCATCACCAATCAGCACCAGGCGAATTATCCTCCATCATTCAGCATAAAGCCCCACTCCACCTCCACCAATGGACATCAGCTCCACTCTTCCTCCACCAATCAGCCCCAGACTCTACTCTTTATCCATTGGTCATCACCAGCCTCCAGTCACCCAACCAGCCCATCCCACTGTACCTGCACCCCACCTTTCTACATCTCATTATCACCACTAGCCTGCCCTTTCCAAGAAATTGTGTGCCAGAATGAAAGAGAGACTTATATTTATGACAATGTGCAATCACTTTTGTAATGAAGGAGATGTGGTGAGCAACTTGTTCACAAGAAGTACTGAGATAGGCAGATACGAGAAAATCTGCAGATGCTGGAAATTCAAGCAACACACACAAAATGCTGGTGGAACGCAGCAGGCCAGGCAGCATCTATAGGAAGAAGTACAGTCAACATTTCAGGCTGAGACCCTTCATCAGGACTAACTGAAAGAAGAGATAGTAAGAGATTTGAAAGTGGGAGGGGGAGGGAGAGACCCAAAATGACATAAGACAGGAGGGGGAGGGATGAAGCTAAGAGCTGGAAAATTGATTGACAAAAGGAACACAGAGCTTGAGAAGGGGGAAGGATCATGGGACAGGAGGCCTAGGGAGAAAGAAAGGGGGAGGGGAACACCAGAGGAAGATGGAGAGCAGGCAAGGGGTGATTGTGAGAGGGGCAGAGAGAGAGAAAAAAGGGGGAAAAGTAGATAAATAAATAAGGGATGGAGTAAGAAGGGGAGAAGGGGCATTAGCGGAAGTTAGAGAAATCAATATTCATGCCATCAGGTTGGAAGCTACCCAGACGGAATATAAGGTGTTCCTCCAACCTGAGTGTGGCTTCACCTTGACAGTAGAAGAGACCATGGATTGACATAACAGAATGGGAATGGGACGTGGAATTAAAATGTGTGGCCACTGGGAGATCCTGCTTTCTCTGGCGGACAGAACATAGGTGTTCAGCAAAATGGTCTCCCAGTCTGCGTTGGGTCTCACCAATATATAGAAAGCCACACTGGGAGCACCTGCTTGAAGGTTACATAAAGAACTGAATATTGGTTCTCAATTTAATTAATATCAGTTATATTTATATAATCCATAACTCCTGAATAAACCTAACGTACCCTCTACTTGGCTCCTGGACATAAATCTGTCCCAGGAAGTTCAAGCTTTAAGGATCTAATTAATTTGGGCAGCAAAAATGCTCTTGACTTAGGATCCCCTCCCCAATTACTTGACCACCATAACCTTTTGTGGACCTACATCAACACTATCTATCACCCCTGACCGGCAATCTGAGAGACTCCTGCTGAGTTGGCAATGAAATGTTCCAGGCATTCAGCCACATCCTCTTCTTGGAGACATTTATCCTCTCGATAAATTCAACAAAATGCAGCTTTGTTATTCATGATTCTTTGCTTGTTAGTTCCTTCCCTACTGGCCCTCTGTGGTATACATTGCATCCTTTGCCAATTTGGTACTGTATAATTTTAAGATTATTGGACAGGACTGTCAGTAGTTATTTTATGAACAAGGGACACCAGCTGGGTAACTTAATTTGTTTTGGGATCACAGGCAACAGTTTGCGATGGCTAAGATTATTCAGGTCCGATCAATCCCAAGTGTCTCGGTAGGTCCCTTTGTCAAGGGGTTATCCATTGGATGGTTTGGGGTCATCTATATTTAAATTGCTGTAGGGATCTTACCCCTATGACACTCCCTACTGGCATGTCTTTTCATTAGCTGATGCCACCACTGAAAAGGTCCAGCTCATTTGGCATTCACTTGCATCCCGGCTGAAGAGACTACCTTCTGATATTTCTTCTCTCTGGGATTGCTCTGCTTGGCTTTCAAAGTTGTGACTTTGGGTTCTTTGCTAAAACTTGGTTCCCATTCCATCTATCATCCCAATATGTCCGTCTCTATGCCGATATATTCCACTAAACATCTAACATCTGTAACCAGCCTTCAAAACAAAATATAATATAGCATGCATTTCAGTGTTGGTATGCTCTCTCCACATCCTTCACATTTGTGCTTAAGTTTCCTTTCATCCATAGGTCAGGATTGATCAGATGAAAGTCCAATTGGATGAAAGGTGTAGTTGGTCATTTTTTAAGTTTCCTGTAATGAAACTGCTAGTGGGATGACTCAGTTGGTCTTCCTTCTCTCTCTGGTCCTCTGCGGCTGTCAGCAGATTGGTTCTGTTTCACTCAGTCCCTGATCTTAGGTGAACTCTCATTTATATTTTACCAGGCACAGGCTGGACTTCAAGCAAATCTACATTTACATTCTAGGAGATGAGGGTAACCTGAATCTTGCCGACCCATTTGCATTTTATGAGACACACACTAATTATATCACAACAAACTTTCCAAAGAACTAAACTTCAAAATCAGTGCATTGACATTACCCAATATATATCATTGTTTAACCTTTTGGAACATTCTTGTTAAGTATGCACAAATTCAGTATACACAAGTTAGCAGTTTCGCAAAACGCCAATTTCTTTCTAGAATGTGGGAATTGCATATCCAGAATAAAGACACTCACATTTCCATCACCTTTACCTGAATTCCACATCTCTCTCTCTATATCTGTTCTATCTGTCTCTGTCTGTCTGCCTGTCTCTGTTTCTCTCTCTCTGCCTCTGCCTCTCTGTCTATCTCTCTCTAAAGAAGAAAGGAAAATACGGATGTGTGGAGTCCCCACCCCCACATTCACAGAACTTCTTAAAGAGACTGCCTCTTAAAAGATAAGACATCCTACTGTTACATATTCAGGCAACAATAAATATATGTGAGTTAGGCAAGGGTTTTCATAACAAATAACACGTTTATTAAACACTGAAAACAAACCCCCCAAAAGTAAACAAACACTAACGTAACTGGAAATCAGCTGCTGTGCGGCAGCTTAAACAGTTCTTAAAACGATGCAGCTCAAACAGTTCTTAAAGCGATGTTGCAAAAAACAGTTCTTTAAAGTGGTATTGCCAAAAGTTCAAAATGCTCACAGTCCATTTAAAAGGAGAGACTTATTAAAATGATTTAAATTCTCTTTCACATCGTTTTTCTTCAGTTTCCAAAGACGAACTCTTCGCACGAAGAATTTTATGAAACGTAATGGCTTAAAGGCACTGACCTTTCCTTTATCACCATTCTCAAATCCTTTCTGGTCATCCCAGGGATTAACACGAGAATAGTCAACGAAATCCTTCCGAACAAGGATCAAACCTGTTTCACCGTCGAAAATCGATTCTCCTCGATCTTTAACTCCCGAACTCCGATCTTCACTCTCCACTGACTCTCAACTAGCAGTATTGTAAAGAAACTGCTGGCAATGACCTTTTAAACTTTAGGCATTAGATAAAACTTCATCTTTCAACTAAACTGCGTCATCACATTAAATCACGCAGTGGCATAAAGTCAACATGGCAAATACAGCCACGAACTGCCCCACCTCACAGGGAGGGGTCCTCCTTTTATACCCTGTAAAAAATCCTGTCACATGATCTCTACTGGCGGGAAAATGAAGTCACTCCACCATCACAAGACCATTACCTCAAGTCCAGTATAGCTTCAACCCCAGTCACGTGACAAGGGTACCACTGTCACGTGTCACGGGTACGTAACACTACAAATTCATTTTATAGGTAACACAAACTCCCCCTTGGATTAATTGTGTCACACTTGCAATACAGATTTAACAAACTGCGATTTCCTTTGCACACATTCCCCCTCACTTAAGCACACCTCATGCAAATTTCTTGAACTCACAAACCATCCATCCTTTGGTTAATTACTCTCAAAAGTTAAATCACATTCACAATCACTTTACAAAATATTTTAGACTCTAAGGCTTTGAAACAAAAGCTACTGTAAATTATTGATCATGGGCAAGCAAACATTCAAACACCTCCACATCAACCAAGATTTGAACATCTTTTGAGTTATCACAGGTCTGGATGACCTGTTTGTCTTGCATTCTTGGCGATGTGTCCCACTTTAGAATAACTAAAGCTCAATCTTCTCAGACAACCCTTTACTCCGGACCCCAGCTTATACTTATATAGATAGATAGATAGATAGATAGATACTTTATTCATCCCCATGGGGAATTTCAACATTTTTTCCAATGTCCCATACCCTTGTTGTAGCAAAACTAATTACATACAATACTTAACTCAGTAAAAATATGATATGCCTCTAAATCACTCTCTCAAAAAGCATTAATAATAGCTTTTAAAAAGTTCTTAAGTAGTTTACTTAAATACATTAAATACAATCAACCCCTGCACTTTAACATATCTTACTCCTGGCGGTTGAATTGTAAAGCCTAATGGCATTGGGGAGTATTGACCTCTTCATCCTGTCTGAGGAGCATTGCATCGATAGTAACCTGTCGCTGAAACTGCTTCTCTGTCTCTGGATGGTGCTATGTAGAGGATGTTCAGGGTTTTCCATAATTGACCGTAGCCTACTCAGCGCTCTTCGCTCAGCTACCGATGTTATACTCTCCAGTACTTTGCCCACGACAGAGCCCGCCTTCCTTACCAGCTTATTAAGATGTGAGGCGTCCCTCTTCTTAATGCTGCCTCCCCAACATGCCACCACAAAGAAGAGGGCGCTCTCCACAACTGACCTATAGAACATCTTCAGCATCTCACTACAGACATTGAATGACGCCAACCTTCTAAGGAAGTACAGTCGACTCTGTGCCTTCCTGCACAAGGCATCTGTGTTGGCAGTCCAGTCTAGCTTCTCATCTAACTGTACTCCCAGATACTTGTAGGTCTTAACCTGCTCCACACATTCTCCATTAATGATCACTGGCTCCATATGAGGCCTAGATCTCCTAAAGTCCACCACCATCTCCTTGGTCTTGGTGATATTGAGACGCAGGTAGTTTGAGTTGCACCATATCACAAAGTCCTGTATCAGTTTCCTATATTCCTCCTCCTGTCCATTCCTGACACACCCCACTATGGCCGTGTCATCAGCGAACTTCTGCACATGGCAGGACTCCGAGTTATATTGGAAGTCTGATGTGTACAGGGTGAACAGGACCGGAGAGAGCACGGTCCCCTGCGGCGATCCTGTGCTGCTGACCACCGTGTCAGACCTACAGTCTCCCAACCGCACATACTGAGTTCTATCTGTCAAGTAGTCCACTATCCAATCCACCATGTGAGAGTCTACTCCCATCTCCGTTAGTTTGTGCCTTAAGATCTTGGGCTGGATGGTGTTAAAGGCACTAGAGAAGTCCAGGAATGTAATCATAGTTACATTCATAGTTATAATATCATAGTTATAAGTGTGTATGAGTGTGTTTATACATTTTTTAAAATTCTGATCGGGTCTACTCTGACTGATTCACAATCTTGTTTTGCATTGAATCTGTGTCCCTGGGAACTTTTGACATAATCCAAATACTCCATCCTGGCCCAAATCCCTGCTGATCAGGGCTGCTCTGGCCATATCACCTCTGTGAATCTTACGTGTGGCTGAGCTTGACCTGCCCACATAATCTTTCCCTTCCCTGAGTTTATGACAACATCCGCCTTACTAAGTGCATCCATCTCCACATCTGTACCCTCTTTGTTTGGGCCTATCCAGAAATCCACTGGGAAGTAGACTCCCTCCACATCAAGTACTCTACCTGAAGCTTGTTCTACTCTACCCTCATTTTTTACTGCCTTATATTTATAAGATATATTGTTTCTCTAATCATAAGCAAGAGTAGGTTGGTGTCCACTAACATATAACATTGAAGAAGAGTCTCAGCTTCAAGCACTTCTATAGATGCTGCCTGACCCGTTAAGTTCCTCCAGCATTAACTGTGTGTTGCACTGGATTTTCAGCATCTGCAGAATTTCTTATGTTTAACATATGACATTGATAGCCTCCTATTTAAGATATTATGGGTGGCCAGTACTGACAATGTGGGTTGCCAATAGTTACTTGTCTGACTTGGATGCTGTCTTTACTAGTTCTATAATCTGGACAGAGGTTAGTGAGTGATGACTATTCTGCTATGGTTTCTGCCTGTTTTGGTGTGTGACTCTCACACCTTCCTTCCTTCTTTGGACACTGCCTCTGAACATGGCCTGAGAAGCCACAGGTGCAACAATTCATCTCCTTTACCCTTCTATGTCCATTCTGGCAGTCCCTGGCTTTGTACCTTGGTTACTGGCATACAAAGCAGATCCTCCGTGTCTTCACAGGGGTTACATCCACTACAGCCACCTTACTGCCCCTTTCCCCTCTCCTCTGGTTTATTTCCCCACCTCATGATATTATTACAAGGTAGGCTGATTCCACTGCTATTCCCAAATATAAAACTTTCTGGTGGGCTGAATTCAGCCTTTCTTTGTGCATTGTAGGAAGACTGGATCATCTCGCTCTGGATTGTCCAGCCCTGAGCATCCTTCATAGGCACAGTGTTTTTGCTCTGCATAGTACACGGTGCATTCATCGGCCTTCTGAACAACTGATATTATTATTTCCTTAAGAACCGAAAAACATAAATATAGGAGCAGAATTAGGCCATTTGTCTCATTGCGTATACTCTGCCATTTCATCATGGCTGAACTAATTTACCTCCCATCCCCAAACTCCTGCCTTCTCCCTGTAACCCTTCGTGCTGTGAACAATCAAAAATTTATCACCCTCTGCCTTAAATGTACATAAAGACTTGAACTCTTCAGCTGCCTATGACAAAGAAATCACCAGTCTCTTGCTAAAGGAATTCCTCTTCATCCCCATTCTAAAAGGACACCCTTCTATTATGAAGCTCTGTCCTCTTGTCTTAGACTCTTCCCACCAAAGGAAACATCCTCTCCACATCCACTCTATTAAGGCCATTCACCATTCGATGACTTTCAATAAAGTCACCCATCATTCTTCTGAATTCTAGTGAATACAGACCCAGAGCCATCAAATGTTCTTCATCTCAAGCCATTCCACCCTGGAATCATTCCCCATCTCACCTCATTTCGGTCATTGCCTCTCTTATTCCTTAAAGTTCTGGTAACTCTCCTCATTACTGGTATTCCCATTAATTTCTCATGATCCATCTTGGGGTTGTAATGTTCCACATAATTTCTTGGAGCTTTGACCAGAGACTGATCTGGAGATCAGAAGTTGAAGAGGACGGAATTTCTCTTGGCTTTTTGATATCCCAAGGATGTGGCCTGGAAGATGAGCGTGCCTTCAGTGTGCCAGATTTTCGTGACTCTGGAGATGTGTTGATTCTAGGCCGGAGCCCCTGACTGAAGCATCGTGGGAGTATATGGAACATCAGGAGCAGCGGTTTAACTGCCATAGGTTGTGTGTCTGAAGAGCTGCTCCTTTCTGGGGCCAACACTCCGGGTACAGAGCTCAGAGAAATGACGCAACAGCCTTCTAACATCGTAAACCAGCAAGTTGTTTGTCATGTCTCATCTCTATCTGTGAGACAGGGGCACCTCTTTTTCCCTTATTAGGGAGAGAGAAACTATGGTATGTCGAATTACTAGGTGAATTGCTGTATGCTCGAGTACTCGGTGGAGAGTGCTGATGCTTTCAGCTGGTGGGGGTGGGGGGGTGGTTGGTCGTTGTTTTGCTGCTGCTTGTGCATGGGAGGGAAGAGCCGGGGGGAGGGGGTTCTTTGGGGTTCCAATGTTTAACTGTCATTCATTCTTTGGGGCACTCCTCTGTTTTGCCTAGAAAAAGGATTTCAGGATGTATATTGTATACATTTCTCTAACATTAAATGTACCTATTGAAACAGCAATGGTTGTGGATTGTTTACATCAGCTCTAGTTTCTTTTTGGCACTGGAGAAAGCATGCATTGTGTGACCAGTACTGTCTTTATGTGTACAAATTAAGGCAGATGATATAACCATATAACAATTTAACAATACCATATAACAATCTGAAACTAAGTTACAGAGAAAGGCTGAATAGATTATGACTTTATTCCCTGGAGCGTAGGAGAATGAGGGGAGATTTGATAGAGATGTATAAAATTATGATGGGTATAGGTAGAGTGAATGCAAGCAGGCTTTTTCCACTGAGGCCAGGGGAGAAAAAACAAAGAGGTCATGGGTTAAGGGTGAAGGAGGAAAGGTTTAAAGGGAACATTAGTGGGGGCTTCTTCGCGCAGAGAGTGGTGGGAGTGTGGAATGAGCTGCCAGATGAAGTGGTGAATGTGGGCTCAATTTTGACATTTAAGAGAAACTTGTACAGGTATATGGATGAGAGGGGTTTGGAGGGATATGGCCCAGGTGCAGATCAGTGGGACTAGGCAGAAAAATGGTTCGGCACAGCCAAGAAGGGCCAAAAGGCCTGTTTCTGTGCTGTAAGGTTCTATGGTTCTAATTATAGCACGGAAACAGGCCATCTCGGCCTTTCTAGTTCATGTCGAACGCTTACTCTCACCTAGCCTCACCTACCTGCACTCGGCCCATAACCCTCCATTCCTTTCCTGTCCAAGTACCTATCCAATTTTTTTTTTAAATGACAAAATCGAACCTGCCTCTACCACTTCTACTGGAAGCTCGTTCCACACAGCTACCACGCCGAGTAAAGAAGTTCCCCCTCGTGTTACCCCTAAACTTTTGCCCCTTAACTCTCAACTCATGTCCTCTTGTTTGAATCTCCCCTACTCTCAATAGAAAAAGCCTATCCACGTCAACTCTATCTATTCCCCTCATAATTTTAAATACCTCTATCAAGTACCCCCTCAACCTTCCATGCTCCAAAGAATAAAGACATAACTTGTTCAACCTTTCTCTGTAACTTAGGTGCTGAAACCCAGGTAACATTCTAGTAAATCTCCTCTGTACTCTCTCTATTTTGTTGACATCTTTCCTATAATTCGGTGACCAGAACTGTACACAATACTCCAAATTTGGCCTCACCAATGCCTTGTACAATTTTAACATTACATTCCAACTCCTATACTCAATGCTCTGATTTATAAAGGACAGCATACCAAAAGCTTTCTTCACCAGCCTATCCACATGAGATTCCACCTTCAGGGAACTATGTACCATTGTTCCTAGATCACCCTGTTCTACTGCATTCTTCAATGCCCCACCATATACCATGTATGTCCTATTTTGATTAGTCCTACCAAAAAGTAGCACCTCATATTTATCAGCATTAAACTCCATCTGCCATTTTTCAGCCCACTTTTCTAACTGGCCTAAATCTCTCTGCAAGCTTTGTCAACTGTGCTCAGGTGTATTATACACAATGTGTCTGAAAATTTCTCGATGAGCCTCCCAGCATGATCTAGCCCCACAAACAACACTTATATGTGTGACTTACTCTTGAAAAATACGCACAATTTATCCTGTTTCACACTAAAGAAAAAAACATTTTGCAAAGCAAGAGTTTCAAATGGCCTTAATAGAGTGGATGTGGAGAAAATGTTTCCTATGAGGGGAGAGCCGAAGACCAGAGGACACAGTCTCATATATCTTATGGCCTTTAACTTCAGTAAAGTATATTTTTAAGAAAAGTAGCAGAGAAGTTGCTTAAAAGAAACCTATTTAAACATCCTGAATGTTCCGATATATACAATGTTTGGTTTGTTTGGACATACATTTTTCTCTGCATCAGAAGATTGTAGACTAAGTTCCCATGTCAGGGATTTCAACTCAGTTTGTTCTGACACTGTTATCCATTTTCAGTGCTATACCATCCCAATTGCTGCCATTGCCTTTGAATAAGACAATAGAATGAAGACTTGTTGACCCTACTTTAAAGATCAGAGTAGTTTTTTACTCTTGTGGCCAATATTTATCTCTGAACCTCCATCTCTAAAACAGATCATTGGGTTATTTAATCATTGATACTTGTGGACCTTACAGAGCAGATCTTGACTGTCTAGTGCAATAAGTAACTACACTGGTTGTAAAATATTTTTGAATTCTCTAAGGTTTGCAGTAAGTCCTTCTATTTTCCCCTCTTAAAAGTCCTTATATGACATATTTCTTCTTTCTGTTATTTATTATTTAGGAGGGCATGGAGCGACCACTCCCTGCTGAACATCGACGGCTCCTCGGTAGAGATCACTAAGAGCACCAAATTTCTTGGTGTTCACCTGGCGGAGAATCTCACCTGGTCCCTCATCACCAGCTCCATAGCAGCATCTCTACTTTCTGCAAAGGCTGAGGGAAGTCCATCTCCCACCCTCCATCCTCATCACATTCTACAGGGGTTGCATTGAGAGCATCCTGAGCAACTGCATCACTGCCTGGTTCGGAAATTGCACCATCTTGGATCACAGGACCCTGCAGCGGATAGTGAGGTCAGCTGAGAAGATCATCGGGGTCTCTCTTCCTGCCATTACAGACATTTACACTACACGCCTGATCCGCAAAGAAAACAGCGTTATGAGCATTAAAACCCCACACACCCCTCATACAAACTCTTCTCCCTCCTGCCGTCTGGGAAAAGGCAACAGAGCATTCGGGCTTTCACGAACAGACTATGTAACAGTTTCTTCCCCCAAGCTATCAGACTCCTCAATACTCAGAGCCTGGACTGACACCTTACTGCCCTATTGTCTTGTTTATTATTTATTGTAATGCCTGCACTGTTTTGTGCACTTTATGCAGTCCTGGGTAGGACTGTAGTCTAGCGTCATTTTTTTCTGTTTTTCTTTATATAACGCAGTTCAGTCTAGTTTTTGTACTGTGTCATGTAACACCATGGTTCTGAAAAAACGTCTCATTTTTACTCTGTACTGTACCAGCAGTTATGGTCGAAATGACAATAAAAAGTGACTTGACTTGACTTATATTAACAGTGTACTCATTACAGATTATCACTATTGTTCATCGTATAAGAAAAGCTGAAAAGAATTTAAAATTGGCACTAGAACTAATGATAGGAGGTATTGAGGCTTCAGGACGTTGGCCTCAATACCTCCTTGTCCAATTGGAATCTTGATTTCTGCACTTGCAGATCCCAGTCTGTTCAGATTGGCAACATCTCCCCCACAATCTCCAACAGCGCAGGTGTACCACAAGGCTGTGTGCTTGGCACCCTGTTCTTCTCACTTTATACTTATGACCGTGAGGCTAAGCCACAGCCCCAATGCCATATTTAACTTTGCTGACAACACCACTGTCATTGGCTAAACCAAAGGTGGTTACAAATCTGCATATAGGAGGGAGATTGAAAATCTGGCTGAGTGGTGCCACAACAGCAACCTCTTACTCAATGTCAGCAAGACTAAGGAGCTGATTATTGACTTAAAGAAGTCCATAAGCCAGACCTCATCAGGGGATCAGAGGTAGAGAGGGTTAGCAACTTGAAATTCCTCAGTGTTATCGGGCCGAATGGCCTACTTCTGCTCCTTTGTCTTGTGATCATGTCAGAGGATCTGTCCTGGGCCTAGCATGTAAATGTCATTACAAAGAAAGCACAGTACTGATTCTACTTCCTTAATGTTTGCAAAGATTCAAAATGATATCCAAAATTTTGAAAAACTTATATAGGTCTGTGGTGGGGAGTATATTGACAGGTCACATCATGGTCTGATATCGAAGCACCAATGTTCTTGAACATAAATCACTACAAAAAGTAATGGATAGGGCTCAGTGCATCATGGGTAAAGCCCTCCACACCATTGAGCACATTTACATGGGGCATTGATGCAAGGTGGTAGCATACATCAACAAGGACATCCACCACCCAGGTCATGCTCTCTTCTACTTGCCATCAAGGTACCGGAGCCTCAGGACCCACACCATCAGGTTCGGGAAGAGTTATTATCCCTCAACCATCAGTCTCTTGAAACAGAGGAGATACCATCACTCAATTTCACTTGCTCCATATCTGAACTGTTCCCACAACCTATAGACTCACTTTCAAGGACTCTTCACTTATCTTGTCAATGTTTATTGCTTATTTATTATCTTTTTTTCTTTAGTATTTGGAGTTTTTTTTTGCACATTGGTTGTTTGTCCTGTCGGGTGCAGTCTTTCATTGATTGTATTGTATTTCTTGGATTTAATATGTATGCCTGCAAGAAGTGAATCTCAGGGTTATATATGGTGACATAGATGTACCTTGATAATAAATTTACCTTGAACTTTGAAAAGAAAGGCCTGGATGTTGGATATAGATAAAAAAAACACTATTCAAACATTGCAGTGCATTTAATGTGCACCAATCATGGAGATACTGTTTTCATACATACTCCTAGTTTTTTAAAAAATGTGGGAGGCATACTTGTGCAGCAGGTAGTTCCACTACTTCACAGTTCCACTGATCCATGTTCAATTATGACTTGTGTGAAGTTTCGGACATTGGGATAATGTTGCTTGGTACCAGTTTCTACTATGTTCTCCATTTTCCTCTCACCTCCCAATACTGATGAGGTTCATAACAATTACTTTTCTAGTATAAAGACTAGTACAAAGTCTTTATACTGTTGGTTGGCAGCTTAAATATGTGCTGTAAACTAGGCTGATGGCGGTAGAATCTTAGAGATAGTTGATGGGAATGTGTGAGAAAATGGGTTATAGGAAAATCAGTGGGACGATGGGACAGACCTGATTGATTTAGGAGCCAACTAACTCAAAGGATGAATAGCCATTTTTGTTGTGGGAAATATAAAATAGGCAGCTTTATAAATATTGGTGCAGGATATCCCAGGTAATAATTGAGTTCTGTTTTACAGATGTCCTGAAGTTGATTCTATTCATAAATTGGAAAATACACAAAAATATGCTAATCATACTTCCACAAAATTGTAATGAGTGGCATTAAAATCACGTAGACTAATTTGAAAGCATAATCACTATAAGTGGAGAGAGCAAAGTAATTCTGCCGTTCATAGGAGCAAAGGTATGGTATGTACATCAGACCTTTGAATTGAATAAAATTGTGGGAGATTGTTTGAATGTGGGGGTGTCTAATAGTCAGGTGATCATAACCTCGGAATATCTTGTAATGTGTTTGCAGATATATAGTTGTTGCCACATATGAAAGATAATGCTACAAGACAGCACATTACCATTCCAGTATTAAACTACTAATGTCTGTTGGCATGGGAAACAAGCAGCATGCTTTGTAGCTATCAATGGGCCACTTTGGCACAACCAAACATAACAGGTGTTCATGAGTGCTTGTCGCTGGGTCACAGAAAGGAAATTGAAATTAGGGAGCAAGCTTGAGGTACTTAGAGAGAGAAAGAAACATAGAAGCAACTGAAGAGGAAATAACTCGCTTTGTGTTAGGGCAAGGTCATCCCAGCTCCAATATAATTATAGAACACTACAGCACAGAAACAGGCCCTTTGACCTATTTAGTCCATGCCAAACCATTTATCTGTCTTGGCCCATCGACCGGCACCTGAACCATAGTCCTCCATACCCCACCCATCCATGCACTTATCCAAATTTCTCTTAAATGTTGAAATCGAACTGCATCCACCACTTCCACTGCCTGGTCGTTCCACACTCTCACCACCTTTCGAGGGATAAGTTCCCCCTCATTCTCCCCTTAAATGCTTCACCTTTCACCTTTAACCCATGACCTCTAGCCTAGTCTCACCCAAATTCAATGGAAAAAACCTGCTTATCTATATCCTATCTAAACCTATCTATCCTATCTATAATCTTGAATACTTTATCAAATCCCCTTCAATTTTTTACACTCTAGGGATAAAGTCCTAACCTGTTCAACCTTCCCCTATTACTCAAGTCCAGGTAACACCCTTGTAAATTGTCACTGCACTCTTTCAATGTTATTTACATCTTCCTGTAGGTTTGGTGACCAAAACTGCACCCAATACTCCAAATTAGGACTTCAACATAATATCCAAACTTCTGTGCTCAGTATATTCATTTATGAAGGTCAATGTGCCAAAAGATTTCCTTATGACCCTTTTTACCTGTGATGCCACTTTCAAGAAATTATGGATCTGTATTCCCAGATCCCACTGTTACATTGCATTTCTCAGTGCCCTACCACTCACCTTGTAAGACCTACCCTAGTTGGTCCTCCCAAGGTGCAACACCTCAAACTTGTCTGCATTAAATTCCATCTGCCATTTTTTTGCCCATTTCACCAGCTGGTCTAGATCCCACCACAAGTGTTGGTAGACTTCTTAGTTGTCCGCTACATTCCCAATCTTGGTGTCATCCAGAAATGCACTAATCCGGTTTACTACATTATCATCCATATCATTGATGTAGATGGCAAAAAACAACTTGAACAGAGAATGCACAATGGCAGGTGTGATTAGCTGGAATCTTGACGTCCAGATGCCTGTTGATAGAGTTTTGAACAGGAATCAGAAGAGCAAACACCACTGGACGTGAACAACTGTTGTCATTGTAGAACTACAGAAAAAGATATCCCTAGGTGATAAAATGCTGCAAAACAAGGAGAGACACCTGCAAAGCCACAGAAAACAGCATTACCCCATTATCAATAGGATTGATTAGCTTGCTGGAAGCTTCGAGATCAGACATCGAGCACAGTGTTAACCCTATCATTTAATACTCCATATTGGACTCCACTGCATTGAGACAAAACAACATAACACAATTCAATAAGCCAGCAAAGACTCTAGACATCATTGCATTACTTTAGAGTATGATCAATGATTTTAGGTGAAGACAGGTTATCTTGAGAAATTAGTTCATTTACTGTACCAAAAGAAGTCATTCAGGCACCAAATGAGAAAAATAAATCAAGAAGGAACTCTTTCACAAACTTAACACTGTTGAAGAAAGATACACTTCTCCATATGAACTTATTAAAAAGTAGGATGAGCATTTTTAAAAAAAATCCCTACCTGCACATGGGAAAGAATAAATATTATATTCACATAACTGCAAATAATAGCTATTTTTATTTTAAAGCATTTTTGAAAACGTGTATGAGAGAGTTGGAGTAAAAAGATATTATAGTGTTCTTATTTCTAAGCTACTAGAGTACTGTGCCTGATAAATTTTAGAAAATCAATAAGACTGAAGATAGAGAAAGTGAGAAGATAGAAACCGTAGATCTTACCTGTGTGATATGCCATGAGGATAAGGTATTGATAAAGAGGAAAGAACAGCCTTGTGCATTACATCCAAACATACAGTGAAATGCATCATTCTGTGTCAAATCAAATCAGTGAGGATTTGCTGCGGGGAGCTGTCTTGTGTCGGCACACTTCTGGCGCCAAAATGGCACACTGATAACTTACTAACACTCACTGCTGTGTATTTAATATTTTAGTAATATTGGAAACATATTCTTTCATTAAGTATTCTTATTCTATTTAAATAATTCATTGTGGTTTATATATAAAAGTACATGAATGTCATATGACATTATTAATAATTATTATTATTAATGCTGCAATATTAATACACAGTAGCCTCTCCGGACTCTGGACTTGGTGACTGTCAAACGTTACATGGATTTTCTGGTGTAGTCTGTTTTGTCATATGCTTTTGTGATATCATTCTGGAGGAATGTGGTCTCATTTTTTAAACTGCATTGCATTTGTGTTTTCTAAATGACAATAAACCAAAATTCAATTCAATTATGCCATCATGTCTCACTAAAGTAAAAACACAAAGTCTATACGTTCTCCTGGTCTCGCTGTGTTTTCCTTCCAATTAGTTTCATGTTTTGGAGTTACAAAACATAGCACAAACCCTAACCCATACATCTTTGGGATGTGGGAGGAAACCAGTGCACTTGGAGGAAACCTACACAGTCAGAGGAAGATCGTAAAAATTCCTTATGGACAGTAGTGGGAATCGAACTGATCAGTGACTGCTGGTGATGTAAAGTGATTGCATTAGTTGCTATGCTACAGTTATTAAACCCATTGTTTAATTATATCTGCATTATATAAAAATATAATAAATTCCTTACAATGCTTATTCTATTCAAACTAATATAAAGCAAAGAATTGCTTGTGATAACAAGAATTTAAAATGCATGAGTGAAATATAATTTGTGGAAAAAACCTCTCAAATTATTGTCGTGCATACTTTCTGTCAGTGTAAAAGAGAACTTTTACCACGGTGGATGGCTTTCCCAAAATTAGCTGGTGAATTACCACAATATTCTAGATATGGGAAATATGGCTGTAGAGTCAATGTGCACCCCATATACTAGCAATGTAAATGCTGTGATTCAGAACTTGTGTGGTGCAGCATTTTAAGAAAATGTTGTGTAAAATCTTTGGCTTAAAATTTTTCTGCTTAGGTTATTACAGTGGCAGAGCAATTTTTAAAATGCTTTACAATTTACATTTTTATTAAAGTTTTATAATTGATTAAAGTTTTATTATTCTTAGAAATCTTATTTGATTATACTAGGAATTCAAAAACATTTTCAAATAGCAGTGGAATTTTGAGAGTGTCAGTCAATCAACAAATCATGATTTATAAAGATGGCATCAGTGAACAGCGCAACCAAGGGCAACTCTTCGAGCCTGTGATCTACTTTTTGGTGCTGTGTTTTCAGGCTGATTAAGCGATCTGATGCTTTGCTGTCTCTGAGGAGGTTTGGTGAGGTTTTGATTGAAATGTGCAGCCTAGAAGCCAAGAAGCCTAGAGGCAGGTACAGACCCATAATCAACTCTATTTCTTGACAATCTTGCTGATTAAAGTGTCAGGGAAGACAGAAATCATTGAGAACAAGAGCAGAAGGTGAGCGAGTGTTCAGCACTGTCTACCTGTGGGTGACCAGTCTCTCTCTTCCTCTTGTTCGCTGCTGCTGCAGGAAGGTGTCTACGTATGATAGTCTCTCTCTGCCTCTCATCCTCTGCTCCTGGGGGTAGGTCCCTGTATTTGAATGGTCTCGCTCTCCAGTTTTCTCAATGTTGTCAGAGGGTTGTGCTCGAATCTCGGGTCTTTTGATCAATCGCATTATGATGCGTTTCTGGTTTCACCTCACTCCTTTTTGTTGCCGATTTGATCTGCAGCCTGAAGTTAATGAACTACACAGCACTAGACTGAACTTAACTGAGCTGAACTGAATATCCCTAGAATGGTTCAGTAATTTGTGGTTTGGTGCTTTATATTTTGTGTTTTGCGCTACTTTTTGCCATTTGCACACTATGTTTTATTTTTGCATGTTAGGGGTTTGGTGTTTTTCTTTGAATGGTTTCCATGGTTTTCTTTCTTTGTTTTGTGGCTATCTGTGGGAAGGCAAATCTCAAGTGATATATTGTACACATACTTTGATGATAAATGTACTTTGAATCTTTGAACCACAGAGAAATCTTTCCTCATTGCTATGCAGCGTATTCTTGATGAGTGAAGAATTTACAGACCACTCTGAAGCACTAGAGGGCTATGAAACTCTTCCCTGAGTTCTCATTTCCACATCACAAAGAACAAAAGTATTTTTCTTCCAGAGGATGCTTCACTGATGTTCCAAGTTACAGAGAAAATGAACATTATTATTGGTATGAGAAATAATAAGTGCACAGAAAAAGAGAATAGCTTTTTTGGTCACAGGTGCATCAAAATATTGAAACACAATGAAATGCTTTGTTTGCATCAACAATCAACACAGTTTGGGAAGGTGCAGAGGACAACCCACACGTGTTGTCATGCTTCCGGTGCAAACATAGCGTGTCCACAACTTATTAAATCTTTGGAATGTGGGAGGGAAGTAGAGCACCAGACGAAACCCACACTGTCTTATGGAGAATGTAGACACTCCCTAGAGACAGCAGCAGAATTGAGCCCAGGTTGGTGGCACTGTGAAGTTTTAACTTAACTGTTATGCTACTGTGCCAGTTGAAAATAATGTCTACTTCTCTGCTTTGCTGAAAACAACAGCTGCACAAGAAGCTTTCTTGAACCTTAATGTGATGAAGATACTACCACTCACTGATCCTCTAGATGTGATAAACAGTTAAAAAGAACTGAGAAATGTTCCCTGCACTTACATCTTCCAATTTAGTCAGATTTGAGGGCTACTGTAGAATTAAAATTCCTTTGATGATGACTCTAAGATAATTTTTAGGCCAGTATCACATCCACTAACTGTAATTTCAGCAGGAGTTTGGAAGTGCTGTACAATTGCCTGATGCTGTCTGTCTTGACAGAGTATTGCAGCAGACATTTTACTGCCTCACAACTCCAGGGTTTGAATCTGACCTTGATAGAGTTTGTATATTCCCTTTTTTAACCGTGGATTTCCTTTGATTGCTCTGATTTAATCCCAGATTTCTCACGTGTTGGCTTGTTAATTGGCCACTGTAAATTACTCCTTTGTGCAAGTGGGACGTGTAAAGTATCAAAAAGGGCAGTTGATAGGCATATGTAAAATGGAATAAGTAGCAAAGGTTACAAGGAAATAAGGAAAGTGGAAATTGGACAATTGGGAAGTTCTCATCAATCAAATATGTAGAATGGTCTCTCCTGAATCTTTATAAGTGTAACATTAATGACAATTGTTCTGGGATTGTTGTTAATGTAAATGATTTTTTGACAGAGCGGTAACATATGGGAGAAAAAAAAATTTACTCAAGTAACACTGTGATTTCTTGGATCACTACAGGAACTGGGCTTTTTGCCACAGTTAAAATATGTTGATAGGAGATTATGTACAAGTGGCCATGAAGTTCTTTGATAGAGATCATAAGGCAAAATTTTGGTGTGAAACTCATTCAACAAACACACACAAAATGCTGGAGGAGTTCAGCAGGCCAGGCAGCATCTATGGGAAAGAGTAGAGTTGATGTGTCAGGCCAAAACCATTTGGCAGAACTTGGCAGAGTCTATAGATTCCCTTTTATAAATGTGTGAATTTCCTGTGGAAGTTCATTCCCTGTTTTCAGCTCAATAGGCTATATAAAGACTGCACGTTTCAATGGAAAGAACTAAAGTCACTGATTTTCTGATTGCACGAAATGCTGGAGGAACTCAACAGGCCAGGCAGCATCTATAGAAAAGGACTGAGACCCTTTCAGGCCAAAAGGTCAATTGTTTACTCTTTTCCATAGAGTCTGCCTGGCCTGCTGAGTTCCTCCAGCATTTTTTGTGCGTTGCTTTGGATTTCCAGCATCTGCAGATTTTCTGGTGTTTGAGATTCTACAACTATACTGTGAAGTCTCTTCGAGGGATGCCTACCCTGAAGAAGTTTGAATCTTCCCTTTGACAAGAGTTCAGTGATACCCTCTTTCTCTGCTGCCCCTCTGTGGAAGAAGGGTGTCGGCCTGAAATGTCTTTTCTATAGATGCTGCCCGGCCTGCTGAGTTCCTCCAGCATTTTGTGTGGTGTGCCTTGGATCTCTAGCGTCCGCAGATTTTCTCGTGTTTGCTATTTTCAGACCTATGTTTTAATTTCTAGACTATTTTTCCAATGGTGTAGCTGTTGGAAACCAGGGGACACTTTTAAATGCAGATTGAAGTAAGATGAGTAGAAGTTTCTTTCCGTTGTTTAAATTTGGAGTAATTCCCTGAGTGTACAGTTAAGGTGATTTACTAAATAAAATGGAATAGGATAGAAGGATAAGACCTGGTTTGGAGAGGCTGCCTTGATGGGCTGGGAACGTGTGCCCACGAGTGCTCAGATATCGGGTTCGGAGCTGCACCTTGGTGTTCTCAGTTAGTGGAGGCCATTGCTGGGAACTACCAGCACCTTCTTATATTCTTGCCTAATTGTCCTGAAGAAGGTCTGTGGCCGCTGTTTGTTACCAATCTTTGCCATAGATTCGTGAGAAAGCTGTGCAGCCAGATAAACAGAGGCAAAGTCAACAGCTTCTACCATGTCTAAAAGAAGGTGATGAGAAAAACTGTAGGATCTGGCATTCTGTCAACATATGGACAGCCGCTGCTAGAACCAGCAATGACCTGTAAAAGATTTATTGCATGCTACTGGCGCAGTAGCGCTGTTACTAATTAATCATCATTGTATAATTCTGTAATGATCCTTTTAGCACATTCCTGAGAATTCATCCTGAGCACTTAGCAAGGCGTCAATGTACTTTTTCTGAGAAGCAGGTAAAGCTAAATTATTGTGGTATGATATCACAAAAAGCACTGCTTGTGATTCCATGGCAGCTTCAGTGATGTTGATATAAAATGTGAAAGTAATTTCAGAATACATCAGAATAACATCAGCCATTCATCAGAATCAGGTTTAATATCACCGACACGTAAAATTTGTTAACTTTGTGGCAGCAGTACAATGCAATACATGATAAGTATAAAACAAAAACTGAATCACAGTAAATATATACATGTATATTAAATAACTAATTTAAAACAAGTAGTGCAAAAATAACAAATAAAAAAAGTTGTGGGTTATTGTTCATGAGTTCAATGTCCATTTAGAACCTGGATGGCAGAGGAGCAGAAGCTGTTCCCAAATTGCTGAGTGTGTGTCTTCAGGCTTCTGTACTTCATTTCTGACAGTAAAAATGAGAAGAGGGCATATCTTGGGTGGTGAAGGTCCTTAATGATGGATACCACTCCTTGAAGATGTCTTGGATACTACCGAGGCTGGTACCCATGATGGATGCCGGCTGGTGGCGCAGTGGCGTCAGCGCCGGACTTCAGAAGCGAAGGCACCCAAGTTCAAGCCCAGTTTGCACCCCCTCCACCCTCCCCGGGCATGCTTTCCATCCGTGCTGGGTTGAGCACCTAATTAGCCACTTGGTCTTGTAAAAAATACAGGGGTCGAATCAGGAACATTCATACCGTGACCCGGTTAATCTGAAAGGAGACCAATCCTGACACCATGCACCAGAGAAGAATGGCTGACTGTCTGGAGTGACAAGCTATGAAATAACCCATGATGGAGCTAACTCATTTTACAAATTTCTTCGAACCTGTATAGTAGCCTACCACCCCCATCTCCTTGACCCCTCATGGCAGCCAACACACACAAAATGCTGGAGGATCTCATTTCTAATGAAGGATCTCAGCCCAAAACATTGACTGTTTACTCTTTTCCACAGATGCTACCTGGCCTGCTGAGTTCCTTCAGCATTTTATGTGTTGCAGATTTCCAGCATCTGAAGATTTTCTCTTCTTTCTTTTTCAATTTTTTTATTAATATCAACATGATAAGATTAATACATAGTTGTTGGGATTACAAAATTACAAAATTAAAATGAACATAAAAGGATACACAAGCAATAAGTACAATATAGTTAAGTCTTCCCAAATCATGAATGATACAACTATTATATAAACAAAACAAAAAAAACTAGGTATATCATGTTGAAAAAAACAGAAAAGAGAAAAAAAATTATTACCCTAAGAAAAACTAATCTAACAAACTAACCACTAACTAATAAAGAAAAAAAAATGGACTGTTCATAGAATCTATAAAAAGACAAAGAATCATCAGTGTCCTCAACTCCGATCCTCTCTATATCTATATATATATTCCAATCCTATTTGTTTTCCTATTCCAACCCTATTTGTTTTTCCGGTTTTGATTATTTATGTATGTGTACACACACACACACACACACACACACACACACATTATTTATATATAAAAATATTATATAATATATATAAAATCAAAACCAGAAAAACAAATAGGATTGGAATAGGGTCAAATTACATCATGTGAAAATATTGAATAAATGGCCTCCAAGTCTTTTCAAATTTAATAGAAGAGTCATACATGACCCTTCTAATTTTTTCCAAATTTAGACATAACATAGTTTGAGAAAACCAATGAAATATGGTAGGGGGTTTAATTTCTTTCCAATTCAACAAAATAGATCTTCTAGCCATTAATGTAAGGAATGCAATCATCCAACAAGCAGAAGAAGATAAATGAATCGACTATCATTGGTAACCAAAGATTGCAGTAATAGGATGAGGTTGTAAATCAATGTTCAATACCGTGGAAATAATATAAAAAATGTCTTTCCAATATTTTTTCAAAAGCGGACATGACCAAAACATATGAGTTAAAGAAGCTATCTCAGAATGACATCTGTCACATATAGGATTTATATGGGAATAAAAATGAGCCAATTTATCCTTGGACATATGAGCTCTGTGCACACCTTTAAACTGTATCAATGAATGTTTAGCACATATAGAGGATAAATTAACTAATTGAAGAATTTTATCCCAATTCTCAATAGGGATAGTAAGGTTAAGTTCTCTTTCCCAATCATTTTTAATCTTATAAAAGGCCTCTGAACGTATTTTCATAATTATATTGTAAACATTTGATATTATACCTTTCTGAAAAGGATTTAGTTCTAACAATTTCTCCAAAATACCCGTAGAAACAAGATTTGGAAAGGTAGGAAGTACAGCGTTTAAAAAATTCCTAATCTGTAAATATCTAAAAAAAAAGAGATCTAGGCAAATTATATTTATTAGATAATTGTACAAATGACATAAAACAATTACTCAAAAATAAATCAGAAAATGGTAGTATACCTTTAGTCTTCCAAGCTGAATAAGCTTGGTCCATAATAGAGGGATGAAAAAAGAAATTGGATACAATAGGAATTGCTAAAACAAATTGATTCAACCCAAAAAATTTCCAAAATTGAAACCATATACATAAAGTGTGTTTAACTATTGGATTGTCAATTCATTTATGCAATTTAGAAAGAGCAAAAGGGAAGAGAAGTCCTTAAAATAGAACCCAATGAAAATCGTTGTACAGATTTAGTTTCCAGACTTACCCAATGAGGGGTAGGAGATAAATCCAAATCCTTTAACCAACAATTCAAATATCGAATATTAATTGCCCAATAATAAAATCTAAAATTAGGCAATGCCAATCCACCTTCCTTCTTTGAATATTGTTTATACTCCTTCACGCAGAACCACAGAATGTGTCATTTCATTAGATGCGGAGAAAGCATTTGATAGAATTCAATGGCCATATTTATTTAACGTGCTTGAGAAGTTTAATTTTAGTCCTACATTTATATCCTGGATTAAATTGATATTATCATACTCCAGTAGCCTCGGTTTTTATTAACAATCAAAGATCTCCCTTTTTTCGTTTATTTCGGGGTACCAGGCAAGGCTGTCCTCTTAGTCCATTATTATTTGATATTGCTCTGGAACCTTTGGCAATTGCTATTAGAGAATCACCTAACATTTTTGGCATTACTCGCGGGATGGATATACATAAGTTATCATTATACGCAGATGATTTGTTATTATACAATTCTGATCCTGAGAAATCCATTCCTGCAGTTATATCATTATTGGCTCAGTTTAGTAATTTTTCTGGGTATAAATTGAATCTTAATAAGAGTGAATTGTTCCCTTTAAATAGACAGGTTCCAATTTATGGAAATTTACCTTTTAAATTAGTTAATGACTTTTTTTATATACTTAGGGATTAAAATTACAAAAAATCACAAGGAGTTATTCAAGGTTAATTTTTTACCCTTAATTGATCAGATTAAATGTTTGTTTACTAAATGGTCACCATTGTCTTTATCTCTGATAGATCAGATTAATGTCATTAAGATGATTATTTTACCCAAGTTCTTATATATATTTCAAGCGGTACCAATTTTTATTTCGAAATCCTTTTTTGACAATGTTGATTCAAAAATTTCCTCATATATATGGCAGAATAAAAATCCTAGATTAGGTAAAAGATATTTACAGATTTTTTCTTGAAGTTTTTGAATGTTTTAGGTGGTACACCAAATCTCAAACTCCTAATGAAATATAGCTGCTGTCTTACTTTATTTATAGTTGTATCAACGTGTTGTGACCAAGTTACATTCTCAGAGATATTGAGACCTAGAATCTTGAAATTGCTCACTCTCTTCACTTCTGATCCCTCTATGAGCTTTGGTTTGTGTTCCTTCTTTCTATCCTTTCTGAAGTCCACAATCAGCTCTTTGGTATTACTAATGTTGAGTGCAAGATTGTTGCTATGACACCACCCAACTAGCTGGTATATTTCACTCCTGTATGCCTTCTTGTCACCAGCTGATATTCTGCAAACAATGGTTGTATCATCAGCAAGTTTATAAATAATAATTGAGTTAAGCCTAGCCACATAGTCACGGTTGCAGAATGAGTAGGGCAGTGGGCTAAACACATATCCCTGGGGTGTACCAGTGTTGACAGTCAGTGAGGTGAAGATGTGATTTCCAATCCCCACTGATTGTTGTCTTCGAGTTAGGAAGTTGAGGATCCAGTTGCAGAGGGAGACACAAAGGCCCAAGTTCTGAAGCTTTTCCATCAGAGCTGCAGGAATGATGGTGTTGATCATGAGCTGTAGTCAATAAACTTCAACCTGGCATAAGTATTTGTATTATTGATGTGATCCAAGGCTGCATGAAGAGCCATTGAGATCATGTTTGCCCTAGACCTACTGTGGTGATAGGCAAATTGCAGTGGGTCCAGATCCCTACTGAGACAGGAGCTGATTCAAGCCATGACCAACCTCTCAAAGCATCTCAGCACTTTAGATGCGAGTGCTACTAGATGATAGTCATTAAGGCAGTGTGCACTGCTCTTCTTGGGCTCTGCTATAACCGTTGCCCTTTTGAAGCAGGTAGAACTTCAAAATGTCTTTGAATACCCCCACCAGTCAGTTAGAACAACTTTTCAGAGCCTTACCATGCACTTCATCGGCATTCCACTGATGCGCATTGGACCCAGATCAGACACCACATGATGACAAATTGAGTATTGAGAAACAGGATCTTCATTAGTACAAAGTCTCAAGGATGCAAGTATCAAAATCCAATATCAAGAAGAGCCTTTGAAAGGCCTTAATATCTACTCCTTTTTTAGGCATTTCTCCACTCCCAATGATCCCTTCCCTTGCCTACCTCATAAGTTCCTTTGGAGGTCCCATCCTGACAAATGAACGTGGGCTTGCTAGGTTTCAGTGCTCAATTTGGAATATCTTAGTTAGACACCAACAAGAAAATAAAGCAAGGCTGATACCAATGACAGAATTGTAGAATTCATATTCTACAACTTCCTACCCTTGGCTAAACTGTAAAGTCTTTTTCCGTAAATTTTACTGTTCCTTTTCTCATAATCTCTTTAAAAATGTCTAGAGGAAAAACAGAGAATTTGAAACATTTTTATTTTGTTTACAAATTTCCTATTTTCAGATGCACTGACAATTATACTAGCTGAAGGTTAATTTAACCCATGCTTTATTGTGGCTTTATGGCTGTCAGCGTCTGAATTTAGACTTCCTGAATGTATTACAATAACTTTTCTCACTTTATCTAAACCCTGCTCTGGAAGGGTTTGCAGGTGATTACTTCCTACAGAGCGAAACCTAATGTCTAAAATCGCTGTGATGCTTCATTCCCAGATGAGGTCAATGCTTTTTATGTATGCATTGTAAGGGAGACTAAAGATACACTTGTGAGAATTCCTGCAGCATCTGGTGACCCTGTGCTCTCTGACATCAGAACACATTTCAAGAGGGTGATGCCTTTGCAAGGCCTCAAGCCCTGAAAAGCTGCATCAACCAACTGGAGGGAACGTTCAAGGATATCTTCAAACTTTTACTGCTGTGGTCAGAAGTTCCCACCTGCTTCAAAGGTGTTACAATCATACCAGTGTCCAAATAGGGCAGGGTGAGCTGAATCAAAGACTATCACTTAGTGGCTCTCACATCTGCTGTGTGAGTGTATACTTTGAGAGGTTGGTCATGGCTAGGATCAAATCCTGCCTGAGGAAGGACCTGGAGCCACTGCAGTTTGCATATCACCACAATATGCTTGCAGCGGATGCAGTCTCACTAGCTCTGCATTCGGCCTTGGATCACCTGGACAATAACAATATCTACATCAGGCAGTGTTTATTGATTACAGCTCAGTGTTCCACACAATCAAATTCTCAGTTCTAATCAACCAGCTTCAAAACCTGGGCCTTTGTAGCTCCCTCTGCAACTGGATCATTGTCTTCCTCATCAGGAGATCACAACTGGTGTGGATAACATCTCCTTCTCGCTGACAACCAACACTGATGCACCTCACGGATGCACACTTAGCTCACTGCTCCACTCTCTCTGCATCCACAACTGCATGGTGAGGCACAGCTCAAACGACATCCATAAATTTGCCAATGACACAATTTCAGATGGTGATGAGGATGTGTACAGGAGTGAGATAGAACAGCTGATTGTGCAGTGTTGCAACAACACCTTACGCTCATTGACAGTAAGGCCAAGGAATTGATTGTGGACTTCAGGAAGGGGAAGTCAAGGAACATGCCACAATCCTTGTCAAGTGATCAGCTGTGGAAAGGTGAGAAATTTCAACCTACTGGGTCTCAAAATCTCTGAGGATTTATCCTGGGCCCAATATATATTGATGCAATTACAAAGAAGGCACAACAGTGACTATGTTACATTAGGAGTTTGAAGAGATTGAGTATGTCACCAAGCACATTCGTAAATTTCTGCAGGTGTACTATAGACAGCAGTCGAATTGGTTGCATCACCATTTGGCATGGATAACCCACTGCACACGATCAGAAAAATCTGCAGGAAGTTGTAAACTGAGCCAGCTCCATCATGGGTACTAACTAGTCTCCCCCGCATCGAGTACATCTTCAAAATGTGAAGATCAAAAAAAGCAGCATCATTAAGGTACCCAAGGAATGCCCTCAGGCAACAGGCTGGACAAGCATTTAACACAGATTGAAACTGTCATTAAAAGATTAACAGTCAAAGGCTATATACAGTAATTTACATTAAAAGTGTCTCAACTCTGTCGTACAATTAAATTACCTAGGTATGAATATTGCCATTTAGGGACATGGTTTAACTCCTGAATTTAAACAAAAAGTTGCTCGAGCAGGATATCCAAAGACCCTAAAAGCCTTACAAACAACCAAAGACCTATTGAATTATGCTAGAACTTTCATACCTGACTATGCTCAATTGTCAAAACCATTATATAACAGATGTACACCAAAAATGGAGAAGTTTTTTGCTTTTACCCCAGAAGATAATGAGACATTAGAGAAATTGATGAATGCAGTAGAGCAAGAAATAGACTTCATGACCAGTGATTGAACAAAATCTCTTGTTCTGTGAACTTTCGTTTCTTCAAAAACTGCTCTTGCCATCTGCTTTAATGAAGGAAAAGCACAAGCCCACATACACTATGCCTCATATTTTCATCCCAATGGAACAGTAATTTAGACCGTGAGACCATAAGACATAGGGGCAGAATTAGGTCATCTGGCCCATCAAGTCTGCACCGCCATTCCATCATGGCTGATCCTTGTCTTTATCTCCTGCTCAACCCCAGTTCCCGGCCTTCTCCCCATAACCTTTGATGCAATGTCTAATCAAGAACTATCAATCTCTGCCTTAAATACACACAATGACCTGGCCTCCACAGCTGCACGTGGCATCAAATTCCACAAATTCACCACCCTTTGGTCAGGTTTCAATGAGGTCCCCCCCCCTCTCAATCTTATGAATTCCAGCAAGTACAGACCCAGAGACATCAAACGTTCCTCGTATGATAACCCCTTCATTCCTGGAATCGTCCTTATGAATCTCCTCTGGACTCTTTCCAATGCCAGGACATCTCTTCTAAGATGAGGGATGCAAAGCTACTCACAATATTCAAGGTGAGGCTGCACCAGTGTCTTATATAGTCTCAGCATCACATCCTTGCTCTTGTATTCTAGACCTCTTGAAACAAATGCTAACATGGCATTTGCCTTCCTCACCACCAACTCAACCTGCAAGTTAACCTTTAGGGTGTTCTGCACAAGGACTCCCAAGTTCCTCTGCATCTCAGATTCCTGGATTTTCTCCCCATTTAAAAAATAGTCCGCACATTTATTTCTACTATCAAAGTGCATGACCATGCATTTTCCAACATTGTATTTCATTTGACACTTTCTTGCTCATTCTACTAATCTGTTTAAGTCCTTCTGCATCCTACCCATTTCCTCAACACTACCTGCCTCACCACCAATCTGCAAACTTGGCAACAAAGCCACTTATTTCATCATCTAAATCATTAATATATGTTTGTACAACATAAAAAGAAGTGGTCCCAACACTGACCCTGCAGAACACCACGAGTCACTGGCAGCCAACCAGAAAAGGATCCATCTATTCCCAATCACTGCTTCCTACCAATCAGCCAATGCTCTACCATGTTAGTAACTTTCCTGTAATACCATGGGTTCTTAACTTGGTGAGCATCCTCATGTGTAGCACCTTGTCAAAGGCCTTCTGAAAGTCCAAATATACAACATCCCCTGCATCCCCTTTATCTATCCTACTTGTAATCTCCTCAAACAATTCCAACAGGTTAGTCAGTCAGGATTTTCCCTGAAGAAAACCATGCTGACATTGTATTATCTTGTCCTGTGTCACCAAGTACTCCATCACCTCATCCTTAACATCTAACATCTTCCTAATCATTTAGGTCAGGCTAACTGGTCTATAATTTCCTATCTGCTACCTTACTTCTTTCTTAAAGAGTGGAGTAATGTTTGCAATTTTCTGTCCTCTGACACCACATTGGAGTCCAATGGTTCTTGAAAGATCATTTCTAATGCCATCACAATCTCTAATGCTACCTCTTTCAGAATCCTAGGGTGCAGTTCATCTGGTCCTTTAGGGTTTTCAGCTTTTTGAGCACCTTCTCTCTTGTAACAGTAATTGCACCCACTTCTCTTCCTTCACACACGACAACATTTTTCCCAGAAATGCACGCCAATGCTGCTCTGTTGACATCACTGCATGCAGCTCTATCCATTTTACTTTTTGGCCAACTCCTCTCTCATTCTACTGTAATTTCCTTTACTCCACTGAAATGCTGCTACATCAGATTTTACTTTCTCCCTTTCAAATTTCAAGTTGAACACAATCATATTGTGATCACTGGTTCCTAAGGGTTCTTTTATCTTAAGCTCCCTAATCACCTCTGGTTCATTACATAACACCCAATCCACTATAGCTGAACCCCTAGTAGGCTCAATGACAAACTGCTCTAAAATGCTATCTCTCAGGCATTTCAACAAACTCACTCTCTTGAGATCCATTACCAATTCGATTTTTCTAATCGACCTGAATGTTAAAATTTCCCATGGCTACCGTATCATTCACCTTTTGACTCGCCTTTTCTATTTCCTGTTGTAACCTGTGGTCCACCTCCCAGCCACTGTTGGGAGGCCTGTACATAACTGCCACCAATATCCTTTTACCCTTGCAGTTTCTTAACTCAACGCACAAGGATTCAACATGTTCCAACCCTATATCACATCTTTCTACTGATTTGATCCCATTCTTTACCAGTAGAGCCACACTATCCCCTCTGCCTACCTTCCTATCCCTCCAGTATAACGTATAACCTTAGACATTTAGCTCCCAACTACAACCATGATTCAGTGATGGCCACAACATCATACTTGCCTTACATCAAGGTCTTTCTATTATTGTATTCCAGACACTTACTGCAGCACCACCATTGCAGGGGACAGAACAACTATTATACAAACAGAGTTTGTGGCTTTAAAAACAGATAGAAAAATCACCAACAAATAAACAGAGCTACCATAACTAGATTTGGGAAATGGCAAATACAGTATGTTTAGAGGATGATACCTTAAAGTAGGAGTTATAACTTATTATCCTTCCCTCCCAGAGAAGACAAGGAACCATCTTCTCCACAAACCAGTTTTGCACAACATCATTTATAGCATTATTCTCAAATATGGTACTGTTACAGATCATCAATGAAAACCCAGAATGACAGATCCACTCAATTATAATCTCTGCTCCTGATTTAAAAAAAAAGATATTTTTTCATGAAATTAATTTGAACCTCACAAGCTGCAAATACATCCTTTAGGGAATCCTTCAGAGGCCAAGGCCCTGGAATTATGTCCACAACAAGTAACTACAATAGAAAATTGCAGACAACAGGATGAGTTGTAACGTAAAAGATGGACAAAATCAAAAAGGCTGAATAGAAGACTGAAGGTGTTATATTTACATGCGTACAGTATACGGAATAAGGTAGAAGAACTTGTACCAAAGTTACAGATTGGCATCTATGGTATTCTAGGCATCACTAAATCATGGCTGAAAGAAGAATATAGCTGGGAGCTTAATGTCCAAGGATACACATTGTATCGAAAGAACAGGCAGGAAGGCAGAGGTGCCGGCATTGTTCTGTTGGTAATAAATGAAATGAAATCATTAGAAAGAGGTCACATAGGGTTGGAAGGTGTTGAATCATTGTGGATAGAGCTAAGGAACTGCAAGGGTAAAAAGACTCTGATGGGAGTTTAGATTGGAATGGGACAATTTAAAATTTACTATGATGTGGATGTCTATATAGTAGCTGTATTAGGTAACAATCTGCTGCGTGTGTGTGTATATATATATATATATATATATATATATATATACACACACATATACATACACACACACATATACACACTGTATATGAGATGAGATGCATTCAATATTGAGTTGGAGTTTATAGTTATGCAGGGAGGTGTGATGAGTATTTAATATTTCTGAATCCTTGAGTAATATTGCAAGCATATTATTTGATGAAGTATTCTTTATTGCTTGTATAATGCATTGCGGGTTACATGTAAAGGTACATAAATGGCATGTCATTATGCTGCCTCACCGTACGTTTGCTTAAAGTAAAAACAAACATATCTGAGTTATCTCCCAGAGTTACATAACATAGCAGAAATCATTGAATATCTCTCACTCTCTTCCAACTCTTTGTTTTGATACAGTAACCCCATGACAGTCACCATCCTCCCCCAGAGCTCTAGGCTTCAGTTCTTGAACACTTAGCAAATCCCCAACCTGATGCCGTAACTTCCTGTCCCAGTGCATCTTACACTTTGAGCTCCAGCCACCTCTCTATTCTATGGACTGAGGCAGAATTGCCCAGGTCACCTCGCTTTTGATTAAGCAAGATCTGACCTGGCCCAATTCTGACTGAGACAATAAATCGCCACTGAGGTAAATATGAGGAATTCTCCTCAAATATGTGTGGGTTTTTGACTATCTGGGAGTGGAAAGGGAGCATCAGAGCGGATGCTTCACTTGCGATAAAGCTCATGCTTGTTGCTGGATTACACTGTGGAATTCAGGATTATCACAGATGAATACAAAAGCTATTTGGACACATAGCTGGCCCATTACCATCACTGAAGCTCATGGAAGATGAGCTGTCTATCTGGGAGATGCCCACCAACTTCAAAGACCTCATTATTCTGGCCCTCTGAATTAGCAAGCATCTTAAGGAATGACAATTCAGATTATTAGCTAGATCTCTGGTTCCATTGTCAGAACAATTCCAGACTGTAGGACCCTCATCATCAATGCCTCCAGAACTCATCCAGTTAAGGAGAGCTATTAACCCTCCCAAGAGTATGAATACTGGTGGAGAAGCAACTGGTACGCTTATCAAGGAGCCATTGATTACCCATGCATCAAACACCCACTGTATCCAGAAAAATGGCACCACTAGGTAGAGGCGAGAGGCCTTCTATCTGTTAAGCTTCCTCTGGCATCTTGTGTGCAGCTTGGACTTCCAGCCAAGCCTATCTCTCACTGCATCTGCATCACAGCCATTGATGGACATCTCTTAGGGTTCATTTCATGAATGTCCTTGAAACCGTTTCCAGTTGGGCTCGGCCCGAAATGTCAACAGCGCTTCTCTCTATAGATGCTGCCCGACCTGTTGCGTTCCACCGTCATTTTGTGTGTGTTGCTTGAATTCCCAGCATCTGCAGATTTCCTCATGTTTTCCACTTTCAGCACATCCTTTCCAAGATAAAGGGCCCAAAACCACTCATAATACTCATTGTGGGACGTCACCAGTGCTATATAAATGATATATGATATCCTTGTTCTTATATTCTAGTTCTCTTGAAAGGAATGCCAACATTGCATTTGCCTGCCTCACCATTGATATTACCTGCAAATTAATCTTCAGGAAATCCTGCACAAGGAGTCCAAGTCCCTTTACATCTCAGATTTTTGAATTTTCTCTCCATTTAGAAAATAGTCTACACTTTTCTTTCACCAAAGGTCATGACCATACACATCCTGATACTGTACGCCAATAGCCACTTCTTTGCTCATTGTCCTAATCTGTGTAAGCCCTTCTATAACCTCTCTATTTCCTTAAAAATACCTGCCCCTCCACCTATATTCATATCATCTGCAAACTTTACCACAAAGCCATCAATTCCATCATTCAGGTTATTGACATAAGACGTGAAAAGAAATGGTCCCAACACAGGCCACTGTGGAACACCACTAATCACCAACAGCCAACCAGAAAATGCTCCTTTTATTCCCACTATTTACCTCCTGCCAATCAGCCACTGCTTTATTCATGCTAGTATATTTCCTGTAATTCCATGGGCTCTAATGTTGCTAAGTAGAATGTGCAGCACCTTGTCAAATGACTTCTGAAAATCCAAGTACACAACATCAACTGGTTCTCCTTTGTCTATCCTGCTTATTTTTTCTTCAAAGAATTTCAACAGATTTGACAGACAAGATTTTCCCTTGAGGAAATCATGCTGACTATAGCCTATTTTATCATGTCTCTCCAAGTACCCCAAAACTACATCCTTATCAATGGACTCCAATATCTTCCCAGCCACTGAGATCAGGCTAAATGACCTATGAATTCCTTTCTTCTGCCTCTTTCCCTTCTTGAAAAGGAGTATGACATTTGCAATTTTGAATTCCTCTGGAACCAGGGCAGAATATAGTGATTCTTGATAGATTATTACTTATGCCTCCACAATCTCTTCAGAGAACACTTTCAGAATCCTGGGCTGTACACCATCAGGTCTAGATGACTTATCTATTTTCAGATCTTTCAGTTTCCTTCTTCCAACTTCACACACTTTTGACCCCTGACAGTTTTGAACTGTATAATACTAGTGTCTTCACAGTGAAGACTGATGCAAAAAACTTATTTAGTTTATCCATCATTTCCTTATCCCCCATTACTACCTCTCCAGCATCATTTTTGTTCTCTGATATCCACTCTCTCCTGTCTTATACACTATGTATTTGAAGAAACTTTTAATATTATTGGCTCGCTTACTGTTGTATTCCATCTTTTCCATCTTTGTCCTTTTAGTTTCCTTCTGTTGTGTTTTTTTTAAATAGCTTCCCAGTCCTTTGAATTCTCACTGCCTTTTGCTCCATTATATGCCCTCCCCAATGGCTTTTATGTTGGCTTTGATTTCTCTTGTTAGCCATGGTTGTGTCATCTTGCCTTTAGAATACTTCTTCCTCTTTCTAATGTATATATCCTGTGCCTTCTAAATTGCTTCTAGAAATTCCAGCTATTGCTAGTCGCTGGTGTTTCTTATCAATCAATTTTGTCCGGCTCCTCTCTCATGCCTCTGTAATTCCCTTTACTCCATTGCAATACTGATACATTGACTTCAGCTTCTCCTTCTCAAATATTAGATTGAATTTTATCATATTATGATCATTTGTCCCTCAGGGTTATTTAACCTTAAGCTTTCTAATTAATTCTGGCTCATTGCACAACACCCAATCCAGAATAGCTGATGAGAAGTATGTTCTTGTGATAATTGATCGCTATACTTGGTTTTTCTCTATGACTTCTTACAGTGAGGTCACAATTATGAAAATACTCAAACTCTGTGTTCCCACGTGCTGCTACACTTGCCTGCATACTGAAGGTCTTCCTTCAGTGATAAATGCTTTCAAACCATGTCAGAATCAGATTTATTATCACCTGCATGTGTTGTGAAATTTGTTAACTTAGCAGCAGCAGTTCAATACAATACACAATATAGAAGAAAAAAACAAAGTAAAATAAAATAATAAATCAATTACAGTATATGTATATTGAATAGATTAAAAATCATGCAAAAAACCCAAATAATATATATTAAGAAAATGAGGTAGTGTCCAAGGGTTCAATGCCCATATAGAAATCAGACAGCAGAGGGGAAGAAGCTGTTCCTGAATTGCTAAGTATGTACCTTCAGGTTTCTGTACCTCCTGCCTGATGGTAACAGTGAGGAAAGGGCATGCCCTGTGTGCTGGAGGTCCTTAATAATGGACGGTGACTTTCTGAGACACCAGTCCCTAAAGATGTCCTGGGTACTGTGTAGGCTAGTACCCAAGATGGAGCCAACTAAACTTATGATCCTCTGCAGCTTCTTTCAGTCCTGTGCAGTAGACCCCCCTCCATCCGCCATATCAGACAGTGATGCATCCTGTCAGAATGCTCTCCATGGTACATCTATAGAAGTTTTTGAGTGTATTTGTTGACATACCAAACCTCTTCAGACTCCAATACACAGCCATACAAGTCGAGTATAGCAGTACATCGCATCCACAGTCAAGTAGTATGGTGGAGCAAAGGAATCGAAGGATTAATGAGTCCTGGCAAAACTATTCTACTCCAGAGTCAAAGTAGGCTACACTTGTCCCCGAAGTGCAACTGTCCTTAGACAAAATTCCAATTGCAAAATTAGGAGTACAACAAAATGTTACAATTCTTAATGTAAATGTGCACATAAATACAGCCCTGATTACTAATTCAGGCCAAACATCTCTCCTCAAGAAATTGGGAGAGTTTATGGGTGTTCAAGAGAAAGGAAAAGAACCTGATAAGACAGTGTGGAAACCACAAAAAAGAGGACTAAGTTTAAGAAATTACATTCTGTAAAATAATTTCAACTGTAGTTTCTATCCTAGATTGAAGCCCCCTTGTCCCATTACCCAGATTATCAATGATAGGGCTGTAGTAATCGAGACTGGGATGAGAAACAAGACTGTAAGTAAAACTGTCTCCATAAATAAAATGAAACATGCCCCAGGAGCAATTATCCCCCCAAATGAGTGGAACCCTTTTATTAAAACAATATGGAACCCCATCACCCTGATGGAGTGAGATGTATTGAAAGCAAAAAACACATGTTTAGAAGTAGGGAGAAATGATGCTCTTATTACACTTTTAATATTTGTGCTTATAACAATATAATCCAGTGCTCCCTTACTTACCATTTGTTTTTTTAGCAGACAAAATCACATTTACTATGGCAATTGTTTCACTGTGATATAGGAGGGGTGATTGATATCTTTGTGGCCTAAGGTAGAAGGAGTCAACTTTAGAAAACTTAGCTCATTTATTTTTCAACATAGTCCCCTCCTACGTTTACGCACTTAGTCCAGCTCACGTGGAGGATTCGGATCTTGGACCTCCAGAAAGTGTCCACAGCAGGGGTGATTGATAAGTTTGTGGCCTGAGGTAGAAGGAGAAGAGTTATACAGCTCTCTTTACATGCACATGCATGTTAAGAACTCATCTCCATCTACCTTAGACCACAAACTTATCAATCACCCCTGGTGAGTTATAAACTTCAAACTTTCTGCATAATCACCCAAAGAGTTGACCTGCATGTGTATGCAAAGAGAGCCGTGTAACTCATCTTCTACATTAGGCCACAAACTTATCAATCACTCTTGCTGTGGACATTTTCTGGAGGTCCAAGATCCATATGCTCCATGACCGCTGGACTAAGTGTGTAAATGCAGGAGGGGACTATGTTGAAAAATAAATGTGCTAGGTTTTCTAAAATTGACTCCTCCTACCTTAGGCCACAAACTTACCAATCACCCCTCATATTAGACCATAAGACAGACAGAGGCTATTCAGCTTGTTAGATCTTCTCTGCCATTCCTTCATGGCTGAGTTATTATCCATCTGAACCTCGTTCCCCTATCTTCTCCCCACGAGCTTTGACTTCCTGACTAATCAAGATCCTATCAGCCTCTGCCTTAAATATACCCAATGACTTGGCCTACTCAGCCATCTGTGGCAATGAATTCCATAGATTCACTAACCTGTGACTAATGAAATTTTACCTCATCTGTTCTATATTCTGAGGTTGTGCCCTCTGATCCTAACTCCTTCGCTATAAGAAACATCCTCTGCACATCCACTTTATCCAGACCTTTCAATATTCAATAGGTTGCAATGAGATCCCTCTCATTCTTCTAAACTACAATGAGTACAGGCCCTGATATATCAAATACTCTTTCATTCCTGGGATCATTCTTGTGAACCTCTTGTGGACCTTCTCCAATGCCAACACACCTTTTCTTAGATAAGGGACCCAAAACTGCTCACAATACTCCAGATGTGGTCTGACCAATGCCTTATAAAGCTTTAGTATTACATCCTTGCTTTTGTATTCTCGTACTCTTGAAATGAGTGCTAATATTGTATTTGCTTTCCTTATTGCTGGCTCAACCTACAAGTTAACCTTTAGAGAATCCTACACAATGACTCCCGGGTCCCTCTGCACCTCTGATATTTGACTGTTTTCCCCATTTCAAAAATAGTCCATGTCATCATTCCTTCTCCCAAGGTGCATGACCCTGTACTTCACTACATTATATTCCATCTGCAGCATCTTTACAAATTCCCCCAATCTGACTAAATCTTTCTGCAGACACTCTGCTTCCTCAAAACTACCTGTCTATCTACTGGAGAAACTCAGAATGTAGACTAATGAGACTTCCAGAATGTAAACTTGAGAGACTTAGAATATGGACTTGAGAATAGATGGTATTCTTACCTACAGTCAACTGATGTCAAAATGCCTCTAATCATCCTCTGCTGGGTCCATCACTTGGCAGGGTCCTTCTGTCATGATGTTCATTGGCAATATTGGAACCCAGGTACAGAGGGAAAACAGACTTTGATGTAACAATATCAATGAGAGTTTACACATAATAGCTCCAAAAGAACATCATTGGATCAGCTGTGGGATACCACAGGAAGTAACACTCTCAGAACTAGGACCCCACCCCAATTAGTACTAATTGGGCATCCTCTTAAATAATACAAATAACACAGAATCCCTAAGCCTATCAAAATAAACTTAAGCTTGAACAGAAAGCACCAGAAGACTGCATTAAAAAGACTCAATCACTTTAGAAAAACACAAGAATCTCTAAACAATTAATGACTCTCATTAAACAATTGGCCAATTCAGCTACTCTAAAAACCTTGGAGCCCAGTGCCCTCTAGTGCCCTGCATAGGTCTGAAGAGTTTATTACATGTTTCATGTTAATAAATTATGAGATTACTAATCTTTAGGCAAAAAATGACAGCAGTACATTATTTGTTTAAAAGATTTATTTTCATAAAATCTGAGTATGGCTGGGCACCACATTGAAAGCAATGTGAATGTGAAAGAGATTAACTATCTTTAGCTTAGTGAAAAACATTGCCTGCTGAAATGATAAACTAATGGCAACAGACATAGTAATCCAAACTTGGCAAGGACTGTTTGTTGAGAAGAATATTTTAAAAATAGATTAACATGCTGATGTAGAATTAAAATATGGATATTGATGCATTGTTATCACATATTTATGGAAAATTATAATAGTAATATTCCTTAGAGGTTTGAGAGATGTATGCAGCTGAGAGTGAGGAAGTGAAAATTCTAAAGAGAAAATCATACAGAAATACCATACATTGAGAAGGATTTGATGAGTTCTTTGAGCATCGGATCAATAAGAGTTTTTCTTGCACTGGTAACCTACTGGAAAGTTTGGTTGAGTAATGTCTGTTCCCAAGAGCAATCTTTGCAGAAGTTTTGATCTCAAAGCTGATATTCATAAGAGGAATCTACATTAGAAATCTTTGCTTAGCTAGAGGGGAATATCATAGATATTCCTTTTCTCATGTTTGCCAAGCTTGCTTTCTAAACAACAGCAGCTGCGATTTGTAAGATCACAAACAGTTGTAAGTAAACTTCTAAACAATATTACTTTGTTTAACTTCTGCCCATAAATGGAAGTCAGTCTTCAGTTCTTAAAATGTAAATGGAAAGCTGTAATCAGCTTGAAGATTAAAAAAAATCTCTATTGAATAGCTTTGAAAATAGTTCTGTAATAAGAAGACGCTGGCAGTGGAAAGTCACTACACCTGCTTTACTACAGCTCTAGAGTAAAGTATAAGACAATAAGTTGTTTCAAACAGACAAGCTGACTCTATAAGTTGCTTAGTTCGAGGAAACTTGCAGAAAAGATGGACAATGTCATTTAGCATATTAATAACTTGCGTGTTTATAGTTGGGAGTTTATCATGTGCATGTGAAGTCAGCCAAGTAAGATAAAAAGGGTATAAATATAGAGAGCAGATAAGATTTATTAGGAATGGGGCAAGGAGCATCGAGGTATGTGACATAAACTTGTTTGATGGATATTCGCTTCCAGGTCTGGGGGAATGTCTCTTGTTTCGCCAAGCTTAGCATTCTAATCACAGTAGCTGCCGCTTGTAAAGATTAAACAGTTGTAGGTTAAACTTCCACTGTATACCTTCTGGTCATAAATGGGAGCCAGTCTTCAGTTCTTAAACTATATATGAAAATCAATTATCAGTAATGAGTTTGAAAACATAGCTTTGGATATACATTGTCGATAGAAAGCAAGCGGTTATGTCATTACTCCTGTCCAATTGCTGAAGAGGTGCAATATCAGTTACTTAGTTTGGTTTATTTCAAACCTTATTCGTTTAATTCTAGGAAACCTGCAGATCAGAGGTAATCATTTATCATATCAATAACTGATCTATGAATAAGTTGGCATATTTATGCATGTTTATTACAGCATTAATTGTGGGTAGCTGCAAACTGTGTCTCCAAGATGCTTGTAAACTGTTTGTGTTCAATGGTATCTGAAGCAGTATCACATGTGTGAAGTCACCCAAGTGGGAAAGAGACTATAAATGTAGAGAGAAGTTCAGGCTTATTAGGAATGGGGCAAAGAACATCAAGAAGCATGAAAGAAACACAAAGTAAACTAGAGTCCATCCCCTGGCTTTGATTTCCGTGATGGATGACTGGCTCATTTTCATCATTGGTATGTCTTTCCAGCTTATAGGATTTGTACCTGTGTTTTGGAAATCCTTTGTAGTTTAGAAATGGTTTGTAATTTTTAAGTCTTTATAAGATGGAAATCTTCTGTTAGTTTTAAATGTGTTTTAAGAATATTGCTTGGATTTAAACATGTATCTAAAATAAATGAACTGTATTTAAACTACAGTACTTTGTAAGCTGAACGTATTTTCTCTTTGATAGTGAGGAGGTGCCCACCACTCAAATAATGGGTATTGGCAGCTAAACCCACTGTGGAGAATAAACAGGGAAGTGAACTAGTCTTTGAAGATTTGGCAGTTACAGTGTAATCTCCCTCTAGTGAGGGTACTTATTGGTATTTATATCAGATAGGGTTAAAGGTCTTCATTTGAGTTTAGAACTTTATGGCCAATGCCATCACAATACATGAAGTGATTGTTTGGACGTAAAGTGATGCTAGGCACAGGGGCGCCTGTACATAGGGTGATTGACAGTAAATGATAAAGTATTGGTGATTGGGGTTTTGTCAGGAGGTTAGTGGGTGGAGGTGTTAATTAGCCATACTGTTTGGGGAATGTCTCTGCTTTTGAGACATGTGGTCCTGGTGTGGATGCTATGTAACCTCCTCCCTGATGGGACTGGGACAAACAGTCCATGACCAGGGTATTTCTGGCCTTCTGTATATATGTCCTTGATGGCAGATGGGCTAGTGCTAGTGATGTGTTGAGCAGTTTTAACTAACTTCCTTTCCTCCACAGTGCAAATTATTTCCTATGCACTGATGCAGTATGTTAGGATACTCTCTGCTACTCATCTGTAGAAGATTGTGAGTATTGATGCTCCTGTGTTAATGAACAATTCAAGAAACAAACATTGAATCGGATTTTAGCCCATTGAACACACAGTTCGTTCTTATGGGTATTTATGTTGTTAATGAACATTTCAAGTGATCTGTGTAATGGGATTTTGTTTGCATAATGATTGCCTGTTGCTAAATGGTGATTAATTGTTGGCAATACAAGAACTATCCTTTGCTTCACATGGAAAGTCAAAGCCTTGTGGATCTCTCTGCATCAGATACATTTCATTGATTAAATTCTGATGTGTGTTATCTGCAGTGTTTTAGATTCTTGAGGCACATAAATTATTATCAGTGTGTAGAACTAAAATATATTTGGATCATTATGTTCCACTGATGTTGGTGGGGAAGGTGACAGTGGAGGCATTTTCTCTGCAGTTGATGTTGTTAGAATATTGGGGGGGGGGGGTCATCAGCTAACTGATATTGTAAATCATTCCTGATTTCCTTTTGTTTCCCCACTTTCTTTTGTCAAAGAAGATAGGAAGTTAATTGACACGAAAACACTCTGACCCCTGGAAGCGACTGATGTTGCAGTAGAAAGCTGAGCTTGGCAAGTAGCACCCTCCCCCCCTCCTTCCGCCCGGAAGACCTGGTCAGTGAATATCTATCACAACTGGAGCAAGTTCAATGAGCCATTTGGCTTATTCCTGCTTCAATTCACACATTTATATGAAATGGGTGGGGTTTAGATAAGCGTTTAAATCCACTAAGAATCTTAATAATGCAATGGGAAATTCCACTTGCATGAATACATGGTATTTCCTTTACTGGAAACAAATGGGCCAGTCACAAGTCACTTGTGAACAGTTAAAACGGTTGCCAAAATTCGGTCACTGAATTAATCCAACAGAGTGCAACATTTTATTTCAACTGCCCTGGGTGGGTAAAAATTCATATATGTACTAGCAACGAAAACCTCAAATATCTTGCCTTTTGCAGTGGACTAACTGGATTTGCGACAAGTTCTTTAATAGCTATCACTGCTTATTCCTTATTTACGTCTGATAGTAAATTAGATGGGAGAGAATGGGTTGGCAGGGAATGTAACTGTAGTTCAAACTGATCTTTGATGCTGCATTGTTATTGGAAGCTCTATTACCCACTTTTAATCTGTTTTTGTTTGGTCCACTGGAATCAATTTGGTGGCAGATTGAAGTTTTGTTGTATTTGCAAACTGTTGTCTGTGTATATGGGCTAATTTTTGTTCACCTCAGGTTGGAGTGATCTATAATCTTATCATAGCCTACATTAAGATAAGTATCAAGCCAACAAACTCACCCTGTTAATTTTGCATCCTTAGTTTACTTAAATGCCCCAGAGTCAGTAAACTGCTTCCTTCCCAGTTCTAAATACCATTCCTAAGAGCTGCAGTAGTTTGCAGCTATCATACAGACATGTGCAGTAAGTTATCACATTTTCTAAAAAATGTTGTAGCAAATACACAAAATAAAACCATTGATTCCCCTTCTCTGAAGAAAGATAGTAAATATGAAAGCCCAAAGATCAAATCTTTCAGATGCCCAGCTGTGTAAAGTCTATTTTTTATGATTATATTGCAAGATATTTGAATAATAATGCTTCCACATCAATTTCTTCTGTTTAAAAATATAACAGTTTTTCAAATTATGATCTTCAGTGCTTAGGAAAATATTTTATTAAGAGTTTGAGGAGAATTGATATGTTACCAAAGTCTCTTGCATATTTCTACCGGTTTACCATGGAGACCATTCTAACTGGTTGCATCACCATCTGGTATGGAGGACCGCTGGACAGGATAGGAAAAAGCTGCAGAAAGTTGTAAACTTAGTCAGTTCCATCATGGACACTAGCCTCCCCAGCATCGAGGATACCTTGAAAAGACAATGCAGCCTCCGTCATTAAGGACCCCTATCACCCAGGACATGTCCTCTTCCCATTGCTACCATCAAGTCAGTGGTACAGAAGCAAGAAGACACACACTTAATGATTCAGGAACAGCTTCTTCTCCTCCACCTTCAGATTTCTAAATGGGCAATAAACCCATGACCACTTCTCAGAATTTTTTCTGTCTTTTTGCACTACTTATTCAATTTATTTTTTTATATATACTTTTTGTAATTTATAGTTTTTTTATTTCTATGTATTGAAATGTACTGCTGCCGTGAAACAACAAATTTCATGACATGTGCTACTGATATTAAACCTGCTTCTGATTCTGACATCATTAAAGACATATCCTACCACTTTAGGCAGAGATCAGGATAGATCTGTTTTGTCACTTAAACTTCTGGTTAGTTGTGTATTCATGGAGCCATCCTTCAACATTGTACTAAAAGGGGTATATCTTGGGTGTCTGGCTTTTGGCACAGACACCAGTAATGAATATTCAAAGATGTTCTACTCATTAGGATGTGCTACCAATGTGAATATGTAGTATGTAATTCCAAATTTTAAAGTTAAGTAGGTGATTACAGCAAAATGAAACTGTGGTAATGTATGGCTATTTGAAATACTGTCACTGTCCTGTCAGCTTGAATGGAAAAGCCTACAAAAAGTAGTGGATACAGCCTAGTCCATCATGGGTAAAGGTGTCTCCATTGTTGAGCATATCTACATGTAGCACTGTCGCAGGATCAAGGACCCCACAATTCAGGCAATGCTGTCTTCTCGCTGCTGTCATCAGAAAGAAGGTACAGGAGCCTCAGGACCCACACCACCAGATTCAGGAACAGTTATTATCCCTCAACCATTAGGCTCTTGAACCAGAGGGGATAACTTCACTCATCCCAACACTGAACTGTTCCTATAACCTCTGGACTCACTTTCAAGGGCAGTTCATCTCATGTTCTCAATGCTTATTGCTTATTTCTTTATTCCTATTTTTTTCCTTTTTGTATTTATTTGCAGTTTGTTGACTTTTGCACAGTGGTTAGTTGTCTTGTGTGCAGTTTTTCATTGATCCTATTGTGTTTCTTTGAATTTACTGTGAATGCTATAAAAGAATAAATCTCAGTTTTGTATATGGTGACATATATGTACTTTGATAATAAATATACTGTGAACTTTGTACTTACTTTGAACCAGTTCAGCTATTCTCCTCTGACCTCTGTCATAAACAGTGTGTTTTCTCCCACAGAACTGGAAGTCCTTTGCTTTTCACACAAGTCTCTATAAAGTCTAGAGACTGTCCTGCATGTAAATTCAGGAGATCAGCACTTTCTGAGATACTCAAACCAGCCATCTGGTGCCAACAATCATTCTGTGCTCAAAGTCACTTGGATCACATTTCTTCCCCATTCTGATGTTTGGTCTGAAAAACAACTGAACCTCTTGACCACAACACACACGAAACACTGGAGGAACTCAACAGGCCAGGCAGCATTTTGTGTGCGTTGCTCAGATTTCCAGCATCTGGAGATTTTCTTTTGTTTGTCTCTTGACCATGACTGCATGCTTTTATGCACTGAGTTGCTGCCATATGGTTGGCTGATTAGATATTTGAATTATTGAGTAGATGTACAGGTCCACTTAATGAAGTGGCCACTGACTGCATGTCCCAGTTACAACTTCCATGTTGCTCAGTTTCATTCAGTCATAACAGTTTCAATTAATTATTCTTGTACTTTTAGTGAAAGTGTTTGCTTTAGGGTTTAGAGCACCAAGTTGGCAGAAATGACAAATAAAACAGTGCAAGCCACTGAAGTTTTAGACAGTTTTCCAGTCAAAGAAATAAAAATCATTTACCAGACAGTACCAATGTATCTGGAAATACATGCTTCAAAAATACAAGCTAATTGTTTGGGCCTTTTTCTGCCTTGTGCAAAAGAAATTTCTTTCCACTTGATGTTTTTGCTTCTAGAGAATACAACACACAAACAGACCCTTTGGTCCATCTAGACCATGGCAAAACCATTCAAACTGTCTACCCCCACCAACCTGCACGAAGGTGTTTACCCTCCACACCCCCACCATCCATGTACCTACCCAAATTTCTCTTAAATGTCGAAATCTAGCTCACATACACCACTTGTGTCGGCAGCTCATTCCACACTCACAGCCCTCTGAGTAAAGAATCTTCACCTCATGTTCCCCTTAAACATTTCACTTTTCACTCTTAACTCATGACCTCTGATTGTAGTCACACCCAACCTCAGTGGAAAAAGCCTGTTTGCATTGACCCTATCTATAACACTAATAGCTTTGTTTACCTTTATCAAACATCCTCTCAATCTTTTATGTTCTAAAGAATACAGTCCTAACCTACACAATCTTCCTTATAGTTCAGGTCCTCCAGACCTGGCAAAATCCTTGTAACTTTTCTCTGAACTCTTTCAACCCTTTTTTTTTACATCTTTCTGCAGGTAGGTGATCAAAACTGCACACAATACTCCAAATTAGGCCTTATCAACATCTTATATAATTTCAATATAAAATCCCATTTCCTTACTCATTATATTGATCTATGAAGGTCAAAGTGGCACAAGCTTTCTTTGAGACCCTATCTACCTGTGACGCCAGCTTACAATGAATTATGGACCTGTATTCCCAGATTCCTTTGTTCTATCACACTCCTCAGTGCCCTACCATTCACGGCATAGGGCCTACCTTGGTTGGTCCTACTGAAGTGCAAAACCTCGCACTTGTCTGCATTGAATTCTGTCTGCCATTTTTCAGCTTGTTTTTCCAATGGATGTTGATCCCTCTGCAAGCCATGATAGCCTTCTTCACTATCCACTACAGTCCTGATCTTGGTGTCATCTGCAAATTTGCTGATCCAGTTTACCACATTATTTTCCAGATCATTGATAGAGATGACAAACAACAATGGACCTACACTATTAGTTCTAGTCCTCCTGTCAGAGAGAGAACCATTTACTACCACTCTGTGGCTTCTCCCACAAAACCAACGTCTAATCCAAATTTACTACCTCATCTTGAATGCCAAGCTACTGAACCTTCTTGACCAGCCTCCCCTTAGGAACCTTATCAAATGCCTTACTAGGGTCCATATAGACAACATCCACGGCCTTGCCTTAATCCGCATTCCTGGCCATTTCTTCAAAAAAACTTAGTAAGATTGGTTAGACATGACCTACTGTACCTGGCACAAAGTCATGCTGACTATCCTTAATTAGTCAGAGCAAATACTTATATATCCTTAGAATACCTTCCAATAACTTTTGCACACTGATGTCAGACTCACTGGACTATAATTTCCTGTTTATTGTTTATTGAATTTTTTAAGTAGTGGAACAGTGTTGGCTATCCTTCCATCCCTGATACCTCCGCTGATGTTAAGGATGACTTAAATATCTCTGTTAGGGCCCTGGCAATTTCTGCATTTACCTCCTGTAGGATCCAAGCAAACACCACCTCCTCTGTAATTGTCATAAGGGGACGTTGGGAGTGGACCCAAAAGCAAGACACAGACACTGAACTACCAGGAACAGGACAAGTCATGAGAAGGAAGCAAAGGAAGTGATGAAGAAAGAATACTGGACATGACAAAGGCCCCAGACGAGACAAGGATTCTGGGCCTGGGCTAGGACTTGACGAGGATAGAAGAACCAGGACATGGAACTGGGAACTAGGAGCCTGGACTTGGACTCCGAGCCAGAGACTGGACAAGGACCCAGAACCTGGGTCTTGACTCGGGCTCGGACTCCAGAACCAGGTGAGGTCAAGACGTGGCTACAGGACGAAGTGAGGCACAGGACTGGACGTGAGACTCCTGGACTGGACAAGGGAACCCCAGCACAGGACGAGGGAATCCCAGCACTGGGCTGGGCAAGGTATTCCTGGGCTGGATGAGGCATATCGACAAGACAAGAACACAGAGCCCTGGTCGAGGGAGAACAGGAATGCAGAACACAGAGCCTTGGTCGAGGGAGAACAGGAACACAGAACACAAAGCCAAGGGAGAGACAGGAACATGGAACACCAAGCCGGGAACCCCTCCTTGGGTACAGAATGTAGGGCCGGGACTCATTACACAGAACGCTGAACACGATGAGACAGTTCCCAATGCGAGGTAACGGCAAAACGGCCGGACCTACCTAGCGGAGGCGTGGACACAAAGAGACAGTTCCCAACAGGATGAGGCTCCAGGTAGAGGCAAGGCAGGGCAGGGCAGGGCTCCAGGCGTAGGGAAGGAAGGGAACAGTCAAGCCTCAGGGTAACAGCAATGACGGCCCGACTTACCCAACAGAGGCAAGGACCGGGAGGGACAGATCCCACCGTAGGGTAATGGCAAGGAAGGCCTGAGTTACCCCACGGAGGCGAGGACAGGATACCAACCGGACAAACCCACACAGAGACAATGACAGGATACTGACAACACAAACCAGCAACCAGCCTCGAACCCAGGGCCACTTATATTCCCGGCCCCGAGACGAGAATCGGGTGCTTACAATTAAGCCCAAATGAGACAAGGGAACGCCGGAAGCCCTGGAGTCTGGAGTCCATGGACTGGACCATGAAGTTTATGCCACTTTACCTCACTTCTATAGACTCTGTGTCTGTCTCCTGAATAAAATGCAAAAAATTCATTTACGATATTCCCCATCCTTTTTGCCTCCACACATGGATGACCATCCTGGTCTTCCAGAGGACCAATTAATTCCTTTGTAATCACTTTGTTCTTAACAGATCAGTAGAATACCTTGGGATTCTCCTTCACTTTGTCTGCTAGTGCGAGCGTCTGTCTCCACAACTTCTGCATGCGCTGTTCTGGTACTCTGGTTCTCATCTCACTCTGCTTCTAGTTTAAACCCCACCGTGCTGCATTAGCAAACTTCCCTGCTATAGGATATTAACCCCCCTCCAGTTTAGGTGCACCCTGTCCCTTCTGTACAGGTCCCACTTTCCCTGGAAGAGAGCCTAGTGATCCAAAAACCTTTTACTCTCCTTCCTATATCAACTCCTTTACCACCTGTTAACCTGAATAATCTTCCTAGTTCTGGCCTCACTAGAACGAGGCATGGATAGAGGTCCTGAGATCACAACCCCAGAGGTCCTGCCCTTTAACATAGCACCTAACTCCCTGAACTCATTATGCAGAACCTCGTCACTTGTCTGATCCATTTTATTGGCATGGACCATGATACCTCACTCTCAACCTCCCACTTAAGACTTCTGAGGACTTAATCTGAGATTTTCTGGACTCTGGCACCTGGGAATCAACATACCATCTGGGACTCTTGTTCTTGCCCACAGAACCTCTTTTCTGTTCTCCTAATCAACAAATTCCCTATCACCATAGCTCCCTCTTCTCCCCTTTCCCATCTGAATCACTGCTTTTCACTGTTCAGGGCTTTTAAACTACTTCTACAGAAAAGGTTTGAAAAATGAGCAGCTGCAAAACTTGTTTCTAGAGCATATGTTTATTGGAAGCTATATGTGTTCAATTAATTCCAAACTGATAGCTGATGCCAAACGTAGTTGCGATGTGACTTGTGCTGGAGGGCATTGTCATGGAACGGTGAGCAGCTAATTTGCTGGTTCATTGCGCACCTAATCTCAGTCCACTGGTCACATGAAAAGAGTTCAGTTGTTGTTATGAAAGGCAAATGAACATCATGTTTCTCCTTAAAGATCACTCAACCAACTTCAATGACAGGCCACATTGTCTGCCTAGCTGACAAGCACATCTCCATCACAGCAAGAACTCAGTTTGTGATATAGACTGCTCGTGTTAATAGAGAGAGAGCTGATTTATATTGAATTACCACTCCCTGTGATTGGGATGTTTTCAGACTGTGTAATGCCTATCTAAATTGTTTGATATTCCAAGCTCCATTCCACATAGCAGATCAAGATGGCGCCACATATGGCAGCCATGTTGTGAGCTCCGTTCCAAGTCTACAGTATGCTACTAATTTCTACAATTTTCTTAGCATTTTCTCTTCAAGTAGCTGATAGTCACATCAGATACAATAGACTGACTCTTCTGAACATCGGTAAGATGGCATTTACCCACTATGTGCCATTTTTCCTACACTGGCATCCCCTGCTTGCTCGATCCACAGAGGCATCATCTCTTACACTGCCACTACCTCGGAAGAAGTGCCAGAGGCGAGGGCAAAGGGCTGGTGTCCTGCCGAGGCTGAGACGGTGGGCAAATCAGCTGCTGCTCCCCAGCATTCTCCTGGCTAACGTTCAGTCCCTGGTTAACAAGCTTTGTGAACTGAGAGCCAGAATCTCCTATCAGCGATGAACAAAGGAATGCAAAGTTTTGTGCTTTGTGGAGACCTGGCTGACGGAGGAGATACCAGGTCATGCCATCGAGGCCTCTGGGTTCTCCTGGTTCTAGGCGGACAGGTCGAGAAACCTCACTGGGAAGAATAAAAGAGGAGGGGTATGCCTCATGATCAATAATGCTTGGTGTGACCCCCAGAATGTGCATGCACTCAAATCCTTTTGTTCCCTAGACCTGGAAATAACTGGTGCTGCTGTGCAGACCCTACTGGCTGCCTGGGGAGTTCACGGTGTTATCATCACAACGGTGTACATTCCGCCGCAGGCTAACACTGACCTGGCTCTCAAGGAACTGTATGAGATCATCAGCACGCTGGAGACTGCACCCCCTGAGGCTGCCGTCATTGTCGTCGCTGACTTTAATTGAGCATCGCTGGTGAAAGTCTCTCCAAAGTTCTGTCAGCACATCCAGGTGAGCACTCGTGGGGATAAAATACTTGACCACTGTTACACTCCCTTCTGCAATGCTTACAAAGCTTTCGGAAAATCAGATTACTCTTCGATCCTGCTTTTACCAATGTACAGGCAGAAGTTGAGACAACAGGCCATCAGAGTTAAAACTGTCCACTGTTGGTCTGACCAATCGGTTTCCATGCTGCAGGACTGCTTTGATGACATCAACTGCAATGATGTCTCTGAGTTCACAGCTGGAGTCACGTGCTTCATCCAGATGTGCATTGACGATGTTGTCCCACAGAAGTTGGTCAGGATCTTCTCAAACCAGAAACTCTGGATCAAGAGTTCCGTGCGAGCAGCACTTACAGCACGACATCGAGCTTACATCACTGGCGATCAACTAGAGATCAAGAGAAGTAGCTATGATCTGTGCAAAGCTATCAAGGCTGTGAAACAACAATATAGGCATATGTTTGAGTCAAGATTCACAACGAATAGTACACGTGACGTGTGGTGAGGGTTGCATACCATCGCAGATTTCAAACCAAACGTAGTGGTGCCGCCAACATCGCGGCCTCCCTCCCAGATGAGTTCCGACACGAGGAAATCTACAGATGCTGGAAATTCAAACAACACACACAAAATGCTGGTGGAACACAGCAGGCCAGGCAGCAGCTATAAGGAGAAGCACTGTCGACGTTTCTCCTTATAGATGCTGCCTGGCCTGCTGTGTTCCACCAGCTTTTTGTGTGTGTTGTTCCCAGATGAGTTCAATCACTTTTACACTCGGTTCGATGTCGCTAACTCTGAGCTTCTGAGGAAAGCCACAGCTTCAACCTGCAACCCGGTCATCTCTGAGGTTGAGGTACGCAGATGGTTCCAACGAGTGGACAGTCGCAAGGCTGCGGGACCCGATGGCATCCCAGGGTGAGTACTCATGATGTGGGCAGCACAACTGGCAGATGTGTTAAATGACATTTTTAATCTTTCCCCCTCCCAGTGTAAAGTGCCCTCCTGCTTCAAATTATCTACCATTGTCCCTGTACCAAAAAAAAGACCAAGGTAACATGCCTGAACAACTTGCGTCCTGTTGCATTCACCTCAATAATAAGCAAATACTTTGAGAGGCTGGTCAAGGATTACATCTGCAGCTTGCTACTATCCAAACTGGAACTGCTACAATTCGCCTACTGACACACGACGCAATAGCCACTGCTCTACATACCGCTCTTATACATCTGGAGAAGGCTGTTCTTGAACTACAGTTCAGCATTTAATATCATAGTTCCTACAAGCTTGACAAGAAGACTCAGAGATCTTGGCCTTGACTCTGCCTTGTACAGCTGGATCTTGGATTTCCTGTCAGATTGTCGGCAGGTGGTAAGAGTGGGCTCCCTCACCTCCACCCCTCTGACTATCAACACAGGAGCCCCTCAGGGCTGTGTACTAAGTCCCCTCCTTTACTCCCTGTATACCCATGACTCTATCACCACCCACAGCTCTAATCTGCTATTTAAATTTGCTGACAACACTACATTGATTGGCCTTATCTCAAACAGTAACAAAGTGGCCTACAGGGAAGAAGTCATCTCTCTGACACAGTGGTGTCAAGAAAACAACCTCTCCCTCAATGTCGCAAAAATAAAGGGGCTGCTTGTAGATTACAGGAGGGATGGAGATGGGCTAACCCTTACTGACATCAATGGATCTGGGGTTGCGAAGGTAAACAGCTTCAAGTTCCTCGGCATCCACATCACTGAGGATCTCACGTGGTCTATACACACCAGCTGTGTGGTGAAAAAGGCACAACAGCACCTTTTTCACCTCAGATGGTTGAAGAAGTTTGGTATGGGGCCCAAAATCCTAAGAACTTGCTACAGGGGCACAATTGAGAGTATCCTGACTGGCTGCATCACTGCCTGGTATGGGAATTGCACCTCCCTTAATCATAGGGCCCTGCAGAGAGTGGTGCGGACAGCCCAGCACATCTGTAGTTGTGAACTTCCCGTGATTCAGGACATTTACAAGTACAGGTGTGTAAAAAGGGCCCATAGGATCATTGGGGAGCTGAGTCACCCCAACCACAATCTATTCCATCTGCTACCATCAGGGAAATGGTACCGCAGCATAAAAGCCACCAGACAATCAGACTGATTAACTCATGCTGATCTGAGTGTACTCTATATTACATTGAATGTTCTATTTATTATAAATTATTATAAATTACTATGATTGCTCATTGCACAGTTAGACAGGCATAACTTAAAGATTTTTCTCCTTATGTACGTGAAGGATGTAAGAAATAAAGTCAATTCAATTCAATGTACAGCTGAGCTGTATCAGATATATATCAGATATATATGGATAGCAAATGGTCCAGAATACTGACTGACTAAATACAAGAGAAAAAGGTCATTCACAGATCAAAAGATTTTTATGGTTATTTTGCACATATTAAAATAAACATGTATTAAGCATATATTGACCTTATTTGATAGCTCCGGAAGCTATAATTATTTGCACATCTCCACTCTGTCAATAACAATCTAGCACTGAAGTCAAAATGACATTTGGCAAATTGAAGACAGTACTGTGATGTTTTTATCCATTGCTTGTGTTAAGTAGAGAAAATTGATGGAAGGTTTCACTTGTCATACCAGCAAATAAACCATAGTCACTGCTTATATTTGTTAATAACTTAATAGGAAATCTTGAACTATATTTTTGCCATGGAATTGTTTTTTTCAATCTATCTCATTCATACTTCACCATAAAGGTAGATATGTTCTGGTCAATTTGTCCAAGGCAAGTAAGGTGTTCTGACAGAAGTATTCAATTAAGCCATTTCCTTTCTATTCCTAAAGTTTATGTTAGAAATAATTTCAATATTTCTGTTTTATTCTAAACTCTGCAATAATATTCACTCAAACAACTGTCATAAAGTTCCATCTTCCTGCTAAACTTTCCATTCCCGATCATTGTTCTTCGAAGCTTTGATTTTGGCAATCTTCTCATCAATCATCCCCATCCAATCATATTTCTTCAGGTTTCTTTCATCCATCTGCTCCAGGAAAAGTTCCTTTGTGATTACTTGACTGCAACAATGGAAGAGAAATTTCAGTCACTTTGAGTGCAGAAAGCAAGAAATGTTAAATAAGATTACTATTCAGATAATTATGGAAGACCAGACAATAGGGTACAAAGCAGTTATGATATGTATAAGTGCGTAATACAACACAATAGTACCTTGTCATACACTGCATTAAAAATAGAAATGCACAGCGACCAAAATGAAGTAGATCATCAAATAAATGTAAAGAAATTTAGTATTCATTATATTTTAAAATTTCTGTATGCATTTCTTTGTTCCCTCCCAAATTATTTTGCTCTTATTTGAGTCAAAATGTTGGTTTTACAGCACTAACCTCTAAATTGCAGCTTGGTATTACCATTGTTGGCAATATTCCTTCCATTCTGTTGTCAGTAAATATTTGTGTTGATCTTCTGGTGGCCATGATGAATAGTATGGAAATTTTCTCAATTTAGCAGTAGTCAATAGTACTCAATATTACTCAATTACTCAATAGTAATTCCAACTAACAATAACTATCAATATTAGAGTTATATTAAAATAACCTTTTAGTTTCCTTTGTTAACATTCATAGTTAGTCTTATTTACTTTGCCTTGAAGTTGCATGCAAAATGGATTAGATCAGTTGTAAAAGATGTGACCAACTACCTAGAAAATCTTGTTTTGGCTGATCAGAGTTAGAAAGAACTAGCAGTGTGTCAGGGGTGACAGGGCACCTGCTGGAATCATCATTACCAGTGGCAAGAGGATGTGACTTGAGTCATCTACTCAAAGTGGGCCTCACTAATGTCTTGTGCAACTGGAATATAACATCCCAACCATTTTTACAATGCTTGACAGATGAAGGCCAGCATGCCAAAAGCCTCCTTTATCATTTTATGTCACTGTGACATCCTCTTCAGGGAACTGCAAGGCCCTTCTCTTTCACTGAAAGTCCAACTTGTTTTGTCTTTCTATAATGTAACTCTTCACACTTATTTTCAAAGAGAATTAGAGAGAACTGTGGTGGTGTAGAATCTATTAGGAATCATTCTGGAGTCATGGCAATATGAATAGCATAATTATGCATTATGCAATGAGTACCAATCTTCAGGAAATAAAACCAGTATACAATTTTCAAGATTCAACATTGATTAATGTTAATTCCAGTTTACAAGTGTAAATGAGAACGTAATAACTCGCCACTGGCATAGGTCAAATCAAAGGTGGTGATGAATCAGTAATTAGGAGGAAGCAACAACCTTTTACTCAATGTCAGCAAGACCAAGAGCTGACTTTTGATTTCAAGAGGAAGAAATTAGAACCAGTCCTCAGTGGAGGTTCAGAGGTGGAGAGGGTCAGCAACTTTAAATTCCATGGTGTTATTATTTCAGGGGACCTGTCCTGGGACCAGCACATAAGTGCAAATAAAAAGAAAGCACATCAGAGGCTCTACTGCATCAGAAGTTTTCAGAGATTCGGCATGACGTCTAAAACTTCAACAAACTTCTCTAGATGTGTAGTGGAGAGTATATTGACTGGCTGCATTACAACTTGGTATGGAAACACCAATGCCCCAAACAGAAAATCCTATAAAAAGTAATTGACAGGGCCCAGTCCATCATAGATAAAGCCTTTGTCACCGCTGAGCACAACTATATAAAGCATTGTCACAGGAAAGTAGCATCCATCATCAGGACCCCCTAACCCCCTACACCCAGGTCATGCTCTCTACTCGCTGCTGCCATCAGGAAGAAGGTACAGGAGTCTCAGGACTCACACCATCAGGCTCAGGAACAGTTATTTCCCCTCAGCCATCAGGGTCTTGTGCCGAAGGGGATAACTTCACTCACCGTCACTTGCCCCATTGTTGAAATGTTCCTCAAACCTATGGCTTCACTTTCAAGGACTCATCATCTCATATTCCTGACAGTTTTTGCTTAGTTATTTATTATTATTATGCCTTTCTTTTTGTATTTGCACAGTTTGTTGTCTTTTGCACACTGGTTGAATGCCCAAGTTGATTGAGTATGCCCACAAGAAAATGAATCTCAGTGTTATATATGGTGATATACTGTATATGGTTCCAAGGTTGTCAAGCCGAGGAGTGGTAGTGGGGACAAGCTCCCACCACCTAAACGTGCTCCTCACGGCATGCACCTCAAATAGCCTCTGACAACCAAGTCCAGCTCCTGGCCTTCTCGTGTGGCTTAGCCTCTAAGCCCGGCAGAACTGTTTCTACTGACAGGAGAAGGGGCAAAGGTGGGTTCTGGTGCCTTAAAACCAGTGCTTCGGGTAGATGGAGCTCGTCAGCCTGGAAAGGCAGTCCGTCTAAGAGAGGGAAAACTCTGATTTCAAACCTCCGCTGCCTTGCAGCCATATCCATTAATGGGAAAGGCTTCAGGAGTAAACCCTGAGGACAAATCCGGAGCTGGGTCCCTAAGGCAGTCCGACATTGCCTTCAACCTTGCGCTGGCAACTCCTGCGACTTCACTGGTGCTGAGCTGTATCGGCCTTTGCCCTTGGACAACATCAGTGGCGTGGAGAGGGGAGACTTGCAGCTTGGGCAACTGCCGGTCTTCCATACAACCTTGCCCAGGCCTGCGCCCTAGAGTGGTCACTCCAGAGACTTTCCAGGTGCAGATCCATGGTCTAGCGAGACTAATGGATGACATCACATATTATATATGTACTTTGATAACAAATTTACTTTGAACTCTGAACTTTAATTGTTACTCCAGATCTGATGCAGCACAAAAGTAAACACTGTAAGACACAGAACACAATTATAACAAAAATATAATATAAATACATAATTTATATTAAATACATAGCTTGATTGTACATTCATAAAGTGACACTAGTCACAGGAGTATCAGTACATATGGTAACTCTGACGGGAAATGATACAGTAATGGTGGTGGAGGAGTGGAGGGGAGGGTTAGCAGATGGGGGTGTTGATCAGCTTTGCTGCTTGGAGAAATAACTGTCTGATAGTCCTGATGTGGATGCTACATAGCCTCCTCCCTGACGGGAGTCGGATAAACAGTCCTTGAGCAGGGTGGCTGGGATCCTCTATGATGTTACTGGCTTTTTATGGCACCTTTCTGTATATATGTCCTCAATGTCCTTGATGTAATAAAAAGAGTATACTTTGGGTACCTGGTTTCTGGAACAGACACCAATATTAAACATTCAAAGGGTTTCTGCTAGTTGAGATATTGTAAATATGTAATGCTGTAAATTTAGCTGAGTATATTCAAAATGTTCAGCTTAAATATGAGTTTATAAGAATTGAAATTGTAGTAAGTAATTTATTGAAGAAGTGTGAAAGATTGGGTCAGGAAGCATATTTCTCCTGGACTCTCTCTTCTGGAGGTTTGTTGTATGAATAAAGACTTTTATACTTATCAGTTACTGTTTTCATGTGATTCACTTTAGATAGCTATCTTTGTGCTGAAGAAATATAAAACATCAGTACAAAGGGGGTAAATATTCTATTCAAGTCAATAACAATAACAATGGGATCACAAGTATCAACAAACACAGTGGAGAGCTAAACAGGTGGATATAAATTTGGTGTGTGTGTGTGTGTGTGTGTGTGTGTGTGTGTGTGTGTGTGTGTGTGTGTGTGTGTGTGTGTGTGTGTGTGTGTGTGTGTGTGTGTGTGTGTGTGTGTGTGTGTGTGTGTGTGTGTGTGTGTGAGATCAGCTATCATGCAGTACAGGTATGTTTGGTGAGACAAGGGCACCAGTTGCAAAAGGTGGTTATTAATTTTTTCAGTCGGCAGAGGGGTGCGTGTACACTCATTCAGGAAAATGTATAGTAGTATACTTGTTTGCGTGCGTTAAGAATAAGTTTGAAACTTTTGGGGTAACAGAGCTTAAAATGAAAGGGAATGTTCAGTGGCAAAGTAATGGAAGACCGCAGAGTACATGCTCTTGGATCTTAAGTATATAACATTTTATTTTTATTGTTCCCTCATTGTTCGTTTAATATGGGACTTAGTGTGGAGGTATTTGAGGAAGAGGTATACACAGATATATCTGTTGGGATGGCACCTTTTGAGGTTAGACAATGGCAGCTAGAGCATGCTGATGACCCCAGCCACCCCATGACCCTGTTTTGCACCATCCATAAGCCCTTCATCCCTGGGGAGGAGCGGAACATCCTGTCTGAACTGTCCTCACTTACAGTTGTTTGTGCAAATGCAGAATTTTGGTGTAAGCTTGAGGTGATTGAAATTCACCAGATGCACTCAGAAGATGTACATGTGCAGTATTAGTGAAAGCTAAATGAATGAGGAATATGTGGGACACTATAGACCAGGAAGTGTGCGGGGTAGTACATGGGCAACTAGTTGGTGTGCTAGTAATGAGAAAAGGTATTACTACTTTAAGGGAGAAAGGGGACAGCAACTGATGGGGAGGTGAGAGTGACTGTGGAATGATAATGTCAGTGGTTCTAGAAGATGATGAGATCACCATGGATTATGCAGAATTTAAATAGTGAGTATATGGGGAATACTCAGGGCTGGACAGTCCATGGAGGGATGATCCAGTCTTTCTGAAAATACTGAAGGCAGGCTTTCGAGTTCAAGTTTTAGAGTTGGGCATAGTAGTGACCTACTCAGCAATAGTATCATGGGCTGGGGAGATAGACCAGCAGAGTGGGAAGAGAATTTGTAAATTTCCTATGGTAAAAATCGCTGCTGTGAAGATATAGAGGACTTGCTTTGTGTGCCACCTATCAAAGGGATGGCCGGAAAAGACTAAGAAGAGTAAAGAAGATTATTTGTTACTGTTGTGGCCTCTCAGGCCATGGTTGAAGGCAGTGTTGAGGGAGAAAAGGTGTGAGAGTCATTCATTAAAACAGGCAGAAACCACAGCAGTGCCTTCTCTGATCAATCTGACTGCTAAGCAGATCATAGAGCTGGTGAGGATAATCAGCTCCAGGTCAGACAGACAGCTGGCAGCAACCTCCCGTGTTCAGAGGTGATCATCCACAATATACACAAAAGGTTTATTAGGAGACCAGCATTGTGATATGTTAGTGGACACAGGATCTTCAATGTCAATAACTGATCCACAATTAGAGAGCTGATTTACATTATCAGTGCAGGGAGTGAAATAATGAGGGCAGGAGGAGTGAGCCTCAAGTACTTGAGATAGAGGGAGTGCAGCTTCCTGTGGAGTTTTGGGTGTGCCTATACAATGAGGGTACTGTCCTGGGGATAGATAATCTATGTAAGGCAGGTGTTATAGTTCCTGAAAAGGTAGAAATAACATGGTCAAAACAGAAAGGGGAAAGTGAGGAGCAGAAAGGGAATGTGCAGATCACAAAGCAAAAACAGCAACAGAATATAAGTTGACAGGAATTGAAAGTGTGGAGTCATAATCTACATATTCCAATTTAGTAAAATGATAAAGAGAGGGATATTAAATGAATATACAACCAACCAGGGTGGTTAGATGACAAAACAGGTCTGAACTGAACTGTGCACTAAATGAAAGGGATACATCTTTAATAACATCCTAACAGCAAGAACGTTCATCTATTGGCTTTCCCGTGGAGCTTCAAATGGACAGAATAAGAATGATTGGCTTCACTAGCTACAACATGTCAATTGGAAGTCAAATTGTGTACATAATTATACTATCGATAATGTTGTAACACCAGAATGATCCCTAACACAGTCGACATGTTTATGCTTAAAATCTGAGAACGAGCCTTGATATGAGTTTGTTTGCCCTTTCAAAGCTAAGCATGATGAGTCAATGCTTCCCTGTGTTACAAACAACTGTGATATTTTCCCTAATTAGGCTGCTATCTCTCCTCACTTTCATTCTTTGCTGCCCCTTCTAAAGGTCTTATAATTCAGAGTATTTAATTCCCAAGCTAAATAATTGCTGGGCCTGTGTTTCAGTAATTGCTATTATGACAACTTGTTCTAATCAATTCTCTATGAGCTCCATGTACTGATATATAGATAGTCCATAAGGTTAGACTTATTTTACATTCATTGCCTTTTCATAACCCTGATTTTTATTTCTTCTCACACTGACTTTTCATGGTTAGTTTCTTCCAGAGATTCTACCTTTTTAACTATGCCTCCACTGAGCTACACTGACTATTCCACTTTCTGGAATTTATTGTGTACAAACTGGCTATCAGAAAAGTCAATAGCAAAAGTAACTACACTTGGAGATAATTTACTTGCTGTGAAACTAAAGGTGTGAAAGGCATGGCAATAAACAAGTAAAAGTAAAATAACAGTTACATTTTCTGGTTTTGTCACAGGATTGTAAGCATCTTTCCTTCTGTGCATACATTGATGTGATTTGTTTTATGTTGAGTTGTGCTAGTGAATTCATCAGTTTTGAAGCTAAGTGCCCACAAGTTGATGAATGTTTTTTGTTTTAATGACTGGGATAAACTCATGTGAAAAAGGAAATAAGCATCAGGTTCACATTTCCTATTCCACCTGGACAGTCTCCAACCGGGTGGCATTAAGGTTGATTTCTCTAACGTTCAGTAATTTCTTCCCCTGCCCCTTCTCTCTTTTTCCATTTCTCATTTTGGTTCTTCTCTCACCCCTTCTCTTCTCCTTACCTGCCCATCATCTCCCTCTGACCGTTCTCCACCCCTATATTCCATGGTCTACTGTCCTCTCCTTTCAGATTCCTTCCTCTTCAGTCCTTCTTTTCCACTTATCACCTCTTAGGCAGAAGGTAGTGAATCTGTGGAATTCATTGCCACATATGGCAGTGGAGGCCAAGTAATTGAGTATATCTGGAGCGGAGATTGATAGGTTCTTAGTTAGTAAGGGTGTCAAGGGTTACAGGGAGAAGGCAAGAGAATGGGGTTGAGAGGGATAATAAATCAGCCATGATGATATGGCGGAGCAGACTCAATAGTCCAAATGGCCTAATTCTGCTCCTATATCTTGTGTTCTTATGATTTATTCCCTCTCCATAGATGCTACTTGGCCTCGTGACTACCTCCAGAGTTTTGTGTCTGTTACTTAATAAATATCAGAGCAAATGTTCATGTTATAAAACACCACACCCAGAATGGTAATATACCAATCCCATTGTCCCAAATCTGAACATGACATTTGACTGTTGCGAGTCTAGAATAACTGTAAAATTGCAAACACACAGCAGGACAGGCAGTGCCCATGGAAAGAGAAACAAAGTTAACAATTTAAAGGGATATGGATCAAATGAAGGTCACTGTGACTAGCTTAGATGGAAATCTTGGTCAGCATGGACCATTTGGGCTGAAGGGCCTGTTTCTGTGCTGCTTGACTTCATTGCTATCTGACTGTTTCAGTTCAATGACCCTTATTCAGAACAAGCTTTCTCTTCTTTCCATTTCAAACAAGCATTTTTAATCTGAAGCATGTTTCTGTTTCCATAGATTCTGTCTAACTGCTGGATATTATTAGTTTTTATGCTTTGATTTAGGTGTACATGGTAATGAGAGGCATTGATCATGTGGATAGTCAGAGGCTTTTTCCCAGGGCTGAAAGGGCTAGCATGAGAGGGCACAGTTTTAAGGTGCTTGGAAGTAGGTACAGAGGAGATGTCAGGGCTAAGTTTTTTACGCAGAGTGGTGAGTGCATGGAATGGGCTGCCAGTGGCAGTGGTGGAGGCGGAAATGATAGGGTCCAAATGATTTTCACCTTTGTGCATTGGTTCAGGCATTGATTTCTCCTGAAATGAGTGGGAAAACTGCCCTTTTAAGCAGCACGGTGAAATTGTCAAACACCTGCCGACTTGAGCTAATGGCCTAAATTTTCCAATCAGCATTGTTTTAATGGTCCCATCAATTTATTTGTGATTAATGGTCGAATGTTGGTGCAAAAATAGCAAAGCTGACATTATCAGTTTAGTAAGTTGATTGACAACCTTCACATGGTTAGTCTTCTTCATGAGGTGGAATTCATCTCAGAGAAAATATATCAAGGGAAGTGACAAGTTATCTAGAAACTGGGTAAAATTAATTTTATACATGAGTAATTCCAGTTTTCTTATTTATTTTGTGAATTTGAATTTATCATTAAATTAAAGCAAGTTTAAAAATAGATTTTTTTAAAATATCCTGTTCTAGGGTAATCTAGATATATAAATTACATCATTGTGTTTATACAGTAATTAGAGCATTATATGTGTTGAAAATGCACATTAATCAAAAATTCACTTGGTGTTTCTTCATCCCTGTAACAAAATATTAATAATGCTAAATAAAAAGAAAATGTTTCTTATCGGAATTTTACTACTGCAAGCAAACAGAATAAACTGATGGATATTTGAATTTGTATTTGGTACATAACACTGTCAATTAATATTAAACAAATTGCAATACATCACAAAGCTGACACATACCAAAAGACTGCTTCTACTTTGAGAAATCAAGTGGTGAAGAAAACTGCTTTCAGAAAAAGATACATTCATTCACTTATCCTTTCTTTTCATACCTCAATTCTATCTCTTTTCAGAAACAAACTTATTTGTTTAGTCAACCAATTTATATTACCTTTTTTAAAATATACTACGTGTTGGCAATGGGCATAGGTTTCTGAGTATGTAGTGGCAGCAGAGGTTTAGCCAGAAGGCCTGCTCACTACACCTATGCACTGAAAACCAGTAAGAAACATTCCTATGCTCCCTTTATTTCTCAACCTAATGGGTAAAGTTCTACCAAACATGATCATAAATCGACCAATAATTTCAACCATTTTATATTTGAGCTATGCAAGTCCCAGATTAAAAAATTTATTAAAAATGAGATTCAATTTCCTAATGTAACACGAGTGAATCTGCAGATGCTGGAAATAAATAAAAACACAAAATGCTGGCAGAACTCAGCAGGCCAGGAGGAGGTAGTGATGACGTTTCGGGCCGAAACCCTTCATCAGGAGTGAAGTAACATGGGATGGTCAAGGGGGGATAAGAAGTGGGGGGAGGGATAAAGTAGAGAGCTAGGAAGTGATAGGTTGGAGGGAAATGGGCTAGGGGGAAGGTGGAGAATTATGGGAAATAAAAGAGAATGAAAGGTAGGGCTGGGGGGGAGATTATAGTGAGGGGGGAAAAAAGAGAGAGAAAGAGAACCAGACTAAAATAATAGATAGGGATGGGGGTAAGGGGGGGGGGGCAGGGGTATCAACCGAGGTCTGTGAGTTGAATGTTCATGCCGGCAGGTAGGAGGCTACCCAGGCAGGAGATAAGGTATTGCTCCATCGACCTACGTGTGGCCTCATCTTGACGGTAGAGGAGGCCATGGACAGACATGTCGGTGTGGGAGTGGTCTGTGGAATTGAAGTGTGTGGCCACAGGGAGATCCCGCCATTGCTGGAGGACCAAGCGCTGGTGTTCGGCGAAACGGTTTCCCAGTCTGCGGGGTCTCCCCATTGTATAAATGGCCACATCGGGAGCACCGGATACAGTATATCACCCCAGTTGACTCGCAGGTGAAGTGGTGCCTCACCAGAAAGGACTGTCTGGGGCCTGGGATGGTGGTGAGGGAAGAAGTGTGGGGGCAGGTGTAGCACTTCTTCCGTTTGCAGGGATGAGTGTCCAGAGAGAGGTCTGTGGGGAGGGATGCGGAGGATGAATGGACAAGGGAGTCGCATAGGGAGCGATTCCTGCGGAAAGCCGGGAGTGGGGGGGGGGGGGGGGGGTGGGAAGATGTGGCTGGTGGTGGGATCATGTAGGAGGTGGCGGAAGTTACGGAGGATTATACGTTGGATCTGTAGGCTGGTAGGGTGGTAGGTGAGGACCAGGGGGACTCTATCCCTGGTGGGCTGGCAGGGGGATGGGGTAAGGGCAGAGGTGCGTGAAATACGGGAGATGCGATGGAGGGCAGAGTTGATAGTGGACGAAGGGAAGCCCCTTTCTTTAAAAAAGGAAGACATCTCCTTTGTCCTAGAATGAAAGGCCTCATCCTGAGAGCGGAAACTGAACACCGGCACTCAGTCCTCCAGCAGTGGCAGGATCTCCCTATGGCCACACACTTCAATTCCACAGACCACTCCCACTCCGACATGTCTGTCCATGGCCTCCTCTACCGTCAAGATGATGCCACACACAGGTCGATGGAGCAATACCTTATCTCCCGCCTGGGTAGCCTCCTACCTGCCGGCATGAACATCCAACTCACAGACCTCTGTTGATACCCCTGCCCCACCTTACCCCCATCCCTATCTATTATTTCAGTCTGGTTCTCTTTCTCTCTCTTTTTTCCCCCCCACTATAATCTCCCCCCAGCCCTACCTTTCGTTCTCTTTTATTTCCCATAATTCTCCACCTTCTCCCTAACCCATTTCCCTCCAACCTATCACTTCCTAGCTCTCTACTTTATCCCTCCCCCCACTTCTTATCCCCCCTTGACCATCCCATGTTACTTCACTCCTGATGAAGGGTTTCGGCCCAAAACATCGTCACTACCTCCTCCCATAGGTGCTGTTTGGCCTGCTGAGTTCTGCCAGCATTTTGTGTTTTTATTCAATTTTCTAATATACTTCAACCCAACACACACTGTTCTTCAGATTAGATCCACAGTTTTTGATTTAAATTTACAGGAAGTCCCTTGATGCAGATTAACATAATGAAGTTTCATTAGGCAATTTAACATCCTCATGATGTTATTCACAAAATATTTTGCCCATCAAAATGGTAGCAAGAAGCAAGAGCCTTGGACTTGAGCTCAATGATTCATTCACCATCAACGAACATTTGGATATTGTGGAGCTAATGGGATTTTGAGGACAGACAATTGGTTGAAGTATATTCTTTGATGGGCAAGATTTGTTCCTTTCTTTCTATGAAATAATTCAATAGTACCAGGATTAACACTTGGAACAGTGATTTGTCGTATTTGGAAAGATTGAATGGATTAGTCTTATATCCACTGGAATACAGAAAAATGAGAAAGCACATGAATAAAATTTCTAGTTCTTGAGATATTACACCAGGTTGATATAGAGAAGATATTTAATTTTGTGAGGGGGCAGTATGAAGATTGACTATTTAAAAATAAATTATTGCCCATTTAAGACAAGAATGAAATGAAAGATATTCTCTCAAGGTACCATGAGTTCTTGGAGAAATTCTCCAAGGATGCTAGAAGCACAAGCCTTTGAATGTTTTAAGGCAAAGATAGATAAATATTTGATAAGCAAAGTAGTGGCAGTTGGTAATGATATTCGTATGCCACACACTTAGCTACTCCAACATGGCCTGAGTTCACATATTGTACAAGCAGGTGTCACGAATCCCGTAACAAGCTGAAAAGGACCAGCAGAAATGGAACGCACCTGGAGTCTGGTTTACTATAAATTAAGACTATATTTATTACTACTATGAATTAGTATCATTAAAACTGGATAATACGATACAGGTTATAAACTATTATATATATCTCCCCGTAAATGTGTGTGTGTGGATACAAAGATAATAGTCCTGGAGGTAGATATCAGTCTTACGGTGTCAGGTAAGTTCGAGCAGTTCAGTTCACTTTGTGTTGCGTCGAGTTGAATTGATGGAGAGAGAGAGAGTTAATTGAGTTGATGTTTATGTTGTCAGCTTGAGTTATTCTTGCTTCCAAAGTCTTTAGTGTCACTTTGTGTGAACTGCACACAGACACAGATGGACAGAGCCCCTCCTAGGGAACGGTCTACTAACCCACGGCACGGGTTCATCACCAGCAGACCCCCACAGGCAAGCTCTTACCCACACTGGTAATCACGGGTCAAAATTAATCGGTCTGTGGCCTCCACCCTCGTGGTGGTTTTAAACTCCACCGGTGATGTCTTGGGTAGCTTCCGCAATTCTCCCATGTCGTGTCTCCTCTGCGGTTATCAGACCAAAAGACTCAATGTTTTATAATCCATTCGAAATTCCAGCCATCCATTAGCTCAACTACTCTGAGCTGTTACCATGGCGACTTCCCAGCTCGTGTCTCAGCTGGCGCCGTACTCTCTCCCTCAAGATCACAATTAAAAGTGTTATCAAAACCAAGTCAGAGTCCTCTCTCTCTTTTAATTGCCTCCTTGTTCATTAAACTGCTGAATTTTCTAGCAGTTTCTCACCTGTGTGACACAGGATTATCAATAAAGATCAGTTGAGACCTGCATTCTGGTGTCCTGGTGTGCTCTGTATTTCCCCACAAAAGTGAACACAACATTATGTGAGAAGTGGTTGATCAGTGATGAATTGGTGCTAAAGACCAAGTGAGATTCCCAACAAGAAGGAATTTACAGTAAGTCTGTTCTTGTTCACATTTACTGTATCTATGAAAAAAAATCCAAAGATGTATCAATCTGAACTGCCTCTGCTCGTTTGCTAACTGTATGCAACATGAGGTATGAGCTGAGAAAAGGCAGTGTTGCTAAGCAATGCCTCCAAGCTACACCCACAAATGGATATGTTTTAACATTCTGTGGGCCACTAGCCTGGGGAAGTGCACAGAAACACAGACACAATAGAGAAGTCAGTCAAACTCTCAGGGAGGGAAAGGTGACTTTTGTAGTCCAAATAAATAAATAAATAACAAATAAACAATTAAATGGGAAAATGGAGCAAATACCTGCAGTACCTACATCTACTTGCCTAATAAAGCACCCTAAGACATTTGATTTCTCTAAACCTGGGGACTCTGAGAGATGACTCAGACACTTTGAGAGATTTAGGGTTGCAAGCAGTCTCACTCAGGTCTTCAGAAGAGCGTCAAGAAAGCACACAAATATATTGCATGGGTGACAAAACAAAAGACATCCTGGATAGATTAGGACTGACAGATGGTCGGAAAAAGTAGTATAAAACATTGCAGGGCAAATTTATAGGAAAGTGAAATGTGATACGTGCGAGGGCAAAATTCAACTCATGATTTCATCACAGCATTGTATGCCCGGTCAGACAACTGTGTATGTGGAAATCTGAGAAATGAGCTCATTAGAGATAGGATTGCAATTGGGCTGTGAGACACCAAATAGGCAGAGAGACTTCAGTTGCAGGCAAATCTCACACTGGAGAAAGCCATTACTATGGTCAGGCTAAATGAGAATGTTCAATAGCAACAGGCAGAACTCAGGCACAAAAATGAGGCTGAGATAAAGCTAGAATCTATACAGAAAGAAGGATACAAACAAGGTGCAGTCAGCAAGTCTGCTCCTGCATCTTATGGATTTATGGTCTTACAATACAGCTTAGATTAGGCCTTTTTGTCCCCACGAGCCCTGCTGCCCCAGCAACCCTGTGACAAACCCGATTAACCCAAAACTAATATCGGGACAATTTGCAATTCAGATTAACCTACCCGGTGGGAGGAAACTGGAGGACCCAGTGAACACGTATGCCTTCCACGGGGAGAGCAAATGGAGACTCCTTACAAAATGGCACTGGTATTGAATTCCAAACTCCAGAATACCCCGTCATGCTAATTGCCATGCTGTCCTGGCACCAAAAAAATATTAAGGCCCCTGTTAGGTATAAGTGCACAACTGCTGGTTCACAAGACCAGTGCTCTAAACCCTAAGCTATGGAGTCCCTTGGAAGAAGCAGTAGCTCCAGATAATTTGAATAAACAAAGAATTCTGCAGATGTCATAAGTCATGAAAAACAAATGCAAAGTGCTGGAGGAACTCAGCAGCATCTAAATAGATTTTCATCGGGACTGGAGGTAAGAGGTGAAGAAGACAGAGGGATGTCCACTTTCCACCTAGGTCACTCTCTATGTGACCCCATTGTCCATTCATTGCTCTCCACTGATCTCCTTCCTGGCACTTACCCCTGAAAGCTGGACAAATGCCAGTCCTACCCTTATACCTCTCCCTCATCACCATTCAGGGATTCAAACAATTCTAGGTGAAGCGATAATTCACCTGTGAGTCTGTTGGGGTTGTCTGTTGTATCCAGTGCTCCTGGTGAGACCTGACATAGACTGATGGTATGAACATTAATTTTTCTAACTTTTGGTAATTTCTCCCCCTTCCCTCTTTTTCCATTCCGCATTCAGATTACCTTCTTACACCACCTCTTCTCGTCCCCTACCCATTACCTCCCTCTGGTGCCCCCCTCACCATTTTTTCCTCTCTCACATGGTCCACTGTCTTCTCCTATCAATTCTTTCAGTTGGCTCATGTGCATTTCTCAAATCAATATTTCTCGTAGCAGAACAACTTACTGGTGTTGATGGATGCAAAGAGATGAAACAAAGAAAGTCTATTCTACCTGCTTTATTGTGTGAAATGTACAAGGGTTTGCCTGTAGAGATGGAAGTGCCCTCTAAAGGAACAGGTCCTTAGAACACCAGAATTGTGTGCTGACTCTCAATTTATATCATTTATCAAAAACCAGTAGTATACTTGCAAGCATTTGCAGATTGCCTTTGGGAAAGAATGAACGAACTCAGGAAAGATTTGTACTGAGAAATGGGTTATAGTTATTGGCTGAAATCATTGTTATGTTCACCTGATTGCCTAGAGTCTCACAAAGATGAGAGATATGTCTCATGTTTGATCCCAAGGGCTTGAATGATAGAAGCAAATCTCTATAAAAAAAGTTCTGTAACTTTTTCTTATATAATCCAGAGAAGCTATCTGTGGTTGAGGAGCTCAATGATCAGAGAATGAAATGCTACAGCATTAAAACTGAAATATTGACAGTGACGATGGGAGGAAAACAAAAGGGGGAGGTGAAAAATAGTTCTCACTATAACTCTGGACAAGGAGGCACTTTCCCAGGGAGCTGAAGAGAAATCTCACTTGGAGAAATGGAGGAAATGATCAACTGGTGGATGTCTAAAGTCACTCAATAACTAGCAATAACTCAATAACTCAAATGTCTAAAGTCAATCAATAACTGTAGTGCTGGATTAATAATTTTTTTATGGAGAAATCCATCCAAATGAAAAATAATATACAAATAATTCAATAAGGTTTTAGTTTTCTCAGAATGAGAAACTGTTGTTTGTGTATCACTAATTACCAAGCAGGAGAAGGATAACTCTGCCCTGCAAACATCCAACAGGCTGCATGTGGAGTAATGATAGCTGAGTTACCCTCAGATATGACGATATTGTGATCTGATTGCTCATTGTGTGTCTATGTTCAACTGCAATATGTTCTACTGACAAAGAAAACAGAATTATCGGTTCTGTTTACAATCATAACACACACAGAGAAATGTATTTTTCATGGAATATTACCAGTGCAGCTGTGTCCATCCTCTGACAGGAGGAGGGAATCTGAGCAGGTACATCTGTAACTTCCTTTGATGTTCACACAATTTGCAGAACTGTGACAAGCAGGTCTTGTGGCATCTTCACATTCATTAATGTCTGAAATAAGGAGACGGTTCTTCAGAATTATAAAAGTATACACACATAAAAAAACCAAAGGGTGCTATGATATCACCTATCACTTTAACCAAGAGTAAAGGAGTAAACCATTGGATTTTTGTAGGCAGGTGAATATACTGTCTCTAGCCTCTTCAGTTTCAGATTCAGATTTATCATATGTACATTGAAATATACCATGAAATGGTTGACTCTGTTAACAAGCAAGGATGTGCTGGAGGCAGCCTGTAAGTGCTACCACACATTCCAGCACCAACAAAGGGTGCCCACAATGTTCAGAAGAACAACACAAGTAACAACAACAGATCAAGACAGCAACTGCAAGACAAGCTCCTTTAACTTGCACACACAAACAGTCCTTCAACCGTAGGACAGGTCACCTCTGGGCCTCTAGTCCTTGGCCATGGAATGTCAGTCTCACAGATATCAGGCCTCCAACTTCGGACTGCCTCAGGACTCACCAATCATGGGTTTGATCTTTGCACCTTGACTTCCAGAGTCACAAGCACCTCCAACCCTGATGGCCCAAGTGCTTGTGACTTCTTTGGGTCTCTACCATTGGTTTTCAACCATCAGGCTTTTGAATCTGGATTCACCATGCCCTGGACTTCCACCATGATTCAGACATTCCCCTCCAGACTTTGCCGATGTCTATTTACCCCATGACCCTAGGATCATAGTTTTGACCTTTGGTCCTCAATTCCCAACCTTTCACAGACCTCCTTTGACCTTCAGGCCACGACTTCTGGACACGAGCCTCCGACTCCTATGACCTGGATGGTCACCATGATTCTCACCCGTACCCAGGACCTGCTGTAACATACAAACTATCGACTGGGAGAAGGGCTCACCAACTTGGCATCACTGGTCTCCCCAGTGTCTGTGAGCGGACCTCCAGAATGGCTAGCAGTCATCTGTGGAGCACCTGACCTGGACTTGAACTCCTGCCCAGACTCTTCATTTACTGCCTCTAGCTTCTAGCTCCCTCACACCTCTATCCCTAATCCCTAACCCCCACAATGCTCCACAAACTATTCCTGCACAGCTATGAAAAATTAAGTCTGACCCATGATCTAGATGAATACGCTGATCGGTCAGATTGGTCCCCTTTGAACTGAACTCTGAATTATCTGAGCAAGCCACTAGGACATGAAGATAGCACAGCACAACTCATCTAATAGGAAATGCATCAACAATCCTGTCCAACCTTTTGTAAGCTTTTTGCTGCAGATGGTGAAAATGTAAATATGACTCAAGTTTTAATTTAATCATAGACCAGTTAACCTAGACGGAAGTTTAATTTTCTGTGATTTGTTTTTGCGTAACAGATCCTGTGCCTGGGATCTCCTGCCTTAGGCTCTCTACTTGCCAATATTGTCGTTACTTAATGAACAATGGGTGTGGGGACATAAAATCACTTATGAAGCAGCTGAAGATGTTTGAGCATAGGTCACTTCACTGAGGAACTTTAAAAAAGCCTTTACTCTTTACACCAGTGGAGGCTTTTATTTGCAACTCTCACTGACTTCAGTTTTGCTAAGGTGTCATTCTGAGGAATAAATCCAAAGTGTAAAGGAAATCTATTATCAAAGAACATACACGCAGTGCATACATACACTGAGTGTATGTTCATGGTCTTCTGCTGCCGTAGCCTATATACTTCAAGGTTTGACATGTTGTGCATCCAGAAAGGCTCTTCTGCACATCACTGTTATAACATGTGTTTACAAGACAAGGGTTGGTAGGTGATAGGTGGAACCATCTGAAGTGGGAGATGATGTACGTTGCTTTGGTATTGAAGATAGTTTCTCTCTATTATCAGGTATTCACTAATTCAAGTCATATTTAGATCAAGATTGTGATAAGATTTGGTCCTGACAGATCACAAGCTGAGCAACAGCTGGCAGCTTCCTCATGTGCACATCTCACTTAATGAGATTATTAATGCTCCTTCCAAAGCGATTATTGGGAACTGGTGGTAATGTTTTGGTAAATGGTTTAAAATAATTGTTTTTCTGAATAGCTGTCAATGTCCAGGAGCTACGTGGCCGGATGTCTGTTGCACAGGTTTTAAGCACCACAGTAACATACAGTTGTCCAACAGTATATTCATTCCTGTGCCCAGTGTATTCAGCTGCCCCCCATAATGCCACTGTATACTTCAAAATGGCTGATGGCTGACATAATTTATTTGGACACATTAAAAAGTGACAATTTTGCCTGAAGCCACTTGTAGGCTTCTTTTGCATTCAGAAGTCAGACTTCATCATGAATGATGATGTTTAACTTGGATACACCTCAGGTAACCTTGATGTAGTTGATATTTGTGTAGTGCTACTAATAGCATTAATTGTTTTTGCTTTTGTATGATAAGATGACCAACTTGAATCATGTAGAACCACAGAGAAACACAATTAATGATATTCTGCACTCCAGAGTGTGACTCTCAATCAGTTTTTCACTCATTCAACATTACATGTTCAGCTGTGATCCATTCCAGTGCTTTAAAGGTGAAAATTTATAAAGCAACCAGTAATTTATTCAAAAATCAAATCCTTGCTATTTGATTTAGAAAAGTATTGCTGCACAGCACAGCAAGTATTGACACCTCATTCCAGTGAATTCAGACTAAATAAACATAGCTTGCAGAATTTTTGCAAAATTTGATGGATTATGTCAAACTTTGCACACAAAACATAGAAACTAATCTTTACCTTCACAGACTGGTGGATCACTGCTCCATCCCCTGATACTGCAGGTCAACTCCTCTGCTCCAACCAATTGAAAACCATGATGACAGACATATGAGATGATGGATTGCCCGACACTAGTGCATACCACAAATGTTCCATCTTCTATTTGAGGTGGGGTCCCACATAATCCTACTAAAATATGTATATTGAAATTGTCAAATGCAGTCAGCAAACTTCTCCTGCAATTATTAAAACTTATTTTATCAAGAATGATATTCTCTCCCAGACCTGATCTGACTTATCATTATGTAACCTAACCTCATAAACAATTTAACAATTGGTGTGTCGCATTAACATTAAGACATTATAAAGCCAAGTTAATAATTTATTTGGCAGTGTTATTTTGATTCCTCAATCTTTGTAGGAAGTGATGTTCAGTAACTCTGATACTTCTCATTAATAGACTCTATTTAAGACAGACAAAGTCAAGGTTCACTCCATTTATGTTAATATTGCCATGTTGATGCAGAGTGCTTCAAATAAAGCCCCAGTGAATTGAACCTAATTTGTTTCTGTAATGTGGATCCCACCTATATTGGACATGGACAATCATAAATCAGCCATATTGGAACAGGAAAGTAGGAAGGAAGCTCATGGCTCCATTTCTTTTGCCACTAACAACACCTACGTCTAGCCCCCTTACCAAACCTCTCCCAAATCTCCAGATCCACATTGTCTCCATATTACCATTGGGTGAGAGGAGGTCCTAATGCTAAATAGCTGTGAGGGTGAAAGTAATCTATTAGAGGAGTATCCTAAACAACAATGAGCAGGACGAAAAGCAAATGATGCACAATGGTCCACAAAGGTTAAGTATTTGTGAGCAATCCTGGAGTCAGGAAGGTTCAGGACTTTTCCTGGTCTTGTGGCCTGAATGATATCTTGGCACTTTAATGTTTGGATGCAAGACATTGTGAAACTGATAGAAAGCCTCTGAGAAGGAAGAAGAAGCAGCCAATGTCAAAGTCCACAAGGGAACTATGACTGAAGTAGTTTGTGAAGATCATGAAAACTAACCCACCAAGACAAACCATTTGCACTAATCCCATTGCTTATTTTCACCAAATTCCAATCAACCCTCTAAATTTTTCTACTTGGGTACACACTATTAGCAATTCTCTACCTGCACTTCTATTTCCTCTGTGATTGCAAAATTATATTTGACATCCAACTTCTTTTCAGTTCTTCACTGTAATTATGTATGGAATGATCATTATAATGGCACTCAAAATGAAAGCTTTTCACTGTAGTTTGGTACATGAAGCAATAATAAACCAATACCAATATCAATTAACCCATTAAGTAAGACCAAAGAATTGATAATGGATTTCAGGAAGGGGAAATTGGGTGAACACAAAGCAGTTCTCATCAAGTGGAAAGGCTGAGCAGCATTAAGTCCTGGGTATCAACACCTCTGAAGATCTATTCTGGGCCCAACATATTGATACAATTATGAAGAAGGCATGCCAATGGCTTTATTACATTAGGACTTTGAGGAGATTTAGTTTGTTATCAAAGCCTCCAGCAAATCTTTACAGATGTACTGTGGAGAGCATTCTGACTGGTTGCATCAATATCTGGTATGGTGGACCCAGTGTACAGGATTGGAAAAAAGCTACAGGGGATTGTAAACTCAGCATACTGCATCATGGGCACTAGCCTTTCCGTTATCGATGATATCTTCAAAAGGTAATGCCTCAGGAAACTGGCATCCATCATGAAGGACACTCACCATCCAGGATATGCCATTTTCTCATTACTCCCATCAAGGAAGAGATACAGGAGCCTTAAGATGCATAGCTAACATTTTAGGAACAGCTTCTTCCCCTCTGCCATCAGATGTCCAAATGGTCCTTTAGTTCCATGAACGTTGCCTCATTATTTTGCTCCCTTTTAGATTTATTTATTTATTACTCTTTTTTAAAATACATATTCTTATTGTAATCTATAGCAATTGTGTGTATAGCACTGTATTGCTGGTGCAAACAATAAATTTTATGAAATATGACAGTGATAATAAATCTGATTCTGTTCCTGATTGTAACAACCAACTGGACATCTTTAGGATGTGGGAGCGAACCAGAGTAAACATGTGGTCCCAAGAAGAACATGCAAACTCCACAAAGGCTGCATCTGGGGATAGGAATGAACCTGAGTTACTAGAGCCATGAGGAAGCAGGCCTATGCACTGCACCATTTTGCAATTCTTCCAAAGGAAATAGAGGAAGTTAATATGAGACTTAAAAATAAAATTTCACAGGAGTTGTATATTAAAGTAGTTTGAAAGTCAGTTTATTGTGCTATTAGCTTTATTCCAATGTTTTATGAGTGTTGACAGTTTATTGCTCTTCTGTGAATTTATGATAAATCTGCAAGCAATCTGTATTTGTACAGCTGGATGTAATAGTTAAAGTACCTTGTTGAGCGTTTTCATGCCATGCCAGGAGGTTCAGGCCAGGAACCTGATCACAATTTATGAAGTGTTGAGGGTACCGACCTATTCTAAATGCATCAAGTGGTACCTCAGTGATTTCAGTGTTATCACAAATGATTCGGGACAGTGAGTGCCGGTAAAGTTCATTTCTTTGAGAGGATGTGAAGAGACCAGGATTTTCCCACCAAAACCTGGGAAGCAAAAAGAAGGTTTTGTTAAAGCTTTAGTAAAGTGCAAGTGAAATGTATTGGTATGCTCAGCGCTGAAAGATTGCTAGGGAATGTCCAACACTTTTCCAGAAGAAAGAATGATACAGGAAGAACTGAAGCTCACTTTGGATCATTTACTGTTCCAGTGTTATAGGGTCGCACAGAGCCTTATCACAGTCTGTCAAGCATTGGGATACAAAAGGTGCTGTAGTTGGTGGATAAAGACAGATAAAATAAACCTAAGCAGTCATGAGCTTCCCAAGGCTGAGTTATATTTAGACACCAATTTCATTAAAGTATTAATAGATTCATGTGGATGAGGCAGGGGTAATTTGTCACTGAAATAGACCTCTGTCAAGAACAAATGAAGTTACACTCAAACCATACAGAGAGATGAAAGGCAACCTGGGAAAGGATCTACATCTAGAATGTAGTAGTAGAAGAAAAAACATCAAAATTATTTGAGAAACAGCTAACTATATGTCACACTTCTTCCCAGCTTTGCTCAGCCATCAAGATACTTCTGGAAGGCTGAATGAGGAATGATGAATCTGTAATTGTATGGTTTCTTATGTTTAGGGAGAGAAGGATTTGCATTCATTCAAAGCTTATCATGCCTTGGAGCTTTCCAAAGAACTTTATAGTCAAAGAATTGCTTTGAAGCAGCAGGCACATTTTAATATATTATCACATTGTGTTGCAGCAAAATAAAGTTCAAGGAATGAATCTGCAGTAACATCCCAGGAAATAAATAATACGGTAAATGTTGCCTTTTGCCTAATGCCTGAGCCCAAGTAGCATTAATGGATTCGTGTTATAGATACTGATTATTGTCAATGCCATATAATTGTATTTTTGTATTCTATTTGTATATTTTAGGTTATTCATTTTCCAGATTCTGTGCTTTTACAGAGAAGGTTAGCTTTTATTGCCCCTTCACAACTGCTCCTAAAAGGTGGTACTGAGCCAATTTCTTGAGGCACTGCTGTCATGGTGCAGGTTCCTCAATGATAATGTTGGGCAGAGACAGCCACTCAGCTCCTTCCTGTGCATCCATGGACAAATATCCACTGTCAAGTAGCATAATGTATAATACGTTGAGTTTTTATTCAACACTTCAGAAGACATTTTATTTTACTTCAGCCGAATTTATGTTTTCTTTTAAAGCTCCAGGTCCTGCCTATACACCTTTTTCTGCCAAGTTATTACCACCATACAACACTGTAGGGACTATTTGTACTAAATATAGGATTGAAAGATAATGCTGCAAATTTGTGACCTTTCAACTGACCAAGGAAAGAAGCTTGGCATCTTCACTATTCTTTGCTTTTGTTTAGCTGTATTTGTTCTGCTTCAAAAATGCTTGAACTATCAGTGTTAAACTACTTAAATAAAGCAAAACCAATTTACCGGAGTGACGTGATCTAACAGCCTGTGTATGTGACTGGATTGGGATGAAACAATATTATAGAAACCCACCTATCACCTTCTCTTAAAGCTTTCATTTGTTTTCCAATTAAACAAGCAAATAATGGGCCAATTCTGGCTGCAGGCAGGAAATCTTCTGCCAATCCACCAAGCCAAATGTCAATATTGTCTGGATGTCCATAGAGATCCATTATCTTTTCAACAAAATCTGAATCAGATATTGCTTTCTTTAAATCAGCTTTGGTTTCCAACCTTTCAAGTTGACAAAATTCCCTCCAGTCATTGTATCCTAAAAGTAACATAAAACAATTTTTGTTAGCTTGGAATGAGAAAAATCAAACTTTAGTCTTGAAAGTAGATGATTGGAAATTATTATATTGTGGCTCAATGGGTACATCCTCAAATACTTGTTCCATTAGGTTAGTAGAAAGAGAGAGAAAATGGAATTACATAGACATGAGTGAGGAGCTGGCCAAACTTGATTGGAAGGGAACACCAGCAGTGAGCATAGCAGAACAGCAATGGCTGGAGTTTCTGGGGGCATTTCAAAAGGCACAAGATAGGTATATCGCATGAAGAAGTATTCTAAGAGGAGGACTAAGCAACTGTGGAAAGAAGTCAAAGACAGCATGAAAGCAAAAGAGAGGGCATAGACTACAGCAAAAATTGGTGGGAAGTTAAATGTTGGAAAGCCAACAGAAAACAGCTAAAGAAACCATATGAAGACAAAGGATGAAATATGAAGGTAAGCTAGTCAGTAATATCAAAGAGGATAGCAAAACATTTTTCAGATATATAAAGAGTTTTCAGAAAAGTAAGAGAGAATGTTAGATCACTGGAAAATGACGCTGGGAAGGTAGTAATGGGGGACAATGAAATGGCAGAGGAACTTAATAAGTATTTTGCATCAGTCTTCACTGTGGAAGACATTAGCAGCATGCCAGAAATTCCAGAATATCAGGGAGCAAAGTGAGTGTTGTTACTATTACTGATGAGTAGTTGCTTGGGAAGCTTAATGTCTGATGGTTCATAAGTCAGCTGGACCCGTTAGACTACACCCTAGGGTTCTGAAAGAGATAGCTGAAGATGTTATGGAGGGATAAGTAATGATTTTTCAAGAATCACTTGATTTTGGAATTGTTGCGGAGGACTAGAAAATTGCAAATGTCACTCCACTCTTTAAGAAGGGAGGGAGGCAGAAGAAATGAAATTATAGGCCAGTTAGCCTGAGTTCAGTGCTTGGGAAGATGTGGGAGTCCATTATTAAGGATGAAGTTTCGGAGTACTTGGAAGTGCATGATAAAATAGGTCAAAGTCAGCATAGTTTCCCTAAGATGAAATCTTGCCTGACAAATCTGTAGGAATTCTTTGAGGAAATAGCAAGTATGACAGACAAAGGCAAGTCAGTAGATGTCGTTTACTTTGATGTTCAGAAGGCCTTTGACGAGGTCCCACACATGAGGCTGCTCAATAAGATAAAGCTCATGGTATTACAGGAAACACACTTGCATGGATAGAAGATTGGATGACTGGCAGGAGGCAAAGAGCTGGAATAAAGGGGGCCTATTCTAGTTGGCTGCCAGTGACTAGTGATTTTTTTTGCAAGATTCTGTATTGGGAATGCTTCCTTCCATGTTATAGGTCAACAATTTGTATGATGGAATTGATGGCTTTGTGGCCAAATTTGCAGATGATACAAAGATAGGTGCAGTGGCAGGTAGTGTGAGGAAGTAGGGAATCTGTAGGAGGTCTTCACCAGTTTGTGAGAATGGGCAAAAGAGTGAGAGATGGAATATAGTGTAGGGATGTGTATGGTTATGTTCTTTGGTAGAAGGAATAAAGGCATAGACTATTTTCTAAACAGGGAGAAAATTCAAAATTCAGAGTTGCAATGGGCTGGTGAGTCATTGTGCAAGATTCCCTAAAGGTTAACTTTCTGATTTAGTCAGTGGTAAGGAAGGCAATGTTAACATTCATTTCTAGAATGCCAGAATTTAACAGCAAAGATGTGATGCCGAGGCTTTATAAGGCATTGGTTAGACTGCACTTAGAGTATTGTGAGCAGTTGTGGGCACTTTATCTACAAAAAGATGTACTGGCATTGGAGAAGGTCTAGTGGAAGTTCAGGAGAAGTGATTCCAGGAACGAAACAGTTAACATAGGAGGAGCGTTTGATGGCTCTGGGGAGAAAGTAGGAGAATGGGATTGAGAAGGATAATAAATCAACCATGATTGGATAGCAGAGCAGACTCAATGTGTGTCAGGTGGCCTAATTCCGCTTCTGTGCCTTATGGTGTTGTGGTCTTATGTAGTGAACGAAACATACTGAATCAACACATACACACAATGCTGGAGGAACTCCACAGGTCAGGCAGCACCTATGGAAAAGAGTAAACATTCAACATTTCAAGCTGAGACCCTTCATCAGGACTTGCTTAACAAGAGTTGTCCACTCTTTTCCTGAGATACTGTCTGATCTGCTGAGTTCCTCCAGCATCTTATGTGTGTTGTTTTGGATTTCCGGCACACGCAGATTTTCTTGTGCTTGTGGCACACTGAATCATTTAGTTTAAGTCAACAAAGCATTGCACTGGAGTAATGCCGAATGAAAAACAGTAATCTTTTTATACCTTGAGTTAGTCTGAGTTTGATTGGCTGCTCATAATTTACTGAACAGAGTGAAAAACACCAGGGATTGGTTACACTAGCAGCCTGAAGCAGCTCAGGGGTTGCACCTACCAGGAAGACCATGGTCACGGCCTCTTTGTAGATTCAGTGATGCCAAATCCAGAGCCACTGTATTGGTCAAGGCAAATAATTTCTCTGTCAATTCTTCAATCATCATTTGACTTGATGTTTGAAGTTTTGCTGGCTTTGCGAGAAGCCCTCTGAACAGTGGATCTAAACCACCTATTATTCACAACAGAAACACTGGTTTAGTGCAAAGGCTGACGTAAGTAAACACAGTGAGATAAACGTGTTTGGTTTTATATCAACAACTCTAACATTCACCTTCTTTAATGATTCGCCAAGGACTGAAAAAGGTCTTGTGGAGATTTATACTTGGGTATGTAGGATGCTCTTTGTAATTTTCATCGAGTCTTTGTATCCTGGGGCTGATGGTTGTGTGGCCAAAACGGAATGCTGCAGTTGCAAACACATTGGATAATGTGGGATTCACTGTTTCGTCATAGCCTTCATATTTTCCAATAAACTGATCAAATGCTTGAGAGCCAAGGATTTTAGGAATATAGTCTCTAAACGTAATAATCTAAAAGAAACAGCAAAATTCTCTTGTGAATAACTGTTGGAGCAAAGACATTGCCATTTCGATAATCTTATATTAAAGAGTTTAAAACATCAGTCTGGAGTGGACTTTTAATTATGAGATATGCAAGTGTTCTTAGAATCATAGAGTTTGTACATCACAGAAACAGAACCAGACCGACTTTTTGTCCACCCGCACTAATCTCAGTTGCTTGCATTAGTGCCAGATCCTTTGATGCCTTGTCCATTTAAGTGATTGGCTAAATGCTCCTTAAACTTATTTGATTCCACTACTCCTCTGGCAGCTTATTACAAATATCAGCCATTCTCTGTGTAAATACGTAAACTTACCCACCAGATCCCCTTTAAAACTCCTTCCTCTCACCTTACACCTGTGTTGTCTTGTTACCTCTATCATGCAAAAAAGTTGTTGACTCGCTAAATGGCTCTCATTTTATGCATTTCTAACAGGTCATTTCATAATCTCCTTCACTCCAAGAAAACAAAACCAGCTCATCCAGTCTTTTAGCACAAGGTCTTCCAATCAGGCAGTATCTTAGTAAATCTTCCTGACACTCTGCTTAGTGATAAAGGACTATAAGCTTTTAAACCCTAGTAGTGCAGTTAGCAACTGACACCAGAAGACCAGAAGACTGTACGGCACAGCAGCAGAATTAGGCCATTCATCTCATCGAGCTTGCACCACCGTCAAAACATGGCTCATTTATTTTTCCTCTCAATCCCATTCTCCTGCCTCCTCCCCAATAACAGCAAGAAACATTTGTGAAAACTCATTGACATTGTTCAATTAGATGAATCGTCAGCTTCAAAGCCATGACTGGCACTTTCCACTGCTGCCTGCCAAGATCGATTCATACACTCGCAGCACACAAGTTTTCAGAATTTCATCTAAAGTACCATGTTGTTAATGGAATATTTCTGTGTGAAAATTGGCTCCAATGCAGTAACAATCATCTCATTTGCAAAAAAAATCACTAAATAAATAGGAAATGTATGTCTCTATGTTTTTAACATCGGTCATTATTTCCAAGCAGATACAGTTGGGAATATACAGTAAGGGAATGATTTTCTGCTGACTAAGACCTCTTCATAAGTCAGATGCCACTGGATATCAGTGCTTAGTAGTCATTTCTCTTGCAGATGTAAGAATGAGTAGAGAGCACATGGATTGGTGGGGTGGCGGGGGTTGGGGTTGCAATGGAAAAGCAGGAGAAGGGCTCTCAGCAGGCAATCATTATGGATAATTTTCCAATCTGAACATCAGTCAAGAGTAGTGAATGAAATGTTGAAACCTCCCCAGGAGCTTTGCCACTAAAACAACTGCACCTTCTGGGCTAAGAAATGATAACATTTATTTGTAATTATTAAAATGACCAATGGCTCTGAACACTGATGTGTTGCGTTACTTCTGGCTTGAGATGTTCACGGTGTCCACTGTTGAAAGAGAGAACTTGCATATGTTTTATATTCTAAAAGAGATGACTACATTGCATTCAAAACCATGATTATTGTTAAGGAGTGTCCTGGAGTTATGTAAATATAGCAGATATTAATTCAAGTAAGAACCAGCCTTCAGTTCTTAATGTAAAATGTAAATTACAAGCAGTAAATTGAAGTTAGAGCAGAACTTTGCAAATAAACAATATTGTCTGTATGGCACAGACTAGGATATATAGTTTGCAAAATGGTGACTATGAGATGTTTGTAAAAGCATCAGCCAAACATTAAAACAATAGGTTTATGTTAATTGCTCTGCATCAACTATAGGTTTAGGGATTTTGCACCATTGTAACATTGTGAGCATTGTGTAAATTTGGGGAAAGTTTGCAAGCAATTTGTCTATCCAAGGTACTTGAACATTCAGAAATGACTCCCACTATTGTCATGCATTTCAAAGCAATCATTGGCAAACCAAAGTATTGAAGTATTGTAGCTATTCAAGTTGTATTGAATTACCTTTGATTTTAGGTTTGAGCTTGGGAGACTATGCAGGGTCTACAAGAGAATGTCCATTTGTCCTGATGAATAAAGACTTTCTATCTACAACTTCTTCAGTTTCCTCAATGACTCTGTTGCAGTCACAATATTTGGGGACTTGGCTGGGATATGTTTGTGACCCAGTTATATGGCCAGCAACCTCAGTAGTCTATGCTTACATCTATGCTCTATGCTTAAATCTGCTTAGACCAATGACCATGGAGTCATGAACTATCAAAGACTATGAAGGAGAGAAGTAAACAACATCAGATATTTCCTCAAAGAATTCCATCAGATTTGTCAGGCAAGATTTCCTCTCAAGGAAACAATACTGACTTTGGCCTATTTTATCATACACCTCCAAGTACCCCAGAATTTCATCCTTAGTAATGGACTCCCACATCTTCCCAAGCACTGAAGTCAGGCTAACTGACTTATAATTTCCTTTCTTCTGCCTCCCTCTCTTCTTAAAGTGTGGAGTGACGTGCAATTTTCCAGTCCTCTCACCCATTTGATAAACTATTGCCTCTTGAAAGATCATTGCTAATGCTTCCACAATCTCTTCAGCTCTCTCCTTCAGAAAGTTGGGATGTAATTCATCTTGTCCAAGTGATAGATCTACCTTCAGACCTGTCAACTCCCAAGCATCTTCTCCTCAGTAGCAGTAACAACACTCTCTTCTGCCCCTGATACTCTTGAATTTCTACCATAATGCTAATGTTTTCCATAGAGAAGATAGATGCAAAATAGTTATTAAATTCCTCTGCCATTTCTTTGGCCCCCATTACTATCGCTCCAGCCTCAACTTCCAGTTGTCTGACATCTACTCTCACCTCTCTTTTAATCTGTATTACAAAAAACTTTTGTACCTTCTTTTATTATATTGACTTGCTTCCCTTCAAATTTCATATTTTTTCTCTTGGCTTTTTAAATTGCTTTCTGTAGGTTTGTAAAAGATTTCCAATCCTCTAACTTCCCATTATTTTTTGCTATATTGTATTGTATGCCCTCTGCTTTGCCTTTATGGTGTCTCTGACTTCCCTTGTCAGCCACAGTTTCCTCCATCTCCCTTTGGAATATTTCTCCATCTTAGGAATTGTTCCCAGAAACTCCAGTCATTGTCATTCTTCTGTGATCCCTACTAGTGTCCCCTTCCAATCAACTGTGGCTAGTTCTTCTCTCATGCCTCTGTAATTCCCTTTACTTCACTGTAAAATCCTATACCATTACAGGAAGGATACTGGAATGGATAGAGGATTGGCTGACAGTGAGTGGGATTAAAAGGTACATTTTCTGGTTGGCTGCCAGTGACTAATGGTGTTCCTCAGGAGTCAGTATTGGGACTACTGCTTTTCACATTGCTTGTCATTGTCTTGGATAATGGAATTGATGGCTTTGTGATAAAGTCTGTGGATGATACGAAGATAGGTGAAGGAAGCAATGCAGTAGAACTTAGACAAATTGGAAGAATGGGCAAAAAAGTGGCAGATGGAATACAGTGTTGGTAAATGTATGATAATGCAGTTTGGTAAGAGGAACAGTAGCATGGACTAATATCTAAATGGGGAGAAGGTTCAAACATTAGAGGTGAAGAGTGACCTAGGAGTCCTCATGCAAGACTCCCAGAAGGTTAACTTACAGGTTGAGTCTGTGGTAAATAAGGCAAAGGCAATGATAGTGTTTATTTCAAGGGGAATAGCATATAAGAACAAGAAGATAATGCTGCGTCTTTATAAGATACTAGGAAGGCTGAACTTGGAGTATTGTCAACACTTTTGGGTCCCATAACTCATAAAGTATGTGTTGTCTTTGGAGAGAGTCCAGAGGAGGTTCATGAGGATAATTTCAGGAATGAAGGGGTTAACAGAAGAGGAGTGTTTGGCAGCTTTGGGCTTGTACTTATTGTAATTTAGAAGAAAGTATGGGGATCCCATTGAAACCTACTGAATGTTGAAAAGATTAGATAGGGTAGATACGGAGAGGATGTTTCCTCTGGTCAGCCTATCCAGAACTACAGGGCACAGCCTCAAAATAGAGGAGCGACCCTTTAGTACAGAAGTAAGGAGGAGTATTTGTTAGCCAGAGAGTGGTGAATCGGTGGACAGTCTGCCACAGACTGTGGTGCAGGCCATCTCCCTGGGTATATTTAAAGCAGAAGTTGATTGTTTCCTGATTGGTCAGGGCATCAAAAGATATGGCGAGAAGGCAGGCGTATGAGGTTGAGAGGGATCCAAAATCAGTCATGATGGAATGGTGGAGTGGACTTCATGGTCTGAATGGCCCAATTCTGTTCCTATCTGATGGTCTTCTTATAATACTGATGTCGTTATCTTCTTTGTCGAACTGCAGGTTGAATTTATAATATTATAAACACTTCTTTCTAAGAGTTCCTTTACCATCAAATTTGCTTACTTATGCAATATGCAATCCAGCATTGACTTTCTGGGCTCAACCACAAGCTTCTCTAAAAAGCCATCACTTTGGCATTCAACAAAATCCTCCCTTGGGATCCAGCACAAACCTGATTTTCCCAATCTACCTGCATATTGAACTCCCCATAACTATTGCAGCACCTTATCATGCCCACAGAAACTTCTGTCTACTCCTCTAACTATAGAATCCCCTATCATTACTGCACTCCTCTTTTCAGCCCTTCTGAGTCACAGAGCCAGAATCAGTGTCAGAGGCCTGCACGCTGTGGTTTTTGCTGGTAGGTCATCCCCCTAAACAGTATCAAAAGCGGTTTTCTTATTATTGAGGGGAATGGCCACATGTGGTACTTGACACTCTTGCCTCTCTTGTTGGTTTCCTAGGTACCCACTTCTTGCATTTTAGGGGTGACTATTTCCCTGCAGCTCCTGTCTATCACTTCCTCATTTTCCTGTATGAGCCAAAGGTCATCCAGCTGCAGCTCCATTTACTTAATATCATCTTTAAGGAGTTGCAGCTCAGTGCATTTTATACAGCTGTAGTTATCGGTGAGGCTGGAGTTCTCCCAAAGTTCCTACATTTCACACAAGTTGCAAGCCACTAACTCTGAACCCATTCTCAGCATACTAGCTACGTACTAACAGAGAGGAAAATAAAACTTACTAGAAATTTACTTGAACCTTTGCCTGTGCTTGACCTTGCCTGTCCTCACCCAAGCCTGTTGAGCAAAGTTGGACAACTCTAACACTACCCCACTCTAACAATGGTTGCTCTGTTTACATCTTTCTTTTTATTGGCTCAAATAAAACTCACTCCCAATGAGACTTGCAGTTTTCAAATGGGTCCTGTCCTGCACAATGTCACTCTTTCACTTGCTGCTTCAATCAGTGTAAAGGTAGAGCTGGGCAGATGGAAGGTAAAGTTAGAACACTTACAGAGAGAGATGTGGGTGAAAAACATTACAGGAATGAATCAGTCAGGAATCTGGGAAGTCTGAGAGTTAAATGGGCTAACACCCAGCATGTGAGTGCTCACTAGATAGCAGGCATGGGAATAACTGCTGAGGAAGGTAATGAGGTAAATTGCGAAGCCCTGGACCAGGCAGTTAACAAGTGGGGAAGTATCCACAAACAGCGGAGTTTATACCCAGCACTGTCTGTCAGAATGGTAGCCATAGAGACCAGGCAACGACAGACTCAGAACCCCGATGATTCCAGCAAGCAACTCAGACTCATCACCACCATCCACAGGTCTTTCACCACAGTGGAAAAGCAGAACATTCTAACCAGACTGCCCTCACTTAGAGCTGCATGTGCCAATGGAGAATTTTGGTGTAAGTTAGAAGAAATGATTGAAATCCGCCAGATGCACCACAAAGACATACACATATTGGTTAAAGCTAAATGTCTGAGTAATATGTGGGACAATATGACCCCAGGGGTGCAGGATGGAACATGGACAACTAGTGAGAGTGCCAGCAATAAGGAAATATTCCAGAACTTTAAGGAAGAAGTGAGGTAGTGAGTAACTGTGGAATGATAATGTCAGTTGGTCAGAAGGCTGGTGAACCTGCCATGGACTATGCAAAGCAGAAATACTGGTCCTGTAAGGAATGCTTAGGACTGGACACTCGAGGGAATGTTGATCCAACCTTCAAGAAAATGCTCAAAAAAGGGCTGAGCTCAGCCCACCGGGAGGTTTTAGTTTGGGGATAACTGGGACCTATCAATAGTTTCATGGGCCAGGGGAATAGACTGAATGAGAGAGAAAAGGGGTCATGCTGCAGTGGATATAAGCTGCTGTGAACACACAGAAGATTTGCTTTGTTGTCACTGACCAGGGAACCAAGCAGGAAACTACCAGAACAGATGTAGAAGAGTAAAGGAGGTGGTTTGTTACTGCTGTGGCCTCTCAGGCCATGGTCAGAGGCAATATTGCAAGAAGGAAAGAAATTGTGACAGCTCCCCACCAAGACAGGCAGAAGCCCTATTGACCGCTGACCAAATTAAAGATACCTCATATTCCATCTGGGTAGCCTCCAACCTAATGGTATGAACATTGATTTCTCTAACTTCTGGTAATCTTTCCCCCTCCCCCTCTCTCTTATTCATTGGGCACTCTGACTCTGCTCCAACTTCTTTTCTTCTGCTTATTGTAAAAATCCTGGGCTAGTATTTTTCACATGCTGTGCTCATTACAATTTTTGAACAATTTAGGAATAGTGAACGTACTAACCTGATGCAGAGCACCAATAATCTTACGTGCTTCATGGTAGATGATTTCTGAAGTCCAGTGAGGGTTTATCTTGTGTAAAGTCTTAGCTAACCGATTATGCTCACGCATCCACAATGTGTGCATTGAAGCAAGAGTAAGAACTTCATTTGCTCTGCTTTCTCCACTGAGAAAACATTCTATCCTTTCATTTTGAGTAGCATTGGGCTCTTGGGCACATGGAGATGGTTTCAGATCCACGAATGGCAACAGTTCACGTTTGCCATCTTTGTATTTTGTGTTCACAAGAAGGAGGCCCTCCTTACTTGAATAGTCCTTCAACTTTCTTTCCTGAACTGGCGTGCTTCCATAGACAGTTGAGGCATCAATAAAGGAAGTTACAGCATTAATCTGCTGTCGTGAGTTCACACTTGACAGCGTTTCAAAGTCAGCTCCTTGATCTGCTGACCCGCATGTGGGAGATGAGCGATAAAATGTGATGCACTCATTGATTCTGGAGCGTGGATCACTTTCAGGTATCTATTAGATGAATATTAGAATAAGACACAGTTAAGAATAACAGGACCATTGCAAATTTCTTACTTCCTGCCTGTATATCAAAGTTCAATAAACCTATACTAGAAGTGAAGAGCACAGAACTGGGCTCTTTGATTCACCACATCCACAACAATCACTTGCCTATTGTGCACTCTTCATATTTTCCCATGTTAGGACCACACATTTTGCCTATTTAACTGTCTGACTAAATGCCTCTTAATAATTATTCCTCGGCACTCTACCACCTCCTCTGGCAGGTCACTCAAGGCATCAAAGAAACTTTCATTTAAAGAAACTTAACTTTCAGATCCCCTTTAAAACTTCTTCCTCATCCCTTAAACCTATGCCCTCCTCTTTTGATACCCTTACTATACAAAGAAGATGTTGATTATCTACTATATCTATGCATCTCAGCATCTTATATGCTTCCTTCAAGTCACCGCTTAGTCTTCTTAGATAGAAGGAAAATTATCCCACCTTATCCAATTGATAGCTACAGCCTTCCAGTCCGGACAATCCTTTTTCCTGCACAATCACATCCTTCCTCTAATATGGCAACCAGAACTGAAGAAAAATGTGGTCTAACCGGTGTTTGGTAAAGCTGTAACGTAGTGCCTTGACCCTTGAAAGCAAGCACTCTATGTACCTCTTTATCACCATATTAATATCTGTTGCCACTGACAGAGAACTATGGATTTGAACTTCTTGTTCATCAGCGTTCCTCAGTGTCCTGTCATTTACTATATATAACCTAATCTTATCTGACTCCCCAAAGTGCATTACTTGCGGGATTAAATTCCTTTTGACAATCCTCCACTCAACCATTCAACTGAACTCTATCCTGTTCTAGCTTTAGACAAACTTCCTTGCTACTAAACACTTCACTAATTTTCAAGTCATCTGTAAACTGACTTAATTCTTCCTACCTTTATATGCAATCTGTTAAGGTACATTGCAAACAGCAAAGCTGCCAGCACTGTCCCTTTCATAAACCGCTAGTCACAGCTTCCTGATCCAAAACAAGATCTATGTTTGACCACCCTCTGCCTCCTATCAGGAAGGCAATTAGGAAGCTCTCCTCGGAATCCATGAGTCTTAGTCTTAAAGACCTGCATTTGTTAAAGTCCAGTTTAACAAATAAACTTCATTTGTAATAAAAATATATTTACAAGAATAAACCGTTCAATGTTGATTCATTCATTACATTCATAGTCAATGCTTTCTAAACTGTTCTATTGCATTCATGCACATCAATAGCTGTCACTTATCTGGAGCCTTTTTAAAAAAAACACACTATGAAATTAGTGAGGCAGGATTTTGCCCGCATAAAGCTGTGCTGGTCATCCCTATCCTGTCCTACCTTTTAAAAATGAACAGAAGTACGATTTCTTAGAATTTTCCCCACAGGCATTGATCGTGTGGATAGCCACAGGCTTTTTCTCAGGGTTGAAATGGCTAACACAAGGGGGCATAGTTTAAAGGTGCTTGCAAGCAGGTACAACGGGGATGTCAGAGGTGAGCTTTTCACATTGAGAGTGGTGGATGCATGGAATGCACTGCTAGTGAAGGTGGTAAAGGCGGATACGATAGGGTCTTTAAAGAGACTCTTAGATAGGTACATGGAGCTTAGAAAAATAGAGGGCTTCATGGTTGGGAAATTCTGGGCAGCTTCTGGAGTAGGTTATATGATCGGCACACCATTGTGGGCCAAAGGGGCAGTAATGTGCTGTAGATTTTCTATGTTCTATGTTCTATAACCATGTAACAATCACAGCACGGAAACAGGCCATCTCGGCCCTCCTAGTCCGTGCCGAACTCTTAATCTCACCTAGTCCCACCTACCCGCACTCAGCCCATAACCCTCCACTCCTTTCCTGTCCATATACCTATCCAATTTTACCTTAAATGACACAACTGAACTGGCCTCTACTACTTCTACAGGAAGCTCATTCCACACAGCTATCACTCTCTGAGTAAAGAAATACCCCCTCGTGTTTCCCTTAAACTTTTGCCCCCTAACTCTCAAATCATGTCCTCTCGTTTGAATCTCCCCTACTCTCAATGGAAACAGCCTATTCACGTCAACTCTATCTATCCCTCTCAAAATTTTAAATACCTCGATCAAATCCCCCCTCAACCTTCTACGCTCCAATGAATAGAGACCTACAACAAATATAAGGCTCATCTGCCTGCAGTTACTTAAAATATGCCAGTTGCCACTCTTAACCAAAGTAACAACTTTAGCCATTTTCCACTATTTTGATACATTTCCCAAGATGAATGTAGATTTAAAAAAATCTTAGTCTGGGTGCCACCAATGTTCTCCTTTATTTCCCATAGCATTGGGATTTAGATCCTTCTGGCTCTGGTGATTTATCCAAGCCATCTTACACCTCCACCTTTCAATATGTATAGCATTCTGCATGTTCCTGACAATCAAAATATCCCTTGCTGATCTCATTATCCTAATATTCTTCTTGTTGAATATATATGAGGCTTCCATTTCATCTCCTGGTTCCACATCTAGATTCCTAAGCTAATCCAGCTCTATCCCTGGATGTCCTACAGCACCTAATGTATTTACTGAATGACTTAGGAATGTCTTTAAGAGTACTTCTTGCACTCCTTTTTTTCTCTTCTAATTTCCTTTTTAAGTACTTTCTTACTCTCTCTATATTCCTCAAGAGACCTAAAATAGAACATAAAACAGTAAAACATAGGAGTCCATGACGTCTGCACTGTGTCACACCCAAATGAAGGTGTCCTTTGGTAAGCTTAAGGAGAACAGAAACCTCTTCTGGAACAGAAAGGCAAAAGTTCACTTGATCTTGATGCTTCGTACAAATATAGACCATGAACGCTCTCAGCATTAACTTTTCCTGATCAAACATTTGAAAGCGAAAGATGGCAGAATTAAAAAACCTTGGAGGAACATGCTTTCCCTGAGTCTTTGCTAACTCTCTTTTTTTAAAAAAGTCACACTTGTACAATACTCCTTTACCTGCAAGTAGTACTCTCAAGTGATTTTTGATGAGTTCTTTCTTGTGTTACCACTACAGTTGAAAATCATCTTTTAAATCTTGTGCCTATCAGCAGCAATCTCCTAACCAATGCAGCACTGAAAGAATCAGGGGAAGATAGAGAAGGTCATTCCAACCTTTCTATCTAAATATTATTATTAATCATTGCCATGAAGAAAGAGTAAATAACATTTAGCTGCAATGTGAATTGAACATCTAACTATAAGCAGATCCTTATTTCAGTCCTAGGTTGTTTAAGAAAGCTTTCAGCTTGCATGTTGTACTCTTGTATGGTTTTACCATGGTGCAGGACAGATTGAATATTTGTGGGTGGTACACTGGGGTCAGGAGGGAGAATTTGAAACGACTGTTATTCAAAATATATTTCTTTCACACCAATAGTTGAAACAAGATCTATGTCTCTGAAGTACTTGAGGAAGCCTTCAAAATTTTGGCTCAAAACATTATGCCCAGGCCTAAAGTAATCAGGAAACCTGATCTTCAGATAGTTTTTTTCAACTGTTCAGATTTGGTCACTTCAAGTTTCAGTACCTTAATTGGAAAACAGGGATTCAGATTTTGGCACATGGATTGGCAGTCTGCTCCTCCCTGGAAAGCAGCCTGGCTTGTGCTCTGAGGTGTGAATGCAAAATCATGGTCGATATACTGGCCCCACTCAATGAGGATATGGGAGTATAGATGATCTTCTGTCGTTGTAGTTCTATTGGCTGAACGAAAAATTTTGTTGGTTATCTCTCGGACCTGTTAAGAGAAAGAATTTGTTGAAAACAGATACTGATGCATTTGGTCTCCATGTACATCTTTGTGAGGCAAAAGGGTGCATTACAGAATTAGAATGAATTAGAAGCAAAACTGGAGACTTCATATTGGATTGGCTGTGGATGGAACAACAAAAGGACATTGCTCAGAAGAGGCTGATTAGAACCTTTGATAGTATGAGGAGGGAGAACTAACATTTATCATAAAACAGAGTAGCTGCTTGATCTGGAGTGAACAATTGAGTAGATTGGCTTCTGATATGCACATTCTACCCAGGAATGAGAAACCATAATAAAATTGTAACTAAAATTGTCATATTAATTTCAAATAATATTACACAAGAAAACTAATCGAATGCTGTAAGGTTCCAAGCAGTATAACTATCAAAGCAAGATTACTAATTTCCATTTGCTATTTATTTAGAGATATAGCACGGTAACAGGCCCTTCCATTCCAACGAGTCCTCACAGCACAGTTACACCCATGTGACCAAATAACCCATGAGCAATATGTTGTTGGAAAGTGGAGGGAGAGCTGAGTATCTGGAGGAAACTCCAGTGGTCACAGAGAGAACGTACAAACTCCTTACAGACAATAGCAAAACTGAACCTGGTCACTGGCACTGTAATAGTGTTGTGCTAATTACTACACTCTTTGTGCCATCCCTATTGTGAGCTTTGCACCTGAGCCAGTTATAAATGTGTAGAAAGCAAAATCAAGAGGCATTGCTTCTTTATTATTAAGACTTAAGATGTGAGAACAACCTAGTATGGTGGTGCACCTTAGACTTACGACCCTGGAGATTAATTTGAAAGTATTCTAGATTCCATCCAATGACCTAAATCCATGAGGCATATATGGAAGTACAATTCGCATATTTGTTATGACTGGCACTGTACTTTATTTTGGACCATAAGTTATAGGAGCAGAATTAGGCCATTTGGCCCATTGTGTCTACTCTGCCATTTCATCATGTCTGATCCAAGTTTCCTCTCAGCCTCAATCTCCTACCTTCTACCTGTATCCCTTCATGCCCTGACCAGTTGAGAATCTATCATACCCTGCCTTAAATATACATAAAAACCCGGCCTCCACAGCTGCCTGTGTCAAAGAATTCCACAGATTTAACTTTCAGCCTAAAGAAATTCCTTCTCATCTCTGTTCTTAAAGGACACTCAAAGCTGCTACACAGGTTGACTTTGTGGTTAAGAAGGCATACAGTGCATTGGCCTTCATCAATTGTGGAACTGAGTTTAGGAGCCGAGAGGTAATGTTGCAGCTATATAGGATGCTGGTCAAATCCCACTTGGAGTACTGTGCCCAATTTAGATCACATTATTACAGGAAGGATATGGAAACCATAGGAAGGGTGCAGAGGGGATTTACAAGGATGTTGCCAGGATTGGGGAACATGCCTTATGAGAACAGGTTGAGTGAACTCAGCCTTTTCTCCTTGGAGCGACAGAGGATGAGAGGTGACCTGATAGAGATGTATAAGATAATGAGAGGCATTGACCGTGTGGATAGTCAGAGGCTTTTTCCCAAGGCTGGAATGGCTAGCACACAAGGGCATAGTTTTAAGGTGCTTGGAAGTTGGTGCAGCAGAGAAGTCAGGGGTAAGTTTTTTATGCAGAGAGTGGTGAGTGCGTGGAATGGGCTGCCGGTGGCGATGGTGGAGGCGAAAACAATAAGGTCTTTTAAGAGACTCCTGGATAGGTACATGGAGCTTAGAAAAACAGAGGGCTATGGGTAAGCCTAGGTAGTTTTAAGGTAAGGACATGCTTGGCATAACTTTGTGGGCCAAAGGGCCTGTATTGTGCTGTAGGTTTTCCATGTTTCTATGTTTCTACGACACCCCTCTATTCTGAGGATGTGTCCTCTGGTCTTGGACTCTCCACCATAGGAAACATCTTCTCCGCATTCACTCTATCAAGGCCTTTCACCATTTGATAGGTTTCAATGAGGTCAGCCCTCACTCTTCTAAATTCCAGTGAATACAGGCTCAGAGCCATCAAACGCTCTTCATATGCCAAACTATTTAATAGTGGTTTCATTTTCGTGAAATTCCTTTAAACCTCTCCAGTTTTAGCACATCTTTGCTAAGATAAGGGGCCCTAAACTACTCAGAGTACGCCAATGAGGCTTCATCAGTGCCTTATAAAGTCTCAGCATTACATCCTTGCATTTACAGACAGGCAGACATACTTTATTAATCCCGAGGGAAATTGGGTTTTGTTACAGTCGCACCAACCAAAAATAGTGTAGAAAGATAGCAATATTAAACCATAAATAATTAAATAATAATAAGTAAATTATTCCAAGTGGAAATAAGTCCAGGACTAGCCTATTGGCTCAGGGTGTCTGACACTCCAAGGGAGGAGTTGTAAAGTTTGATGGCCACAGGTAGGAATGACTTCCTATGATGCTCAGTGTTGCATCTCAGTGGGATAAGTCTCTGGCTGAATGTACTCCTGTGCCTAACCAGTACATTATGGAGTGGATGGGAGACATTGTCCAAGATGGCATGCAACTTGGACAGCATCCTCTTTTCAGACACCACCGTCAGAGAGTCCAGTTCCACCCCCACAACATCACTGGCCTTACGAATGAGTTTGTTGATTCTGTTGGTGTCTGCTACCCTCAGCCTGCTGCCCCAGCACACAACAGCAAACATGATAGCACTGGCCACCACAGACTCGTAGAACATCCTCAGCATCGTCCGGCAGATGTTAAAGGACCTCAGTCTCCTCAGGAAGTAGAGACGGCTCTGACCCTTCTTGTAGACAGCCTCAGTGTTCTTTGACCAGTCCAGTTAATTGTCAATTTGTGTCCCCAGGTATTTGTAATCCTCCACCATGTCCACACTGACCCCTTGGATGGAAACAGGGGTCACCGGTGCCTTAGCCCTCCTCAGGTCCACCACCAGCTCCTTTGTCTTTTTCACATTAAGCTGCAGATGATTCTGCTCGCACCATGTGACAAAGTTTCCCACCGTAGCCCTGTACTCAGCCTCATTTCCCTTGCTGATGCATCCAACTATGGCAGAGTCATCAGAAAACTTCTGAAGATGGCAAGACTCTGTGCAGTAGTTGAAGTCCAAGGTGTAGATGGTGAAGAGAAAGGGAGACAGGACAGTCCCCTGTGGAGCCCCAGTGCTGCTGACCACTCTGTCTGACACACAGTGTTGCAAGCGCACGTACTGTGGTCTGCCAGTCAGGTAATCAATAATCCATGACACCAGGGAAGCATCCACCTGCATCACTGTCAGCTTCTCACCCAGCAGAGCAGGGTGGATGGTGCTGAACGCACTGGAGATGTCAAAAAAAATGCCCCTCACAATGCTCGCTAGCTTTTCCAGGTGGGCGTAGACACGGTTCAGCAGGTAGACGATGGCATCCTCAACTCCTAGTCGGAGCTGGTAGGTGAACTGGAGGGGGTCTAAGTGTGGCCTAACCATAGTCTGGAGCTGCTCTAGAACAAGTCTCTTCAGGGTCTTCATGATGTGGGAGGTCAATGCCACCGGTCTGTGGTCATTGGAGCCACTGGGGTGCGGCATCTTCGGTACAGGAACGAGGCAGGACATCTTCCACAGCACTGGAACCCTCTGGAGACTCAGGCTCAGGTTAAAGACATGGTGAAGTACTCCACATAGCTGGGGGGGCACAGGCTTTGAGCACCCTGGGGCTGATACCATCCGGGCCTGCAGCCTTGCTTGGGTAGAGACGTTTCAGCTGTCTTCTCACCTGTTCAGCTGTGAAGCCCACCGTGGTGGTTTCAGGTGGGGGAGGGGTGTAGTCATGAGAGCAGGGTGGGGGGGCTGCGAGGAGGGGTAGGAGGGGAGAGTGGAGTATGTGTTGGCTCGGGGCTGACAACAGATGAATCATGTGGGGAATGGGCAGGGGCCACAGTGTCAAATCTGTTGAAGAACAGGTTAAGTTTGTTGGCTCTGTCCACACTGCCTTCAGTTCCTCTGTTGCTAGTTTGCCGGAACCCATTGATGGTCCTCATCCCACTCCAGGCCTCTCTCATGTTGTTCTGCTGGAGTTTCCACTCAAGCTTCCTCCTATACCTGTCTTTAGCCTCCCTGATCTTGGCTTTCAGGTCCCTCTGTATTGTCCTCAGCTCCTCCCTATTTTCATCTCTAAACGTCCTCTTTTTAGCGTTCAGGATGTCCTTAATGTCCTTTGTTACTCATGGCTTGTTATTTGAATAACAAAGGACAGTTCTTGCCGGAACATTGCAGTCCACACAGAAGTTGATGTAACCAGTGATGCTCTCTGTGAGCCCATCAATGTCCTCTCCATGTGGCTCACAGAGTGCCTGACACTCTGTCACCTCAAAACAACCCTGGAGTGCCTCATAACCTCCCCCAACCATTTCCTCACTGTCCTCGAGGTTGCAGGTTTATTTTCTAGTCCTGTTGAAATGAGTGCTCACATTGAATTTGTCTTCTTCATCACATACTCAACCTACAAATTAACCTTTAGGGAATCCTGCACAAGGACTCCCAAGTCCCTTTGCACCTTGGTTTTTTGAAAATAATCAACCCTTTCATTTCTTCTCTACACTTCTTGACACTGTATTTCATCTTCCATTTCTTTGCACAGTCACCTAATCTGTTTGATTCCTTCTGTAGCCTCTCTACTTCCTCAAAACTAGCTGCCCCTTTCACTATCTTCATATTGTCTGCAAACTTTGCAACAAAGTCAACAATTTGATCATACAAATCATCGACAAATAATCGGTCCCAAAACAGACCGCATTGTAAACCACTAGTCAGCAGCAGCCAGCCAGAAAAGGCTCCCTTTATTCCCACTCCTTGCCTCCTGCCAATCAGCAAATGTTACATTCATTCTAGTATACTTTCTGTAATTCTATGGGCTCTTATGTTGCTAAGTAGCCTTGTGTGGCTTCTTACCCAGTCAGACAAGATTTTCGCTTGAGGAAACCATGATGAATATGGCCTATTTTATCATGTGCCTCCAAGAACCTGCGACCTCATCCTTAATAATCAATTCCAACATCTTCCCAACCACTGAGGTCAGATTAACTGGCCTATGGTTTCCTTTCTTCTCCTTCGCTCCCTTCTTGAAAAGCTGAGTGACATTTGGAATTTTCCAGTCTAGTGATTCTTGAAAGATCATTACTAATACCTCCACAGAAACCTGATTCATCTCTTTCAGAATACTGGCATGTACCCCATCTGGTCCAGATGACTTATCTACCTTCATTCCTTTCAGTTTCCCTGGAAACTTCTCTCCAGTTATAGTAACTGCATGCACTTCATGAGCCCTGACATCTAGAACCTCTACCATACTGTTAGTGTGAAGACAGATGCAAAATACTTATTCAGTCCATCCACCATTTCTTTGTCCCCTAGCATCTCTCCAGCATCATTTTCCAGCAGTCCAATATCTACTCTCACCTCTTTTGGTATCTTCTTTAATATTATTGGCTAGCTTACTTTTGTATTCCATCTTTACCTTCTTGATGACTATTTTAGTAGCCTTCTGTTGGTTTTGAAAAGCTTCCCAATCCTCGAACTTCCCACTAATTTTTGAGCTATTTTATGCCTTCTCTTTTTTGTTGGCTTTGACTTCTCTTGTTAGCCGCGGTTGTGTCATCTTTTCGTTAGAATACTTCTTCCTCTTTGGGATGTGTATTTCCTGTGCCTTCTGAATTACAGCCATTGCTACTCCTGTCAGTGTTCTCTTCCAGTTAATTCTGGCCATCTGCTTTCTCACATCTCTGAAATTCTCTTTACTCCACTGTCATACTGATACACCTGACTTTAGCTTCTCCTTCTCAAATTTCAGTGTGAATTTGATCATATTAAGATCACTTTCTCCTATGGGTTTTTTTTACCTTAAGGTCTCTAATCAATTCTATTTCATTGCACAACATCCAATCCAGAATAACTGATCCCTTAGCGGGCTCAACTATGAGCTGCTCTAAATAGCCATCTTGTAGAGTTCTACTTCTGGAATCCAGCACCAACCTAATTTTTCCAATCTACCTGCATACGGAAGTCCCCCATGGCTATTGTAACAGTGTCCTTTTGGCATGCATTTTCTACCTCCCATTGTAATTTGTAGGCCACATTGTTACTACTGTTTGGGTTCTGTCTACAACTTTTTACCCTTGCAGTTCCTTAGCTCTATTCACAATGTTTCAACCCCTCTGTCACCTCTTTCTAATGATTTGATTTAATGTTTTACCAGCAGAGCAACACTGCCACCTCTGCCTTCCTGCCCGTCCTTTCGATAAAATGTGTTTCCTCGGACATTGAGCACTCACCTTTCTCTTCTTTCAACCACGATTCATTGATGCCTACAACATCATACCTGACAATTAGCAACGGTGCTGCAAGTTCATCTTCCTTATTCCGTATACTGTACACATTCAAATACAACATTTTTGGTCCTCTATTCACTCTTTTCGATTTTCTCCACCTTTTACTTTGCAACTTATCTAGTTTACTGCAATTTTGCCCTAACAAATGTCTTTTCTCACTACACATTGCTTCATTTGTAAACCAACTACCTCAGCTTTAGCTCATGTTTTCCACCTCTCCTATGATATTTCTTGCATTGACATATATGTAACTCAGGACACTTGTCACACCATGCTCAACCTTTTGATTCCTAACTTTGCCTGAGGTCTTACTGAGGTCTTAATGCTCCACCATGCAGTATTAACAAACCTTCCCGCTAGGATATTAGATCTCTCCAGTTCAGGTGCGAGCTGACCCTTCTGTACCGGCCCCACCTTCCCTGTAAGAGAGCCCAATCATCAAAAACTCTTATACCCTTCCTCCTACACCAACTCCTTAGCAACAAATTAAAATGTATAATCTTTTTAGTTCTGGTCGCACTATCACGAGACACGGGTAGCAGCCCTGAGATCACAATATTGGAGCTCCTGCCCTTTAACTTAGCACGTAACTCTTTGAACTCCTTATGCAAAACCTCGTCACTTGTCCTACCAATACCACTGGTACCTCCATTGACCATGACCTCTGGCTAATCACCCTCCTTCTTATATTCTGGACGCTGGCACCTGCAAGGCAACATACCATCTGGGCATCTCATTCTCACCCACAGAACCCCCCGTCCATTCCCCTAACTATTGAATCCCCTATCACCACAGCATGCCTCTTCTCCCCACTTCCATTCTGAGTATCTTCTATTATGTCATCACCCTTCCCCTGACAGTATCCAAAGTGATATACCCGTTAATGAGGGGATGACCACAGGGATACTCTGCACTGACTCCCACTTTCTTGTGTTACATGGAAACATAGAAAACCTACAGCACAATACAGGCTCCTCGGCCCACAAAGTTCTGCTGAACACGTCCCTACCTTAGAAATTACTAGGCTTACGGATAGCCCTCTATTTTACTAAGCTCCATGTACCTATCCAGGAGCCTTTTAAAAGACCCTATCGTATCTGCCTCTGCCAACATCGCCGGCAGCCCATTCCACGCACTCACCACTCTCTGAATAAAAAAAACTTATTCCTGACATCTCCTCTGTACCTGTACTCTGCACCTTAAACCTGTTCTGCACCTTGGGTGTATCTACCTCCCTATATGTCTTATGTCATTCTTAGCCTCCCAAATGATCTGGAGTTCATCCAGTTCCAATTCCAACTCCATAACATGGTTAGTTAGAAGCTGCAGCTTGATATACTTCTTGTAGTTGTAGTCGTCAGGGACTCTAGAGGTCTCCTTGCCTTCCCACATTCTCAGAAGAGGAGCATTCCATTATCCTGCCTGTCATCCCTACTGTCCTAGCCGTGCAGATCTTAAGAAGAGAATGAAAAAAAACTTGAGCTTTTTTTTCCTTTGCTTTCTCTGATTAAAGCCTCTGTTTGTTGAAGTCCCAAAGAGCTAAAGCCTCATGATCATTACTCTGACTCTGTCCACTCATACAATGGCCACTGTGCGTGCTCCTGCTTTCCTTTAATTTGCGCTTGCTAGTCAATCTCAAATGTTGATTGGTCACTGGTCAACACTCTCTTTCACTGTACTGACCCTCTGCTGCCTTTTATCCTCAGGCAACAAACCTAACTGAAGTCCCCTCTTCTCAAAACTTCCTCTGATTCATCACTGGTTAATACTCTGTTTCATGCTAATTTTTTACTAATTTGTTAGGCAGGTTGGTTGCTGAAACATAAAATGCATAAAAAGGCTTTACTTCAATTCACTGCATTATAGTTGAATTACTAATCAATATATCTTGTTCAAATTAATCAGACTTAAAATACACATTGATTTCAATTTGGCCTGTAGTAATTGCAATAATTTCATTAATGATTGTTGGCTTGATTTATAAAGCAATATTTTAAAGAAAATGAAGAATCCATTCACCATGACTAAAATTGATACACCTACTTAAGTGGTTATATGTACCTCATTTCAAGTTAAATCAATTTTGTGTGGTAAATTTCGCAACTTTCTCCTTTGCCCTGTTAAAATTTCCTACAGTCAGTGTTTAGGTTAGACGGGGGAACCCTTTCCGCTTCCCTTCATTTTTAAATCAAGGTGTGATATCTTTAATTTTTTTTTTGAGTCGAGGTATAACAAGCTTCACTGGGCTTTGTAACTAAGAAGAATGAAGATACCTCACTGGATTAGATCTCAGATGTCAAGCTAAAGAACTTTAAGAAAATGAAATTAGTCTTGCAGCAGACTCAATAACTGAAGACATTACCTGAAAGTCAAGTACTGTTGTGAGGTGGGAAGGAATGTGAGGTGGTGAGCTGTAAGGGGCAGAGTGTGTGTGGGAGAAATTCAGAATTTAACCTGGTTGGTTTGACTCTGTGATCTCAATTCAAATTCACTCTCACTTCCAGGATTTGTTTCGCGGGGCTAAATATAGTCCTGTGCTCAGATGGAATGGACACACATGTTCCAGTTGGGGTCATTGGGTAAAGTTCAGGAGGAGGATTTTTTGACTGCACTAAGATTAATGAAGCCAGTGATAAAATTACTGAAGGTGCATTTACCTCAACTGAATAGCAAATTTATAAAAGTCCCCTAACTAATCAAATGAGTGCCTGAAAGTTCTTAGAATAATTCCACCAAGCTCCTTTTACTCCTTATGTCAAAGAATGTTTATTTGTATAATCTTGGTGAAGCATACATCAAACATTTTATTCCAGCAACTGCCATAGTGGAAAGAGGCAGAACAATGTCCTTTAGAAAAGGCTGAGATTTAAAGTGAGAAGGATCTATTAGTTTAATTGAAGTTGTTACTTTATGTGTTTATCAACAAAAATGATTAATTCACAATCATATGTGCTTTATAGATTTTTAGCATCAGTCCTTAGGTTCAAGGAATCTGTCTGCTTTATCAATGAGTTGAAAGCTGGTTAGAGGGAAGAAGGTTCTATATTCCCCAGTCTGACATGATGGAGTGATTGCTTATTGTTACTGACAGAACCTGTAGTAGAGTGTCAGCACTACATCAGAGCAGAAGATTTTGGGATAAGGTATTAATCAAAGTTATCTACCCCAGTATCAGGCATGATGGCATTCAAATTTGTAATAGTATGCAATAAATAGGGAGCTTTGTTGTATAAAACACAAGTTTACTATTAGTACTCATTGTACCATATCACCCATTAGATCACCATGTCAGTCACAGAAAGATACAGCCTGAAACTGGCCTTGTGGATCCATGCTGAATATCAACTGCCAATTTACAGCAACCCTATATTGATCCTTTCCCTTTCTCCCCGTATTCTCATTAAAGCCCACTTTCTAGATTTGACCACTAACCTACACACCAGAGTGGCCAATTAACTTAGCAACTCTCACTCTAGAATATGGGAGCAAACTAGAGCACCCGGAGGAAACCCAAACAGTTATAGGGAGAACATCTGGACTCCACACAGACAGTGCTCAGGCTCTGGGTGAACTTCGATTTCTGCTGCTGTGTGACAGTGGCTGTACTAGTTGCATTACTGTGCAAGAAACACAGGCCTATCCTTTGGCAGCACTAAATTGCAGTTCAAAAAATAAATACAATGTAAGACACAAATTTAAATCATTGAAGGGTTATCATGACATGGACCATCACAGATGCCATTTACATGAAGTAATGTCATGTACAGTTGACATGCATTCATTGTGTCTCTAACTGCACGTGGAATTCCTTTCTCGCTCTTACAATAGCATTCTGTAGATTGTACTGGGAATACTCACACTGTTCTGGATCACTTGCTGCTGATGTTGGCAATGTCATATGTAGAACTTTTACAAGTGTATTGTGCTCACACCATCTGAAGTGGTGATTTTTCCATGGCAATAAAAGAAGGAAGTCAACAATTACACTAAGCTTCCTTTCATTATTTTTTACATTTTGCAATACTTCTCTGCTGACAAGCATAATAACTAATTAATTGTGTGCCATAAGAGCAGATTAAGAAATTAGCTATGACAACTGCTGATAATGACAATAATCTTGTCTAGGACCAGGAATAATTATGTGAGTTAGAGAAAATGAGTTGTCGATGTCAATTTAACTGCATTTTATGACTAAAAGCCATTAAATATTAGCTTTCTACTTCTCATAGCTAGAGGTTTCATAATTTAAATTGGATTCATTATTCAAAACTACACTCAGTGGACACTTTATTAAGTATATCTGCACACCTGCTTGTTAATGCAAGTATCTAATTGGCCAATCGTGTGGCAGCAACTCAATGTATAAAAGCATGCAGAATGGTCAAGAGGTTCAGTTGTTGTTTTGACCAAACATCAGAATGGGGAAGAAATGTGCCCTAAGTGACTTTGACCGTGGAATGACTGCCAGACAGGATGGTTTGTATTTCTCTGAAACTGCCATTCTCCTTTTTTTCATACACAGCTATCCCTAGAGTTTGCAGAGAATGACACAAAAACAAAAGTACGTCCAGTCCTGTGGGCAAAAATGCCTTGTTAATGAGAGAGGTCAGAGTAGATTGGCCAGATTGCTTCAAATTGACAGGAAGTTGAAAATAGCTTAAATAACCATGCATTACAACAGTAGTGTGCAGAAGAACATCTCTGAATGCACAACACTTCGAACTTTGAAGTGGATGCGTTACTGCAGCAGAAGACCACAAACTTACATTCAGTGGCCACTTTAAAATGTACAGGAGATACCTAATAAAGTGGCCACTGAATGAATTTGAACAGATATCAAGACTATGAGAAATGAGAAAGTCTATTGTTTTATTGACGTACATGAAACGCCTAGCATATAGTATGTGTGAAAGATCAGTAGAGAAGCAAAACCATTGGCAACATCAGATTTTCTTCCTAGGAAAGATTCTATGACAGATTTTGAACTATTTTGGATATGATTTACAGAGCTTGTCTTCCGTAACTGATTCTGCACCCTGAGTTACATAGTCACAAAGAATAAAATGATCATACTTAGCAATATTTTTTCAAATGCTGCCTCTGTCTATTCTCTCAACAGCAGTATATAGAATAAAGTAGTTTAACTACTTCAGTACCAAAACTGAGCAAATTAATTCCAAAAGCCTTGTGCAGTGTCCATCACTGTCAAATATAGCAGGTAATGAAGTGCACATGAAATTCACTCCTCTTACAATGCAAAGAGGCAATTGCTGGAAGAAAATGAGAAATTAATCCTTCCTCATCAGAACAAGATGAATATATGATTGTTGGTCACTGATTGTACTCATACTGGTAGGTCTAATAAAGTCAATTGAATCAGAATATTTGGAGGAGAGTTCAACTGGCAGCTGACATTCTCTTTTTGTGCCCGTCGCACCAAGAAGATTCAAAAGATTGAAAGCATGTACCACCAAGCTCAAGGACAGTTTCTATCCCACTGTTGTAAGATAGTTCCCTAGTATGATAAAATGGACTCTTGACCTCACAATTTACCTTGGTATGGCCTTGCACCTTACTGTCTGCCTGTACTGCACTTTCTTTGTAACTGTGATACTTTATTCTGCATTATCTTATTAATTCCCTAGTACTATCTTGATATATTTATGTAATGAAATGATATATGGATGACATGCAAAACAACGTTTTTCACTTTACCTCAGTATGTGTAACAAGAAAAATCTAATTTACTCATTTATCTAAATGTGTGAGGCTAGTACTGGCAGCAGATATAAACTTATGCCAGCCAACTGGCAGGGGTATTCAAAGACATTTTTCAATCTCTCGTTGCTATGATCAGAAGTTCCCAGCTGTTACAAAAGGGCAACAATTATACCAGTGCCCAAGAAGAGTAGGGTGAGCATCCCTAACGATTATCATCCAGTAACAGTCACAATGATGGTGATGAAGTGCTTTCAGAGTTCAGTAACGGCTAGAATCAGCTCCTACCTCAGCAACGACCTGGATCCACAACAATTTGCCTACCACCACAAGTCTACGGTGGATGTGATCTCAGTGGCTCTCAATGCAGCTTTGGATCACATGGACAGAAGAGATATCTATGTCAGGATGCTGTTTATTGACTAAAGCTCAATGTTTAACACCATCATTCCTGCAGTCTTGATTGAAAAGCTACAGAACCTGGACTTCTGTATCTTCCTCTGCAACTGGATCCTCAACTTCCTAACTGGAAGACCACAATGTGTGAGGATTGGTCATAACATCTCCACCCAACTGACAATTAGTACTGGCACACTTCAGGGATGTGTGCTTAGCCCATTGCTCTACTCCCTCTACATGACTGTGTGAACAAGCATAACTCAAAAACCGTCTATAAATTTGCTGATGATGCAACCATTGTTGCTGGAATCTCAGATAGTGACAAGAGGGCATACCAGAGTGAGATACACCAGCTTGCTGAGTGGTTTTGCAGCAACAACCTTGCACTCAACATCAGTAAGACCAAAGAACTGATTGTGGACTTTAGAAAGAGTAAGATGAGGGAACACAAACTGATCCTCAAGAGGGCTCAGAAGTGGACAGAATGAGCAATTTCAGGTTCCTGTATGTCAGCATCTCTGAAGACCTAACAAGGTCCCAGCATATTGATGCAGCTATAAAGAAGGCAAAGCAGAGGCTATATTTCATTAAGAGTTTGAGGAGATTTGGTTTGCTGCCTAAAACACTCAAGAACTTCTACTGATGAACTGTGGAGAGCATTCTGACTGGCTGCCTCACTGTCTGGTATGGGTGGGGGGAGGGGGAGGGGCTACTGCACAGGATCAAAGTAAGTTGCAGAAAGCTGTGAAATTACCTAGCTCCATCATGGGTACAAGCATCTGCAGTATCCAAGACATCTTCAATGAGTGGTGCCTCAGAAAGGTGGTGTCCATCATTAAGAACCCCACCACTCAGGACATGCCTTCTTCTGAGTGTTAATATCAGGACGGAGGTACAGAAGCCTGAAGGTACACTCTCAGCGATTCAGGAACAGCTTCTACCCCCGCCATCCTATTTCTAAATGGACATTGAACTCACTATTCACTACTTTATTTTATTTCTATTTTTGCACTACTTATTTAACTATTTAATACACATATATACGTACTGTAATTCACAGATTTTTTTCTATATTTGTCATGTATTTCATTGTACTGCTGTCGCTAAGTTAAGAACTTTCATGCCATATGCCGGTGATACTAAACCGGATTCCGATTCTGATATTCTCAAAGGCACAGTTTCATTATGTCTCTGACTTCAATGAACACTAGTTGGTTAGTTATGAGGGTTGGAACATACCAGTTCATACTGATACGTATTGAGAGGAATGGACAGGTATCAAATGTAAACTATAGTATTTCCATGGACAATATATCTGTGAACAATTTAACATGAAGCTTATGTAAATAAAGAGTCAAGTTGCAACACCCAAGCGAAGCTGCATTGCCTTTTCATTACAAATTGAAATGTACATTAATTAGTAGCCTTCTCCAAATGCGACCTTTTTAAAACACTTGAAATTAATACTAATACACAATTAAGAAATACAGAAGCTCACTCACTTTACATAATACTGGGTAGTTAAAATTAAGGTAAAATTCTTAGAAATAAAACAAATGTTTTAGTCAGATAAATATTTCTTGCTCTGAAATTGTTTTCAGAGCTAAGCAGACGAATACCATGATGATGGTTTGGGAAGGGTCAGGCAGCAGGGGCACACCTGTCTACCTCCTCCACTCTACTCCATAATTATTAAACACATTAGCTATAGATTTGTGAGCACGAACGATGAACACGTACAATATGCATCCATTTAAAGTACTCCTTCTAAAAGCAGTCAAAGTTCGATTCCCCTTCAAGCCCCTGGAGTCAAGAGAAGGTGAAGTACTCACAAGTGGTAACTTAAAGCCTTTGTATGTGTGTTCAGAATTCCACCCTTTTGGTTGGCTGAATCCATCCTCATAATTTGGAGCTAGCCACCGGAGAAGAGCAGTGTTCGAGGCACCCCATCTAGTATTATTTCTGAAAGAGGATTCAAAGCAAAACTGCCATTCCTGAGTATACAGGTTATGTTTTTGTATTCAAGCTATCTTGAAGAATTTTCTGCTTATCCATGCTTATTCATTTGTATTGCTATTCTCATGCTGTGCTTTCAGCCACATAAATTGCTTTTCCTTAAAATTGATACAGTACATAGTCAAGGATCAGACTAAGTGATACCACAGTATATTCAGCTACTGTGGATGTATGAAACATGTTCTAACTCTCACCTTTTCTGGCAAAGACTGGAACTATTCTGGACTACACATGATTGTACCCAGCTTTTAAAGTTTATCATCATGCACCTGACAAATGTATGGTGTTAATCACACTTTGCTGTCCTTTTTGCTCCAAAACAAAATGCATAATTTTCAATTATGCCCAAAAACATACTCGATGCATTTTGACTTAAAGGAAACGTTATCAAGTATAACCTACGATGATTCATCTCAGGCTTTGCCTCAAAACAACCCAGATTCTCTTTCTATTGGATGCTGCTTTGCTCAAAGCAATAAGGGACAGGATTTAGACTGCAGGTGGGATTTTCAGGTATTATTTCACACCTTCAATCACACGGTAATTTCAATATTACTCTCTAGAATCTAGACCCCTAATCAAAAACAGTTGCAGAAAATACATTAAGGAAATAATTTAATACTTAGTAAAAAGTATCAAAATGCTTTTTATACATTGGCCATTTATACATAGGGGAGACCCGCCACAGACTGGGAGACCGTTTCGCCGAATACCGGCGCTCAGTCCTCCAGCAGTGGCGGGATCTCCCTGTGGCCACACACTTCAATTCCACAGACCACTCCCACTCCGACATGTCTGTCCATGGCCTCCTCTACCGTCAAGATGAGGCCACACACAGGTCGATGGAGCAACACCTTATCTCCCACCCAGGTAGCCTCCTACCTGCCGGCATGAACATTCAACTCACAGACCTCCGTTGATACCCCTGCCCCCCCCACTTACCCCATCCCTATCTATAATTTTAGTCTGGTTCTCTTTCTCTCTCTTTTTCCCCCCTCACTACAATCTCCCCCCAGCCCTACCTTTCTTTCTCTTTTATTTCCCATAATTCTCCATCTTCCCCCTAGCCCTTTTCCCTCCAGCCTATCACTTCCCAGCTCTCTACTTCATCCCTCCCCCCACCTCTTATCCCCCCTCGACCATCCCATGTTACTTCACACCTGATGAAGGGTTTCGGCCAGAAACGTCGTCACTACCTCCTCCCATAGATGCTGTCTGGCCTGCTGAGTTCTGCCAGCATTTTGTGTTTTTCAAAATGCTTCTTAATCACTTTAGATACAGAAAAACCTGTTTGAAATGTTCCTACACTCTGACCACTAGGTTTAACTTTCAAGATTTGTTTATCTATGGGAGTCACATGTAATTGATTTATTATAACCTGTGAATGCGAAATTTCTTTATGTAAGATCTATCATTGTTCCCTGACAAAGAAACACATAGATTGACATTGTCTATTTTTTTCTAAGAAAAAAATGCCAAAATGCAACAATTTGCCCTGATGTCTCTGCAATGAGAATGACCCATAAAAACTTTGGACCTCTCTCAGCATTTGTTAGCCAAGAAGGATTTTTTTTCAAGAAGATTAATTAATAAATGTAAGAAAGCAGAGATGAATGAAAATGTTAGTTACCTTTGATGGTTTCGGTCTCCAACAAATAGTAGAAATCATGGTGAAGCTACATGATCTGAAAATTGTCTAAGCTTTCTATCACAGCAGACTGTGAGGAATCAAGGTTTTAGTTGGCTTTGTATTGATTTTGACACAGGCTTTCAGGTGAGGAGACACAGAACCAGAGAATCATACAACATAGAAATAGGATCTTGGGCCAAAATGTTGAATGCCAACCCAAACTACCATCTTAGCCTGTGTTTGAATATATCCCATTTCTCATAGAACATAGAAACAGAAAAACCTACAACACAATACAGGCCCTTTGGCCTACAATGCTGTGCCGAACATGTACTTACTTTAGAAATTATCTCAGGTTTCCCATAGCCCTCTATTTTTCTAAGCTCTATGAACTTATTCAGGAGTCTCTTAAAAGACCCTATTGTATCCACCTCCACCACCATCACCAGCAACCTATTCCATGCACTCACCACTCTCTGCATAAAAAACTTACCCCTGACATCTCCTCTATACCTGCTTCCAAGCACCTTAAAACTGTGTCCTCTCGTGTTAGTCAATTCAGCTCTGGGAAAAAGCCTCTGATTATCCACATGATCAATGCCTCTCATCATCTTATACACCTCTATCAGGTCACTTCTCATCCTTTGTTGCTCCAAGGAGAAATGGTCAAGTTCACTCAAACTATTCTCATAAGACATCCTCACCAATCCAGGAAACATTCTTGTATCCAGGAAACATCAGAGCCTTTTCTATAAATTCCACATCCTTCCTATAGTGATGTGATCAGAAATGAGCACAGTACTCCAAATGGGGTCTGACCAGGGTCATATATAGCTGTAACATTACTTCTTGGCTCTTCAACTCAATCCCATGATTGGTGAAGGCCAATGCACTGTACGCCTTCTTAACCACAGAGTCAACCTGCGCAGCAGTTTTGAGTGTCCTCTGGACTCGGACCCCAAGATCTCTCTGATCCTCCACACTGCTCAGAATCCTACCATTAATACTATATCCTGCCCTCATATTTGACCTACCAAAATAAACCACCTCATATTATCTGGGTTGAACTCCATTTGCCACTTCTCAGCCCAGTTTTGCATCCTATCAATGTCCCATTGTAACATCTGACAGCCCTCCACACTATCCACGACACCCCCAACCTTTGTGTCATCATCAAATTTACTAACTTATTCCTCCACTTCCCCATCCAGGTCATTTATAAAAATCATGAAAAGAAGGGATCCTGGAACAGATCCCTGAGGCACACCACTGGTCAACAACCTCCATGCAGAATATGACCCGTCTATAACCACCCTTTGCCTTCTGTGTGCAAGCCAGTTTTCAATCCAAAAGCAATGTCCCCTTGGATCCCATGCCTCCTTACTTTCTCAATAAGTATTGCATGGGGTACCTTATCAAATTCCTTACTGAAAACCATATACACTACATCTATTGCTCTACTTTCATTAATATATTTAGTCACATCCTCAAAAAATTAAATCAGACTCGTAAGGCATGACCAAAGCCACGCTGACTATTCCTAATCATATTATGCCTGTCCAAATGTTCATAAATCCTGCCTCTCAGGATCTTCTCCATTAACTTACCAACCACTGAAGTAAGACTCAATGGTCTATAATTTCCTGAGCTATCTCTGCTCCCTTTCTTGAATAAGGGAACAACATCTGCAACCCTCTAATCCTCCAGATCCTCCCCCATCCCCATTGATGATGCAAAGATCATTGCCAGATGCTGAGCAATCTCCTCCCTCGCTTCCCAAAGTAGCCTGGTGTACATCTTGACTGGTCCCAGTGACTTATCCAACTTGATGCTTTGTGAAAGCTCCAGCACATCCTCTTTCTTAATGTCTATATGCTCATGATTTTCAGTCCACTCTAAGTCATCCCTGTAATCGCCAAGGTCTTTTTCCGTACTGAATACTGAAGCAAAGTATTCAATAAGTAGCTCTGCTACCTCCTTCGGTTCCATACACACTTTTCCACTGTCACACTTGATTGGTCCTATTCTGTCACATTTTATCCTCTTGCTCTTCACATGCTTGTAGAATGCCTTGGGGTTTTCCTTAAAACCTGCTTGCCAAGGCCTTCTCATGGCCCCTTCTGGCTCTCCTAATTTCATTCTTAAGCTCTTTCCTGCTTGCCTTATAATTTTCTAGATCTCTGGCATTACCTAGTTTTTTGAAGGTAATGATAGTGGTCTAGAAAATTTTTTCCTATCCATCTACTTGTATAAATACCTTTTAATTGCTAAATTCTGTATACGGACCCCTCTCTGGGTGAAAAGATTGATTCTCAGGTTCCTACTAGGTTTCTCCCTGCTCTAATTAAACCTCTTCCTTCTAGTTCTTGGTTTTCCAACACTGCATAAAATAAACTGTGCATATTCATTCCAATTTGTTGGAATACTGTTGAATAAATAAAGAGGGCAAAGTTAGAATATAACCATCTCCATTCTTCCATGTATTTTTTGGTATTATTCTATAATGATGACCAGGCAAGCAACAACTAGACCTATACACTATCCATGTATGGTTCCTTTTCACAGAGCCTTTCAAAGTAGTAAACAACAGAATCATTGTTTCAGGAAAATCCATTCACTAACTTTTCAGGATGATGTTTTAAGTTAAACTACACACATTAAGACATTATTGTTGGAATATTTCTCAAATTAAACAACTCATATCAAAGAAATTCGACATTTTTATTGACCAATTCATGGATTAACTCCATAGAAATAGGATAAAGATAGCACAACAAACAGTGTAAAAATAATAAAAGGTAGACTGCATTATTCAAAATATTTTAAGTCTGGTTTGGTTTTTATCAAATAATGAGTACTCAATAACTTCCAAGCAGCTGTAAACAAGACTAATCCACTGGACACTCACGGATACCTGCTTTGAGGTGATTGCTGATATTTAAGGAGTAAGTAGTATTTAATGTTAAAGTGCAGCTTGTAAGGGATGTGCAAACTCTGGTGATCAGGGACATAGATAAGAACGAGCTCTTCTGAATGACTGTGTTCAGAATCAGTTTAAGGGAAATACATGCAAAATGAGTTACAGGTAAAGCAGAAACTGTGTAAAATTAACTCTAATAAAGTGGCCATATTAATTCACAATGCTTGGCACATTATATATATAAAATCTCTAACAATTTCTTGCATCATCTCTTCTTATGTAGGCTTGTATTTATATTATTTTATTTGTAGTATTTGTTCAGTCTTAATAAACTTTCAAAGGAGTTCTATCTTATGCCATTCTTGTTAGCCTTGACTAGTTTAATCCCACCAGAGATGCTCAGGCAAGATGTTGAATAAATCAAAGAGCCAATTTACTGGCAAATATAATAAGTATATTTCTGGATTATAAACCTAGTGTCCAAACTAATAATTCTGAGAAGTACAGTTCACATTCCACAATGTCAGTATGAGAATATGAACTCGTTGGTTAAAGCTTTCAAAGTAAAAATCTGACAGGGGAGAAAAAGTGAACAAGAAACAGTTGGAGTGTTATAGAAACCCAACTGGACTGCCAATGTTCTCAAAGAAAGAAAACCTACATATTCTGGCTTACATAGCACTCAAATCCCAGACTAATGTGGTTGAATATAGTGTTAATGGTAAGACTCTTGGCACTGTGGAGGATTGGAGGGATCTTCGGTTCTGAGTCCTTAGGATGCTCAAAGCAGCTGCACAGGTTGATGCTGTGATATGGTGTACTGGCATTCATTAATCGTGGAATGGAATTTAGGAGCTGAGCAGTAATGTTGCAGCTATATAGTACCCTGGTCAGATCCCACTTGGAGTACTGTGCTCAGTTTTGGTCGCCTCACTACAGGAAGGATGTGGAAACCATAGAAAGGGTGCAGAGGTGATTTACCAGGATGTTAACTGGACTGGGGAGCATGCCTTATGAAAACAGGTTGAGTGAACTCAGCCTTTTCTCCTTGGAGCACTGGAGGATGAGAAGTGATCTCATAGAGGTGTATAAGATGATGAGAGGCATTGATTGTGTGGATAGTCAGAAGCTTTTTCCCAGGGCTGAAATGGCTGTCACAAGAGGGCACAGGTTTAAGGTGCTGGAGAGTAGGTACAGAGGAGATGTCAGGGGTACGTTTTTTACTCAGAGAGTGGTAAGTGTGTGGAATGGGCTGCCGGCAACGGTGGTGGAGGCGGATATAGAACATAGAGAACATAGAATAGTACAGCACATTACAGGCCCTTTGGCCCACAATGTTGTGCCGACCTTCAAACCCTGCCTCCCATATAACCCCCCACCTTAAATTCCTCCATATACCTGTCTAGTAGTCTCTTAAACTTCACTAGTGTATCTAATATGATAGGGTCTTTCAAGAGACTTTTGGATAGGTACATGAGCTTAGAAAAATAGAGCACTGTGGGTAACTCTAGTAATTTCTAAGGTAGGGACATGTTCGGCACAACTTTGTGGGCCGAAAGGCCTGTGTTGTGCTGTAGGTTTTCTATGTTTCTATGAATTTTAACTATCCTAAGGTGATTGGTGAGGCAATAAATATGTACCCCATACCCGCAAAATGCTTTAAAGATAAAATAAAATATTTCTGTATGTGTATTATTCATTTCAAATTGTTCCATTAAACAGTTACAGTGGGATTAGCAGAAGTACATAATATTCTACACCAACAAAGTCCAATTAAATGAATAATCAATCAGTTTGAAATACATTAATAAAATGAAGAATGTGGGACAAAGTACTGAGAAAGGATGTTGGAATTAAACTAAGACAAATTTACCTTTAGATAATGTAGATTATGTGCTTAAAGATTTGTTAATTTGCGAGCCCATAGATCAGAAGCTGTTGCAGAACATCAATCTGAAGTCCCTTTTTGAACAACATGAACATGATAGGCTCTTAATGTAAATTTCCATAATTTTGTGGAATAATGTGATTTTATGTTCACATTTTGTGACAGTCCAGTGTAAATAATAAAATTATCAAGACAGATGCTTTTAGAATTAATTTTCATGCTCAAATTTTTTTTGGTTATTATAAAATCGTGGTTGATTTAAGTATGGGTGGTGAGATGCTGAATATTTATTGCAGCTCTTTGTAAATTTAATGTAAGTGCACCCTTATTTATACCAGCTGACCATGATGTAGAAGCAGGGCAATGTGAAGGTATGAACACAATTGTTATGTTGACCTTCACTGCAAAAGGAAGACTTGGCTACAAATAAAAATAGACTTTCCTGTAACTACACAAGACAATAGTGAGAATGGCTGAAATACTGTGCAACTGCTGGTTTTCACAACCTAAGGGAGGATATGCTTGAGACAAAAAAAATGCAGCAAAGGTTAATAATATTGGTTCCTGACAAATGGGTGTAGTATGATTGCCTGATGTGAATTTCAGTGTGGAAAAGAGGAGGAGGGAGGGAGGGAGGCTGCCCTATGCAGAGAGATTAAGCAGATTGGGCCTATACTTTGAAAAATAATAGGAAACCTCATACAATATTCTTATGGAGCTTGTCGGAGTGAATATAATGATATTTCTACTGGTTGGGAGAGTTAGAACTCAGAATATGCAGCTAGCCATTTAGGTCTGAGATGAGAATAAAGTACTTCCTTCAGAGTCAGAGGCGAGTGAATTTTCCTTGGATTTCTCTATCTAAGAGGACAGTAAAGATTTAGTAACCAAGTATGCTCAAGGAAGAGAGTGTTAGATGTTTAATAATTAAGATAGTCAAGGGATGTAGGATTATTGATTATAGAATTGCTCTTGAGAGGAAGAAAAGCAGCCATTATCTTATGGAATTGTAAAACAGGTGTGGATGGCCTGTTGATGCTTCTAATTCTTGTGCCTTGAGCTGGAGAAACCAGATCAAGATTGCAATCTTAGTACCTGCAGTTCTGGGCAGCCAATCTGCTCAGGAGTTAATTGGCTAGTTAATTTGATTTTTCAACATATGATTGCTTTAAATATATGAATATAATGAACATCTGTCTTAAGCCACATAAAATATTTCCTTTTTACAATTCTTTTCCTTTTCTTCTCACAGCAGTAAAAACGTAAACAAGAGGAAATCTACAGATGCTGGAAATCTGAGCAACACACACACAAATTGCTGGAGGAACTCAGCAGGCCAGGCAGCATCTATGGAAAAAAAGCACAGTCGATGTTTCAGGCTGAAATCCTTCGGCAGGACTGGAGCAAAAAGCAGAAGCGTAGATTTAAAAGTGGGAGAAGTGTGAGAGAAACACCAGGTAATAGGTGAAACCTGGAGGGGAGGGATGAAGTAAAGAGCTGGGAAGTTGATTGGAGAAAGAGACAGAAAGCCATGGAAGAAAGAAAAAGGTGAGAGGAGCACCAGAGGGAGGCGATGTGCAGGCAAGGAGATAAGGTGAGTGAGGGAAAAGGGGATAGGAAATGGTGAAAGGGGATGTGTAGGGGGAATTACAGGAAGTTTGAGAAATCAATGTTCATGCCATCAGGTTGGAGGCTACCCAAACAGAATATAAGGTGTTTTTCCTCCAATCTAAGTATGGCCTCATCGTGACAGTGGAGAAGGTCATGGATGGACATATCAGAATTGGAATGGGAAGTGGAATTAAAATGGATGGTCACTGGGAGATCCTGCTTGTTCTGGTGGACAGAGCATAGATGTTCGGTGAAGCAGTTTCCCAATCTGCGTTCAGGTCTCACCAATTTACAGGAGGCCACACCAGGAAACCTGAACACAGCAAGTGACCCCAACAGACTCACAGGTGAAGTGTTGCCTCACCTGGAAGGACTGCTTAGAGTCCTGAATGGCAGTGAGGGAGGAGTTGTAGGGGCAAGTGTAGCACTTGTTCTGCAAGCAAGAATGGTGCCAGGAGGGAGCTCAATTTGGAGGGATGTAAAAACATGGTGAGAAAGAAGCCAAGTCTGTACCTCCTTAATATGCAGGCTGGTTTCCTTCACCCATGTTTTGGAAATGGGAGAGAAGAATGCATTATGTAAGTATCTAATGTAGTTTACCAAATTAGTCTATCAATCCTTGATCTCACATGCACTAGTGATGCATGGACTTTCTGGCATTAGGAACGCTAGAATGCACACTGTATTCCATCCCTTTGACTCCCACTGAAAAAACTGTGCAGCTTGAAGATCACAGCAAGACTCTCTCCGTTCACCACTACACAGTAACAAAAGAGGTACTACATTTGTTTAAAAACATAAAATATATAGAATTATCACATTAATATAAAAAGTGATTTGAAATGAATTTCCAGTCTTTGGGAATAGGGGAAGAAGTGACTGCGATGGGAATGCAGAGCCCATCTTTGGAAAGCCTGGTCGTTTGGCGTGGGATTGAGTATTGGTTGAAATGGACTTTTGAAGTTTCACTCTATTGTTTTGGTTTTTCATCCTGGGATGAGATAATGGAACCAGCCAATTCTTCTCAGTTTGTTTTATTCATAAAGCCTTTCAACATGAATTGAAAAAGTAAATGAGTTTGGAATCTTTTTGAAAAGAGCACAAAAGGTGAAAATCAAAAGTAAAACTTGTCCGATGGAAATCTTACAGTAAAAACAACATGCTGGAAATATTCAGCAGATCAGGCCATCTCTGGTGGGAAGAGAAACCCTTCATCAGAACTGGGAAGAGGACAAAAGAAGCTTATTATGTTGCTGGCTGGCTGAGGGTGGGATATGTCTCTGATAGAGTTAATTAGGATGACCATGGGGATAAGAAGCAAACAAGGTTACCTGGTCAATGAGTGAATGGCAGCAGGAATAGAGAAATATCAGACAAAAGAATATAGGAATTGCAATATGCAAAACACCAATGACCATAATGGCTAATGGAAAATGATACAGACTATGAAAAACATTTATATGACAAACTAGAACATAGAGCAGTACAGCACAAGATAATCCATGATGTTGTGTCAGACAAATCAAACCAGTGATTCCTAATTAATCTAATTATTTTCACCTACACATAGGCCACATGTCTCCATTCTCTGCATATTTATATAGTACACTAGAGTGTCTTAAATGTTTTTATACTCTGTCTGCACCAGCACCCCTAGCAAGGCATTCCACATCCCCACTATTCTCTGTGCTAAAAATGCTTTTCACATTTACTTTCCATTTTTCCCCTATCACCTTCTGAAAAAATAAGGGAGAAAACGGAAATTATCAATGCTTAAAAATTTTGTGATTGTGACATCTCAGCAGCTGGCTGATTGGGGCCAGAAAACGAGAAATAGACTCTGGATTGAAATGGAGATCTACCATAGGGTGGAAACATTGGTTACATCATGTCCAGTTGAACAAAAGGCAAGTAAACTATGGAGAGGAAGCATTCTTCAAAAAGTAGTGTAAACACCATCTAGTTTGCTGACACCTCAGACTAAATGACTCTCCTGGGTGTTCTCAGAAGAACTATATTAGCTTAATGAATCGTTGAAAGCTGAGACCTTGCTCGAGAGTCAACATCACTATTATGACTTATAATAGGACCATGGACCTGTAAATAATGTTTGCAAATATCATTTTCTACATATGGTTGAAGATTTGAAACATATTTTGATGTATTTTAAATGATGTTCACAAATCCAAAGGATTTTGAGAAGTCGAAAGTGGGAAGCCTATTTTTGAACAGCAAGGCAATATGAACAGAAATGTCAAACTAAATATCAAATCACTTATGTCTGTTGACACCACAGATAATTCCTCTGTTCTTCTTCAAATCAGCACCATAGATCATTTATTTCCAACCAAGCACACAAACAGTAGGAAGCTTGATTTAGTATCTTATCTGAAAACCTTATCTTAGGCAATACAGCACTGATGCTTTAGCTGAACTATGTTCAAAATATCTGGAGTTGAATCCATACTCTTACATGTCAAAAAAATGTGCCACCAACTGAGTCACATTTGACACCCCTAAGGCATTTTATCTAGCTTGATTTTCATTTCTCTTTTACTCCAGGTGCTGATTTCTCTCATATTCAATATGGCCTTTTTCAAAGCCAACATTAAAGTATATATTTTTACAGGACTATCCAAAAAAATATGAATTTACTATAGATATTTTTTCCTGGTCCTTGGTTACTAGCTGTTGACATTTCAGTGTCGACACACTGTGAAGCAAAATACTCAAGGATTGAATAGTTCAGCCACTTGAAGGAACACAAGCTCTTTATAAGACAACGCTAGAAGCAGGCATATGGAACATTAGTTATTGGAAAAGTTGTGCTAAGTACTTGGCTAATGTCAACATCCAAATACCTTAACATCTGTGATATGGAAAAGATCCAAGTATTATAATAAAGAGATGAGTAAATGAAGAAAGTTCCAGAAACCTGTTGTTGCAGTTCCCATCAATCGACCTGTACTTTTGGGCTAAACAACTATTGGAACACTTTGGAGGCTGCATGTGAGGTAGACATCCTGTTGCAGCATGAAGAGCTTTCAACACGTTCGGAGAGAGTAGACCTAAATCAAAATGGAAAAAAAAATCTCTTATTTAAATTGACAAGACTTCTTTTATTACTCATAGGACATATCACATCTGGACTGATATAATAATTTACATTAGGAAAATATATTTTTGAATTACCACCACCATTTCTTCTGGTGTTGTATCACTGAAATGATCATTCTTCAGAAGACCTGGTTATGAAGCCTTGAATTAATGAAAGTATTGCAGACATCTGGCTTTGATTTACTGATACACACAATGCCGAAATTTGAATAATGGACCTGGACCAGCTTCCATCAGGAATTTAGTCTGTCGGAAAACTCCTTGTTCTGGTTACTTGATGCTGTTGTGTTGGTTTCTCAGGCACTGACACAGCATGGGCATTGATATAAAGCATAGACTCATTACAAGTCTGAAATGCTCTGAATGAGAACTTAATTTAAACCAAAACTGACTGTCAGAGCAGGTGTCTAAAACAAAAATTGAATCTTTTGTGTATGTAAGTGGGAGATCAAGCAGCAATTTCAAGGTATACTGTTATGTTGGTTTGTCACTTGGTCAGCTGACTGTATTCAGGGAAAAAAAAGCAGGTTTCATACTTCTTATGACTGCAGGAGGTTACCTGAAAAATATTTGATTGATGGTGCCTGATAAATCTGTTGAAATTCTTTGAGAAAGGAGAGAGAGTGGATGTTTACTTGGATTTTCAGAAGACCTTTGACAAAATGCTGTACGTGAGGCTGCTTAACAAGATAAGAATCCATGGTATTACTGGAAAGATACTAGTATGGATAGAAGATTGGCTGACTGGTAGGAGGTAAAGAGTGGGAATAAAGGTGGCCTTTTTTGATTGGCTGGTAGTGTTCCACATGCGTTGGTATTCAGACCACTACTTATCACCTTATTTCTCAATGATCTGGAGAGTGGAAATGATGGCTTTGTGGCACTAGTCAGACTACAGAGTACTGTGAGCACTTTTGGTCCTCTTATCTAAGAAAAGATATGCTGGGGTTGAAGCGGGTCCAGAGGAGATTCATGAGAATGATTCTGGGAATGTAAGGGCTACTGCATTAGGAGTGTTTAATGGCTCTGGGCCTGTACACAGTGGAGTTTAGAAAAATGAGTGGGGAATCTCAATGAAACCTCCCAAATGCTGAATGGCCTGGATAGAGTGTATCTGGAGAAGTGGGACCGTCTAGGACCAGAGGGCACAGTCTCAGAATTGCAGGACATCCATTTAGAACAGAGAGTATTGAATCAGTGGATTTCATTGCCATAGCTGGTTGTGCTGGCCAGTTTATTCAGTATATTTAAAGCAGAGGTTCATAGATTCTTCATTAGCCAGGTCACAAAAGGATATGGGAAGAAGGCAGAGAATTAGGTTGAGAGAGATAATAAATCAGCCATGACGGAATGGTGGAGCAGACTTGATGGGCTCAAGGGCCTAATTCTGCTCCTATGTCTTATGATTTTATGGAATCGCTTCAGTATACAAATTAATTTTTAACCTCAGTATGCTAACAGGAATCACTATAAAAGGAATCTGGAGCAGTAGCATACTAGCTTTAACTGTAGCCATAATATGCAATATATGTGTGCACATGTGTGATTGACTGCATGTCAACAAGCGATCCTATGTTTAGTTCTCTTTAAATGTTATAAAATGTAAATTATAATCACATTTACTATAGAATCGGTAAGGCACAAGAGGAGACCATTCAGCCAATTAAATCTGTGCTAGTTCCTATGAGAGCATTTTGGTGATGTCCCCACGCTGTCTCCAGAAACTCAGGTTATTCTGTATCCAATGCTGATCCAATTCCCTTTTCAAGACATTGATTGTCTCTTTTTGTTCCCTTACAGGCAGTGAATTCTAGATCATAGGTACTTGAGTGAAAAATAATTTCTCCACCTGCTCCCCATAACTTTTAGCAAAAGCTAAAAGAAGCATGTGTCTTTGAGAAATAATTGACTGAGGACACAACTGAAGGACTTTTAATAAATATCAGTTCTCCTGGAGAGAGGACAAAAATTGATTTGATTCAAACCTTATGAACTGACTTCATTATAGTCAGTGTGAGTAGTATCATTTTGAAGTTTGTGTGATTCTCACAAAACCTATTTACCTTCTAAGAATTCTAAGAATGCAAACTCTTTCTTCATTAGTTTGTTATTTTGAGTGACTAGATTTATTGACAACAATAATCTTCATGAGTTTCAATACTGTATATTCATGTAAAGGGTATGATTAATGACTTGGCACTCAGATCTTTGCATAATGTTCTGCAATAAACCTCTATATGTTTTCTGTCAGTAAACTACCTGGAGCATGGCTAGACCGCAGAATATTATGACTAATAATAGATATTCAGCAGCAGTCTAATATTAGTGATAAATCATCTGGCTACTCTCAAATAATCTCCTTAAAAATGCTGTCAACCTGCTTGGAAATATATTTTCAAATAACTTTATAGTGTTCAAATGCATCCAAACAGAAAACTTATGCAGCAGAGGACAGATCATTTGAAATAGACAGTATGCTCCTTAAATACTCCTGCAGCGGCTTAACAAATGTAATTTTTAAAAGCTTACGTCATAATATATTAAATAAGGCAATAAAATGGTTGAAACACATAATCCTTTTCACATGCCAGAGCCAGATTTGAATTCTGTTCTGACCAACTGTGCTAAAGTTATTTTGTCAATTGTGCCTTCTAAAGAATCAGCCCAGTTCCAAATTAAACTGAGATTCAGGCCAAAGATTTATATATTATAGGGCAAGATTAGTAATCTAGAACCTGGAATTATAATCTTGAAAGCACAGGCCTTGTATCTGCTGTGATTGCATAGCTGGTTCTCTCATGTTCTGACCTGTATGGCCTTTGTGACATTATGTTATCTTCCAGAGGCAACAAGATTATGTCATAAATTCTGGAATTTCATATGGTTCCCGTATCCTAAATTGTTTCTGTTTTTAATTCCATCTCAGTTATACTCTAGAGGGGAGAATATTTTGAAAATAATTTATTTTTATAATGGTAGAGCACAAATACATATTTTGGCAAAAGCAGAATGGCAGGAAGACATTCATTCTTCATATGCTGGATCTGATCTTTGAACTGATAATGACACTGACTATATGGGCAATGTTTCACTTTACCTCAAATGAACATTTGAGAGAAGAATTCCGATACATTCAAAATTTCCTTTGATTTGTGGGGATTGACAAGACCTCCTTACCAGTAACATTCACTGATCTTCTGTATTTCTTGTGTACGGTCTTTTGGATCAGAATCAAAGACATTTCCATGACCTCAGCAGCTCTTGAAATCTTTCTGCTCTCAGAGTCTGGCCGCTTGAAAAAAGACATCAGCTCAATAGAAGAGGGCACATTACTCACATTGATATCCCTGCTAGAGAAAAATAAAGCCAAGTCATCACATGTCAGATTGTTAATGAAATGTAGTAGTATTTGATCAAATAATGTCAAATGACCTTTATTAGTTTTATACAATTACGGTAGTACAAAACAAAGTTGATTACTCTGAGATGAATTTGTGTATTCTAGTTTTAGAATATATTACATTGACAATCTGTTAGGATCAGGGTTAAATCACCAGCACATGTTGCGAAATTTGTTAACTTAATGGCAGCAATATAAAGCAATACATGATAATTTAGAAAATATATCAATAAGTAAATCAGTTATAGTATATATATATATATATATGAATATTAAATAGTTTAATTAAAAATAGCACACAAACAAAAATAATTAAAATAGTGAGGTAATGGTCATGGTTTCAATGTCCATTTAGGAATCAGATAACAGAGGGGAAGAAGCTGTTCCTGAATTGCTGTGTGTGTGCTTTCAGGCTTCTGTATCTCCTTCCTGACAGTAGCAATGAGAAGACAACATGTTCTGGATGATGGGGGTCCTTAATAATGACACTGCCTTTCTGGGACCCTGCTCCTTGAAGATATTTTGGATACTATGGAGGCTAGTACCCAAGATGGAGCTGAACAGTTTTATGACTTTCTGTAGCTTCTTTTGATACTGTGCAGTAGCACTCCCCATAACATACAGTGATGCAGCCTTTTAGAATGCTCTCCATTCCATCAGCAGAAGTTTTTGAGTGTTTTAAGTGACATACCAAATCTCCTCAAACTCCTAATGAAACCTAACCATTGTCTTGCCTTCTTTATAGCTGCATCACTACATTGGGATCAGGATAGATCCTCAGAGATTTTGAAACCAGGAACTTGAAATTGCTCACTCTTTCCACTTCTGACCCATCTATGAGAATTGGTTCACATAGTTTTGTTGAAATAATAGTTCACATAGTTTTTGGTTCACATTTGTTCCCTCATCCTACCCTTTCTGAAGTCCACAATCAGATCTTTGATCTTACTGACATTGAGTGCAAGGTCGTTTCTGCAGCATCATTCATCTAACTGGTATATCTTGCTCTTGTACACCCTCTTGTTACCATCTGAGATTCTGCCAATAAAGATTGTATTATTAGCAAATTTATAGATGACATTTGAGCTACGCCAGCTACACAGTCATGGGTATAGAGAGAGTAGAGCAGTAGGCTAAACACAAATCCCTGAGGTGTGCCAGTGTTGATCGTCAGCGAGGAAGAGATATTATTACTAGCACACTGTGATTGTGGTCTTCCAGTTAGGACGACGAGGATCTAATTGCAAGGGAGATAAAGAAGCCCAGTCTTTGTACCTTCAAATGTGTTTTGTCAAAACTACATTATAAAACACAAGAAAATATGGATATGGAAGGCCAAACATACATTGGACAATTAGAGTTGAACTTGTGCCCCTGTTTTCAAGTACGTTTTTGATAGTGCAAGTAAATATTTTTCCCTACAATTCAATTATTCCAAACAAATTGATTTCTTGGGAGAGTTAAAGATATTTTAATTGGGATTACAATATGATCATGCAAACTGATTTTACTGCATTCACTACACTCATGTGAATGATCCTTGATTATTAGTAGCCTTCCACCTTTTGTGCATTGATGAATGAGTTCAAGTACAATGAGTAAAGTGTTCATTATAAGCACACATTTATAATGCATAGGGAAAGAAGGACTCCAAGTCCTTTGCAATTCAGTGGGCAACAGAATGCAAGGCATTTCTTCATGGAATACCACAAAATAAAGAAAGGTACATGGGAATGCAAATGCTGAAATCCAAAGTAACACACAAGATACTGGAGGAACTCATGAATCAATCAGTTTCTATTGAGAGAATTCACTATATTATGTTGCCTAACCTGTTGAGTTCCTCCAACATCTTCTGCGTTACACATCAAGATAGCTTGGGTGAGAAATCTGTGTTGATAAGGTAGGTAGTCTGAGAACACCTTACAGGTTCTGGTCTGACGTTATACATCTCCTTATAGGAGAAAATTGGGAGGGGCTGAGGGACAGGTACTGGCAGTGCACAGTTTATTAATGTGATAAGTATTCCACGTTTCAGACCAATATTTTGAGATGTCACCAACAAACCCTTGAAGGACTCTTATGCTGGAGTTGCAAAGCATTTGAAAATCCCACTCAGTTTTGATCATCAAGAATTTTCTTTCTACCAGTTGCATGATATTAGAACAGGATATAAGGGCTGCTTCTGTGGAGATTTAAGGAATCTATGTAGAAATCTGCAAGTAACCTAAGTTGATTTTGTTGTAATGTCAGTATTATTAAAAGTAAGTTAATACTAATCGAGAAGCTGTTGGTAGCAACAGGCGGGATCCGGGGTTTGTGGGGTCTTTACTTCCGCTCTTTTTACTCCCATTGTATATAGTTTCTCCACCCATGCCGCACGAGGTACCTGGAAGCCTCTGTACTGTAAATATCATTTGCTGTCCCAGATAAAGATGCTCTTTTGGCCATCAAGTTGTCGAGTGGTCTTTTTGTAAAGTAGAAGTTACCACATATTTTTAGCGACGAGGTAGACTGGTTTTGTGAACGGGTTGGCCCCATTTATGATCAGGAGCTGTGAGCGGGCGAGGAGCCTCGTGTTCAGATGGTTACGTTCGGAACGGTTGGTATGTTCGACGAGCAAATCGAGGAGTGGCCGGAGTACGAGGAAAGGTTGGGCCACTTTTTCTGTGCTAATGCAATTACTGAGGAGGCTAAGAAGCACTCTATTCTCCTGAGTGTGTGTGGGGCAAAGATGTACAAGCTGATACGGAACTTAGCTACACTGCGGAAATCGGGAGAAATTCCGTACGACGAACTGGTCAAGCCCATGGGGAACCACCACAATCCGACGCCTTCGGTGATAGTTCAACGGTTCAAGTTTCACAGCCATGTCCTGAAGCCAGGTCAGTCTGTGGAGGATTTTGTGGCCGGGCTTCGGCAGCTGTTGAGCATTGCGATTTCAGAGCCGTGTTGGACGACATGCTCTGTGACAGATTAGTCTGCGGCATTAATAATGCCGCTGTACAATGTCGCTTGTTGGGGGAAACCCCACCGTTGACTTTCAAGACAGCCCTAGAGATTGCCCAAGGCATGGAGGTGGCTGCTAATAATGCCAAGGATATACAGAAAGGATACGGGGTTTGCAGTCGGTGGCAGTGCTCCAAGTCAGGAGGGAGACTGGTAAACAGGCAAAGTGGGTGGATGTTTTCGGTGTGGAGGAACACACTATGCAAATACTTGTGAATTCAAAGATACTGTCTGCCATGCTTGTAGCAAGAAGGGACATTTAGTTAAAATGTGCAGGAGCATAAAGGGTAAGGTTAAGCCTGGGCAGGGGAAAACTCAACAGGCTCAGGCAGCCACACACCACCTAGGAGAAGCAGACGAAGAGGCAGCATGTGCCTACAGCATGTTTGGGGTGGAAACGGATGAGGGACCACCTGAACCATATTATGCCACAGTCACTGTCAGGGGAAAGGACATTAAGTTCGAGATTGATTTAGCGGCTACTGCATCAGTCATTAGTGAAGAGACCTACAGGAGGACATGGGGATCCAACCTGCCTCCCATCAGACCATCTAAGCTCCAACTCAGGACCTATATGGGGCAGCCCATACCTCATTTAGGGGTGTTATATGTGGATATTTCAGCCGGGAGCCAGAAGGCTGAAGCCAGGCAGGTGATAACTAAAGGCAGTGGGCCTAGTCTTCTGGGCCGCGATTGGTTTTGCAAAATCCGGCTCAACTGGCATGAATTTAAGTATGCATACACGACGGAAGAGCATGAAGTGCAGCGTGCAGCTGAAGTCGCCAATGGCAATGTGAGTGACAGACATAGTCCGGACACATTGGAGAGTGAGCTCGCAGTGCAGCTTGTGGCTGTTCAGCCTATTACAGGAGCAATTGAAGTTACCCCCTCAGCACTGAAAGCCAGCACGCCACTTTCAGTATGGAGAAGCAGTGACCCAGCTCTTGTACCACCTGCCCAGTTACAGCAAGGTGCATCTCAGCCTGATGATCCCGCTAACAGGAACCTGCATGTGAAGCCAATCGTAATGGTAGCAAACGGGGCACCCACAGACGATGTAAGAACAGAGCCTCCAGGACCACCAGACAAGCATTCAGAAAGCACTTTTAGTGATTTGACAAAGAAAGTAGAATTTTCTAGAGGCGGTGGCCCCCTGGGAATCCATGTGGTACCTTTTAACTCTACACTGAGTGGAAGAATCCTTGGCCTGAGTATTCGTGGTATTGAAGAGAACAGCCATTCAAGAAAAGAGAACCTGCTCCAGGAGAATGAATGTATCATCAAAATCAATGACTGTGATTTAACAGACAAGACCTTTGTTCAAGCACAAGAGATTTTCTGAAACGCATTGCAATTTCCTGCTGTTGAACTCCAGATAGTTCCAAGTTATAACAAGGAACTTTATGAAAAATTTGCAATTGGGTCTATTCTGAGCCACGGTCGTGAATATGGTTCAAAAACCAAAGTTCCTTCTTCAGTGTGTTCCAAGCCAGGTGGCAAACCTGCAGATGTCACTAATGCTGAGAATAGCTTGCCACCAATTTCAAAGAAGCTCAGTAGTCCAAAACAGTTAAGGAGCAATGACCACTTAATGCATACCAGGAAAGCATGTCCACCAGTGACTTTGCCAGAGGGAGAGACACTGGCAGAGGGGGCAGTGTCCCCTGAAGAGGATGGACATTCTCACGCAGACACACAGACCCCTTTCGTGTCCCCAACACTAGATCCACCCAAAACATCCTCACCAACGGTGCCTGCTGGGTCACCAGGGGTGGTGCGTAGATCGCAGCGCACTCACAAACCTCCTGACAGACTGAATCTTTGATTGGATTGTTTCTTTTGTTGTTAGATTGAATGTTGAATTTGCCATGTTTTTTAGGTGTTTTTGTATTGGTAAACTGTTGCTAATGATACCACTTTTTATTTCCCAGTTCTTCTATATTTGGGGAATGTTGGATTTTAAAGGGGGAGAAGTGTTGTAATGTGAGTATTATTAAAAGTAAGTTAGTACTAATCGGGAAGCTGTGGTGGCAAGAGGTGGGATCTGGGGTTGGCGGGGTCTTTACTTCTGCTCTTTTTACTCCCAGTATGCATTGTATATAGTTCCTCCACCCATGCCGCACGAGGTACCTGGAAGCCTCTGTACTGTAAATATCATTTGCCGTCCCAGATAAAGATGCTCTTTTGGCCATCAAGTTGTCGAGTGGTCTTTTTGTAAAGTAGAAGTTACCACAGATTTCTTTTTAAGAGAAATGTTTATTTCCAAAGGGTTCACTTGTCTTCCATAATGGTCTTACCTTTTCATTGTGTGATATATTGATTTGTCAACCATGTCTAATCCTCTTTGAACTGCGTTAGGCAAAAAGGGATCTCCAAGGTTCTCTGAACATTCTTCAGAATAGAAGAAAATGGTGAAACACACTTATGAATCATCTCATAGTAATGAAATTACTAACAAAAAATTAATCAAAAACTACTGGAAACATCCATCAGGTCAGGCCACATCTATGGAAAGAGAAACAGAGTTAATGTTTCTGGTTGGAGACACTTGATTGTGAATGGGAAAGAGAGGAAACACATTGCAGAGGAGGCGTTGGAAGCTTTGATTGGACACAGGACATATTTCTGATAAAGAGAGACCAAGATTGCCATGGAAATATGTTATGATCGATAGCTTGATGAGAACAATTAGAGGTGAAAATGGAACAAATATTATCAAATGAGGGCCATTAGAAACACAGAAATGAATAAAGGTGGAAGATAGATTAAAAATGTGTCCAGCTGGTCAGATTGTACTATTCGAGAGTGGGAAACCTGAGTCAATATCACAAATGGATGATGTACAATTGAAGCACCTAAATCAAAGATAGTATGTTATTTGAGATTGTAGAATGTGATATTTGAGGTCAGAAGCTTCAGTGTGCTCAAATTGAAGGTGAGGTGCTATTCAGTTTACATTGGACTTTATTATAAGTATGCAGGAGGTCACAGACAGAAAGAATAATGAGAAAGAGAACTGAAGAGGCAGGTGCGTCTGATGGTTTAGCGAAGCAACTGCAATCAGCCTGCCACCGACCGGTCACAGACTAGCCATTCCGGAATCCAGATCCTGTGATGAATCTTTGAAGTTCAGTCATTGTTATACTGAGGCAACATGTATCCAAGAGGCCAAATATCATATCTGCACAATCTGTTGTATTATCTGAGCATAGAAAGCTACAGAATAAGTGATAGTAATGGGGATTAGTGAGAAGGACGTGGGGGACAACTCACAGAATCTTTCCTCCAAGACAACCACTTGAAAAAATAAGTGGTCGTCGAGGCTCTGGCAGAGTATGGCACACGAAAAAAATGGGGATTAGTAAAGGTTGGTTTCATGGCTTGTATGGGTATGGTAAGTCAAAAAATCTTTTTTTTTGTGGTGTATAGCTCTATCATATTAGCAACATGATCAGACCATGTTTGTGGCCATCCATTATGTCAGCAATCGTTATTGGAATTGGATGGTTTAGTTTTCCAGACAAGGCAAATGAATGACATAGACAAAACTAAGAGGGAGACAGGTCAAAAAAAGCAACATCCAGAACAAAAATTCAAAATATTCATGGCCTGGTAATATAACTCAAAATGAATCAAAGCATTTTATATTGTAAATTATAATGGAAAATTATAGCCTACCCTTTCCAGGCAGACACCAAGGGAAAAATAATCATCCTTGGTCACATATACAAAAGTGCAGGAACATGTACCTCAATTCTGAAATGTTGGGTATTGAAAACCAATATTGTGGATATAGCACAAATGGCCAAAGATAAACTTCTCCTTAAATCTCCACTTCTAGAAATTCCAAAAGCATTAAGAATGTTTTGAAAAAGAGTACCATTGGTTAGAAGTTTCAGTGCAACAATGATCTCTGAGACAAGGTTAGAAAAGTGGTGGCTATGGCAGTTTTAAAATATGGAAGCAAGTGTCAAACTCGAATGGATCAAAGACAGTGGAAGAAAATAAATCTTTGTTCTTGCCATGTGCTTGGAGATTGAGGCTGTAATTTTGAGGAACTGTTTTACATCCTCCATTTTGCAAGACAAAGTTGTTTGGCATTCAGTGGACCAAATGATGCTTCAGGTAATCTGTTGGATCATTTCCAAATAAGGAGTAATTTGTGAGCTGTTCTTTGGTTAGATATAACATGTGAGTTTGTGAATGCTGGGGTCTGTGCCTGCCTGGACTGATTCAAGCTGGTTATTGTAGAGAACAAAGAGCCCATAAATCACCAGTTGTCACTTTAGGTTCAAAGCCATTAAAAAGGTGTTAAAGATCAATCTGGTGACCTATAGTCAATGACACTGAAAGGTAATATCTGTATTGATAAATAATGAATATAATAGTAGATGGTTTGAGTGCCTTATCAGGAATAGATCTTTCAAGAGTCCCACCATCGAAAGGAAGAACCCTCATTTCAGGGTTTGGGAGAAGAAAGTGAGATCTCCATCTGGCTAGTGGAGATCCCCTATTTTGATGTTGTAAATTGGCAAATTGGTCTGAGTGAGTATTGATATAGAGGGAACTCTAGTTGTTGCCCCAGGGACAATAAAGTGTAAGCTTCAATTAATGAAAAAGTTAGGTAGTGAGTTTCCTAACCCAATTCCATTGATGAACAGTCAGCAAAAGAAATAAAACAAAATGAATAAAGTAATAACGGAAGCTTTTTTCCCCTCATTATTTAAATTGTTTTTTTTTTTAAATAAAGAGAACATAGTACAAAGGAGAATTGTGCTGTGTATAAGAAATGTATCAAATGTACAATTCACATTTATGAAAGAGGTGCACCCATAGTACAAACATTATCACCCCACCCCTCCCAATCCCCAACTCCAAGCCATCAATGCATTGGCCAAAAGGTTAAACAGAACCTTTGTCCCCACAAAGCTGCATTGGTATAGAGAAGGTGTAGTTTTCTAATACATAGGCTGTTGCATGATAACAAATATGAGCCCAAAGAGTTTTACTGGAAAATGCTGGAGGTCAGGGATTTATGTACTGAGGAAAGGGAGAGAGAATGGACCTTTAGTCCAGCTGGGAATTTTGAAATTATTCAAGAAAGGGTCCCCACACCTTTTGGAACTTCATGTCCAAATTGAGGATTGAATAGTGGATCTTCTCAGGATGTAGACTGGACATGATGTCCCTGAGCCACTGAGTGTGGGTGGGCAGGGCAGCATCCCTCCACCTGAGCAAAACTGCACGCCTGGCCAACAGAGAGGCAAAAGACAGTGTGTGACGTTTAGTCGGACTTAGGTGCATGTCCCTCTTTCCGGAGGTGCTGAAAAGAGCAATCAAAGGTTGGTTCCAATTTGTAATTAAGTACTTGGGATAGAATTTGGAAGACATCAGTTCAGAAAGCATAATGGTCTCCACGGCTTCTTTCTTTCGAGTCCTATTCTACATAATCATCTCTTCCAGCCTTCTATACATGATTGAACATTTCAAGACTGGTACAAAAAGGGCATCAGATGCTTTAAAGATCATTTTTAGACAACTGTTTTGCATCATTTGAACAACAGTCTGCAAAAGTTTAATCTACCCAACATTCATTTCTTTAGATATTTGCAAATTAGACATTTTATCCGCCCTCTGATACCTGACACAAATGCCATTGATATGCTTCTTTGTTTGAATCCATTGTGCAAAGGTCTAATATCTTTTATCTGTGACAAGCTGGCGGTGCTGAGGCGAGCCTCTCTTGACAAAATTAAAACTGGTGGGAGCAAGATTTAAATTTTTCAATGTCAGATGAGGTATGGGATGAAGTCCTCAAATTAGTTAACTCAACCTCTTTGTGTGCCCGCCACTGCCTGCTACAGTTCAAGGTCATACACAGGGCCCATTTGTCTAAAACTAAATTATCTCGCATGTACCCAGGTGCTAATCCCTGTTGAGAAAAAATGCAAAAGGGGTGAGACTTCCCTTATCCATATGTACTGGACATGCCCTAGTTTGGAAAAATACAGGAAAGATAACGGAAGTTTTTTTAACCCCTTCTCCCTACTCATAGTAGTTCTTTGAAATAATGAACTTTAAAAACTTACCTGTTGTGATCATTTCACCTTTCTTATTGAAAGGGACAAGCAATCTCTTGCAAAGAACCACAACTGCAAAACCCAGCATTGCCATTAATCTCATTCTGAAGGACAAGGTCAAAACTAGTGGAGCAGAGAAGAAAGAAATACATATTTGAAATTAGTTATTTAGTGAAGTGAACTGATAAAGTGTACCCCAAAGGCTGTTATTAATATGATCATGTTCACACTGGCAAGATAATTATGAATACTCTGACTGCAGTTCTAAATGCTTTTCTCTGTTAATTGAAAAGTCACTAATGCGCCACATACAAGTGGCAAGCCCCTAGTGAGGTTCTGAGTTAAAGTTACTGTTCGGGTGGCAGTTTGTTGAGTAGACCTACATCAAGTTCATTTACACCTTTGATGAGTATTCATCCATTACAACAGTGGCTACAAAAATACACTGGCATTGTTGAAATGCAAAACAAAAAAACTGCTGGATGCAAGTGCTAGGCCTAGCTGTGGGTTTTTCTTTAAGCCAAGTTCAAATTCAAATTCAAAATTGAAGTGTCTAATTTTCTCACTGAAATTATGTTCCATTTGTATTAAATTTCCTTTATATTTTATTCTAGCAATATCAAGGTGTTTCTAAGGTTAGTTGCTGATTGGGTCAAGTGTGAAAGATTATTATGGTGGGGTAGTTGCATGTACATACTTTACAGTGATGGGTTTAATAGCACCATCCTATTAACATTTGCTTATTCACAACCTGTAAACTCAACTGCTCTGTTATCACAGTTCAAAGTTCAAAGTATATTCATTATCCAAGTACACAACCTTGAAATTTGTCTCCTAACAGGCAGCCATGAAATAAAGAAACCCAAAACAATCCATTAACAAAACAAAAAGACCATTGAACACACAATGTGCAGGGAAAAAGAACACATCATACAAACAATAACCGCAAGCAAATAATATTCTGAACTGAAGTTCGTAAAGAGAGCCACATAGTTGAGCACAGAGCCGAGTCATGGAGCTGACCTGAACTGGCCCATCCCTTGCCTCTGGCCCCAACCACCTGCCCTTTTCAATCTGGCTCGCTGCCTAAATCAACCTCCAAACATTGGTTCAGTCACTCCTGTATGCTCTGGTGCCTGGACCCTGCCGTCTCGATTCGGCCTGTAACTGACCTCTTTGATTCAGCACAACACTTAAATCGCCGATCCTCTTCGGGACCTGGACTCTGCTGGCACGATTCAGCCTGTACCCATCCTTTCCAATATAGTCCTGTGCTTAAGCCTCCTTCCAAATATCGAGTTCAGTTGACTCGGTACCCTCTGGTACCCTGATCTCACCGCCTCGATTCGGTTTTTGGCATGATACCACACTTTCCTCAAAGCTTTCTGACGAATTCACAAAAATAAGACTTCGCCTTCAAGACCAATGAATCTCACAGAAATGCTGCAATGCAGATATGTTTAGAATGATAAGTCCTTTTGTAATAATTATGTTCCTGTAATATCACAGGTTCCATATGGTAGGCTGGCTCGGAAAGTTAAAATAATGGGACCCAGCATGTGCTAAACTGGAAACAAAGTTAGTTTTATGGTTGGCGGCAGAGGGTAATAATGAAGAATACTTTTCTGACTGAAAACTTGAGAGAGGTGCTGAGCCACAGGGATTGGTACTGGATCCTTCCTATATTATTTGTCACATATGTTACTAATCTGAATGAGAACACTAGTGGGATGATTACTATGTTTGCAGATGATGCCAATATTTGCAGTAAAGCGGAAAGTGAAGAAGGTTGCAACAACACCAACTGATGTCTATTTGCATTTACAGGGAGGCAAAGGGATAGCCAAAACATTGGGCTGAGACACTGCATCAGGATTCAGAATGTGAAGGGAAAGTGGACAGTATAAAGAGATTAAAGGGAAGGGTGAGACAGGAGTTAGTAAACGATGTGGATCAGGGTGAGGAGGGGTTGTGTCTCCATGTGACATTTGCCTTTTCCCTAATAGCACAGAGCTGAAGGTGGCTTTCATAAGCAATTATTCACAATTGCAAGCAAACAATGGGCGAATAAAACTAGAAGAATAAATCAGTGTCTAGTTAACAAACAGAATGGCTTCATTATCCTGCCTGAACAAATTTGGAGATGATACCAACATACTGGGTTGTATCTCCAATAATGGTGAATCAGAGTACAGGAAGGAGACCAAGTGCCTAGTGACATGATATCAATGCAACAACCTTTCTCTCAATATCAGCAAAGCAAAAAATACCTGGTCATTAAATTCGGGGTGGGTGGGGGGCCTGGCAATGCGCACTCTCCTGCTTACTGCAATGGTGTTGTGTTAAGAGGGTTGAGAACTTCAAGTTCCGAAAAGTGAAAATCACTGATAGGTTACCCTGGTCCAGCTGCATAGACACCGGAAGCCAAGAAAGCTCACTAGCACCTTTACTTCCTCAGGAGGCTAAAGAAATTTGGCACGTCCCTGACAACTCTTGCCAGTTTTTATTAATACCAATGTTAAAAGAATCCTATCTGATGCATCATGGTTTAGCATAGGAACTGCTTCTCCCATGGCAGCATGAAACTGCAGAGAATTGTCGTCACCATTTAGCACATCTAGGAAACAAGGTTCCCTGTCACAGACTCTATATACACTTCACTACTTTGGTAAAGCTACCAACATAATCAAAGGTTCAACCCACCTGGAACATTCTCTTTTCTATCCCCTGATACAGAAGACTGAAAGCTTGTACGACAGGGCTTCTATCTGCATAAGACCATTGCATAGTTCCCTGGTATGATAAGATAGACTTTTGACTTCACAAGTAACCTCATTATATTATCTATCTCACAACGTCTTGGTTTCAATGTGCATTTTATGTTCCCTGTAACTGTAAAACTTTATTCTGCATTCTGTTATGGTTTTGTCTTTTATTTCCTTAATGCACTGTTGTAAAAAATTGATCTGTATGGCAAATATGCAAGACAAGTTTTTCACATTCCTTGGTACAGGTAACACAAAAATAAACCAATTAACCAGTTTACAAATTTACAAGAATCAATAGTTAAAATTGAGTTTTTTATACTTAAAAATTTCAGTTTGCATATTAGACCATATTGAGTGATTACAAGTTTTAAGTACTATTCATTTTAACATTGCCTACACATGACAATTCAACATCATTGATTACACTAAAATATTGAAATATTCGATAAATTAAACCAATTTCCACAACTAGACAAAGATATAAGCTTATTTACAAAAAATAATTGAATTAGTTAAGTGTTGAACTAGGTATTAATTTGGTAATCATATATTACATACATTTAAAATGGTGAACAACTGCAAATCTTCAATAAAAATAAAGAATGTTAATAAATTGAACATTTTACACAATTGAATCAATTAGTAGTAAAAACTTCCTCCGATTTCACATAGATTAATCAGAGCAAAACCAGTAATACCTGATTGCTTTTCAAGGTCCTTCCTTTAAGACTGATTTCTTTGGCTTTTACCAAATCTATGGCTCTCTCAAGTTTAGGAGTGTATTTTTTTGGTTTGTTCTTTCTCACCCCAAGTGCCTCATATCATTCATACCTTTAAATATTCTTCACAGTCTGTTACATGAGCTTTTCAAAAACCTTTGAGTACGCACTCTCAAAACTCTTCAAATCAAAGCTGGACTCACTTGTTGAGACTGACGTCAAGCAAGAACAGTTTCGTCAATGTAGCAAGCTTTATGTATCCAAGAGCTGTACATAAACTTTGAACAACTAATTTGAGTGGAAGTATTTAATGGAAGATCAGCATGGGGCTCAGTACTTGATTCTTTGATATAAAACAATGCTTTATAGACATGGATAAGTGAATCATACAAAATAGGGTGAACAATGAAGAAAGCTGCAGACTACAAGATCATAAATGTGGTCATGTTGACCTTAAATGGTAGGTGAACTTTATGTGAAATCAGGAAACAAAGGAGCAAAGAAGCAGAGGGGCATTGCAGAATTTAGATGACAGAGGGATCATGTGTAGGATCTGTGTCTTATCCAACCCTTTTATCTCTAATTGAGAAACTGTGATTTATAACAAGGTAAGTGACTAGGAGTTGAGCTTTATTTTAGTTTACTTTTGGATCACTTGATCTGCTGTAAAGTCACAGAATAACAACTAGCTGATTCCTTGCTGTCCATGAATTATTGTGGATTGGCAACGTCTCCTCCACAATCACCATCAGCACAGGTGCATCACAAGGCTGAATGCTTAGCCCCGTGCTCTACTTGCTTTATACTTATGACCATACACAGTTCCAAAGCTCTATTCAAGTTTGCTGACGGCACAACTGTCATTGGCCAAATCAAAGGTGGAGACAGATCAACACATAGGATTAAGATTGAAAATCTGGCTGAATGGTGCCATAACAACAACCTCTTACTCAATGTCAGCAAAACCAAAGAGCTGTTTATTGACTACAGGAGGAGATAATTGGAGGTATATAAGCCAGTACTCATTAAGGGATCAGAGGTGGAAAGGGTCAGTAACTTCAAGTTCCTCGGCATTATCATTTCAGAGGCTATGCCTTAGGGCCAGCAAGCAAGTGCCATTACAAAGAAAGCATGGCAGTACCTCTTCTTTCTTAGTAGTTTGCAAAGATTCAGCATGTCATCTAAAATTCTGACAAACATCTATGGATATGCAATGGAGAGTATACTGACTAATTACATCAAGGCCTGGTTTGGAAACACCATTACAGGAACAGTTATTACCCTTCAGCCAATGTTCCCTCTAATTTGTAAAGTGTGTGTAAAAATCTTGTGATGTACAATTTTTTGCCAGTTATAACAACAAGAGCAGTATAAATAAAACAGCTCTAAAATCTGCAGACAAATTATTGCAAACTCCACGTTTTCAACACTGTTCGCATCAGAAACCAGAAAATGAAATATGATTGTATGTGATCATGAAATACACTTAACATGCCAGTGAAGTATCAGGTGACAATCTTTCGTGCGCACTTTAAATTCCTGTATGCACACACACACACACACACACACACACACACACACACACACACACACACACACACACACACACACACACACACACACACACACACACACACACACACACACACACACACACACACACACACACACACACACACACACACACACACACACACCTCCCTTAGACAGAACTTTGTGATCAACCATCAGGCTCCTGAACCAGTAGAAATAACTTCACTCAACCCTACACTGAACTGTTCCCACAACCTATGGACTGACTTTAAGTACTCTTTCTCTCACTTTCTAGATATTTATTGTTTGTTTATTTATTATTATTATTATTATTATTATTGTTGTTGTTGTTATTATTATTATATTGTTTGTTGTTTTGGACTTTCATAGTTTGTTGCCTTTTGCAGATTGGTTGTTTGTCCATTTTTTTGTGTTGTGTGCAGTTTTTCAATGGCTCCATTGTCTTTCTATGTGTTCACTGTGAATGACGACAAGAAAATGAATCTCAAGATAGTTTATGGTGATATATACGTACTTTGATAATAAATGTATTTTGAAATTTAGTTTGACCCAAACCCAAGCTGGAGCCTATTGCCTAGATACTCCCCCTTCTGACTACTAGCTGCCTCCCTCCTCCGATTGCTAGCTGACTCCTCTGACTGCCAAGCTGACTGTTCCTCCAACTGACTGGATCTCTCATTCTCCAGCTGCAGCCCTGAATACTGACACATCTTGTTCTTTGTTCTCCCTGTTCTCTGCTACTTCCGTGTGATTAACCATCAAAGCCTCCCTCCCCTGGTGGTTTTGTTACAAGGCATGCCATTTATATTCCAAGTCTGTTTTAATTCCTCATCTGGGCCCGATTTGTTTGGTTTTGTGAAAATCATTTTCTTCAATAAAAAATATGAGATCCCAATTTATCAGTCTGCACCATCATTCAATAGTTGGGAGGTACTTCTTGCTGTAATACAGATTAATATAGTTCTTACCTCTTGCTTGTTAAGATTTCACAGAGTTTTATTATTTCATCTTGAAAAATGTCCATAAATCACTGAATGTAGAATGAAAATTTGATAAGGTGCTGAAGGAGGTAGAGGGCGTATTAGTCTTACTGCCGGAGCATGAACAGAAATACAGACATGCACAATTCTCTTTTTCTATTTTGAAAATATTGCCCTCAAATTTGCACAAATATAAACTAGTTGGAGGAAGAAACAACAATTAATTAGCAGAGTCCTACATCCTGCTAACCAAGAGAGGAATGGGCAGTCAAAGCTAAACTGGTGCTGAACAAGGATATTGATCTGAAAGATTGATTATCATCTTCCCCCATTTATGCTGCCTGATCTATTGAGTTCCTCTAGCTTTTTGTCTGTTGCTCAAAATTTGCAGCATCTGCAGTCTCCCATATCCCCTACACAACGGATCCCAGGCCAGCCTAATGTTGTTTATCGGCCATGCTTGCCTTGCTCACGCATGAGATTAATTCAGCAGGTCGGGCAGCATCCGTTGAAATGAGCAGTCAACGTTTTGGGCTGGGACCCTTCGTCAGGACTCATTGACTGCTCATTTCAACGGATGCTGCACGACCTGCTGATTTCATCCAGCTTTTGTCCATGTTGATTTGACCCCAGCATCTGCAGTGTAATTTGTGTTCACACATGAGATGTTGCTGCCCGCACCTCTCCTTAGGTCAATTTTACCCTGTTGATCATCTCTCACCAGTGGAGGTTCAATGTCAACTTGTTGAAATGGTTATGAGGAATGCATCTCTAGAATACAGCTCCCATGTGCTGAAGTGGAATGGTTTGTAAATGAGTTGCTCCCATCCTGCTTATCATGAAGAGGGGTAAAATATATTACCCCATGACTTCAGCAGCAGCTTTATGGCTATTGGGCTGCTTTGGTCAGGTGAAAAATTGGTCGTATGATTGGAAAGAAAACATTTTAGGCCAGCTATAGCAGATAGAGGAAGGCTGTGTGAATAAAACTATATCTATATTTTGGCTTTAACTTAGAAAAATGTCTTAAGATGATATTTGAGCCTTAGCAACCAAAACTTTGAACCATGGCATTGTGGGACATGTTGTGGGACATATGACTAAAGCATGATTAAAGGGATAAGATTTTAAGAGCATTTTAAAGAGGGAAAAGGATAGAGAATTGGAAAGATTTGTTTAGAATAGCTTAGATATTTTGGAGTTTTAATAGGCTGGAGGGGACAGCAGAGAAAGGATGGTGAGAGAATAAAAAACAAAAGTAAGAATTATTATTATTATTGCATTAGTGAACTTCGATCTAATATTTGAAAGGATCAAAATTTGCAAGTGTTTCTGCAAGAGCGACCAGCCAGGATTGTGTTTATTAGTAACAAAAGCATTGCTGATAGTTTCAGCTTAAAGCTGGTGAAGAATTATCAATGTAAGTAGGTCCTAACCGATCTTAGTCTCAATTTACTGTCACATTTGGCATCAAGTTTGTGACTTGTTTAAGACAATAGCTGGAGAATTAAATTTGTTGCTGTTACTTTTAACACTCAAAGTTCTCTATACATCTGAAGTCACAGAACACCATATACTCTTTTTAACTGACTGTTGCCTTAACTTTGGTTAAATTTCCTTGTATTCCTCTTGCAGACTTACTAGGCAACAGCTTGACTATTTTTGCAGCAGCACTGATCCTGGAATTGTGAATAAAGGAGCAGAATATGTCTGTTACAGAGTAATATATAATCATTCACAGGGTCTTTGGGATATTTTCTCTCACCATTCAATACATATTACTGCAAAACAGAACAAGGGAAGCACAGTGGCTTTCAAAGTAATGATAAACTCAAGAAATTCTACAGATGCTGGAAATCCAAAGCAACTCACACAAAATGCTGAAGGAACTCAGCAATTCAGGCAAATTCCAATGAAATGAACAAATAGTCAATGTTTCAGGTGAGACCCTTTTTCAGGACTTGAAAGGAAGTGGGAAGATGCTAGAATAAAACAAATGGGTGGAGGGGAAGGAGGATAGCTAGAAGGAGATAGGTGTAACCATGTGGGTAGGAAAGGTAAAGTGCTGGAGAGAACGGAATCTGATAGGAAAGGAGAGTGGACCATTGGAGAACAAGAAGGAGGACACTCAAAGCTGCTGCGCAGGTTGACTCTGTGGTTAAGAAGGCATACGGTGTATTGGCCTTCATCAACTGTGCCATTGTGTTCAAGAGGCGAGAGGTAATGTTACAGCTTTATAGGACCCTGGTCAGAACCCACTTGGAGTACTGTGCTCAGTTCTGGTCACCTTTCTACAGGAAAGATGTAGAAACTATAGAAAGGGTGCAGGGGAGATTTACAAGGATGTTGCCTGGATTGGGGAGCATGCCTTATGAGAATAGGTTGAGTGAACTCAGCCTTTTGTCTTTGGAATGACGGAGGATAAGAGGTGACCTGATAAGATGATGAGAGGCATTGATTGTGTGGATAGTCAGAGGCTTTTTCCCAGGGCTGAAATGGCTAACATGAGAGGGAACAGTTTTAAGGTGCTTGGAAGTAGGTACAGAGGAGATGTCAGGGCTAAGATGTTTACACAGAGAGTGGTGAGTGCGTGGAATGGGCTGCCGGCTATGGTGATGGAGGCGGATACAATAGGGTCTTTTAAGAGACTCCTGGATAGGTACATGGAGCTTAGAAAAGTAGAGGGCTATGGGTAACCCTAGGTAATTTCTAAAGTAAGTACATGTTCGGCACAACAATGTGGACCGAAGAGCCTTTATTGTGCTATAGGTTTTCTATGTTTCTACCATAGACAGGTGATATGCGGGTGAGAAGTGGTAAGAGGTCAGAGTGGAGAATAGAAGAAGAGGGGAGCCGGAGGCAGTTTTTTTTACTGGAAGGAGAAGTTGATATTCCTGTTTGAGGTTGGAAGCTAGCCGGAGGGAATATGAACTGTTGCTCCTCCATCCTGAGGGTGGCCTCATCATGACACAAGAAGAGGCCATGGACTGACATTTCAGAATGGGAATGGAAATCATAATTAAAATGTTTAGCCACTGGGATGTTCCACTTCTGGTAAATGGAATGAAGGTGCTAAACAAAGCGGTACTCCCATTTATGACAGATCTCACCAATGTAGAGGAGACTGTATTGGGAGTACCAGACACAAGAGTAAATTAATGAGTAGTGAATCTGTCACTGGAAAATAATAGGTGTTTGATGAATCCCAGACAGAATATTTCAGTATAATTTTTGAATGAGGAAGAGCTAATGGCCAGATTAAGTAAATTCATGTTAGTCATGTTGATACAACATGAGGAAAATGAGGTGGATGTTTTAGTTGGCATTCTCGAGACCTGTGTTTAATGTCACAAAACAACGGTCCAAACACTATCTTCAACTGATACCTGCGTATTGTATTTTTCAGTGCTCTCTTCTGCCCCAGGTGTGAACAGATCTGTTAATGCCATCCATGATCTTGTGAAATGCTTTGAGTGGCTTTTGGTCTTATGGTCACTCAGGAAGATTAGTCTCAGCTGGATCAGTTGCTTGTGAGTAACTCTGATTATTGGAGTTGCTGAACACATACCCAATATTTAAGTGTATATTTCTGCCAAGCATTCAATGACTAAAAATATTCCAATTCCCTTATTTTATGCACTGAGACCCCTCACAAAGTTAGTTTTTTCTTCCGTTACAAAGTGAAGTGTTACTAAATAAGGCACTTTCATATTAGATTTGTAACTTATGCAGAGAATGTGAAAATCACCTGAAGCACAACATAGGCCTGTACGCAGCAGCAGAGAAAGTAGTGGAATATTATGGCTTGGCTCATATGTTGGACTCAGGTTCAGATGAAGGACATTAGTAAAGCATTCTTCAGTGTCTCCAGGGTTTTGGGAGGATGAAAATGCAGTGTATTGGTCACTGGCTTTTGCTCCCTATGCTCTTGTTTTGAATGATATTTGAGGTTGAAGCTGCAATCAGGATTACAGGTTTGCAGCTGGCTCACCATTGCTTTGAAAATGTCTGTGTTTCATTCGGTGAGTGCTTATCCGGTTAAGTTTACCATGCTTGATGCGTGGAATTTCACTGCAGCTCAGGCAACTTCTAATTTGTCAGGTCAGATGGAAGAATTAGTCCTACAGACCCACTATGCTTGAATACCTAAACTTAGACACACAGCTTTTTTTTCTATTTCTATTTCAGAGAGCATCAAGGACAAATTTTCCTCAAAGTGCACCACTGTCTTGAAAATAATGTCTTGGATGAAGGATGTAGCTTTGGGAATAGCGGCATAAATTTAAAACCAAAACCTATATCCACCACAATTCCCATCATCATATTTCTTGGATATTGTGCTTCATGAGCTTCTCTGTATTAGGGGTTGTGACATAAAGCATGAAGCATTACACCAAGCAAAAATGTCTAGGTTAGAGATGCAAAGCAATCAGATGGTGGAATTTAGAGCAAAGAAAAGCTGCTGTTGGAAGAAGGAGTTGTCAACATTTCAGGTCAAGATGCTCCCCTGGAACAGGGTCTTTAATTTCTCCTCCCTTAATTCAAATCAATTTCCATTGTGCTTCTAAGAACACTGAACACTGTTGGACATATTGCATTGAACTCTAGGGCACCCCACTCCACAAACCCAATTCCAAATCCCTAACAGTGATCAGGAGTCTAAAACCAGGCGTCATTATCTCAGAATAGAGGGTAGGTTCAATAGGATTACGATGAGGTGAAAAAAATTTTTCACAGAAAATGTGATGAATCTTTGGAATCTTTGTAATACTCCACATTTTGGTTCATTCAAAATCAACATTTATAGCCAGATATTAAAGAGAGCAAGGGACAGTGCTGGAAAATGTGTGAGGCAGACCATCTGCTGTGACCCTAGTGGATGCTGGAAATATCTCAAAGGTCCAAATGCCTCACTGCTCTTTGTAATCCTTATATTCTTAATATGATCTTTAACTTGTACAATATCCAATCAAAGGATGACACAAGTTAAAGATTATATTAAGTGAATTATGTCTCATTGGAATGATCAAAACACATGCAGCACAGTCCTTCATTCTTAATTTAGGAAAAGCTGTGGTGATGTGGATTCAGGCAGGAGAATAACGGTGCTATCTAAATTTGTTCTGTGCCTTTAAGATGTTCATACCTTGCTTTCTATGCAAAGCCTATGGAATGCTTTCATCTGGCTGCTAATCTCTACCTGTCTTTTGGAACTTCTGCTTATGAAGGAGATGATGGATAATCTGTTGTAAATTGCTTACCTCCTGATTCTACAGACACTAGAATTTACTGTTCCTACAAAGCTTAACCAAAAGTAAAGTCAGTTGTGAATTCAACAACTTGAGATATGCATAGAACTAGAAAGCTCTGGTTTTGCCCAATGGAGCTGAGAAGATTAAAAGTGTTCTGACAGAAATTTTTATGGTACTGAACTGTTATAATAATATCTCAAAAACAGTTGGAAAACATAGCAAATATTTAAAGAGGACTGGAAGAATCTTTACACAGAGGTCATTTAAATTATAAATTATCTGCTAGGAGATATGACTGAAGCACCAGCTTTTCTAATGGAATGAAATACGCAATTGAAAGTGATGAGTACCCAAGGTTGAGTGGAAAGAAATGAAGACCTTGACAGCTGGAATGGTCAGAGAATGTGATGTACCATTCTCTGATAATCTTATATAATCTCTATAAAAAGCATTCGCAGGCAGCAGTAGAACTATTATAAATGCAAACAGAAAATGTTGGCTCAGCAAATCACATACCTATGGAGAGAAAAACAGATTGTTTTAGAAATCTCTGTTGTTAACTTTATGTGTCTCTCCAAAGATGCTGCTTAATATTTGTCAAGTATTTCTCGCATTCAGAATCCTAGATTCACAGTGCCCAGAAAAAAAACCTTACTGCTTATTGACTATGCACTGACAATTAATTGAGTGTTTACACTAATCCTGTTTTTTAACTTCTCCACATTCCTAGATTTTAATTTAGGCTTTCAGCATCCACAGTTTTTTTTCTTTGAAATGATCATATTCTGGTTCACAGGGATTCCCAACCTGGGTACAACGGACACATCTGTTAATGGTAGGGGTCCATGACATAACAAAAGTTTGGGAACACCTGTTCTGGGACAACAAGAGAACTATGTCCACTTGCACTTCACACTCTTTGAATAAGAGTACAGTGAAAAATGAAGCATTGCTTTAAAATAGTATTGTTACCTGGTTTTTATGCGAAAGATTTTCTGTTCAAGCTGTGATTAGAAATCAGAGTAAAAAGGAAACGGGACTCTAAAACAACACATTCAATGTTTAAGATCTTTTGTTAAATGTTGAAAAAGCCATTTGTGCCTTCAATAGAAACATTGCCAATGGCATTCCCTGTTATATGCTATTCTGCAAAAATGACATGAATTTCTATCCGAAAGGCATCAGCTACTTTCCTTCAAGCTCTCTGCCCTTTAATAGTGTTTTGTGATGGAATGATAGGAACTGTATCTGGACAGCTGTTGAAAGAAGATCTAGCCATATTACATTGTTACAACCATACACTTAGTTACAGTGCTGGAATACCCACAGATCTCTGGAAGGATCAGTTGATATTATTTGGCACCAGAGATAAATTCTGAATAATGCACAGCTGTCTTAAATTGGCACTTCACAATAAAACTGATGAAGTCCACCAATATAAGATTGCCAGGTTCTGATTAAAGTTCAGCCCTGGGATTCTGGCTGCACAGTCTTGCATAGTTTACCCTAATAATTCTTCAGTAGCAGTACCTACAATCATTGCAAAACCACACATGAGGATAATTCGTTTGCAATGTCATTGTTGGTGTGATGATCCAGTTCATTAACATAAGGTTCAAAAGAGCACTGGTTATGTTACACAACACATTTTCAATCAGCCAAGCACTTCAATGATAAATAGAAACTTCAGCCAGAGAAGGAAAAACAGGTGGCTATGTTATCCTGCACTTATCTAAAAATTACATGTTTGTTTGGCTGCTTATAATACCTCATCTCCTACCTTAATCCTTTGTGAATGTGGAATTTTTAATATGTTTTCTGTAATTCTGTTTTCACAAGAAAAAATATAAATTATAATCCATGGTCTTAACCATCTGTTTTCTGGGTAGAATTGATCAATCAGGTTAGATTGTCAGACTGGCTAGAGTCTGCGCCATTGTTAGATGAAACAGATGGCATCAAATTCAAGATTGTGTTGGAACAAAAGTCATCCACACCCAAGAGCCTATAAATTTTTTCGTGGGTAGATTTTTTTGTTGTTTAAGCAAGTTCGATTCCTTTGGACTGATAGTGAAACCTGAATTCTTATCAATTTAGAGACAACTGCTGGAATTAGACCGTAAGACTATGAGATAAAGAGCAGAATTAGGCCATTTGGCCCATTGAGGCTGCTCCGCCATTTCACCATGGCTGATCCAATTTTCCTCTTAGCCCTAAACTCGTACCTTCTCACTATATCTCTTCCTGCTCTGACCAGTCAGGAATCTATCAACCTCTGACTTAGATATACATAAAGAATTAGCTTCCACAGCTGTCTGTGCAAAGAATTCCACAGATTCACCACTCTAGCTAAAGAAGTTCCTCCTCATCTCCATTCTAAAAGAATACCCCTCTATTTTCAGCTGTGTCCTTTGGTCATAGACTCTCCCACCATAGGAAACATCCTCTCCACATCCATTTTATCAAGGCATTTCACCATTTGATAGGTTTCAATTAGGTCAGCCCTCATTCTTCCGAATTGTAGTGAACATAGGCCCAGAGCCATCAGATGCTTTTTCATATGACAAGCCATTCAATTCTGGAATCATTTTCGCGAACTTCTTTTTAAATTACTCCAGTTTCAGCACATTCTTTCTAAGATATAAAGGGCCCAAACCAGCTCACAATACTCCAAGTGAGGCCTCTCCAGTGCTTTATAAAGTTTCAACATTACATCCTTGCTTTTATATTCTAGTCCTCTTGAAATGAATGAAAACTTTGTATTTGCCTTCCTCACCACAGACTCAACCAGCAAATTAACCTTCAGGGAATCCTACACAAAGACTCCAAAGTCCCCTTGCACCTCAGTTCTGTGCATTTTCTCACCATTTAGAAAATAGTCAACCTTTTCAGTTCTTCTAACGAGGTCCATTTCCTGTGTGGTGACGGCCCTTATTGATAGATGACACCTTCCTGAGGCAATGTGTATTGAAGAAGTCTTTAATAGTGGGGAGACTCGTGCCCATGATGGAGCTCTCTGAGTTTACGAACCTTTTGCAGCTTTTTCCAAACCTGCATATTCCTAGCTCCGTACCAGATGGTGAAGCAAACAGTCAGATTGCTTTCCAGGGTACATCTGTAGAAATTTGCTAGAGTCTTTGGTGATTAACCAAATTTTCTCAAACGGCTAATGAAGTATAACCCCTGGCATGCCTCCTTCCTAATTGCGTCAACATGTTAGAGCCAGAATACTTCTTCAGAGTAGTTGACACCCAGGTGCTTAAAGCTGCTCACCATGTCCACTGCTGATCTTTCAATGAGGACTGGTATGTGTTCTCACAGCCTCCCCATCATGACATCCAGAATCAGCTCCTTGCTCTCACTGATGCTGAAAAGTATTTCAATTTTTGTATTCAATGTCCTGGCCAATGAAGATAAACATTTCATATGCCTTCTTCGCCAGTGGGAAATAGTCTAGTAATAAAGCACACTTTATATTGTAGTATAAAAAGAAAGTGCTGAAAATGTGTGTGGAGAGCAGTGGTTAATATTTTGTTCAGTGAGAGGTCATCAGAACTAGAAAAGTGCAGGAAGTAGGAGGGGTGGAGAGAATACAGGGAATATCCATAACAGAATAGGAAATCAATGGGGAAATAATGCTTTCAGAATATTTAGCGAACAGATGAAAGAAGACGGTTCAAGAGGGAAATGAAAACAAAAGAACTGTCTGACTCTAACATGCTGGGGCTGTGTCATGCAGAATACAGCCAGATGATAAAAATCTGAAAAAAGGGAATACTGGAAATATTAAGTAAATTAGTCAGCCACGGTGGAGAGAGTAAACCTGAATTGAACTTATTTTTCAGAATCAGAATCAGAATCAGAATCAGACTTTAATTGCCAAGTACCTGTGCACATACAAGGAATTTACTTCCGGCAGATGTTGTCTCTCTGCTCATAACAATAATAATGATAAATATAAATGAAAATATAGATTATACATACAGGTAGTGCAATCCAAGTAATAGTTAGCCGACAGTTAACCGGCAGTTAACTGTTCAGCAAAGTGACCGCAGTAGGGAAAAAACTTCTCCAGTGCCTATTATTCTTAGTCTGGAGGGATCTGAAGCGCCTACCAGACGGAAGCAGATCAAACAGTCCGTGCGCAGGATGGGAGGAGTCCTTTATGATGTTCCCCACCCTCTTCTTCAACCTGGAAGAGTACAGGTCCACAATAGAGGGCAGGGAGGCTCCAATGATGCGCTCGGCAGTCCTCACTGTGCGCTGTAGTCTGGTTCTATCCTACTTGGTGGCGGCTCCAAACCACACAATGATGGAGGTGCACAGGACAGACTCAATGACTGCAGTGTAGAACTGCAGCAGATTTTGAGAGATTACCAGTTCTAATACAAATAAGGAAGGATGGTTATCATAAATCCTGGACCAGATGGAATGCACCCTCATGTTCTGAAGGAAGTAGCAGTGGAGATTACGGAGGCATTAGCAATGATCTTTCAAAAGTCGATATATTCTGGCCTGGTTCCGGAGGACTGGAAGATTGCAAATGTCACTCTGCTATTTAAGAAGGGGGCAAGGAAGCAAAAAGGAAATTATAGACCTGTCAGCTTGACATCGGTGGTTGGGAAGTTGTTGGAGTCGATTGTCAAGGATGAGGTTACGGAGTATCTGGAGGAATATGACAAGATAGGCAGAACTTAGCATGGTTTCCTTAAAGGAAAATCCTGCCTGACAAACCTAGTGCAATTTTTTGAGGAAATTACAAGTAGGCTAGACAAGTGAGATGTAGTGGATGTTGTGTATTTGGATTTTCAGAAGGCCTTTGATGAGGTGCCGCACGAGGCTGCTAAATAAGATAAGAGCCCATGGAATTATGGGAAAGTTACATACGTGGATAGAGCGTTGGTTGATTGGCAAGAAACAGAGATTGGGAATAAAGGGATCCCATTCTGGTTGGCTGCCGGTTACCAGTGGTGTTCCACAGGGATCCGTGTTGGGGCCACTTCTTTTTAAGTTGTATATCAATGATTTGCGTTATGGAATAGATGGCTTTGTGGCTAAGTTTGCTGATGATACAAAGATAGGTGGAGGGGCTGGTAGTGCTGAGGAAACAGAGAGTCTGCAGAGAGACTTGGATAGATTGGGGGAATGGGTAAAGAAGTGGCAAATGAATTACAATGTCAGAAAGTGTATGGTCATGCACTTTGGTAGAAGAAATAAACGGGCAGACTATTATATAAATGGGGAGAGAATTCAAAGTTCTGAGATGCAACGGGACTTGGGAGAACTCGTGCAGGATACCCTTAAGGTTAACCTCCAGGTTGATTCGGTGGTGAAGAAGGCGAATGCAATGTTGGCATTCATTTCTAGAGGAATAGAGTATAGGAGCAGGGATGTGATGTTGAGACTCTATAAGGCACTGTTAAGACCTCACTTGGAATACTGTGTGCAGTTTTGGGCTCCTTATTTAAGAAAAGATGTGCCGACATTGGAAAGGGTTCAGAGAAAATTCACTAGTATGATTCCGGGAATGAGAGGGTTAACAGATGAGGAATGTTTGCCCGCTCTTGGACTGTACTCCTTGGAGTTTAGAAGAATGAGGGGGGGACCTCATAGAAACATTTCGAATGTTGAAAGGCATGGACAGAGTGGATGTGGCAAAGTTGTTTCCCATGGTGGGGGAGTCTAGTACGAGAGCATTTGATTTGAGGATTGCAGGGCGCCCATTCAGAACAGAGATGTGAAAAAATTTTTTTAGCCAGAGGGTGGTGAATCTATGGAATTTGTTGCCACGGGCAGCAGTGGAGGCCAAGTCATTGGGTGTATTTAAGGCAGAGATTGATCGGTATCTGAGTAGACAGGGCATCAAAGGTTATGGTGAGAAGGCGGGAGAATGGGACTAAAGGGGAGATTGGATCAGCTCATGATGAAATGGCAGAGCAGACTCGATGGGCCGAATGACTGACTTATGCTCCTTTGTCTTATGGTCTTATGGTAAAATTGAAGTGACAGAAACTAAATGCTCAATGTCACCTTTGTGGTTTGAATGAAGGCACTCTTCAAAGTGGCCATCCAATCTGCATTCAGTTTCACCATTGTAGAGGACACAACATCATGAGTGCTGAAAGCAAGAGAAAACATTTTTGAGGAAATGCACATAAGTTGCTGTTTCACCTGGAAGGTCTGCTTTAGTTAATGAATAGTGGAAAAGGATGAAATAAATGGTTAAGTTTTTCATCTCCTGAGGTTGAATGAGAAAGTGCAGTAACTGATGAGTGGAGATAGAAGAGTAAACCAGGTCTTAATGAAGGGAATTCTGAAAGGGGAATGAGAGGAAAGTATGGTGGAAAATATGGCGGATGTGTGAATTCAGTGTGGAAAGAGGTGGAATTGAAGTTGAGAGCAATGGGAACTCTATCCTTGCTCAATGTACATGGAAGAGGACAGAACAGCAGGAAATGGAACAGGCACTGTTGAGAAGCCTGTCAACTATGATCAAGGGAACGTCTTAGTTAAATATACAGGAAGACAATTCAGAAACACCAGAGTAGAAGGTCTCACAATCAGAACAATTACAATGGAACCAGAGGAATGAGAAGAATATTACAGAGTTTTTGCAGGAAGCAGTATGTGAGGAAATGCAGTTAGATATCTGTGGGAGTTTGTGGGCTGCTAATGGATGTTGGTTGTGAACTTATTCCATGAGATGGGCATAGAAAGGTTAAGAAAGGGAAAAGAAGGGATGGATCTAGATGATGTGAAAGTGAGAGCAGGGTGAAAGTTGTCAGACAAAACAATGATATTTTCCATTTGTGTGTGATACAGAAATAAATGTACTGATTAAAGAGAACAGCAGTAGTAATCAAGTACTATTCATGTCTTTATAACCTTTTTGTGTTTCCACAGCTAACCCTTTTATTTGTGAAAAGTGAGTGGAGTTGGTCAATGTGAAAATGCATATATTGATGGAAGGAAGATGGTTCAAGGATTACAGGAATGGCCCTCTATGCATTCTGGTGAAGGTCGAAGTTGTAGAGGGCCAGCACGTTCATAGTGAAGATGAATCTATTGGGCAAGGAATCTGACAAAATGGTGGAGATATTAACTACAAAATAGTCGGGATATTTCGGTGGGGGGAAGGAAATGGACATGGGAGATGAAATAGAACTAAGATAGGATGTAATAATCTGAAGGCAAGAGCAGACTGGAGAAAGCATCTTTACAGATAACATACATGTAGATCCTGGGGAGTAGGTAGAAGAGGTGTGCAAATGTGAGACAATCAGGCTAGAGGCTGTGGTGGAAAGATCATCTGAGGACATGAGGACAGTGACAATCTGGAACAAATTGGCCTACTATTCAGTGGTACATCATGATCCAATGGGAGATATGAAGAAGGATCTGATTGCTGATATTTTTGGAAGGTAGAGTCCAATCCATGACTGGTTTGTTCTTCTCATTGGGTTTTAATGACAAGTTGAGGCTGATCTATAGTAAGCATAATGCCCCAAGTTCAGTGGAGGGGTAACTGGTAATGAGTAAAGCAATGTTAAAAATGAGATTGCTGATATCATGTTGATAGCTGCCAATGGGGGTGAGAAGCCAGAGAGTGAACCCCATAGATGAAAAACTTTGAAAATAGGAAAATCGGTCCATCATCTCGGATAGGAGTCATCTGGGCTAAAATGCAAACGTGAAGGTGACAGAAGATGAGCCCAACATTGTGTGAAGTTCAGAAATTCATTGGGGTAGGTATGTGGGAGTTGAAGCTGAGGCCTCCACTGAAGACTGACTATTTGGAGTCAGAGAGAGGGAAGAGTAGAAGGGATGAGAAAAATTGCAAGTGGACTGGTATAGGAATCAGAGGAAAGTGAATACAGGCATGAACTAGTATAGGAATTCATGAGCTTTTGACTTTCAAATTGCAATTACTGAAAGCTTATGTATCTCAGTTCCAAAAACAGTGTTTATGTGGAAGTGAAATATATGAAGAAATGATTAAGTAAATTTGTACTTCTTATACACAAATAAACAGGGTTTCACCTTTTGACAGAAGGACTTTCAGCCCTAGAAAAGAATGCTACCCATATATTCCTTACTGTAAAGTAATTAAAATCTACATTGGTAATCGGTTTAATATTGCCACATATAGTGAAAAGTTTGTTCTGCATGGCATCCATATAGATTATTTCATCACATCAGTGCATTGAGGTAGTGAAAGGGAAAATAGCAAAATGCTGAATAAAGTATTATAGTTACAGAAAAGTACAATGTAGGCTAACAATAAGGTGCAAGGTCATAATGAGATAGATGGTGAGGTCAAGGGAGCATCTCATTGTACGCGGGGACCATTCAATAGTTCTACAACAGTAAGTTAGAACTTCCCAGTGTATAGATTATAAGAAGCTGAAGAGAAATGATTGATTAGGAACAGGAAATTAACTTAAGTGATATTATTTGGAACTGTAAAGAGCAATTAAGATACTTTGAGGATACTCTTTGTAAGAGGGCTCTTCTTTCTTGATAGCAATTGGGGTGTGAAGGAGCAGGTAGTGGAAGTAAAAAAGACTATTTTTCTAAAATACTTTAAATTTATAAAATAGCACCCATGCAAAACTATCAAGGAGGTTCAGAATTAAAAATTGGTTTCATGGGTAAGTCATCTGAGATTCCTTTGGAGGGAATGACCAAAGTGGCTTGGCAGAGTTCATTATTTGCAATCACTGGAAAGAATGATGATCATTAACAAGCAAGAGAGAACATTATCCATATCTGGTGGAGATAACTTTATTTTTACTTTAATTAGGGACACAGTGTGGAGTAGGTCCTTTCACCCCTCAAGTCACACCACTCCAGCAACCACGACAACTCCGATTATCCCTAAACTAATCATAGGACATTGACCAGTTAACCTACCTGGTACATCTTTGGACCATGGGAAGCAACTAGGGCATTCAACGGGGAGGACATAGAGAAACTCCTTACAGAGAATGCTGGAATTGAACTCTGACCTCTGACACCCCGAGGAGCAGTAGTACCTCACTAATGCTACGCTATCATTGCTTTACAATATACGTGCAATATATACTGCATACAATGTACTAAAATTGCTTTACAAGATATGTATTTTAATTATTTGATTGTTCACTGAAGTATTCCATGGAACATCTTTATAAACACAAATTACTGTTGAATAAGGTGGACATTCACTTTTCAAATGGGGCACCCAACAGATAAATTTATTCCATAATATGATTTGTATTTCAATGCTTGGCCTTCCCTGTGACTATGACCGTAGCATGAAGCTCAAAACTTTGATGTTCTAGCATTCTGTATTACATAGGTCTTGGATAATGGATGAATAAGACGTGTAACTTGGTTTCACTTATAACCAAAGATAAGATACATAGGATATCTTTTTCATATTTAGTAACAACAGAGATTATCTGTGATGAAGTTTATAAGATATATTTGTGAGTAAGGATATTTTAAATAATTGATACTTCCAGCCTTATGCATATTGATGGAAGAATCTAATTGTATCATTGATAAAGGTAGGGAACATAAATCAATACAAAATTATTCTTATCTACCCTATATTCAAATGACAGTGAATAGGAGATTATCATGACTGATTAAATTAAAAGAAATGTAAATGTTCAAAGTTGAAAAAGAATATAAAAGAAGCACACAGCTGATAGATCTGCCATCATAAGGAAACTGAGCAAGAATTTTATGGGATGGCTTTCAATGGGAAAGAAAACCAAAATATTAGCTATTTATTTCCAAGTTAGGATGAAATGCGAAATATAAAGTATATCATAAGTAAGTATGCTTATATTAAAAAGTAATGGAAGTTCATGTAAAAAAATGTTCCTACATTTCACAAGTGGCAACTGACTCACTGAGCATTTTTAGCATTTCATACAATAATTGGGTTAAGAACCAGGTCATTTTAGAAATAAATGAGCATGATCACTCTGAACTATATTTGATTTAATGTAGCTTGATAAAAGAATGTTCGGAAATGTGTTGACACATGATGGCTAGTCAGGCCCATCTGAAGTTTTCATACAAACTGATGATAACACATCTTTTATATTTAATAAATGGATTTACTTCTATCTATCATTGTACCTTCCTTTCCATTCCAATGTGGACGAGAGAGGCAGAGGTGTGCTTTCAGTTTTGCCTTGAATTGATGGACTGGACCATATTCAGGAATTCATCTTCAGATTTGCATGAATATAACACAGTTGACATTGACTTTATCAAGGCCTATGTGTATGAGTGTATGACTTCAAGAACTTACTGGACATACCCAAACCAGAAGCTGTGTAGAAACCAGGAGATTCACAGTCTGCCGACAGCTACAAGTCTGGTTATTCATAACTCTACAAGGTCAAGATATGACTTACAGAAGGCTGTTTTCAGAGTGATAAAGCAATTTTGTGTGAAGGTAAAGAAAGAAATGGATGCACGTTAGTCACAGCAGGAGTTTCAGGTCATTATGTCATAACCTAACATCAAAAATGGCTGTGCTACATCAGTGCACAGGAACATACATATGTCAGGAATGACTCCTTCAACTCTGAAAATGATTTGTGAATGGACAATGAATCTATGAACATTACAGCACTTTTCCCCTCTTTTTTGCACAACTTGTTGATTTATAAATATAAATATATATATGCTTCTTGTTGAAATATATAGTTTTTTATTCTTATATATTGTTACTGCAAAGCACCAAATTTTATGGCATATGCCAGATGGAGCAAAAATTAGTGGAAGTTAGAGGATCGGGAAGTTGTTAAAAACCTATTTTTTACATTTACTTGCAGGAGTGCTGGTGAGACCTGAACTACAGAAACTTCGGCTATGTACGCAAACAGGATTACAGTGACTATCAGGTACACCTCAGAGAGAGAGAAAGGGTACCCTTAGACGTGGGGTGCGGACTGCCCCTCTTTGTCCTGTGATGGTACTGTTTAGTTTTCCTAGGGAAACGAAAGAGATACAGTCTCCTAGATCAAGGAAGGCAACATCAAAGTCATGCAACTTTGGTGACTCACAGATGCCCGAGGCATAGAAAAGGAGATTAACTGAGAAGATGATGGAATGTTAACATACCTTTTCTACTGACGAGTGTTGCTCCAAGAGTACTTGCCACACAACTAGAGTGACTGAGGTCGCACCTTTCAGAGGGAGGTCTCGCCAGTTAGCACCAGTGGAGGCAGAAGACATTCGACAGCGCCTGCTTAAGCTGAAGAAAGCTGTTTAGTCATGGAGAGGGGAAACTGAGCCAAGATACGAGTGATAGATGGGGACTGTTTTTCCACTGCATCATATGTTAGCCTATCTGGAGGTTTCCTGATGCTCTGAGACCTCCTTATCTCATCTTCAGCTTCTCCAGCTTCAGCCACTCTTTGTGACCCATCCTGTCTCCTGTCAGTGTGTGCTGCTTTTAGCATGCTCGGGTTTTTGGCTAAAGATAAGGGTCTACGATGTTCAACTTAGGAATGTTGTCTCAGCAATCAGGATGGTGTAATTGGGAGAAGTTTCTAGAGAAAGTTGGGTGGGGAGACATTTCTGACAGGCACTGGTGGGGTTTGTGGTCTCTTTGGCAGGAGCTGCAGAGAGGGGAGGGGGGAAGATGCTGTGGGAAAGAGCGAACCCGTTGTACAATGCTTTGAAGAGATAAATGGCTCCAAGGCGGAAGGGCCAATACTCCAGAGAGAACACCCATTTGTTCGAAATGGATTTCAAGTGATTTTTGGGTGTGGTGTGTTCTTTCATGCAGACGGTGGGTGAGGGGAAGTGCATGAGTAAAAGACAGCTCAAGATGAACTCCACTTATGTGCACATTTAGAATGGTTTAATTGTAATGGGACCTTGCATTTTTTCCCTTTTCTTTTTTCCTGCTAAACATTCAATGAACTTGATATTTATAAATATACTTTCTTTATAACTTCATGCAGTGTATGATTTGTTATTTCTTGCCAACCAGCAATTGTGTATGGAACAGTACTTACGCAGCATTCTCTGAAACTTTTAATCAAAACATCACGCTGTTCCTGTTTGATTGAACCCAAATCATACTGACCATAGATGTAGAGCTTTTATGAAAGGTGGTCTTCTTGCTGCTGAGTACTGTGGCTGTTAGCAGAGCCAGCAAAGAGCCAAGTTTCCATACACAGCTAGTGAGGGGGCTACAAATGTAAGTTGTGCTTCAGCTAGGAGTTGTTTTTGAATGCTTTCTTGTAAGATACCACAAACTAAATGATCTTTTAGTGCATCATTAATCCCATTAATGAACTGACAATGCTCAGACAATCTCTTCATTTCAGTTATGTACATTGAAATGGACTCCCCTTCCTTTTGATTCTATTTATGAAATATAAAATGTTCTGCTATCAATAATAGTTTCAGTTCTAAATCTTCATGCATTTACATCATCCACAAATTCACCATCCTCTGGCTAAAGACATTTCTCTGCATCTCTGTTTTAAATGGATGTCCCTCTATCCTGAGGCTGTGCCCTCTTGTCCTAGACTCCCCCACTATGGGAAATATCCTTTCCACATCTACTCTGTCTAAGTTTTCAAAATTTGTCAGGTTTCAATGAGATCTCCCCTCATCCTTCTAAATTTCAGTGAATACAGGCCCAGAACCATCAAACGTTCTTCCTCTGATAAACATTTCATTTCTGAAATCATCTTTGTGAACCTCCTCTGAATCCTCTCCAATCTTTTCTTAGATGAGAAGCCCAAATTGTTCACAATAATCAAGGTGAGGCCTCATCAGTGCCTTATAAAGCACCAGGATCACATTCCTGCTCTTTTATCCTAGACCTCTTGAAATTGCATTTACCTTCATCACCACTGACTCAACCTGCAAGTTAACCTTTAGGGTGTTCTGCACAAGGACTCCCAAGTGCCTCTGCAACTCAGATTTTTGGACTTACTCTCCTTTTAGAAAATAGTCTGCATCTTTATTTCTTCTATCAAAATGCATGATCATGCATTTTCCAACATTGTATTTCATTTGCCACTTTCTTTCCCATTCTCTTAATCTATGTAAGTCCTTTTGCAGCCAACCTGTTTCTTCAACACTACCTGCCCCTCCACCAATCTTCGTATCTTCTTCAAACTTGGCAACAAAGCCATCTGCCATCATCTAAATCATTGACATACAGTATAAAAAGAAACAGTCCCAACCCAACAACTGACCCCTGTGGAACACAACTAGTCACTGGCAGCTAACTAGAAAAGGGTACTTTTATTCCCACTCACTGCCTCCTACCAATCAGCCAATGTTCTAACCATGCCAGTAACTTTCCTCTGATACCATGGGGTCTTAAGTTGGTAAGCAGCCTCGTGTGTGCACCTTATCAAAGGCCTTCTGAAAGTCCAAATATACAGTATCCACTACATCCCCTTATCTACCCTCTATGTAATCTCCTCAAAGAACTCCAACAGGTTTGTCAGGCAAGATTTTCCCTCTACTCTCTCTACTTCCATGACTGTGTGGCTAGGCACAGCTTTAGCACCATCTATAAATTTGATGATGACACAACTATTGCTGGTAGAATTTTAGATGGAGATGAGGAGGTGTACAGCAGTGAAATAGAACAGCTCGTTGAATGGAGTGGCAATGACAACCCTTCACTCTATGTTAATAAGACCAAGAAATTGACTATGGACTTCAGGAAGGGAAAATAGAGGGAACACACAAGAGTCCTCATCAAGGCATCAGCAGTGGAAAGGGTGAGCTATTTTACATTCTTGGATGTCGATATTTCTGAAGATCTATCCCTTTAGTTCTCTTTCCTGAAGCGCGCAATCAATTCCTTCATCTTATTGATGCTGAGTGAAAGACTGCTGTTGCAGCACCATTCAACCAGCTGATCTATCTCACTTCTGAATGTCTCCTCATCTCCATCTGAGATCTACATACAATAGTTGTGTCATCAGCAAATTTATAGCTGGCTTTTGTGCTGTCATGGTGTGTGCTGGTAAATGACGGAACCCAGGTACGGAGGAATGACAGACCCCCATGTAATGGCAAACGAGAGTTTATACATAGGAATTCCAACAGAATTTCCATGTATGAACATAGCTTTCAGTTAAGATTGTGCTACTGAACATGTGTGACAGCTTCCTGGTAGTCATAAAGCTAAGAAACCTGAGTAAAAACGTCACCAAAAATACCTTTCTTGGGGTAAAATTGTGTTAAATTATCGCCACATACGGAGAAGAGGAGAGCAATGGTGAGGCAAGTTCAGAGGATAAATTCAATGCAGATGGAGTTCTGATGCCTGTGAAGCTTGCCTGGGAGTGAGGTTCGATCACTCTGGTTGCCATGTGGAGAAGTCGGAGCCCGTGCAGAGGAGATTTGATTTTGATGATCATAACTTGAAGAGCTCAGCAATGGCTTCAGGTTGGGCAATGATATCTGGACCTGGAGCGAGTCTTTGGGCACATGGTCTAGGCCCTGGGCCTTTTGCAGTAGTGGTGCCTGGTACAATGTGCTAATTAGACAAGTTAAACACTTGCCAATATCAGAGGCAAGAGCCAATTTTGCTCATTCTCTACAAAGTTCACTCACCTCTTCAGGGTGCCCAAGCCTTTCACTGTTCTGCTGATTGGTCAATTCAAATGCCAGCCCAGATAGGTTGAAAAGACAGGGTATTAGTCTGCACTTGAGCCAATTTTGCTCATTTTCTGTGATGGTCATCTCCATGGTGTCGAGACTATGAAGACTGCCCCAGCTGCTGTGCTCTGTGCCTGCTAATATGATGAACTGATCAGTGAGGCTTTGGGCCTACTCCAGTCTGCTCTGGGGTTTGGATCTGATGATTCATCTTTGGTTTGGAATGCTGTAGTTCACTTCAATTTGTATGACTTGTATTTTTTCTTTCTTTCTCTTGCACAAATCGAGTATTGGTCTTTTATTTTTATGTTATTCTTTTTTTCTTCTTCTTTAAATTGGGTTCTTTTGGGTTTTTTGCTTTGTGGTTACCTGATGGGGGGCATTACCAGAAGTTCGAGAAATCAATTTTCATGTCATCATTTTAGAGACTACCCAGAAGGGGTATAACGTGATGGCCCCCTCCCTCCTTTACCATTCCCCATTCCCATTTCCCTTGCTCACCTTATCTCCTTACCTGCTCGTCACCTCCTGCTGGTGCTCCTCCCACTTCTCTTCCTTCCATGGCATTCTGTCCCCTTCTAGCAGATTCCCCTTTCTCCAGCCTTGTATCTTTCACCAATGAACTTCCCAGTACTTTACTTCACCCATCCCCCACACCCCCCCCCCCCCGATTCACCTGTCATCTTCTGTTTCTGCATCCCCTCTTTCCTCTTTCTTACTCTGACTCCTCAACTTTTTCCCAGTCCTGATGAAGGGTCTCAGCCTGAAATATTGATAGTACACTTCTCCATAAGTGTTGCCTGGCCTGCTGAGTTCCTCTGACATTTTTGTGTGTGTGTTGCTTGGATTTCCATAATCTGCAGATCTTCTCTTGTTTGTGTGTGGTTATGCACTTTGGTAGGAAGAATAAAGATATAAACTGTTTTCTAAGTGGGGAGAGAATTCAGAACACAGATACTTGGGGGCAAACAGAGCAAAGGTACTTGGGAGTGCTAGTTCAGGATTCCCTTAAGTTGAGTCAAGGTAAAGAAGGTAAATGCAATGTTAGTATTCATTAGAGAGGACTAAATTATAAGCATAAGGATGCACAACTGAGGCATTGGCCAAACCACATATGAATATTGTGAACAATTTTCAGCTCCATATCTAAAGAAGTATGCACTAATCTTGAAGAGGGTCCAGGTGAGGTTCATGAGAACAATCACAGGAATGAAAGGCTCAATATATCTTCGGACCTGTACTCAATGCTGTTCAGAAGTAGGAGTGAGTATCTCATTCTATGAGATACTGAAGGGCCTGGATAGTGGACAATGAGAGGATTTTCCATTGGCGGGACAACCTAGGATCCAAAGGAAGAGACTAAGAATAAAAGAACATCCCTTTGAAACTGACATGAAGAGGAATTTCTTCAGTCAGATGTAAGTGAATCTGTGGGACTTGTTACCACAGAGGGTGAGTCATTGGCTGTATTTAAGGCAGAGATTGAAAGGCTCTTGATTAGTAACACAGTTAAGGGTTATGGGAGGAAGGTGGGGCTGGAAAAATTAGCCATGATTTAATGGCAGAGTAGGATTGATGGGTCAAATGGCTTCATTCTCCTCCAATATTTCATAGTCCTATGGTCCTATATATTTGCACCAATTTGCTTATATCCCCTTTGATTGAAACAATGATGTGCACCTATCATCTCTGAGTTGTTAGACTCAGCTCTCTCCATCATCATCTCATTACCTTTCTTCTTGAAGCAATATTCCCTAAACTCTAATTCCTGCTGCTTTCTTCATCTTGATGCCCCTTACTTTCGGGTTTAACAACCTATTTAGTTTAATTTTTGTCTGTAATACACTTGATCGGATTCAGATACCTCTCTCTCATTCACACATGTCAAATGGTGTTCCATTGAACAGACAAGGGAAAACATTTGAACAAACATTGAAATCAGCATTTTGACTTCATTCCATTGTATTGAATCATCTCTGAGAAGTTAACAAGTTTTTATTCCAGGTCAAAACCAATAAGGATGATGGATTCACTGAAGAATCATATATTGGGCTCAGTCTGGTTTAGAAATAGAATGGTACCCATCAATAACTTATTTTAATTTATTTGTACTGTCTTATATTTCTTCCAGCTCTCAAGAGTATTTTATTGATGCTGGTATATTTTCAAGACATCTGTATAACATCAATCATCCCAGTCTTGTACAATATTTAAGTGAAAGGTCTTGATAAAATAAGGTGAAGGTGACTGTTTAACTTACATTGAAAGTCATTTCATAAATTGTTAGTGACTGCCAAATCCAAAAAAAAATCTGAAGTGCTTTGTCTCTCCTGACATTAGAGCCACAGATGAAATTCTTTATTTTTCTAGAAAAATTCAAATTTCAACAACAGATAGTTAGTCCCAAAGAAACTAAAGTACCACCAAACACTAGAAATATTAGCTAAATTGCAACAGGTTAGAATCTGTAAACATAAGTTTAATATTTGGTTGTCACACTGTATTAAAAGCTAATTCTGATCTAATGAATCTTTCCTGAGGTCAGGAAATGCAAGAGTGAGTTGCAAGAGACATAATCAGTGACAATGTTTCTTAGTGATGTTACTTTTAGGGTAACTGCTTTTCAATGCATCTCAGGAAAACTTTTCTGCTTTAATCTGAATACTACCTTTGATTTTGATCAATAAACTTGGGGAAAGTTATACTTTTGATGTAGGTTGTCTCCAGAAACATTACCTTCTTTCAATCATAATGAAGGGACGAGAGTCTCTTGAGAGGAGTGAACTCACTCAGCTTGTTGACGGAGCCCACTTGCGAACTACATATGAAGTTCAAAATCCATGCGGATCGATTTCAGCATTACACTAAAGTTATACTTTCTGTTAATAGAAATTCCTGGAATCAATTTGGAATAATGACAAATAAAAGTAGAATTTTCAAAATTGGAATTACACATAGGACTTAAAGTCTCCCTGTTCACTGTTTTTGGTGATGGCTTAAACATTTACTATATAGATCAATAAGTCAGATATGAATTTGTCTATCATCGTATACCAAATCACAGAGCTCAAAGGGTGTTCAGATTGTCAAGGTAAATATGCAGAATTAATCTTGTAATCTGGCACATGCAGATGGTATTCATTTTATAAATAACTAGGAGATTGCCTTTCATTATAAAATTTATTTTATTGGAAAAACATTGTACAAAATTAATGCTCTCTTTTTAGCATCAAAGCTTTCAAATTTCCAAAAAAAATTACAAGCCATTAACTAGTGATTTTACTTCTTCAAATTTACATTATACATACACAGTGTGAACTATATAAAAGTTTCTGTGTACAAAAAAATTATATATTTTTTCAATGAATTTACATGACTGAATGTTTAAAAATAACTTCCAATATGTTGTGTTACTGTTCAGACTACAAGCAATGAACAGATTACTGTTTACACGGTGCAAATATATAAAAAATACTTTGCCACAATTCACAATTTGATTGTATATTCAATGTCTCAGTCATAAAACATGATCTGTTTGCATTAATTCAAGCAAAGATTTGTGCAGAAAATAGATAATTTGTCTATTTATTGGCATAAATTATTGTGCATAATTAGAACTGTCCACAAGCACAAAATTTACTCAATGCAGCAAAATAAAGTCTAAAATGATACTCAAGAAGAACAGTGAGTGAGAATGCTTTCACAAACTTATGCTCTTTCAATGGACCTAAAGGAATCTGAATCATATGTTTGTATTACACAAATCAACTAATTTATTATGATGTCCCTGGGTGGAATTTTTCTGATAAACCTGGTCATTGGGTATTTTAAGTATTTCAGTTGGGTTTATAAAATATAAGAAATAGAGGCCCAGGACCACTGCATGCATTCCTCAACGTTAAGATACAAATGTTTTCATGATGTCAATTGACTGTGAAGTTATTTACTTCTGATCATCTAACGACTACTTTAGATGTAAGATGTTTCATGACAACACTCCAAATTTTGCAAAGCATGGCAAATAAATGAAGCACATGCTTCTACTTTGATTCATGCAAGTTCAGCTCTAAGCAGTTAATTCATATTTTTAATAAGTCTAAACCTAGATGTTGCTTAGGATTACATTACAGAAACACCACGTGTTTGATTGCACAGTTAAATGAGAAATCACGTTGAAATTTAACCTAAACCTACTGGATCACACATCTCATGAAATCACCAATTCTCTATGCTGAGTAGAATCTAAAAGCCACAAAAAATGAGCAGGGATAGATTAACCCACGCAAATTGATTGCAAAGTTGGTAGTGCATCAATATAATGCCGACTGTCATCATAATTAGTTAAGTTTCCAGCTAGCGTTATCATTACATCAATTGACTGGGGGCACTGGGAGAGCCCCAATATCACCGATAACTATTGCTTCTTAAAGCTGGTCTTCACTGTTATAGCTATCTATTGTTCTTAAATTAGTGATGCACTGTGGCTGCAATAGGTGTTGGCTATTATTCTGCAAATGAATATGACTTGTGAAATGAGCAATTTGGGAGAGAACAGACTTAAAACTTTCCTGACTTTGAATTACAAGAGTTTGTGAAACACATGTAAAATAGGAGACCTGCCCTCTTTCCACACAGAGTTGAGAAGTCCTGGAATCACGCAGTTATCAGGTAATGAGATTAACCAGCCATAATGGACTTTGCATGAAGACCTGGACAAAAGTGACAAGAAGTCCAATGGTTACAGCTAGGAATGGCCTGCATGGTTCCAGTCTCTCCTCAAGTACCAACTGAATGTTGATTGAGAGCAGGTGATCCTTTTAGATTTTGACATCGAGGAGAGTCAAATTGTGGTGTTTCCTAAAAGCTAGGTGCACATGGGCAATGGGACCCTGAGCTGTGAGGGGTTCTGTATTGTGAAATAACTTTGACTACTGGGTGGGCACCACGGCAGCGTTGCAGTTAGCGTGACACTATTATAGCTCAGGGCATCGGAGTTTGGAGTTTAATTCTGGTGCCTTCTGTAAGGAGTTTGTATATTCTTCCTGTGAACATGGGGGTTTCCTCCGGATGCTCCAGTTTCCTCCCACAGTCCAAAGACCTACAGTTTAGTAGGTAAATTGGTCTTTGTAAATTGTCCTGTGATTGGGCTAGGGTTGCTGGGTGTACAACTCATTGGACCAGAAGAACCTGTTCCATGCCATATCTTTAAATAAAATAAAAATTAAAAAAAATACGGTGAAAGCTTATAAATAATCATGGAAGGAATTAGAATCATAGGAGTGCATCGCCAAGGTTACACAAAAACTGTTGTCAATTATGTCCATATCATTTCCTGTAGCAAATGGCAGATCTCATTTTAGTGATGTACAGATGCTTCTGATATTGTTCTTTCTCCAGAATCGAGATAGAGAGATGTTCCCTGAGCATTCTGGTGGATGTGGCCACTATTTAGAAGTCCCTCTGCTTACTCTGCATTCTTCTGACAGTCATGTACACCTGATAAGAAAGGGTGTTTCACCCTTTCTTGATAATTATAACCTGTTAAATTTTCAAGTGCCTTTACAATATACAGAATACCCCATTTAACAGAGGGGTTGCATTCATAGAAAATTATCATTGGAATTTCTCTTAACACACTCTTGACAAAAATTAACAAAATTTGATGTTTCTTTTGCACTTCGTATTTATTGTTTTTCTCATATAAATTCTGTGACCAATTTTTATTTTTTCTCGTTTTGTTTTCACTGTAACTTGTGAATTCTATGACTTAAATGTCTGTTGCAACATAGGGTTGCTCTAGAATGGAAGATCTCTCTCAGTTATCAACTAGATCTACAATTTTATCTTCACTTATATCAAGATTATTGGTTGAAGTAAATTAATTGATTCTGTTCTTTCTTTTTTAAAAGTAAATATGAATGACTATTATGCATGGTGATGCCAATCCTGTAAACTCAATTTGACCTTGTGGAAGGTATTTTGAAATTTATCTATCTATTAGATGGATTTGTATAATATGTGTTATTATTTTACAACCTGCATTCATTTTCTGAATCTGTATCAGATATTTCCTTTGGGCTCTCCAGATATCAGCAGAAATCCCAAATGGATTGTTTGCAAGTGCTCACCTGATGTTAAGGCAATTATTTGAGATACGCACTAAGGAAATTGTTTAAGATACTCATATATTTGTTCTGACATCTGGCATGTATTCCTAACATCTTCATTTAAAGAAAAAGTGGTTAGATTTCTGACTAGCAAAAGTCTTAGAATAAGAAGCCATTAATCTGCAACATGGGTGCTCCCCAGGGCTGTGTGCTGAGCCTACTGCTGTACACTCTGCTGACACATGACTGTATGGCCAAACACCTGAGTAATTCCATTGTTGTGTTCGCTGAATAGCCTTCAGAGAGGCGGTGGAGGAGCTTGAGGCCCGGCAAATAGCCTCTTCCTCAATGTCAACAAGACAAAGGAGATAGTTAACAACTTCAGGAGAACTCGCACTCCTCTCTTCATCAGCAGCACAACAGTGAAAACTGCGGGCGGTTTCAAACTCTTGGCAGTGCACATCTCGCACAGCCTCTCTTGGTCCCAGAACTCATTCTGAACATACACGAAAGCTCACCAATATCTCTATTTCCTGAGGAGGCTGAAAGGAGTTGGACTATGCATGTCAATACTCTGGACTTTCTACAGAGGTGCAGAAGAGAGCATTCTTGCTTGCTGAATCATTGCATGATATGGAAACTGCACTGTCGTGGACAGGAAAGCTCTTCAATGGGTAGTCAAAGCTGCCTACTGCAACACCCGCACCAGCAGCCTACCAGCCATCAAGGACGTATATACAGAAAGGTGCCAGATAAAGGCCCGCAATATCATGAAGGATCCCACCCACCCTATTTGTCCCACTTCCATCAGGAGGAGGCCAGATAGTATCCACACCAGGACCACCAGACTCAAAAATAGTTACTTTCCTCAAGCAGTAAGGCTGATCAACACCTCCATCCAATACCTCACTACTATTTCATCATTTCCTCTCAGGGGTACCTCATGAACAGATACTTCAAAGATAGGCTTTATATATGTATGATCAATCTATGTATATGATATTCTTATATATTTATATCTCGTGTTTTTTAATTATTGTGTGTTTTTTGAACTCATCTTCAATTAACTTGTTATTCCCAGTCGTAAGACTGAAATTACATAAGAAAGAGGAACAGGAGTATACCGTATGATTCCTGTTTTCCCCTTCAACAACATTATGGCAGACACAACCTGAGGCCTCAGCTTCACTTTCCAGCCCAATCCTTTAACCACTTAATTCTCCTTAGTCTTGAATAGCACAATATGTCAACAGCATGAATTTCAGAGGCAGCAGATTTCAAGGTGATGATACAACATTCCAATGTGTTTAGCAATGAGTTTAAAGCTTTCTGTGGACTGTCTAATGCCATTGATCAATTTGCTGTGGCTAATCTATATTTCACCTTCATTTACCTTCTTTTGATCTATATTCGTTGATAACTTTACCTGAGATAATCTATCAGTCGTAGCTTTTAAATTTTCAATTTAATCATGGCCCAAGAACTTTCAGAAGCATTATTTAAGACTTCATTTATCTTTTTGTTGAGAAACATTTGCTTTCCTATTTTATGTCAGGTTTTAAGATTTCATAGAGTCATAGAATCATACAATCATTGAATCATGCAACACAGAAACGACCATGTGGCCCATCCTGTACATTCTAACCATTAGAGCCAGATCTCTGCATACTTTTCCTGTTCAAGAACCTGTCCAAATGCTTTTTAAATGCTGTAACTGTATAAGGCTCTGCCATTTCCTGTGGTAGTTTATTCCAGATGTAAGCTACCTTCTGAGTGAGAAACGTACCCCCTTTAAATTTCCTGTGGTAAATTCCCTTTAAATTTCTCCCCTTTCATTGCAAACCTGTGCCTTCTAGTTCTAGACACTTCTGATTCTGATTACCTGTCCTAGCTATGCATCTTATAATTTTATAAACCCCAATGAGATCACATCCTTAGCTTCCTATGTTCCAGTGAGGATAAACCCAGCCTATCTAATCATTTTGATACTTACAGCCCTGCATTCCAGGCAACATCCTGACTAATCTCTTTTGCACTTTCTCTGTTGCATCCGTATCCTTCCTGTAACGTGGCTAGCAGAATCATACACATTTCTAAAGTGCACTTTGAACAGCTGCATCAAGACAACCCTACTTTTATACTCAATGTCTTGGCCTTTAAAGGCAAGTATTCCATATACCTTTATCACTGCCTTATATATCTATTTCACCACTCTCAGCCAACTATGGATTTGCATCCAATGGTCTCCTTGTACAACATTGTTCCTAAGGTTCCTGCCACTTACTTGTGCCATGGTAAATGTTAGCGAAACACTATTATGGCTTGGGGCATTGGATTTTGGAGTTCAATTCTGAAGCAGTCTGTAAGGAGATCGTACATCCTCCCGTAAATCCAGTTCTGGATTTTTCCCTTGGGATTTACTCTCGAAGCTTTCCCCTTGAGTAGGTATAGCCGCAAAGCAGCATATATTTGAGATCAGAGTTTTCCTTCTCCTAGATGAGCTGCCAAGCACCTGACAAGCTCCATTTGCCCAAAGCAGCTGATTTTAAAGCACACCTCCTTGGTGCCTTCTCCTGTCAGTAGAAACAGTTCCACCAGGCTTAGTAGCTAAGTCACATGTGAAGGCCAGGATCTGTAATTGGATTTCTAAGGCTATTTGAGGCATACACCATTGGAAGCATGTAGGTAGTGGGTGCTTATCCCCACTATCACCCCTGGCTATAACAACCTTAAGGAAACTGTCTGGTGATTAGGCTAGGGTTAAATAGGCAGGTTGCTGGGTGGTGAGGCTCACCACCTGTTATACCTGTTATAGAAGGGCCTGTTATACACTATATTTCTAAATAAATAAGTAAACAACAAACAAATAAATAAATAAATGTTCATTACATCGCACTTGTCTGGATTGAATTATATTTGCCCTGCTCTTCCCAAATTTTTAGTTGATCTATGATTTGCTGTATCTTTAAAAAAAACCTTTTTGATGTCCATGATTTAACGTCATCTGTAAACTTACTAATGATACCACCTCCATGTTCCTCCAAATAATTTATAATAAAAGCAAGGAGCCAGCATCTAGTCCACTTGTTACAGATTTCCTGTCAGGAAAAAACAGATCTTCACCACGACTGTCTATCACCAATTTTGGATTCATTTTGCCAATACACCTCATGTCCCTTGTGACTTAACTTTCTGGACCAGCCTATTATGCAGGGCCTTGTCAAAGAGATGACTGAAGCTTATATAAGCTATGCCTACTGCACTGCATTCAATACCTTTCTCAGTTATCATTTTGCTATCTTACTCAATAATACATTTATAAAATTATTTCAACAGATTACATTCTGTATTAGACCACCACTGCCCTCTGCACTGTTGTCAACCTAACCAATTATATTAAGGTGAAAATAAATCCAAGATTTATTTCAAATGCAATTCTTCAAGAAAAGTTTACAGAAGGAAGCTACTGGATATTTCTATTTAAATTAAATAATCCTCTCTCCAAGATCAACATCTCTGTAGGTCTAGATGTAGTCCCAGAAGTGAATGAAATACCACAGTTAGATATTGGTCATGGCTCAGTACAAATGAAACACAATGTCCTTCCTTTCTATTTATTTAAGTCCCTATGAGGTCCAGTGTTCCTTTAGGCTATCTGATTAATTTTTGTTCTTGACTGTTAGTATTTAGTGATCTGCCTTTCTGATGGACTGAATATCTTAAATTTACCATTGATTCCCATTTCCCAAAATTGAAAAGTATTGCCTAAGCCCATTTCCTAAACTTGTTTTGTTTATGATTTAAATTCCCACTATTGCAAATACTATAAATCCTAACAAAACAATGGGAAGGTCTTTACCAATACTCAATACAGTGTCATAGAACATAGAACACAGTACAGCTCAGGAATAGGACCTTTGGTCCAAGATATCTGCACTAAACACAATGCCAAATTAAACTAATGCACTTCTATTATTTATGTGTTAGCCTTCTCAAGCTATGGCAGCTAAATTTCCAATTTATTAAGTTATTAAGCAGCTGTATACATTGACAAGTCAATTGCTTATCATGTTCTCATAAAAAATCTGATCCAGTAATCCAATATTTCTGCTCAAATAACAGATGAAGGCAATTCAGACCAGGAGCTAATATTTTTGGAATATACACTTTCAAAGTTCTAATGAACTGAGTCTTACACTTTCTAAGTGAAAGTTGAAAAGCATCGCTTTCATTTAAATATTGCTTCCATAACTTTCCTCTTAAATGTGTCCAGAAAATGAACATTATAGTATTAACTGTTGGGTAAAACAAACTATACCAGTGCATTATTTTACTTTCACATTGAAATGCAGCAAAATTAATTGCAAATTAACTGCACATTTTTTCTGAGACACCACCAGTCTGGGAAGAAGCTATAGGAATTATATCCTGTGCATTGAATGTATTATAAACAAAGCCCAACATTTCTTAGCATAATTATGTAATAGTAAATAAATAAATTTATAGCAAATAGATGTACCAATCTGAGAAGTAGTAAATGCATTATGCATTAACTTGAAATGTAGAAGATTCACCAAGAATATATATAAACTTTCAGTATTGTGGAGTAAAATTAATAAGGATTTTACCACCTTTAATCATAGATATAATCAAAGTTGTATAGACATAATAATGTTAAAAAAAATTTCTTAGTCTGTGCATCCAGTGATGCTATTTCATGGTTCTGTTAAAATAGCAAAGAGAAAAAAAAATCGATCATGTTTTTTTTCTGTTGTTTGTTCCCAGGAACCGGGGTTTTCTGACAAAGTTAGGATTTATCGGCAGTCCCTAACTTCCACCTGAAGAGAAGTAAAACACAGACTGCTGAAGGAACTCAGTGGATCAAACAAAATCGGGGGAGTGAGAATTTTTGACATTTTGGGTTGAAACTGGAGAGGGAAGAGAGAAGATGGGGAGGGGTGAGGCAGGACAAGGTATGTGATAGCTGGACAAGAAGAGGAGGGTGAAGTAGGGTTTGGTATGTGATAAGTGGAGTGAAGAGGAGGAGGGGTGAAGTAGGGTTTGGTATGTGATAGATGGAGTGAAGAGGAGGAGGGGTGAAGTAGGGTTTGGTATGTGATAGGTGGAGTGAAGAGGAGGAGGGGTGAAGTAGGGTTTGGTATGTGATAGGTGGAGTGAAGAGGAGGAGGGGTGAAGCAGGGTTTGATGTGTGATAGGTGGAGTGAAGAGGAGGAGGGGTGAAGCAGGGTTTGGTATGTGATAGGTGGAGTGAAGAGGAGGAGGGGTGAAGCAGGGTTTGATGTGTGATAGGTGGAGTGAAGAGGAGGAGGGGTGAAGCAGGGTTTGGTATGTGATAGGTGGAGTGAAGAGGAGGAGGGGTGAAGCAGGGTTTGGTATGTGATAGGTGGAGTGAAGAGGAGGAGGGGTGAAGCAGGGTTTGGTATGTGATAGGTAGAGTGAAGAGGAGGAGGAGTGAAGCAGGGTTTGGTATGTGATAGGTGGAGTGAAGAGGAGGAGGGGTGAAGCAGGGTTTGGTATGTGATAGGTGGAGTGAAGAGGAGGAGGGGTGAAGCAGGGTTTGGTATGTGATAGGTAGAGTGAAGAGGAGGAGGGGTGAAGTAGGGTTTGGTATGTGATAGGTGGAGTGAAGAGGAGGAGGGGTGAAGTAGGGTTTGGTATGTGGTAGGTGGAGTGAAGAGGAGGAGGGGTGAAGTAGGGTTTGGTATGTGGTAGGTGGAGTGAAGAGGAGGAGGGGTGAAGTAGGGTTCGGTATGTGATAGGTGGAGTGAAGAGGAGGAGGGGTGAAGTAGGGTTTGGTATGTGATAGATGGCGTGAAGAGGAGGGGGGTGAAGTAGGGTTTGGTATGTGATACGTGGAGTGAAGAGGAGGAGGGGTGAAGTAGGGTTTGATATATGATAGGTGGAGTGAAGAGGAGGAGGGGTGAAGTAGGGTTTGGTATGTGATAGGTGGAGTGAAGAGGAGGAGGGGGAAGCAGGGTTTGGTATGTGATAGGTGGAGTGAAGTGGAGGAGGGGTGAAGTAGGGTTTGATATGTGATACGTGGAGTGAAGAGGAGGAGGGGTGAAGTAGGGTTTGATATGTGATGTGTGGAGTGAAGAGGAGGAGGGGTGAAGTAGGGTTTGGTATATGATAGGTGGAGTGAAGAGGAGGAGGGGTGAAGTAGGGTTTGGTATGTGATAGGTGGAGTGAAGAGGAGGAGGGTTGAAATAGGGTTTGGTATGTGATAGGTGGAGTGAAGAGGAGGAGGGGGAAGCAGGGTTTGGTATGTGATAGGTGGAGTGAAGAGGAGGAGGGGTGAAGCAGGGTTTGATATGTGATAGGTGGAGTGAAGAGGAGGAGGGGTGAAGTAGGGTTTGATATGTGATGTGTGGAGTGAAGAGGAGGAGGGGTGAAGTAGGGTTTGGTATATGATAGGTGGAGTGAAGAGGAGGAGGGGTGAAGTAGGGTTTGGTATGTGATAGGTGGAGTGAAGAGGAGGAGGGTTGAAATAGGGTTTGGTATGTGATAGGTGGAGTGAAGAGGAGGAGGGGTGAAGTAGGGTTTGGTATGTGATAGGTGGAGTGAAGAGGAGGAGGGGTGAAGTAGGGTTTGGTATGTGATAGGTGGAGTGAAGAGGAGGAGGGGTGAAGCAGGGTTTGGTATGTGATAGGTGGAGTGAAGCGGAGGAGGGGTGAAGTAGGGTTTGGTATGTGATAGGTAGAATGAAGAGGAGGAGGGGTGAAGTAGGGTTTGGTATGTGATAGGTGGAGTGAAGAGGAGGAGTGGTGGAGCAGGGTTTGGTATGTGATAGGTGGAGTGAAGAGGAGGAGGGGTGAAGCAGGGTTTGGTATGTGATAGGTGGAGTGAAGAGGAGGAGGGGTGAAGGAGGGTTTGCTATGTGATAGGTGGAGTGAAGAGGAGGAGGGGTGAAGTAGGGTTTGGTATGTGATAGGTGGAGTGAAGAGGAGGAGGGGTGAAGCAGGGTTTGGTATGTGATAGGTGGAGTGAAGAGGAGGAGGGGTGAAGTAGGGTTTGGTATGTGATAGGTGGAGTGAAGAGGAGGAGGGGTGAAGCAGGGTTTGGTATGTGATAGGTGGAGTGAAGAGGAGGAGGGGTGAAGGAGGGTTTGGTATGTGATAGGTGGAGTGAAGAGGAGGAGGGGTGAAGCAGGGTTTGGTATGTGATAGGTGGAGTGAAGAGGAGGAGGGGTGAAGGAGGGTTTGGTATGTGATAGGTGGAGTGAAGAGGAGGAGGGGTGAAGCAGGGTTTGGTATGTGATAGGTGGAGTGAAGAGGAGGAGGGGTGAAGTAGGGGCTGGTCTCTGATAGATTGACTGAAGAGGGGCGAGGGATGATAATGAGCAAATGGAAGACAGACAAGGAAAATTAGGCAGGTGGAACCATAAACTGGGCGGGAGGGTGGGGGAAGTAGGTAGGGTGAAGATGGAGACAGCTACTAGAAGGTGATAGCTGAAACACAGAAACTATGGGTTCAGCAATCTGATGAATGGAATGTGATAATCAGAACTACTGAGAGATGAAATCAGATAGAACCAGGTGAAGTAAGTCAGTAGCAGGTGGATTTTCCATCCGCAAGAGTAAGTTTATATATGTATGTTAAACATCAATGTTAAGAAAACACCTGGCAATAATATTAATATATATTTTAGAAAAAATGGCTGAAATGTCAACCATCCTTTATCACTCCATATCCAAAAAGTAACTTCAGTATTAGTTGTGATACCATATGCCCTATTTTTCAATCATTTCAAACAGTAAGAATAACTTGCATTGAAATTGTGTTGACTGCAAAATATATATTCCAAAGTGATTGGAAGCTGAGTGTAAGAAACTTAGCAAGAATGACAAAGCCTGGGAAACATAATTGTTCTGGAGAAGTTGCAGGATGTTGTGTCAAGTGGCATGTTTCAGCTGTAAAGAGAGACTGGATTAGCTGGATTAATTTTTACTGAAGAAGGGTAGAAAAGGACCTGACAGTGGTGTACAAGATTATGAGGGTACAGTATTTAGCAGCGGTGTTGATAACTAGAAGGGATCAGTCAAAAAAGATAAGATACAGGTTCTTACAGCATTTAAAAATTATCCAACATTGCATGGGGATTTTAGATCAGATGGTTGGAAATCAACATAGATGGATACTTGTTTATAACTTTCTCCTGTTTTTCTTGTACTAGATAGGTCTTTTCTCCTGTTCCCCTTTCATTTTCATTTTCTCTGGCATGTCAGAAGCTTAAGGGAAACCTGATGGAAATATATAATGTTATGAGAGGCACAGATAGTGTCCAAAGATTCAATGTCCATTTAGGAATCAGATGTCACAGGGGAAGAAGCTATTCCTGAATTGCTGAGTGTGTCCCTTCAGGCTTCTGTACCTCCTACTTGATGGTAACAGTGAGAAAAGGGCATGCCCTGGGTGCTGAAGGTCCTTAATAATGGATGCTGCCTTTCTGAGACACCACTCCCTAAAGATGTCCTGGGTACTTTGTAGGCTAGTACCCAAGATGAAGCTGACTAGATTTATAACCTTCTGCAGCTTATTTCGGTTCTGTGCAGTCGCTCCTCCATACCAGACAGTGATGCAACTTGTCAGAATGCTCTTCATGGTACAACTGCAGAAGTTTTTGAGTGTATTCGTTGACATGCCAAATCTCTTCAAACTCCTAATAAAGCATAGCATTTGCCTTGCCTTCTTTATAACTACATCAAAATGTTGGGACCAGGTTAGATCCTCAGAAATCCTGACACTCGGGAACTTGAAGCCGCTCACTCTCGCCACTTCTCATCGCTCTGAGGATTGATATGTGTTCCTTTGTCTTACCCTTCCAGAAGTCTTCAATCAGTTCTTTCATCTTACTGACATTGAGTGCCAGGTTGTTGCTGCAGGACCATTCCACTAGTTGGCATATCTCACTCCTGTACGCCCTCTCATCACCACCTGAGATTCTACCAACAATGGTTGTATCATCAGAAAAATTATACATGGTATTTGAGCTATGCCTAACCATCCAGTCATGGGTATAGAGTAGAGCAGTGGGCTAAGCACACACCCCTGAGTAGTGCCAGTGTTGATCGTCAGTGAGGAGGATATGTTATCACCAGTCTGTACAGATTGTGGTCTTCCAGTTAGGAAGTCAAGGATCCAATTGCGGAGGAAGGTACAGAGGCCCAGAGTCTGCAACTTCTCAATCAGGATTGTGGGAATGATCGTATTAAATGCAGAGATTTAGTCGATGAACAACATCCTGGCCTAGGTATTTGTGTTGTCCAGATGGTCTAACGCCATGTGAAGAGCCATTAAGATTGTGTCTGTTGTTGACCTATTGTGATGATAGGCAAATTGCAAAGCGTCCAGGTCCTTGCTGAGGCAGGAGTTCAGTCTAGTCATGACTAGCCTCTCAAACCACTTCATCACTGTAGATGTGAGTGCTACTAGGTGTTAGTCATTATGGCAGCCCACATTATTCTTCTTGGGCACTGGTATAATTGTTGCTTTTTTGAAGCAAGTGGGAACTTTATTGTTAAATCTACTTCCAATAAGGGAGCAAAAAAGTATAGGATAGGATATACTTTTGTTATCACTAAATACATTTAGAGTAAAACAACCTAAAATGCCCCATGTGGTTTACAAAATAAGGCAAAGGACTTTGTTTTAAGTATATAATTAAAACTTCATGAATGTCATAATAGACTTAAATCCTGGGACTGAAAAAGAAAAGGAATGGGTTAATGATCTTTTAACCTTCTATTTTTAACTTAACTTGCAATCTAGTTAAATTGGAAATCATTTTTCCATATTGGTTTTAAAGATGTTATGCAAAATTTCTGAGCAGTTCCCAAACAGTTACAGTGCAAAGCATCCCTGAGGTTAGTACTGATTTAACCTTCTTGGTTGATGAATGCACTGGAATTCATTTGTTGAACTCAAAATTAAGTTGTTGTAGCTCATTGACTGAATTTTATTATTAAACTAATAGAAGCATTCTTTTATGTCTAAGTGTAATATTTCACTTCCTTTGAGTGTCATCAAAGAATGAATATGCAGGGCTTTAGTTCTGCACTGTTTAGTTATAATCAAGTTCTGCAGAACCACTTTGTTAGGTGCCTTCTTTACTTAATAAAGTAGCAACTGAGTGCAAGCTTGTAGTCTTCTGCTACCGTGACCCATGCACTTGAAGGTTTGACATGTGCATTCGGCAATGCTCCTCTGCACATTACTGTGGTAACGCACGGTGGTTTGAGTTATTGTTACCTTCCTGTTAAGTTCAACCAGTCTGATCATTCTCCTCAGAACTCTCTCTCACTAACAAGGCATTTTTGCCCATAGACCTGCCACTCACTGGATTTTTTTTTGGTCGTTTGCACCTTTCTCTGTAAACTTGAGAGACTGTTGTGTGTTAATATCCAAGTAAATGCAATGTTAGCATTAATCTGAGAAAACTATAATATAAAAGCAAGGTTGTAATTCTGAAGCTTAATATAGCATTGGTCAGACCACATAGAGTACCGTGAGTAGTTTTGGTTTTGAGCTTCTTATCTAAGAATAGATGTGTCGGCATTGGAGAGTCCAGATGAGGTTCACAAGAATGATTCCAGGAATGAAAGAGATAATGTATGGGGAGCATTTGTTGGCTCTGGGCCAGTACTCACAGGCATGTAGAAGAAAGAGGAGTTCTCTTTGAATCCTGTTGAATATTGAAAGACCTAGACAGATGGAATATGGAAATGATGTTTCCTAGTTTAGGTGAAACTATGACTGGGGGCTGCAGCTTCAGAATGGAGGGACATCCATTTAGAACAGAGATCAAGAGGAATTTCTTTACCCATAGGGTGGTAAGTCTGTGGAATTCATTGCCACAGCTGTTTCTGAGATACTCAAAGCCACCCATCTGTCACCAACAGTCATTTCACAGTCAGAGTCACTTAGATCACCTTTCTTCCTCATTCTAATGTTCGGTCTGAACAACTACTAAATCTCTTAACCATGTATGCATGCTTTCAATTTGTTAATTAGATATTTGTATTAACAAACAGGTGTACAGGCGTATCTAATAAAGTGGTCACTATGTGTAGATCTGCAATTTTATGGCATGCAGTTGGTGTTCATCATTATTACAGAAACTGTGGTGTCATCAATAGGCTGCATCTTCACAGAGAGTATCATTGCAGTACTCACAGATAGCCTATGCATTGGAGTCATTCAAGAGATAGACTGTGCATTAGAATCATTTGACGGCCAAGGAGCTTAGGGTTGATGCATTCAGGTGTGCCTGTGTTTTTAATAGCAGAATAAAAATTGTACCTGCTGCTTAATATCCTTACTGGATCAGAACAAATAGTTTTTTTCTTATGTGATGAGCTATTCAATGACACAGTGAGGATATCTCTACTGGTGGGGAATCCAGAATTAGAAAATACATTAACAGGATAAGGTGTTGTCCATTTAAGGTAAAGCTGGGAGGAAATTCTTCTCTAAAAGGGGTTTGAATTTTTGGAATTCTCTTGCACAAAGAGATGTGGGTGCTGAATAATAATGTACATTCAGTGCAGTAACTGAGAGACATTTGGACCATAACAGAAACAGGCATTAAGAAGTACAATGTTAGATCACCCATGATCTCATTGGCTGGTGAGGATACCCCAAGGGACTGACCATCTATTCCTGCTTCCGTTTCTTACACTTTTTTTCCCTGTTTCATCAGAGAGTAGTAATACAGCTCACTTGAAAAGCAAATAGTGGTGCTATATAACTTGTGCTCATCCTTCACTGCACATCCATACATATTAATCCTTGTTGTTGTGAATAATAATACTCCTCTCTGGTGAAACAGAAAAGTATCTATTACTCAAAGTTAAAATCTGTAAATATGCACTCTCTGAATGCCGGCACACCTTTTCAAGTTTCAGACCTTTAATAAATTTTTATCAAGTTGATTTTTTAATTGACATGTCAAAATGCACGCATAGAAATAAAGCAGAATACCAACACAAAGTGATAAAATATCAATTTGTGCATTTACAAAATTTTCACGCCAAATATGTCACACAGAATTACATAGGGCACGGCTATTTTGTCTACTAAGTCTGCACCAGCTCTTCTGAAGCTGAATTCTGTTAGCCCACTTGCTCAATTTTCCCCACATTCCTGCAACCCTTTAACTCTTCTAATTATTTATCCAATTTATTTCTGAAACTGCATCTTCCAACTTCACAGTATGTGTATTTGAAATCTGAGCCATTTATTACATGAAAAATACTTCCACCATGTCATGCCTTCCATGTTTCGTTTGCCAAATCATCTGAAAAGTGTGTCCTCTGTTTACTGAATGTAGCTTTTGAAAAGAAACTCACTTGATCCTTTAAGATTGAATCCCCTCTTCACTATTCTTCTTACTTGATTTAAGTAGAACAACACAACTTGTTATAATTTTCCATCCAATTGTGATTCTTCATCCTTGGTATCATTCTAGTAAATCTTTTCTGCATCCACGTCAAAGCCTTCAAACCCACTTATAAACTTACAATTTGCTACAATGCTTCAGCTCTGGATGAACAAGTGTCTTCAATAGTTTTTCTAAATATTCCTGGCCTTATGTACAGTATAAACTTCTGAAGACCAAAATCCCATATGCTTTATTAAGCTTTGTTTATTTGCCCTTTCACCTTCAAAGCTATGAGAAAAGCTCTATAAAAGTATACCATTCACTCTGCATTGTCCCTTCTTATTCTTCTATAAAGATACTATTTTACTATTTCCTGCATTCCCTATCCCAAAACCTCAATTCATCTTCTTGAAAGTTATTACTTTTTTCATCACCATTTTCTATATTTCTAAGTTTTATACATTATAAATGTATTTGAAAATAAAATACTGATCTTGCATTGAATCATCAGTCCCTAAAACCTCTATTAACTATAATTTCAAGACACTAGAGACTGCAGATGCTGGAACCTGGTGCAACACACAAGAGCTGGAGGATCTCAGTGGGTCAGGCAACTTCTATGGAGGGAGACGGACTGCCGATGTTTTGGGTTGACACCCTTCATTATGACTGGAAATGAAGAGGTGAGATAGCCATCATATGAAGTTGGAGTAGGGTGGGAGGGTGCAGCAAGAGATGGCAAGTGATAGGTGGTTCCAGGTAAGGAAGGGGGAGAGTGGGAATGATTTAAGAAGCTGGGAAGTGATGAGTGGAACTGAACAACAGTTGTAGGTTCCAATTCTAATTTCAATTCCAGACGTAAGAAAGGAGTCCAAGATGAGGTGGACAGAGGAGGGCTGTAAGATGACAGGCAAGTTTTGCAAAGTAGGGGAAGAAAAAGGGGGTGGAGATGGGAGACAGTAGCATTTTTGAATGATTGATTGAGGCAAAGAAAGAGACAGATGAAAATAAATAAAAATGCTGGAGCATAAGTAGGGAAGGGTGAAGACTGAAGACAGCTACTAGAAGAGGATAAGTAGGAACATATAGGGCTACCAGTGCTGCTGGACTCTGATAGGTATAGGATGTGAGAATATGAATGTTAGGGAAGAGAATAGCAGTTGTTCCAGAATCAGAACCAGAACGAGATCGTGGGGGAGGTTTGTGGGGAAGTTGAGGTTACTAGAATTACTATTTAACTGCAATGCACATTCCATATTCCACCATAAATAGGTATTTTTAAGATAGTTATGGAAATTCATGGTGGAGGTTTGTAAAGTTAATCATCTGTTAAAAATCTCGATGCTTGCATGAGTTTGTCACTGGCTCATTAACAGAGTATAAGTGATCGATTGTATTAAAAAGTTAATTTATTTTTTCGAGCAATTTTTGAAATAAGATCTAATGGCATGATCAACAATTGTTAATTAACCCACAGTCAGATACTTCACCATCAACCACACCAACTCATAGATCTAATCATTAAGATCTAGTGTGTACATTTTGAACATTATTAACAATTGTTCTTGTCTTATGAAGTACTCTTTAATCTCAGACTCCTACTTGAATTTTATACATTATGAATGGAAGAAAATGGGAGCAGGAAAAGGCCACCAGGTCCCTGAAGACTGCCCTAAAATTCAATGTAATCATAAGTCATCTGCTTCTATTCTGTGCCAGTTCCATATACTCCTCAATTCCATCTAAAACAACCAACCTTAAACCAATATAACCAATACAAGATTTGGAATGGAACTTTTCAAAATGAAATCCACATTGGATGGCAGAATATAGCATTAGTGGTAAGACTCTTGACAGTGTGGAGGATCAGAGGGATCTTTGGGTCCGAGTCCATACGACACTCAAAGCTGCTCCGTAGGTTGACTCTGTGATTAAGAAGGCATACGGTGCATTGGCCTTCAATCATGGGATTGAGATTAAGAACGGAGAGGTAATGTTGCAGCTATATAGGAACCTGGTCAGACCACACTTGGAGTACTGTGCTCAGTTCTGGTCGCCTCACTATATGAAGAATGTGGAAACCATAGAAAGGGTACCAAGGAGATTTACAAGGATGCGTTATGAGACTAGGTTGAATGAGCTCAGCCTTTTCTTCTTGGAGAGACGGAGGATGAGATGTGACTTGATAGAGGTGTACAAGATAATGAGAGGTATTGATCATGTGGATGGTCAGAGGCTTTTCCCCAGGGCTGAAATGGCTAGCACGAGAGGACATAGTTTTAAGGTGCTTGGAAGTAGGTACAGAGGTAAGGTCAGGGGTAAGTTTTTTTACGCAGAGAGTGGTGAGTGCGTGGAAAGGGCTGCTGGTGGTGGAGGCGGAAATGATAGGGTCTTTTAAGAGATTCCTGGATGGCTACATGGAGCTTAGAAAAATAGAGGGCTACAGGTAAAGCCTAGGTAGTTCTAAGGTAGGGATATGATCGGCACAGCTTTGTGGGCCGAAGGGCCTGTATTGTGCTGTATGTTTTCTATATTTCTATGTTTCTATGTGAACTGAAAAGTTTTCTTTAATATAATTATAAACTGTATCTATAAGCAGTTTAATCAATTAACCTATGAATGGGTTTATCACACAACATAAGCATTTTAATTAGAATGTTTATCTACCACCTCAGGCTGATTTTGAGGAAGTGAAAATAGTAGCAATACAAACAGGGCTACACTTTAGCTGAATTGGTGTAAAACAGACAGATAGATTAAAAAATATATATAATTTGAATGTGCTTGCTGATGTCATAGCCCTTAAATAAAATAACTTTAAGCACCATTTCAAAGACCCATAATTGAACTCAACCAGCAGAAACAGATTTTGATTGGGGCATTGACAACTAAGGGGGTTTGTCTATGATGATGATGGTGATGATGTTTGAATGTTTGATTGTTCAAAAAATTCACAGGAATCTAATTTTAACTGCATGCAGTTTTGCCTCCAAACTTATTGAACTTGAAATGTTGTACCAATTTGGATGGCTTTGTTCAAATTGATTAGGAAGAGTGAATGTAAGCTCATGAAAACTCCATGCCTAGTTTAGGACTGAGAGATGCATAAATCATTACAAGGCTAAGAATATGATAGTTAAAACAATTAAAAGGAGCAAGTGAGCTGGGAGCATTCTGTTTTGCAAGAAAATATTGCTATATATAATGAAATCATATCTTTGCTCTGATGTGGGTTTTATTGTAATTATTTTAAATGGGATAACTGCTCTATTTAAGTAACAGAAAAACAATATACATCAGACGGACACTTAAGTGCAAATATCTCACGTGCACTAAATGAACAACATGCTGGTGCCTGTGCATTGTATCTTGCTTCTAATATCCAGTCCTATTGACAATTAATTACTGCTCTTTTCATATGGTGAAATCAACAAAGTGTGACAGGAACATTATTTACCGTAGATTCCGGACTACAGAGCGCACCTGATTTTTAGCCGCTGGCACTAATTTTAGAAATAAAATCATTTTTTTAAATGTAAAGGCCGCACCGGATTTTAGGCCGCAGGTGTCCCACGTTGTAATATGAGATATTTACACAGAAAGATATTACACGTGAGGATTTTTTTAACTTTTAATTAAATCCATATGGTAACAAAAACAAATACATATTGCAAATGCTTTTTTTCGAACCGTGCCCGTACGCGGCTACTTTTAAATATACGTTGCGTATACTTCTTTACTGAACAACATTCCAATATCTCCTAACGACTGGTAAAAAATATATATACTGCAGCCTACCAGGAAAAGTTATTGATACCTTTAACTTAAAAGCAGATTTCGCTCGGATCCAAAGCCGCTCGCGGAATCCGCTCCCCCCTCCTTTCCGTTTCATCGCAAACGGCATTTAAAAGCAGAGTTCGCTCGGATCCAAAGCCGCTCCGCCGCTCGACCCCCTCCGTCCCGTTTCATCGCAAACGGCATTTAAAAGCAGATTTCGCTCAGATCCAAAGCCGCTCCGCCGCTCGACCCCCTCCGTCCCGTTTCATCGCAAACGGCATTTTCCCACAAGACGCCGCGAAACCGGGTGTGTCGTCATAGCATCCCGCGATGTAGTACAGAAAACAAATATAGTTAAAACTAAGAGGGTAGGTAGCACAATGCTTCGAGTGTTTTCCATGTTGATGAGGGTGAGTACAAATGACTGATTTACAATAATTTAATTGTGAAAGTGCGCTTGATTTATCGTACAATTTCATTGGACCTCTGTGAACTACTCATCAATTTTATTGGTCTACTGTTACGAGGCAAAATGTTTACGAGGCGGCATGAAAAAAACTTTGCATTAGCCGCTCCGGATTATTGGCCGCAAAGTTCAAAGCTGTTCAAAATGTGGGAAAAAAGTAGCGGCTTAAAATCCGGAATCTACGGTACTTGCCTAATGATACATTCCGAGCCCACTTAAAATGAAGGAGCAAAGAAATTCCCAGCCTTGAAGCTGTACCTTCTTAATAGTCAGAATAATAGGTTTTGAAATATGATTCCAATTAACAAATCACGGAACAACCATTGGAACCACGGAAAATTACACTGAACGGTCCAACTGAAATCATTCCCATACTCTCAAAGCCCAGGCATTATTTAAATGAAAAATTTTAAAAATCGGAATATCAGAGAAATCTGGGTTACTGCCAGTGTCACATGCTAGTTTTGGCTGGGATAGGATGATAGTGCAGATGAATGAGTGGCTGAGAAACTGGTGTCAGAGGTAGGGTTTCAGGTTCTTTGATTATTGAAGCAGGGTGACCTGCACAAGAGGACAGATTTCTCCTAAGCTGGAGGGAAGCCAATATCTTGGTTGGGAGGCTCACTAGTGCTAATCAGGTATGTTTAACTGGTTTGGCAGGGGCTGGGAACCAGAGCACCAGGTCACAGTGGTGGAGAGCAAGGTAGATATCAGGGTCAGTTAAAACAGGCTGGACAAAAGTAATAAATAAAATGGATGGATAGTTTGAAGTAGGTGTATTTTATTGCTACAAGTATTATGGGTAATAGTCAAGAAATTAGAGCATTGATCAGTACATGAAATGATGTTGTGACTTTGTTGAGAGAGGCACAAGAATTGGTAATTAGTGTTGCAGGATTTCATTGTTTTAGAAAAGATAGAGAGAGATGTAAAGGGGAGGAGTGAGGTAGGAAGTTGCACTACTTATCAGGAACAATATTGCAGCTGCACTTAGAGGGGGCATGATGAGTACTTTACATCAGTATTTACCAAGCAGAAGGAAGTGGAGGGAAGGGAGAGCAATGTTGTGCATATTAGCATGCTAGGGAATTTTGAGGTAAAAGAGAAAGTAGTGTTGGGTCCGTTAAAGAGCATTAAGGTGGACAAGTCCCCAAGGCATAATGGTACATCCCAGTATACTGAGAGAGGCAAGGGATGAAATTGCTTGGGCTTTGAACAATATCTTTCTGCCCTCTATAGCCACAGGCAAAGTCCTAGTGGACTGGAAAGTAGCTAATGTTGTTCCATTATTCAAGAAAGGAACCAGGAATAATCCTGGAAACTATGGACAGATAGGTCTCACGTCAGTGGTAGGAAGTTACTGGAAACAATTTTTTCACTTTGGACTTACGAGTATTTGGAAAACCATGGTCTAATTAGGGAGAGCCTGTGTAGCTTTATACTGGGCATGTCATGTTGTATAAACTTGATGAGTAGTTTTTGAAGAGGTGAAGAGGTGATTGATGAAAGCAGAGTAGTGAGTGTTGTTTACGTGGATTTTAGTAAGGTGCTTGACAATGTCCCTCGTGGGAGGTTCATCCGGCCGATTAAAGAGCATAGGATTTAGGGTGAATTGGCCATTTGGATTCAGAACTGGCTTACCTATTGAAGACAGAGGATAGTGTTCAAAGGGATTTATTCTAGCTGGAGGTCTGTGATTAGTGGTGTTCTGCAAGGATCTGTACTGGAACCTCTGCTATTTGTGATGTACTGTATATTTGACTTGGATAAAAACGCGGTTTAGTAAGTTTGCAGTGGTTTAGTAAGATGGATGGGTTAATAAGTTTGCAGATGCTACAAACATTGGTGTTGTGGATAGAAGATAGAAGACTGGGAAAGAATTGGGATTTGGGTTAATTAGTTTCGGATATTGCTGGAGAAATAGCAGATGGAGTTTAACCAGGCCAAATGTGAAGTGTTGCACCTTGTTAGGTCAAATGTAAATAGACAGTACACTGTTAACGGTAAGACCCTTAAAGGTGTAGATGAGCAGAAGGATCTTGAGTTCCAATTTCATAGCTCCATCAAAGTGGCTGAGCAGGCTGTTAGGGTGGTTAAGAAGGGATATGGCATGCTTGTCTTTATTAGTCAAGACATTGAGTTCAAAAGTCAGTAGTTTTATAAACTTTATAAAGTTGCAGCTCTGTAAAACTCCGTAAGGCCACATATGGAGTTTTGCAGACATTTCTGGTCGCCCCATTATAGGAAGGATGACAAGGCTTTGGAGAGGCTGCAGAAGAGGTTTACCAGGATGCTGCCTGGATTAGAGGGCATGTACAATAATGAGAGGCTGGACAAAGTTGGGTTGTTTATTCTCAAGCTGCAGAGGCTGAGGTAAAATCTGATAGAGGTTCATAAGATTATGAGAGGTATAGATAGCGTAGACAGACTCTGATGATGGGTCTCATGGCAAAATGTCGACTATTTAGTCATTTTCAGAGATATTACCTGACCTTCTGAATTCCTCCAGAATTTTGTGTGAGTTGCTCTGAATTTCCAACATTCACAGAATTTCTTCTGTTGACAGACCCTACCTTTTTCCCAGGGTTAAAATATCTAATACCAGAAAGCATGCATTTAAAGGGAAAGGGGATAAGTTGAAAGGGGATGTGAGGGCAAGGTTTTTTAACACAGAGAGTGGTAGGTGCCTAGAAGGCTCTGCCTGGGGTGGTGGCAGAGGCAGATACATTAGGGATTTCTAAGAGATGTTTAGACAGACAGATGAATGTGAGGAAATGTAAGGATGTGGACATTGCGTAGGCAGAAGGACTTAACTTTGTTGGCTATTTGATGACTAATTTAACTGGTTCAGCACAACATTGTGGGCTAACGGGCCTGTTCTTGTGCCGTAATGTTCTATATTCTATACCAGTGCTTGACCTGTGCTTTATCTCAAGGAATGTTTCATGTTATAAATTATACTGCTCCAGGGAAATGCAGATTCTATTGCAAATATTGTTCACTTCAGTAAATACCAACAAAAGTACATTCTACACAATTCTGTATACTGAGGAGAAAAGAGCCCGAAAATTGCTGATTTGGGATTAAATGAGAATCTACCAAATTTCTATCATATGCTCAAAAGTTCTGTAGTTTTTGCTGGTTTTGGTGAGTAGAGGGACATGCCAACCACTTTTGATTTCTCCTTATGTCAAACAGATATATCCTCCAATTATATATTGATGAACAGACTAACTTCAAATGAAGGATGAACCTGTGGTGATTTTTTGCATAAGGGTCAGAGATGTATGGAACGAATAGTAGAAATGCATGCCCATTTTTTTGCATCAATGACTGTCAATATTAGTTTACACCAGCACAATCTTCATTCAATTTGTATCAGAGATTATCTTGCTTTCCAATTTATGATCAATGAATTAAGTACAACTCGAAGAAATATTAACATAAAAAATAAATTAAAGAACATATACCCAATAGCCAACCAGCTAATTTTTTTCAAAAAGTCTTTTTCAAACACATAAACAACTATGAATAATTCTTATCGTCGTTTTAAAATCTGAGCATTGTTTGTTTTGTCAACCTATTGGTTTAGTTTGGATTCTTAACAATAGACTTCCATCAAAGGAACTTGCTTCTTATAATTGATTTAGAAAAAGTGCAAGAACGGTATGTTCAGATTTTGATTATATTGTATATTTTAGGTATTCTTATTTTTAGAAGTTTAATTTCTGAAACATGGCAGCTTTCTATAGATCTTTCATCGAAACCCACACATTTTTATGGCTTTTATGATGTGGACTAAGATTTTTAAAAATTTAGTACTATAGGGTTTGTATCTTCCAGGTTTGAATATTATTATGACCAATTAGCTTTTATTACATACGTGCTGTCTCTTACTTTCATCTGGCACTGAGTCTGCCACTTGCCTCGTTTGGCTCACTAAAGATGAACATTCACACATTCTTTAGCTATTTCTCTGCCCAGTTAAGAAAATTATAGTCAAATTTTCTTCATAGTCATCAGGTGGTTCTCTACCAGTTAGCGAAAACTTTTTTCACTAGAGAGTTAAATAGTGCAAAGATACTACATCTAGTTTTTGAAATACATGGGTCAAATGGCAGGGCTTGATGATATTAATGTTTGGATCAATCAATAAAGTATGCCAACCACAATCAATGTTCTGATCCAAATAGGGTTTGATCATCATTGCAATATTTTAGCTTCAATTCAACTACATTTCTAGCCTTTCTTAATCTGTTAAGTCTTTAACTCATTTTCCACATCCAAATATTTATCAATGAGACTATTAAATTTGCTCATGATGTAAAAATCCACTTGCTCATGTGGCTGTGGGTGATTTCATTAGGTGATTCTCACAAGCCTGAATGAGTTCTGGTGTGAATATAAATGAAGCTAATGCTGATATAAAGATTCACCTTTTTCACTTGGTAGGGAATAAGCTTATAACTCAAAATAAAATGGAAATTTTACCATTGCTTACAAAATGATATTTTTTTCTGCACAAAATAAGTTGCTGTTCAAATGAAAAGTCATCCTTTTAACATTTTTGATGAGGAATTCCAAATTATAGCAGTTCAATGGTACATTGTTATGGTGACTGTAAGTGTAAGAATCATGTCTAATCCAATGAGTTTAAACTCACCAGCACTCAAAACCAAAGAGAATGAACACTTAACATGCATATGAAAGAAAAAAAATCAGTATACAGTTATTATATGAAAAGAAGCAAACACAAATAACATTAGAGTATTTGTTAGTGTGAATATGATTTGTGCAATGAGATTGTAGAGTTTAGATTTCCATTTTTGTAAACTGGTATCAGGAGGTTGAAAAAGCAAGAAAGACCATTAAACAATGCTGCAAATACTAACGATGTAACTGACTTCCATTATAAATTAAGATGATTTAACCCTTGATTGTCAACAACAAAACAAGAACAATGCTGACTTTGGTTATAGTGTAAAATGGATGTTATCAGTTCCATTTGCATTAAACAGAAATGACTATCAAGAAAGATGTGTAAATTGCAGCCGAAATCACATCACCCTTTTGACTCTACCTCTTGCCAGAGTGTAGATCATCTCTGACCTGTCTGGGCTCCATTCCCATTAGGTGCTCAAAGTAGTCATAATATGGTCATAAAGTGATTACTTTATGATATAAATCCTATCCTCAGCTGCTGTACATGTACTTCCGTGCAACACTTTGGCTGTCCACAAACAGGGGATCCACCGCTGCCACTTTAGCTGCTATGAATGAGTGTATACAGTGCAAGACTGCAGTCAGATCAGCAAATTCCAATTCCTGCAGGGGAAAGAAAACAATATACATTATTGGACCATAAGCACAACTTACAGTAAAACTAATATTTCCCATCCACTAACCATAGTAGGCAACATTTACTTGCAGGTACATAAATTCATAGCAGTATAAAAGATACTAGCATTTCAGACATCGTAATTTCCCTCTCCAATAGTTGAATCTTCAGTAACTTGGCTATTCTATTTATTTTATTTACTTAGCAATACAGCCAGGAGTAGGCCCTTCTGGTTCTTCAAGGAAAGCTGCTCCAGCAATCCCCAACAACTGCACTTTAACCCTAACCTAATCATGGGACAACTTACAATGACCAATTATCCTAACTGATACATCTTTGGACTGTGGGAAAAAATTGGAGCAGCGGGGAAAACCCATGCATTCCATGGAGAGGATATACAGTGTCTTTACAGAGGACACTGGGATTGAACTCTGAACTCTGACTCTGAACGCTACAGCGTTTTATCAGTTCTAAAGGCATGCCAAAGTGCTTCAAAAACATTTAGTACTTTCTAAGAAGAATAATCAGTGCAGTTATGTCAGTTGCTATGGCAACCAATTTACATATAAAGGTGCAGCTAAGTCTATGGTAGGTGGTGAGTGAACCAAGAATAATTCGATGTCACCAATTTGTCTGTTGCAAATATATCTGCCTATGACAGTATCAGTAGAAGTCATCACTGCACAATCATCATGGAGGTTAAATCCCATCTTCACAATGGAATTACACTTCATCGTGTCATGTGGCACTATCACTATGCCAAATGGGCTAGATTGTGAACAGTCCTGGCTGCTCAGGACCAGACATCTATGAGGTGCTATGAGTCATCAGTAGAACTGTACTCAATCACAATCTGCAACCTCATGGCCCAAGATGTTCCCCACTTCATGATGTTCCCCATCACCAAGCCTGGTTCAATGGAGAGTGCAGGAGGGCATGTGAGGAGCAGCATCAATATTCTTCAGAATGAGGGCTCAACCTTGTGAAGTTATAAAACAGAATTACATGGACACTAAACAATGTATGCATAGACAGAGATAAGAGAACCCAGAAACAATGGATCAGATAAGCTCTGAGGTCCTGCCATATTCAGTTGTGAATGGTGATGGACAATTAAACAGAGGCTCCAATGTGCAGTATCACAAAAGACTGCAGAGAGTTGTTGACTAGCCTGCTCCATTATGAATGCAATGCGCCCCACCACAGAAGGCACCTTCAAAAGGCAGTGCCTCAAGAAGGTGGCATTTATCACTAGGAATCCTCACAGTCTGGGTCATGCCCTCTTCTCATTAATGGCATTGCAAAGGAGGTAAGGAGACTGAAAATCCACAATCAGCGATTTATGAAGACCTTTTTCCACTCTGCCCGCATATTTCAGAATGGCTCATGATCCCATGAACAGTCCTGTTATTGCATTACTTATTTACTTTTATAATTTATAGTGATTTTATGACTTTGTTACAAAATTTTAAAAAATCAAATCATATAAATCAATTATAATAAACCTGGCAAAACACACACACAATGCTGGAGGATCTCAGCAGACCAGGCAGCATCTATGGAAAACAGTACAGTCAACATTTTGGGCTGAAACCCCTTATCGGTTCTGCGAAAGGGTCTCGGCCTGAAATGTCAACTGTTTCACCAGCATTGTGTGTGTGTTGCTTTGATTTCCAACATCTGCAGATTTCCCCTTGTTTGTAATAAATCAGGTTGTGATCCTGATTCTACACAAACAGGACATAGCAGCCATCTAGGCTGGCACCACCATTCAATCACTCCATTACTGATGCACATTAGCAACAGATTTCAACCATCAACAGGGTGCACTGCAACAAAGTCTTCTTAGACAGCATCTTCCAAATCCATGAACTCTACCAGCTAGGAGGACAAGGATAGAAAAAAAGATGGGAACATCACCATCTAGAATTTACTCTCATCCTAATTGGAAATATGTCTTTGTTCTTTTACAGCCACTGGATCAAAGTCCTGGGACAGCTTTGTGGGTAAACCCACACCTCAAATGCAGCAAACATTCAGGACAGCAACTCATTACCATGTTTTCAAGATCAATTAGGGATGGCCAATTGAAGGCAGAATCAGCTTGTGAACACCACATTCATTGCATCAAAAATAATTAAAAGATGATTCTCTAGCAGAAGGCAAAAGGTGAGAATAAGGGGGATTTTTCTGGTAGGTTGCTGGTGATGCATTGATCTGTGATATATTATCTGTTAATGATCTGGATGATGGGATTGATTGCCTTCTGGCAGGTTTGTGGATGATATAAAGATAGGTAGGTGGAGGAGCAGGCAGTGTTGAGGAAGCAGGGAGTCTGCAGCAAAGGGATGTGGGAGTCCTGGTGCAGGATTCCCTAAAGATTATCTTGCAGGTTGAGTCGTTAACAACGCAATGTTGGCATTCATTTTGAGAGGACTATAGCATTAAAGCAAAAACATAATGCTGTGGTATTATAAGGCAGTGGTCAAACCGCATTTGGAATATTGTTAGCAGCTTTGGGGTGTTAAAATACCATAAGACTGTAAGTTATATGAGCAGAATTAGGGTATTCACCCTATTGAGTCTGCTCCACCTTACATCATGGCTGATCCATTTCCCTCTCAACCCCATTCTGAACCGATTGAGCCCCCAGGATTAATGATAAACCATGGAAACTGGCAAGGTGTTTGAGGGCTCTCACAGATGAGAAGCTGAAAGGAGACATCAATCACGTCTGTGAGAATGCATAAATTCCAACCAATAAGGGCTTGTATGTAATTGTATTTAACTCTCTTCCCATTGTCTAACTCTTGTCAAGCCTTGATTGAAACAGAATAAGATATAACATTCAGAATAAGGCAGATGAACTTGTAGCACAGTTGCAATTGGCATCTATGATGTTGTGAGCATCACTGAATCGTATCTGAAAGAAGATTATAGCTGGGAGCTTAATGTCCAAGGATACACATTGTATTGAAAGGAAAAGTAGGAAAACAGAGGGGATGGGATGACTCTGTTCATAAAAAAAATGAAATAAAACATTAGAAAGAGGTGACATAGCATCAGAAGGTGTAGAAACATTGTGATAGACCTAAAAAAAAAACTGCAAGGGTAAAAATATCCTGGTGGGAGTTATATACAGACCTCTGAATAGTAGCAAAAATGTGGTCTACAAATTACAATAGGAGATAGAAAATGCCTGTTAAAAGGGAAAGGTTACAATAGTCATGGGGATTTCAATATGCAGGTAGACTGGGAAACTCAGGTTGGTGCTGGATCCCAAGAGGGGAAATTTGAAGAATGCCTATAAGATGGCTTTTTAAAGCAGCTCCTGGTTGAATCCACCAGGGGATCAGTAATTCTTGATTAGATGTTGTACAGTGAACACGAATTGATTAGAAAGCTTAAGGTAAAGGAACCCTTAGGGGCCAGTGATCATAATAAGATAGAATTCAACTTGAAATTTGAGAAGGAGAAGCTGAATTCAGATGTATTAGTATTACAGTGGAATAATGGGAACTGCAGGGGCATCAGAGAGGAGTTGGCCAGAATTGATTGGAAGCAGGGATGATGGCAGAGCAGAAATGGCTCTGGTTTCAGGGAGCAATTTGGAAGGATAGATACATCCCAAATAAGAGAAATATTCTGAAGGCAGGATAACACAACTATGGCTGATAAGGGAAGTCAAAGCCAACATACAGTAAAAGCCAAAGAGAGGGCATAAAACCAACAAAAAATTTGTTGGAAGTTAGAAGATTGGGATGCTATTAAAAACCACCAGAAGGCAACTTAAAAAGTCATGAAGGAAAAGATGGAATACGAAGATAAGGTAGACAATGAGGTTACCAAAGGTTTCTTCAGTTACATGAAGTGTAAAAGAGATGTAAGAGTAGTTATCAGACTGCTGAAAAATGATGCTAGGGTTAAGGAGATGGCAGATGAACTGAATAATAATTTTGCATCAGTCTTCACTATGGAAGGCACTGTGGAGGTCCAAGAGAGAGAGAGGGCAGAAATTTGTGAAGTTCCCATTACTAGGCAGAAGGTGCTTGGGAAACTGAAAGGTCTGAAGGTAGAGAAGTCACCTGGACTAGAAGGCCTACATGCCAGGGTTCTTAAATAGGTGGCTGAAGAAATTGTGGAGACATTCCTAATGATCTTTCAGGAATCAATTGTCTCCAGCATGATTCCAGAGGAATGGAAATATACAAATATTACTCCACTCATCAAGAAGGGAGAGAGGCAGAAGAAACAAAATTATAGGCCAGTAGGATTGACCTCTGTGTTTGCGAAGATACTGGAATTGATTGTTAAGGATGTGATTGTGGAGAACTCGGCGACACATGATAAAATAGGCCTTAGTAGGCATAGTTTCCTTCAGTGAAAATCTTGTCTGTCAAATCTATTGGAATTCTTTGAAGAAATTAAATGCAGGATAGACAAAGGAGAATTGGCAGATGTTGTGTACTTGGATTTTCAGAATGGTTTTGACAATGTGCCACACATGAGGCTGCTTAAAGATATGTGTAAGATACTAGCATGAATAAAGCAGTAACTGATGGACAGAAGGCAAAGTATGGGAATAAATGGAGCATTTTCTGGTTGGCTGCCATTGACCAGTGGTGTTCCACAGGGATCTGTGTTGGGATCACTTCTTTTTATGTTTTATGTCCATGATTTAGATGATGGAATTGATGGGTTTGGGGCAAAGTTTGCAGATAATACAAAGAAACGTGGAGGGGCAAGTCGTGTTGAAGACTACAGAAGGACTTAAACAGATTAGAAGAATGGGCAAAGAAGCGGCAAATGGAATAAAGTGTCAGGAACTGTATAGTCAGGCATTTTGATAGAAGAAATAAAAAGGTTGGCTGTTTTCTAAAGGGAGAGAAAATTCAAAAAAAAAATCTGAGGTGCAAAGGGACTTAAAAGTCCTCATGCAGGATTCCCAAAAGATTGGCCTGCAGATTGAGTCGATGGTGAGAAAGGCAAATGAAATGTTAGCATTCATTTCTAAAAGACTAGAATATAAAAGCAAGGATGTAATGTTGAAGCTTTATAAGGCACTGATGAAGCCTCACTTGGAGTATTGTGAACAGTTTTGGACCCTTTATCTAAGAAAGGATATGCTGATATTGCAGAGGGTTCAAAGAGGGTTAACAAAAATGATCCCAGGATTGAATGGCCTGTCATATGAAGAGCATTTGATGGCTCTGGGCCTGTATTCACTGGAACTCAGAAGAATGAAGCTGCATTTCATTGAAACCTATCGAAGATAGAGTGGACATGAAGAGGATGTTACTCAGAATAGTGGATGTACATTTAGAACATCAAAGAAGAGGAATTTCTGTAAGCCAGAGAGTGATGAGTCTGTGGAATTCATTGCCACAGGCTGTTGTGGAGACAAACTCATTGGGTATATTTAAGGCAGCAGTTGACAAATTCTTGATTAGTCAGGGCACAAAGGATATGAGGACAAGGAAGGAGATTGAGGCTGAGAGGAAAATGGATCAGCCATGATGAAATGTTGCGGCAGACTCAACGGCCAAATTCTGCTCCTATATCTTATGGTCTTATGGAAACTCAGTGATGACCACGCTCCTTACTTACCTCCGTTCATGTTCCGGGAAAAAAAAATTAGTGACTTATTTAAAAACTGTTAAAGAAGTGGTATTAATTTACTTCTTGGTCACTGCTTTCGAGCCACAGTGATCGAGTTAGTTTTTGGTTAATTTGAGAGTTTTTAGGTACTGACTCTGCTGAGCTAGCATTCATTATTTTCCTTTATTCCATGAAGTTCTTTTTTAAATTCAGTGATCTGTTCATTCTGGGTCCGTGTCTTCACCTGGGCCATCGCTGAACTCTTGACAGTTATGTCTATGTGTCTGGTAGACACACACAGGATCTACAACCACATTTACAAAAATTAACAATGGAATTTGTTCCTCAAACATGGGCTAAAACTGAGTTAGCAAAGCCTTGATGAAACATAAAAATATGGAATGTGGAGAGAGGAGGACAGAAAAAATAAGAAACACTTTGTTTTTTTCTTTGACGTTCAATAAATTTCAAAAAAAAATTAACCAGATTCAAGAATAAGATTGAACAACTAATATTTCTATTCTGGGTCTGATTGTTTGCATGTCATTGCATTATTAAATATTGTAGCATTAAACAGGCACAAAAGAACTTTCCACCTTGTTTCTAGTGGCCAAGGGAAGAATACAACCAATGTGAAACAAATAACTGAGTAGCAGAAGATTATAACCAAGTTTTGGAGATTTGCAACAGAGCAAACTTTTTAACCTGTTTAAACCACTTATTGGTTTGCATTAATATTGACTAATTTCATTCATATGCTATGTTGTTCCAGGAAAATCTGGTCCATTGGTTTGTTTGATCATGCTTTAATTTGAAATATCTTTCAACAGCAAGAACGTTTGGTAGCCAAATATGTGACGACGTTAAATTCAGTAATAAGATTACTGCAAAAATAAAAATTGCTAATCATTCAGGACAGATTCTTTTTCCTGTATCTTCATCTCCAGATCAAGGGTAAAATGTTTCCATTTCAGTTTTGTTGATTCTGAGGTGGCTAATTTGGGAACTGCAGAATCATCAAAATATAAGGCAGAAGGGGTGGATAGTGGCTCGTGTTTTAGGTGCTCCACTTCTTTCACCACTTCTGCAAGGCTTTGAGATTCTCAATATGATTAACTGAATAATTGCTAACAAATATAAATATATTTTTAATTTCTCAGGTGAGTACTGTTGTGAGTAAGGATAGGTTATAAAATAGAAACATCAGACACAAATTGTTATAACACAGGTTTTGTTCCATTTTGCCAAAGTATGAGCATCTAAATATTGAGAGGGAAGACATATTTTTAACCATGATATTGTATGGAATTAACTTCTAATTGACTAAGTATTCTTGGTAAGACAGCAAAAAATGCAAGTCCAGATAGGTTTGAAAAGAAAAATTCCATGGTTTACTACTTTGAAGAAAACATCAAATTAAAGGTTTATTTGATAATCATTCCTTGATATAATTTTGATATAAAGCCAGTCCTGAATAAGAGTCTTGGCCCAAAATGTTGACTTCTATTTATTTCAATAGATGTTGCCTGACCTGCTGAGTTCCTCCAGCATTTTGTGTGCGTGTGTTGCTCTGGATTTCCAGCATCTGCAGGACCTCGTGAGTCATTGATATAAGTTACAGGTTAGGACATGCATTATATTTCCAAAACTTTACAAGCATAATGTAGTATTGACATGCCATTAAACTTTATAAGAAAATATTTCCCTTACAATTACAGTAGGTTCACTCTATGTTATGAAGGTACCTTCATGTCAATCTGCCTTGTATCTGTGTTCTGAAACAGCAATTTCACACATGTTTTTCCATCATCAGAAGACCCTTTGAGCTGTGAAAACTTGAATCTCCATATAATGTTCTGTAAGGTAACTTAGATTGTCATTATTTCTCTACTGACATATGAAATAAACAAAATGAATTGTGCACCCAGTACTGATGCTAAACAAATTTCTGTGTGATTTGAAATTGTCTGTGATGAATACTTTGAAATATTACTCATTCAGTGCAAGACACCATGCATATTGCTTTAAGTTAAAAAAGATCTTTCAAAACATGCTTAGAAATTTATGTATTAGTTTTCCTACTTATGATTATAGCTGATAATAAACTACTACATACTGTATAATTTCACTGAAAAATTGTGCTATATTCCACAATATTTTCAACCTATAATCAATATAATTTGGAAATCAGTTTGTCAGAATTTGTACTCAAATAGTTCAACCTTGTGTGGTACTACTACTACAATGGCCTAAAAAGTTATAGATTATTCTATAACAGAATGAAATTGACTTCATGATTACAATAAAAACATTCTTATAAGTTACACCTGAAATGCATTTGTTTTTAAATGAAACAATATGTCTGCATGATACTTAATATTTCCTCACCTTTGTGTCATTATCAACACACGTAAATCCAGAAGTAAAGTCTATTGTGAAGGAAAGTGCTTGTCCTTGCCAAGTGCACTCATATGTCTTTGCCTGATGAAAGGAAAAGACAGGTTTGTTACCAGACAGAAAGTATCTACGCATCTTTAAATACACAGTTACACTTGGTGCATTGCTTTATCATCTAGCCGCAAAATCAAAATATCTTCACCATGAAATCATGTCTGTACCTATGAGGGGATAAATCCAACCACTCCGCTTTCTTTGTCCAATTTTGCAGTACTTCATAATGAAGTGCATGCTACAAGTTATGCTTGGAAGTATTTTTGAAACAACTATTTTATTGTTCTCATTCCAGGTGCCCACTTCCAATTTGCTGCGATAATACAGGGAAATTGTAATAGATTATAACTTTAGTGTACAATATAGAGTCATAGGGTGCCATGGTAATGTAAGCACAATGATATTACAGTTCAGAGTTCAATCCCAGTGTCCTCTGTAAGGGTTCTCTGTATGTCCTCCCTGTGGAATGTGTGTGTGTTTCTCTGGGTCCTTCAGTTTTCGCCCACAGTCCAAAAACATACTGGGTAGTTTAATTGGTCATTACAAATTGTCCCATGATTAGCTATGGTAAAATCAGGGTTATCAGGGTTGCTGGGTCATGTTGGAAGGACCAGAAAGACCTATTCCATGTTGTAGCTCTGAGTGAAAACTAGAGTTCTAGAGCACTACAACACAGAAATAGGCCTTTAGTCCATGTAGTCTGTGCTGAACTTAAACAATTCACCTTTCACCCTGAACCCATGACCTCTCATTTTAGTTTGACTCAATCTCAGTGGAAAAAGCCTGCTTGCATTTACCCTACCTAGAACCCTCATAATTTTGTATATCTCTGTTTCCTCATTCTCCTTTGCTCCAGGGAATTAGATCTTAACCTATTCAAACTTTCCAATAACTCAGAATCACAAGTCATAACAAACATAGAACACAGGAATTTACAGCACATTACAGGCTCTTTGGCCCACAATGTTGTGCTGACCATGTAACCTACTTTAGAAACTGCCTAGAATTCCCCTAGCGCATAGCCCTCTATTTTTCTAAGCTCCATGTAGCTATCTAAGAGGCTCTTAAAAGACCCTATTTTATCTGCTTCCACCCCTGTCATCAGCAGTGCATTCCACACACTCTCCACTCTCTGTGCGAAAAACTTATCTCTGACATCCCCCTTGTACCTACTTCCAACACCTTAAAACTATGCATCTTCAAGTTAGCCATTTCAGCCCTGGGAAAAAGCCTCTGGCGATCCACACGATCAATGCCTCTCATCATCCTATACACCCCTATCAGGCCACCTCTCATCGTCCATTGCTCCAAGGAGAAAAGGCCAAGTACATGCAACCTATTCTCATAAGATAAGCTCTCCAATCCAGGCAACATCCTTGTAAAGTTCCTCTGCACTCTCTCTATGGTATCCATATCCTTCCTGTAGGTAGATGACCAGAACTGCACCAAATAGTCCAAATTAGACCACACCAACATCTTACACAACTTCAGTGTAATATCCCAAATCTTGCACTCAATACTTTGATTTATCACAGACTGTTCCAGTCCCTGACTTCAATGATTTATGGCATTGAAAGTGAAGGACAAGTTAACTTTAGGAAGTGTGAGAAGTGGTTCTATTTGGTTCAACAGACTGAAATAAAATCAGACAATCGTTGTCACTCAGGGTTTTGGGTGTACCTGCAAAAATCAGTATCATAATTTCCATGTCCTTACTTCTTTACAATAGGGTCACAATGTGCATTTATGTTTCATCATCACAATGTGTATTTAAGTAATGTATCTGGCCTGCCTAATTTCAGATCCCCTGTATATAAACTTTCCTTTTGCATTTGCATAAATCAAAATATAATGTTGCACTTAGTACATTACAGATTGCCAATTGCAGATCAAAAGTTCAGGGTTGAAATGCAGGCACTAACACACTAGGAAGTCATTTCAATTCATTGTTTTCTGCATGTGATACACAGTCCAGTTTCAGAGACAGAATGCAACCTCCCGATGTACATGCTGTAAATAATATATACAGCACAACTCATCAAGAGTTAATATCTCAGGCAAAAATCTACAAGCAAAATGAGGTTCCAGCTCATTACCACACAGCCCTAGTTATGTAACTTTCTCTTCTGTCTCCTCATTATCACTATAAAAGAAAACTCTTGCAATAGCACAAACACAACTGGTGCCCAGATGAAATAAATAAATTAATATTCGGAGCAAGTTCTATTTATCATTTGTGTCACAAGAAGCACTCTAAGGTCACTTATTAAAGCAGGAAATCCCAGATGAAGTTAGTCAGAGATGCAAGTAAAAATAATCAAACATTGACTTACAGGTAAATACTAGTATTCAGTGAAGGCAGAGGATGGGGATTTAAAAATCATTAAAGAAGAAGCCACATCTTATACTACATCACCAAAAACCTGTCTAAAGTATTTTGGAAATGCAGGAATAAAAGTTTAGGTCTAAACAAATCAGTTCTTCAAACTTTGCTGCCATTCATGGCTCCACGATAACCTGTATCTATTCTCTTGCATATCCAAATCTTTTAACAAATCTGAATGACAAAATATTGATTTTGTTATGGTCACTATTCTATAGATTTATCAAGTATGTCCACAATCTCAGGATTATATATGGTGACATATTGTATATGTACTTTGATAATAAGTTTACATTGAACTTTAAATTATCTATCTCAGAGTATGAATTAAAAATAACGGAGCATTGATTTTCCAGTCGGCCCACAATTAAAATCCTTGATCCTTGAAGTCATTTTGATAATTCTCTTCTGCTTCCTCTTAAGCCCTGTTACAATGGCTTATTCCACATTTTGGAACAGGGTGAAAAGACCCGCCCACCATGACCTGGGTGGTTTCACTACCATACCCCCTGCATCACGACATGGCTATCCCTCTGGTGCTCCCCTCCCCCTTTCTTTCTCCGTAGGCCTCCCGTCCCATGATCCTTTCCCTTCTCCAGCTCTGTATCCCTTTTGCCAATCACCTTTCCATCTCTTAGCTTCACCCCTCCCTCTCCTGTCTTTTCCTATCATTTCGGATTTTCCCCTCCCCCTCCTACTTTCAAATCTCTTACTATCTTTTCTTTCAGTTAGTCCTGACGAAGGGTCTCAGCCCGAAATGTCAACAGTGCTTCTTCTTATAGATGCTGCCTGGCCTGCTGCATTCCACCAGCATTTTGTGTGTGTTGTTCATATATTGCTCAGGAGGAATATAATGGTAATTTGATAAACAGAAGCCCAAACTCATATGTTTAAATTTAATGACTAATATTACCCAAAGTGCTCTGTAGGTTCTCAAAACAATTGAAATTAATATTCTTGACATTAAATAAATATTGAAATCTGTCTATCTGAATGTCGTGGCAAAATGATGGTAGAATCTAACAATTGCGAGAGAATGCATTTGGGAGGTCATATTTGTTAGAACAGAAAGAGTAAATGAGAAGGATGTAAGGAAAACACGAGGAAATCTGCAGATGCTGGAAATTCAAGCAACACACACAAAATGCTGGTGGAATGCAGCAGGCCAGGTAGCATCTATAGGAAGAAGCACTGTGGACGTTTTGGGCCGAGTAGAGAGTCTTTGGAGGCCAAGTCCACAGCACCCTGGATGTGGTGGCACAGGTGGATAAGGTAGCCAAAAGAGGCATTCAGCATGCTTATATTCATTGGCTGAAGTAGGAACATCATGTTGCAGTTGTACCACATTTAGAGTATTGTGTTCATTTCTGCTTGCTGCATTATAGGAAGGATGTGCTCGCAACAGAGAAAATGTGGAAGCAGTTCACTGGGATGTTGTTTGGAATGGAAGACTGGTGTTATAAAGTGAGATTGGATAGGGTGGGTTTATTCTCACTGGAACACAGAATTATTGGATGTCTAGATAGGATAAATAGTCAGAATCAGGTTTAAGAAGAGAAAAGAAAAAAAATAAAAGAGATCTGAGTGGTATCTTTTTCACATAGAGGTTGGTGAATTCCTGGAATGATCTGCCAAGAAGATAGTGGGGACAGATACAACCACCATGTTTGAAAAGGAGTTTGGACAGGTACTTAGTGGGGAAAGATTTAGGGGGAATGTGTACTTAAAATGGGCAAATCTGAGTAGTGTAGATAGGCATCTCAGTTGGCATGGAAGAGGTGGGACAATAGGGCCCATTTCTTTGCTGTTTAATTCTTGGATTCTATGTATACCTCCCAGCCTGCTGCTGTCAATTTAGGCCAACAGATAGTCCAATGGTTCAATGGTTCCATTTACAGCCATCAGTGGAAAACGTATCTTCTCTTGTGTTTGAATGTGTTTTTATCCTGAGAAGTGTAAATTACACCTTTCATGCTTTCACTATGCAGCCTATTATTTGATCAAAAGAACAAATGTTTCTCAGAATAAGTTTACACTTTCAGCTGATAGTCTAATTGCACATGATCTATACGTGGATAATTTGAAATTATATGCTTCGTCATCAGTAAAGCTGAAACAATTTATTCAAATAGTAGAACTATTTTGGAAAGATACAAACATGAACTTTGCACTAGATAAATGCAGGACATTAAACTGAAAGAAAGGAGCAACAGAATTAGTAGAATACTAGACAACGGGGTGACCCTTTAAGGCACCCTTTGAGAGAAGGGTAGTGTAGTCTGATGTGACCAGAATGAACATTAAATTTTCCTGAATGCTATTGGTATCGCTTTGCTTTGGAAATTGAAGAAAAAACCTCAGTTTATTAAAGAAGAATGATGCGTAGCAAGGCAAACACAGCTCCTCCTCGTTTAACGAAGGGCACTTTTGATGGCATCATTTCTGGTTGATCTGCCACACTTGTGCATCTTGTTGTCATTCTGGAGATGTGCAGTCCTTTCATCTGCCATCTCTTCATCTCTTCTGCTGTTTATGCTTTGTCTCTGATCCTGGAGATGTGCATTTCTCAGCTCCTTTGTCTCTTCCTCTCTCCTCCTTCTGTGCCAGTTGTTGTCATTTTGGAGACGTGCATGCCTCTCCTCCTCTCATCTTTTTTGTCCTGACTCTTTGATCATAGAGTCATGCGGCCCTGGCCTCATCCGATTATTGTTCTCTCCCTCTCCTTGCTGCTTCCTGACAATGTTTGTCATCATCTCTTGACCGTAATGTCCCCCTTCTCTTTCCACGCGGCATAATTAGGCTGACCATATTTTTTGACCCTAATGCTGGATAGAAGATATGAAGCAGTAACACCAAAGCCTCCAGGAAGGTGATTATACTTGATGATGTGGTTGGCGCTCTCCTAAATGGAAGTGATATAGTCACTGCTGTCCTTTGACTACAGCAAGGGGTTTGATGGGTGTCTCGAAGTATGTCATTACCATAAGATTTAATTATCTCATTGATTGGTCGCAGTTTGATCTGTCCCAATCCTGCACAAGCTGATGGTGATTAGCAGAATGTGACCGCTCGAAGTAGAGGTGCCTGTCCTTTTGCTCCAGTTGGTGTTGCTGCTGTGAGCATCGCGAGTCGCTTCTGAGGCTGGCCGTGTACATGCGTGGTGGTGTCGCGTCACGGTTTCCATCATGGCTGACATCAGCCCTTGGGTGAAAGTGGGGCTGTTGATTTTGGAGAGTGAACAATTTTATATGGATATATAACCCTGAACTTTGCCGGCATTCTGCAAATAAGCGCATTTTAAGTCAGTTTAGCCAAAAATAGGGCCACTTTAACGTACTGTTTGTGCTAATTGGAGGTCACAAACAGACAAACAGAGCATGACAGTTTTAGTAGTATATAGATAAAACAATACAACCGAATTGAAAGTAATCCACCAGTTCCCATGGATTAGAAGGTAACAAATATAACCATTATGCTTAAGAAAGGAGAGGAAATGAAATTGAAAACTGTAGATCAGTACGGGGTGAGGAAGATATTAACATCTATTCAAAATTGGTATCTGGGTACTTACAACTGTTGGGACTCTTGAAAATCAATATGAATTAATGAAAGAAGAATCAAGTTTGAAAAATCTGTCAGAGATTTTTGATGTGTTAACGATCAGAATAGCTGAATCACAATTGATGCATGTGGTGCATTTGGAGCTTTCAGAAGCCTTCAACAATGTCCCAAATACAGCAGGTGAAATTGTGATAATGAATTCTGGATTAGACAATATTCAGAAACAATATGTAGAACCAAAATGATGGTGTTCCTTTGGATGCTATGACCTTGAGCTGTCATTGGGATCAGTGCTGTGCCCCCAGCAGCTAGAATAATGACTTCCACGAGGTGAGACCTAAGTTCAAAAACATTGCTGATTTGGACGGCATATTGATTAATGATTCAGAGACTTGTCAAGGCTGTATGGTGATATGGGTGAGAGCACAGGAGATGGAGTACAATGTAGGAGAAAGAAGAGGCTAGTCACTTTGAAGGTGATAGGAAACTGGTGCTTTGTTGAACAGTGAGAGTCTGAAGTGCATGGGTAATCAAAGGAACCTGATCACCCTTGTACATAATTTACTAAAAGTTATTGTGTGGGGGAAATAAGTAGTTAGGAAGGAAAAATAGTATACTGGCCTTTTATCATAAAAAATTTAAGGATAAAGAGAACATACAATCCAGGGAGATCATGAGCAACCAGAGATTGATGCCTAGGAAGATGGGCTTGACATATCAGTACAGAAATTGGAGCTGCAATAGGCCAGTCGGCTCGAAATGAATGACTGATCTCCTGAAGTAGTAGATCAGCCATTTGCCAAGTTCATGGCTGACCTACCTCAAGCAGAATTTTTCCTCTCTATCTTTTGTACATTATTATTATGTATATTATTACTCTGTTTTATTAGCTATTATATTTATTATTATTATTTATTACTATTGCTAAGTGTGTTCATAAATGTTGCTGCTATAACAAAATATTTTTCCACTCAGGATCAATAAACTACTACTTATTATTATTATTGTTATTATATTCCTTGATTCCCGAAGAGGTTGTGTAGATTAGGCCTGAACTCTCCATTTTAGAAGAATCAGAGATGGATTCAGCAAAACATACGGAGGTTTTAAGATAGTTGACAGGCTTGAGGTAGAGAGGATTATTGTCATGAGTATGAAGAACAAGAGGAAACCACTCTGAACAAGGAACCAACTATTCAGAACTGAGATGAGAAGAAATTTTGTCATCTATAAGAAGCAGAGTCAGAATCAGGTTTATTATCACCAGCATGTGACATGAAATTTGTTAACTTAGCAGCAACAGTTCAATGCAATACATAATCTAACAGAGAGAAAAAAAATAATAATAAATAAACAGATAAATCTATTATGTATATTGAATAGATTAAAAACATGCAAAAACAGAAAGTCTGTATATAAAAAAAAGTGAGGTAGTGTCCAAAGATTCAATGTTCCTTTAGGAATTGGATGGCAGAGGGGAAGAAGCTGTTTCTCAATTGCTGTGTGTGTGCCTTTAGGCTTCTGTACCTCCTACCTGATGGTAACAGTGAGAAAAGGGAATGCCTTGGGTTCTAGAGGTCCTTAATAATGGACGCTACCATTCTGAGACACTGCTCCCTAAAGGTACCTGGGTACTTTGTAGGCTAGTGCCGAAGATGGAACTGACTAGATTTACAACCTTCTGCAGCTTCTTTTGGTCCTGTGCAGTAGCCCCTCCATACCAGACAATGATGCAGCCTGTCAGAATGCTCTTCATGGTACAACTATAGAAGTTTTTGAGTGTATTTGTTGACATGCCAAATCTCTTCAAACACCTAATATAGCCAGTGTCTTGCCTTCTTTATAACTACACCTTTATGTTGATAGGAAATATACAGAATTAGTGGAGTTCCTACATGTTTTAATGAAATCACCAATAAATTTTAGACCAAGAGGTAGATTTAGTGCCAATAAAAGTCTAAAAATTAAACAAATTATTGTGACTCTTATGTCACAAATTTTAACATATACACTATGCAGAAGATTCATACTCGGTCAGTGTTCAATATTACTGCAAATGTAGCTCTTAGGGAAGAAATAAATGAAACATTTTCACTTACATGTTAATTTTCAGCTCTATTCAATCCTAAACTATATTGGTTTTATAAATTAGAATAATGAAAGGTTTTAATGATGCTCAGTAGAAAGTTGATTAGAAGAATCCTTGAAGAACAAAGGATAATCTTCCCATTTATTTCCATTGTATTCATAAAACATTAAAGAATCTGCAGGTATTCACCATACACCAGAATTGATTTCTTTTAATCAGAAGAACCAAGGGAAAGCAAACATGAAAACACATGCATTTCCTTCATTATTTCTGCTACCCAAGTTTTAAAGATTATTGGTTTAATACATATATTAATGCATGTATTTAATACAAATCAGATCATATGTTTACTACAAATGGTTTTCTATAGTGCCATGTACACACTAAGCAATTTTACAGCTTTTAAGTTAATGGTGTGTACCTAATTCCACAAATGTCAAAGTTCTGCTGAAAATTAGATCTTTATTTTCAGTTGAATGAGTATCAAACTCATATTTTGACACTTTTTTCTATTTTGAAATCAAACCTTTTAATTGTGAAGCAGCATACAAAGCACAGGTGGAACTCAGCAGGTAAGGCAGCGACTATGAAGGGAAATGTACAGTCAACATTCACTTTTTGCCTGGACTTAATTGCAAATCAATGTATAGGACACTAAAGCCAAATAAAAACCTTTCCTTTGCTTGTGCTTAAAAACAAAACAAATCAAAACAGTTTAAAACAAATACTTACCAGTGCTGATACCTGACAGTAAGCATGACAAAAAGATTAGCACCATTTGAATTCTTGATTTGGAAGAGGCTGCTGAGCAAGGGACTATGTGAAGTATTTATACCGAGGAAGAGATCTGTTAACAGTATAACCAAGGTGTATTGTCTAAGTAGCTTTAACAATTTTGTGATTGGTTTGGTTTGAGGAAAATTTTATCCCATAAGATATTGTCAAGAAATTATATTCAGAGCAAGGGGATGTGCAACACCTTTTCCCTCTGTCACCCAGGAAAACTCGATAGACTGATACTACAGCAGGGCACCTGCATTGACCTTGTGTGATGTGGTGGAATCAAGTATATTCAACACACACATTGATGAAGTAAGCCAATATATGTTTACTGCAGGCATATAACACTCAAGTTTGAAGTTAGTTATTTGTATGAAAATGATTAACGTGCATTTATAACAATACATTGCATGTAGCAACACAACAGAAAGAGAAATCCATCTTGTTTTCTATCTCTGATCAAAAGTTCACGGGCCATAAACATGGACACAAAAGGGACTGCATATGCTCAATATCCTGAGAAGCACACACAAAATGCTGAAGGAACTCAGCAAGTCAAGCAGCATCTATGGAGGAAAGTAAAAAATTTAATGTTTCTGGCTGAGGCCCTTCATCAGGTCCTGATGTAGGGTCTTGGCTCAAACATCAACCCTTTATTTCACTCCATAATTGGCTGTCTAAGCTACTGAGTACCTCTGGCATTTTGTGTGTGTTGCATAACATTTCAAATGACCAACAGAGGAATTCACCTGTGGAACCTGCGTTTACCAAACAATGTAGGCAGATGATTCTCCTTGTTCTGCTTTCCATGGTTAAATGGTTAGAAGATCATCTTGTTCCAGAGTTATTAGATTATTTCTGGTTTTAGCTTGCCATTTAATATTCAAAGCTCTTCTCATTTTGTTTTTTTTTATTTTCTTAAGGATTTAATTCAAATTGTAGCAACTGTTTAATGGGAAATACTCTTTATTTTGAAGGGGAAAGTTTGGTTTTTGCTTATTTCTCTAATCTCTGCATTTATATTATGCATTTTAGTACTTAGTAAAACTAAATCATACCATATCTAAATATTGCTTTCTGATAAGTAACTTTTTGTAAAAAGATTGTGAATCTGCAAGTAAATGGGCCACAAGTTTAACACTTCTACAACTATATTCATGGTAAGCCTCACGATGCTAGGAGAGTTGAGCACATTCTGAAAATGGCATTGGTAACTGATTTCCATTTGCATCTTTCTAATGCTTAGGTTAAGGCACTTTACATTTTAAACCAATGTTTAAATGAAGCATAAAACAGTAAAGCACATAAAGGATTCCTTCAGCCTATTTTGTCAAACCTCATCAAGCATCCATCTACTCCAATCCTGTTTCTCTGTTTGTATCCCCATTAAATGCATCAACTTAAACCATTTCCCGGTTTCATTTAATTCACATCATCCATCTACACTAGGAACAATTTACAGGGGTTAATTAACCTTCCAACATCACATTTTTGGCCAGAGGTGGGTACAAGGAAAACTCATAAACTTTACACAGACAACAGCCAAGGTCAGAATCAAACACTTTTGCTAGATATATGAGGCAGCATCACCAGCTCGTGCACTAACCTGCTGTTCCATTCGAGGCTATCATTCAAGAAGCAAATTAAATTACTCATACTTCCCTTATTTTTGTCCAAAAATGAGTAGGTGTGTTCATCACAGCTCTACATTACACACCAACCCTTGGCAACCACAACTTACTAATACTGTCTTGTAGATTTTCACGCAGTATGAGGGTTGAATATCACATCACTGTTCACGCAAAAGTTTAGATGAGTGGTGTTATGTTTTGTAACTTCAAAACATTAAACTAATTCAAATGAAGACACGGGAGTCTGAAATATGAGTTTATCTATGTATTTATCTTAAGCGAGGCCCGCACATATTGCTTGGTAGTGTATGGCATATGTAGTTAATGTATATTTACATACAAACCATAATTAATTATATAAATGAAAAAGAATGTTTAATCAACCAATACATATACAAGATTACTCAAATATTACTGAAGTATTAAATACACAAAGAGTGAATAATTTCCCTGATTTGATTTAGTTCCTATCAATTCTGAATAACAAGTTGATGAGAAGTAAAGTTCATAACATGAACCTTAATGTGGTGCATAACATACAGTATAGTATGTGGCAGTATTAGTCTTTGGTTTTGCATTACAGGGGCTTTTGTGACTGAAGAGGGAATTTATGTGGGATCTTATGGGTAACAAGTGTCATGTATGATAAATATCCACACATGTAATAATAGAGAAGAAAATGAACATCAATAAAGGAAAGAGAAATTAACATATCCAGGACCAGATACATTCTTCTTCTTATCTTTCTATTTGGAAGTTAATGGAAAACTGTTTGTAGGCTTAGCATTCCTATGTTATTATAATTTCCAAATTTATTATCCTTATTCCATGTGAGGCTTTTCACATTATGGCACATCTAGGAAAGTGCTAGAAATGAAATGGTGGGAGAACTCAACTGACTTCAATCATGAAGTGCCTTGATACACATTATATTTGGAAGTTATTCACTAACAATTTATATCAGACATTGTTCTGAATATTCCAATAAGGTTAATGGATCGCTCTCTCTCGTTCCTGCTGCCATTCCCCTCCCCCACAATTGACACCTGCCAGATCCCATTGGCGATCCTTCTGAGGTTTGGAATATTGGTAGCAACCATGCTACAGCCAAATGTGTTTTGGCAGGTTAGTATTCCTGTCGAATCTCCAATAACCATCAGGAGGATTTCCAGTATCACTGACTTTCAGTACACAACTCAGAGCAAAGGACAGCAAATGGGAAGAGAGAATCAGATCAGGGTATAAAGGCAGATTTATAGAACTAATATTACAATAACAAAGATACTCTTGAAGAGCTTTAGTGTGGTTAAAAATGATTTGTAAGAAATGTATGTGAGCTGAAAACTGTAAAAAAATAAATGGTCAGACACAAATGCCAGGAATTCTCTTGAGCTGCTGGCAGTTTGGGAATTAATGGACTGTGGCTCCTTCACATTTTCAAGTGAAACACTGTAGTTCATCATCAAATCTCCATGTTTCATTGAATAAATAATAGTTTAGGCTTGTGCTTTACAGAGTAGAGTGATTCTCTCTTCACTGTTCATTTCGTCTTGAGCTATTCAGTCTCAGCAGGCATAACAGACGAGACTTGCTATCAATTAACTTCTAGCTTGACACTCCAGTACAGTTCATTGGAAGCACTGTGGGAGCTGCCATCTTTCAGAGGGAATGTTAAACCAAGCCTCCATGTGCACTCCTAGGTGGATACATTGGTATTGTTTTGGAATGGAGCAGAAAGATTCTCCTGAACAATATTTATCACTCAATCAGTATTGTGTAAGCATGTTAACTATTTATAATAACATACTTTTGGCAGGGGCCAAGATGTGTGCAGATTAGTTTCCTAGATTACAATCATGACCAGAATTTGTAAGTGTCTAACTGACTGTAAAATTCTCCAGGAAAGCCGAAGGTCATGCAAAAAGCCTCATAAATTCATGCCAGCTTTATTCTTGGGCATGTATTACATATTAATTCTCCATCCCTATTCATACTCTGATGTCTTGTCCTTGCTCTGTTATATTGTTACAAAAAGGTCCATTGTCAGCTCGATGAACAGCTTCTCATCTTTTGACAAGGCACAAATCAGTCCTTGGGACTCAACATTAAATTTAGCAATAACTAACATTTCCAGTTTATATCTCAGGACCATTGTTTATATCTCAGGAATGTTATCCTTTTGGAACAGTATCTCAACTTTCCTCTCTCTATGGATACTGCCTGACCTACTTCTAGCATTTTTTTTATTACAGATTTCCAGCAACTGAGTGTCAAGTACTGCCCAGTTTTGCCTTTATTTTTCACTGTCTTCTCTGTCATCATTCATCTCTTTTTACTTACATCATCTCCGGACTGATCATTTGCAATTAATAAGCCTACACTTTCCTCTCTCAATCAATTCCACCATTTGCATTATTACCTCTCATGGTCTCCAGCTTATCACTGACATTCCCTTCATTTCCTCCATCCATCCAACTTAAAACAACTTTCATTTCTAACTTTTCTTAATTTTGATACATTGAATGCATATCTATCATCTAATTGCTTAATTTTCAAAAGCTTATGTAACTAACAATAGAACTTCAAAAATTCTGATCATACATATCAATCCTTTGTTGTCCAGAACAATCTTGTACACCCGGTAATCTCAGTGTTGTAAACAATAATTAAAATATTTTTTAAAAATTAAAAAAATACACATGACCAATATTCTATACTATGATGTAGAACATTTGTTATTCTTCAAGTAGAAAATTTTGAGACATTGTTTTTTTCAAAGAGAATTTCTTATCGAGTATTTGCCTCAAGACTGGTCTACAAAAAGTTTCTTTATAAATCAATTTTTTTTTTCCAAATTGGATTATATTGAATAATTTTGTTCACCCTAGCACAAACTGAGCTTGTTGAAAGGATATCCTATTGCAGGTTAATGTGTTTTTAAAAGTGTTTGAAGAAAACGTTAATTCAACCATTTCAACTTGATAAGCAGGTAAAACTTATCACTCCCGTTTCTAGTGCTGGTGTACCACCTAGGCTTCATTGGAAACCGCAAGAAGAAAAGCTGGGAAAGATCCTATGTTATCTACTGGTCCCTGCCTCTATTTCCAGCACTTTCATTAGGGTGCAAATGGAAACCTTACATTTACCGTACAAGGTTGATTTGTGCTTCCAGTTGATTGGAGGATAATTATATAAATTAAATTTGTCGTTCTATAAGGGAAGTTTTAATCTATGGTTTCCCAAATTTTTAGGTGGTACAAGTGAAAGCTCCTTACCCGCAGGCCAGTCTCTTCTTTCTGCTGACATCTCATGCATTCTTTTGCCCATGAATGGTGGAAAGAAAACAAATTGATGGAGGACTGGTTATGGAGTACTGTAATCAGATATGACAGATTCTTGAGTAGGATCCAAGGTCAATTGATACTAAGGTCCAGTTCTACTTGAGCAGACTTGATAGAACTTATTGAATCTTTTGTCGTCCTGGGATGAGCATGTCACAGATATAAGGGGCATGAGGCAAGATGCTGGCCACTTCCAAAATGGTGTCATGACTCTGTTGCATTATATCATGAAGTCAGTTTACTTAATACTTTCAGCTGTCTCAGTATGCATTCAGAATCTTCATCACTATCTATTTTGCAAGAGCCTTGATGGAGCAGCTCTGCTGTCCCGGGTGTGTGAGGGACGCATTACCACACCCATCATCCACCACTTCTCTCCCTTAGGACAAATCTCTGCCCATCAGCTGCTGACTTGTCCTACACACTTTGTTCTCCATCCAATTCAATTTGGCTGTATGTAGCTTACTTCAACTCAAATTTCAGTTTGAACTTAGTATTTTGCAACAATGTAATATTTTCTGGACCCTTCTCAGCCTGAATTCTTTCCTAATTAGCAGATTCTTCTGGGATTGAGGATAACTTGCTTCTGTCTCGGATTTACGGTTGGAGTACCAGTGAGAGAAGCTCAGACTCTTCTGTAGCTAGGCCAGGAGGTGCCTAACGGGCAGATAATTTCTGAGGTCGTGTGCTGCTACCATTTTTCACTCAGGACCCTGATGGAATTACTCAAGATTCTCAATGCCATCATAAATGTTCCATCTCCACTTTGAATGCAAGTGAGTCAGGGATTTACAGGAGATGGTAGGGATGCTGTATTTCTTCACAGAGCTTTCAACATGACTTTGAATTTTTTCTTCAGTTTGTCCAGTTGACTCTTACCTTGACAGAGCTAAAGGTAGGGAGTTAGATTCAGGAGTTTGGTGTCAGGCATGCAAACTAGGTCACCTGCTCAAAGGTGCTGATCAAGTCCTGGGGATATTGTCTTGGCAGAGGATTCACCCAGCTTTCTGGTGGACTTGAAGACCTTTGTAGAAATATCATTGTTGGTATTCTTCCAGTACTTTGTGGTGCCTGCTGTATGTACGTCAGGACCTCAGCTGGGCAGGGAGAACTGCTGCCTGGAGTTTTATGCAAGGCTTGAGATCCTGCCCTTCAAATATCCCTTCTTTTCAATCAGTCAAGACTGTCCTTCTGCTTTGCAGATAGTGATGAATTCCATCATCAATGTCTGCATTCACTGAACGGAGGTTCCTGAGATATGCAAAAGTATTTTGTGCTTCCCAGGGCTTTGTCATGATTTTTCTTTTGTTGGAGAGTGGTTTTGACAGGAGAGGAAGGCTGGTGGAGAATCTTTGTACTGACATTGTTGAGTGTAAGGTCCATCCATCAATAAATAAGACCATAGCTTGAAGTTTGGCCGTCCAGCTCGCACAATTATCAGCCTATTAGCACCAAGCCAATAGCCAAATGCTGAAACACAGGTGTTATTGGAACTATACACTCCTTTGAGAATATAGATTGTATGCAACTTTTGCACTGTGAATGATAAATTGCATCTCTGCAGATCAGAGACAAGATACTATACAAGGATAGGCAATGGCACAATAATAATTAATTTGATAATCACTGTCTGGGCCTGATGCTCACTGAGGTTTCCAATGATGTGCATCTGGACTCATACAGTATCTACTTGATTTCTGGATCAATCATTTTGGCAGGCTTTTACACACTGTCTGGTATTGGTTAAAATTTGAAGTAGAATAGCATAAGATAGCTTTCATATGATGCCCATCAATTCCACTAATGCTATCCACAATCACATAAAAGAAGCCAAATGAAAAACATTTCTAAAACTGACATGGTATTTGATTTCATCACGCTAAAATTTTGTTACCCCTTACCAATGTCTCTATTGGTACTGTCCTCATGTTTCTAAAGTCAGAATTGGCTATGGTCCTATAAATTGCAGATATAAATTTCAAAGTATTTGAAAGTAATAGTTAAACGGCGCTCAATAAAAATGTAGCATATTTATCACTTTTGCTATAAACCCAGGTAAGGTGGGCCATTTTTTTGTACTGATTTTTTGTGTCTGTTTCACGGGCTTCTTTTTTACAGGTGCAATAATAGCCCCACAATATTGTGTTGCATTGTACTGAATTGAATTGAACTGACTTTATTTCTTACATCCTCCACATACATGAGGAATAAAATTTTTTATGTTTCTGTCTAAATGTGCAATTTACAGTAATTTGTAATAAATAGCATGTATAACAGGACAGTCAATATAGCATGGAAATACAATTATATCAACGTGAATTAATCAGTCTGATGGCCTGGTGGAAGAAGTTGTCCCCGAGACTGCTGGTCCTGGTGTTTATGCTGTGGTACCGTTTTCCGGATGGCAGCAGGAACAGTTTGTGGTTCAGATGACTTGGGTCCACAATGATCCTTCAGGCCCGTTTTACACACCTGTCACTGTAAATGTCCTGAACAGTGAGAAGTTCATATCTATGGATGCGCTGGGCTATTCGCATCACTCCCTGCAGAGCCCTGCGATTGAGGGAAGTACTGTTCCCATACCAGGCAGTAATGCAGCCAGTCAGAATGCTCTCAATCGTGCCCTGTAGAAAGTCCTTCAGATCTGGGGACTCATGCCACACTTCTTCAACCATCTGAGGTGAAAGAGGCGCTGTTGTGCTTTCTCACTACAGACATTATGTACAGACCATGTGAGATCCTCGTGATGTTTATGCCGTGGAACATAAAGCTGTTCACCTTCTCAACTCCTGATCCATTAATGTCAATGGGGGTTAGCCTGTCTCCATTCCTCCTGTAGGTAGTCTACAACCAGCTTCTTTGTTTTTACAACATTGAGGAGAAGTTGTTTTCTTGACACCACTGTGTCAGGGTGATGACTGCCTCTCTGTAGGCTGCCTCGTTATTGTTTGAGACAAGGTCGATGAATGTAGTGTCATCAGCAAATTTAATTAGCAGATTGGAGCTTTCGGTGTCAACACAGTTATGACCGTATAGTGAGTAAAGAAGGGGGGTTAGGACACAGCACCAGTGTTGAGGGTCAGAGGGCAGAGGTGAGGGAGTCCACTCTTACCACCTGCCAGTGATTTGACACAAAGTCCAGGATCCAGCTGCACAAATCAGGGTGAAGGCCGAGGTCTCTAAGCTTCTTGTTGAGCCTGGAGGGACTTATGGTGCTGAATGCTGAACTGGAGTCCAAGAACAGCATTCACACATAAGCATTCTTCTTCTCCAGGTGTGTAAGAACGGTGTGTAGAACAGTGGCTATTGCGTCATCTGTCGATCGGTTGCACTGGTAGGCGAATTGTAGGGGGTCCAGTGTGGGTGGTAGCATGCTGTCGGTGTAGTCCTTGAGCAGCCTCCCAAAGCATTTGCGTATCATTGAGGTGAGCGCAACAGGACTCCAGTTGTTCAGACCTGTTACCTTGCACTTTTGAAACAATAGAGGATGTTTTGAAGCAGGAGGGCACTCTACACTGGGAGAGGAAGAGATTACAAATGTCTGTGAACTCACCTGCCAGTTGTGCTGATAACAGTTGTGTAAATAATCCTGATTTGGTATGGAAACTTTTGGCAGTTACAATATGACAAGTTAAAATTGAACACATGGCAATGCATCAAAAGTGTGTCAATAGCTGTCAGAGAAACACTGCAGTTTTTCTTAAAGCAAACTATAGCTAACTGAAACAAGAGGTTGGCTCACACAGTTTGGGTTTGGCACAAGGTGAAGTGGCATATTTCTGAGTCCCCTCCATTGGTCAGGGCCTAACGGATGTTCTGTCCTAGATGTACAGTGCCATATGCGAGCCAATATACAAGCCAGGGCAGTACAATATGCAAAACTGCCCATGTAGCAGGCTCCCACTCTCCACACAGCTGATCAATCCAAAGGAATGGCAGAGAACGATATAGTTTCGGTCCAGAGATGTCGCTGGAGGTGTCAGTCAGCATTGAACTCAACATAGGACTGCTTGAGGATTCCAGTCCAGATCTTTCCTCGGGGTTTACTCCTGAAGACTTTCCCATGAGTGGGTGTAGCTGCAAGGCGCTGGAGGTTTGAGATCAGTGTTTTCCTTCTCCTAGATGAACTGCCAATGGCCATTTTGCTGCAATTATCCAATATCTCTCAATTCAATATCAAAGGGCTTTAGATTATATTCCAACCCATAATATGTCTGCTTTACATTCTTTTCCAACTTCTGTTTGACATTTAGAGTTTGGATGTTTATTTTATTTATTTTCTGTATCTTGCCTCTTTTGTAACGTTCTTACTTTAATTGCAATGGTTATTGTACTTTATTGCTATGTTTCAATCTTAGTGTTAAATAATTTAAATTAGGTTACAAAATATACATTTTTTATATAAATATATAAAATATAAATACAAATTTATATAAAATTAAATACAATTTATAATTTTTTCTTATTGTATTTGAATTATAATCTTAGATTGTGGCTCCTGGTAAAAATGTATTCTTTTACTTTAACAGAAGTACTGATGCTAAAAACGTGTGGCTGAATGTTATGGAAAGACACATCATCCTTCTGTGAATTCTCTCAACTAGGTTAGATTATCAGAACAAAAATGTCAGGCCACAAAGGAACAAAAATGCTAAATACCCTGACAATGTGCTCTTACTTTAACCCAGGCAACTGTAACCTCCAAATGTTTATGTGTGAACAAAATAAATCGTTAAACCAAGTCTATATTTTTGTTATGAATACTTTTGAACACATCCTTGTTCTTAATATGTTTCATTTTTCAGGCATTTTCTACTTTTAATTCTGATCTCTCAGTTGGATAACACTCAAAGGCACCACCTGAATGAAAGGTAATTGATTGAAACATATATCACACATCAAATAAATAATGAAATTACCTATTTTGAGTGAGCTACGTGTATTAAGCACCTCTACATGCAGTGCGATAGGGAAGGAAAATTAATGCTGACAAACAGATTGAGCTTTTAACATAGATAAAATTCCCAAAAGAATGATATCAGGAAGGAGAGAAAACTACCGATATGCACCATTCCACCTTAATGCCACAGGCAATTTCTGTTCTTAATTGAACTAATTTATTACCAAAGGTACATGACATGCTGAGAAAGAACATGATTTGTAGTTAATGTGGTCTATGAATCATGATTCTACAGTTGACTGCAACATTAGACATGCTAATGTGGGGAAAATATAGCTTCTATGTTATGTACATGGATTTTGCAAGTCATCAACTTGAACTAATCTTTCACTGCAAACAGTCATAAAAGCAGTTAAACAAAATGTTTTTGCAGAAGTCTACGGGCGTAATTATGTTAAACATAGGATTTCGTTTATCTGCTATAGATGTTTCTTGCTTTGTTTACTTGTCTATAGTGTTATTTCTTGGTGTTTATGCTTGAAAGCTTTTTAGTAACATGTTAACATTGAATTTAAATATTTCCAACTTTCAGAATTATGGAGATGAACTTGAACATTCATTAACATGGGAAAATCTGCAAAATCTGTTGTAAATCCAAAGCAACACACAAAAATATTATGGAGGAACTCAGCAGGCCAGCCAGCATTTTTCCACGGAAAAGAGTAAACAGTTGATGCTTTGGGCTGAGACCCTTCTTCAGGACTGAGAGGGAAGGGTTTTTCCATGGAAAGAGGAGTACAAAGCCTGACCTGCTGAGTTTCTCCAGCATTTTGTGTGTGCTGCTTTGAATATTCATCAGTCTAGTTTAGATGCTAAATGATCTAGAGGGTAGAAACACAGCCCTGCTTGTGTTACATATGACAGAAGAATGAGATAGGGAATCTCACTCCATGGAGACAGTTCCAAGGTCAACACACAATACAGATACTACGTTAGCTTAGCGGCAATGCAAAGTCAAAGAACCTGAATTTTAGTGCGACCTGTATTGTTTGAATATCTTGTGAGATTAACACAAGTGATCAAAGACCATTTCAGTGCTTTCACTCCACATCTTTAATGTTGACGCGAAGCAATCTAGAACTACAGTTGTAGGAGTGACACAAAATATGATATAATGTAAATGTAACAGGTTTGAGGTATTGCGAGACAGAAAGTTAGGATATGATGTTATGGACAGGCTGTGTAGTTATAGTCATTTCTAATGCAGCAGGAAATCATGTTTTCAGAGATAGCTGGCCTATGTCAGTTTAACATAATTACTAAAATAAACAGCATTCTGTCAGAGCTGTTTCAAACTAAATGCTTCAGAGAAACACCTTGGAATATTTTTCTTTAGGAAAGATACAAAGCAAAAGCAAATTGCTGTTCCTATCATCCAAATAAAACTTGTACAATTGTACCAAAATATTTTCACAAGAATATAGCAGCAGGCAGATATTTTCTTTTGAATGTTTGCAATACACTTTTAGTATTCTCAGCACTGACCTTCACAGCAAAGCTGAGGATGAATAAACACACTAACATTGGAAAGTAAAGAGACATTTGCCTTGAAACATACAATGGTGCTGTAGGCTAAGACCATATGAAAATAGATCACAATTTGAAGGATTCAGTCTCAGTAAATGTCAAGATTCTGGATGTCTGTTAAGTAGTGGATGGACATTGAAATAGCGGTACGGGAATAGTGTTGGTTAAATGTTGCTTAACAAAATTAAAGGCTGCAGTTACACAATTTTTGCTGGTTTAATGTTGCAGTTAACAAAGTGACTTCCAATTAATATATTCAAGCCACAAATTGCACTCTTTTATTATTACCTTTCTTATTGAAACCGATTTTTACCCTGAAGGAAAATACCTCAGACTAAACACTTATACCAAAGACAGATTGCTTTAATAAATCTCTGCTCGAGCCACTGTCTAACACTGTTTTAAGCCTCTTGGGAATAGTTTTAGTCAGAATTTCCATACAATCACAAAGCATTTGTTATATTATGCCAAGTGATTTTTTTTTAAATAAGGGAAAAGAAACATTTTCTATATTATTCTCATTTGCTCTCCATTCCCCTTTCACATAGCCCTCTATTTTTCTATCATCCATGTGCCTATCTAAGAGTTTCTTAAATGCGTCTAAGGTACCTGCTTCTACCACCATGCCAGACTATGCACCCACCAGACTGTGTAAAAATAATGTACCCGCAACATCCTACTTAAACTTTCCTCCAATCACCATGAAATTATGCACCCTTGTATTAGCCATTTTTGCTCTTACAAAGAGTCTCTGGCTGTCCACTCAATCTATGCCTCTTATCATCTTGTACACCTCTATCAAGTCATTTCTCACCCTCCTTCACTCCAACAAGAATAGCCCTAGCTTGCTCAGCCCTTCCTCATAAGACATGCTCTCTAATCCAGGCAGTATTCTTATGAGTCTCTTCTGCACTCTCTCTAGATCTTCACATCCTTACCATAATGAGGCAATCAGAACTGAACACAGTACTCCAATTGTGGTCTAGCCAGTGTTTTATAGAGCTCCAATATTGCCTCATGGCTCTTGAACTCAGTCCCTCAACTAATGAAGGCCAACCCACGATATGCTTTCTTAACCACTTTCACAAAATGTGATATATTTTAAGTTCACAGTATATTGATAGCAATGGGAAAAGATGTAAGCTGCTAAGTGTTATCATCCAGAGAATGTGCAAAGGAAGAATAGTTTTAAGATTTTATTTTTCATAAGGTAGCAAATTAATGAAGCTTGAGAAGCAGAAAAATAAAGTTCAACTTTCTTTAAACTGTTATTAATCTCTTCTGATCATTCTGTTCATGCAGATCGTTTGCATGCATTTAGCACACATTGCGAGGCAATGGATGAATTTAGTGCAAGACTAAGTATGCTTGTGTTGATCTTGTGAATGAGTGTGGAAATAGACTTTTCAGCCCATCAAGTTCTCACCACCCATTAAACAACAATTTACACTAATTCAAATCTTATTTTATTCTCCCCCAAGTTCTATCATTCACCTACAGTAAGGTCAAGCAACCTACCAACACAGATGTCTCTGTGTTGTGGAAGGAGACCAAAGTACCTGGAGGAAATCCATGCAGTCACTACTGAAACACACAGACTCCACATAGACAGCATCCAACATCCAGATTTAATCTGGGTCTCCGGAATTTTGAGACTCATACCAACTATACCAGCTGCACCGCCATGCGGCCGATCTGTGAGTATGATTTCAGATTCTGTATGCCAGGTAAACATTGTGCTAAGCCAAAATGCATTTAAATGATGTAAATCAATGAAACAACATTACTATATCCAAGATGAATAAAAGGCAGTATTTCATATTATGATTATTTAATGTGAAAATGATTCAGTAGCTTTGTGAAATTACTCCCTGTTGGAATCACCAGAATCAATAATAGGTGTACACCCATTGTCATGTAGGTAATTGTTTTCTGTAAGTTGGGTTGCTCAATATTTTTATAGTTTCACTATGAAATATTCTTTTCCCAGATACTGCATTATTATTGATAATGTGCAAAATCAGACTCAACTGCAAAAGTACATATGGCCAGAAATTGATATCCACAAATCAATGATATGGCAGCAATATGATGTACAAATGCAGTTGAAATTGTTGTCAACATTGTATGTTGACCACCACCATGCAAGCTGAACATCTGAACAATGAACTTTATAAGGTATCCATACACTCCTCATTGCAAGCTAATTCAACAGTATAAATATAAAACATACAAAGAATCAGTCAATTTCACTTACCCCTGTTCTCTGCACATCCATGAAAACTGCTCTCTGGAAGGTTTTCTCCCATACTGCAAGCTCACTCCCCGTCTCTACACAGAAATAATGGTTCTCGCCTTGGCCAGCCAGGATACTGAAACCATACGGCCTCAGGTTTTGAAGCTCAAAGTCCTGATGAAGACCTAAATATAAGTTTGCTTGCAGCCAGCATTCATCATCAAGCCAGAGCTGTAAAATATTCTGCAGTAGATTATCTTTGAGCCATTTAATTCTTACAGGCAGATAACACTACATAAAGTATTTTAATCAGCCATTGCGGTCATCCAAGATGAAGAGGAAAGGTGTTTAAGAAAATTATAGCATAAAAATGCATTGAAAAAGTCCATTGTTTCAAGCAGACACTACACTGTACCTTAAGAATACAATTGATGTGGCTCTTCATTTATACTGCAAACTTAGAGCACGAGGCACTATTTTAAGAAGGAAAGTTAAAGAAACAAATATGGCACACAAATTTATTTTATATATGAAGACCTTTTTATGATATTATTATTATTATGTTGAGTTTATGTACCAAGTGTTTAAAACAGGTTCATTAGATTGATTATCGCAAGTAGTCAATTCTTCACTAATGTACAATTTGTGTCATCCATACTGATAGAACAAAAAATACTTGGTCTTTTCTCCTTGGAGAGACGGAAGATGAGAGGTGACCTGATAGAGGTGTATAAAATGCTAAGAGGCATTAATCGTGTGGATAGTCAGAGGCTTTTTCCCAGGGCTGAAATGGCTAACACGAGAGGACACAGTTTTAAGATGCTTAGAAGTAGGTACAGAGGAGATGTCAGGGGTAAGTTTTTTACTCAGAGAGTGGTGAGTGCGTGGAATGGGCTGCCAGTGACAGTGGTGGAGGTGGATATTAGAGGCTCTTTTAAGAGGCTCCTGGATAGGCACATGGAGCTTAGAAAAATAGAGGGCTATGGGTAACCCGGGGTAAGTTCAAAAGTAAGTACATGATTGGCACAGCATAGTGGGCCATAGGGCCTGTATTATGCTGTAGGTTTTTTATAGTATCTGTTATCCATAATAACCTTACAAAATTATTCCTAAAGGGAACAGATATCCAATATTGTGAATGTCATATATAAAGTATAAATAAGTAAAATCACAATAAGATATGGAGCAAAAGTAGATCTGAAAAGCTTAAAGAAACACATCCTAAACAAGAGAAAATCTACAGATGCTGGAAATTTGAGCAGCACACACAAAATGCTGGAGGAACTCAGGAGGCAAGGCAGCAACTATGGAAAAACGTACAGTCAATGTTTCGGGCCGAAATCCTTCAGCAGGACTGGAGAAAAAAAGCTGAGGAGTAGATGTAAAAGGTGGGGGCAGGTGAGAGAGAGACACACCAGGTGATAGGTGAAACCTGGAGAGGGAAGGATGAGGGTGGGGATCTCATTGAAACCTATTGAATATTGAAAGGACTAGATAGATTTGATGTTTCCTTTAGTGAGTGATTCTAGAACCAGAGGGCACAGCATCAGAATTGAGGGATGTCAATTTAGAACAGAGATGAGGAAAAATTTATTTCGCCTAATTCTGCTTCTATGTCTTATGTCTTGTGCTCTGATGTGATAGTGATAATTTGATATAACATATACAAAATGTTGGAGGGACTCAGCAGATCAGGCGGTATCAATAGAGAGGAAAAAACAGTATTTTGGGCAGAGACCCTTCGTCAGGACCTGATAAAGGATCAGCCTGAATCATTGACTGTTCATTCCTTTCCATAGATGGGACCTGACCTGTTGATTTCCTCTAGCATTGTGTGTGTCTGTTGCTCTGGGTTTTTCAGCATCTGCAGAATCTTGTGTTAATGAAGATTTGATTGCTGGAACAAAGTCTGCCATCATATAAAGGCAAGGAGAGCAATTTATTCTTCCAAATTTACCAAGTTAGTTCCTTTAAGGTAGCAAATTGTTAGATTAGAGAATGGACATGAAAACAGTGATAGCAATATAATATTTGTACAGAGGAAATGTATCCAGTGGGTAAATACTGAAAAAAGATTCTACCTAATTTTGTGGTTGTCTCAGTTAAAAGCGAAACAAAATCTAGTATAGTATCTATGTCACTAATAAAAATAAAATCATAGAGGGTTAGAGTGTGGAAACAGAGCCTTTGGCTAACTTGTCAATGCTGGCCATGGTAGCTACCAAGCTATCCTGTTTACCCATGTTGAAACTTTATCTCTCTGTATCATTCTATTCATGTTCTTATCCAAATGTCTTTTAAATGTAGTTATAAACCTACCTCGACCACTTCCTCTGCAGCTCATTCCATATACGCATTACACTCTGTGTGAAAAAAAATTCTCCACAAGTCCCTTTTAAATCTTTCACTTCTCTCCTTAATCCTAAGCCATAGTCATAGAAAAGTACAGCGCAGAAAAGGGCCTTCAGCCCATCTAGTTCATACCAACTCCATTTAATAACCAATGCCTACTCCCATCAACCTACACTGGCACCATATCTTTCCATACCCCTACTATCCATGTACCTATCCAAACTTCACTTAAACATTGAAATTGAGCTCATATGCACCACTTGTGCTGGCAGCTAATTCCACACTCTCACAACCCTCTGAGTGAAGAAGTTTCCCCTCATATTCCTCTTAAACTTTTCATCCTTAATCCATAACCTCTGGTTGTAGTCCCATCCAACCTTGTGGAAATAGTCTACTTGCATTTACTCTATCTATATCCCTCATAATTTCATATACCTCTATTAAATCTCCTCTCAATTTTCTTCGTACTAAGGAATGAAGTCCTCCTAACCTATTCAATCTTTCCTTTTAACTCAAGTCCTCCAGACCCAGCAACATCCTTGTAAATTTTCTCTGCAACCTTATTTACATCTGTCCAGTAGATAGGTGATCAAAACTACACTTAATACTCCAAATTAGGCCTTACCAGCATCTTATGCAACTTCAACATAACATTCCATCTCCTGTACTCAATAAATTGATTTATGTCTACCTGTGATACCACTTTCAATGAATTATGGACCTGTATTCCCAGATCCCTTTATTCTACCACGGTGCACCATCATTCTCTGTTTAAGAGCTATGCTTGTAGGTCCTACCGAAGTGCAAGACCTCGCACTGTCCACATTAAATTCCATCTGCTATTTTTCAGCCCATTTTTCCACCTGATGCATATCTCTCTGCAAGCCATGATAGCCTTCCTTACTATCCGTTACCTCCTCAATCTTGGTGCCAACTGCAAATTTGCTTATCCAGTTAACCACATTATCATCCACATCGTTGAGTGAGATAACAAACAACAATGGACCCATCACTGATTCCTACAGCACTCCACCAGTCACAGGCCTCCAGTCAGAGAGGCAACCATCTACGACCACTCTCTGGCTTCTCCCACAAAGCCATTGACTAATCCAATTTACCACCTCATCTTGAAAGCCGAGTGAATAAACCTTTTTGACCAAACTCCCATGCAGGACCTTGTCAACTGCCTTGCTAAAATCCATGTAGACAACATCCACTGTTTTGCTTTTATCATCTTTCCTGGTAACTTCCTCAGAAAACTCCATAAGTTTGGTTGGACATGACCTACTATGCGTGAAGCCACGTTGACCATTCTTAATCAGTCCATGTCTAACCAAATATTTATATATTCTGTCCCTTAGAATTTCCAATAACTTTCCCACCACTGATGTCTGACTCATCGGACTGTAATTTCATGGTTTATGTTTTGAGTCTTTCTTAAACAGTGCAACATTAACTATCCTCCAATCCCCTGGTTCCTCTCCTGTCGCTAATATCTTTGCTAGGGCCCCAAGAATTCCTGCACTTGCATTCTATAGGGTCTGAAGGAACACTTTGTCAGGTCCTGGGGTTTGCTCCCCCCCCTCCCCAATTCTGCCTCAGGACAGCAAACACCGCCTCCTCTACAATCTGTATAGGGTCCATGAACTTGATGCCACTTTGCCTCACTTCTTTAGACTGTGTCCATTTCCTGAGTAAATACAGATGCAAAACATTTATTTAAGTTCTCCCCCATCTGCTTTGGCGCAAACACATTAATTACCATTCTGATCTTCCAGAGGAGCGTTTTTCTCCCTTGCAATACTTTGCTATTAACATACTTGTAGAATTCCTTACAATTCTCCTTCACTTTGACTGCTAGGGCAATTTCATGCCTTCTTTTAGCCCTCCTGTTTTCTCTGGCATTTCTTATCTCCATAAGCACCTCATTTGTTCCTACCTGCCTTTAACTGTTATGCATCTCCTTTTTTCTCTTACCAGGGCTTCAATGTCTCTTGCAAACCAAGGTTCCTATACTTGTTATATTTACCTTTTATTTTGACAGGCACATACAAGTTCTGTACGCTCAAAATTTTCTTTTGAAGGCCTCCTACTTTCCAAATACACCTTTGCCAGAAAACAGTCTGTCACATTCCACACTCGCCAGATCCTTTCTGATACCAGCAAAAGTGGCCTTTCTCCAATTAAGAATCTCAACCTGAAGACCAAACCTATCTTATTGCATATTTACTTTGAAACTAATGATATTACGATCACTAGGTCAAAATGTTCCCTTACACAAACTTTTGTGACCTGCTCTGTCTCATTCTCTCATAGTAGATCAAGTATTGCACACGCTCTCTTTGGGATTTCTGCATACTGATTAAGGAAACCTTCCAGAATACCTTTGACAAACTCTATCCCATCCAGTCCTTTTACAGTATTGGAATCCCAGTCAATATGTGGAAAGTTAAAATCACCTCTGACAACAACCTTATGTTTCCCGCAACAGTCTACAATCTTTCTGCACGTTTGTTCTGCTAAATCCATCAGACTGTCAAGTTGTCTGTAACATAACCCCATTAACATGGTCATACCATTCTTATTTCTCAGTTCCACCCATAACACCTCAATAGATGGAGCACTGTTGTGACATTTTTCCTGACTAGTAACACCACCCCTCCTCCTGCTCTGTCATCTCTAAAACAACAGAACCCTGGAATAGTGAACTGCCAGTCCTGCCTCTCCTGCAACCAAGTCTCACAAATGGCTAAATTATCATAGTTCCAGGTGTTGATCTATGCCCTGAGTTCACCCGCCTTTCCTAGTTTCAGACTATCTAGTAATCACTGGATTATCAATGGGTCTTTTGCCTGGAAACCAGCATACTATCCACGTACCTCAGCAGCAATTCTGCATGAACCCAACTGTGTGAAACTCTGCACCTTTCTGACATTTAATATCTTTTCAAGAAAGGAGGGAGAGAGAAAACAGGGAATTATAGACCGGTTAGCCTGACGTCAGTAGTGGGAAAGATGCTGGAGTCAATTATAAAAGAGGAAATTACGACACATTTGGATAGCAGTAGAAGGATCAGTCTGAGTCAGCATGGATTTATGAAGGGAAAATCATGCTTGACTAATCTTCTGGAGTTTTTTGAGGATGTAGCTATGAAAATGGACAAGGGAGAGCCAGTGGATGTAGTGTACCTGGACTTCCAGAAAGCTTTTGATAAAGTCCCACATAGGAGATTAGTGGGCAAAATTAGGGCACATGGTATTGGGGGCAGAGTACTGAAGTGGTTTGAAAATTGGCTGGCTGACAGGAAACAAAGAGTAGTAATTAACGGGTCCCTTTCGGAATGGCAGGCTGTGACCAGTGGGGTACCGCAAGGTTCGGTGCTGGGACCGCAGCTGTTTACAATATACATTAATGATTTAGATGAAGGGATTAAAAGTAACATTAGCAAATTTGCTGATGACACAAAGCTGGGTGGCAGTGTGAAATGTCAGGAGGATGTTTTGAGAATGCAGGGTGACTTGGACAGGTTGGGTGAGTGGGCAAATGTATGGCAGATGCAGTTTAATGTGGATAAATGTGAGGTTATCCACTTTGGTGGCAAGAACAGGAAGGCAGATTACTATCTAAATGGAGTCAAGTTAGGAAAAGGGGAAGTACAACGAGATCTAGGTGTTCTTGTACATCAGTCAATGAAAGCAAGCATGCAGGTACAGCAGGTAGTGAAGAAAGCTAATGGCATGATGGCTTTTATAACAAGAGGAATTGAGTATAGGAGTAAAGAGGTCCTTCTGCAGCTGTACAGGGCCCTGGTGAGACCTCACCTGGAGTATTGTGTGCAGTTTTGGTCTCCAAATTTGAGGAAGGACATTCTTGCTATTGAGGGAGTACAGCGTAGGTTCACAAAGTTAATTCCCGGAATGGCGAGACTGTCATATGTTGAAAGATTGGAGCGACTGGGCTTGTATACACTGGAATTTAGAAGGATGAGAGGGGATCTGATTGAAACATATAAGATTATTAAGGGATTGGACACACTGGAGGCAGGAAGCATGTTCCTGCTGATGGGTGAGTCCAGAACTAGAGGCCACAGTTTAAGAATAAGGGGTAGGCCATTTAGAACAGAGATGCGGAAAAACTTTTTCACCCAGAGAGTGGTGGATATGTGGAATGCTCTGCCCCAGAAGGCAGTGGAGGCCAAGTCTCTGGATGCATTCAAGAGTGAGTTAGATAGAGCTCTCATAGATAGCGGGGTCAAGGGATATGGGGAGAGGGCAGGAACAGGGTACTGATTGTGTATGATCAGCCATGATCACAGTGAATGGCGGTGCTGGCTAGAAGGGCCAAATGGCCTACTCCTGCACCTACTGTCTATTGTCTATTATCTCACCTATGATGGTTTATCACAAATATCTCAGTTAGATGTTCATTTCTATAATGACTAATGTTATGCAACTTAGACTGCTAATGTCATTGTACCATCACATAGTGACAGTTACCTTATGAACTTTACAAAGAATCTCACAGAGGTTGTAAATCTTCTCAGCCCATAGCCAGTCCCGAATGCTGACCTGTAAAAGTCAAACACAAACTGTTGATAATAAATTACTTATCATTGTAAATTGATGAATTAGCATTATGTGATTAAAATGATGAGTTCTTTGCACAGCCTTTGCAAATAATTTGTTATACTTGTTATATCAATTCACATTTTGTGCTCCAATTAATTACTGAAACATTATACCACCAGTTGCCAGGTAATGCCCAGTGCTTCAGTGTTCTGACGGAACACGTCAGTGACGGCAGAAGCAAATTGTCAAGAGAATGTCACTTCACAGATAGACAATAACAATCTGTAAAAGTGAGCAAAGATTGAGAAGTAGAAAGATTCTAATATAGTAATAGCCATATCCATATTTCAGTTTCAAAGTCACAACCTTGAGCATAGAACCAAAGAAACACCTTGTCAATTTCACGTGCAGTTTCTTCCAGTTTATTTAATTAACTGGTAAATTCCTCTGCTGTTCTGCCACAAACATTTCTAAGTTTCTAAATTTTTACATGCACTTTTTTATAATTATTACCAGTTCAAAAAAACTAAGAAATACATATTACTACAGAAAGGGCAGTATAAATAAAGTGCATAAAATTAGGACATTATCAGACAATTGTGAAACTAATTCAATAGAAGTAATAAGCATTAAAGGTGTAGTTAAGGCAGATTTTGCTGGAATTTGCTGAAAATTCCAGTATTATTGACAATTCAACAGCAATAATCCAGGATGGAGAAAGATGTTGATGGAATTCCCTGCAGATATCCTGAGGAGAGCTGCTCTGCGATCTTGCACCAGCTTGTACCTGGCACAGTATATGTGTTAAATCATGGTCGTGGTGACTGTATGTCTACAAGAAAGTAATTAGACCAGATTAAGGGTCTACTTCTCCATTTCCTACTGATGCTGCCCACCGAGTTCCTTCATCAACTTGTCTGTTGTTCCAATTTCCAGTATCTGCAGCCTCTGTGCCTCCAATGGTATTTTTTATGTCTATGAGTAAGGTACTTTATGTTTTTTATATTATTTGAGCTTGTGTTTATGTTTTTAATTTTTCAAGTTGCAGCAAGCTCAGGCACGTGTGAAAGTGATGATGGAGCTCCAGATCTGTCAAGATAATACCAGCAGGAAAGTTGAATGGTACTTGAACATGACATTTAGCGATTGACAACCATTATGGAACAGGAGTAACATTGCTTCTTCATCGATTCTTTAATCACATGCTAACCCACAGGAAACAGGGTGAAACAGAGGCATCATTAAATGTTTGATGCTGTTACACAGCATAAACCTCTCAAATAAATGTGATGTCAACTGTGGTACACTGCTGATCATCTGTGTGTAGCAAAGGTCCAACTCAGCACTTTATTGGTGCAGTTGACTGTTCTGCAATCTCATGTCTGCTATCAATCCACGAGTACAGGGATCTGATCATTTTTCCTTTGGCAAGCATCAATATTATGAGTTGTATTGGTCAAGTCATATAGTCCCATGGTCATAATAGTGAATAAGGTGACATCACTTTGTAACTTGATTCTTGACCAAACATTTGGAAGCTGTTCTTTACTTGTAGAAGATTATTATATCTGTGGATAGCACAGAACCATATTCCTTGCATTCTTGGCTACCAGTTTAAGCAGTCCTCTGTGCCAACAGCTTTTACTGGATATTTTTCATCCCTTAGGATATACACAGCTGTTCTTGGAGTAAGTAAACTAAAAGCTCTCTGAAGTTACAATATGGTTCAAGGTTTGAAATATTGTGGAAAATTGTTAGTTCGGGTTGGCTATTTGGAAGTTGGATTGATTGACTAACTTAGCACAATGTTCATAGACATTTCAGCTCCAATTAAGAAGCCATTATCAGTGCGCAGTTAAAGGTTCACACTGACAATGGCTTCTTAATTGGAGCTGAAATATCTGAAAGCAGTTTGCTAAATTTGGCGATCCACCAAACTTCCGATTGGTGCAAGGAATTTGAGTACGAGTTATTTGAGGAAATAACCACCAGGGTAGACAAAGGAGAGCCAGTAGATGTTGTTTACTTGGATTTTCAGAAGGCCTTTGATAAGGTGCCACACATGAAAGTTGCTAACATGGATAGAAGAGTGTCTGACTTGTAGGAAGCAAAATGTGTGAAAAAAGAGGGTCTTTTCTGGTTGTCTGCTGGTGACTAATAGTGTTCTGCAGGGTTTGGTGTTAGGACTGCTTCTTTTCATATTATATGTCAATGATTTGGTGATGGAATTGATGGCTTTGTGGCCAAGTTTGCAGATGATATGAAGGTAGATGGTGGAGCAAGTAGTGTTGATGGAGTCTGCAGAATGACTTAGACCATATTTGGAGAATGGGCAAAGAAGTGGCAGGTGGAATATAATATAAGGAAGTGTATGATTATGCACTTTGGTAGAAAGAATAAAGGTGTAGAATATTTTCTAAATGGGGAGACAATTCTAAATCCAGAGGTGCAAAGGGAGTTCAGAGTCCTCATGCAGCATTCCCTACAGATTAAGTCTATGGTAAGGAAGGCAAATGCAATGTTAGCATTCATTTTGAGAGGACTCGAATATAAAAACCAGGATGTAATTCTGAGACTTTATAAGTCATTGTTCAGGCTGCACGGAGCATTGTGAGCAGCTTTGGGGCCCTATCTAAGATGTGCTGGCATTGGAGAGGGTCCAGAGGAGGTTCACGAGACTGATTCCAGGAATTCCTAACATATGAAGTGTGTTTAACGGCTCTGGCCCTGTACTCAATGGAGTTTAGATACATGAGGAGGAAACTCATTGAAACCTATCACAATCAGAAAGGCCTAGGAACAGTGGATTTGGAAAAGATGTTTCCCAAAGAAGAGGAGTTTGGAACCAGAGGGTAGAGCATCAGAATAAAGGGATATCCATTTAGAACAGAGAAGAGGAGAAATTTCTTTAGCCAGAGGGCAGTAGAGCTGTGGAATTCATTGCCACAAATGACTGTGGAGGACAACTTATTGGGTATATTTAAAATAGAGGCTGATAGGTTCTTGATTAATCAGGGTATCAAGGGTTAAGGAGAAAAAGCAGGAGAATGGGGGTTGAGAGGGATATTCAATCAGCCATGATGGAATGGCAGAGCAGACACAATGGGCTAAATGACCTTATTCTGTTTTTGTCTTATGGTCTAAAATGCATTCACCCATCGTTTCTTTTAATTTTGGATTGTTCTCAGCTAATTTATAACTCTTTAACATGTCACACAGGTGTAGGTTGAAGTATTCCTCCAACCTCCTTGACCTTGAACCACCATTTTATTTCTTTCTTGTCAAAATAATATCACATTACTCTCAAATCCTGCTTGTTTTACTCAGCTACTTCCAATGCTTAAAAAAAACGGCCTTCTTTAATTTTACTCTAAATATCATCAGGTGATGCAAAGTGTTACTGTGTCACAGTCAAAAGCAGCTGCATATATCTCCCCTATATATTCTTTCAATCAGAGCTGTGGAATTCATGTAAAATGGGCCCACACATAGCTGAGAGATTAAGGCATTGAGGCCTATTTACTGACAAATTTTATCATCTACTCTTCCTCAGAGATTTTGTACATCCTATGAGATAGTGTCCCTTGAACACTACCTCACTTTTTTAATATATATTATTTCTGTTTTTGCACCATTTTAATCTATTCCATATACATATAGTGGGATAGATTTACTTATTTATTTATTATTTTTTTCTTCTGTATTATGTATTGCATTGAACTGCTGCTGTTAAGTTAACAAATTTTACAACACATGCCAGTGATAAATAACCTGATTCTGAGATGAAACTGTGGCTTTTAAAGGTGAAGATAGATTCTTCTCTCACAATTTTTTTTTCCTTCCTTGTTCCAAAATTTCCAAACTTGTCAGTATTCTTAAAATACCTAAGGAGCTTGGACACTATTGGAATGCAGGCAGATGTTATTTGCCAATACACTTATGAGGCAGGGAATCACTGAGTAACGTGCTTATTTTAACTCTAACAAGGGATGCATATAACTTCTTCACATAACCACATGCAAGGTACCACAGATTCTAAAGAAAATCAAAACTATGAAAATCATGCAAGCTTTTGTGTTTTCTCTTGTTTCTATATCTGTCACTTTCAATGACTAAACAAGGCACGAATGATAAAAAAAAGATTGCAGTAATTAATACTTCCATGAACTCAGAACAAGGAACTTTTGGCCACAGTTTTAATGTAGGAAGCTCCTACATTGAGCAAGCTCCATGGAACAGGTAATAGAGCCATCATCTTACACCATCAGTAACTGGGATTCAGTGCTGACCTCAAGTATTGTCTTTGTGAAATCTGCATATTCTCAAAAAATGTTCTCATTAAATTTTAAAGTGAACCTGTAAAATTTAGTGGGAGCTTGGAACTGAGCCCTGGTGAATTTAAAGGGAAAAGCAAATGGAACTCCGAGGAGTTTTGTTTGTAGGTTTCACAGTCTGAAACATACCAGCAATCCACACCCTGACAAAATGCATGAGCCTGTGGATAGAATGAATTTAGTTTTCTAATGAGTAAACCAGAGGCCATCATGTTCTATTCTTACAGCTGCCATCAGGAAAGAGGTACCGGAGCCTTGGTTAGGTCTTACACCACAAGGTTCAGCAGCGGTTATTACCCCCCAACCATCAGGTTCCTGAACTAGAGGGGACAACTTCATTCACCGCAGCAATGAACTGATTCCACAACCTATGGACTCACTTTCAAGGACTCTACAACTCAAGCTCTCAATGCTATTTATTTATTTAGTTTTTCTTTTTGTATTTACTCAGTTTTTTATCTTTGAACATTGGTTGTTTGTATGCGGCTTTTATTGATTCTATAGTGTTTCTTTGTAATTACTGTGAATGCCTGCAAGAAAATGAATCTCTGGGTAGTATATGGTGACGTATATGTATTTTGTTAATAAATTTGCTCTGAATTTCGAGCTTTCACTGGGATTTCTAAACATTCGTATACCAAATTATCAGTGTTTTCCTGTAATTTGTTCTTTATCTTAACAGATAAATATATTATTCTGGACACTGAAACATCCAGTTTCTTTCTCTTTGAGGAAGCTCTGTGCCACTTTCAATGCCCGGAAGAGAATAAATTGGGCTTGACTGTAAGGGATTTTCACATGTAGTGGTAATGCAGGCAATGCAGCAGTTTCACAGCTCCTAGGTTTAATTCTGACCTCAGATACTATCTGTGCAGAGTTTGCACCTTCTTCCTGGGTCCACGTAGGCTGCCCCAGATGCTTTGGTTTTCTCCAGCACCTCAAATGTTGGATATAATCTGCAAAGGTGTTGCTGATGCTTTGCAGACAGCAAACAAAATGACTAAAAAGACTAAGTATATCTACTAGATATACTTTAACAAGACTATGATCAATGCAGTCTATAGCCTGGGAGGTCTACTTCAAAGCCATCTGTACAACGTGGCATTTTTGTGGTATTCTGAAATATTCAGAGACCTGGATTCTCAAGAATGCAGGTACGGCTGCAGCAGCCACGGCTGGAGTGGACTTGGAACCTGACTGAATCCTCGGGCCGGACTGTAGAGGCAGAGCCCAGACCCGAGAGCAAATAATGAACCAGTGTTTGGCTGATTCAAGTGGTGAGCCAGAATAAAAAGATCAAAGTGTCAAGGCCAAGGCTAGCGGATGAACCAATGTTCAGCTTACTACCCCAGGAAGCTTTACTCACTTTAGCACTGAAATGACCCTGCAGCCATCGGCACTCACCTCAGTGCTGAAACCTGTCTCTGCAGTCTTAGTGCTAAACCTGGTTCTGCAGCTGCAGCCTGTAGCCATTGCTGTTTGCCTCAGTGCTGAACCTTGCTTTGCAGCTATGGCCTACAGCCATCAAGCTTCTGGACTGCTGCAGCGCTGATCTGCTATGTGGCTGTGGGCTTAGTTAAGGAACTCTGTAGTTCATGTTCTATGGATTGTTTGTTTTTTTTTCATTGTTTGCATGATTTGTTCTTTCTTTGTTTGTACTTTGGACATACAACTGTCTTTGTGGTGTAGGGTTTTTTATGAGTTTTATTATGTTTCTCTGTTTTGTGGCAAGAAGGTGAATTTCAAGGTTGTATATGATAGACAAAGTTTAATAATAAAAGTACTTTGAACTTTGACGATCTACTACCTCATGAGTTAATTGGCTACTGCAAGTTACTGTTAGCATAGTGGTAGAAGGGGCTGGCCATTGTTAATGAGCTATCGGATAATAAGAGGTGGAATGAGATTGCTCTTTGAGCTGACATGGACTCAACTGATTTTTTATTGCCATGAGGGAAAAAATCTGGGAAAAAATGAGGAAATCTGAAAGACACAGTCTGATAATGCAACACTTCATTATATTGTACACAGGTATCAATGGTGCTGGCAACTTTTCTTTTCTGCTGCAAGGCTTTGATGATAGAGTGTTTAACATTGTACATCTAAAATCTAAGCTAAGTTAGAATTTCTAAGAATTCTCATGGCATCAGTGGACTACAAAGAAAGCAGTTCCTCTTTCAACCTAGAATGCTACTAGACCAAATATTTAGCTTATTCAATCAAGGTTGGGTTGAGGAGTGACACATACTATTGGATTTATCATTGAATCGAAGAACTAAAGAAACATTTCAAAAGTGCTTGAAATGTAATGGGACAGCAGAACAGAAATACAAATGATAAGTTTTAGCTGCTGTAAAGTGATTGCTTATATCTCCAAATATAACAAGAATACAAGGGAAATAATGGAAATGAAATAAAAGGAAGCTATCTTTTCAGTGTGCTATGTTTTACTCCATAGCAACTGAGCTAATTCTGCACCTTTGATCTTTCACCAAAGACTTTAGATCTTCAGTGCTTTGAGGATTAAAGTAACTGAAAGTTCTTCCCAAGATTTCCATCCTGTCAAATTTTCAGTGACCTAATTGCATCAGGTATGAACAGTGGTAATCATCACTTTTCTGTTACACAGACTTAAGCTTTACTTCCATTATAACACAGCCTCCTCACTAATCAACACAGTGAACATCAAGGCTGCCAGCTTGCCCCCCACCCCCCTCGCTCTACTCTCTGTACAGTGTGGCTAAGCACCACTTAAGAGCTTTCTTCAAACTTGCCAGTGATATTGCTGCTGTTGGACAAATCATAGATGGCAGTGAGTCAGCTTAAGGGCATGAACTGAGACATCTGGTTGAGAGGTATCACAACAATAAACGTTTGCACATCATCAGCAAAACCAAAGAGCTGATCGTTGACTTTAGGAAGGGGAAGGGGGGTGAACATTCACGAGTCTGCATTGAGGAATTACCAATGGACACTCAGCAGTTTTAAATACCTGGATGTTAACATATTAGTGACCTGCCTTGGGCCCAGCATGCAGATGTTTTCATCAGGAAAGTGTACCAGCATCTTTTTGTACTACTTATTTACTTTACTTTTTTGTATATGTTGTAATTGTAATTTATGTTTTATATTGTTATGTACTGCTGCCACAACAATAGATTTCACGACATGTGCAAATGATATTAAATCTGATTCAGATTCTGACTTTTTTAACAAGGCAAAGTTGTTCAGCTTGTCACTAAACCTTCTTAGAACCTTGGCAGATTTACTGTTGAAAGTATCCTCACTGGGTGCATCATGATCTGGTACGACACTTAGAATGCACGGTAAGAAGCTGCAGAGAGTACTCTGTACAATTCAGCACGGGCACATCACTCCCCACCATTGGTAGTTTCATCATGAGCTGTTGCCTCAAGAAGACAACATCTGTCCTCAAGGAATCCCATCAACCAGGCCATGCCATCATTCCAAAGCAGGAGATTCAAAAGCATGAATTCTCACACCACCAGGTTCAAGGACAGCTTCTTCCCTTTAACTGTTTGATTCTTGAATAAACTGGCAAAACCCTAATCACTACAGTTTAGCAACATCATGACCACTTTGATCATTTTGCACCAAAATGGACTTTATTCTAATTGCTTTCTTATAAAAATAGTGTATAACTTATGCAGAGATTGAACTTTTTTTGTGAATGTAGCATATGCTTCTTATGTGATGCCATGTTCCTGTAATGCTGATGCAGGTAAGTTTTCCATTGTACTTGTGCATATGACAATAAACTCAATGTTGACTTTGACATTAATCTTCTTCTTCGGCTATCCATCGATTTTGATGTTGTCTGAGCCCTGGGCAAGGTTATATGGAAGACCAGCAGTTGCCCATGCTGCAGTTCTCCCCTCTCCATGCCACTGATGTTGTCCAAGGGAAGGGCACTAGGCTAATACAGCTTGGCACCGGTGTCGTCGCACAGAAATGTGTGGTTAAGTGCCTTGCTCAAGGACACAACACGTTGCCTCAGTTGAGGCTCGAACTAGTGACCTTCAGATCACTAGACCAACACCTTAGCCACTTGGCCATGCACTAGCATGTGACATCAATAAATAATGGAAGAAATAATGAATCAGGATTATATGGCTTCCATTGTATGACTACATGTTCATAGAAAACATGTTTCTATAGGTTCTGTTCTGTTACAGATCTTGTATTTCACCAGGTGAGTTATTTAAGGGCAGTAATTCCACACAAAAGAGCCTGATTATTGCTTTTCCTCAAAAGAACCTGGGGACACCAGATTCATTTCCCACTAAATAATGGCAAATATTTCCTTCACAGCTGGAATGGAGAACTCCAGAACTGCAAAGATTGTCAGAGTTGGGGCAAATTATTTCCAATTATCTTAATTAGTTATTTTTGAGGTATAGGATATTGTTAATGTTCTCAATAAACTTGAGATTTGATGGAAAAATGGACTTCAAGCTCTGCATATTGGCAAGTAGACAGATAAAGTGACAAACATGATGTTACTCTGCTGAAAAAGCAATAGATTGCTAGGATATGCTGTTTTGTCAATCCAGCAACTTCTCTGTAAATGCTGAGATGCATTGTGAATTGAGAAGGAGAAAGCCACAACCCTCCATCCGATGATGAATATTGAATACAGTACATGAAGGAACACCTTACATTCTGACATCAATAATAATTACTGACATCAGCAAAGGTAATATTGTTGTAATGTTGGTGGACTTTGAATTTAGGAACATACAGAAAATTGCCTCATTTCAGAATAAACTATTACTTCTCTTTTAGGTTTGGAATCACTTTCAAAGCCAGACAATTTAGGATTCAAATTATTCAAAGCCTATTAGCCTAAAACAATTGACTACAGCTCAGTGTGTAACACTATCATTCCTATATTTCTGATTAAAAGGCTCCAGAACCTGGACTTCTGTATCTTCTTCAGCAAATGGATCCTCCACTTCCTAACTGGAAAGCCACAATCAATGCGGAATGGAAATAACATCTCTACCTCACTGGCAATCAACACTGGTGCACCTCAAGAATGTGTGCTTAGCCCACTGCTCTACTCTCTCTACACCCATGTACAGAGAGCACAGCTCAAATGTCATCTTTAAATTTGCCAACAATACAACAGAATTTCAGAATTTCGGATGGTGATGAGATGGTGTACAGAAGCGAGAAATATCAGCTGGTTGAGTGGTGGCACAGCCTCAATCTTGCACTCAGTGTCAGTAAGACTGAAGAACTGATTGTGGACTTCATAAAGGGTAAGTTGCCATCCAGAGACAGAGAAGCAGTTTCAGCGACAGGTTACTGTCGATGCAATGCTCCTCAGACAGGATGAAGAGGTCAATACTCCCCAATGCCATTAGGCTTTACAATTCAACTGCCAGGACTTAAGAACTTTTTTTAAAGCTATTATTAATGCTTTTTGAGTTAGTGATTTAGATGCATATCATATTATTACTGAGTTAAGTATTGTATGTAATGAGTTTTTGCTACAACAAGTGTATGGGACATTGGAAAAAATGTTGAATTTCCCCATGGGGATGAATAAAGTATCTATCTATCTATCTATCTATCTATCTATCTATCAGTCCTCATAGAGGGATTAGAAGTGGAAAGAGTGAGCAATAAACTTCAGAGTGTTGTAAACATAGTCAGCTCCATCATGGACACTAGACTCCAGAGTATCCAAGATATCTTCAAGGAACCATGCCTCATAAAGGCAGCATCCATCATTAAGGACCCCTCACCCAGGTCATGACTTGTTCTGATTGCTATTATCAGGAAGGAGGTACAGAAGCTTGAAAGCACATACTCAATGATTCACAAATAGCTTCTTCTCCTCTACCATACAATTTCTAGATGAACATTTAACCCAGGAACATCACCCTGCCTTGTGTAGCTAGATTCTGGACTTCCTGTCAGATCGCCAGCAAGTGGTAAGAGTGAACTCCCACACCTCTGCCCTTCTGACCCTCAACACAGGAGCCCTCCAGGGCTGTATCCTAAGCCCCCTCCTTTACTAAGTATACCCATGACTGTGTCGCCACCCACAGCTCTAACCTACTGATTAAATTTGCAAAAGATACTACATTGAATGGCCTTATCTCAAAAAATAACATGGCAGTTTACAGAGAAGAAGTCATCACTCTGACAGAGTGGTGTCAAGAAAACAACCTTTCTCTCAATATCATTAAACAAAGAAGCTGATTGTGGACTACAGGAGGATCAGAGACCGGCTCACCCCTATTGACATCAATGGACCTCGGGTTGAGATGGTGAACAGCTTCAAGTTCCTCAGTCACACATCACCGAGGATCCCATGAGGTCTGTACATACTGGCTGTGTGGTGAAAAAAGCACAACAGTGCCTCTTTTACCTTAGACGGTTGAAGAAGTTTTGTATGAGTTCCCAAATTCTTAGGACTTTCTACAGGGGCACAGTTGAGAGCACCCTGACTGGCTGTATCAATGTCTGGTATGGGAACTGTACCTCCTTCAAGCACAGAGCTCTGCAGAGTGATGCCGACAGCCCAGCGCATCTATGAATGTGGACTTCTCACCATCCAGGACGTTTACAGTGACAGGTGCATTAAAAAGGGCCCGAAGAATCACTGGGGATCTGAGTCACCCCTATCACGGACTGTTCCAGCTGCTACCATCTGGGAATGGTACCACAGCATTAAAGCCAGGACCAACAGGCTCCAGGACAGCTTCTTCCACCAGGCCATCAGACTGATTAATTCAAGCTGACACAATTGTATTGCTAAGATATATTGACTTCTGTTATATATCTTACTGTACATACCATTTATTACATATTACTATAATTTCTACATTGCACATTCAGATGGGGACATAACATAAAGAATTTTACTCCTCACGTATGTGAAGGATGTAAGAAATGTTAACTCTTAATTCCCTTTTTATTTCTATTTTGCACTATTTACTTAATTTGAATATTTTATATATTTATATATACTTACTGTAATTAATGTTTTTCCTATTATTATGTATTACACTGTATTGCTACTGCAAAGACAACAAATTTCACAAAATATGCTGGAGCTATTAAACCTGATTCTGAACTTTATTGATACTTTTTGCATTTCACAGTTAAAATAGATATTAAATTAAATCAAGTCCAAAATAAGCAAAGAAAATGTGAGCAATTACATCAAAAGGAATGCAATTATAGAGAAAAAAATCCATTATCCCTTGTTAATGTAGGGATGCTTTAGCTGATTTGCTACTTTGGGCCTCAGACTGACCCTCATGACGTGTATTGATCTGGTAAGCAATTAAATTTAACTTTCCTAATATTGTTCAAGCTGTTCCATTGCTCATTTGTGGGATAATTAAACTAATTTCTCTGTTTTTTAAGGTAAGACATCACCTCCCAAGAAGCTAAAACTCATCCAGCAATTTGTAAGCCTAACAGTGATTAACAAACTCCACACATGTCTTAAATACAAGACACTTTGCAGATGCTGAAAATCTTGAGCAACACCCACTAAGTGCTAGAGGAACTCAACAAGTCAAGCAGTATCCATGAAGGGTATAGGCAGTTGAAGTTTCAGGGCAAGACCTTTCATCAGGACTGGAACAGAAGGCCATAAACCAGAATAAGTAGATGGGGGAGGGGAAGGAGTAAAAGCTGGCAGCTGATACGTGAAACCAGGTAAGAGGGAAGGAGGGTAGGTGGAAGAGATGGGAGGTGGTAAGAAGCTGGTGGGTAACTGGTGATCGGAATGAAGGGCTGAAGAAGGAATCTCATAGGAAAGAAGACCATGGAAGAAATGGAAGGAGGAGGGGCACCAGAGGGAGGTGAAGCACAGGTGAGAAGAGAAGGACTGAGAGGAAAATCAAAATAGGAAATGGGGAAAGAGATATGGGTGAGGGGGAGAAATTCCCAGAAGTTAGAGAAATCAATGTTCATGCCATCAAGTTCGAGGCTACCTAGTCTCCCTGTAGTACATAGACTTTAATTAATGTAATTGGCCTAGATAGGTGGCCATTTGGAAGCCCCAACAGCAATACTTCTCCTGTACCCTGTGTCATCTGGGAAAGCATCTGTCCAGCCTTGTTGTCTGTTATTTATTTTAAAATCAGATAATAAGGCAGGTGTAAACATAATTTATAATGGAAAATTTTGCATGCTGTTTAGAATATTGAAGTTCATATGATAATGTAAACTAAATTAAGTATCATAACAACTTTGAATTTCATCATATATTTGCTTTTGAAAAGCAATTTTATTTCAAAGACAATCAAGGCAACTTATCTTGTAACACGTCAAATTCTGTTGTAGAAACAACATAGTACAGTTAATGACAAATTGATTGGGATTTTGTGATCAGCAGTGAAGCCAAATCTTTTTAGTCAGAGATAAGAGTACTCTTTTACTGGGCCAAAGATGATACTTGATGTGATCAAATAGGACCAAAGCACAAATACTTTCCCTTTGAAAGCCTTGTTCAATAACACCGAGGAAAATTGAAGATGTGTTGCCAATACTTTGCAATTGATTACAGTCTACAACATACATAGAATGAAGAATATAGAATAGTACAGCACAGTAACGGCACTTCAGCCCACAATGTTGTGCCAACCTATGGAAACCTAACTCATAATCAACTCTCACCCTTTTCTCCATCACACCTAATAACCATTCATTTTTCATACATCCATGTGTATATCAAAGATATTTTAAATGTCCGAATTGTATCAGGCTCTTTCACCAGCTCTGGCAACTACAATTCTCTGCTTATATTAAAAAAAAATCTCTGACATCTCCACTAAACTTTCGTCCACTCACATTAAAATGATGTCCTCTGGCATTGTCACACTGGGAAAAATGCACTGGCTGTTTACTTTTTTCAAAGTTCAGAGTTCAAAGTAAATTTATTATCAAAGTACACATATATCACCTTATACAACACTGAGATTCATTTTCTTCTGGACGTTCTCGATAAATCCATAATAGAATAATAACCATAACAGAATCAAAGGAAGACCACACCATCTTGGGTGTTCCACCACTGTGCAAAAGATGACAAACTGTGCAAATACTAAATAAATAAATACATGGACAATAAATATCAAGATCATAAGATGAAGAGTACTCAAAACTAAGTCCATCAGTGGTGGGAACATTTTAATGATGGGGCAAGTGAAGTTGAGTGATGTTGGTTCAAGAGCCTGATGATCGAGGGGTAGTTTCTGTTCCTGAACCTGGTGGTGTGAATCCTGAGGGTCCTGTACCGTCTTCCTGATGGCAGCAGTGAGAAGAGAGCATGTCCTTTGTTGTGGGAGTCCCTGATAATGGGTGCTACTTTCCTGTGACAATGTTTCATGAAGATGTGCTCAATGGTGGGGAGGGCTTTACCCATGATGCACTGGGCTGTATCCATTGCTTTTTGTAGGAGTTTCCATTCAAGGGTATTGATGCTTCCATACCAGGCTGTGATGCAGCCAGTCAATATACCCTCCACCACACATCCACAGAAGTCTGTCAAAATTTTAGATGTTATGCCAAATCTCTGAAAACACCTAAGGAAGTAGAGGTGCTGCCATGCTTTCTTCATGATTGCACTTACGTACTGGGCCCAAGACAGATCCTTTGAAATAATAACACTAAGGAATTTAAAGCTGCTGACTCTCTCCACCTCTGACCCTCCAATGAAGATTGGCGTATGGACCTCAGGTTTCCTTCTCCTAATCAGCTACTGGATTTTCTTGACATTATGGTTATGGCACCACTCAGCCAGATTTTCAATCTCCCCCCTGTATGCTGATTCATCACCACCTTTGATTCGACAAATGACAGTGGTGTTGTCTGCAAACTTGAATAAGGCCCACATAATCTTATACCTCTCTATCAAGTCATCTCTCATTCTTCGATTCAAAGCCCTTCATGCTTTTATGGATTGAAGTCCGACTGTCACTTCTCTACTCAACACTGTCTATATCACCTTGTAATCTATGACAACTTTCTACACTATCTACAACACCTCCAACCTTTACGTTATCTGTAAACTTAGTAACCCGCCTCTCCATTTCTTTATCCAAGTTATTTATAAAAATCACAAGGACAGATCACTGTGGAACACCACTAGTCATTGACTACCAACTACCACCCTCTAACTTTTGTAGGCAAGCCAGTTCCAAATCCATGCAGCCAAGTTCCTGTAGATCCCATGCCTCATTTTCTATTAAATGTCTGGAAATAAAGTCTTGAGTACATGGAAGCTTTGTTGAAATGTGATTACATTAACCATACATATCAAGCTTCATTTAAAACCACACGTAGAAGTTACCTTGTTCAATTTAAAGAAATCTCTAAACGAAAGTATAAACAAAAACATTTTTTTTTGTAACAGCTGATATATTATAAAAGAGCTATTAACTCTTACCGGTGGAGTATTGAAAATGTGAAGCGATGAACCTTTCAGTCCCAGAAACTTGTACTTGTAAAGCTGATTGGAATCAGATCCCAGTATCCTCTCACTCACCCACCCCATGTGAATTATCTGCAGAGGAAAACCTTAGAAAATTGAAAAATCAATCCTCAAAATCAAAACGCAGCTCTTTTATGATTCCTGCACACAAAGCTATTATTTTTACAATGAAACTTCAAGGACACTGTTCCAAGCATTATACTTAAATCAACCAGGAAAGGTTGCAGTGGATTTTCTACTCTTAAAGCTGTTCAGAATGGAATGATGGGGATTTAATTCCAATTTGGAATGACAGCCTCTCTTGCCTCAAAGAAGCAATCAGGATAGTGCAGACAAGTTAAATCCAAAATATTCACCAGGTTTGGCTGCTTAAAATATAGGAGCATTCAGGCTGGAGAGATCCAAAGTCACCTTGTAAACTTTCTGCTTTCTCCCCACAAAGAAACCACCAGCAGTAACTTCAGGATATCTGAACAGTTTTGATAAAAAAAACTATGGAAATAACAAAGTATGAACTGAGATTGCCTTTGCATCTTTCTCTGAATTAAGATGTGAATGCAGAAAGCTAAAACATAGACATTGATTGTCAGAATGAGAATGGGAAGTCGAATCAAAATGCGTAGCCACTGGAGGATCCTGCCTTTTGCAGCAGACAAAGTGAGGGTGCTCGACAGAGCAGTCCTGGAATCTGCATGCAGCCTCCTCAGACATTCCCATTCTCATATGTATGTCCATGGCTCTTTTGCTGTCATGATGAGAACAAACTTAGTCTGCAGGAGCAACAACTTATATTCTCTCTGGGTAGCCTCCTACCTGATGGCATGAATAATAATTTTTCTAACTTCCGGTAATTTGTCCTTCCCCACTCTCATTTTTTCCATTCCCTATTCTGGTTACGATCTCACCCTCTTCTCCTTTGCTGGCCATCACATCCTCCTGCTTCCCCTCCTCTATCCCTTTCTTCCATTGTCCACTGTCCCTTCCTATTAAATCACTTCTTATTCAGCCTTTACCTCTTCCATCTATCCACTCCCAAATTCTTACTTCATCCACCTTCCCCACCCAACCACATATCACTTACCTATCACATGCCATCTTGTATTCCTCCCCTCTCCCCACCTTCATACCGGGTTTCTGCCCCCAACCTTTCCAGTCCTGATGAGGGGGTACAGCCCGAAGCATCGAACATTTAGTTCCCCTTCATAGATGCTGCCTGATTCACCAAGTTCCCCCAGAATTTTGAGTGCATTGCTCAAAATTACACTATCAGCTGAATCTCTTATGCTTAAAATAAGCTGAAATAACTGTTTAGTCAAAGTGTTGATCACCCATTTTTAATAAAATATTGATATTTTCATAGTTTCATAAAAGTGGTAGCAATTTTATTTGAATGAAGAGTGTCTAATCAGGTCGTTCCTTTTGGTACACTTAGCATAATCATAAGATCATAAGATATAGGTGCAGAATTAGACCATTTGGCCCATTCAAGTCTGCTCTGCCGTTTCATCATGACTGATCCATTTTTCCTCTCATTGCCTTCTCCTCCAGTCTCTTGCTTTCAACCTGTATCCCTTTATGCCCTGACAAATCAAGAATCTATCAACCTCTGCCTTAAATATACTCTATTTTAAGACTTAGCCTTCACAGTTGCTTGTGGCAATGAATTTCACAGATTCTCCACTCTCTGGCTAAAGAAATTCCTCCTCAACTCCATTCAAAATGGATGCCCCTCTATTCCGAGGCTGTGTTATCTGGTCTTAGACTTTTCCACCATAGGAAATATCCTCTCCACATCCACCCTGTCAAAGCCTTTCACCATTCAATAAGTTTCAATGAGGTCACTCCTCATTCTTCTGAGTTATATTGAATAGAGGCACAGAGCCAACCATGTGTCACTTCATAAGTCAAGCCGTTTAATCCTGGAATCATTTTTGTGAACCTCCTTTGAACCCTCTCCAGTTTCAGCACATCTTTTCCAAGATAAGGAGCCCAAAACTGCTCACAATACTCCAAGAGAGGTCTTGCAGTGCTTTATAAAGTCTCAACATTACATCTTTGCTTTGATATTCTAGTTCTCTTGAAAGAATGCTAACATTGCATTTCCTTCCTCACCACAGACTCAACCTGCAAATTAACCTTCAAGGAATCCTGCACAATGATTCCCAAGCCCCTTGGCATATCAGATTTTTGTTTTTTCTCTCATTTAAAAAGTAGTCATCCCTTCCATTTCTTCTCACAAAATGCATGACCATACACTTCCTCACACTATATTCTATCTGCCCATTCTCCTGATCTACTTAAGTCCTTCTATAGCCTCTCTTCCTTTCATGGTTGTGTCATCTTGTCTTTGGAATAGTTCTTCTTCTTTGGGATGTACATATCCTGTGCCTTCTGAATTGCTTTGAGAAATTCCAGCCATTGCAGCTCTGCAATTATCCCTACCAGCGTTCTTTTCCAATCAATTCTGGACAACTCTAGAATTGACGCTTGCCTCTATAATTCACTTTACTCCTCTGAAATACCGATACATCACACTTTATCTTCTCCTTCTTAAATTTCAGGGTGAATTGGATCATATTGTCATTGAACCTACTAGGGGATCAGCTATCCTGGATTGGGTGTTATGTAATGAACCGGAGGTCATTAGGGAGCTTAAAGTATAAGATCACAATATGATTGAGTTCAACCTGATACTTGTTGGGAAGAAAGTAAAGACTGATGTAGCAGTATTTTAGTGGAGTAAAGGAAATTACAGTGGTATGAGAGAGGAGTTGGCCAAAGTAAATAGGTAGAAATGCTGGCAGGGATGACAGCAGAACAGCAATGGCATGAGTTTCTGGGAAAAATTAGGAAGATGCAGGACAGATGTATTCCAAAAATGAAGAAATTCTCAAATGACAAAATACTGAAACCATGGCTGACAATGGAAGTCAAAGCTATTGTAAAAGCAAAAGAAAGGACATACAACAAAGCAAAAATTAGCGGGAAGATAGAGGATAGGGAAGTTTTTAAAAACCTCCAGAAAGCTACTAAAAATTCATTATAAAGGAAAAGATGAAATATGAAAGCAAGCTAGCAAACAATATCAAAGTGGATAGTAAAAGATTTTTCAATTATGTAAAAAAAAAGAGAGATGAGAGTGGATATAGGACCACTAGAAAATGAGGCTGGAGAAATAATAACGGGGATCAAGGAGATAGCAGATGAACTAAATGAGCATTTTGCATCAGTCTTCACTGTGGAGGACAATAGCAGTGTGCCAGATGTTAAAGGGAGTGAGGGAAGAGAAGTGAGTGCAGTTACTTTTACAAGGGAGAAGGTGCTCAAAAAGATGAAAGACCTAAAGGTACATAAGTCACCCAGACTAAATGGAATGCACCCGAGGATTCTGAAAGGGGTAGCAATATAGATTATGGGGGCATTAGTAATGATCTTTCAAAAATCATTTGACTCTGGCATAGTGCCAGAGGACTGGAAAATTGCAAATGTCACTTCACTTTTTTAGAAAGGAGGAAGGAAGCAGAAAGGAAATTATAGGCCGGTTAGCCTGATCTCAATGGTTGGGAAGATGTAAGAATCAATTGTTAAGAATGAGGTGATGGAGTACTTGGTGACACAGGACAAGATAAGACTAAGTCAGCACTGTTTCCAGAAAGGAAAGTCTTGCCTGACAAACCTGTAGGAGATAGCGAATGGGAATAAAAGGATCCTTTTCTGGTTGGCTGCCAGTGACTTGTGGTGTTCCACAGGGATCGGTGTTGAGGCTGCTTCTTTTTATGCTGTATATTAATGATTTAGATGATGGAATAGACAGTTTTGCTGAAAAGTTTACAGATGATACAAAGATTGATGGAGGGTTAGGTAGTGTTGAGGAAACAGGTAGGCTGCAGAAGGCCTTAGACAGATCAGGAAAATGGACAAATAAGTGGCAAATGAAATATAATGTTGGAAAATGCATGGTCATGCACTTTGGAAAAGTGCATACTATTTTGTAAACAGGAGAAAATTCAAAAATCTGAGATACAAAGGGACTTGGGAGTATTTGTACAGAACACCCTAAACATTAACTTGCAGGTAGAGTTGGTGGTGAGGAAGGCAAATGCAATGTTAGCATTCATTTAAAGAAGTCTAGAATAGAGGAGCAGAGATGTGATGCTGAGGCTTTATAAGGCACTTGTGAGGCCTCACCTTGAGTATTATGAACATTTTTGGGCTCCTCATTTAAGAAAAGATGTGCTGGAATTGAAGAGGGTCCAGAGGAAGTTAACAAGGATGATTATCATATGAAGTTATCATATGAAGAAAGTTTGATGGCTCTGGGTCTGTACTCACTGGAATTTAGAAGGATTAGGAGGGATCTCATTGAAACCTTTCCAATGTTGAAAGGCTTAGACAGTGTAGATGTGGAAAGGATGTTTCTCATGGTGGGGGAGTCTAAAACAAGAAGATGCAGCCTTGGGATAGAGGGATACCCATTTAAAACAGAGATTTGGAGAAATTTCTTTAGCCAGAGAGTGGGAAATTTGTGGAATTTGATACCACAGGCAGCTGTGGAAGCCAGATAATTGGGTGTATTTAAGGCAAAGCTTGATAGGCTCTTGATTGGACATACATCCAAGGTCACAGGGAAAAGGCCAGGGAGTGGGGCTGAGGAGGAGATAAAAGGATCAGGCATGACTGAATGGTGGAGCAGACTCGATGGGCCAAATGCCCAAATTCTGCTCCTATGTCTTTTGGTCTTATTATGATCATTAGCCCCTAAGTGTTCTTTTACTTTGAGTTCATTAATCAATTCTAGTTCATTATACAACACCCAATCCGAATAGCTGATCCCCCCTACTGGTCTCAAACACGAGCTGCTCTGAAAAGCCATCTTGTAGGCATTCCAGAAATTCCCCACTTGGAATTCAGCACCAAGCTGATTTCCCTAATCTTCCTGCATATTGAAATATCCCATGACTGTTGTAGCATTGCCCTTTTGGGATGCATTTTATACCTCCCATTGTAGGTTGTATACCATTTCCTTACTATTATTTGGGGGGGTGGGGGGGTTGTATATAACTCCCATTAGGCTCTTTTTACCCTTGCAATTCTTTAGCCCTATCTACAATGTTTTAACACCTTTTGACTCTATGTCACGTCTTTCTAATAATTTGATTTCATTTTCTACCAGCAGAGGATGACACCCATTTTACCTTCCTCTCTGTCCTTTTGATACAATACGTATCCTTGGACATTAAGCTCCCAGCTATAAGCTTCTTTCAGTCATGATTCTACATTTGCTACAACATCCTTTATGCCAATTTGTAACTATGCTACAAATTCACCGACCTTATTCTGTATACTGCACACATTCAAATATAACAACTTCAGTCCTGTATTTGTCTTTCATAATTTTGTCCACCTTTGTCATTGCAACTCATCCTGTTGACTGCAATTTTGCCCTATCATCAGCCTCCTCTTGCTAGGAGCCTCAATACACATTGCCTCTGTTTGTAAACCAACTACCTCATCTTTAGCCCTACCACTCCGGTTCCCACCCCTCTGCCAAATTAGTTTAAACCTACCCAAATAGCTCTAGCATATTGGACCCCCTCCGGTTCAGGTGTAACCCGCTCTTTTGTACTGGCTGTACCTTCCTCGAAGTGATCCCATTCTCCAGTAGGAATCAAACGTCATTGAGCCACAGTTACAGTTCCTTAATACGTTCTCTCAGGAGCAGCAACTCAGTGCACCTGGTGTAGATGTGTTTATCTGGGAGACTTATGATCTATCAATGGCTGAAAATTGCACTATAGTTCTTGGTGCAGATTGATTGGCCCTTAAAATGGAATTTGTGGTTTCTCAGAATCACTTTATTCAATTTTCACCATGTAATCACTCAGGGATGGTTTATTGCCATTATCACCAGAAACCTGTCTTTGCTGTAATTGTACTGCAGAGGGTGCAAAGGATGTTCAGCAGGATGTTGCCTGGACTGACTGAATTTAGTAACGTGAAGGCATTAGATTGTTTGAGTTTGTATTACATGGAGTCAACTGATAGATGTATATAAAATTTGGAGAGGCAATGATCCAAATGAGGGAGCTCATTCCAGATATGAACTGCTGCTCACTGTGTTGAAAAAAACTCTTGCTACTCGCATCCCCTGTAAAGCTAGCTCCTTTTGCCTACCTTAAAACTATACTCTCTTGATTTTGATACCCCTACCACAGTGAAATAAAAGATTTTGACTATCTATCCTATTTACAGTGTATATGTTGATGAGAAATTCAGTCAGATCCTTCATAGACAAGGCACAGAAAGACATGGTGTTAATGTTGGAAAATTGTTAAAGGTCAGCACAGAGATGGTGGCCTTCCCCTCTTTGTCTCCCAGCTGGTCCATTTACCTATAATCTCCTCATCTTGTTCAATGCATCATTTATCAGTTCCGTCCCAACCCTTCCTCATACTTCTAAATGCTGACTATCTTTCCTCTTCCCTCTCAGTGCTTTCACATGGTCTCAATCTGAAATGTCAGCTTGCACTTTTTACATCTGCATATGCTATCTCACCCATTAAGTTCTTCCAGCATTCTGCATTTTCTTTGTTTTTTAATTCTAGTAAAGCGGATACATATACAAAATTAATATATCAAAGGAAAAGCTTCAAGAGCAAAGCTGCTCCTTTTGCTGCACATAAACAGAATTTTGAATGTTGTTGTTAATACCTTTTTGATTATGGAATTGCAAGAACAGGTAATTGGAAAAATCCTGATATAAAGATAGCTGTGGAGTTCAAGTAGGAAGTTGCAGAAGGCCATACTTTAGATTAGAGTTTGTAGCTTTCTGAGATGTGAGATTAAATGGAGAACGCCAAGGCAATATTTACCATTTGACAACCAACTCTGGAGAAGGTAATTGCCGACTTTTCTGGGAGTGTACAGAAATAGTTCAACTATAAAGCAACTTTCTGCTTTATACTCATGTCTTTAACTGCATTATTAATTCTTTCTTTGTCTAATATTTGATAAGACAATTTAAATTAATGTATATTCTTCACATAAAAAGGTATCCTACCTGGTCACTTGGAGAACAGCATTTATTCACCATTTTTATCTGTACAATTAAAAATAAAGTTTAATTAGAAGTACTTGTCCATTCTTATTTCTCTAGCATTCTTAATTCTCTATACTTTGAATTTTTGTTCTAAATTTGTAAGCCTTGAACTTGTCATTGTAATCATACTGGTAAAAAAACATACATATTTTTAAAGTTATTTATAATGTTTAAACCCTAACTAAATAAAGTGACTAAGCCTGCTTAATGCCTCAGATAGTTTCAAGATACCTTCCAATCAACTGTTTTCATATAGGAAAAACAAAAGCCATTTTGATCACACCAGGTGTTCTCAGACAATGTGGCAATGACCAGGTAACCTGTTCAGTTATTTAAGAGTTTTTAAAAATTGTCCAGGACCACTGGATAGCTTCCCACTCTCCTTTACCCTGAGTATGCAGAAAGGGCTTTGATTCAGCTTCTCAGCTGAGAGACAGCATTGCAACCCTGCAGAACATATTTGTTATTTTATGTTAAAGTTGTTGGAATGGGGAAGGAAACACGAATGTCAGACTTTGAGAATTCTACCTGTGACCAATACACAAGCTGAAATATGATCAAAAGCAAATGAAGCATTAGTGCCAGCACTAATACTTTTGCCTTGATTTGAAACAGCTGCCTTCATTTATTTTTAGTAAGATTGGACATGACTGCTCTGTCTACCTCAGGATGCAAAAAATATCACAGCAATTCCTCAGTAGGTAAAATAAATAAAATATATATTTCTTTTAAGTTCACAACAACTTTATAACTGATGATCATTAAGCAATGGTTGTTTTTACTAGGGATCTTCCACAAGATGCAGAAGGTTAATAGTCAGTTATATCAAGCTATTAGAAATGCAAGCACAGTCTTGCCCTTTAATATTAAAGTGTTCGAGTGGAAGAAGAAGGCAATCTTGCTCCCATGCGCTGAGACTTTAGCATACTGTGTGCAGTTTTGATCTTCATATCTGAAGAAAGGTACACTTGCCTTAAAAGATCTGAAGCTTTGATGCCCAAGGCTAAATCTAAGGATGACTTTGAGGATAGAGTAAGATTGTCTTATCCATAGTGGAGTTTAGAATATAGGGAGATTTCATTGAATTATATAGGTTTCTGGAAGGGATTGACAAGACAGTGACTGAAAAATTGTTTCTTTCCAGTGTGGAGAAGCTAAATCAAGGAGACAAAGTCTCTGTACAAAAGCTTGAAGTTTTTAGGTAAAGGAGCCTAAAAGAGAAGCACAGGTGTAAAATAAAAGGGGAAAATTTTAGTGGGAACCTGAAAGTCAATTTTAGCACTATTTTAGTGGGTAGTGAGTATGCAGAATGAGTTGAATGAGTTATCAGAGGAAGTGATAAAAGTACATTATTTACGATTACAACATTTAAAAGAAACATTAAGACAGAGACATAGAAAGAAAATGCTTAAGGGCCAAATGCAGACAAATGGACTAGCTCAGATAGGTAATTTCACTGCATGAATGAGTTTGGCCAAACTATATAATGTTTGGAATTTATGACTCTAGTTGCAAACCTCTGTAATTTTCCAACTGAGTTGTGTGGATTCTTACTCAAAATATACTTATAATATTCCTTTGGGCAAACAAAATATCCAAGTAAAGAAAATAAAACTTTTAGGAAATTAAGAGAAGGCAAAGCAAAGGTATGATCTGTTAAACTGATAGATTTGATAAAAGGTAAACCACAAACAGGTAAAAAGAGAATTCCTTAAGCTTTGGATGCTATGAATGACAGTTGTATATTTTTTTCCACTGATGACTTCTCCAAAAAAGTTTGTGCAATGCCCTTCAGGCACACATCATTTAAAAAAAAAATCAATATTTATTGCATAATTTTCAGTGACCAAAGTTGTTTTGGAGGATTAATGATATCAATGTTAATAATTGATATTTTTTAAATTTTGGAAGACCCATTTTCCTGAGGAATGTCGATTAGTTTAGAACATTTGGCAGATAGATAGGTAGATATTTTATTGATCCCAAAGGAAATTAAAGTGTCAGAAATTACAAATGCACAAAAATGCAAATATTAGAAGAGAAGTAAGAAAAATTAGAAAATAAGTTACCTCAAACAATCGAACAGGAGGGTGTCATCCAGGGGTGGGGGAGCATAGGGGGTGATGTGGTATACATGCATTTTATCCCTGCATTTGACTTGAGCAGATTGATCAAAAATTTATAATCAGAATGATCCCAGCGAAAATTTACTTGTCAAAAAGCAAAGGGTTATAATGGTCAGGTACTTTGCAAATGGAGAGTTGGATAACTCTCCAGTTGTCAGTACTAAGTGCTGAGTACTAAGTCCATTTTTTGTACAATAAATGTGTATATGACTTCAAAGTTGCTGATGATACAATAGTGGCACTATGTTTGATGGTGAGAAACAAAGTTCTTGGCTTAAGGGAGAACAAAAATAGGTGCTTGATAGATGGGGTGGACTGTAGGTCAATGTGCCTGTTTCTGCTTTATATCTCACTCTGACTCCACAAGACTAGTATCTACAGAAGGTGTGCCTCAGGAAAGAAATATCTATCATCAAAGTTCCTCACATCTGGCTCGTGCTATCCTTTTGCAGCTGTCATCAGGCAGGGGTACAGAAACCTGAAGTTCCATGCCATCAGATTCAAGATTAATTACTTTCCTTCAACCATTTGTTAAACAACATCTTGATCACTTGCATTAAAATGGGCTTTGTTATTTTTTGTTTTAATTTTGCTCTTTTTTCAAAAAAATCTGATCAATTTATATTTTCTTGTGAATTGTGTTTATATGATGCTATCTGCCTAAGATGCTGCTGTCGGTAAATTTTTTCATTGAACCTGTTCATACATCCATCTATGCACATGACAATAAAGCCAACTTTGACTTTCACTCTGTGGTCCTCTGAGATGGGCTGTTTAGGTGGACACAAAATTATTAAATGTAACTGAGTCCAAAAATTCTATTTTCAGAGAGAGCAAATAAGGCAAGGGAATATAAAGATACATAGTGAAGTGAGACATTGTACACTTGCATGTTTCAGCATCACTGAAATAGCAGGGCAGGTTGATAAAATAATTAAGAAGGCAAATGGCACTTTTTGACAGACTTATGGAATGAAAGACTAGGGGAGCATACTATTCCATCTTTATTAAATGACAGCTGGAGTACAGTTCTGCGCAACAAACTACAATGAAGAATATCTTAGAACTAATAGGGTGCAGAAAATATCAATGAGGATGTTGCTTGGAATGGAGAAGTACAGTTGTGAGCAAAGAGCCTCCAGGCTAAGGTTGTTTCATCTGAAACGAAGGAGACTGAGGGACATTTAAATGAAGTGCACAAGAGTAAAAAGACCTTCTTTCTTTCAGAGAAGAGTTGGTAACCAGCAGTCATAGATTTGTTAATTGATAGAAGGGTTAGAAATTATTTTATTCTCCAACGGGCAAGGGTTTGGAACTTGCAGCCTGAGGGGATAGATGCAGAACTCCTTCTAATAATACAACCAGATGAGCATTTGAAGAGCCATAAAATACATGGATCAAAGATTTAGGAAATGGCACTAAAGTGAATATATTTTTGTTCAGTATGGACACAATAGACTTAATGGTTTGAATCTTGGCTATAAACACCTATCACTCTTTGCTTTCATATGGATCTGTACTTGAAATAATGGAAATTAATACAGTTCAATCTACACCATGGCTCAAAAGCAAAATCTCTTAAAATCATCAGGGACTCAGTGAAAATTTAGAAGTGGAAAACTTCAAAACCAATTTATTATCAGCAAAATATTAAGATAATTTTAACATTTTTCATATTCTGGGTCATACTTTGACATTGTTATTTCAATGAGGAAAAGGTCCTGTTTTCCACTACAAACCTACATTTTGCAGGGTAAGATCACTGATGTTGGTTAATATTGCTCGTAACCAGTCAGCACTCTCTTGAGCAGTGTAGAACTGGAAGATCCCAGAGCTTACTCCATCCAGTGCCACAACTTCAAAAGTGTTAGGCCTAAAGAAAGAAGAGGGAAATATCTAAGGTATTCATCAAATCAGTCTCAAATATATAAGGCAGCACCTTACTAAACCTTATTCTCTCTCAGAATCCTGCATTTTTTTCAGGCTAAGTTCATAATAATGATTGCAAAGAAGCTGGCAACTTAATCAGTATATCAATATTATGTTTAAATGATATATCCCAGAATGACAACACCCAAAATACCGTACATAAAATACCTGTCAATATAAGAAACAAAAAGCCAAAAAACAGTGAACATGTTGGTGAAGGGTTAATTCCAGACTTGCTGCCTTGTGGGCCTTGGGCTTTTTCCTCCTGTAGTTGATAATCAGCTCTTTGGTTTTGCTGATGTTGAGTGATAGGTTGTAGTTCAGGCACCACTTAACCATTTCTCAGTGGTATTCTATATTCCACATTCTACCTTGCCAACTGGTAGAGTTAGCAGGAAATCCTTGATTTTTTTTATCCTTCCACCATATTCCCAATTTAAGGTATTTCTTTTATCTCTACTTCTGACACTACTTCAGGCAACTTAGGAAATGCACAATCGAGTTTACCTACCTAATAATCCATAATTTCACCTACATACACTAAAATGGAAGAGTAAATCCTAAAACTCATTACACACCATGAGCAAATTAGTAGACCAGATTTTGCATACGGTATGCTCCTTTGAAAGAAACTATGGAATACAAGCCAGAAGAAGCAAAGATAAGGATGGATGATGGATTCAGACCTGATAAATATTGTAATTATGGTGTATTTATTTGTGAAAAACAAAGATCACATTCTAACATAATGGCTGGTACTTGTGGAATATGAAAACAACTGGTAAGAAAGAATTTGCAGTTTCATTTGTATGAAATACCTTTCATGTGCTCTAGAGATTCCCAATGATCCTCAAAACCAAAATAAAATTAAATTGCAATTGAATATGTATAGTGGTTAATTTACAAATGATTCCAGTACCTCACCATCTCCCACCTCCTCAACCTCACCAAAGACTAGTTAATATGTTTAAGTTCAAAGCTCAAAGTTCAAACTACAATTATCATCAAAGTATCATCAACCCTGAGATTTGTCTTCTTGCAGCCACAAAACAAAGAAGCTTCAAAATAAACCATTTAAAAAAAGACATGATATTGGCTGTAAAAAAAATGCAACTGATGATCTCCCCGGCTCCTCTTTGAAGAGCGGACATCTCATGAGGGAAGACTGGAACAACATACATCCCTTTAGAAATGCATTGAAAGATCAAGTAAGATTACATTCAGCACAGTAGCAAAGTTGACACTGTTAATCAGGACTGAATGTGCACATCTTAGATACTCTTGGGTGGATAAGGCATTACATTCAGGATTTTTCATCTCATGTTCTTGATAACTATTGCTTATTTATTTATTATTATCAGTTTTTTTTGTATTTTCACAGTTTGTTGCCTTTTGCACACAGGTTGTACATCCTGTTGGTGCAGTCTTTCATTGATTTTATTATGGTTATTGAGTTTATTGAGTATACCTGTAAGAAAATGAATAGTGACATATATGAACTTTGATAATAAATTTACTTTGAACTCTTAAGAATATAATGATGTCTAGAACCACATTCTGAATGAAATTAAATGAATGAAATTAATTTATTTTGGTTAGCACAAACATAACAAAATTCTCCTGGTGAAACCTGAATTAGCATCAAGATATGCTAATTATTGATTGCTCTGTCACCAACATCTTCCATTGCTTTTATTGAGTAGACTTGCTGGTAATTGATCAGATTGGATATGTTCTGCTTTTTGTGAACAAGGCTTATCTGGAAATGTTTCATATTGTTAAGTAGATACCAGTATTGTAAGTGTATCAGTGCAGCTGGTTCTGGAGCTTTGCAGCTTGTCTTGCATGTTGTATATCTGTGATATTATTTTGTCCCTAAACCTATTTGTGTCAAGTAGTGCTCGTTGTTTCTTTATTATCTGATGTGAACCAAATTGAGGAGTGGCTTAGGTGCATCATGGGATATCAAGGGGAAGCATGGCTGTACCATCCACTCAGCTTTCCTCTGTTTCTGCTATGCAAGGTTTATTGTTGAAATGTTCTCTTTGGCTTTGAGAGGAAGCCTTCAACTGGATCTATTCATATTGCTGCAGAAAAGAGGTCAATTTCTGGTGAGTGATGGTTCAAATATTTCAGTCTTACTTTTGGGATTTGCGTACTGGGCTCCACCTTTGTAAACCCAGTGTTGCTCTTGGAGTTATTTTGTTAGCTGGGTAACATTCATAACTAGCTGGAGATTTTATTGCTTGTTTTAATATTACTTAGTGATACAGTGCAGAACAGGCTGGCCCTTCTGGTGCAATGAGCTGCACTGTCCAGCAACCCACCTATTTAACAATAACCTAATCACAGGACAATCACCAATAACCAATTAACTTACTAACCAGAACATCTTTGGACTGTGGGAGAAAAGCAGAGTCCCCTTAAGAAACCAACGTGTTCATGGGGAGAGCATACAAACTCCTTACAGATGACGATGGAATTGAGTTCCCAACTCAGATACGCTGAGGTGTAATGGCATCACGCTAACCATTATGCTACTGTGGCGCACTTGGTTATGGAATAACGTGGTTTCTTGATTTGTCCTGTTCTGCCAAATTGCCAGTTCACTTCATAGATAGATCTGTGTTACTTGTATCATGCCATGTGCACTCATTAAACCAAGCAGAGTAAGTGATATGTTGGGCTATGTGGCTGTACATTGTGGTGGAAGATAAACAGAATCATAAGTCATAGAGCAGAACAGGCCCTTTGGCTCATCTAGTCCATGCCAAACTATTATTCTGCCTAGTCCCTGCACTCAGACCAGAGCCCTCCATACCTCTTCCATCCATGTAGTTATCCAAACTTCTCTTAATGTTCAAATGGAACTTCCATTCACCACTTCACCCACTGAGGAAAGAAGGTCCTCCTCATGTTCCCCTTAAACATTTCACCTTTCACCATGACCTCCAGTTCTAGTCTCATCCAACCTAATTGGGAAAAAAATTGCATGCATTTATCCTATCTATATCTCTCATAACTCTATCAAATCTACCTTCATCCTACAATGCTTTTGGGAATGAAGTCCTAACCTATTCAACTTTTCCATATAACTCAGGTCCTCAAGATCCAGCAATATCCTTGTAAATTTTCCCTGTATTCTTTCAATCTTATTGATACCTTCCAAATAGGTAACTGACCAGAACTACTCACAATACTTCAAAACTGCTGATGATGGGCCGCGCTCCTCTTTCAAGCTGCCAGATCAATTCTATGTCTATCTCATTTCATTGTTACGTCACATAATTAGGGCCTATTGAAGAGCCTACTTAACTGGTGGTGTGATGAAGCCTGAATAATTTTGACTAGGTAATGCATACCTTGTCTAGACAAACTGGTAAAATGGTTAAGGAAATGGCAAATGGTATTTAACTTTAAAAAGTCTGAAGTGCAGCATTTCAGGAATTTGAACTGGGGCAGGACATACGCAATGGATGGCAGAGCTCTGGGGAGTGTCATTGAACTGAGGTACAGGACTCTGATCCTCAAGCACCTGAATGACTTGGGCATTCAGAGATATGGTACTAATGTGGGTAAGTTGGTTTAGTCTAGATACCACAATGTTCTGCATTATTGTGGTGAGCCAAAGGGCTTGTTTCTATGCTGTAGAACTCCCTGACTATACAATATAATGGATGGTGTCCTCTGTATGAAGATGAGTAGTGTTTTCATGTCGACCATATAGTCGGCCTTTCTACCAGTGCTGTCATGCATAGCCGCAGCTGAAGCAAGTAGTTTGAGGATAAGGTCAAGGTTTATCCTTTATGCTGGTTAATCTATCAAAGCCCATTGGCTTAGTCTGGGGCTCAGACTGTGCTGGGCCCAGTGAGTTGTTTGTGGTGAAGAGGATTGCATTCAATATCCAGAGTTCATTCCAAGTTCTTCTTTCATGTAGGTCTTTCTTAAATATTCTTCCACATATTATACTGACTCTGGTTGAATGAGGATCATAAGTGAAGGAAAGCTGAGTTTGAGGTGGTAAAGTTTGATGTGTATGTTTATGAGGGTTCTGCCTGATTATTTGCAAAGCGAACACAATTTTTGATTTTTTTTTTTAACATTTCATAATTAAACTCATTTCAGTAACATTTGCATTTAAATCTACTGTCCAGGAGACAGTAAAATCAACAGATTTCAGCTCTTAACTATCAAACAATAGTCCCTATTAAATGCTGGTGAAGGCAATTGAGTTTGGTATTAGGCTGCCAATCATCACTAGCTCGAATTATAAAGCAGAGTTTATGCTAACAAAAAGCACACTGAGCTTTAATCCACGTCTTTGGGAAGTATAGATAGGAAAAATTGTCATTGTGAAGAAAAATGGAATGAATTAGGTACTTAAAGGTAGACTTATTAAATTTAATTATTGAGCATGAAGGGTTTGCAACAAAGTATAAAGGCAAGATAAATGGATGCCTATGTAAGATGATATTAATATTAAAAATCATTAGCTTTGAGAAGATCTGAAATTATTAGGTGTGTAGATGAAAGGGGACTTGACAGCCAACTTGACAAGTAAACGTGACAGTACTAACAAAAGTAACAAAGGATTTGAAAAGCAGTTATCTCACCAAAGGAGTGAATCTACTCTCAAAATGAATATAGATGCAAAAGTAATTTTCTGTAACTGAAACACAATTCCTTAAAACCAGTCTTGCAGAAAGCACAACTTGGAATATCAAAATATAATAGCCAAAGTAATCTTTTCAATTAAAAGACATTCACATTTATATCAGGAGTTACAGCAATCCATCATTACATTTTTTGAAAAAATATGCATTTATGCACTTAATCATAAAATGAGCCTTTGGTATGCAGCCAGTCTAAGATTAATGTTAGTGCAAGTATAGTACTTAAATAAAACACCATCCTCTTTGGAAGTGAGGGAGGAGGAGAAGCATGCACAATGGTTTTAATGACCATGCTCCAGGCAGATGTAACTCGTCAGTCATGGTTGGCAGTTTATCTTTGAGAAAGAAAACTGATCTCAAACCTCCACAGGCTCGCAGCTATACCCACTCATGCATAAGGCTTCAGGAGTAAACCCTGCGGAAAAATTTAGAGCTGGAGTTCCTAAGGCCATCTCACGTTGAGTTCAGCACAGACTGACAACTCCTGCAATGCCGCTGGTGCCGAACTGTATCAATCTCTGCCGTTATTTTGGATTCATCAGCTGTGTGGAGAGGTGATGCTTGCTGCATGGTCAACAGCTTGATCTCCATTTATGTATTGCCCTGGCTTGCATATTAACTATCAGCCCTGCATCAACAACATAGACTGCTTGGATGCAATATCCATGGTCAACCCCCACCAACAGAGGGCTTTAACTATAAACAGTGAGTTTTACTAAAAGCGACCTCTGATAAAGGAAAGTGAATATTTCTGGCACTGCTTGTTTCTGGTAGTAGTTATCCTTATCTTGCGTTATGCTTGACCACAATCAGTGCTATCTTATTTTCCAGGACAACTATTTCTAGGAAAGGTCTGAATGCAAAGAAACTTAGAGATGGGATGTGAGTCAATGTTTGACTCAATTTCGCTGATTAAAGAATCCATTATTTGCCAATTGAAGCATTGAGGAAGATTGAGACTTTGAAGCAAACATAGAAAGTAAGCAAAAGTTCAGTGCCGACTGTCAGCCTTTTGATTGCTGCCCAAGAAAGTGTCTGTGAGTGGTCTATTGCCATGTGGCTTGCTGTGGCAGGTGGGTAGGCCTGTCACATGGTGTCCCTCACCTTTGATGTCAGTGATATCAGAGGATGTTATTATGGTTCTGCGTTTATGAATTGGGTGATTATGTTTATGGACTGTGGATTTTTTCAGATTTATAGTTTTTATATTCTGTGTTTTTTCACCCATTCCTTTTCCGTTTTGTTGTGTGAGAAAGGGGTTTTGAAGGATGATGTTCTGGTTGCATTTTATGCTGGGGCAGGGCGGTTTGGGGCTGTTGATAGTCTAGTTGCATTTTGTGTGGGGGAGGGGGTTTGGGGTTTGATGATCGGGATGCCATTCTATTTTAGTGTGGGGGGTGGGTTTGATGTTCCTCTCTGAACATCATGTTCTTGCATGTTCTTTCTTTGTTTTGTGACTATCTGGACAAGGTGAATCTCAGAGTTGTAAATGGATACATTGACAATAAATGAACCTTTGAACCTCTGAATATTTAAGGTTTTTGTAAATTTAAGCACTTTGATATACTTTTAAAACAAAATGTAGCACTTATTTGGCCTTTGGTGGTGCTTCTCATATCTTTAACCTTGCACAGATTGGTTGAAAACATGAGGATATTTGTAAAGAAGGGTAGGGCAAGTGACAGCTTGGGCCAAGAGAAAAATTCACTCTCTTCTATGGTGTGTAATATATCTATCAATTCACTCTGCCATTTCCTGTGCAATATATCCATCTCGACAATTTCAAATTTACCTCTTCTCTTCAAGGATATGACCAGATACAGTTGAAGGCTTCCTCTAAAAGCCAAAGAGAACATTTCAACAATAAACCTTCCACAGCAGGAACAGAGATTGGAAAACCTCCACTCTTGGATGAGTCAGTATTTCAATTCTCCAGAAATTATAGTTGGTAGGCAGGTTTATTAAATGGAATTCTCTGATCTGTGCCTTTACTGTATGATGTGTTGCATGAAGAAACTTACTGCTGATGCCTCACCTGCATTTGTAGCAAATTAAAACCCATTTACAATCAATAGGATCATAATACACAGTGTACTAGGAGAAATCTACCAGCCCCACTTTGACAGAGTTTCCAAGAAAAATCAATATTTCATGTAGCCATAATCAAGAGTGTATAGTTCCAGAGAAAAGCACAATATTATCATCACAATATTGGCTCTTATTGTTTAAGACATTTGCATCAAGATTCCATATGGAAACCTTCCCATCAGAGCATTTGGACCAGGCATGAAGGACAATTCAATGTTCTGAGCTTTATATGATTGGACTGTAATTTTTATTGCTCTCCTTCAGTTTTTTGGCATTTTCTTTCTTGTAGCTGACTGGTGGGTGGGTGATCTGTTAGTTCTTTGTAAGTAAGTGGTCGGGGTGGGGAGGTTGGGGGCTTTTGAAGCTACTGTCACTATTCTTTTTTGTGAGTGAGGGGGTTGGGGATTGTTATTGTCATTTTTTTCTGCAGGGAGGGGGTTGGGTCTGCAAATTTTATTTCTTTTTCTTTTCATGTGCGGGGGGGGGCACCAACAACCAAAGCCCAATCTGCCATCTGGAACTACCTGTCCTGAATGCGGGAGAACTTTCAAAGCCAAGGTTGGACTCATAAGCCACTTGAGAGCCCATAAGTAGATCAACAGAGTGATGACCATCATACCATCATCTTTGACCTCGAGGGATAGCCACGATGCGGGAGTGGGGGGGGGGGGGGTTAAAGTTGACGTATGGTCTTTCTGTATTTCAAGGCTTTTTGGAGAAGATAAATACCAGAGTTGTAGTGTACATGCATTTTTTGACAATAAAATGAACCTTTGAACCTTTTGAACCCAAATGGCCCTGTTATGACTTCTGCTGACAAGCTCATCCAGTCCCGCTTGATCTCTACCCCAGTGTATCAATGCCACACTCAAATACAGTTTTGTTCAGCACATCAAAAGATACAGTGAAATGCATTTCTTGGCTGCCAATCAAGGATGTGCTGGCAGGACCACAATCTCTTTGACACACTACCATCAGAAAGGAGGCACTGGAACATCAGGACTAGTATTGCCAGACTGGGTAAAAGCTTTTTCCCTCAGGGTATGAGACTATTGAATACTTTGCAGCCATTGAGGTCTCATCACTAGGACAGCAAGCTGCTTACTGTTTGCTATGTATCATTTACTTGTGCTGCACATTGCATGCACTTTGAATGATATTTTATTAACTTATTTGTGATAATATTTTGTTTTATGTGCTGCATGTGATATATGTTTTGTAGGTGCACCATGGTCCAGAGAAATGGTGTTTTGTTTGGTTGTATATATATACAGTCAGATGACAATATATTTGAAACGTCACCTCACATTTGGCACCAACATACCATGCCCACAACGTTCCACAGGACAACACAAGCAGCAACAAAGAAAAACAAGACAACAACAGCAAAGTAAACCCCTTTCCCATTCACCCACTCAAACTCATCCAAGAACAGGCTGCCTCAAGATCTCCTGTTCTTGTCCCCGAATTTTGACAGTTGCTGACTTTGGGACTCCAACTTCGGACTTTACATCAGGACTCATCAATCATGGTCTGACTTTGGGCCTTGACTCCCAGAATCACAAGGATCTCTGACCCCAGTGATCCGGGTCCTCATGATTCGTTTGCGCTCGCATGTCTCTTTCAGGCCTCTACCATTGGTCTTCAACTTTCAGGCTTCTACGTCTGAATTCACTGTGCATTTGGCTTAGACCTTCAGCTGTGCCCTTGGGACTTTGCCAGGATTGACCTTTGTGCCCATATTTCCAGACATATGAGCCTCAACTTCTGGACTTGCATCGACCTCCAACTGTGGTGACCTGAGAGAGGGTGATCACCGGCCCTCTTGACTCCTGCCCATACCCAGGACTCACCATTCCATATGGACTTTCAACCCATGACTGGCCTCTCACCTGGGAATCGTTGGCCTCCTCACCACCTGTGATTCTGGGATCACTAACATTTAACTGGGGGCACTTTGACCAGAACTTGAACTACTGCCCACACACTTCATTTACTCCCCCGACCTCTAACTCCCCTTTATCGCTGTTCCTAAATCCTAGCCTGGCCTCTCACTCCACTCTCTGTCCTCAAAATCATCCCTCCAAACCTAAAAAAGAAACTGGAGCCATGGCATTGACACACATCTCAGCTTGGTGCCATCTCAATTGGATCTTGATCATCTTGATTCCATGTACATTAGCCACCCACACAGTCACCAAGGATACGTCAAGATTAAAAAGAAAAAGTTTCCAGTGCACCGTTATGACAGGGGCTGAATATTTATCTTTTATCTATGTGTAGGTTGCCAATGGTGTCAATCAGGAAATTGCCCAATTCCCTACAGAATTCTTACTGAAAATCCAAATCAATATATACAGTCAACTTTCTTTAATGAAATTTATCTCTTAGGATTTTGCTGCTCTGTTTAGACAATGCAGTAGGTCACTATTTTCTTTTCATTCTATCTAGATCAAACAGTCAATCTTTATGGTGCAAAATATAACTTTAAAATTCAAAAGAGCACAAATTGTTCTCTTCTGGTTCCTTGTAAAAAGTCTTGGTCACTATGGTATGGCCTTATAAACTAGATGTCAATATAATGGTTTCTCTCTCTCTGTAATCTTTAAAGGGTCTTCTTCATACCATTAGTCAATTTGTGCACTCACCATTACACAAAGGACCTGCTGCTTGATAAGATCTAGAAAAGGACTTGTGCATTTTTGTTCCAACAATAAATCTCACCACATTTTTTAGGCATTGAAGTTAACCTCATCGTACTGCTCTGAACTATTAAATGTGTTATGAAGGATGAACAGCTCTGATGGGCAGAAGGGTGCAGAGCTGCCCATATTCCCCCCGGGAGAATCACAAACCATTACTGTTGCTATGCTGCTCATGTGAGAGAGAGAGAGGGAGAGAGAGGGAGGGAGAGGGAGAGGGAGAGGGAGAGAGAGAGGGAGAGAGAGAGGGAGAGGGAGAGGGAGAGGGAGGGAGAGGGAGGGAGAGGGAGGGAGAGAGAGGGAGAGAGAGGGAGAGAGAGGGAGAGAGAGGGAGAGAGAGGGAGAGAGAGGGAGAGGGGGAGAGAGGGAGAGAGGGAGAGAGGGAGAGAGGGAGAGAGGGAGAGAGAGAGATGAGGAGGAAACATGCCGGAACATCTGCTACTGTTAAGAGAGGGGAGAGAGACTTGTTGATTCACCATATTATGACTTCTGAGAGGGTTATTTATCTTGTACCATTCTGTTCATTAACATTCCTCAGTGGACAGCCGGAGTGAGCTGTTTGATGGACACAGCCATTCAAAGTTGATTGATAGCTGAGACCCTGTGAGTAGGGATAAAAGTCAGGTCTGGATAGACACCCTTCAGACACACCAGGAGACACACTATTGAGCACTGATTGAGTGTTGGAACCCACGGGAAGGTGTGGGGCATCAGAGACCAAACAAGGAGATCGGTCAGTAAAACTCGGTGTTATAGCAGGGCCGGTGGGGACTTGTGTGTGTGTCCACTCATGCCAGGGTGACGAGTTCACCACAGAAGAATGGTCTAGCTGAAGGACAGAGGGGTCATAACTGAATGGCCACAACTACACGACGGATCAAGAACGCAAAGAAAGGTTTGTCTGACTGTAGCTGTTACATCTCGCTTGCTCGCTCTCTCTCCAACGATTACAACACAACAACCAATATCTACCTCAGCACACATGAACTGAACTGAACTTTATATTCTATGACAATTCATTTACCCTTAGACACTGATAGAGCTAGTTTATAATCACTTATTATTATTCCTACACTTTTAGGTTTATTACTGCTAACGTGTGTTATCTATATATTTGCATTATTGGTATTGATTTGCTTATTTTACTAATAAACACTTTTAAATATAGTACCACCAGACTCCAACGGATTCTTCTTTCTCTGCAGGTCAGACACCCAGTTACGGGGTACGTAACAAATGCAACAAACATGGCCTTTCTCATAGCACCCGTTTCAAAAGCAAATCTGTAAAGAACATAAGAATTCGAAGCAACAGAAGGTTATTCAGCTACCATCAAGACTGACCTTCCACTTCCATACCACAGTCTCTGTTCTCCATGTGAAGCCTTTTCTTCTCATTTTTAGTATATGCTTCCTTTGGTAGGAAAATTAGAATGTATTTATTATTCCTGTAATCTCACAAGACCTCTAAAAAAAAATTCATCAAATTGCTTCTACTACTCATATCCTTTGCAAATAAAGGCCAATATACCATTTACCTTTCTAACTGCTTGCTATACCCTGCATGTTAACTCTTAGTGATTCAGAGTATACAAATGGTTCGTGTTGCTACTTTGGCTCTATAATTATCTATATTAGATAAAATATCAATCAGATTTAAGTTTGTATTTAAAATACTTTGGAATTATTTCATTAACATTTATGCCTGGGTCAATCTCTGTATCCACCCATGAGCCTTCAGACAGTTCCTCTAATGGATTCACTGAAAAGATGAAGAATAATTTCCCTACAGGATCCCTCAAATGATTTAGGTCCATGCAGATCCACAGCCATTAATAACAACCTGTCTAGAGGCTAAAAACAGTTCCTAATTCATCCCAGAACCTGTCAGCTATACCCACAGGATACCTATAAATGGCCACTGTTTTAAAAGCATGCAAACTGAATTGTGTGATTACTATTTATAACATACACTATCATTATTTTAATTATAGCCTTTTTGCTCTTGGGATAGAAAGTCATTGTTTTAAAGCTCAATTCAGAACATAACAGTGTAGAACGATGGACCATCAATTGTCAGAGCCATCATTTTTCATATCCTCCCTAAAATGATGTCACTCCCCACCCCAACCACAATCCCTCATCAAATGTCCAAGGTGTCATTTTTATAGAAATACCAAGAATACCGGGAATGATAATGAATGGCATTCACAGAGTACATCACTGAATTCTGTCCAAATTCTTTACCTTCATCAATTTTCTCCTGATTGCTCCCTGTTTTTGAGGGATGGGATCAGTAAGTGCTCATAACCAAATGTCTGCATTAATATATTCTTGACAGCTGGTCTATTTGTTGCACCATTCAGAGACAACGACTCCCTCAATTAATTCTGTCCATCTTTCCACTGCCTCAGAAAAACAGCCACCATAATCAAGGACCCTTTCCACACCTGTCATTCTCTCTCTCTCCCCCACCCCCCATTAGGCAGAGATAAAAAAGCTTGATAGTATGCACCACCAACCTCAAGGACAGATTCTATTGGGTGTAATCAGACTCCTGAATGCAAAGACCACTACAGTACAGAAAACAGACCTTTTGGCCTATATAGCCTGTGTCAAATTATTATTCTGCTTAGTTCTATCAATCTACCCCTGGACCACAGTCCTCCATACCCCTCCCATTCAAGTACCTATCAAATTTCTCTTGAATGTTGAAATTAAACCCATATTCACCACTTCCACTGGCAGCTCATTCCACATTCTCACCATCCTGAGTAAAAAATTTGCTTATCATGTCTCTGTAACTGCAGGACCACTGTATTTCACAAAATGCTGGAGGAACTCAGCAGGGAGGACTACCAAAGGGTCTTGGCCTGAAACCTCAACTGTACCTTTTTCCATTGATGCAGCCTTTCCTGCTGAGTTCCTCCACCATTTTGTGTGTGTTGCTTGGATTCCCACCATCTGTAGATTTTTTCTTGTTAGTGATTAAATTACGATATATTCTGTTTTTCTTTTTAATAGCTCAGTGTAATTATGTAGGCACATTTCTCTGGATGGAATGTAAAACTAAAGCTTTTCACTGTATCTCAGTACATGTGAAACTAATAAACAAATTAATAATACCAGTGGCATTGAAATTCATTTGTGTAGTACATATTTTTGCAATATGGGCTGGATTGTGGAGTGAAATATTTTCTATCATATATTAAATCATTGGATGATGTGCATGAATATGATGGACTTAGGGCATACGCAGTGACTATGTGTACACATGAATCCAATCCTAAGCAGGAGGGAACAGCTTTATTCATGTGAGATTGTAAAACAAATCACCATTGACCACATCTTTATGGGGAAGTCTGTCAGTTCAATTCTGTTAAAGACTATACTTCTAAAAAGGTTTGGTTTGACTTAGCATACCGGTCTTCTCCAACAACCACTACTGGGGTGCTAATCTTGGCACTCTTCACCACAATTATCCTAGGAAAACAGCAGTTCCAGTTTGAGCACCACTACCTTAACAGCCCCAGCTGCAAAGACGGACAAAATAAGTGTGTTTACTGTTAAGTGAAATGACATCAACATTTTGAGAATATTGAACACGCTGATGGTATTCATGAAGTCTTGCTTGACATGTATTGATAAACACTGTTCCCATGTGGTATTGGAACAGACAAGGATAAAATTGGTCCCTAGAGAATCAGAGTGGACAGCTATGTGTAGAGCCAAAAGAGATGGGGGAGATTTTGAACAATTTCTTTTCTTTGGTATTCACTAAGGAGAAGGATATTGAATTGTGTAAGGTAAGGGAAACAAGTAGGGAAGTTATGAAAACTATGACAATTAAAGAGGAGAAAGTACTGGCGCTTTTAAGGAATATAAATGTGGATAAATCTCCAGGTCCTGACAGGATATTCCCTAGGACCTTGAGGATAGTTAATGTAGATATAGCAGGGGCTCTGACAGAAATATTTCAAATGTCATTAGAAACGGGGATGGTGCCGGATGATTGGCGTATTGCTCATGTGGTTCCATTGTTTAAAAAGGGCTCTAAGAGTAAACCTAGAAATTATAGGCCTGTCAGTTTGACGTCAGTGGTGGGTAAATTAATGGAAAGTATTCTTAGAGATAGTCTATATAATTATCTGGATAGACAGGGTCTGATTAGAAACAGTCAGCATGGATTTGTGCGTGGAAGGTCATGTTTGACAAAACTTATTGAATTTTTTGAAGAGGTTATGAGGAAAGTTGATGAGGGTAAAGCAGTGGATGTTGTCTATATGGACTTCAGTAAGGCCTTTCACAAGGTTCTGCATGGAAGATTAGTTAGGAAGGTTCAATTGTTAGGTATTAATATTGAAGTAGTAAAATGGATTCAACAGTGGCTGGATGGGAGATGCCAGAGAGTAGTGGTGGATAACTGTTTGTCAGGTTGGAGGCTGGTGACTAGTGGCGTGCCTCAGGAATCTGTACTGGGTCCAATGTTGTTTGTCATTTACATTAATGACCTGGATGATGGAGTGGTAAATTGGATTAGTAAGTATGCAGATGATACTAAGGTAGGTGGCGTTGTGGATAATGAAGTAGGTTTTCAAAGCTTGCAGAGAGATTTAGGCCAGTTAGAAGAGTGGGCTGAACGATGACAGATGGAATTTAATGCTGGTAAGTGTGACAGACAGACAGACATACATTATTGATCCCGAGGGAAATTGGGTACTACATTTTGGTAGGAATAATCCAAATAGGATATACATGGTAATTGGTAGGGCATTGAAGAATGCAGTAGAACAGAGTGATCTAGGAATAATGGTGCATAGTTCCCTGAAGGTGGAATCTCATGTGGATAGGGTGGTGAAGAAAGCTTTTGGTATGCTGGCCTTTATAAATCAGAGCATTGAGTATAGGAGTTGGGATGTAATGTTAAAATTGTACAAGGCATTGCTAAGGCCGAATTTGGAGTATTGTGTACAGTTCGGGTCACCAAATTATAGGAAAGATATCAACAAAATAGAGAGAGTACAGAGAAGATTTACTAGAATGTTACCTGGGTTTCAGCACCTGGGTTACAGAGAAAGGTTGAACGAGTTAGGTTTTTATTCTTTGGAGCGTAGAAGGTTGAGGGGGGACTTGATAGAGGTATTTAAGATTATGAGGGGGATAGATAGAGTTGATGTGGATAGGCTTTTTCCATTGAGAGTAGGGGAGATTCAAACAAGAGGACATGAGTTGAGAATTAAGGGGCAAAAGTTTAGGGGTAACACGAGGGGGAATTTCTTTACTCAGAGAGTGGTAGCTGTGTGGAACGAGCTTCCAGTAGAAGTGGTAGAGGCAGGTTCGGTATTGTCATTTAAAGTAAAATTGGATAGGTATATGGACAGGAAAGGAATGGAGGGTTATGGGCTGAGTGCGGGCCAGTGGGTCTAGGTGAGAGTAAGTGTTCAGCACAAACTAGAAGGGCCGAGATGGCCTGTTTCCGTGCTGTAATTGTTACATGGTTATATAGTTATATGACAGTTGCTGATTTGCCATACAGCTTAAAACACTAGAATCTGAACTCATTATTATCCAGTGTCAGTATCTCAATAAATCGTGGGTTGATCAAAAGCTCTATCATTGGTCAGCTTACTTCTACTTATGGCCGGTAGGATCAGCGCAGGCAGGATCTGGCTAGAAAATTCAGGATTAAACTTGGTTGTTAATCCTTTATGAAATTGGACTATTAATAGATAGATAGATAGATAGATAGATACTTTATTCATCCCCATGGGGAAATTCAACTTTTTTTCCAATGTCCCATACACTTGTTGTAGCAAAACTAATTACATACAATACTTAACTCAGTAAAAAATATGATATGCATCTAAATCACTATCTCAAAAAGCATTAATAATAGCTTTTAAAAAGTTCTTAAGTCCTGGCGGTAGAATTGTAAAGCCTAATGGCATTGGGGAGTATTGACCTCTTCATCCTGTCTGAGGAGCATTGCATCAATAGTAACCTGTCGCTGAAACTGCTTCTCTGTCTCTGGATGGCGCCATGCAGAGGATGTTCAGAGCCATCCACAATTGACCGTAGCCCACTCAGCGCCCTTCGCTCAGCCACCGACGCTAAACTCTCCAGTACTTTGCCCACGACAGAGCCCGCCTTCCTTACCAGCTTATTAAGACGTGAGGCGTCCCTCTTCTTAATGCTTCCTCCCCAACACGCCACCCCAAAGAAGAGGGCGCTCTCCACAACTGACCTATAGAACATCTTCAGCATCTCACTACAGACATTGAATGACGCCAACCTTCTTAGGAAGTACAGTCGACTCTGTGCCTTCCTGCACAAGGCATCTGTGTTGGCAGTCCAGTCTAGCTTCTCGTCTAACTGTACTCCCAGATACTTGTAGGTCTTAACCTGCTCCACACATTCTCCATTAATGATCACTGGCTCCATATGAGGCCTAGATCTCCTAAAGTCCACCACCATCTCCTTGGTCTTGGTGATATTGAGACGCAGGTAGTTTGAGTTGCACCATATCACAAAGTCCTGTATCAGTTTCCTATATTCCTCCTCCTGTCCATCATGTGGGGGTCAGGAGGTGTAGATGGCTGCAAGGTTACTGAATGAACTCCTAGTCTGTGTTGGGTACTTCTGCAAACATTAGCATTGTATTCAGCATCAGTGCTCTAGCTTAAAAGAAAACCATAAAAATACAAGATTCTGTCTGCTGTCGGTTATTCAGTTTCCACTGCTAAAATTGTGGGTCAATGTCACTGAAGCCCAGTAACAGATCAAATCATGGCAATGATAGAAACTCATCAGTGAAGATGGAAATCTACATTCAGCTGCTTCGACATAGATTTCTAAAATTGTTGTGCAGGTTTAATATAAAGATTTGACCCCAAACAGTTGGCTCTGACCCATTTTATCCATATCAAGCCTACTTGCTTTATTTAGCTTGGTGAGTTTGGATTGGCATTCACTCCTAATTCTGTCAATCACATAGCTGAATGACCTAGAAAACTACAAGATCTGGATTTGCACATTAATTAGCTGAAAGAAATGTCATTTTGTCTTTGGACCAGATTCATCTTCATCTAGAAAAAAAACAAGACTTGGCGACAGCAAGAAGAATAGAGTCATCATTCACAGTAAATTAGAATCAGCATTATTTCAATACTTTGATACTGTACCGCTGAAAATTGCCAATATCCTTTGATATATGCCCTATTCAATACTCTGCTCTTTGTGAGCCTATTAGGTTAGTGCAGAATGAAACAAAATAAAACTCATTTTGCTTTGTAAGGCTCCTTTCTAGAAAAAGATAAAGAACTTTTGGGAAGAGCTATGCCATAAGGCTAGCTATCGGAGAGGAACTACATATTTTGCACAGAAACTAAATTAACTGAGAGACAAAATGTTAAGAAAGATGCCTAACCAATTACAATCCTGTCTTAAATATTATGAAATAACATGCATTCCTTTTGCATTCCTCAAATATTTCAAAGTAATACCTGGAAGAAAAATCTGGCGTTTATACAAAATGTGCTCTTTAACGTTCCTGGCACATCAATTCATATTCAAGTACTATAAGCAGGATACTGTTGCTCTGGTGCCAAATCCACAGCTACTGGTCTCAGACAATGTATACAAAGTAAAAAATCAATTTTTATGATATACCAATCTTAGTTACTATTTCTGTTCTGATTAGAGCATAATCAACCTGATCAAACATTGATGAAAATGAATTAAAATGTTTGTAGGCAACACAGAAATTGTAGGTGTTGTAGGTCATGAAAAAAGTTGTCTCAGGCTACAACAAAATTTTTGTAACTTCCAGTAATTTCTCACACATTCTTTTTTTCTCACCTGGCTATCATCTCGCTCTAGTACCCCTCCAGATTCCCTTTTTGTCCTCTCATATCAGATTTCTTTTCCTTCAGCTCTTTACCTCTTCCATCTATCACCTCATAGCTTCTCACTTTATCTCTCTGCTGCACACCCACCTTTCCTCTCAGATTGTTTCAGCTACAGCTGGTACTACTTCCCCCTCCCCCCACCATCTCATTCTGGTTCCTGTCCTTTTCCTTTCTAGTCCTGATGAAGGGTCTCGGCCCAAAACATCAACTGTGAATTCTCCTGCTCAGATGTTAACTGACTTTCCTCCAGTATTGGTCAAGATTTCAAACATTTGCAGAATCTCTTGTGTTTTCAAGATATAAATCAGTTGGAAAGTTGATGACGCTTTTGCAGATGGAACTAAGTCCCTACAACTGCAAGATAATGCATTTTAGGAGGGCAAATAAGAGGACATATAGAGTAAATGGTGCTAAGGAACAAAATATGAACTGCCGGAAGAATTCACCTGGTCAAGTCCTATTGAATGAAGGTCATGAGATGGTTGGCACTTCAGCTTGCGACCATATATCAAGACTAAGAATGAAGGGAAAAAGGTTGCTAGTGTATACAAGTGAGGGGAAGAGGGTGAAACAGGGGCTGGAAGATGATAATTGACAGAAAAGGAAGGAGGGATTATATAGATGGATTTGGGTGGATTGGGAAGGGGGAGAGTAAAGATAGGAAGAACTAACTAAGGGAGGGACGATGGGCAAGTTGAATGAGATTGGAGTATTTTCATACCACCCCTTCACCCTAAAACCTTCACACAGCAAGATCCAATGAATAAATTAAATTACTCACAAATAAGAAAGGACAATAATAACTGTGGCTACAATTGATGTAACTGAGTCTAGCCATTTGATGACACATACTGTACATTTTCAATTAAAAAAAGAGAAGGTATAAAATTTCAACGCTATCCTGTTGTTTTAAAATAGCTTTAGTTCTCATTGATAATCAGTGAATAACAAGTGATGGAATGCATCTAAATTTATGTTATAATAATGCTTCATTGTTCTTAACATAAAGGATTCATGGAGCAAGGACAAACTCAGTCTCCCTTCTTATTATAGTTGAAAAATCAATTCAGTCATAAAGATGTGAATTATAAACAGTGAAACTGATCTATAGAAGACAAAGCACTATTCCTGAAGCCTAAGGAAATTGTGTCTTGAGTTTTATCCTTGTACTATAAAACATGATAATGTGTTTATATTGCTTGCTGCACCTGATTGTCCTATTGGGAATACTTAAACAAGAATATATCTTAATAATTATCCACTCAAGGCTGTTTTTTTTATGGTTAGTCTCATAAAGCTGTACTACTTCTGCCTAAGCAGCACTCTGAGGTTGAGGATAACTTACTTCAACTCCATTTTCTATGTGTTTTGAGGCATTTGAAAATACCAGAGCTGAGTCCTCCAACTCTGCCACCGCAAAGGGAAGATGGCAAGTTAAGTGTTGCTGCTGCGAGTTCACACGCACACAATCTCCATGTGCTCGTATCACAGAGGCTCCAGGTGTTCATGCCATTCCTCAATGCTTCATCTCCATCTCAAGTGGTTTGAGGACAATAATTTCTATGCACGTTTGTTATTGTTATTGGTTTATTATCATCTCATGTACCAAGGTACAGTGAAAAGTTGTCTTGTATACTGTTTACACAGATCAAATCATTACTCAGTGCATAGCTAGAATAAAGTTAAACAATGATAATGCAAAATAAAATGTAAAGACTACTGAAAGAGTGCAGTGCAGGTAAATGATACAGTGCAAGGTCATATCAAAGTAGATTGTGAGGTCTTATTGTACAAGAGCTCTATTCAAAAGTCTGATAACAGTGGGGTAGAAGCTATCCTTCTGCCTGATATTATGTGCCTTCAGGCCTTTTGTATCTTTTCCTCAATGAGAGAGCGGAGGAAAAAAAAATTCCCAGAGTGGCTGACAACTTTGTCTATACGTCTTGTTGTCTCAGTAGTAAAGCAGCCAGCAGAATCCACAGTCCTTTGGGGGGGGAGGTTGGTTTCTGTGATGGGAAGCAGAGTCCTTGGAGTGGAAGCTCCTTTCCATGATGTGCTGAGCTGAGTCCATGACACTCTGCAGCTTTGTGTGGTCATGTGCAGAGCAGTTGACAAAACAAGCTATGTTGCACCCATAGAATGCTTTCTATGGTGTATCAATAAAACTTGGTAAGAATCAGTGGGAACCTGCCAAATTTCATTAGCCTCCTGAAGAAGTTGTGGTATTAGCAAGCTCTCTTGGCCACATCAGCAATGTGGTTGGACCAGGACAAGCTACTAGTGATGTTCACAACTTGGAACTTGACCCTCGCAACCTCAACACAGGAGAATGTGTACCATCCCCCTTTCTGAAATCTATGACCAACTCTTTTGTTGACAACGAGGGAAGTATTGTTGTCATAACAATGACACTAAGCTCTCTATCTCCTCCCTATATTCCGACTCATCGTTAATTGAAGTGGTTCCACTACAGTGGTATCATCTGCAAGCTTGTAGATGGAGGTAGAGCAGAATCATGAGTGTACAGTGTGTAGACTAAGGTGCTGAGGATGCAACCTTGTGGAGCATCTACTTTTAGAATAATCATAGCAAAGGAGTGTTGCTGCCTTTTCTTACTAACTGTGGTCTGTTAATCAGAAATTCAAGGATCCAGTTGCAGAGGGAGGCACTAACTCCCAGGGTCTGAAGTTTGGTGATGAGTTTCCTTCAAGTAATAGTTTTGAAGGCAGATTGTTGTCAATAAACAATAGTTTGGGTTTGTAAGGGTTTCATATTTTTTCAAAAAGACTTTGAGAATATACTTGAGACATTTTAGTTTCGGTTCTCTGTGAATTTCTTTGCTATTTGGCACTTGGAATAAAGTGCGTATTTTGAGAAAAAGTGAAGAGAGCAGAGGCAACAGACTAAGACCGATTATAGCCTCAATGACAGGGATGTTGGCCTGGGAGAAGGTATTAATGGTAGCTTATGTGCCCTGTAAGAATCAGGATCTTTCAGCGACGTCACTGATAATATCGAAAAAGACTTTAGGAAGAGATGCTTCTCAGGTTGAGCCTGAGCAGTGGACTCTCTGTCTGCATGTCTGTAACTCCTCTCTATCTTACTGCTTCCTAATATCTATTTCTTTATTGTTTTTTTTAACCAGTTGTCTAGATCCAACCTCATTTGCATATGATGTTTTCACAACTGCATTGATCAGGTCAGATGCAGAAGCCTTAGGCTAATGCTGTTTCCTCTGGTTAGGTTACAGTCTCAGGTTTCTGAGTCTGAACTGAATTGTTTCCAAGAGGATAGGTAAATAGTATGAGTTAAAAGTAACCAATGAACATCTTGAAGTTTCTTTTGTCATGTTAAAAAGCTGAGTTTCGAGAAAAAAAAAGCAGCTTTCGGCCCTGGGTAATGAATATCCATCACAATTTTTGGAGTTTTTCAAAGTGCTTTCCATAGGTCGTTGATGTCTATGAAGCATACAGGAGGGTCAAGATTACTGCTGCGTAGAAGCCCAAGAGTTCAGCTTTGGTTTTGAAATCTTGATTTTCAAATGCTATTTTCCTCAGTTTGATAAAAGAATCTGTTAGCCTGTCGGAGGTGATGGCGAATTCATGATTTCCAGGATCAGGTCATGACCTGGTCTTTGAATGTATATCATGTAAATACAGCACAGAAGGACTAATGTCCCAATGTGCCTAATGTATTATTCTATATACTAATCCAATTTACCATATAATAATTAACCATGTAACAATTACAGCACGGAAACAGGCCATCTCAGCCCTTCTAGTCTGTGCTGAAACTTCCATTACTTCCCTGGTTAATTGAACATCTTTCTCCTCTATTATTTTCACCTTTTTGTTCTGTAAGGATGGTTTCATGCTTGAACGCGGCATCCTCTACAGGGCCAACCAAAGCTGTTTTTGTCTTTTTTATGATCGCAAGACACCGCTGGATATTAAGAACTTCACATACTGCAGGTCTACCCCGTCAGCGAGTTATTTGTTGGCAGAGGAGCTGGAGGAGCTTGACTTTGTGGGGACCGTGTTGCTGCCTGCTACAGAAAGGCATTGGAGGTGGTGTGCAGTGTAACAGTGAGTGATTGTCTTTCCACCTGATCGCAAGACCCCATTGGGCATTGGTAAGGTAGGGAACTGCAAGTCTGGTTCACTGCTGTATTGGCAAGGAGCTGTGTGATCTTGGTTGTGTTAGGGGTCACCCTAGGTTTGAAAAGGGGTCCAGAAGAGACCCTATGAACTGTGCTGCTACTAAGAGAGAGAGAGAGAGAGAGAGAGAGAGACAGAAACTGCTCGAAAGAATGATGTTATGGTTCCTCTGCTGATTGTTTACCTTTCTCCGAGGTCACTTGCCTGCTTGTAGAGAGTCTGCAGAAAGCGGTGGGCGGAGCAGGTTAACGGACAGCTGGTGTCTAACATGTGGAGATAAAATGCAGATCCGCTGAGACACGGACAAACACACCACGAGACACATAGTGTTGGACACTGAACGAGCTTTGTGCACCCACGTGAAGGTGGGGTTTTGGAGGATCGATTCGGGGAAATTGATCAGTGGCTCACAGTGTGAAAAGGTACGACCGGTGGGGAATTATTTGTGTGTCCACCCTCACCTGGGTGATAATTCCACCACTGAAGAATGGTCGTACGTATCAGGGTCATGGTCGGTGACCACAACAGGACTTTGGAAGACAACGGAAAGATCGACGGCAACAGCTCACTTCTCATCTCCCTCTCTCTCTCTCTCTCTCTCCCTCTCCCTCTCTCTCTCTCTCTCCCTCCCTCCAATATTACTCAACTAACTACCTGTGGTGAACTACATATACCTGTCTGGACACGCCCCCTGCTGACTGCTTCTGTGGCTCCTCCCACAGACCCCTGTATAAAGGCGATTGAGGTCTGAGCCCGGCCCTCAGTCTCCAGGATGTAGTATGGTGGTCAACCACCGCTTGTTCCTTCTTCCAGTCAATAAAAGCCGATATCTCGTCTTTACGTCTCAGAGTGAGTTATTGATGGTGCATCAATTTTATTGACTGGAAGTTTTAAAACATGGAAAGCGTTTTACGTCCGGAAAGATTGGATTTGGACCCCCCAAGACCCTGAAGCAGCTCTTGCCTTTGAACTCTGGCTTTCATGCTTCCACTCATACTTGGAAGAGGTTCGTGCAACTGACCCCGCTGTTATGCACAGAATTCTCCTCTTGAGGGTTGCTGCGCTGAGTGCAAACCGCACTTCTACCGTCCTGAAACGGCGCAACTTGTCAAGGCCACCCGCCCTTTTGAGCGACTGAGTGTTGACTTTAAGAGCCCCCTTCCCTCCACCGACCGCAATATCTATTTTCTCAATATTATCGACGAGTACTTGCGGTTCCCCTTTGCCATCCCCTGCCCCGACATCACTACCACGTCCGTCATAAAAGCCCTGCGCCAGCTCTTCACTCTGTTCAGATATCCCTGCTATATCCACAGTGATAGAGAGTCCTCCTTTATGAGTGACGAGCTGCGCCGGTACCTGCTAGCGAGGGGCATTGCTACTAGTCGGACCACGAGATATAATCCCTGGGGAAATGGACAGGTGGAGAGGGAGAATGCCACAGTGTGGAAGGCCACACTTTTAGCCCTTAAGTCAAAAGGGTTGCCGGTCTCTCGATGGCAGGAGGTCCTCCCTGAGGCACTCCACTCTATCCGCTCCCTGTTATGTACGTCCACCAATGCCACTCCTCACGAGCGCCTATTCTCTTTTCCCAGGAAGTCTGTCACTGGGACCACCCCACCAGTTTGGCTGACGTCCCCAGGGCCAGTGCTGCTCCGGAAACATGTGAGGAGTAATAAATACTCCCCACTGGTCGAGAGGGTTCACCTTCTACATGAAAACCCCCAGTATGCCTACGTGGTCTTACCTGATGGGCGGGAGGACACGGTCTCCGTCCACAACCTGGCGCCCGCAGGAGCAGCAGACCACTACCCCGAACACTTCCTGGTAACTATGAACCCTGTACCCGAGGTGACACCGCGCACACCGAGCCCCACCCAGACTCCTCACGACACTCCTATACCGGGCATCTCGTACGCGTATATACCAGGCACCTCGCACATGCGTGAGGGATCACTGATGCCTAGTGGGCTGACACCTCCAGTCAGGCCGGAACCAGCACAACCTCCGTCTCCGGTGCAAGCACCACCGGCACCTGTGCAATCACCACCACCGGCACCTGTGCAATCACCACCACCACCGGCACCTGTGCAATCACCACCACCGGCACCTGTGCAATCACCACCATCACCGGCACCTGTGCAATCACCACCGGCACCTGTGCAATCACCACCACCACCGGCACCTGTGCAATCACAGCCGGTGCTACGTAGATCGCAGCGACAGATTCGACCACCTGATAGACTTAACCTGCAAATATACTTGTAAGAAACTTCGCCACATGGGGACTCTTTTTTTTAAAAAACAAAGGGGGGGGTGATTGTGGTGAACTACATATACCTGTCTGGACACACCCCCTGCTGACTGCTCCTGTGGCTCCTCCCACAGACCCCTGTATAAAGGCGATTGAGGTCCGAGCCCGGCCTCTCTGTCTCCAGGATGTAGTATGGTGGTCAACCACCGCTTGTTCCTTCTTCCAGTCAATAAAAGCCGATATCTTGCCTTTACGTCTCAGAGTGAGTTATTGATGGTGCATCACTACCTTGAACTGAACTGAACTCTCTTCATCACATCGTAAGACTGTACCCATTTACCCCTAGGTTTGAAAGAGCCTAGTTTTGTTTCTATCTCCACACACACACACATATATATAGTTACTAACCTATTTGATATATTTGCATTTATATTACTGTATTGCTTAGTTACTAATAAACACTATTAGCTTATAGTAATACCAGTCTCCAAAGTGTTTTCTGTTTCTACTGGTTCTTTAACCTGGTCACGGGGCACATGATAACTGTAATGCAGATTTGGCCTCATGTTGCAGTATCACCTGTTGCAGCCTCCCAATAGTGGGAATGCCCGCTAAAGGCGGTAAGGCACATCATCCATGCTGGATTGGGAGCTGGCCTCTCCCATCAGTGTTCTCTCTGGTGTTCGCTCCGTGGAAGACAAGCTGCAGGTATGTTCTTGCCCATAGTGTCCATGGATTCAGAGACAGGTGATATTTTTGTATGTGACTGTATGTTTACTGCTATCTTATCTGTGCTATATGTGCTTTGTGCTCTGTATGACTACTGGTACTGTGATTTGCACCTTGGCTCCTGAGGAATGCTGTTTCATTTGACTGTAAGTATGCATGGTTGAATGACCATTAAATTTGAACTTGAACTTAACATCCAGCCTGTAAGTAAAGTTAAAGTGCAACACTACCCCCATAAAGACAGCCCTCTTCATTGTGAACAGATCCCTTCTGACCCAAGTATCTCAGACACAGAAATCTCCTCCTGCACCATTTTAATCAGTGAAATTGCTATGAAGCATGTCATAGAGAAGTACAACACAGAAACAGGCCCTTCAGCCCATCTAGTCCATGCCAAAACCATTCAACCTGCCTACTCCCATTGACCTGCACCGGCACCATAACCCTCCATATCTCCACTATCCATGTACCAATCCAAACTTCCCTTAAATTTTGAGATCAAGCTCGTATGCACCACTTGTGCTGGCAGCTCATTCCACATTCTCATGACCCTTTGAGTGAAGATATTTCTCATGTTCCTCTCAAACTTCTTACCTTTTACCCTTAACCAATGACCTCTGATTGTAGTCCCTGCCAACCTCAGTGGAAAAAGCCTGCTTGCAATTACCCTATCTATACCCCTAATAATTCGGGTTCATATTTTTACTGTTATGCTGTAGGTATTTCATTTAGCAGTTCTGTAAGCGTAGTCTATTCTGCTGTCAGTCTGTTTGGGTTATTGATGAAGATAAGGGATGATGGAGGAGTGTGTGCCGTCCAATTAGGATGGCAGAATTAGGGGGAAGTTTTCTTGGTGAGGAAAACAAAGGTTGGTCTTGGTTTTTTTTTAGTTCGGCAGGAAATGAAGAGCAAACGCGTTGGGGAGAAGCGGTCGTAGGATACGACCCGGTGCAAGACTCTCTCTTTGAGATGGATTGTCAAGCGATGGTTGGAAGGCGGTGTGAGACCGAGGGCCCAGCGCAGGAGTGACAGAGAAGTTCAAGATCAGCTTTAACTTCTGCACATTTGACTGTTTAATTAAAGTGGGCCTTTTTCTTTTTGTTTTTCTTCCTTTACTTAACTTTTCTTCCTTAACTTCCTTAACTTAAATAACCGTTTAGTTAAGTTAAAATTCATAAATATAATTCCACTAATTGTTTGCACTCTACAGTCTGCTAATTCATGACACTAATTTGTAACAGGGTAGCAAAATACACAGCATCCACATAAACCGGGGTTTTGGGTGGGATCGCTGTCTCAGTCTCACAAGTTTGGCGGGACCAGAGAGTGTTTTCCCTAGACTTACACAGCCAAGAAACCAGGGGCTTTGACTTCTATCAAATCTCCTCTCAGTCTTCTATGTACTAAGGAATACAGTCCTAACCTATTCAATCTTTCCTTATACCTCAGGTCCACCAGACCCAGCAACATTCTTTGAAAATTTTCACTCTACTCTTTCAACTGTGTTTACATCTTTCCTGAAGATAGGTGACCAAAACTCCAATACTCCAAATTAGGCCTGACTGATGTCTTATGCAACTTCAACATAACAGTCCATCTCCTGTTCACAATACATTGATTTATGAAGGTCAATGTGCCAAAAGCTTTCTTTATAAGCCCATTTACCTGAGATGCCACTTTCAATGAATTGTGGAACGGTATTCCCAGATCCCTTTGTTCTACCACACTCTTCAGTGCCCTCTCATTTACTGTGTAAGACCTACCCTGGTTGGTATTACTGAGTGCAACACCTCAAACTTGTCTGCATTAAATTCCATCTGCCATTTCTCTGAGCTCCCTCCTGGCACTTATCCTTCCAAGCAGAACATGTGCTACACCTGCCCCTACACCTCCTCCCTCACTACCATCGAGGGTCCTAAACATTCCTTCCAGATGAGGTGACACTTCACCTGTGAGTCTGTTGGTGTAACTTGCTGTAGTTGGTGCTCCCAGTGTGGCCTCCTCTACATCGGTGAGACCCAAAGTAGATTAGGAAACCGCTTCGCTGACCATCTACTCTCTGTCTGCCAAAACAAGTGGGATCTCCCAGTGGCCACCCATTTTAATTCCACTTCCCATTCCCATTCCAATATGTCCATCTATGGCCTCCTCCGCTGTCGCAATGAGGCCACACTTAAGTTGGAGGAACAACACCTTATATTTTGTTTGGGTAGCCTCCAACCTGATGGCATGAACATCGATTTCTCAGCCTTCTGGTAATGCCCTCCACCCCTCCCTCCCTTCTCCTTTACCCATCACCTTTTCCATCTCTCACCTCATCTCACCAACTTCCCAGCTCTTTACTTCATCTCTCCCCTCCAAGTTTCATTTATCACCTGGTTGCTCTCTCACCTCCCCCTCCCCCCCACTTTTAAATCTACTCCTCTACTTTTTTTTTTCTCCAGTCCTGACAAAGGGTTTCAGCCCAAAGCATCGACTGCACTTTTTTTCCAATAGATGCTGCCTGGCCTGCTGAGTTCCTCCAGCATTTTGTGTGTGTTGCCATTTTTCAGCGCATTTTCCCATCTGATGCAGATCCCTCTGTAAGCCATGATAGCCATCCTCTCTGTCCACAACATCTCTAATATTGGTATCATCTGCAAATTTGCTGATCCAGTTAACCGCATTATCATCCCGATTATTGATATAGATGACAAACAACAAAAGGACCCACCACTAGTTACAAGCTTCCAGTCAGAGAGGGAACCTTCTACTACATTCTCTGGCTTCTCCCTAATAGTGTTCTACTATTCCTATAGTTCCAGGGGTGGGAATAGATGTGGTTCAAAGAAGATTAACTTTTGTGGCCTTTTTGTTTGTCTTGAAACACCTGCCCTGTTCTTAAGTCTCCAATTGGTGGATCTTAATCCTTTATTTCCTCTGACTGTTATGGACTATAACAGTCCATTCCCTTTCTCAACTGAAAATATTTTGCTGCAGCCCATTAGATATCTCTTTCTGACAGCAGGAAGGACGCACACCATGCTGGAAACATGTTGAAGGTTGCAAAAAGTTCTAAGTACAACCCTGGTCTTTTAAATTTCAGTAATTAATGGATCCATACAGCCTGCACCTTCCTCCCCCACTGCAGTAAGGTTCTGTTCTAGACTGCCAAGCCCATGAAGGTTATCATCTTCACTGACATTCAGAGCTGAAAATCAGTTTGAAAATGATCTACTCCCAGAACTTCATTCTGCTGAAGATAAGAAAACATGCCAAACTTGTAAGTACTATTGTGCCAGATCAGCTACAGCATATTCCACTGCAATTAAACTGTTTTGATATCATCTAAACAGAGGCTTTTTTAAAGGGTACTTTTTTGAATTGTACACCATCAAGAATAGGAATCACAAAACAAAATGCAACTCTAACCAGATAACAAAATATTGAAGTAGCACTAATGTTGAAAAATTTATTAACTGAGTAATGGAGTGAATAATGTAAAGAGTGACTATTTATTACAATTTCAGGGGGGATTACATGTTTAAGCACACATTGCTCAATGTGTGGCAACTGGCATCAGGTGCAAGTGTTCATGGTTATAAGATGATGAAGAATATCATTTAGTCCCCATAAACCCACTCCCTGATTGAAATATGTCTTTATTGGTTTCAACATTAATTTTGGCACTTTGGGAAGGTCACTCTTAATGCAGAGGTATATCACATTTGACATTTGATGGAAGTTTTATAATTATTGATGGGAATTGTTTGGCATAGTCTATCATAACAGATAGTCATGCCATTTTTGTTTTGTTTTTTCATCTAGAATCTGGATAGAACTATATACTGAATATGACTTTGTTCCACGACACAGGGAAAGGATATAACTATTAATAAAATTTACAGCTGCATGCTTCAAGAAAAAAATTCACTCTTTACCAGCAGGTTAGTTTAGAATTTTGATCAACCAAGTTAGTATGGGTTAATAAACTTGACAAGGAAAGCAACATGAGTTGCTGACTACTAATTCCTCACTACTATTCTGCTCTTTGCTTTTCTGGACCACAACAATTAATCAGTATCTATCTACACTTGAATACCAGGATAAATTTCAGTGGGGCTTCACTGGTATTCTTCTGTTTCTTCAGCAGGAGGCATCATTCTCATGAAGTGCAAAATTTATATCTATATTTGCTTGGTTTCAGCACACTGAATGCAATGAGCGCAATACAGTCAACATACGGAAAGTGTAAGAAATTAATCCAACGGCTTAGGTCATAAGACTGCAAGATATAGGAACAGAATTAGATCATTTGGCCCATCAAGTCTGCTCCACCATTTTATCATGGCTGATCCATTTTCCATCTCAACCCCAATCTTCTGCATTCTCCTAGTATCCCTTCATGCCCCGGCCTATCAAGAATCTATCAACCCCGGCCTTTATATATATTTAAGATGCCTGAGACAAAGAATTCCACAGATTCACCAGTCTCTGGCTACAGAAATTCTTCTTTGTCATCGTATGGAAAGATCGCCCCTCTATTCGGAATCTGTGTCCTCTGGTCCTAGGAACACCCAGCATAGGAAACAACCTCTCTACATCCACTCTATCAAGGCTTTTGAATATTTGATAGGTTTCATTTAGGTCACCTTTTATTCTTCTGAGTTCTAGTGAATATAGGCCCAGAGCATGAAACACTCTACATATGACAATCCATTCATCTTAGAATCATTTTTGTGAACCTCCTTTGAACTCTCTCTCTGATGTCAGCACATCTATTTTTAGATAAGGGGCCCAAAACTGCTCACAATACTCCAAGTGAAGCCTCACCAATGCTTTATGAAGCCTCAGCATTACATACTTGCTTTTAAATTCTAGTCCTCTCAAGATTAATACTAACATTTGCCTTTTAATGTATAATGTGGAAAGCAGTGGACCCAACACCGACCTCTGAAGAAACCCACTATACTTCTAAACCTTTCCTATCTGTGTACCTGGCCTTCAAAAGTCTCAACCACTTCCTGTCAGTTCATTCCACACACTCACCACAGTCTGCATTGGAAATATAGCCCTTGGATCTCTTAAATCTTCCCCCTCTCACCCTAAACCCATGCCCTCCACTTTCAGCTTTCTCTTACCCTTTGGAAAAGACTGGCTGTCTGCCTCATTTACACCCCTTGTGGTTCTATAAAACTGTACAGTCACCTGTCAGCCTCCTGCCCTCCAGGGGAAACAGCTTCTGGTTGTCATGTTTACCGAAATACAGTGAAGAGCTTGTCTTGCATGCCCTTCATACAGATCAAATTCATTACAACATTACATCAAGGAAGTACAAGGGGAAGCAACGAAGTGCAGAATAAAGTGCAAACACAAAAGATCCAGGAGGAGCCCAGCATCTATGAGAAATGCAAAGAGACAGTACACTATTAAGGGCAAGTCACTTAACAGCGTTGCAAAGCAGACAGATCTTGGGGTCCAAGCTCATGGCTACACAGGTTGATAAGGTGGTTAAGAAGGCTTATGGAACACTTGCATTTATTAGTCGGCCCAATGAGTTCCAAAGTTAAGACATTATGTTGCAACCTTACAAAGCACTGGCTAGGCCACATCTGGGGTATCGCATACAGTTCTGGTCACCCTGCCATAGGAAGGATGTTGAGGCTTTGGGTAGATTGCAGAAGAGGTTTACTAGGATGCTGCCTGGTTTAGAGGGCACGTGCTATCACAAGAGGCTCGACAAACAGGCTGTTTTCTCTAGAGTGACTGAGGCTGAGAGGACATCTAAGATATGAGAAGCATAGGGAGTAGACATGGAGTATAGGCAGATGGAGTTCAATCCAGATAAGTGTGAAGTGGCTCATTTTGGTAGGTCAAATATGATGGCAGAATATAGCATTAATGATAAGAATTTTGGCAGTGTGGAGGGTCAGGGGATCTTGGGGTTCAAGTCCATAGGACACTCAAAGCTGCTGCACAGGTTGACTCTGTGTTTAAGAAGGCATATGGTGCATTGCCCTTCATCAGTCGTGGAATTGAGTTCCAGAGCTGAGAGGTAATGTAGCAGCTTTATAGGACCCTGGTCAGACCCCACTTGGAGTACTGTGCTCAGTTCTGGTCACCTCACTACAGGAAGGATGTGAAAACCATAGAAAGGATGCAGAGGAGATTTACAAGGATGTTGTCTGGATTGGGGAGCACGTCTTATGAGAATAGCTTGAGTGAACTCGGCCTTTTCTCCTTGGAGTGGTGGAGGATGAGAGGTGACTTGATAGAGGTGTACAAGCTGATGAGAGGTATTGATCATGTGCATAGTCAGAGGCTTTTTCCCAGGCCTGAAATGGCTAAAATGAGAGGGCACAGTTTTAAGGTGCTTGTAAGTAGGTACAGAGATGTCAGGGGTCAGTTTTTTACACAGAGAGTGTTGAGTGCGTGGAATGGGCTGCCGGCGGCGGTGGTGGAGGTGAATACAATAGGGTCTTTTAAGAGATTCTTTGATAGGTACATGGAGCTTAGAAAAATAGAGGGCAATGGGTAACCCTAGGTAATTTCTAAGTAAGTACAAGTTTGGCACAGCATTGTGGGATGAAGTGCCTGTATTGTGCTGTAGGTTTTCTATGTTTCTATGTTTTTCTCACCACAGGCTTAACCCACAAATTAACCTTTAGGGAATCCTGAACAAGGACTCCCAAGTCCCTTTGTGCCTCAGAATTTTTGAATTTTCTCTCCATTTAGAAAATAGTCTATACTTTTATTTATTCTACCAAAGAGCATGACCATACGCTTCCCACACTGCATTTCATCTGCTATTTCTTTGCCCAATCTCCTAATTTGTCCTTCTGTAGTCTCTCTACTTCCGCAAAACTACCTGCCCTACACCTATCTATGTACTGTCTGTAATCTTTGCAATGAAGCCACCAATTTTGTCATTGACACACAATGTAAAAAGAATCAGTCCCAACACAGACCCCTGTGGATCACTGCAAGTCACCATCAGCCAACCAAAAAAGGTTCCCTTTATTTCCATTCTTTGCCTACTGCCAAAAAGCCACTGCTTTATTCATACCAGAATCTGTGGTAACTTAGACTTTACAAAAAGAACACTCGACAACTTGATGCCAAAAGAGCATCTTTATCTGGGACGGCAAATGATATTTACAATACAGAGGCTTCCAGGTACCTCGTGCGGCATGGGTGGAGAAACTATATACAATGCATACTGGGAGTAGAAAGAGCAGAAGTAAAGAACCCGCCAACCCTGGATCCCACCTCTTGCTACCAACAACTTCCCAATTAGTATTAACTTACTTTTAATAATACTCACATTACAACAGAATCTTTACTGTAATTCCCTGGGCTGTGAACTTGTTAAGCAGACTCATTCACCAATTCTCCTTTCTCTATCCTGCTTGTTATTTCTTCAAAGAATTCCAACAGATTTTTCAGGCAAGGAAACCATGCTGACTGTGGCCTACTTTATCATGAGCCTCCAAGTATCCCAAAACCACATCCTTAACAATTGACTCCAAAATCTTCTAAACACTGAGGTCAGAATAACTGGCATACAATTTCCGTTCTTCTGCCTTTCCCTCTTATTGAAGAGTGGGGTGACATTTGCAATTTTCAGTGTCTTCAGGAACCATTCTAAAATCTAGTGATTGTTGAAAGATCATTAAT